>NC_045794.1:95172078-97572078 GCF_009873245.2 Balaenoptera musculus | reverse complement strand
ACCTAGAGGTGGGGAGGAGAAGCATGGTAGCCAAGTGTCAGGATAATGGGAGAGAGGGCTGTGTGTGCATGTGCAAGTGTGTGCATGCTGAAGTCAGAGGGGTGAATGCAGTCTTTGATAATCCAGTTATCTCTGAACTCTGAGGCCCTGGGCAGCAGGAGGATCCTGAACATATGGGAGCCCCAATCCTACAATTACCATAGCCCACCCCAGCCTGCGATGAGGAAGAGTCTGGGGGTATAGCTTGTTTATCTTAGGGTAAGATTAGGATTTAGACAAGCAGTACAGCTTGGAACAGATTCCACATGGGCAGTGCTCATGCCATACTTGTTATATTCCTGTTTGCAGGGAAGAGAGGTGCATCGCCCCCACCCCCAGCCTCTCTGTTTATCCTCTTTCAAAGCTCGGCTTAAGTCTCCTCCTCCAGGAAGCCACCCAGTATCTTTTCAGTAATCTACTTGATTGTAAGTTTCTTAAAGGCAGCAACTGTCTTTATACTTCTGCATCTCCCCAACCCCGTCGCCTGTGTGTCCGACACAGGATAGAGCTTATGGAAAATAATAAGGACTAGCAGGCAGTTGATTAATTAGTCCTTCAAGCAGCCTAACAGTGAGGAGTGCTTTCTCATGTTCACGGTGATTTATGTGTTCAGAGGTCTTTGCAGGTAAGTTTGGAGGGCAGGAAGAAGGCTGGAGCTGCACTAACTTCTCTTCACTGTTGGTCCCCAGATACCACCAGCCCAGCCTCTTTAATGGTTGAGTAGGGGCTGGGTGGGAAGCGGGGTAGAGGGTGGATGTGATAATGAAGGATAGGAGAGGGCTTGGACCAGAAGAGGGGAAGGCAAGGAAGGGGACAGGAAAAGGAGGAGGGGGCTTTCTCACCCTTTGCTTGAATTCAGACTTCTCCTCCAGGGTCATGGTGTCAGCCTTAGCAATGACAGGGATGATGTTCACAACTTTGCTGAGGTGTTTCATGAACTCCAGATCGAGAGGTCGCAAGCTGGGGCCCAGAGAAGGTGGGGAGTCAGAGCCACCGTGCCCTCCCCCACTCAGCCACTGCCACCATTCCAGGGGCACCCTTGGGACAGGAGGACTGGGCTGGGAACTGGCTGAGGCCAGGAGGCTGCTCCCTTTCCTATCTGACACGCATCCACCATCTCAATGTGCAGAAGAGACCCCGACTCTCCACCCACACATGGTCCACCACCTGTCTTTCTCTTCTTCGGTTCCCATGCAAATCCTGCCTTCTTTAAGCCCCACTCAAACCACGCCTTCGTGACATCTTTTCTGACCTGAGATTTCTTTCTCCTGGGAACAGCTGTGGACTTCTGTCCCTACCCAAATGTCCTTGTGTCACGGTTACATGTGTGTGTCTATTCTGCCTACAAGACAGCACTTTTTGACAGGCCTCCTCCCAGCCCCCAGTTAGTCCTGCAGGGGTCCATCTGGGGGCCTGACCCCTCCCCCTCTGAGGGGCCAGCTTCCTCTGGACTCTGGGGCCCCAATGTGGCTCTAGTTTGCAGTCCAGGGGACTCATTCAGTCAGGCTATCTGCTGGCTTGCTCTGACCTTGGGTCCAGGTGCTAGGCAGGGGTAGCGCAAACTTTTTGTTGAGTTCCTGAGCTCCTCCATTGAAAACCTGCTGAGTATCTGATTCCTCCAAAATTGGGGGCCTGCCTTGCTTGTGCCATCTTCTCAAGAATTGAACTAAGCTGGGCTTAGTGATAAATTACGAGACAGCCGCCCTCTGCTCGCCTACTTGGATTGCTCCATTCTCTCCTGGTACTCCCTATCATGTAGCCCCGCCTGATACTCAACAACCAGAGTTCCCAGCATGCCCTGTTTATTGCCAGTCTTCATCTCTAGACACCTGGCTCCTCATGCTGGGCTGGCCGCCCTCCAAATGCCTACAGCTGGGTCCCACCCCCCCAAAAACACCAGCCCCAATTCAGTAGCCCAGCCCCCCCCCCATTTCACCCGTCTTACTGCCCCCGACCCCAGGCTTGTGCAAAGCAGGTATCTCTTGAACAAATGAGGAGCATTTTGCGCACATAAACCAACTTCTGTCTGCTGGCACAGTCGTGCTATGGTGCTAGAACACCAATGGGCAGCGTAGGGGCTGATGTTGGTCAGCTTCACTCTCCTGGCAAGAAACTCTGGGGAATCACAGGGCTGTGACTATACTGGGGCCCATCTGGCCCTCCCCAGCTGAGTCCAGGTAACGGTTACCCACTACAGGTTGGGCACAGATGATGCAAACTAAAGCCAGGCCCAGCAATGGGGGTGGGACTGGTACATACGAGTGTCCCGTCGGGGAGATGAAGTAGAGGCAGCAGTGGACACGAGTGTCAGGGATGCGTTTCTTCCTGGCTATGTTCACCTCCTCCTTCAGGAATTTCTCATACTGTTCATTGATGTATTTCTCAATGGGCTCCCAGCTGGGGGGTGGGAAGAAAGCAGATGGATATCCCAGAAGGACAGGACGTGGGAGCTCACCTTAGACATGGTCAGGTAGCAGTCCCCTCACATCCGTCTCATTTCCTACCTCCCCTGGTGGGTCTAGGTTACCTGCTGACTATTCTCCCTCGGCCTCCCATGGATGGCTTTCCCTGTTAGCAAGAGCAGAGCTCTCCTGGGGACCTAGCTCTCTGACTGGGCTAAGGGAACCTGCAGAACCCCATCCCACTCCCGACAGCAGCACACACTTTCCCCACATCCATTACTTATTAGCTGGGCAGCTCTGGGGAAATCTCTGCCCCTCTCTGAAGCTGTTTTCTCATAAGTAAAAAGAGAGTAACAATAGGTGCCTGGAGAGATGCATATAAGAATCAGAAAGAACAGGTATAGTACTTAACAGAGCAATGGCACATAGCAAGTACTCAGTCATGGCAACAATTCATTGATAACAATGAATAATAACCCTTCTCTGTCCAGGAGTGTGTGTATAGCCAGAAAAGAAGGAAACCAGCCACTTCTCTAAGATCAATACAGCCAATTCCTAGGTGTGTTGCTGAGTGGTCCTGTCTGTCTGGGGCAGACCCCAGCTCCCTCACAGAGGCACAACTGTCACCATCCCTGTCTGGGAGCAAACTCCTGCCTGGAACCTTCTGTAAAGTGGGGAATGTCACTTGCCATCTGGTTCTACAAGGATTAAGTCATTAGTCACTGCAGCCGCTGACCTACAATATACCCTGAAAGGAATTCAGGACAAAGAACAGGATAAGGCTCTCTGCACTTTGGGAAAACAGGGAAAACAGGCCCTTAGATAGCTGTATTTCAGAAAAAAAAATTTTATGGACCCAAATCCTTGCACCTTCCCCTATTAGAAAAGCATTAAAATCTTAACTGAGATATCTGATCCTTGTGACGAGCCTTTTGCTGAGATGTTTGCTTGACTCTCCGTATCCCCCAGCCAGAAGTCACACATATATTGCCTCTCCCCCACCTCTTCAGAGCAGGTCCTCAGAACCATCTGAGAGTCTGTCTCCCTGGCTACAGTCCTCAGTGAGACAGTGAATGAAACCCAACTCACAGCTCTTACGTTGTGCTTTTTTTTCACAGTCGACCCTTCCGTCTATGTCTGGGCAGTGTATTTCACCCCTTCTTGGCTGGACGCTGACTGCAGCTTTGCTCTGTGGATTCCCAGAGGCAAAGATTCTCCATGGAAACTCCCCTTCCTCCTGTTTTCCACCCGTTCTCTCTTTGTCCGGGGCTATAACATCTGGCTCTCAGGCCAAGCTCCCTGCCACAGCCTTCAGGCCAGCATGGATTTGCACCCCAGTTCTCCTGCCTATTATGACAGATCCACTCCCATCTCCAGGCAATCCCTCAGCTGACATTCCCTCTATACTGTCCCCCTCCATCCCCGTACCTGGGCCCCATGTGGACCTCTTCCCTTGCCTCCTGACAAACCCCCTCCCCTCTTTCAGCAAGTCTTCCCGCTTAACCCCTCAGCATGGAGGGCGCAGACGGTTTTCAGTGTGAATGAATCTGCACCACATTCAGTATCTGCCTTGCAGAGTCTTTAGGGTGGAAATCTCACAGGCAGACATACCAGTTTTCATTGTTGATCTGGTCTCCAAAGCCTGGTGTGTCGATGACAGTCAGCTTCATTTTGACACCGCCTTCCTCTATCACTGGGGAGTGAACAGAAAAGGCACCAGGATGCCGCAGAGCAACTAAGCCCGTGTGCCACAACTACTGAGCCCACATGCCACAACTACTGAAGCCCGCGTGCTTAGAGCCCATGCTCTGCAACAAGAGAAGCCACCACAAGAAGCCTGCGCACTGCAACGAAGAGTAGCCCCCGCTTGCCGCAACTAGAGAAAGCCCGTGTGCAGCAACAAAGACCCAACGCAGCCATAAATAAACAAATAAATAAATAAATTTCTTTAAAAAAGGCACCAGGAAGGTCACTCCTCCAGCTGACACCAGGTGCCCCTACCAGCCGGGGGGAACCTGGGCGCCTTCCTTCTGCAGGACTGATTATTGGAAAAGTCGAGTTCAGGGTCTTCAACACCTTTGTCCATGCTGTTCCCTGCGCCTGAAATGCCCTCCTTACCCCTTCTGCCTGTCTAAATCCACCCAGCCTTTGTCATCCAGCTCAAATCCTACCTCATTCCTTTCTAATTCCCTCACCCCCTTTTCTGGACTTACAGTGTAAGGAGTTGGCTCCCTCGTGTTTAGGGCTTAATTCTATTCTGTCTTGAGGTTGCCTTTCATCTGTCTCATTCCCCAAGAAGCCCCATTCTTTCCCTTTTCTGGCAGAGGCTCCTCTGAACAATGCCCATCGGGGTCCCTGCCTGGTCCTCACCGTGCCCGATAGCTTTGATCTCCACTGTCTTGGGAATCTTCTCTTCCCGGTTCCAGCTGGAGGCCTTGCGGCTCACTTGGGATTTGAAGAGGGTGTTGACTAGCGTTGACTTGCCCAGTCCACTCTGACCTGCAGCAAGACAGGAGGAGGATGAGAAAGCAGGGAGACCCCATGCCCACCCGCCGAGCCTAGTATCTCTCCCCTGAGCTTACAGAATTCTAGAGCTGTGATCCAGGCCCTTGACTGACGGCTCACTGGGGAGGCAAGGGGCTGAGTAGGGAGAGCAGGTGGGTGGGAACGGTTTCCTACTTACTGGTGAAGGACCTGGGGGAATGTTAGTTGGATTCCACATTCTCTCCTTCTGGAGCCCCAGGACCACTGGGAAAGGAACAACCTCTGCATTTGTCTCGTGTAGTGGTTTTCGGTTTTGTTTTGTTTTTGCTTGACCTAAGTTTTTAATATTTAATCATATTAAAAGTAAAGACAGAGTTACTTTGCATACTGACACTGCAGTTCTGCAGAAGATTTCATTCCAAGGGAGAGTTCCACACTAAAAAATATTTGAAAACCACTGGCCTGAGCAGTGCTTCTCAAACATGCACAAGAATCACACCGGCAAGCCTGGCAACTAATGAGTGGCATTGGCATCACCTGGATGCTGGTAGGAAATGAGGTATCCCAGGCCCCAACCCAGCCCTATGAATCAGAATCTGCATTTTAACAGGACTTCAGATGAATCAAATGGGCAATAAAGTCTGAGGTGTGCTGGTCTAGAGCATTCCTGTCATATATTAGGAAATGGGCCCGGCAGGGGGCTGGAGCCTAAGGTTCTAGACTCAACTGTGCTTCTTCCCTGAAGCCTTGGGCTAGCCATGTTTGCTCCTCTGGGCCTTAGTTTCTCTTTACTGATTGGACTGTGGGGAGGGAGGGAGCTGGATGAGACCAGGGATGGCAAATAAGGTACATTTCTCAATCCAACTGAGCAGCTGGCACTAGCCACCTGCCTAATATGTTTAAAAGGCTACCTCTGGGCTCGGTACTGACTGCGCGCAGTGACTGACCCGTGATGAATGCCACAGGCACTGCCGGGGAGAGGAGTGGCCCACCTTGCTAGAACTGGCGGTAGAGTGGTGAACAAGACATCATCCTCACCCTCAAGGAGCCATTTGGTGTGAGGGAGACAAAACATAAGCGGACAGTGCCAAAGGGAATCTAATCCAGTCTCTCTGGGATCAAGGAGGACTTCTACTAAGAAGTAATAAGTAAGCTAAAACCTAAGAATGACTTCAAATGACCCATGAGAAGCTGGGGGGCGGGTTCTAGAGAGAGCGAACAGCATACACAAAGGCTAAGAGGTAGGAAAGAGCATGGCAAGTCCAGGAGAACTGTTCCTTATAAGTGAGGAGTCGAATGCTACATGGGAAGTGGTAAGAGATGAGTGGAGAGGTAGTACCAGGCCAGGCTAGGAATTTAAACCCTTAAACTTATGAAAGATTTTAAGTAGGATGTGTGACTTGAGTTTTGCAGGTTGGAAAAATTATTCGGTCACTGGTGGACAATGGATTGAAGGAGACAGGAGACAGAGAACCAGGAGAAAAAGAAGTTCGCACCAGAAAGTAAATCAACTTACGTCACCAAGCACACTGTTTAGTTTAGCCGATGTTTTTTACAGCAAGACTTTCCAGATGATTTACACTCTGGCCTAGCTCCTTATGTTTGAGCAGCACTGAGTCAGGTGGCCCTGGTAATCCAGGGGAGAGATCCACTCGGCCTAGGGTGGTAGCAGTGGAGATGGAGAGAGGTGGACAGACTTGAGAGATATTTACCAGGTAAAATTGACCGTATTTGATGATTGACTGGATTGGGGGATAAAGGAGGAGGAAAGAAGGATGATGCCCAGATCCCAGTTTCAGCAACAGAGAGAATATCTCACTGAGATCAGGCAAAGGCCCCTCTCTGCTCTTACATTCTGTGACCCAGTGACCCTACTTAGTGACCAGTGTCCTGGAAATTCTCTCTAAGCTTGAAAGCACACAAAAGATCAGAAAGAAGACCACCTTTCATCCGATCCTCCCCCAGCTCTTGAAGGCAGGGGAGGACACTGGTGATGCCCCCCGTGTGCCACACACACAAAGGCAACTTGAGCACAGCTGCAAGGCTGCCTGTGTACAGCCAGGTAGTGATGAGGCCACAATGACCACCCACCCACAGCTCCCACCCTTGGATCACCCAGCCTTGTGGGGAGAAAGGGGTCAGGCCTTTGTGATCAGCACAGTGAGATCTTTCCTCCGAGAAAGAGCTCATTCTAGAGAAGCCAGGGCTGAGGCCATCCTAGAAAAAGAATCGGGATCCTGGGTGCTGCCCGCCACCAGGGCCTCCAGGGAACCCACGGCCTCCATACCAACGACCATGATGTTGAAGTCGAAACCAGTCTTCATGGTCTTCTTGCGCATCTGCTCGATGATGGTGTCGATGCCAATGTAGCCCAGCAGGTTGGGGTTGATGCTGACGGGCTTCATGGGCACTGCCGGCTTAGGCCTGGGCTCAGGCACCAGCTCTGACATGGCTGCGTCCGTCCTGGTCTCCGGGAGCCCTGAAAAGCCAAGGTGGGTGGGGTGGGCTAGAGGAAAGCAGAGGTCACGTGGAAGGCACAGTATTATTCTCTGGATACAGAATCATACAGAGTCGGGCCTGGAAGGGACCTGACATGTCATCCAGTACAGGTCTCTCATCTCACAGATGAGGAGACTGAGGCCTGGGGGGGAAGGGCTTGCCTAAGAACACAGAGCAAGTCAGATGCAAAATCTGGACCAGTACCCAGACCCTCCAGTTGCTGGGGCGCTTTCATATGCACCTCGCTGCTCCAAAGAACCATATCTGTGTCTCTAACCCAGGGGTTTCTCCACCTTGGCACTACTGACATTTTAGGCCAGATAATTATTGCAGGGAGCTGTCCTGTGCATTGTACGATGTTTAGTGACATCCTTGGCCTCTGCTAGATGCAGGTAGTAGCCCCCCTAGTTTAATGACCAAAAATATTTCCAGACAGTGACAAATGTCTCCTGCGGACAACAGTGCCCCAGCTGAGAACCACTGATCTAAGAGATGTCTGGGGTTATTCCGACCTGAGTCCTGCCTCCCCCAGAAAAAGGGCAAAGACCTTTTAGGATACTGGACCTAACATCTGTTGACTGCCTGTCACTGATCCAGTTGCTTGTCTTTTAGAAGCACATGGGGAGACTTCCCTGGTGGTCCAGTGGCTAAGACTCTGTGCTCCCATTGCAGGGGGCCCAGGTTCGATCCCTGGTCAGGAAACTAGATCCCACATGCCACAACTAAGTGTTCACATGCCGCAACTAAAGATCCCACACACCGCAACTAAGACCTGGCAGCCAAGTAAATAAATAATTTTTTTTTTTTTTTAAAAAAGGAGGAAGCACATAGGGCTGCCCCATCTCTGCAGAGTGAGCATCAGTCCTGTCTCCCAGCCTCCGTGTCCCCCCTGTTCCACAAGCACTGCTGCAAAGTAAGGAGGTCTGTGCCCTGAGGTGCCCCAGACACCCTCCGAGCCTTAGTTTTGAGTCTGAGGGGGAATAAGTCTCCCCTTTTGACTGTTGGGGAGAGGATGAGACCCAAGTAGGGGCCATCACTGACCTAGATGACATGACACAACGTGTTCTTGGGATGGTGGGTAGCAAAAGAAAGGGGAGGCTGAAATCACAGCCCTTCCCCAGTGGAGAAAGGCAAACATCCCTCTGGGTCTGGCAGATCATGGGTATATTCACATACAAGAGAAATCTGTGTGTTTCCTCATCAGGCCACTGTCCACCAGGGTGGGTTTCAGGATACAGCAACTCCATTTCCCTCCCCGTAAAACGGGGGTGTGTGGTGATGTGGAAAGAGCCTGGCTCTGCCGCTTGCCAGCTTTGTGGACTTGGGCAAACCACCCCGCCTCCCATGCGCCTGCTTCCTCCTCTGTACTCTGTAAACTGGTTAGGATGGTGATTAAGGCTGTAGAGAGCACTGCACACGAGGTATATGCCTAGAAGCACCCGCACAGCGCCTCACTGTTCCAGACCCTCTTGCTCCTGTCCCTTTCAAGTTCACAGACTGTCAGGAGGGGAAATGAAGTGGTGCATGTGGAAGCACTTGTTAAAGGGAGGTGCCCCAGACACTAATTACACCGCACAGTTACTGGACTCCACGCTCTCCAAAGGCCCTCTTCCAGCTCTGCCATTCTAGAATCCTATGGTTCATGGTTACCACCCTGCAGAGTCTCAGGCTCACAGAGAGAACTGATGGAGCAGCAGATGGGAAAGAGGGTGAGGGGACAGGAGTACCTCCCTCCCCCACCCCCAAACCCAGCCAGGAGGCTGTTCTTGTACCCCTACCACCTGGTCCTTCCACTGGTCCTGGCAAGACTCTCTCTCTCTCAATTGGAAACCATCCTTTCCTTGTCACTCCCAGACACAGCCAAATCTGACAAAGTCTCAGGACCTCCTCAGGGCCTGGCATGGCTCCCTCCTGCTTCCCAGGAAGCTGTTGCCAGCCAGGCGGCCCCAGAAGGCAGCAAGATTGGCTCAGCCCTGCAGCAGCTGATTCTCAGCAGCCTGGCCTCCACCTCCACTCTGCATGTGGCTCCCGGACCCAACTCAGCACATCTGCACTGGGGGCCAATGCCCCATTTTCCCTGCCCAGCTGCTCGCACGGCTGGCCCCATTCATCTCCCTCATGCCTCTACAGCCAGCCCATTTGGTCTCCACAACCTGCGTTGTGAGATAGATCCATCAGTGTGTATGTGTGTGTTGGGTGGGCGGGGTCTTACCTCATTTTACAGACCTGGAAAGTGAGTCTAGTATTTATTTATGGGAGTTTTGTAAGTATTTTTGTAAAGTGTGTGTCCTCACCATGGCCTGCTCAGCCCTGGCCTGTCAACTGCAGCATCTTCAAAGATCATTCCCAAAAAGACAGACCCTGGTTGCAAGAAGGGGCCGGCCTACCAGATTCCAAGGCAACTTCTAGGGGCTACAGCAGGCCTGCTGCAGGTCCAGCACGGGAGCAGATCTCACCTTCATTCTTCCATCAAGCACCTATGAGCACCCATAGAGCTCCTGCTGGCAAGCTGCCCCTCCCAACCACGTGGCAATTACAACCACCCATCAGCCACAATTACTGCAAACCTGTGGTGGGTCACTGGGTCACAGCCTTTGCTGGAAGACCCTTTGCTCACTCCAACCCTTGGCTAACTCGTACTCTTTTTTCACCATTCAGCCCAAGGGCTACCCCTCAGGAAAGCCTCTGCTTTCCCATCTCATGTGGATGCCTCTCTTCTGTGCTGCCTCGGCCCCCTGACTTTCTAGTCATCACATTCATTCATTCACTCACTCCATCCCATCCATCCCATCCAGGCCATTCCATATGCTGTCAAATGGGAGTCTACTCCAGCCAAACTTTAGATTAAATGCCAAGGACACTTTTGGACCCCAGACAAGGTCCTTGCTCCCAAGGGCCCACTGTTTGGTGAGGGTGCCTGACAAGTACATAAAGCCCTCCAGGGCACAGGACAAATGCAGCTCTGGAGCTGAATTCTGTAGCTCCATCCTCTGCCCTTACAGCTCCCCTGGTCCCGCTATGCCAACTCCAGGTGGCCCATACTTGACTCCCAGCTGGATGACCCCTGTGAGCCTCAGTGTTCTCCTCAGGAAAATAGGTACAGTACCTACCTTGCTGGGTTGCTATGAAGCTTATACAAAAGCATGGACATAAATTACCTGGCACTGAACATATGCCAGTTCCCACCCTTCTTCAGGGCAGGAGCCTCGTCTTATTGATTTCTGTGCCCCAATGAACCTAGTATAACAAGACACTCAGCAATGAATGAATGAATGAATGAATGAATGAATGCAAGCCTCACTGCAAGGCAGATGTTACTTCAGAGCCATCACTTTTCTCCTCGCTCAGATGCTGCTCCCTTGGCAGAGCAGCTGACCTCCACCCAGCAAATGGCTCTTGTGTGGGCCACAGTCACGGAGGTAGACTCTGTTATAAGACTTTCTCCTTCCCCTGCAACAGGGATTGGAGGGGGGCTCCCCAAGGGTGGGCAAGAGCTCAGGATGGGGTCACAGCAGGATGTAGCTCAAATATGCCACCCTACCTAAGTGGTTCTTGGGGCTCCTCCTAAGCTCTCAGCTCTCTCAGGGCCCCTGGAGAGGAGGGGATCTGTCTGCAGCACCCCCTGCCAGGAGCCACCTGCCCATCAGTGCTCCAGGAAGAGACATTGTCCACCCGACTCAGCTCTAGCTTAGTCCCCACAGAAACAGCACCTCCCCCCATCCCTGTGCCAAGCAAGGACCCTGGTGCTTTCTTTTACAGGCAAATGAATGGCTTTGTCTTTGTCTGGCCCAGGGACCCCACCCCTCTGTTGGGAAGGTGGCAGCAGGGGGAGGGGACCTTTCCAGAATAGCACCTTCCTCCCTGGCTTAGTGGGGATCCAGGGGGTGGGGAGGCTCTTCCATGGGGAGCTGGAGATCTTCCCCAGCCCCCAGCCCCTAGCAGCCTTCAAGACACCGCCCCCACCCGCAGAGGCAATTCCAGCCCACCCCAGCTCCAGCCCCCGGCTCTCAGAAAAGGAATCACAAAAGATATCTTAGTACTTTCCCATTCACAGAAGTAAATGGCCCTGGGATACCCCTGCCTCCATCCCAGTCCTCTGGAGGCCAACGAGTTCCCTTGGAGACCACCAGCTGGTGCCTGTCTCAGTGTGCGCCTGTGTGTGGGGGAAGGGGTCTGTGTGTCAGCGCACAGGTCTCTTGTCTCGCTGTAGGTGGTCCTGATACCTGTGCGTGGTGTGCATGTGTGTGCACTTCTTGGTGTGCTCCAGTGTGGAGCTTTCTGTGGGCATCTGGCTGCCTCCTCGCTTCTTCGGGGGTCTCTGTATCTCTCCGCGTTTCCATATGTGCATTTCTCCGGGCTTGTACATCTTGGGGTGTGTGCCACCGTGTATGCGTGTGCCCGTGCGTATGTCACCGCGCATGGGCTCCTCAGCGCATCAACCCTCCCCCTGGTAGCATCTCCAGCCGGGCTTTGGGGGCCGCAGCCTTCTCCCGGCGCGCGCCGGTGGCCCTGCCGGCCTTCCTACCTTTGGACATGAATCCTCCTTTGTCTCCGTTCCTCCGGGAAGATGCTCAGGGCGCGGGGCTGCAAGGCTGAGCTGGACGCGGGCTCCTCCTGGGCCGAGCAGACCCTGAAGCCGGGCCTCGCCCCTCTGCGTTCTCCGCCCACCCGCCAGGCCCGCGGCCCGGCAGCGCCGTCCCCGCGCCCCGCGCTGCCGCGCCCGCCCGGGACTTCGACTCGGCTAGCTCGGCGCAGCGCTGCCCCGGCCCGCTTGCACCGATGCCGCCGCCGCCGCCGCCGCCGCCGCCGCTGCCACCCGCACCACGTGACCCGCCCGCCCCGCCGAGGGCCCCTCCCCCTCCCCCTCCCCCGGCGTCCTCGCCCGCACCGGCTCCCCTCCCGCCCGCACTCGGGAGCGGGCACCCAAGGCCGGCTGCGGGCCGCCGGGGAGGCGCGCGGGGGCGCTGCGCCTGCAGGCTCGAGGTGCCGGGCGGGGCATGGTTCCCGCATCCCAGTCCCGGTCCCTCCCCCTCGATCCTGCTCCCGGCCTGTTACCCTCTAGGCCCGGGCGGGGCGGGGAGCGCAGCGGACCTGTGGGATCGGCGGGAGGCGATGCGCGCGCGTGAGTCACGCGGTGGTTGGGATGCTGGGCTGGTTCAACGCGGTTCTGACCAGATGCGGGTGCCTGTAGAACCCTGCCTGATTCAGGAGCCCGGGTTCCAGGCCTGGCTCTAGGATGATGAGCCCTGTGACCTTGAGCTAGTCAGGAACTTTCCTGAGCCTCAATTTACCCGTCAGAAAAATCATTCTTGCATTCAATCAACTTGAATGGACAGCATATTGCAAGGCCTTGAGGGGACAGGAATGAGGATCATCATTTCTGTCCTCAAAGAGCTCTGGGTCTGGTGGGTCAAGACAGAAAGCTGGACTGTCCTAATGCAGGGGGTGGGGTGTGCACAGGGTACTGTGGGTGCAGGGAGGTGGGCACCCACCGGGTACTGTGGGTGCAGGGGTGAGGGCCCTTGGTGAGGGCCAAGATGGAAAGGCAAATATAGGTGCGAGGGAAGAAGGGAAAGCAGTCTATGGAGAGACCCAGAGGCGAGAGCTGCATGGTGCTAGGGACAACAGAGCTCCTGGGTGCACCAAAGCAGGGAAAAGTCCAGACAGGGATATAGAGCTAAGAGGCTGGAGAAGTCCAAAGCCTTGGAAGCCAGGCTAAGGAGCTGGACTTATCAAAGACGATAACAGTGAGTCACCAACAGCTGTTAAGCAGAAAGTGCTGCCATGAAATATATGAGTCCCTGTGGCAGCTGTGTGGAGGGGCAGGGGGTGGCCTCACAGGGACAGAGGGATGGAGAGGAGGGGACAGACAGCCAAGGACTGAGGAGGTTGATCAACAGAGTTGGAATTAGACTGGATGGGATGAAGGAGAGAGAAAGATGAGGAAGAGGAGGATACCCAGGTTTCTGGTATGGTGGTGCCTGCAGCTGAGGGGGTGAGATCAGGGAGGGCAGAAGTCAGGAAGAAAGGGGGCTGCCTCTAGACATGCCCGGGAGTTGTCTGGGTAGAGGGGTCTGGCAGGCCACTGGCTGTCTACACCTGCATTTTGAGAGAGAGAGCTGGGCTGAAGATGGAGGGAGAGCTGAGGTCCCGTAGGGAGGAGGGAAGACCAGAGCCTGGGTGGGCTGCCCCAGGCTGAGTGTGCAGAGGGCAATGAGAAGGGGGCTGACAACCTCCAACGCCAATTAAGCCACTGGACTGGATGCTTTCCAAGCATCTGCCAGACCCAGAATCTCTGAGCCTTTGAAATGTTGGGAATGAGGCTGCCCAAAGTAGAATTCCAAGATCTGGGTTCCCATTAGCTTACTGCCACCAACCAGCTGTGTGACTTTAGGCATGTCACAGCCTCTCTAAGACCAAATGAACTTCTAGCCCTTGTGTTGACCTGCTTATACTTCTATGTAGGACTTCCAACCTACAAGTCCCCAACTTACCTTTCAGGACTAAAGGGCTGGGGGTAGGGGACCGAGAAAAAATTCCAGGTGAGGCACCTTTTAAGCAACAGCCATCTTCCTGAAAGGCCAACTGGGGATGATTTAGAAGGTCTTGGGTGAGATCACTATTCACATCTAGAGGAGCCTGGCAGTGTCGACTGTTAGACAAATCACCACTTACGGAAGTGCTGGTCTATATTTTCGTGTAGGTGGTTTGCTTTTCAAGCTGGACTCACCTATAGATCACTTGATTATTTCAGCTCTTCAGGGAACAAAGAAACAATCATGGAAGATGCTAAAGGACAGACTCAGCATAATTGCTCTCCCACAGATTACCCCTGTAAACCCTCCTTCTGATGGCTTCCCTCAACCTGACCTCTGACTGGCAGGTTGGGACCCAGTTCAGGGTGCATCCCCTGTGTTCTGCCACTCAACCCCATTCCCTCTTCTCCCAGCTCATTCAACTCTGACTTTAAAGTCCCCCAGATCTATCCAAGCATAATACAGCTCCAGGCTCATACACCCCAGCAGTCCAGCGCATTCCCAGCCCAGCTCTTTGCATTTACCTTTGGTTTCTCTGGCCAGGTCCAGCATGGTGAGCCCTGTGACCCAGTCTGTGGCAGCATCTGCTGTAGCATGGTCCAGGGCTGCGTCTGTGCTTCTGCTTGGCATTGATGGGTAGGTGACAGTGTCTGATCTAGTCAGCTTAATGACACTGTCCAGTGTGGTCTCACCAGTGACTGGGTCTGGGGTGACTGGCACAACTGAATGCATGGCTGTGCCCAGCCTGCTTGTATCCAAAACAAGAGAATCCGTAGTCATGTCCAGCTTGGCTATATTTGCCCTAGCCAACACCATGGCTGTGTCCAGCTTGACTGGATCTGGTGCTGCCACTTCCCTGGCTGTACCCTCTGTGGTTGTATCTGGCTTGGCTGTGCCTGCTGTAGCTATGGCTTTGCCCAACTTTTCTGGGTCTGGCGTCACCACATCCATGACCGTGCGTGGCTTGGTTGTGCCTGCTTTAGCCAAGTGCATGGCAGAGCCCAGTTTGCTATCCAGATGAGGGCACTCAGTGCTTGTGTCCAGTCTAGGTGTGTTTGGTGTAGCCAAGTTGACAGCCAAGCCAGGCCTATTGGTGGCCATTGTGGATAAATGTCTGGATGTGCCTGGCCTCGTTGTATCCAGAGTAGCCAAATCCATGGCCATCGCAGGCCCCGTGGCAGGGATGGCCCTTTGGAGATGCAGCCGGGGTCTCTGAATACCCCTGGACCGGGGCTTGCCTCTTCCTGGAGAAGCTCTGGTAGGCACATGGGCAGTCATTGGGACAGGGTGCCTCTGACCCACCAAGCCTGGCCCTGCAGGACCTGGCGGAGTCTGAGCTAACTGGGATTGGAAAGGCAGGGTCAGGCATGAGCTCACCAGGGGCTTCTCCACTACAGGCATCCTGCTGGGCTTGGCCAGACCTGGGTGACCTGGGCCCTCGGAGTGGACCCTGTCCCCTGGCACTAGGGTCACAGATGGTGAGTCAGGAGAAGGCAGCCTCCCTCCTCTGTGGGTGGCAGCCTCCCTGCCCGGGGTAGACACCTGTTCCCAGTGAGAAGGTAGGGGGCCCAAGGGCCATGCCTGGCTGTGCTGGCGGACTGTTAGGGAGATGGAGCTGAGCTTCCTTGGTGCCAGGCTCTTGCCAGTCTCCTGTGGGGGCACACTCCACGCCCTAGCTCCAAGGCCTGGTCGGCCGGAAGCCTGTGGGATGTGGCTCTGGGGGAAAGCATCCAGATGGACGGCCTTCTTGAGAACAGGGATGAGAGGCGACACCCCTCCAGGGAGCTTTGAGGGGCGGGCAGGGCGCCCCAGTAGGTGGCTGCGGGGGAAGGAGGTTCCAGCGCCTGGGGCTCCGTGAGGCTGCATCTCAAAGTTGTGGTCCATCCAGGTCTTTCGTCTTCCCCTGATTAACAGAGAAAAGGGGCCAAGCAGGGGTGAGGTGCTCGAGACTGCAGGTGCTGGCCTTCCCCCTCCTGACTAGCAGCTAGCGCTCCTCTGAAGGGGCCTTGTTTGGGGGACTGTCAAGTCCTCAGTGGAGTACACATGTCCCTTCCTACAGCCCTCCTACAGCTCCCACCTGCTACATGCCTACACACCTCACACACATGGGCCCTCTCACACACACACACCTACCAAGATACCAGGTGAATGTGGAAGAATGTTCCAGCAATGGGTGGAATCCAATGAGCAGGCTGCCCCGGCATGAGGAAACTTCTCCCTTTGCAGGCGAGTGGCCGTGGCCCCTCTATGGCCAACTCCATGGAGGTCACATATACATGTTCAGGAGCCCCAGTGGAGGGCAGTGGTTATTGGAAGCCTATCTGCCTCTTCCAGAAGGGGCCAGAGGACTCTGGGTTCCCACACACAGCAGCCAAAATAGGAGTTCAGGCGTCCAGGTAGGAGACCAAGAGATGACCAGTTTGACTTGGGAACAGGGTCTGCACCTGGGGCTCCTGCCCGGAACCAGGAAAGAGCCCTGGGCTGGCCTGCTGCTGGAGCTGAAATCGGAGCCAGAATTGGAGCTGAAGAGGGCCCTGGACGAGGTGAGCCTTGGGAAGCAGAGAAGTAATGAGCATTCACAGGGTACTTGTCCAGTGAACAAGCCACAGTACCTGCCCTGGGGGGACCGGCCATCCCCAGGGGCACCAGACAGTGAAGCAGGCAGAGCTATGCTGGAGGTGAGCCTTGTGGGGGAAGCATTAGCTCAGCCTTTGGGGTTAAAGGAGGGAGGCTGGGCCTGGGGCTGGGGGAATTCACACAGAAGGCCCAAAGGTGAGGAAATGTGGCATCTTTCTGAAAATCCTCCATGGGGCTCCCAGGCTGTATCGTGGGGGAGGGGCGAGACAAGGCTGCAGGTGTGCTGGGGCCCAGGCCAGGCCACAGTGATGCTCAGGCCCTGGAAGATGACCTGGTCAGATCTGCAGGTGGCCACTCCAGGACTGTGTGACGGCAAGATCAGGGGGAAGAGAAGTGGAGGCAAGGAGAGAGTTCCCTGGTGGCCTAGTGGTTAGAATACTGGGTTTTCACTGCCGTGGCCCGGGTTCAATCCCTGGTCAGGGAACTGAGATCCTGTAAGCCTCCCAGCAAGGACAGCAGCGAGTTGAAACACTCTGTGAGCTGGGGGTGGGGCTGGAGAAGGCTGAATAGCACAGAGGAAGCAGCAGCAGGATTGCCAGGACATGGGGAGTCAGGGAGGGGGCGTCAAGGACTCTGGCTGGTGGTCTGCATGGATGAGCCATTCCCTGAGGGGGGCTCCACAGCTCCCAGGCGGCCAGCTGGTGCACGCTCTGGGCTCCATATACCCACCCTCTGGAACAAAGTTGTTTCTGTTGCTTTCAGCACAGCAGGTGGGGACATGATACTGCTGAGGGGGGCTGGCAGCAGGTGCTTATGGGGAGAGTGTGATTTTATGGCTAGGGCCCTAAAGTTTGGAGCAGGGACGGGGAAGGCAGGACACTGGAGGGGTCTTCATCATCTTTCACGGTGGCGCCCCAGCCCCTTATCCCCATCCAGTCACATATTTGTACCCAAGGCTGTCCCTGCCTTATCACCTCCCCACTTGGCTTATCCCTGCAGCCCTGCTTTGGGGCCCTTAGTCACAACCACACATACCTGGGTGCATGCATGTTTACCCTGCACTTAACCACAAACATCTACCCTCAGTGTGTACACACACACACACACACACACACACACACACACACACACACAGAGCTGGCCAGAGGACAGAATTTCTGAGATCTATTTGTTCTAACATCCCCAGATCCCTTCCCCTCACTGAACATCCACCCCCCATCCATCACTTGGTACTATCCTCCCCCCACCCACAAATACTCACCTACCTTGATCAGAGAACAAGAAAGATCTAGTGTTCTTCAGTCTGGGAAGCTAACTCTAGGGCAGGGCCCTCACCTCCTCCGCGCCCAGATTCGGGCTGTGATGACCAGCTCAGGGATCTCATCCCTCTGGTCCCCTCAGTCTCCAGGCGGTAGTCCCCAGGCCTAGGGCCCAGCCTTCTCCTGGCCTGTACCACCAGCTACATCCACAGCTGGTCTGGGCTGTGGGGCAGGGAGGGGCTGCCTTCTCAGCAGTGGGCGTCAGTGAATGGCTGCTCTGAGCCTCTGGAATCCCAAAGGGCCATGGGAGGCTCCTAACGGCCAGGCTGGGCTGCCCTGGACTCAAGGACACGTGGGGCGTGGTGCCCTGCTGCCTGCCCTCCCCAAATCTGCTCTGTCTCCCACAGACTCTGACCCTGGAGAGATGTCTGCGATAAGAATAGGGAGACTCCAAATATGGCCACGCTCCAGTGGTCCCAGAGCCGACCTCACTTCTGCTTTCCCTCTGCATTGCCCCACACCCTGTTTAGTTCTGTGACCCTCAGACCACCTTGGCGACCCATCTGAGGTCTTTCCTGGAGCAAGCTGGACTTCCTGGAGACTAAAGCAGGGGCTTTCTGCTTCAACATCTATCCCCTGAGCCCGTGCTCCCTCCAGCTGGACCCTGTACTAAGGCCCTGAGCCTGTGAAGATGACCCTCCCCTGGGCCTGAGGAGACCCAGGAGGCCTCCCAGCCTGGCTCTGGCATTGCGGGCTGTCAGCAGACCCTGGCCCTTGGGCTGGCCTGGGTCCCCTCTTCTGCCTCTATCATAGGAATAGTAATAATAATGAAGGTGACAATAATAGCTACCGTTTACTGAACACTTACTATGTGCCAGGCACTATGTCAGGGCTGGGAAGGAGCCCGCTTCTGCTCAGGAAGATGGGAACGTAAATAGATCCTTACAGTAACTATAATACAGCAGTGACGGTGGGCATCCTCCGAGCACTCACCCTGAGCCAGGAACTAGGCTAAGCATTCTCCTGGCATCTCCTTTCATCTTCGCCTCGTCACAGCGACCAAGCAACTGAATTCTTAATTTTATTTAAATTTAATCTGTGGCTATGATATTGGACAGCACAGTTCTGAAGGGCCTGGATTTTATTCATCTCTGGGTCCCAGGGCCTGGTAAGAATTACCCTCATAAGTTTCTGTAGAATGAATGAATAAAAGGAAAAAATGATTGAATGAATGGTGACTATGTGGACCTAGGAACTTCCCCTCTTCTTATTCATTCTCTCCCCTTCAAGCTTTAGGTTCTCCGACTTGGCTGTGCTCTGGTTACCAGGACAACCTGCTGGAAGTCCTAGTGGGTGGGGGAGGGGATCTGTCTGGAGTTCTTCCCCTTCCCTCCTCGCTTTGAGGCCTGAGGACCAGCCTGATTCTAGGAAGAAAAGAGGTGGCTGGGGGAGGGGATAGCACAGCTCTCCCTGGACAGATTGAGCTGAGGGAGCCTTTACTGCCCACCCCCACTGGATTGCATTATCTCCGAGATGCAGAAACCCTGAGCTGAAGTCAGGGGTCCTCACTCGCTGGCTTCTCTCCTCTCTTTGGCCAGTGACTCATTGTGCAACTTCTATCAGATCTCTTGCCCCTCTGGGCCTCAGTTGCCTTTTTAAATAGGGACCAGATGCCTTCATGTGGCCTCTTGAAGGTCTAGAATTCCTCCATCTTGCTCCCTGCCAGGCTGTTAGGGCCTTGAGAGCAGGGAATGGGTCTTGTTCATCTCAGTATTCCTGCCGCCCACCTGCCCGTCTCTCTCCTCCGGTGTTGGGGGCCTGCACGAAACTGCCTGCCTGTTAATTACGGGTTTGGGTTCAGCTGCCCTCTAGTGGCCCAAAGTAGCAATGACCTCCTTGTGTCTGTACACAAGTTTCTTTCCCACCAAAGGAAAGATTGACAGGCTTGAAAGTGGCCTCAAAGGACAGACCTCCACCCAAGCAAAAAATCATTGTGGTGGCCTCCCAGACAAGTGGCACAAGCTCTGGAGTCTCAAACCTGCGTTTGTTACAACTGTGCGATTTTGAATAAGTCACTTTATCTCTGTGAGCTCCAGTTTCTTCATCTGTGAAGTGGGAATTATATCAGTCAAGATGGGTTAAATTATGTTGCAGTAACAAACAATTCCAAAATCGCAGTGACTTATAATAACAACTATTTATTTCTGATTCATGCCTCATGTCCACTGTGGTCTGGGTCCACTGAGGCTCTGCTCCATGTCTCCTTCACTCTGGAACCCCGGCTGATGGAGCAGCAGCCTTCTGGAGCCGTGTTGGTCATTGTGGCAGAGGAAGGAGAGGGTGGTGAATCATATGGTAGCTATTTAATGCTTTGGCCTGGACTTTTCTCATCACAACTCATTGGCAAGAACTAGTTGCAGGAAGGTTAACCCTACCATGTGCAAGAGCTGAAGAGCCAGACATATTTGGCAAGCAGCACTGCCGGCCCACTCCCACGGCTGTAAGGATGCAGTGAGAAGTGCCAGTGCACTATCCCTCAAGCGATGAATTCAATCAACCTTAGCCATTGAAATTACTGCCTTGTAATTCTGATTTCCCCTTTTTATTTACCCTCGTGATTTTCTGTGACTTCCACATCAATTCCAACTGTTTACAGCTGCAGATACAGAGAGGGAAATGGACTTGCCAAGTTTCACATAATGAACCCGTAGCTGGACCCTCACATCTCCAGGCTCCAAATTCTGAGCTCCCTGCCCCCCCACCTGATGGGGTGGAGGAGAAGGGGCTTTGCCCTCCCAGGGTTCTCTGTAAGGGTGTTGACTGACAGTGTGACGGTCTTTTGAGGGGGCCAGGAGCCGCTGCCCTCCTCCCAGAGCTGGTCTCTCAAGCCTTCCCAAGCCCTGCCCACTCAGCCAGAGTGGAGAGCCGAGGGGGTAGAACAATGAGAAGCCTGTGCCACCCTCCAGGTCCAGAGTCCGAACATTGCAGCCATTCCTATGCAGGGACCCTACACATTCCCGCCCCTGTTTCCCTGTCCTGGGCCCAGCCCGGACATACCCACCGTATCCTGACAGCAACCAGATGGTGGGAAAGGAAAGCTCCCCGGACTCTTCAAAACCTCCCAAAGCATTTTAAAAACCTGCACAAAACCTGACACCCAGAAAGCCTCCTAGCCTCTCTAAAATCTTTGTCTCTAAGCAGATGGGTGGCCCCTGGCAAGACAAAGAGATGGGCCCCACTCATCCGACAAGCGTGCTTTCAGGGAGGCCCTGCCCAGTGCCACGGAGGCTGCAGGCTGAGATAAGAAGATGCCGTCACTCCTCTCCACAGACATGTGAAAAAAATCACAGCACAAGACTAGGGCTGTAATGCGGAAAGCTGCCGGTGGGGTCAGGGAAGCCTTCCTGGAGGATGTGGCAATTAGCAGGTCATCAGGTTCTCTCCCTGGACCTACGCCTTACTTGAATCACAACTTTCTGGTTGTTCATGCTCCTCTCCCACCACTTACTCGCCAGTATTCTGTGCTGCAACCACACGACACCACTCACAATTCTCAGAAAGGTCTGGGTCCTCCCTAGCCTCCACGGCTTTGCACTTGCTGGCTCCTCTTCCCTTTACAGGGAAAACTCTTATTCAGCCTTCAAAACCCAGATCAGTAGTCATATCCTCCTTGATAAGCCCCTTCCCTGGGATTCAGTTCTATTTTCAGTTTCTCACACATACTTCTCTCACTACAACAGTTGTAATTTGTTTACATCTCCATCTGCCCCCCCCAGTTTGTGAGTTCCTTTGATTCAGGGACTATACTGTCATTGTCTTTGCATTCTTGGTGCCAGACCTAGTGCCTGGGGTAGAGCAGGTATGTGACATGCCTCTGCAGGGTTCCGGAGAATAGCTGTATTATGCATGGGATGTATGTAGTGCTTTCCTGCCAACTACCTCCTTTGACATTTACCCTAACCCAGCGAGGCAGGCAGGGCAGGAGTGATATAAAAACAACCAGCTCTCTACAAGAATCTGACATGAGCTGAGCGCAATGACAAGCACTGACAGAGGACACTTATCTGGGCTTTAATCATCTGTGATTCTCAGTGCCTGGCACACAGAAATGCTTGGTGAACTCAGTTGTGTGTCAGAGCAAGAAACTCGCCCCCAAAAATGCAACGTATTGTTATTTTTTAATATTTATTTATGTATTTATTTATTTGGCTGCGCCGGGTCTTAGCTGGCATGCAGGATCTTCGTGGCCGTGTGCGGGATCTTCCTTATGGCGTGAGGGATCCTTTTTTTTTTTAGTTGTGGCATGTGGGATCTTTAGTTGCGGCATGTGAACTCTTAGTTGTTGCCTGTGGGATCTAGTTCCCTCACCAGTGATCGAACCCAGGCCCCCTGCACTGGGAGCGTGGAGTCTTAGCCACTGGACCACCAGGGAAGTCCCAAAAAATGCAATTTTTAAAAATATTTATTTATTTATTTATGGCTGCGTTGGGTCTTCGTTGCTGTGCGCGTGCTTTCTCTAGTTGCGGCGAGCCGGGGCTACTCTTTGTTGTGGTGCGCGGGCTTCTCATTGCAGTGGCTCCTCTTGTGGAGCACAGGCTCTAGGTGCACGGGCTTCAGTAGTTGTGGCGTGCAGGCTCAGTAGTTGTGGCTTGTGGGCTCTAGAGCGCAGGCTCAGTAGTTGTGGCACACGGGCTTAGTTGCTCTGTGGCATGTGGGATCTTCCCGGACCAGGGCTCGAATCCGTGTCCCCTGCATTGGCAGGCGGATTCTTAACCACTGTGCCACCAAGGAAATCCCCCAAATATGCCATTTAAATGGACAGTTTTATAGGATTTACTATTGCCAGGCCCTGACCTCAAGTTGCTCCCAGTACAGTCCTCTGGCATACCCTGGCAGATGGAAAAATCTGGTTCCATGGGCACTGGCCTGTTTCTGTAGGCTCTGCCATCTGGGTCAACCCTGCCCCTTGTAAAAAATGCTGAGGGCACAGTCTACTGTGTTGCTCTTAACACTGAGACATTTTTTTTAGTATTTGGAACCAAAAAACTTGTCTTTCATTAACAGTCAATTTCTCCTTCTATCACCTAACAGGAATAAAATGACCTCTTTGTGTTTCCCCTTTCCCTCTGGCTGCCAGGAAGCTCAGAGACAAGTAATAGTATTACAGTAGGAGTCAGAGTCAGAATATTTCCTTTCCACCCCCATGTATGTGGCTCCTTCAGCTAAAACCTTCTTGGGTCCTTTATGGGAGGAGCATGTATAAGTAAACATTTACGTAATAAGCCCTGTGGAGAGCACAGGGAAAGGATCCAGGTTTAAGAGCAGAAGGCGTGGGTGAATCCCTTACCGTCTCTGAGCCTCATGCTCCTCCTTGGCAGCCTGGGGTAGGAGACCCTGCTGCAGCTTTTGGACAGAGCCAGCTTTCCTGCGATGAAGACTGGCCACTGCCCAGGCCTCAGGTAGGGTCACGGTCAACATCCTCCCTGCTGAGGCTGTGAAGCTTGTAACCTTGAACACCTTCACGCTTTAGACCTAGTATGGCCAGAATTTTTATTTTTAAAGAGGAGTCAGAAAAAAGATTTTTACGTGAAATCTCCTGACTTATAAATGTTGCCAATTAATTTGCATTTTTTCAGGAATTCCCTAGTGGTCCAGTGGTTTGGGCTCAGTGCTTTCACTCCCAGGACCCGGGTTTGATCCCTGGTCAGGGAGCTAAGATCCTGCCAGCTGCATGGTGCGGAAAAAAAAAAAAAAAAAGCATTTTTTCAAAGCACTGTGTTGGACAAACCAAACTTGGCTGCTGGCCAGATCTAGTCTGAGGCCTTCCCTGGCTCATCCAGTTAAGCTGAATACATCTCCAATAGGGACTGTCTGGTGTGTTCAACCTAGGGGTGGGGGAGCAGTTTTCATCATTTCTTCTGAACCCTGCCTTCCTTCCATAATATCCCAAGAGACCTGACAGTAGGACTCAAGAGTCAGGTTCTGAGATGACCTGTGCTCAGGTCATGTTGACTGGTCCAGATGGGCCCTGACCCAAGCTGGACCACACACAGGACCCTGTCCCAGCCTTGGGTGATGAGTTTAAAATGGGCGCCTGACCTAGGATGAGCCGTGAATCCCACCCCTGAGATATTTGTGCTTGCAGGCAGAGAGAGGCACAGGGTAACTCTTTCTCCACTGGCTGGAGCTGTAAGACATAAAATGCCAGCAGTCGGCTGCTACATTTTCCATGATGGGGGGAATCGGGGTTGGCTAGTGAAGTGGGTATACAGAAGCAGGAATAAAAAATGGTTTGAGGGGCCTTCCCTGGCGGTCCAGTGGTTAAGATTCCACGCTTCCACTGCAGCGGGCACGTGTTTGATCCCTGGTCAGGGAACTAGGATCTCACGGGACACTTGGTGTGGCCAAAAAAAAAAAAAAGAAAAAAGGTATGAGAAAGAATTCTAAGGGGGTCTGAGTGGCTGGTTCTAGTTGTCCTGAGTCCCTGCTACTTTCCTGTCCTACAGGATCGGAACACGCCAGAGTCTTTGTGATAACTTCCCCTTCTTACCCAAGCTAGCGGAGGTGGGGCTTCTGTCCTTCACAGTCATCAGTCCTAACTCATGCACATGGTCCTGCTTGGGCCCTTTCCAGTTTCCTGATGAACAAGAGCAGCACCGGGCTCCTCGTCCTGGCCTCCCAGCTCCCTCCCCCATGCCTGACACCTCTACTCACTTGGATTAGCACTGAAGGAACTCGTGAAATCCAGAGCCTCAAAATGAAAGAAGTTCATCCCCTCAGGGAAGGGAGCTCAGAATACATTGGCGCTGGCACTGCCAGAGAAACTGAGGCAGTGTGGGACTGGCTACCCAGTGGGTGGTGCTGGTTGCCCCCATTCTTGTGTGGGGTGATCTGTAAGGCACTGGAAGGGCCCTACCCTCCAATGGGTCCTTACAGAACCCACTCACCTGCTCACCTACCTCCGCCACGCCCTGCCTGCCCTGGAAGTCCATACTCAGAGCACCGATTCACACGCTCACCAAATTCTGAGGGTTCCTATCCACCCTCCCCACCCCAGACTCCCAGTCCCAAACCCAGGTGCTAGTAACCCCCGGGTCACCTCGGGTGGGTCACTTCTCTCCATGCTTGTTTCCTCTTCCATAAAGCAGTGTCCTCAGTCCCTCTTGGTATTTGCCCAGCATCCCTTCCCGTCCTTTAGGTAACAGCTGCAACCTACCCCCACCCCCTCAGACCATGTGATCAGTAGGGCCAACTCCACCCCTGGCTCCCGGGGTGGTTGCCAGAGCTGCCTGGCAATCAAGGCACCCCCATCCCCTAAGCTCGTAAGCCTTGGGGGCTGACAGGAGCCCACCCCCTGAGGTTTTGCAGGAACAAGATGTGTGCTCTCTCCTGAAATCAAGGCACAAGGGCTGCGTGAGCCTGGGACTGCCAGGGCACCTTTGTACCACGTGGAGAAAATCCACCTGAAGGAAGCCCACAGGGCTTAAGAAGATGGAGAGAGAGAAGGATGGAGAGCTGGAGTGACCCAGTGACATCCTTGAGCCCCAGGGTCCAGCTGAGCCTGAGTCCAGAACCAAACCCTATTATCGCAGCTGTTTTCAGTTTGGTCTCTTGTGCCTGCAAGAGTCCTGGGCGGTAGTGTGGTGGGGAAGCTGCCTGGTGGGGGCGGGGGATATCTCTGTGAGCTGCAAAATGCTCTGCTGGGTCAGAGGTCAGGGCTGTGAGACTCAGAAACAACAGGGCTGGGCCTAGGGTGAGGCAAGAGAGGTGCCGAGAATTGAGTGAGGTGGCCCTCTTGCCTCGCTCTAACCTGGCTCTGCAACACAACCCCCTGCAATTCCTGGGTTTGCCCCAGGGAGGAAGGGCAGCCTCACCCCTCGAGATGAGAGAAGGCAGCTTTTGCTCTCGCTGACTCCTAAGATGGGGCATGTGCAAGAGCAAGCCCGGGTCTGGGGTCAGGAGGTCTGGTTCAAATCTCAGCCTGTTGCCCTGTTGCCTTGGCAAGTCCCTATGAAAATGGAATGGCAGCTGCCTCCATGTGTTCTCCCCCTTTCAAGGAGGGGGACTTTTTTCTTTTCTTTTTTTTTTTTAATATCTTTATTGGAGTAGAGTTGCTTTACAATGTTGTGTTAGTTTCTGCTGTACAACAAAGTGAATCAGCTATATGTAAGGAGTGGGACTTTTTAAATGGACACACAGCCACCCAGCTCTTCCCAGCCTCCCTTGCAGCTAGGAGTAGCCACGTGACTATGTATTGACCGGTGAAGTGTAAAGGGAAGTAAGAGGTCCAGCCAGCAGGAGTGTCCCTCAAAGGGGCAAGTGGCCCCTTCCACCATCCCTCCACCCTGCTCCTCGGGATGCCGAAGAGCCCCCTCGGATGGCACCAACCAGGAAAACAGCCCTGCAGCAAGAGAGGAGCAACTCAGGTCCCCGAACACTGCGTGGAACTGTCCACCAGATCAGCTCTGGACAACCACCCTACGAACTGTACCGTGAGAAAGAAAAACGTTCTATTTGGTTTAAGGCCCTGCTGTTTTGCATCTCTGTGCATGAATTTATATCCTAACTGGTTCTCTACCCCGGGGATTCCAGTTAGTTAGTGGGGAGGGCACAAGTGCTACTGGTTTCTAGTGGGTAGAACCCAGAGATGCTCATCACCCTACCACACACAGGACAGCCCCCTTACAAAGAATGATCTGGTCCCAAAAGTCAATAGCGCCACTGCTGAGAAACTGCTCTTTCCTCTTGGAGATTCAGTGTTCCCATCCCCCAAATGGGGGGATATTGAACTATCATGTTTTTTATGAGGACCCAGTGAGATGATAGACATGATCCTACTTTTAGGAAAGGAGACAGTCCTGCAAAGATAGTCATGGAGTCTTTATTATTGAGATAAATTAAGACAGACGCCCCAAAGGAGGGGAGTGAGCAGGTTGCCAATCTATGTCCAAAAAGGAGGCAGTGGTGCCCCACAGAGAAGGAGGGCTCCAGGGTGGGCTTGGGGCCCCTGGTGCAGTGCAGGACCAGAAGGGGAGGGCAGGGGCTCCTGCCAGCGGCCTCAGCCTTGGGAAAAGGAAGGGATAGGGAAGTCCAGCCGAGGGAGGCGGGTGGGAACTGCTGGTGGTCCCCACACTGCCCACAAAGCTCACCCCATCCCCACCACCTCCCATCCTGCCTGGGGGCCCCCCCCTCCCTCTCACACAAACATGCTTCTCCTCCCCTCCTCACGCCTGCCCACTCCCCTCAAATGTTCTCTCTATCACACACACACACACACACACACACACACACACACACCTCCTTCCTCTATGGCCTTGCCCCTTGCACACCCCACCACACACACTCATCCATGCCAAGCCCGGGTCCAGAGTGGTAGGGCTGGGCTGGACTAAGTTGACATCCCTCCAAAGGGGGCCCTTTCCTGGGTCAGCTTTGAAGCCTGGCCCATGAAGCTGTAGGGTCGATACCACTGGCTGGAGTGGGGGAGCTGAGCATCACCGAGGATCTGGTAGGGAAGTGGGAGATCTGGAGGCTCAGGACAGGCAGCGCAGCCATGCCTGACGCTGGGTGGAGGGGCAGGAGTGCTGGGCAGCACAAAGGCACTGGGGGGCCGTGGGGCGTCCCCGGAGCTGGGGAGGGCAGGTGTGGGGTGAGCTGGCTTGACCCGGAGAGCAAGCCCTGGGCCATCAGCAGCGACATCTCAAGGCACCCAGGTGCCCCATCTCCCCACAGCCAGGGTCCTCCCAGAGCCCCTCCTCCTGGGAGGAGCCAGGCTGCGAGGGAGAGCCTGGAGGACCAGGGGTTCTCCTCCCTCTGCCCCGGGGTCTCCAGGCCGGGCGGGACGGGAGAGGGCACCCGGTGCCCACTCCCCACCGCCAACAGAGCCGGTCAACTCAGACCTCGGGGCCCCCGAATGCCAGGTTGTCGCGAACCATCAGTGTCTTGCGGAGGTCACGGTCCACCAGGGGGCGCTGCATGCGCCACTTGTGCGCCTCCTGCAAACCGGGCTCGAAGTAGTAGATGCAGGCGCCGAAGCCCACCAGGATGAGGACAGAGATGAACAGGTAAACAGGCACGAACCAGTCCAGGAAGTGCGGCATCGCGGCGGCCTTGGCTGCTGAGACACGGTCGGTGACAACCAGCAGAGAGGCTGCTTATCCCACCCACCCTCCCAGAGGGGGACCCGCAGGCTTCACAGAGCCAGGAGGTCAGAGCTTCACCTTACAGATGGGAAGACGGAGACCCTGGAGAGTGAAGGGCAGTGACTCAGCAGCCCTGGCCCCCTGACCAAGCACACAGCTGCCCCCACCACAGGGGCCCACCCAGCTCCTACTCACCCTTCTACAAGGAAGCTTATAGCTGAGGGCTGGCCCTGGCTCAGTCCCTCAACAGTATGTGTGCCCTCAGGCAAGTTGCTTAACCTCTCTGGGCCTCAGCATTGTCCCCTGCAGAAGGGGACGCTAACAGAGCCTTGTGGGGATTCAGTGAAGTGACTGACCCCTCAGGGCACTCAGTAAAGGACAGCTTGGGCCATGCCTTCTCTGAGCCGCCCCTCCCGGCTCTGACTGTGCATTTGCAGAGGCTGCCACTTGCTAGGCCCCTCACAGATGAGTGGGTCCCCAGCCACCCGTGCGTCCTGGCTAGGTGTGGCTTGGTGAAAGCATGGTGAACAACCGCCCATCCCTAGGGGACCTGGTTGATATCAACAAGCTCTGCACAGGCTCCCGAATTCAGGCCCATGCCCCATTTTATAATTATAAGAGTATGGACACAGGTGCCAGCCCCAAAAGACTTGGACATTGGTTTCCACATCCGTAAAATGGGAGTGAAAACAGTATCTAGGTCATAGGGCTGGTGTGACTGTTAAAAGAGTTAATTTGCGTAAAATGCTCAGAACCAGTGCCTGGCGCTTACCAAGTGCTACATAGTAGTTTGTTCTTATTCTCTGGGCCTCAGTTTCCTTATCTGGAAAATGGGCATAGAAGTAGGACCCACTTCTTAGGGTCTCTGTGAATGTTTAACAAGACAATGCCTAAGGAGCATTTAGCAACATGCTGCTTGGTGCAGAATCGGCACTCAGTGAATATCAGCTATTGTTATTTCCAGTGCACCAGAGGTGGGGAAAGCAGGAAAGTGGAAGCTAGCAGGTTTAAGGTGCTTCACAAGTTTTACATACACCCAGCCTCTTTAGAATGGCCCAAAGGTGCCCACATCTGCTCTCTGCCAACCTTGCCAGCCTCATCTCCCACACTACGTGCCATCACAGGGAACCACTTGTCAATCACCTATGTGCATCTGCATGTTATACAGTCTACATCTTTGCATATGCTTTCATTTTCCTTAGAATGTCCTTTGCATTCATCTTCAAGTGGCAAACTCCTGTACATACTTCAAAAGCCACACCACAGGGGCTTCCCTGGTGGCGCAGTGGTTGAGAGTCTGCCTGCCAATGCAGGGGACACGGGTTCGAGCCCTGGTCTGGGAAGATCCCACATGCCACGGAGCAACTGGGCCCGTGAGCCACAATAACTGAGCCTGCGCGTCTGGAGCCTGTGCTCCGCAGCAAGAGAGGCCGCGATGGTGAGAGGCCCGCGCACCGCGATGAAGAGTGGTCCCCGCTTGCCGCAACTAGAGAAAGCCCTCGCACAGAAACGAAAGACTCAACACAGTCATAAATAAATAAATAAAAGAACGTGAATTTCTTTAAAAAAAAAAGCCACACCACAGGTTATCTCCTCCAGAAATGGAATAAATCAGGGCCCACTTAACCCACCCTCAACCCCTTCCTGAGGTGTGAGAAAGGGGTAAGGTGAGGAGCCCCACTTCTGCCTGTCAGGCAGGGAGACCACAGTCAGAATGCAGTCACAGACCTTACAAAAGGCCTATGGGGTAGGTGTTACTGTCCACATTTTACAGATGAAGAAACTGAGGCCCAGAGAGGTTCACTAACTTGCCCTGAGTTACCCAATTGAGAAGTGACAGAGCTGGACTCCAACCCCCCAGTGATGTCCTGAGGTTTGATGGGGAAAATACCTGAACAGAATGAAATGAGCAAAGGCCCACCTTGTCTTCTAGGGAGGGAAGAAAGGGGATGGATGGAATGACCTCCAGGGCAGGCTGAAGAGAAGCTCCAGCTTTTCAGACCTCTGTCTCCAAGCTCCAGCTCCTCTTGTCCCTCTACTGCCAGGTGGGTCTACGAGGTGGGCTGTGACCCCAGGGGAGGGAGAGATGCTGCCTCCCAGTACTGCGTCCGCCCAGAGCCCCTCCCCTGCCCTCCAGGGTCCCCACTGGCTGTTCTGAAACACAGTGTCTCAAGGTGCCCTATTCTCCTCATGGAGAAATAAAATGAAGAGTGTGCTAATGGCCCAAAGTCAGGGTTACAGCAGTGTCCTCCTAACCATCTGCCCTTCTGTAGAGCCAAAGAGAGGATTCAGAATTGCTTGGTGTGGCCTGTGTTTAGGGGGAGGTGGAGAAGGGGACCTACAAGCAGAAAGGCTGCTCCAAACTAGCCTGACTGAGGCCAAGTGATTCGTGCCCCCTCCCCTGGCCCCACCCAGGACCCCAGCCTCCTTTGAGCTTACACATGAGAATGGGGGACTTGGGCAGAGCAGAAGCCATTTCAGCTGCAATGCTGTGGGCCTGTGGAGCAGTGTTCAGGGTCTCCCAACCTCTCCAGCCCTGTGAACAAAATCCCAGGCATTCTGGGGCAACTGAGGACCCCAGACCTTCTCCTGGCTTCTCAGAGGACTGGCTTAGCTGAAGCAAAACATTCACTGGCCTTCTGTGTGACCTTGGGCCCCTCCTCACCCTCTCTGAATTCCAGGGTTCCCTGCACAGTGACGGGGTGGGGGCGGGGGCTATCAGATGATCTATAAGGAATTTTCTAGCCCCCATTCCAGCTAAAGTCCCATCCAGGACAGTGTGAGGGTTGCAGAGCCCCTCTCCCTGCCTCCCAAGCACCACTCAATCCCCCACCCCGACCCCCGTGCCCGCAGACCCACCTCAAGCCCTGCAGATGCCTGTTCCGGGGGCTCCAGGCTGAGCGCACAGCCTCAGCCTAAGCAGCTCAGTGTCGGCCCATGGACTCAGTCGCAGCTGCTGTCCCCAGAGATGCTGCCATCTGCAGCCGCCCCGGGTGCTGGAAGCAGAGAAAGGGCGAGGCCAACGCCCCCTACGGGAGACAGAGTTTCTCAGGCCCAGGGGCTCTGACTGGGCCAGGAGGGGGCAGTCCTGGGCTAGCTCCGGCAGCCTGTACCTCTCCCTGCCCATTGGAGACCCTTCTCTCTGCCCCCCACCCTCAGGATAGCGGGAGGTGGGACCTGCCTTAGCCAATCAGCAGTCTGGCAGAGCAAGGGCTTTATCCTCTGTTGCCCTGGCAACCAGCCTTCTCTTCAGGATCCTTTGCACTGTGCACATGGTACAGAGATGACAGGCAGAGCAGGGTTGGATAAATTCGGGACAGATGGGAGCCACCCAGCAGGCTGCTGGACCCCACGGCTACTAGACCTAGAGAGGAAGTGGCCCCTACCAAGATAACTAGGAGGATTTGGAGACTTGTCATTTGAGGGTAGGGAGAGATTGGGGTCCCTGGCACGTGGGTAGGACACAGAAGCAGTGACCAGTAGAGCCAATGAGGGTCATGTGTTATAGAGGGAAGAACCAAGACTGAGATTCTGGACACATTGGTCCACTGTAGCATCTACCATATGCCAGACACTGCTTTCAGTACTTTACATATTTATGTTAACTCATTTATTGGTCATCCAAGGTCACATGGCAAGAGTCTCAGTGCCAGGGTCGGAGCCCTAGCCTGGGCTGCAGGCCCGCTCGCAGGGGCTGCCCTCCTGGTTCTGCCTCACCAGCCCCAGAGGCCCCCTGGCTGGGATACGGCCTGAGAGAGTTGTGGCTCCCAGCCACGGAGCCCTCCCCCCCAGGCCAGGACTGGGCCCTGCATCACTTCATCTGGTCCTCCAGCTGGTTAGTTGTTGAAGCCCACTTTGGGGTTGAGGCAGCTTCGGCTCAGAGACGTGAAGCTGCTTACCCTCTTCTTCTTCAAGGTCACTCAGCTTCTCAGTGACAAAGCCAAGGCATGTGCAGGGGTGGGCTGGAGGTGAGGGTCCACCTCCCAAGCCTGGGTCCTCCCTCCTATGCTATAGACAGAGTGTTTGCAAAGTTTCAGAGGCCCAGTGAGCATTCCATAAACAGCAGTGGTTATCGTCTCAGGAGGAGAGAGCAGCCCCAGAGGCCCACGGGGTGGGGAAGAGTCTTCGAGGAACCATCTCCCTGGGGAGTCCATTCCCAGAAACTGAGGACGGGCAGGTGGCAAAGGCTATGGGTAAAATGGCTTTGGGTCTCTGGGTCCCCCATCCCACAGACACCCTGCCATCTGTGGGACCATCTGGGAGTCCTGCGAGTGTCCTCTCCAGCATATGTGGGCCAAGGGGAGTGAGTTTGAGTTTCCAGAGAGATTTTTATTAAGATCTAAGGTACATACAGTAAAATACAAACTTTAAGTGATGAATGTTTACCTGTGTATACACCTTTGCAGCTGCCACCCAGACCATGTCTAGAATATTTTCATCATCCCAGACAGTTCCCTCCTGCCTCTTGCCAGTCAATACCGCCTTCCCAAAGGCACCCACTGATCTGATTTCTGTTGCCATAGATTAGTTTTTCCTGTATTTGTATTTCACATAAATGGAATCTTATGGTATGTGCTCCTCTGTGTCTGACTCCTGTTGCTCAGCACAATGCTTTTCTCTGCACTGACGATGTTGCCTTACCAATGTACCACAGCTTATCTGTTCACCACTGAAGGACATTTGGGGCATTTCCAGTATTGAACTATGATGAGCGAAGCTGGCAAAGTGCCGTTGAACAGTTTGGAGTGGGAGGGCAGAGAGGAGGTGGGGGAGGACGAAAGGAGCACAGAGAAACTTTTGGAGGTAATGGATACGTTCATTATAAATTGATTGTGGTGGTGGCTTCCTGGGTGTATATTTATATCAAAACTTACCAAATTGTACACCTTAAATATGTGTAGCTTATTATGTGTCAATTACACCTTAATAAATCTGTTTTTAAAACTGATAAACAGGGGACTTCCCCGGTGGGGCAGTGGTTAAGAATCTGCCTGTCAGTGCAGGGGACACGGGTTCGATCCCTGGTCCTGGAAGATCCCACATGCCGCGGAGCAACTGAGCCCGTGCTCCACAACTACTGAGCCTATGCTCTAGAGCCTGCGAGCCACAACTACTGGGCCCGCGTGCCACAACTACTGAAGCCCGCGCGCCTAGAGCCCGTGCTCCGCAACAAGAGAAGCCACCGCAATGAGAAGCCCGCGCAGCGCAATGAAGAATAGCCACCGCTCGCTGCAACTAGAGAAAGCCCGCACGCAGCAACAAAGACCCAACGCAGCCAAAAATAAATAAATAAATTTATTTTAAAAATTGATCAGCGGCCCTTAGATATTGTTTTAGCCACGTGATTCTTTATTCACACAAAAGTTTATGGGAAGCTCAATATGTAATAGGGATGAAGCCAGAGCTGCTTCTGTTAAGTGGTGGAGTGGGGTTTCTGGGCCCTATGTACTCAGCTTCTCCCCTGCCCCTCACGGTGCCCCTGAGGCATCTCCCCAGGGTTTCACAGAAGTTAGTTTGAAAAACACTGGCCCAGAGGGTCTCTGATGGCCCTGCAAGTTCTGGGTGTTGATGATACAAGAACCTCCAGGTCTGTGTCTGGGCTTCCTGCCAATCTCTACACTTCATCACAGTATGGGTCTTACACACAACTATTTTCTATTGCACTACCTATGGGACAAGCACCAACTCACCTGACCCCTCAGCCAATAGTCACCTCCCCAGCAAAGTATAGCGGGAGCCTTAATGCACCTTCATCTGGGCTCCAGCTGCTTCCCACACTGGCTCTCACCCACTGTGCTGCCTTTGGTTGTTGTTATCTGCCTGTCCACCACCGAAACCTCTGTGCCTGGGTCACAGTGTCCAGCACCAGGCCTGGCCCAAGGCAGGCACTCAGCACAGTTGGATTGAATGGGTCTCAGCTCAGCCCCTCCTGGCACGTGCTGAGCAGGGTCCAATGTCTTTCCTTGACTCTCTAAGGGCCTCAGTCACCTGGCCCTCGATCACCTCTCCAGCTTCACCTCCTCCACTCCTCACACCACCTGCTTCAGCCACTGGCCTCCTTGCTGCTCCTCAGAAGTGTCAGGAATGCTCCCCACTTGGGGTCTTATCACTTGCTGCTCCTTCTGCCTGAATCCTCTTCTTCACTATATTTATTTATTTATTTAGCATTTTAATTTTTTTCCATTTTATTATTTTTTAACATCTTTATTGGAGTATATTTGCTTTACAATGTTGTGTTAGTTTCTGCTGTATAACAAAGTGAATCAGCTATATGTATACATATATCCCCATAACCCCACCCTCTTGCGTCTCCCTCCCACCCTCCCTTCTTCACTATATTTAATTGGCTCCTCTCTCACCCCATGCAGACATCTGCCCAAACATCACCTTCTTTTTTTTTTTTAAAGGAATTCCTTTATTTTTATTATTTATTTATTTATTTATTTATTTATTTTTGGCTGTGTTGGGTCTTCGTTTCTGTGCTAGGGCTTTCTCTAGTTGCAGCAAGCGGGGGCCACTCTTCATCGCGGTGTGCGGGCCTCTCACTATCACGGCCTCTCTTGTTGCGGAGCACAAGCTCCAGACGCGCAGGCTCAGTAGCTGTGGCTCACGGGCCTAGTTGCTCCGTGGCATGTGGGATCTTCCCAGGCCAGGGCTCGAACCCGTGTCCCCTGCATTGGCAGGCAGATTCTCAACCACTGCGCCACCAGGGAAGCCCCAAACATAACCTTCTTAGCGAGGCCTCCCCTGACCTAAAGGAGCTCCTCCTACCCATCACATTCTATCCCCTAGCCCACCTTACTTTATTTTCCTAGTACTTACTCTACCTGACTGTCAGGGAGTTCTCTCCATGCCCCGTGCCATGGGGAATCAAAGCACCATCTGTGCTGGGGCAGGGGCTCCCTGAAGCCATGTACTTCCTGCTCTTTCTAAGCAAGGTATAACTAGTTTGGTTCACAGTGAGAAGGATTTAGGTTAGACAGGATGTATGCCTCTTTTCTCCCAGATGTCACAGTAATGAACACACTGTGAGATCACGGTCCTACTCCCCCATCACACTGAGTTGGTCAGTAATGTCTGATTCATCTGTGTTCCCAGGGTGGGGCATTGGGTCTGCCCTAGGAAATGAATGAATGAATCACTGCTGAGAATAAACAAATGGATGTAAATCAATTAATTCATTCAACAAATATTTATTGAGCAACCACTATGTACCAGACACTTTTTAAAGTGCTGGACATACAAACTGACAAAATCTTTGCCCTCATGTATCTTATGCTCTAGTTGGAGAGACAGACAATGAGCAGATAATTATATAACTGTTGGGAGAAGCAATCTGCTGTGGGCTCTGAGTCCCTGCAGGTTCTTGCTGGGCATATGCCAAGAAAGCAGGGCTCTGAAAGCTCTTTACCCAGGCCATTTCTAAGGGTTTGTTTTTGCAGCAAGCAACCTTGAGGGTTGGAAAAAGAACACGAAAAACAAGCAACAGGAAAAAGAACAGGCATGCCTACCACTCACTATAAAAGTGGTGAATTTCTAACCTCTGTGTTCCTCTCCTATAATGCCATCCACGAGGTGTACAGGCAAACATGATGGGTGGGTCCTTTGCAGGGCTTGCGGGACATGGGGAAAATGACACAAACAAAGGTAAAGCCACAGCTACTGCTTTTACCTTGAGTAATAATGTCCTTTGTCCCTTACCCAGGAGTTTCATGTCTTCTGCAGCATCCATGAAAAGGTAACAGACTATTACTAAACAGTAATAAACAGTAACAGTTTATTAGTTTGTAAAATCTCAGGTGCTGCCCAGTTCTAGTCAATATGTTAAGTGCTATTGAGAAAACTGAGCAGAAAAGGGGAGAGAGGGATTATGGGAGGGCTTGCTATTTTAGATAGGGTCGTTAAGAAAGCTCCCTCTGATGGGGTGACATTGCAGCAGAAACATGAATAAAGTGAGGAAACAAGCCATGTGACTATTTGGGAGGAGAGCATTTCAGCCAGAGGGAACCACAGGGCCAGGGGTCCTAGAGCCGTTGTTAGAGGGAGAAGGGCAGAAGATGAGGCCAGAGAGACTGTCAAGGGCCAGAACCCACAGAGCCTCAACGGCCCTGTAAGGCATTTGCAATGTACCTGAGTGAGAGGAGAACTATCGGTGGGTTTTGGCCAGGGAAGTGGCCTGCTCTGATTTCTCTTTTTAAAGGATGACTCCGATTGCTGTGTGGAGAATAGCCAGTAGCCCTGGAGACCAGGGTGGAAGCAGGGAGCCAGTGAGAAGGCTCTTACAGTAGACCTGGTGAGAGATGAGAGTGGCTTCTCCTGGTGGTGGGGTGGAGGTGGTGAGAAATGGTCGGCCTTTTGCATTTTAAGAATAGAACCCACAGGCTTGCTTACGGATTGATTGTGAGGTGCGGGGAAGGGGAGCCAAGAATGACCCAAGATTTTGTTCTGAGCAGCTGCAAGGACGGAGTCAATTGAGATGGAGAAGATGTGTGAGGGACAGGTTTGGAAGGAATCAAGAGCACCTTGAATGAGCACGAATGAATGAAAATGAATAACTGAATCACCGAATATCTTCTTTCTCCCAGTCGTGAAATAAAAGTCTTGTCCCGCAGGCAGCAGCACCCTATGTGCCTACAGCCAGCGGTGGAACCTCCCCTCGGAAAAGGCGGTAGTGGTTCCTTTAAGAAGGCCCTGCCCCGCCCCCCACGAAGTCCCGCCCAGGCACTGTCACGTGACCCGCGATTACGCACACGGGGTGGACCACAGGGTGGTTTGAAAGCCCGGCGCGCACCGTACGAGCGGCGGTTCGGCCTGTCCCTGGGATGTCGGTTTTGCGGCCGCTGGACAAACTGCCTGGCCTGAACACGGCCACCATCTTGGTAGGCGTCAGCAGCCCAGATTCGCCCGCCCGCCTTTCCTCCCAGGCTGTGCCTCAGCCGCCAGGTCCCCTGCGCCCTCTGAGGTGCTGGCGTGGGCTATTCTGGCTGGGGTGTGGTGGGCCGGAGAGCCACACTCTGAACCAGTTGGAGTAGCTGCCCTTCTGAGGCTGAGGGACGTCCCCACCAATAAGTGCGCAGTTTCTGATTGGTGGGGTGGCTGGGCGGGGCGACCGCGCGCGGGGCGTGGTGCCGGGTGTCCAAAACTCGGTTTTCCCGCGTAGAGGGGTCGGACCTCCGGGAGAGACAAGGCCTTTCCAGGAAGGGTCCGGGGAGGTAGTGAGTGCTTTCCGGACAGGACCGGAGAGGGTGCAAACCTCGGGCCCTCTGCCGGAGTCCTCTCGGTAAAAGGGTGCCTCGCGCGCTGGAGCCGGAATCTTGGGTTCGCGGCTGTCCGGGCCCTCCAACGGGACTGCTGTGTCCAGGTGTCAGTCTGTCGCCTTCTCTCTCTGGGCAGCTGGTGGGCACGGAGGATGCTCTTCTGCAGCAGCTGGCCGATGCGATGCTCAAGGAGGATTGCACATCGGAGCTGAAGGTGTAAGTAGCCTTATGCTGGGGGTGTCCGATCGCTGGCCTGGGCGCAAGGGAGAGCGGGTTTGGCGGTAGGGGGCCCGCCAGAGAGGCGGGCACAGGTGGAGCCGGTTGACCAACCCCTCGGAGTCTCCGTCTTAACGCGTGATCTGTCCCCGTCCAAAGGCATCCTCCATCACTGTCACACAGTTTTTCTATTTTCCTCTAGCACTTGTCACTATAAGAAGTTTCCATGTTTCTTTACTTGTTTCCAGTCTGCCACCCCTAGGGACACCAAGGTCAGCCCCTTGAGGGCAGGGACTTTGACTTTTGCTCACTGGTGAATCCCCAGTGCCTTGAGCAGTACTTGGCACAGAGTACATGCTCAGATACCCCCCACACTTGGAGAAAAAGTAACTAAAGTATATTTTGTGTTCCTTTTTCTAACTGAGAGGGAGTAGAAACAGCTGCTGGCAGGAGTCAAGTGACTGAATACATGTGAGTGTCATTCTCCCTGATAGAAAGATTATGTTCTCTTATTCTACCTAGTATGGGGCATTTCCAGTTCCCACAGAGGAAATACCCTCTAGGTTTGGATCATTCTCCTTCAACATAATCTTTCCCTCAAAATAAAGATTGTTCATATGTCCATCTGTGCTCTACCTATCTTGCCAGGCTCTTTGGCTATAGAACACCAAACACAATAACCAATAATCTCAAACCCATAGCTCAGAAATAGGAAAGGATAAGAAAAAAAATTAATTTGGGACTTCCCTGGTGGTCCAGTGGTTGGGACTTTGCGCTTCCGCTGCAGGGGGCACGGGTTTGATCCCTGGTCCAGGAACTAAGATCCCGAATGCCATGGGGCAAGGCCAAAAAAAAAAAAAGTCAAAAAAATTAATTAGCATCAGAGTAAATGGAAAATGTGGACAAAATTGCCTGCATTAAACGAGATGGAAACCATTGGCAAAAAAGAGAGAGACACATGACTTGCAAAAAATCTGATGAAGAACCCACTCTGGGAAAAGGGGAAGAAAGCTCCTTTTTGAGTGCTTTGTGCCATTGAGAAATTTAATAGGAACATGAATTTTTAAAAGAAGCGTTCAAAGACCAAATAATAACAGAATGAGAGGAAAAGGGAGGTTGCAGAGCTAAGGACAAAAAAGGTGAAAAATAATACCATATGAGATCTAATAAATACATAGAAACAGCAAGGATCAGAGTAGATGTGGTTAAAGACTTAATTATTTACAAAGAAGAAAGATTTGAAAAATTACAGCAAAAGTGTTTGAAGTGTAATAGAAGAAGACTTCCCTGGAATGAGTGAAGAGTTGAATTTGTCCGTTAAAAAGGGTACATATATCTTGTTCCAGGAAAAATGGACAATTATTTACTTCTGAAGTAAATAATTCTTCAGACTTTTAGGCAGGAGAAGCAAATCACCCATATGGTCATCTGTTCATTTGTTGTCAAGTATTTTCGGCTCTCTGCATTTGGAGTATTTGGCAGGAACCAGCTTTGACCTTTTGTGGTTATGTGGAGCCATGTGACTAGTTCTGGCCAATGAGTTGTGAGCAAAAATGATTGTCTCTTTATTGCTGAAGCATTTAATTGCCAGTGAGAGACCTTCCTCAGTACCCTTTGTCTCTCTCATGTTCTAGAGTGGCAACTTCATTAGCTGAGGTCCGAAGTTATGGTTAGAGCAAAATATAAACGTATATAATAATACCATTAATAATAGCAATATAAATGTACATTTGTAAGTTTTGTCCAAACGGTAAGGTAGATTTTAAGAATGCTAATTTTCTCACTTTTCTTAATAATAGAGAATCAATCCCATATAGGTAAAATTAAAACTGTTAAAAATGATACCAACTTACTCATTTTTTCCATAATCTTTTTTTAATTGGGTTCTTTGAGGAAATAATTTCTTGTGATTAAAAAATAATTTATCCAAAGTTCATCTTTTTTTTTCAGTTCTACTTTAGTTATTTTGCTTCCACTAAATTCAGGTAAAATTAATACTATTATCCTATTTTTATTTATTTTTATTTTTTATTTTTTGGCCGCACCATGCCCCTTGCGGGTTCTCAGTTCCCAGACCAGGGATTGAACCTGGGCCACGGCAGTGAAAGCGCTACATCCTAACCACTGGACTGCCAGGGGACTCCCTCCTATTTTTCGATTACATCTACTGTATTTTAGTGTCTGAATGTGTATACATTGTGTACGTGGAGAGATGTTTAGAAAAATGTTCTAATGTTAATAGTTATTTCTAGGTAACTGAACTTTTAGGAGTATGTGTTTCTTTTTTAACTTTTGTGTTTTGTATACTTTTTGGTATTCTTAAATTATAAGCTGAGGGGTGGGGGGCAGATGAGTAATAGTCATATGTGGAAATGGGCAGAAGTAGAGGATTCAAAAAAACCCTTCAGGTGGGTATTTGACATTCTGAGACTAAGTCCAGGCAAGAATGATGAGGGTGACTTGCCCAAGGTCACATAGCTGATAATTGGCAGACTTGGGATTTGGGGCCACTTCTGTCTTACTCCAAAGAGCTTCAATCTTAACCCCTAAACTTCACAGTCCAACACCCTCCCCGCCTTCTGAGCCTGGTCTCCCTCCCAGCATGCAGTGTAGATGGCTAGCCTCATGCCATCTTATATCCAGAACTCCCTGTTGCCAAGGCAGTTACTAAACTTTCTGACAGGGAGAGTAGAGCAGGAGTCATCTGGATAGGACCAGCTCTGCCCTGCCCCTGTGCTCACCTGAAAAGTCTTGCTTCAGGTGAACAGGAGAGGAGCTCTTGACAGCCTCTTCCCTGTGACGGGTGGCATGTGAACAGTCATTGTGATGTGGGTACGTATTTAGTCCTGCAATTTCTTGTTTTTCAGCCACTTGGCAAAGTCCCTCCCTCTGCCCTCCAATGTGAATCGGCCCCGAATTGACTTGATTGTGTTCGTGGTCAACCTTCACAGCAAACACAGGTGAGAGCCGGAGGATGGGGGCTGCCGGGCTCAGGTAGACCTGGCTCAGGGATGTGCTGGGACAGTGGCCTCACTTGTGATGGGAAGGAGAGGAGACAGGGAGAGGCTGCCTGGGGTTAACTTAGACCGGGAGGAGGGGGGAGCCAGTGGCCAATGCACGATGTTTAAAAGACACTGATAAATGCCAGCAGTGTCATCTGTCATTTGGCTCTCTGAAGCCTACTGTGTATCCCTGACAGCAGGCACAGACATGAATGAAACAGACCCCTGTCCTCAAGGTCCATTAGGGGAGGAGGCTAGACTTTTGAACAGACAGTTAACAGTACCTGCAATGGGTACTGTAAAAAGAAGGAAGCATGGGGCTGTGAGAGCCCAAACAAGACCTCTGACTCTCAGGACTTAGGTCAGGCTAGACTTCCTGGTGGAGGTGACATTTAAATAGACACCTGAGAGATGACGAGAAATTAGCCAGGGAAAGATGAAAGTAAGCAGAATGTTCCAGGTGAAGGGTTAATGTAAAGAGCAGGAGGAGCGTAGTGTGTTCGGAGGACTGTCAAGGCCTGTGCGGCGTCAGAGCCCAGTCTAGCGTGGGGCCGTGGCAGTGGCAGCATGGGTGGTGTTGATGCTGGTGGCCTGATCCGGTCTCCCTGTGGTGCTGGCAACCCTGGGGACAGGTCTGCAGCCAGCCTAGGAAGTACAGAAGAAAGGTCTGCCCTCTCCCTCCTGGGGGACAGCTGGCTAAGAGCAGAACACAGGGACCAGCACAGAAACCAAGGCAGACACCTGGGCCTGTGGTAGGGATCAAGGGAAGGCTGTGGTGGAAACACCTGGGAATCCAGTGGCATAGAGACACCAGATACACGTAGCATCAGGACCAAGTCCAGACCGCACTTCCTGACCAGTTGGAACCGGTCAACGGTGACTTAGGCCCAGGTGGGGCTGAGAAAGGGCTGAGATCTGCCATGGTTGCCAGAGGGCCCTGGCTCAGCAGATCTGTTGCTCTTTGGGTGAGATCTCTCTGTTCACCAGAAGGGACACTGGCCCAAGTCTTTGGAGAGGTCCTGCTTCACAGCCACACTTAGGGGCAGGGCCACTGTTGCTGTTGGCCTCAGGCTGTGTTCATTCAGGCTGAAGCCTGACCTTTGAGATGGCTTTTTGGCCAGGAAACAGCAGGTTCCTTCATCACTCCCTGGACACGAGTGAATGAAAGCCTCAACCCAGAAGGTCAGGGTGCCCTTGCTTAGAGGAAAAGAGTGTTTTCATATGATTGATATGACTTAAAATCACCGTAATCTTATTGGAAAGCAATTCAGCAATACTTATCTACACTTAAAAAAGACACATACTGTGACCCAGCCATTCCACTTCTAGCATCTGTCCTACAGAAACGTTTGCTTGGGTGTGTAAGGACCTGTGGGAAAGAAAATTCACGCAGCATCTTTCGTAACAGTGAACAACTGGAGACCGTTTAAATGTCCATCACAGGGAAAGTAGTTTGTGGTACTGTGTGGTCATTCCAAAGAATGTAACAGAGATGTTGAACCCAGTTAGACCCAACTGGATGCTTGTACATATCACTGTCTGTATTTGCATATGAAAAATATTCCAGAAGAATTACACCCCCAACTGTCAGCAACAGTTATCTCTGGGGAGTTGAAACTGAAGGTGGTGCTGGAGACGGGAACTTTTACTTTTTACTTATACACCCGTGTTTACTGTTTGATTATATTACGAACTTGAGTGACTTTGTAATTAAAAGTAGTTTGGGAAATTCCCTGGCAGTCCAGTGGTTAGGACTCCTCGCTCTCACTGCCGAGGGCCCAGGTTCATCCCTGGTCGGGGAGCTAAGATCCCACAAGCCGCGTGGAGTAGCCAAAAAAAAATAAAGAAAGAAGGAACTACCATATGACCCAGCAATCCCACTACTGGGCATATACCCTGAGAAAACCATAACTCAAAAAGAGACATGCACCACAATGTTCATTGCAGCACTATTTACAATAGCCAGGTCATGGAAGCAACCTAAATGCCCATCGACAGATGAATGGATAAAGAAGATGTGGTACATATATACAATGGAATATTACTCAGCCATAAAAGGGGACGAAATTGGGTCATTTGTGGAGACGTGGATGAATCTAGAGACTGTCATACAGAGTGAAGTAAGTCAGAAAGAGAAAAACAAATATTGTATATTAACGCATATATGTGGAATCTAGAAAAATGGTACAGATGAACCGGTTTGCAGGGCAGAAATAGAGACACAGATGTAGAGAACAGACGTATGGACACCAAGGGGAGAAAGTGGTGGGGGTGGGGGAGCGGTGGTGGTGGGATGAACTGGGAGATTGGGATTGACATACATACACTAATATGTATAAAATGGATGACTAATAAGAACCTGCTGTATAAAAAAATAAAATTAAATTAAAAAAGAAAAAAAGTAGTTTAAAGATATGAAAGGACAAAGTATTCCTCTAGGGCTGTTTCCTGTCACCCTCCTCTCGTTCTCTGGCCTCTCTGGGATCAGAGGCCAGGCAGCTTCTGCTTTCTCTGTTGTGAGGTTTGTCCTCTGCTTTGTTCTCTCGCCCTGGCCACTGCAGCCTCCGGAATGTTGAGGAGTCCCTGCACCATGTGGACGCCACCTTCTTCCTGGGGAAGGTGAGCTTCCTCGCCACAGGCGGTAAGTGCATCCCTCCCCCGCCGCTCACCCCCTCCCCCGCCAACCCAGGGCAGGCTGCGGCTGGGCCTGTGGTGGACTCCTTGCAAAGGCAGCCTGGGTGATGGAAAAAACATGCATTTTGGAATCTGATGTTGTCAGTCTTTATAAAGCAAATCAGCTGATCAGTCTGCCAAGTTAATTCCGCTGAGATAACGGCTTAGAGGTGCCTAGTGGCTCTCTGTGGCTTTCAGAGTAAAATCCAAACTCCTGTAAAGGCACAGAGTATTTTGCAGTTTGGCCCCTGCCTTCCTGTCTTATCTCCTATTACTCTTCCCTTCTTTGGCTCGGCTTATATTTCTCTGAGACCTGGTAATATTAACAGTGGAAATAATAATAGCTACCCTATATCGAGCACTCACAATAGACCAGACACTGTCCTAAGTGCTTTGTTTCTATATTACTTAATCTTCACGACAGGTACTACTGAAGTAGGTACTATTTTCTCTGTTTTGCAGCGGAGGAAACTGTGGTCACGAGGTTAGGTAACTTGCCCAAGGCCCCGCAGCTGAACAGTTGTAGAGCAGAGATTCACACCTAGAGAGTCATATTCCAGAGCCCATGCCTTTAATGATTATACCATGTGGCTTCTCTCAAATACTTTTTCCTCTTCTTTATCTCGCTAAGCCCTATTTTCTGCCTCCTGGGGGACCTGACCAGCCCTGCAGTCTGGGCCCTCAGGGTATCCATCCCACACATGCCTCTGTCAGAGACTCCTAACCCTTCTACCTACACTGATGGTGTGTCTGCCCCGCCAGCTGCACTGTGAGCTCCTTGCAGGAAGGGCCTGGCACGGATTATTCTCAGCAAGCATTGGTGGATAAGTGAACACCAGGTCACTTCTGTGTATTCATTCATTGAATCTCTATAGTAACTCAGCAGGGTAGGGGTTGTTACTATCATTTCATAGATGAGGAAATTCATGTTTTTATTGAGCACTCTATCCAAGCCCCTTCAGCCTATTTTCTGATTTGATGATCTTGACTGCCCTGAAAAGAAGGTAGAACAGGACTGTCACCCCACTGACTAGTAAGAAACTGAGGCCCAGAGAGGGGAAATGAACTACTTGGCCCAGTGCTTCCTAGATGACAGCCGTGAAGGTAGAGATTACAGGCCGTGGCTTCTTTGCAGCTGGGCGGGAGAGCCACTGCAGCATTCACCGGAACACCGTCGTGAAGCTGGCCCGCACCTACCGGAGCCCCCTGCTCTTCTGTGACCTGGAGGTGAGGACCCCGAGCACGCGGGTCGAGGGACGGAGCATTCAGCGCACAGTGGGCGTGGCAGGGATGCTTCTTGGAGGCTCGTTGCGTCCCCTGGTGAAGGGGATCCTGATGTGGAGACGAGATCCTCGTTTGAACCCTGGCTCTCCTGCTCACTGCCCTGGCGTGGGTCACCGTAAGCCTTGGGTTCGCACATATAAAATAGGGTGATGCTCCATGTGCATCTTGAGTTCTGCTCGTGCACCAGGCGCCATCACCTCTTGCTTTTGCGTCGTTCTCTCTACTCGTAACTAAGTCTTGTGCGTGTAACTAAGTCTTGTGCGTGTACCTGTGGGTCCCTGTTAATATCTCACTTCCCTGCTGGGGTTAAGTGCTCTGAGGCCAGGCATCTTGTCTGCCTCATGAACCAGCAGTAAAGGTGCCCAATGTCCCCCTTACCTCCCTGGATTACAGACCTTGTCTGGTCCCAGCCTGGGGCAGGGGGTCTAGCAGGCAGCAGAAGGGGAGGCTGGGTAGGTGGGTAGGTGGTTGGATGGATACATATGATATTGGTTCTGCCCTGACTTGCTTCTGTTGGTGTTTCTCACGAGGTGACTGCTCATTGTGGGGTTAGCACAGCAGATTTCTATTTTGCTGTTGAATTTTGCTCTTCAGCCTCTCTTTGTGCAGTACGGAACCTGATGACTTTTTGCTAAAGGGTCCTCAGCAGGAGTTGACGCTGCTGCCTCTGGGCTCCCAGGGCCTGGGCTGCCCCACCCGCACACCAGGCCTGCTCAGTTGGTTTTGAGATTCGTTTTAAAGATTTGTGTTTCTGCTCTGTTCTGGGTCTTGCACCTGTTCCCAAAAGCAAAGTGATGTCGTAAGAGGGAACTGAGTCAGTATGTGGTCCCTCATCACCAAGGGTTCTTACTCTGGGGTCTGTGGACCCCTCTAGTCAGAAGGGAGAAGAATTCAGGGGATTTGCGGACCTGGACGAGAAAAAAAATTACTTCTTGTTTTCACTAACCTCTAAGAGAAATTTATCATTGTGAATGTAGGCAAGAGATGTCAGTAGCATTAGCAGAACCTGTGACTGTTTGCAGTGGAAGCGGCGGACATTGCCATGTCCCGTGGGGATTGGGGCAGATCTCATTACTACTCCGACACTGCAGAAGTCATTAGACCTGCCCTAGATCTCATTCAGTGCATCGGTTAAGATGTACAGATTTGTGTTTCACATTTGATGACTATTTTAAGAACCCCGACTCGACCGACGCTTTGATCTCACAGGTAGGACCTGAGGCCCAGGGCACCCCTGAGGGGCCTGTCCCTGCAGGCTTTCCTCACAACAGGAGAGGCGAGACGTGCTCACAGTCACACAGCTAGTAAGTCAGCGGAAGAGCCAGGTTGGTGTGCAGCTGTCTCTTTCCTGTCTTAGCGGGCTGACTGTGTGGCTTTGAACAAGTCGACCCACCCCCAACACACACACACACACACACACACCCACCCACCCACCCACCCACCGTGCCTTCTCTTGGCTCTGAAGGGGAATCGCCATCTTTGCTCCACAGCTGAGGTGCGCGTGGTGGTGCAGTTCTGTGTGTGGTCAGGAGGTGGCAGGCTGTACCAGGTCCTGGGTTGTCCTCTAGCCTGAGAACTTCTCTCAGAAAAGGTCTGTGGCCGACTTTCTATTTCCAGCCAGCAGCAGCCCTGCTGAGAACCTAGACCTGGCATTCTCTCCCACAAAGCACCCAGTGTTTGCACTGTCAGCACTCCTCGTACCGCTGCTGTCCTGTTCGGGGCACACTCCTCCGCTTAATCGACTTGGAGCCTCACCATATTCTGAGGCCTTTGCGTGGCAGGAATTATGAGCCCCGTTTTACATATGAGGAAACACCCAGGGAGGTGTGGGATTCGCCCAGTGAAATTATTTCCCAGCTCCGCTGATCGGGTCCTGTGCTGGTCCCTGAGAACACAAATGCTTCAGACGTTGGCCCTGCCTCTCAGAATCAAGCAAAATAGACCGACATGTAACATACGCAGCAGCAGAAGGATTTGCAGAGCTTTGGAAGCCTGGCAGTGGAATTCAGTCATTCCTTCCTGTAGGTGACGGGGCAGTCATGATAGGGTCAGAAGTGGGATTTGGGGGCCACATCTCTGGAGTATGATGTGTGGATGGGAGGAGGCCTGGCCAGAGGCAGGAGGGCTCGGGATGAGGCCGCTGCGGGAAGCAGACTGTGGAGTCCGAGTGAGAGCTGAAGCAGTTTGGAGGGATAGTTCAGAGGCAGAGGCCGCAGACCTCAGAGGATTTATTCAACAAGTATTTCTGGACTTCCCTGGTGGCGCAGTGGTTAAGACTCCGCCTGCCAATGCAGGGGACACGGGTTCGAGACCTGGTCCAGGAAGATCCCACATGCCGTGGAGCAACTAAGCCCATGTGCCACAACTACTGAGCCTGCGCTCTAGAGCCCGCGAGCCACAAGTACTGAAGCCCTCATGCCACAAGTACTGAAGCCCGCGAGCCACAACTACTGAAGCCCACGTGCCTAGAGCCCATGCTTTGCAACAAGAGAAGCCACCGCAATGAGAAGCCTGCACACCGCAACGAAGCGTAGCCCCCGCTCGCCACAACTAGAGAAAGCCCACGCGCATCAACGAAGACCCAATGCAGCCAAAATAAATTAATTAATTAAAAAAAAAATAAAACAAGTATTTCTTACATAATCTACAGTGCACCGAGCACTGTTCTAGGCACTAGGGAAGCAGCATAGAGCAGAACAGTTTTAAAACTCCCAATTCTGTTCTAGTGGAGGAAACAAAGTGAGGAAGTAGAATGTATGGCATGTTAGAGAATGGAGATGTGACCTGTCAGGTGGTGGTAAAGTGGCAAGATTTACATAGGGGTTGAAGGGGCTCACTAAAAAAAATGAACTTTAAGTAAAGACTTGAAGGAAGGTGCCGGGGAGCCTCCTGTTGGAAAGGCCTACTAGGTTGGAGAAACAGCAAGTGCAAAGGCCCTGAGTTTGGAACTTGCCTGCTGTGTTCAAGGTCCACAGGGGGGTAATGGGTGGCTGGAGCAGAGCTGTGGGAGATGAGTCAGAGTGACCGTGGGGCTTTGTGGGTCGTAGGACAGGTGGTGGCTTTCACTCTGAGTTAGACTGGAGCAATGGAGAGTGTGGGGCTGGGGGGGTGGGGGACACAGCCTGACTCGGGTTTTAAGTGGGTCCCTGCAGCGGTTGGGAGGAGAGTGGACTGAAGGGAGACAGGGGCAGAAAGAAGGAGATGGGCCTGGGGACTGTGTCTGGAAGAGTTAAGCATGGCCTGGGCGCAGTGGTGTCTGGGGAAGAGGGAGATTAGATGGTCTGTGATGCTGGGTGTTTCCAGGGCCGGGCCGACAGATGTGCTGATGGCCTGGATGTGAGACAGGAGAGGAAGAAGAGTCAAGGTCGACTCTGGAGTTTTCAGTCTGAGCAGCTGGAAGGACGGGGTTGCCTGTGGCTGAGATGGGGGCGACTGCTGTTTGGGGGGACTCCCAGGAACTCCGTCTCGGACACACTAAGACAGGAGTCTGTTAGGAGTCTACCCAGAAGCCAAGCGGGCAGCGGCACACGTGTGTCTAACACTCAGAGGAAAGGTCTGGAGATGCAGTTTGGGCATACTCAGCAATTAGATGGTTTGAAGGTCACGGAGCTGGATGAGGTCACCTGGGGACCGAGTGTGGGGGAAAGAGATGCAAAGGCCAAGCCCTGGGACCCCCAGCAGTTAGATGTCACACAGAGGAGGGAGCGGCCTGCGAGGTGAGAGGAGAAGCTGCGGAGGGTGGGGTCCCGGGAGCCAGGTGGAAAAGGCCTGTCAAGGAGAGGGAGCAGCTGCGTGAGATTCTGCTGAGAGGAGACTCAGTGCGAGTGAGGCCAGTGTGATGAGGACTGAGACGTCGCCTCTGGACTTAAAACCCAGGATGTCATGGGTGGCAAATGGTGGAGAAAGAGCAGGAGGGCGTGGGGCTGCCTGGTCACCAGCTTGGGTGACTGGGTGGATGGTGGCGCCCTTTCCCCAGTTAGAGAGGGGACAGGGGAAGGGGGAGGTGCTTCTGAGGGCACCTGTTGGTCAGGGGAGAACATCTGAGCATCACTGTTGATTCTTCAGCATTTATAATGAGCACCTCATCTGCCCGCACCATCTGGTGCCAGGCCCTAGGACAGTCTTGTCGCCCCGCCTAATCCCACAGCTCCTCTGGGCCCACCAGCCCTTCAGAGACCCTGATACAGGAACCGTCTGTTGATGGTGCCTCCCTGTCCTCGGAAAGGGCCGCTCTCTACCCACCCCTCCCTTCTCTCCCTGTGAGCGTCTCTCTCAGACAGATGCCAGGGAAGGAAGCCTTTGGGGCCTACTCTACCCCAGCGTTGGTTGGGACTAGCCCTGGTTCAGATCCCAGCTCTGCAGTCACTGACTGTGTGCCTCTGGACAGTTGACCTAACCTCGCCCGCCCAGCTTGCTGAGCCTTCATTTCTTCTGGAGCAGGGGTCATCGTCTCTGGTATCCCTGGAGGGTGTTTAAAGGATTCGGTAAGCTGAGGTGGTTGGAAACGGCTCGGCGAGGTGTGGCGCGGACAAGGGCGTGGCCATGCTGGGCAGCGGTGCCCTGAGCTGTCCCCACATCCCAGCGCCCCGCTCCCCTGGGCAGCCCGCGGAGCTGCTCCACGTGAGGGCAGCAGGCCCCTCACCGCTGTTCTCTGCTCTTCCTCTGCAGATAGGAGACTTTCGAGTCACCATGGCGCAGCGCCTGGTCCGCATGCTGCAGATCTGCGCCGGCCACGTGCCCAGCGTCTCGGCCCTGAACTTGCTGTCCCTGCTGCAGAGCTCTGAGAACCCCTCCCTGGAGGACCTGTGAGGGCCACCAGCCCCCGGGCTGCCCCTCCCCATGGCTTGGTGGCCGGCTCAGTAAACAGTCACTGTTGCTGGCGCTTGACAGGCCGGGGTCAGCGGGCAGTTCCCTCAGGGCCCAAAGTCCTCGAGCTCCAGCGGGGCGTGCCGGGGGCAGAGGGTGGGGAGGGAGCCCAGCTGGTGGGACTCCAGCCCCCTCCCCCTCCCACGCTCACTCCAGCAGAGCCCCAGGTCTTCATCCATCTGACGTGTTCTCTCTCCACTTAAGACTTCAACTGAACAGAGGGTCCGTGGCTAAAAAAAGTTTGAAAATCACTGGTCTCGTCCACCACTCTGATTCTGCAGATGAGCAAACTGACTCAGAACAATTAGGAGTCGGGTAGGGGGAGCTTGGACTCTATGAGCCCAGTCTGACTCCGCATCCTGGCCTTGCCATGCTTATAGGACCTGGTTGTTGCCTCTTGGGGCCTCAGTTTTCCCAGGTGTGAAATGGAGATTGTTCTACTTACCCTGTTGCATTGTGAGGATTGTATGAAATGGTGGAGGTGAAGTGCCTGAGGTTGTATTACTCTTGCGCTTGTTTGAGTGCTTGATGTATTTCGTAATAAACGTGTTAATGCTTACACAGTGCCAGGTAAGCACTCAATGAACAGTTATTTGAACTATTATTTGAAATCACACAGAGCTAAGTTCAAAAACTGGTGCACATCCAGGAATTACACTGTGAAGTCTTAAGGTTGTGAGAATTCAGTGAGAGAACCTGACCGAGGGCTGGTTTCTGGGTTGGCAGCAAGAGATTGTGCAATGACCATTGCTTTCCTTCTCCTTTGGGTCTCATTAGAATTTGTGGAAGTGCTGGGATTAGAATCCAGAAACCCTGGCAGCAAGGTCTGTGCTCCTGCTGCTCCGCTATGGCCGGCTGGGCACGCATGTGAGAGCTTGGGGGTGAAGAGGAGGTCTGGTGGGAGAGACCTCAGGAAGAGAGCCAGGTCCCGGCTACCCTGGAGCGTGACAGCGCCCTCCCAACCCCACCCAGCTTGTGCCCCGGCCTGTCCTCCGTCCTCAGGCCTCAGGACCGACGACCGGCCCTGCTTGATGCCTTGGACGGTGCCAGCACTGCAGGGCCTCTGCTTTGACGTCACCGTGGCAGCCGCAGCTTATGCTCTCCACTGAAGGATGGGCCAACCTGAAACTCGGCGCAGGCGTCATAAGGGTAGGGCCCGCCTTTCTCCTCTCCTTGGGTTCCTTCCAGACCTGGCCCAGCGCCCCACCCCTCGTGTGTGCTCGGTAAGGTTTGCAGATGCCTGGCTGGCTTCCACGGATCCCCTCAGCCCGCCGAGAGCCTCAGCTGCCAGCTGTGGAGATTCCGGTTCAGGTCCCAGACGTCACCCACCCGACCTTCTCAGAGCTTCACACTTTACAGAGCCCTTCTCACACAGTCGCTCCTGCCACCCTCCCCACAGACCTGTGAGGTTGACAGTGTTTCCCCATTTCAGTTAATGAAACTGAGATTTGTCATCAGAGGCTTATCCACAGTCGCACAGCTAATCGGAGGCAGAGACAACCTCTGGCCCCAATTCTCTGCTTTTTCTCTCTGGTTGTTCTCTTAGGCACCTAATCGTTGAACAAAGGTTTGGGTATCTCTGCTGGGCAGGCCCTGAGCTGAGAACACAGAAATGGTGGACACACAGGCCTTGAGCCAGAGAAAGCAGCCGTTTGGAAGGGCAGTCTCCCATTAGCACAGGGGGAGGCTTCACGGAGGGGAGGGCGAGAGCAGGCTAGGGGCCCCGGCCCACCGCAGGAGGGGGGTGGTGCAAGCCTCGGGCTCCAGCAGGCCTGGGGCACAAGGGTCGCCCAAGGACTCCCAGCATTTGGGAAGGGAAGCCAGCTTCTGTGCTGAAGTTGGGGTGGGTCTGGCTTGAAGGAAGAGGCTGGCAGTAAAGGTGGGCGGTGAATCTGCGGGGAAGGGCAGGATCAGCAGAGGTCCAGGAGGCCGGCCTTCCGAGAGGGCCCCCCCCCCCCCCCGGGGCTCCTAGAAAACCGCATTGTCTTCAGCCCCTCAGGAGCCTGGGCCACAAAGGGCGGGGCTTTGCAGGGCTCCGTGGAGGGGTGGGGGAAGGGGAGGCCTTTGGGGGATGGAGCATGGTGTCCAAGCAGGAGAGTGCAGCGGTGTGGGCACAGCCTGCCTGCCTCTTCTGGGCTTGTCATTTTGCCTGGAGACAGGTGGGGTCCTCCCCATACACCCGCCCCCACCCCGAGCCAGCATGAGGCACTCTCTCTCTCTCTCTGGTCCCTGTGCCACGTTTTCTTCGCCACCTGGTGCCATTTAACAAGAGAAATGGCGTCACGTTCTCCAGCCGAGGATCTGGGAGCCTTCCAAGTGCTGGGGGAGCGCGATGCTGTCACTGCTGTCAGCTCCAGCGAGCTTGGCGGGGGGGGGGGGGGCCCTGGGACCCAGAGGCCGCCTCTGCCTCACAGCAGAGCTGACCAACCCCCAAACAGCCGCCGGCCACCCTCGGGCCCACTGCCCCCAGCCCGGGAGTAGGGGCCAGCAACATTGTCCAGGAGACAGTTTGACGGAGGGAAGTGACGGAAGACCAGTCTTTATGCCCCCGTGGTGCCCGGAATTGGCGCTTGGTGCTGTGGAGGGAGACAGGAGAGGCTGCACTTGGCTTCTTACTGATCTCCCCATCTCAGGCAGGTCACTTATCCGCGATGTGCCTCAGTTTCCTCATCTGTAGAATGGGGTCAGGCTAATTGATGCCTTTCTTCCAGCCGGTTGTGAGGACTGAGACTGAGAAGCTGTTATTTTAAACATAAAACTCCAAGCAAATGGAAGACTTCTGGGGCTGGCCATGGTCACAGGGTGGTCACGTTTGAGGCAGTTATTGAGGGTGGGCATGGACCCCTGGGCAGCAGGTCCGAGTGGGTGGGCAGCCCAAGGCTCCCGGAAGGGATGCCCTTCTGCTGGGCCTGGGAGCTGCCCCGGTCCAGGCCCTCTGAGAGCACAGAGGAGGGCGTGGGGCGTTCGGGCCCCCGCCGTGTGGATGAGGCGTCCAGGCTGTCAGAGGGGCTGGGCTTGTTCAGGGTCACAGGTTCTTTTGTGTCCTCAGGCCACCTGGTTGTGGGCAGCCCTGGAGCCCAGGCCCAAGGAGCTCACATTCTCCGTAGGAGGCGTCCCAGACCCAGGCATTCAGGCCCAGGTCTGCCCAGGAGTCAGGGCCTCCCTGCGGGGAGGGGGCTCCGCAGCATGGCACCTGTGTCTCCACCCCTCAGCGAGCAGAGGGGAAGTGATGCAGTGGGAAAGGACCCGGCCTTTGAGTCCCATTGACTTGGGGTCTGCGGCCAACCTGCAGTGTGACCTGGGGTGGCTTACTTCCCATCCCTGAGCCCCACGGCCTGCTGAGGTTCTCGTGAGCTCAGAGAAGCTGAAGTGCCTGACACCGCAGCTGCCGCATGCACACCCTACACGCGCCCCGAGGGTTGGGTGGTTGGGTGGTCGGGTGCAGGGGTTCTTGAGGTCAAGGCCCCCTCACACCCGGTGCCAGGCCAGCACAAAGGGACCCTTTCCAGAAGGTGCCTGCTGACTTAAACCGCACACCCCCCCCCCCCCCGCCGCCTGCCATCCGTCAGTCTCCCCTGGGGCCGAGCAGAGAATCATTGTGAAAGGACTTCTCACAGACACTTGGAGAGGCTGAGGGAGACAGTGTGGTGGGCTCTGCACATCCCAAATCTGTGAGTCCTGCTTGAGTGTGACCCTATGGATGGGGGGTCCCTGAGGACCAGCTCTGGGAGGGAGAGGGGATGAGCAATGCCCAGGGCCCCTGACCTGGGCAGGAGGCAGCCTTCCCTGGGGGGTTCTGGGAGCTAGCATTTGGTGGAGGCTTGGTCTGACTGCATAACAGCCCTGCCAGGCCAGGCTCAGAGGGGGTGCCCAGCACTTGGTCCTCTTCTGTGCCGGACCTGACCCCACCCCCCCCAGTGTCATCGACCCCCAGATGTTGTATCGTGGGAGCAGTGGTGGGAGAGCTCAGGGGCCGAGGGGCTGCCGGACTCATCCCTTTTCCTTCTGAGCTTGCTCTGTTCTTTGCAAAGTAAGAATCACGATTCCACCTACCCCCACAGGATTGAGGCAAAGGATTCAGGTGACACGTGGGGCACAGGGCCAAGCAGGTGGTAAGCGTGCACGCCGCCACCTTCCTGGTGCTGTGCCAGCCCCTGGGCCTTGCCTGCTCCTCCCCAGACGTCTTCCGGGGTCACTCGCACCTCTGTGCCCCTGTTCCGAGGTCTCACCGGGCCTTTCCCAAGTCTCTGGCCCTCCCTGTCACCCTTCGGTCCTGAAGTTTTCTCCCCAGCACTTCTCACCTCCTCACCTACTATATGGTTTTACTGTTGGCATTTTGTCTCTGTGGTTCCCTGCTGTCTCCCCAGAACCTAGAACAGTGCCTGACTCGTCGCAGGTCTCAGTAAGTACCTGGTGTCTGAACCGGAGCCGGCCTGTGTGTTCACACAGGGCCAAAAGCCCCCAGGAGGCCCCGAACCAGCGGCCAACTTGTCCCTCCTGTGTGGTGCCCTGAATGACGCCTGGGGAGGGATGACCGCTGGGGAAGTTCCCTGCTCCTCCCCCTCCCCACCCTAGCCTCACCGCCTCTGTCCACCTTACACACCTGCAGGCCTGGCCCCAGGAGGTGGGGACTCTTCCCTGTGGCCGTGAGGCTAAAGGGCCGGGTCTCCTTTCTGACCTCACATGGAGGGCCCACGTCCCCCAGCCTAGGGCCAGGCTGAGAGAACTGCTGGGGCTGCTCTGGCCAGGAACCCCTGGACTGCACGTGTGTGTGTGTGACTGTGCAGGGGGAGTGGGGGCTTGAGGCTAGGCAGAGAGGGCCTGGAAGAGCCTGGGCAAGGATTTTCTAACTGCCTCATGGACAGGCATGACCTGCCCTTGTATAACTTGGGTTCAGGGGAGAGGGGCCCCGGGGGCTCTCTGGCCTCACCAGGACTTTGTACTGATCTCCCTGCCTCTCCCACCCTCTCCCAGTGTCCAGAGGCCCAACAGTGCATCCTTCCCACTCCCCGGTGAGGGACACTTTCTGGCAGTGTGCTGTATGTCAGAGCTAATACGTGAGAAAGGCAAAGGGAATCACTACTCTGGGGGCTCCAGCTGCTGTGACAAAATAAGATGGAGCGAGAGGGACTTCCCTGACGGTCCAGTGGTTAGGGCTCTGCGTTCTCACCGCCAAGGGCCCTGGTTCATCCAAAAACAAAAAACAAAAGATGGAGCAAGAGAGCCAGCACAGCCCTCAGGACGGGCCCAGGGATGGGAAAGGCCAACGGAACAATCCATACCTCGTGGCCCCTCTGTGAAACACAAAGCCTGTTTTTCCTCTATGCACGTACACGAGAGTTTAAAGGCATAAAAATAAGACTGGGATGAAAGACTCCAAAGAGAAAACAGACTCCCTCTGGGGGCGGCAGGGAAATGCCCCTTCTTACTCATAGACTTCTGTATTGTTTGAGGGTTTTTTTCATGAGACTGTGTTCAGATATTACTCACAAAATGACAAATAAAACTAATTTTTAAGTACAGAATACATGCATCCCGGGTCTCAGAGCACTTTCACATCCAGATCTGGGGGGCTGGGTCTCTCAGCCCCTGGGGACTGCCCCCACCATGACACTGAGCTTGTCCAACAGGCAGAGTTTCCTCACTTCCCCAGTCCTGTGCTTGAGGCACGAAAGGCATAGGCCACACTTCGTAGTCGGCTGGACACAGACCCCATTCAGGCCACCTCGAACGTGCTGGGTCATCCCTTTGCCCCTCAGATCCCCTATTTCCCCACCTGAAAAACGTACATGATGATAGCACCTGTGTCAGAACCATGGGGACGGTGTTTGGGGGCGGCATTTTAGGGATACAGATCAAGGGAGACTCCCTTTTCCCTGACAGACTCAAATTAATCGTCTTTTTTAAAAAACTCATCAATGAATGAAAATTTGAGAACACTGATAGATTCAATTTGAAGGGTTTTTCAGCAACAAAGTCCCTCATTTTCTGCTTCAACATGCATTGAGGTGATGATACCAAATTATTTAAAGTAAAAACTATCGAAAGAACAAGGGAACTTTGCTTGAACCACATTGATTTTAGAAACTTTAATTCTTCTCTCTTGCTCACATCTCATAGTTAAAAAGTGACGTAGAAGACGAATTTTAAAAATTAATTGACTTAAGAGCTATGTGAAAAAAAAAAAAAGAATACGTTGAGGAATAACTTTTTACCACGTTGGTCTGATGGTGAAATTTCTCTTCTTAACTCCTAAATCGTCCAAGCAGAGATTCGAGGCCTCCCGCTTCCCTGTTTAGGAGGCGCAAGTGAAAAGGTTTTTTCCGGGGTCAGGTGCCCGCACACTCCATTGACACGTGTCCTGTTGCCTGCTCTGTCCTCAGCGCCTGGCTGTTCAGGCACATGGGAGGCACCCAGGAAACCTTTGTGTCAAACCTTTGAGTGTCTCCGCTTCTCCCTCAAGGTGGCCTGCGCCAGGGTCCACGACCAGCAGCGCCACAACTCTTCCTCAGAGTCAGAGCAGCCACGGTGAGATGAGACAGAGGCCGGGGCAGCCCCTGCAGTGATGGCTCAAGTAAATGACCCCAGACCTGGCTCCACCCTCACCCAGGGATAGGTTCCCCCTCCAGGCTCCCGAGACCCATCCCCCTCCACTGGGGCTAAAAGAGATGCCTGATGCGAGTAAGGGCCCTGCAGTCCCTAGGGTAACAGGTAATAACAGCATCCGTAGCAATGGCGATGGGGCGGGGATTGGGGCACAGTCTTCCAGCCTCGCCGCCGCCCCTCTGCCCCATGGGAGGGCCTTCCCTGCCCTGACTCCTCTCCAGCTCCGGGCTCCCCACCCCCACACCACACACCCACTCTCACACCCACACCCACCGCCCCAGACCCACTTCTCCTTTGCAGTTGCCCCACCGCCTACACCTTCCTGCCACGGAGTTGCTGGCCCGTGGGTAGGGGACGGAGAGGCAGTGGGCCAGGGCTCCTCAAGGCCGTCCAGCTCAGGGTTCTGTGTGAGTCCTAGGGTCCCCGGAGCCAGAAACCTGGGGACCAGCCTTGCTCCCCTCACTCCATGGCATCCCTCTTTCCTCCTAAACAGCTGCTGGCTCGTTCCCTGGCCCTGGGCTATGGTGCCAGCCTCCATGGTGCCAGCTCTGCTCACTTTGTCCAGTCTCCAACTCCACAGCAGCCGGGGAGAGGGTCCCTTCTAAGGCACAGCTCGGAGAATCTCTCCCCCACTCAGACACCTCCTGGGGCTCCTCACTGCCCCAGACCTGTGGCTTGAGGCCTGGCCCTGCCCATCTGCAGCCTCCCCCGAGGCAGTGGCCATGCCTGTTCCCAGAGCAAGCTTCCCCTTGCCCCTCTCTGTGCTTCTGCCCTCGCCCATCCCCTCTCTCTGCCTGGAAGGTTCCCCTCCCCCTTGAACGGCTAAAGATCTACTCCTACCCCTAAGCCCCCTCCCTGCCCCCGGGACAGTTACTCTTTCCTCTGTGCACCTCCAGCCCTGAGTGCTTAGGGGTCTGGTATGGCCCACCATGAGGCTCTAAGTCCGTGCTCCATTCTGAGGCTCTCTGCCAGCCCCTGCCCCCAGGGAGGGGGCAGCATATATCCAGGAAGGTCGAGGGGGCTTGTGTGTCTGAGACTCAGTCTGAGAGACACAGGTGAGAGACAGGTGGGTCTGCCCCAGACACCAGGGAGTAGAGACAGACAGGAGGGGCCTCGGTGAGACACAGAGGCGAGCAAGCCTGGACACACACAGCCCTGAGAAAAAGGAGTCGGGTGGGTGAGCTGCCTCCTGCCTGCTGGGCGTTGGTCTGTTCGTCAGTCTGTTCGTCTGTCTCTTCATCTGTTGATCTGAGTGTCCCGCCTGCTTAGGATCTGGAGACCGAGCTGTCCCTGGACCTACCCCGTCTGTGCCCTCTATTCCAGACAGTGGTTCCTCGCTAACCATAGTCAGGCAAATCTGACTATGACACGCCTTGCTTAAAGCCCTTCATGGCTCCCCAGTGCCTTTCCAGCCGGAGTCCCAGCTTCTCTCAGTCAAGGGCCTCTGGTCCCAGTACTCCCTGGCCTTCATATTTAGGCCCTTGCTCACACTGGGCGCTCCCCTAGACCTCACTCCACCTAGCAAACACCTTCTCATCTCCTCCACAAAGCTTTCCTGTCCCCTCCGTGGTGATCATCTTCGTTGATGCCGCTGCCGCGAGGCATTGTCTCCCCCATCACCACCTCCAGTGTGGGAGTCGTCTGGGGCCTGGTACAGTGTGGCCACTCAGGATGTGTTTGATGAACTGAGCAGCTCTACCTGAGAAGGACAGGAGGGCTCCCCGGAGGAGGCAGGTGGGGGGAGATGATGGCTGGTGAGCATGGTCTAGGACTCTGGGCTGGCCTTGGGGAGCAGGACAGAGGAGGCCACCCAGAGGTCTGTGTCCCGATTAAGGGGCCCATCCTGTGCTCCCCAAGAGCAGGCCCTGGTTTGAGCCCCAGCCTCATCTCAGTGCCCAGCAGAGGGCCCGCCCAGTGGTTGTCTGGGGGTGATGGTTGAATGGAGAAACCACAGATAGAAGGTCTGGGGTGCCGGGGCCCTGGCTAAGAGTGGTCCCACCTGGTCTCACCCCAGCAGGCAGGAGGGCGGGTTGGGGCGGGGTGGGTGGTGGCCCCGCCCGGTTTCCTCCCCACAGGGCAGCAGAGACCAGACTCAGTGCTAGCGGGGTAGGCAGACAGGCATGGGCTTTGGCAGCGCGAGGCGAGGGGCGAGGGGCCTGAGGGGCAGAGACAGGCCGGCCGCCCCGCAGTGCCTGGAGACCCAGTGCTTCGACCCGCTGGTTCGCAAATGTGTGGCCTGCAGTCTCCTCCGGACGACAGAGCCTAGACCGGGTAAGAGTTGAGCCGTGCTGATGGATGGCACGCAGGGCGGCCCTGAAAGGGGAGGGAGGGTTCTGCCAGGAGGCCCCCACCCTACCAGAGTCGCAGGCATGACCCCCCCCTGTCCCAGGACGTCGGGGGCCATCGCGATAACGGGCGAGGAGGGGGGCCTGTGGGCCGGGGCCTGGATGGGGACCAGCCATCGCCGCGTGGCCCTCACGGCCCCCTCTCTCCCCCTCCCCCTGCCCTGCCCCGCCCGGCTGTCCCTCCCCTCCGCGGCCCAGCCTCGCCTCCCTCCGACCCTCCCCCTCCCCGCTCCTCTCTCCCCTCTGCCCCGTGCTCTGCCTGCCCGTCCCCTCCAGCAGGCGGCCCGAGCAGCCTGGCGCCCGGGACGGCGCTGCAGCCGCAGGAGTCGGTGGGTCCGGGGGCCGCCGCCGAGGCCGAGGCCGCGCTGCCGCTCCCGGCGCTGCTCTTCGGCGCCCCCGCGCTGCTGGGCCTGGCGCTGGCCCTGGTCCTGCTGGGCCTGGTGAGCGGGAGGCGCCGACGGCGACGGCCCGGCGCGGCGGCTGCCCCAGAGGCCCTGGAGGCCCCGGACGGAGACCAGGATGGTAAGTTCCGCGTCTAGGGGAACCGAGAGGGCTGGGGGCCGTCGGAGGGGACACATGGCCCTTGAGGGGCAGGGGCAGAGTAAAGGCGTGGGGGAGGTCTGAAGCGGAGGCAGGGCTCTAGGGGGTGATGCAGACAGAGGGGGCGAAGAGTGCGCTCTGAGGGTCTCAGGCTGAGCAGGGAGAAATAGTCCTGCCCCAGACCCCGGTCCAGGCAAGGGACACAGCTCTGGCATCCCAGACTTGTGTGAGGAAGAGACACGAGGCTGGGGAGCCCGGTGGAGGGAGGGGGTCTGTCCTGCCCTCTCTCTGGACAGCCAGACTGGTTCCCACCCCTCCTCTCCCTCTCCCATTTTGCCAGCGCTCTCAGCATTTCCTGTCCTGAGGGCCGATCATGTGCCACCCCTCGCCAATCCCGCCAGTGGGGCTCCATCAACTGACTTCTCTCTCATAAGTCAGAGGGCTGTTCCTCCAGGGAGGCTTCTGGAACAGGGATGGGGGAAGGCTGTGACCCAATCCTGACCCTGCATTCCCCTCCCACCTCCCCAGAGCCCCTGGACAGTGACAGCATCCTCTCCCCGGGAACCCTGGATGCCACAGCTCCCATCTGGCTTCCGCCCAGTGAAGACCCAGCTACCACCCCACCTGCCCACAGCGTCCCTGTGCCAGCCACAGAGCTGGGTTCCACTGAGCTGGTGACCACTAAGACGGCCGGCCCGGAGCAACCATAGCGACAGAGGGGGCAGGAGGTGGTCCCTGCCCTCCCTGTGGGCCATCAGCCAGGGGCTTGGAGATTGAATTCGGTTCTTCACCCCAGCTCCCACCCGTCCCTCTTCTGGGAGCCATGCTGCTCCCCGGCTAACCCTGCAGAACCACAGGCACCGCAGACCACAGCATTCAGACTGCATGGCATCGTATGGCATGTTAGCATTTGGCTTAAAATCATACCATCTATGGCAGCCCTCAAAGGTCATGGCTGAGCTCTGTGCTTTCGAGTGGTTGGGGTACTCTGAGTAGGAGGGTTTTTTTAGCATGGGGAAGCCACCATAAACCCGAATGAATCTAGGAAAATGATCGAGTGGGAGGATGCTTAATTTGTAGCTCGGTGTTGTATTTCTTTAATACTTGCTCTCAGAGCTGTCCTGCTTTTAAACTGATACAAATGGCAGCAATGGGTAACCAACTGACCTGTTTTCTTTGGGATTTAGTACAAGATGATTTTAAGAAATAGCCTGAATTGTGCTGATTCTTTGGTATCTGTATCCTAGGGTCACCCCTGAGCTTGGCCCAATCTGCTAGGACCTATGATGCCATTTTCACCCTGGTGGCAGCTTCCAGAGCCCCAGGCTGTAGCCCTCCCTTCCCTTGGGAGGAAGCCCTCTCTTCCCTTGGGAGGAAGTCTACAGCCTCTGGAGCTGGACTGCAGATTCACACTGAAGGCACACTGACAGGCATCTCCATCAGAGACCACCTGGAATCCCAGCTGCCTCCAGGGCACACTGGGCTATACACAGGGCAGGGCCCAGGACCTGCAAGAGGCTCCTTTGTTAGGAGGCCAGGGCAGGCCTCTGGCCTTGAACCAGCTGGACCTGATGTCCCTTGAGCGTCCTTCTCTTTGTGGCCTGTCCTCCCCAAGTGCTTGGGTCACTTGGCCACTCTGTGCCAGCCCCCTGTGGTCACCCACCATCCCAGTGGAGCTGTTCCGCTGACAGTGGTGCCCCTTGCTCTGGGGCCTGGAGCTGAGACCATCTCTTCCAGTTCGGGATCATCCTGTGCACTCAGTCAGCTGCTGACTCTCCTGCCGACCCTCCTACACAGCGACACAGGCTTAGAACCTCCTGACCTGGACTCCACCCTGGACAGTGTCCTTGGAATTTGTCACAGCTCAGCACCCTGGGAAGGGGCAATGGACTGGGAGTCAGCAGATGGGATTCTGAGTACCATTTTGTCCCACTTGTAGGGTCTTGACCATGTTCTTTTTTTTTTTTTTTTCTTTGCCATGCTGCCCAGCTTATGAGATCTTAGTTCCCTGATCAGGGATTGAACCCAGGCCTTCGGCAGTGAGAGCTAGGAGTCCTAACCACTGGACTGCCAGGGAATTCCCATCTTGACCATGTTCTGTTCCATGCATCAGTTGCTTTCTGCCCATCTCTCCCTGACCTGCCCATCAGAGCTGCCCAGCAGGCACCTGCCTTTCCTGCCCACCCCTTTCCCAGCTCAGAAGATAGTCAGCGGCCAGCAGTATTTGGAGCCCCAGAACCTGGACTACCACATCTAAGTCTCTTCCTCTCCCTCCCAAACCCATCTAAGATGCCCCCTCCCCGCCCCCCGGGCACCAGGTGGCTGAGGTGAGGTCAGTGTGCGGGCATAGGCAGGAGGGTGGGGAGCAGGCCCAGAATGGGCCCAGCTTTCCACTTCCCTCCATCTCAGGGCTGGGGGAGTCTGAGCTGTTCTCGGCCATCCCTATCTCTCACCCCACCTTTTCTACCACAGCCAGGGGGTGGGCCCTGGAGGCGAAACAGTGGGTGAACACCCCTGGGTTCCAGACACACAAACCTCTGGCAACACCGTGTCCCCGCTGAACCCCGAGTCCAGTCTCAGTTTCCTTTTCTGAAAAATGGTGGTGGGGGGTTGGACGCAAAGTTGTCCTCGTGGCCTGTGGCCCTCCGAGGAGGACTGGGAAGGCCACGTAGAGGGTCCTCACTCCCCCACCTCCATTTTACAGATAAGGAAACTGAGTCTCTTTCCCAGAAGGAGAGTTATTGCTTTAAAAAGGCCTTGACCTTTTTTAAGACCCCTGTTGGTCAAATTGCTTTCCTGAAAATCTGGACCAGTTCACATCCATGAGCAGGGGTGATACGGTGCATTTTGCAGATAGGGAAGAAGAGGCCCAGAGAGGTGAAGGGATCTAGCCCAAGATACGATAAGCAGCGGTGGAGCTGGGCTACACCCGGGCACCTGCCTGTCCAGAAGGTCCCTGGCCCAGGTGCTCTCCTGGAGAGCAGCAGACTCCAGGCATTGATTCCAGGCTTTACTCCTTGTTTTTATCACTACTCAAAGATTTCCCTCCCCAACTGGTCTCTTTCTGCAGTAAGAGGGATCCACGATAGACTGGGAGAGCTGCTTGTTGGGATGGGAACTGAGGGAAGTAGCCCCCCTCCCCCTAGCCTGTTTCTGGACAGTTTTTCCTGATGGAGGGTCAGGTGTCCCCGAGGTCCCCAGGGCCCCACGGGGGTGGGGCGGGGTTGGCTGAAGTCTCAGTTCCTCCTGGGGCTTCCTGCAGGCACTTCTCACTTCCTGCCCTGGCAGCCCTAGCTCCCGGCTCAGGCTGGGGGTGGGGAGGCCCAGCTGGTGAGGCCAGGGAGGAAGGACCTGACCCCTAACCTCTCTCTGTCTCGGCAAGGATGGCCCCACATCGCCCTTGCCTTTAGAAGCTGTGGCATCTCTTTGGGCCTGTCTCCCATATTCAAAACGGAGCCTGAGGACCAACCAGTTGTCCAAGATTAAAGAGGTCATGTGGAAAGTCTGGTCTCCACCTCAGAAGTGCCTCTACTTCCTTCCTTCCCTGGAATGCAGATACCTTTCTGCCCAGGGTCCCCAACCCTTAGAAATTTCCTCTGGGAAGTGAGTTTCCCAGAGCTGGCCTGAGGCTCTGGTCTCAGGAGTTACTACTCCCATCGCTCATCTATTTACTGCGCCGTTGATCACACCAGATCCCAGCACGCCTGCTTTGTGCCAGGACCATTCTGGTCAGTGCCAGGAGGTCAGCCTCTGACCCTGCCATTAGGTCCTATTCCAGTGGGAGAGACAGAGCGGGACGCAATGACAGGGCAGGGCAGAGCCAGGGAATGCCCCAAGCAGGGGGATGACTAATTTTATTTCTTTTCTAAATTTATTTATTTATTTATTTATTTTTGGCTGCATTGGGTCCTCGTTGCTGCGCACAGGCTTTCTCTAGTTGTGGCGAGCGGGGACTACTCTTCCTTGCGGTGCGCAGGCTTCTCATTGCGGTGGCTTCTCTTGTTGTGGAGCACAGGCTCTAGGCATGCGAGCTTCAGTAGTTGTGGCTCACGGGCTCTAGAGCGCAGGCTCAGTAGTTGTGGCGCAGGGGCTTAGTTGCTCTGCGGCATGTGGGATTTTCCTGGACCAGGGCTCGAACCCGTGTCCCCTGCAGGGAGATTCTTAACCACTGCGCCACCAGGGAAGTCCCGGGGAGGGGGAGTGACTAATTTAGCATTTAGAGTGCTTTTGAGAGTAGGAGGTATGCCCTGAGTTCTGTGGAGTTTTCCTGCTGGAACAGAGCAGAGAAAGGGCATTCTTGGCCCAAGGAACTGTGTGCAAAGGTGCAGAGAAGAGGGGGCAGGAGGAGGGGCTGGAGACTTGGGCACTGTGGCCCCTGAGTGCCAGGTGAGGCTGTCAGAACCTTCCCTGTGGCCATTCCTGCCCCATGGCACATAGGGGCACCCACCTCAGGGAACCCGGTGCTCCTCCAGCCCCATCATTTGGTCTCACCCTTTCTGTCACCTGTGAGAGGCCACCAGACCCCTCTGGCCCTTCTCTGGGCACAGGGTGGGAGCTCATTCCCATTTGCTCTATTGTTGGTGGCTCAGGCCAAATTCTCCCTCACCCAGAATGGAAATCTGACCTCTCTCCAATCTGAGCCAGCTCCCCAGCTGCCTGATCCTGACCTGGGGGTGGGGAAGGGGGGTTGGGGGGTAGGAACCACTGCCCAAGGTCACATGGAGAGTCGAGGAGAAGCCAGGAGGACACCCATGCCTGTGTTCCAGCCCATGCTCTTTCCGGGGACTCTGCAGGGGTCCTGGGGCCCAGCGGGCCTCTGAGCATCTCCTCACTCCCCTGAGCTGCAGAGAATCTGAGGACCAGCCCCGGGCGTCCTGCATGGATCTAGGACAGTGCCAGCAACTCCAGGGCAGGTGAAAGTCTATCTCGACGGCTCCTGCGGTCAGCGAGACCGGTGGCACTTTGACCGCCAGCCTTCAGGCACCGGAAGGCGGGGCTGTGGGACGGAGAGGGTGGGGCCTGGGCTAGAGGCGCGGCGAGGGCGGGGTCAAGAGAGAGGTGGGGCTGAGGAACCCCGAGCCTCCAGGTAGCAGGAAAGGGGCGGGGTCAGGAGCATGTAGAAGGGGTGGGTTCAAGACCCACCCGCAGGGAAAAAGGGAGGCCACGGATGAGCGGAGCCTCTCTAAACTCCGGACCACCGCGCTCACGCGGGGTCCCCATCCTCAAGCGAGGCCCAAGGACCGCGGTCCGAGCCAGGAGGGGTCCAAATGCAGGGCATGGCCCCGACTCTGGGGAGAGGTGGCGTCCCCCACTCCGTCCCCCGCCCTCCGGCTCCGGGCTCGGGTCTGACCTCGGGGGTGTGTCCCAGGAATGGGCAGGCTGGTGGGTCAGGGCGCACCTGTCCCGGGTGGAGGCGCTCTATGGCCTCCGCCGAGCACCGTCCGCTCTGGGCCTGTTCCCGCGCTATGGTCTGGGTGGGCAGCTCCGGATTTGCACCTTCATTGGGTGATGCGGAATTAAGAAGGGAAGCTGAGATCCAGTTCCCAGCACCACCCCCCCCCAACCCGCGCTCCCTCGCGACCTCAGGAGCCCGGGGGTCCCCTCCCTCCCACAGGCAGCTAGAGCCTGAGTCACGAGCTGCCTCTCATGGAGACAAAGGAGCCTCGGGCCCTCCCCTCCAGACCCCCCTCCCGGTACTGGCTTCGCATCTGCACTAGCAGGGAGTACATAGTCCCCTAGAATCTCTGCTTCTTGCGTAACCCTCCACCACGGACAAAACAGAAGCAAGATGGGCTTGGGAATAAGGCCTTTGAGGCTTGTGGATGGCACCCACAGTGGCAATCACAATCTTCTCAGCACCGCTGTGGCGGGGGCTCCCAAAAGGCTGCGTGTTCCTGGATGTTTTTCATCCAGAGACCCATTGGCTTCTCCCAGCAGCCCTTCCAAAGAGGAGCTAGCAGCCCATCTTGCAGATGAGAAAACTGTGGCCTAGAAAGGTCGACTGGTCTTACTAGAGCAGGAATTCCAACCCACATTAGTCTGGTTCCAAAATTAAGAATAAATAGGAGCTCTCAGTGTGAGGGGCTGGAAAGGCCTTCCAGGAAGAAACAACCTATTGGAAGGCCCGGGGGCTTATGGAGGAGTTGTCATGTCAGGCGTTAGTCAGGCACTGGGTGTGCTGCCAGGGGATAGGAACACTTGCCTGGCCTCTGGGCTGGGGTCCTCCAGCTGCTCTCTCTGCACTAAACTGGCCAGAAGGTAGGTTTGGGGCTCACAGTGCAGGTTCCAAGCCATACCCCAGCCCTTCCAGGCTGTGTGCCAGTCACAGCAAGTCATTTCTTCTCCCTGGGTCTTGGGTTTCTCTCTAGGAGGGCTGGGCAGACTGGTGACCTACCACCTGAAATCAGGACACTGAGGCCCAGGACAGTTTTCCTTAATGTCCACAACCTCTCCTCTCAGGACCCTGAGCCCTGCCCAGCCAGAACTGGACACCAGGCGAGGACTCAACAGTGAGGGAAGAACACATATGCAGAGGCATATTCACACTGACACACACGTGTACACACGTGTCCACGTGCGGGGAAGGCTCTCATAGCCGTGCCAGCACCAGACATGCACACTGTCACTCACATTCGTGAGCACACTCAGACACCCGCACACTCCAGCTGCCAGCTTTTGGAGCTGGGGGTGGGGCGGGTTCCCTTCATGAACAGAGACACGGCTCCTCTGCCCGCCACATGGGGCTCGCTGCAGATGCCAGGGGTTATTTTAAGCCTGGATCAATGGATGATTTTTGATGACACAGGCTTGGGGATGGCAGGCAGTGGAGATGAGGGGCTGGTGCTCTGGTGCGTTGCTTTGGAGAGAGACCCCAGGGTCCAGGGAGGGCAGCCTGGGCAAAGGGATCCCCCCTTAGCTGGACTGCTCCCTCTCTAGATCCCCTTGCCCAGCACATGGCTGGGCACCTGGGGGACAGTGTCAGCTGAATGAATGGCCAGACCCCAGGGCTCGGCCAGTTAGCTGTGGTCTGTCTTTGCATTTGCCCTCTCCTGCTTCCCCCACTACAAGGCTATGTGTTCACATGGAGAGGGCATGGAGTGCCTGGCACAGACCTGGTAGATGTGGGCATCTGTTGTTCCTGGCTGACCACTGAACAAGGCTGAGATGGGAAGGATGGATGTGGGGAGGAGTTGGAGGTTGGACATCAATCCCTTGGGGGCACAGTGGAGTAGGCAGCTGAAAGCCAGCTCCTTCATTGGATAAATGGATATATACATATATATATATCCTGACTGCAGTCAACTTGGGGTGGAAGCTGAGCAGAGCACCCAATGATGCCAGGACAGTGGGGGCAAGAGAGGGGCCCAGGGAGGAAAGCACTGGAAGACTTGTTCTGGGCCCAGTAGGGTGATCCTACATGGGAAGAAGCCACAGTCCCAGGGGGCAGCGACGAGCCTCTTTAAACCTAGTGCCCAGCAATAGGGTGGGAAAGCGGGGGAGAAGCAGTCACCTTCCAAGACCCAGTAACACAGAGGACTGCTTGGCAGCGTGTGACGGGGGCACTGATACAAACTGGATAGTTTGTGCCATGGTTTCCATGTCTAGGAATACCAGCTAAGGAAGCAGAAAAGGATGCCCCAGAAAATATAGCTTATAATATATAAATAAACAGAATAATAATCTGAAAGTTTGACAGCAAAAAGTAAACTAAAAACCAGTTACAAAACAGTATGTAAAGCATCAGTTGTCCCTGGTGATGGGATTAAGGCAATTTCATTTTATCCCTTTGCTCATCTAGTTTCTTTTTTCTCTAAAATTGTAATAAAGTCTTTTAATGGGGTAGGGTCTTCTGGGCTGCGCGTGTCTGTGGGTGAAGGAGGGAGGAGCAGGCTGTCTTTGGCCAGGGCACAAGGAATCACCCTGATGGGGGAGGGCATTATAGGGAGGTCACCCGCCTTCCCGTTTTAGCCCTGAAATTAGCCTGTCAGCCCCTCATCTCATCAACAAGAAAACTTGATCCTCCTTTAAATGTAAATCCTTCTCCCTCTTCCTCCCTCCACCTCCTCCATTTTTATAAGCTGATCCCAGTTGCTGAGTGAAGAGAGGATGCAAGGGGGAGCAGGAAGGACCCTAGGAGCCCAAATTCTTTATCTGAAACTGGAGACTAGAGGCACTTCACTTCATTCATTCAGCAAATATGGCAGAGGCCTGCGCTGTGTGGGAACACCGGGGAACCGGTCCATGCAGCCCTTGCCCTCCTGATGCTCCCATCTAGACAGAAGGAGGCCCCGTATTGATCCCTGCCCCCCAGAACGGGCAGTTTTTGATGTTAAAATGAGAAACAGGCAGAGAAAAGCAAAGCACCCGGGCTCGGGTCATATTCTCCAATTAAAACCAACTTCAAAAACACAACCGAGTAGTGCTCCGAGTAGGTTCCATACCTGCCCCTCACCCTCTGCCCCCGGGCTTGAGAAAGGACCTGAGCATCCTGTGGGGACCAGGGCAAAGGGTCTGCCCATGGCTCTGCCCCCAGGCGACGCCCTGCTGTCCTCATCCAAGGCACGGGGCTAAACCAATCTCCTCCCTTTCACACCTGGGGTGGCGGAGAGATCCCAGGAGGGCACCGACCAGGCCAGGTCCATCGCCCACAGGCGTGGGGTCACCCCAGGACCCCAGCCCGGCGTCAGAGAAGTTCTGGGACCAGGGTGTGCATCCCGGGGTTAAAGCTCCTCCCTAGGTGGTGCGGAGGGGACCCATACTTGGCCCTCTGCTGAGGCTCTGCTGGGAGTTTCCTTCCCATTTAACATTCCCTGCCTCAAGTCACACCTCTGTCTCGATCGGAACTGATGGAGGGGACGGGAAGGAAGGTGGGTGGGCAGCAACGACTGCCTGGGGCTGCTGGGTCCCTTCAGTCCCCGCACCTGTGAACCGAAGCGCTCCCGCGGCGGGCGTAATGTCCGAAGTAACAATTCTGAGAGCCTTGAGCTGAACCCTCTGGAGCGCCAGTTCCGAGGAATGTTTGGGGGAGGCCTTCGGGGAGGGTCCCTGGTGGGGCGCCCAGGCTGTGCGGGCCCTGCCGCGCCCCCTCCCTCCCGTCGCCTCGGCCGCGCTCCTCCCCCGGCTCTGCCTCCCTCCCGCCTGCCCCCCTTCCCCCCGCTCTCTCCCTCCCCCGCCCGCCCGAGGCCGCGCGGAGCCGGAGCCGCAGCCAGAGCACGGGCAGCGCGGAGCGGGCGGCGGGAAGGCAGCCGTGTCCGGCGGCCCGCCGCCCCCACTAGGCCCCAGACCCGCACACCCGCCGGGCCGGGGAGAGGCCGGGACCGAGCGCAGGCGAGGACCCGCCGCCCTGCCCGGGAGGAGTCCCAGGGCGCGGACTAGCTGGCTCGGGTCCGAGGTGAGCCTCGGCGCAGGACGCGCCCACCGGAGGCGCGGCCCCGCGAGCCCACCCGGGTCTGGGGTACTCTCAGGAGGCTGACGACCGAGGAGGTGTCCGCCGGGAGCCAGCGCCAGGGCGGCGGGGCGGGCTTGATCCCTGCGGGCGCGGACGAGCGGGCCCGAAGCGCGGCGGGAGGGAGCCGCGGCGCGCCGCCATGCGCCGGGTGCTGTAGCCGAAGGCGCGGGCCCGATGGAGCGGGCCTGGGCGCGGGGGCTGCGCGGAGGCCGCGGCCCGCCGGCGCTCGGGCTCGCGCTCGGGCTGGCTCTGCTGCTGGCGCGGCCGCCGTCGGGCGGCGCGGGGGGCCCCGAGGCGCAGGAGCCGGCGGCGCCCGGCACGGCGGCCCCGGCCGGGGGCGACCGCTGCCGCGGCTACTACGACGTGATGGGGCAGTGGGACCCGCCCTTCAACTGCAGCTCGGGCGCCTACAACTTCTGCTGCGGCACGTGCGGCTACCGCTTCTGCTGCCACGACGGGCCGCGGCGCCTTGACCAGAGCCGCTGCTCCAACTACGACACGCCAGCCTGGGTTCAGACTGGCCGGCCTCCCGCGCGTGCCCGCGACGCCACGGTGCCCCGGGACCCGGGCCGCGAACGCAGCCACACGGCCGTCTACGCGGTGTGCGGCGTCGCCGCCCTGTTCGTGCTGGCCGGCATCGGGGCGCGCCTGGGCCTGGAGAGGGCGCACAGCCCGCGCGCGCGGCGCACCGTGACCAGGTGAGCGCGCGCCGGCCGGGGCCGGGGCCCGGGATCCCCTCCCAGCCCAGGGACAGGTGGCCTGCCAGGTGGGCGCCCCCTCGCGATCCTTCATCCTTCCCGCCCCTCTCCGAAACTCTGGTCCTCTTAGCAGCCCCCTCCTCCAGGTTTTCCCTCCCTGCTCTGTCTCCAGGTCTCTTTCTCCCCTCACCCCCCCTTCACGGAGGGAGACAGCTGATACCGCTCTGTCTCCCCTTGACCTTCCGGCGGGAGCTGGGTGCTGGGCCGCCTTCCCCCGCGGCTCCCGCCTTCTCCGGAGTGGGCGGGGAAGGCAGGTCGCTCGACCGAGGGCACAAGATCCGCGCCTACGGGAGGGGACCCGAGCCCCACTAGCGCAGGGTGGAGGCGTGGGTCCCCAGGGAAGGGACATTTTCTATAGCTTTCTTGGCTCTCTCCCCTCCTGCTTCTCTCCCCACTTTTCCCTCCCTCCTCCCCTCCCACCCCCCATAGTTGTGACTCAGGCCTGACCTTATTTCCCTAGGGTTTTTAGAAGGCCTCCCCACTCACCCCACTCAGCGCCCCCAGGCAGGGTCAGGGTATCCCGCTGTGTAGAAGCGGACCTGAAGTGTGTATGTGGCGGGGTACAGATTCGTTTTTGGTGAGGCCTGGACAGGTGTTGGCTGAGTTCTGAGTTTCATGTGAAGTGGGGGCCACAGGACCCAGGTTCTCTTCCTCAGCTGGGATAGGGGCTCTGGGATTCTGTGTCCTGACCCTGGAAGCCTCACCCACTCCCCCCCTGCCCCCGACACACTCACATGCCCCCAGCCACCCCCCTGTCCTGGGCCCTGCACCCTCCTCACTTCCTCACCCAGGTCCCTACTCCCTTGGATGTGTGGGCCGCTGACATGGTGTACAACAGGCTGGTATTTAGAAGTGACAGTGGAGAGAGGCCCCCATGCCTGGGTGGGCTAGGTGTGGATGCTTCCCCACTCCTAGACCTCAAGGGCAAGAGGGCTTCCTTGGCACTCCATGGCATCCCTCTTCCCCCGACCACTTAGTCCACCAGCTCCAAGACAGCTGTAGGGCAGAGCTGGGCCTGGAACCCTGGCCTCAGCTACTGTGCTGCATCCGTGATGTGCAATGTGGTGGCTCTCAGCCTGGGTCCTGGATGCTTCAGAAGCAGGGCCTGGGCTTCCTGAGCTTGGAGCCTCATGCTGGGTGAGGGGGAGAGGACAGGGCCTGTCCTTGACCAGAGTGGGGCAGCAGGAACTGAGGGCCATGATGGTATAGAGGGGGTGGCTGGGGCAGCCTAGTGACACATTCACTGGAACCCACTTCATCCTCAGGGGACCGGGAAACAGGTCTAGTAATGCTTCAGGAAGAGCTGGACCACCCCTGATGTGCTGTGTGGCCTGGGCCAGTGCCTTCCTCTCTCTGGGCTTTAGGGTCCTGTGTGTCCTGACTCCTGCTTCTTATCTGGGGAGACCTGGATCCTAACTTGAGTTCGTGTGTGGATATGCTCTGAAGCCCTGCCCTCCCCTCAAGTCTCACCCTTAATTCTGCCGTGTTGAGGTTGATGGTCAGGGAAGGCTTCTCAGAGGACTTGGTGAGGAGTCGGAGTCTGTCTTTGGAGAAAGTTTTTACAAAGGTTCAGAGGCATGAAAACTGCTCAGGTGTCTGGGAGGGCTGGTTGGTGACTGCTTGCTCAGAGATGAGACCACAGGGGTGGGCAGCTGAGGAGTGGGCAGGGCATGAAGGTCAACTCAGGCAGGCACTAGGAGACTTTCAGACCCTGCCACATTGCAGCCAAACTGTGCCCACCCCAGGTGTCCCACCTCCAGTGTGCTTCTTCATGAATCAGTCATTTGAGGCCCCAGCTCCAGGAGGGAGAGACCAAGCTAGGAGAAAATCATGGGTTCCGGGCTCTGAAGGCAGCTGGGCTGAAGGCTGGGTCTGGCTGTCTGTGGGGAAGGCTCAGTCGGATTCCGTCACAGCTGGGTGGGGGCTGGGTGTCCTGGTAGCCAGGGAGGCGGCTGCCCAAGGTCACACAGCCTTTGGTGCGGGGCTGCCACTGCAGGATCTCCTGGCTCCTCCTTCCCCTCATTTGTCTGTTCTCCGTGCTTGTGTTGGCAGCTCTGTCCCAGAACGCAGCAGAAGCCCCTGCTGCAGGAGGGGCGTTAGGTAAGCAGGTAGAAAAGGCTTCCTGGTAGAGGAAGGTTTCTGGTGGGGTTTGAAGAGTGAGTAGGAGTTTTCCCGGAGGAGATGGAGGATAGTAAAGTCCAAGGGCCTGATACACTCACAGAGCTTGTGTTGGGAGAGGAGGCTCAACATGGAGGGTCTTGGGGAGTGGACTCCAGAAAGGGGAGGAGGGGAGCCTTTGGAAAATAAGGTGGCCCTGGTTACACGTGACCCCATTGGTTTCCTGACCTACTCTGAGAATTGGCCATGTGGAGGCTACAGGTCGTGCCTGGGAGGGGAAACTGGATGTATGAGGTCAATCACAAGAGAGAAGGGAGGCCAGAGGGGTTGAAAGAGCTGCCCAGGGCCACACAGTGAGAAGCGATGGCTGGGGCTGGCCTTTGATAGACCAGACCTGGCTGATGGGGAAGCAGGAGGCGTGGAGGGCTGGTTGTCACCACTCTTTCCCCACAGGACACTGACAGAACTTCTGAAGCAGGCTGACCCCCAGGAGCCACTGCCTCCACCTCTGGACCCACCTCTGGGTAGCTGTGTCCAGGTGCAGATGGGCGATGGCCTCCCCCAGGGCTCCCTCCACAACAGCACAGGCGAGTAGACTAGCGGGAGGGCGTTTGTTGATCTACAGCACAGAGCCGCCCTTGTCTGAGCAGGGCCTGGGAGCAGGGGAAGGGGTGTGCTGAGGCTGTGAGCTGTTTCCCAAATGGAAGTGAGCCGCCTGCCTCTGCAGGTGTGTGAGTGGGTGGTGGGCAAGCTAGTCAGCTCCTCTTGGTGGCCAGGGTCCCTCGACGGGTCCTGCAATGTCCAGCCTCAGGGACCCTGTGAGGAAGGTTCTAGATTCGGGGATCCCCAGCTCAGGCTCTGGGGTCTGCCTGGTTCTAGGCTCTGGCTCAGTGCCCTAGGGTCTGACTGGCCCGCGTCTGTGGCCTTCTGTGGGCCTCTTCCTTCAGGCTGGTGCCTCCCTCTTGGACTCCTGCTGGCGAGGCAGGCTTGACAGCACCTCCCCTCCCCCCAGTATGGGTTCCAATCCTCAAACATTCTCTTCATCTCTGGGAGAAGCAGGTCCTGGGCCTCAGTGCCAGGCTCAAATGGAACGTGCTGGCAAGTCTTTTGTTAGATGAGCACCCGCTCAGGGCTGGCTGCTGTTATTCACGTTATTCTGAGCCAGGCCCTGTCCCAGGCACTGGAGAGTCTGTCTTCAAGAGTCAGGTTCTGCTCTCAGTCTCGAAGGCGTAAGTTCATAAGTCACCTCACAAGCTCTCATTGAATCGTAGCTGGGGAGTGGGCTGCGAAGAGGTGGTAGCGCAGGGGCAGGGTGTCCTCTGGTCAGCGGGCCGAGTCTCATCTCCTCCCTCCCCCATCCAGACAAGAAACGCCCCATCAACGTGCCCCTGGCTTCGGCGACAGCGGGCCCCCCGCGCGCCCCGCGGCTGCAGGGCGGCGGCAGCCTGACGAGGCAGCCGGACTACGCCAAGTACGCCACACTCAAGGCAGCCGCGCTCAAGGCCGCAGGTGAGTGGTCAGGTTTGTGCCCGGAGCGCCGGGCCCACCGCACCCGGGGTGTCCAAGCTCCTAGATTGTAGGGCTCGGGGTCCCAGTTCGAGTTCTAAAGTTCCCAGCTTCCGCATCGCGCCTACGCCAATCGGCTGCCACGCCTCGGCCGTACCCCACCCCGGATCAGGCCGCCTGTCTGGGACCCCGTCGCCGAATCCGGAGACCCGGGCGTAGGAAGCCCGCGTCTCCAGCGGCCTGTCCCCGCCCTATCCCTCCCCGGTTGGGCTGAGACCCAGGCCCCAGCGGACTGTCCCAGCCTGGAGGCGCTGAGGCCCCGCCCCCGGGCCTGACCACGCCCCCGACCCACGCCCATCTGTCCCCGCAGAGGCCTCCCCGCGGGACTTCTACCAGCGTTTTCCCGCGACTGAAGCTGCCCCGCCGACCCTCCCGGCGCGAGCCCGGAGGCCCCCCGAGGACTTGCCTGCACTGCTCGACGCCTGCCCCTGGGCCCCGCCGGGCTACGCGCCCCCCGCCGGCCCCACCCCATCGGGCCACTACAAGGCCTGGACGGCCGGCCGCCCGGCCCAGCCCGCCCCCCGCGGCCACCTGGCGTCTCATGCCTCCTTAGCGCCCCGGAGGCCCGGCGACGCACCCCGGCGCCAGTTCAGCGTGGAGAAGCTGCCCGAGGCCTTCGGCCCGCAGCCCCCTGGCCTTTATGGCCGCGCCAGCCGCGGACCCCGGCACCTGAGCACCAACAGCAAAGCCGAGGTCACCGTGTGAAAAAGGGGCCGCTGGTTCTGAGGCATTGCATCGCCAGGAGCCCTCTTCTGCCTGGGGGACTCGCCATGGGCTTGATCGGGGGCCCAGGCTACCGGAAGGAGGGGTGCTGGCCGTGAAGGCCAGCCCTTCTGCCTGCCCACTGGACTGGGAGCCTCGGAGCCTGCAGGGCCAAGAGGCCCACTTGGGTAAAGCCAGTGGTTCTGTCCTGGGGGCCTTAGGGCCCGGGTTCCTTGTGTAAATAAACCCTTTTCTGTGACTCCCATCCCTGAGAATAAAGGAGCCCCAGCTTGGCTCTGCGAGGCGCTGATGGCGGAGGCACTGGTCATTGACTGGACAGACGGCAGTGCTGGCAGAGGGCACAGCATGTGCAAGAGCAGAGGACTGCTCCTGAAAGCTGGTGGGCAAGGGTTCTGGGAGCCAGGGAGAAGTAGCTGGAGAGGGTGGTCAGGGCTGAATGCCAGGCTTAATGTCCACACCAGTAGGAGCCACGGGAGAGGGCGCAGTTAGGCGCCAGCCATCTTGAGGCTGGGCACAGGGGAGAGGGCTGGTGGGCTCCTGAGGGTCCATGCCCCTTAATGGAGGTGGGCCCCCTCCAGCCGGTCACCTGCTCTACAGCTTGAGTTGCCTGAGCCTGGCTGATCCTCATTGACATTTTCTGGCCCTGGGCCGGCCCCTGGGCTGGTGGCCACTTGGTCAGCCTGGCCCAGGGCCACCCCCCTGATGGCTGTGGGCTATGGGCTGGGTAGACAGCTGGTACTCAGGATGGGGGAGCCTCCTCCCGGTGGCTGCTCTGGGGGAAAACGGGGATGGGGATGCTGGACCCAGAGCCTTGGCAGTGCCCCCACCAGGGTGCTCACCCCACTCATGCTTGGCACTGCCAGCTCTCCCCCTTCCTGCCAGGCAGGCTCCCAGCACCTGGCCATGGCCCAGGGCATTGCCAACAGCCTGCGTGCATCAAGTTCGTCTGTGCCAGGCACTGGGGGGAGATTGAGGGCTGGGTTATGTGTGTGACCCCATTGTGTGACCTCAACAGTTTCCCTCGTGTGTATCCTAGGCACGGTATACTGTTTTAATAACAATAGCCACCATTTGCTGCTATTTCTTCCATTTAATCCTCACAAAAGCCCCACGGTGTGTGGCTTTACAGAAGAGGAAACTGAGGTCCTGAGACCTAAGTAACTTGCCAAGGTCACCCAACTGACTCCAGTTTAGGACTCTTCCGTATTCTGCAACCCCTGCGAATCTGGTGGTGGATGGCAGCAGCAGGCGGTGTGGGGGAGGAGGGAAGGTTGTGTGTTGGCAGAGGGGCCCTTGCTCCCTCCCAGGGTACAGGCAGTCTCAGGCTTTCCTCCTGCTGGCTGGGCTGCCCTGAGGCCCCCAAACCCACCAGCTCTTCACCTGTAGGAGGGTCCACCTTGCTGTTTCTTACGTCCGTTGAGGAAAACAAGGCCCAGAAGCCCGAGGGCAGAACAGAGCCCAAAGCCCATGGTCATGCCTGCAGTGAGGACCCCCATGGCTTACAGGGAAGACAGCCCTTACACCCTCAACCCAGGATGGGGGGGGGTTGCCCCCGGGACTATCCTGCAGCCGTACAGATACGGCTGGGGGAGGGGGGTGGGTGCTGAGTCATGGATCCTGCAGAGACTCACAAAAGGACTGGGTTCCTGGGCACGTATCAGCCACCCATGGCCACCCACCCTGGTGACATAGGCCCTGGCTAGGCTATGCTGGGAGGTGGGCACGACCTCTTGGCTCATTCTCAGTCCCAAGGGCCCTGCATCTACATCCCAAGGGGCCAGGCCTCCACTGAAAACGCTGCTGTAATAACTGTAGACAAGGACCAGCTACAGCTGCCAGCCCCACCCCGGGCTGCTCTGGCCCGTGGAACGGTGTGGCCTGCTGTGACCGCCCTTCAGAGAACGGAGTGGCTTCCAGAGCTGAAGGGACTTGGCCCATTTCTCAGCCGGGCCAGGTCATGGACCACACACTTCAGCCCCCAGGCTTATCCCGATGTGGCACTGCTGACCCCGCCTCCCCACAGGGCCCAGCACTCCCCCATCCCAGCGCTCCTTGTGGTCTGGCCCCTCACCAGCCTCACTATGCCCTCACCATAAACTGGCACTTCACGTGTGCTGTGTCGCTCAAACTGGCCAACAGCCTATGGGGACCTGGTCAAACGCAGGGACTGTCATCCCCATTCTGCACACATTGAAGTGGAAGCTGAGGTGATGCGCGCCCTCCCCCCCACACCCCACGCAAGGGGACCCAGCTGACAAGTACAGGAGCTGGACTTGGATGTGACTTGCAGGCCACATCCTCAGAAGCTCACTGCCTCCCGGGAGAGGGGGAAACCAAGGTGCGGCCCACCCAATAGGGGAGAGGTTCCTCTCTGAGGAGTGAACACAGAAGGGCTTAGCAACCCAAATCCCAAAGCACTCTGCTGTCCCCTAAACAGCCAGCTCTGTGTCCTGCATACAGTGACCTCTGACCCCAGCAATACCACCAATTCCCCTTTTATCCCAGGTCTGTCCCAGCCCTGGAGTGTGAGCCAGGCAGCCGGCATTGGGAGGAAGGGGCCAGGTGCGTGGGCAGGCAAGGAAGGTCCGTCAGATTGAAGCCCCCCGGGTCCTCTCGGCGGAGAGGGAGTGGCTATCCTCAGTCTCTGACCCACTGGAGGCCAAGCCATGCAGTCACCACAGCGGTCATGCCACAGACCCTCACACGCCTCACGCTGGGTGGTACCAATCTGTGTTTATTCAATAACCTACATCCAGGACACAGTGAATGATTCCACATCAAGGAAGCCATAGGTGTATCCCCCTATTCAGTGAAAAACCACCCCCTCCCACCCCTAAACAAGAATGAGAAAAGGCACAGTATATACACATGACACAAAGGCTAGCTCACCCAGTGGGCAGGGGCCATAAATTACAGTGGGGGGGAGGCAGGTGGGCAGGAGAGAAAAAGTGGGTGAGGTCCAAGCTGACTGTTCCAGCCTGCACTTGGCATCAGAGGAGCCCCTCCCTGCTGTGTGTACCCCCATCTGTGCTGGGGTCCCGGCCCAATTTCTGCCCCAACCAGCCTGAGCGGGTGAGAAGCACAGGGAGGGAGGGAGGGCAGCCCCTCTCAGCCTCCCAGCAGGCCCCGGGGTACCAGGCAGCCCTCGGGTCCCAGGAGAAATGGCGTCCGGGTAGGCACCAAGCCAAGGGATTCAGAAAAGTGGGATCACTTTTCCTTCCAGGGCCCCCCTCAAGGAAAGGGGCTTCATTCCTAGTGCCCACCCTGAAAAGGGGCTTGTCACTGGGGAGGGGTTGGGGTCTGGTCCCTGCCACCCTGGCTTATTTTCAGGTCAAGAATTAGGGATAAAAACAGACTATGGAGGTAGGAGTTGGCATGAGAGGGAGCTGAGAACCCATACTGAAGGCCCCTGGTCCTCAGTCCTTAATGGGTGGCTTCATCTTTCCCAACCCCCTGGGACTAACCCAAGGTTGGGCTGACATCCCAGGGGGCGGGGGAGTGGGAAGGAACAGGACACTTAAATAAGATACCGTTTATTTTTTAAAAAATTAAAAAATTATGCCGACATTATTTCACCCATCCCCAGGTCTGCCCCCTACCTCCCACCCACCTCCCAAGGGCTGGGCTCCCTCCTTCCCTGGCTGTCCTGTGTAGTAAAGAGAAAACAATGCACTGGCTTTGTTAGGCACAGGGGAGAGGACGCAGACCCAGGGAGAGAAAGAAAAATGCCACAGCAACTTAGCCCTGCATCACGGCAACCCCAAGCACACTGATATAAAAACATTCGTATAAAAAGGGGGGGGGCGTGCTGGGCACAGTGCCAAGGGTGAAGTGCTCTGGTGCCCAGAGACCTAAGTCCCCCAGAGGGAAAGCCTGATAAAAAACAAGGAAGCAGGAAATGGTGGGGAGAGATGTTCACAGGAGAGAGTGTCTTGGGAGGGCTGGAGGTGGGGCCGGGCAGCTTCGGAGCTCCCCCTGCCGCTTCCAAGTCAGGGTGCCCCCAATTCCTGCCCGCCCTGACTTTCCTCTCTCAGGCCCACTGGGGCCTGGACTGTGGGCATCTATCCACAGTAGCTTAAAGGGGCTCTGCCCAAGGGGCCCACTAGTCTGAGGTGGTCCAAAAGCCTTGGCAGGTGACAGCTCAGAAGCCACGGCTCATCCCACAGCTCCCAGAGGGAGGAGGGGGAGGAACACAGACAAGAGGGAGGAGGGAGAGAGAGACTGAGAGACAGAGGGAAGTGGTGGCCAAGGTGGGCAGAGCCCGGGGGTCAGGAGGCGGCGATGGCAGTGCCGCCCCCCAGCTTGACAATCATCTGCTGGCAGTCGCCGCATGAGCGCCGGTCGCCCACCTTCTCCAGGGTGCGGGCGGCCTCGGCCAGCAGCACCGCCCGCTGGCCCGGGGAGGAGAGGAAGGAGAGGGGCAGGTGGCGGCAGGCCAGCAGGATGGCGGTGGCCCGCTCTCGCTGGCCGGGCCAGGCGTCCGCCTCTCCTGTGGGAACGACGAGACACGCACTCGCTGAGATGAGAGCCCGCCAGGACGCAGGCGCTGTTCCCAGGGCTCGGTGTGAGCTGGTTTATTTAATCCTCACGCCCCCCAAGTGAGGGAGGTTCCAGTGCTCTGCTTAGTTCACAGAGAAGATGAGCTGAACCCGGCCGGTGCCACAGGCTATTACTCCGAGGCGGGGCTGAGGAGTGGCCCATCAGCGGGCTCCGGCTCCCGCAGTGGGGCGACCCCGCAGCCGTCCCCTCCTCACTCGGGGCTGGACCCGTGACAACGCGACCAAGGCCGTCCCAGCCCCACAGCACCTCATGGACCCTCCCCCGGCACCCACCAAATCAAGCCTTGGGTTTCCTTGGTTCTCCCGCGGCCTCTGAGAACCCTGCAGATGCCGAGGGCAGGGCAGGGCTGGGCTCCTCCCCCCGTTTCCCCGCCCCTCCCCAGGCAGGGCCCGCCCAGGCCTTGGCGCTGGGTGCTGGTGGGCTCACCGTGCTTGGCGTTCTGAGTGTTGCGCCGTCGCAGGCTGTGCTCCAGCAGCTGGTGGGTACGGGTGGGGCTGGCCCCCGCCATCAGACGCACGGTGGCTTCATGCAGGAACACCTGGGAGGTGCAGGGGGACACAAGCCGGGGGTCCTCACCTGTCTGTGCCCCAGTAGGTCTCTCTCCCTGCAGCATCTCGTCTGCCACCCGACGACACCCCTTCTCCTCTCCACAACACCCTGCCCAGCTCACCCCTTGAAAGCAACCTCTCTCGTCCTCACTCAGACCCCCGACACAAGCCAGGCAGAAAAGGGGAACACAGCACAGGCCACCTGGTGGGGCAGGAGCAACACAGCGGCGAGCTAAGAGGCCAAGGGCTGCCTCCTCTACGGCTGACCCGGAGCGCCAACGTGCCCTCTGGGGTTGGAGGACAAGTAGCCTGGGGGGACCCTCACTTCGCGAAAACAGGACAGAGGTGAGGCAGGGACAGGAGGGGGCAGGGGGCGGCTGCGCTGGCACCAAGGAGGTTCAGGGTCCTGCTGCCTCCTGTTTCTTCAGAAAGGAACAGAGTCCAGAGGTTTCCAGGTGAAAGTCTGCAGCTCTTCTGTAAATACGAGTCACTGGGGATGGCGGGGCCAGGCCTAGGTCTCTAATTTCTTAACATCTCAAGGTTCTTTTACACCTTAACATCTCAGTGTGTGAGGAGCGCTGCCCTGGAAGGCACCGGGGGAGGTGGTGAAGGGCTTCGGCAGGTGGCAGTCTTTTCTAAGGAGGCCTTTGATGGGGGCCACAGTGCCTGGGGCACACTTCCTCTTCTCCACGGCGAGGGGAGTGGCTCTCACATGACTGTACTCCACCTGCCATGTCTGTCCTGGCTCGCTGCACACAGGGGCCACAGCGTAACCCTGCGAGGGCCCCATAGCACCCTAGGGTGGGGGCAGCCTCACCCTGACCCTTCTTTTTCGCACCCTTCCCTCCCCACACTTCTGGCCTTCTCGCTTGAATTTCTGGAAAATAATTCAGGCGGCGAGAACATGCTGAGTATATTACCCTAATTAGCAATAAAAATAAACCACACAGTGAAATGATTTGCGTCCAGTAAGCCCAGTTACACACCTGCCCTCAGAGCTTATCTCAGACCGTGTAGCCATCGCCAAGGGGATGTTACGTGGGGCATTAGGCAGCAGAACCAAAGCCCCCAGTGGCTCAGAAAAAGAATGAAAGGCATGTCTAGGGGCATTCTGCTGCTCTGACACCAATTATGAAAGCCAGAGTAGAGCTTCCTCGTGGCCTTCCCGCCCCTCTCCGCTCAGGCTGGGAGCCCCTTCTTGCTCCCACTGCCCCCAGAGCCCCCCATTCCCGAGTTTAACTGGTGAGGCGCAATCTGTGTTGTCCTCTGTCTGCAGCCGTGTGGCCTGCTCACCACCACGCTCCAGGGCTGGGCACACAGCAAGTACTCCACCAACATGAGCCAAACAAGGGGATACATGGCACCCAGCCCAGTGCCTGACAGCTCAGCTGACCTCAGGAGGCTGACTCCACGACCCCAGGCCAGTGCTGTGCTGGGTTCTGCCCTCCCCCGGCAGCAGGCCGGGCCTCACCTTGCGGTAGGCCGGGCGGAAGCTATGTGCCAGCCTGCGCAGGCTGCCCAGGTCCCGCTGGAAGCCAGCCAGCTCAGCGCCCGACGCGTGGTAGGTCTCACCCAGGGCCTGGCTGGCTCCTGCTTGTTTCTGCCAGAGTGCTGTCCGCAGCGACAGGAGCAGGTCACAGGTCAGCAGCTGGACCACCTGCAGGGTGGGCCACGAGGGAGGAGACAGGTGACTGGCCGATTCCCGGGGCAAGGATCCCAGCACCCACCAGGCCCTCCCCAGCCTGACACCCGGCAGCTCCGGGACGAAGGGCGGAACCCCAGACGGGGGAGCCTGGAAAACACCCCACAGGGAGCAAGAGAACAGCTGGAGAGTGAACTTAAGCTCACGGCATCTAGTCCTTTCCATGGCCCCAGGTGGTAGATCTGTTCTCCCATCTTGTGGGTGAGGAAGCCAAGGCTCAGAGAGAGGCTGCAGGCTCGTGTAGGGGACACAAGTGGCGAGGACAGGAATAAAACCGTCACGGGTCTGACAGGAAATCACAGGTCCCTCCCACCTCACAGGAGCCCTCCCATGGCTGGCCGAAAGGCTGAGATACTCAAAAGGTGCCTCGGCCCCATTCCTTCCAGTGGAATCCAAAAGCCTGAAGTGGCAGCAGAGCCTGGAGATGGAGGACCAGGGAGAAGAGGCTCGCTTCAACAGAGGGCAACCAAGGCCCGGCCCAAGTGGCCTCTGGGGTCGGGGAGACAGGAGCCCAAGAAGGCAGAGCCGCAGAGCAGCTGAATGCTTGGGTTTGGATCCACTGACCCAGATCTACCCTGACATATGACCAAACCTCTCTGAGCCTGTTTCCTCACCCACAAAACGGGCACCTCAGGGCTGCAGTGAGCGTCACATGAGAGCACTGCGTGTAGGCACCATGCCCGGCCTCAGAAGCACTGGCCTCAGCCCACACTGGTGCCATTAAGCACAGATGCCGCCAGGCACCAACAAGGCCAGGCCACCTGCCTCGCTCCAGAGGGCCCTCAGCACCAGGGAGCAGCGCTTCTCGAGATGGGTCACATGCAGCCCTCAGGCTCTGATGGACTCCCCCAGGCCATTCCTCGTCTTGTCCAGCCTGGCTTTCCCCTTCTCCAGGGTGCTGGACCTGGGGAGGTCGCAGTGCTGCCCCAGACCCTGCACCCTGCCTTGAACCTGCACGTTGCCTAACCCTTGGCCACAGTGTTTTTTGGCTGCTGACAGCTTTCGGGGGGACACGGATGAGGTCTCTCTCCTCAAACAAACGTGGCACTTCTAAGAGGTGGGGTAGCAGCCTGGGGCTGAATTCTGCCCCCTGAGGGAGGCCAGCCTCTGTGGAGTTCCCTTCTTCTAGGCTCATTCTCCGACACAGGAACCCCAATCCCAAGGGTGCCTGCAGCCTCTCTCTCCTTCCCCAAACTAAGCTGAGACAGTCTAGTTCTCTCATGAAGACAAACAGTACTGGACACCAGCAGAGGAATCGCACAAAGCGAGCTGTGGCTCCCCCTCGAGCCTTTGGTCCTGGGCCCTGTCGGCACACTGCCTGTCCTGTAGGGCTGGCTGCTGTCCTGGGTTCACCCCAGAGTCTGGGGCCACTGATGACCTCTAGCCAGAAGTGCCAGACCAAACCCTAGTGAGGGGCTCAGAGCCTGACCCTCCAGGACATACCTCCTGTCTCCCTTTCTGGAGTGAAACCACGCTCCTCCCTGTGAACAGATGATGCTTCACCTTCAGCTGCGTGCACGCCTCCCCTCCCCTCTCCCGGATGGCCCTGCCTTGTGACCCAGCAGCGAGAGCAGAGCCCTCTGACAAGGCCTGGCTGGAAGTCTCTCGAGGGCTGGGCAGGCCTCTGTGATGCACTGTGGAAACATTGCATGGGTACCGCCAGAACATGCAATGCAACTACAATGCACCACAGCTGCCCGCTCGAGGGTGTGCAGCCAGCCACGGGGGTGCCCAGGACGCTCAGCTGGCTCAGGATGTGCATGCGAGGGGGCGGGGGCCCACGGGGGCCTGGGGAGTTGGGCAAGCTGCCTGGACCAAATGCAGAGCCCTGGCCAGCTGAGGTTCGCCTGGGGCTGACCAAGCTGAGGGCCCGCAGGACCCAGGACTCAGGTGGGAACATGCTCGTCCAAGTACTGAAAGGAAAGCCACCTGGACCCACAGGCTACGCTCTGGGGAAGGGGGCTGCTTGCCTGGTCTGTCTTTCGCACAGCCCCATGGGCTGGGTGGGCTCAAGGCGGGTAAGAGAGCTCTTACCCAGCAGAGCTGAGCACCTCCCCGAGAGGCCAGAGCAGCCCCCACTCACATGGCTGAGGGCTGGGTCGCAGGCGGCCCCACTGACGTTGAGGCTGCTCCACAGGTGGCCACTGGCCCTCTCACAGTGGCAGAAGGAACTCTGCTGCCCGTCCGCCTTCCCGGAGAGTGAGGCGTGCATAGCTCTGCAGGTGTGGAAGACGGCCTTCACCAGGGGGCTCCTGGGCGGTGAGAGAGGCGAGAGGCAAGAGGTCAGTGCACGTCGCCTGCGGAGAATGAAGGGGGAGCCCAAGCCGGAGACGACTGCCCCCTCGCTGCTGTGACACGTGGGTCTGTCTGTTAAACCAAATGCTGCCACAATGGTTCCAGATCCCCAGCTCCAGATCGGAAATGACAGCCCTGAGTGAGGGAGGCTTCCCACCCCTAAGCACCTTCCTCATTCAAGGAAGGCTGACGGCATTCATTTCCTAGTGAAGGAGCCGGACAATAAATGCATTAGATGCTGACTGCGTAATGCCAGGTGGTGCACGTGCCATGAAGGAAAGTCACGCAGAGGAAGGGGGTGGCGTTTTATAGAGGACAGTCAAGGACGTCCTCTCTGGAAAGGTGACACTCACGCAGAAGGAACCTGAGGGAATTCCTGAAGGAACCGGGGAAGCAGGAGTGTGGATTTCTAGGAAGGAGGGTTCCAGGCAGAGGAGCAGCATATGCAAAGGCCCTGAGTGTCTGACACATGTGAGAATATCCAGGAACGAGCATGGCTGGGGGAGGAAGTGAGGGGAGCAGAGGGAGAGCAAGCTCTAAACAAGGCCCTTCTCAGCCTGGCCGCGGCCCTACCTCCCGTCTGCCTCTGACCCTGCTCCAGGCTCCAGGCTACCGAAGCTCATCTCCTTTCCCTTCCTCACGCCTTGCCTCTGCTGACGTGGGTGCCTTTGCCTGGAATACCCTTTCTCACCATTTCCCACTTGTCTCCTGAGACTTGTTCCACCTGCCCGGCCCTCTCGTGCGCCTTCTCCTGTCCTGCCCCCTACAAGCCTCCTCTGGCTGCCCCCCGGGTCAGGCCCCCTGGCTCCCCCAATTATGCGCCTCCTTCCCTCACCAGGCGCTGTGCGAACTCCCGGAGGCTGACCGGCCTCTGGCCCGGAACCCCTCCCAGCGATGCGCCGGCTGCTTCACGGGAGCCGAGACTGGCCTGGCACAGGCCAAGGCGACAGCTCCCACAGGAGTAGGCGCTGAGCAGGACGGCCACTGTCTATTCACTTACGGCTATAACTTGCTGTGCTGTTTACTGCCGCCTCCCAGAGCCTAGAACGCAGCCGACACCGAGTACGCTCTCAGCTAAGTATTCGCGGAAGGAATGACGGAATCATGGAAGGGGTACAGGAGACCCCAGAATGCGGCTCGTGGCCGACAGGAAGGGATCAGAGACGCAGGCTCAACCACCAGGACTGCCACTAAGAAGCCGCCTAAGATGGTCATTCAAACAATCTGTGCCTCAGTTTCCTCATCTGTAAAGTAGCCACAATACCACTCGCTGCTACCTGTGGTGACGAACAGTACTGGTCCCATTATCTGCACCTGTTCCCTAATGGCCATTGCCCCAGAAGCCGGGTGTTCAACTCTTTGGAGAAACTTAGCCTCGTTTCATAGAGCAGGTCAGGGAGACAATGGGGAGGCTGGGATTGGGGGAGGGGTCCCACAGCATCATTATCCCTAAAGAGCAAAGGGACCCCGGAGTGACTGAGTTCGGGGGAAGGAACGCCTGCCGGGGGTCTTAGCTGCACGCCGGGGCTCTGTTCTTAGAAGTGAGGTGACTTTAGATGATTTACCCGTCGAGCCTCAGTTTCCTCAGGTGCACTGACTGGGAGAAAACACACACAGGGTGGGTGCTCACTGGTCAGGGTGCTTAAAAATGGGTTACTTAAATGAAATCGGAGTGTCAGACCGACTTCAGGGAACCTGCCTCAGCCTGCTTTTCTCAGCTCCCTCCCGCTCTCCTGGTTAAGCATCTGCTCAGCCTTGGCTCTGAGGAAAGACCCAGCGAGGCCTTTCCGTCTTGGAGCATTTTACAATTCCTCTCGAATGGCAGAAGACGTCAGGGACACTCAGATCCAGTCAGAAGCAGCCAGGGTATCAGCAGGCTGCTCGTCACCATGGGCCAAATGCCCCCAAGAAGCAGGCATGAGTCCCCCAAGAGGACTGTCAAAAGCTCTCCAGTGATGCCTTGTGCTAAAGGCCTTTTTAGTGATAGCGCCGGTGGGGGTGTGGAGGGCGGTGGAGAGGATACTGGATGCAGTGCTGGCACGTGAGAGAAGGACCCTCGGGCCCTCACAAGCCGGTGCTGGCTGTGAGCCATCCGCACCCTGCCCGGCTCCACCGGGAGCTTCTGAAGATGCTGGGGGCTGCCGGCTCTCCCTGCCCGTCAGCCTGTGCAAGGAGGCCCGGAGGCAGCGCTGACCGCTGCTGGGGTGACACACACGGACAGACGTGCTCGCCACGTTTGGTCTCTCCATGGTGCCCTCACCCCCTCACTTCATCTCTCCATCTGTCATGCAGTCCCCAGGCTGCCTGACCCTTCACCCAGATGGCCACCCAGACCTGCTCCCTCCCACTAACCCAGTGAGCCTGGCACAGCTGGCGCTGGGGATTCCCCTGGAGAGAAGCAAGAAAGCGGTCAAGGGGGGCTACGCACTCTGTCACTTCCAGGGCCTTGGGAACACGCTCCACTTCGGTACAGTGAGCGCGCACAGCTGCGTCGTCTCCCTGGAGCCAGCTGATGGCCATGGTGATCGCGGACGTCCACCACCGACAGACAACGTCTGGGCCTAGAGGTGAACAGAACGCTGCTCCAGCACCCACAGAAACCAGAGCCTGCGGGCTGCACCTGGTTCCCCTCGTTCGTGCCCCCTCTCCCTCCTGGCGACGGGCTGGGGCCTGTGGGCTGCCCTCTCACACGATTCTGGTGGGAGGACCAACCAGCACCATCTCAGAACACATTTGGCAATCTGTATTAACAGCCTTAAAAATGTCCACTCCTATTAACCTAGTAATCCCATTTTTTTGGCAATCCATCACAAAGAAATTGGCCTAAACAGAGAAAAAAAGCTCAACGAAGACGTTCACTGTGGTGTTATTTTTAAGTATAAAGCTGGAAACAACCTAAACTTCCAACAGTTGTGAAAAGTGGTGTTTCCAAAGTATTTGTAGTAACAGGCTCAGGTTAGAATCTCTTTAGTGTTTTCCTCTCTGAGGCTAAGTTTTCTCAGTGGACCTGTACGATGAAAGGCCTAAGAACGTGTTCTTTTCTAAATTCTGAAATAAAGACAGGCCACGAGGTCAGTGGTCACAACGGGGCAGCTGCTTCTCTGGGATCCTTCTCTCTCTAGGGAGAGCGGCCAGAAGGGAGCTCCACATCGCTGCCCCCCAGCAGCCTCAGAAGCGCAAGAGGTGACAGCTCGTGTGCCATCACCCAGATGGCAGTTTAGAGACAGAAGCAAAGAATGTCCTGGTGCCAATTCAGTCAGTGGTTGTGCTGTGCCACCCAAGGCGACGGGTACCGTAGCAATATAGATGCCCGGATGAAAGGCCTCTTTGGCGGAGTGTCAGGCCCAAGAGCAGCCCTGGGGACCACTGTGTATTGAAAGGTGAGCCCCTCACCAGCTCCCAGTGCCGGGACCACTTGCTGCCCGCTCTGAGCGTTTGGGAGAACTCCTGACCTGCCCCTCCCATCCAGGGCCCAGGGAGGGCACTAACTCCCTCATGGTCACACTTCTAGGAAGATCATGACCTCCTGCCCCCAAAACATTGTCCAGCACGGGGGAACTGTGCATGGGGGCTACATGGGGCCGCAGATACACACCTCAGATCCAGAGAAGATTCTCGAGTGCAGACTCATAACTAACCCTGAGCCCTGGGACACAAGGGCTGTGAAGGGCTGAATCAAGCAACCTGAGGCCTGCAGAGATGCCCCACAAGATGCTTACCAAGGGCTGACTTGAGCACGCAGCTGCTGGAGAAGGGGGCGGTCACAATCCCCACAGAGTCCACAAAAGAATTAAGTAATTTCAGGTACTCCAGAGCACTGGAGAATTCACTAGAAGGAAAAGAAAGGGTCCCACACACATCAGAATGTACACAAGGACCACGCTCATGGCCTGGCTGGCCAGCCCCCAGCTCTGAGACCCACAACGCCAGGCACCCCGAGCTCTGCCTCTCACACCACTCACACTCTCCCCAGGCCACCCTGACACCGGTCCTGACACTCTCCCCTCTGCCGGGAGAGCCAGCTTTCTCTTGCATCCCTCGCCCTTCAAGACCCAATTCAACTGTCATCTCTGCCCAGAAGTTTTCTGAACTCCCAGGCAGGACCGCCCTCCCCTCTCCGCTCAGGTGCACTCCAGTCAGGACTGGGCCGTGAACCAGATGACCCTGGCCCGTCTGCCTCTCAGGTCTGACTCTGTGAAGGAAAGACTGCGCTCAATAACTCTGTAAGAATAAGACACTGCCTGACACACTCAATACAGGTCGGGGTCCCACAAGATGTCTGGGCCAGAGCGCCTGCCTTCTGCCAAGCTCCCCACATTCCATTCCACACCCTCCACAGGCCACCTTTCCCCTGGCAAAGAGCAAAGCAAAAGAATCAAATCCCTGACTGCTCCAAGAACTGACTCCACTTGGTGAAGGGATGGATAAAAAGGAGAAAAAGGGGGAAAGTGATACACTTGGTCTGGCAGTAAAAGGCAAAGAGGCCAGGTCAGAGCCCACAGAGGGCTCTCGTGGGGCTGCCAGGTTCAAGAAATAAACATGAAGGAATCACTGGATTTCCCTCTTGACCCCTACACTAGGGCTTGTTTCCTTCTAGGCCTCACAGCCGCCTCTGCGCTTCCTGGGCAGACGGCCCGAGGCAGGGGGCCCCTCCTGGGGTCAGTACCTGCTCTCCTCTTCCTGGTCTGCAGCTTTCTTCTTGGCCTGAGGTTTCACCAAGGACTCCACAGCTCGCTCCAGCAGGTTCCTGCAGAAGGCCTGGTGCACCTGGGCGATGGGGTCAGCTGAAGAAGAGGAGGAAGGCCAGGAGAAGGGATAAGTGGGTCTCACTTATGGGCTTATTTTGCCTTACAGAGAAAATAGAGGGTGGGGAGAGGAACCCAAGGAGCAGCTATCCCCTCCGAATGGGGGCAAAAGTCCTCAACAGACCCCAGACTGCCTGTTAAACAGTCAGAAGGTGGGGATGGGGGCGGGGAGGGTTGGCAAGTCCAAGACTACGCGGGTCCTGGACTGGCTCCGGGGGGGCGTGTGAGGAGTGCTGTGCCTCCTGGCACAACGGCCAGCGCTTCCGTTCAAGGTTGGGAGCTGTGTGGCAGCCACAAGCCTCGTCAGAAGACAGGAGATGGGAAGGTGGACAGTACACCTGTGCACGTCTCAGGGACTGCCTCTTCTCCTGTGGCTCAGGAGGACAGCCAGCAGAGGGGAACGTGGCGCCAGCTGCTGCCTGGCGGGATTAGGGAAACCCCGCTCCCGCTTACCAGAACCTTTGCGTGGGGCCTGTGGCCAGCAATTGTCTGGCTGAGCCTATTAAACAAGAAGCCTTGCAATGCTTGTGACAGCTGATTGTCACCGACAGGCCCCCCCAGCTGGCAGGCCCAAAGCAGGGCGTCACCAGCCTTCCCCTCACTCACACGCCACAGCCGTGTGGGTTTCAATTTGACAAGAAGGGGGAGGCAGGACACTTATGAACACATTCTGGGTGAGAAGGCCTAGAGCCAGAGCCACCAGAGGTGAGAGAGCCAGGGGCAGTCCACGGCGCAGACAAAGCAGCCTGGCGACGCAGCTGAGATTTACGATGGCTTTTGCTTTCATCATTACTTTCTGGTGTTGCACATCACTCTTCCTTTGAGCAATAAAGTTATTAAAAAGAAATGACGGTGGAACCCCCCTCCCCCACAAAATGTTTGACACACACCCCTGTACCTGCAGGACATGTCTGACTCGCCCCAGACTCCCAGTTCAGAGAGAGGAAAAGCGCAGAAAGCAGAAAGCCACGGCTGCTCAAGTCTGAGCCAACCCGACCAGCCTCTCCTGCTCCGAGGCCAGGCGAGTCAACTCCAATCACTGTCAAACACTGGGGACAGCAAGCCAGCATCTCCTCCCAACGCCTGGAGCCCTGTCCCTGCCACCACTCTGAGCATTTGATGACCGTCTGTCGCCTGTTGTTCCCTAACTGCTCCGTCTATGTCTGTCTGCTTTCCAGGGGGAGCGGGAGATTGGGGCCAGCAAACAGCAACTCCACACATCCTCTGAGTCTCCAAAGCGCCCAGAACAAGGGCAAGATTCCAGCTGGTGCTCAATCACCATTAGTAACGTGTGGCGGTGTGACTGATGTCAGGACCACAGGCTCTCCATGTCAGAGAGGCGAGCTGCAAACTCAGCTTAGCTGCTGACCAGGCTCATGACCTCCCTGAGTTTAAGGGAAACACGGCTGAGGCATCCTGTGTCCCCACGTGTCTGGAGTGTAGCCACCCTGCGGTACCGGTGGCTCTCATAGCTGCACAGGTGCTCTCACCTGGGTTCCTCTGGGCGCAGTACAGACTCTCCTTGGCAGCCGACTTCACGGACCAGCTCCGCTCCATGAAAAACTTCTGGCCCAGTGGGTGGCAGAGCCAGCGCAGCGAGTCGGGAACAGCGCTGCGCTCGGGGCCACACAGGCTCTGGGCGCGACTGAGGAAGTAGCTCTGTGGAAGGACAAGGACCATGGTGACAGCAGGGTGGCAAAACGCTGGCTGCGCCACCATGGTGGAGGCAGGCTGGGGAAGGGAGGCAGGAGGGCTGGGACACTCACATACCTGGAAGGAAATGCCCTCACTGAAACCAGGGCCACGGCCCCGGTGGAGCCTGCCGGGCTTGATGACCGCGTACAAGCCCCAGCTGGATGGGGGTGGGGCCTCAAGGCACCCACGGGGGCCCGGCTGCACCCTGTCCTGCTGGGTCTGCCTAACCCCACTCGAATCTTGTTCTGGGCTGTGCTGGCATTCAACTGCAGAGCTGAGGAGGGCTCTCCCAGGCCCCTCGCGGCACTTCAGCCCTCAGCGCCGTCAATGGCGCTGCACCCTAGCCAGGTGGCCCCCTGGATCCTGGAACTTTTTCTCATCTGTCATTTTAATTACATATCTTTCAGAGTATTTTTAGGCAAAACTGTATTCTGCTTTGACTAATTTTCATCTCTTTTACCCCCGAGTGTGAAGAGTTTAGAAGAGGCACCGGCAAGCGGTCAGTGACTGTTACTTACCATCACCGTCACTCTAGAAAGCACTGGAGTGAAAGGGCAGACCGGAGGCTCGTCCAGCCCCCTAAAGAGAACCCCCTGCCATCCCCGGATGAGCCCTTGAAGTGAACACTGGTCTAGTGAAGAAAAGACCTGAAAGCCTCTTTGCTGGACAATTCAAAGAGCCAGTGCCCCAGTTTCCCAGGCCCCTCTTCTGCCCACAGGGTAACATTACTCCAGGGCCCCAGGAATAAGAATTGTAGGGACAATGTTGTCTATCCATGTTTTCAGAAATTGTGTCATTTTTTGAGTAAGGATATCTTTATTCTAAAACCCATGTTTTCCAACCCATAAAAACCACTCGATACCACTAGAATTCACTCAAGCTGGGGCTGAGGAGCAACCCCACCACCATAACTCATCTGCTAATTGCTGAATTGAGCGGCTGTGGCAGGAGACTCAGAACTGTTTGGATCCTGAGGGCCACCCTGTACCCCTGGGCCAGTTCCAACTCCAGGTTACGTCCTCCCACTCCAGTCCGACTCGGTGGTTCTCAAACTGTGTGCCAAGGCACCCCAAAGCACCACAGCAAACTCACAGGGGTGCCGCTGGATATTTCACACTTTGGGGGGGAACACAGCAATGCTCAACATGAATCAGACACCATGTAAACTGCTAGATGGAGGCAGTGTGGTCTCAATGTGAGACTGCATGACCGTCCTCTGGGTGGTGTCATCTTTGGGAAGCTGAGTTTTTGGAGGCTGTTGTAACAAAAAGCAAGTGCGGCGTGAAAGCTGGTATGGGACAGGAAGTGAAGGTGGTGGCGTCCAGCCTGATTTCAAAGTCTGAGAAGGCACATGCAGCAGGCACACACATCCCATTAGTAAGTAGCTATGGTTATTAAGAATAGAAATCAAACATTATTTCTTCCTTCAGTTTTGTGTATTATTTTTCCAAGTGGCCACTAAGTTGTTAAGACAAATATATCTATTAAGATGTTTGCACCTAATTAACAAACAGAACTGTTAGGTATTTCCTTTAGCCCAAGGAAACCATGAAAAAATTACTGAGGTACAAAGGGTGCCGCGAACCAAGAAAGCTTGGCAACCTCTGGTCTACACCATTTTCACGGAGGCCAGCCCTCTGCGTGACCCCCAATGCCTGACTCATTTGCTGGCTAAATACATTCCACCAAATTCAAAGCTTCTTCCTATTTAAGAAAGTACTATCTGGGTCTCTCATTCCCCTTCCAAGAGAAGCAAACAGATGAGAGGGGCAGCTACTTTCCTAGAGACTGGTTCCTCTCCTTTTCCCACCTTAATGAAAATGCACACTTGGCAATACCACTGATTTTCCAAATACTGATACTCTTTGACCCAGCATCACTACCTCTAGACTTAACCTGAAGAGGTATTTGTACAAGCGGGTGAGGGTACTCCCTGCAGCACTGTTTCTAACTGCAAATGCTGGAAACCCAAACATCTCGCAGCGGCACACTGGTTCCATCAAGGACGGTATTTACACATGCTGGAGCGGCACGTACCTCTGTGGAATAGGAGGCCCAAGACTTATAATCTGGTTGAAAAAAGCAAGTGGCAAAACAGGGTTTCTGGTATGATCACATTAAATAAATTATAATGCATATATGTTCTGACGTGCAGGAAGAAAACTGAGCACATGCACATTAAACTGCTCACTGATTGTTAGGCATACCCAATATTTTTGGGGTGGGGGGACACTTATTAGGGAACCATTTTCCTGATCCTCAGCTGTTACACACATGCCTTCCTCAAATGGGCTGAGTAGCCCATTAAAGAACAGCTGCGTCTTAGCAACAAAGACAATCAAAACCCCAGTGGGATTTCTGGGATGATGGGATGATCCTAAAATTTATATGGCAAGGTAAAGAGCAAACACTAGTCACTAGAGCCGGAGGACTGACACTTCCAGATATCAAGACGTATTCGAGGGCTTGGCCATTAGGGGTGTGCGGTGTTGGTGCAATGGAACTGACTAGAGCGTCCAGAAGGAGACTCATCACACGTGGACATTTAATTTACGCAAAAGGTGCCACTTGGTGCAGTGTGGAAAGGGCAGTCATTTTAACAACAGATTCTGGGGTTGGGAGATAATACATATGAAAAAAAAGTCGATCTTGCAACCCTACCTCCAACTCATACAAAAATCAGTTCCAAGTGGATTATAGACCTATGTGTGAACATTTGAAAATAAAGTGACTAGCAGATACCATAGGAGAGTATCTTCATGACACTGGGGTAGGATAAAGATATATTAAACAGGACATAAAATGTCTAATTGCTAAGGAAAAGACGAATAATCTGGATTTCATGAACATTAAGAACTTGTGCTCAGACTTCCCTGGTAGTGCAGTGGTTAAGAATCTGCCTGCCAATGCAGGGGACAGGCGTTCGAGCCCTGGTCTGGGAAGATCCCACGTGCCGCGGAGCAACTAAGCCTGTGCGCCACAACTACTAAGCCTGAGCGCTAGAGCCCGCGAGCCACAGCTACTGAGCCCTCATGCCACAACTACTGAAGCCCACACACCTAGAGCCCACGCTCCGCAACGAGAAGCCACCGCAATGAGAAGCCTGCTCACCGCAACGAAGAGAGCAGCCCCTGCTCGCCGCAACTAGAGAAAGCCCGCGCACAGCAACAAAGACCCAACACAGCCAAAATAAAAAAAAAAAGAACTTGTGCTCATCAATCAACACCACTGAGAGAGAGAACAGGCAAGTCACAGAGGGAAACGATATATGCAAAGCACATATCCAACAAAGGATCGTAGCCAGAATAAAGAACTCCTCAAACCAACATAAAGAAAGACGTCACAAATAAAAAACAGGTAAAAGACTTGAACAGGGTTTTCACAAAAGAGACTACCCAAATGGCCATCAAACTATCCAAATGGCCAATGAAACGGTGCTCAACATCTTTCATCACCTGGGAATTACAAATGAAAACTATGAGATACCACCAGCAGGGCTAAAAAAACAACACTGTCATGTGGTTGGTGAGGGTGCAGAACTGGAACTCTTTCCACTGTTGGTGAGGTGAAAATTGGTACATCCACTTTGGAAAACTGTCAGGCAGTGTCTACTGAAGCTGAACATATGCATAACCTCTGACCTAGCAGTGCCATCCCAGAAACGCAGCCACATGTTCACTGAAAGATGAACAGGGATGTTCACAGCAGCACTATTCACAATAACCAAAAACAGGAAACAACCCAGAAGTCCACTTATAAGCGTCTAGTCATACAATGGACTACTATAACGTAATGAGAATGGGCAATCTGTAAGTACACGCAGCATAAATGAACCTTACACATGACGCTGAGCCAAGACAGCCAGACGTATACAGGACATATGTGTGACTCTCCTTTCATGGGGATAGTGGTCACTTGGCTGGAGGGCTTGGGGGGAGGGGCAGTTTGCTGACTGCAAGGGGCCCAAGGTAGGCTTCCGGGATCTTGGTCGTGTTCTGTTTCTTGATCTGTCTGCTGGTTATAAGAGTGTGTTCATTTTGTGAAGTCACTGACCTGTGTATTTATTTATTTACTTATTTATTAATATTATTTTTAAATATTTTATTTATTAGTTATTTGGCTGTGCCAAATAAGTACTTAGTTGCGGCACACGGGATCTTCATTGCGGCACACGGGATCTTTAGTTGCGGCATGTGGGATCTTTAGTTGCAGCATGTCGGATCCTTTTTAGTTGCGGCATGTGGGATCTAGTTCCCTGACCAGGAATCAAACCCGGGCCCCCTGCATTGGGAGCACAGAGTCCTAGCCACTGGACCACCAGGGAAGTCCCTGACCTGTGTATTTATAATTTGCGTACTTTTCTACATGTATATTGTACTTCAATAAAAGATTTACAGGAACAACAAACAACAGGTGGGTTAAATTACGGTGACAGAAATCAGAATGATGGTCACCTCTGTGGGGGGCAGCGTGAGTGAAGGCCTGCAGGAGGCTTTTGGGGGTGATGGGAACGTACCACTTCTTGATCTGGGTGGTTGTTTACATGCGTAAGTTCACTTCGTGAAAATAGCTGTTAAGTTAAAATGTGCACATTTTTCTGTATGTATGTTGTATTTCCATAAAATTAATGCCTTCAAAATACTTCTGGGAGGCAGAGAAGTTACAAATGTAACGACATTGGCCCAGAGCACTAGGACTGCGCCCAGCCTAGATTCACTTTGCCCAGAATGCCCACCTTGACTTACTCTAAGATGGGGTCGGGAGCCCAGTGAGCTCTCTGGGCAGCCAGGGTAGCCCCACCCTCACACTCCTCTGCCGCCCCGGAGGCCTGGCCCTGGTCTGGTTTCCCTGACAGACTGTGTGCTCCCCCAGGCAGGGCGGCTGTCCTGCTGGTCACTGCACGCCCTCCCTGGGACGTGCCTGGCCTAGAGCAGGGACTCAGTCACGTGTGCTGAATGAACGCCTTATTTGGGTCTTGGAAACAGGGTTGAGACACAGAAAGTACACTGGGCTCTCCCATGCCCTTCGTCACCCAGGTTACGGTGACACACTTCAAGAAACGTATCAGTGTCACCACAGGGCACGTTCCTGCTCATTCTCAGCTCATGAGCGCTATTAATGAGATATGGAAACGGATGGGGGGGATGTGATCATTCTTTTCTGAACACAGCTGATGTGTTGGTCAGCCTACCCAAAGTAGACATGGAATGAAACGTGCCTATGTCTGCTGCAGTAAGAGGAAGCCTGAGGTCAGCAGAGGCTGGGAACTAGCTGGTAACAAGGACTGTGAATTACCCAGTTGTGAATTCCCGAGGCTGGCCCTGTGTCAGGCTCACTGGAGGCGCCTGAAACCCCAGTTCCCACCCAGAATCTGACCTGAGCTCCTCACAAGACATACATTGTTTTCCACTTCTGGACCCACAGTGCCGTGATCAACACAAGGTACCAAATAGAATACCTCTGAGTGAGTAAAAGAACCAGGAGACACAACCAGAAGATTCCAAGCAGAAGAGTCATATATTAACCCCTGAATACAGGTCGCTCTTATCACTGAATCAATCTCCTCACCTCAGGGCACTAAAATGCCTTGTTATGCTTGTAAGGGAAGAATTTCATCTGTTGTGTTCACTGCCCTAAGTATTTGTGGAATGACCCACTGAATGAATGTCTACCCCTCTAAGTGGTCGGCCCCCAAGGGTGGGGGCCCACACCTATGTTCACATCTTGGCTCCTGGCTGGGAAGGGCACTCAGCGAAGGTCCACAGAGGGAAATGAAGGACACTCACCGCCAGGAAGCCCAGCTTGCCTCCACACCGGGTCTTGAGCCCCATGGCGGCCGTGAGATGGATCTCAACCAGCGTGCTCGGGGGGATTTTCTCCTCTGCACATTCAGCCAGGTTCACAGCGCACAAAGCCATGTGTACATCTGAACAGGCGGATCCCACAGGAAGCTTGCCTATGGCGGCAGAAACGGACAACGATTGTTGACAGATTCCCTCAACCCAAGCTTTTTCCTGCTTTCTCAAGCACAATCGCAGCAACAGCAGAACCAGAGGAGAAAGTCTGTGAGCTTGGTGATCAGACAGTCCTGGATGGGGTGCCAGGCTCTGTGACTTAGTAGCGGTGTGCTCCTTTCTGCCTCACAGGTTGCTGGGGACAAGAGAAAACACAGGTCACAGGCCTGGCCCATGGCCCCAGCCCTGTGTCATGGGAGTGGCTGTGACTGCAGGCCGGTGAACAGGACTCAGAGGCGCGAACCGCAATGCTTTCCAAAACGGCGTCAACAGCATGGCCACGTCCTGCTAACACAATCCTGTGTCTCCAAATGTTGCGAGAAAGGTTATAAAAATTAAAGACAAAAACCCAAGAACAAACTGATGTGAATTTATTTTCATTCAACAAGACCCCACAGTATATAAGCGCACACCCTTCTGAGGGGGGGCACGTGACACACAACTGAGCCGTGACAGCGGACACATCATGGGGCGGAGGTGGAAGGCCAGGAGAGGCTTACTAACCCTCCCGTGAGGGCTGTACAGCTGGTCTGCGGTGGCCCTGAACTCAGGGACCAGAGTGCCCTTGCTCAGGCCCTGGGGCCCGTCGAGGCTCTGAGGCTTTCGCGCTGCCGCCTGCTTCGGCCCTCACCACAGCGCAGGGAGGTGCCCGAGGCAAGCAGGCGCCTCGCTGTGCTGAGCCTCAGGGGTGGCCCAGCCAGGCCTCCCAACCCCACCCGGCCTCTCTGGTCATTTATCAGCCCCCAGACTTCATTCTGCACAGGCGTTAGGTGTTGGTCTCCCCCGGGAGGCACCACTGACTGGGCTTTCTCCTTTGCAGGGAAGGAAGGCGGAGGGCAGTGTGGGGACCACGTCACCTCTTAGTCACCTCTGTCCTCTTGGTGCCTTGCGCAGGGCCAGGCCCACAGGGCGCTCAGTGAACGTGGGCAGGATGAGCGACGTGAACCGTCCCAGCTGGAACTCTCCTGCACAGATGCAGCCTCCAAATCAGAGACCTGGGGTGGAGCTGGTTCCCCCCCGGGCCCAGGCACGCTGACGCGGCAGACAAGCAGGGCAGGTCTGCAAATGGCTCTCTGCTAGAACTCTACGAAGGCCCCAGGTGTTCACACCCCACAGCTGGCCCCAGTGTCTCGCCTCCATTCCCCCTGGGGCCTGGGCTGAAGCTCCCTCAGCCACCAGGGCCTCCTATTGCCTTCCTGTTACCACATCCCACTGCTGCTCTCTGCCCTCATCTTATCGGTGGCCCAGCAGCAACTTCCCTTCTTGAACCCTCTGACTTTGCTACCCCTACACCAAGCATCTTGGCCTCTCCTGCCTGACCACCTCTCAGGCAGCCTCCGCCCGACTCCTTGTCCCGGGCCTGCCCCTTCCGTGCGGGTCTCCTTCCACATGCCCTCAAGGGGCCCCCCTTCACCACAAGCCCTCTCATCAGCGCCCATGGTTTTCATTCTCACCTGCAGGCCAAAGACCCAGCTCCTTTCCTTGGGCTACAGATCCAGCGTGGCCCCCACCACTGCATCATTTCCCCTCGGTGTCTCACAGGCAAGTGTCCCGAGCGGAACTTCTCACCTCCTCCCTAGAAAACTGCTTTTCCTCTTGTTTTCCTCACCTTTGCTGGTGGCAACAGCGTTCACCCAAACTCTCAAGCAAGGAACTAGGGAATCATCTCAGCCAGCTCCTTTCCTTACCCTTCCCGTCCAATGAGTCCCCAAGGCCTGTCAACCCCACTTTCTCCTTTCTCTCTGTCTTGTCCTCTTGGCACCTGCATTAGCTTCCACTGGTCCTTCCTGAAGGCAGCCTCAATCCTCTCTTCAGAGAGAATCTTCTCGACCTCAGAAGCACAGACCTGATGACGTCATTTCCTCCACTGCGCTGGCTCCCATCCCTCTCCCCTTGCACAGCCACCTTGGGGACCGCTGAAATGTTCTCCTCCAGAGCCACCCACGTGGGGTTCCTCCTTGGGAACGTGCATCCCTCTGCCTGGAAGGCACCTCCCCTTCTGCAGAGCTGGTGAACTCCACGCATCCTTTCATGCAAAGCCGAGACTTACCAGAAAGCCTTTCCTGAAACCCTCCCCAACAAGTACCCCTTCCCCTGAACTGAAATCCAATTCTTCTGCTACCTCTACCACACGGAACTGTAATTCATTTGCTGACCTGTCTGCTTCTCTATTAGAGCAGGAGTGCGTTGAATGAAATAAATGATCATATTTCACTGAAATTAAGATGCCATCAATTTTAAGTTTCACTGTTAAGTACCACCAAGGAAAAAACACTGCCAACTCAACCATGACACTCATTGTGTGGAGGACAAAGCCAAGTGTAGAGATGTTAATGTGAAAAACGTGTGTCTTAAATTGATGAACTGCAATCTTTACCGCCGTGGCCGTTTGTCTAACCATCCTAAATGGGTAGTGTGAAGGGGACATCATTCAGCTGGGGCAGAAAACTGGCAAACTGTGCCAGGGTGGAGCGATGGCATGGGGGCACTTCGAGGCAAGACGGGCCGTGGTGGCAGCCCTCACCTGTGATGTGCAGCTGGTGCAGCCTGTGATAGGCCAGGGCTGCATCCCGGGCGCTGGTCTTAGCTTCCTCCTCGAAGCCTGCGGCGGTGGCCAGGGTGGCCCGCCGGTGCTGGAAGACCTTCTTGAGCAGCCAGCGCACCAGGCGCAGCTTCTGCAGGCTGTAGCGGATCACGTTCCAGGAGAGGCTGCAGGCCAGGTCCAGGCGGGAGGTGGGCAGTGCCCGGCCCAACACCGACAGGCAGGTTTGCAGGTTGGCAGCGGCAGCTGCAAAATCCCCCTAGCAAGAAGCAAGAAGGTGTAATGTTCGCTGGCCTTGATGTGGCCTTTTTGTTTTGCTTTAACAAAAACTCTTACTTTCTCTTCACCCCTCCAGATTATCAGAGTAATACATGCTCACTGAAGAAAATCTGGGAAAATTTAGAAAGCTACAAAAAAAGTAAAAAGAAATCACCTTTAATATTATCCCCCAGAAAGAATGACTGCTGACATTTTGATATATTTCCTCCCAGCCGTTTTACTAAATTGGGATGGTATCGTGTTATATCTTCAAGCAAATACTATTCAGAATTTCCCACCGTAGCTTTCATACATACGGTGATGACATGGATTTAGATGATGAACGATGTGATCTTTTAGGCTTTTAGGTTCTCAAAGTGTGGTTCCCAGAGACCAACAGTATCTTGTTAGATGCTACTGGTTTCTGGGAATCTTATGGGAAATGTGAATTCTTGGTGCCTCACTCTAACCCTCCCCCCAACCCACTGAATCAGAGCCTCTGGGGTTGGGGCCTCCGGGTGATCCTAATGTCTGACGTTTGAGAACCACAGTTTTAGGCAAATACACAGCTGAACTACTCTAACCAAGGATCTGAACAACTCTCTGCCAACCTGAGAGGGTCTAGCGGGGAGTCTCCTGCCCTGTATTGAAGGCCTTTTTCTCATGACTGGAGGCGACACAGTCTTGAGAAACTGGAGTAAACGCTCTTCTCCCTTCCCATCATGCAGTGGGTACGACACCTGTACTTTCCTTCCTGCACCATTACAGAAAAGAGGATCCTTACAAGGGGAAAGTGGATGCCAATGCTCTGAGGATGACAGTCTCTGAGGTGGTGCTGCCATCCTTCCAGCCAGGAGAAGCACCTGTGTTTACAGATTCCCAAGGAGGTGGGCCTTTCTCTGTGTCTCCTGGCTCCTCTTCCCCGTCTTCCCCAGGAAGGTTGGCTGTTTCCAAGGCTCGGGCTTTGGCTCTTGTCTCTTCCAACTCACCAATGCAACTCGCCCTTGAGCGCCCTCCCCTGGCAGACGCACAGCTTCCAACACACCCTGGTCCCGACCCATCTTGGCCCCCACGGCATGCCTCCTGGTCTGGAAGCTTCTCACCCTCAGGGCCCTCTCACAGCACTTCCAAGCAACATGGTTAGACAGAGCCCACCAGAGCTTCCAGCCTCCCCCACCTCTGAGTCACTGTCACTGCCACTTTCCTTCCATTACACATCTCAAGTATTTCTTGAATTCATGACTTTCCTTTCAGTTTCCAGGTCCTGTCACCTCTCACCCAGCCTCTTCTAAGAGCACCCTCACTTGCTTCCATGCATCTTGTGTCTCCCTCCTCCAACCCACCCTTCATACTGCCACCAGAATGACGTTCGTAAAACACAGCCCTGGACCCGTCTCTAGGATAAACATCTAGGGGTGCGTGTCATCCTGCGTTAGGGGTAGCGCCAACAACCACACCTACATTCCAGTAGCCGCAGCCCTGGACATGGCTGACAGGTCCACTGACGGACTGGCTGGCCAAATCCTCTCTCGTGGGCTCTGCAGCTTGCAGGCGGGGAGAGCAGGCCCACGGCTACCTGCTGCCGAGGCCTGTCCTGGTTCTTGTTCCTCCCAAGACACGGGTGTTTAACTCTTCCTTCCGTGCCGTGAGTTTGCCCCAGAATCCTTCCCATAAACTCCTTTGTTGATTTCAAAAGAGGACTTGCAGCGAATATTCCTGCTCAAAAACCTTCCTGGTTCTCCAGAGAACTGGGACAAAAACCTCAAATCAGTCACTAGTCAAATACATCTCCAACTTGGGCCCTAGCTACACTACCAGCCGTAGCCCTCGTCTCCCCCGACATATCCTACACTCCAGACATACCATCTACTTGCCAGTCCCCCCAGAAGCCCACCTATTCCTGCCATCCTCTCCCCTTGGAAGGGCCTTCCTGGTCTTGACCGCTCTGCTCACACCCCAGGCTCCCAGAGCACTTTACTCTCCCGTCATATTACAGACTAGAGATCAGCTCGTGTCCGTGGAATCACTTCTGCCTAGGTGCCCTCTCCTCCGCTGCCCTGGAACTGTTGGGGGTAGGGTCCCCTCCTCCTCTTGCCCCCGGGGTATTTTTATACGCTGGGGTGCTGGAATAAGTTGCCGAGTTATGGGCCGAGCCTGGGGGAGGAAGGGGAAAGGCAGGCGGCAGGACTCACCCGGGCCAGGTCCAGGTCTGCCTGCTTCCGGTGCCTCCAGAAGGTGACCGAGGAGCGCGAATGCGGCCGGACCACTGGCTCCCCGTGGACCAGCAGCTTCACGAAGACGCTCAGGACAATCACACCGTTCACCAGCCACAGGAGGAGCGTCGGCATCATCCAGCCCAGCCAGCCCCCAGAGCCTAAGGAGGAGCGGCGCAGCTGAGCCCGTGGGGAAGCGCCTCCCGAAGCAGCCCTGGGACACTGCAGGGCACCTGACTGACCCCTCACTGTGACAGGAAAGAGCCTCCTACCTCATTTTCGGAACAAATGCGATTGCTTCATTTAGTAACCATGTCGAAGTGCAGAGGGGAGGAATAATACATGCACCTTAATCCACACTGTAGCAAATCTGGGACAATTCTACAGCCTAACTGGGAAACCTGTAGCCCTTGTCACTATGGGGCAGGATGCCACAAAAATCTTTGTTAGCCGAGGCAGGGTTAGGCCACTGGTTTAATGACTCAGGCAGTAAGAAGACCACATCCTCCTTCAAACAGCCACACCCTCAAACCCCCAGTTACGGCAGCGCAGGGTCCTGATTCGTTTTGCTTTTTCTGACTGAACTTGGGTTTGCCTGTTACTTCCGAAATGCAACTTATGCCTGTCCCTATCAGAAGCAAGCAGGTGGGGGTCCCCTAAGAAAGCCCTTCGGGACCTGGCGGACAAGCCGAGTGGCTGCACGCAGGGCCTTCTGCTGCCACAGCAGCCCACCCAGGCCCGGGTGGCACGAGGGGTCTTCCGCCTACCTGACTCGAGTGACAGCATGCTGCGGCCGTAGCCTGAGTGTGGGTGCTGGTCCGAGTCGTGGGCCCCTCCCCATTGCAGCAGGGCGGTCAGGGGGTTAAAGGAGAGGCACAGGAAGGTGAGGACACACAGCAGGATTCGCGAGCGGTCCACCATGCCAAGGGCTACAGGAGGAGAGTCTGGCTCATCTTTGACCTTCAAAACAGGGGGCCGCAAGATTAGAACGAATACTGCGTGGGTTTTTATAGCATTTTACTTTTATATATGTCGGAATCAGATTGTGAGATTTAAATTCAAGACCATTAAGTCAGATGGGAAGAAAGCACTTGCCCTCTTGCCACCTGGGAGAAGAATATGTTCTAAAGACCAGAGGGACATGAGCTCTGCTTTTACAACAGAGCTCCATCACAAACGAGAACACTCTGCAGGATTCTGTTTCTGTGTAATTCCACAACAGGCAAGCTAATCTAAAGCGACAGAAGGCAGATCAGAAGTTGTCTGAGGCTGGAGAGGCGTGTGTGCACTTCCTGCAAAGGTGTAAGTTCATGGGAGATAAAAATGTTCTATATCATTTTGTTTTAAACTAGAAGAGTTTTATTCATTTATCGTTTTGTTTTTTTATAAATTTATTTATTTTTATTTTATTTATTTTTGGCTGCCTTGGGTCTTTGTTGCTGTGCGTGGGCTTTCTCCAGTTGCGGCGAGCGGTGGCTACTCTTTGTTGCAGTGCACGGGCTTCTCATTGCAGTGGCTTCTCTTGTTGCGGAGCACAGGCTCTAGGCACGCAAGCTTCAGTAGTTGCGGCACGCGGGCTCAGTGGCTGTGGTTCTCGGGCTCTAGAGCACAGGCTCAGTAGTTGTGATGCACGGGCTTAGTTGCTCCGTGGCATGTGGGATCATCCCGGACCAGGGCTCGAACCTGTGTCCACTGCACTGGCAGGTGGACTCTTAACCACTGTGCCACCAGGGAAGCCCCATTTATTGTTTTTTGTTTTGTTTTTGGCTGTACCACGCAGCTGATAAGATCTTAGTTCCCTGACCAGGGATCGAACCCGGGCCCTCAGCAGTGAAAGAGCGGAGTCCCAACCACTGGATCTCCAGGGAATTCCCTATTGTTATTTTTTAATTGAAGTATAATTGACCTACAACACTATGTTGGTTCCAGGTACACAACAGAGTGACTCAATATTTTCATACATTACATCAGCTCCATGATAAGTCTAGTTACCATCTGTCACCATACAAAAGCACTACGATATTACTGACTATATTCCCCATGTTGTATATTTCACCCCTGTGACATTTATTTTGTAACTGGAAGTTTGTAGTATCTTTTTAAAAAAATTTTTTTTTAGTTTGTAGTATCTCTTAACCTCCCCTCACCTATTTCACTCACCCTCCCAACTCCCTCCCCTCTGGCAATCACCCATTTATTCTCTGTATCTACCAGTCTGTTTCGTTTTGTTGTGTTCATCCATTTGTTTTGTTTTTTAGATTCCATATATAAGTGAAATCCTATGTATTTGTCTTTGTCTGACTCATTTCACTTAGCATAATACCCTCTACGATCATACATGGTGTGACAAGATCTCATTCTTTTTTACAGCTGAGTAACATTACACTGTATATCTATACCACATCTTCTTTATCTACTCATCTATCCGTGGGCACTTAGGTTGCTTCCATATCTTGGGCTATTGCAAATAATGCTGCAATAAACATAAGGGTGAACATTACTTTTTGAATTAGTGTTTTTGTTTTCTTCAGAAAAATACCCAGAAGTGGAACTGCTGGATTGGATGGTAGTTCTATTTCAAAATTTTTGAGGAACCTCCCTACTGTTTTCCATAGTGGCTGCATCAATTTTCATTTCCACCAATAGTGCATGAGGGTCCCCTTTTCTCCACATCCTCACCAACACCTATCATTCTGTCTCTTTTATTTCACTTAACATAATACCCTCTAGGTCCATCCATGTTGTCACAAATGGCAAGATTTCACTCTTTTTTTATGGCTAGTATTTCATTGCATATGTACCACATCTTCTTTATCCATTCATCTATTTCTGGGCACTCAGGTTGCTTCCTTATCTTGGCTATTGTAAATAATGCTGCAACAAACACAGGGGTACATATATCTTTTTTTTTTTTTTTTTTTTAGTATTTATTTCTTTGGCTGTGCCGGGTCTTAGTTGTGGCATGCGGGATCTTCGTTGCTGCGTGTGGGATCTTTTTAGTTGCGGCATGCGAAATCTTAGTTGTGGCATGCAGGATCTAGTCCCCTGACAAGGGATCGAACCCATGCTCCCTACAATGGAAGCTCGGAGTCCTGACCACTGGACCACCAGGGAATTCCTGATGTTGAGCATCTTTTCATGTGCCTGTTGGCCATCTGTATGTCTTGCAAAAATGTCTATTCATGTTTTCTGCCCATTTTAAAATTGTTGTTTGTTTGGGGATTTTTCTGATGTTGAGTTGTACGAGTTCTTTGAAAATTTTGGATACTAACCCCTTATTAGATATATTGTTTGCAAATACCTTCTTCCATTCAGTAGGTAGCCTTTTAGTTTTGTTAGTAGTTTCCTTTGCTGTGCAAAAGGTTTTATTTGTTTTTTTTTTAGGGTTACATCCGTCTACTCTTTTTTTTTTTTCTTAATTTATTTTTATTTTTAGCTGCGTCGGGTCTTAGTTGTGGCATGCAGAATCTTTTTGTTGTGGTGTGCGGGCTCTCCGTTGTGGCGTGTGGGCTTCTCTCTAGTTGTAGCCTGTGGGCTCCTCTCTAGTTGTGGCCTGTGGGCTCCCCTCTAGTTGTGGCGTGCAGGTTTTTCTCTCTCTAGTTGTGGGGCGCAGCTTCCAGAGCGCTTGAGCTCTGTAGTTGTGGCGTGTGGGCTCCAGAGCACATGGGTTTTGTAGTTTGTGGCATGCAGGCTCTCTAGTTAAGCTGCGTGGGCTCAGTAGTTGTGGCACACAGTCTTAGTTGCCCAGCGGCATGTGGGATCTTAGTTGTCCGACCAGGGATCGAACCCATGTCTCCTGCATTAGAAGGCAGATTCTTTACCACTGGACCACCAGGGAAGTCCCCATGCAAAAGCTTTTTAATTTGATGTAGTCCCATTTGTTTATTTTTGCTTTTGTTCCCCTTGCCTGAGGAGACACAGCCCCCCCAAATTTGCTAATACCAGATTTCCCTGGTGGCACAGTGGTTAAGAATCCGCCTGCCAATGCAGGGGACACGGGTTCGAGCCCCAGTCCGGGAAGATCCCACATGCTGCACAGCAATGAAGCCCGTGCACCACAACTACCGAGCCTGTACTCTAGAGCCTGCAAGCCACAACTGCTGAGCCCATGTGCCACAACTACTGAAGCCCACGCGCCTAGAGCCCGTGCTCCGCAACAAGAGAAGCCACCACGATGAGAAGCCTGCGCGCTGCAATGAAGAGTAGCCCCCCTCGCCGCAACTAGAGAAAGCCTGCGTGCAGCAATGAAGCCAAAAATAAATAAATTAAAAAAAAAAAAAAAGGACTTTGTTCTTCTGATTGCTCATTCCGATTGTGATGAGAAGCCCACGCACCGCAACGAAGAGTAGCCCCTGCTCGCCACAACTAGAGAAAGCCCGCGCACGCAACAACGATGACCCAACGCAGCCAAAAATAAATAAATAAAAATAAAGAAATTAATTAATTTTAAAAAACTGCTAAGACTGATAACAAAGAGTGTACTGCCTATGTTTTCTTCTGGGAGTCTTATGGCTTCAGGTCTTAAAGTCTTTGATCCATTTTGAGTTTATTTTTGTAGATGGTGTGAGAAAGTAGTCCAGTTGATTCTTCTGCACGTAGCTGTCCCGTTTTCCCAGCACCATTTATTGAAGCAGCTGTCATTTCCCCTTTGTATATTCTTGCCTCCTTTGTCATAGATTAACTGACCATATAAGTATGGGTTTGTTTCTAGGCTCTCTATTCTGTTCCATTGATCTATGTGTCTGTTTTTGTGCCAGTACCACATTGTTTTGATTACTGTAGTTTGAAATCAGGGAATGTGCTACCTCCAGCTCTGTTGTTCTTTCTCAAGATTGTTTTCGCTATTTGGGGTCCTCTGTGTTTCCACATAAATTTTAGAATTATTTGTTCTAGTTCTGTGAAAAATGTCTTTGGTATTTTGATAGGGATTGCACTGAATCTGTAGGTTGCCTTGAGGAATATGGTCATTTTAACAGTATTAATTCTTCCAACCCATGAGCATGATATACCTTTCCATCTGTTTGTGTTGTCATCAATTTCTTTCATCAATGTCTTATAGTTTCTCCAGTACAGGTCTTTTACCTACTTGGTTAGATTTATTCCTAGGTATTTTATTCTTTTCGATGCAATTGTAAATGGGATTGTTTTCTTCATTTCTCTTTCTGATACTTTGTTGTTAGTGTACAGAAATGTAACAGATTTCTGTATATTAATTTCATATCCTGCAAACTTACTGAATTTATTTATTAGTTCTAATAGTTTTTTGAAGGTGTCTTTAGAATTTCCTATATATAGTATCATGTCATCTGCAAACAGTGACAGTTTTTTGTTTGTTTATTTATTTATTTTTGGCTGCATTGGGTCCTTGTTGCTGTGTGCGGGCTTTCTTTAGTTGCAGCAAGTGGGGGCTACTCTTTGTTGCGGTGTGCGGGCTTCTCATCGCGGTGGCTTCTCTTGCTGCGGAGCACGGGCTCTAGGTGCGCGGGCTTCAGTAGTTGTGGCACACGGGCTCAGCAGTTGTGGCTTGCAGGCTCTAGACGGCAGGCTCAGTAGTTGTGGCACACGGGCTTAGTTGCTCCGCGGCACGTGGGATCTTCCCGGACCAGGGATCAAACCCATGTCCCCTGCATTGGCAGGCGGACTCCCAACCAGTACGCCAGCAGAGAAGCCCAACGGTGACAGTTTTACTTCTTTCTTTCCAATTTGGATTCCTTTTATTTCTTTTTCTTGTCTGATCACTGTGGCTAGGACTTCCAATTCTATGTAGAATAAAAGTGGTGAGAGTGGGTATCCTTGCCTTGTTCCTGATCTTGGAAGAAACGCTTTCAGCTTTTTACTCTATATCTTGATTACTGTGAGTTACATAAGCGTATATGTTTGTTAAAACTCATTATACTGCACGATAGAGTAAAATAGGTGTATTGTATCACATATAAATTACACCTCAAAGTTGATTAAAGACCATACTTTAGTATGAACCTATTTACAGAAGCTTGCTTATTCTTTTTTTTTTTTCAGCCGCACCACACAGCTAATAGGATCTTAGTTCCCCAACCAGGGATTGAACCCGGGCCCTCGGCAGTGAAAGTGCGGAGTCCTAACCACTGGCCTGCCAGGGAATTCCCAGGCGCTTGCCTATTCTAAAACCACAACATTGTTTTGTTTTCTCCCCAGTTTTACAGAGGGAGAACTGGAGGCAGAGGCCCTGCCTGCCCAGGGAGCCTAAGGAGGGAGGGAGACTGGAACCAGATCTCCGCTGACTCCCAAGGTGTACATCCCACACAACTCCTTTTCAGTATTTTTAAACCATTTGAAAATTTCTTCTGACGATTCAGACGCCTATCTAATTTAACGTATATGTCATGTGGCCTTTTGTTACCAAGCAGAATCACGTTTATAAAATATTTCAAAAATAGAGCTTCCTTAATAAAATTAAGTATATGATACAATAAACGGCCTGAACAAAAACTTATGCTAGGGGCTTCCCTGGTGGCACAGTGGTTGGGAATCCGCCTGCCAGTGCAGGGGACCCAGGTTCGAGCCCTGGTCCGGGAAGATCCCACATGCCGAGGAGCAACTGGGCCCGTGCGCCACAACTACTGAGCCTGCACTCTAGAGCCTGTGCTCCGCAACAAGAGAAGCCACCGCGGTGGGGGGCCCGTGCACCACGACGGGGAGTGGCCCCCGCTCGCCGCAACTAGAGAAGGCCCTCGCGTAGCAATGAAGACCCAACGCAGCCAAAAATAAACAAATAAAATAAATAAATTAAAAAAAAAACAACTTACGCTAGAAGGAAACTCTGTGCTTTTGAAGCCAGAAACTGCCAATGTCAAAATACAGCACAAACCCCAGTGGTCTCCACAGGTTCCCGGGAAGATCATTAGGCTTCAGCCTCTTTTAACGAATTCCATTAAACAAGAATTGCCAGGGGCTTTCTTCCACAATTAAAGGCCCTTGGTAGGGATGTTATCTGTTAGACTGCAAACTGTAATCATTTCCCAAAGAGGACCCAGAGGCAGCCTCATCCTAACCCAACTGATGAACCTCACAAAGTGGTCTTGCCAGGCTCATCATGGGCAAGGGAAGCAATGAGGCGCCTCCAGCAACTCCTAGCTCCGCACGACAGCCGCTGTGTGTTCCCATGCTGGATTTGGCCATTATTCCCCTCTGATGGGCCCTTTCAGCAAGGACCAGTAAAACCGGAGGTTGTATCCCCATACAGAGTCAGCTTTCTTTTTCTTTATTCTCCAGTACGTGGCTAATTTCACAGAATTCTCGTTCCTCTCCAGCCCAGGGCCTCTGAACACCTGACCTGGACCACTGTCTGCAGCCTCCCCACTATTAACTTCGGGGAGATGGGAGAGATTCCAGGGGTCAGGGGATTTCAAAAGCTCATTACCTTTGCATCATCCAATAGAGGGCTTCCTGGCTCAGAGTCGATGGAGTAGGGGGAGAAGCCTGCCTGGGACCCTGAGTCGGAGGCCGGAGGCGACATCAGAAGGACATTCTGATTAAAGTCATCGATCTTCAGGTCCACGTCATTGTCCACCAGGCTGCCTAGGTCAATGCCCTTCAAGAGCTCTGTAAAGAAAACCCTACCTGGCAAACGGTCCATTTTATAGCACCCCACCTGGGCTGGAGCTGGGCTAGGTGAGGGATGCACAGCCCCTGCTCCTGCTTCACCCCTGAAGGCACCTTGTACACATCAGTGGACCCTCCCCGGTGCCCAGCACAGGACTTCTACTATAACCGGAAAGTCTGAAACCCTTTTCTCAACGAGCACACTTACTGTTCTTCTGATTTGCCAGTTTCAGCACCATGTTCTCCTGGCGCAGTTTATGATTGACCTGCTGCAAGTATTTGATGTAGTCAATGGCCTTCCTCAGAACACCAGACTTGTGCATCTGGGAAGGAAGACGGGTGAAAAACACGGTGGCATCAGACCAGCTTGCACAGTGAAGAAAGCAGAGGCCCAGAGCTCAGGCTCTGGAGTGGGAGGTGCTGGGCTCAGATGCTGACTCTCCCACTACTTAGCTGTGCAACCCAGGACAAGTTACTCAACATCTCTGAACCTCACTTTCCTCCTCCGTGAAATAGGGATAATGATCGTATATGAGTCATAGGCTTGCCATGAGGGTTAAGTGAGCTAATATGTGTAAAGAGTTTAGCCTCTGGCCTGGCACACAGTAACACTATATATTAGCTGTTACTCCTACTTCCTATGATAATCCTAGCATCAAAACAAGCTTTAAGGAAAACAAATGACAAACAAAAAACCAGAGCACTGTTGGCTGGTTATCTTAAGTAAAGGTATATTAGTACCTTTCAGATTTGTAGGCTACAAGGAAAATTACATTTTCTTTCAAAATAGAGGTAAAGATAAACAGATAACAGGTAAAAAAAATCTCCTATGTGCCAAAGCCAAAAGATACATTCATTGAAACACCAGAAATTTATGAAAAACCAATTTCCCCTATTTGTTCTTTGTCAAAGACCCAATCTCCATTTTTCCTCCTCCCTAAAAGGTTAAAATATTGTTAGCCATCCCTGAATACAATTAAACATATGCCAAAAATGCCACCAGCTGCCTCAGACGTACACACGGTTGTGTACCTAGCCATCAGAGAGCAGCAGGTGTCTGAGACACAGTGGTGGTTGTGAGGGGCGGGCTGGCCACCACCACTGCAGAGCAGACTCAAAGGTCCAGGCAGGCCACTGCCTTACCAGCACCCAACAGTTAATATCTTATAATCCTGGAATTTCAAAACACCAAGATGCTTTAGTAAGAAAGCACCTTTAACCATTCTTGCATTCACTCAGCCTGGGCCTGGGTCTTCCCTAAATTCCTGCACCAAAGACAGAGGGGAGATGATGGGGCATGAAACACCATTTTGCTTGGCACCTACCTTGGCATCTGTCCCCATGACCAGGTCCTTCAACTCAATGATTTTGTCATTGATGGAGGAGCGATACCGCTTCTCAATGATGTTGTGTGTCGTCCGCCTTTCTCCTTCCTTGGGGGGCTCGAGCTGCTTGACTCCCCCAGGTACCTGCTTAATGGGCACTTTCTCTTGTCCCATCATCACAGGCATTGTGGTCAGAATGGTCCCATTGCTGCCCACCAGGGTCTAGAACAGACACAAGGGCAGAACGACCACTTGGTTAGTCTGAGTAAAGCAACCTCACAACACAAACCCACTGGCCCTGGCCACATGGCATCACCTGAAAATGCTTTGTGTAGTCTGACACCCTTCCTGGGTTAATTAAGTCTAGAAGCCTTAGGAGCCATGGTACCTCAGGTACTATGCCCCTTTCAGAATCACTGTTGATTAGTCATGTGCCACAACAGCATTAATGTGGATAAACACCAACCTTTGATGTAGGGATGCCAGAAACATGTCATGTAATTTCTGCTTTGCTGTCAACCCATTAGCCACCTCTGAGCTCGCATACAATGCACCAACCACAAAACTTTCTCCTGGTGTATGACATGTACTTTCCTCTCACATGACGGTGAAGTTAACCTACTGCATTTCCTTATACGATGTGACCATCAAAAAGCTCAAGGGCAGAAGTGACAATCAGAGCCATTTTATTAAACAGACCAACTAGAGAGGCTTCTCCTCGTTTTCCCCTCAAGTCTGCTTTTCCTGCTCTTTGTTTCTGTTTTCACTAATTTTAGTTTTATTTTCTTCAACAAATGGCCTCAATATCCAAATGGCCAATGAACACACAAAAAGCTTCTTAACTTCATTAGTCATCAAGAAATAATTCACACATAGTAAAAGGCACACATTTTAAGTGTACAGCTTAATGGAATTGTGATGTATGTATACAATGTGTGTAACCAAGGTAACCCTGATCAAGACACAGACCATTTCTATCCCCTTAGAAAGTTCCCTCATGCCCCTTCCCCCAGAGCAGTCATCACTGCTCTGACTTCTAGCACCGTCTTCTTGAACTTTGTATAAATGGAATCATCAGCGTGAACTCTTTTGTGACAAGCATCTTTTGCTCAGTGTACTGTTTTTGAGGTTTAGCCACGTACTTGTATGTATCAATCGTTCTTTTTGGATGGATAGTTGGGTTGTTTTCAGTTCTTGGTTTTTAATGAATAAGGCTTGATTTTGAATTTTGATCACTTTTTTCTCTCAGACTCTCTTGCCACAAGATGAGACAGTGGCCAAGACCCTACAACTGAAGTATGTGTGCCTTTCATGTCCCCCACCTTGGAGCCCCTCCCTGCCTGGGCGGCCTAGGGTCCTTCAGAAGCTAAACCTCCATCAGTAGGACCTAAGAGGCGCATGGTCCTGTGTGGAGCTGTCGCCCAGAAACTGGGACTCCTCTGCTGTTCCTCTCTTGCCCCTCATAAACCCTAGTACTCCCACATAACACTCGGTGCTGGTACTTCTTAAGGGGAAAAAAACCTAAAATGGGGTAATTTTGCAATCTGACTGACACACTGCACAGAGCTGCTGCATCTATTCAGTATCTGGAGGCTTTGTTACCATCTCTGAGGCCTAAAACCCCCAAGAAGTGGGGGTGGGGGGGCAGCTCTTACCGGAACTTGAAGGGCAGCTGTCTGGATGGGGGTGGTGAGGGCAGTGAGGGCTGGGTTCTGGACTGCGGCCATCACAGGGCTGCCATCTGTCTTCAGTGTGGTCAAAACAAGGGAATCTGTCTTGATGATCTGAGGCTGTACCAGGACCTGGATGGAAAAGGAAGAAAAGGAAAAGGAAGGTAGCATTATTTTTCTATTTTGCATTACTTCTTCCTGCATAGACCCTCCAGAAAAGAATGATAAAATAAAATTTTCATAAAAGTGAGAATGTAGCTTGATTACTGGGTTGCCGGAGAGAAGGCGTACATCTAAAGAGGGTTCTGGGTTGGAAGGCTGAAAGGCTTTGAGGAGAGCAGTGCCAGCGGCCTAGCGGGGGCAGAGCAAGCATGGCTCGGGTGGACCGTGGAAGGGAGAGAGACCTGATTGTGGACAAACTTAGGAATGTGAGGAAGAAGGCTGGGAAGCAAAAATGGTAAACCTGGATTGTTTTTTAAAGCTAACTTACTTCATTAATTAGAAATACAGGGCTTCCCTGGTGGTGCAGTGGTTGAGAATCTGCCTGCCAATGCAGGGGACACGGGTTCCAGCCCTGGTCTGGGAAGATCCCACATGCCACGGAGCAACTAGGCCCGTGAGCCACAACTACTGAGCCTGCGCGTCTGGAGCCTGTGCTCCGCAACAAGAGAGGCCGCGACAGTGAGAGGCCCGCGCACCGCGATGAAGAGTGGCCCCCGCTCGCCGCACCTAGAGAAAGCCCTCGCACAGAAACGAAGACCCAACACAGCCATAAACAAACAAACAAACAAACAAACAGAAGGTGGTGCTCTTTAAAAAAAAAAAAGAAATACAGTCCACTATGATACACGGCTTAAGAACATTCTGGCACATTTCTTTTCAGTTTTATACCCATTATATGTGTAAATGAATTAATACAGCAGCATTTACTGAGTTTAGGTGGGTGCCAGTGTGCATCTACAGACGTCTTCTCTGCCAGGTCTCACGGGGGCCTCGTAAGGTCCAGGTGCCCCTACCTGCCCTGCAAGCCGTGCCCTCACACTCCGCTGGTCCTGCCTAGCATGTAGACCACACCTTCAACCACAGGCCGGCCAAGAGCCCCAACCAGGGCCTCCCTGAATTCCTGTCAGCCACCTACCGGGACCTGCTGCACCTGGGGCGCAGCAACTGTCTGCACCGTGGCCGGGGCGAGGGTCTGCAGCGTGCCATTGGCTGTCTGCGTCAGCACCCGCTGGGCCTGCACCGTCTGCACCTGCTGCTGGATGGTGACCGGCTGCACCTGGGAGGATGTCACTAGGCTTTGGACTTGAGGCTGAAGGACTTGGGAAAAGAGGAGAAAAAAAGTCACGTGGACGAGGAATGCATTCTGTCACCGTAGCTGTGGCAATAACCCAGGCTGGAGTGCCTCTTAATGATCCCAACGCCCCACCTGTTGCTGAAGAAGATGTGCACAGCCATTTACAAGCTGGTCTAGATGACAAGAATATCCCATAAGGGCTGCATCAATTTCTGAGAGAACGAGTACAAATTATTTCATTACTCCGGATGCTGGGGTGGAGGTGAGGGAAGCTAATCAGCAAGTGACTGCACCCAGCAAGGGAGTTAACAGGTGTTGAGAACCAACTCCCTGGGGCTTCATTTCCTCCCGTGAAATGAATGGAAAGTGCACTTTGGGATGACGGTCTCAGCTTTTCGCTTTGTGGCCTCCCCCCAGCCCCTAAACCCTTGAAGCCCATTGAAGAACTGTCAGATCCTTTGAAATTAGTAGAGCAATACTAATCCCACCCAGGGGTCCCCACAGGGTCAGAGAGCAATCTGATGAAAAGGTGCCGGGACACAGCACAACACAGAAAGTCACTCAGCACACACCGAGGGCCTACTGTGAGGCCTGCCACTCGGAGACACGGCACCTATGTTAAAAGGCGTACTCTCCTCTGCAGTGGATGCTCAGGAGATGTCTCCTGGATGAATGGTTCTCAACCTACAGGTGCTGAGATCTTCCTGGTGCCTGGGTGAGTTTTAAGACTAATTTTATTCAAGCCCCCACCTCTAGTTACCAGGACAGCCCTGTGGCTACTGTGCCCGTTGGGAGTCTTTGACCACGCATCCTTGAAACAGGCACAAGAGACATTAAGGTATTTGAAGAGACCGAACGTGTTCCTGCACCACTATGCTTACGGCCAGCTACCGAAACCTCATTGAGACGGGGCCAAGTTGATCGGCTGTGTCATCCCCAGAGAGGACAGAACTATTTACAGTCTACCTCGGAAGTGTCTGCAAACTGGCACAAAAACTTTTGAACCAACCAATCGCTATCACATCTGAGTTCTGAGTCACCTTGAAAGCTGGTAGCTGCATTCTGGTATATCAAAGGCTGCTGGATGATCCTCGTCTGGGGAGCGGTGCTGAATGTCGGGGTGATCATTACTGTCTGCTGCTGCAGCTGAGCTGGAGGCTGGGGCTGGGGCTGGGGGCGGGGCTGAAGAACGGGAGTTGCCCTTGGCGGAGGGGGAACCGCGGTGGGGGGAGCCTTGACTTGTAGGGCTGGAGCCTGGGGGGAGGTAGCTGAGGGCGAGAAGGAAGGTAACGGGACCTGGCTGAAGGACCGCTGCACCGAGGGGTCCCCGGCTCCGGCTCCGCCACCGCTGCTGCCACCATTGCTGCTGCCGCTGTTGCCACTTCCACCGCCGCCAGGGAAGGAGCTGCACAGCTGCTCTGAGAACAAGTCAGGGAACTCTCCCACTTGATTGCTGACAAACTGCAGCATCTCTGTGAGCAAATGGAAAAGAGTAATTTTACTGCCAACCAAAATATCTATTAACTTTCAAATTTGCTTAAGAAACCGAGGCATGAAAATCCAATAGCTTTCCCAAGACACTGCAGAGATGGGTCGCCTCTCTCTCACATGGGGAATCAACTGGGCCAAGATGGCCCACCAAGGGAGAGTGGGACAGGACTTCACTTGGTTGATGTTCTTCTCCCTCCTCACCACCTCCAGGCTTGTTCTACCCACTTTCCTCATTGTCTGTACCAGGCCTAATAGGAGCTACCTCTGTGCTGGGTGAATGTTCCTCCTGGAGCGTATGGCTGGTCGCGTTTTACGGTTGGGGCAGTCGCTGTCCTGAGTCTTTGGAGCTCAGTAGCCTTGCACTCTGAGGCCACCTCCAGTCTCAGCACTGCTCCCCATGGCAGGGGAGTCCCCAGACCCCAACTCTCCTCACCACAGGCAGGCTCTGGGCCTTCTCTCCAAGATGGGCATATCCCTGGGCACTGTTGGTACCCTCAGGAACACTAGGGGATGATGAAGTTGATGGGCCCCAAGTCATGGAACTTTAGAGGTGGAATGGATGGGAAGATCATACACGAAGTCCAGGACAGGGAAATAACTCGGCCAAGGTCACACAGCTCATTAGGGCACAGCAAGGATTAGAACCAGTTCTCTGCCTCCCAGCCTCGCCTTCTTTGACTGCACCGCAGTGCCTTCACTGTCAGAAGGTCAGGGCAGAACAGCCCGGGCCCTGGACCCCTCTGGCTGTGCCCCTTTCCTCTGGGCAAGGAGCCTGTGGAGCCAAGGGGATGTGTCTGCTGGACACCATGCCGCCTTCTATTGATAGATCATGCTCCAAGTACCCGGGACCCCTAAATTCCCAGCCCAGAGGGCCTCTTCCCCTGCTTCATCCTCCCAATGGTTTACCCAAATCGAACTTAATCCACGACTAACAACTCGTCTCTCATGACTCCTTCCTCCCCATAAGGAGTCTGGGGCCTCAACTTTGACCCAGGTGTGTTCAGATCTACAATTTGCTACCCTGTCCACATTCTCTCCCCTTTCCTCTCCAACACATTCCCAAAAAGCTACTGCTTGTTCCTAAACTCTGGCACCCTCCCCTCAAAACCCTCAAGGCTGCAGGATGCTCTGATTTGGTCACCAAAAAGAAAAAACAAAGAAAAACGAAAAATAAACAAACAAAAGCCCCCAAACACTGTCTCCATTCATTCGTCAAACCTCCACCAGCAAGTCCCTCCCAGGTTTCTAGCAGTGTGTGTGTGTGTGTGTGTGTGTGTGTCTGGGTGTGTGTGTGTCTGTGTGTGTGAGGGGGAGGAATCTGGGCTATAAAGAGTCTTATGTTAGGCAAGCAGAAAGCTACCAGGGGTTTCTAGCGTGACCTCCACACAGGATAACTGGAGCTTAGCAGTTCAGCATGTTCAGTGTTCAGTCAGTTCAACCTGCTGGCAAAACAGCATCTCACAAGATTAAGTGACTACACAGTAGTGTTATTTACCAACATCTCGACACTCTGCTCTGTCCCCACTCAGCCTGTCATCTGTGGGAGGGAGAAATGGGCAAAATGCCACAGATATTGTAACCTGTACCAACAAATTCCAATTCCTTGTACATGATTAAACTAAGAAATACCCTCAAACTCAGCACAAAATTTAAACAAAACACAACTTGGTGCTGACACGTTCCAAGCACAACACAATATTACAAAATGCTTTAAGAAATTAAGAGAAACCTAATAATTCGTCGAGCTTTCCAGAACTCTCATAAAATCCTGCCTCTGGGGAATCGACACAGAGGACTACTTCGTGAGCCAAGAGAACATCACTCCCTGGCTGATTGTTCTAATCCGTGGAAAGCTAAGGAGGCAAAAGAGGCCAGAGAGTAGATGGGCACAGGCTTTGGCACCAGGTGGGTCTCAAAGGGCCCATCTAATCAGCTGTGCGAACGTGGGCAAGTCACTTCTTTCTACACCCCCGTTTCCTTACAGGAGGCTGCCACAAGAAGACTCACTTGGCTTCTTTGTGGTGAGGATTAATAAGAAAATTGATGCAAAGGGCTTGGTGGGGGCAGACCCTTACAAAGGTCCCTATCAGTGGCGCTTCTGAAGCCCCACTGAACAGGCACTTGGCTCCACTTATCCTGTCGAGTGCTCTCTAGAACCTTTTGTCGGGGAGACATGGGCTGGCTGGTGAAGTAATGTACAGAGGTCACAAAGCTTAGTTCACAAAGCAGGTTAAGTGTGTGTAGGCAGATGGAATGCGATTGCTTAAATTAAAAAAAAAATCCTTTTCGACCCACACATGAGGAGCTCCAGGGAGCTATCTCCAGCCAGGCAGATGGGCACGGGGCTGAGGGGCACAGGGGAGCTGTTAAGACTGAGCATTTGAAGGAAGAAGTAACGAAGAGGTTCTTTGAGCCACTGCTGCAGCAGGCACGCTGGGCCTCCCGGGGACCCATCTGGTCTGCAGTGACAGAGAAGGGGAGGCCCCGGTAAGTGGAACGAGGCCCACCCAGGCGCAGATCTGCTCTGTACCTGGGGGATACACCTCGGGAGCTCCCCACGTCTCCTGGCTCTTCCCTGCTCCCATCATTCAATCATTCTTGTGCTGCGGACACACAGGCTCTCGTGTCCGCAGAGAGCCATGAAACCTAGAGAAGGGAGGCCTGGGAAAGGCAGTTTTTATGGAGGTTTGAAAATGAAGTTTGGCTAGACATGGAAGGCCAGACACGGCCCTCCTTGGAGCTGGGTCGGCCGCCCGGGCCTGCAAACCCCAGCCCACCTCGAGGGGGGGCTCCTGTCGGTCACCCTCCCCCACCAAGCCACATTCCTGTGTTTAGCTGCTTCATAAACTAAGATTTAAGTTGCTTGATAAAGTAGGCTGGGCCCCAAGAAACTATATCTGGGTTTTGATCACGTAACCAAAATTAGAGGCTCCGGCTGTCACCTGTGCTTGACAGTCTCAGGCTTCATCCAAGGAGACCCCAAGTTCACTTGTACTTTACAGAGTCGTGACCTAGAGGTAACATAAGCCACTGTGTCTGGCTCAGTCTAGCGGCATCTACCTCAGAATGAGGTAACTCGGAATCTGGTCAGATTAATTCTGGTCAAGAATAAAGAATCAGAAGCCCCAAATGGGGTAACGTTGTCTCCAAACTGCAGTCAGTCAAAAATTCTTTCAATGGGTATGTGTTACCTAGCCCTGTTAGGTGCTAGAAGAACTACTTTTACAGAAGTCACTTATTCTTATATTTTGAATTTATTATGGATCTTGTGTTAGACAATGTTTTAAAATAATTTTCTTTTTTAAATCATAAAAGTAACATTCGCTACCAAAAAATTTAGAAAAAAGTTAAATGAAAAAATAAAAAATAAAAATCATCCAGCAGGGCTTCCCTGGTGGTGCAGTGGTTGAGAATCTGCCTGCCAACGCAGGGGACATGGGTTCGAGCCCTGGTCTGGGAAGATCCCACCTGCCACGGAGCAACTGAGCCCATGCGCCACAACTACTGAGCCTGCGCTCTAGAGCCCGTGAGCCACAACTACTGAAGCCCGTGCACCTAGAGTCCGTGCTCCACAACAAGAGAAGCCACCGCAGTGAGAAGCCCGCGCACTGCAACAAAGAGTAGCTCCTGCTCGCTGCAACTAGAGAAAGCCCGTGCACAGCAACGAAAACCCAACGCAGCCAAAAAAAAAAAAAAAAAATCATCCAGCAATTCCACCACCCTGAGACATCTACTGCCAATGTTTTGATGTGTATCCTTCCAGACTTCTTCCTATACAAGGCTTGCCTGCAAACACAAGTGTGCACATGTGTGGGATGGTTTTACAAAAATGGGATCACGCTGAAGATGCTATTTTGTCCCTGCTCCCTTTGGGAGCAATACATTGTATTGTATTATATTAATGCACCAGACTTTAACCACTTAGTGATGATGGATGAGTGCTTTCATCTTCTCAGCATTATTAACAACTCTGACAAAAATCTTTGAACAAGCATCTTTTCCCATTTATCTGATTATTTTCTTAGGATAAATTTCTAGAAATTACATGGCTGGGTCAAATGACAGGTATATATACTTTGGAAAGGTTACAACAATCTATACACTTGCCAGTGTTTCCCCGCATTTAATGGGTTGGCCAAAAATTTCGAGTTTTTCTGTAACGTCTTATGGAAAAACTCGAATGAACTTCTTGGCCAGCCCAATATTTCTGTCCATTTGATAGTGGGGAAAAAACGACATCTAATTGTTCTAATTTACATGAATGCGTATTAAATGAGGTCAAACGTCACCCCCCCATTTTATTGGCCATTTGTATTCCTTCTTTGTAAATTGCCTGCTCTTGACCTCTGTTCATTTTTCTACTGGGCTATTTGTCTCTTTTTAGTGATTTAAAAAACTTTCATATATTATGGATATTTGCTCGTTCTTATATATTTGCAAATATTTGCCCCACTTTGTTGGGTTTTTGTTGTTGTTGTTGTTCTGTTTTTTCGCTCAGGAAAGAGAATGGCATAGTCACTGAGAGCTACCCTGTCCTAGCGCTGTAACCTGGGACAAGTTTTACCTCTCTGAGCCACAGTTTTCTCACCTATAAAATGTGGCTAACAATTATATCTAACTCGTCATGTTGTTGAGAGATAATTCACATAGAATCTACAACACAGTGCCTGGCACTTAGTATTAGCTAGTACGTGTTATACACAGTGGTTTCTGACAGTTAGTTTTGCTTTGACTTTTTTTTTGGAAAATCCAGATTTATTCCAATGCATTGGATATATTAGGGAATAATTTGGGCATAACATAAATTTTGTGTTTACTTATGCATGAAAGAAACACTAAAACATGCAAAAAACCATACCCAGCTGAAATGAGCCACACAGGAAAACAAAAAATGCACACACCTCAAACATCCACCAGCTGTCAGATCACCTGCATGCGTTAGGAGCTATAACCCTCCACATCTGGGGTCAGAAATTTCCATCTGACTTCAGAAAGCCTTCCTTCCATCACTTCACAATAACTTGCGAGCTATAACCTTCCAACGCCCACTTCCACAAGCAAACCTCAGGTCTTTTTCAAGGTAGGGTGCTACATTTATTGTGGTAGTTATACATTTCTTAGCCGCTTAACATGTGTAAAACTGTGCTGTTTAGGGGGTCCTATCTTATTTTTTATTTATTTTTACCATTTAATTTTAATTTTTTTATTGGGCTATAGTTGATTTACAATGTTAGTTTCAGATGTACAACACAGTGATTCAAAATCTTTATAGGTTATACTCTATTTAAAGTTATTATAAAATATTGGCTATAGTCCCTGTGCTGTACAATAAATATATCCTTGTAGTTTATTTATTTTATACATGGTAGTTTGTACCTCCCTATCTTTTTTTTAGAATGCCTACTTATTTTTTCTCTATCTTTTCTGGTCACCTATGAAGTTTTTGAGTGTTATGACAGTTATTATAAAATATTGGCCATAGTCCCTGTGCTGTACAATAAATATATCCTTGTAGTTTATTTATTTTATACATGGTAGTTTGTACCTCCCTATCTTTTTTTTAGAATGCCTACTTATTTTTTCTCTATCTTTTCTGGTCACCTATGAAGTTTTTGAGTGTTATGACCCTAACCCCACTTTCCCCATAAGCCCTGTGGTTTTTACTGTGTAATTTTGCATAGTGCAGTAATTTTTAAGAATGTGTATGTTGCATTACAGCAGAACAATTTCAATCCTGTGTAGTAAAATTACATGGTTTCTGTTCCTCCTCCCAAAGATCATAAGGATATTGACCTAAACTTTCTTCAGTTACTTTTGTTCATTTCATCTTTCACATTAGGTCTGCCCAACAAACCTAAGAACACAGAAGCATGGTGTGTGATGTGTGTAAGGCTGTTGGGAGTGAGATGGACCACAACCAGTGGGGGAGAGGGAGGTAAACACAAAATCTAATCCCCAGCAAGAACCCTTCTTGAGCAGCAAGTATCCTGCTTTCAAGCTGACGATCCTGTCTCCCCTCCTAGGATGTTTTTTTTCTAATCATTAAAGAATCTTAAAATTAAAAAAAATAAAATAAAATGTAGACCCATATCAAGCCTGAGGGTCAATGGTAAGATAACTCTTCATTTTTCCACCATTTTGCTGCTTGTGATCACCACTGCTTTCTCAGGACCTAAAACATCAGTTATCCCCATTCAAGTCACCCAGAGGGGCAGTTAAGGAGCTGGGCTGTCAACCACACCCTTCAACCCAGAAGCCCTGAAATGCAAGCAATAACAGAAGGAACAGAGGGATAGTTACAGCAGGCAAACTGCTGCCTTAAAATTGCTCCACTCAAACACCAGGAGGCACATCCATTTGGTAAGAAGCTCAGAGCACAGGGACAGAATTGTGTACTTTAAGGGAATTCTGGGTCACCATCCTGGGGAAGGAGAGTCTGGAGGAGGCCCCGAATGACACAGGATGACAAACTAGTGACTGGGGCATCCTATATTTTAAGCAAGGGATGAGTGAACTCTTTTTACTGGCAGAGAAACCACAAAGGGAAACTGGGTGGGGAGGTGGGGTTCTTAAATGCTTGTGTTCCACAACACACACAAAGGTGTCATATATTCCTTTGCACATATCAAGTATTACATAATAAAATAAAACATTTGAAAATTAAGAGAAAAAGAAAACACAAAGAGAAGCCAAGTCATTCTCAAATGGCCTCTGGTCTGCTCTGTCTGGCTCTCTCGCCACCTGCCCAGGCTGGGTATCAGGGGCAGCCCCAGAGGGCCCCAGCTCAGCTGGCTGGTCCTGGCTTCTCTGGTCCAACACAGCAGGAGACCCGAGCCAGCTCTTGAGTTTCAATCAAAAGAGAGTGATCTTCGGCACTACCTTCAATTGCTCTTTCTTCTTCTTTCCTCTGCCATGAGTTCGCTATGAATTCCTGGCAGGTCTCCTTCCGTAGTATCACAGAGTTATCTCTTTGCTCCACTTCCATACCCTGCCTTGATTTCAACCGCAGCCTTCAACCCAGTGACAATCGTCTTCTTTGAGTATCTTGTTGGTCCAACAGTCTTTCAAAGCAAATCAAACTTCTTGAACATGAGCTTCATAGCTTCCTACCAGTTGCTCCCTCCTACTCCAGGGGATTTCACTTCCCACTCACCTTAGCTCATCATCCAGCCTGGAAAAATACCCACTCCCTTCCTTTTTGGCACATGCCTTTGGGGGGTGGGGGAGGGGTGCCTTACCCTTTCTGCTTGTTACAGCCCTCTTCCTTTAACTGCACAATTCCATTTCAAAATGACTTACAATTTCTTTCACCAAGGACTCTTTTCTACCTCAGATCCAGCCATCTTTTAGCTCTTGAACCCAACTGTGATTTATTTGTTAAAAAAAAAAGTCTAAAACTTGAAAATACGGGAAATTTTATAAAGTACAGTTCTGGGCTTCCCTGGTGGCGCAGTGGTTAAGAAACCGCCTGCCAATGGAGGGGACACGGGTTCGAGCCCTGGTCCGGGAAGATCCCACATGCTGCGGAGCAACTAAGCCCGTGCACCACAACTACTGAAGCCCACGCGCCTAGAGCCCGTGCTCCGCAACAAGAGAAGCCACCACAATGAGAAGCCCGCGCACCGCAACCAAGAGTAGCCCCCGCTCGCCACAACTAGAGGAAGCCCCAGCACAGCAATTAAGACCCAACACAGCCAAAAAAAAGAAAGTACAGTTCTCTTTAAAGTCATACCAGAGCATTGTCTAAACTCTGGTTTAGACAATGCTCTAAAGGTCATCTGATGCTCTACAGAAACAAAGTTGTCTGACTTCCTATTTACTACTGATTAGGCGCACATTCTGTAAAATTAGATGTTCTCATGTAGAACATAAACAAGTTGCAAATGATTTCTCTCTGGTAAAAAAGATAACCTTGAAAGCTTTGTTTTTATTGCCCTGTAGGACATTAACCAGTTATGCATCTAAATTTGCAATCTTATTTCTTTCCAACTATGTAAATATCAGTTTCTTGCATTCCCCTTGAATCCAGCCTGGTCATCCTGCTGGTTTTCTCAATAATGCTAATAAATCTTTGGTATGTGCTGATGATATATTAGTATAAGAGTACGTTTTTAACCTTAAAAAATTTTATTTTGCCATATTACATACAGTAAGATATATTTTTTTAATGCTTTTCTTTTTTAAAAATTAATTAATTAATTAATTTTGGGCTGCATTGGGTCTTCATTGCTGCACGCAGGCTTCCTCTAGTTGCGAGAGCGGGGGCTACTCTTCGTTGCGGTGCGCGGGCTTCTAATTGCGGTGGCTTCTCTTGTTGCAGAGCACGGGCTCTAGGCAAGCGGGTTTCAGTAATTGTGGCACGCGGGCTCAGTAGTTATGGCTCGTGGGCTCTAGAGCGCAGGCTCAGTAGTTGTGGCGCATGGGCTTAGCTGCTCCATGGCATGTGGGATCTTCCCGGAGCAGGGCTCGAACCCATGTCCCCTGCCTTGGCAGGCAGATTCTCAACCAGTGCGCCACCAGGGAAGCCTTTTAATGCTTTTCTTATATCTTGTGTTCTACAAGCACCTAGACAAAATCTTCCACTCCCCTGTACCTCTCTAGGCACTAAGCACTCTGGTAGTTAAAAAAACTGGCATCGATTCACTGAGATGCCCTCAAATGCAACCTTCATGCAATCTATAAAAATGGCAAACATGCTTTCTGAACCAAAACTGGAAGGGACACCACCTCACAATGGGACAAGAAATTTTTGAAATTTGGATTACCCTGGAAAATCTGGACAAATTTATGCAATTTCTGCAAAGCTTCCACTTTTGGTGAAGTAGGTATGTAAATGCAAGAGGTTTTAAATGTGTTGAACACCTACTGTGTGCTGGCCCACAGAGATGATAAAACACCCCTTGGCCACAAGGAGTTTGTGAAAGTGACAAATCTGGTCTGTGGTGACTGTCACAGCAGACAAGGAGGACAGAGGGGATACGAGAAAATCACTGACTCCAGCAGGTCGAGCAGCTTCCTGAAGAAGCGGGACTGAAGGCGGATCAGGATGCAAGGTGAATTCCAGGCCCGGGGACTCCCATAAGCCAAGGCTTGCAGGCCTGAGCTGCATGACGGGCAGCTGGAGTGCACCAGGCTGGGCAGGTAGTCAGGACCAGATCATGAAGGGATCTGCAGCTCATGGTAATGAACTTGGTCTTTCTCCTTATTAAAGAAGGAAAGGCCACAGCGAGTTGTCCAACAATGCTCTAGGAAGGGAAGCCCTGCAGCTCAGCAGCTGCTCACTCTGGTTTGTACAGGGGCTGCTGACCTGCCCAAAGTCCCCAGACATCATGAGCTCATTAAGACTCATTCTGAGCCAAAACTTAGGGCTAAATTCTGACTTGAGAGGAGAATATCAAAGTAGCTAAAACAAAAACTAGGATAACTTCATCAACTGAGGGAGAGACTCTTCTGAAAATCAATTAAAAGTTCTGGTTATGTATGAAAACTGGGAAACAGGCCACCTATCTCTTAGGGACTGTGTGAAGGAAGTGTGGCAAAGAATCATATTAAAGAAGAAAAGCAGGAGGTCAAAAAGGTAAACCAAGACTTAACTGGAAGGCCAAACAGCATGGGGATTCCCAAGTTTAAATTCAAAGAGAACTGGCTGTGGAATCAGCAGGACTGGGTTGTGAATCTAGTAATGTAATTGTTGTGCTGCCTTTGGAAAATTCATTACTCTCCCTGAGACTGCTTGTTTACTTATAAATATGGGAATAATCCAAACTCCAATGGGTGCATATTAATATACAGAAATATGTCCAGCACGTAATAAAATGTATTTGACTTTTTCAGTTTCTTTTTTATCGTAACATTTGAAAAAGGGACATCTCCAGGTTAGATTCCAATTTAACCTCTGAATAAAAGCCAATGGTCTCATTACTGATGTTTAAAAGCAAAAACAACTCAGTGACAAAGCTAATAAAACTTATTTTCTAATTAGAAATCAAATTTATAGTTCATATTTTATTTAAATGCACAGAAGGTGGTTATGACTAAAATTAATTTCATATTGATTCTATGTGAACAACATGACAATAGCTATCACTGATACCTACTTAGTACTTTACACAAACCCAGATGCTAGTATTATTATTCTACTTTACACGTGAGGAAAATAAGGTTCAGAGAAGTTAAACTACTTTCCCAAGCCTCTCATGTAAGCTACAAAGTGGCTGAGCTGAGACCTGAATTTTTATCTGTATTTAGGTTTGTCTGAGTCTCCCCTCTATGCACTCTATCTTCCCCTACAAAACAAACATTTCTTGGATTTTACAACTTGGGAGAAAGATGCAAGACAGACCTGGAGTGACAGTAAAGTACGGGGAATCTGGGTGTGTGTGGAGGGGGGCACTTAATGTAATCCATCTCGTTACTCTCAATATTAAGTTCAATGTTAATGGAAGAAGATTCATCTCAGGGCAACACCCATGTAACTGATTCATGGGGGAGTAGAGGAGAGAGATTTTTGCCTGAATGCATTTTGCAAGTATACCTTCCTCCCAAATTATTAAATTATTCTCCAAATGAGACCTTCTGCCTTACAAGATGCTCCTTTCTAGAACACCTCTCCTTTCTTCAAATAAATAACAAATCAATAAAGACACATCCCTTAAGACGTGCATTCAACAAACATTAACTTAGCCAACCATGTGCCAGACACAAAACTGAACACCTTCAAGAGGCACATGTTCTGGCAAAGAAACCCTGTGTAAACATTTGCCAGGGCCAGCGGCTGAGTGATGGGATGAAAAACGGCGCATGATGCAAGAGGAACCTGTTGGGAGTATGTTGCTTAAAAAGCTTCTGTTGTTGATTTTTACTGAGATTTATCTCATGTTTGTGTGTGAGTATGGGTGTATTTATAGACAAAGTTTAAATGTGATTTCTTTTTCTTTACTAGAAAAGAACTTCATTAGCAGTGTCACTCAGTTGTAAGTCGTGCCACGTGGCATGCGGGATCTTAGTTCCCTGACTAGGGATTGAACCTGAGCCCCATGTATTAGAAGGACAGAGTCTTAACCACTGGACCGCCGGGGTAGTCCCCAGTTGTTTCTGCTTTTAACACCTTGCTAGCAGTTCCACACATCCCGGTATACAATTCAAATCACCCCGTGAGGTAGCTTCGAGCACTCTTTTAAATGAGTTACTCTATGCAGAGCACTTACAACAGTGCCTGGCACAGAAGCGCCTGGAAGTGGTGATGGTGGTGGGGCTTGTTACACAGGAAGAAACAAGTCCAAGTCCAAGTCCAAAGAGGGGGTGCGAGGCAGGTGAGTCAGCGAGCGGCAGGCTGGGGCAGGAGCCTCCTCCACCCTCGCCCAGGCCCGGTGCTCTTTCCGCAGTCACCCTGCTCCAGAAGTCGCCCCAACAAGCACATTGGGGGGCTTCCTCTCAGGAGTCCCTCCACCCCTGGGGCTGCCCCACCTCACAGCTACTGGGCTCTAGAATGTCCCCACCCATGCGACAGCCCCACCCTGTGTCCTGGCCGGGAACCCAGGCCTCCAGCCCTTACCCAACACCAAATTAAAGGCATCAGATTTGTTGACACTCCCTGTTTGAAAGGCTGTCCATCTTATTCCATTTATTACTTTGAAATGCTTGCTTTTAGAAAGAGATCAAGAACAGACTTTGAGAACAACAATTAAGAAGAAAAAACTCAAGCCAATTACTAGCAGTAATAATAAAAATAGTACGGTAATTGTTCATGTTTCCTGAGCTCTTACCATGTGTCAGCAATTACATTAAGCACTTCACACAGATTTCATCACTTAATCTCCACAACACTTTGAGATGGATGCCATTATCACCTCCACTTGACACACAAGGAAGATGAGGCACAGAGAGCTTAAGTAACTTGTCTAATGTCACACAGTCAGCAGGTGGCAGAGCTGGGATTCAGAGTCAAGCTGTTAGCCACCACACTGGACAGATGCTTCGTTTCTATTATTGCATAGATGTCACCAGACAGAGCCTGGCATCAGACAGATGCTCAGTAGGAGCCCCATTCTCGAATGAGAACGAATACCCCCAGCTGGGGAAGGGAAGGAGTGTCTTCCCAGGTGTCCTGTAACTCCCAACTCTTCGTCTGCTCCCACCCGCATCGCATTGTTCTCCCTTTCACTCTCCTGGAACAAGAGACTAAAAGTTGAGCAACAGACAGAGTAAGACTCCAAGGAACGCTCCCGCACAATCCTGTTCGAGGGCCTGGCGTTGCACAATGCCAGGTGACCGAGTGTCCACAAAGTCTGGCAAAAGCCACTTCTTCACCTGAACTGTCCTCCTGCGGGTAGAATCTCCAGAGCTGGGGATCTCAACCTTTTTCAGTCCTTAAAGCATTCAGGCAAAAGTGAAAGACCCCCAATGACTCACCAACGTACCCTTCCATTCATTACCACACCCCCAAATCTCCCTCAGACTAAGGACAAAAATAATACTTGCAAAGCAGGTTATTAAATCATGCTACAAACAGCCACCCAGCACGCGCATACACCGTGCACTGCAGTGCCGGGAGTGGGACCCAGCATAGCGGAAGGACTCCGAAGTGTTGTTTCCCTTCCCACCCCTCAACCTCACAGGGAAGACGGAGAAATCCAACCAACTCCACACACTATGACAAGGGCGAGAACAGACAGGTGCCTCACAAAGAAAGGGCTGTCAGAGGGCAGAGAGAGGACCGACCCATCCTGGCAGGCAGTGAAAGCGGAGCCTAGAAGAGTGAAGAGACTTTCATGAGTTAGAGAGGGAGGCGTATTGCAGGCAAAGGAAACAGTCTGAGCAAAACCACAGCACCAGGAAATGTCCTGGAAGGAGATGCAGCGGACAGCACATGGAACAGAGTGGAGAGGTGGAGCTGCTTACACTTAAGTTGTGAAAGGCCTTAACGGCGCCATACGGCATAGCACAGAAAACATAGTGGACATCTGCAACTTTTCTTTTGTCTGTCATCCTTCAACCCGACCCTCCCATCAGCACCCTGATCTTCCTTTTGGAGAACGCCCACTGGGTGGTCTTGGTGGTAAGGCTTCCTGCCAGTCGGCTCTGATGAATGCATGATCCCACCAGGAACAAGACTCTTGCAGGAATGACCCCAGGAAGCAGAGACAAGGCAGAGATCACTGAGGCAGCGCGGCCCTAAACAGGTTGCTCCAGGCTATCCTCAGCTGGACTCTGCTGCTGAGCCGCCCTTGGCTCCAGCCCATTTTCCAAGTCTGACTCTCCAGGTTTTCTGATCAGTCCGTGATTCTGATCCTTCCAATAAACTCCTTTTCTGTTTGAGCTAGCCAGAGGCAGCTTCTGCTGCTTATCACCAGGCCTCCTGACTGACACAGGACACACTGAAGCAGGAGAGGGACCTGATCAAAGCTGTGTTTGAGGAAGACAACAAACAACAGTCATCAAGAGTATAGCCTGCAAATCACCCGAGCACGGTGGCCAAGCCTTTCAAAGTGGCTGTACCCTGGCGGGACTCTTAGGCACATTAAAGTTTGAGACCCTCTGTTCTACACTGTACTATGGCCACACTGAATCACATATGCCCAGAACATGCCAAATTATTCCCAACTTTGGTCCAGCTCTGTCAAAATGAACATCTTGCCTTTCCAAATTCTCCTTTCTAAAATGCTGTTCACTCACCCTTCACAACTCAGCTCAAATGCCAAAGTCTCTGTGAAGATTTTCCTACTTCCCTTCCTTAGTGCTCCAAAAACTTGGAGTTTATTTCTCTGTTCTGGCCTCTTCTGCATTTTGCTTTGTATTCTGACTGGCTGCTTAGATGTCAGCTCCGTGAAAGTTGGGACTGTTTCATTCATCTCTAACACCCCAGAGTCTAGTGATGTGCTGCGAATGTAGTGGATATTCCCGCTGAACTGGAATGAACAAAATTTTTTTAATTAAGTTAAAAAATTTTAAAGCAAACTTCTGACCAGAACAGGGGCTCCTGGACAGGCTTCCTGAGTCAGGGCATCTCCCACCTCATTCCCACAGGGCAGGGAAGAGTACAGGAGCCCATGTCAGAAGGCCCAAGTTCAACTCCTGACTCCACTTCATGAGCCCAGTAAACCTTGGGCAAATCATTTTATCTGTCTCTATGTCTTCATCTGCAAAATGGATATAAATGGATATAAAAATCAAGCGCCTCATAGCACTGTTAGGAAGACAAATGTATCAGAAGGACTTCTATAAAGCGTAAGGCCTCGTAGGAATGTTCACACTTAGGAAGAAGCATTATTTCCACTTGTTGCTATGGGATGGTGAGGGCCTGAGCCAAGACGACACCAGTTTAACAAGGCAGTTCCACATCTGGTTCAGCAGCCGGAGGAATTTCATCACTGTTCCAAACTAGACCCTGAACCCAACAGACCAGATGCAGAAGCCAGATTATAAGGGACATTTAGACATGTATTCATTAGCAATTCCAAAGGCCTGAGAGATGCAGAAAGAGTTCTGTTTTCCAGTTTCCAAGCCCTTCAATGGTTTAGGATTAGTTTCTAAACAGAGGTTCCCCAGAGAGCCCTACTTTGAGGTCCAGGCTCTGGGATCTGCTACTCTTTAAAATATTCCATCATGTCAACAAAGTTTAATCCTTGAGGCTTGTGGTCCGGAAGTGGAACACTTTACCCTGTTCTGTGACTGCTCCTTTGTGTCCCATCCACCACCCCACGAAAGCCCTTTCAAAAGGAAAAGAACAAACATTCCAAAACTGTATTCTAAAAAACGGCCCTTGGTCCTAAGAGTCAACTTGCAAATTGTAGTTCCTCATTCATTCTCAGATAGAGTCAAAGAGAATGTTATTTTCTGCCCTCTTCCTTTTATGTGCTGTAGCTCACTCAAGTCTTACAACACCTGTGATGCAGACATCCCCACTCCCCACCCCACAGCAGAAACTAAGGCTTAGAGAAGTGCTGCAGGACCCAGGGGAAGTCACTTGAAGTGCCCAGCTCAGGGCAGACCCTTCCTGATAAACACATGTGGTTTGAATGTGTACCTGAGCAGAGGATCCGGGGACTCTCCAGCCTCAGCCCACCACTCCACCTTGTGTTCACAACTCTGAAGCCCGCTACCCCAGACGGGGATTTGGCATGGAGTAGAGGAAAAGTACATGGGTTTTGGAGTTGGACTCATGTGGACCGAGGTCACCATTTTACGACTTACTAGTTGTGATCTGGGTCTCAGTTTCTTCATCTGTAACACACCGTGTAATTGGAGAAAAAATTAAGAGCAAAAGACAATGTAGGTAAAGGACCATACACACTGTGTGAGTAGAGGGACCTTGCTTACCCTGCTAGTGCTGTACCCAGAGCCCAGCACAAAACAGGCCCTCTGTAAGGGTCTTAACTGCAGGTCTAACCAGACACGGTGCTGGGCACGTAGCGGGTGCTGCCTACAAGTGTGATTTCAAAACCTGATGAAGGATGGAAAAGTAGCAGTGACTGCAGAGACAGTCAGTAATTAATAAAGAACAAGACAGTCACCTTCACCTAGAGAAATGATGCACATCAGGATAAATGATAGTACACCTGTAGGATCAAGATGAAACGGTCCCATTTTCGTTATCAAATACAGTGTATGTCTGTAAGAAGAATCACACAATGGAAAACAGCAATCACAAGTCAATTTCAGTCCTGCCCAACAAATAATCACAGAAAGCCCACCCAACTAGCTCAGAAAAACTACCACGATTGACTTTTAAAAGTTCAAAGGAAAGTATTGTGAGAAGTGAGGCTATTCATAACAAAAGGGCATTTCCTAAAACGTCTACAGATGTTGGTGAAAGGTGGTCTGAAGAGAATTAGAATGAAAGGAATCAACTTCCAGAACACTATTTACAGGAATGGAGAGCCCCAAAGAATTTTTATGCGAGGATGAAGGATGCACTGAAATTCTGGGGCAGCAAGGGCTGCCACCAAGACACCAAGAAAAGGAACCCAGACAGAAGAGTCCCACTGAAACAATGTAAAGCAAGAAGTCATTTTTCAAGTCCCCCAAGGCAGAGGGCTGAAAATAAGGAACTGCTGTACCTTCAGGAGCAATTTTTAAAGTATAGAGAGCAAGCAAACCAGACAAAGATCACTCCAAGAAACCAAAGGCAGCAGAGGAGTAAAACAGTCGCAACCACTAGGGTCCTGGGCAAGCAAAGGGAACATCAGAGGCACAGGAAGGGACTGCTCAGAAAGCTGGTGGCTGCCCACTGACTGTCCAGTGATCTCAAGTATAGAAAAGAAATATGAGGAACCAGGAGGCCAGGACAGAGGGGTCTACACATGTGCATTGTTGGGGGGCTGGGGCAGCATCAGCCCTAAACCGGCATACAGGCGGCAAAGAGACAGGCAGAATAAGGGACTAGAGTTCCAGACTCTAGCCCGAAGCTGAGAAGGACAGGCCCTCTCCTCCACACTGGTGGGGGAGTAAACTGGTACCTCCAGTGCGGAGAGCAGTTTGACAGGATCTATCAAAACCACAGATGAGCCAGAAGAGAATGTTAGTTCCTGCCCCTTCCTTTCATATGTTTTATCTCATTTGACTCTTACAGCACCTATGGTGTAGATATCACCACCCCACCCTGACACAGCAAACCCACTTCTGGTCATTTATCCTGCTCCAACACCTGCATATGTGTGAAATGATGAATTTACACAGCTATTCGCCACAGCATGTTTTTCATAGTGAGACTGGAAACACCCTCAAATGTCCATCAAAAAGGGACTGGATGAATGAATTACAGTGCATCCATATAATGGAAAACCATGCAGCAGTGAAAAAGACTGGAAAGATCTCTAAGATACATTGTTAAGTGAAAAAAAAAAAGGGTAAGCTGCAGAAGAACACAGCTTATAGCATATTATTTGCGAAAAATAAAAAGGGGGGCAAAAATGAAAATCCATACTTGTTATTTGCTTCTATTTGCATTAAGTTTTGAAGGATGTAAAAGAAACTAAAAAATTAATAACTTGGGGTTGTGGGCCCTAAGCAGATGGTGACAGGGCTGGGGGCAAGACTTTTCACAGTACCCTTTCATAGTTTTTATTTTGCCATATGAATGTATCACCTTTTTGAAAAAATTAAAATATTTTCCAAGTGGTAAGTTCCAATCACCACAGTAATTTATAACACTGGAAAAGTTTTAAAAAATGAAAGGGCTACAGCTGGCAGTGTGTAAGAGCTGTCACCCAGCTCTTGACTTGAAGAGTCCTTGATGAGAAACACGCACCAACGAACTAACTCCAAAGTGATCTGCTCATCTGTGTTCAGGGCAACAGTACTTATGTTAATGAAAAACTGCAAATGATGCAAATGTTCCACAGGGACATGGATAGGTATTCGCCCCCTCAGATGAATTACACTGGATCACAGGCAACTATACCTCAACTGTTTCAACATACAGCAACCTGTAAGTGAAAATGCTGTAACATTTCATGTGCACGCTAATAAAGTTCAGACAAGAATCCAGCAGGATAGACAAGTTGATATTCAGGGAGCGCTATTTGAATAAAGTTGCTTAAGAACTTCTTTTTTAAATTATGAAATTGAGGAAAGAAAAGATCTATTCGGTATAGGGGCAAAAATACACTTTTTAAAAAATGCCGGGCTTCCCTGGTGGCGCAGTGGTTGAGATCTGCCCGCCAATGCAGGGGACACAGGTTCGAGCCCTGGTCTGGGAAGATCCCACATGCCGCGGAGCAATTAGGCCCGTGAGCCACAATTACTGAGCCTGCGCATCTGGAGCCTGTGCTCCGCAACAAGAGAGGCCGCGATAGAGGCCCGCGCACCGCGATGAAGAGTGGCCCCCACTTGCCGCAACTAGAGGAAGTCCTCGCACAGAAACAAAGACCCAACACAGCCATAAATAAATAAATAAATAAATAATTTAAAAAAAAATGCCAAGAAAAAATGCCAAGACCTGAGCTGACTATGAGAATGACAGAAAAGACTGACATGAGAGGCAGGCAGCGCTCAAGAACATTGGGCCAAAGGCCTGGGTGTGAATGCAACAACGTTTGTCAAGGGCGAAACCAAACAGAGCCAGGAAGAAGGGGAAACCCTGGGAGCCTGGTTCAGCGGTCTGAGCAACCCTAGAAGATGTATCCCACGACATGGAACCGGATGAGGCCAGGCGCTAAAAACTGGCAGAAAATAAATAAGCTAAGAGCAGCAGCAGCTCTTTCCAGACAAACACTAGAGATAGGGATATATACTCTAGTGTCAAGAGAAAGCTCACATCTTCAAAAAGGGGTAAAAAGTAGATCTATGCTTCACCTCACTGAGCAGTTTTTCCGAAGTACGACTCACTGGAGAAACATGCAGCCAGTTTCTTTCTACCCGTCTCCTCACCTCCCCGCCAGCGGTGTGCTGGCCACACCCTCCCCGACACCAGGCTGGCCACTCCGATCTTCCCAGTGATGTGCACACCTCGACTAGGGGCCCACCCAACACCTCAACCCGAAGTGCCTTCCTTTCCTCGTTAGACACACCTTTACAGAGCGCCTCTTCAGTGCCAGACGGAACTGACTGCTGGGAGAAGCCAGCAGAGGCCCAAGCCAGCGCCACGCAAAGGCTCAGGAACAGCAAGTTACTCTGCAGCCTAGGGTACAGGGTGGGCTACCAGCAGGAGGGCTGCCTGAATGCAGGTCTCTGACTCTGTGAGCCCCTCAGAGCCCACCACGCAGGGGCAGTGACAGACAGCTCAGCCCATCAGTGGACACCATCGTGGCGTTCAGAGCACCGAGGACAAAGACCAGAGCCCACAAGTTTTCAGGGAAAACATGTCACACACAGAGGGTCAGGAATCAAAATGGTATCAGATTTCTCAACTACTGGAAGCTAGAAAACAATGAGGCAATGCCTTCAACCTAAAATTCTAAACCCACCCAAACTATCAAATTGGAGACGTCAGAATAAAGATATTTTTAGAGAGGTAAAGCCCCCCAAATTTACCTCTAAAGTACACTTCCTTAGGAAGCTACTGGAAGATGTGCTCCATCAAAACAACGGAGTAAAAAAAAAACAAGAACTAGGGAACAAGGGCTTCAACATCGCCCCCGACCCCGGGTGATGGTTAAGGGTAGACCCAGGATAAGTGCGAAACAGTAGACCTAGACAACCATCAGATGGGGCAAAAAGAGGGAAGGCTCCAGGAGAGACATCAACAAGGGCGATAAAAGGAACTGACCACCAAATTGAGTTTCTGTCACAAGATTTAAGGCTGCGTTAGTTACGGGAACATGGAAAGTAAGCAAGTGAATAAATGGGGCTACTATGAGCGCTAGGAAAAAACAAACAGCAACAAAAACCGTAGAGGATCTACCCAAGAGAAAAGAAAACATATGTCCACAGAAAAACCTGTACCCGAATGCTCACAGCAGCTTCATTTATAACAGCCAAAAAGCGGAAACAACCTAAATGTCCAACAACTGATGAATGGATAAACAAAACATGGTGTATCCATATAAGGGAACACCGTGCTGCAACACGGATGAACCTCAACGTTATGCTAAGTGAAGAAGGCCACATATTGTATGACTGCATTTATATGAAATGTCCAGAACAGGCAAATCCATGAGGACATAAAGTAAATTAGCTCGCTGCAAAGTTTCTTCAACCTTCTCCACGGAGAACAGCTGCCTCTACTGGTCCACCACCCGCTCACTCCTGGCTTCGTTCTGGTCTACCTAGCCTCAGACCACTTCATCTGACTGCTGTGTCAAAGCTGGACCTCCTAATTGCCAAATCCCATGAGTCCTTTCATGGCCTTGTCATCCTTGCTGTCTTCTGCAGCACCATCTCCATCATCCACTAACTGCTCCTCAAAAAGCTCACTTCCGCTTAGGTTATTATGTTTCCCTCACCTGATTTGACGTCCGGTTCCATCTTCTCCTCTCACCTCTATCCTCAACTCATCAATATGGGTGGGTGACTAGTCCTCAATCTCCATCCCCAGTTTTAACCTTCTCCTATCTGCCTCCCATTTCCTACTAGCACCTCAATTTCAGTCCATTTAAGACAAATTTTCATCACCTCCCCAAACCAGCTCTTCCTGCTGGCTTCTGAGCCCTCCCAATGCCCAGGATCAAAGCCTTAATGGGATCTTAGAATTCCACCTCTGCTCTGCCTTCAGGGCCAAGTTTCACTGAGGCCATGTCCTGTCACATCCAGCACCTTGCACAATGGCCACTTCTTATCCCCATCCCATCACCCTCTTAGGATCACCACCTCACACCCACATGGCTGCCTCCTAGAGGCTGGCATGCGCTCTTGAGGTGGCACATACCCGCTCTCCCCCACTACCCACAGCGTCTCTTCTTCTCACCCAACCAGCTCCTAGAAGCATCTGGGCTGGCCAGCTCTGACCTAACCCAACACCAAGGGCTGAGTCTAGTATAACTTAGAATCCTGCCTAGCTCAAGGTCCCTGGATTCATTCAGGCATTCCACAAATATTTAATTCTAGGTGAAAGAAACAAAATGAAGGCCCTGGCCCTCATGGGGCTGATGTTCTGGAGGGAGATGGATGGGTAAGTTTTCAGGGATATTTGTGCCTGCAGACCACTGGCCTTCAGCCCACCCAACCCTTCTTTCCTCTAAGACCCAGGTCCAGGGCCATCTCCTTGGTGTGGTCTTCCCGGTAAGTCAGCCTTTACCAAGCTCCCTCCACGCTTACTTTCACTAACTGCTCTGCATAACAGTGAGCTGTTCTATACTCAGCACTACAGTTTTGTTATTATTCATCTCAAGCTCCACAGAGCCATAAAATTCTATCTTTCCTATCTTTTCATGTTCCCTACAGCTCAGAAACTACAGCTGGCACTTGAATACTTGTTGACCAGTGAAGACAGGGAGCCATTTTCCCCCAAATCTAATATGGAGCCCTGTGAAGTCACGGAACCACTGTGGTAGTTTCCACAACATACATATTACTCAGAAATCTATAGGGATAAGTTTAATACTTAACCACCAGGTACTTTAACACATTACAAATTAAGACAAATAAGAATCAGTTTTGGAATGGGAATGCAAAATGCACATGAATTTCTTTGTGTGAGGTTGCTAGTAGGCAGCTTTGGACATGCTCCTTACTGGCTGTGTAACCTTGGGTAAGTTAATGAACTGCCTTGAGCCTCAGTTTCAGGATCTATGAAGAAAGGATGAACGTAGTATAACAAGCAGTCTCTACCTGATAGAAATTGTTAAGGATTGAGAACATTAATGTGCAATGACTGCTTAACACGGTGCCTGGCACATAAGTACTCAAAACATGTTAGCTGCCCTTAAGTTCCAAGAACCTCCCTCCCCCATTTGTCAACACATTTCTGTATTTCTGAGCACTCAGTGGAAAAGTCTGTAGTTAGACTTGGGGCGTCATTTAAGGGTCTTACCACACTGCCTGGATGACCAAAATCAGAAAGTAAAGTCAGGCCAAGGGGTGAAATGTTACAGAAGCAAAATGGAAAACGGATTCTTTTTAATTAGCTGTTGCCACTATCTCTTCCCCTGGAAGAGAATCTTCTGCTGCCTCGGTTTCCTCATCTGTATAATGAGGTTGTAGTCATCATACCTGCCTGCAAGGCTGTAGTGAGATCTTGGACATGAAAGCACTTTGTAAACTCAAGAGCACAATGCACCTGAGTTACTGATTAAGAGTATGGGTTCTGGACAATCTAAAATGAGTGACCTTAAACAAGTTAACATCTTCTGGCCTCAGTCTCCTGTAGAATGGGAGCAAAAAGAGTATCTATCTCAAGGGACTGTAGTAAGGAATAAGTGAAACAATTTAAGCGTTTGGGGCCTAGAATATCATTAGAGCCCACCTATTCAGAGTTATTATTATGATGACTAACCTATTCACTGGACTCCTCGCCCCCAAGGAGCAGGTGAAAGCCTGATGGAGCAGCGACACCAACACTGGCCCAGGAACTGTGCTCCGTAACCAGCTGGGTGACCTTGAGCAAGTCGCTGACCCTCTCCAAACTTTGGGTTCCGTGATCACAAAATGATCCCTGTGCTCCTACCAGCTCTTCCTCTCCGCTGTTAAGGTCGCCGGAACAAAGGCCACCCGCTCCCCAGCCTGTCCCCGAGGGGCCACAACTCAAAATTCCTGCTGCTCAACTCCCTTTGCAGCGCGACAGCAGAAGCGCCCGGGTCTCTATCCCGGAGAGATGCGTCCGCACTCCGCCGCCACCGCTCGCTTCATCAGCAACTTGCTTCTGCAGCCGCTCGCTGCCCAAAGTTTTCCCAAGCGCCAGGAGACTCGGCCGTGTTTCAACCCCGGGAAGACCAAGGGTGAGGGCGCAGAGCCTGGGGTCCCGGCCCGGGGAATCCCAAAGCCGCCCACGCTGCCGGGAGTGGAGTGACAGGTGCGACGCGGAGCCACTGGGCGGGCAAGCGTGACCTCGCACCGCGCGTGTAGGAGCGCGAAGGAGGCAGCGGCCGCGCGCTCTACTCTGGCTGCTCCCGCCAGGCCCCCGCGACGCCCCCGGCTCCGCGTTCCCGGCCCCACGACCCTCGCTGCGCTTCCGGACACGAGGCGCCCCGGAGCAGATCCCGCGGCCTGCCCGAGCGGAACGACCGGGCGGGGCTCAAACCCGCAGCGCCCGGAAGGGTTGGGGACAGCCGGGCCGACCGCGCCTGCCGGGTCTTCCCGCGCGAGACGGGGCTGCCGGGGGGTGGGCGCACGCGCACCCGCGCGCGCCGCCGTAACCCCTTCCTCCCCGCGCGCCCCCGCACTCCCACCCACCCACCCACCACTCACCGTCGATGTCCCCCAGGGTCAGCTCGTCACCCAGCTCCGTGAGCGTCTCCATGGTCTCCAGACCGCCCAGCTCTCCGCTCCCGTCCATCGCCCGGCTCGGTGCAGAGGAACCCCTGCCGTCCCGCTCAGGGAGACGCGGGGGCGGTGCCGCCGTCACCGCCCATGACACCCAACAGCCCCCGCCGGGTACCGCCTCACCGGCCGGTGCCAGCCGCCGCCATGTTTGCGCCGCGCGGGCGGGGCGGGGCGGGATTGCCCCGCCCCAACCCGCGCCCTCTGTGGCCCCGCCCCCAGGCCGCGCGCGCTCCCTTGTTTGTTGTCAATAGGACCAGGCTTGTCCTGGCCAATCGGCGCGCGAAGCGGCGCGTGGGGTGATGGCGCGTCAACGATCAGCAGCTCAGATTTGCATATCGAGGCCCCTCCCCTGGCGGCCTCTTAGCGAATGCGGAGAGAAGCCTCCAGGTCCTCAGCCCAACCTCCTTCCCGTAGTTTAAAGGAACCCCTCCCTTTTCTGTTGGTTCGGCTCCACAAGCTACTCCATCCACCCGCTGGGGAATGAAGGGTTAACACCTCCCACCCCCCGCCCGCTGGGCGCCCCCAGAGTAAGTCTTGAGCACATTACGTCATCGTCCCAGCTGTGTCTCCCCCACCCTAGCCCCCGCCCCCCCCGCCCCCCAGCTCGCTTGGGAGGCGGGTAGAATCAAAACTGGACCCCAGTACCGGGGCCAGGAGGAGTATGGAGATCGTTCACTTAACGTTCCTCCCAAGCCCCTTACAAAGGCGGCTACCGAGGCTCCCGAACTGCCCAAGTACGGAGCGTATTTTACAAACTCTGCGCCCTTGCACCTGCCGCGACCACGCGCTTACTCCAGCTGTCTCACCCCGGGTACCTCAATCTCCTGCAGTCCTTTAAAATAATGCCAGTGCCCGGAACCACCACAAGTATTCTGAGGTGGGTTCCGAGCACGACATCTTGACAAAGTTCCGCAGGGATTCTGAGGCGCAACCCACCCACGGATTCCCACTCTTTCAGCCACCGCACTTCCAGTATTGCAGCTGGTCACGATGTAAACAACTGTGCAGGTTTCTAGGAATTTATACTAAGGAATAAACGTATGAGTGCTCAGAGAAGTGCGCCCTCAAAGGAGCTCATCAGAGTCCGCTGTAACAGGGAAAAATTGGGAAGTCCAATAAGGACCTCATGAATATACCTGTTGACACAAGACTTCCACGATATATTGTTAAAAGGGAACACTATGTTTCCTGCTAGTCTGTGAGAGGTAGCAGTTGCTTTGTGGTCAAGACTTAAGAGTTCAAAGACTGCGTGGAAGCAGTCATGTGGATTCACTTACAAACCGTGTGACTTTGGGCTGGTTAAATAACTGTTCTTTTTTTTTCTCAGTTTTTTCATCTCTAAAACGGGGGGAACAGTGCACCCTTGTAGTGGTGAAGATTAAGTGAGATCATCTGCACACTCATTTGACAATATTTATTGAACATTTCTGTGGCAGGCAAAGAGACAGTTCCTGCCCTCTGAGAGCTTCCAGTCTGGTGAAGAAAACAGACATTGATATTTAAGACAAAACCTAAAATTATGAGGAGAGAACTGCATCTGGCATAGCTAGGGGAACACACAACATGGACAAAGGCGCCGAGGCAGAAGGAGCTGATGCAAGCCAGCACTTGGAATAAGTCCTGACACACAGTGCCCATACAAGGTAGCTACTGTAACTGAAAAGTTACATGTGATCTGTGTGTCACATGAAGGACAGAAAGGATGGAAGGCCTGAGAGCTGAGTGTCAGTGATGGTTATGGGAATGGTGGGATTTAGGGTGAATTTTACTTTCTTCTTGGTATTTCAGTATTACTTAAATTACTTTTTATAATTAACATGTATAACATAATAAATAAAGTACCTTATTTGGGGGGAAAAAAGACAAGAAAGTTCTTTTGTTTACATGCAGGAGTGCTGGTATAGATTATACTAGTCTCACCCTGAAACAGAAAACCAAACCCTGCTGCCTTGCTCTGGACGAGGCACTGAGCTGGACAGTGCCACCTGCAACTCCACCATTCAGTGGCTCTCACAGGGCTCCCCACAGTGGGGGGTGACTGTCTGCTGGCATATCATATGACTCACTTTCATTTGGTCCAATGCCTTCCCGTCCCAGAGCCTCAGTAACCCTCTGCAGAGGGCTACCTGAGTACCAGGAGGTCAGGTAAATGGGCACAGTGCCTCCCACCCTGCAGCTGTTCCCATAGCTCCCAGCTGGAGCTGCCCAGGGAGGAGAGCAGAGTGGTTCTGTTTGTACCTTTGAAGGTGTCAGATGGGAAAACTTGGGCCCACTGGAGGGTGGAGAGGAAGGGATCAACCAAGATGGTGAGAAGTGAAGGTGTAGAAGGAAGAACCCAGGAGGATAAAGATGCTAAATGGGACAGAGGTGAACACAAGTTAAGACTGGGCTCCTCTCTTTGGCTGTGCACACAGTGGGTGCTCAGCAAATCCACGGGACGACCGAAGAACCATCAGAGAAGGGCTCTTGTCACTGAGAAGCCAGGCCCAAACCTCAGAGAAGCAGTTTAGGGCTGGGCAGAGGGTTCAGACATTATCAAATTCATTACACCAATGAAGCCACAGCACAGGGAAGGGGTGGGCCAGGGTCACTCAGCAAGTCTGATGGGCTAAGACTCTGGGTCTCCCTTGGGCACTGTTAGTGGTAGAGGGTTGGGGATAGTTGTGTGTCTCTCCCCTGGCTTGGCAAAGTCAAAGAGACAGAGCTAGAATTCCCCCCAGAGCCCCTCCCTTCTCTGCCTGGAAGGGATATGACAAGGGCGGCTGCCCACTCAGGGCCTAACTCCCTCTGCAGCTTCCCTGCTCCATGGCCCTGGGCTTTTCTTACACACCTCCTGACACAGGGAGCTTGCTGTCTGATCAATCCAGCTCGGAGCAGCCCTACCATTACAAAGCACAGCCTCCTGCAGAGCTGCAGCCTGTCCCCCAAGGGCCCCCACCCGCAGGCTACGGTCTCCCTGAGCTGCCAGGGAGGACAAGTTGATTCTTCCCCGAGCCTGCTCGATGACTGTCCCTGGATATCTGAGGACAGAGATCATGCTGCTCCAAGGCTGTCTTGGGCTAAACACCCTCCCAGGATACTTCTGGTCCCTTCTCAACACGGATCCCTTGTCCATGACAGTGCTGAGAAGGGAACTGGAGGTCAAAGCCAAGCCCCTGCTTTGCTGCCCTGCCAGGGCTTGAGGCTCCTCTGAGGAGGAGGAATATCCTCTAAGGTGGTCTCTACATCTGAGGGCCCCCTATCTCCCGACCCAGGCCCCTCTCACCTGCCCCATGGAGAGGCTCACAGCTCCCTGGGGCCCAAACCAACCTGTTAGCCCAGAGCATTTGCTGGCTTTTATTGTCTCTGCAGGGGATAACTGTGCCAGGCAACACAGTGACACAGTGGGGCCAGCAGCAGGCATGACACCTCCATACACGGCTCAGAGCCCAGTTCTGCTGCCTCCCCAGGAAGGGCAGCAGCCAGCTGGCCAGCGGTCCTAACCCAGCGGGAGAGTCCAGCCCAGGATCCCTCCTGCTCCCCACAGCGTCTCTACAGGGTTAGGTCTGCAGCAGAGCGCCCTCTGAAGGCTCCCTTGGCACCCCTCCAGGGAGGTCCCTGGGAAGAAATGCAGCCCTCTGCGGCCCAGTCCCTGCAGCTGGGGCTCAGAGCCGGCTCCAGGGGGCTGAGCAAACTCGGCCTCCCCTCTCACAGGGGCCAGCTCTCACCACCAGTCATACCGCTGCATTCTCCTCTTCCTCCCGACTGGCCTCCTCCTGGCCCCTTGAGCCCTGGGCTGCTCCAGGGCTATAACTCGGACTGGGATCTTGAGATCCGAGGGCCTTTTCGGATCTCTTTCCGCTTCTCCTCTTTCTTCCGGCGTTTCTCCTCTCCTCTCAGGGCCTTCTGGAAAGGGTCAGTGCTGGTGATGAACTGAGGGGAAGAGCAGAGTGGTCTGATTAAGTCTGCTGGCAGCAAAGAGTTGCCTCTGAGCTAGGCCGCTGTGGGGACAGGAAGGTCACTTAGACACAGGCCCTGCCCTCGGGAAGCCTGCAGACATGGAGATAGTTAAATGGGCTTGGGGAAACTGCTGAGCGGGTCTTGGAAGATAAGCAGGAGCTTGCCAAGCAAACAGGACGAGGGAAGAGGACATTCCAGGCAGAGGGACGGGTGCTGAACCTGCATGGTGCATCTGAGGAACAACAGAAAGACTCCACTCAGGGTGAAGGGGCTGAGTGCAGAAGACCACCGCAGACCCCCAGAACCCTGAGGAGGAGATGGCAGCCAGCAAGAGTAAGACAACAGGGGTCCTGCCGCTTGCGAACGAGTTGCAACATCTAGGCAAGGGAGTGTACGGGAAGCAGGTGGGCCAGGTTAAACTGGCAGACCCTGAAAGAGGTGGAAAGAAGATGACAGTGGTGCCCAGGCTCGTGGCTTCCACAGTGGATGCACGGTGGTACCCAGGGAGGAGATGGAAACACAGGGCGAGCTGGGTAGGAGGAGGAGGAGGCCTTCAGGCGGGGTCATCCCCAGGCCCTCTGCTCATCTTCCCCCACTCTCCAGACCGGCTCATCTGAACCCAGGGCTTCCGTTCCACCTCTATAGTCAGCTACCACTCAAATGTGCATCTCCCTATCTAAATGCCTGTCTGACACCTCCACTAATGTGCACAAACGTGCCCCAAGCCCAGCATGGCTCCATCTCCCCAAAACCCAGTCCCCTTCCAGAGTCTCTGTCCTCATGAACAGCAGTGCCCCACAACCCGGTCGAGGCAAGTAAGGCAGAGACCAAGTATTCCCCCCACCCCCACCCCTACCCCTCACAGTCCATTGCCAAGGCCTGGCCCATTTTACCCCCTAAGTCTCAAACCCGTCTACTTCTCTCTGTCTCACCTATCCTACTGCTACCCCCATCACCTCCCCCACCACCCTCCTGATAAATCTGGGCATCTCCCAGGGCCTCTCCACACCCAATTTGGTTCCTCTTAAGCCATTCTCCTCACTGCAGTTAGCTGTTTTCAAAATGTAAGTCTGACTCCTGCTTAAACCCTTCCACGACTCTCCATTACTCTCAGGACAAGGTTCCACACAGCTGCATCTGCAGGTCCACCCTGCCCCCCTCTCCTCCTCCCTCACTTCTGGTCCCTGGGTTCCTTGGCTCCCACTTCCAGGCCTCTGCACGTGCTGTGGCTCTTCCCAGCCCCCACTCCCTCTGCCACATTAGCTCCAGCTCAGCTGTCACCGTCCTTGGGGACCTGCCCTGGCTCCCGGCTGGGGCTGCCTCCTCTGCTTCCTTCTCAGTGCTTCTACCCTGCCACCACCTGCCTCTGTGACCACCTGCTTCGTGCCTGTTGCCCCCACTGGACCACACTCTCCACGAGGACAGGCGGATCGTGTCGAATGCTGCTCACTGAGCCACAGGCCCCCAGTGCAGGGCCTGCCGGGCTTATAGATGGTACTTAGCATGTATTTTTTAAATGAATGAATGAATCACGTTAGAATATGAGATACAATAGTACCCAAGACTCAGGTAACTTTGTTGTGAAATACACCCATTTTATTTGTTCATACGATAAATCTGATAAATGTTTGATCAAGGTAGACGTTAAAAACAAATTAGGGGCTCCACCTTGTGGAGTAATCCACCTACCATGTTAGACTGAACCACAAGTCTGGAAGATGGGGTGAAGTCAGAGAAGTGCAGCCCAGAGAGGGTAAGTGATCTGCTCAAGTCACACAGCTAGTCCCAACTGGGGCTAGCCCCCAGGCCTCCCACTTCCCTGACCAGTGCTTTCCCTATCACACTCTGCCTCCTATCCCTACAAGTTAATTCTGATCCTCTTGGGAGGAAGGAGGAGCTGGGAGACTCCTCAAGCCACAGAGGACTCCACACTCTTGGCTCTGGCTTGGGGAAGGACAAGTCAAGAGATCCTGGCCCCACCAGCTAGGTGGGGCAGAAGAGAAACAATGCCTATCCCTTTCCTGGATCTCCTCCCCGCTAGGCCTGGCTAATGCCTACTTTAAATTCTGATGCTCACCTCGAGTGGACCCTTCGTGCTGACAATCCAGAATGTCTCCCTGCTCTACTCACTCTCCTGCTCTCCTAGACACACCTTGTCCTCGAACCTCCATCACTCCTCCCCTCCTCACTCGCAGCCCATGACCTTGCTTCCTGTTCCAAAGAGGATGGAAACACTCAGAAGACAACTTCCGCAAGCTCCCACCACCATACCCACCAACCCACTTGCTGCTGTGCCCACACTGCTCTTCCAGGCTAGGCCATGCCTCCCCCCGGGCACCAGCTCTCCTCTCCCCGCTCCCTTCCTCAGGGATGAGGCTCCAGCAACTCTCCTACCCCTGCACCATCGGTTCTTCCTCCCTAATAGGTGGGGGGGGGGTGTCCCATCAACATGCAAACGTGCTGTAGTCTCTCCCATCCCACTAAAATTTCCCCTGGAAACCACACCCCCCTCCAGCTAGTCTCCCGTTGATCTGCTCCCCTTGAAAACAAAACCTTTATGATAAGCTACAAGGATATACTGTACATCGGGAATTATAGCCATCATCTTGTAATAACTTTTAATGGAGTATAGTCTGTAAAAATACTGAATCACAGGCTTCCCTGGTGGCACAGTGGTTAAGAATCCACCTGACAATGCAGGGGACGCAGGTTCGAACCCTGGTCCGGGAAGATCCCACATGCCGTGGAACAACTAGGCCCGTGCGCCCCAACTACTGAGCCTGCGCTCTAGAGCCCGCGAGCCACAACTACTAAGCCCATGTGCCACAACTACTGAAGCCCGCATGCCTAGAGCCCATGCTCTGCAACAAGAGAAGCTACCGTCATGAGAAGCCTGCGCACCGCAACCAAGCGTAGCCCCTGCTCGCCGCAACTACAGAAAGCCCGCATGCAGCAACAAAGACCCAACACAGCCAAAAATAAAAATAAATAAAATAAATTTTAAAAAAAAGTGAATCACTATGCTGTACACCTGAAACATTAAAAAAAAAGAAAAACTCTTCAAAAGCGTCACCTGTACTTGATAGGATGCGTCCACTTCCTTTCCTCTCATTTTCTCCAAACTCAGTCTTTTGTCCCCACCACTCAACCAAAACAGCTTTTACTGAGATCTCTGATGGCACGTCTCCAGGCTGCTAAATCCAGTGGCTGATTCTCAGCCGCATCTTCCTTGACCCTCCAGCGGCATCTGACAGGAAGATCACTTCCTCCTTCCTGTCACTTTCCTCACATGGCCTCTGGGAAATGATTCCCTCTTGGGTTTGCTACATTAGCACTGACTGATCCGTCTTGGGGTGCTTTGCTAGCTCCTCCTCATTCTCCCATCTCTAAGTGCAGGCACATCTCAGGCCTCAGGCCTCAGACCACTGCTCTATCTGCCCTGCCCTTCTGCTACTCTCACATTTGTAGCTCTAGCTTTAAGCTCTCCCCTGAAATCCAGTCATACACCCAGTCGCCTCCTTGACATCTTCATTCAGATGCCCATCAGGTCCAGAAACGAGGTCTCGATCCCCGATCCAGCCCTCGACCTTGTCCCACCAGTTTGCCCATTTTAGAAATGGCAGCCCCATTCTTCCACACACTCAGGTAAAAAATCGTCGAGTCATCCTTAATGCAGCTCTTTCACTCCAGATCTGCTTCCTTAGTGAATTTTATTGGCTCTGCCTTCAAAACAGAACCAAAATCTCACCATTCCTCGCCAGCGCCACCGTTGTCACCCTGGGTCAAGCCACCGTTAACTCCCAAATAGACAAGCGCAGCACCCTCCTTACCAGTATCCATCTCCTCCCTGGTCCCCCTCACTATTCTCCACACAGCAGCCAGGCTGATCCTTTAAAAGGTTAAGTCAGAGACCCTCACCCTGCTCCTATGTGTCTTGGAGCCAAAGCCCTTGAGAAGACATGCAAGGGTCCTGTGCTCTGGCCTACAACTCTGACCTCACCCCCTCTCACACTCCCCACCCTTCCAAATATGCTTCCAATTCAGGGCCTTTGCACTTGCTGCTCCTTCAGCCTGGAATGTTCTTCCCCCAGAGACACAGCTGGCTCCCTTGCTGTTTCACGTCTTTGCAGTAAGAATCTTCTGTGTCCAAGTCATGTGAAATAGCAACTGTATTCCCACGTTATCCCTGGAATTCCTTAACCACGTTCCTCTGCTTTTTTTCTCCGTAGCCCTTATCACCACCTATCATATATTTTTTATTGACTGTCTATCTCCTCCAACTAGAATGCCATTCCCAGGAGGGCAGAGCTAGAATGCTTCTCTAGTGGCTGGGATTCAGTAGATGCTCACTAAACGTTGAACAAATGCATGTGCTATGCCTCTGAGCCTTTGTGCAAGCTGTTCCCTCTGCCTGGGAAGGTCTTCCCTGAGCTGGTCAACCTGGCACTTCTTACTTATCCCAGCGCCTCCGCCCCCTACTTCCATAGGCTCCCTCGCATGGGTCCTTCCCTCTTGCACTGGTACAGAGATCATGCTAGATTGGGACTGTGTTTCTCTGCTACCTTCCCCAACAGACGGTGAGCATCTTCAGAGCAGGGAGAGGGCCAGCTCCCTCTGGACTGGGACAGTGGCCAGCACGAAGCCTGATACAAGTTGGCTCTAGTGATGGGTATGTAGTAGGAGGGGACTCCCAGAACACCCACTGGTATGGAGAGAGTGCCCAAGGTGAGCGGAGCAAACCTGGGCTGTTGCTGGTGGACAGGTCCACACGGGATACCAAAAAGTGAGTAAAACCTTGGGACCGTCCCCAGCCAATAAAAGGAAAGTATGTTGCTTCTGCGGTATGCCCAAGCAGAGCACATTATGATGAAGCTAAATTACATCTATCCTGGAGCCCATTCTCTCTGTGCCCCATGCTCTCACCCTCCTCATGTATGAGAGGCATTCACGATCTGCAGGGCAAGGAGAGCCAGTGACACAGCAAAAAAAGCATCTCCATGGGAGCCCCCTCATTGGGAAAGGCAATCTGCCATGGCCTTGAGCATCCCTGCATGTTCTTGCCGCGTACACCAAGAACCCAGCCCTGACTGTTCTTACCCAGGCCATTTATCAGGGTTGTGACTGCAGCAAGCAACCTTGAAGGATGTGTCATCTTGGTTTTACATGAAGGGGAGGCAGCTACGCTAGTGTGGAAAACCATATCCCCCACTCTGTCACCTGAAGCAAAGCCACTAGTTCAACAGGGCCCTCGAGTCAGAGGTTCCTCTGAAAACTCAGGCCTGTCCTCTGATTGTTCGCCTAAATTAAGAGCTAATGGTGCTGTGCAGGAGAGTTAACATGGCTGGCCTCACTGCTATCTTTTAGAAGGCCTGCTTCCAAGGCTGGTCCTTGGCTGGTGTCTGGGAACTTGGTTTCTGGGAGGGATTCCCATCACCCGAACTGATAAGAGTGGCTCACTGCACCTAAACTGTGCAAAAATGTGGTTTATGCTAAACACCCACTTTCCTTCTGGAGTCTGGAATTTTGGTATGTGCTCGGCAGAGGGTGCCTACGTGACCAGTTCCCAGTAGAAACTCTGGGCGCTGAGTCTTTAACAGGCTCTCCTGATAGACAACTTTTCACACATATTTTTATAACCTGTTGCTGGGGGAATAAATTGTGTCCTGTGTGACTTCACTGGGAGAGACTCTTGGAAGCTTGTGTCTGGTTTCCCTTAGACTTCACCCAAGGAGCATTCTCCCTTTGCTGATTTTACTGTGGATCCTTTCACTGTAATAAATCATGGCCTCGAGTACAAGTACTCACTGAGTCCTGTGAGTCCTCCTAGCGAATCACCAACCTTGGGGCGGCTTTGGGAACCCTCGGCACAGGTGACCATGGGCAGCAGGAGCCATCTAGCCCCAGGGGTGACACTGGAAGACCGACTGCCATAAAGGCTAGTAAGACAACAACCTGAACTAAAAGCCGTCACTCTTGCCTAGACAATATTCCTAATGACCAGGCATGTTGTATTCTTACTGACTGTTGTCAGTGTCCGAGCCATCTGGTCTGCCAGATGAGCAGGCTACAAACTGGCAGATCAAAGGTGGCCATCCCTCTTGGGGGCCATGACCTGTGGAAACAAACTGTGGTTGGCAACGGGACAGTCTGGGTCACTCGCTTAGATGCTCATAGCCAATTCTCTGATGAGACCAACCAGAATCAAAAGGCTGATCAAGCCTACACAGCCCAGTTGACTGGCACTGCCACCTGCATGCATCATTGTACTAAATGTGGCAACACACTCACCACCATGGACTGACACAAAGCAGAGGACTCTGTATTTCTGGTTCAGCTACTTAGAGTCCCTGGTTGGAACAGTATGGCCCAAGATCATTAGAATAATGACCACTTGGGGGACTTCCCCTGGCGGTCCAGTGGTTAAGACTCCACGCTTCCACTGCAGGGGGCACGGGTTCGATCCCTGGTTGGGGAACTAAGATCCTGCATGCTGCGTGGCACAGCCAAAAAAAAAAAAAAAGAAAGAATAATGACCACTTGGTTGAGCACGCTCCTTGCCAAGTCCCCCTGTAGTGGCCCATGTGGGCCAAGATGGGAGATATGTGTCTGTGGAAATCTTGCAAAAATGCCCTTGTCCCACTCACATCTGACCCTTCTGAACAAAAAGTCTAGGTGAAAGTAGGGAATAATTGGAGAAAAGTGAAATTATAGGTCCCGGGATGTGACATGTTGATTTTGTACCAATAATCTGGGGAGGGAGTGCCTTAGATCCCAGGAGGTGTGTGGAACAATTAACCCTCTTTGTCCTTTAGATCCAGCACTGCCGCCTGGCAAAACAATCCTAGGGTCCACCCCAGCCAAGCGGCAGCTGCAGTTGAGAGTCAGACCAGCTGTCCAGTGTGTCATTCTCAACCACGTGACAGGAATATTCCCATTGACGCAGTCAGTCCTGAACTATTCTGCTGTGCCTGATACCATCAAAGGCAGCTCCCAAAGTAACCCCGTGCAGACACACAGACCAGTACAACCTTGCTTCAACCTGACACACACATCCACCTGCTTCTCCTGACCCCTGAGCGAGCCCGGTTGTGCCATGTAGGGCAACTGAGGCTGCAACTCAGCAGCAACACTGCCTCCAGGGCTCAGCCAAACAATGCAATGGTGACCCAAATCAAGTGGTCACATGTAGGAGACAGTGGGCCACAGAATGCCTCTCCACTGGGGATGAGCGTTGCTTCGGGTCTATCTATTGGCCCCTGTAATCACTGGCAATGACATCAAAGATGAGCAGCTCAGTCTAAACCCTTGTATGGGTGGTAACAGATGATAGATTGGTCTTAGACCACACGCTGAGTTTCTAATGTAAGACCTACTGCCCCCGCCCCCCCCAGGACTTACCAGAGCTGGCTAAGCCCAGGACCCTGGAGCACATGGCTGAGACCAACACTGCGCGTGGCCGCATCCCGCTGCTGAGTCCTACTGACAGCAGTCTGAGGCAAGCTGAACAAATGTGGTCCTAGTCTCCACTGATCAGATCAATCACGGAATAGGACATTCACGTAGAAATGTGAGTTAAGCCAAGACACGCAGGGCTGATGGATGGACTGTGGGGAGGCAATCTCCATCGCCCTGCACATTCTTGCTGGTACACCGGACCACTCTGTACCTGGGCCATTTCTCAGGTTGTGTTTGCAGAAAGCAACCATGAAGGATGAGGTGATACCTGCCTGCAAACAAAGACTTGGTTTGCTTCTGTTCATTATAAAGGTGGTGAATTTCCCAAGCTTGGTGCTCCTAGACTTGATGTAAACCCACTGCATGCGTGGCATTTGCCTGGGCCCCTCTGTGTCACCCTCCTGGGACTTGGGGAATAAGGGAAACCCACATGACCAGGCCAACAGCAACTGCTTTTGCTGCAATAAACTCTGATGTCTCTAACCTGTCAGCATCCATGAAACAGCAGCAAAATCCTAAACCTTCAGAGGTCCCTCCCTACACCTGAGGGGAGCTTGTGATTTGAGGAGTACAGTGCTTCGGCCCTTCCTCCCTGCTGCTCTGGCCCTGCCCTGCCACCTCTGATCTCTTCCTCCCCTCTACCGTGTGTCAGTATCTGTCGTGCTTCCCCTGCAGCCTCCAGCTCTCAGAGCCCACCTCAACCCCTAGGAGGAGAACATGTGCAGGAATGTGGGACAGAAGCCTGGCTGGGTGCTCAGAGGCTCAAGGGCAGAGAAGCATGGCCTGACCTCCCATGGCTTCCCTGACATTCGCCTGATGGGAACAGGGCCTACCATGCACTGGGATGGATGTGTTCATAGCCTCTGACTGGCCCTCACAGCTGAGGTCCACACCGCACGGACAGACAGGGAGCTGAGGCTAAGACAGGGCCAGCAGCTTGCCCGAAGGTACCAGTGAGCGAGTGATACTCAGGCCCAGACCCAGGCACTTCTGGCTCCAAGTCCAAAGCCTTCACACTCCACTCTAGGTGCCCCAGCCCCTGCAGGCCCTGGCCTCCCAGGGCTCAGCAGAGGCCAAGCAGACATGGCCACAGGTCCCAGCAGCTCACCTCTGTGTGGTCTACTTTAAATGGGTTCTGGAAGTCAGAGTCTTTCTCGCTGATTCCCAGCTCCTGGGCCATCTGTGGATGAGGAAAAGCTAGTCATCCTCTGCCTTCTCCTGCCTCCTGCTCACCCGAGGGCCACTCCCTCCGAGGCCTGAACAGATGTGGGCCAGGTGGTGACCCCTAGGGACCCAGGTCAGCATAGAACCCCATGAAAGGGCACCTCAAGGTGGTCCAAGGCTTATCACAGACAACACAACCAATGGCTGACATTCAGGCCTCACTAAAGGCAGATGTGTGGCTCACAGCGTACCACCAGACAGAGGGCTCCCGGACCTCCTCCGCCCCAGTCCTTACCAGGCTGAGGATGGGCGAGTGGGGGCCCTGGTCAAAGACGCCCGACTGGTTGCAGAAGCTGATGCCCCAGCGGATGAGGAGGTTCCAGTTGGAGTTGTGGTCAAAGCAGTGGTGCACGATTCTTGGGAAGCGCAGCACCACATCACCGAAGAAGGCCGTGTTCTCCACCACTTGGGAGAAAGCTGGTGAAAGGACCCTGATGAGTGGCCAGGGGAGATGCCCTTCTACAGCCCTCCTGGCCAGCCCTACGCACCCTCCAGAGAACAGAGGCAAGCCCACTAATCAGAGAAGGGGAATGGTGCCTGAGGCCCACAGGCTGCTGACCACATGTACAGTGCATGCTAACGGGCTTTATGTCTACCAGGTCACTGAATCATCAAAACCACCTTTAGAGGGAGATGTGTCTGCTATTCCCATTTCTCACATGGGAAACTGAAGCTGACGGCTCGTGAGTAGCAAACCTGGGCTGCAAACCCAGGGCTGTCTGACTCCAAAGGACATGCTCTTTCCCCTGTATCTCACAGCTCAGAAGACTCGTTTGCCATGGGGACCAGAGAGGTGGGTGTCATTTTGCAAAAGGAGGCATATGCATCCCATGAGGCTTCGCTGGGCCTAACCGCCCCAACTTGGTATCCTAATATCCAGCATTGGGCCCTGGTGTTAACACAACTACAGTGTCTGTGAGGGGTCAGTTCTGTTAGGATGGCCAAGGAACACATCAGGGTTTGTTTTCTTTTTAGTATATGCCCAATTTTATTTTATTTTAAATGCTTAAGTTCTTATTTTGAAATAATTTTAGACTTACATAATACACCACAAAATTCCTTCACTGGGCTTCCTCTAATGTTATCATCTTATATAACCATTGCACAACTATCTAAACCAGGAAATTAACATTGATACAATACTATTAATCAATCCATAGACCTAATTTGAATTTGGTCAGTTTTCCCACCAATATCTTTCCTCTAGTCAACAAATCAGTTTAGACTGAGTTTAGTGTCCATTATGGTAGCAGGTCCCCTGACCCAGGCTAGCATGAAGAATAGTAACTATACACCCAGCCCTGGTGGTAGCCCCTGTTTGAGTGACCCCTATAAATACGGCCCAGGCAGCCCTCACCAGCACTGGCCAGGCCACACAGAGATAAGCGGACTCCTACAAAGATATGCCAGGTTGGGTCTGAGACAAGTGGGGCAGGGACCCCTGGGCTTCAGAACACTCTTGAACCGCAAAGAACTCAGGAGTTCGCTTGGTTTACAGGTAAGAGCCAGGCAAACCACCTGTCCTCTTTCATGTGGAAACTGGAGGTAATAGTGCCTTCCTCAGTTATAGTGGAGATCAGAGATGATATTTGTAATGTGCCCAACATTCAATATGTAAAAGCTCCTTCTTCCTGTCTCAGACAGTGTGACCTAACAAACTCTACTGTTAGAATGTAACCAGTTAATGGGGAGAAATTACCACTGGAGAGAAATTCTTGGAAGAGGAGATGAAGAGATTCAAAATATTCTTTTATTTATCTATGTTGGTCTCACCTTGTCTCAAAAAGGATTTAAGGGGGTTGAGGCTTTTAGAACAGTACTAAAGAGTGATGGTAACTGCTCCCATGGGCCAGTCGCTTCAACAGGCCTCAGTTTTTTCTCCTATAAATGGGAACAACCCTTGCCATCTCTACCAGGAGGGTCAGGGTGGTGAAGGCAAGGATTTCTGGAGTGGAAGTGGGCAAAGGCTCCTCCCTAATTCCCCTGTCTCAAACACCTAACCACACGACAGAATATATCTGTGTCAGGGACACAGAAACTGGCTCTGAAACGAGCCGAGAAACACTCAGAGAATCATATACTAAGTGCCCAACCACCCAAAGAGACTCCTTGGAAGGTGCCACAAGAGGGTACTTCCAGAGAGAGAAAAAAGAGTGACAAGAACAAGAGGGAAGGAGCAGCTAGAGAAGATCAAGGATGGAGGGGGGAAGAGGAGAGGGCGAGATTGGGAAGACCATACCATCCTTCAGTTTCTCGTCCTGGGGGAAGGGCCCATCTGGGAGCACATCTGCAGCAATGAGCACTGTCCGGGAGTCCTCCAGCACCTGAGGGAACCCCACCTGGGCTGAGTGGCTTTGAAAAGGTCTTCCCAGACCGGCCCCAGCCCCATTTACTTCAACGCTACTTCAAATCTTCTGAGGGGCTTCCCTGGTGGCGCAGTGGTTAAGAATCCGCCTGCCAATGCAGGGGACATGGGTTCGAGCTCTGGTCCGGGAAGATCCCACATGCCACGGAGCAACTAAGCCCGTGCGCCATAACTACTGAGCCTGCGCTCTAGAGCCCGCGACACACAGCTACTGAGCCCTCGTGCCACAACTACTGAAGCCCGCGCGCCTAGAGCCCGTGCTCCGCAACAAGAGAAGCCACCGCAATGAGAAGCCCGCGCACCGCAATGAAGAGTAGCCCGCACTCGCTGCAACTAGAGAAAGCCCGCGCATAGCAACGAAGACCCAACATACCCAAAAATAAATAAATAAATAATAAAAATAAATTAATTACAAAAAAAAAAATGTTTCTGTGCATGCGCTTCCGCCTCATTGAACACCATCCCCTTGGGGAACTCCTACGCATCCATCGGTGCCCATATCAAAGACCAGGCCTGCCATGAGCTGCCCGCTGCCTGCATGCACCTTAAAGAGCCCCTTGAGCATGACATCAAGGATCTTGTACTGCTGGTGGACATCGTTCAGCTGTGCTAGGTTTTTCAGCGCCAACAGCTGCTCCCGCCGCTTCACCTCAAACATCTTCTTGTCTGAGCAGCATTAAGTTAAGGAACTGGCACCAGTTCTCCTGCCTGGATAATCCAGTGGTCCCGATCGAGAGGGTCCACCCTGGCCAGCAAGGCTCTGCCAGGGGCATAGATGTGCATGCCTGGGACTCCCCAGGGAACGAATAAACTCTCTGAGAAGCATATGAATCCTGCAACATATCACTCATCCACTTCAGAGGATTCCACACTCGACAACCTGAATACAACCCTCAGGACCTGGCTCCTGCCCTCCCCTCCCCATGGTCTTTCCCCAATCTCCCACAGCCACGCACTGCTCCCAGAACCTCTGCTCCTCTGCTCACACTGTACACTCTGCCTGGGGTGCCCCCCACCCTTCTCTATGAGTTTCTATTCTTTCAAGACCCAGCCCTTGGGTACGCAGCCCAGTATGCCAGGGCTTGGTCTCCGGCCAGGGTCTCACCCAAAAAGAACGAGGCACATGTACAATCCTCAGAGTCCTCATGGCTCTGAGATATATGCCTTGCCTTCTCAATTTAACATATGGGGAAACTGAGGTTCAGAACAGAACTGACTTGATCAAGGTCTGGTTAGAGCACCTTACTTCTTCTCTCCTGTTCCTATTAGGGGGGTCTGCTCCATCCCTGGAATCTCCCAAGGGGTTGTGGGTATAGAGAAACCTCATTTATAGACCCCTCAAAAACACCTCCAACCTCAAAGGATACAGATCTCCAGGCTCGGGTCCAGGGAGGTCCTCAGGGTGTCTGTGACTCCTGTCCCAGACAGTAGCAGGACAGGGAGGAAGGCCAGGAACTGAAGAAGGTCCATATCCAAGACTCTGGAGCTAGGGGAGTAACCCAGAGAAAGAAGGTGAGACCCAGAGCTTGGTGTTATATGAAACAGAAAGTGAGTTGAACAGCAACTTCCCCTGACATGACACAGCCTCCAAATACCAAGAACCCAGCTTTGGGAAGCCCTGGAGCCCCAGTTCCCAGCCCAGGGCCAGTGACCAACAGACACAAAATAAAGACATGGGATGATAGGAGGGAGGGAGAAAGATAAAGTCAGCAAGGCAGGGATGCTTAGAGAACAGGGATCAATGCCTGGAACCCTGCACTGGAGCTCTGGCTCTGCCTGACTTCGGCACCTTGGGCAAATTGCTCAGCCTCTCTGAGCTTCATCTTCCTCACTGCAAAATGCGGATAAGGAAGTCATCTCCCTGTTGCAGAGACAGAAGGCTGGGTGAGGCACTGTGCCTGAGGAAGGAGGGCCTGGTCAATATCATTGCCTCTCAATTCCCCCATCCTGGCCTCTCAGGAGGCCCAGGCAGTCAGAGATGTGAAACTTCTGGGGTTTCCCACCTTTCCTGACTTCTGTCATCAGAAAGGAAGAAGGGGTGCAGGGTGGGAAGGGAGGCAAGACAGTCTTGAGATAAGACGGCTGTTATTCTCTTAGGAACCACAGGCACCACAAGCAACACCTGTTCCTATCTAGGCAACATTCTCCAATTGCCTACTGAGTACCTGTCATGTTCTAAGCACTGTTCTAGAGCCGGGAATACGGCAGTGACAAACAAAATTCCCTGCACACTGGTACTTTCATCTCTAGTAGGGTTAAGAGACAACCAATAAAGTTGTAAAAGAAGCACAGAAAGATGAGAGGGAGTCAGCAAAGTGCAGTATTAAATACAGTAGTCAGAAGCAGCCTCTACTCAGATGATAGCTGCCCAACTGTACCCACGTGGAGACCAAAGCACAGAAAAATGAGGTGACTGCCCAAAGTCACTCATGGATTCTCAGGCTAAACCAAGAGTCTTAATGAGCACAGGCTATCTCAGAGCTGGCCACTGTTCTACTACGGCACCTAGGTATGTCCTAGAGATGCTCAGTTATTGACAGTGAGACCCCACACAGATCAACCAGAGAACCGCCCCCACCCCACGCTGATGAGACAACTGAAGCCTAGAGAATGGGAAGAAATAGTTCAAGCTCACCCAGAACCCTTACCTTCCACCGTCACGCTCCAGACTCAAGGGAACCAAACACTGGTTAAGGCAGAACTTGGGGTCAGGGGAAATCAGACAGCCGGTAATGACTGAAGCAGGAAGAAGTGGGAAAAGAAAGCCGAAAAAGCGGACTGCGTGGGGCAGATCCTGCTGTCTCTACTGTTACTCCCACTTATCCGCCTCTCAATCCCGCTCCCTGCCCCATGAGTCCCCAGAGCTCTTCCCGGCTGGGCGTGCGACTGACTCCGAGGCCATTCTGCAGAGGTGGCTTGGTGGTGAATCCTGAGCCGGCAAACCGGGCTCGGAGACCAGGGTCGCTGCCCCTAGCCTTTAGAGCTCCGGGAAGAGAAAGTCTTTCTAACGAGGAGAGCCGTCCGGGTCCGCGAATCCCAACCCCCACCCTGTGCAGCCAGTTCTGGGCCCTCGGTCCCACCCCCGCCCCCCAACGGGAGCCTGCCTGCCCGGCACCCCCGCCCCCACGTACCAGGCCGGGCGGGCGGGCGGACAGGAGTCAGCGTGCACCTCGCCTCGAGGGTCCGCAGACGACCGGCAGAGGCGCGGAACCTCAGTGTCCCAGAGCAGCCACGCAGGAACTGCCGAGCGCCGCCCCGCCCACCGCGCCGCCCCCGCCCAAAGATCGTGGGCCGCGACGGCAGCTCTTTGACCTAACTTCCGGCCCCGCCCAGTAGGCTCCGGCGCTAGCCCTGCCGGAGGTCCGTGGGAGTTCGGTCCCGCCCACCCTGCGTGGCGGCTTGCGCACTTGCCGCGTTAAGGTCGGGTTGGAGGAAATAGTCAGCCTGCGGTGTGTGTCTAAAGTGAAGGACGCGTCAGCAATAATGAGGCCCTAACCCCTGCCGGCCGGGCGGCCTCCCCAGCGCCCTCCCCGAAACTGTTTCGTTAGCTGAGTGTTTTTTTTTTTTTAATATTTATTTGGCTGCACCGGGTTTTAGCTGCGGCGCGCGGGATCTTCCTTGCTGCATGCGGGATCTTCCTTGCTGCATGCGGGATCTTTAGTTGCGGCATGTGAGAATCTACTTCCCTGACCAGGGATCAAACCCCGGCGCCCTGCATTGGGAGTGGGGAGTCTTAAGACACTGGACCACCAGGGAGGTACCAGCTGAGTGTTTTTTAAACTGCAGTTGTCAAGATCAGTTTAGTGGGTCGTGGCTAACACTTTTCTGTTTTTAAGTAACGTGCAGTGCAGAGTTGGGGCATACCCTGCTCGCCCCTCGGATCCACCAAGTTCTAACCCAAGTCCGTGGGGTCCTTCCCTGTCCTATCATTAGGACGGAGTGCAGCCCAGTTTTGCATAGGGTCAGTCCAGCCAGACCCAAGGGCTAGCCAGTTACAGGCACGGGGCCCTGGCAGACAGGCGGGAAGGGAGTTAAAGGCCCTGGTGAGCTGAGCTCAGAACACGTGCGGGCAGTTGTGGAGGGCAGACATTGAAAGAACTGCATACGTGTGTGCACAAATACACGCTCTGAGGAGGGCTGGGAGAGAAAGGAACACAGGGGACCTACTCTAGCCAGGGAAGAGCTGAGCTGGGGCAGTTTCCCTCAGCTAGGAAGGCTGAGAAGGTTTTGACCTGCTCACCTTCCTTGCCTGGAAATTGTACCTCTCTCCACTTTCACCTGAGGTGAAGCAGCACGTAAAGTACTTCCCAGAGCACTTGGACCACAGCAGCACCAAACACATGGCCTTTCTCTGCCCCTTCTGCCCCAAGGATGGCCTGACTGACGTTTTCAACTGAGGTAACCAGCTGGCATTAGCAGAACAAATCCCTCCCCGTCTCTCCCTGAGGAGGCCATCCATCCTGAGGAACCAGCTGGAGGGAGCCAAGATAAGTCCAAAGTGAAATGTTTTTGGAGAGCCCACACAGGCACGTGAGTATATCACTATTTCCGGATTCTATTTCAACAATGGAGTAAATGGCTCCAGATGAACGGCTGCAGTTGTCATCCATTTCCCCCAAACCACCGCGCCCTGACTTTGTCTTCTCCAGGTCTCAGTTCTGTTTCTGGGCCTTCAGGTCCTGAGGGTCAGTCTCTGATGTGGGACAGGGATACAGCCACTCCTCCCAGGCAGCTGGCAGCAAACATGAGAGGAGAACAGCAGAGAGGTGGGGCCAGCCATGGGAGAACCACACTTCCAGGGCCCAAAAAGGCAAAAACAGTCAGACAAGAGCAGAGGTGCACCTGAGAAGAGTGGGATGGATTCTAAAATTGAGACCTGAACACCTGGGCTACATAGTTGCTATACATCAGGGAACGGTTCCACGGAAAGGGTTAGGAGGGGAGCCAGGGAGGCCACACGCACACCTCCAGACCACAGTGTCTCTGGAGCACCACAGCGACCCCTCAGAAGGCCGGTGAGCACTGCCCACAGCCCCAGGCTTTCTCAGGGACGTGCCAGTCACCCAGCACCCTCCCCCACCATGTTGTGCTTAGGGCAGCGTCTGTGCCAACCAGGCTTGGGCAACTTTCTCCAAAGCTCCTGGGGAAGGACTAGCTCCCTTCTGAGTTTGGTGATATGACTTGGAGATGGTCATGTCTGGGGTCAAATCCTGATGCTATCACTGTGTGATTCTGGGCCTGTCATTTAACCTCTCTGAGCTACGGTACAACTGTGTTAACACTCCTAGCTACTGTGAGGATTAGATACAGTGCATGTAACATGACTGGCCCTGGGTAGGAACTTAATAAACAGAGCAAGTCATTGTCATTGCTACCACTGTTATTCTCACTGACCCCTGCTTGCCTTAGAAGATGGGGCTGTAGACAGTGCAACTCTCTATCCTGAAGCATGACGCTATAGCTTCCCATTGCCTGGGTGACCTTGCCCAGGCCAAAGCTCCCAGATGCAAGAAAGGATACATCATGTCTTGTAGGGGCGGCTGGGCAGTGGAGGCCCTGGGGGAAAGACCCTCCAAGGAGGCCTGCAGGGTCTGGGCCATGCGATGATCAGCCAGGAGGCCCATGCTCTGGACCTGGGGGGAGAAGAGGGTGGGGAAGACAGGCTTTCTTAGTGCCCACTCCATAGAAGCCCTCTCTACCCTCCACCCCCTGCACTCCTGACCTCCCATTGGCTGCTATGGCTAGAGCTCCCCGCCTCCACAGGGAAGACGGTATGGAGGGTCTGGCCTCACAGTGACTAAATAGCATCCCCTTCCCACCCACCTGCAGGAAGAAGGCACGCAGAGCCTGGAGTGTGGTGCTGGAGAGGGTAGAGAGGTCAGCCAAAGCTGCGCCTTGCAGAACGTGGCCCACCTCTTCACGAGAGAGGATGCCGCTGCTCCGGAACCGCACAAACTGGCCCAGGGAGAGAAGCCCCAGACATGTAGTGATTCGGCATCTCCTTCATTCACAGATATTTGCTGTGCCCTGCCGGGCTCAGCACTGGGCTGGGGGCATGGATCTGAAGCCCACAGAACTCTGCCTTCAAGAGCTCAGTGTTGGTAGGCAGGGGTGGGGTTGTGTCACAGGAAAGTGAGGTGATGAGGATTGCAAGACCCTGAGAGTTTGCTCTGCTGACCCCTTCAGTCCCCCACTCCCACCCTGCCCCTCACACTAGACTGTGTGTGGTTACCCAGACACACCACCACATGCTCATATACTTGCTGTTCTCACTTCAATACTGTACCTGCAATACTTTTCCTTCTCTTTGCCTATTAATCCTTCAAGCCTCAGCTAAAATGTTACCTTCACTGCTGAATGTTTTCATTTTATTAAAGAAATACAGGCATTAACTGGGTGCTTACTATATTCTTACTCACTTCTCCCTCCCAGCTCTAGCAGAAGCAATTACTCTTTTCTCTGGGTTCCTACACCAACCATTGATTTATTCATTGATCCACTTCACTATCATTCACAAGCTCGCTGCCTTGTTTATTCAGTGGGCACTTACCATGTTCTAGGCACTTAGCATTATCTTCTACTCTTCCATTAATAACATCATATTTTAACTATTAATTTCCTCATCTACCTCCTTCTCTAGACTGAGGGACCTTTAAGGCAGAACATTTGGCTCACTGACGTCTTTGGTACCTAGCACAGGATCTGGCAGGTGGTGGGCAGGCCCTGGTCAATGTTTCATGAGTGAATGAGAAAGAATGTCTGGGTAGTCTGGGCAGAGGAGATGTGGGCATTCAGAGGAATTCTCTAGGCAGGCTTCTTGTAGGGTGAAGGCTCATCCAGCTCCTCTACCTTCTTGTAGGATGACATTCTTCACACCACAGGACCATCCTTTCTGCACTTACCAGGGTCATGAGCCTCAAGAGCTCAGCTCTGAGGAAGGAATTCTCTCCAGCATCCAGGAGGGTAAATAGCAAAAACCGATTCCAGGGCTGGGAGGCCACATGGAGTGCTATGGGAAACACCAGTCAACCGTGCGTTGTTAATGCTGCTTTTCCAAAGGCCTTGGAACATTGCTAAAGAAAACTTTCTCCTATTGGCTCAAAACAGGGTTGCTCAGCAAAGGCAGGGCATTGGACAAGCTGACCCCAGTGGGTTTCTTTCTCCTCAGCTTCTATCCACCCATGCTGCCTGGCACAGGGAGACCACATATCCCACTATTGTGGGAGGCAGGCAACAGGAAGAGCTCTGCCACTTAAGAGCTATGTGACCTTGGTTGGGGCAAGTTGCTTAACCTCCCTGAACCTCAGTGTCCTCATCTGTATGATGGGCATGGCAGTACCTTGCAGTATTGTTAAAAGAATTAGACAAAATGAGTGTGAATCAGGGAGCTCCCTGGTGGCCTAATGGTTAGGATTCTGGGCTTTCACTGCCATGGCCTGGGTTCAATTCCTGGTTGGGGAACTGAGATCCTGCAAGCCACGTGGCTCCGCCAAAAAAATGAGTGTGAATCACAGAACAGAGGATGGGAGTCTGGGGTGGGAGGGTGGCAGGTGCTGGCCCCCTCCAATCTCCCCCAGGGGAACATCAGAGAATGGGGAGGGTTTCTACCGATGTCTGGACTCCGGGCATGCAGGTAGTCAAGCAAAGCCTCCAGGCAGCCGACACAGGCATGGGACAACAGAGGGTCCTTCTGCAAGAAAACAACAAAAACAAAAAACCCACAGAAGTTCACGTCAGGTTTTGCTACCAGTGGATTTTGGTGCCAACCAAGAAAAAAACATTTGGTTTTCAAAACAATTTAGATTTCAGAATTTCAGGTTTGGGATTGTGGCTCTGTAGATAATCAAGAAATGTTTGTTGGTTTCATCTCTCACCCACACACAAAGCACAGTGCTTATACTGATGATTTACCTACATTTGAGAGACTGTTTTGCTTCAGAAAAGGATGGGCCCTGGGCCCCATTAAGAGATTCACAGATTACAGATTCTGTAAGAGCCACACAGTTTATCTAAGCCAGTGCATGTAAATCTTTTTTTAAAGCAGCAGAACCTTTCATCAAACAAAATTTTATGCTCTAATAAGCATAAGAAAAGAACTTAGGGTTAGGGAGATGCAAATTAAAACCACCTTGAGATACCACTACACACTCATCAACAGCTAAAACTGACTGACAGTACCAAGTGTTGGCAAGAATGTGAAGCAACTGGAACTCTCGTGCACTCCTGATGGGAAGGAAACATGGTGCAGCCACTTTGGAAAACAGTCTGATGTTGTTTTATTTTGTTTTAATTATTTATTTATTTACTTTTTTGGCTACATTTGGTCATCGTTGCTGCCCACGGGCTTTCTCCAGTTGCAACGAGCAGGGGCCACTCCTCATTGCAGTGCACAGGCTTCTCATTGTGGTGGCTTCTCTTTTTTTTTTTTTTTTTTAATTTATTTTTGGCTGTGTTGGGTCTTCGTTTTCTATGCTAGGGCTTTCTCTAGTTGCGGCGAGCGGTGGCCACTCTTCATCGCGGTGCGCGGGCCTCTCACTGTCGCAGTCTCGCGGCCTCTCTTGTGGCGGAGCACAAGCTCCAGACGCGCAGGCTCAGTAGCTGTGGCTCATGGGCCTAGTTGCTCCGTGGCATGTGGTATCTTCCCAGACCAGGGCTCGAACCCGTGTCCCCTGAATTGGCAGGCAGACTCTCAACCACTGCACCACCAGGGAAGCCCCAAGGCTTCTCTTGTTACAGAGCACGGGCTCTAGGCACGCAGGCTTCAGTAGTTGTGGCACGCGGGCTCAGTAGTTGTGGCTCACAGGCTCTAGAGCTCAGCCTCAGCAGCTGTGGTGCACAGGCTCTGTTCTCCATGGCATGTTGTTCTTCCCGGACCAAGGATCGAACCCGTGTCCCCTGCATTGGCAGGAGGATTCCCAACCACTGTGCCACCAGGGAAGTCCCAGTCTGATGGTTTCTTATAAAGTTAAACATACACTTACCATATGTGGTAGGCATTTAAGATGGTCCCATGACCTTTGCTCCCAGATGTGACTCCTGTGATTAGGTTACATTACATGGCAAAAGGGAGATTGTTTGGGTGGGTCCAATCTAATTACACCAGTCCTTTAAAAGCAGAATTTTCTCTGGCTGGTAGCAGAAGAAGAACCAGAGAGTCCGGAAGTGTGAGAAGGACTCAACATGCATTGCTGGTTTGAAGATGGAGGGGCTGTGTGAGAAAAAATGTGTGCAACCTTAAAGAGCTGAAAGAGCCACCCACCCCCAACAGGAGGAAGAAGTGGATTCTTTCCCAGCTCTCCCAAATAAGCACCCAGCCTGACCAATACCTTGATTTCAGCTTTGTGAGACCCTAAGCAAAGAACCTGGTCGAGCCCACCCAGACTTCCGACGTAGAGAATTGTCAGATAATAAATGGGTGTTGTGTTAAGCCATTACATTTGTGATATGTAGTTACACAGCAATAGAAAACTAATATGTCATTTGACCCAGCAATCCCACTCCTAGGTATTTATCCAAGAGAAATAAAAATGGGTATTCACAAAGACTTGTACTTCAGTCTTTATTCATGATAGCCAAAAATCTGGAAGTCCCAAATATCTATCGGTAGGTGAATGGATCAACAAATTGTGGAATAGCCACATGATGGGCTACTAATCACCAATAAAAAGAAATGAAGTACTGATAACACACAACAATATAAATGAATCTCAAAAGCATTAAGCTAAGTGAAAGAAGACAGACACATAAGACCACATACTGTATGATTTCATTTATATGGAATTCTAGAAATGGTAAAACTGTAGTGCCAGAAAGCAGATCAGTGTTTGCCAAGGGTCAGGGATGGGGAGAGGGGACTGACTAAACAGAGGTCCAAGGGAACTTTTTGTGGTGATGGAAATCTATACCGGGATTGTGGTGGTGTTTACAAAACTGTGTATGTTTGTCAAAACTCATCTAGTTGTACCCTTAAAATCAGTGAATTTTATTGCATGTAAGTTATATCTCAATAAAACTGATTTTTTAAAATGTAAAAACAAACTAACAACCACAAAAATCCTATGCTCTCCTCATGCTATTCTTTGGAAGGCAGCAACCTGGAGGTTAAGGTATGGGACAGACTTGGGTTTGAAGCCTTGCTTGGTCACTTACCATCTGTGTGATCCTGGCCAAGGTTACTTGATTTTGCTAAGTGGGGATAAAAAGATTACTTGGGCTGCCAAGAGGGTAAGATGAGCAATGCATACAGAGGGTTTAACCAGTGGTTGGCACAGAGTTAACACTCAAAAAATGGTGACTATACTGAAGGAAAAAAAAAAAATCAGTTGGAAATTAATCCCAGGCAATGACTTGTTTATTTATGTATTTATACTATACAGGTAAATCATAGGATAAATATTCTTCCCACTGTTTAAGATTCTACTAAGATCCTATAATAAAATAATTCTGTTATATTTTTTTTAAAAATGGTGAATATTTTAGTGAAATGTATAATAGGGGAAACACTCTCGCTCTTTAACAACCCCTAAGTCTCCTTCACAGGATCCCTAAGGTCTTTAAGACCTACAGTTTGAAGTGGTTGAGCTAACTCACTAACCTCATTTTAAAGCTGAGAAAACTGAGGCCCAGAGAGAAAATACTTGACCTGAGGACACCTGGGTGGTAGGTGGCAGGTCTAGAAACAAATCCTAGGCCTTGTGCCCTTTCTCCTTCTCCAATCTAAAATTAACTCTTAACCAGTGGGCACTTCCACCCTTTTCCTAGGTACCCAAGATTAGCCAGTTCAAATGCAGCCTCTCCTGTGGAGCCTTCCTTGATTCAAATAATAGGTCATTTTGCCATTAATTATAATTTCTTGTGTTTCCTACAATCTGTGAGTGCTTAAATGGCTGAAACGGCATCATATTCATTTCTGCGTCCTCATTCACTCATTCAACAAACATTACTGAATGCCAGTTCTGTGGGAGGCTTTATGCTGGGTAGTGAGTGTAAGGGAATCATTTTCCCCCTCTCTATGTTCTGAATATTAAATCAGGAACTTCAGCCCTTTCAGAAACATTAAAGAGAAAGCATTTGCCCTTCCTCCCACCTCTAACTGGCTCCTCCTCACCCAACGAGAGATTTATCTAACAAGTGAGATGCTAGCTTAACACCTACTGAGCCATCAGGGCAGGACTAAGGTATTAAAGGTCATGCTCCCATGAACTCAAACTCTTAAGATCTTGGCCAGCTGGCTAAGTGTCCAACATGGACATTATGGAAATGCAAACACAATTTACCTGCCTATGGGCTCCTGGTCTGGCCCAGGGGAAGGAGGGTAGTTAAAAAATCCTTTTGGATAAGATATGATAAAGCAAGCATAGTAAAATGTTAATGGTAGAATGTACATGGTGGGTATATGAGTGTTCACTGTAAAATTCTTTCATTTTTGCTGTATGTTTGAAAAATCTCAGACTAAAAAAAAGCCCGTTCTGACCTTAAGTCCCAGCTACATTCTACTATGGTGTTTACCAGCAATAAAGCTGATGCTTTGGTTCTCATTTGATTCCTGATTTCCCAACTGGATTTGAACCCACAAGGGGAAGGAGACACAAAGATTAACCAGACACAGTCCCTACCTTTGAGGAGCTCACAGCCTGGGGAAGACCGATATGAAAATGGGAACTCACAACAGAGAGAGGTAAGTGCTGTACGTGATAGAGGTTTGATCCATGAAGAGCACAGAGCCTTTGAATAGATGTGCTGGCAGGACAAGACTCGGCATCCACACAGCCCGCACAGGGCCCACTTCTGGAGCATTCTCTACATCCTCACATTTCCCCACTTCCCCCAACCTGTGCACAGGCCCAGTGGGGATCAATCCTTGAACATAATCTCCCACAGTCAACAGCCGTATCAAATATGTCTGTCATTATCTGGGCGGCCAGTGGAGACCATTCAAATCAAGGCCCCACCCCTCCCCCGAGGAAGTCTCTGCAACTCCTCTCACTCATTTGCTGGTTGCCCCCACCTCCCTCTTCTTGCCCACGATGCCTTGCCATCAGACCAGACCACGTGGATCTGTGACCATCGGTCGTCGGCAAGCTTTAAGGAGCAGGAGAAGAGAGTCCAAGTCTAACTAAAACAGCATAAACACCTGGGGCCTTGGTCACCCTACAGTGACCAGCTCATATTTGAAAATAACAGACAATAAGCTCCTTGAAAGAGAAGAAAGTCTCAAGGAATCATGGGCGGGAACGGGCCAGAGGGCCAGGGACGGGGAATGAGTCCATATCAGAGAACAAAATTGTGCTGCCATCAAGATCAATCCGATCTCTGATGCCCCCTACCCTCGGGGACCTAGGACAAGTCACTTGATATTTCCAGCCCAGCTCAAGCACCTCCCCCAGAAAGGCTTCTCTGACAGCCACCCTCACAGTCACCCTACGCCAGCCTGTAATGTACGTCCTGTGCCCCCACTGTGCAGTGCTTCCCTTCAACCCAGCACTGCCCACTCTGTGTTAGCACCTCTTATCCACATGGCACCATCCACCGCCCCCTGAAACTGTTAACTTCTCAAAGGCGGGAATCTGATCGATCTCCTTGCCCCCACCACCCTTCACAGTATGTGATCGCTGGATAAACAATGATCTCCAAGAATCCTCTAAGCTGTAAAACACAAACCCCTCTGAGGTGGACATCTACTGTTTTTGCTTGTCCAGGATCCATTCCTCCTTCTTCTAAGAACAGTTTTCTCTTGCAGAACCATTCCTCTCTTATGTTTAGTCCATGTGAGTTAGGGAGAGCTGACCATATGCCCCAGCCTCCAGGAGAGGACACTCACCCAAGCCAGGTCAATCAGAGCATCCCATGTTTTGGGCATAGTGACTGCCACATTACCAAGCCAGGCTAATGAGACTCAATTCTGGGGACTACTAGGAAAGAGAAACTTTCTTTCTGCTGGAGGGACATATGCCAGGAGCTGCTGCTGGTCATCCTACCATCCCATGAGAATAAAGCTGACAGAGAAATGCAGAGCCAAGAGATGGAGACAGTTCTGATGACACTGTCTGAGCCTCTGGGATCCCAGCTGTGCCTGAAGCCAGTTTTGACCCCTGGACTTCTCAGTTATGAGACAGCTTGAGTTTCATTTCTGTCACTGTAACTTTAAAACCAGTCAATCCTCTCTCTAGGCCTTGGTGGGAATACCAGGATCTTGACAGGCAGCCACCCCTTCCTGCTGTCATCCTGGGAGAAGCAGGCTCCACTGCCAGGGTCCCACTCCACAAAGGCCTTACCTGAACCAGGAGGTTCTGCAGTCCGATGACCAGGGACAGCACTTGTGATGTTCCCAGTGGAGCTAGGACAGTGTCCTCAGGGGCTGGCGGTGGCTGGGCCCCTGAGGGCAGCAGGGTAACCAGGGCAGAGGAAAAGCTTTGTTGCAGGGCTGTCCGCAGGAAGCGTAAGATGGCAGCTGAAAGTAGAAAACTCCTTACACCCAGTTCTTGCCTCATTCCCCAACTCCCCACCAGCTCTGTCACAGGGGGAGGACAATGGGGATAATAATGGGGTGACCACGGGCTGGTCTGGGTGGGGTGGTCTCATCTCAGAATCTAGGGGAAAGGTTTTTCTTCTCCTGCTAGAGGCCCTTGGTCCCACACCTGAGAGCAGTGCAGCCTTTTTCTTCGGAAAGCTGAGGGCCTTCAATACTTGGTCCAGTTCCACAGACAGTGTCTGATGAACCTGGCAGGGCAGAGGGTAAAGGGATAACCCCCACATTCTGGGAGCTTGGGCAGAAAACCACCTGCTACAATATCTCTTTTACCCCCCCTACACATACCCGCTACATCCAGAAGGACAGAGGAGGCCACACAGAGTCTTGTGAGCCTCACCGATCCTGGATTCAGGAGCTTGAGGAGGAAAATCAAGCCCAGACCTGGAGAACCCTGCTTCTCCCAAATTTCCCCCATCCTCAGAGAGCTCCTGCACCAGGGAGTCTTTCCCAGCCTTAGCTGTGGGTCAGTCTCCTCTTCAGCCCACCAACCACCTAAGTCAGATCTGGAGTCCGATGGCCCGGAATCAAAATCCTGGCTCTGCCACTTGCCAGCTGTATGGCCGTGGGCAAGTCACCGCACTGCACCTCTCTCAGCCTGCCTTACTTCCTTCACCTACGAAATGGGAACAGTGCCACCTGCTTTCACTCCCTCCAGAGCTATCGTGAAGAACAGCTGAGGATCAGCATCGTAAATGTGCTCCTTAATGTCAAAGCAATGACCACACTGAGGGGTTAGTTTGGGTGACAGGTTCAAAGCTGTGAGTCTGCTCTGCTCTCCTTACCCAGAACATAAGCTTCCTGAAGGCAGCTTTTCCTCTACTTGGATCTACAAGTGCTTGACACAAAGCAATTCCTCAAAAATGCTTGTTAGGGCTTCCCTTGTGGTGCAGTGGTTAAGAATCCGCCTACCAATGCAGGGGACACGGGTTCGAGCCCTAGTCTGGGAAGATCCCACATGCCACAGAGCAACTAAGCCCGTGCACCACAACTACTGAGCCTGCACCCTAGAGCCCGCGAGCCACAACTACTGAACCCACGTGCCACAACTACTGAAGCCTGCGTGCCCTAGAGCCCGTGCTCCGCAACAAGAGAAGCCACCGCAATGAGAAGCCTGCACACCACAATGAAGAGTAGCCCCCACTAGCTGCAACTAGAGAAAGCCCACGCGCAGCAACGAAGACCCAACGCAGCCAAAAAAAAAAAAAAAAAAAAAAAAATGCTTGTTAGCTGGTGGAATTGGCAGGTTCCAGGCAGAAGAACCAACTTGTATAAAGGTATGGAGATGCCATACTAATCTAAGATGTAAACAGAGGAAGCTGTGTGTGGAGGTTATATGGGAACTCTGTGCTATCTGCTCGATTTTTTTGTAAATCTAAAACTGTCCTAAAAATAACAGCTATTAAAAATCAACCAAAAACAAACAAAAGAAGTACTGAGATGTGAAAGAGCACGGTTGACTGGGAGAAGAGCAAACACTTGGTCAGAGGACAGGAAAGGAGGGTAGAATGGCAGAAAGTAAGGCTGCAGAGGGGCCTGGTAGGAAGGGTCTCAGCAGCCATGAGGAGAACAAAAAGGCTGCTGAAGGAGAGTGAGCAGAGGGGAAGTGTGGACAGACCGTGGCCACAGGGATAGGAGAGGTGGAGCAAGGGAGAAGCTGGAGGCCAGAAGATTGTGAACAGGCCATATTAGTGGTGAGGATGAATGATCAGGCCTGAACTAGGGCAGAGGGGAGGACTTAAGAGTAGAGGTAGTTACGTAATTGGCTAGTTATGAGCTGAGGGCCAGGGCAGAACCAACGACAAGGCGCAGGCTTCCATCCAGGCAGGTGACTGCAGGGCTAGGGGTGGGCCCAATAGCCTCACATAGAAAAGTAGGAGAGGTTCCTGTCCCAAATCAACCCCATTGGCAACTACCTGAGGATCTGCTATAGCGTAGATGTGCCACAGCTTACTGAAACCCTAGAGGCCAAACTTGAAAACTCACTTCACTTCTACACAAATGTGTGCGCCTGGCATTAGATTGGCACAGGGCTGGGCACAGTGCGAGGACACCTCAAAGGCTAGGAGATGGTTTCTGTCCACTAGGGGCAGCCAGCCTTAGGGAGGAAACACCTGAATGTGAAGCAGCCCACAGAGGAGCTCATGCAGGGCACTAGGATGACAAGGTCGTACAAGAGGGAGGGGCTGAGAGGAAACGGGGTGCTCTGTGGATATGTCCATGGCTCTCCTGTTCCCTGCATCACCTTCTCAAACAGTCACATGACAGCTTACACATGTATGGCACTCACAGCTTGCCACCCACAACTTCAAGGTCACCCGCTGGATTCTGCCTTCTTGTCCAGTCTGACAGTCCATTCCCTACACTCCAGCCACGCAGTACCTCATCACTCTTCAAATATATATACCAACTCTTAAATTTGTGCAGCTTCAGGCCTGTGCTCATATCATTCTCTTTGCCTGGAGCGCCCTTCCCCCGCTATTTTTGTCTGGTACAGTCCTGCTTACCTTTCAGGGCTTTGCTTAAAGATTACAACACAAGTTCCCCAAGTGTGGGGTATTTACTGTATTCATTTTTTATCCCTCTGTGCCTCGAACACAGCCTGGCATGCAGGTGGTCCACGTGTGCTAAATGGATTAATGTAAACCAACTTGACAACAGCCTTGAATGTTTTTTCCCTGTTTTGTAGGCAAGGAAACTGAAGCTCAGAGAGTTAAATACCTTGCCAAGGTTACACAACTAATAAGCCACAGATCTGGGATCAGAACTCAAGATCTTGTCAGTCCTTGGAGTGCCACCCATGCGCCAAAGTTACGAGGGTTAGAAACTAACCTGCAGATTGCCATCGTGCTGCTGGGCAGAGAAGGAGGCAGTGAGCAGCCAGGCGGAGCAGAGGAGCTCGGTCCTGGGAGAGCCCTCCTCAGCCCAGGTGAGGGCCAGCGTCTTCTCTAGAAGCTCTATCAGGGCCGTGCTGCTCAGGAGCACTGCAGCAGCTGTAGAGGGTTGGGCAGGGCAGCTGGTGTTTAGTTAGCACCCGATGGGTGCTTCACACACATGGTGAATGAACAAAAGGATCAGCTTAAGGCTCTAAGTTTCATTTCGGAACCACAGGTTACTGGAACCAGAAAGGACCTTAGGCCCATCCGATCCAGCCACACACCCCCTTTTTTATTTTTTTTAAGATGGAAAAACTGAGGGCAGCAAGGGCCATAGACACTGCCCAGCACCCTTCCTCTTCACTATGCCAGCCCGGGCCCCAGCACCTCTCTTCTGACTGCCCAGCGTGGTCTGATGAAGGCTCCAATACAGGAAGTTGAAGGAGGGCTGCAGGATGTCTGTGTCAGTGGGACTGCATTTCCCACACAGCTTGCTCACTGCAAGAGATGAGAGTGCCCTGGAGCCCCAGTGCTCAGAACTCCATGGCTTTAGCACACACCAGCACTCACACTTCTTACAGCTAGTGGCCCTCAATTGGCTAATTTCAGATGTCAGTCTTGGGGACCAAGCACAAACTAAGCACCCCTGATATTACGGCCAATGGAAAGAAACAGTGACAAACCCGAAGATATGTTCACACCCTCCATCTGAACAAACATCAGGCAAGCAGCCCACAGCTGCACATTAGAACAGACTTCACAAGTGTAGGTGGTCAAAAGGCATCCTATGACAGCGCTCATGCCAGCACAGGTTGGAGAGTCTGCAGAGGTCATACAGGCCAACCTGCCACCATCAGCAGAAAGAAGATCCAGTCTCTGAATTCTTCCAGCAACAGGGCACTCACCACCTTCACAGGGGAGCTCTGTAACCGTCAACGTGCTGTTCCCTAAACTTGCCGTATTCTCTCTCTCACACCACCTCCACCTGGCTAACTCCTTTCCTCCTATTCAGCAATCAAGATTCAGCTCAAACTTCGCCTTCCTCATGAAGCCTTAATCTCTCAAGGCAAGATTAAACGCCTCTTCATGCTCTGCCAGCCCTCAGCAGAGCAGTTACTACACTGTAGAGTAGACATCTACAGAGCACATCCCTTTCCTCTTGGGAATTACCACTCCTTGCTCCCCCGCCCCCCACCATCCTAGATAGGAAACCTACCTAAGTCTCCATTCTTTTTTTTTTTTAAATTCAAACAGAAAGTCACAAAAATTATACTCATTCTCATCAGTTCACTCAGTCCCATGTAATTAATTTTTTTTATCTTGATCTTTTGTTAGCGCTTTTATAAATTCATCAGTTTTCCATTAGAGTTCTGAAAATGCTTATTCATTCAGTTCAGCAGTATAGTCAGTTACCAGAAACCAGTACTTGTCAGAGTCTTTTCCATGAATTCCTTGAAGATGAAACCCTTTTATAGGAACATTTTTGCAAAAGCATCAGAGTACACCCAGAACTGTCTGTAAATGACAAAAGACTCAAAAATGACCACGGTTAAAGATTTGATGAAAGTTCATAATAATGCAATTGACAAGGAAATTTAGTTATTTCTGAGATACACATTTTAAAATAACTAGAATGATGACTTATAACATTATACCAGAACACATAAGATTTTTAGGAATTTCATGTAATGTCTGAAACATTTATATTAACATATTTCCATACAAATAACCCAAAGAAAGTTTAGTATTAGTTTTTCTTTTTTTTAATTTTTGAATTTTATTTATTTTTTTATACAGCAGGTTCTTATTGGTCATCAATTTTATACACATCAGTGTATACATGTCAATTCTAATCGCCCAATTCATCACACCACCATCCCACCCCTCTGCGGCTTTCCCCCCTTGGTGTCCATATGTTTGTTCTCTACATGTGTCTCAACTTCTGCCCTGCAAACCAGTTCATCTGTACCATTTTTCTAGGTTCCACATACACGCGTTAATATATGATATTTGCTTTTCTCTTTCTGACTTACTTCACTCTGTATGACAGTCTCTAGATCCATCCACGTCTCAACAAATGACCCAATTTCGTTCCACTTTATGGCTGAGTAATATTCCATTGTATATATGTACCACATCTTCTTTATCCATTCGTCTGTTGATGGGCATTTAGGTTGCTTCCATGACCTGGCTATTGTAAATAGTGCTGCAATAAACATTGGAGTGCATGTGTCTTTTTGAATTATGGTTTTCTCTGGATATATGCCCAGTAGTGGAATTGCTGGGTCATATGGTAATTCTATTTTTAGTTTTTTAAGGACCCTCCACACTGTTCTCCATAGTGGCTGTATCAATTTACATTCCCACCAACAGTGCAAGAGGGTTCCCTTTTCTCCACACCCTCTCCAGCATTTGTTGTTTGTAGATTTTCTGATGATGCCCATTCTAACTGGTGTGAGGTGATACACTGTAGTTTTGATTTGCATTTCTCTAATAATTAGTGAAATTAGAGAATTAGTGATTCTCTGATAATTAGTGATGTTGAGCAGCTTTTCATGTGCTTCTTGGCCATCTGTAGGTCCTCTTTGGAGAAATGTCTATTTAGGTCTTCTGCCCATTTTTGGATTGGGTTTTTTGTTTAATATTGAGCTGCATGAGCTGTTTATATATTTTGGAGATTAATCCTTTGTCCGCTGATTTGTTTGTAAATATTTTCTCCCATTCTGAGGGTTGTCTTTTCATCTTGTTTATGGTTTCCTTTGCTGTGCAAAAGCTTTGAAGTTTCATTGGGTCCCATTTGTTTATTTTTGTTTTTATTTCCATTACTCTAGGAGGTGGACCAAAAAAGATCTTGCTGTGATTTATGTCAAAGAGTGTTCTTCCTATGTTTTCCTCTAAGAGTTTTATAGTGCCGGTCTTACATTTAGATCTCGAATCCATTTTGAGTTTATTTTTGTGTATGGTGTTATGGAGTGTTCTAATTTCATCCTTTTACATGTAGCTTGTCCAGTTTTCCCAGCACCACTTATTGAAGAGACTGTCTTTTCTCCATTGTATATCCTTGCCTCCTTTGTCATAGATTAGTTGACCATAGGTGCGTGGGTTTATCTCTGGGCTTTCTATCTTGTTCCATTGATCTATGTTTCTGTTTTTGTGCCAGTGCCACATTGTCTTGATTACTGTAGCTTTGTAGTATAGTCTGAAGTCAGGGAGTCTGATTCCTCCAGCTCCATTTTTTTCCCTCAAGACTGCTTTGGCTATTCGGGGTCTTTTGTGTCTCCATACAAATTTTAAGATTTTTTTCTTCTAGTTCCATAAAAAATGCCACTGGTAATTTGATAGGGATTGCATTGAATCTGTAGATTGCTTTGGGTAGTATAGTCATTTTGACAATATTGATTCTTCCAATCCAAGAACATGGTGTATCTCTCCATCTGTTGGTATCATCTTTAATTTCTTTCATCAGTGTCTTATAGTTTTCTGCATACAGGTCTTTTGTCTCCCTAGGTAGGTTTATTCCTAGGTATTTTATTCTTTTTGTTGCAATGGTAAATGGGAGTGTTTCCTTAATTTCTCTTTCAGATTTTTCATCATTAATGTATAGGAATGCAAGAGATTTCTGTGCATTAATTTTGTATCCTGCAACTTTACCAAATTCATAGATTAGCTCTAGTAGTTTTCTGGTGGCATTTTTAGGATTCTCTATGTATAGTATCATGTCATCTGCAAACAGCGACAGTTTTATTTCTTCTTTTCCAATTTGTATTCCTTTTATTTCTTTTTCTTCTCTGATTGCCGTGGCTAGGACTTCCAAAACTATGTAGAATAATAGTGGTGACAGTGGACATCCTTGTCTCGTTCCTGGTCTTAGAGGAAATGCTTTCAGTTTTTCACCATTGAGAATGATGTTTGCTGTGGGTTTGTCGTATATGGCCTTTATTATGTTGAGGTAGGTTCCCTCTATGCCCACTTTCTGGAGAGTTTTTTCATAAATGGGTGTTGAATTTCGTCAAAAGCTTTTTCTGCATCTATTGAGATGATCATATGGTTTTTATTCTTCAATTTGTGAATATGGTGTATCACACTGATTGATTTGTGTATATTGAAGAATCCTTGCGTCCCTGGGATAAATCCCACTTGATCATGGTGTATGATCCTTTTAATGTGTTGTTGGGTTCTGTTTGCTAGTATTTTGGTGAGGCTCTTTGCATCTATATTCATCAGTGATATTGGTCTGTAATTTTTTTTGTAGTATCTTTGTCTGATTTTGGTATCAGGGTGATGGTGGCCTCATACAATGAGTTTGGGAGTGTTCCTTCCTCTGCAATTTTTTGGAAGAGTTTGAGAAGGATGGGTGTTAGCTCTTCTCTAAATGTTTGATAGAATTCACCTGTGAAGCCATCTGGTCCTGGACTTTTGTTTGTTGGAAGATTTTTAATCATAGTTTCAATTTCATTGCTTGTGATTGGCCTGTTCATATTTTCTGTTTCTTCCTGGTTCAGTCTTGGAAGGTTATACCTTTCTAAGAATTTGTCCATTTCTTCCAGGTTGTCCATTTTATTGGCATAGAGTTGCTTGTAGTAGTCTCTTAGGATGCTTTGTATTTCTGCGGTGTCTGTTGTAACTTCTCCTTTTTCATTTCTAATTTTATTGATTTGAGTCCTCTCCCTCTTTTTCTTGATGAGTCTGGCTAATGGTTTATCAATTTTGTTTATCTTCTCAAAGAACCAGCTTTTAGTTTTATTGATCTTTGCTATTGTTTTCCTTGTTTCTATTTCACTTATTTCTGCTCTGATCTTTATGATTTCTTTCCTTCTGCTAACTTTGGGTTTTGTTTGTTCTTCTTTCTCTAGTTCCTTTAGGTGTAAGGTTAGATTGTTTATTTGAGATTTTTCTTGTTTCTTGAAGTAGGCTTGTATAGCTATAAACTTCCCTCTTAGAACTGCTTTTGCTGCATCCCATAGGTTTTGGATCGTTGTGTTTTCATTGTCATTTGTCTCTAGGTATTTTTTGATTTCCTCTTTGATTTCTTTGTGATCTCTTGGTTATTTAGTAATGTATTGTCTAGCCTCCATGTGTTTGTGTTTTTTACTTTTTTTCCCCTGTAATTGATTTCTAATCTCATAGCGCTGTGGTCAGAAAAGATGCTTGATATGATTTCATTTTTCTTAAATTTACTGAGGCTTGATTTGTGACCCAAGATGTGATCTATCCTGGAGAATGTTCCGTGCGCACTTGAGAAGAAAGTGTAATCTGCTGTTTTTGGATGGAATGTCCTATAAATATCAATTAAATCTATCTGGTCTATTGTGTCATTTAAAGCTTCTGTTTCCTTATTTATTTTCATTTTGGATGATCTGTCCATTGGTGTAAGTGAGGTGTTAAAGTCCCCCACTATTATTGTGTTACTGTCGATTTCCTCTTTTATAGCTGTTAGCAGTTGCCTTATGTATTGAGGTGCTCCTATGTTGGGTGCATATATATTTATAATCGTTATATCTTCTTCGTGGATTGATCCCTTGATCATTATGTAGTGTCCTTCCTTGTCTCTTGTAACATTCTTTATTTTAAAGTCTATTTTATCGGATATGAGTATTGCTACTCCAGCTTTCTTTTGATTTCCATTTGCATGGAATATCTTTTTCCATCCCCTCACTTTCAGTCTGTATGTGTCCCTAGGTCTGAAGTGGGTCTCTTGTAGACAGCATATATATGGGTCTTGTTTTTGTATCCATTCAGCAAGCCTGTGTCTTTTGGTTGGAGTATTTAATCCATTCACGTTTAAGGTAATTATCGATATGTATGTTCCTATGACCATTTTCTTAATTGTTTTGGGTTTGTTTTTGTAGGTCCTTTTCTTCTCTTGTGGTTCCCAGTTAGAGAAGTTCCTTTAGCATTTGTTGTAGAGCTGGTTTGGTGGTGCTGAATTCTCTTAGCTTTTGCTTGTCTGTAAAGCTTTTGATTTCTCCATCAAATCTGAATGAGATCCTTGCTGGGTAGAGTAATCTTGGTTGTAGGTTCTTCCCTTTCATCACTTTATTAAGTATATCATGCCACTCCCTTCTGGCTTGTAGAGTTTCTGCTGAGAAATCAGCTGTTAACCTTATGGGAGTTCCCTTGTATGCTATTTGTCATTTTTCCCTTGCTGCTTTCAATAATTTTTCTTTGTCTTTAATTTTTGCCAATTTGATTACTATGTGTCTCAGCGTGTTTCTCCTTGGGTTTATCCTGTATGGGACTCTCTGTGCTTCCTGGACTTGGGTGGCTATTTCCTTTCCCATGTTAGGGAAGTTTTCGACTATAATCTCTTCAAATATTTTCTTGGGTCCTTTCTCTCTCTCTTCTCCTTCTGGGACCCCTATAATGTGAATGTTGTTGCGTTTAATGTTGTCCCAGAGGTCTCTTAGGCTGTCTTCATTTCTTTTCATTCTTTTTTCTTTATTCTGTTCCATGGCAGTGAACTCCACCATTCTGTCTTCCAGGTCACTTATCCATTCTTCTGCCTCAGTTATTCTGCTATTGATTCCTTCTAGTGTAGTTTTCATTTCAGTTATTGTATTGTTCATCTCTGTTTGTTTGTTCTTTAATTCTTCTAGGTCTTTGTTAAACATTTCTTGCATCTTCTCGATCTTTGCCTCCATTCTTTTTCCTAGGTCCTGGATCATCTTCACTATCATTATTCTGAATTCTTTTTCTGGAAGGTTGCCTATCTCCACTTCATTTAGTTGTTTTTCTGGTGTTTTATCTTGTTCCTTCATCTGGTACATAGCCCTCTGCCTTTTCATCTTGTCTATCTTTCTGTGAATGTGGGTTTTGAGTCACAGGCTGCAGGACTGTAGTTCTTCTTGCTTCTGCTGTCTGCCCCACCATTCACTTTTTTGGCAGCCACAGCACACTTGACTTTACTTGGCTTGTGGTCGGCCAGACAAGCAGGCCCCCCAACTGTACCCTCACCCGTGAACTACAGTCCTCTACCCTCAATGCTCTCAAATAAAAGTACTCAAGGGGGCTTCCCTGGTGGTGCAGTGGTTGAGAGTCTGCCTGCCAATGCAGGGGACACAGGTTCGAGCCCTGGTCTGGGGGGATTCCACATGCCGCGGAGCAACTGGTCCCGTGAGCCACAGCTACTGAGCCTGCGCGTCTGGAGCCTGTGCTCCGCAACAAGAGAGGCCACGACAGTGAAAGGCCCACGCACCGCGATGAAGAGTGGCCACCGCTCGCCGCAACTAGAGAAAGCCCTCGCACAGAAACGAAGACCCAACACAGCCAAAAATAAAGAAATAAATTAAAAAAAAAAAAAGTACTCAAGGGTTATACGTAAATGTATATTCATTTCATGTGTATGTTTCATCCTGTTATTTCTCCCTGTTAGAGGCCCTTTCTATTTATTTATTTATTTATTTGGCCACACTGTATGGCTTATGGGATCTTAGTTCCCCGACCAGGGATCAAACCCGTGCCCCCTGCAGTGGAAGTGCAGAGCCCTAATCACTGGACAACCAGGGAATTCCCTAGAGGCCCCCCCTTTTTTTTTTTTTTTTTAGATTACTGCTTTTTTTTTTTTTTAACATCTTTACTGGAGTATAATTCTTTACAATGGTGTGTTAGTTTCTGCTTTATAACAAAGTGAGTCAGCTATACATATAAATATATCCCCATATCTCCTCCCTCTTGCGTCTTCCTCCCACCCTCCCTATCCCTCCCCTCTAGGTGGTCACAAAGCACCAAGCTGATATCCCTGTGCTATGTGTCTGCTTCCCACTAGCTATCTATTTTACATTTGGTAGTGTATATATGTCCATGCCACTCTCTCACTTCGTCCCAGCTTACCCTTCCCCCTCCCCGTGTCCTCAAGTCCATTCCCTAGAGGCCCTTTTGATGGCTGTTTTTGTCACACACAGACCTCCCTCCCAGCTGAGCATCACCCTTAACCTGATAAGATAGGCGGGCATGACCAGCTCCAGGTCAGGCCTGGAGGCTCTTTTGAGCTGGACACTGATCTTCTCATGAGGAGCCTTGGGCTCCAGGCAGGAAAAAAAACCCATCCTCACCTGTGGCCAGAGGACCTGACAGTCCACAGGTACTGAAGACACACCATTTCTCCTATTAATTTCAACCTTGCCTCAACAAATCTTCCTGAGGGTACTGCCTATGAACTAGTGACTGCATTAATGAGCAATAAAAGGTCCTGAGAGGTTTGGAGTATGGGTAGAAAAGAGGCCTAGAGAACTGTGACTGGATCATCAGATCCTGAGTCAGCTGTGGGGTGAGGTGGAAAACTGAGCTTGTGCCAGGAAAAATGAAGATACATGGATTGTACCCAATGAAGGCCTACTCTGTGCCAAGCATCCTGTGGCATTCTACATCTACGGTTATTTTTGTATCAACCCTAAATCAGGTACACACTATTATTTTACCTATGAGGAACCAAAGGCTCATAGAGTCTAGGTTAGTGCCCAAGGTTGCATAATTAGTGACTAAGCTGAGAACAAACCCAGGCATTCCTGATTCTGGAGCTTGTCACAATGATTTTTTTTTTTTTTTTGATTTTCCAAACATTCCTAGGGAATGAGCAGAGAAAGATCTGGAAGGTCCTTTATCAAGAAGCCCACTGGAGGTCAACCAATCAGGGAACTGTGCACGAGCTGATTGCATACCCTGCAACCCTCCTCCCTCACCTTGCCTTTAAAAATGCTTTGCTGAAACCCTTCGGGGAGTTCGGGGTTTGGGGGCATGAGTCCCCATTCTCCTTGCACAGCCCTGCAATAAACCTCTCTCTCCTCCAAAAAAAAAAAAGAAAAAAAAAAAAAAAGAAGCCCACAGGAGTAGACTGACGCACTAGCTTCTTCCAAAAAGATGAAAGGGTGGAAGAAAGGAACAAGGCCAGCACTACTGAGAGCACACCCACAGCACGCCCAGCCCCAGGCCCTCAGGCACTGTCCCAAGCAGCCAGAGCACCTTGGTGAAGGAGCTTCATGGCCATGCTGTCCAGTTCTTGCTCTGACTTGTTCCTCAGCTGCACTAAGGAGAGGAGGCTCAGCAGCAAAGGCAGGTTCCCCGAGGCTGTGAGAAACAAGGAGAGCTGGTCAGGGGGATTGACCATCAGATCACCCTAAGGTCGGACAGGCACCCACGACCCACCAGCAGTAAATAGTTTGTTGGGATTTACCCCTATTTCCTGTCTTTTTCCTTCTTCATTTAGAAGAGGGGCAACTGACGTACTGAGTGCCAGCTCTGGGTTGGGTACCAGGAATTCATTATTTCACTTAATCATCTTAAAAATCATGTGAAGTAGGGATTGTTATTCCTATTTTGCAGTTAAGAAAACTGAGGCCCAGAGAGGCTGAGTGACATCTCCAAGACCCCACAGCCTCAGGGCCAGGGCCAGGACTTGAACCCAAATCTCAATCCAGTGCTCACAGTCATTCCACTATGTGTTTCCAAGAAATCTCATGGCTCTCAAACAGTATTATCAGTTAGTTGTGGCTTGTCCTTCCCTGAAAAAGAAGGACTCAGCTCTTCTAGATACCCTTAAACATACCTCCAAACCGCCATCCTCAATCAGAACTGGACCAAGTGAGCCACAGCTCTCTACCTACTTCCTCTTAATTGCTTTGAAATTTAATTTAAAAATTCAACTTTCTAAGAGTAAACAGACCAATCCCAGTCTTTCAGTGTCTTCATACTGTACCAAATATCAAGCTTTCTTGACTCCAGGGAGTCCCATTCCAGATTTAGAAACCATCCTTTAGGATCTCACCAGGAGCTTCCAATACCTCACAGATCCACCCCCTCCCCAGCCCCTGCTGGCTGCTGCTGCCTCCCTGACCTCCCCAATAGTTACCCCTTTTTTCTTCCCAACTGGAGGCTGCCATTCCTGTGACAAACAGCTCTGAGCACATGCTGGGCAGGGTGGGGACATGCATGCATACATCAAATACTCTCACCCATGCAGACATTAAACATAAGCACACTCAAACCACACACACAAACCAAATATGTTGAGCACCCACTCTCCAATGAGAGGAAGGAGATAAAGTTTAGTTTGATGCCCCACTGGTCTGACTTTTCTTTTGCATGGAAAACTCTGATTCTCTCTCCTAGAGCAGACCTCATCAGGGCAGAGATGCCACTTCTGTCTGACCTTCAGGTCAATACATGCCCCCAGCAGCTGCAGACTGACCTCCTGATGGGGAGGACCCATGTTCCACCAGCAGATGCTGTAGGATCAGCAGGAAGTGGCCTCGGATGAGACCGCCCACTTGGACATCCTCATTCCTCCTCAAAAAGGTCCTCAGGACGATCAGTACCTTGCGGGCTGTGTCCACTGGACTGGAATAGATGAGGTCCTGAGCAGGAGGGAAGGAAGCCAGAGCTCAGAGGGCATTATGGTTAGAGACAGGTGGACAGTGAAAAAGAGAGGAGCTGGGGAAGGGCCCCAAATGATGGTGTCACAGAGCCTGGGGAAAGAAGCACTCACTCAGCACCTACCATGCATCATCCTGTCAAATAAGTCTATCCTAAGTAGGAGAAAATGGAGGCTCAGAGAGATTATGTAATGTGCCAAAGTTCATGTAAACTAGTAAGTGGCACAATTAGGATTTGAATACGGGTCTCCTAACTCCAAGCCCAAAGCTCTTTCTACTTTCCGGGATGCCTCTCTCTTGTAAATGGGATTACAGGGTCAAGAAGAGGTTATTTCAGAACAGGGGACCTGAGTGTGCCTTAAGGGAGAAGGGGGCGGGGGATGGAGATGTCACAGGGCAGGCAGAGGATGGGTTAGGACAGATTCAGGGCACAGGAAGGGAAGCAAGGACCAGATCAGGCCTTGCCTCCGCCATGGCATCTGGCTATTTCTGCCCCAAGGTGTAAAGGCCTTGGTTTCAGACGGTGGCAAAGAACATTGCTTTTTATTTGCTTTCAGAGTTATTTTAATGAGTATATGTTAAAGGCAAAGCCAGCAGAAGCCACACCAGAGGCTATCCTACTGATAGCTCCTGGCACCTTCCAGCTCAAACAAGCCAATTCCGTTGGACAGGCCAGTTAGGGCTGGGTGTCATGAAACCAAGGTTACACACAGACTCCCTTTCCAGGGAAGACAGCTTCTGACACACAGAGAGACATGATTACAGGGCAACTGGCCAGACAAATCCAGATGGGCTGATCACTGGGTAGCACAGGGGTGTCTGGGCTTGGCTCTTTAAAAACCTCCACAGCTGCCAGAGAAACAACTATAATATTGATGAAATAATTCATATTTTATGGCAAGATAAGAAAAATTAACAAAAATTTTTTTCTACTCGTTTGGGCCTCCTCCCTCCCCTTTGGCGTATACTGTGCATCTGCATTAACCAGACCTTCTTAGGAGACAACATTCTTTCTTAATCTCGTCAAGGGTCACAACACACAACTCCTTAGGGGATAATTTCCTTCTTAATCTTGTAAGGAGCCAAGTGACCTGTGACCCACTACTTGCTTTGTACATGTAGATCTGGATTGTGTAAACTGTCAATAACACATCATTTAACCATTTGTCTCAAAAACTTATATCACTGTGCTTTGACCTCTTACAGGCAGAACAGTCCTCAGAGCTTTCCTTTTTTTTTTTTTTTTTGCCACAGCACGTGGCTTGCAGGACCTTAGTTCCCCAACTAGGGATCGAACCCTTTCCCCCTGCAGTGGAAGCACAGACTCCTAACCACTGGACCGCCAGGGAATTTCCTTCAGAGCTTTCTGAAAGACTGTCTCCTGGGTTATAGTCCTCAGGTTGGCTCAAATAAAATTTTCCATTTCTTTCTTAGATTGACTATTGATTAATTTTTGTTGACATTATCAATAGCAATCACTCAGTTAGGGCCTGATAATGTCAGGTACTGTGCTGTGTTTAAACTGTAGTTATATGTTTGTTTATACATTATCTGTATCTTCATGATAACTCTTCCAGTTAGGTGCACCCCGATTTTTCAAATGAGCAAACTGGAACAGATTAAGTAGTTTGCCTATCAAGAAAGCAGTGGCATTGTAAATTCTACCACACTAAAGATTTAATGAAGGGCAGAGATGAGACTGGCTTCATTTTTGTTACCTTGTAGGGACTCAGAAAACATCTCTGGATAAAGAGGATCTCAGAATGAGAGGGCTAGAGGTTCATTTCCACCAACCTTTTTTACTTTACAGAGTATGAGGCTAAAGCCCAGATGAGGTGTGATTTGCCCAAGGTCACAGGGCCCAAGGCCAAACCAGTTTCCCAGTCCTGCTCCTTCACTGGCACACGGCTGCCTGACTGCCAGAGCTGGTTCCTTAGAAACCTGAGTTAGTAAATGCTAACAGTGCAAAAGGAAGGGGGCTACTTAGCATTTGGCAGCCATGGTGAATGCCAGGGGAAGGAGTGCACCCCACCATATGGGTCAGTGGGAAGGCTCTGGGTGGCGCATGGCCCACTCCGAAGTCTCTCCTGTCCAGCGCTGTCCAGAACTCTCTGGGACTGGACCGACCAGAGGGATGTGGCCAAGCAGGGAACAAACAGAGCTTCTGTTTTTTACATATAAACAACCTACATGAAAGACCACCCGTTGATAAGAGTGGCAATTAACAGCTTTGTTTTCAGCTGTTAATTACACATATCAAAAACAGAAATTGGTACCAACACATATTTTGTGCGGCTAGAAGCTGGGGAGAAATGGCAGGAATTATATATACATGAACAAACAACAAAGCTGTTCCTTGCTATTTTTTCTTACCACTGATGTTTCTAGGATCTAATTTAGTGAAAAACTTATTAATTTAGGCTCCAGTCATGGTCATGATCTTTATTAGCTATATGACCCTGGCAATTCAATAAGCCTCTGTGAGATTAACATTCTTTATCTGGTTCAGAGTCAGTCAATAATCAGTGAATGATAGTCTACCGTGTACAGCATATCACAAGTGTTCCTATATATTCTTTCATTTATCCCCATGTTATCTCCCTTATGCATGTGAGGAAATCGAAGCTCAGAGAAGCCTTCATCTTCCAGTTGTTAGTGGTTTGTTGTGTCTGAGTCCCTCACTGGCCCATGGGGCAGGGACTAGGTGAAATTCATCCCTATATCCCTAGTGCTCAAACAAACAGCTCTCCCATTAGATGAAACGCTGAATTTAGCTGAGTTGACTGGAAAGAACATTAGGGAGTCAAAATCTGGGTTTTAATCTCAGCTCTTGTGACCTTGGACAAATCTCTCTAAACCTATTTCTTCATCTGTTTAAAAAGAAAAAAATAAGATACCATGATTAGTATCTTTCTCAGAAGATCTGAATTTTTCTTTTTTGAGAGACTTAGATCTGTTCAGACCCCTAACTCAACAGGTCAGCAAAGATTTCTAAGTACCTGTTATGTGTGAGGAATTGACTCTGAATACATTACCTGGCAAAGAAAATCCAGTATCTTAGCTCTGTCCACTGCTACTCTGCCTGGCATCCCATCTTTTCTTCTTTCCCTATGCACTAATGGTTTATTTTTAACCCGTTCCTTCTTCTCTTTTCTTCCTCCTCCAAGGAAGAATTTGAGTCAAAGCATGAATGTGGCCCCTATCAAGCCAACACGTGTGTGATTTCACAAGACGACAGATCTCAGGGAAGAAGGTGAAGATTTAAGTCTGAGTGGGGAGTGTGTACACGAGAACGTGAATACAGACAGATGTAGGTACCTAAGGATGTGAGATATATAATATGCAGGTGTTATTTCCACCACAGTCACTCCAATAAAGTCAGGGAATCATGTTTGTTGATGATAAGAATATCAAAGGAACACCCCCTCTTCTCAAAAGGGCTATGTCATTCTTCCAGGACTAAGGGGCGGGGGACCAAGTAAGTGAACTGGCATTGAAGGCAAGGGTTCTAAAAAGAGTGTCTCATATGCTAGTGTGCTCAGTTTGGGACCTAAAACTAGTAACTGGTCACTAAATACAAACTGTCAAATGTGTAAATAATTTCCTTTTTAAGATATATATATAAATTATAGCAGTCATCTCTATAATAATGAGGAAAAAAAGATGGAATTAAAGTCAGTGTGTTAGAAACTGCAGACAGCAGGCAGCCTACTTATCTAACTGATGTACCTGATAGAAATTATAGGAATGTCTTACTTCATTAAAAAAGCATTGGAATATGCAATAAACTCATGACAAAAAAATTCTGGGTATGGCTAAGGGAGGGTGTTGCACATGTAACATTATCCTGAGAGTTATGGTAGAAAAGAGGCTGAGTCCCTCTGCTATCAGACATCTTCATCTACATGCCCCAGGGGTCCCCTATGACATCAAACCCTTGTTAACAGAATATGCTTAAGAGAAGACAGGGAGGAGAGAGGGAATGGTGACTGAGGTCAGCATTTCATAGGTATATCCCCTGGGGATTAGAGAGGCACATATCTCTCAGTGAGCAGACCTCCATCAGACTTAAGAAAGGGTACAGACTTACAGAAACCAGGCACCTGCCAGCCGAAAGGATCTCCTACTCACATGGAAACAGTGATAAGTCCAGAGGCAGGCAGAAGCAGCTGCGGGTGCCTCCTGACCTCAATAAACCAGCTCCCAGAGAGAGAGGGCCCACCATCTCTGAATGTAGAAATGAGCAAGTGGTCACCTACTAGCAAAATGAGCAGGGTGCTGGGGCTGCTTCTGAGCACATGAAACAGGGCTGCTAAGCTGGCGGGAAGGTTGGGCTGCCCAGCAGAGGCGACATTATCCAGCTCCTCACAGATGCTCTCTTCCCAGGAGAACCAAAGTTCCAGGACACGGTGCCCAAACCTACTCATCAGCTCTGGATACAACAGGAATAACCTGAGCACGAGGGGGTGGTGGGTGTAGACTAGGTGCAGGTCCAGGATGTCCTCTAGTAATTTTCTGATGGCGCCAACCACAGCCTGGAGGCAAAGAAGAAAGGGGCTAAATACACCCTGCAGAAGACTCAAGAGACCCCAATCCCCAACAAACATAGACAGCCAAGACATAACTGGGAAAAATGTACTGGCTTCTCGGTGCTCCAGGATATCTACACTGGCTCATCCCAGCACCCTCTAGTGAAAAGAAAACCTCGCAGCGCTTACCTTATAACAGTGGTCCTCAACTGGGGGTGATTTTGCTCCTCAGAGGACATTTTAAAATGTTTACAGACATTTTTGATTGTCTTGATTGGGAGAGTGCTACTGGCATCTAGTAGGAGAGAGCAGGATCCCACTAAATATCCTACAATGCACAGGACAGCCTCCCACAGAAAAGAGTTATACTGTGCACAAAGTTAATAGTGCCATGGCTGAGAAACCCAGCTCTATAATGATACCACAGTGTATCATAATTGTCAGCGTGTACTTGTCTACCTCCCACACTAGACTTGAGATGCTTGAGGGCAGGGACTGCGGCAGATTAATCTGTGCATTTGGCATACAGCCTGGCACAGAGAAAGCAAATGGCAGGTGTTTGGAATCATTTATTAACCCTCAAAAACCCATCTCTTCCCATTGCACATATTACAAAGCTCAAATTCCTTAACATGTTATTCTAAGAATTTTATAGTTTATACTTTTCACTCTTTATTTGGGTCTTTGATCTATTTTGATTTATTTTTTGTGTACGGTATGAGGTAAGGGTCTAACTTCATTCTGTTGCTTGTGGCTATCCAGCTGTCCCAACACCATTTATTAAAAAGGCTATTCTTTCCCCGCTGAATTGTCTTGGCATCCTTTTAAAAATATATGGGTTTATTTTTGGACTCTTAGTTCTATTCCATTGATCTGGTTGTCTAACCTAGACATATACCAGAACCACACTGTCTTGATTACTCTATTTTTGTAGTAAGTTTAAATTAAGAAGTGTGAGTCCTCCAACCTTGTGCTTTTTTTTTTTAATTTATTAACTTTTTTGGCTGTGTTGGGTCTTCGTTGCTACACGCGGGCTTTCTCTAGTTGCGGCGAGTGGGGGCTACTCCTCATTGCGGTGTGCGGGCTTCTCACTGCAGTGGCTTCTCTTGTTGCAGAGCAAGGGCTCTAGGTGCGCGGGCTTCAGTAGTTGTGGCACGCTGGCTCAGTAGTTGTGGTACACGGGCTCTAGAGCGCAGGCTCAGTAGTTGTGGCTCACAGGCCTAGTTGCTCCGTGGCATGTGGGATCTTCCCGGACCAGGGATCGAACCCGTGGTCCCCTGCATTGGCAGGCAGATTCTTAACCACTGCGCCACCAGGAAAGCCCTTGTGCTTCTTTTTCAAGATTGTTTTGGCTATTTTGGGTCCCTTGCATTTCCACATAAATTTTAGGATCAACTTGTCCATTTCTGGACAAAAAAAGAGAAGTCAGGGACTCCCCTGGTGGCGCAGTGGATAAGAATCCGCCTGCCAATGCAAGGGACACGGGTTCGATCCCCGGTCCGGGAAGATCCCACGTGCCACAGAGCAACTAAGCCTGTGCACCACAACTACTGAGCCTGCGTGCCAGAACTACTGAAGCCCGCATGCCGAGAGGCCGTGCTCCGCAACAAGAGAAGCCACTGCAATGAGAAGAGCCCCCGCGCACCGTAACAAAGAGTATGCCTGCTGCAACTAGAGAAGTCCTGTGCGCAACAATGAAGACCCAACGCAGCCAAAAATTAATAAAATTAAATCTTAAAAAAAAAAAAAAAGAGAAGGCAACAGGGATTTTGATCAAGATTATGTTGAATCTATAGATCAATTTGGGGAGTACTGCCATTTGAACACTATTGTCTTCTTTTTTCCTAATTTTATTGAGAAATAATTGATGTATAACATTGTATAAGTTTAAGGAGTACAACATAATGATCTGATAAATGTATATATTGTGAAATGATTACCACAATAAGTTTAGTCAACATCCATCACCTCACATAATTACAAAAGTTTTTTCCTTGTGATGAAAATTTTTAAGATCTACTTTCTTAGCAACTTTCAAATATACAAAACAACATTGTTAGCTGTAGTCATCATGCTGTACATTACATCCCCAGCACTTATTTATCTTATAACTGGCTATTAAGTCTTCTGATTCATGAACACAGGATGTCTTTCTATTTAGTTATGAATTCTTTAAATTCTTTCAATAATATTTTGTGATTTTCAGTGATCAAGTCCTTGCACTTCTTTTGTTAAATATATTCCTATATATTTAATTTCTTAATGCTATTGTAAATGGAATTGTTTTCTTAATTTCCTTTTCGAGCATGTTGTTAAAGACTTAGGTCTACCTCCCAGCTTCTTTCCACTCTGTCTCCCACATGACCTAGCCAAGCCACACTAAACTAGGCTTCCTTCCTTGAATGGATAGACTGGGTAACTCCCCACTTCTGTATCTTAAATCTTGCTCTACTCTCAGCCTGAAAGTTCTCCCTTCACTACCACCATCTCCTCCACAAAGCCTCTCTGATGCCACAATCGGACACAACCTCTTGCTCCTTGTGCTTTCATAGCTCTCAATGGTCCTCCAGCTCCAGGAAGCACTGCAGCTGTTCCCTGCCTTGTAGGAGATCTTTTTGTCTCTCTTGTCAAGCTGGTGCTCCCTGAGGGCAGGGAGTTTGTTTGATTCACCTCAACCCTGACAGGGACCCACATGGCACCTGGCACCTGGCACATGATAAGTGGTCAATGCACATAGGGGAGTTATTGTTTAATGGGTATAGAGTTTCAGTTTTGCAAGATGAAAAGATTTCTGGAGATAGATGGTGGTGAGACAGTTGTACAACAATATTAATGTACATAATACCATTACTGTACACTAAAAATGGTTAAGATAGTAAATTTTATGTTTGCGTATTTTACCACAATTTTAAAAAACCTGAATAAATAAAAATAGAAAAACAAAAATGAAGTAAAAAAAAACAAGTTGTGACTGTATATTGCCATTTATATATTTATATAAGAATTTTTAAAATGCAAAACAATGTTATATATCATTTATGGATTCACACATAAGAGGGGAAATCTGGAGCTCCTCCATAAACTACCTTCTAAGTCTCCACACCCACTGGTAGATGGGAAGAGATGGCCCCCAAGAACCAGTCTTGCCACGATTATTAGTCTTGAAGCCATCAGGACTATTCCTATTGTGTCCTTTTCCCCCGTTTACATCAGTCACCTCAGAAAGCCCAGAAATTTCAGGTCACCCCCATATGGCTCAGGACATGCCCTCTTCAGATCCCATCTCCCACTCTTACACAGCTCCACAACCCTTCCACGTGCCCTCCAGAACTCACTCACAGTTCTCAGCAAATTCCCTATGTCCTGTACCTCTTTGAATATTCCCTTCACCTTGCTGCTTTGATTCTCTGCCAAAAACCTGTTTTGCCTACAGTCTCTCAAGGGAGGCTATTTTCACTCCCACTTCCTTAGTTCGAAAACCTTGGCCTCTAAATTCTCTTACTTCCTTCTTCTAATCTCCTCTTCCTGCCTCAGCCATTCATTCCCACGGTCATGTATCTGGACCTTGTGATTACGAAGAACTGCACCCTCCCAAATAATCCCAATTTCAAGCATCCCATTTTACGACCATCCCTCCTATCTTTCCAGCTCACTCCCTCTAGTATTTCAATCCAACAATTCTTTGACCCTCATGAGAACCAAAATCTTTGAAAACATCCTTTTATTTTCTCTTATTCTCATACTTCACACTGGTACATCAAGAGATCCTATGGCACCAACTTCAAAATATATCCAGAAGCTGACGATTTTCACCACCTACTCCACTATCTCTTGCCTACATTATTGCTGTAGCCTCCTAACTGGTTTCGGCACCCTCACCCTTGTACTCCTCTGTTATATTGTCCTAGTGGCCAGAGTGATCTTGTTTAATCCAGCCATGAATTAAACCATGAGACTGTATGAGATCATCAAAGCAGTAAGTTTAGAGAAAAAAGAAAAGCAGTCACAGACTGAGCCCTGGGGTACTACAACATTTAGAGGTCAAGGCGATAAAAGAGAATCAGCAAAAGACACTGAGACATAACTGCCAGAGAAGTAGGAGGAAAACTAGGAATACCCAGTATTCTAGATGCCAATTAAAGCCGTGTTTCAAAGAAAAGAGATGTTGTTGATAGGTCAAGTAAGATGATGACTAAAATACTGACTATTGGCTTTAGCCATGTATCTGTTATTGGTGACTTTGACAAGTGCATTTTCAGGGATATGGTAAGAGTGAAAGCCTAACTGGGTAGGATCAAGACAGGATGGGAGAGCAGGAACGCCTGAAGCATCTTGTGATACTAGAAAACTCAAACTCAGGCTTCCCTGGTGGTGCAGTGGTTAAGAATCCGCCTGCCAATGCAGGGGACACGGGTTCAAGCCCTGGTCTGGGAAGATCCCACATGCCGTGGAGCAACTAAGCCTGTGCACCACAGCTACTGAGCCTGCACTCCAGAGCCCACGTGCCACAACTACTGAAGCCAGAGCACCTAGAGGCCATGCTCGGCAACAAGAGAAGCACCGCAACGAGAAGCCCGCACACCACAACGAGAAGCCCGCGCACCGCAAGGAAGAGTAGCCCCCGCTCGCCGCAACTAGAGAAAGTCCGCGTGCAGCAGCCAACAATAAAAATAATAAATAAATAAATTTATTTAAAAAAAAAGAAAAGAAAACTCAAACTCTGTCAAAGATTACTAAGGTTGTGTCAAAAGGACTTAGGAGCAACCTTGAATAGGCTCCCACTGGCCAAAGATAGGATGATTTGATCCTCAAAAGGATAATATAGTGGATTGAAACCATCAAATATTTTTAAATCGATGAGTTCATCATGATACTAAAAAAATCTCTTTGGTCACTTTTAAAGAGTGCTAGGCAACCAACTCATTTTTTTTGAAAACTGGTAATTAAAGGGAAAGAATCAAACATTCACCCTATGCTTCCTATACAATCTACCATTCAGAGTAACTGAATAGTTGGTGAGAGAAGTTTCTTTTTATACAAATAGTCCAGTTAATAAACAAAGAGAGAATGACAGAATTAGGATATTATATTTTGCAATCCCTAATGAATTAAAGGATCTAGGGAATGATCACCAACGTCTGCTAATACCACAAAAAGAGAGACAATGGGACATTATATACCTACATCTGTCTTACTTGAGAACACTTGCACTTCTACTATACCTTCCTGATTCCATTCAAATTAAACCAGGTCTGCTCATGTCACATTTGCCCCAATAGTAATTTTAAAAAAGGCAAAATTAATAGTCACTGAAGGAAGAGAATCCTTAATTTGAGGTTGAAGAGTCCACATCTAAGGAATAAAAGCAATTTTCAGTGGAAAAGGTGAGAGACCCAGCGATGAATCAGACATAGTCCTCCACCCCTGAGAGTTTATAAAGAAGCGAGAGAGAGAAAACTTGTACCATATAACCACCTTCAAAGCAATCCAAGACCAGCCTGGTTAACAATGATCTGGGTGCCGGCAACACACTTTGCTCGATAAACTGTTACCTGGAGACACCTCACACCTCTTTCCTCCTGCATAAACCAGAGGTGGTACTAAGAAAAGAGCCTTGGGAGTTGGTCAAGTCTGAGCTGGAGTCCTGGTTACGCCATCAATTAACTGTGTGACCTAGCAAAAGTTATCAATACTTTAACCTAAGTCTTGATTTTCTTATCTATAAAATGGAAATAATAATCTCTGCCTCCCAGTACTGTTGAGAGAATTGGCTAAGTTACAAGGACTATGTATATATCAGCACTCTATCTTCCCCTACTCCCCCAACACACACTCTCTCTCTCTGCCACCCACCTTCTCTATATATACATCATCATAGTCTCCCAAGGAACTGTGATGTAAAGAGGTGCAGGAGGAGGAAGAAAAGCCCCAGGCACTTTGGTCCATACCTCATCTAGCGCACCGTCTTTGTCCTGGCAGATTGCAAGTAGATAGATGGAAGCTCTGAAGACCACCAGTGGAGGGCGTTCACCCTGGTCCTGCAGAGACAGGAGGAAGCTTCGCACAGCCATGAATAACTCCGCCTCTGAGACAAACCTGTCAACCAAGGAGAGTCTGAGTGAAAAAGGGAGAGATGGCTGTCCTGCCCTGCCACATCCTCCCTCAGTCACTGTCCTTCTGTCCCAGCATGTCCACAATCTAATGACACCTTGCACAAAGAGTGTGTTGTATATACTTAACAAAGCATCGTCACACATGCATAGCACATAGTTCTATGCTTTGTGCAAGGCTCTATTAGAGGCCAGAGACTCCTCACTCACACCTAGAAGGTAAAGCATCAGGCAGCTGGACCGGCAGTGTTAAAGAGAAGGATGATGCTTCTGGGGTTCAGGAGGCCCTGCTTTGGCAGCCAGTCCACCCTTCTCGTATTTATCATTAAACATTTGTGTGTTCAATGGGTTACTTTCTGGGGGAGGGAGACGTCTATATTTGTACATGCAAGGGAGATGGCGATGAGGAGGAAACTGACTTCACTATATACCCTTTTATATCTTTTAAATTTTCTACCCTATGTCTCACCTATCAGATTAAAACCCCCCAAAATTAAACATTTTTAAATAGGTAATACTAAATGCAATGCAGTACCCTGGATTGTGTCCTAGAACAGAAAAGGGACAATAGAGGAAAAATGGGTAAAATCTGAATAAAGCTTAGTTAATAGTATTGTACCTTCACATATATCATCAAATGCTTTTCAACAAGGGTGCCAAGACCATTCAATGGGGAAAGGACAGTCTTTTCAACAAATGGTGCTGGGAAAACCAAATTTCCACATGCAACAGAATGAAGTTAGACTCTTACCTAACCAACATTAAAAAAAATTAACCCCAAATGGATCCACACTTAAGACCTAAAACTATAAAATTTTTAGAAAAAAACATAAGGCAAAACTTTCTTGACATTGACTCTGGCAATGAATTCTTGGCTATGACACCAATGGCATAGGCAATAAAAGAAAAAATAAACAAACTGGACTTTATGAAAGTTTTAAAATTTTGTGCATCAAAAGACACTATCAACAGAGTAAAAAGGCAACCCACAGAATGGGAGAAATTATTTGCAAATCATATATCTAATAAGGAATTAATATCCAGAATACATAGAGAACTCCTAAAACTCAATAACAAAAAAGTTCAAACAATCTGATTAAAAAATGGGCAAAAGATTTGAATAGACATTTCTCCAAAGAAGATATACAAATGGCCAATAAGCACATGAAAAGATGCTCAACATCACTAATCATTAGGGAAACACGAATCAAAACTATGAGATAACAACCTCACATCCATTAGGATGGCTACTATCAAAACAAAAACAAAAACAAAAATAAGTATTGGAGAGGATGTGGAGAAATTGGAACCCTTGTGCACTGTTGGTGGGACTGTAAAATGGTATAGCCACTGTGGAAAACAGTATGACATCTCCTCAAAAAATTAAAAATAGAACGACCAGATGATCTAGCAATTCCATTTCTGGGTATATACTCAAAATAATCGAAAGCAGGGACTCAGGGAGATATTTGTATACCTATGTTCACAGCAGCATTATTGACAACAGATAAAAAAAGGAAGCAACCCAAGTGTCTATCGACAGATGAATAAATAAGCAAAATGTGGTATATACATATACAATGGAATATTACTCGGTGCAAAAAAGGAGGGAAATTATGACATATGCTACAGCTTGGATGAACCTTACATTATGCTAAGTGAAATAAGCCAGTCACAAAAAGACAAATACCGTATGATTCCACTATAATTAGTACTTAACATAGTCAAAATCATAGGAACAGAGAGTAAAATGGTGGTTGCAGGGGTTGGGGGCAGGGGGGAATGGACTTACTGTTTAATGGGTATAGAGTCTCAGTTTTGCAAGATGAAAAGAGTGCTGGAGATGGGTGGTGGTAATGGTAGCACAACATTATGAATGTATTTAATACTACTGAACTGTACAGTAAAAATAGTTAAGATGGTAAATTTTATGTGTGTGTATTTTACAATTTAAAAAATTGGAAAAAATAGTAATGTGCCAATGTTACTGTCTTAGTTTGATAAATGTACCACAGTTATGTATTAGGAGAAAATGGGTGAAGAGTATAAGGGAACTCTGTATTCCCTGTAACTTTTCTGTAAATCTAAAATTACTCCAAAATAAAATGTTTATTTAAAAACTAAAAAGAAAATGGATAATAGCCATAATATAAATATTATGTTACCAAAAGAATAAGGTAGACCTATTAATACATGTAGCAGCATGGAAAGATGTCCAAGATACATTGTTAAGTTAAAAAGCAAGTTGAAGACCTTGTATTATATCCCATTCTGTATATTAAAAAAAAAAAAAAAAGTTTATTTGTGTGATTTTTTGTTTTTTGTTTTGTTTTTATTTTTGGCTGCGTTGGGTCTTCGTTGCTTTCTCTAGCTGTGGCGAGCGGGGGCTACGCTTCGTTGCCGTGTGCGGGCTTTTCATTGCAGTGGCTTCTCTTGTTGCGGAGCACGGGCTCTAGGCATGTGGGCTTCAGTAGTTGTGGCACGCAGGCTCAGTAGTTGTGGCTCGCGGGCTCTAGAGCGCAGGCTCGGTTGCTGTGGCACACGGGCTTGGTTGCTCCGCGGCACGTGGGATCTTCCCGGACCGGGGCTTGAACCTGCATCCCCCACCCTGGCAGGTGGATTCTTAACCACTGCGTCACCAGGGAAGCCCCTATATTTGTGTTAACACACAGAAGAGTTCATGGAGGGTACCTAATAGTAGTTAACTCTGGCAGGTGTATGGGGAAGTATTTTAACGTTATAGCCAATCATTTTTATTGAGTTTTTACAATAAGCACAAGGGTTTTTTTTTGTTTTTTAATTTATTTATTTATTTATTTATTTTTGGCTGTGTTGGGTCTTCGTCTCTGTGCAAGGGCTTTCCCCAGCTGCGGCAAGCGGGGGCCAGCCCTCACCGCGGTGCGCGGGCCTCTCACTATCGCGGCCTCTCCTGCTGCGGAGCACAGGCTCCAGACGAGCAGGCTCAGTGGTTGTGGCTCACGGGCCCAGTCGCTCCGTGGCATGTGGGATCCTCCCAGACCAGGGCTCGAACCCGTGTCCCCTGCATTGGCAGGCAGACTCTCAACCACTGCGCCACCAGGGAAGCCCCAAGCACGAGTTTTTTTTGTTTTTTTTTTTTTTAAAGGAATTCCTTTATTTTTATTATTTATTTATTTATTTATTTATTTATTTATTTATTTACTTTTGGCTGTGTTGGGTCTTCGTTTCTGTGCGAGGGCTTTCTCTAGTTGCGGCAAGCGGGGACCACTCTTCATTGCGGTGCGCGGGCCTCTCACTATCGTGGCCTCTCTTGTTGCAGAGCACAGGCTCCAGACACGCAGGCTCTGTAATTGTGGCTAACGGGCCTAGTTGCTCCGCAGCATGTGGGATCTTCCCAGACCAGGGCTCAAACCTGTGTCCCCTGCATTGTCAGGCAGATTCTCAACCACTGCGTCACCAGGGAAGCCCACGAGTTTTAAAATAAGAAAAAAACTTTTTTATATATATAAATTTATTTATTTATTTATTTTTGGCTGTGTTGGGTCTTCGTTGCCGTGCGCAGGCTTTCTCTAGTCGTGGAGAGTGGGGACTACTCTTCGTCGCGGTGAGTGGGCTTCTCATTGTGGTGGCTTCTCTTGTTGCGGAGCAGGGGCTCTAGGTGTGCGGGTTTCAGTAGTTGTGGTGCGCAGACTCAGTAGTTGTGGCGCATGGGTTTAGTTGCTCTGCGGCATGTGGGATCTTCCCGGACCAGGGCTCAAACCCATGTCCCCTGCATTGGCAGGCAGATTCTTAACCACTGTGCTACCAGGGAAGTCCAGAGAAAAACTTTTAACCTATCACATGGGTCAAGTGATGTTCAATGAGGGTGTCAAAACAATTCAAAGGGGGAAAAATAATCTTTTCAACAAGTGGCACTGGAACATCGGTATAAGCCACATGCAAAAAAAAAGAAATTGGACACCTACCTCACACCATCATAAAAGTTAACTCAAAAAAAAAAAAAAGTTAACTCAAAATGGATCATAAACCTATATGTAAGAGCTAAAATTGTGAAAGAAAATAACTATAGAAGAAAATAAAGGAGTAAATCTTCATGACTTTGGGTTAGAAAATGGTTTCTTAGAATCAACACCAAAAGCATAAATGACAACAGAAAAAACAGACATATTTCATCCCCCCCCAGATTTTTAAAATTAGATTTAATAAAAATTTAAAACTCTGTGCTTCAAAGGATACCATCAAGGAAGTTAAAAGACAACTAAGAGAATGGGAGAAAAAAATTGCAAATCATATATCTTATAAGGGACCTGTATCTAGAACATATAAAGAGCTCTTACAACTCAGTTATAAAAATGGGCCAAAGATCTGAATTTCTCCAAAGAAGGCATAAAAATGCCCAAGAAGCACATGAAAAGATGTTCAAAATCATTAGTCATTAGGGAAATGCTAATCAAAACCACAGCGCAAAAACCACTTCATAACCGCTAGGATGGCTATAATCAAAAAGATGGACAACAGTGTTAACAAGGATATGGAGAAACTGGAACCCTCAAATATTGCTGGTAGGATTACAGCTACTCTGGAAAACAATTTGGAAGTTCCTCAAAACGTTAAACATTGTATTGCCATATGACTCCTCAATTCTACACCTAGTATATACAGAAAAGGAAGAGAAAAGCAAGTACTCAAACAAATACATGTATACACATATTCACAGCATTACTATTCACAATAGCCCAAAGGTGGAAACAGCCCAAATGTCCAGCCACGGATGAAGGAATAAACAAACTGTGGTGTATATATACAACGGTATATTATTCAGCCATAAAAAAAGAATAAAGTACCAATGCATGCTACAAACATTATGCTCACTGGACGAATCTTGAAAACACTATGCTAAGTGGAAGAAGCCAGGTGCAAAAGGTCACATACTGTATGATCACATCTGTAGGAAATGTTCAGAATAGATAAATCCATAGAGACAGAACACAGAGTGTTGGTTGCCAGGAGCTGAGGAGAAAAAGGAATGGGTAGTGACTGCTTAACGGATAAGAGGTTTTACTTTGGAGTGATGGAAATATTTTGGAACTAGATAGAGATGGTGGTTGCACAACACTGTGAATATATTAAATGCCACTGAATTGTTCACTTTAAAATGGTTAATTTAATTATGTAAATTTTACCTCAATAAATTATTTTTTTAAAAGCTTAACAGAAAATAGTCCTTTGATTTTAAATTTTAATAAATTGTATAGTAATTCTTAAAACCAAAGTAAGCCACTGACATTTTTTTTTTGGTGCACGAACAACACCCTCAGGGATATCAAGGAATTCTCATTAGCATTTTAGGCCTCTGTCTCTAGACAGACTACCCACCTGTCTTAACCCCCTCTCCAAAATGTGAGCCCCTGAGGAATATAAGCCATTTCTCACTTATCTCTGTATCCCCAGTGCCCAGCACCAGGCTTGGAGAGGATGCCTCTGTAAACATTTATTGAACTGAACTTGGCTAAAGATGTAGGTTCCAGAACCAACTGTCAGCCACCAGCTCTGAGCACTGACCTGTCCTCGTGAATGTAGGCCAGGTAGAAGAGGAGCAGGATGCAGTACTGTCTCTGGCGAGTGGCTCCCTCCACATACTGGCGATCCGACAGGAAAGCAAGGCTTTCAGGGCTCCTGCTGCTTATCTGGGGCAGCCCATGCTGCAGAAGCTCAGACACTGCAGAGAGTTCTGGGGAGGCAACAAGCAGGAGAAAAATCACACAAAGGACACAGGAGAGCAGGTAATGAGCACATGAGTGTCTACTACATATAGAGTACTGCACAGGGTAGCAAGGATACACGCCGGATAAAAGGAAATCAGTCTCTTCTTCCTCTCTACCAGGAGAGACTAAAGGTAGCATGTGGAAGGACATGGATATATTGGTTCACTTGACAATGTCCACTGATTGGCTACTCTAGGCCAGGCTGTGAGACATGGGCCCTACCTCCAGTAGCTGGCAGCTGGTGGGAAAAAACAGATAATGAGACAGATAATTACAGGACATGTGATCAGTGCCATGTTCAAGCGTGGAAGAGAGAGTGACTCACGCCACCTGCAACAGGGAGGGCAAGCTCAAAGAGGAGGGAACTGTGGAGGGTGAAGAGAAAACAGGCAGAGAAAGGAGGGAAGAGACTCCCTGAGCCAGGAAGCAAGGAGTTCAGCAGCCTGGAGGCATAAGAGGAAGTTGTGTATAAGGGGCAGCAAGGAGTTCAGTGTGACTGGCCCATCAGTGAATAGATGTGGAGTGCTAGGGGTGTGGAACTGTGTGATGTAATTTGTAGCTAGATTGTGAAAGACCTTGAATGATGAGTAGAGAATTTGGATTTTATCCTGAGAGCAGATTCCTAAATTTCTTATGAAACTTCTGTTTCTTAAAAGAAAGAACATTTGAATACCAAAAGAATATGAAAGAAAAGGACCTCAGAGCTTAAATTTTGAATAAAGTCACCTTTATGGAAAATTCACTACATTACCCTTATTTTCCAAATTTCACCATAGACCAGAAAAAACTCCATCACTGTCGGACTATGTCCCACAGCCTGATGTTTGGAGACAATGGTTGAAGGCCAGGGTAGTTTAGATGTTAAGGCTTGATTTTCAGATAGATCCTCTAGCAGTTGGTGAAGACTGGTTGGAGGATGAGAGACTGAAAGCAGGGGGCCAAGTTAGAGGTCAAATGAAAGGGTCCATCCTGCCAGTGCAGTGGGCCTACGGCCAAGTGGAAGGTGAGATGGAGAATGTCCCACTGCGATGTGCTAGCAGAGTCAGGTCAGGTTTCCTAATTCTAAGTTTAGGGCTTTTTCCACCAAAGCACACTATGACCATTGCGATAATAACAAAACTAATATCCTTGAGCCTCGCACATCCATACATAAAAGAAAGAAGCAGTCTGCATGTAAGTAAGGTCGGCTGCTCTTCCTGGTGATCTGAGATATGACAAGATCTCAGGGTCTGAGGGGGCAGACATGTGGGGCCCCTCCTATTCCAACAAGAGAGGGAGCTGCCTGCAGCAGGGGCTGGTGCTGGTGAACACTAGAGGCTGTTGTGATGCGGCTGCCACCATGGCAGAAGTCATCATGTCATTCTCTGTGCAGGCCAGACCACACCTGAATAGGAGGCAGAGAGCTGGACACCGAGCAGAGAGGAGTGGCTGGTACAGTGAGAGAACTAGGAGCCAAGCCGTGTTGGAAGGAATGAAAACGCTCACCTGTGCTTTTGTCTCTCTCAGCATAGTCTCTGAGAAAGACAAAGGAAAAAGAGCGGTTTGGGAAGTCGGTAGGGAGAAGACAGCATCTTCATAAATGTAAAAATAGGAAACACAGCCAGCAGCAAATGTCACCCACAAAGAAGGCACGATATTTGTTGAATGAATGAATAAAACAATGATTAAATTGTTTTATGTTATAGCAAGAGGGAGAGGTCTAGGATAGAGGAACTCCTTAGGGCAGAGAACATACCGTAATTATCACTGTATCCGCAGCTGCACTTAGGCCTCCCCTGACATGCTGCAGAAGCTCAACTAATACTCAGCAAAAGGGATAACCTCCAGCTCTCAGCCCTGCATCTGCCGCTCCCCCTGCCTAGATGGTGCATGGGACTCCTTGACCTCACTCAGACCTCCGCCAACATGCCACCTCCTCACCTCCTCATGAAAGCCCTATCTAACGTGTACCTCCTCCTTCCATCACCCCCATCCCTTCACCTAGCTTTATTTTTTTTCATAGCACCCATCCACCCCTGACATTATATCTACGTGTTTATTGTCTGCCTCTCCCACTCCATTAGAACAGGACTTTGTATCCCTATTGCCAGCTCCTTGAATAGAGTCTGGCATAGTAGATGCTCAAGAAATATTTCTTGAATGAAGGAACGAAGAAATGAAACAGGCTGTTCAAGATATTTTGAGCAAAGGTCTCTGGAGGTAACAGGCAGAGAGCAAGAGGCCTGGTGTGAGGGACGATGCAGAGAAGTTGGTCACGGGGAGGAACTGGACTTGTTGAGCTTTAGGGTCCTTCTCAACCCTTAAGGTCTAAAGGTCCCAGAGGCTTGGATTCCACTGTTTTCTGATTTATTATCTCACCTCCCTAGGAAGCAGCCTACAGTTCCATCATTCCATGATTCCATGGTTCCTCTGGGTAGCTTCAAGCAAAGGTTTCTTATTACTGTACTGACTCACTACCCAGTCAATCAGCAAGGCATCCAGACTCTAAAAGACCACCACAGACCTCATGAGTGGTCAAACTACAGCATCTTACCTTCTTGGGAAGGTGGTCCTGTCTTCTCTGGAGCTGAGAGGAGGTTGATGCACATGTAGTAGAGGAAACTGGAACACACCTGGTTTAGGGCTGAGTGACTTAGTGGGAGAAGAGGAAGATAGAACAAGAGAGGACATTGCTACTTTGGCTGGGACAGCATTATCCCTGCCGTGTACTGGGGCACCACTGCTTTGTGCCAGAGCCCAGTGAAATTCTAACCATGGCCCTGGTAGAGAAGGTCTGGAGGTAGCTGTGAAAAGTAAATATGGAACCTGCTGCCCACAGATGTAACTTAGGCACTTGGCCCATATAGGCATTCACTAAAACTTTCCTGAAAAAAATAAATCAAGGAGGGCTACTAAGCTCCAATTTAATAAAACATATAGGGCTTCCCTGGTGGCGCAGTGGTTAAGAATCCGCCTGCCAATGCAGGGGACACAGGTTTGAGTCCTGGTCCAGGAAGATCGCACATGCCATGGAGCAACTAAGCCCGCGCGCCACAACTAGTGAAGCCCACACACCTAGAGCCCGTGCTCCGCAACAAGAGAAGCCACTGCATGAGAAGCCCGCGCACCGTAACGAAGAGTAGCCCCCACTCGCTGCAACTAGAGAAAGCCCGTGCGCAGCAACGAAGACCCAACGCAGCCAAAAATAAAATAAATAAATTTATTTTAAAAATAAAATAAAATAAAATAAAACATATAGACAAAAAAGTCCTCCTGGGTCAGGAAAGGGCTGAGGAGTACTAGAAAAAGAGGAAGCTGTTGAATCCAAAATGGGTAGCTGAGGAGAACTACAAACATCTAAAATTGTGACTTTGAATCCAGGTGGATCCCTGTATTCCCTCCTGAATGTTGGTGTTCTATTCGGAGATATGGAAGGAGAGCTAGACACTGCACTGAGGTCACCTTGAGGACTGCAGGCAGTAACAAGTGGAATCTGCTGAGTAAATGCAGAGACAGGTGGCAAATCAAAAATGGGAAGGCACGGAAGGCTGTCCTAGAAACCTAAAGAGACAGACTGAGGCAGCAACCTCTCTACTTTGAACAAGAGAGTCTCTACTTTGAACAAGAGAGTCTCTCCTCTGGAATTGCTGGGCTGGCAGCAACTAGAACATGACTCTCTCTTGATGGACACAGCATCGATTACCCTGTGAGGGCCTTGGTTTCTTTGTTTGTAAAATGAGGGGTTAGACAAATGATCTCTAAGAGCCCTTCCAGTTTTGATGTTACAGGTGCCCATCCAAGTATCACATGGAATGAAAGTCTCATCAGAACCAGACAAGTAAAAGCTACAGAAGCCCATCCAGCTCGTACCATCAGCTTCTGAGCAATTCCCACACTGTGTCAATCCCCCCCAAGGTCCTATGACTAAATCACACCAATCAGAAATTTCCACTTGTCCAGTCAAGAAGGACACTTGTCCCCTTGGGACCATACATACCTCAGGCTGCTGCAGAACCTGGCCTTCAGTTCCAGGGTCAGCTGTATGAAGGATGAGGCAGCTTGGGAGAATTGAGAAGAAAGCAGAGAGCAATTTAAACTAGACTTGTTACAGAAACTCCCAAGTCTGGGTGGTACTAGTTCTGGAGTCACACAGACCCGGGTTTGAAATGTGCTCCATCACTATCTAGAAATGTGACTCTGGAACACTTATTTAACTTCTCTGAGACTCAGTTTTGATATCTATACCTCGAAGGTTGTTGTGAAACTAAGTAAAATAAATGAATATAGAAGATCTAACAAATACTTAGCTCAGAGTAGGTACTGAATAAAAGTCCATCTTCCTTTCTGATGAACAGTCTGCATTAGCCGGTGACCCTGGCCCAGGTCCCTGCACTGCCTGACTCTCCTATCTCCCTGCTCCCACCCCGCCCTGCCATGCAGCTCTCTGTCAAAACTGACCTCTGTCCTGTCCATCCTTGGTCCCTGTAAAAGCAGGATTCTTGACAAGAGCTCCCACTACACCAGCTCCAGGGCTGGGGATAATCTTATTCTATCGCAGGGCTTCTGGTAGGGAATTAATCCCTCAGAGTTTCATAGCAACTTTCCAGGACAGCAGTTTAACCCATGGCTCCCTCAGCAGGGGAACGCCCAGTTTGCCTGCTGGAAGGGTTCCTCGTGGTGCAGACTCTCAGGGATCCAGAGTTTCTCCACCCCCGACTTCAGGTCTCTGCCCCCTCTTGGCTGGCAGTGCCTGCTTCCCTCTTTTCTCTTGCTGTTTGGGCCCTGACCCTGTTCTACCTGGCTTCAGGCTACATAGATCTCCCTGTAATCACACTTTCTCTACATGCCTTGCTCTGTACCACTGCCCCGCCGGAGATCTACACTTCTGAAGCTGCACCCATTCAGCACCCCAAGACTGGATTCTCTTGGCTCTTCAAGTATGGCAAGCAGAAAGAGCAGATGAAGGGAAGGAAAGGAGTATATGTCAGTTGTCACAATGACTAAGAGGTACACTCATTCAGGAAATCTACATATGTTGTCTCATTTCACTCCCATTATTATCACCATGTTCTAGTTGAGGACATTGCAGATAAGAAAATTAATTTGCCCAATGTCAATAAACAAGGGATGGTTACTGCACAACCCATATGTGCTAATCACAAAGGTCCTACTTTTTCCCCTCTTCCACACAGCCTCCTACCCTCTCCTAGAAGTTCCTCCCACTTCCTACATGGAATAGCTTCCTAAGGGTTTCCTGTACTCTGTTCTTTTCCTAGAGAGAACAAAGATACCTCTGAAAAGCAACAAGGGACCTCTCCAGGATGACCCAGACCATCAATCAGAAACTCCCTCAAAATCCCACATCAAATATACAGACAACTGCAAAAGGTATGCCCCTCAACTCCCCAGCCCTGGATCCTGGCCCCTCTCCTTTCCAAGGACCTTGCTCTGCTGAGTACCCCTGGATCTCTCTACTGCTCCTTCGTATACGCTGCTAACAGAATAAGTGTTTCCAGTCTTAGGGGGTAGTAAAATCCTTCCTAACTCCATGTCCCCTTCCAATTACAGCCCCAGTTCTCACCTCCCCCCTTACACCAAACTTACGGAAAGATATGCCTATTTTGTCTTTACTGCCTCACCTTGCACTCACTCTTCAACTCATTACAGTCTGGCTTACACCCCAACCACTCACGGCAACTGCTCTGGCCAAGGTCACCAACAGCCTACATGATGCCAAGTCCAATGTACATTTTTCAGTCCTTGTCTTACTTGACCTCTGGGATGCATCTGACACTCATGACCACTCCCTCATCTACAAAACTCTCTTCACTTGGCTTCCCTAATGTCATCCCCTTCTGGGTTTCTTCCTACCTCTCCAACCATTCCTTACCAGTGGACTTTGGAGTAATCTGTTGCTCCTGACCACTAAATATTATACTTTATTTTGTCTTGGTCCTTTGATCATCTCATTTTACACACTCACCATGAGGAATCTCACCTGCTTCCCACTAGAGACTCAGCCCCACAAGGACAGGGGTCTGTTTTGCTCACTGCTACATCCTCTGCCCTAGGACAGTGCCTTTCATGTAGTAGGTACCCAATAAATGTTTGTTGAATGATTGAAAGGCTGGATGCTGAAAACTTCTATATTTATTGTAAAGAAAAAATGCTGCCTGCTATTCCAATTCTACAAGGATCAAGCCATTAGCCAATGCAGTTGCTCAGCCCACCAACAGTGTGCCCTGAGAGGAAGTCAGGATGGGGAAAAACAGGAAACATTCTGTGCTTTGGATATACTGGCCCCTAGATAGTTAAGATGGCTATCTAAGGAAAAGTTTCAAATGACCCCAGATTCTTGCATCTTCCCATACACAAAAAAAGGCACTAAAATCATTAACTTGAGATGTCCGTTTTTTGTGACTAGCAGTAATCTTTTTATGATTGACTACATGTTTTCCAAGCAAAAAAGTTCATATATAGTGTGGCTTCTCGCTTACCTCTTTGGAGCAGTTCCTCAGAGCTATCTGAGAGGCTGTCTCCCGGGCTATAGTCCTCAGCCAGGTCCCCAAATAAAACTTAACTTACAACTCTTACATTGTGCGTTTTTCTTTCAAGTGACACTATATTTAAGACCAGATGTTTCCCATGACCTCAGACATAGTCAATTACCTACCAAAAAGCTCCACTGGGACATCTCACAGGCATCTCAGAGATACCCTGATCCAAACTGATCACACCCTCTACTGCCTTCCCAAACCAGATCCTCCTCTTGGGAGCCTCCACTCAATAAAAAACACCACCACCCACCTAGACGGCAGCCAGAAGCCAAGGCATTACCCTAAACTATTCCCTCTTCCTCATGCCCTACATCCAATCATTCCACCACAGCCCACCCCCCCCACACACACACATACTACCTTAGTTCCTAACACCAACCTGAGTTAATGCAAGAGGCTGAACTTCTTGCCTCCAATCTTGCCTCCCTCTAACTCATGGTCCACACTGTTCCAAGAAGGATCTTTCTGAAACAGCAATCTGAGCCTGTCACTTTCCTTCTTTAAGACTCAATGCTCCCAAGATAAAGTCCAAATTCCCAACATGGTCAACAAGGCCCTTCATGACTGAACCCTGGCTACCTCCCCATGGCAGACTTCCCACTGCATGCTATGTGACAGGAATAAAAGAAAAGACAGTAAATGATAATGATAAGGGGCAGGCATAGCATAAAGATTAAGAAAGCAGGCTCTAGAGCCAGATTAGATTCCCTGAGTTTGAATCCTGGGGGAATTCAAATCCTGCGGGAATCTGAGGGAATGTGGAGTATGAGAGTAATTAGCGGAAGGAGGTCTGTTGTGGGCTCTGAACTGGAACCTCCTTCACATTCTCAGAGAAGTATCAATTAATTTGAGAACTGCCTTTAAGGACTTTTGATTGATGGATGATATACCCTTCCACTCAACACTAGGCAGAGTGTGGATGTTGATTCTGAATGAATACATAAGCCTCCCATCCACAGGTTATGCACTCTTTAAGTACCCTGAGCAGCTGCCTAAGGTGCCTGCCTCCCTCCCAACTTCCACACTTGCCTGCTGCCTACCAAGCTTCTTGGAGAATTTCTCCTTCATGTGGGGGACGATGACAAAAAGGCTGTGCAGAACTGAGAGGAAAACCTCCATCAAGGCTGGATGAGTGGCCTGTTCCGAGTACCTCTGCAAAGAACCAAGAGGGAGAGCACAGTCCTCCAGGACTGAGCCTCTGAAGAAGAAAGAACGTCAGCAAAAATTGCATCATCTAGCAATGGGAGACTAAATTCTTTCATGTCAAGGGCACAAAAAACGCTAGGGGACCTGAAGTCACAAGCCTGCATCCAAGGCTTACATCTTCTGCCACTTAATAAATTGTTCAAGATTCGTTACCTCTCCGGGCCTCTACCAAAGAGTAAAACAGAAATAACAAGTCTTACTTCCCAGAAACAAATGATATCTCATGTGTAAAAGGCACTTTCTAAACTGTAATGCAGAGTGACGCTCATGCTTCTAACATATAATAATTTAGTTTACAAACTTCCTTCACGTTTATTTTTCATGTGATCATTGAACAGAATCATGAGGCAGCCTGATATGGTAGACAGAGCTCTGGATTAAGAGTAGAGAAACTTGAGTTCTATTTCAAGCTCTGTACGAAGTCGCTGTGTGCCCTTGGGTCAGTCACCCCCTCCCCTCTCGCTGTTTCAGTTCCCTGTGTGTAAATAGGCAGGGCCTCAGGGACATGGTTCTTACAGATACTTTTCATTTGGTTTTCAAACCAAGTTTTTTTCCACTAGAAAAGTAATACAAGCGCATTAAAGAAAATGTGTAAAATACAGAAAAGTAGAAAGCAAGAATAATACAATAATTCTATGATCTAGTTCTAGATCTAGCTCTAACGCTTCATAAATCTCAGAGGAAGGCAGAGCAGATGAGGAAGGGTTACTGTTAGTGTGTGCCAATCAGGGCTGCAACCCCTGGCTCCTGAGAGTTACCCACCTGAAGACCCTGGCATGCTGCCTCAGAGGCTTCTTCAAGGAAAAGAGGCTCTCTCCTGTCAGAACCAGAGGATGCTCCCCTGCTGCCACCTACTGTTCCCAGTGGGTATTTTGGAGGTGTCCTTTCCCAACTAACAGTGGCTCCTCACAGGCTCACAGGATGTCCAAACCTCAAAGAGGACGAGACTCACCCAAGATCATCTGCGCAGTCAATAGCTCTGGACCCCGCTCTTCCTACTATCTCCATCTCAAGTCAGCTCAAACCCAGGGCTCTCTTCAGGTCTCTCACCTGTCATTTTACAGAACTCACATATGTGCTCCTTAGTGAAGCCTAGATCAGACACTGACTGCTACTCTTTGCTAAGCAGAAAAACACATAGGTTCAAACCTCAGCACTGTCATATACTTGCTTTACAACCATAGAAAAATGACAACCTCATCTTTAAATTGGGGGAAATGATAGGACCTATTTCACAGGGTCACTGGGAGGGTTAAATTATGAATATAAGGCATTTATCACTTCATAAACATTACCTATTTATTATTTTATTATTACTGCTTTCTACTTTTTAAGAGGCATCTATTAATCTATTATTTACAACAAAGCACTGTACTGTGATTTTAAAACCAAAGGAAAAGTGGCTGCAAGAACAACACTGCTACGACTCTCAGAAGGTCCAGTTGAGTAGTCGAGTCACTGTCTTGTGCCTCTCAGCCTGGCTTGCTCTCACATTCTTCTCCTCCCCAAGCTTCATGCTGTCCAAGGCTCAGAAAACCCACCATCACCATGGGGATACACAAGGAGTCACAGGCACTGAGAAGAAATTCTGAGAAGGCCTCCAAGGTGTCTTCTTTCTCAGCACTGGGAGCTGTGAATGGATTCTCCTGGGCCGAAGGCTCGTTCTGGAATTCCACAGCCAACCTGAGAAATCAATGTGTGGGTATATCTACAACTACCTATGCAACATAAAGGTTAGAAGCATCCTCCTAGAGGGATACCTGAGCTCAGGGCTCAGGGAAAGTATCCCTAAAAGCAGATCTGGAGAAAATTCCAGAGGCCTCAGTGAGGGAGAACCTGGTCTTTGGTCACCTCTTCAGCTTCGTGCTCCCTACCCTCTCTCCCATAACACATGACTCATCCACCCTACTACATGTATTTCCCTGAACATACCATGCTGTTTGCTGTTTCACATCTCTTTGCCTTTACATATGCTGCTCTCTCTACTTGGAATGCCTTCCCCAGATTTGTGACAATGTAATGAATGCCACACATATAAACAAAACTGTCTCTTCCCCAAGAGACTGAGCTCCTTGTGGGTAGAAGCTAATCTGACTTACCTTTCTACTCCCACTATCTAGCACCAGGCCTGGCACACAGTAGATACAACAAATATTTGTTAATGTGAACTGAATTAATCCAACAAGCATTCAGTGAACACCTATAGCACTAGGTTACTTGGGAAGAGGAACAAAGCTGAGTGAGATACAACCTCATTGCACAGTAACAAAAACTTCGCCAGGAGGGAATCTTTAGAAACCTCCTCCACATACCCATTCCACACCCCACACGCATCCCCAACCTCCATCCCAGCCAAAGTCCTCTCACTACACAGCAAAGCATCAGAAATCAAGTGTTGCTTCTAGAGCTTCATCCTTTGTCCGATTCCTTTCTACACCCACCCTCCATACTACTACTTCATCAGACCACAGAGGGCCCCTCACCTGCAGGCATTTCTAAATCCCTCCAGAGTGCTCAGGAGGAACCTTCCTCTTCGAAGAATGGCCTTCTCTGAATCTCTACTGGAGGCATGGCCCTGAGGTGAGAAGGAAAGAGGGTAACCTATTGGTCAAGTACCTACTCCGTGTTCTGGTCTTTGCTTAGAGGACTACAGACTTCTTCCTCTCACACTGGAGTCTGGCATTCCCATACACCTAACACTTTCCAGGGGATCTTAGGTACATCCTCACAAATCCAGCCATCTAATAGCTCCTTTAAAAAATGGTAGAAGAGGAAACCTTAACCACTTGTCTCCCTGTGAAGCACAGGACTGGTTCTTGTTCTATTATTTGCAGAAAACTGTCACAGGCTAGTGGACAATAGCCTAACTGGCTATAATGCCCATATTATTGCTCCAAAACACACAAAAATCCCCACCGCATCAGGCATGAAGAGCTTAGTTTCCAAAGTTAATCCTGAAAGACATAATCAGCACTCACATTAATAGTATTTCTTCTGATATTTTAAGTCCATGGACCATTAAAAGCCAACAATTATGACACACTGCACATTGGTCAGATTCTTTCTAAGATTATAGCGAATCCAGCCTTAAATAATTTTGTGAGCATGTTTACCATACCTGCTTGGATGATATAAAAGACAAAGTGTGTAGGAGGCTTGGGTACAAACACCCTGGGATTTACTATCCAAACTCAGGTCCTTGCTAGTTTTGGACCTGAGAGAAAAACTATTTAACCCCTGCGACTTCAGTGTCATAATGAGGATAACAATTATTAAGCCCCACAGTTCTGCAGTTAGGAAAAAAAATAACATCTCACTGTAGGTGTGTGTGCATGAGAAAAACCTATAAAGTGGCATATAAAGGTAATGCAATGTACTAATTATCTTCCGAAAACACATTACAGCATGATCTCCAGAAGAAGCAGGCTGCAGTGCACTGACCAGGGGCCTCCAGTTCAGCGGGGTCTGGGAAAAATCTGCACACCGGCTCAGCATGGCTTTGAGCAAGGCCTGTAGCTCCTTGTACAGCACAGGTAGAGCACTCTGATGGTCCTTCCTGCACCCAGAGAGACAAAGGTAGGCCTATGGTGAGGTAAGGGTACTCCAAGGTACCCTCAGGTTCTCAGGCAATGGGGGACAGGTGGTAGATCAGAACACGGGTCCAGGATCTGATTATGATAAAAACCCTTGCTCCAACACTTATCTGCTGCATGACTTCGTGCACATTCTTCATCCTCTCTAGCCCTCAGTTTCCTCATCTAGTCAATGAAAGTTAATAGTACTCTCCTCATAGAATTATTCTAAGGATCAAATTGGATAATGTATGCTAAGCACTCAGCACGATGTTTGCTAGATAGTAAGTCCTTATAAATGACAGCTAAGACTATTATTATTGTTATTAAAGATACAGAAGCTTTTCTCACTGAGAAGGGCCTCCCAGTTAAAAAAGTACTATCTAGAACAGAAGGTGGTCACTGTTCTCAAATAAGTGATAAGCTATCTTGGGGACAAGAGATCAAATTTGCTTTCTGTTTCCTTGATGAGGAAAATCAGGATCAATAGGTAAACGTTATCAAGGACCCAGATCTTATTTAAGGAATATAAGGAAGAACTTTCTAAGAGTCAAAATTCTATAAAGGGGGCTTCCCTGGTGGCACAGTGGTTAAGAATTCGCCTGCCAATGCAGGGGACACGGGTTCGAGCCCTGGTCCGGGAAGATCCCACATGCCGCGGAGCAACTAAGCCTGTGCGCCACAACTAGTGAGCCTGCGCTCTAGAGCCTGCGAGCCACAACTACTGAAGCCCGCACTCGTAGAGCCTGTGCTCTACAACAAGAGAAGCCACCGCAATGAGAAGCCCGCGCACTGCAACGAAGAGTAACCCCCACTTGTCGCAACTAGAGAAAGCCCACGCACAGCAACAAAGACCCAACGCAGCCAAAAATAAATAAAATAAATTTTTAAAAAAGAAGAATGGGGCTTCCCTGGTGGCGCAGTGGTTGAGAATCCGCCTGCCAATGCAGGGGACACGGGTTCGAGCCCTGGTCTGGGAAGATCCCACATGCCGCGGAGCAACTGGGCCCGTGAGCCACAACTACTGAGCCTGCGCGTCTGGAGCCTGTGCTCCGCGACAAGAGAGGCCGCGATAACGAGAGGCCCGCGCACCGCGATGAAGAGTGGCCCCCGCTTGCCACAACTAGAGAAAGCCCTTGCACAGAAACGAAGACCCAACACAGCCATAAATAAATAAATAAATAAATAAATAAATAATAAAATTTAAAAAAAAAAAAAAGAATGAAATAATGCCATTTGTAGCAGCATGGGTAGACCTGGAGATTATCATACTAAGTGAAGTAAGTCAGACAGAGAAAAACAATATCATATGATATCGCTTATATGTGGAATCTAAAAAAAAAATGACACAAATGAACTTATTTACAAAACAGAAAAACAGACTCACAGAGAACAATCTTATGGTTACCAGGGGGAAGGGTGGGGGGAAGGATAGATTGGGAATTTGGGATTGACATGTGAACACTGAGAGCAATCTGCTGGGCCTTCTAACAGGCACTCCGTTAATTGTATATAGTGAAGGCTTGATTTCCCCTTTCCCTCTTCATTTCTGGAAGCTCTAACTTTCTATCCTACATTGATTGTCAAGCCCTGGTTCTGCCATCTTTAAATTCTTTCAACAGTTCTCACTCTTCATTCCTCCTTCTGGTTGTGCTTCCCAGAGATCCTCTGAACCACTCCACCTCAGAGGGACCACCTCAGTAAAAATTCTGAAAAATTAAAGTCAAAAGTAAAATTATCTAAGGATTAATAACCAGCCCCCTCCCCACAGCTCTCCACAATTCTGACCCAACCAGCTTTCTGGCTTCTTCATGTACTACTCCCCTTCACACAACCTGCTGGCCAGACTGGCTACCATACCCTCAGTAATCCCTAAATTGTCCTACCTACATGTTTTGGCCAACCCGGTCCTTCCACAAATCTAGATCTCTCTCATCCCTCAGAGCACAGCTCAAATACTACCTCCTGCCTGAAAGGTGCTAAAGGGGCTACCAGTCCCCCATAACACTGACCTCCTGGGAGATTTCCAGCTCTGCATGGGAACTTCTGACTGACTCTGGCTCTTACTCTATGCCTTTGTTACCCTGTTGGTTTACTCATCTCACCCTTGTTGGGATTCATGCCCCAGATTTAGAGATTCAAATCCAGGAAAGGACAAAAGGGGAAAAGAGACAAACTGATGCCATTATAATGTAAATGCTATTCTTTTCTTCAATTTTTAGAAGCAACCTAGAGTCAAGTGACAAAGACTTAAATATAGTTACAGAAGAGACTATAAATGTTAACAAACTTTACAATATAAAGTTAAAGGTATAGGGACTTCCCTGGTGGCGAAGTGGTTAAGAATCCACCTGCCAATGCAGGGGACACGGGGTTCGAGCCCTGGTCTGGGAAGATCCCACGTGCCGCAGAGCAACTAAGCCCGTGCACCACAACTACTGAGCCTGCGCTCTAGAGCCCGCAAGCCACAACTACTGAGTCCGTGTGCCACAACTACTGAGCCCACATGCCACAACCACTGAAGCCCACGCACCTAAAGCCCATGCTCTGCAACAAGAGAAACCACCGCCACGAGAAGCCTGCGCACTGCAACTAGAGAAAGCCCATGCACAGCAACGAAGACCCAACGCAGCCAAAAATAAATAAATAAATTTATAAAATTTAAAAAACTTATAAAATAAAATAAAGTCCCCAGTGGACATTTCACTCCCCAGATCTTCCTTTTAAAATAAATAAATAAATAAAATTAAAGGTACAGCTGACATTGAGAAGTAGACGGTAAGGAGGAGAAGGCAAAGAAAGAGCTGGGGTGCTAATATACTCAGCTAACCAAGTAGGGCATCAAGAGATACTGCTTCAAGTTGAGGGAACAAGAAACACAAGTTTTAAGTATATTATTTAAAAGTCTGAAAACATAACATAAATTAACATAAGATAGTAACTAGCAAAAATGCCAAGGAAGTGTAGAGAAGACAAAATAATGTGACCTAAGTCTTGTTTTTCTTATTGGCAAGTCAGTGAATAATGTTCTAAATTGACAACAAAGAAATAGCATTACAAGCATATTGTTTAGATTTAGGGAGATAAATTACCAGAACTAAAACCAAAATGAGTTAAAATTAGTCTCCTTTAGGAAGTGGGGACAGGGGGCTGTTCCTTTTCATTATAAACCTTGTGCGTATTTTATTTTTTATCGCTTAAATATATTATTTTGTTAGATTTTTAAAAGGGAGGATGTGGAAACAAAGTAAAATTTTCTATATAAATAAATATGGGTTTCCTCCATTAGTTTTTTCAAGATATCAAGCATCTTACTAAGGAATGATTTCCCATCATGACCCTAGGATCGCTTAGTCTCACCATCCATTTTAACATCATTCATATACTGAGTATCTATTAGGAGTGAGGCATACAGCAGTGAAAAAAATGACATGGTCCCTTATCTCTTGGAGATTATCTTATATAGTGGAGGAGACACAGAACAAATGAATAAATAAGAACTGTCAAGTGTCTGGTAGGTGCTGTAATAGGCAAATGGGTCAGTTAGGGAAGGACACTCTGAATGAGACCTGAATGATGGGAAGAGGCCAGTCATGCAAAGATTTAAGGGAAGAGTATTTTAGGCAGAAGGAAAAATTAGTAGAAAGGAAGTGGCGGCAAGGTCTGGACTAAAACAAATGACTGAGTTTTAAAAAGTTCCATCCACAAAATAAATACAGAATAAAATCCTATTTAAAAAAACATGCAGAGAATTGGAAAGAACTCTTCCAAATTAAAAATATGAAAGCAGAAATAAAACACTCAATAGTAGGGTTGAAGATAAAGTCAAGAAAATCTCCTGGAAACTAGTACATAATGACAAAAAGATAAAAAACTGTCAGACAAAGAAAAGAAAGAAACAAAACAAAGAAAATCAGGTGACCAATCCAGGATGCCCAACATCCAAATGGCAGTCCCAGGAAGACAGAACAGAGTAAACAGAGCAGCGGAAGAAATAATTCAATGAAATTTCCCTGACCTAAAGGACAAGTATCCCCTGGAAGCTGCTCTGGCCTCGACAGGCCCTCGGGTACATGCAGGGGTGGGACGCTCAGCCTGTCTGGGTCTCTCACCTCAGAAAGGCAGAAATGGCCTTCACCGCCTCAGCAGCCACCTCCAGCACAGGGCTGTTCACTGCCTCTTGGAGGGCACGGCCAGCATCTCTGCACATGGCTGAGCTTGTGAACAGCCTGATCTCCTCTGGCTGCCTGAGAAATTGTAAATGAGAAATGAGTGTGTGAACTCCTATCACTGACCCCACCAGGAATAAATACCTCACTTCTTTCCTTCTCCAGTCTGGCCCCTACAGGCCTGACGCTCCACTACTTTGCTCACCGAGTCAGGATCTGAGCAAAGAGCAGCAGGCCCTGCTTGTGCAGCTCGGTGTTGTTCATCCTCAGGATTCCCTGTAGGCTCCTCACCACTGACTCGATCCCTACCACAAAATGACATGGCAGAGGCCAGGGATCAGGGCTTGCTGGTTTCTTTACTGCCTTCCAGGAGATGAGAGGCTCTGGACAGCACATATTTGCTAGCAGCCCTCATGGAGCAGTCCTGACAAGTTGAACTGATGGGATGGGACTGTGAGATCTTTGAAGGCAGGCCCTTATCTGATTCATCTCTATCTCCCCAAACCCAGCACAACCCATAGCACAACCCTGGCATTCAAGGTATTTAGTCAATACCTACTGGCTGAGCTTCACCTTCTCTACTACACACACTCCTATTTCTCCTCAAAGAATCAGGTAGGACATCCACTCCTCCAGGAAGCCTTCCCTGGTCCACTCAGGCAGAGCTATGGGCCTCCCCTGAGCTCCTACACGTCTTGTACTTCCCCTCTAGCACAGTCCTAATAAGCTTGTTTATATCTCCCTCCCCTTCCAGAGGACAGGGACCACATTATATGCATCTCTAAATCTCTAGGTCCCAGCCTGGTGCCTGGCATAGAATAAGAACACAGAATATAAAATGAATAACTAAATGTGCCCAGTCTAAAAATCTAGATGTGATATAAAAAGTCCCAGACAAGGAAGGTATCACCAGGAAAGAAGAAGGGACAGTTTCAAAAAACTTTGAAAGGATAAATCAGCAAAACTTCGGGACTAACTAGATGGACAGATATCTGGGGCGCAGGAAAAGACTGAATCCAAGGCTGAGTAAAGTTGCTCTGAAGGTGCAACAGGAATTCATTCAGTGGCCCTTCTCTTGCTAAACGTATATACTGCCAATCAATGAAGAGCAGAACTGTTTGGATATCACTGCTTGCATGTGGAATCTGGTAATGAGTTTGGGCTGATGGAAATGACCAGACCAGCACCCCCCTCCAAGGTGTAGGCCAGCCCCCCGTCACTGCTGTTGCCACCTAACTTAAAAGTGCTGTCCACCTGAGCCAGAGCTAGTACAGGACCCACAATACCAACCGTACACCGTGTGGCACTTGGAAAAGAAGAGTGGCTCTTCTGCCAGAAGTATCAAGCAGTTGTAGCTGGACCAGACAAGCACTTCACTGGAAGAGGAAAGATGCTCAAAGAGGAACTCTGGCCAGGGAGAGAGGGAGAAAACAATCAATGACAACTGTGTAATCATGATCCCTTAACTAATGCTAGGGCCTTGGATTTATTCAGCATCTCACACCTGTCACTTCATCTGTTCACACACCCTCTTGATGAGACATGATCATTCATTCACAGATAAACCTGGAAAATGCCCTCAGACTTATGGTCTAACCTTATCTTTTTAATAGATGGGGAAACTGAGACCTAGAGAGAAACAGTTGGTGGTAGAGGCGGGACTGGAGCTCAGGTCCCCTAATTCTCAGGATGGGCAGCAGCATGATACAGAGAAAAGAGGTTTTAGAGCCAGACAGCCTTGATTTTGTATCCCTTCTCTGCCAATGCCAAGTCTTGTTGATTTAAACCAGTTATTTCCCTTCCCTAGTTCAATTTCCTTATTCATAAAATAGCAAAGATGAGGACCTAAATGTGGCAACATTTGCAATGCACCTCAGGGCATATTTCCTGGCTCATAACAAACCTTCAAGACACATTAGTTCCTTTTGCCTCTCTGGTCCACAGATCTTTCCACCACCCCACACTAGGTGTTTATTCCTAGATGGTCAAATTAGTGACAAAGTTCAGTAACAAACTGCTCAAGGTCATATTAGAAATCTGTAGCAAGAGGATTCAGACTTCATGAGGTCTATTTCCTAGAGACTGTCATACACAATGAACATGCCACCAACCATCCCTCCAGTATGCATATCAAAGAACCCCCAACAAGACTGCTGCTGCTGCTACTCAAGGGTCTCCAGTCACAACTCTGGGGTCCTCAGAGGAGAAAGTTAGAAGGGGCCTCCTACCTGGGATGTCAGCATGGATGAAGGCTGGGGCGTGCTTCGCTGGTGAGTGCAGCAGTACTGCAGTTATACAGTGGGCACTGGCCACCTGCAGAGTCTCATCCCTGGAAAGAAGAAGCTGCAGAAACAGGCAGCAAAATGTGTCACAGTCACACCACTAACAGGACCAGAGGGAAGCAGCCTGAATGCCTCAGGGCAGGAGACTGATTTGTCTCTGAATCCCTCACACACTACTGGTGCCAGGCATAAGGATGGTGCTCAGGGAGAGCAGTTATAGATTATGGAAAGGAGTCTCTGTCAACAGCAGCAGGAGAGAAACAGAACAAAAGAACACAATGGCACTCAAAGAACACTAACATCGTCCCCAAGAAGGGCTCAGGCCTTCACTGACAAAAGTACTTTCACAGCCCTCATCTGGTTTTGATGTTTCAACAAGCCTGGGACATAACAAGGGAAGGTTCTACTATGAGCCTTGCTTCAAAGAATGTACAGAAAAGAGTTAACATTGCAGGCCTGAGACTGTTATCCTTAGAAAGTCCTGCCTGCAAGGTTGGCCACTCACTCGGTTTGGGAAGTTGAATTTCAGGAGGGTTCCCAACCCTCCAAGAACTGGTAAAAGTGGCTCACTGTGACTAAACTATTTGCACAAGCAATGCAGTTTATGCTGAACCCACCCCTACTTTCTTTCTGGGAATCTAGAATTTTGGTATGTGCTAGGCAGAGGGTGCCTCTATAACCAGCCAGCTCCCAACTAAAACCTTGGGCACAGGTTTTAACTTATCCTTTCATGACTGAAAGAAAACCAACTTTGAGCCTTCTAATAGCATATTGTTTTGGCCAGTAAGAAAATACTTAGGAAATCCTGGATAGAAGGAGTGGTGGATAAGGAAAAAGGCCCAGGAAGCATTCAGGTTCTCTTGTTATTGAACCCAGAGACCACGAATCACAAGACAACTACCTTTTTGAGCACCAAAGGCAGTGAGGTCTCTCCTGGTGGCCCCTCAACACTCTCAGTACTTTCCACCAGCACAGATTTGTTCATGATCATGGACACAAAGAGGTCATACTTCAGCAGCTGCCTCAGCAAACCTAGAAAACAAAGGGGTTGGGAAGTGAGGCAAGAGGAGCATAGGCACTGGAATACACCCAAGGCAGCTCCTCTGACATCCCCTAGAAACTTCTTCATGTCTCCATAGATATTCCTAAGTATTTTATTCTTTTTAATGCTATTGTAAATGGGACTGTTTTCTCAGTTTCTTTTTCATATTGTTTGTTGCTAGTGTATAGAAACACAAGTGATTTTGTATCCTACAATTTTACTGAATTCATTTATTAGTTTAAACAGTTTTTAGTGTAGTTTTTAGGGGTTTCTATATATAAGGTAATGTCATCTGAAAACAGAGGCAATTTTACTTCTTCCTTCCTTTACTTCTGCCTCTTATTTCTTTTTCTTGCCTAATTGTTCTGGCTAGGACTTCAAGTACTATGCTGAATAGAATCCCACCTTTTTCTTTGCAATCTCCATGAAAGCACGTACCACAATGGACTCTGTCCACATCTGTCCTCCACATTGGGCTATGAACTCCCACAGATCAGAGCCTGGGTTTGATCATCTTTATGACCCCAGAGCCCAGAACAGGGCCTGGCTCAGAATGAACACTCTCTTATGTGTGGCTGAACTAGTCATAACAGAGCTCTTGGCCCAAACTGTGAAAAGAGATCATTGTTACCCACAGACTATGCTTTTCCCTGTAGCTCCTGCTCTGAAACAGGTCCTCACCCAGTCACCAATCACAGAGCCCATTTGCTCTATCCAAAATACGAAAGCTCCCTGCTCAAAAGCATTTGATAGATCTCGTGTATTTATGTAAGGAAGTAACAGGAGAGGCTGAAAGGGTACACTGAGCCTCAAATAACAAGCAGAGAAACTTGGACTTCACTCTGGAGGCCAGAGGGAGCCATAGATGATTTTCCAAATAGGAGACTGACAGGATGCAAGCAATGCAGTGTGAAGATTTGGCAGCAAGTACAGGATGCACCAGGGCATGCAATAAAGACCAGAGGCAAAAAAATTGCTGTCCCACTTTTCTTCCTCTTCTCCTTCCAAAGATGACATTCTTAGGATACCACACCAACATTAGGCATCTTTCACAGTCTGTGCCTCTTATCTACCAAACCCACAGCTTCCATCCTTTGCAAAGCAGCAAACCTCCCCACCACTAGTGAGCCAATATCTCAAATCCTCAAGCAAAACCTCAAAAGCTTTCTCTTTTCTCTCCAGTCCCATGTCTTACCCAAGCAGTTGATCTTTAGCTCCTTTGTCTGGGCACCATCCATGGTGGAAAGGAAGAGAGGACACAGTTTCTCCCGGAAATGGCCCAAAAGCATCTCGGCTGCAACTGGTGAGGAGTACAGCTTCCCATAAAGGTAGCAGACAGAAGCTTGCACCCTCTCACTGGGGTATACTAAACCTCTCAACAGATGTTCCATCAGGTCACCTATTCAGAAAACAACCAAGGGGCCAGGGGAACCTCATAATGTCAACTGCTAGATGACACTCCAAACTATTGCCCTGAATGGAATAGTGATGGTAATCCCCTACAATCCCCCACAATACATGATTTCTGGGAACTTAATCAAAAGGGAAAACCAAGGCTTAGAGAAGTTAAGTGATTTACCCTTGGATAAATACTTTGTGAGATATTTATTTGCTTTTACTGATAGAAAAAAAGTGCTTCTATATTCTAGAATTAATTCTTCCTCCCACCTGAAAGGAAGGCTCATAGTAGGTACTTAATTCTTTTGTGTTAAAAAAAAGAATTGAAGGAGCCCAAGACCAGAGTTGAGAAACACTTTTTTTCCAATTGGCCAACATAGAGCAGATTTTGCAGACGGGGAAACTAAAGCCTAGAGAAGGAAAGTAATGACTTCCCAGATGTACACAGTGGATGGACCACCCAGATGGAAGTGTGATCAAAACAGGTGAAAGGGTAGTGGTAGCTCTTCCCCAGAGGTCACTCACTGTGCTCCATGACAAGCTTGTCTGCCAGAGCAGGGATCGCATCCACCAACTTGCCGAGAAGGGTCAGGGTGGCCAGGCTGCCTCGCATGGAGGGCATGTTACGCAGCTACAGAGAGTGAACATACTCTGCTCTATAAATTAGGATCAGGACAGATCTCCCACCAAAATTCATCTTGCCCTATCCACACCAAACCCTGTACTGCATGTGTCTCTCACCACAGTCAGTAATCAGCCTCTTTAGCTAAGTGTCTATATCCCCTATTGGACTGGGAAGCCCCAAAGGAAAGGGACTGAGTCAGATTCCTCTCAGTGTCCTCAGTACATGTTTGTTAAACTAAATTAGAATTAGCATATTTTGCCTCTTATGGAGCCAGAAACTGGGAGGTGAAATTTGGGAACGTCATAAAGATGGAATTCTAGTTCATTGCAAAAAAAATTGATTATCATCATCATTATTATAGCTACTATTACTGAACATTCTATTTGTCAGGTACTATGCTTGATGCTTTACAGGCAGAGTCAATAGTACATATTTCACCTTTTCTACTGACTAGCTGTAGTATCTTAAGTAAGATTCTTAACTCTTCTGGTGGGAATTAATAATAGGACCAACTTCATAGGGTTGTTGGGAGGACTAAATGAGATGGTGCATGTAAAGTACCAACATAGTGCCTAGCATACAGAAAGTGCTCAAAATGTTAAGTGGCATAATCATAATGATAAATGTTGATATATATAATTATAAATTCAGTCATATATTAACCACATGCAAGTAATTATAATGACATGATTATTTAACATTATTTCTGATTAAATGTTGCTCTTGATGGTGTTAAATGAGCATTTGTCTTCCTTTTGCAAAAAAAAAAAGTGACTCTGATATTATCCCTAAATCTTAAACACAATGCAGAAGCTGCTTGTTCAACTGATATCTGTGACTACACTGAAGAAAGCAGGTTAAATATACCTTTTCAGTGTTTACCTTAGATGCTGATAAAACCAAATGCCTTCAGTACAAAATAAACCAAACAAAAATACTAAGCCAAGACATAGTGAACATATTTCCTTAATAAATTCATCAAGGAAATCTGTATTATATTTAGGAGGATATAGAGAATGGCCATGGATGATTATGCCAGAAAATGGACTTCAGCACACGGAGGCAGCATTTGGGAGATTGAAAAGGGAAGGAAAGAAGCTACAAAGAGTACTGGAGCAGAAGACCCAGGCCCTAGCTCTGGCTCTGCCACTGACTCAGTGACCTCAGGCAAGTCCCTTTTCCTCTCCGGATTTCAATCTCCCCATCTATCCAAAGAAGGGTTGACCCAGCTCTGACATCTGAGGATTCTGAGGGGTACTTAAGAACCAACAGCTACTTTACTGACCTCTTTGTGACACTCATCCAGCAGGCAATGAATGGTCTGCTCTAACTTCAGCTGAGTTGTAAGCTGGATAAGGACTGAGCAGACACAATAACATTACTAATCAGAAGACAACCCATGGCCCAGAGTTCACTCTTCATAGCCCTTCTAATCAAAGTCATTTGCTTGTGTTAATCGGCATTAGTCTTTTCTATCTCCCCCATTCTTCACTGTTTTTCATCAATGGTTGACAACTAGGCTATACATTAGAATCACCTAGGAAGCTTAAAAAAAGAAAAAAGAAAAAACAACTAGCACCCAAGTCCCACCCCAGACCAATTAAATCAGAATCTCTAGATAAAGAGTCTAAGCATCTGGATACTTTTTTAGTTTCCCAGGTAAGTCTACTGTGAAGCCAAGGTTGAAAACTACTATATTATTTCTACCTTTTTCCTTCCTCAGAATTTGCTACTTCATATATGAAAAAAACAGAATTATGAGTTAGTTCCTGTGCCAATAATCGGCGATAATATTATCGCTCAACCCCAAACCTGACCTTCTATACAACTGTTTGTGATGCTTCTGCTGGTGTCTTTGAGGAGGAGTAGAGAAGAGGCTGGCTCTACAAGTGTGGGGAAAGCTGCAGACTAGATTTGGCTGCTGCTGAGGGAAGGCTCTGCCACCTCCAGGGTAAAGAAGCATTCTAGGACAACACTCACAGAAACAGGAAGGCAGGAAGCAAACAGGAAACAGTGAGGAAGGAGCAAGTCCTTCTCCCTCTAGTTTTGCAATCTCCATCTAGCATCCACCACCTCAGTGAAGTTCCTGGGATCTGATGAGGGTTCTGCAAGCTATGCTGGTACCAACCAGGAGCAGATGGCTTTAGAATTATAGCCCCACTCAAGAGTGGCCTTGAGGAAAATGGTGAAGGGAAATCTCCCCACCCCTGCCAGTTGTCAGACCTTCAAGGGGTATTCTGTCCACATTCTCTAGACTGAGAGATGGGCAAAAGTACATACAGGTCATATTGACTTATCTGTCACAGCTGCTAGCGGTTACAGCTGCTAACTGCATGTCTGGATAGTCATGGACCCAGCAGCAGCCAAGCCGCATCCTCTCCTCAGAGGTCTGTGTTTCATGTATGGGGTCCTTCCTCCAAACTTGTAAGTCTTAATAATTCCAACCTCTCCCTTTGTTTCCCTATCCCTAGGGGTGGAAGCTGTTTTCAAAAATTGCCACCTCGGTGAAACTCGGTTCGCTTTTGCCTTCAGTTACCTAGTCAATAATTCTTTAAAGATTTTTTCTGTTCAAATAACTTGTGTGGTTTATGTTTCGTGACTATATCCTGATACCGTTCTTGCTCTTTTGGCAAGAATCCTCTCATCCCAGGGACTTCCCTAGTGGCGCAGTGGTTGGGAGTCTGCCTGCCAATGCAGGCGACATGGGTTTGAGCCCTGGTCCAGGAAGATTCCGCATGCTGTGGAGCAACTAAGCCCGTGAGCCACGGTTACTGAGCCTGCGCGCTAGAGCCCGCGTGCCACAACTGCTGATCCCACGTGCCTCAACTGCTGAGGCCCGCGTGCCTGGAGCCCGTGCTCTGCAACGGGAGAGGCCACCACAATGAGAAGCCTGCGTGCAGTGGCGAAGACCCAATGCAGCCAAAAATAACATAAAATGAAATGGATAAGTTTATTAAAAAAAGGAAAAAAAAAAGAAAAGAATCCTCTCATTCCAATGCTCTTGTCTTCCTTCTTCTTGAGTCCTTTATAGGTAAACCCAGGCACTTCCACAGCTTTAACCACCACCTATGTGCAGACAACTTCCAACCAACCAATATGAATGTAATAAAAACAGAGTTTTGTACATGTCTCTGTAACAGCACTCATCAGCCCTTGTTATTTACCAGACAATCTCTCTTCCAGATTGTAAACTCTTAGAGGATAGGGACCATGTCAGATACAACCCTAGTGTCTGATACAGTACTTGGCACAGAGTAGGTGCCCAAGAAAGAAATGCAGAATTAATGATTGACAATTGAATTTTCTTTATCTGTCTCTAAAATAGAACATTTCATCAAGGTCTCAAATAATCAAAGCTGCAATTCAGGCTAATATCCCCAGCTTCAAATGCTAGGTACACACAGTTTAATCTTACCTTCAATACAGAGGTCTGTTATACTCCCATCCTCTACATTGCATAACAGTCCTTGGAGCAGAAGGAGGTAAGAGGGGGATGGTTAACAGATAAAAAAGAAACAAATCCAGAAAGGCACACTGAATTCTAAGACTAACAGCAGCTTTAAGCAATGTCCCAGCTAAAGTCTATCCTCAGCACCAAACCCCAGATTTTCAGTAACCCACTCTGGCTTTAAAAGGATAAAAATAGTCAGTGTGGCACAGCACAAAAACTGTGTGTTCTGGAGTCTCTAACAGACCTGGGGTAAAATTCCAGTTCTGCCAGCTGTTAGCTAAGACCTCCCTGAGCCTTGGGGATCATCCTCTCTCCCTTAAAAGACTGTCCTGGCAGTTAAAAGCCTGAAAAGCCTCCAGCAGAGAAAAGCACCCAATTTGAATTAGCTCCCTTCCTCCCTAAAAGGGCTCATTCCATAGGACATTATAATTGTATTAAAAGAAGGGACCTTTTAATCCATCTCATTTTACACATGAAGAAACTAAGGTACAGAAGAGAAGAAGTAACTCAATCAGGGTCACACTCAGATCAGCAGACTCCAGATCTGACTTCTAATCCTGTTCAAAGACCACAGAGACTGGACTTTTTGAAAGATCACACATTTCCTACATTCATCTTCACACTTTTACTAACCTCTGAGCTGTGGTAAAGCCAGTTAACATACAATGCATCGTGTATCTTAGAAAGGGGATAATTTCTTCATTATTATGACAAAACAACTTACTAGTAAGTTAAACTGTTACATCGCAAAAAGTCTAAACTGTGGTTCCAAGACCATTTCTCCAAGACCCCAAAAGCAAATGTACAAGGTATACATGCAAAATTCATGCCAAGTTTTCCTTTCAATCTCACCGAAAAGCATGCTTATGAAGTGGATACAGACTCTCTGATCCTGAGCCACCAGCTGCATGACCAGGGAGGCATGCCTCATGAGAGCATCTCGGAAGCCGGACAGCACGTGCTTCTTGCGCACCAACTTGGAGCAGAGGAAGAAAAATATTCAATAGCAACCAAGTCTCAGCCATTCTGAACCCAAACAAGTGTAATTTCCAAATATAATTACAAGATAATACTGGTAGGATCATCTAAACTATGGAGTATGAAAAAGGGCATCATTTACACACAGGAATCCATGTGTTCAAACAAAGGATTATACAAGAGCGAAGGTTCCTAATAAAGTATATTTACATAGCACTTTACTGTTCACAAATCACTCTTTTGTCGAATAGCTCATTTAAGCCTAATGAGTTGGTAAAGCAAGCAAAAACAGATATTATTATCGCCATTTTGGAGATGAGAAAACTGAGGCTCAGACACCTTCCCAAGGACTCAAATCTAAGTGTCCAACCAGGTGTTGTCCAAGGTCAGTGCTCTTTCCACAGTCTGTGAGAGTGATACCGGGGACCATTCATGAGCCTCACTGAGGTAGGTACAGAAAAATTCATTCTTCCATTCAATGTAGATATAAATCTTCACACTCAATTCACCTCCCTATACAGGGAACTGGGTAGCAGCTGTGCAAAGTACTCAAGACAATAGCAAAACTTAGGTCAAAAAAGGGGTGTGCACCGAGGATAGAACTGGAGCATGGGTACAACTGACTACATCACCCCTTCAACTGGTGAAAACTGAAGCTAAGAAAAGTGTGTTCAAAAAAAGGTGGAGAAGTTGCATCTCTTATTGCCTCTAAACTGTGTAAGTCTCCTGTTCTCCTTCACCAATTCCTCCCACATAATGCATTAAGCTAGTGATCTAAATGAGTTACTCAAAAAATTTCCATGACGTTCCTTCACCTGGCAGATTAAATCCAAGCTCCTTAGCTTGGATTCAAACTCTTAAAGGAACTGATCTCAACCCTGGCTCTCCAATCTCACCTCCCTCAACTGCCCTTCAAACACATTCTGATTACCTCCCCAAACTCATCCTTGCTAATCCTTGCCTCCTAGAAAAAGCTCCCTCATTTCCTCTAGCCCAAATCTTACCCATCTTCTCAAGTGTAATTCAAATGCTTCCTCCTCTAAAAAACCTTTCCTAATTTCACTCCTTATCCCACACAGCACTTGACCACAAATATGTCCACCTTCTAAATTCCCAGGAATGTGTTCTCTTATTTTCTTCCCTACCTCATTGTCTTATTCATCTCTATCTCTCACTGTCCAACAATGGCAGCCTCAGAACTCTAGCCTCAGTGATATTGCAGACATTACCAGCTAGCCCAGCGGTTCTCAGAGTATAGTCTTCGGATCCTTGAGGGTGCCCAAAACACTTTCAGGGGATCCACAAGATCAAAATTATTTCCGTATAATACTAAGATGCTATTTGCCTTTTCCACTTATTCTCTTACAAGGGTACAGTATTTTTCAAAGGGGGCATGTCACAACAGATAAAATGCAGAAATATATGAGAACCCGGCTGTCCTCTATTAAGCCAGACATTAAAAAGATTTGCAAAAATGTAAAACAAAGACATTCCTTGCACTCTTTTTTGTTCTGAAAATAGTTATTTTTATTTTTTAAATCATTTATGCCACAGAACTGTACACTAAAAATAGTAAATTGTATGTTATCAATACCTATATTTTGCCAAAATAAAAAGAATTATATTAATATGTAATGGACTATTATTTTTATAAATTTATTTATTTATTTATGGCTGTGTTGGGTCTTCGTTGCGGTGCACGGGCTTCTCATTGCGGTGGCTTCTCTTGTTGTGGAGCACAGGCTCTAGGCACACGAGCTTCAGTAGTTGTGACACGCGGGCTCACTAGTTGTGGCGCACGGGCTTAGTTACTTCACGGCATGTGGGATCTTCCCGGACCAGGGATCGAACCCGTATTCCCTGCATTGGCAGGTGGATTCTCAACCACTGCACCACCAGGGAAGCCCTACTATTATTTTTAAATGAATACTTTAAACTTTTGTTATTTTTAATACAGTAAATAAACAAAAGCTCTTTGGGGGTCCTCAACTCTTTTAAAAAGTGTAAAGCCGGACTTCCCTGGTGGCACAATGGTTGAGAGTCTGCCTGCCAATGCAGGGGACACGGGTTTGATCCCTGGTCGGGGAAGATCCCACATGCCGTGGAGCAACTAAGCCCGTGTGCCACAACGACTGAGCCCGCGTGCCACAACTACTGAGCCTGCACTCTAGAGCCCACAAGCCACAACTACTGAGCCCAAGTGCCACAACTACTGAAGCCCGCTCGCCTAGAGCCCGTGCTCCCAACAAGAGAAACCACCGCAATGAGAAGCCCGCGCACTGCAACGAAGAGTAGCCCCCGCTGGCCAGAACTAGAGAAAGCCCGGTAGCAACGAAGACCCAACACAGCCAAAAATAAATAAATAATTTTTTAAAAAAAAGTGTAAAGCCATCCCTAGAGCAAAAATTTGAGAACCGCTTATCTAGCTCATCCCCCACCCACCCACGGCAACAATTCCAGCCCTGTGACTCTGAGAGAACAGTCACCTCCCAAACTCTTCTTGGAGGTCTCCACGGACAAAAAACTCACTGCGAAGGTGGGTAGGCACTGAAGGAACACGCAGCCCACGCTTCAGCCAGCTCTGCCTCTCAGAAAGCTCTTCCCCTCACCCCACTCCTGCTCGGCCGGAACTTCCACTCGTCCTGCCGCCACGGAGCCCAAGGAGCCCCCTCCTCCCATTCGCACAATCAGAAAGCGAAGGAATAAGCCCCCAGGGTGCGCGCGCCTTGCCCTCAGGCTGAGCGGGGACTCAAATGGGAGGGAGCCTGAGCGAAGGCTAAACCCTGGAGAAGTGGAGAGAGGGTCAGCAAAGGGCAGGGCAGCTGAGAGAAGGGCTTACGGGAAGGTGGGAACGCGTCCCAGTGAGTCTAGGCTGGGGGCCCTGGGAGCCCCGGGTTTAGCGCGGACAGGGTAGGCCCACTTGAGGCGCAGAGCCAGGGTCTGGGCCTCCTTTGTAAAGGGGATGCTGAGCGGTCTGCGGGGTAGGCCGCCGTGGCCGGTAAGGGGGTGGGCCTGCTTAGGGGCTAGATTTAACGAGGCGGGTGGGCCCGGCTTAGTTTCGGGGAAGGTGCGTCCGGTTGAAGGGAGTTGCTCCCGCCCGGTTGGTGAGGGAAATGCCAGCTCGCACCGATACGCTAGGCTCCGGCAGCAGCTCCAGCGCGCAGGCCAGGCAGAGGCGTGGGGACATGGGCAGCAGCCACCGCGGGTCGTGCCGGTAATGGGCCCTCTCGAAGAGCAGTGCCGCCTCTTCGTCCCTCCCGGGCCCGGGAAGGCCTGCCGCCGACTCCCTCACAGCCATCTCTCCACTTGCGTTCTACCACGGCAGCACCTTTTCCCGCGTAGTTTATGCGCAAGCGCACTTGGCAGAGCTCGACGCGGGCGCGTGGGGAGAAGGGTAATGCGCCTGCGCGAACCGAATACCAGCCAGTCTCAGGAGAGCAGCGGCCCCTGCGGGCGGGTGACGCGCCGCAGGAGTCGGAAGAGCGTGCCTCTAAGCCCCAAGCTGCTCTTGGAGCCTGCAGGAATTCGTCTTTACCACGCCGAAGGTTGAAAAGCATTTATAAAGACGCTGTTATTAGCCTTGAAAAAGGAAACAATCTATTTGTGGTATTAAAAAAGTAAACGATCTCAGGGATTCTTATCGAAAAACTATCAGCACTATTATTTTAAATTTACGTGGCACCTTTCTCTCAAACAATCTAAGGTGACACCTTTCTTTCAGAGATTCTAAGATGGTCCCCTTAAAATATCGTCTCACAGAGGGCTGCACAGTACTTGCGATTTTGTGAGCGCAGAAGGAATACTGAAGAAGAAAAAATAGTTTGTTGTTAAGTATATTAACAAAACCCGTCAATCTACAAGGATTTAATTAGCGCCAAAGTGCCCAGCAACCGGTTAGTATTAAAGGATATAGGTTCAAGAGATGTTTTCTACATTCAGAAGCAGTGTGACGGAGTAGAAAAAGTGCTTTCCATGGCAAAATAATTTGGAAAACAAAGGTTTATTTTTAATGGAGTATTATGAACTGATTCTTGAGAAAAGTAGATATTAACATGGAAAAATCCTCGTTAAAATGCTGTGTACAAAAGATGCAGAATTATATACATAAGTATGTAAAATAAATAAGCAAACATTTATTCAACACCATTAAATTATATTATAGCAGTAATATATGTTCAGTGAAGAAAATAGAAGAAAAAATAATATTTTGATATATTTTCTTCTAGTCTTTTTCTACACCTTTTTACAACAGCAACATACAAAGGTGTGTAAACTTTTCTCAGAAAAATATCATGTACATCTTCCATATAATTAAACATTATTCTATGTTTATTTTTTTAATGTCAACAAGTTATGTATTCTTTTTGACAAAATTTGGAGCCAGGAACTCTGCTAGGATCTAGAGGATTCAAAAGTGAGCAAGAGACAGTCCCTGTCCTCAAGGAACTAGAACTAGTCAAGGAGAAAGAGAAGCAAATTATTACAATAGGGTACATTTGTATTAGTTATCTGTTGCTGCATAACAATCCATGTAATGGATTGAATGGTGACCCTCAAAAAGACATCTCCATGTCTGCTGTGGACTGAATTGCGTCCCCCAGATTCAGATGTTGAAGTCCTAACCCCTAATGTGACTGTATTTGGAGATAGGGCCTTTAAGGGGGTAATTAAGTTTAAATGAAGTCATAAGGGTGACGCCCTAATCCAATAGGATTGGAGGCCTTATAAAAAGAGGAAGAGAGAAAGATCTATCTCTCTCTTTATGTACAGGCATTGAGGAAAGGCCATGTGAGGACATAGTGAAAAGGTGACCATCTCTAAGCCAGGAAGAGAGCTCTCACCAGAAACCAAATTAGCCAAAACCTTGATCTTGAACTTCTAGCCTATAGAACTGTGAGAAAATAAATTTCTGTTGTTTAAGCCACCCATGCTGTATTATTTTGTTATAGCAGCTGGAGCAAACTAATGTAACGTCCAAAATCCCCACAACCTGTAAATTACCTTTTTTCCAAGGGATCTTTGCAGTTGTAATTAAGGATCTTGAAATGAAGATATCATGCAGAGTATCCAGTGGGCCCTAAATCCAATGATAACTGTCTTGAGAAGAGACACACAGAGTAAAGGAGGAGGCACTGTAACCACGGAGGCAGAGGTTGGAGTGATGGTGCCGCAAGCCAACAAATGCCTGCAGCCACCAGAAGCTGGAAGAGACAAGGAACGGATGACCCTCTAGAGCCTTTGGTAGCAGTGTAGACCTGCTGACATCTTGATTTCATTCAGACTTCTGGCCTCCAGAACAGAGAGAATAAATTTCAGTTGTTTTAAGCCACCAAGTTTGTGGTAATTTGTTACAGTAGCCATAGAAAACTAACACACCCCAATATTTAGCAGCTTAAAACAACAAACATTTATTACCTCATAGTTTCTGTGGATCAGGAATCCAGGCACGGCTTAGCAAGGTGACCCTGGCTCAAAGTCTCTCATGAGGTTGTACTCATCTCAAGGCTCACTAGGGCCAAAGGATCTGCTTCCAAGTTCACTCAAATGATTGGTGGCAGGATTCATTTCCTCAAAGGCTGCCGGACTGAGGGCCTCACTTTCTTGAGGGCTGTTATCCATTGGCCGCCTCAGTTCCTTGCCACATGTGCCTTTCCATAAGGCAGTGCACAACATGGAGGACAGCTTCCCTCAGGGAACAAGCAAGAGAATTGAGAGAAGGTGCCCAAGATGGAAGCTACAGCCTTTGTAACCTGTTCTCAGAAGTGACATTCCATCATTTCTGCTGTATCCTATTCGTTGGAAGTGAGTCACTGGATCCAATCCACACTCGAGGAGAGGAGAATACACAGGGCATGAATACCAGAAGGTAGGGAGCATTGGGAGCCTTCTTAGAGCCTGCCAACCCCAGTATAAGTGCCGTAGTAGTGGTAGGCAACACATAGAAGAAAAACATCAAAACATTAACTGGGTGATGGGATTATGGATTGTTTTTCCCTTATTTGAATTTTCTAAACTTTCTTTAATGAGCGTGTATGGGTTTGAAAATGAATTTAAAAATAGGAAAGCTAAATGAAAGGGAAGAAAGGAAAGAAGTGAGGGAGGATAAAGGAGAGAGGAGGAGAAAACCTGAATTGAATTTTCTGAATTAAATTTGAGTTCTGTGAATCTGCTTCAACCTGCTGAAGCTGTCTACAGAAGTATCACAAGACATAATGCCTTTTAGCTAAGAAGTTTCAGACTTTATTGAAAAAAACAATTAGCTCCAAGATGTCCTGGAGGGTGAGGTGAGGGAAAACAACAAGGATTTAGGGTTGCCAGTGCTTGAGAATTGAAGAGGTAGAAATGGTTTTTCCGTGAAATCTGTTCACGGGCAGCAGAATCCCAGCAGGGCAGATACTCAGTGATCAGCTCCCTTCCTTGTGACCAAAAGCACCTGAATAATAGTGTCCGGTGCAGAGCACCACCCCTCCCACAAGCAGCTGAGGCTATTTGAGCATCCTACCTCAATCAGAATTAGCTTGGAATAGGACAGGACTGAACTATGATAGAAACTTCAGTAAACCCTCCTCTGAGGAACTGGAGAGGGGAGGTGTTAGGAGATGGCATTGGACTGACCCACATTCCCTGAACCTTCAAAACCATAGAGTAGAAGTAGCTTCTATCGCACCCACAAAGTATCCCAAACCCCAAAAGCGGGGCACTCATAAAACATGTACCAAAGAAATCAGAACCCCACAGGGCCCAAATAACCAATTTTATTAGAGGTTATTTTATCATCCCCTTTGGGAGTGAGCAGACCACTCTCCTGCCTTCTCTGACGTGTTTTGAGGATTCTGGACCCATCGCCTACTTCCTAACGCCATGCTGGAGCAGGAAACCCCTCAAATGCTTCGTAACACCAAACTTTTTGGGGGCTGGTGGATTCCTTAGGGCCCCATGTGGGTTCTCAATTTCCTCAAGTTCTTCTGTTTTGGGAAGAGCAACCCCAGCACCGCAGTGACCTGGTGGCTGAAGGTCCCTCTTCAAAGAAGCGTGGACTCTGATGCTGTCCTCCATTGCATGTGGGTCACCCACTCTGGGAAGCAGGATAGGCTCAGGATCCCTCACGCTCAGGTTGGGGGCTAAGTGCTGGGGCTTGGCCGAGTGTGGGCACCAGGAAATCCTGTTCAAAAAGCTCATGCTCAGCCTTGCTGCAGCAGAGTGCAGACTCCTACTGGAGCTGAAGGTGTCTGTGGAAAAGGAGGAAGGCTGCTGCCCGGCCCCTCCGCGTTCCTCCGGCTCCAGGCTTCCTCTTCTCCTGTGTGTGGGCGGCTGACATTTGAATCTGGGGGGCTCCTGAGATGCGTGCTCCTTCCTCCAGTGGTCTGCCCCAGAGTATGAGATCCTCACTGTGCCAGGAGCCCTCTCTGCCATCTGGGAGACCCCTGGCCTGACCATTTGCCTGCCCCCGCTGTTCTCACTGGAGAGTTCTTGGACCCTTTCTTGGCCACACCAGTTACTAGATTCTGCTGCAGGCCTGGGGTTCCTGGGAGCAGTGAGCTTGGCCCTAGGAGGAGACTCTTTCTGGACATCCTGTCGTTCTCTGAGGCCCCCTGGTGGTCTGACTCTCTTAGGCTTTTCAGGATGGATAGAAATGCCCATTGGCTCTGTCTGGTGTGGTCTACGCGTCTCCAGAGCTCTGGCCTGCGTAGGAGGTTTTGAGCTTTCCCTTTCTAGGGGCCGAACGCTCTGGGACCTCTCTGGGGACTTAAGGCCTGGACTGGGGTCCTGGGCCCCACAATGCCTTTCCTGCTGCCCCTGCAGCTCACAGGCCTTGTGTAACCCAGGGAGCCTCACCCCCGCAAGGGGCAGTGGGCATGGTGCTAAGAAGTTGAAGCGCAAGTAGGACTCTAGGATCTGCTGGGGGAGGCCCCACTTCAGGTGTGCAATCTTCCGCTGCATAAGGGACTCCAGGAGCAGCAGCTGGCTCTTCTCGAGGACTGGCCACTTCGGCAGGATGGTGAGGGCAGTGGGAAAATCCACCAGAGCTGTGGCAGCTTGCGGGGCTTGGCCACATGAGACAGAGGGGCAGGCAGAGGGCAGGCCCAGGGGAGCAGCCAAAGACTGTGGGTTCCTGAGCTGTCGAGTCAGGCCAGAGGTCTTCCCTGGAACCACTCCTTTGTCCCTTTGTTGGCTTCTCTGGAGTTTAGGTTGGGCCTGCCAGGAGGCTGGAATGACACTGTGCTTCCTGGCAGTGGCCGTGCTCTGGCTGGCCAAATCCTCTCCCTCCCCACTGGCAAACAGGAAGAGTTCATTCTGGTGGGGAAGAGGCTTCATCTCAGGGCAGGGCGCAGAGGCCACAGCCTGTTCCTGGTCCATGGCCCCATATCCAGAGCCAGTGAGGGTTGGGGGCCCCTCACCCCCAGAACAGTCAACTCGGAGATTGCCTTTAGCAGCATCCTTTCCTCTGACTTGGCCCTTGTTTCTTCCCCTTAGTACTCGAAGACTTCCAGCATCCTCAGCTCTGCACTTTCTCTGGCTCCCTACATCCTGGATTTCTGCAGCATCCTCATCTTCACCCTTATTCTGGCTTCCTTGCCCTTGTATCTGGATCTCTCCATCAATTTCACTCCTTAACTCTCCCTGAAAGTCTCCCCCAGGAGCCTGGGTCTCTTTATCATCATCACCTGTGGTCCCTCTCAGGTTTCTCTTCTCTTGGATTTGAGATTCTGCGCCATTCTCACCTCCAATCTGTTCCTGGTTCTTCCACTCTGATGTACAGACATTTCCATTAATCTTACTTTTTAACAGTCTTTGCTTCCCTCCCCTAAGTCTCTGGATCTTTCTACCATCCTCGCTTCCAAACTCTCTCTGGCTTTTCTTCTCCAGTGTTGGATTTTCTGCATCATTCATTCTTCTAGTCTGCTCCCAGTTCCTTCTCCCTGGTGAGTGGCTCTCTCCAATTTCACCATCTAACTGTCCCTCATTCTGTCTCTCAGGTCTCTGGGTCTCTGTACCATCCTCACCTCCAGCTTCTCTCTGGGGTCTCTTCTCTGGTGCCTGAATTTCTGTTTCATTCTCACCTCCCATCTGCTCCTGGTTCTTCCCATCTGACAAATGAGTCTTTTCATCAGTGTCACCTCTTAACTGACTCTGGTTTTCTTCCCCAGGTGCCCAGGTCTCTGTACCATTCTCAGCTCCAGCTTCTCTCTGGTTTCTCTTCTCTGGAGCTGGAATTTCTGCACCATTCTCACCTCCCATCTGCTCCTCTTTCTTCCATTCTGCTGAATGAGTTTCTGCATCAATTTTAATAGCTAATTCTCCCCAATTCTCTGCCTCAGATGCCTGGGTATTTGCACCATCCTTGCCTCTAATGTGTTCCTGATTTTTCCACTTTGGTATGTGAATCCTTCCATTAATTTCACTATTTAACTGATGCTGGTTTTCTTCCACAAGTTCCTGAGTCTCTTTACCATGTTCACCTTTAACGCCTCTCAGGTTTCTCTTCCCTGTTGCCTGGATGTCTGTACTATTCTCACCAACAAACTGCTCCTGGTTCCTCCTTCCTGGTAGATGGGTCTCTACATGAGTTACACCTCTTAAGTGTCTCTGGTTCTCTGCCTTGGGTGCCAGGATATTTGTACTGTATTCATCTCCGTTCTTTCTCTGGTCTCTCTTCTCCAGTGCCTGAATTTCTGCTCTGTGTTCACCTCCAATCTGGTCCTGATTCCCCCAACATGGTATCTTGAATTCTCTGCCAATTGCACTTGCTACTGGTTTCTGGTCTCCCCAAAATCGTGCCTGGATCACCACCCAATCCTCCTCTCTTATCTCCCTGAAGTTCTTCCTTCTAGATATCTGGCTTTCCCCAGCATCCTCACCTGTTTTCAGGCCTTGATTTCCCCACCCCACTTGAAGTTCATGTCTTAGTTGTTTCTGGATCTCTACCCTAAATACTTGGACCTTCCCAGCTTTCTCACTTCCGTTTTGATCCTGCATCTCCCACCCTGGTGTCTGGATCTCTGTAACATTCTCACTTTGAACGCATTCCTGTTTTCCCCACCCCAGGGCTTGGATCTCTAGGCCATCCTCTTTTTTCACTTCCCCCAAGTTCTCCCTCCCAGATATCTGGATTTTCACAGCATTCTCACCTCCAACCTGGCCCTTTCTTCTCCTCTCTTCTGCCTGAATTTCTATACTAGTATCACCTTTAATCTGGTCTTGTTTTCCCCACCCTGGCAGCTGGGTGTCCCCACCATTCTCAGTTCCAGTCTGGCCCTGCTTCCTTAACCCTTGGGCCTGGGTCTCTCCTTCATCCTCTCCTCTGGCTTCTTTCTTATTCTTCTCAAAAGACTGGGTCTCTATAGCATCCTTATTCCTACTCCTATCCTGGGTCTCCCACATTGGCGTTTGGGTCTCTGCATCAATTTTACATCTTAACTGTTCCTGTTTCTCTCCTCTTCGTGCCTGGGTTTCAGGAAGATTCTCACCTCCAGCATCCCTCTGATTTCTCTTCTGTAGTTTCTGACTTTCAGCTCTATTCTCAACTCCCACCTGGTCTTGATTCTCCCACCATGGTGTCAAGATCTCTCCAACAGCTTTACTTATTACTAGTCTCTGTCTTCCCCACTCCAGGACCTTAGGCTCTGCCTTGTCCTCCATCCCAAAGTTTATTGGGAGTTGCCTTCCAGATGCCTGAATTTCCCAAGCATCCTCTCCTCTGCTCTCTCTCTGGTTCACCCACCCTGGAGCCTGGGTCTCTCTACTATCCTCTCTGCCTAGTGTCCGGTTTTCCCTCCCTGGTGCCCAGGCCTCTCGTGGGCAGCGCCAGGACTTCCAGATGGGCATTCCCACTTGTTGGTTGGAAGGAACAGGTAGGAACTCTCTGGAACAGAACTGCAACCTCTGGGCTGATGGGAGGTTTGGGAGAGAGGCCATGGAGGTGGGGTGGCATCTCATGCTGACAATATGCTCCAGTGGTACCAGTTCTTCCGGGGAGTGGACCAACAGCTGCTCCATCCTTTGGCACATGTCCAGGGCAGGGGGCAGTGGCTTGCAAATCAGGTGAGTCTGGTCATCACTACGACACCAGGGTACCTGCCACGCTTCCCAAGAACTGTCCTGAGGTAGCATACAGGTGCTTGAAAAGGAGGTGGTGCAAAAGATGTGTTCCAAAGGTGTGGAGGCATCCCAAGGTAAACCTTGACCTGGGTGCTGACAAGAAAGCAGAGACTGGGTCCATGAATCCTGGAGGCTCCTCCAGTGTTCCCCTCTCTTATTTTGGGCCCGTTGTTGGGCATCCAGGCCCCTGAACTTGCCAGGACTGAAGAAGAATTCAGGGGTCAGCCCGAAACAAGTGTCATGTCTCATGGAGGGCACTGCCCACTCCTGCGGTGGCACCTGTAGGTGAGAACAGAGAAGCAAAATCTTTGCATTCACATTATCTCATCTAATCCTCAGATCAGGATTGTAATCCCCATTATCCAGATGAGGATGCTGGGGCTCAGGAATGGGGAGTCAGTTCTCTTAGGGAAAACAGTATTCATTCATTCAAGAAAGATAAAGAGTTTACTCCAGGCCAGGCACTGTTCTAGGTGCTGGCGGTACCAGCATGAACAAAACAGACAAAGTCTTTGTTGGGAGCTGTCTTTTAGACATGGAAGACACAATAACTAAGTATACAACATAATGTTAGGTGTTGAAAAGTGTTTTGTTGGGTTTTTTTTGTTTTTTTTTTTTTTTGGCCACACTGCATGGCATGAGGGATCTTAGTTCCCCGACCAGGGATCAGACCCATGCCCCCTGCAGTGGAAGTGTGGAGTCTTAATCACTGGACTGTCAGGGAAGTGCCCTTGAAAAGTGTTCTAATGGAAATAAAAGCAGAGTGGGAATGGGGTTAGCTCCTTTAGACATATTGGTCAGAGGAGGCCTCTCAGAGGAGGTGACATTTGAATGGAGACCTGAATGAAGCAAGGGACAAACCAAGTGACATCTGAGGAAAGAGCATTGTAGGCAGAGGAGACATTAGTGCAAAGGCCCTGAGGATGGAACTGGGTTATTTGTATAAGAACAGCTAGGAGGCCTGTGTGGCCAGAATGGAATGAGTGAGTGATGAAGAGAGAGCTAGGAGATGAGGTCAGAGAGGAATGCAGGGCAGATTATTCTGAGCCTCGGAGCTGTGGTTAGGAGTTGGATTTTATTCTGAGTTTGACTAGAAGTGTATCCATCAGAGCCATTGCAGAGTCTTGAGTGGCAAAGTCCTGTGATCTGTTTTTTTTTTTAAAGTTTGTTCTTCCTCATGAGCATAATGTTAGGCTTAAGCCAGGTACAAAAAAAAACTTACTGTATGATTCCATACAGACAAAACTAGTCTATGCTATTAGAAATCAGCACAGTTGTGTCTGCAAGCTTCTGGGCTGCTGGTAGTGGTCTGTTTCTTTTTTTTTTTAAAAGATTTTCTTATTTTTTAAAAATTGTTATTGTTATTTATTTATTTTTGGCTGTGTTGGGTCTTTGTTGCTGCGTGCAGGCTTTCTCTAGTTGCGGCGAGTGGGGGCTACTCTTCATTGCAGTGGCTTCTCTTGTCGTGGAGCACAGGATCTAGGCGTGCGGGCTTCAGTAGTTGTGGCATGTGGGCTCAGTAGTTGTGGCTCGCAGGCTCTAGACCGCAGGCTCCGTAGTTGTGGCGCATGGGCTTCATTGCTCCGTGGCATGTGGGATCTTCCCGGACCAGGGCTCGAACCCGTGTCCCCTGCCTTGGCAGGCAGATTCTTTTTTTTTTTTTTTTTAATAAATTTATTTATTTATTTTTGGCTGTGTTGAGTCTTCGTTTCTGTGCGAGGGTTTTCTCCAGTTGCGGCGAGCGGGGGCCACTCTTCATCGCGGTGCACGGGCCTCTCACTGTCGCGGCCTCTCGTGTTGCGGAGCACAGGCTCCAGACGCGCAGGCTCAGTAGTTGTGGCTCACGGGCTTAGTTGCTCCGTGGCATGTGGGATCTTCCCAGACCAGGGCTCGAACCCGTGTCCCCTGCATTGGCAGGCAGATTCTCAACCACTGCGCCACCAGGGAAGCCCTGGCAGGCAGATTCTTAACCACTGCGCCACCAGGGAAGTCCAGTGGTCTGTTTCTTAATCAAGTGCTGCACCTGGATGTGTTCAGTTTGCAAAAATTCATTGATCTATACACTTATAATCTGTGTATGTATATTCCCTTGGATTAACATTTTTTTAAATATAAATTTATTTATTTATTTATTTTTGGCTGCGTTGGGTCTTCGTTGCTGCATGCAGGCTTTCTCTAGTTGCATCGAGTGGGGGCTACTCTTTGTTGCAGTGCGTGGGCTTCTCATTGTCGTGGCTTCTCTTGTTGCGGACCACGGGCTCTAGGCGCACAGGCTTCAGTGGTTGCAGCACGCAGGCTCAGTAGTTGTGGCTCGCGGGCTCTAGAGTGCAGGCTCAGTAGTTGTGGTGCATAGGCTCAGTTGCTCCACGGCATGTGGGATCTTCCCGGACCAGGGTTCGAACCCGTGTCCCCTGCATTGGCAGGCAGATTCTTAACGACTGTGCCACCAGGGAAGTCTGGATTAACATTTTTAAAAAGAGAAAGAAGAAGTTCATTCTGTTGGCTGCGTGGAGCACTGACGATGGTTGGGTGAGAGAGAAGGCAGGAACCAGGCAGAAGGCACTACCTACAGTCCAGGTGAGCCCTGAGGGTGGCTTTGCCCAGGAGGGTGAGGTGAAGTTTTAAGAAGTGATCAGATTCGAAATATGGGTTGCAAGTAGAGCCCATAGGACTTGCAGGTGGATTGATCATGAGGAGTGAGGGAGAGAGAAGTCCAGGGTGACCGCTGGGTTTGGGGCAAGATAATGCTCTTCCTGACCAGTCTGAGTTCATCTCTGATACACAGGGCATAGAACAGGGTCCTTATAACAAATAACTGAGACAATCATGGTGTTGAGGGAAGGAGGTGTGTGGGATCCCCTCACCTTGATGACCTTCCTCATGCTGGAGTGGGTCCTGGTGACCTGGTGCCACTAGTGCTGGACCTGCCGGATCAGAAAGAGGCAGAGGACAAGCAGGTTGCCGCAGTACCAAGGGTCCCTGCAGCTGCGATCCTCGGAGAGCAGGCCCCGCACTGGCTCCCACTCAGGGCCCTGGAACGGCCCCACCACAGCACAGGCGCCCAGGAGGGCCAGCAACATGACACAGCTTAGGTCAGGCAGGTGGTGTTCAGGAGTTGTAGGGCAGGACTGGTGTGGCTGACCCAGCCACTTCAGGGCGGGGTAGCCCCTGCCTCATAGCACCCTCGTCACTAAGGCCACCTCACAAAGGCTCCCGATGCTGCAGCCTCAGCTCCAGCTGCTGCACCTGGCACCAGAGCTGGATAACAGGCCCTCAGTACAGGTGAGGACAACATCAGGGAACTGCCCAAAAGGAACTAAGAGGAAGAAGAATTTGTTTTAAACATCCTGACCTCTGGAATGGAGAGATTAAGTTCCCCCATGTATGATGGAGGGATGGAAACTGCAGTCTGCTTGATTTCTTTCTTCCTGTTCGATACTTTCATCCATTTGTCCATCAGCCTATCCAATATCAAACATTTAATGAACACTGTATTGAATGTGTGTTCTTGTTTACCCACCCAGCATATCCTGATTTTTTGTTGGGGGATTACTTTCCCATCCCAGGATCACTGTTTGTAGGAGTATAAATGCTACCCTGGAGACTTTCACCCAAAGGTTATATTCAAAATATTGAATTACAGAGCAGGCAGTGTCATCAGCCAATCAGAATGGGCCATGCCTTAACCCTTTAATACCTGGGTTGTAAGTGGCCCCTGGGGTCCCGGTAGAAGGGCATCACCTATTTACCAACCAGTTGGGAAGTATTTCTCTATTTTAAGAACCCAGGGACTTCCCTGGTGGCGTAGTGGTTAAGAATCTGACTGCCAGTGCAGGGCACACAGGTTCGAGCCCTGGTCCGGGAAGATCCACATGCCGCGGAGCAAATAAGCCTGCATGCCACAACTACTGAGCCCGCATGCCACAACTACTGAAGCCCGTGTGCCTAGAGCCCGTGCTCCGCAACAAGAGAAACCACCACAGGGAGCAGCACATCCACTGCAACGAACAGTAGCCCCCGCTCACCGCAACTAGAGAAAGCCCATGCGCAGCAACAAAGACCCAGTGCAGCCAAAAATAAATAAATAAAATAAATAAATTTTTTTTTAAAAAAGAACCCAATATACCACACAATGTATCTTGGTTAAATGTTACCCCAGCTTATACCTGATACTCTTTCACAGGCCCAGGACAGCCAAGGAGTGGAGGTGTGACCTAAGTTTGGCTAATTGGGCTCTCTCTTCCAGGGCTCTATCAAGGTAGGGATAGGAAGCTGGTAAAAAAAAAAAAAAGCAGCCCATGGCAGCTAGAAACTGGCCCAGCTCTATCAGTTAGGCCTGATGTTGCTAGGAGCTGGCCTGACACTCATAGCTGAGCCTTGGTGTTCTCCTGTTGAACATAAAATACTTCATAGAGTGTCAGCATCAGACAAAACCACTCTAACTGTGATAATCGAGACAAAAACAAGATCACTCTTTAGTCATGTATGAACACAGACAAAAGCATGAACATTGTCAAAACCACAAAAATAACCAAACATCTCACTATCCTGGCTAATATCTATTTTGTTACCAATTATAGCTTTAGCCTCACTTCATTCCTTCCACCTTGTAGATAAGATTTATTAGGATGCCCAATCATAGAATTACTCACACTTTCTGATAGTGTCTAATCCAGAGCAAACCCCATTTCCTTGAACCCTCCTGAAATCATTTGACACAAGCCCAAATCCTATAGTAAATCCAAACATCCTCTTACTGAGAAGTGCCACAGTGACCCATGGTATGTGTTCTCCCTTGTTGCAATGAGTAATAACACTGTAGAGGTGTGTTCCTGGTGGTCTTTAGCTAAATTTAGGACAGTGGCGTAAGATTTTATGTCTGGTCCTGCTCTCACAACCAGCTCCCCTTGAACCTCCAGGCTCCACTGCAGAGTCTTTTCCCAGATCCCTTTTTGCTTGCTTGCCACCAAAGATCCCTAAGTGAAAGAAGAACTTCCTTTGGATCAGGCACAGTGCCAAAAGATAGATATCCAAAGTGTCCAAGGCATCTACCAGCCCTGCTCTCATAAAGCTCTCAGTATGGTTGGAAAGGCAAACATTGAATAAAGACAGAGTTGACGAGGGCTACAAAGGGCAAGCACAGGGGGCTTGTGGGTGCATCCAGCAGGGGTAATTACCTGGTCTGGATGATCAGGGAGGCTTCACTGAAGAGGTGATGAACACTAAGCAGAACAGTGGAGCACATCACATCACTCCCAAAAGAGGGTGATGGATGGGCTTGGGGAGATTGGGGTGAGCTCAGGGTAGAAAAAGAAGGTGGGTGGGGCTGTAACATGCGGATGGGGGGGGGTACTGGTGGGGAGAGGCCTTAGTAAGTCATGGCAAGGATTTAGCGTTTTAAGCACAGAACTGTGGTAAAAGACAAATTTCTAAGACAAATTGATTCTGAGCATATGTTAGAATTTATCAACTAACTAGCAAGGGAAATAGCAAGATACAAGAGGGTGGGCTAGTTCTGTGAGAACATGGAAACTGAGTTATTATATAGTTGGGAAACAATTAATTAGGTAGAGTGTACAGTCTCATTACTCATGGTCATAAAAACATCAAGCCCCTATCAGTCATTACTAGGAGATCTGGGATATAATGGTCCAAGATGCCAGGTAGGCCAAATAACAACCAGACATTATTATAAAGGATATCAAAAAAGCAAATGATAATGACACATCTATGACTGTAAACTGGAATAATAAGGTTTCATTCTCCCACAGTGGTAGCTGATAGGTCCAATTAATATGGAAATATGAAACAGGATCTGAGAAAGATGAGGAGCAGGGTTCTACTCTTTTTCTAAAATACCTATTTATTTATGTATTTGGCTGTGCCAGGTCTTAGTTGCGGCATGCAGGATCTTCGTTGTGGCATGCAGGACTGTAGTTGCAGCTTAGTTGCTGCACGCGGGATGTGGGATCTTTTTTTAGTTGCGGCATGCCAACTCTTAATTGCAGCAGGTGGGATCTAGTTCCCTGACTAGGGATCGAACCCGGGCCCCCTGCATTGGGAGTGTGGAGTCTTAGCCACTGGACCACCAGGGAAGTCCCCACAGGTTCTACTCTTAAACAGGAGCCATCAGTGGGAATTTCTTAATTTGGAGACAAAATTTATTTTTTGACAAGTTATAGATATGCATGGATGAAGTTTGATGGGGGAATTTTTCATGTAATAAATGTTCAGTCCTGGAGCCACTTCAAACCTATCTGGCTGGGTTTTCAAGCAGAGCAACCAGATGTGGTGGAAGTAACCCAAGCCGATAGCCAAAAATCCCAGGGTCCAGTTCTGGCTCTGGCACTGCCTCATTCTGTGACTGTGGACAAGCAGCTTCCCCTCTCTGGGCCTCAGTATCTGTAAAATGAAGGGGTTGCACTGCATGATTCCTAAGGGTCCTGCTAGGTCTCTACTTCTAGGTTTCCAAAGGAAATAACTGGAACTGGCCCACTATGCTCTAGTTTTAGCTAGATCCAAATGGTCCCAAGAGGGAATTCCCAGGCAGTCCAGTGCTTAGGACTCTGCACTTTCACTGCCGAGGCAATCCCTGGTTGGGGAACTAAGATCCTGTAAGCCGAGCGGCGTGGCCAAAACAACAACAGCAACAACAACAACAAAATGGTCCCAAGATATGCCTGGCATCATGCGAAGAGAGATGAGTAAGGGCCATAAGAATCCAGGAGGACCTCTTGGAAGTGGTGAGGCATGAGCCTAGCCTTAAAAAATGGAGATTTGGAGCAGCATAGGGAAAAAAGCACCATGCTAAGCCAGAAGAAATTGGGTGTCCTAGACATCTCCAAACTCAACCTGACAAACTCAACCCCCATCCTCAAACCTGCTGTTCTTCTTGAATTCCCTACTCAATGGATTCCATTTCTGGTGGACTCCACCCGCACCAGAAAATTTAACAAAGACATCTGAATATGAAGGAAAACAAAGATGATTTTAAAAGCACAAAAATGTGCTAAAAGATAAACTAGCAATGGAATGAAGACACCCTTGAAAATCTTTGTTTTGGTGTGTTATTTTCTGAATGTTTAACTCACTGTTTCGGCCAATAATTTATGGTAGTATAACAGCAAAATACTGTCCCTCGCCCAAAACTGGCGTCATTCCCCGCTGGTGCCTTTAAGGGGCGTGACCCCTCTGGTGACGCCACTTCCGCTTCCTGCCGCACGCTGCCATTTCCACTTCTACCCTGCGACTTGCCTCATCGGTGCGGGCGGCAGCTCTGACGTCGCCTGTGCTCCTTGAAGAGTGACGATACCACGGAACCGGAGCCATGGTGAGTGCGTGCTCCTGGCTGAAGGGCTGGGAAGTGGGAGACGGGGTTCCGTTCTCTCACTAGCTTGTCGGGGGCTTAGAACGTGCGCCGTCTCGTCCGCCCGGCTCGGGCGGCCGCGTAGCGCCAAGCACTGTCTTCTCTCCCGGCCCGAGGTTAGAAGTCTATAGAGGCCTCAGGGTCTCAGGTGCTGTGCTGGGGCTTCTTTCCGCATTTTGTGCTCCTGGCCGAAAGCCTGCCGTGAGCAGAGGGGGCATGGCCCAACCTGGGAGAAAGAGACAAACCCACGTAGGAGAGAGTCGAAAGCTGGATGGATGGGGAAACTTGGCTCCATCGGTTTTCTTTTTCTTTTGTGGGGATCGCTAGAGTATGGGGTGGAACCCTGGATTTGGATCAGCCCTCCCCTACCCCGCTTTCCCCATTGCTGATGTTCAGGAGAGGGAGCTCTCCATGGGTCTGCGCGCCTAGTGCCTGCCGCGAGTTACACGTGCCAGGGATTAAAGTGGCCTTTGGCGTTTGGGGGCTGTGCGGAACGTGGAGTGAACCCCAGCCTGGAATGCAGGAAAGACTCTTCCTGCGAGGCGGTAGCCTCTGAAATCAGAAGTGCTGGTAGCAGCACGTGCGGCTCCTCTAAAACTCTTCTTGGTGGTCTCCAACTTTTTAGTCAGATCTTGTGGCCTGGTAGCTAGTTTTGGTTGGCACTTAGTAAGGAGGGAAGAGTTTACAAAACACTGATTTCCGTAATGAGGTTTAATCCTTTTAACGGATTTTGGATCCCAGCGGGTATCTCCCCGACTGCCCGCCCCGCCCCCATTTTGAAGCTAGTACGTGGCTGAGCCTAGAATTTCAATCTTCTAAACCAGTGCTCATCTTTCGCAGTGCCGTGGAAAGTTTTGGAATCGGTTGGTGTCAGTTTAAATGCATTTAATAGACCTAACGCTTGGTATGGAGAGAGTGAGCATGCATTATTTGTTGTTAAATCAAAACCTTGCAGGTTTTGGCTGTCTGGTGTATGGGGAAATCAAACGCATCAAGCTACGGGTTACAGTTGCCTAGCAGTAAGATTTCATTCATTCATTCATTCAATTAGCCCTTGGAAAAAATAAAAGGTGAATAAATACACACTAAGCAAATTTCAGTTGCTATTTATAAGGTGGTTTGGTTTTAAAGTTGAGTGGAATTTTTGTTGTTGACTTTTATTAAACCAATAAAGTGATTCTTCTTTGATCGTGTTGGATCTCCTGAAGTCTCCCCTTTTGTGCATTTTATGTTTATGAAGAGTTGAGAATCCTAATGTCCAGAGATGGGCTATTGGAAACTGCAATAAAAATATCTGGCATTTTAAAAAGTATATTTATGAGGAGTGATAGGAATAAAAGTGTTGCTGGAACCTTTATTGTTTAAGAGGAGGGTGAAATTATTGATGAGCATTAGATTTTGACAGACATAGGTTGTGATTTCTCAGATAGCCACCAAAAGAATACAGATAAATAACTCCAAATCACTAGAGGGGAAAATAGTGGGGAGAAAAAACTCAAAGGAAGGAAAGAGGGAAAAGGAAACCGAACAGGTGGGACAAATAGAAGGCACAAAAGAAGGGAGATTTGGACCTAATATATCAATACATAAATAAATATAGGAAGGGACTAAATGCTTCAGTTAAAAGACAGGTTGAAGTAAAAAGAATGGGAAAAAAAATCAGTAAGATAGTGTCTAAAAAATAAGGTACAAGTAAAGTGAAAATGACATAATTACAAGAAGAAATAGACAAATATGCAATTATATAGCATTTAATTGATCGTGAAGCCAAAACATCAGTGCGGAAATAGAAGATTTGAACAGCACTATGAATAAACTTGATCTAGTGGTCGTAGTGAAACCAGTGAATACTTTACCCATCAATTATAGAAGACACTTCTCAAGCAGAGAGCATTTATGAAAATTGGCCACCTACTGGGTCATAAAGCAAGTTAAACAAATCTTAAAAGACTGATAATAATATAGACCATGGTCTCCCAACCAAAATACAAATGACTTAGAAACAAAGTGTTTGGAAAGAAGATCTAAAGAACTCGTGGGTCAAATTGAAAATATATAAGGGAAATTTGAAAACAACTGAACAATAATGAAAATACCAAATATGAGAGTATGTAGGGTACAAATGAAGTACTGGAACCTAAAATGCTGGGTGAGGGAGAAATAACATGAAAAGTCCCTTCTGGTGAGATTAATCAAGAAAATAGCAAAAAGTTATAAATAAGGAGTAACAAACTTGCAGGAGACATAATTTGCAAACATTGAAAAGAAAGGATATTATGAACAATGTGATATCTATATAGAAATTTAGATGAAATGAACAAATACCTGAAAAAATAGAATCAAAACCAATTCAAGTAGAAATAGGACGGCTGAATAATAGTAAAGAAACTAAGTTAATATACTGTATGTTAATTATAACTCAAGAAAAACTAAAGTTTGACATGAAAAAACTTTACACCTACTTTAAAAAATAGCTTTATTGAGATAATTTGCATACCATAAAGTTCCACTCTAAAAGTGTATAACTCAATGGTGATCATTTTTATAATGTATAGAAATATCAAATAATGGTGTTGTGTTTTGCACCTGGAACTAACACAATATTGTGGTCAATTATACATTAATTTTAAAAAACAAAACCAAAACAAGGTGGTAGTAGAAAAAAAGTGTATAACTCAGTGGGTTTTCTTATATTTACAGAATTGTGCAACCATCATAAGAAAATCTTAAAATTGGTTTTATCTCAGGAATGTAAAAGTGGTTTACCATTAGAAAAACTTAAAAAATAGAGGAGAAAAGTCTAATTCATCCAACTCAGTACAAAAAACATGACAGAATTCAACATCAACTTATTTATAACAGAAGAAATTCTTAGTATACTACGGAATAGAGTGAATTTTCTTAAGCTGAAATATCTTAAGAGTAAGTCTAAAAGATATTAAAACTTTTGGAGAAATTACAAAGCTTTATTTAAAAGCACTACAGGTAGATATATATGTTTAAATGGGTTGACAGATTCTGTATCCTAAAGGTGTCTTACCCTAATCGGGATTACTTCAAATCTACAAATCAGTCCCAGCAGGCTTTTTTTGGACACCTTGAAAAAGCTGATTCTAGAATGTATGAAGAGAGCAAATAATTAGAGGTCTCCTCCAGCCCTTGCCTAATTCCTCACCACCCTGGGACCATGACAAATTCACCCAGTGCGATGTGTTGGTATCAGGGAACAGGCATCTTCGTGCAATCAGGTTATTGACGCCACTTCCCCTGACGTCACTTCCTGCTCTTCTGGGGGTGGGTCATTTCTTTGTCCTTGCGGCATCAGGCAGGAGACCGCCGAGGCGGACTCAATGGTGAGTGTTCCCACTGGGCCATCACCCATGGGTCACCACCTAGAACCGCGGTGCCGCGGCTACGTGCCGCGGTCCAGCCTCCAAACCCAGGGTTAGACGGCACCGCTGCGGGCGAACTGCTCGGTGCTCAGGAATGGTAACGTGGGCTGCACCCGGGTTGTGTCTATAATAAAATATATGCTTGTTAAAAGAATCACAGGGAAAACAAATGAGAAATTAATAAAAATGGTTAAAGTCGAGAGGTGAAGATGGGGTAGAAGGAATGGAATAGGGCAGGCACCACCCAATTTGTTCCCTACGTGTGTTATTTTGAAACGGATCCATTGAGGTAGCATTTTATCCATAGGTATTTCAGTATGTGACTATAAAATAAGGATTTTCAACAACTGCAATGCCACTACAATACCCCAAAATTTAATAATTCTTTAATATCAAATATCTAGTATTAGAATCAAAGGCTGGGACTTCCCTGGTGATCCAGTGGTTAAGACTCCACAGCTTCCACTGCAGGGGGCATGGGTTCGATCCCTGGTCGGGGAACTAAGATCCCGAATGCCCTGCGGTGCGGCCAAAAAAAAAGAATCAAAGGCTGGATCAGATTTTTTCTTAGCTCTCCGCCCATGCCCCCCCACCCCAGGACGGCTTGATCACAGATGTTTTGTTAAGAGGGGCAGTGGTCACATGGTATTTTTTGTGATGTTGGTAGCTATTAAAATCAATGTCTGTATCCATTAATTTGGATTAAATTAGTATGGGTTGCAAGTTGGTGCTATTTAATTGTATCATTCTTTCTTTATTAGGTGGAATACAGGAGAAACTTATCCTCTGCTATTTGGTTACCTAGTAACACAGTCTGTATAGGAAAGGCAGGATAAATGCTCCACAGTTTACCTTTACCAGTTTTCAAAACTGACTGTGGAACCATGTAGATGTTTTATATATTTTGAAGAATTTTTTTAAAAAGCAAACTAAATACGAAGGAGCCCTAATTGTATATCAAATTGATAATCACAGGAAAAAAATAATTTGAGTAACTTTTGAATATAATACTCTGGACGGCTTTAGTCAGATATATTCTAAGAATAAAAAGAAATGTTGACCTTGGTGGGTTTATAGTTGGTGGAGGTAGTATTGGTATAGCAATTCTGAAACAATTTTATATGTATTGTAGGGTAGAATAAATGAAAAAATATTCTGATGTTTTAGAAACCGGGATTCTTACTGAAAACAGAAGAAGATTCAAATATTGAAGGGAATAGAGGGAACTTTGTGCTAGGTTTCTATAAATTATACCTTAGTTTAGATTGAGTAAATTCAGGGTGGAATATTGAAATCCAAATTTAGAGATGACCCCATGTGACTGAAATGGGTACTGAGCCATGGAAGCCTGTAATAATGCATTTGCAATAATATTAGCAAGCATTAGGCTAAAGAGGCAAAAATACATAAGCTTTAGTATATATTATTGGATTATGTAATTACTATTTTTTTTTTCTTGAGCCTAATATTTTCATTTTTCTAAGTTGAGAGTGGGCAGGGCAGTGTCAAATTAAATGTGTGTGTTTGGGGGAGGGCGGAGCAGGGAAGCTGACCATTGTCTCTTTCAATTGTTGATTGAAGTATTTTGTGACTTGTCTGGAACAACTTCTAGTTCAGTTTGACTCATGCTTTGATTCCCCCCCCCATAGACTGAGGCTGATGTAAATCCGAAGGCCTACCCTCTTGCAGATGCCCACCTCACCAAGAAACTATTGGACCTCGTTCAGCAGTCATGTAACTACAAGCAGCTTCGAAAAGGAGCCAATGAGGGTAAGGCAACCAGAGAGTGCTCCAGGAAGAGTGCTAAAGGCACTGTCCCTGTGTGGGGTCTCTGGACTAGATTTCCAGTATGGAAAGAGGGCTGGATGCTCTTGATTAGGCCCAACATGAGGACCTAAGAGCAGCAGAGTGTGGTCCGTGGGCTAGCACTGGGTCACAGAGATAAGCAATCAGGAATAAGCATTTGAACAATGCTGTGGTGCATTGAACTTGCTCGGTGAGTTGCATGTGGTATGAGCTTTCCAGAAGTATAGATCGTGGCAGATTGGGATGGTAAGACCCTGATCCTTGATCACAGAGTTTGAGAAGTGCTGCATTGCACTGCTTCGTGCTGGTGGAGGTTGTGTGAAAGCTTTTCGAGTCAACCGGGCAAGGGGTGGTGGTGACTTGGATGAGTGTGGTAGCAGAGGACAGGAAAGAAGGGCTCTGATTTAGGATGTGTTTGGACAGAATTGATGGGTTTGATGTAGGGTTTGAGAAAGGCATTGGGGATAAGTAATTGGTACTTGGCTCCCTATCACTTCCCAAGGCCACTATGGGGCACAGAATTGCTTAGTCCTGGAAGTTTTGCCCAGTTTTCTTGCACCTGTTTCTTTTCCTTGGAAATTGCTTTGTTGTTGCTTCCCTGCCCCAACCCCACATCACCTGTTGGCCTCATGTTCTTCCCTCTACAGCCACCAAAACCCTCAACAGAGGCATCTCTGAGTTCATTGTGATGGCTGCAGACGCCGAGCCCCTGGAGATCATCCTGCACCTCCCACTGCTGTGTGAGGACAAGAATGTGCCCTACGTGTTTGTGCGCTCCAAGCAGGCCCTGGGGCGAGCCTGTGGGGTCTCCAGGCCTGTCATCGCCTGTTCTGTCACCATCAAAGAAGGCTCACAACTGAAGCAGCAGATCCAATCCATCCAACAGTCCATTGAAAGGCTCTTAGTCTAAACAGGTGGCCTCTGCCACACTCCCTGCTGCTAACTCCTACCCCAGGGGTTATGTATCGTTTGTCTGTTAGCATATAGTATTTCCAGCTACCTTCTATTGTTATAAAATATTGTAGTGCTTAATTTGGTTTTTGTATTTTTGTATTGTTTTTGTATTGTTTTTGTCTTGTTTTTAGGTTGTCATCTCCTCCCCAGCCTCTCCTGTAATCTCCACTTCCACTCTCTCTCTGCCATCTTTTCCTCCCTTTTGGAAAATGCATGCCCAGAACAGGTGGAAGCAGGGTGGTTGACACCATTCAAAGGCAGGGAAGAGCCAAGGTAGAGATTTGGTTCCAGCTTTCAGGTGCCAACTTCCTACTGTGCGGGGCATGATGGAAGTAAACACTGTCCACTTTGTATCCCTTGTGCCCAGCATACAGGATTGTGTTTGAATAATCAAGGGGTTTCCTTTGCTCTCTAGGGCATTATGTATCATTTGGGGAGGAAGCATGTATTCTGTGAGGTTGTTGGGTGTATGTCCCAAGAGTCAGTTTCTGATGTACCCCTGCTGTTTGCTTTTGGTAATATATTTCCCCCCAACTCCCACCTATGCCTCTGAGGGTGGCAGGGCAGCAACATACCAAAGAGATATGCTGCAAAATTCCAGAGGCGCCTTGGTGAGTGAGACATGGGACAGTTGACCTAGGTCTTGAAGGTGTGGCAAGAGGTTCTGGAATGGAGGATTCTGGGCCAGTCATGGAGAACTGGGAGCTACAGCAGAGATGATGGAATTCAAGGGAACATCCTTGCTTTGGTGAATGGAGATTTCTTCAGTAGACACTTGGTACCAGCTCTGAGAGCCCTTACCCCTGCATATTTCCTGCCGTGATGTGGGTCAGATGCATGTATTCTCTGTCACAGCAGAAGGACAGTGCTAATGTGTCATTCTTGTGCGCATCCTAATAAAGAACACATATATTCGTACTCCAGTTTAAAGAAAGTGTGATTCTTGTTAGGAGTCCAGCTAATACTTGAATGAAGCATTAGAATGGTTACTAGTTTCTTGAACTTTTCACCAAGAAGGTGTGGAAAAGCCATTACCTCCACCAGATGGTTTCTGGTAGTTCAAAATGTCTTGTTCAGTCATTGCGGTGTTGCTGTCACTCTAGAGCAGTATTTCTCAACCTCAGCTGCCCTGTATGTTGTAGTGTTTAACAGCCTCCCTGGCCTTTACCCACTAGATGTCACTAGCAACCTTCCCCCTCTCCCCAGACATTGCCAGATGTTCCCTGGTGGCAAAGTCACCCCTGGTTGAGAATCATTGTTGCAGGACTAGGGCTCCTAGTAGTCCTCCACACATGCTAGAGGGTGGGGGAGATTGGTATTGCTGACTGAAGCTGCTGCCACCTCACCTGCCTCATTACTTTCTATCTTAAAGTACCATGAGACCCTGATACCTCCTCCACCTTGAGAAATTTTCTTCCAAAGTACAAACAGCTGGATACCATAATGGTCATATTAATGAGAATGGATTACATTTAGTTTACTCTTGGCCAGCTTGGGCCAGTGTGACCACTCCAGCAGTGGGTTCCTAGGGAACCTAAAATCACCCTGTCATGCTAAGGCCTGTTCTGTACCTACTGAGCTAGTCATTTCCCCCAGCTCCCACCCCAAGCAGTTTTCTATCTGTGGATGGTGGAATCTGAGGTAGTACTTACTTTCTTTTGTTGTATATGTATCTTTACAATCATACTCTAAAAGACTGAAGTAATTTGGGGGTGGAGAGAGATCAAGTAATCCAACCTCAGGAATTCCCTGGTGGTCCAGTGGTTAGGACTCTGAGCTTTCACTGCCAAGGGCCCAGGTTCGATCCCTGGTCAGGGAACTAGGATCCCACAAGCCATGGGGCATGGCCAGAAGAAAATAAAAAAGGTAATCCAACCTCCACTTAGATGGAAACTAGGGCATACCCACCAGAACCCTGAGAAATGGGGTGGGGCAGGGCTCCTGGGCTCTTCATCTCTAGGGTCCATCTGGAGTGTTAACTTAGTTGCCACAGCTTCATTGTAAGCCTTCAAAGGACAGGGCATCGATTTGTGATCACCCGAAAAAACTATGGCTCTTTTCCCTGTTCCTAACAGCTCTGCTACGTGTCTTGTGTCTGCCTCTCTGCCATGTTCTATCTTTGCTCAGTGTTTCATATTTGGTTTCTTGAACACTTCAAATCTGTTTCTCAGATTCTTTGTACTTGGTATTCCTTTACTGCACTAGTGGCTTTCTCCTCATGCTAGTCGTAATTCAAGTACCACTTTTTAAGGGCCTTTCCTAGCTACCTCATCTCATGTTTCCTTTACCCCTAGCACTGTAACATTGTTTTTTAACTTGTCCTTAGCTAATATCTGAGGTTGTTTTCTGATTATTGCCCTCGTTAGGAACTTGTGTGACTGTGATCCCCTAGCACCTGCAGCAGTGCCCTAACACTGATGTTCCAAAAGTGTAGAATGAATAATTCCTAAAGCCTAGACATGCAAGCAAGAAGGAAATCTAGTAATTTCCATTCAGCCACCTATGAAGTAGGTTGCAAATTTTTGTGTGTAAACATTTTATTTTGGAGAGAGAATCCATTAGGCCTCAAAGGGTCCTCTGACCTCAAACACTGGTTAGGAATTTCTGTTTTAGAATAAGTTTCCTGAAACCGTTTTCTCAAGAGGACCTATGATTAAGGAATATTTTTACATTAACAGTAATGGTCGTGTTAAAGAGATTATTCATTCGTAGTATTCTTAAGTACTAAACAATGCATTTCCATTATCTTTAATCCCAAACTGATGTGATGAGGAAGGGAGGGAGAGGAGCTTGTTCTAGGCACTTAGTATCCCTGGGTCCCTCTTCTCAGTGTCAGCTAAGTTACATTTTGAAAAGTTAAGAATGTGCTTTAGCAGATATATCTGCTTGAGGGAGGGGGGGGTATAATTGCTTGTTTCCTGAAGGAAAAAAATTTTTAAGTAGCAAGTCAGTATTTTCCATGATACCCTGTGGCAGCCAGCCTCCAAAATGGTCCCCAGTGACACACACAGCCACCCTGCAGAATTCATGCCCTTCTGTGTGAATGCTCTGAGACCAGCCTACACCAACTCAGAGCTGGTCTAGCTGCAGGACCAAGTATTATGGAATGACATGTGACTTTCAAGTTTCTATAAAAGACATTGCAGCTTCTGCCTTCATGTCTTTGGATCACTGACTATGACAGAAATCATGCCATATTATAAAGACTTCTAAGCAGCCTGTGGAAAGTGCCTTGAGGCCTCTAGCCAAAAGTCAGCACCAACTGCCAGCTGTAGGAAGTGAGTCTATCTCATTTGTACTTGAGGGATTTTAATTTATAGAGGTGACTGAGTGATGACATGGAGAAGTTGGTACTACTGAAAGAAGAATTTATTACTTTTCCCAAGAGAAGGGTGCTGGTGTGCCATGCAGGACCACAGGGAAAACACCAGCTTTTGGTCAGGCAGCAGAAGCAGGAGCAAGGGGAAAGCTTAGGCCACAGCCTGTACTGGGGTTTCTTTGGCAAAGGCAAGGCAGGGCAGAGTAAACAGCTTAGGATTGGCTAGTTTGAACAATTCTGGTGGGCTTTGGGCTATAAGGGTGGTCTCTAGTTGCCTGGTACCCTGCCCTGATAATTTAAGGCAAGGGCAATACTGGCTTGGTGTGTGACGTAGATAAAGGAGGTGCTTGGCTTGCATGAGAGGTATGCTCCAAAGTAAGTTGTTAACTGTCTTTAGTAACTAGCTAGCCCTGGGAGGAGCAGTCTCTCCATCCGTTTGTAAGGCCCCCCAGCTATGTCAAAACATAAGATACAGAAAATTAAAAACGTGTTTAATACAGCCTCCCTGCAAGTGGATCCTCCAGCCTCAGTCAAGCTTTCAGATGACAGCAGCCCTGGGCAACATCTTGAATGTAGCCTCATGATTGACTTCAAGTCAGAACCACCCAGCCTCTTCTTTCCCAAATTCCTTATCTACAAAAATGGTGAGAGATAATATGTGGTCATTGTTGTTTTCAAGCCAATAGTTTTGGGGGTAATTTGTTACACAGCAATAGACAACTAAGGTTGGGAGGCAGATGATGAAAAGGTGAGGAGGTCTTGTCAAAACAGCAGCAATAAATATGACCATGTCAAAATTGCTCTGGTGACAGAGAATGCCGGCAGTGCTAGCAGGGCCCACAGGTGAGAGGGTCCCAGCTGCTTGAGTGCCCAGAAGTAAACTCTGGGGAGGACTGGCTTTCATATATGAGGCAGTTAGTTACGATGAAGATTACACATTCAGGGATAGTTTGGGCTCAAACCAGAAAGGCTGGATAGTCATCATAGCTCCTGGTCGAGAATAACAGGTGTGTGCTTTCCCTCCAAAACGCATTTGAGGTTGGAATTTCTGTTTGAGGGGGAGGGAGAGGAAGTGGATGACTAATCTCTCCCAGATTTCATGGTCCTGCTTTACTTTTCTTCTAATTTTTTAATAAGACATTAAATCTAAACATTACAGGACTTCCCTGGTGGCACAGTAGTTAAGAATCCGCCTGCCAATGCAGGGGACATGGGTTCGAGCCCTGGTCCGGGAAGATCCCACATGCTGCAGAGCAACGAAGCCCATGCGCCACAACTACTGAGCCTGCGCTCTAGAGCCCGCGAACCACAACTACTGAGCCCACGAGCCACAACTACTGAGTGCCACAACTACTGAGCCTGCGTGCCACAACTATTGAAGCCCGCGTGCCCAGAGCCCGTCCTCCACAACGAGAAGCCACTGCAATGAGAAGCCTGCACACCACAGTGAAGAGTAGACCCTGCTTGCTGCAACTAGAGAAAGCCTGCGTGCAGTAAGGAAGACCCAATGCAGCCAAAAAATAAAAATTTAAAAAACAAAACAAAAACAACTAAACATTACAGGGACACCCCTGGTGGCACAGTGGTTAAGACTCTGTGCTCCCAGTGCAGGGGACTGGGGTTCGATCCCTGGTCAGGGAACTAGATCCCACATGCATGCTGCAACTAAGAGTTCACATGCCACAACTAAGGAGCCGGTGAGCTGCAACTAAGGAGCCCCCAAGCTGCAAGTAAGACCCAGCGCAACCAAATAAATATTAAAAAAAAAAATTACAGGAGATGTTCCCTCTGCATTCAGACCGGAGGCATATGCACCTATGCACATATGCTTGTTTGGTGCAGTTTTGGCCAAACATCCGTCCGTGCTCTCCAGCTCTTGCCCCCCAACCCCGGCCCCCACCCCCCTCCCCGCTCCCCCCGGCCCGGCCGCTCGGAGGCGGATGCACCTCCCTGTCCTTCCCTACCCGCGCCGCTCCTAGCCGCCAGGTCTGCGGCGCGCATGCGCAGGCCGTTTCGTCCAATCATTGGCCGCGCGTCACCAGCACCTGCAGGAGCGAAGCATGTTCGCAGCCGGAGAAGTTAAGAGTTAGTGCGTATTGAGCACCGTGCCCATTTACATGTTTTCTCATTTATTTTCCCCATTCCACGTTATTATTCTTATTATAAATATGATGAAACTGAGGCTTGAAAATGCCAGGTAAATTGCCGGTGGTCACTTGTACGTATGTGATGGAGCCAAGATGCAAATTTACTAAATCTGACTTGTGAGCTTACAAAAGCCCAACCAGATTATGTCTGGACATGATGTTTCTCTCCTGGGGAGCTCAAGAGCAGAGAAGGCAAGCATCATTAATTTACAGAGAAACTGAGATCACACAGTTGCTCTTTATCACAGACCTCGGTGGTTATTTTTCTAACATCATTCACATTACTGGTGTTTTGTTGGACCCTTGAACTCTTTTCTTCTCTCCATTTTGTAAATAGGAGAACAGAGGAGAAGGAGCCTAGACTTGGGTAAGGTCCTGCAGGAGTGCACAGAAAAGCCTGGGACTCACTAGGTTTCCTCCTCACTAGCCAAGAAATCCAGGCTTGAAAACAAAGGCCCAGCAGTGGTTACTCATTCTTACCCTCCTACTTCTGGTGACTAGCCTGACTCTAACCTACCTTTGTGGTATTAGTAACCCTCTCTCGAACCCAGAGTTTCCAAGCGTGCTTCACTTAACGGGGATGGTCTTATTTCTCAACAAGAATGAATACGTACTATATTAAATGGTTTTGCATTATTTTGCTGTATCCTCAAAGGCATCTCTTCTAATTGGAGAATTATTTTCCCTCTCCCCCAGATAAGGAAAGAAATCCAAACAAGAATATAACATCTCCTTTCCAAACAAAAACAAGCAAAAAGAAGTTAAAAAAAAAAAAAAACTTATAAAAATCAGAGCAAAGAATCCAAAACTGAAAAATCTCTTCCAAGAGTAATCTGACCCCTCCAACACTCACCTCATGAGATGCTCATTCTAGTTTTGAGAGACACAGGACCTACAAGCCATCCTCAGAGGATAAAAACCCTTCCATCTCCTTCCTTCTCTCAGGCTTATTCTTCAAAAGCAATAGCTGCAGAAAGAGCAGGAAAGGGGCAGGGAGGATACAGGGATGGGAAGGGGAAGAAAACAAAGAGAGACACTGCCCTCCTCTTCCCCTTTTCCTGACATTAGGACCCTTCCTTTTTCCCTTCTCCCATCGATCCTCTCCGTATCTTCTTGAACTTCCTACGGTACCCCTGAAAATAACAGGAATAACTCATTTCACTTACACTGCAACCCAAACTCTCAGAGCAACAGAAAATGTGTATCTCTTCTTCATATACTTGAATGTCACATTAAGAAAATACAACATGAGGGGGGGTTGCTATTTACTCATGAAGCAAGTGGTACCAGAATTAGAAATGTTGCCTCGTTATTGTGAAATCTGATCTTTAGATCTTCATATGACACATTTAAAGGAAAACAGGTGGGAGGACAGAGGATCAGGAGAATATAACCTTACTAGGGCTTGTCATTCCTAAACTATGTTCACCTGTCCTTAATTGTCACACTCTTCCCTACCCTCATTGATATTTATTTTGTTTCCATTGTGATGAAATGCGTTTCCAGCCGGAGAGAAAATTAAGCTAACAGCCAATGGCATCTTTGGATGCAAGGCAGACACATCTTTCTCTTTTATACTACAGAACAATATATAGTACAAAGTCAGGGCTCTTTATTCAGACAGTAGAGTAAGGCACAGCAAAGTGAGATGGCAACGCTATCTCCATGACAAGAGAAAGTCTCATAAACAAAGTCCTTGGCTTCTGTCAGGCAGACTCTTCCTGGCTCAGGAGAAACATGTTTTAACTTGATAAAAACAAAACCAGGCAGCCTGGCTGCAATGTGGAAGGGTAACTGGCTGTATGGTCTCTGGTCAGGCCTTCTGGAAGCGCTTGGTGAGCGCATCCAGCAGCTCCTGCTTCTTCGTCCCACTCTTCAGCCCGTACACCCTGCAGGCTTCCTTCAGTGTGGGCACAGTGAGCTTACCCAGTGTGCCCCTGCTGACGTGGGCCTTCAGCTCCTCTTCAGATAACTCCACCTTGGGCCTTTTGCTTCCAGAATTTTCATCACCTGGGGAAACAGGTCAGGTGGGAGTGATTGGAAATGCTACCAGTGGGATCCCAGCTATACTGCACAGGGGCCCTCATATGATCTGGGCTGCAGTTAACCATCTTCCATAAAGCTGTGATGCCGACCTAGAACACCATGGGGAAGACAGGTGTCTTGATAAGGCAGCTTCAGTTAAACACAAAAAAATGTATCACGTCTAGGAGGGAGTTAAAAGTAGTGAGTCCTATCAGTTTACCCAAAACTGCTGATCACTCTGGGTGAGCAAGTCATTCCTTCCTTCCTTCCTTTCTTCATTGGAAAAGCATTTATACTTTCAAACTATACTACAAAGCTACAGTGATCAAAATAGTATGATATTGGCCCCAAAACAAGACACATAGGTCAATGAAACAGATGGAGAGCCCAGAAATGAACCCACACTTATATGGGTAATAGATCTATGACAAAGGAAGCAAGAATATACAATGGGGAAAAGACAGCCTCTTCAATAAATGGTGTTGGGAAAACTGGACAGCTACATGCAAAAGAATCAAACTTTCTCAGACCATATTTTTAAAAAAACTCAAAATAGATTAAAGATTTTTTTAAAGATTAAAAAATAGATTAAAGATTAAATGTAAGACCTGAAACCATAAAACTTCTAGACGAAAACACAGGCAGTATGCACTTTGACACTAGTCTTAGCAATATTTTTTTGGATATGTCTCCTCAGGCAAGGGAAACAAAAGCAAAAATAAACAAATGGGACTATATCAAACTAAAATGCTTTCACACAGCAAAGGAAACTATCAACAAAACAAAAAGGTTGCCTACTGAATGGAAGAAGATATTTGCAAATGATATACCAGACAAGAGGTTAATATCTGAAACATGCAAAGAACTCATACAACTCAACATCAAAAAAACAAACAACCCAATTGAAAATGGGCAGAGGACCTGAAAGGCTATTTTTCCAAAGAAGACAATACAGATGGCCAACAGGCACATGAAAAGATGCTTAACATCACTAATCATCAGGGAAATGCAAATCAAAACCACAGTGAGATATCCTTACACCTGTCAGAATGGCTATTATCAAAAAGACAACAAATAACAAGAGTGGAGAAAAGGGAACCCTCATGTACCATTGGTGGTAATGTAAATTGGTTAATGGAAAATAGTATGGAGATTCCTCAAAAATTAAAAACAAAACTATCATACAAGCCAGCAATTCCACTTCTGGATATTTATTTGAAGAAATACAAAACACTAATAAAAATGATACATGCACCCCTATGTTCACTGCAGCATTATTTACAACAGCCAAGATATGGATGCAACCTAAGTGCCCATAAACAGATGAATGGATAAAGAAAATGTGGTACACATATATGCAATGGAATATTAACCATAAGAAAGAATGAAATCTCGCTATTTGTGACAACACGGATGGACCTAGAGTGCATTATACTAAGTGAAATAAGTCAGACAGAGAATGGCAAAAACTATATGATTTCACTTATATGTGGAATCTACAAAACAAAACAAATGAAAAAACATAACCAAACAGAAACAGAGTCATAGATACAGAGAAAAAACAGGTGGGTGCCAGGGCGGGCTGGGGGGAGGAGAGAAATAGGTGAGGGAGATTAAGAAGTATAAGCTTTTTTCGGTTACAAAATAAATGAGTCACAGGAATGAAATGTAAACTGTGGGGAATATAGTTAATAATTATGTAACATCTTTGTATGGTGACACATGACAACTAGACTTATTGTAGTGATCATTTTGAAATGTATAGCAATATTGAATCACTATGCTATGTACCAGAAACTAACATTGTGTTGGAGGTCAATAATACTTCACAAACGAACAAACTCATAGAAAAAGAGATCAGATTTGTGGTTACCAGAAGTGCGGAGTAGGGGCAAGGGGAACTGGATGAAGGCAGTCAAAAGGTACAAACTTCCACTTATAGAATAAAGAAGTACTAGGGATGGAATGTACAACGTGATAAAGATAATGAAAACTGCTGTATGTTACATATGAAAATTGTTAGGAGAGTAAATCCTAAGAGTTCTCATCACAAGGAAAAAAAAATTTTTTTTCTATTTCTTTAATGTTGTATCTACATGAGATGCTGGATGTTCACTAAACCTACTGTGGTCATCTTTTCATGATATATGTGAGTCAAATCATTATGTTGTAGGGACTTCCCTGGTGGCGCAGTGGTTAAGAATCCGCCTGCCAATGCAGGGGACATGGGTTTGATCCCTGGTCCAGGATGCCGCGGAGCAACTAAGCCCATGCGCCACAACTATTGAGCCCACATGCCACAACTACTGAAGCCCACGCGCCTAGAGTCCGTGCTCCGCAACAAGAGAAGCCACCGCAATGAGAAGCCCGTGCACAGCAATGAAGACTAGCCCCTGCTCGCCGCAACTAGAGAAAGCCTGCGCAGCAACGAAGACCCAATGCAGCCAAAAATTTTAAAAATAAATAAATAAATTTATTTTTAAGAAAACCATTATGTTGTACACCTTAAACTTATACAATGGTGTATGTCAACTATATATCAATAAAACTGGAAACAAAACAAAACAAAAAGCATTTACAGAGCACCTTGTCAGTACCAAGGCACCATGCTAGGTGATAAGAACATGCAGGCTGAGTGAGATAAACAAATACATAAATCACACTTACGCAGGTGTGAAAAGTTACGACAGCACACAGGGCACTGGAGGAATCACTTCTGATGCAAAAGGGAGAAAGCGCGATGACCACAAACCTAACCTCTCATAGCTCCACTTCCTCATGGGTCTCGGGGGCAAGCAAGGCCCAAATTTGGCTTTACTTGAGCAAAGACAGCCAAAAGGATTACAACCTAAGACAGAATTATTCCTGAATGCTGACGAATTCACAACGTGCTGTCCTGAAAAATGTGAGAGTCGCGGTAAAGATATTTTGGGTCCAGCAGTAAGAAAAAGGACAGTCTAGTAGGAAAAATGGTTAAAGCCCCAAACTGGGGAGTTCACAGGAAAAAAAAAACAGTCCAGTAAAACTACATCTTACTCATAACTGAAGAACTGCAAATCAAAACAGGATACATTTTCCCTCTATTATTTTTTTGTGAATATGTAATTTTTAAAGTATATAAAGTCTACAATTGATGAGAGTGTAGGGAAACAAACCCATCCCTTCTTGGATAGGGTATAAATTGCATCACTTTTTCCGAGGCAAACTGGCAATTCTTATCAGAATTTAAATGTCTACACCTTGACCCAGCAATTCCACTGCTAAGAATTTATGCTGTGTAACTGCTCACACCAGTATGCAGTGGTGGTTCCTGTTCACTGCAGTATATCCATCCATCAGTAAAGGTCTGGTTGGATAAATTGTGTATATCTATCCAATGAAGTACTCTGTAGCCTTATGTTTTTTTAATTAGGTAGATATGTGAGTGTAGATATAAATACCTGTCCAACATATAGAGCTGAGTAACAAAATAAACTAGAAAATAATGTGAATATTGTTCCATTTGTGCTGAAATATGTTGTGTTTGTGAATATGTAGGTTTGTATAGCAATTTCTGAAAGGACATTATCCTCTGTGATAGGACTATAAAGGCAACTTTAAAAAATAACCCACTGGGAATTCCCTGGTGGTCCAAAAAATAACCCACTGGGAATTCCCTGGCGGTCCAGTGGTTAGGACTCCACGAGTTCACTGCTGAGGGCCCGGGTTCAATCCCTGGTCAGTGAACTAAGATCCTGCAAGCCGCATGCGTGGCCAAAAAAAACAACAAACAAAGCAAAACAAAACCAAAAAAACCCCCCAAAAACCCACTGAACGTCCACACCGAGCTCCTTACCTTGTTTTCGCTTGGGAACTTTTTCCTCAGGATTGTAATCTGGTGGGTAGACAAGCTCCTTAAACTCATCCACCAGGGAGCCCAGTCTTTTGTCCATTACTTCAACCTTGGGCACTAGAAAATAAAAACACAAGAAGAGTGGCCTGTCAAGTCACAAGCCCTGCCTTCCTATCCAGTCCAACTCTACTGGGACCGGAGGAGAAAATACTTAATTGCTGAGATGCGGGAGGGTCCACAAGGCAGCTGAGCTGGCCATGAATACATTTGCTAAAAGTCTAACATTTACCAAGTAGTTTTTAACAATTGTACTTAATGAGCACTTTTGACAACCAGGCACTCTCCTAAATGCTTTAAACTTATTATTTTTATTTAATCCTCCTAACAATCTCTGGGGTAGGTAAACCTGCCTTCCCGTTTTACAGAGGTGTAAATCAGAGACGTTATATGACTTTCCTGAAGTCAAACAGCTGGGAAGCGGTAGAGTAGAGAACCGGGCTAGACCCTGTGGATTCAAACAAGAGTCTGTACCCTCAGGGCTTACAGTCCACGGGGCATAAGGAGGTGGTAAAAACACCAATGCAATAGAGCTGCACAGTGCCATGAAGAAAGGGACCGTACAGGGCACGCTGGAACCCAGGAGGGGTCAGGAAGGACTCTGTGCAGCGCAGTCTCGCAAGCCGAGTGTCCCTCCTCAGGCAGATACTAGTCTAAGCAGAAGGCACAGGGGTGAGAGACAGCCAGTGACACACAGCTGGCAGGCAGGGCGTGAGATGGGCAGGACCAGCAAGGAGGCTAGAAAGACAAGCATGGCGAGGTCATGGAAGCCTCGAATGCCTGCCCAGGAACTAGGCCTTATCCTAAAAGCAGCAGGGAAACGTTGAAGGTCTATGAGCAGGGGAGCGACGTGATCAGATGGACGTCTTAGATCACCCTGCCTGCCAGCTGTGTAGAGTATGAATTGACGGAAGGTGAGACAGAAGGCTGAAGCAGTGTGTGTGAGTGGGGCGGCGGGGGGCTGGGGGGTGGCAATGGGACTGTATCTTGAGAAGTGACAGCACTGGCAGGTCTTACTGATGGAATAAGAGGTGTGGGGGTGGGCGGGGGAGGAGGTGAGTGGTTGGGATGGCAGGAGCATTCCCCAAGGCAAATGCAATAGGCAAAGGAAGCTCTGGGGGAAAGATAATATTTTTATTTCCTTTCTTACAACTATATAGCTTGTAGAGCTTTTGCTGAGAGCTGGGTCATATCAAGGACAAGGGTGATGAGATGAATGTCTCATCTCATGTGACCACGTTTGCAAAGTACACAGGGGAGCTCCTGCCCTGTGGTGTATGCACCTACAAGACGGCAGAACGTCACCGTCAAACTGCGCTCCCGCCGGGTCAGAAGCCCCATGTTCCAGGTTACAGGAATCTCTACTAGAGCTTTGGTTCTCAACCTGGGGACTTTTAAAGAGTACTGATGCCCAGGAGATTCTGATTTAATTGGTCTGGGGTGAGGCCTAAAGAGCCAGATTTTTTTTTTTAAGTCCCCCAGATGATTCTGCTATATAGCCAAAGTTGAGAACCAATACGCTAGAGGCAGTGGCATGTCTCAGAATCACCGGGAAGGCTTGTTAAAACACATGTTGCTGGGGACTTCCCTGGCGGTCCAGTGGTTAAGACTCTGAGCTTCCAATACAGGGGGCACGGGTTCGACCCCTGGTCGGGGAATTAAGATCTCACATGCCACGCGGCATGGCCAAATACAATAAAATAAAACACACATTGCTGGGCCTCGACCTAAGTTTCAGATTCAGTCAGCCTGGGGTAGGGCTCAAAATGTGCATTTCTGACAAGTTCCCAGGAGATGCCAGTGCTGCTGGACCAGGGACCACACTTAGAGCCACTGATGTAGCCTGATGAGGCCACGCAGGGAGAAGTGAGAGGACAGAGAAAGATGGCACCCAGGATCACCCAGCACACTTCCATGTTAGAGGAGAAAAAAGGGAAGCAGGTCCAGCAAAGAAGTCTTAGGGTCTCCACAGGCATAGGAGAAAAAAACAGTATGGTGTGACAAAGCCAAAAGAAGAAAGTAAGAAAACAATTTTGAGTCTTTGATAAGTTACTTATTAAAAGAAAGCCTTATCATTGTGTCACAGAGAAGCAGACACGTTTGATCAAAAGTGAGCGAGGGGGACTTCCCTGGTAGCGCGGTGGTTAAGAATCCGCCTGCCAATGCGAGGGACACAGGTTCGAGCCCTGGTCCGGGAAGATCCCACATGCCGCGGAGCAACTAAACCCGTGCGCCACAACTACTGAGCCTGCACTCTAGAGCCCGCGAGCCACAACTACTGATCCCGTGTGCCACAACTACTGAAGCCTGCGCGCCCTAGAGCCCGTGCTCCACAATGAGAGAAGCCACCGCACCGCAACGAAGAGTAGCCCACGCTCCCCACAACTAGAGGAAGCCCTCATGCAGCAACAAAGACCCAACGCAGCCAAAAATAAATAAATAAACAAATAAATTTATTAAAAAAAAAAGAAGTGAGCGAGGGATGTGAAAGAACAAAGAGTCAAAGGGGTCACATGTTTGAGCATTAGGATACCCAGGGCCTTCAGTAGATGTCACCTGGGCAGCTGGAAGCTTTGGCCAGAGCTTAGAGGAAAGGACAGGGCTGGAGATACAGGTTTGGGGGTTGTGGACATGAGGTCATACTTGAGGCTATGGGAGTGGATAACATAACCAACAGAAAGGAGAGAAGAAAGGGCTAAAGACAGGAACCTGAGACATTTAGCTTATAGGAAGCACTACAGCAGCCAAAATTGTTTTTGAAAAATAGAAGTAGAAACAGAAAACAAGACTTTCTCCCAAAAAGTATAGGGCCAGAAGAGAGAATGCAAGAGGCTGAGGCACTAGCGAGGAAGTAGAGCACACGGCTGTGGAATAAAGGAGAACAACTGTGTTCTGAGCACCTTCCCGAGCGTCAGGGCCTATATTTTGTTAACACCTTGTAAGGACAGATCATTATCCCCATTTTACCAATAAGGAAACTGGGCTTCAGTGAGATTAAGTATTGTTCCAAGGCCACACAATTTACTAAGTGCCAGAGAGTTGGGATTCAAATCTACCTACATCGGGTGTTTCCAAAGTCTGTGTCCCTAGCCATCTTGCTAGAGACTAGGCAATTTACTTCCTGATCTGCCTAAAGGCCATAAAGGAAGAGATGGGCTGCCGCACTCAAGGGTTCTTCTTCTGCCAGGCCCAGCTGACAGTCACCACCATGACACGTCCAATAACTCTTATGCTTTTAATGCTGGCGCTACATGAAAGAGATCAATAATAACTGGGAAGCTAAGCAGGCCGAACTAACTGTTCTGATCTTTTCAACCTCTGTCAAGAGTCTTCATTAAATCCAATCTGTTTTCCAGGGGGTATTCACTTATATCGCTAAACTTCACGCATCCTCTTATGAAGTACATGAGAGAACCACAATCCAGAAAGGGACCAGAAGGGAGCTCAGAGCACCTCAGCCTGGGAGGCCAGGCAAATGTCCTCCATGCTGGGTAACGAGGTCCATTTTCCCAGGGCAGAGCACGCCGTCTGACGGAGCAGCAGTAAGGTAAGCATAGTGGTTCAGAGCAAGGGCTCTGGGCCAGACTCACTGGATTCTGCGCTGACAGCCACCACTTACTACTTAGTGCCTTGGGCAAATGACTCCCTTCTCTGCAAACCAGGGACAGTAACAGAACCTACCTCATAGTCATGCAGAATAAATGAGTCAACACACAGGACAACAAGGCCTGGCACACAGTAAGCACTCCGTAAATGTTGCAGATTGTTGTTTTTAACTTTTACCAACATGTAGTCATGGATGGTCTACTTCAGAGGCAGGTCTCAGAAGCCTGGCGCTTTCTCCTCCTCTTACTGCAGAATCGGCCAAACCCGTTCCCAGGCAATCTAAGCTGGTCTAGGAAATCTCTCAGGCAGAGATGATCTGGACCACAGGCTTGTGTACTTAGAGGGTGCTAGGAAATGCATCCATATTACTGGTCCAGAGTAAAATCGACACGAAAGCCTCCCATGAAAAGAAGTTCTCAGCTCAGTCACGGGCTCCTTACGTGTCAGGTCCACGGCTTGTTCAGGCTCCATCAAATCCAAAGCCAAGGCCTCCATGTTCCTGAAGTGCTGCTGCAGCACTGGGTTCTCAAAGCTGTCGCTTCTGTTAAAGCATTAACAGTGACATGAATAAATCAAAAAATAAAAATTTAAACATTTTAAAAATGAAATAATAAAGTTAAAAACCCAACTGAGGCAGTGCAGGCCCAAGGTCAGCTGAGAAATACACCCCAGGTAAAACAGTTGGGAATCTTATCTCTTGAATCAACTTCTCTCTTTCCAGTTTTCACTTTATTGTCCGATGCTAGGGATCCAAAAGCAAATTTTAAAGCAAAACAATACCTGCCCACCGGTCTGTCACTGGAAGCTGTGGACAGAGACAGAAACAGAGGAGGCAGGGCCAGAGGAGGTAAGTACAGAGAAAACACAACAGAGGGATGGTGGGAGGTGGGGAGATAACGAACCTGAGTATTCTTTCTTCCCATACTCGATAGCAACATGAAAGTAAAGACAGAAAGAATCTAGAGGCATACAGTCCTAGACTTGAATCCTGGCTCCAGTTCCTTCTAGCTGGGTGAGTCTGGGCAAGCTGCCTCACTCCTCTAAGCCTCAGTTTCTTTACCTGTAAAATGGGCACCAAAACTTCCAGGGTTCTCATGAAGAATAAATGAGATACTGTTGGAATTGTATCTAGAACAGTGCACGGCACATGGTAGAACCTTAACAATGCTTCCATTTGCCCAACAAAGGACTACACCAGGAGGTTTCCTTTGGAGAAGGAAGATCATTTTGCCCACAGGTAGGCAGAGTTAGGGAAGTAGCCCAGAGACAAAAGATGAAATGTGAAAAAAATTATGTTTGGTGTCACCTTATGCAGGTTCTGGGAGATGGTCTATGTGCATTATATAATCATTTTTTCAACCCCATGACAATTTACACTGGATTTACTTGCTTTTGCTCACCGTGTGACAACAAACAATCAAGGAGAAGGCCAACCAACAATCTTCTCCTTACTGCTGCTTTGCGGAGCTTGTTCAACTAACTAACCTGTCTTTCTAAGCACAACACAGCAGGTCAACCAGCTGTAAACAGCACAATTCCAGAGCCTTCAATAAAAGAACTTCCACTCTCCCTATAGCTTCTAAAGACTAATTATCTATCAGTTAATGGAAAAGAATAAAATCACATTCTCTTGGTTTATGCTTAACTCAAATCTCCAGTACGACCTTCAACACAGGAGGCAGTTCCAGAAGAAAGCCTGTGAATGACCCATCACTCACCTGTACTTGAAGCGGAGCTTCTGAACAATAGCCTTCATCTTGTCTACCTGCTCTGGGTTTGCCATGACTTTTTCAGTAAAGGGCACCTTCCGTTTGTCATCAGCATAGGGCAAGAAGATGAGCTGGAAGCCTGAATAAGAAAGAAAGAAAGATACGTTTTTGGAGATTTGACTCAACAAAAGGTTTCAGTCACTGAGCTATCGTTTTTCTTCCTTTTTTTTTTAATTAATTAATTTTACTTTTGGCTGCGTTGGATCTTAGTTGAGACAAGTAGGATCTTTGTTGCAGCGCGGTGGGCTTCTCTCTCATTGCGGCGCATGGGCTCAGTAGTTGTGGCACACGGGCTTAGTTGCTCTGCGGGATGTGGGATCTTCCCGGACCAGGGCTCGAACCGGTGTCCCCTGTATTGGCAGGCGGATTCTTAACCACTGCGCCACCAGGGAAGTCTCCTGAGCTGTCGTTTTTTTCTCAGCTCCAGTGCACCCTTCTGCGTGCTGTGCTGCTGGAGCTGGGACCCTGCAAATCCCATTTCTCCTTTACCAGCTGATTCCCGTTAGCATCTGCCTAGCAGACTCCCTTTGGAGTCTCCAGAGGGGGACCTGAAAGGAGTGCTCCTCCTCAGGTACTTCCTGTTCCTGCCAGTGGCGCCCCAGCCAGCTTCCAGCCGCCAGCTTTTTCCATACACCCAGAACCAGGTGGACAGTGCCCCGCCCTGGAGGGCTACATCCAACTCTGCCGGCCCCTCCTCCGAGCTTCAACCTCTCCCCTTTGCTCCCCAGCCCCCACCATGTGCTAGAAGGGAAGAGGTAAGGGTTACCAGCCTGACCCTGTCCAGTTGCTGACGGGTTCTAGAAAGACTGAAAAATCTAGAGACTGGAACCCACTGCTGCTGCCAGGTGAAGAGCCCTGGCTGGCAATGCCAACAGCACTGAGCAAGAGGAAGTCTCGTAGCTCTCCACGGCCCTAATGTCTCCCTCTAGCGCCCACTACTGACAGAGCCCACTGGCAAAGGAGAAATGGGGCTTGGAGAGCCGCTGCTTCACCAGCACAGAGCTGAGAGACAAAGCCTAAGAACTGACATAAAAAGTGTTCCTGAGCATTCAGATGACCAGGGTTGGAAATGTAACACATTCAAAGACTTACTTTATAATTTTTATTAGCATGGCTAAAGAGTAAGGATGGGACTCCCTGGTGGCACAGTGGTTAAGAATCAGCCCGCCAATGCAGGGGGCACGGGTTCGAGCCCTGGTCCGGGAAGATCCCACAGGCCGCGGAGCAACTAAGCCCGTGCACCACAACTACTGAGCCTGCGCTCTAGAGCCCACGCGCCACAACTACTGAAGCCCACATGCCTAGACCCGTGCTCTGCAACAAGAGAAGCCACCGCAGTGAGAAGCCCATGTACCGCAACGAAGAGTAGCCCCCGCTTACCGCAACTAGAGAAAGCCCATGTGCAGCAACAAACACCCAACACAGCCATAAATAAGTAAATATTTTTTAAAAAGAAGGATGAATAGGGCTTCCCTGGTGGCGCAGTGGTTGAGAATCTGCCTGCTAATGCAGGGGACACGGGTTCGAGCCCTGGTCTGGGAAGATCCCACATGCCGCGGAGCAGCTGGGCCCGTGAGCCACAACTACTGAGCCTGCGCGTCTGGAGCCTGTGCCCCGCAACGGGAGGGGCCGCGATAGTGAAAGGCCCGCGCACCGCGATGAAGAGCGGTCCCCGCACCGCGATGAAGAGTGGCCCCCACTTGCCGCAACTAGAGAAAGCCCTCGCACGAACCGAAGACCCAGCACAGCCAAAAATAAATAAATAAATAAAAATAAAAGTAGCTATAAAATTTAAAAAAAAAAAAAAAAAAGAAGGATGAATAGTAGTCATCTGTTGGCTGATGGTAGTCATCTATTGGCTGCTTTGTGCTAGGCACTTATATGTTTATTAACTTATTTCAAATGTGAAGTGACCTTGAGAGAAAGGTGTTCCAGAATTCTCATCTTTGCAGATAAGGAACATAAACAGAAAGGTTAAATTATTTGCCCAAGTTGGCCAGCTAACAGGTGGAAGAGAAGGGTCTAAAACAAAAGAAAATGAGCTGTCAGACACATAAGTATAAGACAAAGTCAAGTGTGACTTCAAAACCCATGGTCATGGGACTTCCCTGGCATCGCAGTGGATAGGACTCCGTGCTCCCAATGCAGGGGGCCTCGGTTCCATCTCTGGTCAGGGAACTAGATCCCACATGCATGCCGCAACTAAGAGTTCACATGCCGCAACTAAGGAGCAGGTGAGGCGCAACTAAGGCGCCCTGAAGCCACAACTAAGGAGCCCTGGAGCCGCAACTAAGGAGCCCTAGAGCCACAACAAAGGAGCCCGCCTGCCGCAACTAAGACTTGGTGCAACCAAATAAATAAATAAATATTAAAAAAAACAAAAACAAAAAACCCCACAGTCATTCCATGATACCTCACTGCTTTGGTGTACACAAGAGATAAACCAACCATTAAATATTACAAGGGTACCAAACAATGGTTTTTAGTAAAGAATGTGTCAGCAGTGAGACCCCATGAACTTATGCCAGTAACCTGCAAACAGTCCCTATGAAGTCAATTCTCAACCCTGGCTGCAGAGCTCCCTTGTACAGTTGTACATGCTGTGCACTGCACAACCATATTTGACAGCCTTACCTGGCTGTTCATCAAATTCACCTGTGCAATCTTATAAATATACATTTCCCAGGTCCCACTCCTGGAGACTCTGGTTCAGCAGGTCTGAGTTGGTATCCCAGGAATGACTCCAAAGCCTAAGCAATGTTCAGAAGCACTGAAATTATCTCTTTCACATACCTGGGGGAGTCACCTGAATTTTCTGGTCATCCAGCTCCTCTTCCTGTGGCATCAAGGCCACAAAACAAGGGGGGATATTCTGGCGGGGTGTGTATCTGCACACTGCCATGACCTCCTTCTCCAGACACTTGGTGAGTAGAGCGCTGAATAGGGTTGAGCTCCCTGGAAAACAAACATCCCAGGGGTCTATATCCTAAAGATGTCTCTTCCTTTCTTAGCCCATGTTATAAACCTACAGTTTCTCTTCCATTTTCTTAAAAGTGTTTATGATACTTCAATAGGTCAGGGGTGATGGACCCAGAGGTGAGGGTAGAGTGAGGGTAGCAGAGGCATAGAAAGGAAGAGAAAGGAAAGGGCACCTCAAATACTCCATTTAGGGGTGTGAATTATTACTGTCAGTTCACTTTTACTATCATTAGGCTAATGACATAAGCCCTAGTTGCTAATGAAAACCAGTCATGTCAGATCCGGGAGGTTCATTAGCTATAGCACAGAGGAATATAGGTCTGGACAGCACAAATAAACCCAGTGGCCAAGTTCATATCATCTTTAATTGCAACACTAGGGAAGAAGCCAGGTTTGTTTTTTGTTTTTCCCGAACTCTTTATCTAATGCCTCAAAGAAAGAATTTCATAGCAACTAAGTTTTAAATATGCTAATTCCATATCCCCTCCTGGATATTCACAATGCTATCAGTATATTATAGTTCCTAAAGAAATCTCTTTAACTTTGTTTAGTCCCACGTTTCCAAAATTTATTTGAGCATGAGACACTTTCAAAATACCCATTAACACATCCTATATAGTTTCCAGCAGCAGCCATTTAGGAATGCTGCTCAGTAAATTGCCTTCTGCGTTACTTATTCGTTTATCCTTGGTTTAGGCCCCTTACCATTTATCAGGGACTCGTCGGGGTACACGAACAGGGAGGGCCTCAGGTAATGGTGCTTCTTCAGCATTATCAAGGGCTTGAAACCGATGAGAATCAAACCTGGTTCATCAAACCGTTTAAGCTCTTCTGTTTCCTCTTTCTCTAATACAATCTGACGACTCCCATAGGTCTATAGAAGGGGAACAATGAGGGCCACATAGCGAGGCTACACAGAGATGCGAAACAGTTGCCATATGACACTAGCAAGTTAAAATCAGCTTTCTTCTAAGGAGCAGGAAGAGGGCTCATCAGAGGCATCTTCCTCCTATCAACAGCAATTGACATTTATTGAGTGCCAGCCAGGCACTTTACTTTTGCCACCCAGTTTATCATCTGTAACAATCCTAGGTGTTAAATGTTAAAAACTCTGTTTTACAGATGAGTGAACTGAGGCTCTATAGTTAGTAACTTGCTCCAGAGTATACAACCGAATTGGGCTTTGAACTGTACCACATCTGTCTGGTGCTAAAGGCCATGCTCTTCAGGCGTTTGTTCCTTACCTCATTTAATGTGTACTAAACCCTCAGCATCATCCCTGACACACAAAGGATGCTCAAACCTTACCTACTTATTGAGAGGACCTACGTCAGGTATTGTGCTAGGTCTCAGTGTAGGAGGCTCACACACACACACACACACACACATACACACATACTACTTCTAAACTTTAACATTTGCATTTTGATCCTAAATATGTGATTAGTAACAGAACTTAGTAAAGGTCAAATTTGGGTTTTATAAACAAAAACAGAGCCCTTAAGACTTTTTGTAGGCACAGTTAATCAAGAAAGAAACTTAGTAACCGGAAGAGCTACTGCCTATGAATAAACCAACATGGAAAACTAGCTACTTCCAAAACGGAAGGAGAAATTTCTTGTCGTCTTCTCCTCCTGAAAAGTAGGGCAAGACACTCTGGCCTGAAATTTGTGCTCCAAAAGACATCTCAAGGGTTGAATCAAAATAATATTTAATTTTAGTCACTTAGTTGATCCTTCTAGGTCCTGAACTTAGGCAAAATCGCTCTCCCACGTTTTGCATAACTAAAAAGGAAGGATGACTCACTTGATTTTAATTTCAGATATCAAATCCTTCTATAGGGAACTACATTCAATATCCTGAGATAAACCATATGGAAAAGAATATTTTAAAATGTATATATATGTATAACAGAATCACTTTGCTGTACAGCAGAAATTAACAGAACTTTGTAAATCAACTGTACTTCAATTAAAAAAAATCCTTCTATAGATTGAACAAAGGTGAGAGGATGAGGAGAGATAATGTTCTGCATCCTTAGTCTGTCTTTCAGATTAAGAAAGGCATGAGGGTATCATTTCAAGGCACAGGAAAAACTGGTTAGTTTGGCAAGAAAAAAAAAAACTCTCTCCCTAAAACGAGGGCACTTCACACCTAACGCACTTTCTTTCCCTGGCTCATCTCCCTAGTTAACTATAAAACAATTTCTGCCATTGTACTGGAATTAGACTGTTAAGACTCAGAGTAGCATGTGCTGGCTGATCGAGGGCTGAAGTTTTCACTGACACCTCTTCCAAATACTGGCTCTAACTTTCTAGCTCCCAAGGTATTACTGATCCAGATGCCATATTCCAAAGGGTAATGACAACAGCTTGGCTAGAAAGATGCGTACATGAAAGTTATTTAACTAGTTAGGCTGATCATGTCTCCCCCTCCCTGTTAACTCTTCAACAGGACAAAATTCAGTAAGAAGGCAGAGACCTACCTGGGACCTCTTGGTGTCGCTAGGCAAAAGCAAACTGCCTGTATTTACATTAAATGTCCGGGTCTTGGTTTTCACTGGTTCATTTGTTTCCCGATAAAGCCTCACTGGAGAAGGTTTGAGAGCCTTCTGGACCATATTATAAATGCCAACAGTGAGCGCTACATCTTTGTCGAGCTTAAGCTTCAACCTGAAGGAGAGAAAAATTTTTTAATTTGGACAGAAAGAGTATATTTTCCTATCTAAAATTCATTCATGGCACCCAAGCCCTGATTTGTTTTATTCTCTCCAATAACCTAAGCTTTTCGAATACAAATATAAAGCTTTTTAATAATACAATGGAGTTTGCTGTAATACATCTCAGGGTCTACATTGCAAAAAATTAGTCTCAGAATGTATTGTTAACTCCTTAAAATAATGATAAAGGATGTACCGTAATAAAAATAATGATTTTTTAAATTGAGCCTAGCAATTTATCAAATCACTTTACAGTTATTCTCTCATTTAATCATTATAATAATCCTATAAGTACTATATTATCTGCTGCTTCTGCTTGTCTAGCATACCTTCCCTCTTATTTTAACAATGAAACCCCAATTTTTCTTAGGGAACCACCCTTCCCCCACTGCAGTTTTGGGAAAATGTTCATCCAGGTGCTGTGCTTTACCCTGACCAAGAGATGGGCACATCTGGCCCAGGCTCAAGCCATCAGACTTATTCTCCTGAGAGTCTGGGTCTTAAATAGTGACCAAGAAAGGACACGGTTGGAGGGGATGCTTGCTGACAGTGGTACCCCAAAGACACTGTCAATAATTCTTATTTTCTAGATTCCTGGTGCCACCCTGGTTCCTATACTACCCACCCTGTTCAGGATTTTGTTTTAATATGCTGAAATTAGTCAAGGGTCAGTTTCTGTTACTTGCTACCCAATAACCTTGTTGTTGTCATTTTTACAGATGTAAACACTGAAGCTCAGGGATGTTATCTAACTTGCCCAAAGACATACAACTAATGAAAACTGGTATTCAAATTCACGTATGTCTGATTCAAAGCTCAGGTACTTTTCCATTATAACATATTGCTCCAGAGTATTTATATCAACATCTTAAGCAGCAATAAGACCTCTTGAAAATGTGTTCTATAATAAAGACAACATGCAAAAATATTTACAATACAATACTGTGGGGAAAAAAGGCAGAACAGAAAAATAACCTGTGCTACACATTCTCTTCAAGCACACACGGAACATTCTCTAGGACAGACCATATACTGAGACACAAGACAAGTCTAAATGCATCTAAAAAAACTGAAATTGGAAATTCCCTGGTGGTCCAGTGGTTAGGACTCTGCGCTTCCACTGCAGGGGACACAGGTCAATCCCTGGTCAGGGAACTAAGATCTCACATGCTGTGCAGCACAGCCAAAAAAAAAAAAGAAAAAAAGTTTTTCTATCATACAAAATATGTTCTTTACCCAAAATGGAACTAAGTTAGAGATCCACAACAGAGAGAAATCTGGGAAAACCTCAAATATTTGGAAAGTAAACAATACAATTCTAAATAACCCAGGAGGTCAAAGGAGAAATCACAAGGGAAATTTAAAATGATTTTGAACTGAATGAAAGTGAAAACAGAACATATCAAAAGGTATAGGATGCAGCTAAATCAGTGCTCAGAGGGAAATTTATAGCTTTAAACACCTTTATCCCAAAAGAAGAAAAGTCTTAAATTAATAACCCAATCTTCACTGTTGTGGAATGTTTAGCAGTATTTACTTTAAAGAAGAGAACATGTTTAAACAAGTTATAGCTAGTTCAAAGGTATATTGGTTCACACAGTAGAAAGAACATTGGTTTGGGACAGAGCCCTGACTAGAAATTTTAGGTTCCTGGAGCAAGCACCTGGTAGGTATGGTACAATTTGGTAATGTATGATGTGCCCCAGAGATGAGTATTAGTAACAGATGGGCATTAGTAATAACACCACCCATTTGATGGCTTCCTACTTTAAATTATTCTGGCTTACTAGGTGTTAAACACAGTTGTCTAAAGGCTGCTGAAAGAGAGCTGACAATAAATGTAACCAATTTAAAAACTGCACAATCTGCAAAAGTAATTTTTAAAAATTGTTGTGCCCTCTAAATTTTAGTATCCTGGGAAAAAGCACTGGTCAATGTGGTCTACTCTGGCCTCAGGCTTCAAGAGACCTTGGTTCTATGTCTGAACCAAAAGAGCAAATCAGTTAGCCCCCCCACCCCATATTAAATGTTCACATTTATAAACTAAGGTAACTTTCGACCTTGAAAATGTCATAACTCTAAGTTAAAACAGAGTTATAGTATAACATCATGTGGTTTATGTCATACCAAGGAAAGGAAAATGTGAAAGCCCACAGCACAAAACAAGCTGCTTATGTTTAACTTCATCTGAAATGATTTAAGGTTAATAAATGTTACTAATGGGTAGGTTTCAACCCAACTCAAAGCACTGTTTTTACAGATTAAATGAGGTAATTATGTTAACAAAGAACTTAGGACATACAGATGAACCAGTTTGCAGGGCAGAAATAGAGACACAGGGCTTCCCTGGTGGCACAGTGGTTAAGAATCCGCCTGCCAGTGCAGGGGACACGGGTTCAAGCCCTGGTCCGGGAAGATCCCACATGCCGCGGAGCAACTAAGCCCGTGTGCCACAGCTACTGGGCCTGCGCTCTAGAACCTGCGAGCCACAACTACTGGGCCCACGTGCTGCAACTACTGAAGTCTGCCCACCCTAGAGCCCATGCTCTGCAACAAGAGAAGCCACCTCAACGAGAAGCCCACGCACCGCAACGCCCCGCGCGCAGCAAGAAAGATCCAACGCAGCCAAAAATAAATAAATAAATTTATAAAAAAAAAAAAGAAAGAAAGAAATAGAGACACAGGTGTAGAGAACAAACGTATGGACACCAAGGGGGGAAAGTGGCAGGGGTGGGAGTGGTGGTGTGATGAATTGGGAGATTGGGATTGACATATATACACTAATATGTATAAAATGGGTAACTAATAAGAACCTGCAGTATAAAAAATAAATAAAATTCTAAAATTCAAAAGAAAAAGAAAAAAAGAACTTAGGACAGTGCCTGGCACACAATAATTATGCAATAAAATAATTCTATTATTTTATTATAGCAAGAATAAGTGTAATAATTTTCTAAGCCTTAGGCAATTAATTCTCAAACAGCTCCAATTTATTATTATTACTACCAAGTATCCTATAATGACTCTTTCAGAAAATAGTAAGAATAGCTAACGCTTACAATTACTATGTTATTCCATTTAATCATCACAGCAGCCCTATAATGAGGGACCATTTTTGCTCCCATTTTACTGAGGCTCAGAGAAGTTACATGATTTACCCCAGGTCACACAGCAGAGGACTAGAATCCAAGCCAATCTGACTCTAGAACCTACTTTTAACCACCATTTTATCCCCCCTGCCACTCCCACCAATATGTGTAGATTTCCAAGTTGTAGTAGTAACAATATTCCACTATTTCAGGAAGGACAAAAGGTGACAGGGTGATTGTTTGAGGAAAGAGAAATAGTTCCTGGGAGGAAAAGGAGAACAATGACAAAACTATAACTGTAGCAATGAGCTGCTTCATGGTTTCCTTAAAATATTTAATTTCATGGGTTTTCCAGTAGAATTGTCAGTAATCTCTTGAAAACAGCTCAAAAACTACCAATGGTCTTATTCCTCTATACTGAGGAAACTAGTCTAAAATGAAAGTCTGATGCTCTTTAGGAAGAAACACTGAGGCGGCCTTAGGATTCTAATGTGAAAGGTCTCTAAAGGAAGATAATCCAACCACCTGGTTCTTATTGGTCTCAAGTTTATAAGAAATTAGAATAACACAATTTTAACAACAATGATAATAACTAACATTTATTGAGTTTTTGCTCTATACCAGGTACTGTCATTATCCCCAATTTACAGAGGAGAAGAAAACAGACAATGTCGTAGTGAGTGCAACTGAGGATACCGTTAGGCCACAACTGTTTACCCCAAAGGAGTGGAGAGCTGTTTTATTTTGGAGAAACAGCATACCAGCTCTTTCTAGAGAAAGAGAAGCAAATAGCTTGTGCTATCCTGAAATAAAGCAAGTTTTTTAGACGAACAGTGAGGCAGTGGTACAGCCCAGAGTTAAGGAGCCAGGGAGGTCAAAGCCATGCACGGCTTATGATCAGTTAGGGGCCTTGTGGGCAGCTGACCCAGGCTTAGTGCCTACCTGTGGAGCACGCGCTTCCTGGTCTCCTTGGCGCGAACCTTCCTCAACAGGTCTTTGAGCTTGCTCGACTCCTCAAAGTGAACCCCTATGTCCTCATCCTCTGCTATGCTGATAATATCTCTGTAGAACAAGGATATGTCAAAGCCCCCACGTTTCTTTAGGTGCAACAAGTCAAGGAAGATACCTGGAGCGAGGATAGACAAAAGTGAGGGGAAACAATTTCCAGAAAGGGAGAATTTTTTTCAGTTAAGTTTAAATATGCTGTTAAAAGCTCCCAAAGAACTAGATTGATTATAAATATTTTCAGGACTTAGAGAAAGTGGTTAAGGGGATCGGCTGCTCTAATGACTTCAGACAACTTATTCAAATAACCACCATTTGTGGTGGTGTTAAAGTCAAGAAAAGCTCCCTCTGGTAGAGCCCTTCAGACAACTAATGGCCTGGTCATTTTCACTGGGAATATTACATAGGGGTCTCCCCCAGCTTCACCTTATTGTTTCATTTTACTCTGAAGGGTGAAAAGCAACTATTTGACATCAGCTATAAAGAAGCAAAAAAAATTAAGTGCCAAGTTAAAAGAACAGGGGCGGGGGTGGCTTCCCTGGTGGTGCAGTGGTTAAGAATCCGCCTGCCAATGCAGGGGACACGGGTTCAAGCCCTGGTCCGGGAAGAACCCACATGCCACGGAGCAACTAAGCCCGTGTGCCACAACTACTGAGCCTGCGCTCTACAGCCCACAAGCTACAACTACTGAGCCCACGTGCCACAACTACTGAAGCCTGCACGCCTGAAGCCCATGCTCTGCAACAAGAGAAGCCACGACAATGAGAAGCCCGCGCACAGCAACAAAGACCCAACACAGCCATAAAATAAATAAATAAATAAATAAATAAATAAATAAATAAATAAATTTATAAAAAAGAACAGGGGGGTACTTCCCTGGAGGTCCAGTGGTTAAGACTCCTCGATTCCACTGCAGGGGGCATGGGTCCAATCCCTGGTCGGGGAACTAAGATCCCACAAGCCGCACAATGCGGCCAAAGAAATAAAATAAAAGAACAGGGGAATGCCGACCTGTGTCACGGAGATCCCCAGCTTTGGTCCTGGCCCTGCTGGCTTTGGCACTGTCACTGCCGTGGGGGTCATCTTCATTGGTGAAAAGCATGATCCTCTTATGGCTCATCTTGAACTGGACATCACTAAAGAGGTTGGCACAGACCCACAGTACTTCACTTAGGGAGTAGTCAGATCCATGGCCAATTAGGTCTTGGAAATGTTTCTTCCCCTCCTGTCCCTTAAAGTGGTCAAGCTCTAGCACTCGTTTAGCACCTGATCAGAGACAGGGAGTCAAATGGGCAGAAAAGTCGGAACAGCGTCAGTGTTTTACAAGACTAACAGAAGCTCTTTCTCACCCAGAGCTGTTTAACCCACATAACAAAAGTCTACACCCCAGTAAGAACCCCCTTGTGCAGGAAAGCATACTCCTAGTCAAGATGTTATCTGCTTCCTTCTCCACATCCCTCTTTGTGCACGTTAGTGACCTTCTCATGTAAGGGAAAAGCTGATCTTAGAATACTACTGACCTGGATTATCCAATTCCTGCAAGACGTAAATATTTTTGAAATTCACTGAATTTTTGTCCTTCTTGGTACCATAGAACACCACTGCCAAGAGATCTCGATCACTGCTTATGATCTTACTGGTGTATACACTCCGGATACACTGAAAAAATAAACATAAAATTTCAATTAATATTTAACTATGTACCACTAAACTTAAGCTCCACAGGTGCCTGACACATAGTAGGGCACTCAATATATATTTGCTGAATTTGTACATGGCATTAGAGTAAGGTGTGACCCCTACCTTCAGGAAACTCATAATCCAGTGAGGGTGATGGTCATTTATATTATGTATAACACAAAGCAAAGTGTGGTTAAGTATACAACAGACATATAAGCAGTCCCTACCATAAGAAATCAGAGAATTCAAAACATGTATATACTCAGGAAGGAAACTCTGCTATAGGGAAATAAAAATAAATAAAAGCCCAGCACTAGAATCGGAAAACTTGGATTTGAGTCCCAATGATGTCACTTACTTAATTGGCTGAGTTTGAACAGGCCATTTGATCATTCCTCAAGTAGCTTTTTTTTTTTTTTTTAATGTGGACCACTTTTAAAGTCTTTATTGAATTTTTTACAATATTACTTGTTTATGTTTTGGTTTTTTGGCCCCAAAGCATGTGAGATCTTAGCTCTCTGACCAGGGATCAAACCCGCTCCCCCTGCATTGGAAGGCAAAGTCTTAACCACTGGACCGCCAGGGAAGTCTCTTTTCCTCAAGTAGTTTGATACCAAGAAACAAAATTTACATATATAAAATAATTACATATATAAAAGATTTAAGTGAATGTTAGTATATGTGACATTAATAAATAATGGAAAATAAATCTATACCTACTAAAAGCAACTTTTGAAATAAAATTTGCCTAATTACACAATTAAAGACATCAGTATTCCAGGAAATATAAACTAAAGCCATATCCAGTAAATCAGTGTCTCATAAGTGGTCAGTCCTGGTGGCCTATAATTCTGGGGGTACTGACAAAATCAAGTTTCTGATTCTGCAAAGCTGAGGAATAAACCAACCATGGTGACCCCCCTCCATATCCTGCTTGAGACTCTACCTGGCCTTCCTCCATAGCAATTCTCTCCTTAAATGCAGAACTTATGGTATGTCTAGTCATTGACAGTTATCTTCATGGCAAGTAATCATTTCTTTTTATTTATGTATTTATTTTTCATATTTATTTATTCATTTGGCTACGCCTGGCGGGATCTTTAGTTGCGGCATGTGAGATCTTAGTTGTAGCATGCAGGATCTAGTTCCCTGACCAGGGATCAAACCCATGCCCCCTGCAGTGGAAGTCTTAACCACTGGACTGCCAGGGAAGTCCCAGTGAGGGCTTCTTTAGGTTCTACTATTAACCGCCCCCCACCCCCCCCCACACACACAAACTAAAATAGAATTTTAGAAAATGTTTTTTCATTGCTCCTTATCAAATACATTATGTTCATCAGTGAATGTTTCACTTATTCACTACATAATAAATACTACAGTTGCTTCTGGGTTCTCTAGGCGTTAGCATTTCATGAACCCTTTCAAATTACGTGCAGAACTGTATCTTTTTTGGGGAGAGGGTACATAGCCTTCATCACATCTTCAAAGAGGTCCATGATCCAAAAAAGGTTAAAGCAGTGCTCCTCAAAGAGTGATCTCCAAACAACATCAGCGTCACCTGGGAGCTCTATTGGAAATGCAAATTCTTGGTCCCTCCTCTAGACCTATAGAATCAGAAATTCTGACTGCAGGGTAAGGCCCTGCAATCTGTGTCAACAGCCCTGCAGGTGATTCTGATGTAGGTTAAAGTTTGCAAACCACTGCTTTAAAGTTAAGAATTGTTTTATTAATTCTTTTTTTAGATGCAAGATATTCTGACTTGTCAATTGCAAGAACTGTTTGTGTACAAATTAGGACATGAGAAGCTTCTGTTTGGTTCCAAACTCCAAAAATATGAGAAATGAGATGTACAATAAATCCTTAAAAATTCTTCTCTAGGCTTCCCTGGTGGCGCAGTGGTTGAGAATCTGCCTGCCAATGCAGGGGACATGGGTTCGAGCCCTGGTCTGGGAAGATCCCACATGCCGCGGAGCAACTGGGCCCATGAGCCACAACTACTGAGCCTGAGCGTCTGGAGCCTCTGCTCCGCAACAAGAGAGGCCGCGATAGTGAGAGGCCCGCGTGCCGCGATGAAGAGTGGCCCCCACTTGCCGCAACCGGAGAAAGCCCTCGCACAGAAACGAAGACCCAACACAGCCAAAAATAAAAATAATAAATAAATAATTTTAAAAACAAAAACAAAAACAAAATTCTTCTCTATGAAGAAATAGTAATCTTTTTAATTGAGGTGAAATTCAATTAACAAAATTAACCATTTAAAGTGAACAATTCAGTGTTCAATTTAGTACACTCACAATGTTGTGCAACCACCACTTCTATCTAGTTCCCAAACATTTTTATCATCCCAAAAGCAAACCTCATACCAACTAAGCAGTTGCTCCCTCCCCTGCAGCCCCTGGTAACCACCAATCTGCATTCTCTATGGATTATCTATTCTATACTTCATATAAATGTAATCATACAGCATGTGACCTTATGCCTGGCTTCTTTCACTTAATGTAATGTTTTCAAGGTTCACCTTGTAGCACGTATCACTACTTCATTCCTTTTTATGACTAATATTCTACTGTATTATATACAACATTTTGTATACCTACTCAAAAAGTTTTAGAATGAGATGGGGGTGGGTGTGATATTGCATTGACGTGAATGACTAAATATCTTAAAATGTATACTTTAAAATAGTTAATTTTATGTTATGTGAATTACACCCCAATTTAAAAAATAAAAATATTTAATCCTCATAACAATTTGACAAAGTAGGTACTATTATTTTATTTTTTATTTTTAATAAATTTATTTATTCATTTATTTATTTTTGGCTGCACTGGGTCTTCATTGCTGCATGCGGGCTTTCTCTAGTTGCAGCAAGCCGGGGCTACTCTTCGTTGCGGTGTACAGGCTTCTCACTGCGGTGGCTTCTCCTGTTGCGCAGCACGGGCTCTAGGTGCGCGAGCGTCAGTAGTTGTGGCATACAGGCTTCAGTAGTTGTGGCTCGTGGGCTCTAGAATGCAGGCTCAGTAGTTGTGGCACACGGGCTTAGTTGCTCCGCGGCATGTGGGATCTTCCCGGACCAGGGCTCGAACCTGTGTCCCCTGCATTGGCAGGTGGATTCTTAACCACTGTGCCACAAGGGAAGCCCAAAGTAGGTACTATTATTATCTCCATTTTACAGATGAGAAAACATATCAAGAGCTTCAGCAACTTTTCCAATATCATACAGTTTGTAAGTGGCAGAATCAAGATTTGAGTAGCTGTTTTTTATTTAATTGGGTAAACACCTAGGAGGGGAACTGCTGGCTCATATAATAAGTCTACGTTTAACTCTTTGAGGAACTGCCAAACTGTTTTCCACAGCAGCTGATCCATTTCACATTCCCACCGACAATGTATGAGGGTTCCAATTTCTCTACATCCTTGCCAACCCTTCTTATTGGCCCCTTTTTTTTTTTTTTTAAATTACAGCAGTCCTAGTGGGTGGGTATGATACCTCATTGTGGTTCTGATTTGCATTTCTCTAATACCTAAAGATATTGAGCAGCTTTTCATGTGCTTTTGGCCATTTGTACATCTTTAGAGAAATGTATATTCAAGTCTTGTGTCCATTTTTAAATTGGGTTGTCTTTTTGTTGTAATAATCTTTTTCAACCACAGGTAATACTCAACTTCCAAATAATCACTTACAAAAGGACTCATCTCCACACCATAATAGCTGGAACTTCTTTCCTTCCTTTATACTGACAACCTATAGAAAGAGGAGCCCACTTCTGCTACCAGGGCTAACACAGAAGGTGGGAGCAACGTAGTCCCAGGGTCGGAAGTTCAAACCCAAAATAAAATGGGCCTGTTCTCCAACACTGCTACTCTTTTTTTTTTTTAAAGTTTGTTTGTTTGTTTGTTTGTTTATTTATGGCTGTGTTGGGTCTTTGTTGCTGCGTGTGAGCTTTCTCTAATTGCAGCAAGCGGGGGCTACTCTTCTTTGCGGTGCACGGGCTTCTCATTGCAGTGGCTTCTCTTGTTGCAGAGCATGGGCTCTAGGCACACAGGCTTCAGTAGTTGTGGCACGCGGGCTCAGCAGCTGTGGCTCGTGGGCTCTAAAGCACAGGCTCAGTAGCTGTGGCGCACGGGCCTAGTTGCTCCGTGGCATGTGGGATCTTCCTGGACCAGGGATTGAACCCGTGTCCCCTGCATTGGCAGGCGGATTCTTAACCACTGCGCCACCAGGGAAATCCCCATATTTTTTAAAGTGGTGTTGATACTTTTTGTTGTTTGTTTGTTTGTTTAATTAAATGAAAGGTAGTCTTACCTGGATGCTCATGTCAAAAGGAGTCAACTCATCTTCATCCTGAGTTTCAAACATGGCCTCGGAAGCATCAATCAAAAAAATCAAACTATCTCTTCCTGAATATTTATAATCTCCTATGGGGAAAAAAACAGAAGGAAATGTTTGCCCTTGTTTCATATTTATCATGTTTATTATTCATATAAAACAAACAGAGGGACTTCCCTGGTGGTGCAGTGGTTAAGACTCGCACTCCCAATGCAGGGGGCTAGGGTTTGACCTCTGGTCAGGGAACCAGATCCCACATGCATGCCGCAACCAAGAGTTCACATGCCACAACTAAGGAGCTGGTGAACCGCAACTAAGGAGTCTGCCTGCTGCAACTAAGACCCGGGACAACCAAAATTAATTAATTAATTAATTAAATTTAATAAATCTTCCGTCATAAACATATCAAAAAAAAAACCCCAAAACTTCTAAGAAATAGAATTAAAATAAAATAAAACAAATAAAATAAAATAAAACAAATAGAGAAAAGCCCATTAAGCAAAATTATAATCTGAGGAATTCCCTAAGGTGAACACCCTTAGGGAAATCCTTGGTGGGCCAGTGGTTAGGACTCCACGCTTTCACTGCCAAGGGCACGGGTTCAATCACTGGTCAGGGAACTAAGATCCCGCAAGCCACAAGCTGCGCAGTGCAGCCAAAAAAAAAGAAAAAAAGTGAACACCCTTAAAACCACCATGCACATCAGGCAATTGAATCTTGCCAGTCACCCCAGAAGCCCTCTCCAGGTCGCCTCCCAATTTTAACACCCACCTTCCTCCCAAGAGTAACCACCATCCTGACTTTTGGTAATCACTTCATTTTTTTCTTTATAATCATCCAAGCCAACATTCCTAAACACTGGCTTTGACTTTAAAAAAAAAAAAGTTTTAAAGCCTCTTATAATCTGTAGATACCCCCTCTGTCTTTTGTCTCATAAGTTTTCCACCTTCTGGATTTTGCTGACTGCATTCTTTTGGTGTAGATTAACATAGTCCTCTGTCTTTTCTACTAAGGACCTAGAGAGGCTTCATCAGATTTCGGTTTTTTTTTTTTTTCCTGGCATGATTACATTATAGGTGATGTTGAGTTTTTCATAAAAAGGCATATAATGTCTGGTTGTCTCCCTTTTTGACGATGCTGCTTCCTAATGCAATAAATTTAATTACCCATCTTTCTGAAGCAATACAGCAGTACGTGTCAAGAGCCTTAAACAAAAAATTCTACCTTGAGCCAGTGAATTCTACTTCTTAGGAATCTATCTTAAGAAAATAAAATATGGAAAAACCCTATGCAAAAATTTCCACAATGTTGTTTATTAAAGTAAGAAACTGAAAACTAAAATGTCCAACAGAAGGTAGACTGAACAAATTATAGCATATTTAAAATGATTTATAGAGGCTATATTTGCAGTTACATGGAAAGATATATCTATAATACAATAAGGAAAAAAGGCAGAACACAAAACTATGTATATATGTTTAAAATTCTTTTTGAAGAAGATGTAAATTTTGAAAATGTAAATTAAAATGGAAAAAATATATGCACTATGATTACAACCATATAAAAAATCAGATACAAACAAAAACAAACTATATATAGTTACGAAATATAAAGAATGAAAGATGTATGAAGGAAATATGCAAAATGCCAAAATGCTAGTAGTGGTTGTGTTAGGGTGGTAGATTACATAGATTACAGAATTCTGCTTTATTTTTTATATTTCCTGTATTTCTCACTTCTAATAAATAAAAACACTTTAAAAATTTCTACCCAGAACTTAAATTAACCAGTATGTAGAGTACAGGCACCCCTTATTTCTCTTCCTTTGTCCTATGTGTTACTGTGTTGTCTGAACATATACTCCCAAACCTGCAGGCTAGGTGAGGGAATGACTCTTGTAACTGTGTTGCTAATGTATACTCTTTGGTTGCTGCAGTTATTGAAGGGTTGAAAGATTTTGTTACACTGAGGTCCGAGAATGAGGAAAACTACTTTCCTGGGTGAGGAAGGGTCTTACCTGAGCCACCTAAGGTGACAAAGGATACCAATGTTCAGGGTCATTTATTGGAGATCAATCTACCAGTGCCCAGCAAAAGTTTAAGGCTAGGAATGTTCCATAGACTAGAGTAGGACCTGAATAAAAGAGCCTAGGGTAGCTCTGCAAAGTTCAAAGGGAGAAAAGTATTGGAGATTCTCTGGGGAGAGAAGCGTGGGCCACAAGACAGCAAAGATCACCCAGCAGAGATAGGCAGGGAAAGTCTTTTCTTCCACAACACAAGGGTACAGTTAATGAAAGTCACTTACCACCTGCTTCAAGGCCCTCCTCTTGATCTTCTTCTTCCTCATCACCCTGATTTTTGTAATAAGACTCCCCACCCTGACATGTTGGTTTACTGCTCACAAGATGAAAGAAAGTGGAGATCAGTAACAACCAAATTAAATCTAAAAGTTATCGACCCCTAGGCTTCTTTGAGTTCTGTCCTAAAAGCTACATGTTACTCCTGAGGAACGTGGATGCTGGATCCTGCTGCCTGGAGAGCTTGGTAATTGAGATGCAAGGTAAAGGGGCATGGGGATCATTCCTGAAATAGCCTCACCTTAGCTATCCCTTAAGGACAATTCAGGGCCGGTGGCCCGGAATGACCTCTCTGACGGGTGTGCTGGGGCAGCCTGACCTGGAGGTCCAGTCCCGCCTCCGGCATCATCTGGCATATGAAAATTTATTACTATCGTGCTTTCATCATCAAAACTCATAATCTTGGTCTTTCCTTCTTGCCTCTGTATAAGGCCAAAAGAGAGACACTGGCTACTCTGACAACCTTAAAGCAGACTCCAGGAACGTCACCAACAGCATGACCTTTGCGACCAAATCCAGAAACCAGAACTTCATCATTTTCCTTAATAAAATTCAAACAACCATCATAGGGTACAAAGGCTGTGATTTTTTTGCCATTCTTGATTAGCTGAACCCTGACACACTTCCTGATGGCAGAATTTGGCTGTTTGGCCCCTACTTTTTCAAGCACAATTCCCTTGGCATGAGAAGCACCTCCAAAAGGGTTGGCCTTCAGGGCTGTGCCCAAATGGGCTTTTTTGTACTGTTTATCATGTCATTTCTGGTCTCGTCGGCGGCTACAGAGCTTCCTGGCAGTACGAAGACCGCGACACTTGCCCATCCTGCCTGCGCCACGGGCCTGACTGAGCGAAAGAGCTCCGGCATCATCTGGACTTGAGAGATTCCCGGTCCAGTGTACTGCGTCCTTTAGCAGACCCACTTGTCCTCATCCCGCCCCCAAATCTCCCCCAACTCCTCAGCCAGCTATGCCCAGTGGGGTCTCAAACGCAGGCGGGCCTCCAAGGCCGGGTGCGCCTCCACTCGGAGGAAGGAACGGGGATCAGAGGCTGTCTCCACCCCTCGGGTCCGCACTCTTCTGCCTGACGCTGCTCCACGATGAGGCTACGGGGACGCGCAAGACTGAGTGGGCAAAGTAAAATGAAGCCAGCCCTGGCAGACAGCAACAAACACAAAACTCAGCCCCCTTCCTACCTACCTTGAGCGAAATGAAGAGATCAATTGGGGCAGAAGGCGGGGCGCCGCACACGCGCGAGCTCCGGTTCCCGCTCCCAATCAACGCCCCTTACGTCATCACGCATAGCGCGCACCTTTCGCGTCCAGCTGACACGCCCACTCCCGCAAGGTGCTTCCCACACCCGTCCCGAACTAACACCACCCCGTCCTCGAAGCCCCGCCCCCTCCTGGGAAACCCCGCCCCTCGCCTCCCGTCAGGACGGTACGCACATGCGCGAGAATGCGTCCCCGCCCGCGTCCCCTCCCCCGCCCCCGCCCCCGCCCCCGCCCAGTCTTCCGCGCGAACCCGGCCGGTCCCCGCTCTGTCACTTCACAGTAGTCGTTGCCGGTGGCGGGTGAGGGGGCGCGAGCAGCGCAGGACGGCCTCTCCCCCGCCCCTCAGGCCGGGCCTGGGCTCGGTCTCCCCGCTCCCTCCGCTCCCCTCCCTCGTTGGGTACGGGAAGGGCCAAGCAGCTGCCGGGTGCCTGAGGGACTTAGTGGCTGCAGCCGCCACGGGTCCCGATGGAGCCGCCGAATCTCTATCCCGTGAAGCTCTACGTGTACGACCTGTCCAAGGGCCTGGCCCGGCGGCTCAGCCCCATCATGCTGGGTGAGGGTCTGGGGGCGGGCGGGAAGGAGGGCGGGAGCCGGGCCGGAGGGTGCCGAGACGGCCGGCCGAGGTGGGGAGGCCTGGGCCATGGCTCAGGGGAAGGCCCAGAGGATGGAGAAGAGCCCCAGTAGAGAAGGTGTGGGTCTGAGGTTTGGGCCCCCGAAGCCCCTTTTGGCCCTCATCACGTTTGAATCCAGGGAGAGGGGATAAAGGAGTCACGCTCTCCCCTAGACTTTCAGAGCCACTTCAGCTGGGAGGTGGAGGAAGCCGGCGCTGGGTCCCCGTGGGTTTCCTGACTCGCTTGGGGAGCCCCCTACTCCTTCCTCGGCGCTGTGGAGGGGAGGTGAAGATGCCTGCCGCGCGGTGCCCCTCGTGGTGAAAGGGACACTGCGGAGGAGAGCCTTCGCTCCGTGCCAAAATGAAACTCTTTGTGCACTCTCTGGGGTAGGTGGGGAGAGAAGGCTAGAGCTGCACAGGGGCCCAGCCATTGCCCCCAGGTAGAAGTAAAGTCAGGTCTACTGGAGCCCGAACTCAAGAATTCACCAAGTTCCGCCTGATAGTGCGCTCTTCTCAACAGCTTCTAAGTTAATTGCTTTTGCCCAGGTGGTAAGAAAGCAATTCTGGGGGAGGATTGGATGCTGTTGTGTCAGTAAGGATTAGTAAGGGAAGTATTTCGGTTGTGCTCCATTAAACTACTTAACTGCCAGGAGAGAAAATCAGCCCTAGCTCAGCATAGATCAAACCTCTTTATAACCCAAATACCAAAATGTCTTGTGTAACAGGAATTGTCAGGTTTGTGATTTCAGATGATGTTGGGCAGGAAAGGATTCTGGGAATTGAAAATTGAACAGCTTTGCCAACATCCATTTGAATGGCTAGTATTTCCTGGCTTCTATGGAGACATTAGAGAATGTTTTAGTTCATGTCATGTCTGTGAGACAAGAGGGCAGAGATCAAGTAAGCAAGGCTGCTTTTGAGTTTCAGTGTCCTTGAGTTTCTAATGTGTCTTAGAGGGTTGAACTTAATCTCTTAACCCTGGGGCAATGAGTGATTCCTATATTTGGCTTCAGAATCACCTAGGGTGCTTGTTAAAAATACAGATACCTTCATTTCCAACATATATCGGTTTTTGTTTATTTTTTTAAAATTTATTTATTTTATTTTTGGCTGTGTTGGGTCTTTGTTGCTGTGCACGGACTTTTCTCTAGTTGCGGTGCGCGGGCTTCTCATTGTGGTGGCTTCTCTTGTTGCGGAGCACGGCATGTGGGATCTTCCTGGACCAGGGCTCGAATCCCGGACCAGGGCTCGAACCCGTGTCCCCTGCATTGGCAGGCAGATTCTTAGCCAGTGTGCCACCAGGGAAGCCCCCAACATATACTGTTAAATGGGAATAGAAAAAATGAAGTTGGAACAGTTCTTTAAATATGCAGTTGTGTGTTTAAAGCAAAGGATACATGGTTGTTTAGGCAAATAATTATCTGGAAGATACATAAGAAAATTGCTAACAGTGGTAGCTTATGAAAAGAGGAACTTAGGGAATTCCCTGGCGGTCCAGTGGTTAGGACTCCATGCTTCCACTGCAGGGGGCACAGGTTTGATCCCTGGTCGGGGAAACTACATGCTGCACAGTGAAAGAAAAAGAAAAGAAAAGAGGAACTTGACGCTGGGGACATACATATATTTTCTATTCAAAATAAGCAAAGTTTTTTTGGCCACGCTGCGCAGCTTGCGGGATCTTAGTTCCCCAACTAGGGATTGAACCCTCACCCTTGGCAGTGAAAGCGTGGAGTCCTAACCACTGGACCTCCAGGGAATTTCTGCAAAGTTTTATACATATGGATTCTAGAGTCTTATTACACAAGTACTTAATAAGAATCTTTTGGAGTTTTGATCCAGAAATCTGTATTGTTAATAAGCTCCTCAGGTAATTCTTATGTAGCCAATCCATTATTAGAAGCTTGGGCCTAGATCTCCAGTTGTTAAAGTGAATAAGGCAAATCTGAAAGCAAACTAACAGAGTCACTGTTTGAGGAAGGTGCTAGTCACTAGTACATTACATCAGTCAAGTTCTGACTAAACTTCTTGGAATGGAGCCATTTAGTTAGCTTGGTCATAGTGAGGAGTTACTTAGGTATTTCCTAGACCCATAAATAAAAGCCTCCACCTTTACACTGGATATTTTTTTGTTCTATTATATACTAGTTATTGATTTTAGCTAAAGGAGGCCTTAGGGTCATTGGTTCATGATTCATTCAGCAGACATTGAGTGTCTACTACGTGCTAGTCCCAGTGTTAAGCTTAACTGAAAATGATGTGATAAATAAAGATGTTCTCTGTCATCATGGAGCTATTTAGTGGGGAAGACATTAAAAATAAATAAGCAAATGAAGTAATTACAAATCGTGATAAGTACTAGGTTGTGCAGGAAGCCAACTAGGTGCTGAGACAGAAAATAAGAAGAGAGACCTACTTTAAATAAGGGGATCAGAAGTAGTGACTTTTAAGTTGGGAATTAAAGGATGAGGAAGAAGTAGTCACAAGGTGGGTGGTGAGGGAGTTATAATGTTCCAAACAGAAGGGGGATTAACCTGCCAAGGCCCTCAGGCAAAAAAGAGCCTGGCCTGGTCTAGAAGTGGCCTGGCCTTTGTGGAGTTTAGTGGGTGAAGAGGAAGGTGCCATAACTGAAGGTGGAGTACTGGGACTCCCTCCCGCCCCCCAAACCTTTTTTAATAGATGTGAAATCCTAGAAGACCTCAGCCAACGTCATCAGTTTGCCACATCTGATTCCAGTGGTATTTCTGAGAACATCACCTTGCCTGCAAATCTGATTCTCTCTTCTCTATCCCATTTTCTCATATTGCTTTTATGCCTTTTTCAAAACTAATGAATAAAGGGTTATCAAAGCTGGTAATCATTACTTTCTAGAGTTAAAAACTTATGGAAAATGGGCATTGCCTTACAGGTTCATCCTATCCAGACATCACTAACCTTAAAGTTGGGTATGTCCCAGTTCTGTTAGGAGCTATCTATTAATTTCCCATTCCTAAGTATATTTGAACCTTTAAAAAATCAATTTGCTTCCTGATTTTTGCAATGAATTCTAGAAGCATATTAATAGCTAGATTTACTGAGTGCTTACCATGTGCCAGACCCTTTTTTTCCTGAGTATGTTCATGTGTTATATTCTTCACCACAAATTTGTGAGATAGGTCCTGTTATTATCTCCATTTTTCATTTGAGGAACCCAAGATATAGGACATTAAGAAATTTGCCCCCCAGGTCACACAGCTGGTAAGTGGCAGAGCTGGGTTATGAATACAGGCAGTCTGACTTCCAGAGCTCATGTTCTCAGGTATTTTGCTATACCACCTTTCCTGTGTAATGTGTTCCTTTATAATTGATGTAAAGTAGGTACCTAGTTCAAGTTTATAAAGGCATCTCTGGCCAAGTGTTTCAAATTTGGATGAGGAAAATAGCTGGATTCAATGTGTATGTGCCATTCATAATCATAGTTTTATGATCATCCCTCCTAGCCTTCATTGTCCTGAACTAGTGTGACCTCATCAGCAGTGCCATCTTATTCTTTTTTTTTTTTTTTTTTAAAGGGGGAACTTCATGGGTGGAGTGGCCTGGCTCTTTAGCTAGTTATAGTAGCCTCTTATTATGACAGCTCCTCATTGTAAGACCATGATGCATGTCATCATTACAGTCCTGATTAGACTAGATAAAGCCCAATGTAATTCCTTTCTCCCCTGAAACAATGTAGACTCCACAGTTTTACCCTGTCCAGTTTTCAGTCTTCTAGAATTGCTTCCCATGAAGGTATTCCTGCTCCACCGTCTTTCGCTCATAATGAAGACAGTCCTGGAATTACCCTTATCGCTCTAATCGAGCAGACAGCCTGATTGTGCTTTTTTTTTTCATAGTTACTATTTGCCTAAGATAATTAGCTATTATAATTGTCCTTCAGTTTGTCCTTTTAATAATTTTGGCTGCTCTTTAAATTTCTTGACCTCTTTCTGTGCTAAAGTACATAAAGATTATGGTGGAGGTTTGTTTATTTGTTTAATCGTGGTAAGGGATACTTTCTATTTGTTGATTGTTTTCCGATCTGAAGTTTGTGTGCATGTACGTGTTCCAAGATCACATTTATTTTTCTTTCCAAGCCTATCTCAAAATTGTTGTCAGGTTTAAAGACTTAGGCATATGGAATGTGTGTGTGTGTGTGTGTGTGTGTGTGTGTGTGTGTGTGTATGCATTTCTTGGCAGAATGCAATCAAATGAATATTTGAGATTTTACACTGCTCAGTTCCTTGCTTAATTCTGTAGTACAAATAGTAATGAAATAAAAGACATGGACTCTGTCCTCGAGGAGTTTAATTAGTTAAAAGTAATGTTGTGCGTATGCAACATTAGATAACAGCACAAAAGAGATTATGATTAGGACTTCCCTAGTGATGCAGTGGTTAAGAATCCACCTGCCAATGCAGGGGACATGGGTTCAAGCCCTGGTCCAGGAAGATCCCACACGCCACAGAGTAACTGAGCCCCTGTGCCACAACTACTGAGCCTGTGCTCTAGAGCCCATGCTCTGCAACAACAGAAGCCACCGCAATGAGAAGCCCGTGCACTGCAACAAAGAGTAGCCCCTGCTCGCCGCAGCTAGAGAAACCCCACGTGCAGCAGCGAAGACCCAACGCAGCCAAATAAATATATAAATAAAGTAAATTTAAAAAAAATAAAAAGTGAATTAAAAAAAAGAGAGAAATTATGATTAGATGCCAAAAAGGGGTGAGTGGTGAAACAATTATTTTAGGCCTTGAAAGATGGGACAGGCCATGGTGGGCTGGATGTGTCAGAAAGACTTAAGCAAGAACCTTGAGCTCCTGGAGGGCAGGAACTCTGACTCCCCTGTATGTCCCCAGTGGCCTTTCAGAGCTAGTGGTCAGTAAATATTGATTATAGGAATGACTGAGACTTGAACTCAAGCTTAAAGATTAAGTAGAATTTATTTGAATCTGAGGATTTTTTTTAACGTTTTAATGCCATCTATTGTGCTTTGTTTTAGATTTTTTTGTTCATTGTGTGCACTGTTTTACATCCGTCCAGTGAATTAGTTTAGTAATCATGCAGTTTCTTTCTGGCAAAATGAAAAAACACCAAGCCCTTCGTGATCCTTCTCCTGCTTTTCTCTCCACCCTCACCTGTCTCCACATACTGAACACACTCTACATGAGCCTTTCTCAGCTGGGTTCCACAAGAGAATTAAGCACTAGGAAAAATGATCTGAGTGGCTATTTTCTCATTCTCCCAATAGATTCCTCAGGGCATAACGGCTTAATTCTCTTGCAGAACCCCAGTGGAGAAGGACTGTTTCACACGGTAACAGGACTGAACCCGTTCAGTTCTTTTTTACCTCTAGACTTTTCAAAGGCTGTGCCCTCTGCCAGGAATACTTTCTCTCCCCATCTCTTAGCCTGAATAACTTCTGCTTATCCTTGAGGTTTCAACTGAAATGTTACTTCCTACAGGAAACTTTCCCTGTCCCCCACCTCCCAAATCTTGGTCATGTGTCTCTATAATGTGCTGATAACATCCTGTAATCTCCTTTAATAGCATTTATCATTCTATTTTTAAATTGCATGTCTTCTCATCTGTGTCCACTCCCCCAGCCCCAACTAGACTCTAAGCTCCAATGGGGGCAAGAACTCTTGAGTGTATCCCGAGTTTAGCACAGTTACTGGCATTCAGTAAATGCAAACTGAGTAAGTGACAAGATGTTGCAGACCTACCTCAAAGCATTGCTACAAGGCCTGACTAATAACAACAAGCAGTGATTAAGAGGGAACCTTCTGAGTACTGAAATAAAGAACTCACAAATTAATTATTTTTTTTTCTTCTTTTAAGTCTTTTTTTTTTTTAAACATCTTTATTGGAGTATAATTGCTTTACAATGGTGTGTTAGTTTCTGCTTTATAACAAAGTGAATCAGTTATACATACACATATGTTCGCATATCTCTTCCCTCTTGCATCTCCCTCCCTCCCACCCTCCCTACACCCTCCCTATCCCACCCCTCTAGGTGGTCACAAAGCACCGAGCTGATCTCCCTGTGCTATGCGGCTGCTTCCCACTAGCTATCTATTTTACATTTGGTAGTGTATATATGTCCATGACACTCTCTCACCCTGTCACATCTCACCCCTCCCCCTCCCCATATCCTCAAGTCCATTCTCTAGTAGGTCTGTGTCTTTATTCCCATCTTGCCACTAGGTTCTTCATGACCTTTTTTTTTTTTTTCTTTGATTCCATATATATATGTGTTAGCATACTGTATTTGTTTTTCTCTTTAAGTCTTTTTTTTTATTCTTTTTTTTTTCACACACACACACTGTATTTTATTTTTACAAGAGATAAATAGACTGATACCAAGCATTGTAAATGGATGACCACAACAAAAGCAACAATGATTGCAATTACCAAACATGAAACACACTCATACTATGTCATAATATTGACATTCAGTCCAGTAATCCTCCACTGTAACAGCTCCTTTACTTTGCAGTGAAAATTGATTTGTATAGATGAAAAAAAAAAATTAATTACATGGGACTGAGTGAACTGATGAGGATGATTATAATTTTTGTGACTTTGTTTGAATTCAAAAAAAAAAAAATCCCACAAGGACTCAGAGGCAAAGAATATACAAATCAATTTTCACAAATTAGTTATTTTTGTTCTGAGAAAGAATCCTGTACTGGCTCCAAGAAATCCTAGTGCTAGAGTATTAAGTAGTTTTAAATCTACCCTTTTTTGAGGATTAAAATACCCTCTTAGTTTTTAGCAATGTTTTGTATTTGATTTTGTGATAACCTGTCTACCTAAAGGAGGGGCAACTGCCAATAGGCATTTTTTTTTAGCCTATATGCACAGAGGTCCACTTATGTTATAGAAATGTATCCTTTTACCTTTTCCCACATAGATTCGACATTTACCTAGTAGTTCCAGAGAAGAATAAGCTGACTTTTTGAGTTAACCCCTTCACATTGCTGGTAATCTGGCAAGCCAGATTAAAACACTACCAATTAAGAACACTTTGTCAGGGACTTCCCTGGTGGCGCAGTGGTTAAGAATTCACCTGCCAGTGCAGGGGACAGAGGTTCGAGCCCTGGTCCGGGAAGATCCCACATGCCGCAGAGTTGTGGCCCATGCGCCACAACTACTGAGCCTGCACTCTAGAGCCTGCGAGCCACAACTGCTGAAGCCCACATGCCACAACTACTGAAGCCTGCATGCCTAGAACCCGTGCTCCGCAACAAGAGAAGCCACCGCAGTGAGAAGCCCTCGTGCTGCAACGACGAGTAGCCCCCACTCTCTGCAACTAGAGAAAGCCTGCGCACAGCAACAGAGACCCAACACAGCCAGATAAATAAATAAATAAAAAGAACACTTTGTCACTGTGGGGTGAAATCTAGGAGGTGAGCTAGGGCTACTTTTGATTTATACTAATGAGCTAATACTGCCTGCCCCTGGAGTCCCAGCAACATCACCCACTTTATGCTTATTAATAGACATTTATTTAGCACCAGCACCAGTATAGCAGGTGCTGATCTTGAGCACAACCCATAACCAGCAGGAATGTCTATATGCACAAGCTCCATTACCTTAATTGATGAGGAGGTAGATGGAGTATTTTCTCCTTGGCTTTTATGTACTGACTTTACTCTTACAATCAGTGGACGGCTGACTAGTGTGGACCTCACTCTACATTCGTTGTTGTTCATGATGAAAAACAGGGCTAATATCCATGTCTTCCATTTGTTTTCTTTTTTGTTTTCTTTTTTCTTTTTGGCTGCGTTGGGTCTTTGTTGCTGCACGCGGGCTTTCTCTGGTTGCAGCGAGCAGGGGCTACTCTTCATTGCAGTGCGCGGGCTTCACATTGCAGTGGTTTCTCTTGTTGCAGAGCACAGGCTCTAGGCGCGTGGGCTTCAGTAGTTGCAGCATGCAGGCTCAGTAGTTGTGGCTTGCAGGCTCTAGAGCACAGGCTCAGTAGTTGTGGCACACGGGCTTAGTTGCTTCGCAGCATGTGGGATCTTCCCGGACCAGGGCTCGAACCCGTGTCCCCTACATTGGCAGGTGGATTCTTTTTTTTTTTTTTATAAATTTATTTTTTTATTTGTTTTTATTTTTGACTGTGTTGGATCTTCATTGCTGCGCGCGGGCTTTCTCTAGTTGCATCGAGTGGGGGCTACTCTTTGTTGCAGTGCACGGGCTTCTTATTGTGGTGGCTTTTGGTTGCAGAGCACGGGCTCTAGGTGCATGGGCTTCAGTAGTTGTGGCACGAGGCTCAATAGTTGTGGCTCACGGGCTCTAGAGTGCAGGCTCAGTAGTTGCGGTGCACGGGCTTAGTTGCTCCGCGGCATGTGAGATCTTCCCAGACCAGGGCTCAAACCCGTGTCCCCTGCATTGGCAGGCAGATTCTTAACCACTGTGCCACCAGGGAAGCCCTTCCATTTGTTTTCATGTGCATACCTCATAGGCTTCAAAATCAACGCAACGGACGTGCCAGCAAGCTTAGACACGACACATGCAGCCATCTGACCCACCCGCTCTTCAGCTTGCTGAGGAAATCCTAGTGGGAGAACAATCTGCTTCTATAGTGTGCTAATATCCACTGAGCCTAATTCACATCCCAAAATGGCCTTGTGCCCCAATTCAATCTCAAACCCCCACCATCTACTCACCTACTGTACCTCAGTCTGGCTGAAAAAATTTTTTAAATCAATTCAGTCCCACTTTACAATGCCTGTCACCCCCAGAGGAGGCCATGACCCTCGTTCTTGTCCTCATGAGAGCAGGCCACGGGGCAGCCAACCTTACGTTTCTACCTGAGCTGCTCCAACAAGTACATGGTTATATCCTTTTTTTTTCTTGTCTTTACACTGGACAAACCATGCATCTTTATTTACCTGTTTGAAATGATGTTAATAAATATTTGTTCCACTCTATCATGTAAAGATGTTGTGAGAATAAGGATAACTATGAAGCATTTTAAATTAAGAAAGGATGTAAATCCACTCAATCCATTTTAAATGTTGTTGGCTCCAAGTGTTTGGTAGATGGATTAATAAATGAAAGAATGAATAAATAAGAGGATCTTTTTTCTATAGTTTGTATCACCATTCTATGGATGGATGAGATCTTAAGCATACCTTGATGTAGTTGAATAAGGAGGAAGTATAATGTCCAGCTTACAGAAAAATTTAGTGATCAATACAGAGAATATCAAGCAGAATAAAGTAGGGTTTGTATCCCACAACTTTTGAATTGTTTTTCAGGTGTAAAATAAGTGGCAGGATGGTCTCTGAGGGCTCTCTCCAAAAACCCATTATTTTAGTAGGGCTGGGTTTGAACCGGTGCATCTGTACCTGCCACCTGTACACCTGGGTCATTGAACATGGGCATCTGAGAAGGCAGTAGCAGACTCAGGGTGCAATATGCCAGGGTTGCAAAGTCATTTGAGTAACAAGCCAGGGCAGCCAAGATTGGGGTTAAGAACTTTGGCCTCATTAGCACTGTGTGTCAACCACAACAGCTGTGCATGTAGCATCTCTGTTCCAGGCTCTTTGCTAGGCGCTAGAATTGCAAAGATGCATAAGAAACTGCCCTTGTCCTTGAGACAATTATAGTCTAATGAGGGAAAAAGACATGTAAATAGGTAGTTTCTATACCAAGGTACTATGAAAGCAGCCTTAACACTTTCAAATCATGAAGCCTAAAAGAAGAGTTAGTTTTTTGTTTGTTTGTTTTTATTTGGCTGCATCGGGTCTTAGTTGCAGGATCTTCGTTGCGGCACGTGGGATCTTCTGTTGCAGCACGTGGGCTTCCTTCTAGTTATGGCGCGCAGGCTCAGTAGTTGTGGCACGGGGGCTCTAGAGCCCGCAGGCTTAGTTGCCCTGCGGCATGTGGGATTTTAGTTCCCTGAACAGGGATCGAACCCAAGTCCCCTGCATTGGAAGGCGGATTCTTAACCACTGGACCACCAGGGAAGTCCCAGAAGAATTAGTTTGTGGGGGGCATATATTATGTGCCAGGCACTGTGCTGGGCCTATTTTGTGTGTCATCTCTTTTAACCTTGGAAATGTTATGAGGTAGACACTATTACTATGCTTTTTTTTTTTTTTTCTGACAGAATAGGAAACTAAGGTTTAAACAATGCCATCCAGAAAAACTTCCTGCAATGATGGAAATGTTCTAGATCTGCACTGTCCCATCTCTAACTGCTAGCCACATGTGGCTACTGAGTGCTTGAAATGCAGTAGTCAACTGAGGAACTGAATTTGTTCTTTTAATTTTAATAGCCACACGTGATCAGTGACTACCATACTGGACAGCTCAGGCTTAGAAAAGTTCGCAACTTCTACAAGTTCATCTATATGATCTGGGCCTCGATTACCTCTGCTCATCTCCTACTTTTCTCACCCAGTCTAGCCACTCACCCAGTCTAGCCACACTGGCCTCCTTAAGGTCCCTCAGATACACCTAACATGTCCTGCCTCTGCATGGCTCCCTCCCTTGCCTCCTTCAGGCCTTTGCTCAAATGACACTTTCTCAAAGAGGCCCACCCTGGCCATCCCTGAAACTGCCAGTGTCCCTTACCCTGCTCTTATTTTTCTTTATCACTCATTATTGTTAACCTACTATGATTTATTATGTTTATTATTAGTATGTATTGACTGTCCTATCTCCCCACCCTGTAAATACAATGAAGGAGTTTTTTTTTCATCTCCTGTGTTTACTGATGTAAACAAGAATATTGCCTGAAGTATAATAGTCACTTCATAAGCATTAGTTCACTGACTGAACTGATTGGATTCAGACCTGGCCTCAGACTGGATTCAGTTCCACACTAGAACCTGTGTTCTTGTTCACTACACTGTACTTCTTCTCATACAAGTATAGTGTTTTTCCCAAAGTAAATGAGAGCAGGAACAGTCAAGAGAAAGCAATATCCCTTATATGTCTAGTTTCATGCATCATTGCATGTCTCCAAGGAAATGAACAACAAATTGCTGCCATTTAGACAGCAAGCTGTTTTATAAGTGGCAGTCCAGAAGAGCACATCAGCTCTATTTAAAATGCAATGTTAGGGCTTCCCTGGTGGCGCAGTGGTTAAGAATCTGCCTGCCAGGGAAGTCCCTAACGTTGCATTTTATTTATTTATTTTTGGCTGCGTTGGGTCTTCGTTGCTGCACGCAGGCTTTCTCTTGTTGCGGCGAGCGGGGGTTACTCTTCGCTGCGGTGCGCGGGCTTCTCATGGCGGTGGCTTCTCTTGTCGCGGAGCACAGGCTCTAGGCGTGTGGGCTTCAGTAGTTGTGGCTCACGGGCTCTAGAGCGCAGGCTCAGTAGTTGTGGTGCACGGACTTAGTTGCTCCGCAGCATGTGGGATATTCCCGGACCAGGGCTCGAACCCATGTCCCCTGCACTGGCAGGTGGATTCTTAACCACTGCACCACCAGAGAAGCCCCTTCCTTTATCTTTTGAAAGTCTTTACCTTTTTCCCTAAGGAGGCTATCATATGTAATATCTCCACTTATCAAACTTCTGTGTACCACACACTGTGATGCTTTATACAGATTATCATTACTGGTTACAACAACTTTGTATTGAAGGAACTGTGGCTCAAGTTGAGTAAACTTGCCCAAGATCCACCGCTAGCAAAGGGAAAAAGCTCAGCTCTGAACCTATGCCATATTCTTAAGTGCCTCTGATGACACTATGCTGAGCCATCAATAGGTTGTCATGCAGGACCCATGGTTTCTTCTGTCTCTTCCAAAAAAAAGAAAATTAGGCTACTGTTATCTTATTTTAAAAGCTTTCTTACAGGGGCAAAATAGTGCAACTTATGCAAAGGGAGAAGTGTAATCATATCACCTCTCCTTCCACACAGTGCCTAGAGTTTCATCCTTTAGAAAGTCACAGGGCAAACACTGAAGCATTGAAAGTATTCAATTCAGCAATCAATAAACAGTTACCATGAAATTATTACCAAGGGTGAATGAGTGACGTTTGATAATGTTCTCATGTCTTTCACTGCCCTTCCTCTTCATCCTTAGCACTGTTGAGTCTCCCGTGGACTACTGCAAAGGCCTCCTCACTCTCGTCTGCTCTCTCTACTCTCTGCCCTCCAATTCATCTTCTATTCCTATAGTTATCTCTTAGAAGATACAGTTATCATTTAAAAACATGGATCTGATCAGGGCACTCTACTGCCTAAAAACCTTCAATGCCCCACAGTGTAGGGCAGCCTTCAGTCCAGGTTTGCTCTACTTTGCTCACACCCTTGCCTGCCACTCGTCCTATTACCATCACTGCACCCTCTGCTCTACCCTGCAAGACCTTAGTCTTTTTCACAACTATGCATTTGCACATACTATTCCCGCTGGCACAAATGTCCATCCCTCCCCCGTTTGTTCACTGGTTGAATTGCAGCTCGTGAAGGTAATTCTTTATTATGTTTACCACTATTATGGAGCCTATCAACATTGTGTCTTAGTTAGTTATGTGTGTCTCTCTCTTTCCATTTGACTTTGGGCTCCTTGAAGGCAGGACAGTAATCTGTTCATATTTGCATCTCCATACCTCACATCATTTCTGGCATATAGAGGTGTAGAATACATGTGCATTGACTCTTCAAACGGATGGCATCTGCAGTTTGCTCTCTCATTTTCTAAAAGATTTCACCTCACATATGCTCCATGAAGAAGTGGACAATAGTTTTTCTATACTATTTTTAAGATTTTTTTTTTCTTTTTTCTTTTTTTTTTTTTTGCTGTGGACCATTTTTAAAGTCTTTATTGAATTTGTTACAATATTGCTTCTGTTTTTTTATGTTTTGGTTTTTTGGCCACGAGGCATGTGGGATCTTAGCTCCCCAACTAGGGATTGAACCCACACCCCCTGCATTGGAAGGCGAAGTCTTAACCACTGGACCACCAGGGAAGTCCTCCATACTATCGTTTTGCTTTATCTCTGTAGATGAGACAAAGAAATTAAAAAGGCAGAGTTGAGTTGACCCTAAAGGGGAAAGAAAAGCAGACATTAAATTGGGTACCTCTATACCAGTGTTCCATCTTGCATTCTGCTTAAGGATTCTGATTATTTTTTCAGCTTATTTAACACAACATACCATGTCACGACCTAAGGACCTTATTGGAGGAGAATTGCATTCCTAGAAAGTCCCCCAGGAGGTTTATAATGGGTTACTCTGGGTTTGACTGATGTTCTGAATTTACTCCGGCTGGGGGGCCAGTTAGTCTAGTCCCAAGTGGTTAAATCTCTTCTTTTTTTCTCCACAGGGAAACAACTGGAAGGCATCTGGTAAGTTGGGTGGGACTCCTTACATTGGCTGGTTTATGAAACCAAATAGCACCCATGCATTTCAGGTTCCAATCTGTGGCTTCCAGTTTGAAACCTAGCTCTCTCAAGTCACAAATCTTCAAGTTCTAAAGCAGTGGTTCCCAGCCAGGAGTTATCAGTGTCTCGAGACTTTTGGGGTGGATGGGTGAAAGCTAGGGATACTGCTATAAACATCCTACAATGTACAGGACACCCCTCCACAACGAAGAATTTTCCAACCAGAAATGTCAGTGGTGCCGAGGTTGAGAAAGCCTGTCCTAAGGAAAGGCGGAATGATGTCATGCACACCCCTGACCAAGCTTTCTAACTATGGAAGTCACGAGTATCCCACATGTCTGTCTTAGAACACATTCTACTTTGGTCTCTCAGACCCATCCCTGTCAGACACAAGGTGGTGGCTGGGCTCAGTTCTATTTCTGAGAAAACCTTAGGTCAGCGTTCTGTCTGGATCCTAGAGCCTGCTGACATATTGGTTGACCAGAATGACCCTTTGCTTTGTTTGACTCAAACCAAGAAGTAATATGAGCACCTTCACCTGAAATAGTTTCACACTTATCATCTGGTCTTTCTCTCAACATGGTCCAGGTTAACTGCTCCTGTTAGTTTAAAAAGTCTGGAAACACACCTTGGTCTGCAGAGATTTATTTCAGTAATTGATTTGTTAATACTGGGGTGAATCTGTAAGGACTCCTCTCTGCTTACACGATCTACAGCGGTGGTTCTCAACAAGGGACAGTTCTGCCCCCAGGAGACCTTTGGTGATGTCTGGAGACATGTTTGTCGTCACAGCGGAGGCAGGTAATGCTAGTGCCATCTAGTGGGTGAAGGCCAGGATCTGCTGAACATTCTAGAATGCACAGGACAGTCCCCACAACAAAGGATTAGCCAGCCCCAAATGTCAGTAGTGCCAAAGTTGAGAAACTCTGGCCTGTGGTATTTATCTTACCTTTGTTTAGTTAGTTTTATAAAGATGTTGACCTTATAAGTCATATCCTTAGGCAGAAATCACTCTCATTGCAGTGTGGTGTTTGCTTTTTCTCGGACCAGTTTTAAGCTTTCTGGCTTATTCTGCCTCTTCTCTGCGTTGCAGGCACACCTCCATAGTTGTACACAAGGATGAGTTCTTCTTCGGCAGTGGCGGTATCTCCAGCTGTCCACCGGTGAGTGTCTTCCCCCACCCTGTCTGCAGTCTCGGGTTCCCACAGACCAGGAACTTTGTTCTCCTCTATAGTTCTGGCTTCTAGCCCAGTGTATACAGGCCTGTGGCATAGTTCCTCATGGTGACCTTAAGACTCAGCTCAAGAATACCCTTCCCAGATCTTCCAGCTAGCTACCCTTCTCTCTGCTCCCATGGTACTTGTGGTCCCTCTGTGTCACACTGAGCATGTTGTGGTGAAATGGGCTGTTCCTGAGTCTCCAGGGGGAGCCCTGTGTAAGCTCCTTGTAAGCTGAGACTGTCTCATTCTTCGATCACCATCACCAGCTCAGTGCCTTGTGCATGGTATGAACTCAGTCAATGTGAAGCTCAGTCATTGTGAACTATGAGGGCTCTGAGAGGTAAAGTGAATTGCCCAAAGTTACGTGGCCAATTACTGCACCAGTACTAACACTCAGGTCTCTCTGACTCCAAAGCCCATGCCCTTTTCCAGAAAATTTCTGTCGGAGCTGTCTAAGGGTCATCACAGGAGGTACTCAAGCAAAGACCAAAAAACCATTCTTTTTTTTTTTTAATTTATTTATTTGGCTGCGTTGGGTCTTCGTTGCTGCGTGCAGGCTTTCTCTAGTTGCAGCAAGCAGGGGCTACTCTTTGTTGAGGTGCGTGGACTTCTCATTGCGGTGGCTTCTCTTGTTGCGGAGCACGGACTCGAGGCACGCGGGCTTCAGTAGTTGTGGCATGTGGGCTCTAGAGCGCAGGCTCCGTAGTTGTGGCGCACGGGCTTAGTTGCTCTGTGGCATGTGGGATCTTCCTGGACTGGGGCTCGAACCCGTGTCCCCTGCATTGGCAGGCGGATTCTTAACCACTGTGCCACCAGGGAAGTCCAAACCATGCATTTTGATACTTATAAATGAGAAGTCATTTTTTTTATCTCTTCCTCCCACTGCCCCCACCACCTCCTATAACAAGTCCTTCGTTAAGCCCAAGTCTGTTCTACCTTGTAAGTGTATCTTAAACCAGTCTAATTCTCTTCATCTCGTCTCATTTTTCCAGAGCTTTCACCTTAATCCAGGCCACCCTCATTTCTAGCCTGGACCACAGCAATTCATCTACTCTTCCTTCTCAGTCAGTTCTCCGTACAGGTGGCAAAGTGATTGTTTCAGAATGAAAATCTGATCATGGCATTCCCCTGCTTAAGTCAGTACTCTGCCCGTTGCTCTTGGAATAAAAACAAGAAAGCTCAGCGTAGCCTACAAGGCCCCATCTGATCTGGTCTCGGTCTCTCTCTCTAGGTGGCCTCTTTGCAGGTTGTGCCCTTCCCCACCCGCCTCTTCTCATTCCTTGAACACACCTTGGACATTTAAACCTGTCCTCTGACTTCAGTCTACCTCCCTCATCCTTCATGTGGTTATGCCTCTGCATTCTCCAGATGAACTCAACGTCACTTTCTCAGCCAAGTCTTCTCTGACCCTTCGGACTAGGAAGGTCCCCTGTCTTAAGTACTGACGGCAGTACTTTTTCCAACAAGACCCTATCACAGCTCGTAATTATACATGGTTTATGGGATTTTTTTGTTTGCCTTCCCTGGTAGACTGTAAGCTCCATGAGGGCAAGAATCTCATTTGTTTTGTCCAATGCCTAGCATTAAGGCCTGGCACATAGTAAGTTCTCAATACATATTTGTCATATGAGTGAATAATAGGGGGTTGAATAATGACCTTTTAGTTTCTTGCAACTCTGACTACAATAATTATCCTGCTCACCATGTTTTCCCCAGTGCCTAGAACAATGTCAGGCACATAGTAGGTGCTCAATAGCTGCTATTGTGTGAATTTATGATCTTTTCAGGGAGCTCTGCTCTGGAGTACTCTCCCTTACTCCTCAGCCCATTCCCAGCTCTCTCCTCTTCAGTGACCCTGTTGCTTTCCCCTTGGCTGGTTTCCCCCAGGACCTCGGTCTCTCCTTGAGTCTGCTATGGCAGTCTGTTAACCCATGGCTGAGACTTTTCTGTAGGCCTTTCAGGGACCGTTAACTCCCTTGCCAGGGGAACCCTATCACCTCATTAAATTAGCCTCACAGATAAAAAAGGAACTGAATTGTGGAAATATTTGCCAGCCTGCCAGCTTCCTCACAGTTCTTCACATTTTCCCAGTGTTACAAGGGATATCAAGTGTGTCACAAAAAAAAACTGGCTGCATACATTATGAATATAGGCCTGGAAAGATGGCCTGTCAAGTGTGAGCCATTTCTAGTCGTCCTGTTCTGCCCTCGTGAGTAGGCATGTTGGGGCCAAAGGGAGACTTCAGATTCCGGGTTTCTATCCTTTTATCAACTGAATGAATGGACAGTGTCAGGAGTCTGACCTGCAGGAGACTAAGCTTCCCAGGGCCCCGCCAGAAACAGGACACCTGACTTCTTAGCCATGTTGCCAGCACATGGCGATGGAAAGTCTCCAGGGAGCTCTAAGCCATTATAACCTTGACACAAATAGGAACTAACTCTTGGGCTTCCCTGTGGCTCAGTGGTTAAGAATCCGCCTGCCAATGCAGGGGACACGGGTTCGAGCCCTGGTCTAGGAAGATCCCACGTGCCACGGAGCTACTAAGCCCATGCACCATAACTACTGCGCTTGCGCTCTAGAACCCGCGAGCCACAACTACTGAGCCTGCGTGCCACGACTACTGAAGCCCACGCACCTAGAGCCTGTGCTGCGCAACAAGAGAAGCCACCGCAATGAGAAGCCCACCCATCGCAATGAAGAGTAGCCCCGGCTCACCGCAACTAGAGAAAAGCCGGAGCACAGCAACGAAGACCCAATGCAGCCAAAAATAAATATAAAAAGTAAATAAATTTAAAAAATAATAATAACTCTTCATCTGCCCTGGGTGCTCTGAGAGTTAAAAGTTGTTGGAACAGAGCATTTGTGGTCTTCCATGGGAAGCCACATGAAAAAATTCAGTGGAGAGAGTGATTTACTGACTTTCTTTGGGTTGGCTTTTTTAGGGAGGGACGTTGCTTGGGCCCCCAGATTCTGTGGTTGATGTGGGGAGCACAGAAGTCACAGAAGAAATCTTCCTGGAGTACCTGTCCTCCCTGGGGGAGTCTCTGTTCCGGTGAGTGGAGATGGGGGTGGTGGTTAGTTGTGTCTGTCTCCCCCGCTAGATGATTGGCCGCCAGAGGGCAGCCACCAGGTCATTTCCCCCAGAACACTCAGCGCAAGGTCTGACCCGGTATTTGCTGAATAAATATGAAGGGAAAGCAGTTAATCATGACACAAAAAGAGCTCAGCATTGTCTCCAAGGCCACCGTTCCATCCCAGCATATGTACTGCTGAAACTTTTGAGGAAAGGAAGGGCTGTTTATTCCTTCTGATTAAAGTCAGCTGCTGCTATTTCAGCACATGCTGCTCTCCACAGCAGTATTTTATCCTGAAAAGCAAAAACGGGGTTTGTAGAGAGGTTGGGATAAAATACAAACTGAGCATATTTTCTCTTAAAGAAGCTTTAGTCAATTTGAAGTGTTAAACTTTAACCCTGTAGCTCTGCTTTTATGAATATAAAGATTCTCCTGAAACTGTGGAGGAGCCAAATGTTTTTATTTCATCCTTCCCTTAAAATGCCCAGAGTGGCAAATCAAGCACTCCTTTTGGAGTGTAAGAGAGGGGAAATCACCGTCCCCAAATTCAGCTGTGCTCACCGTTCTGTTACCTGGTTTGAATGGTTTCCCATACATGGCTGCTGACTTTCATATCTGTTTCCCAAACCTTTCTCACGATGTACAGAGGTGAAGCCTACAACCTCTTTGAACACAACTGTAACACCTTCAGCAACGAAGTGGCACAGTTCCTGACTGGGCGGAAGATCCCTTCTTATATCACCGACCTTCCCTCTGAAGTTCTCTCCACGTAAGTGGCCTCTGTCTCTGTCTCTGCCTTTGAAATCCCCATTCACGGACAGGGCCTCTCCTCTGGCCCACATCTGCCCCCACTGTTCTCAGCAGAATCCTCCCAAGCTGGGTGGGGTGTCATGATGGCAGCTTCTAACATAGAAGGCCACCATTCTTTCTACTCTCGGATGCTCACCTGTGTTACCTTCACCCTCCTTGGAGTTGGACCAACTCTACCCTGACCTGAGTGCAACTGCAGAACTTAGAAACCCAGTTGACACTGGCCCCAGTGTTTGTACAGAGTCCTGGCATCTGTCTTTCCCATTGCACATGAAGCACGCCACTCCCCAGACGTGCCCACTGCCTTTTAAGTCAGAGACGAGCCGAGAGTAGGTCAGAGAATTAGTAGGGTGACTTGTTTTGAAACTGTTGTTCGTCCTTCTTCCCCTGCACCTTGAGTTCTTTGACACCTTCAAAGACAACCTCCTACTCGCCCTCGTACCTCGTAGCGCACAGTCAGCCCTCGGTAGATGTTTTCTTCAAAAACACTGTGTAGCCCCTCCCTCCCTGATGTGGTCCAAGCTTTGTGGGCCATCATCCGGGCACCCCAATGCCATCACACCCCTCCCTCCCTTTGCTGTTGATTGCGTTCAGGCAGCCTCTGCCCACTCTAGGACCAGGTCCATTTGCTGACTCTGACCCAGTTTCTCCTGAACTGGGGACCTGTTCAGCAGGGATCCTGTCAGGTTTAGCAGACTCAGCAAGGTGAGCTGTTCTTCGCGCCCTGGTAGGAGCCCCTCAGGACAAACTCACACAGGAAAAAAGGCTACTGTCTGTGTCAAGCTGGTGAGGAGAGCCCCATGTCCCAGTCCTGGCCCTGCCTTCCTGTTCCTTGGTGGGTGTGTTAAACACCACAGCATTGCTGAAGGATCTAGGTTATTGGGCCCTGAGCAAACCCGAGTAGCTGGAATGTTCTTGCTGTTATTATTTGATGGGTGGGGTTCCTGGACTTGTTGGAATTGGGGTTAGTATTTCTTCGTTTCATCAGTTTATGCTTTAGAAAATTTCATTTCCTTTGAATTTGGGGATGGTTTTCAAAAATGGCAGTATCACCGAAGAAAAAGAAAGCCAGTAACTGAGATGTGTTGTGGGCAACCGGATTTAAGGTTGCAGTAATCTTGGAAAGTCTCTAAGACTACAGTATTTGTGGTCTTTTTTCCAGCTAAGCTACTCTGAGAGCGAACTGGGAGCCCTTTATACAGTGGCATTAACACCTTCTGACCTCCTGCACCTGTCATTTTTCCTGAGTATTCCCTGTACTCCCTAGAAGACCTCAGTTCCCTGAGGAGTCCAATTATGTGCCATCCTCACTTCTTTTTTCTTTTTCATATCCTTTTTCTTTTACCTCAGCTTCCTCACTTAAACTTTATCTTCTTGTACCATGAGAATTAAAAATACAAGTACAGAAAGTACAGAAAGCTCTAGTTCCCAGTATGTGACCAACCTTTTCAAACCACAGCTAACCAGGAGGCAAAGGTAGTACGATGGTAGCATTTACTAAGGAGGGGACACCAGGAGTAAAACTGCAGAGCAGCTATGTAGAGATCCCCTCTATGGAAAAGGATGTATGAGGTAGGTGAGAAAATCAAATGGACTATAGCGAACTTTTTCCTGGCGTGGCAGTGCTGCTGCACGTGTGGGCAGAGCTGGGCGCCGGCCGGCTGTGTCAGTCTGCGTCCAAGAGCCCACTCCAGCTCCCGCGTCTGTTCTCTCTGCAGGCCCTTTGGACAGGCCCTGAGGCCCCTCCTGGACTCCATCCAGATCCAGCCTCCCGGAGGGAGCACAGTGGGCCGACCCAACGGCCAGAGCTAACAGGACTGCATGGGACCGCCCTGCCTCAACAGGGCTTTTCCTTTTTAAACAAAACAAACCCTACCAGATTTCTATTTTATAATTTTACATCGGAGCTAACAACCAGGGAACGGCTTTTTAAATTTCCCAGGGAAGGAGATCATCAGGCTGCATGTAGGACAATGCTGCTAAGAAACAGAACAAAACGCCATCCCTTCTAATAGTATTATACTAATTTATTAAGGCTGTCTTGTCTGTGAGTTCACTTTTGACGCTGCTTCCTAAGCGTCCTCCACACTGGAGAAACAGAGGGGATTTGTTTAAGCAGAAAGCACGAGACACAGTCTAGGGGAGCCCCAGCCCAGAACCTCTTTCCAGAGAATGCCCACGCTCTACCCAGGTTGCCACCACCTGTGGGACCCAGGTGAGTTTTACATTATCCATGACCTGGAAGCGGTTACTCTCCACCATTAAATGAACCAAAGGATTTGGTGCACATGGGGCCAGTTTCAGGATGACTAACCCAACCTAAGTGAACTCTTTAGCCATGATCTCTCTCACCTTCCCTCTCCTCCCCCAAGCAAGGCCATGGGGCGGGCTCAAGATGGAGGGGGAGTAACAGCAAGTGCCAGGCCAGAGGAAACAGGATAAAGCCATTCCTCCCTCCACCTAGACTGATTGCCAGCCCTCTGACATCAATCTTGGAGAACCTGCTTTGCTGTCTACAGGCTGCATTTCCTCAGCATAGCTGACCTGTCATAGTTAATGAAGGTCTGGAGCAGCAGAGACCTTTTGTCTGCAAGTAATTATGTAGGTTATTTGCAGTCACTGTACCCACCCCACCCAGACCGATATGCAGTGTTCAGCTAGGGACCAAGGGGGAATGATTCCCTGCTCTTGGAAAATATCCCTGATGTAGAAAGAATAATGATGCAGAATCAAGGTGGCAAGAAAATTTAGAGTTATTTCTGATAGGGGTTTTTACCTTATCCTAAATGTGTTTTGAAGGCACGTGTTATTTCTGGTGTCATTCTGACATTAAAGAAGCAAGGTTGAGGGCATGAGTGGGCATTTTCATAAAGAGCTGCTGCTAGGAGCTTATAGGCAAAGAATAATCTGAAAGTTTCTAATCTGGAGAGGCTTTCATATTCTCTTTCTTCATGTGAACCTCCTTTAACTTGGGAGAGTGAATGTGGAGAAGAACTCAGAGCTGCGTGGTACCTGAGTCCCTGCCCTGGCATCCTCGGGCCCCTCCTGCCATGGCTCCTACCACTTCTCAGACTTGAATTGTGTTCTCTTTCCTGGCGTCTGGCCTGCAGCAGGTGCCTTTCCTCACCAAAAAGTTGCTGCTCACCTCTGGCCTCATCTCCTCCCATCTCTGCCATTAGCCGTGGCAGTTGGCCTCATCAGGGTCTCAGCTAGAGGACAAGATGTTATTCTGCCTTAGTGTTTGCCTGTGACCTGACCAGGGCACGTCCATGATGACTAGCTGTGATGTCAAGTGACATTTTGGAACTGTTAAGATTGGAAGCCAAACCAGTGAGCACTTTAATTCTTCTCAAGACCCACTGATTTGCCAGTGTGCATGGTAATAATACATTAGAGCAGAAACTATCAGGGGCTGTTATTTAATGTTGACCGACTGGCAGAAGTGGGCCATGGAGAATGGGTTTCAGGCTGGCTTTCTCCTGGGAGGGCAGCATGTGGATCAAGGCCATTGCTCTGCTTCTCAGCTGCTGGGTTTCTCTCCTTTCTCAGCTTGCCTTGCCCAGCCCTCTCTCTCTTCCAGGCTCCTGCTCCAGACCTCTCTGCCCAGGGCACTCAGCCCTGGCCAGAGCATGATGGGCACCACAAACTCCTTCTCTTCTCTCTCCTCCCACATCCAGGCTCCGCTGATTTCTCTCCTTCCAGTAGTCACCTCCAGACCCAGGGCTGTACCACGAAGTTAGCCTGAGTGGCTCCCCTGAGAGGCTTTGAGTCACTTGGTTAATTGAAAGCCACCCTTCACGTGCAACAGCCACTTGTGCCAATGCCTGTGCCTTAGGGTTTGTGGGGGGAGAAGGAGGGATCAATAAGCCGTCTTCTCAGCTCTGCAGTAAGGCAAGCCCTCCCTCCCCCACCCTAGTCCCACCATCACTAGCTGGAAACCTGGTCTCAGGCTAGGAACCCCCCCAACCCCATCCTCACGGTTCTCTGTCTATCCCAGAGCCTCAGGAGCCTGCTCGCTGTGACCAGCTAGCTCCACACGGGCGTGCGCAGGCAAGCAGAGCGAGAAGGAAGATGTGTGTGATTGTATCACACGGGTGGACGCCTCTATCGAGGTCCGTTGGTTTAAAGGGACAGGGAAGGAGGAGGAGGGATGAGACTGTCACCCCCTCCCAGAAATAAAGTTTGTACCTTTGAGATTCCTTTTCGCCCTTGAAGTCAAACTAATAATTGTGTCTAGTACGGAGGTGTTTGCTGTTTTTCTTTGGTATTTTTTCTAATGCAATAAACTCATTTCTGCCTGCGGCATCTGGGTAGCGCTTGAAGGTCTGGGTATGCATCCAACATGGAGCAACTCCAGGCCGCTGCTTCTTCTGTCTCCCTCTGAGCCTAAGTTTGCTGAGTCTGGCTATGCCGCCTTTGCTTGGTTGTACGCCTTGTGGATAAGGAGTGTCAATAGCAGAGAAGAATGTATGACTTTCACCATTGGATTATAAAGATGGGGAAAGGGCCCAGAGAGAATCCGACTTGCCCAGGGTCACCTCGTGACTGGGAGTGGAGTAAGACTCAAAAGCCTGATCTGCTGGCCCCAACTTCTGAGATCTCAGAGGATGTCTGGCCTCACCAAGAAGTGTTCACTTCCGGCTTCAGTTTGGCTGTAGGCTGGGTCTGTGGCCCCAGGGATCTCTCCCCACCTTGTTACTATCACCTCACTGAACGAGTGTTGGGGTGGGTGGACAGCTCTCTGAGTGCCCCCTGGTACTACCAGGCTCTTCAGCTTGGCTGCTGGTGTCTGCAGGTTCAGTCAGGCCACTTTGAGCGAGCACCTTCCACTCACAATGGACGTGAGAAGTGGGCAGTGGTCCCATTTTATAGATGGGGAAACAGGTGCAGAGAAACTAAGTTATCCATGTGGCAAGTGGCTGAGCTCTTGAATCCAGGCTGCGTTCTCACCACCACCCAGCTGAGACCTCATCATTGAAGCACTGTATCTTTACAACATGCTAGCTTAAAAATAAAACAAGAGATTCTGTCTTTCCAGAGGACACAGAGGGCAGGTGGCTTTGGCTGACATATTTGCTTCCCAAGAGCTGACATTTTCAGAAGCAGGAGTCCTTTAAGAACACCTGGTCTGGGGGAGTTCCGTGGTTTGTCTAGTGGTTAGGATTTGGTGTTTTCACTGCCGTGGTCCGGGTTCAATCCCTGGTCAGGGAACTGAGATCCCGCAAGCCACGTGGCACAGCCAAAAATGTGCACCTGGTCTGAGATCACACAGCCTGGGCTGAAGTCCTAACTTTGCCACTTACGGGCCAGTCTGTTTATCCTTATCTGTAAAATGGGGGAACTGGTACCTACTTCACAGGGTGGTTTTGAAGAGAGTAAATGGAATGCATTTTGCCCAGTGCCTGGCACAGATTAAATGATCAATGAATGTCAGGCCGAGGACGGAATCCATTCAACAGCCACTGACTGAGGACTCCTGCCAGCCAGCTCTGTGCCGAGGCCCCGGCCAATTCTCTGTGCTGAGGACGGTTTACAAGACAAGGCACTGCAGACTTGCACTGTCTGCATCGGGTGGGGGGAATGGCAGAAAACAGATACTTTACCCTTAGACTTTGTGACTCATGACAAGTCACTCTGGGGTTCGTTCATTCAACCCCACAAACTTCCCTGGGAGCCTACCGTGTGTCAGGCGGCACTGGGCTCTTTGCTGGGGTACAGTGGTGAGCAAGACTGATAAGGCCCCTGCCCGGGCAGGGGTTAAATTCTGGGGAAGCTGGGGGAGACTTGGGGAGACATAGGGTAGACAAGTTCGGCAATCTCAGGTGGCAGTTGTGCTAGGGAAGAAATAAAACCAGGTGGCAGCATAGTGTGTGGTGGGAGTCGGGGGGGGACGGGGGATGTTTTAGGAGGTTGGGGAAGCCTTGTGTGACAAGGTGATGTTTGATCTGAAACCTAAATGACAAAGCCCAGATCTGAGGGAAGAGCATTCCAGGCAGAGGGAGCAGCAAGTGAAAGAATGTTGGAGGGACTGAACGGGGGGGCCAGAGCAGTTGGCGCATGAGCAGAGGGGTTGGTGGGAGGTGTTGAGGCTGGAGGGGCCCGTGGGCCAAACAGTGCAGGGCCTTGTAGGTCAAAGAATGATGTGATTGATTTGATTTGCACTGTTGAGAACAGACTGGGGGTGGGGGGAGATGGGGTGGCAAGAGGGACAGCAGAAAACCAGAGAGGAGGGTAGCGCAGTTGTCAGGGAAGAGGTGAGGTGTATTGTGCATCTGCTCTGTGCCCAGAGCTGTGAAGAAGCTCTGGAAATTGGTTTGGTCCCTGCCCCCCAGGAGCTTAGAGTGCCAGGAAAAGTGGAACAGCCCCTGTGAAACATGCAAAGGCAAGAGCTACGGGACTGCAGAGCCACCGTCAGCCGGTCACTTGTACTGCACTATTCCAGCTTCATCTGGGATGTGCTTAGATTTCTTAATTTGTTTTTTCCAAAATGAAAACTTTGGGGTTATGTGAGTATAAAGATAATATAGATTTAGAAGATGTAAGCAACCGATAAAAGTACAAAGATGAGAGTAAAAAGTCGCCTAAAATTCCATCATCCTAAGTTATGTTAACATTTTGTGAACATCCTTGCAGACGTATCTGTGGATTCAAAGGCACACATGCTAGACATGCTGTGTTGTACCTGGCTTTGATCCCTTGACACGTGGTAAAGATCTGTACGGCCCCAGCAAGGTGGAGGAGAACCATGGAGGAGGGGGTGGGGGGCTGACGGGATGGACAGAGGAAGTCCTAAGGAGAAGTTATTCCAGCAAAGTTCCCCAAAGCCTGAGGGAGCTTCAGATAGGAGTAAGATGCTCATCACAGATGTGTGCTTGGAGGTGGGCCCTGCTCTGGGGTGGGATGATAGTGTAAGAGGATTCCTGCCCAGGCTGGCAGGTTGGACCATGAGACCCATGTCTCCTCACGCTCTCATGGGGACCCTGGCCTGAGAGGGCAGGCAAAGAATCTAGTAGGGGTCTGGCACATCCCTGAATGTGAGCTCTTGACCATAAAGCCTGGCTGTTTTGGAAGGGGACAGAGGTTCCGGGACTGGTCCTGGTCCACAAGTTTGCCTGGGAGCCCAGAGTCCCCTGCAGAGATCTCTGTCCTACCTTTTCCCCAGCTAGAGAGCCCAGCGAAGTCAAGCTGCAGTGAGGGAGATGGACACCAGGTGGCGCTGTGGACCCAGGCGGCCCAGCCCACCGCCAAACTCGGCATGTCCTGGGTATCCCAGGTCACCTGAGCGTGCCCTGTTCCCCACACATCTCAACTTCTCCGTGACGCCCCCTAGAGTCCACGGGACAACAGCCAAGCTCCTTGTACTCATGGATCAAGGCTCTCCTCAAACTTGTCCCCAGACCTCTCCAACCCGCACCCCCTGCTACATATGTGGGTGCCTATCACCAGTTTCCACCTCCAGCCTTGGTTTACCTCACCTGTCCTCAGAGCAACCCCCTTAGCGCTAAAGCAGCACCAGCGTTTCCTCTACAGAACCTTCCTGACCTCTCCCTAACCCAGGGTCGACCTCTACCCCCCACCCTGTAGATGCCTCCTAGCACACTCTCCGCAGCTGGGGCTCCCCAAGGGCGGGGCCTGGCTCTGATTACCTGAGTGCCCGGCACAGAGCAGGCTTCTCCGAGTGAATCAATCCACCAGTTCAGTCCTGGTAGGGCTGACATTTCAGGGGAGGGAAGATCATAAAAACCCTGAACTTGGACACAGACCAACCTGGATGGAGCCTCTGCCTCAGAGACCTTGATCAAAGCCATCCCTTCTCTGGGCCTGTTTCTGCATCTGGTAGTTTCTGGATCAGAGAGCCTCGAAGGCCCCTTCCAGGGAGACTTGCCCCCGCCACACCCTGTCCCACCAGCCTCATCCCCCAAGTGAAGTTTGAAAGATGAGGAGTGACTTGCCCAAGTTCTCACAGTCCTGGGGCTGAGTTCTGACCTGCAGAGGTCACTAACACCAGGTTTTGGGGGGCTGCTGCCCCTGCCCCCCAGCCCCAGGTGGGGCAGTGCCATCCCTGTCCCCACTGTCTTTGGCTAAGGGAGCCCCAAGGGGGCCTATGACAACCCAGCAACAGCCTCCACCCCTCCACAAACACCACCTTTGAGCATGCGCCCTTCAGCTTAAGTTCAATGGACTTATTTATTATGAAAACAATGTAAGCACTGCTGGCATTTTGAAAAATGGAGAAAAAGACAGCTCACATCCACAGTCTCTCCAACTTCCCACTGCCCCTGAACCGAGATGGAATTAAAGCCAGCAACCAGCCCTGACCTGTTCTTTGCAGAGCCTCTTTAAGCACTTCTCCTTCCCTGCACCCCTCGTCTTCCTGACAGCTCAGAGAGGCTGGCAGTGGTGGCCCCATTTATAAATGTGAAACAGGCTCAGAGTGGGAGGCACCTGTCCAAGGTCACCTGGCTGTGGAGGGGCAGCCCTAGGAACTGTCGGTCTGACTCTACCCCCACTATACCGAGGCTGCCCCTGGGGCTGGGACTGCCTCCCCTCAGAAGGCCACACTCCAGGTAGGGAAAAAGAGGGTCAACACCTCCTATATTCATTCACTCAGCAACATGTGGACACTTGGCCTTCTACCAACAGCCAGGGTCAGGGAAAAGTGTGGGCTTTGGGGGAACAGAACTGAATGAGAATCCTGGCTCTGCTGTGACTCTGGGAGAACCACTTCACATCTCTGGTGTCAGTACCTACCTCTGGAAACTGACTATACAGTGTAAGGGTACTCACCTCAGAGGGTTCTTAACAAAAGTAAGTGAAACGCGCAAGGGAAGAGCTACACTGCCCAAAGCAAACACAGAAGTCACTAACCTCCAAACCTCAGCCACTGTCTGGCCCAGAGGAGCCAAGAGTCTTCCTTTCTGATCAGGATTCTGCCAGGCTGGGGTCTCAGGCCCCCTGCTTTCAGGCCTGGCTTCCTTTGGTGCTCTGGAAACATCCTTCTGGCCAGACCTCCCAGCCCCAGTTCCCCAATCCTGCTCCTCCCTCTCCCTGGGGCCTCCCTGAGCACCAGCTGCCAGGGATGAGCCTCCCTCTTAAAGGGACACTCTGATGGCCATAAGGGCTACCCCACCTGGTCTTCCTGAGTCTGTGCCTCAGGGCAATTCACTCGTCGCCCTCTGAGTTTCAGAGGCCTCATCTGTGAAATGGGTTGTGGTGAAAATCCAGGGTGAGACTGTGAAAGGTACTTGTAAGGAAACTAGTTCACTACAGATCTAAGGCACTGGCATGCTACTGTCAGGGAGCTTATCTTTGTTTGTCTTTGGAAAGGTGGATCGAACCCTAGGAGGAAAAAACCTGCCCTGCCCTGTGGGCCCCACCCTACAGCTTCCAGATCCCAGAACCAGGGGTGGGACCCAGGTATCTGCATTTACCCAGTTCCCTAGGAATTCTTAAGCAAAGGAACAGGTATTGACTGTGAGATATCAGAGATTAATCGAGGCAGTTCCAGCCCCACCAACAGGCTCTAGACTAGGTGGACCCTGGGAGGGGTCTTGGGACCTGCCAGCACCCAGAGTCATAGAAACCAGATGTAGATGGAACAAGAGGTGCAGAAAAACGAGTTCAGTCTTCCCTCCCATGGAGATGGTTCCATTTGCTTTGTGCATCCTACAGAAAACAAAAGCTTCTTGAGGGCAGGGTTCTTGTTTTGTTCCCTACAGTGTTCCTGGGACCCAGAGCACAGTGTCTGGCACAACAGTCGTTCAATGACTGAACCAAACTCTGTCACAGGGCCTGGAAAGAAAGACAGATTTTTCCTTTTGCCTCTCCAGCATGGCTCCTCAGCTGGACACAGTTATTCATCCTGTCCTTAAAATAATTTTCTTGATATTTTGTTCATCATCTAATTTTGATTAAAAAAAAATTACATTAAAATGCTATTTGTTGTAAATCAACTGTACTTCAGTAATTTTTTTTAAATGCTATTTGTTTTGGTTACTGAGCTTTTTGGTGCCCTCTTAAATGTTTTGCCTGCAGAAAGTACCTCACGCAGGTGCTACGTGCAGTGCATCCCTTTCCTTTTTCTGCACCAAGTGAAGACAGTAACATCTCCTAGAGATGCTGTCAGAGTGAATGAAGGTATGTGATCAAGTGTCCAGTATGGGGGCTGGCACATAGTAAGGGATCAATAAATATCAGTTATTACTATGTCAACTAAAGAAAAACCCACAACCTAAAAGCTGCGAGTTATGTTTTATTTGGGGAACTTACTGAGGACTATAGATGGGGAGACAGCCTCTCAGAAAGCTCTGAGGACCTGCTCCAAAGAAGTAAGGGAGGAGCCAGGATATACAGGAGTTGTTTGCTGGAAAAAACATCAAAAGATTATTGCTAATCACAAAAAAACAGACATCTCAATTATTTTACTGCTTTTCTGTATATGGGAAGATGCAAGAGTCTGGGCTCATTGAAATTATTCCCTAGATACGCATCTTTATTATCTAGGGCCAGTCTCCAAAGTACATAATGCTTCCTGTTTTCCTCCATCCCTGAATTCCCCTCAGGGCCCACCATGGTGTGAGGCGTGGGGGCGTCTGCAGTGGCTGACGGCTTGATCTTTCTAGAACTGAAATGGCAGTCAACATTCTTTGTTTACTGGAATGGCAGGCAACAGTCACTGTCCGCAGGTGGAGATTACATCCCCATTTGTATAGATAAAGAAACTGAGGCCCAGCCAAGGAAGGTGACCTGTGCAAGTCCCTATGGTTATCAGGGGCCTCACTGTGGTTCTCCTGACTTTGCCTCCAGTTATCTCCTCAGGGTACCGCAGCTACCAAGACAGAAAAACAAACAGGCCTATCAAAAGTATTGTGCACATCAGTGCCACTCATAGATGTGTGGAGTGTGTGTATGACCAAACTGCCAGAATTGATCACAGGCATCAGGGCAAAGATGGTGGATGTAGCAAAAACGCCTGCCTACCCAGGCACGCTGGCAAGCTGGAGGGCAGAGGAGTACAGGAGTACAGAGGGGAGTGGAGGTGGGCCTTTGGCTCTGGCTTCTGGAGGAAGAAATAGAGAATCTTAGAGAAGACGAAGCTGCGGCTAATGCATTTCCAAGGGGGGAAAGGACTTTGAAATTTGCCATAATACCAACATCCAGAGACAGTCTGCTACTTTTCCATTAGAAAAATGGGATTATGCTTTTTCCATGTTAAATATTCTACAACACAGATTTTCAAGGCTTCACAGCAATTCATCTTACTGATGGATCGATCATAATTAATTTAACCAATCCCCAATTTTTTTCCTTTTCTTATTTTCTAAAAGATGAGGACTTCCCTGGTGGCACACTGGTTAAGAATCCACCTGCCAATGTAGGGGACACGGGTTTGAGCCCTGGTCTGGGAAGATCCCACATGCCGCGGAGCAACTAAGCCCGTGCACCACAACTACTGAGCCTGCGTTCTAGAGCCCGTGGGGCACAACTACTGAGCCCGTGAGCCACAACTACTGAAGCCCGCGCGCCTAGAGCCCATGCTCCACAACAAGAGAAGCCACCGCAATGAGAAGCCCGCGCACTGCAATGAGTAGCCCCTGCTTGCCACAACTAGAGAAAGTCCGCGCGCAGCAACGAAGACCCAACGCAGACAAATTAATTAATTAATTTTTTAAAAAGTTGAATTGCTTGCTCAAAGGGTCTGCACATTTTTAAGGCTGTTGACATGAAATAGCCGTTTAATTAGTAACAGAATCAAGCACATCTATACAAATTCTTCTTTGGAGAGGGCCAGCTATGTGGGCTTTTTTATATTTATTATTTCTTTTCATGCGTAAAGCAACCCTACAAAGTAGGTGGTGTTCTTCCCATTTTACAGATGGGACACAAAGCCTCAGAGAGGTGAAGTGCCTTGTCCAAAGTCACATGGTTGGTGAAGCTGGGAAGACACCTAGAACTGACTCCAAAGTCAACGTGATGGTTAAATAGTTGTGAATAGAGAGGTGTCCAGGAAAGCTTCTTTTTTTAATGAATTTGTTTATTTATTTATTTATTTTTGGCTGCGTTGGGTCTTCCTTGCTGTGCGAGGGCTTTCTCCAGTTGGGGCGAGCGGGGGCTACTCTTCCTTGCAGTGCGCGGGCTTCTCATTGTGGTGGCTTCTCTTCTTGTAGAGCACGGGCTCCAGGCGCATGGGCTTCAGTAGTTGTGGCGCAAGGGCTCAGTATTTGTGGCGCACCAGCTTAGCTGCTCCGCAGCTTGTGGGATCTTCCCGGACCAGGGCTCTAACCCATATCCTCTGCATTGGCAGGTGGATTCTTTTTTTTTTTTTTTGGCAAGAGTATTCTGAATCACTGCACCACCAGGGAAGTCCCAGGAAGGTTTCTTAAAGGAAGTAAACCGTTAGCTGCGCTTTATGTGGTGGACAGAATGACAGCGGGAGGAGTAAGGGTCGGGGCAGGCCGTTTGGCAAAGTCCAGAGCCTTGAGAAAAGGCCATCAGGACATTTTTTTTTTTTTTTTTTTAGGAGATTTCTTAAAGCTCAAGATTTGTAGGTCAAAGGCATTAGCAGGGAGGCGGTGAGTCCTAGAGCGATTGATGGCCGCTGAGACAGTTGTGGACGCTGAGTCCCGCCCTCCCCCCGGGGACTCGGCACTGCAAGCTCGAGACCCCGCCCCAGTCCAACCACTTCTTGGTCAGCAGCAATCGGACTCATCCCGCCAAGGGCCATTCTGGCCCCGCCCCTCCCTTCCGGGTTCTATCCCTCACTTCCGGTCCCAGGCCCACGCCCCGCCTCCGTCTGGTTTGGAACAATCCGACGGAACCTGCTGGGCTCTGCTCCTCCCTATGCCACGCCCCTTCTCCGTCTGGTGCATTCAGAATTATCCTCCCGAGTCAGCTCAGGCCCCGCCCCTGCCCCGTCCGTGCCACCCCCTGCCTCCGAGATCAAGCCCTGACCACGCCCCTTCTTCGTTTGGCGAGGTCGGGCTGGCCTGCTGGTCCCGCCCCTCCCAGGCCCCGCCCCGTCTAGACTCTTCCCAAAGCCGCTCCGGGGGCCGCATCCTTCGACTCAGCTGGGCGCCAGGAGTTGCAACTATGGCGGTCACCGCTGAGGGCGCCCGCAGGAAGGAGCGCGTCCTCTGCCTGTTTGACGTGGACGGTACCCTCACGCCGGCTCGCCAGGTAGGGCCCCGAAGTTCAGAAGCTCCCGTCGGGAGTGTGACGCGCACACCCGGAGGCCGAATGTGTGGCCTGCAGCGGCATGACCCCAGGCCCCCCGGGACCGTGTGTGGGATGCGGCAACACCCGGCCCCTGACACCCCCGGGCCTTCTGCTGGGAGTGATGGGAACCCGGTTCCCCACGTCAGAGCCCGCGAGCGTCCGCGCCCACGTTCTGCCCGGGAGCGAGCGGGTGGGTCGGATTCTGGAGGGAGGAAGCTGCGAGCAGGGGCCTAGTCCCCTCCCCACCCCACCAGGCCTGGCTCCGGGGCGCCCCCGCCTCCCCAGCCGTGGCTCCCACCCCATTTCAGCCCTAGGACGCACCGGTAGCGCGAAGCTGGCGTCTGAACCCAGGGTTCCATACAAGACTCAGCGCACCCAAGCGTTAGGTCCCCATCGGTGGGGGACAAGGGGGTCTCGGAGCCATCCCACCTGACCTTTGCAAGATTGGGCCTGCGTTTAGTTTCTCAAACCCCTCCCCTCCTCTCCCCCCCCTTCCATCCCCATCCGCCTCCTCTCCGAGGGAAGGATGGCGGGCTTCTGTACCATTTAGGCTGTTTTGGGGCTCCTTCCACCTGGAGATTGGGGCAGTGGCTAGTCTGGTCCCATGGGGATATTGTGGTACAGGATGGGTGGGAGTGCAGTTTTCCTTCTAAAAACATCTCACTGGGTTGTTGATGCTCCAACCTCTGCTCCACACACTGTTTTTCTCCCTCTGGATCTCACTCAGGATGAACCCCCAGACCCACCCTCACCATCTGGGTGCATGGATAAGCAGGCCTCTTTCTTGCCCTCCAGTCTGGGTCCACCAGGACCTACTGAGGGATCTCCTAGAGCAGGGAGCCAGCAGGTCTAGGCTGCAGGGCAGAGGCTGATAGGAACCCAGGTCTTGGCCTCCCCTCCCCTATGTGAGGGCCCTGGGGGCACAGGAAGCAATCAGGCCACCTGGCCTTCCAGGAGCTCCCAGGGTCCTCAGGGCTGGGAGGAAGAAGACAGTGGAGGGAGGGTAGCAGAGTCTAGGAACAGCCCCTACACCTCCCTCTGACCCTTAGCTCCCCTAACCTAATAGCCTAAACAAGAACAGAGTGTCAATGCTGTCCGCCCACCTGGATCTGTCCTTAGCACTTTTAAAAAGTTAATTTTTAATTGTACACGTATTTACGAAGACATTCTCTTGTAAAGGATGGAAACATAACAGAGGAGGGTAAAGTCCCCTCTGACTAGTCAGGATCCCAGGCCCAGCCCCATCCCCAAAGTTCTAAGGTTTTTTGTGTGCGTTTGTTTTTAGTAAGTGGCATCATACTGTGTGTGCCTTTCTGCAACTTGCTTTTGACAATTAACAGCATGTCTTGGGGCTCTCTCATGTTGCAAGCACAGCCCTGCTTTATTCTGTGTAACCACAGTATAGAATTTCAGAGCAGGTGTGTGCCATGCTCCGACTGACTAGCTTATTTGCAGTTTTTCACTGTTATAAACCATCCCAATGAACATCCATATACACCTGGGCAATTCTGTGTGACAGGGTATTTGCATTTAAAGTTTTAATAGATTTTGCCAAATTACCCTCCAAAGTGACTGCACCAATTTACACTCTCACCAGCAACATATGAGAGTGCCTGTTTCCCCTATGTCCACCCTAGATATTGTCAGCTTTGAATAGCTGAATGTTTGAAAACATGGATTATAACTCATGAGTTTACATTTCCTTGGTGGGGAATCTTTTCAAGTGATTAGTCACTAGTTAACTGTTCATTCATTCCCAAGCACTATCTCATTTAATCCTTAACAGTGACATGGTTGCTACTCCACATGGTTGTTATTATGATCCCCATTTTATAGATGGGACAACTAAGGCAAAGAAAGGCAGAGCCATTTGCTCAGGTCATCCTGGTATTGAGGGACTTGAGCCAGAGTTTGAACCCAAGTGCATCTAATTTGGAGATCTGGGTTCTAAACCTTGACCTGCCTCAGATCTGGGTGGAACATGGGCTCCCAAGATTCTGAGCACTGAGTAACGTCTAAGTGGAGGTCCCAGACGTGCGGACAGAATGCTGTGCTTCCCTGCCCCCCTGCAGAAAATCGACCCTGAGGTGGCTGCCTTCCTGCAGAAGCTGCGAAGAAGGGTGCAGATCGGTGTGGTGGGCGGCTCTGACTACTCTAAGATTGCTGAGCAGCTGGGAGAGGGAGATGAAGGTAAGAGGAGCAACCAGAGCCAGTTCCACATTCGGGGTGGGGGTGGAAGGAGGGGGGAGTTCGTGAGATCCCTGGAGCAATGTGCCTTCAAAGACCCAGTTCTGCTTCTGTGGGGCAAAGGAAGCAGAGTGAACAGCCAGGTGTTTCCTTCAGTGATTCAACAAACATTTGGTGAGCACCTACTATGTGCCCGGCACTGTGCTGGGCTTTGGAGAAACAGCAGGGAACAAAGCAGACAGAATCCTGACCTTACATAGTTTATGTTCACAGTTCTCCCTGCTGAGTCTTGATTTCCTCATCTTTAAAATGGGCCTAATCAGTAATGGCTACCATTTGTTGAAAATGACCTTGTGTTAACTTCTTTTCATTTAATCCTCACAACCGTGCTTTAAGGTGGGTATGATTACCCCATTTAACAGAGGAGGATTCTGAAGTCACCCAGGAAGTTGTGTGGACCCAGAGCCCCTTTTCTCAGCTGAGTTCCCGGTTTCAGCTCAGTTGAGGCAAATGCCTCCAGTTCCTCAAACCAGAGACTTCCTTGACTTTTCCCTTTTCCCCTCCTCCTCGTTTATTCCATCAGCAAGTCCAAAATGTCTCCCTGTGTCCATGTCTCCATCTCCATGGCCCCACCATAGTGCAGGTGGTCACCTCCCACCTGACCCTGCAGCAGCCTCCTGGCTGTGCTCCAGCCACTTCTTGTGGCAGTCAGAGCCAAAAACTCCCCTTGCAGCCAGCCTTGATAGCACAGTGATGGAAGTTGTAAAACGAAAGGGAAGTCCCCATACAGAGGGGCTGTGAGAGCGCAAAGCAAAAATGACGTCCACTGCCGGGAAGTCCTGGAGGGCTTCCAGAGGAGGGAGCTGGATCTTGGAGAAGAAGTGAAGGGGGAGGGCATCCCAGGCAGAAGGAGCTGCATGAGCAAAGGCCCAGAGCGAAGCACACTGGCTTGTGTGCTTGTTCAGAAAAAACCAAGCTGCAGAAGGCGAGGAGGCTGGAAAAGCAGGTTTTGGATGGAACAAGTGTGCTTTGAATGCCAGACCAAGGGGTGTGGGTTTCATCTCTCTGCTTGGCTCTGGGTACCTGGTCTCACACTCTTTCTTTCCCCCTGGCCTCTACATGGCCCTGAAGTCATTGAGAAGTTTGATTATGTGTTTGCTGAGAACGGGACGGTGCAGTATAAGCATGGACGACTGCTCTCCAAGCAGGTCAGTGCCCCCCTTCCCTGGGGCCTTAGGACCCTTTTCCACAGTGGAACAGTCCCTTGGTGGCTTCTGTCCTGGGCGGGGGGGAGCAGCGCTGTGCCCACCACACTCAGAGCCCTGTGTCCCTTGCCCAGACCATCCAGAACCACCTGGGGGAGGAACTCCTGCAGGACTTGATCAACTTCTGCCTCCGCTACATGGCCCTGCTCAGACTGCCCAAGAAGCGGTGAGGTCCCACCCAGCCTGTGTCCTGCTCCTCCTGGGCCTGAGTGAGGAAAGGGGCAGGTCTCTCAGATGGGCCCTGACTTGCCTGTGGGTGGCTTCTTGTGCCCCCTGATGTCCAGGTGGGGCTGGATTTGAATTGAGGGCCCTTCTCCTTCTCTCTGGCTCTCCGCCCTCCCACCCGCCCCCTCCCCACCAGTGGAACCTTCATCGAGTTCCGGAACGGCATGCTGAACATCTCGCCCATTGGCCGGAGCTGCACCCTGGAGGAGCGAATCGAGTTCTCCGAACTGGACAAGGTGCCACCAACTGTGCAACCTTAGGCTATAGGACCTCAGTCACTCAGCCTCTCTGAGCCTTTATTTTCTCATCATTGAAAAGGATTGGGGGGTGGGGGTGGGTGTTCTGATTCAACCAGTACCCTTTTGGATACCTACCATGCGCCATGGTTGTAGGCACCTCTGCGTCTTTCCAGCACTGCTGGCTTCCCTCCCTTGGTGACCAGCACCACCGGCCACCTACTTACCTGAGCAACACCTAGGGCATCATTTCCACCTGCCCACCCCCATCAAGTCCAGAAGTAACGTCTAGGGTTTCAGCCTCCAGAGTTGGTCTCAGATCCCTTCGCCTCTGTGTGTGCCTCCACCCCCTGCCGTAAAGCCCTGCCAGTCAGTTCTCCAGCAGTGCCACTGAGCAGCTTCTGAAGCACATCTGTCTGCCCCCATCCACTCCCCGCTTACAGTCCTTCCATGGGTCAGCTTGCCAACGGGACAATGTCCCAGCTGCCTCCGGCGGTGTCCTGAGCCCCGAGGGGTCTGCCTGGCTCAGGGCTCCCTCTTCAGCCTTCTCCCTGTGCCTCTGTTCTTGGAACACACCAAGGTCCCTGTCGCCTTTGGATGTGCTACCCCCGCTGAACCTTGACTTGCGTTTTGCTCGTCATCCCCACCACGTACCCGCTCCCTTTCAGGGATGGAGCCAGTCCACCAAGCCTTTTCACGACGGCCCGTCTCTGTCCTTCCCGCTGACCTGCCCTTCTGCTCTCCCCCTGCTCTCTCTGCTCCGGCCATGTCCTCCTTGCTGATTCTAGAGATAGCAGACAGTTTCCTACTTCAGGGCTGTGCCTTCTCACCTCCTTCACATCCGCTCAGGTGTCACCTTCTCAGTGTCACCTTCCCCGAGCATTACACGACACATTGCACCCCCTTGTACCTGCTGATCTTCTCCTCTGTTTTATTTCCTCCCAAGCAGGCATCACCACCCTCTAATCCACTGTATCACCTATTTTTAAATCTTGGTTATTTTCTGTCTCCCCAGCTGAAGCTGTAAGCTCCCTAAGGGCTGGGGTTTCTGTGGCTGTTCACTGCTGGATCCACCGGGCCCAGCACATGCCTGACACAAGTGCTTGAGAAATACTTTCTGAATGAATGAAATAGATGATATTATACCCATGTTATGAATGAGGAAACTGAGGCTCAGAGAGAGGAAGTGGCTTACCCAAGGTCACATAGGGAATTAGTTGCCGCTCAAAGATTTGAACTTGGGCCTCCGCCTGCTGCCCTCTGATGTTTCCCTGAGGCTGGGTGGGACTTGCAATGATGTCCTAGCTCATCCCCATTCCCACCCTGTGCCCCAAGGCTTCGGGTAGGCAGTGCCCACAGGCATGGAGACTTTTCTTGTGGAGTGGTTAAGATGGACCACTGGCTGAGAACCTCCTCCCACGCACATATTGAGAGGTGGCCCTTTCTCAGGCCACCCAGGTTTCTAAACCCAGTTCCACCTCCTACTTGCCCAGTTACCTGGAAAAGTGGCTTCACTACTATGTGCCTCTGTTTTCTCATCCGTAAAGTGGGGATAATCACAGTTCCCATCTCATGAGCTGTAATGAGACAGGACACGCTGACTCTTCCCACAACCCCCAGGGTCTTCTCTTGTCTTTTGGGTCTTGTTTTGCCCTCTTCTGATACTGGAGAGGGACGTGAACCTTCTGATCTCCTGTGTACCCTTCACCAGTGCAGATCTAATATAAATGCTTTATTCTCCTTCAGCCCTACGGACTGGGCGAAGCTGACAGGGCTGAGCCCTGCCCTGAGGTGGACACTGTGACTTGGGACTCAGACTGTCCCATCCCTTCAACCTTCCTCCTCGAGCCTCTGCTCCAAGGCCTCCTTCAGGATACCCCGCCCGTACCCCACTGGCAGGATCTGGCACTGAGTTCAGTTACAGGCCTTTGGGATTCAGGCCCTGGCTCTGCCACTGAGGCTGGATGACCTTGAACAAGGCATAGCTCCTCTCTGAGCCTCAGTTTCCTCATCTGTAAAGTGGGGGTGGGGGGAGCCATGATATCCACCTGGAAGACTCAGTGAGCTCACATGCATTGTGTACTCAGCCCAGGGCCTGGCCCACAGCAGCCCACAGAACCTCAGTCTGCTCTCTCCCCTTCTGCAGAAGGAGAAGATCCGGGAGAAGTTTGTGGAAGCCCTGAAAACAGAGTTTGCCGGCAAAGGACTGAGGTTCTCCCGAGGTACGTCAACCCCTTGGAGGGCCTGAAAGGTCTGGTACATGAGCCCACCCCAGGGCCTCACTCCCAAGGCCAGGCTGCACCCCCCAGCATCTTTAGAAACCCCTCCCAGCCCTCCGGGCACAGCAAGGGCAAGCTGAGCCAAAACAGGCAGGAACTCCAGCCCCCCGAGGCTTCCCCACCTAAACCCAGGCAACCCACACCTCCCACCCAGTTGCTCAGGTCAAAAACCAAAGCGTCTCCCACCACCACCGCCCCCTACAGTCCATCCCCTACAGTGGCCAGAGGGATCCTTACGGAAAAACAGACCCTGTCATACCCCTGCTTAGAGCCCTTCAGAGGCTCCTTCTCACTCCTCATGAAACCCAGGCCCCCTCCGTGCACCCCAGGGCCCGCATGCCTGTGCCGCTGCCCTTTCCCAGCTTTCTGTGTCACTGGGACACTCCACGCCCTTTCCTGCCTTGGGGATTGTATCATTCCCTGGCAACTGCCACTCTGGCTCAGGTCCAGCTCAATGTCACCTTCTTGGAGAGCTCTCGCCTGACCACACCGTCTGGGGAGCTTCCCTCCCCCGCGCCCTGCCCCCTTCATTGACTTACATGATCTGAAAGGTGGTCTGGTCACTTACCACCCATTTCTCCCACCTGGGTCGTAACTCCCGTGAGGATCCTGAGTCTGTCCGTGCCCTGTGCCTGGTGCTCAGTAGGCACCCTGGGGTTGTTGAATGAATGAATGAATGAACGAAGGGCCTTGCCCAAGGTCGCCATGAGCCGCCCCTCTGCTAGCCTCGTCTGCCACCCTCACTCCCACCCCCACAGGAGGCATGATCAGTTTTGACGTCTTCCCTGAGGGCTGGGACAAGCGCTACTGCCTGGACAGCCTGGACCAGGACTGCTTCGACACCATCCACTTCTTTGGGAACGAGACCAGCCCCGTAAGTGTGGCTCAGGCTCAGCCCAGGTCCCCCCACCCCAAGTCACCTCCAGATCGAGGCCAGGACACAGGGTGACAGAACAGACCTCCTGGGAAACTTCCAGAGAACAGCCGCTGCTCACCAGCCCCATTACACAGATTGGAAGGCTGGGGCCCAGAGCTGGCTGGACACTTGCCCCATGTCACACAGCAAGTCAGGGCAGATCTGATGAAGGAGGTGGGCCTCCTGGCGGTTCTGAGGCAGCAGGAGGAGGGGCAGCTGTGTAGGAGCCGGTGTGGGGAGGGGACCCCATGCCGGAGTGGGTGTTGGGCCCCAAACCTGGGCACCTCCTCCAGGCACCACGTGCGTACATATGCCTTCACTGCCCTTCCTCTGTGTGCAGGGTGGGAACGACTTTGAGATCTACACAGACCCCCGGACTGTTGGCCACAGTGTGGTGTCCCCGCAGGACACGGTGCAGCGATGCCGTGAGATCTTTTTCCCAGAGACAGCCCATGAGGCGTGACCAGGGCCCACACCTGCCCCTTGGGACTTCCAGAGAGCTCTGCCCGGGCCTAAGAGAGCCCCTGGCCCTGGTGTTGGGGGGGCGCCAGGGCCCCTCCTCTGGCCCAGGACACCTGCCTCACGTTACCTGCTGAAGGCCCACCTCAGTGGGCCCAGGGTCTGTGCGGACAGCCACCCCCAGCTGGTCAGCTCTTGGCGGGCCTGGCTCCCGTCCTCCACCCCGATGGCCCTGGCTGCAGCTGCTGCTCGTACTTCTGGACAGAACAGGTTTCTGTCTACGCGGGAAGCGTGTGCGAGTGTTGGTACGAGACAGAGCCCGCGCTGCTTCCCTGCCCTAGATGGGGCGCAGAGCAGTGGGGAAGGTGCATACTTGTGAGAACTTGATCTCACGTATACTAAACTTCGTGGAACGAGGTGTGGAGTCTGAATGGCTATTTGGCCCCAGTCACAGACGCTGTTACAGCCCCGCCTTTGCAGATGAGGAAACAGGCACAGATGGCAGGGACTTGCCCCAGGTCACACAGGGAATCTGATGCAGTCGAGGAGGGTGGGCCATTGAAGCCCCAAACAAGGGCTGTTTGGGGTGTCCTCCCCCAGCCCCTTCCCCTGGGACCCAGACAGACAGGCAGCTATGGGCCAGGTTGAGTCACAGTTGAGGGTTTATTGCCAGTGTGAGGAAGGATGGGGGAGTCCAGGTGGCTGGGGGTCTCAGGAGGTCTGACTGGACACTGTGGGGCGGCCCCAGGGCTGACGTTACCACAGCCTGCTTCCTGGTTGGTGCCTAAAGCGGGGGGCTACTCCCGGTGTGTGTGAGGCGAGGGTGTCTTGGGGGCTCCCAAGAGTTAACCTAACGCCAAGGAAGCCAGGGAGCCTTGTTCCTCAGGGGAAAGGCCTCAGGCCTTGCTAGAGTAGCCCCAGCTCAACGTGGGGGTCAGGCTGGGCCATTCTGAGTTTTAGGGGGCTGGCCACCGCATCTTAGCAGCTCTGGTCTTCCAGCCTCTGTGCTGGCGACAGGGGTGAGATACACATACCTCAGCTGGTGTCTCCCCTGGGGCCTTGGGGCACCTACAGGGCTGAGGATCCTCCTAGACAGTCACTGACCCCCACATCCTTGGCATCTGTTTTACTCAGAGTGGGTTTCATAAGGATCACTCCCTGGCAGGTCCTCCCTTGAACCCCATTTCTTCCCCCATCAGGTGATGTGCTCTCTGGAGGGGAGTGTGGTGGGAAGTGGGGGTGGGATGGAGGTAGAGCCCCTCCTTCCTGACCTCCCAGGCCAGGCCAACCTCTTGCCCAGGAGTGAATGCACACAAACACATCCTGGCCCAAAAGGAAGAGGGATACCATACATCTTAAGGGATGGACAAGACAGGGACCACACCTTAGCCACTGGCCTGTTGGTGGCCAGTGGGAGCCACTATCTCATGGCTTTGGGAGAAGAGGGTCCAGCAAGGGGGGCTGCAGGGCTGGTGGTCTCCCAGGCTGAGAGCTATTCTTGTGGCTGGCGCGCCTGAGGGGATGTGTGTTCGTCCATCGCTGGGTCCTCAGCGGCCATGATGGCTGGGCACGGGCAGAGCATCAGTGGGGTTCGTGAGTCAGGGCGAAGGGGATGGCTCCATCCAAGCCGGGGGAGCCGCGCCCCCACCCCTCTGCAGACCGTTGCCTCCCCAGCGGGGAGGGGAGGCAGCAAGGCTCAGCGAGGCCCAGGGAAGTGGACACAGCCTCAGTTTGGGGTTCCCAGAGCCACTGCCAGGCTGAGGAGGAGGGGCTGGCCAGCAAAACAGGAGCCCCCAAAACTGCCTTCTGCCCCCAGGCCCCTCTTTCCTGCCTCAAGTGTGCTGAGAGAGAGCAGGAAGGAGGGAAGGCTGGGCCTTGGCCATGGGGGGCGCGAGGGAGTGGCCTTTCTGCCCCCAGGTTTCACCCTCTTCCCCGGCAAGAGGCCCGGAGGCTCCCCCAAAGCACTCAGTGGCCTGGCTTCTGAGGGGAGGGATCCAGGTCACAGTGGGGGACGCCAGCCCCGGGGGAGGGTGTGTGTGTGTGTGTGTGTGTGTGTGTGAGTAGCACAAGCAGAGTCTGGCCCCCGGGGCCAGGCCTGGAGCAGAGGCAAGGGGAGCCAGCTGGTACGGGGGGCAGGGCCCACTGCTGCCCCGACTCCCAGCCCAGGCCTGACGCAGGCCCTCAGAGGCTCAGTGGACACGCAGATGGGTGTTAGGAGGGCAAGAGGGTCCTGTGTGTATGTGGCAGGGAGGGGAGGAAGGAGAGAGAGTGAAAAGCAGGGAAGGCAGGTCTGGTGGCCTCCCACCCGGTCCAACTCACACAACAGTCACGGGGTGGATGGAGGCACGCACTCACGTCCACAAGCACTCACGTCCACAGCACAGACAGACAGACGTGCACACCGAGGCCGCCCGGGGGACTGGCTCAGCCGGTGCCGTGGGGCGTGGAGCTGGCTGCCGCCCATCTACCCTGTGTGGCTCCCCCCGCCCCCCGGCGGCTAGCACGGGGGCCGGCCAGCCTAGGAGCCCACGACCTGGCCGGACCACGTCTCGTGGGGAGTGTGTGGAGCCAGCTGGGTGAGCACCACCTCCACGGCTTGGAACTTCTGGTTCTTGGGCGGGATAGGGCACATCTTGTAGGTCACCTCGTCGCCTTCCACTGGCACGTACTCCCCCTCGATGCTGGTGGGGGGCAGGGGGGGTCAGCCCAGGAGCAGGCCCCCTCCCTGGATGCCCCCTGTGGTCTGGCCTGAGGGCAGCCTAGCCCTGGGCCTAGTTAGGCCAGGGAGCCTGAGCCAGCCTCCCTTCTCAGAGCCTTGGTTCTCTAATCTGTAAAATGGGAATCATAAACAGCCCCTCGCCACGCTACAACGTGAGATGCAAAAGGGCTCAGGGAGGTTCCCAAGGCTTAGGGCTCAGTGACTCCACCGGTCACGCCTGGCATTAGGGCTGGGGGCCAGGCCTAGACCACCTCCCACCTCCTAGCTTCCCTCCAGGCTGAAAGACCCAGCCCTCTCAGCCCCCGTGATGCGGGAACAGGATCCCAGGACTCAGGCAGTGGTTCCCAGGGCTTCTGGGGTCTGAGTGCCCCCTGTCCATCTGGCCCCAGCCCTCCTCCACGCATGCCCCTGGAGGCCCTATGAGAGGAGAAAGGCGCCAGGAACACAGACTTCAGCCAGTGAGGGGAGAGGCCTAGGGAGCATTCTGGAGGCACTGCTAGGAAACTGCAGCAGGGGCCCAGCCAACAACGGGGAACGGGGAGGGACTCACTCAGACACATGCACGAAGATGTCCTCTGACCCGTTCTCCGGGGTGATGAAGCCGTGGCCCTGTGAGCGTGAGAACTGCTTACAGACGCCCTTGAACACGGGGCCAGCCGAGGCACGGGCTGTCCTGAAGATAGGGTAGGGGTATTGGAACTGTGGGCTGGGGACCCTCTCCCTGGACCCCCACAGCTCTCCCGGGCCCCGTCTGCGGGGCCTGCCTCAGCGCTGTGGAGAACCCTCCCCAGGCCAGAAACCACCCATAGAGACTAGTTCAGTCCTCTCATCATCCCATTGGACAATAAGGAGACTGAGGCCCAGAGAGGGGAACTGGCTCTCTCAGGGTGCACAGCAAGTGGGTCTCCTGACTCCCAGCCAGTGCCCCTCTCTCTGTACAAGACCCTCCCCTCCTGAGGTTACATGGATTCCTGTTGTAAGATTTCGAAGTGAAGAATGTACAGCCTAGGCTTGAATAACTCCCAGAACGAGGAGCTCACTACCTCCTGAAGCAGCAGTATCCATCCTGTTCACTTATTTGTCATTCATCCATTCATTCATCATTTATTAAGCATCTGCTCTGTGCCTGGTCTTGGGTTGGACATGGGACAATCAGCACTTGCCATCAAAAACCCCTCCTTTGACCAAACCATGTCAGCCTCCCTATGGCTCCCACAAAACCCTTCCCCAATTTGACTCCACCCCGTGACCTACGCCGAAGACCCAGGACTGGTCTCTGTCCAGCCTGCCCGCCTCTCTCCAAAGGTCCACCCCATGCCTCTGCTTTTGCCCAGGCTGTTTCATCCACCGGGAGCACCCAGCTTCCTTCTTCACCTGATACATCTTCCAAACCCAGCTAGGACATCTTCCCTGACGCCCAACATTGGGTCCTCACGCCCAACCCGGCCAGGTGTAGTGAATGGTGGACAAATTCCCTCTGGATTGTAAGCACCTTGCAGGCTGAGACTTTGCCTTATTCATCACTGGATCCCCTGGTCGGGAGCTCAATACAGCTTTGTGGAATGAATGAATGCTAGCAGTTACTGGAAGGTCCTTACACAGCTGCCCTGTCCTCGGGTGAGGACAACAGGGGATGGAGGAGGATGGGAGCTGGGCATCCCCGACTGGAGCGCTGTCCTGGGGAAGGACCACCAGAGCCTGGGCGAGGGGCAGGTACTCACGCTGAATACGTCCTGGTCCGTTTGGTGGGCAGGGGACTGGGCAGGTCCCGAGATGAGACACAGCCTCGCTCCCAGACCCTGCTGCCCTCCCGGTGGAATGGGAAGGTGGGCCAGACAGGGGACTTGGGGGAGTGGAGCGGGGGCACAACCGGGGGTGGTGTGGGCTCCGAAGTCATGGCGGAGCCAGGGGGAGAGCCTGGTGGGCTCCCAGGAGCAGGGGCCGGTGAAGGGCTTGGGCGTCCTTGCGGGCAGGGCCCGGCCTGGCCCTGCTCGGCGGCCTCACCAGCCGCAGGCTCCGTCTGGAAGGGGGAGAAAGAGGTACAGGTGAGTGTGGTCCAGGGTGTGCAGCTTCTGGACACAAGTCTGGAGGGCTGGGCCTGCCTGCTACTCCTGACAGAGTGAGTTCAGGCCACTCAGCACCTGCCTGACTCAATATCCTCCCCAGAAAGACAAAATGGTCATAGAACCTTGCTGTGGGCTGAACTGTGTTCCCCTAAAATTCACATGTTGAAATCCTAACCCCTCCAATGTGATAGGGAGATGGAGATGGGGCATTTGGGAGGTAACTAGGTTTAGATGAGGTCAGGAGGGTGGGGCCCCCATGATGGGATTAGTGTCCTTAGAAGAACAGACATCCCCCCACCCAGAGCTTGCCTCCTTTCTCCCTGCCTTGTGAGGACACAGCCAGAAGGGGGTGGTCTACAAGTTAGGACGAGAGCTCTCCCCAGACAGAGCCAGACCATGCTGGCACACTGATCTCGGACTTTTAGTCTCCAGAGCTGTAAGAAGTAAATGTCTTGTTTAAGCCCCCAGTCTGGGGTATTTTGTTAATGGTGATCCAAGCTGACCGAGACTTATCAAAAATCCTTCCAGCTTGAAGTTCAATTCTTTAACTTGGGGCCCTAAGAGGTGGGATGGGTAAAGTGGCCATTGATCCGGGACACAGTGTGGCACAACTGCTAGCAGTTTCAAATCCACAGACCTGGATCTGGATCTCAGCTTTGTCACCTGTAACTTGGTGACCTCAAGCAAGCCACTCAACAGTTCCAACATGGCAGGTGGGAATGTGGGCAAATGTGGACCCAAAAGGTCTGGGTTTGAATCCTGGCTCCTCTACCTACCAGCTGTGCAGCCTTGGTCAACACTCATAACTTTGACTTGGTTTCCTGCTCTGTAAAATGGGGATAATGTTGGTTCTTATTTCGCAGAGAGGTTGCTGTGAGGATTAAATGACTTTCTACATGCTTAGAACAGGACCAGGGCATGGTGAGCTCTTAGGAATGTTGGAGATTTTTCCTGAGCCCCAGGTTCCCCCTCTCTAAAATGAGGTTGAGAATGCTTACCATGCAAGGCTGCTGAGGTTTTTGGTTTTTGGTCACACCACACAGCTTGTGGGATCTTAGTTCCCGGACCAGGATTGAACCCAGGTCCATGGTAGTGAAAACCCGTGTCCTAATCACTGGACCACCAGGGAATTCCCCTGGTTGCTGAGGATTCAATGATTTAGTGTGTGTGACGGCATCTGGCATCTTGTAGGTACCCAATAAATTGCTATTATCAGTGCTAATCAATAGAAATTCCCCAGTCAACAGCTCAGTGCCTGGATGACCTTAAAAAAATTCATCCTATATTTTTCTCTGCAGAGGAAGAGAATGTAGTTCCCCCACCCATGCACTCACCCCCCCTCCCCCTCCCCAGGGGTTGGAAAGTCTTGGGCTCCAAGAGACGCTAGCTGTTGATTGAGCCTGGGGCAGGCGGCCTGCCACAGTGGGGCCAGGCAGGACGCCTGGACCAGGAGAGCTCCAGCTCCGCTGCGTGTTAGCCGTGGACTTGGGTAGCACTTCCACTGGCCTCAGCTTCCTCATCTGTATAATGGAGCTGATAAGCCCTGCCTCACAGGCTAAGGTGAGGCTTGGCTAAGGGGGGGGGGATACAAAGAAGTGCCCATTGTCCATGGTCATATAAGAGTGAGGGTGACGAGTTCTCCACCTCCTCACCCCCATTCCTTCACTCCCCACCCCACTTCACCCAAAGGCCTTGGGGCCAGAGGTGAATCCCTGAACTAAGTCTCTTTCTGGCCTCCATCTCCACCCTGCCCCGCCCCCCAGGGAAGAGTTTAGGACTCCAGAGCCCTGCATGGACTAGAAGAGCCGAGGGGTCACCCCATTCAACCCCCCCTCATTGGAGCAGGTCTCCTGGCCACTGTTCAAGGTCAAATAGCAAGTGGGACTTTTCTGGGTCAAGGTGACGAGCTGGCTCTGCCATCCCTGGGGGTGGAGATGCAGCCTCCCTCCTCCCCAGCAAGCCCCCCACACATCCCCTCCAGCCAGGAGAACTGCCGGGGGTGGGGTGAGAATGGCCCCTCACAGCCCCTCATGCTGACGTGCAGTTTTTCTCTCTGAGCCCACTTGAGGAGGCAGGGATGGGCCAGGTTTAGCATTGTTATCCCTATTTTATTTTATTTATTTATTTATATATTTATTGGCTGTGCCGCCCCGCGGCTTGTGGGATCTTAGTTCCCCAACCAGGGATCGAACCTGGGCCCTCGGCAGTGAAAGCATGGAGTCCTAACCACTGGACTGCCAGGGAATTCCCATGTCCCCATTTTAGAAAGAAGAAAACTGAAGCAGTCACAGAAAAGCTTGCACATGAATGTCCATGGCAGCATTATTCATAAAAGCCTCAAAGTGGAAACCACCCAAGGATCCAACAACAGATAAATGGATAAACAAAATGTGGTTAACCATAAAGTAGAGTATTATTCAGCCATAAGAAGAAATGAAGTACCGATACATGTTACATTACAGCTGAGCCTTGAAACCGTGAACCTTGAAATCATGATGCTAAGTGGAAGAAGCCAGTCACAAAAGACCATGTATTTCGTGATTCCATGCATGTGAAACGTCCAGAATAGGCAGACCCATAGAGACAGGAAGTAGATTAGTGGTTCCAGGTTTTGGGGAGGGGGAAGGAGAATGAGTAGTGACTGCTCATGGGTACAGGGTTTCTTTTGGGGGTGATGAAAATGTCCTAAAATTGACTACAGTGATGTTGCACAACTCTGTAAATATACTAAAAGCCGTTGACTTGTCCATCTTAAGCGGATGAATTATATGGTGTGGGAATGATATCCAATAAAGCTGTTACCAAAAAGGAAGACAGGCAACAAAGCTACCCAAGATGACACAGCCAGGAAAGCATGAGATGACGGGCCCTGCATCACAGCCCTGGGTGCCTACTTCCCTAACTGGGTGAGGGTGGCCGGTGGCAGGGAGAGAAGCTCGGCCTCCCTTTCTCCAGGAAGCAGGGCGGTGTGGCCTGCCCACTGCACAGTTTTCCCAGGCCTGGTATTGTGCTTGGCGGTGACAGCCTGTGCTGGGAGGTCATGGCGGGTGGAGGGGAGGGAAGGAGGTGGGGGAGGGGCAGAGGCAGCCCACGGTGGTTACCAGGGAGATGCAGCTGAGCTGGGCCCTGCTCTGGCCAGCCAGGCCTCCAGACCCAAGACTGAGTGAGCGTGCCTCCCAGGTCTCATGCAAAGCGGGCCGTGGGGAAGGGGAAAGAGGCACTGATTTTCCAGGGTTAGGGTTGAGGGCAGCCCCCCTCCTTCCCTTCCCCCAAATGGTCCAGGCAGCAGAGGGGGAGGAGAAGGGGATGGAATAACAGCAGCAACAGACATTCATCCCCTCTAGCTCCCAGCCCACAACCCCACCTACCCAGAGGGGCTCCCAGGGAGAAGGCGGGGAGTTGACCTTCGGGCAGGAGTTGGGGCTGGAGGGGCAGACGAAGTAGCCCCCACAAGTACCAAGAGCGCTGCTCTGCGATCTCCCCTCTCTCCTTCCTCTTCTGGAAAATGGGGATTACAAGAATCCCTCCTCCGAGAGCTTCAGTGAGGATGACATGGGATGGAATGGGGGAAGCGCTGGGTGGGTGCTGGGTGAGAGGTTGCTCCTTCCGGACAGGGTGGCTAAGTTGGGCATGGAGGGGAGAGGGAGTGGGCGGAAGGAGAGACCCGCCAGCCAAAGCCACCCTTTATGCCCATCTTCCCTGTTTCCCCAAGGACTCACCCACACACTAGGTCCCTGCGCTGCCCCTCATAGCTTCTCCTTTCATTTAGTTCCTGCAATAGTCCTTTAAGGCTGGTGCTATTATGACCCCATTTTGCAGATGAGGAAACTGAGGCTCAGAGAGGCTGTCACTCACTCAAGGCCACACAGCAATTAATGTCTGAGCCAGGACTTGAACCAGGGGAATCTGACTCTGGAGCCTTGGAGTGGGAAGTCAAGAGTCCTGGGTTCAGCCCCTGCATTGCTACTGACTTGCTGTGTGACCTTGGACAGAGTCTTACGCTCTCTGGTCCCTGCCAGAGCCCTGGACTTGAAGGAACTGCACAGTGCAGGGCAGCCTGGGAGACTAGGGAGAACGGAACAAGGGGGTGCAGAGCCAGCCTCCAGTTCAAACCCTTTCTCCAGAATATTGCCACAGAAGGGGGCGAGTGAAGACAGGGCTTTTATTGTCTGAATGCTATACACAGTGTTTACAAAAAGTCTTTACAGGACTTCCCTGGTGGCGCAGTGGTTAAGAATCAGCCTGCCAATGCAGGGGACACGGGTTCGAGCCCTGGTCCAGGAAGATCCCACATGCTGCGGAGCAGCTAAGCCTGTGGACTACAACTACTGAGACTGCATGCTGCAACTACTGAGCCCGTGCGCCTAGAGCCTGTGCTCTGCAACAAGAGAAGCCACTGCAATGAGAAGCCCGCACACAGCAACGAAGACCCAACAGATCCAAAAATAAATAAATAAAATAAAATTTTTTTAAAAAGTCTTTACCGAAATTATCTTCCATTTTTAAATTTCCCAGTTGCCCTCAAAGGTTGAAATTACAATTGTTTCCATTTTACATACGAGGAAGCTGAAGATCAGAGAGGTTAAGTGACTTGCCCAAAGTCACACAGCAGGTAAGTGACAGAGGCCAGATTTGTCTGAAAGCAAATGGTGCTTTTCCTGCGAGGATAAATTCTGTTCCTGGTTCAGCCAAGACAAGGCTGAAGTTTTCCCAAAAGAACTTTCCCTGAGAAAGGGGAAATAAACTCCGAAAGCAGAGAAATAGATGTGTCTGTAGAACATGTGTTTCAACTCAAACAGAGCTAAACCCTAGCTCCCGAGGAATTCGGTGTGCCCATCTGGGGGCATCTCTGGCCTGGAATAATGCCCTTCAGAACTAGCAGTTGGAGGGCAAGAGGACAGCTCAGGACCCAGAGGGCCCAGGATTGAATCCTGGCTCTACAGTGTTCTAGCTGAGTGACCCTCCCTCTCTGAGCCTCAGTTTCCCCATCTGTCCAATAGGGCAAATCGTAGCACCCTGTCCAGGTTATGAGGGGAGCTGAGGAGCTGTGTCAGTGGTCCACCTGTGAATGTTTTGGTTCTCACCCTGCCAGCCAAGATCCTCTTCATTTCCCTGCAAGAAGATCAAACCCCAGCAGTTCCACAGACAAAAGGGCCAGGGGAGCTGGAAACAAAACATCAGGGCTGTTCAGAGATAACCCTAGGCAAGGTCGTGATACAGCTTCACGGGGCTGTGAATGGTGACTCAGCCCTGACAGCAGGTGGCCATCCACCTGGTGTTGGGGCTCCTCCAATTATCAGCTCCCCCACAAAGAACGGGGCAGGAGATGGCCCTCAGAGTCCTCTGTTGACCAAGCGAATCCCTCTCCTTCTGGGCAGATCAGGGAAAGCAAGCTGGCTCAACCACCCAGGGCTGTGTGACCTGGGGCAAGCACCTGCCCTTCTCTGGGCCTCAATTTTCTCCTCAGCTACATGAATCATCATTGGTCCAGATGACTCATGAGGGTCACTCCAACTCTCCTCTGAGGTTGTCAGAAGCACACACGTCACTGAATATGATTGCCAGGCTCTGGGACAACAGACAGGAGAGGAGCCAGCCCTGCCCTTAGAGGGCCCCAGTCCACTGGGGGTAGCAGATACACAAGTAGAACATAGGGTGGTTAGTACTGATACGACAAGATCACAGCCACGGGGACTTCCCTGGTGGCGCAGTGGTTAAGAATCCGCCTGCCAATGCAGGGGGCATGGATTTGATCCCTGGTCCAGGAAGATCCCACATGCCGCGGAGCAACTGAGCCCGTGCTCCACAACTACTGAGTCTATGCTCTGGAGCCCACGAGCCACAGCTACTGAGCCCGCGTGCTGCAACTACTGAAGCCCGCGCGCCTAGAGCCTGTGCTCCGCAACAAGAGAAGCCACCGCAATGAGAAGCCTGTGCGCTGCAACAAAGAGTAGCCCCTGCTAGCCTCAACTAGAGAAAGCCCACGCACAACCATGAAGACCCAACACAGCCAAAAATAAATAAATAATAAATTTATAAATTTATTTAAAAAAAAAAGAAAACAAAACAAATTTCAAGTAGTGAGTTTAAAAAAGAAAAAGATCACAGCCACCATCGATTGATTATTAACCGTGTGCCAAGTGGTATGCCAAACCCTTTGCCCTGTTTCCTCATTTGTTCCTCACAACAAACCTACATGATAATTCCTGTTATTAACCCTGTTCTTCAGAGGAGTAAACTGAGGCCCAGAGAGGTGAAGAGTCTTGCTGGGGTCACGCAGCCTGTGGGCCAGCACTTCCGCACCCTGGAGATGTTTTGGGGGGTGGCGCAGAAAGGCCTCGGGTGGGAGGTGGGGAGGGAGGAGCAGCAGGTCCCTGAAAGCTCCTGCCTCCCCTGGAGAAGGAAGAGCAGGGCTTGGGGTTCTATTTCTGGCTTTGTGCTGACTCAGACCATGACCTTGGGTGAGTCACTTATCAACTACAGCAAGCTTAAAAGCAACTCCCTCAATAAAAAGATCCCAGCCCAAGGCCCCATTGTGGAGGAACAGAGAGGGGGAGGAATGGGTATGGTGGCTTAGAAAGGGGAAGGACAGGGAACACAGGGTGATGGTGGAAGGGCTTTCTGAACTTTGAGGTCTTGTCTGTGATGGGCCAGAGGAGGGTGAGGAAACAGCCTCAGAACCACCAGAGGGAAGCTGGCACTTCCCCGGCCCCTCCCCCTCTCCCAGCCTCCCAGACACTCCTTAAAATACATCAGTGCCAAAGCTGCTCTAGCAGCTGGAGGTGACCTAATTAAACCTGGTTCTTTCCCTCTCCCACAGCTTGTTTGCGTGTGTGTGTGTATTGAGGCGGGGGCGGGGGGGGGGGCCGCTGCCCCGGCCAATACTTGAGCTTAATTGAGACCCTTTAACTCTCCTCCTTGTCATGTCCCCAAGCTGCCCTGGGGGGCTGCTATGATTAAGCCCTTTGGGCTTCCTGGGCATTAGTGGGGGTAGGGATGCCAGGATGGGCACCACGAGATCCATGCTCACATCCCAGCTCCGCCGGGCTGTGTGACCCTGGGCAAGTTGCTTTCCCATCCTGAGTCCCCCTAGGAAGAGGTATGGACTGGTCAAAGTCACATTTAGACTGGCCGAGCTTGCATTCAAATCAATATAACCCCAAAGCCCATGAGCTTTCCAGCGTGCCGTGCCACTCATCCTGGTGACCATCATTTCACTGGCTTTGGGGCAGGGGAAGAGCTCCCCGCTCCCATTGCTTTTTGCCTCCCATCTTAATGCTCTGCATGGACAAAGGTCTGAATTGCCCCAAGCCCTCTTCCCACCAGGCTCTGGGTCGTGGTTTTGCTGGTTGTTACCAGTGGATGTGACCAGCTCAGCTAAGCCCTGAGCTCCCTCTGCTGGTGCCACTCTAGACCAGCCTGCAGGTGTCCCCTCCCCACAAGCCAGCTGTGTGGGACCCCCCAGTCCCCCCTAGGGAGGCCCCCTCCATGGCCAGTGGACTTCTGTGAACATTGGCCATCCATCTCTCTCCAGGCCTGGGAGAAACCTCTGTGGCCAAGATTGTCCCCTGACCTCTCCCAGGCTCCTGTGGGCCGGTTCCTGCTTACACCTGTCTTTGTTTTTTTTTTTGGAGGAGGGTCAGACAGATCCAGAGGGGCGGGGCAGATACGGGGAAATAGATGTTTTTGGAAAAGACTTAAAAGAAATGGTGGGGGGAGGTGGGGTAGGAGGCTGGGAGGAGGAAATATCCAGAATTTGGAGGACCCAGAGGCCTCCAGGATGGAGTCAGTTTTGGGGAACTGGCTCCCCATCCCCCAGGGGGCTGGAGACAGCCCCTTCCCAGGGAGAGGTCTCCACTGGAGCACATCCAGGCGGGCACGATGCCAGGCTCTCAGAGAGGTTGCCCACCCTCCACCCGGGCACACTTCCTCTTCCCCTCCCCCAGCCCCAGCGGATGCAGCAGTTCACACTCTGTATTTATTATTGTTCTCGCTCCGCGTCTCCCTCCCCTCTGCTTGGGAAGAGTCTGCAGGCTGGCAGATTGGCAGGAACCTGCTGTCTCCCTTCTGGGTGCCAGCATCACCCCTTATCTCCGCCTGGACTCCTTGTGCCAGGGTCAAGCCACTGAGGGACTTGGCACTAACCAAGGCTGCCTGAGTCCCTGAATCCCACGGCAGGGGACCCAGCAGCCCCTGGCTTATCACCCCTGCCCTCCAGGGGCTGCGTCCTGGCAAGGGTGGAGGTTAGAGCCAGACCAGTGGGCAAGGGAGAGGAGTGGCCTTAGGAGAGGCAAGAGTTCCTGGTGGGGTTGGCTCTGAGGCAAAGGGGAAGATAATAACACGGAGCCACCTCTCCAAGCCAATTAACACAATTATCCCCCATCACATCGGGGAAGAAATAGAGTCAGGATGAGACAGCTGCTCCAGGTCCAACTGTCTGCCTGCCCCAGATGGTCCCTCTCGACCCCCAGCCCCAGATTCCAAGGGGAAAGACCTGTTTTGCTCCCTGCTGCACTCTCTTTTCAGTGTCTGGTAGGAGCACAATGATTTCTCCAGTCATTTCTCTCCCCCTGGTTCCCAGACAGGAGGCTGCGGCTTGGCAGGTGTCTGCTGCTCTCTGCTTCTTGAGCCAGACACAAGTCCCAGACACACACACACACACACACACACACATACACACACACACACACACCCTCTCACAGGGAGCCACACAGCCTCAGCTTCCCCTGGGGGCCAGGGAGAGGGAGGGCAGGCGGCGGGATGGCCCGGTGGGCTCATGTGCTCAGCCGCCTGCCCCTCTTCTGTAAACTGAACGGGGCTGAACCAGCCCCAGGGGAGGTGCCCACCTTCCCAGAGCCCCCAAGTCGCCCCTCCCTCCTTCGCCCCTGCCAGAGCCAGCTTCCAGTGTGCCCTCGGTGTGCCCGCACGGTCTAGCCCCTTACCTCTCCCTGGCAGCTGAGGTCCTGGCACTGCCTCCTGCAGCCGGCTTCAGACTCGGCCTCTCTCGCGCGCTTGGAGCTGATGAGCAGGGGATGGGTCTGAAAGATGTGCTGTGTGTGTGACTCCGTGTGTGTGTGTGTGTGTGTGTGTGTGTGTGTGTGTGTGTGTGTGTGTGTGTGAGCATGCGGCACCTCGGGCCCCTCACTCACTCACACACGCCTTCCTCCTGACGTCAGGAAGAGCAGGAGGGAGGGACCGGGATGGGAATTTGTACTCCCTGCTTAAAGGGACACAGGGCCCCGTCTCCTCTGGCCCCGGCGCCACCTCCTGAGTCAGACGCAGGCAGTGCGAGAGAGTTAGCTGCGTCTCTCAGGGCCCTAGAGCTTCTTTTTCTGGAAAGTGGCTTTTATTGCCAGGCCAGGGTATAATTTGCCCTGCCAGGTGGGAGCCATTGCTGAGGAATGCAGAGGAGGAAGAGCCAGGGGACAGCCTGCATTCCTGGCAGTGAGGGAGCAAGTGGGGTGGTGAGTGAGTGTGCGTGTGTGGGGGGGGCGCGGGGTGGGGGGTGAGTCTGGGAGAATGGAGGCCACAGCAGGGTCCCAGGGACTCTCAGACCTCCCTCTCCCCTCTGTACCCTCTCGCGTCTCCTGCCCTCCACTGGTCTGTCCCTCACTTGGCTCTGAGATCCTCGTGAATGAACCCACGTGGGTAGGTCGCAGGAACCCATCTCTTCCTCCATCTGGCCCACAGCAGGCCCTTGAGCTATTTCTAGTGAATTGAACTGAATTGAAGAGTGAACGTTTGCTTCACACACACACACACACACACACACACACACACACAAGCACCACAGCCTGGGAAGCTCTCCAGATGCCCTGGATGTGAGTCTCAGCCCCAGTGCTTCCAAGCTGGGTGACCTTGGGCAAGTCTCTTGTGACTCTGGTCCTCCACACACTGTGTAAAGTAAGGAAGGAGGCCCTTTCTGAGGGGGCTGTTGGAGGCCCCAGTGCAGCCCCTGTACAAGCCCTGGCCTGGCGGCAGGAGGCCCCAGTGCAGCCCCTGTACAAGCCCCGGCCTGGCGGCAGGAGGCCCCAGTGCAGCCCCTGTACAAGCTCCGGCCTAGCTGCAAGAGGCCCCTACAAACTGGTTCCTCTTCCCTCTTCCCGTCCCTTCTCCTCAGCCTCGGCTTGGAAAGAAGGAAGTCTGTCCCTCACATATCTTTAGTACTGCTGACACAGCATGGCATTTTCAAAAGAAGCCTTATTAAAAAAAAAGGAGTGGGGAGTTTTAAAGGAGACAATTAAGAAAGATATAAATACCTAATAAAAATAGCTAGTAAGAGGCATTGAGGGCACCCCACCTGTCAGGCAACCTGCTTTGCCCTCATTTAAAGCTCAGGACAATCCAGCAATGTATTATCATCATCTGGATTTTGCTGGTGAGGAAAGAGTGGCTCGGGTAGGATGAGTGACTTGCCTGCATTCCTTATCTGGTTAGAGGGGTATTTGAACCAATGTGACCACTTATCCTTGCCATTCCAGTACGTCCCAGAACAATCAGATTTCTGATTCTGCAAGAGAGATGGTGATACACGTCAGCTGTTGTTACCTGAGGCCCCTGCGCAGAGGACACCATCCCCCCTTTAACTCCTCCTCTTCCTCTCTGCCTCCATCTCTTCCAAAGATAATAATAGTTTCCAAAGTGCCCGCCCAGGCGTCATCCCACCTGTTTCCTATAACAACTCTGGGAGGTTTACCTGGGTGAGGAAACAGGCTGGACAGATTGTGTCACCTGGCTCAGAAGTGACAGAGAGATGGGCCAGGGGCCTGGGCCCCAGGCTCTGGACCCATGATTTTCACACTCACCCACTTGTTCTTCTGGAGAAGGGCTGGGGCCAGGGTGGACACCTGTGATTTTCCCTGCCCACCACCCGCTGTCCCTTCTGGGGGGAAATGCCTCCCTGCTTTCACCTGGGGACTCCTCTCTCCCCTGTCTTGGTCCACAGGACCCCTGGCCCAGGACGGGCCAATCAGAACCAGAGTCAGGCCTTGGGCTGGAATGCCCGGCAGGCTCTTCTCCCGCGGCTCCTGAGTTGGTAGAGTTTCAGCCTTGGGCTGCTGGTGGCTGGGCGGTGGATTACGAGCCAGCGGAAGGGAGTGGCCAGGGAGGACCTCTCTGAGGTGATGACGCTTAAGCTGGGCCCCAAGTGACAAGAAGTATCTGGCCTTGCCACCATCTAGAGAGAACTGTGGGAAGAGGGGACGGTGTGTTAGAAGGCCCTCAGGTGGGAGTGAGCTTTGGCGTGACGGAGGACTGGGAAGGAGGCTGGTGTGGCTGGAAGGGGTGAGGGAAGGGAGAGGTAGGGTATGAGCCTGCAGGCTGGGAGGCAGGGCCTCAAAGGCCAGTTCTGAGGAGGCTGCGGCTTGGTCCGCTGCGGACAAGGCCAAGGCAAGGGCCAAGGGCCTGACCTGTCCCTTCACATCCAGCCTCCGGCCTCTGAGGCCCTCCCCGCCCCGCCAGCTGGCGAACATGTGCTGCGTGCCGTGAATGAAGGAGGCTGGGCTGAGGTTTGAAGGAGTGTTACGATTATTCTCGACAAAGACGAGAGGGCACAGCTGTTCATTCAGGAAAAGAGCAGCCCGTGGCACCAGCCACCTACCCACCAGCAGCTGAGTTACAAAGAAATCATCTGCTGAAAACCAGGGGCTCTGCCTTGGAGGCTATTTCTGTGGAAACCAAGAATTCAAAAGCTCATCTCCTCGAAAGCCTCCCTTGCCTTGTAGAGACTGTAGAGGTGGGTCACGGCAGAGCAGCCTCTCAGTCTTATTGATTCCAATCGAATTATAATCCCCATTTTGGTGTTGACTGTCAGCCCACAAGTGGGGGCCAGTTCTGGGCTTACGTGGCCTTGAATCCACATAACCCTTTAAGGTACATACACTCCTAAGGTGTTGATGCCGCTTGACAGATGCTGAAACTTAGGCACAGAGAGGTTAAGAAACTTACCCAGCACCACACAGCTGGTGATAGAGCTGGAATTAAAACACAGGAATTCTGACTTCATTACATTCTTGTTCTTTCTGCTACACCACAGTGCCTTTGCGATGTCTTCAGTTCCCTGGATGCCCTTCTCCTCCACTGTAAGACTCATCTCCAGCCTCTACTAACGATTTTACCCAGTAAATCAGAGTGGTCCTTCTCTCCTCTCTGGCTATGCCCCAGTCATCTTCTCTAATTCAACTACTGCCCTTCTGCCAGAGAAGATCTTTTCCTGCAGTTCTGACCACATCATTTGTTCATTCACTCATTCATTCGACAAATATTTACTGACTACTTACTATGTGCCAGATGGTCCAGGCTGGAAGACTGCAATGAACGAGACAGGTATATGCCTTGAATTTACAAAGCTCCTGTTTCATCTAGGAAGAGACTTTGCACAAGGTGCACAAGCAAATAAATGTATAATCACAAACTATGAAGACAACAAACAAGCAGGGTGAGACGAAGGAGACTAATAGGGCCAAGTCTACCTGCTGAGACAGAGGGCTGAGAAGGGGCCCCGTAAGCTGAGCCCAAGGCGTGAGAAGGAGCCAGCCTTGTCAAAAGCAGGGAAGAGTGTTTCCCAAAGAGAGAACAGCAAGGGAGAACTCCCAGAGGCAGGAAAGGACTCTGCATGTTCAAGGAACTTAAGGTCAGCAATGTGGCTGGAGCAGAGGCCACATTGTGTAGGGTTTGGGGGACCTGGCAAGAGGCCCGCTCCTCATCTGAAATGAGACAGTGTCGCTGGCAGCCTCGCAGCCTCATCCAGGGTAATGGTCAGGGCAGGCAGGAGGATAGAGGTATGGGAGGCTCTCCTGGTCTTGCCCCTAACCTGGAGCCTACCCTTAGGTTGGTGGGTGAGGGTCTCCTTCTGCTGTAGCTGCTAGGATCCTCTCAAGTCACTAGGAGAAGCTCTCTGTGATGGGGTGAGGGGGTCTCTGGCCCACAGCTGGCCTCCCCTGCACCCTTCCCTGAGGACCTGGGGCTGCAGCAGCCAGGCTGGCCCCCAGCTGACCTAGGTCTGGGATGGGCCGTAAGCCAGGCCTCTATCAGCCATCTGTCCACAGATGTGCGCTCCTGGACCTTGGGCCCCCAGCCTTCTCAAACCCTTAGCGCTCACCTCCGCTCTCACCTTCTGAGCCAGGCTGTCCCAGACCGCCTTGGCCAGAGGAGCAGTTCTCGCTCACTTGCTATCACATTATGCATGTGACCTTTCTCAACAGCAGTGCCTGAGGTGATCTGTATCTGTTTCCCTGTTTCCTGTTGGTCCCCCTCGCTGGAGCACAAGCCCCCAGAGCGGAGCCTCATGCACAGCAGCCCTAACAAATATCTATTGACTTTCTATACTTTGCTTCTGGCTCAAACCAGAACAGAGAGCAATGTCCTGGGATGCTTTGTTTAGGTCCCTTCTAGAATCACCGTTCCCGGTGGTCCTTAGCTATGCCTCTGCCTCCATGGAGGGCGTTTTTTTTTAACATATTTATTTTTTTTTTTTAAATAAATTTATTTATTTATTTATTTATTGTTGGCTGAGTTGGGTCTTCGTTGCTGCACGCGGGCTTTCTCTAGTTGCAGAGAGCAGGGGCTACTCTTTGTTGCGGTGTGCAGGCTTCTCATTGCAGTGGCTTCTCTTGTTGCAGAGCATGGGCTCTAGGCGCGTGGGCTTCAGTAGTTGTGGCACGCAGGCTCAGTAGTTGTGGCTCGCGGGCTCTAGAGCGCAGGCTCAGTAGTTGTAGTGCACGGGCTTAGTTGCTCCGCGGCATGTGGGATCTTCCTGGACCAGGACTCGAACCTGTGTCCCCTGCATTGGCAAGCGGATTCTTAACCACTGCGCCACCAGGGAAGCCCAAGAACAAAGTCCTTTTTGAAGATGGGAAGTCGGATAGGAGCAGGTTTGCGGGGGAGAGACGACCAGGAGTGCCATTTTGGCCCAGGTTAAGCTTGAGTTGCCAAATGGGCATGTGAGCAGTTAGGTTTGTAGACCGCGCAGGAGAGCCCACCAGTTTAGAGGTGGGTAGAGGAACCTGGGAGGTGGGAAGAGGATCCGGGTGTGTGAAGGAGGAGGGAGTGATCAGCTGGGATAAACGCTGCCCTTGAGGACTGAGAATTACCACTGGATTTGCCAAAGTGGAGGCCATTGTTGACCTTGAAAAAACAGCTTGGGTTGAGAGGTAGGGCCAAAAACCTGACGGGAGCAGGTTGAAGAGAGGACAAGAAGAGAGGATTTGGAAACAGCAAATGCAGATGACTCCTTCAAGGGGTTTTGCTGGTTAAAGGGAGCAGAAAATGGGGCTGTAGCTGGAGGGAAAGGGGGCCGAGAGGGGTTTTTTTTAAGAAGTGAAAAAAATCTTACTTGCTTTTTTTTTTTTTTTTTAAGTTTTTTTCTTTTTTAAATTATTATTTATTTATTTATTTTTGGCTGTGTTGGGTCTTCGTTTCTGTGCGAGGGCTTCCTCTAGCTGCGGCAAGTGGGGGCCACTCTTCATCGCGGTGCGCGGGTCTCACTATCGTGGCCTTTCGTTGCGGAGCACAGGCTCCAGACGCGCAGGCTCAGTAGTTGTGGCTCACGGGCCTAGTTGCTCTGCGGCATGTGGGATCTTCCCAGACCAGGGCTCGAACCCGTGTTCCCTGCATTAGCAGGCAGATTCTCAACCACTGCGCCACCAGGGAAGCCCTACTTGCTTTTTTTTTTTTTTTTTTTTTTTTTTTTTACAAGAATCACCTCTGTTTTATTTATTTACAGAGTAATGATTTAAACTGAATATATTTGGGCACAGTAAGTATTTGATGTGAAAAGCAGTTGTATCAGAATGGGCATCAGAAAAATAGCAACTCATCTGACACATAATTACTAGAAAATATTTTTCTGTCTGATCATTTAAGTGTTACAAATCCTGAGAATGTTAAACACTGAACAAACTAGGTACTACCTTATAATTAAATCTTGCTTGGAAATCATCCTTTAAAAAAATGCACTGAGGTACAAATCACCTACGTATTAAACATGAGTCTTTTACATTTTACAAAGAGTTTAAACAAATATATCAAATGATTCCAGTTCAGTGGCTCTTAAAACAGCTATTAGTCAGGTTCAAGGACACACTGTTCCACGATTTCCCGTAAGTTGGGGTTCTCCATCGCAGCTGCCACTCGCTCTTTGTCATTTATCTGCTTGTTGATATCTTCCTCTGTTGAGTGGGTTCCTTCAGAAATGTAGATTTCCAACTTATGTTTAAACGGTAAACACCGCTGAAGTTTAACTCTTAAGCACAGCCCAATAAGAGTCGCCAAAGAGCAATGAGGTACTGTTGGCGTGAACCTGATAATAACCAAATAGTCTTCTTCATTTATCTCCTGAACCTCCACACAACTTTCCGTTACCACTTCCAGTTCTTCTAAAGTATTGGGTTTCTCTGGGTCCCGGATAGTTCGAATCAAATCATAAACTTCTAGCGCTTTCTCTTCCATGATCCGGGGCTGCCGGGCAGCTCCCCGCTCAAAGAGGCCCGACAGCCATAGGACTCTGCTCAGCGTCCAGGAGAGCAGTCCGGACACCCGCTCCATCCTTACACTCCGCCATCCCTGGCGACTGTCCCACCCGAGCCACCGTCTCTCAGCAGCGAGCCTCGCGACTTATCAACTTCCTGGTCTTCAAACGGGCCAAGACAAGCCTAAAGGTCCAGGGCAGCAGAGAATAGCCCTACTTGCTTTTTTAAATTTGAATTTTATTCAGTTTTGAATTTGAATAGGTAATATGTTCCTGTGATCCCAAACATCAAAGATTCTGAAGGGCATTTGAAAAAAAAAATCTCCTTCCTACCGCTGTCACTCTCCCACACCCCTCAGGCATTCAGTTCCTTGCCCTGGAGACAGCCAGCGTAATTAGTCCCAGAGCACACACTCGTGCACGCGTGCACACACACACAGTATTATTTTTCTCCTTTGTATATGAATAGTAACATCCCATATAGACCGCTCTGTGCCTTGCATTTTTTAACAATATATTCTGAATATCATTCTATCTCAAGACAGAGAGCATTCGCATCCTTTATTATGGCTTTGCATTATTTCCCTCTATGGTACACCGTGTATATTTTTTCATCCAGTCTTCCACTGATGGACAATCATTTGAGATGGGTTCTATCATTACCTCCATTTTACAGAGAGGCAAGGAGGCGCTGAGAGGTTCACCGGCTCCACCACGGTTGCTAGCTAGTGTGCTGCGGCCTGGGAACTCCATGCCCTTAACCACCACTGCTCTCTCCTCCTCCTACTGGATTAGTTTCCAACCCTATTTCTCCTTCACTCCTACACTCTTAGCAATTATTTTGCTATCGTTTTGTTCATTCAAATAGCACATATTTACAAGCGCTGACCTTGTGCCAGGCACAGGGCTAGGCCCTGAGGATGCGGAGGGACAGGACAGAGAGAAGTCCTCTGCTGTCGAGGAGCTTGCAGACTAAGTCTTTGTGTGTTTTTGTAAGCTACCTCAAAGCTTCTGTGGAAGGACGCAGAGAATTAATAAGGAAGCCTGGTCCTTGTTTTAACTAATGAGGAAAGCAGTCATGCCAACAAATCACTGTTGCAATCCTGAGAGCTGAATACCATAAAAAAAGCCTGGGAACTCTGCAATTCTGGCCTCATCCCCTGAGCCTGGCCTTCCTCCAGTTTCCCATCTCAGTGAAAGGCCTTAGGCGTTGTCTCCTCCCACTTCCGTCCACAGGTCCTCCACCCTATCTCTGAGAGCACCCCCTGAAGACCTCTGGACTCGGCCCAACTTTGCTCTCCATGACTACCAGCTTGCTTGGGCCTTCTCTTTCAGGGGCCACCCAGTAATTTCCTACCTGGTATTCCTGTCTCCACACCAGCCCCTTCCCATCCACTGTCCCTCCAGCTGATGTGTCACTATGTCATTTCCCCGTTCTGACCTAGAAGGTGCTGCCCTTGGGCTAATGTGGTGGCGGCATAGCCCAGTGGTTAGGATGATCATGGGCTCTGGAGCCTGAATCCCAGCTCCGCTACTTATTAGCTGTGTGACCTTGAACGACCCACTTAACCCCTCTTTGCCTTAGGTGAGGCAAAATGAGATGAGATAAATGATAATGAGATAAATTAGATAACAATGGTAATAGCTCCTACCTTATACAGCTGTCGTGAGGATTAAAAGTTAATGGATATTATAATAATAAGGCCCTTGTGACCTGGACCCTGTCTAGGTCTCCAGTCTCACCAGTTTTCATCTCCCCTATAAACTTTTGGATCCCTGAGAGAGCATCAAATCCTCCGGCCCCGCCCTCCCTCTCCTCCCTGCAACCCCTCTGAGCTGAAGCTGGGCCTGGGAACCAGTTCTTCTTCCCCACTGGATCTCTAACAGCTGTAACATAGTGTGTTGGATGAATGAATGAGAAAGGTATTGCATTTGGGTTCCAATGGATGAGTAGGAGTTTTTCAGGTAAAGAAGTGTTCAAGGTTGGGCTATATAAAAGGGCTTGCTCCATCCTTCGGGCTGGAAACTCCCGGTGCCAGGAGGACGGAAGGGAGGTGAGGCTGGAGGGGAAGGCTGGGTTTAGTCCAGAATTTATGCGTGGACAAAAGATATTCATGAAGGGAAGGCTTTTGTGACTGTGTGGGGGTCAGTTGCAGGAAGGACTTGAGGGCAGGAGCTGGGATGTGTGGTGGCTAAGCTCCAGAGCAGCAATGAAAAGGCCTTCAGGGCAGTAGCTGTGGGAATGGAACGAAGAAGGAAAATTTGAGAGATATTTGAGAGGAAGAAATAATGATCTCCTAAACACTTTTTAAATTTTTATTTATTTATTTATTTATTTTTGGCTGCATTGGGTCTTCGTTGCTGCGTGTGGGCTTTCTCTAGTTGCGGAGAGTGGGGGCTACTCTTCGTTGTGGTGCACGGGCTTCTCATTGCGGTGGCTTCTCTTGTTGCGGAGCACGGGATCTAGGCGCGCGGGCTTCAGTAGTTGTGGCACGCGGGCTCAGTAGTTGTGGCACGCGGGCTCCAGAGTGCAGGCTCAGTAGTTGTGGCACACGGGCTTAGTTGCTCCGCGGCATGTGGACAAGGGCTCGAACCCGTGTGCCCTGCTTTGGCAGGTGGATTCTTAACCACTGCGCCACCAGGGAAGTCCCGTCACTGAAGTTTTTGCTTTGTTTTGTTTGTCCCAATATATTATCACTTTTCAGTTGAGATGTAATCTGCCTACAATTAAATGCAAAGATCTTAAGTGTTGAGCTGGATGGGTTTTGACAATTATATACAAATATATACAATTATATACATCTCTGTAACCAGCCGCTAAAAGAAGATACAGAACATTTCTATCATCCGAGAAAGGTCCCACCAGTCAATTCTCTCCGTTTCCAGAGTACTGTAGGGTCTAAGCATATTGTGTTTGCGTTTGATCACTCTGGCTGCAGTGCACAGGACGGCCCGAGGCCAGCAAGGAGAGTACTTACCGGCTGGGCGAGAGATGACTGGATTGCACTGAGGTCGCCTAGCAACCTGAGAGCGTTGTCCGAGGGTTGACAGCTGCGCCTGCGGCAGGGAAGGCCCCACCCCACCCAGGCCCCGCCTCCGCCCCGCCCCGCCCCGCGCATGAGCCGGTAGGCAGCTCCGCCCCGCGTCGGGGGGCGGGCCGAGGATTCTTATTGGTCGGTCCTCCGGAAGCTACCGGATTCGGAATCTCGCCCAAAGTCTTGCTGGCGCCGGCTGCGTGTGGGTTTGTGGTGCGTGGCGCTTGGCGAGGGCTGTGTGTGGCTGGCCGCGCACCCCTCCCGCTCGACCCCGAGACCCTGCGGCTGAGCCTCATTTTCCTCTTTTTGTAGTAGCGGAGCACGCCCCGCACGGGGCACCCCTATGGTGCAGCCCCATTGCTGGCCTGGGGGCGGGTCGCAGCTATTGGGACGGGACGGAGCGGGCTCGGGGATCCCCACCCCCCCAGGCCCCGGTGCGTGACTGGCCCACCCGTTCCCAGAGCCCCCCTCGCAGGCCGGGATGTTCGTCCTGGTGGAGATGGTAGACACCGTGCGGATCCCCCCATGGCAGTTTGAGAGGAAGCTCAACGACTCCATTGCCGAGGAGTTGAACAAGAAGTTGGCCAACAAGGTACTGGGTCCACGGGGTCGCGGGCAGGCCTTGGCACGGGAGGGCCCAGCACTGCCTACCCGCCCGCTGCCGGCCTGGCCATGCCGAGCCTTGGAGTTGGGCAAATAGCTTAACGTCTCAGAATTCGGTTTCTAAGCCTGTGCATGGGATGGGGGTAATCCTTAACCCACTAGGATGTTGGCAGGAATCAAAAGAAAAACTGGGTTTGAAAAAGGCCTTGTAACTGGGAATTGCTAGCGTCCCCACTTCCAAATTACTTTGCAATCTAGGGCGAGTCCTTTACCCCCTCTGGGCCTCAGTTTCCATTTGTAAAATGGAAATAATAATTGCTGTCCAACCATGCATTGCTTCTGTGAAGATGGATGGTAGTTTAGCTGTAAGGAGGTTTATCCATTCATTCCTGCAAAAAAATGTTTGTGCACCTTTTATGCGCCAGGCTAGCATGCCTTAGTGCTGGGTCCTCAGAGGCCTTCCCATGGCCTTTTCTGAAGCAGCCCTGCCTCTGCAGTTATTCTGTGCCATATCACTCTTTCCTTCTTAGCACTTACCACTCTTTTCTTATTTGTTTACTTGGTTACTGTTTTTCTCTTTCCCTCTCCATGAGGGTAAGTGACTGTTGTCTTCTTCCCCACGGTATCTCCCATATTTATCCAGAGTCTGGCACAGAGTAGATGTTCCATAATTGTTTATTAAATGAATAAAACAGACAAGTTTCTGCTCTGTAGTGTGGTGGGGAAAGCTGATATGGATGAGAGACTCCCACAGTTGAGTGTGTGATGAGAAGTTGAGGTAAATGTTATGAGAACAGGTGTTCACAAGCCGGTGGAATGAAGGAACTTCATCTACAATGAAGGAGACAAGAGGGTTTGCTAGGGAGGTGGTGCTTGAGCTGAGATCTGGTGGTGAGGAAGAACTAACATAGGGGATTTGTTTTTTTTGAGGGGGGAGGTTCTGGGCAGAGAGTAGAGCTGTGCAGGAAGCAGAAACAGCATGTGCAAAGGCCCTGTGGCAGGAGGGAATATTGCACCTATCATGGCATGGAGGGGCTGGTGTGGCCTGGGCAGACGGAGAGAGGAGAGGTCAGGCTGGAAAGTGGTGGGAGCCAGGTCATACAGGGCCTGCAGGACTTCATCGAATAATGGTCTTCATCTGTAGAACAGCTGGAGGTGGTAGGCTGAGAAGGAGAGAGCCGGAGGAAGATTGGCTGGCTGTAGGCAGGAGGCAGGTCCCTTCCATAGAGGCTGAAATCACAGAAGGTGGAGTGTACAGACCTGGGGAGTTGTTGTTGGTGGAGAGAACTCATGGAGTCCTTAGTGGATGGTGTCTGATTACTTTGTGAGGTAAAGGGAGAAGGGGCCTCTAAAGGACAAAGAGAAAAGGTGTGAAAATTACAAGAAGGGAATGTAGTCCTTTTGTGATGCAGGTCCTTCTCTGACCTGTTCAGACAAGTATTTCTTTTTTTTTTTTGGCCACGCTGCGAGGGTTGCAGGATTTTAGTTCCCTGACCAGGGATCGAACCCGGGCCCTCAGCAGTGAAACAGCTGGACTGCCAGGGAATTCCCAGACAAGTATTTCTGTATTTGAACCATTGAGTCATTTGAGAGGAGGCCACGCAGAAGAGGTCCAAGGTCCAGCCAAGGGTACACATCTCCTTGTGCTTCCAAAGCCAGCCGACTCTGCCTCATTGCCCTGAGGTCTGGCCAGGACTCTGAATTCTCTGAGCTTCTTGCTAATCCTTGAACAGTCCTGCAAGGTCTCTAATTGGGAGGTGATGACGCTGGTGTCAGATAAACAGACACCAAGCGGCTAGTCCTTTGCAGCTTATGGAGTGGAGATGGGTCATGGGATGTCCTCTGCCTGTTCTCTGCCCAGTTTCAGGGCCTCCCATGTGTCACTCTGCCAGCCTCAGTCCCTGTGGCCACATCTGTGTGTCCGAGACTTTGTGAGCAGAACAGCGGTTAGCTGTGGTCTGACACTTTAAACTGTGAGCTCTAGTATGGAACCGGGGCCTTGGAAAGTGTAGGTTTAACCAGGGGTTCTCCACCACTGATGCTTATTAGTAATGATAATGATCCTTGATTGGTGATTGTTATTTCTAGCAGGTGAGCCGGCTACTGAGCTAGGTGCTTCGCAGCTGTTCTCTTGATTTAACAACCCCACAGCCTGGTATGTCCATTTTTGCAGATGGGGAAACTGAGGCTCAGAGAAGTGACCTTGGAGGTCACACAGGGAGTGGTGGAGCTGGCATTGTAACCTGCATCTGTCATGTCACCAAAGACCTTGTTCTTTCCAGAGCTCAGCATCCTCCCCGAGTTCCTTTCCTCAGGCAGTGCCCCAACGCATTTCCAGCTGTAAAACGGGGATAATCATACCTGCCCGGTGGGGGGGCGTGGGGGGGGTGGGGGTGGATCTCAGGAGAGACTGCGCAGGGAGCTGGGCCTCGAGGTTACTGGCTGTGTACACGGATGCCCACAGGTCGTGTACAACGTGGGACTCTGCATCTGTCTGTTTGACATCACCAAACTGGAGGACGCCTATGTGTTCCCGGGGGACGGTGCATCACACACCAAAGGTGGGTGCCCTCCTTCTGGGCATTGGGTTTCTTGGGGCTCAGTTTTCTGTAGGGGGAGTCCTGGTCAGGGTGTTGGGAGACCTGGGGCCTAGTCCTGACTCTGCCAGGAATTTACTGGGTGATCACGGGCAGAATCTTCCCCTTTCCGGGCCTCGGTTTCCTGTCTATAAGAAGGGGAGGTAGACAAGGTGATTCTCAAGGCTTCTCCAGCTCTGAGATTGTGGCTCTGTGTCTGTGTCCCCTTTGGTCTTGTGTGTTATATGAGCCCTGCTCTGCCTGGCTCTCAGGCTGCTCAGGTAGGGGGGGTGGACAGATAGTGGAAGACAGTTGGAGTAGGCATTGCTAGCTTAAAAGTGGGGAGAGCGGAGGGGAGCACAGCTGCCCCTCTTGGGGAGGTGGCTGGTTGGGGGTGGGAGACTTTGAGGGACACCAAGACATAATGGTTAAAAGTGTGGCCTCTAGGTTTAAATCCCAACTCTGCTACTTATTTGCTGTGTGTCCTGAGCAGAACATGTAACTTCTCTGTGCCTCTGTTTCCTCTTCAGTAAAATGCAGTTAACAGACTTTATTTTTTTATTTTTTTTAACAGTAGACTTTATTGTTGTGAGAATTACTAAGTTAATATGTGCAAAGCTCTCAGGACAGGACCTTGGCACAGAGCGAGTGCTTGACGGCTCATCGATTTGAATTGTTTCTCCGATTCTGTGGGTCAGCTCGGTGGTGGTCTTCTGGGCTGGCTTGGCCAGGGCTGGATGGTATAGGGTGGTCTCGTGTGTCTGGTGGTTGGCAGACTGGTTGGATGGGGGGCTTCGGCTGGGTTTCACATCTCTGCTTGGTGTGGTGTCCTCTTTCAGTAGGTAGACTGGGCACCAAAGCACAGGTGCTTTTCAGGCCTCTGCTTATATCCCATTGGCCAGAGCAGGTCACATGGCCGAGGCCAGAGTCAAGGGATGGAGAAGGGCTTCCTCTGGATGGGAGGCGCTGCGGTCACATTGGCAGGGGATGTGCACCCTGGATGGGAGGGAGGAGTAGAGGGCGGGTCACCTTGAGGAGAGGGCTCAGGGAGGAAGCGGGGTGTTCTTCTCTCCCCTGCCTGGACAAACCAGATCAGAAGCAGAGGGCAGGGGCGCCACTGAGGTGGTTCGGGGCTAGTCAGGGTGTAGGCATGCCTCTCGCGGTCCGCTGGGCGCTCGCCCGCCTGCCCCAGACCCTCTGAGTCAGAATCTCTGGGGAGGGGCCTGCAGGGATTCTCACACGAGGCCGCGTTTCAGGAGCCCTGCCCCGGCCCGTACTGGGGGGGTCAGCCTCGGCACAGAGATGTCCGAGCGTTCCAGAATGTGCCGTGAGGCTGCCTGGTGTGTATGCCCAGGAATCCAGAGACTTAATTAGTTCTCACGGATGCCGTTGAGCTCTGGAGAGCTGCGTGTGGGGACCAGGACGGTTTCGTTAGCAGGAAGACCAGCGGGTGATGTGGACACAGGGCCACGAGGGCTCTGAGGCCAGTCTCTGTCGTGGGACAGGGGCCTTGCTGTCCAGGAGACAAGCGGTCAGGGGGCCAGAACTTCAAGAAAAACTCAGAGAAAAAAGTTAAATATGAGGAAATTCTGTCCATTCATTTGGTTGTGTCTGCTGCTTGGTGTAGGACTTCACTGCTGGTTTTCTTATCCACCCCGCTTCACCCTGGGTCCCCTGCATTCTTGGGAACGAGGTACAGGAGTAGAGCCCAGGGTTAGGCCTGTCACACAGACCCGGAGTTGAATCCTGGCTCTGGCCCCCCTGCGTGGGGACCTCAGGCCGGTGACTACCTTCCTCAGCCACACTTTCCTCATCTGTAAAATGGGGTTAACACTTGCGGCTACAAGGCCCCTCAGGGCCCGTCGAGCATCGCGCAGGGCGAGTCGTTGATCTGTGGTGGGGATCGGTGGCCAGGCTACGAGGCTGAGCACGAGCCCAGGCCCCCCCTCCCGCCACTGCCTCGCCAGGGCTGTGGCCAAGGGTGTTGCCGAGCGGGGCTCCGCACCGGGCCTCTGCCTTTGCTTAGAGGATTATTCATTTGCCAGTTGCCTTCTACTTCTTTCTATTTCTCCTTCTACCCAGGCCAGATTACTTTACCTGTCTCTCTGAGACTCACTTCTGGAAAAATGGTGTAATGATAATAGTACCCGCCTCACACAGCCCTTGCGAGGAATAAACGAGAAAAACCACGGGAGGCCTTTGGTCCGGTGCCTGGCACATAGCAGGCGCTCACGACATCTTAGCCTTTGTGACTGGTAACACTGGCCCCGACTGGCCAGCCTTATCCCTTGTCACTTAGGGTACCTTTCCTTGGCACCAGCCCTGTGTTCTCCATGCCCGCCAGGCCGGCTGGACCTGCCTCCTGCCCCCGCCTCTGGCTGAACTGGGGCCCCGCTCTGGGCTCTGGAGCAGCCTGTTTTTGTGCCCACCGTTTGCTTTGCTCTTCTCCCTTGTTTTTTAAGTTGTGATAAAACACATATAACATAAAATTTACCATTTTTAGTGTATAGTTCGGTGGCATTCAGTGCATTTACATTGTTGTGTGGCCATCACCACCATCCATCTCCAGAACTTTATTGTCTTCTTTTTTTTTAAACTTATTATTTTTTAAAATTTTATTTTATTTATTTATTATTTATTAATTTATTTTTTATTTATTTATTTTTGGCTGCGTTGGGTCTTCGTTGTTGCTTGCGGGCTTCCTCTAGTTGCGGTGAGCAGGGGCTACTCTTCGTTGCCATGTGCAGGCTTTTCATTGCAGTGGCTTCTCTTGTTGTGGATCATGGGCTCTAGGCGCGTGGGCTTCAGTAGTTGTGGCACGTGGGCTCTAAAGCACAGGCTCAGTAGCTGCAGCACACAGGCTCAGTAGTTGTGGCTCGCGGGCTCTAGAGCGCAGGCTCAGTAGCTGTGGTGCACGGGCTTAGTTGCTCCACGGCATGTGGGATCTTCCCGGACCAGGGATGGAACCCGTATGCCCTACATTGGCAGGCAGATTCTTAACCACTGTGCCACCAGGGAAGTCCCTTTGTTGTCTTCTGAAACTGAATCTCTGTCTCCACTAAACAACAGTTCCCCATCCCCCGCCCCCCAGACCCTGTCCACCACCATTCTACTTTCTGTCTCTATGAATTTGACTACTCCACGTACCTCATGTGAGTGGAATCATGGTATTTGTCCTTTGTTGAAACTCACCATATCCTGAGGCAGCCCTACTTATCCTGGGACAAGGTTTCCTCGAGCCTACAACTAAGAACGGGTCTTCCTCTTCTTACTGGTCCTTCAGACCCATCCTTTTTGACTTTCCAGTCTTCCCACCTGCAGGCTAAACATCCCTAGAACTTCAGATGGGGGTCTTGGGAGGTGGCCCGCAACATAGCACCATCCCAGCTGACCCTCCAGCTGGTCTGTGGCCTCCTATTTTTTTTTTTTTATAAATTTTTTTTAATTTAATTAATTAATTAATTTATATTTTTTTATTTTTGGCTGTGTTGAGTCTTCGTTTCTGTGCGAGGGCTTTCTCTAGTTGCGGCAAGCGGGGGCCACTCTTCATCGCGGCGCGCGGGCCTCTCACTGTCGCGGCCTCTCTTGTTGCGGAGCACAAGCTCCAGACGCACAGGCTCAGTAGTTGTGGCTCACGGGCCTAGTTGCTCCACGGCATGTGGAATCTTCCCAGACCAGGGCTCGAACCCGTGTCCCCTGAATTGGCAGGCAGATTCTCAACCGCTGCGCCACCAGGGAAGCCCTATTTTATTTTATTTATTAATTTTTTTGGCCATGTGGCATGTGGGATCTTTTTTTTTTTTTTTTTTAATTTTTATTTTATTTTATTTTGTTTATTTTTTTTTTGGCTGTGTTGGGTCTTCATTGCTGCGCGCGGGCTTTCTCTAGTTGCGGTGAGCGGGGTCTACTCTTCATTGCGGTGCACAGACTTCTCATTGCGGTGGCTTCTCTTATTGTGGAGCACGGGCTCTAGGGTGTGCGGGCTTCAGTAGTTGTGGCACGTGGGCTCAGTAGTTGTGGCTCGCGGGCTCTAGAGCACAGGCTCAGTAGTTGTGGCGCACGGGCTTAGTTGCTCCGCGGCATGTGGGATCTTCCTGGACCAGGGCTCGAACCCGTGTCCCCTGCATTGGCAGGCGGATTCGTAACCACTGCGCCACCAGGGAAGGCCAGGCATGTGGGATCTTAGTTCCCCGGCCAGAGATCGAACGTGTGCCCCCTGCAGTGGAAGCATGGAGTCTTAACCACTGGACTGCCAGGGAAGTTCCCTTCCTTTTTGTTTTTTAATTGAGATATAATTCACATACTATGAAATTCACCCTTTTAAAGCATACAGTACAGTGGCTTTTAGTATATTCACCAGGCTGTGTGACTATCACCACTGTCTAATTCCAGAACATTTTCATCACCCCCAGAAGAAACACCATACTTATTAGCAGTTACTCCCCGCTCCGCCAGCCCCTGACAACAATTAATCTACTTTTTGTCTCTGGATTTGCCTATTCTGGACGTTTCATATGAATAGAATCATAAAATACGTGGCCTTTTGTGATTGGCTTATTTCATGTAGCATAATATCCTCAAGGTTCTTCCATGTTGTTGCATGTGTCAGTACTTTATTCCTTTTTGAGGCTGAATAATCTTCCACTGTATGTATATATCACATTTTGTTTATACATTCATCTGTTGTCGGACACCTGGGTGGCTCACCATTTGCTTCTGGATGTAATTGTTCCAGCCTCGAGCTCCCTGGGCACAGGATCATGTGTCGTCCTGCCCCTGCAAGCCCAGTGCCCAAATCGGGCCTGGCACAGACCTGGCAGAGGCTCCATGGGGATTTATTAAAATGAACTGATGTTGGGTCATACAGGGGACAGGATTTTTCCATACTGTGCATAAGTGACATCTGCTCTCTCCGAGGTCAGCATGCGGCTCTCCCATCTTGAGAAGGCTCAGACGGCTTGTGTTTGTCTCCTCCCAGGGAGGGAGGGGGCACCAGCTGCCTCCTCTCCTTTTCCCACGCTCTCCTGCCTGGTGGAGCCATGGGGAAGCAGCCTGGTGGGGAGCTGGGGGCCAGGTGGACCCTGCTGTCCTCGGGGTGAGGCTGCCAGACCAGGCAGCTGAGGGCACTGGTAGCAGAAGCCTGTTTGGGGATTAAACCTTTCTGAGGAAGGCAGATGCAACCCAGTGGTCCTGTCTCATGGTTCAGAAAGACTTGGGGTCTCCCCTTGGCAGAACAGCTGTGTGACTGTGAGCAGGTAACTCAGCCTCTCTGAGCCACTTGCTCATGCTCACACCGGGGAAGCATGACATCTGACACAGGTGGATTGTGATGGGCACTGGGCGACTGCCAGGGGGCAGCCTTATGGTTATTTACTAGCCCTGGCGGAATTCAGGCCCTAGACACCACCTTTGGGGCTCGGTGGACACCCCCTTTGGGGCGCTCAGCAAGGGGCAGCAGTGATGGAGTGACGGCTTCTGCCAGGCTGTGGAGTCAGAGTCTGTGATGTGGGCACAGACCTTACCTGATACTTTTCTTGGGGTCAGGTGAGTAGGGACCACGTAGGACAGGACCTGAGAACCCACAGAGGCATTTTTGCTGGTTTATTGGCTCCTCCCCCACCCCAAATTCCAGAGCATTTTTAGCATCCTGTTCCAGGTCAGAGCTATGCCTGGGGCAAACTTTGCCAATCAGCGAGAGATGGGGGAACTTGTTTCCAAACCTGGTTCTCTTTGCCAGTTGCTTCTGCCCTTGTTAGAATTTAAAGGAGAGAGCCTGGGCTTCCCTGGTGGCACAGTGGTTATGAATCCGCCTGCCAACGCAGGGGACATGGGTTCGAGCCCTGGTCCGGGAAGATCCCACATACCGCGGAGCAACTAAGCCCATGCGCCACAACTACTGAGCCTGTGCTCTAGAGCCCACAAGCCACAACTACTGAGCCTACGAGCCACAACTGTTGAAGCCCGCACGCCTAGAGCCCGTGCTCCACAACAAGAGAAGCCACCACAATGAGAAGCCTGCACACCGCAATGAAGAGTAGCCCCCGCTCACCGCAACTGGAGAAAGCCCGCGAGCAGCAACGAGAACCCAACGCAGCCAAAAATAAAAATAAATTTTTTAAAAAAAGAAAAAAAAGAACAGCCCAGTAATTGTAAAAATAAATAAATAAGTAAAGGAGAGAGCCTGGAGGAAGGCTGGAATTGACTTTGGAGTCATTGCTGGCCCAGAATCTGAGCTCAGGTGTGACTGATGGATTTGGGAACTGAGCCTCAGTTCCAGGGCCAGTGCTGCCGGCCTCTTACAGGGGCCAAGTTGTGGCCTCGCCGGGGACGGGGCCGAGGGTCCCTCCGGCTTAGCTAACAGCTCTAGGCCCACGGACGCCTGGCGTGGGCTGCTGTGTGGCTTCCTGGTGCCGCCACGGGGTCAGCATGCCAGTGAGTGAGTGTGGACACTGGAAAGCACGGGCCACCCCAGTTGGAGCAGCCCTTCCTCATGACCTGCTCATCACCGACGTGCTTTCTTCATTTCCAGTTCACTTTCGCTATGTGGTGTTCCATCCGTTCCTGGACGAGATTCTGATTGGAAAGATCAAAGGCTGCAGCCCGGAGGGAGTGCACGGTAATGTTGGCCCTGAGTCCTCACATGAGACCCGGGAGCACGCTGGGGGCAGATGGCGGGGCTAGCCCTCCTCCCTTTAGCTTCTGTGCTGGGCCGCGTGGTCAGGGGAGGGGTCACATAGGGAAAGAGAACCTTCCTGAGCTGTCCGAGCAGCTTGTGCGCAGGGGGGATGCTCAGCCCCCCATGCTGTAACTGTGAGGACCTCGGCCAGCTGGGGGCCTTCACTGGGAGGCCGTGCGTCAGGACCTCAGGGCAGGCACTGGAGCTGGCAGAGGTGACTCGGGGCCCTCGGCATCCGCCGGTCCCTGCTGTGCAGTGTCCACCTCGGGTTTGGGTGGCTGCTCAGGCTGTGGCAGAGGCGTGGGGCTCCGGGGTGGGGACGGGGCCCAGGGTTCCATGGGCAGCACAGGGTAAGGGCTTGCTTGTCCATTCTGAGCCCCGTCTCATGCTGTCACCTGCGTGTCTTCCAGTCTCTCTAGGGTTCTTCGATGATATTCTCATTCCTCCAGAGTCGCTGCAGCAGCCGGCCAAGTTGTATCCTCCCAAGGTTAGAGTGGGTCATGGAGGAGCTCGGGCCTCTCCAAAGGAAGGTCCTCACTCTTCGAGGTGGCCTTGGGTCCTGTGACCTGATGCTGCTGGCCTCTGCCCCCCCCTCCAGCTTGCATTTTGCTCTAGAAGCACTGACCTGCCTGTGCTTCTCACACTGACCGTGGCGTCGGCACACCTGCGCCTCCATCTGGACTGTCAGGCCTGGTTCCAGCTGACTTCGCTTAGGTTGTCCCTCCAGGAGTCATCTCAAAGGTCACCTCCCTCTAGAGGCCCGCCTGACTGGCCCACCTCCCCCCCTCAGCTAACATTTGAGGGCTTGGCTCTGTGGGCCCTAGGCTGGTTGAAGATTCCCTCTGCTGGCTCCCCCATTGTCCCTGTCCCGGCCCTTGCCTGCTGCACTGGGGTTGCTGTTTCTGTGGGTGCTCACCGAGACCGCTCACCAGGAGGGACCCCATCTTGTCCCGACTGTACCCGCAATGCCCAGCATGGGACCTGGCGCAGAGGGGCAGGACCCATCTGTGGGGCTGCCACTAGAGGGCAGCATATCTCTTCGGTGTGGGCTCTGCTGATTGGAGGGGGGCCATCCAGCAGAGCCGGCAGTAGGGAGCCAGGGTGCGTGTGTGTGCGCGTGCGCGTGCGCGTGTGCAGGGCAGGGGGCAGGGTCTGTGTGTGGCTCTGGAACTTGTCAGAAAACCTGGCCCAGGCTGGCCTGTCCCTCAGCCTGGTGACCTCCCATCCTGTCGTGTCCTCTTGGAAACTGGGCAAGTCCTTGGGCTGCCTGCTGTCAAGAGTGTCCTGAGGCACGGAGAGGGATGTGGAATTGCACTATGCGGAGACCACTGGCCAGCTTCAGCGAGCACTCGGGCCGACCCGAGGGTCCTGTGGAAAGCACTTTCCACGTGTGCTGTTTTATTGCCTCCCCACCGCAGCCCTGGGGCACAGGCCTTACTGTAATCTGTTTTACAGATGGGGACCCTGAGGCACTGAGAGCTTGGGCCTGGCCCCTGGTGGGTGGTGGAGCTGAGGTTTGCACTTGGCAGTCGGCCTCTGAGAGGACACACGGGCAGAGTCAGACCCCAGGCGCCGAGGGGCTGTGGTCACTCCATGTTGAGGCGGCGCTCGCGCTGTGCTCTGGAGCCTCCTTCCTGCTCTGATGTCCCCTGGTGCCTGCCCGGGGTCCGTGTCCCCAGCCTGGGTCCTGGTGCCCAGGAGATCCAGCCACTCACTGGGCCGGCCCGACCCTGCCTCTCGCACACGGCGCTGGGCCTGCTTTTCCTGTGACTTCCCAAAGCATCTCAGCCTGGGATTGGATTTTCCTGGGGTGTGCCGTGGGAGGACCCCCCAACACTCGGGACTCCCCTGTGGCCTGGTTTTTGCCTTGACCCTGCGCCCTGCCCAGTGACGAGGCGGAGCAGGTGTGGGTGTGGGAGTACGAGACGGAGGAAGGAGCGCACGACCTGTACATGGACACCAGCGAGGAGATCCGCTTCCGGGTGGTGGACGAGAGCTTTGTGGACACGTCCCCCACCGGGCCCAGCTCGGCCGATGCCGCCTCTTCCAGCGAGGAGCTGCCAAAGAAGGAGGCTCCGTACACGCTTGTGGTGAGCTGTCCTGATGAGACTGCGGGGAACCGCGGGGCGGGAGGACCCAGCAGGTCAGGGTGCAGGTCCCTGTTGTGGGGTCTTGGGCGGTACCTTCTCCCTGGGGAGCCCCATTTCTGCAGGCCAGGGCAGCGGTAATTCTTTTTTTTTCCTTATAAATTTATTTATTTATTTATTGGCTGCGTCGGGTCTTTGTTGCTGTGCGCGGGCTTTCTCTAGTTGCAGCGAGTGGGGGCTACTCTTGGTTGTGGTGTGGTGGCTTCTCCTGTTGCAGAGCATGGGCTCTAGGCACGCGGGCTTCAGTAGTTGTGGTACACGGGCTCAGTAGTTGTGGCTTGTGGGCTCTAGAGCGCAGGCTCAGTAGTCGTGGTGCCCGGGCTTAGTTGCTCCGCGGCATGTGGGATCTTCCCAGATCAGGGCTCGAACCCATGTTCCCTGCATTGGCAGGCGGATTCTTAACCACTGCGCCTCCAGGGAAGCCCAGGGCAGCAGTAATTCTTGCAGCGAGGTCGTAAAGCTGCCATGGCTGTTGGGGAGGGCAGGGGAGTCAGACCCCTGCCCACGAGAGGGATGACACCAGCAGGACAACAAGGCTGTGGGTCAAGGGGCTGAGAGAGGAAGAAACCAAGGGAGGGGTGGTGACCCCCAGGGCTGCTCCCACTACAAACCCACACGGCCTGAGGTGACAGGGAAGCTACGACCTGCCAGATCTGACTTGGGTCCCTTTTGTCTTTTACCCTCATGAAGCCAGACAGTGAGCGACACATGACAAAAGTGGGATTTCAGGGGCCTGCTGGTAGGGTTTTCTGGTATAACGTGGGCCCCAGGTTGTTCACTTTTAGGGCAGCTGTGTCTTTGTCAGGTTTGTGGGTGGCCCAAGGCTTCCCCTCTGCGTGTGTTTGGAGGCTGGGGCTCAAGGTTACTAGGCCTTTCTGGCAGAACTAGACCACGAGTGGCTCCAAAGCCAGGCCCAGGACTGGTCTGCTGGTGCCTGTGTGGGCCAGGCCTGGGGGCGAGGGGTGAGGGGCTGTACCCTCGGTAAACCAGCACTTTCCTTACACGCCTCAGGAGAGGCTGGGGCAGGAGAGGGGAGTCTGGACCAGCTGGGAGTGCCGGTGCAGCTCCTGGATGTCCCCAGAGCCTCCTGGCTGGGGTGTGCCCCACCCTCCCTTTGGCCTGTGCTGGGCGCCTAAAAGGAAGGGCCCCCTTTGCCTCCTGTCCAGGTTGGCTCCAGCTCCAAAGGTAGATGAAACATGCCTGTTCTCTCTCTACCCCTGGCAGGGCTCCATCAGTGAGCCGGGCCTGGGCCTTCTCTCCTGGTGGACCAGCAGCTAGCACTGGGGCTGGACGCTGGACCCTGCCCAGTCCTTGGGAAGGTGGTTCTGCAGACGCCGAGGAGCAGCCGGTGCCCTGCCAGGTTGTCCCCTCCCCTCCTCCTCCCAGACCTACCCCGCTAAGTCCCACCGTCCACATGGACTTCGCCTGTCAGTGACAACAAAGATATTTAATAAATGATGGCCGCATCGGTTGGGAGAGCCACCCTTGTCTCAGTGTTTTAAGGTTACCGAGTTGCCACAGCTGGGACAGTTCCTCACCCCAGATCACTTCTGGAGATGACTCAATGGCAGGACTTGGGGTTTTGAGAGATCCAGGCTGCCTCAGGCTATGCTCTGGGCCAGCTGAGCTTGGTGGCTCCATAAAGTAACACAGAGAGCAAGAGGCTGGCCTGGGGCAGCTGCCAGTTGCTGACCAGAGTCTGACCTTTAAGGGAAAAACCATCTTCTTCCCAGCAGCGTGTGGAAGGTGGGGCGGCCTGGGCTCAGCTGACCAGCTCCGTCAGCAGAGTGGGTGCTGTGGATCTTGCTGGCCCAAAGGGGTGAGAGCTGGTGACCTGCTGTTGCTATTCCCCCACCAGCAGCACAGCAGGAAGCCTCGGGCCAGCGATCACTTTCCAACCTTGGCCACGCCAGGAACAAACACCCTGTGGGTCTGTCTGCTTGTGATGCAAGATCCTGGCACCAGGGCAAGCACCCCATCATCATTTACTCAGCAGAATGGCTTTGCCAGAGTCCTTGTGTCCCTTCACTCATTTCTGCCAGGAATTTTTGCCGGCACCAGGACATCGCTTTGTGGCACCCACCCGACGCCACGTTTCTGCCAGGCGAGTCTTGTCCTGATGAAGGGATCTCCGTGGAGCCTGCCTCCTGCCCTGGCCTGTCTGCTCACGTGGACACAGGGCCGTGGAGGTATGGGTGGTGCCAGTGGACGGTGCTCCAGGGAGAGGAGCAGTTGCAGAGCAGTGCCTGCGGCCGCCCTGTACTAAAAAATAGGGAGCAGTACACATATGGACTAGCTGTGACCTTGGACATGGTGGTCTGTCTGTAAAACAGACACTCTCTGGGCATTTGAAAGGCAACTTGATGCCCAGGGGAAGTGGGGGCTGCATCTTGGGCCAACCCCACCCCGCCCCGGCCCATCGGGGAAACTACATTGGGGAATGTGTGGGCGTGGGGAGGGGAGGCTGCAGGCAGAAGCGGGGCGGGAAGGAGAGTGGGAAGTCTAGTGACGGGTCCGGCTGTGGCGTGGCTGTCAGCGCCCACTGACTCTGGCTGTGAAGGACCCCCCGCCCCACAGGCTGGAGTTGGTAACAGCACAGACACCACCACTCACAAAGGAACACTCACTCAATCCGGATTCTTATTTTCCTTAGAAGAGCAAAAGGATCTTTCAAACCCTTCAGCCACCAGTGAAATGATCATGCAGGAGAAAAACTTTAGATGGGAGTCTGTCATTAAAAATAAATACAGTTGCACGAAGCTGCTCAAGACGTGAATCAAACTAAAAACAGGAAGGTGGGGGGTTGACACGTTCGTTGTTTTAAGAACCTCCCCACCCCCACCTGTGGGTCACCCCATGGGCGGAGGGAAGAGAGGGCAGGAGGCCTGGCCACACCATCTCGGTGGTGAGCGAAGCCACAGCTGGATCGGATCAGATCCGGTTCTGGTGACGCAAAACTGCACTCGTGACACCGGAGCTGGGTCCGAGGAGCAGGACGGGCGGGCGCTGGTGGCAGAGCAGGGCCTTACTTCTGCTGCAGCTCCTTCATTCTGTTCAGAGCACTGCCGGCGCGGAACCACTCGATCTGGGTCTCGTTGAAGGTGTGGTTCAGGAGGATGGTCTCCTGGGTCCCATTGGGGTGCTTGATGATGCATTTCAGGGGCTGTGAGGAGGAGGAGGAGGAGGAGGAGGAGGGAGGCAGGTGTGGGTGGACTGGCTCTTAGGAACACGGCCCTCGGTTCTGGTAGAGGGTGAGGAGAGTGGGTCACTGCTCTGGGGCCTTGGGGCCAGCAAGGTGAACCAAATCCTACACCAGGTCTGGGCCTTGGTGGCCATGGTAAGACCTAGATGGCTTAACTCCTGGGGCCAAGAGGGTCCTGCCGGGCGTGGGCTGTTGGCCTCTGAGTGCCAAGCCTGGGCTAGTGAGTGGACAGTAGGAGGGCCTGAGCTGGCTCTACCCTCATCTCTGGGAAGGCATTTCCTTCCCTCTCTAGGGGCGGGGGTCACCTGGATAATTTAGGGGCCCTTCTAAGAAGCTGGAACAGAGGTTCATGGGAGGAGGTGCAGGTGGGGCCAGGGGTAGAAGGAGGGAACCAAGGTGGCTGCCCCCTCCATTCCCCTCCCCCCTTAGGAGGGCCCTGGGGGAAACGCGCTGGCTGGCCCACCTCCTTCCCTGGTCCCCTACCTTGCCCGGGGCAAAGTCCTTCAGGCCCTGGATGGTCAGCTTGTCCACAGGGTGAATCTTGTTGTAGTCGGCTGGGTCAGCGAAGGTGAGGGGCAGCAGACCCTGCTTCTTCAGGTTGGTTTCTAGAAGGCAGAGGGCACACTCAGTCCATACGCGGCAGGTTCCTTTTGTGAGGAACCTCACCAACCAAGTCTAGTTAAGGCTCTGGGAGAGACACCCCTAGTCCTGCCACATGGGGACAAACCTGGGGCATCGACTATGAGGACCAAGTTGGCCGCACTCCCAGTGACGTGGGGCCCTATGCAAGTGTGCTTTGGTGCCTGTGTTTCCTGAGGCCTCTGACAATCAGAGACAGTCCTTTGACCACGTGCCCTGGATTTCAACTGCTACAAGTTTGGAAGCAAGACCAGTACATGCTGGAGATGGGAAGCTGTGGGTGTTAGAATCCACACAAATCTGAAGGGGCAGAGGCTGGAGGCTGGTGATGGTGGACAAATGAGCTGCCGACATGCCCTAGGGACGAGGCACGTGGCTCCAGGCCCCACTGGGCCACTGGCAGGTTGGGTGACCTTGGGCTGCCAGCGAGGGGAGGTGGATGGGGCTGGGATGGGGCTCCAGCTCACCGTGGATCCTGGCGAAGCTCTTGGTGATGATGGCCCGGCCCCCGAGGTGGCGAGGCTCCAGTGCCGCGTGCTCCCGGCTCGAGCCCTCGCCGTAGTTCTCATCTCCAATCACCACCCACCGGATGCCATGTGCCTGTCAGGAAAGTAAGGAGCGAGTTTATGAAAGAGAGGAGGGCACTGGCCCACCTCTTGCACAGTCATCGGGCTTCCTAAGGCTCACAGGTCAAGGAGCTAGAGAGTCCCCTCCTCACCTGCTCCCCAAGGACAGGTGAAGTTAGAGGTGAATCCGGCCCAAACCAGGCCCTGGGAAGACATGTGATGAGACACGGGCCCTGGCTGTCCGCAGTGGGCCTGGGAAGGTGCGACCCCCACCCCCATCAGTGCTCAGCCTGGAGGCAGGCGTGAGTGAGGGGCACAGTGTTGGGGAGAGCCCAGGGCAGTGGGGGTGACAGACATGGGACTGCCTCCGTGGCACTGGGACACTATTCGACTACAGAGCTACTGGTATGGACTCCCCCTGTCCCTGAACCACCCATCCGCCCCACGCAGCCACCAGGAGGTGCCAGAGGACCCCCATCCCTACCCCCAACCAACCCACCTTGTAGCAGCGGGCGGTGTCAGGGACAGGACCAAACTCCTGGGTGACGGCATTGCGCACGGAGTTGGCCTTGCCATTTTCGATGTTGACGGCACCGATGAGCAGATTATTGGAGATGTTGTCCAGGTGCCCACGGAACTTGAGCCAGGGGCCGGCAGCCGAGATGTGGTCAGTGGTACACTTCCCTTTGACCTGGGGTGGGTGAGCAGAGAGAACAGAGGTCGTGGCAGGGCCTCTGAGTGGCGGATGAAGGGAGAGGCCCTCTAGAAGCAGGCAGCGGGACCCGGGGATGGGGACACGAGAAGGATGTCAGGCTGTGACACAGGGTCTACAGTTTTGGCGTCACCACTCTGGCCAAGAGGGCTCAGGCAAGGCTGTCGCCCACCCCTCAGAGGGGGTAAAGGAGGCTGGACACGGAGGACACGCATGTCTGCTCACTCGCCCTTTAGACCTAGGCCCCCAGGTAGGAGATGCCCAGGCTGGAAGACCAGCTACAGATCTCATGCCAGACACAGAGAGGAGCCTAGGGATGTGTCTGGGTTCTGGCTAGTGACTGATCAGTTTCATCTACCACATGGGCCTAATATTGGCTGTGACACTGCCTGGAGACCCCATAGTTAACAGCATAATGCACGTGTGACATGGGTCTGAGGCCTCTGGCTGTACCACAAGAGCTTGTCTGCTCAGCTCCCAAACACAGGCCATACCCCCCGATGCTCAACTGTGGGAACAGAGGAAATGACGTCTTCCGGAGCTTGTCTGGTCAAGCCAGACGTGTGGAGACCTGGCTGTGCAGGGTCACATGTGCCCATCTTGCCCTCCCTGTGCTGCATTCACTACCCACACCCACTGGAGGTGGCCCTCACCAGCTGGAGCAGGATTGCTGAGGGCCTCAGACAGCAGCTGGCCAGACCCAGTTCTGCCCGGCACGGGGCAGTGGAAGAGGGGACACAGATGCCCTCACTCCTCTGCAGCCAAACCTCCCTTCCTGCCCCCACCCTAATCTTGACCGTGTCCTCCACCAGGGTCCATGGGAGAAGGCGTAGTTTCACGGCCCTTCCTACCAATCAAGGGAGGGTGCCCTCCCTGTCCCCACGCCGCTGACCTTGATGAGGATCTGCAGGTCCTCCAGGTCTTTGCCGTCCCACTTGTCAAAAGGCTGCAGGAGCTGCAGACGCTGGCTGGTGGGACTCACGTCCACCCGCTGCCCGCTGCTGTCCTTCGGGGGGTGCTGGTAGGTGTCCTGTCCGGGGTCGAAATCCTGCAGCAGGGGACAGGGCACGTTAGGTGTCAACCCCTCAGCCCCCGTTCGGAAAGGCTCTCACGGAAGGCAAGCTCCCTCGAGCGCCAAGCCGCTCTCTCCCAGTGAACACGGCCGCTTCACTCTCGCAAACAGTGAGCGTCCCTCCTGGGCAGGAAGTGTCTCGGCCGCACAGCGGCCCTGAGGCCCAGGCCGGGGCGGGCGTGCAGGACAGGTGGCAGTGCAGGTGCCTGCTCACCGCTCGGGGAAGCTCATCTGCGTCTGGAGCCTCCAGCTTGAACTTCTTGCCATCCTTGCCCGTCAAGAAGTCAGTATCTGGGTTGAACTTGAGGGTGCCAGCAATGGCCAGGGCTGTGACAATCTGAAATGGAGGCGGCCAGTTTGTCAGTTAGCACCAAATTCCACTCCCGTTCCTCCACCTCAGCAGAGACCAAAACTGAGATGGAGCCCAGGAAATTTCCAGATTGTCCACAGACCACTCTTGCCCTCAGAGGCAGAAGCTGCAGGAATCTCCCTGGGACCAGGGCCGTTGGGCCCGCAGGGGACTCACGAACCCAAGGGTAACCTGGCCTCTACCACCCCCACTGGGGCCTGACCTCAGAGCCCCCTCGGCCAGGGTCAGTGCTGGACCCAGAGAGGCCGGAAATGCGGCTACAATGAAAATGTTCCTTAATGGGCACTGAAAACATGGAAAGGGCCATTTCTTCACAAAAGTATTTCTGGAACACTCATTTAAAAAACCAAGTTACGAAAGACTGGCCAAGTGCGGACAACCACTAAGTGCCCGGAGCACGCGGCTCAGTGGCCGTTCATCGTGACAGCGCGGCCTCCCTCCCGGCTCAGAGACAGTGCGAGCACCTCCTGCGCAGCTCCAGGGCCGCCCACAGGACCCTGGGGCACAGAGCAGGGGAGTGACAGGTCAAGCCCATGTGGCTGGGTGGAGGTAGGGCTGCCTTCTGTCCCCGGTGGTGATTCTAAAGCTCCTGCTCGTGGTCGCGACTGTGCTACATGAGACCTCAGACTCCTGGGACCGAGGGGACCCAGGCAGGGGGCAGCAAGGGAGCTTGATGCCTGGGGCCGGCAACGTTTGTGGCTCTTGGTTTCTGCCCTGACAATCCCTTGCCCTGCGATGCCAAGCCTCCCTCAGCAGCCCTGCAGGGTCAGACGGCCTTCCCCAGTGCCCCTACTCCCCTGACCGGCCAGCAGCAGGGCCCCGAGAGGCCATCCCAGGTTAGGGCCGGGCCTGGCAGAGTCTCACCTCAGGGGATGTGACGAAGGCATGGGTCTCAGGGTTCGCATCATTGCGGCCCGTGAAGTTCCTGTTGTAGGAGGTGACGATGGTGTTCTTCTCCCCCTTCTTGATGTCCTTTCTGCCAGGTCAGAGGGGACAAAGTTAGGGATGTCTGGCCTTGTCACCTGGCCCATCCTGCCTAGCTCATGGCAGAGGAGGGGGAACTGGAAAGACCCTGAAAGGGTCACCTCCTCCCAGAACTCACACACACAGAGCAAGAGGGAACCTCAGGCATCACTGAGGTTTGCTTGAGACCACACGTAAGACAGAGGCCAGACCAAGGCCAGAGTTTCCTGACCCGGGCACTGCTTCCTTTCAAGAGGCTGCATCAGAGGTCACCACTGTGTGCATGACGATGAGGCCCCCCTGGCTTCTTCCTGCCACCCCAGGCCCCGTCCAGGTGGCCACTCAGTGCTGCTGGGGGCTCTTCCTCTTTACTTCCAGCCCAACTTTCCAGTCCTTCCTGGAAAAGTCTTCTAATGTGCAACAGCCCCAAAGCTAGAGGCCTTGGGCTAAGAGTTTTCACTTCAGTGACATCTCCCCTCAACATCTGGGGCTCTGTACCCCAGGACATAAAGGGCCATCCTATCAAAATCGTGCTTCTCACCTGTCCCACTGGCCAATGCAGGGGCCACAGGCATTGGCCAGGACGATGCCACCCACGTCCCTCAGGATCTGTGCCTGCAGCAGGGACAAAGGACAGGGAGTTGTCAGGGGCAGGCTGGCAGCTGATGGGAAAGGGTAGTTCAGCAGCCTGAGGGATGAAGAGCTGATGGGAACCCTGGGGCAGACCCTGGGACCTGTACCAGCCCCTGCCTGCAAGGCTGCGGTTTGTTCTGCCCTGAAGCCACATTACTCAGCAGTGGGGTGGGGGAGCCAGGGGCGGGATGCGTGGGCACTCACGTAGCCGTCCCGCTCAATGGTGGCGCGGATCTGCTCAGAGCCTGGAGTGATGGTGAACTGGGACTTGCACTTGAGTCCATGAGCCAGCGCCTGCTTGGCCACAGCAGCTGAGCGCCCCATGTCCTCGTAGCTGGAGTTGGTACAGCTGCCGATCAGACCTGGTGCATCATGGGTGGTGAGGCCGTGAGTCAGGAGGAGAGAGTGACCAGAGCTCTCCACCTGACCGCAAACTATCCAGGTCTGGTCAAGAGTTCACCAACTCTGCTTCCAACAGAGACATGTTGGAAGCAAACTACCTAGCTGTCTAAGAGTAAAGGATAAGCTCCTCTTGACCCGGCCATTTAAGGGAAGAAGATGTGGCCAGTGAACACGACACTGAACACGCGTGGAAGCAGTACGAGCCACTCTTACAGTAATACAGTCTGCACGTGTGTGCACATCAGCAGGCCCGCACTGACACTTACATGACTGCTGCTGGGGGAGGGCCTATAGGCCAATTTTCTTCTCTTATACTTTGCAGTATTCTCTGGCTTTCTAGTTGGTTTATAATCAGAGGAAAAAGAATTCTTTTTAAAAAGTCTATCATAGTGGGCTTCCCTAGTAGCACAGTGGTTAAGAATCCGCCTGCCAATGCAGGGGACACGGGTTCGAACCCTGGTCCGGGAAGATTCCATATGCCGCGAAGTAAATAAGCCCGTGCGCCACAACTACTGAGCCTGCGCTCTAGAGCCCGTGAGCCACAACTACTGAAGCCCACATACCACAACTACTAAGGCCTGCGCGCCTAGAGCCCGTGCTCCGCAATAAGAGAAGCCACTGCAATGAGAAGCCCACGCACCGCAACGAAGAGTAGCCCCTGCTCGCCGCAACTAGAGAAAGCCCGCACGCAGCAACAAAGACCCAATACAGCCAAATAAGTAAATTAATTAAATAAATAAATTAGAAAAAAGAAAGTCTATCACAGTTATTCAAAAAGTCAATAAAGACTGGATGGGGCTTCCCTGGTGGCGCAGTGGTTGAGAATCTGCCTGCCAATGCAGGGGACACGGGTTCGAGCCCTGGTCCGGGAAATTCCCACATGCCACGGAGCAACTAAGCCCGTGCGCCACAACTACTGAGCCTGCGCGTCTGGAGCCTGTGCTCCGCAACAGGAGAGGCCGCGATAGTGAGAGGCCCGCGCACCGCAATGAAGAGTGACCCCCGCTTGCCGCAACTAGAGAAAGCCCTCGCACAGAAATGAAGACCCAACACAGCTAAAATAAATAAATAAATATATTTATTTAAAAAAAAAAAAAAAGACTGGATGACATCACACTGTCTACAGACAGAGACAGTCTCTCTCACCAGCTCAGCAATTTATTTTCTAATTTTAAGCTACCAAAGATTTGTTTTTATTTACTTCAACTCATAAGGCTGAACACACTGTACAGCACTTCATGCCAGGCACCATCGAAAGCTCTTGCCACACATTAACTCATCCCACTTCCCAGCAATTTTAACGGGTAAGTACAGTATCACCCTCGTTTTACACCTGGGGAACCGAGGCACAGGAGGTGAAGTGATTTGCTCACAGTCACCCAGCTGTGAAGTGGCAGAGTCAGATTCATACCCAGGCCACCTGGGTTCATGTGCTTCACAGCCACACTAAACTGTGACAACAGTGATACCATGCCAGTGTGTCCGTATATGTAAAGCATGTAAAGTAAAATCAATTGTCATGGTTGGTAAGAGGAAGTGTTTGTAAAACAGAAAATTACACACATCAGTATGTGCATGTACACAGAAATACAGTATTCCTGTCAAAGAGCTTCTAGAGCTGGTTCTGGCTGAGGGTGGAGATTAGGGGTGTTTTAAAATTCTTATTTGTCAATATTCTCTACACTGATATATATTTCTTTTCTTTTTTGAAGATTTTCTTTTTTTCTATTTTTTTTTTTTTAGGTTCCATATATATGTGTTAGCATACGGTATTTGTTTTTCTCTTTCTGACTTACTTCACTCTGTATGACAGACTCTATGAAGATTTTCTTCATGTGGACCATTTTTGAAGTCTTTACTGAATTTGTTACAATATTGCTTCTGTTTTATGTTTTGTTTTTTTTGGCTGTGAGACATGTGGGATCTTAGCTCCCCAACCAGGGATCGAACCCGCACCCTCTGCACTGGAAGGTGAAGTCTTAACCACTGGACCACCAGGAAATCCCTCTATTTCTTTTATACCAAGAAAAAGTAATTTCTTTAAAAAGCCATAAGAAAAAAAACAACTACTTCAGAAAGTGCCTGGTCCATTCAGGAAGGGCCCCGCGGTAAGCACAGGCGACAGCCCACAGCCCTGGGTGGACCGCTGGCCCTGAGGCGGGGGGCGGGGGTGGCTCACCTACTCGGATGTCCAGGGGCCACCCCTCCTTCTCTGCCACACTGCCCACTTCTGCCACAGGGTGAGCCAGGTCGGGGGTGAAGGGCCCATTGATGTGCGGCTTCAGCTGAGGAAGAAAAGGCACGGGGAGGGAACCCAGCTTGGCGCGTGGACAGCCCTTCTTCAGAGGCGGCCTCACTCCCGCTCACCAAGTCACGGTGGGCCTGGGAGGCCAACTACTGTTCTCACGGCTCAAACCTCAACCCAGGAAACGCCCGAGCAACAGACGCCGTACGTGCCCCAGCTCCTGAGATCTCTCCAACCCCGCAAGGCTCGTCATCTCCAGCCTGCAGACGGCAGAGCGCCTGCCTTACCCAAGGTCACATAGCTTGGCGATAGCAGAGGCATGGGATGAATCAAGGCTGCCAGCTTCCTAAGCCCGTTACCTCCCATACTACGGTGCTTCTGGAATCTTAAGGCCAGATGCTTTACATGTGACGATACTTATCAATCAACGTGAAGCACTTAACGAAGTGCCTGGCACATAGTAAGCACTCAATAAATGTCAGCAACTGTTATTACATGGATTAGCTCATTCAGTTCCCATGACTGCCTCGGGTTTCACACACCATGAAGTGAGGCCCACAGTGCTTGAGTAACTTGCCCAAGGTCACAGGCTTAAGCGGCAGAGTCAAGATGTGAACTCATGCAGGTTGGCTTCAGGGCCTAAACCCTCAGCCGCTGTGCTCTGCTGCTTCTCCTCCTCCAGACCGCCCTTTCTCTGGCCTTCCAAACGCCACCCTGGCCTGCAGGTCTCAGGGTGCCAGGCTCAGGCTTGGGAATCTTGCTTGGGCTTTGCCCTCTGAACTCTCACAACTCTAGGGCAAAATCCTGGCTTCTCCTAAAGCTGAGGTGGGGGCCAACTGAACGTTTCTGAATCACCAGCCATAGCCACCTCCACTCTCCCCTTGGCCATACAGCCTTCCTGCTGCCCCTCCCACCCCACTGATTCAGTCAGCAGTTTGCAGGGACACTGGGGAACCAAAAGTCCAAGAGCCCTGCTGGGTGTGCAGCCAGGGACCTGCTCTGGCTCTCCCCAGGGCCCACCAGAAGTCCCCGGATGGGGCCTGAACCCCCGACCCTCAGAAACTCCTGGAACCAACTCCCTTCCTCACCTCGCTGAGGTTAATTTCAATCAGTTGGTCATAATGGCAGCCAGGGTCAGGTACCAAGTGATCCTTGAATTCATCAGCAAGGTTGGCAATGTCTGAAATCAACGAGGGAGACTGAAGCATGTAAAACAGAAATTGGCCATGAGACTCCATCCATCCATCCATCCACCTGCCCATCTATCCATCCATCCATGCATCCATCCATCCACCCACCCACCCATCCATGCATCCATCCATCCATCTGAACCACAGTTACCAGGCACCTGTGTCAAACATCCATCCATCCATCCATCCGTATGAACCACAGTTACCAGGCACCTGTCAAACATCCATCCATCCATCCATCCGTATGAACCACAGTTACCAGGCACCTGTGTCAAACATCCATCCATCCATCCATCCATCTGAACCACAGTTACCAGGCACCTGTGTCAAACATCCATCCATCCATCCATCCATCTGAACCACAGTTACCAGGCACCTGTCAAACATCCATCCATCCATCCATCCATATGAACCACAGTTACCAGGCACCTGTCAAACATCCATCCATCCATCCATCCGTATGAACCACAGTTACCAGGCACCTGTGTCAAACATCCATCCATCCATCCATCCATCTGAACCACAGTTACCAGGCACCTGTCAAACATCCATCCATCCATCCATCCGTATGAACCACAGTTACCAGGCACCTGTCAAACATCCATCCGTCCATCCATCCGTATGAACCACAGTTACCAGGCACCTGTCAAACATCCATCCATCCATCCATCCGTATGAACCACAGTTACCAGGCACCTGTCAAACACCGGGCCCTGGACACTGAGTGGGCAAACAAAGGAACAAAACAAACAGCACAGGACACAGTTCCCGCCCTCGAGGAGCTCACGTCTAGCGAAGGAGCTATCAGTGAGCCGGAAGTCACGAGATAATACAACAGAGGCACGCAGGAACACGGGGACACAGGGGAGATGTAGTGACTGAGGCTCAGAGGCAGGGAAGGCTTCCTGGAGATGAGAAGCACTGAGTTTTTAAAGAAGGAGAAGTTACTTGATAATAAAAGTGAGGGAAGGGCCTTTCAGGTAGGACTCTGCGTGCGGAGAGCTTGGGAACAAAGTGACAAACTCCCCCCCAGGCCCTTGGCCTCTGGCTCCACCAATCACCCTCGCTCACCTCCCTTCAGAGGCTCCAACAATTCCTCCCCCAGGACCCATTTCCAACTCTGGGTTTCAAAGAAGCCAAGCTAGAACCTCAGGGAAGTTGCTGAGGGAGGCCTACAAAGTGGTTCTTGTTCCAGACGTTTTTCCTCCTCCCCCTGCTAGGGCAGGAATTACAAATAGAAGCAGATCCATGTCATTTCCAGAGCCTCCCACAGAGGGCACCAAGGACCAGGCCAAGAAGAACCGGAATTCAGACACCCTTTCAGGGGAAACTAAATTCCAATCCTGAGGCAGGGATATCTCACACTTAGATGCCAGACCCACTGAGAAGCTGATGAGAGCTACAGACACCCCACTCAGGAACAGTAACACACATAACCTCTCACAGACTGTCAGGGGCTTCTCAGAGCCTCTGAAGCCAGTCCAGAGACACCAGGCTTAGGACTTAGGATGCCCGCTGGCTCACCTGCCCGGCCTGTCTTGCTCAGGTACTTCTTCATCCTGTGGTTGTAAGGAAACACCGAAGTGGTGGCCCCAATTTCTGCACCCATGTTGCAGATTGTCGCCATGCCTGTAGAGAAACAGAGCCCGTGGGGCTGGCTGTGCAGCTAGACGAGGGTCCCCCACACCTGCTAGAGGTGCACAAACATCTTCACACTGGGGAGCTGGCATCATTTCTTCCCTCGCTCTCACTGCCCCTGTGGCCCAGGGTTAAAATGAGGCCCAGTGAAGAGAGGCCACGGGGCCAGAGCTCAGTGTCCCGGCTCTCAGGGTGGCGGCTGGGTAGAGTGAAGGGGACACAGGATTCAGCTCCTACAAGCCAAGTTCCAGCTCTGGGCCTGGCTGTCCCGCTCAGCAGACTAGACAGCCCCCATGGAATGAACGCTGACCTGGCCAGACCACCCAGTTGTTGCTGTGTCCATTTGCAGGTGAGGGAACTGGCTCAGAGAGGCCCAAGGTCATGCCACAGAGCAAATGCGGCGTGGCCTGCAGGTCTCGGTCTGACTGCCCGGTGTGCAGGCCTGCACTCTTTCAGCTACAACACGGTGGAAATGTTTCTGGGTCCGCGGTTTTCCAGCAATAAGACTGGAATGACGTCCACTGCCTGGACCACAGACCGCCCACAGAACTGGAGAGGCTACAAATGCCCTGACTGCTATCAGGACTCCAGCCTCATGGGGTTGCTGGGACATGGGTCTGGGCTTGTTGCCAACTTCCTCACTGAGCTGTCCAACAGCAGTAAGGGCTACTTAGAAGAGTGAGCCCCGCATCACAGGAGGGACACAAGGGCCAGCTGAACGGTAGCTCTGTGGGGCTGCTGTGGAGCTGAGGCAGGCCCCTAGGGAAGTCTGGACTGAACCATCTCTAAGGTTCATCCAAGTCTACCTGGATTTCCAAGGGCCCAGGCACTGGGGCCAGATCACCAGGAGTGATGAGTAGGAAGGGGCTGGCTCCCACCTGGTCTTGGAGACTAGCAGGTGACGGTCTCTAATCCAAAGGAAGAGAGTGAGGTTCCAACTCCAGCCAAGGGAAGATGTGAGAATGCGGCTGCTTTGAGACAGAAGCCCTGGCTCTGATTCCCCTTCCCACCACCACCTCCACCCTCTGTAGGTTCTTCTGGATCACCCAAGGCAGCCCAGGGCCACAGCCAAGTTGGCTCAGCCCCTAACTCTGTGTGGCCACAGGGAAGTTACCTGCCGTCCTTGAGGGGCCCCAGTCTCCCGTTTAATGAGGGACCTGGACTAGACAATGAGGTCTCCCCTCGACCTCTAAGTGTCCATCCCAAGTCCCCAAATTCACTGGACAGATCCCCAGGGGAAGGCCATTCACTGCTTCTATGGCTCAACTACAGGCCCCACTGGGCCCAGCACAGGCTGAGAGCCATGTCACGTGGCCGCCTTCCTCACCAGTGCAGGAGACGGAGTCTACGCCAGGCCCGTGGTACTCCACAATTGCGCCCGTGCCACCTTTTACTGTAAGGATACCCGCCACCTTTAGGATCACATCTTTGGGTGAGGTCCAACCGGAGAGCGAGCCTGTCAGCTTCACACCAATCACCTGAATAGGTGGGGCAAGAAAGCAGTTACAGGCCTGTGTATCATGTGCCATGTTCCAACCAGGAATCTACCTGCTGGAATTCAGCTTATTTATCCCTGCCTCCTTCCCAAAGAGATCTGAGCCTGACATATTCTCTCATCCCTTTCGGGTCCCACATCTCCCATTCACCCCCACCAACCACCCCTCTGCTGTCCCCCCGAGATGAGCCCTTCCCTACCCCTCACCTTGGGGCACTTCAGCTCCCAGGGGATCCCAGCCATGACGTCCACTGCATCAGCGCCCCCAACTCCAATGCAGATGCCCCCCAGGCCACCACCATTGGGGGTGTGGGAATCAGTGCCAATCAGAAGAACCCCAGGGTATGCATAGTTTTCCAGAATGATCTGAAAAAGAATCCAAGATCTTAAGCTTAAAAGCCCTCAGGCGAGAATGGAGGTAGGGCTCCAAAGGGGTCTGCAAAACTGCCCCCTACCGACACTGGGCCACTGGGCCATTCCCAGGCACCCCTCCAGGATGGGGCCTCTCCAGTGTGGCCTGGACGAGCCAGAGACCTGGGAGACCGGCGGCCTGGGCTCACAAACTGCTCTGACAGTTCCTGACTGTATGACTTGGGCTTGTCAGTGCCTCTCTGCACCTCAGTTTCCTCATTTGTTAAGAACGGCCACACCACCTTGACCCCAGGATTGCGGCGAGAACCAGATGAACTGGGTACAAGAGTGTGTCGTGTGACAGGCCTGAGGACAAGTGCTGAGCCCTGAAAGGCGCTCCCCTACAACACCCCTGCCTCACGTGGTGGACACGTGGAGCGTGCTTATCTGGCTTCTCAACGGGGCGGACAATCTCATGGCCTGGCTCCAGCACCCGCGAGGAAGTACCGGGCATCCTACGGGAGCGCAGGCCAGGCGTTTTTCCACCACTGAACTAAAAAGAAGTATAGACAACGCCTCCCTAGCCTCAGTGGCCTGGAGGTGGCTCTGAGAACAGCAGCGACTTGCTTAAGGAAGAGGATGACCTGCCACGTTACCTCTCCGAGTTCAGTGTTGCCTTCGTCGAGGCACTCCTCCTAGCTGGGAGCTAGGAGCTGGCGGTGAGCATTTCCCCCCAGGATATTTAAAGGAGCTACGGGGGCAGCTACCCCAGTGCAGCCCCGCCCACCATCCTGACAGCTGAGGTGCTGGACACGCTGAGGCTGCAGCGGGGCTGCTTGAGGAAACTGCGGCCAAAGGGCCACGCCTGGGTCTGCGGTCTGGCCCCACCACCTCCCAGTAGTCACTTCACCCCTCCAAGCCTCAGTTTCCCATCTGTAAAGAGTAGCTGATAACAGTGCCCCCCTCACAGGATCACTGTGAGCACCCGATAGGAACATGTCCGTCAAGCTGTAATAATGCCGGAGAGAGGCATTATTTTTATGTATTATTTTGCAGCAAGATCCTTCACCTGAGGTTCTGTTGCTCACTGTCAGAAGCAATTATGGCCCAACACACACACAGGGATGTTGGGGAGGATAAATGAGATCAGAGCTGCGAAAAGCTCTATGAACTGTCAGGAATGACGGAATGGTGGGTAGTCTCCCCAGAATATTACAGAAACCCCAGGGCCTCCGCCTCAGGCTAGGCATCTGCTCAGCACACTCAGCAAGGGTGGAGGGGTCTCGCCTCTTGGGAACACAGAAAGTTAGAAGACTTGGTTCCTTCTCCAGAAACGAGGCAGCTGGCTGGGAGAAGAGGCCAACACAAAAGAAATCCCTAACAAAAAACAACTGTTGGAGAGAACACCGTTTAACTGCTTCATTTCTCCAGCCCTCCTTTCCTCAGCCACATACAAAGATTTAAAACTAGTTAATCTCTAAAGCTCCTCGAGGTTGTAAAAGTCTGATCCATGAAGAGCAGACACACAGAATTCAGTGTGGTCACACCACGTAGACTGTCAGTGTGGTCCACGTCCAGAAGGGAGTGGTCAGTGCAGACCCGAGGACTGCAGAACGCATCACAAAGAAGCTGGTTGTGACAGTGACCTCAGTGGTCGGCTGCATATGGTTAGGCAGATGGGGGTGTGGTGGAGAAGTGTATTTTTAGGCTGGACTAACATCTAGAACATAAAACTAGAAATTCAGCCATCTATCTGCATGACACACGTACACTGAGGACCTATTCTATACTGACCTGGCGCCAGGCCCAGAGCTAGAGAGGAATAAATAAGCCATAGACCCTGTCCCCACAGGGCACACTCAGCACACACTGTGACCATAATGTGAAGGGTCCCCCACAGGATCACAAGATCCCCAATGCTGGGCACCGGAGGGCCAGGACTTCACAGAGGTGACCAGAAAGCAGAACTGTGGAGGAGGAAGGGTCTGCCAGGGGACTCAAGGCAGAGGGAAAGGGATTAAGGTTTAATCTGGACATGGCAGATTAAAGCTGCCTACTGTCAAGGGGGAGAGGAAAGAAAAGCTGCACAGAGATCACACGATTCCTGGGAATTTTCTTTTTAAAGAAATATATCAGGCTGTACACTTAGCTGGTGGCCAGTGGCAGGTGTAAGCTGCCATCACTCACGACCCCAAACTTTGGCCCAGAAGCTGCCAAAACGGCCTCGGCATTTGTACTAAGGTGGAATGGAGGACACTTGGATTGGGGTCCCCTTAACGACAAAAGGCCAAGGTTGGGTCCACCTGACTCCCTCGCCCTGCTGCTGAGAGAGGCTTTCTGGCCCCTGCAGACCAATGTGACATGCCATACCCGGGGAGCCCCTTCCTGGCAAGGGCAATGGTTTGAAAGGGCAGAGCAGTGATCTGTGGCTCTGGTTTCAGAGTGGGGCAGTGCTGGGAACCCACGCAGGGTCGGATTACAGCCTGACTCAGCTCATCTTGAAGGAAGGCCTGGCAGTGAGCCCTGGGATGGAGGTGGGGAGAAAGGTCACCTTGAGAAGGTACAAAGAGGCAGGTTTCACATACAGGATGGATGGCAAATGGACACAAACCAGCACACACCCCACAAACCAGTCAGAAGCCCTGAAAAGACACCTTTGATGAAAGCTAATCACCTATCTTCCCAGAAACACACACACACACACACACACACTTGATAGACAGAACTGCCTATCAAGAGAAAATCCATCCTTGGGGAGACCCCAGGAGAACTCCTGACTGATGTGGCCATGTGACCTTTGGTCCCTCCATCCTCCAGGACACCAGCAACGGGCCAAAAGACTCCGAGGAGCACCCTGTGCGCTGAGAGGGGAAGAGCTCCCGGTGTGATGGGAGACCGTAAAGCAGCGCAGCCGTGTGGAGCACTGGCTCCAGGGCCAGGCTGCCTGGATGCAAAGCCTGGCTCCACAATCGGCCAACTGGGTGCCCCTGGGCAAGGAGATTAACTTCTCTGTGCCTCAGTTTCCTCATCTGTAAGGTGTGGACAATAAAACCACCAATCTCATAGGGTCATGGCGAGCACCGAGTAAGTTACTATCTGCAGAGTGCCTGGCACACGGAATGTGCTCATCAAGTGTTAGCTATCCACGCAACAAGGTATAACGCTTGTGGGAAAAAAGCAAAACAAAAAATAGTACAATACCGTAATGCTTAGAAGAAGGTGTAGCACAAAACATGTCAACCTTAAAAGGCTGGTCAGAAGGGACTATTTTAATTTCTCACACGGAGAGTGAGAATGTATAACTTGACACAGTGAAAATTAATTTTAGGGACTTCCCTGTTGGCGCAGTGGTTAAGAATCCGCCTGCCAATGCAGGGGACATGGGTTCGAGCCCTGGTCTGGGAAGATCCCACATGCCGCGGACCAACTAAGCCCGTGTGCCACAACTACTGAGCCTGCGCTCTAGAGCCTGCGAGCCACAACTACTGAGCCCCCATGCCACAGCTATTGAAGCCCGCATGCCTAGAGCCTGTGCTCCGCAACAAGAGAAGCCACCGCAATGAGAAGCCCACGCACTGCAATGAAGAGTAGCCCCACTCACCACAACTAGAGAAAGCCTGTGCGCATCAATGAAGACCCAACTCGGCCAAAAAATAATTAATTAATTAATTTTGAAAAAAGAAAATTAAATTTAAAATGAAAGCAGAGGAGTCTAAGGGCTGATGAAAATGTCATCCAATTGCCCGCCTGAGCCCCGGGCTCCCACAGGCCTGTGGGAACCAGCTCCCTGGTTCCCTAAGGGCAGCCCGCTCCCCTGCCCACCCACAAACGCAGGCCAGGCCCTGCTTTACCTGGTGAATGATTCCAGAGCCAGGCCTCCAGAAGCCCACGCCGTACTTGGCACCTGCAGTTGCCAGGAAATTATACACTTCCTGGTTTATGTCCTATTGAGACAAATCAATAACCAGGGCATTAGTAACACAGTTTGCTCATGCCTTCCCCTCTCCCCCTCCCCTCCCCTCTGACTCTGAAAAGCTGGCACTGTGAAGACAGGCCCTCTCCTGGAGGCCGTCTACAAATAATTCCAAAAGGGCTTGGATGCTGGCCCGTAGTCTCAGCTGGCAGGCCCAGGAGAGAGACCAGGGAACAGAGACAAAGCCCAGTTCTGTGACACCTGGCCAGGGAGTGGGTCCAAAACAAATCCCTTCCCTGCCCTGGGTCTCAGTTTCCTTGTTTGTAGAAGGGTCCCTCTGGCACTCAAGTCCTCAGCCAAGGCCAGCAGTGAGGGGGAAGCATGGGACTACAGGACTAACTGCGACATGGTGGGGGAGGGGAACTGTCAAAGGGAAGCAGTGGGACAGAGTGGACAGCCCGGTCCCACCACACCTCATGTTGGGTGTCGTTTCTCCACTGGAGCCTCGGATGCCTCATCTGTAATCCTGGCTGACATTTACTGAATGCCCACTATGGAAATGGCACCACGCTAAACATCCTCACAACCCAGGGGAAGTATTGTCACCAAGCCCATTTTACAGATGCAAAAACAGAAACTCAGAGGTGAAATAACTTGCTGGAGATCCCAGGGTTAAACAGAGGAGCCAGTGTTTGAACCCAGGCCTGTCCAACCACAGAGCTGAGCGCTACGTTGTAATAGAAACAAGGCTACCTCCCTTACAGAGACTACATCTCAGAACACCTAGGCCACTGTCTGGCATGTGGTAGGCGCTCAACACTTGGTAATATGTTTGATGGGCCCCAAATGAAAGACCATCAAATGGACCATGTTCTGAACAAACAAAACAAAAAACAGGATGGTACCCACTATACCTGTAATTCAGAGACAACTTCTTCGGGGGGAAGGGAAGGCTTCCCACCACATGGATGTGAGGCCAGAGTTTATCTGGAAGACATGGCATGTCCCTGGATAGGTGAGACCCCAGGGACTAAAGGGATGGGACCATAGCGGACAGCACAGAGCTGCAAAGGAGGAAGTAGGAATAGAGACCTGCTAGCCTCTGGGTGTGGGACAGCCGCGCTCCAAGGCAGAGGAGGGACTCACTGTGGGCTCCGCTGGACCCTCCATGAAACACTCTCAATACCGTGCAGTCCCCTTCATTTAAACTCCAGACCAACCATGCATCCTTCTGAGGGCCCGTGTAGTTCCCCCAAGTGAAAGAATGGCAGACAAAGAACTTAGGTCCCCACAGCAGTCTCTTTCTGATTAATAATTAATATATTGGGTTTTTCGTTTATAAATCAGTCACTTGTAAAATCGGTACCGAGGGCAGGAGGCAGCTGGTTGTGTGGCTGCATTTGCTCGCGTGTCTGCGTGCGGGAGAAGAGGCAGCGGGGCGGCCAGAGTGGTGTGGCAGAGTCTCGACCGGAACTCAGCCTAGATACTTCTCCGGTGGTCTGTGTGACCCTGGACAGGTCACTCTGCCTCTCTGAACTCCAACCAGAGGGACCCTTTACAAATACATGTAAATCTGACCACATCCCTCTCCTGCGTAAACCCCTCAGCGACTCCTAGGAGGGCGCCCACAGTCCTCAAGGCCCTGCCTGCACCTGCCCCCACCCACCTCAGAGCTCCAGGCCCACAGGCCCCCTTCCAACTCCACAAAAGTACCAGGTTTCTTCCTCCTCAAGGTCTTTAGGTCGTCTGTTCTGTCTAGAACGTTCTTGCTTATCTGTTCACGTCTCAGCTTACATGTTACATCCTCAAAAGAGGCTGTCCTTTCCCCGCCAAAGTCTAAATCAGACATCTTTCTTATACTTCCAGAGTTCCACACTCTCCCAAATTGGCAGTTACCAATTTGTGTGATTGTTTAGCTTCTGTCTCCCTACTGGACTCTAAGATCCATGAGGGCAGAAGGCAGAGCCCCTGTCTGTCATGTTCACACTGAGTCCCAGCACCTAGCACAGTGCCTGGCACATAATTAATGTTCAATGAACATTTGTTAAATAAATGAGGGAATGGGTCCTGAAATCCTACGATTCTGTGAATCTCATCCCCAGAAGGCAGATTTTAAAACTATAAAGTAAGGGGAGCGCCAGACCCTGATGGTGGTGGCCCTGCTGTGGGCAGTCATTCGCCCCTAGGGCTGAAGAGGACCCAGTTCCCAGCACTGAAGGATCCCCTGTAATGTTACCAGTTACCACCACCGCTGCTGCTAACATGGAACCCACCAGCCAGAAGGCTGGGCTCTTTCAGCTGAGTGGAGCCGCTGTGCCACCAGGACACAAACGAGCAGGCCAAGGTAGGAAGAAGGGGCTTGAATGGGAAAGCTGCCCTGAGCGTTTCCCATGGGTCTGAGAGGCTCTCTGAGCCGTGCTGACCCTGGGAGCCGAAGCACTTTCAGTTGCGTGCTCTGCTCTGTGCCCAGCCGGGCTGCAGCCCTGCCAGCATTCAGCTCCTGCCAATGGCCCCCCAAGAGCAGTGCCCACTTCCATTGCGAGGGGCAGGGAGGGGGCTGGAGAGGGTGGAGGCCCAGAGCTGGGAGAGACCTGCTATTGCCAAGAGTAGACACACACAAAGGCACCACAGCAGAGCCTGGAGGAAGGAGCACAAATTTAGTTTCATAAGAGTGAGAGGAATCCAAGGGGAAAACTCTTCAGTGTGGCATCCAGCCCCTTCTACCTTGTTAAGTGAAACTCACAGAAGAAAGCCCACAAAGGGGGTCGATCAGTAAGAGAGGGCCCTGAGTGGGAGACTGGATAAGGGTCTGGTCCTAACCTTGCCCCCATGCAGTTGTGGGACTTGATGCACGTACCTTGGCCGCCTCAAATTTACCAACAGCGACACTACTCGCCTACCTCCCTGACAAGGTCCCCAGGGGCCAGGCGAGAGCACGAGTGATCACACGTGATGGTGGCAGCAAGGGAACTTTAAAGTCCCTTCTCCAGAGCAAGTGGCGATAGGTATCAGAACCCCACATCTGAATCATTTTTCTTATAAAGTCTTCTATTTTATTACAGAAAAAGGACCTGAAAAGAATACCTTTAGTATGGTAAGATTAAGGATGATTTTTGTTTTCTTTAGGTTTTCTCAGTATTTTCTAACAGCTTCACAAAGGGCAAATGGTATTTTTCAAAGTAGAAGAGAGCAAAAATAAATTTAAAAAAAAAAAGACTAGGGCTTCCCTGGTGGCACAGTGGTTGAGAATCCACCTGCTAATGCAGGGGACACGGATTCGAGCCCTGGTCTGGGAAGATCCCACATGCCACGGAGCAGCTGGGCCCGTGAGCCACAACTACTGAGCCAGCGCGTCTGGAGCCTGTGCCCCGCAACGGGAGGGGCCGCGATAGTGAAAGGCCCGCGCACCGCGATGAAGAGCGGTCCCCGCACCGCGATGAAGAGTGGCCCCCACTTGCCGCAACTAGAGAAAGCCCTCGCACGAACCGAAGACCCAGCACAGCCAAAAATAAATAAATCAATAAAAGTACACAATTGAATGGGAATAGAATTAAAAAAAAAAAAAAAGACTAAACCAAAGAGTCCATTAGAATTTGGGGGTAACGCCCTAGTTCAAGGGTTTTGTCTCTCATCCCATGTCACACCCACTGGCCCCCTCCACGCCCCTCCCACGCCACCTTCAGCTCACCTTGGCCCGACGCAGGTCTTTCTCACCCCCGAGCTGGGCCTCAATCAGATGGTCACAGTGGATGGTGGACGGCACAGCCACCTTGGGCAGTCCACTGCTGATGAATTGCAACATGGCCATCTGGGCCGTGGCATCCTGCATGGCCACACGGTCAGGCCGCAGCCGCAGATAGGTCTTGCCTCGCTCGATCTCCTGGTGGGCCGGGTCATCCAGGTGTCCATACACGATCTTCTCTGAGAGGGTCAGAGGCCGGTTCAACCTGGCGGGAGAAGGGAGGGATGGCCTGGGACCAGCTGCACGACCCCGTCCGCCACAGCCATTCCCTCTCCGCACACACGGCGGGCAGGGAGAGGGGACCCTGCACCCCACGAGGGTGGAGACGAATCGGTGCTGCTCACTGTGGTAGCTCCAGCACACGGCACAGCGCCTGGCACTCACTAGGTCCCAAACCACTTGATGAATGACAACATCACAAGAGGCGGCAGGGTTTTTTTTTTTCCCTGAAGTATATTTGCTTTTCCAGCATATTAATTGCTATTATCTGACGGGCACCTATTCCGTGTATGTCTCATCTTTTAATCCTTACTGTATCCTTGTCATTTAGTAAAACGACCAAGAGGTAACAGAGACCCAGCAGAGTGATGTTCGAAGCTCAAGTTCGCAGCCAGAGTCTCACCTTGGATGCTCTACTTCTCTCTGTCCACGGCCATCTCCCCCGTGCACTCAGCCCCACTGAGACACAGAGACTCCGCACCAGCACCCCTCACCCAACCTGCCTCACACTCCGCCCACAACCCTCCGCCTCAGGTGCTGGAGGCCTTGTCACCCTATTACGCTAAAGCCTTTCCTGCTGGTTACACTCGCTCTCACCCCGCGAAGACAGGTGTGGCTGTCAGCTCTCAAGAACAGAAGCTGCCTCTGGCCTCTCACGAGCCCCTCTTCCTAGACCCTGTTTCCTCGTCAGAGCCCCCGGGGAGGTGCGCCCCCCCCAGGACTCAGCTGCCTCCTCGGCACAGCCTGCCCCGCGCAGACCGAGCTGGGCGCGGGCCAACTCTCCCCCCGCACCTTGAGGCTCCCTGCTGCCGCTCGCCGCTGCAGCACAGCTGCCACCCCACGTGCCTGGACCTCACACTCTGCCTTCCGCAGTTCTCAAAGCTTAGGCCAAACCTGAAGCCTCCTCGGGAGGGGCACAGTTCCACTCACACCCAACGAGCCACACAAAAAAATATATGGGACGAGGAGTCAGAGGCTCTGGGTTTAGACCTGACCCTAGTACTAAACCCACCATGTAACCAGATAAGCCACTGGCCCTCCCAGGGAGCTCCCAGTCCGTCTCTAAAGTCCAGGGCTCGTATTGGAAAGAGAGAACAGATAGCACTTACATAGCACATACTTGTTTTTAAACAGCTTTATTGAGATATAATTGGTGTGTAATTAACTGCACATATTGAAAGTATACAACTGGTAAGTTTTGACATATGAATACACCTGTGAAATCATCAGCTCAGTCAAGATAATGAACACATCCATCACCCAAAAGTCTCCTTGTCCCCTGTTATAATCCCTCCCTCCTGCCCTCATCCCCAAGCAACCACTGATCTGCTTTCTGTCATTATAGTTTTATCTTAGCACTTACTTTTAGCCCAGAGCACTCTGATGTATATAACTCACTTTATCCTCACAACACAGATGAGCAAACTGAAGCACAGTGAGGTGAAGTAACTTGACCCTCCCTGGTCACGAGCTAGTCAGTGAGTGGAAGAGCTAGAATGCAAGGAGCCACTGTGGCTTTATACTGTCTCTCAGTAACACCTGGAAACTCAGAACAGGGCCCGGCCTGTAGTTAAGGGTTCAATTACTATCATTATCGCTACTGCTATTACCAACCCGACTCTGCTGGGAAAGCAGAGAATGTCCTTCTGCTAGTCTGGGTTCTAGCCCCTCACTCCCAAGTTTCCCTAACCCCTTGAGAGCAAGAGTTTCCCAGGGTGCTGGCTCTGTGGGCAACAGCAGAGCAACTGGCAGTTCTAAAAATCTCTCAGTTCTGCCGTCATGAGAACCTTGAATAAAAATAGCACTGGCCTGAAGTACAGCCTGCCCCCTTTTTGTGGCAGCATCTCCAAGGCTGGTGTACAGGCAGTGACTCACTGCACAGCCCCTCCTTCTGCGTCCAGGGGAGGTGAAAAATAGCACATGAGCTTTAAAACCAAAGACCTTGACAGCAAATGCCTGAAGTTGTATAAAAAAGCCTGACAATGACAAAAGCCTAAGGACAAGTTCATCATCACATTTCCTGGAGGATTAACTGAGGATGGCAAAATGGGTCCTCTATGTCGGTCTGTCCCCCCACTTCACTGGATGACAGAGACCCAGTTCCCAGGAACAGAATCAGGCCCCTCTGTCACAGGGTGGAGGAATCGTCCCCCTGCAAATCCCCTGGCCCTCTAAAACACTCTTACATCTACTTTAATCCACTAGCATCTTTTTAGAACAGCCTCACTTCTGCCTTCTTTCTCTATGGAAGGGTTTCTCAACTATGGCACGACTGATAGTTTGGGCCAGATGATTCTTTAGTGTGGAGGCTGTCTTCTGCACTGTAGGATGTGTGACAGTTTTCTTGGCCTCTACCCACTAGGTAACAGTAAACCACACCCCACCCCACGTTATGACAACCTACAATGTCTCTAGACATTGCTAAATTCCCCTAGGGGACAAAATCGACCCCTCATCCCACCTCCAGCGAGAACCACTCTTCTTTGGCAACAATGAAAATGGAACATCTCTTGCCTGTACTAATCTGGAAAATGCCAGAAGTTATCGATTGGACTTTTCTGGTTAGTGCAGAGTCGGAATAAGAAGGCAAAGGAAAAATTTTAGGGGGAGGGTTAATTTTGCTGATAAAAATTAAAACCAAAGGGCAGTTTTCTGATTAATTTTTTTAAAGCAAAGATAAAATGGTGAACACTTTTGTTAAGTTATCTCAAAGCAAGCTTCTATGTTAACTCTCCTTCTAAGCATGACAAAGAGGAGGGGGGGAAGTGTTTTGCAGACTAAAGCAAAATCTATTATTTTTCCACTGAGCTGTGATCTGAGAGCTCTAAGAATAAATAGTGTTTTCTGGGGAAAAAGTATTTGTATAAGGTCACACAGGGATGAGGACAGTGGTTTCAACCCTGACTACACATTAGAACCGGCTGGGAAACCGGCCAGCGCTTCTCACATTTGGATGTGCACTCCAGTCACCTGGGGCTCCTGTTAAAACTGCAGATTCTGACTCAGCGGGTCTGGGGTGAGGCCTGAGGTTCTGCGCTGCTAACGAGCTCCCAGTGCTGCTTGTTGATGCCGATGCTGCTGACACACGGGCCACGTTTTGAGCAGCAAGGCCTACACCACCTGAATCAGACGAACACCCGTGATGTACATTAAGAGGTCTTTCCTATAATTAGGTGACGCCATGTTGCGGGCTACTGGAGATAAAGACTAAGATAGTCCCTTACCTGTAAAACTGAAGTGAGGATACCAGTAAAGAGGAAGCAAAGTGGCAACAGAGAGCAACTGTGGGACAGTGGCCAGAGCACTGGACGAGAGCCTGGAGACCAGGTCCCATCACTCACTCACAGTGTGGCTTTGTCCACCTGACCCCTTCGTCAGCTGTTAATGGGGATGGGGACACTGTGTACTCATGCTGGTTCTCTCGTACTCCCAGGGCCATGTCACCAGATAGGCAAGCGCGCAGCTCTGTCTGCAGTCATTCAAGTTTCAGGAGCAGGGCTGGTTGGCGCTACCAGCCCCCACTCCTCATCCTCTTGTGGTATCTTAGTCATCCCTCCTGTGCCAGCATCTAGCCCAGAACCTGGCACACAGAACAGCAGTGCAAAGACAGATGCCATTTTACCAAGTGAACAAAGAGAGGTCCAGAAAAAAGATATGCTCAAGATCCCACCTGAGCTTCCTTCTGAGTCTCAAGGCTGAGCTCTCCCCTGGGCTTATGCACTGAAGAGGAAATATATGTATTTCTGAAGTCACTGGGCCCGGCAGATCCCAGAGAAATGGCCCAGGGCTAGTGGTCTGTCCTGGAAAGGGTGGGTGGAAGGTTCTGGTCACAGCACCGAAGAGTGCCTGAGACCCTCCCTAGGGCCCACATCTCCAGGCTTCTTGCTAACAGACTTTTCCTTGGCAGAGAGGACAGAAGGTCCACCACTGATCTGGAACACCCTTCCTCAGCAGGGACCGCTGTACCCCAAACGCCTCGATCCTGCCACCACCACGACCAGCCATCCTTCACCAAGCACCTCCTGCGCTGCCCGAAAGGGGCAGGCGGCACCAGAAGCACCGACACCCTCTCGCAGTCTCCGCAGCTCGCCCTGCAGCCTTACCGTTTGCGGACGACGTTAATGTTCTTCTCGAGCAGGTCATAGCGGATGTACTCACTGGGCTCAAAGTGGCTCATGGCCACCTCGGCCCGCTGGCACAGGACCGAGGCCACATGGTACTGCCGCACACCCAGGGCTTTCTGCAAGAAGAAGGACAGCAGCGACTGTCAGTGGAGTATTTAGGGCGGTCCACCCCTGAGAGACAGCGCAGAATGGTGAAAAAAGCAAAGAATTCAAGTGTCAAGAGCTATTCAGTGACTGCAGGCTCACTTTCCTCACCTGAGGCACAGGGATGAGACAGTAGCCACAAGGAACACAGCCTGTGGTAGCAGAAAGTGCAAGGGATTTATAGTCAGAATTTCTGGATCAAAGTCAAATTCTGTCCACTTAAGAAAATCCTCCATCATCTGAGGGCCAGAAAAGTTGGGCAATGGGGATACAACCAGCTGTAGCGATCATATAGTTACTGGGAAGGTTGAAGGAGAAAATATGTGGACGTTCTCATTAAGCTCTAAAGCACCACCCAAATGGTAGCTGCTATCCTGCCTGCCCTATAAGTTCCTTGAGGCTTGGGATCAAGTTTTGTTTGTCTTATTCATCTGTATCTGGACTACCTGGCACATATTAGAGATTTAATAACTAATGGTTGAATAGATGGAAAAATTAGTGAGGAAAACCTATGCATGAGCTTTGGATGTTTCCTCATCCCTTGAAAAGGTGGTGCCTAATCCTGCTCCCCTGGAATGTGCAGCAGACTCACCGACTGACTGGGTAGAATGTGGCACAGTGATACTAGGGGACCTCTGAGGCTAGGTCACAAAAAGGATCGCTTCTGCCTGGCTCTCTCTTTCTTTGATGGCTCTGGCGGAAGACAGTCACCACCGCTGTTAAAACATTTCAGCAGTCCTGAGAGAGGCCCATCTAGAGAGGAACTGAGGCCTCTTGCCAAAAACCAGCACCACCTTGCTAGGCGTGTACGCACGCCATCTTGCAAGCCAGTGCTCCAGCCGCAGCCTAAGCCCTCAGATCACCAGGGCCCTGGCCGACAACCTGGACTGCAAGCTCTTGAGCGACTCTGAGCCAGAACCACCAGCCAAGACGCTCCCAAATTCTGGGCCCACAGGAACTGCGAGCGAGAAATGTGTATTGTTGTTTTAATCCTCTAAGTTTGGGAGCAATGACTTGTTATGCAGCAACAGATAAGCAACTGTTATGAAGGGGTCTGTATTAGTTCATTTTAAACTGTGGATGACAAACTTCACAGGGTACATTTTGACCAAGGAGGAACAGATGAACCCAAAGAAGCGACAGAGGGAAAGAACAGTGGTGTTCCCCGTCGAGGAGGTCATACCCTTGGGCAAGGAAAGAGGCAAAGCTCAAGCCACTGCCCCAGGCTCCCTTCTATATGTCACCAGGACATTTAAATCCAAACCCTGCCGACCTCAGCATCTGAACCAATACAAATGCACAGCTGTCACTCGCTGTTCAGGTGGCCGGCGAGGAGGGCAGACCCCATCAGGAAACAGCACCCCAACCGCCACCCCCCGACCCGCCACAGCAGGAGTGGCCTCCCAATGCAGACTGCAGATCCACCTGCCCTCCAGCTCAAAATCCACCAGGGGACCCTCACTCTCTGCCCTACTGGGTAGGGGTGAAGAACTCACCAATCAAAGGACTTTCCTTTTTTTTTTTTTTTTTTTTTTTGGCCTCGCAGCATGTTGGATCTTAGTTCCCCAACCAGGGACCAAACCCGTGCCCCCTGCAGTGGAAGCGTGGAGTCTTAACCACTGGACCGCCAGGGAAGTCCCAAAGAACTTTCAACAGCCTGTGCAGAGGAGGAATGTGGGACACTGCAGCTGCAGGTATGGCCGCTGCCATGACAGTGGGGGGCCCAGTGCACAGCAGCAGTCGGGGGGACCTGGACTTCAACCTGGCACGCCATTTACTACCTGAGCCATCTAGGACAACTTACCCTAAGTACTCATTTCCACACAGTGCTATTGTGAGGGCTAGGAGATAACAGAAAGTACTTGGCACGGTTTCTATTATTACCCCTGTGCATTTATAAGCATACATTCAGCCTCCTCTGTGTTTTTTACACAAATGAGAAGCTATACAAGTTGTTCTGCAACTTGCTTTTTTCATTTATCAACCTATCTTTGACATCTTTCCAATGTTTATACACAGATCTATCACTCTCTTTTTGTAAATTAACTGCCCTTAACTTCAGTTTCCTTAGAAATAAAAACGAGTATAACAATACCTAGTGTCTGGCCCAGCAAGCAAAACAAATAACTGTAATCATAATTATAGTGTAGAGAAAAGGTAAAGTAGCAAATTCCTAACAGTAAGGGGACAATTAAGCAATCTATGGACACATAGTATGTATCAATACTTAAAAATAGATCTAAGTGATAACGCTGATTGGAAAAATAAGGACAAAATAATATGTTCATACAGAATACAACTTTGGGATAAAAAAAGAATATTTATTAGTGCCTAGTGTGAGATGAGCACCGTGCTAAGTATCTAATCCTCACAGCCACCCAGCGAAGCGGCGCCTATGATTAGCCTATTTTCCAAGTGAGGCAACTGAGGCCCTCACGGAGTGACCAAGGCCACAGAGCAGCAGCCAGGACCCAATCCAGCCTGACTGGCCCACTTTCTGCTACTGCCCCAGGCCCTCACCCTAAGCTTTGCCCCTAAAATGGAGATAAACTCCGTAGTGTTAATAACAAATCAATCAGCTACATGCTCAATCCTTAACCATGATACTGCTCTGCTTACCAACTACGTGCAAACGTCTGTGCACAACAGCTAGCGCTGCCCAAGAGGACTTCCTGCCATGACGGACACGTCCTAGATCCTGACTGTTCAATACAGTAGCCACCCACCACGCGTGGCTGCAGGGCACCTGAAGTGTGCCGAGGTGACTGAGGAGTGGAATTTTTAATGTTACTCAATTTTAATTAAAGTTAAGTTGCCACAAGGTATGGCTCAGGTTTATACATTAATAAGGATGGAAAGAGTTTTTAGGAAGCCTAAACAACCTGAATGTTCATTAAGTCAATTTTTCTAAAAAGCTATTTGGACCCCTTCCCATGCCAGGAGTTCATCATCCCACACAACCACCAATCCATTTCTGAAAAATTTCAAAATATTCTCCCTCCCTCTGTTTCCTTGCACAGTCTGCTTTTTCAGGTGGCGGGGGGGGGGGGTCTGCCCTCTGGACGGTATGAAATAAACGCAACCATCTTCCTCAGGATATTGCTTCCCAGACCTGAGGTGCAACAGACTCTCCTGAGTTCGTTAAAAATACACCATCCTGAGACTTCCCTGGCGGTCCAGTGGTTAGGACTCGGCACCTTCACTGCATGGGCCTGGGTTCAATCCCTGGTCGGGGAACTAAGGTCCCGCAAGCCACGAGATATGGCCCAAAACAACAACAACATAACCCTAAACCTTACCCAGGTCAACAACTCAGCTGAGGGCGGGGGTCCCTCAACTATCTGAAGACAGGACTTACCGTCCTCTCTAAACCCCCTCTTCTCTAGGCCAAGGGTAGCCCTGAGTTTTTCAACTTTTCCTTTACGTGGCATGTCTCTAAATTCTGCAATAGCCCAACCATGCCCTGTGCTGAGGGCAAAGGGACAGTCACCTCCTTTGCTAAGCTTGTGGCCGTCCACCTCACTGCTGACACACGCATCACTCCCTTCCTCCTAACACCTCAATAGCCACCTTCCTCACTGACCGCTCAAGCCACACTGTACTACGGACTTGGTTTTCTGTGCAGAGCTCTACCTTAATCTTGGTTTAATTTCAGCACCAGTTTCTGTCTACCTCCAGCCCTCTGTGGTCTACAGGAGTCCGGGTCAGTCGCCCCAGGTCCTGACAGGCTGGCCTTCCCAGTGCGTGTCAGCCACACACGCAGTGAGCACAACTCTCACGCTGCTCATCCAAGTCTCAGTACAAATGTGACCCATTCCAGGCCAGGCTCCCCAGGGTGGACGTTTGGTCAAGCCAACAGTGATCTATTTAGTGACAATCCCCAGGTCCGGGTCTTCAACCCACAACAGTAACCACCTGACTGAAATGTCACTAAGCCATCGCTTCTGTTTCGCGACTAGGGACAGCCTGACTGACCCGTCAGTTGCCCTACAGAAATCAACACTCACACTCCCTGTTTCACTAATCTACTAATCGCAACAAAAAAGTAAGAAGATGTTAGCCTGGCTATGAGACCTTAAGCAATTCACTTTGTTCCTCCAGGCCTGAGTTTTTCACACCTGTAAAGGGTGAAATCTCAGCCTTGTTCCCTGCTTCAGAGCCGAACTGTGAGAGGTTTAAAGTGTATGAAATGTCATGTATAACTCTGAAGAGGCTGATCATACTAATACGCTTACCCCAAAGACTGACTTCAAGGGCAAGGATACCATGTATCATTCATTCAGGACCACATATATCTCACATATAAAATGAAGACTAGGCTATGGGTAGTCTTAGAACAAAAATAAAAACAGCCTTACTTATTAAGTACCTGCTCCATGCCAAGCATTTTCTGTGCCTAATTTTGAATTCCATAGTGGTACAAGGTAATTTTGATTCCCATCTTACAGATTTGGAAACTGAAGATCAGAGAGGTTAAGTCAGAAGTCTTACATGTGACAAACAGTGAATCCAGGATGCAAGTGCAGACCTGTCTCTTTCTAGGATGAGCCAATTCCCCTGGATTCTGCTACCCCCTAACCCCACACAGCCTATCCTTTCCCATTGGAAGGTAGCATGGTGTGATGGTTCAGATTGAAGACCTGTAGTCAGATTGCCCAACCCAGCAGCAACACTAACCCGCTGTGGCCCTAGAGAAGTTATTTAGCCTCGCCAAGCCTTAGCTTCCCCACAGAGAAAATGGAGATAAACATCAGTGTTAATAGTAAATGAAATAGTCTACTTTAAGTGCTTGGCACAGAGTGGGTTCATATGTGCTCAATGTACGTTTTTATTTTTAAATTATTTGTTTTTATTTTTGGCTGTGTTGGGTCTTCGCTGCTGTGCACAGGCTTTCTCTAGTTGCGGCGAGGGGGGCTACTCTTCATTGTGGTGCACAGGCTTCCCATTGTCGTGGCTTCTCTTGTTGCGGAGCACAGGCTCTAGGTGCATGGGCTTCAGTAGTTCTGGCGCACAGGCTTAGTTGCTCCGCGGCATGTGGGATCTTCCCGGGCCAGGGATCGAACCCATGTCCCCTGCATCGGCAGCCGGACTCTTAACCACTGCGCCTCCAGGGAAGCCCTCAGTGTATGTTATATTGTATTATTTTCATGGAGGAGACAGACACACAATTAGATGTGATGAAGTTGTGCTCCTTTTCTGGATTCTGGCAGAAGGGGTATGCCTCTTATTTTCCTTACTGCAAACACAGCTTTTGGCTGATCAGCATTTTTCAGAAGCCTTAGCTCATCTGGGCCTTTGACATTCTTGACCCCTTTCTGATGTATTCCAGCTGCCACAGTGTTTCTCCTTAGTTACCTGCCCTCCTTCCAACTTTGGCTAAGACATTCTAAAAATCTAAGCTGAGGTCTGTAGGGGCATCTCTTCTGTCTCTCCTTCAGACTACTTGCAATTTGTTAGAATTTGCCTTGGAAAACCTCCCATCCCTCTGAAACCCCTTCTGCTTATGGGATCCTGGCAGTAAGACCTCATCTATTTGGTCTCTGAATAATTCAGAAACTTGCTTTCCTCCAGGGCACCAAACATGCTGAACTTCCGTAGCCAGTACAAAGTCTAAAGGGATCTGCCACTGGGCCTTTGCACATGCCGTTTCTTCTGCTTAGAATGTTCTCTGCCCACCCCCTTCTCAATCTACCCTTTGTGTAGGTAATTCCCATTGATCCTTCAAGTTCCAAATTAATTTCACTTTCTTAGGGAAACTTCTTGAACTCTCAGCCCAAGCAGAGCCTCCTATCATCTATGCCCATTTACTACTTCCTGACATTCATTTGTGAGGTATCTGTCTCCACCAGCCTGTAAGATCCACTAAGGGAGGGATTGTGTCTGTTCATTCATAATAAAATTCCCCATGCCTGAACACCAGGTCTGATACACAGAAGGTGCTACATAAATACCAGTTAATTAAACCAATGAATGTTGCTTTTACTTTACCAACCAGTTCTTCCTTATTGAGCAAGGTTAAATACAGAGCAAGTTTGGTTAACCTTGTGAGAGCAAATAGTTAACAGGACAAATCAATAATTTGCCAGGCTCACATGCTTGTGGTTAGACTGTAAACAGGTTGAACATTTTTGAAAGACAATTAGGCAATACCTATTAAAATGTAAAACGTTTGTACCTTTTGACTAGCTTTCCCTCTTCCAGGAAGCTATCTTATAAAAATACTCAAATGAGCGTAGAGACTGGCAAAGATGCTCTCTACATCACTGTTTTTATTTATTTATTTATTTATTTAGACAACTTTTCTTTATCTAGCTTCACATTTGGATTGATGGTCTTCGTTGCCACGTGCGGGCTTTCTCTAGTTGCGGCGAGTGGGGCTGCTCTTTGTTGCGGTGTGCGGGCTTCTCATTGCGGTGGTTTCTCTTGTTGCGGAGCACGGGCTCTAGGCGTGCAGGCTTCAGTAGTTGTGGCTCGCGGGCTCTAGAGGGCAGGCTCAGCAGTTGCGGCGCACGGGCTTATTTCCGTGGCACGTGGGATCTTCCCAGACCAGGGTTCGAACCCGTGTCCCCTGCACTGGCAGGTGGATTCTTAACTACTGTGCCACCAGGGAAGTCCCCATCACTGTTTTTAAAAGAACACAACTGTCCAAAAATAGGGCACTGATTGAATAAATTCTGGTTCATCCACGAAGGAATGCCATTCTACAGCTGTTTAAATATTCAAGAATAAGATGATGGTGGTGGTCTAACAACACTGTGAATGTAGTTAACGTCACTGAAGTGAACAGTTAAAAATGGTTAAAATGTCAAACTTTATGTTATATGTATTTTACCATGATTTAAAAAAAGAAGTAGAGGGGACTTCTCTTGTGGTGCAGTGGATAAGACTCTGAGCTCCCAATGCAGGGGGCCCTGGTTCGATCCCTGGTCAGAGAACTAGATCCCACATGCATGCTGCAACTAAAAGTTCGCATGCCGCAACGAAGGAGCCCACCTGCCACAACTAAGACCCGGTGCAACCAAATAAATACATAAAATTTTTTTTAAAAAGAATATTTTAAAACTAAAATAATAATAAAAAAAATTTAAAAAGAAGTAGATCTACCTTTACTGGCAGGAAAAAAATTTCATGACACATTCAATGAAAATAAGAAATAGCAAAATAGTGCCATGGTATGGGCCCACTTCTGTATAATAACAGTAATTAACAAATGTAAATATGTTTAGAAAAAAATTGAAATGATATGCCTAAACTGTTCACAGCAATTATCTCTAGAGATTAGAATTATGGGCACTTTTATGTTCTAGGCTAAGTATTTCTGTAACTTTTAAATGCTGCATGATATATGTGAGTTTCTTTTGTAATCAGGGGGAAAAAAAAGAATGAACAAGACAAATTGGTGCAGAAAAGCATGCTGACTGTAGTGTAGCGTACACAGCAGGATCAGTCAGGAGCACTTAGACAATAATCAAGTGTTCTGGTTTTTAAAAATGTGCAAACCCTTTGTTTCAGCAAGTTAACTTACAGGAATTTATCACGACTAAGTAAAAGGAAAAAAATGTACCTTCGCACTAGAGGAATCTGGTTAGCACCACCTCAACCCAGAGATCAAACAGCATCACCAACAGCAAGACTACCTTACAATTCGTGCCTCCCGATGGGACAGCGTCACCTACGAAGAATTCTTGTCAAAAAATGTTTAACCTGAATCTAAGAAAGCTTTGGGACCTTACTTCCAGTTTAAGGGAAATGCAAGGAATAAAAGAATAATCAATTACATCCAGAATGCGAACAGTCTACGAGAATCTGGCCTAGTCCCTTCCAAGTCAATGTCATGGGGGAAAACGGTGTGTGTGTGACGGGGTGGGAGTGGGGAGGTGCTGTTCTAGATTAAGAGACTAAAAAAGTAGAATCAATGCAGCATGCAAATTTTTTATTAGGTCTTGTTTTGAAAAGAGATAGCTATCAAAGACATTTTTGGGAGAAGTGGGGAAGTTAAGAAAATGATACTGTAGTAATATAGCTAATTGACTTATTTTTAAGAGATGAATGTTGAAGCTTTTAGGAATGAGGTGTCACAATGCCTTTAATTTCTTCTGAAATGGTCCAGAAAAAAAAATAATAAAAAAATATATAGATGGGGAGGTGGGATGAATTGTGAGACTGGGATTGACATACATACACTATCGATACTATGTATAAAATAGATAACTAATAAGAACCTATTGTATAGCACAGGGAACTGTACTCAATGCTCTGTGGGGACCTAAATGGGAAGGAAATCCAAAAAAGAGATATATATATATAAATGTATAAGCTGATTCACTTTGCTCTACAGTAGAAACTAACACAATATTGTAAAGCAACTATACTCCAATAAAAATTTAAAAATATATATATATAGATGAAGCAAATAAGGCAAAATGTTGGTAACTGTTGACTCTAGATGGTAGGTATATGGGTGTTCTTTGTACTATTTTCTACTTTTCCTTATGTGTAAAAATTAATGACAAAAAATCTCTTAAGTAAGGCATCAAGTATGGTTAAATCCATGCGCTAGACATAATGGCTTAAATTTCCTTCTTGATTTTTTCTAAATTTTCCAAATTTTCTACAAATGAATCATTATAATACTTCTTATAATTAGAAAGAATGTAACCAACATTAGTTTTTAATTAAAAATTAAATGCTCGGAACCAAAGATAAATATCCTTGCAGACTGCTTGCTGTGGACTAAAAGCAAAATAATTCAATCTTTTCATAAAGCACCTTGTCAATAAGACAGCCACAGGACCATCCATACTTTTAACTCAGTAATTCCATATCTGAGACTCTATCTTCAAGAAATAACTCTAAATATGTAAAGGAAATGAACATTATAAAATATGGTTTGGGTTAAGACAGAAAATTATTTTCTCCTATAATTCCCCAAATCTGTATTAAGGTGATACTGTGTGGATGGAAAGAGACTGACAGCAAGCTGTTTTTAGCTGGTGTAGAGAAACCAAAGTTCCCTAGTATCACTATAGGTTTCTCCTTGAACCCCAATTTTGAAATCCAACATTCGGGTGAAGGTATCAAGCTCAGAGTGCCCGCAGCCATGGGTCATTTCCCTGTGTGCAGTATGGTGGACAGTGAGAGTCCCCTGTGACAGGAAGTGGTGGGGGCCAAGAAGGAACATTCAGGGGTTGGGAGTCCAGAGATCTGGCCTCCGAGTTCAGTCACAATGCACCCTTGTACAAATAATCTAGCCTTTCTGTGCCTTCTTTTTCATTTCTTTCTTTTTTAAAAAAAATATTTATTTATTTTTTTGGCTGTGCCAGGTCTTAGTTGCAGCTCGTGGGATCTTCGTTGCCGCGTGCAGAATCTTTAGTTGCAGCATGCGGGATCTTTAGTTGTGGCATGCAAACTCTTAGTTGCAGCATGTGGGATCTAGTTCCCTGACCAGGGATCGAACCTGGGCCCCCTACATTGGCAGCGAGGAGTCTTAGCCACTGGATCACCAGGGAATTCCCTCCATTTCTATAAAATGGGAGAAGCGGATCCTTCTGGCTGCATCAAAATCACCTGGGAGGTTTCACTGAAACAGCTTCTAGGCCCTAAGGGCTCCCAGACCTCTCAATCAGAATCACCTGAGGTGGAGCCTTAAGCATCAATAAAGATTACAGGTTACTCTGATACAGCCCTATCTGGGAACCACCAGACCAGATGTTCTCCAAAGTTCCTTCCAGCTCAGAGATTCTATAAATATTCCTCCCCAGTAAGCAGGCATCAGATAAACCCACTTATTCCGAAAGGCCTAGGGGAAAGCATAGCAATGTCAGAACAAATTAATCTGTACCAAGGAAGAAAACCCCCAGAGCTCAGGTCTTTCTGGAGTAGCCACAGCCTTCGCCTTCATTTACACACAGATGTGGATGTAAAGGTATGCATATATGCACACATCAAATGCAACCCAGCGTGGTGTCACAGAAAGCACACCAGATTCAGAACGCTACCCATTTATTATTAGCTCCCTGCATGGTCAAACTGTTTACTCTATTTTAAAATACTTACAAGATACGGAGAATAATCCCTGTCATTTAACAAATAATGCCAGAAATTGTTTCCACATGGCTCCCAAAGTTTTTCAAGTTAAGGCCCACGAACAAAATAATTCTTTTTGGTAAACAGACCAGGTTGCTGCTGGAAGGCAACTAGCAGCCTTAGTTGCTGGGGGATGGGGGTGGGGGAGGGTCATTATCTCTGCACACCTGTATGTTATTTGCTACAGCACACCTGGGGAAAGCTTAGCTGTACCACACTAGACTCTAGACCACCACCACACTCTCCCTGCCCTCAAGATCACAGTATGGTGGGATAAGACAAACATGAAAACAGAAGATGTGGTAGTGTGTTAGAGTGGCTATTGTATGCATTAGGTACAGGGGTCAGTAAAGGCAGGGAAATATGAGTGGTCGAGTGAAAAAGAGGCTAAGGCCTCCTCAGAGCTCAAACAAGATCATGTTTGGGTTCAAATCAAAAACATTGGCTACAGATGCAAAAACCAGAGAGAATGAGTGATCCGCTCAAAATTACATAGCATTTGTGGAGAGTCATCAGGGAAGGAGGAAGTCATTCAAAGTCCATTGTACCCTAGCAACATCCATATACTGGCCACAGGATGTTCTGAGCTAAAAGGAGCCTTTGAGAGAGGACTTTCACATTTTGACTGAAAACACACAGGCACAAAACACATTTTATGTTGTGACCCAGCAGCAGGTACTGAGAGTGTGTGTAATTCACATGAAGTTTCACTAAACAATACCGGACATGTGCAATGTACACTGATACTTTTTATTCTCTACTAGTATTTTCATTGTGGTAAAATACACATAGGTAAAATCTACCATTGTAACTATTAAATGTACAATTCAGTACATTCACAGTGCTGTGCAACCATCACCACTACCTAGTTCCAGAACCTCTCCATCACCCAAAGAAAGCCCCGGACACGCTGAGCAGCTGCTCCTTTTTCTTTTCACCCTCCCTGTCCCAGCTGCTGGCAATCACTGATCTGCGTTCTGTTTCTATGGATTTGTCTGTTCTAGATGTTTCCTGTAAATGCAATCATACAACAGGTGGCCTTCTGTGTCTGGCTTTTTTCATTTAGCATTCTATATTATCTTTTTTTTATTTATTTTATTATTATTATTTTTTATTGATATATTATCTTTTTTTGAAAGCCACTTGCACCCCATTAATTTCATGATCCAATAACAGGTCAACATAGGCAGTCTGAAAACACTATCTTAGAGAACTTCCAATTAAAAATATTAGTTACATAAAATGTATGGTGATGGACGTTAACTAGTCTTATTGTGGTGATCACTTTGCAATACATACAAATATATAATCATTATGCTGTGTACCTGACACTAATACAATGTTGTATGTCAATTATAACTCAATTTGAAAAAAATTACTTACAAACATCAAAGGCAAACAGCGACAACGAATGACAGTCACCGGAGGCGTTTGCAGAGCATCACCAGGCTCTCTGCAGCATTCCACCTACTGTACCAGAGGCCCCCAAACCTCAGCCCACCCACTTGATGCCTGCCTGCACACAACTATCCACGAGGAAAATGGGGAAAATAAAGACAATGTAGCAAGTTTTTTTAAAAAGTCAAATTTATTACATTTAAAACATGTTCTTGGGCTTCCCTGGTGGCGCAGTGGTTGAGAATCTGCCTGCCAATGCAGGGGACACGGGTTCGAGCCCTGGTCTGGGAAGATCCCATATGCCGCGGAGCAACTAGGCCCGTGCGCCACAACTACTGAGCCTGCGCGTCTGGAGCCTGTGCCCCGCAACAAGAGGCCGCGACAGTGAGAGGCCCGCGCACCGCGATGAAGAGTGGCCCTCGCTTGCCGCAACTAGAGAAAGCCCACGCACAGAAACGAAGACCCAACACAGCCAAAAATAAATAAATAAAATTTAAAAGGAAAAAAAAAAAAATGTTCTTTGTTCTGAGTCTTTCCTTCCTATTCCTATACCTTTGATGTTAAAAAGGCCCTTTTAAGAAATAATGGTGATAATAGAGAATGATTTAGTGGTTTTTTGGTTTTGGTTTTGGTTGTTGTTGTTCTGGTGTCCTTACTTCAAAAAATTTAAAACCTGCAACCTCACACTGATCCTCTCAATTCTGTGTGTACACTTTGGTGCCCTCTATCATGCAACTTTCCCAGAACAAGACTGTCTTTGGGGGACAGCAGCAGTCACTGGAGAAGTAAGATACAAGGATGAAGGAAAAGCTAGGTTTTAATATTACCTTTACAATCTCAGTAGCAGCCAGAAATATGAGAAATGATAAGCAGGGCTGACTGGTGAAAAACATCTATCTTCACTGTCATTCTGTCTCCCCTTCCTCCTACCACCAAACCGTACCCATTTGTTTACTCATTTGTCTGTCCATCTATCAACTAGTTACTGAGTGACTACGGGTGCCAGACTACTGTTCGAGGCACTGAGGATACAGCAATGAACAAAATGGTCCAATACTCCCTGCCCTCTTGGGACTGACATTCCGGGAGGTTAAGGGCGGGGAGGGGACAGACAAGCAGAGACAGAGAAACAAGTAAAACCTCAGTCAGATGTCGGTAAGTGTCATGAGAGAATGAAGCAGGAGCAATGGGAGAGGGAGCCAGGGAAGTAGGGGGAGGTGCAATTTAAAGTAGGATAGTTGGGAAGGGCTTCAGTGAGAAGGTGACATTGAACAACGACCTGACAAAAGGTCAACCTACAGGTATCTGAAGGAAGAGTATTCTAGACAGAAAGTGTAAGGATCCTCCAAAGTGAGGTAGTGCCTGTTGTGTTCAAAGAACAACAAAGAGAGATATCTGGATACCCACGTTGATAGCAGCATTATTTGCAATAGCCAAAAAGTGGAAGCAACCCACCCAAGTGTCCATTGATGGATGATGGAGAAACAGAATGTGGTACATACAATGGAATATTAGTTAGACTTAACAAAGGATTTGTAAAAGCCTAAAAAATAATCTGACACATGCTACAACACAGATGAACCTTGAAGACATTATGCTAAGTGAAATAAGCCAGTCACAAAAGGACAAATACTGTGTGATTATACGAGGTACCTGGAGTAATTAATAAGTTCATAGAGACAGAAAGCAGAATAGTGGGTGCCAGGGGTTGGGGGGAGGGGGAAATGGGGAGTTAGTGTCTAATGGGTACAGTCTCAGTTTGGGAAGATGAAAAAGTTCTGGAGATGGCTGGTGGTGATAGCTGTGCAACAATGTGAATGTACTTGATGCTACTGAACTGTACACTTAAAATTCTTAAAATGGTAAATTTTTAAAAGTAAAAAATACATGGGGGGGGGGGGGAAGAACAGCAAGGAAGCCAGTATGGTCAGAGCAGAATAAACAAGGAGGAGTACAGTAAGAGATAAGACCAAAATTGCACAGGACCTAGGGACTTCCCTGGTGGTCCAGTGGCAAAGAATCCACCTTGCAATGCAGAGGACATGGGTTCGATCCCTGCTCAGGGAACTAAGATCCCACATGCCGCGGGGCAACTAAGCCCACGCACCACAACTACTGAGCTCGTGCACCTCAACTACAGAGCCTGCGTGCCGCAAACTACAGAGCCCACCCGCCCAGTCTACACGCCACAATGAGAGAAGAGAAAACCCGCACGCCACAACTAGAGAGAAGCCCACGCGCCACAACGAAAGATCCTGCATGCCTCAGCGAAGACCCACGTGCCACAACTAAGATCTGACGCAGCCAAAAATAAATAAAACAAATAAATAATAAACAAATCTTTAAAAATAGAAAAGATTGCATAGGACCTTGTAGAATACAGTAAAGATTCTGGACTTTACTCTGAGTGAGAAGAGAAGCTAATAGAGAATTCTGAATAAGAATTACATGGTCCGACTTATTTACAAGGATCATTCTGGCTGCTGGACATAGAGTAGAAGGAAGCAGGGAAGCCAGATAGGAGGCCAACACAATACCCCAGTCAAAGATGGTGGTGATTTGGACCAGAGTCGTAATGGTGGAGGTGGTGAGAAGGGGTTGGAGTCTGGATATACTCTGAAACTACTAACAGTAGGATTTGCTAACAAACTGGCCAAGAGGCATGAGAGGAAAGTCAAGAATACCACTGAGGTTTTGGGTCTGAGTAACTGGAAGAATGGAGTCGCTATAAACTGAAATGGGAAAGGTAACAGGAAGAGCAGGCTTGGGGGTGAGATCGGGAGTTTTTCTGTCTGACACTCAAGTGGAGATGTCAAGTAGGCAGTTGGAGTCTCATCCTAAGTCCCATCCCTCTAGAATTTGGCTAATTAAATGGTTCATCTGGAATCATAGATTATCAAAACCCAAAGTGACCCCAGATCACCAGATATCTTTTATTCACGTGACAGATGAAGAGTGCCCCAGGTCACATACCTAGTTAACAGCAGTTTGGAGCAGAACTCAAGTCACTTAATTCTCAAGTCAACACTTTTTCCACCACACTACTTCCCTAATTAAAACTGAAGCAGGGACTTCCCTGGTGGCACAGTGGATAAACCCCACGCTCCCAATGTAGGCAGCCCGCGTTCGATCCCTGGTCAGGGAAGTAGATCCCACAGGCATGCTGCAGCTAAGAGTTCACATGCACAACTAAGGAGCCTGTGTGGCACAACTAAGAAGCTGGCGAGCCGCAACTAAGGAGCCTCCCTGCTGCAACTAAGACCCCATGCAACCAAATAAATAAATAAATATTAAAAATAAATAAAGTTACTCTTTTTTTTTTTTTTTTAATTATTAGCACCTTTAATTATTATTTATTTATTTATTTATTTTTTGGGGGGGCTGTGTTGGGTCTTCGCTTCCGTGCGAGGGCTTCCTCCAGTTGCGGCAAGCGGGGGCCACTCCTCATCGCGGTGCGCGGGCCTCTCACCATCGCGGCCTCTCCCGCTGCGGAGCACAGGCTCCAGACGCGCAGGCTCAGCAGCCGTGGCTCACGGGCCCAGTTGCTCCGCGGCATGTGGGATCCTCCCAGACCAGGGCTCGAACCCGTGTCCCCTGCACTGGCAGGCAGACGCCCAACCACTGCGCCACCAGGGAAGCCCAAGTTACTCTTTTTTTAAAAAAAAACTGAAGTAGTACTGATTCATTAAACAAATATTTATCCAGCCCCAGACTTTGTGCTGTGGTGCCTGAATTAGTGAGATAAGCAAGACGGACACAGTTCCTCCCATTGCTGAACTTACAATCTGGTGAAGAAGACAGATATCAAGTAATCACTCAAGAGACTATGGCAGCAACGATATGAGAAGTGCTATGAAAGAAAGGTTAAGCAGCTATAACGCTATAACAGTATAAAGCTGGAGAACCTAATCTAGACTAGGGGAAGGGCTTTTCCAAGAAAGTGATATTTAATCTGAGAACTGAAACCTGACTAGGAGTTAGCCAGGCAAAGAAAGTGCAGTTTAGGAAAAGGAATCCAGGGAACCTGGCAGGTGGAGAGAACAGCATGTGCAAAGGCCCTGTGGCAGGGAATCACCTGTAGTTGAAAGAAGAAAGAGAAAGCCAGCTTGGCTAGAGCAAAGTGAGCAAAGGGCAGTGGAAACAGCAGAAAGTAAGGCTAAGAGGTAAAATGGAGCCAGGTATCGTGACGGACCTTGCAGGTGTATGAGAAAAGCACCATAGCAACCTTGAACTACAGTTTATCTGAGTCTTGGCACAATACCTCAGAACACCAGGCGGTAGGCCTCTAAAGGAGTTGTGAGGCCATCTCCCACTTGCTCCTTATCTCCCTGGGAGGCAGTCATGAGACAGTTTCTCCTCACCTCCCTGGATCTGATGAGGTATGGAGCTTTCTGCCCTGGACTCTTCAGACTAGAGCTGCAGGATATAAATCCGCTTAGTGGCATCAGGGCTGCCACAACTTTCAGTGCAGTCATCAGCTCCTTTTGTTTTGGTGCCGCCCTTTTCAGTGTGTGCAGCTAGGACCCAAGGAGCTAGCAACTTCGGCTTACTCTTCTCAGTCTGTATATAAGTAATGAACTGTCAGAATATGAAAGTGGTTCATTGTACCTTTACCAATCAATTGGTCAGGCTTTGATCTTTTCGTATAAGTATGAACTTTACAGTAGGACATGTTAAATGTTTAACTTGATTCTAAAAGCAGTGGGAAGGACTTCACTGGTGGCACAGTGGTTAAGAATCCGTCTGCCAGTGCAAGGGACATGGGTTCAATCCCTGGTCCGGGATGATCCACATGCTACGGAGCAACTAAGCCCGTGCGCCACAGCTACTGAGCCTGCGCTCTAGAGCCCGTGAGCCACAACTACTGAGCCCACGTGCCACAACTACTGAAGCCCACGCGCCTAGAGCCCACGCTCCACAACAAGAGAAGCCACCACAATGAGAAGCCCGCGCACCGCAACGAAGAGTAGCCCTGCTCGCCGCAACTAGAGAAAGCCCGCGTGCAGCAACGAAGACCCAATGCAGCCAAAAATAAATAAATAAATAAATAAAATTTTAAAAAATAAAAGCAATGGGAAGCCACTGAAGCAGGATTATATCTGCATTAAAAAAAAAAAAGTCACTGTGGCTGCCATGTAGATAATGCATTCAAGAGGGGTAAAAGTATTCAATGGAATAGGTTGAGGGTGGCTTATCATGTAACCTATTTCCTATAAGCACATTTGTATTTTAACACTTGAACACCTATTCTGTGCCAAGCAATAGGACACAGATACCAAGAAGAATAAGACAGTCCCTACGCTTATATACCTTAGTCTGGCCACAATCAGCAGTAAATGTAACCCACTGTGACCTGCTTGAGGAAAGAAACACACACAAGGGGCAGGAGTACAGGAGAGAGAACAATTAGCTCTGCTTGGGATGCCCAGGGAAGACTTCACTGACCAGGGCTGTGGAGGATAAATAAGGGTTTGCAAGGCACTCAGAGGACAGATAGTACATAAAAAGATACAGAATCATCAAGTGAAGTGTGCAGGAGCTACAAGTCACTCAAAATGGTGCGAGGTAAAAGACAAAGCAGGAAATGGTGGAAGGTCAGGCCAGAAACCCAGCAGGTTTGATTCAGGAGGCTGAATTATGACCTGTGGTTTATTTACACAGCGAAAAGAACTTAGATACAGCTCAAAGGCCCAGCTCTACCATTTATTAGTTGTGTGGTGTCAAGCAGGTTTCACCTTTGAACCCAGTTTCTTTTTTTTTTTTTTTTTTTTTTTTTTGGAGTACAGTTGATTTACAATGTTGTGTTAGTTTCAGGTGTACAGCAAAGTGACTCAGTTATACATATACATACCTCCACTCTTTTTAGATTCTCTTCCCACATAGGCCATTAGAGAGTATTGAGTAGACTTCCCTGTGCTATACAGTAGGTCCTTATTAGTTATCTATTTTATATATGAACCCAGTTTCTTCACTTGGAAAAAGGGAATAAATACCCACAGTATTATGTGAGGTCTGAAATTATGTGAATGAGCTCCCAAATAATAGCAATTATTATGTAAAATGCTACAAAGCAGGTTGTTTTTTGTTTTTTAAATAGCCTTTACTAGGGTTTTTCCTCCCATTTAAAGAAGTAGGACACGTTTCATGGCGAAAATTTAGACAACACATAAAACAACACAATTTTACAACTCCCCAGAGCCCATCCAGGAGTACTTACCCTAAGACGCCTCCACCAGACCCCCTGGCCTGATGCCAGGTACCCTGTGGTAACAGTGACTCCAAGAGAGGCACTAAACACCAGTCTGTGCTGAATCTACACCTCCCCATAGTCCCTGGCACCAGGATACCTACTGAACCCAAACTGAACAGGTGGTAGGGCTGAGGTTTCTAAGCAAAGACAATGATAATAATAATAATTACTAGTAGTAGTAGTAATAGTGATACTTAATACTTTCTATTGAGTGCCAAGTTATAAGCACTTTACATGGATGAACAGCCCTACTGTATATGAGCTCCATTTAACAGATGAGGAAATCGAGGGCAGGAGAAGCATAGTAACTCACCCAAGGTCTCACAGATACACCAGCATTTAAAGACAGCCTGGCTCTAAGCCTAAACACTGAGCCTTCCAAGCGCCAAGTGAACTCTGGCAATTCTAAGTATTGATTTGGATACAAATGAATTAAAGAAATCAGATAAAATCAAAATGGAATAGATGCCAAACTGTTAACAGTAGCTATCCCTGGAGGGTGAAATTATGGACAATTTTTTACTTTTAATATGTATTTAATTTGAACTTTTAGAATCAGAAAAAAATTTAAAGAAATATAAATTATAAATACATGTATTATTAAACATATTTTTAATTTGGATTATAACATTTTAAAAATACTAGATGGAAGTATACTACAGTGTTAATGGTAGTTATCTCTGGGTGGGGGTGGGTTATCTCTGGGTATTACAAATAATTATAGGTAATTTTTATGGTATTCTTTATACTTCTATATTTTCCAAGTTTCCTACAAAGGGTACCTTTACAAATAAGAAAAAAAGTAAGAAATTAATTTTACCTTAAAAATAGATATTACTGAGTCTTATAATATCTGACCACCGTGGTTGGAGTATGAGTAGTCCACATCAGTATTATTTAAAGAAGAATGATGACTTGGGGGTATTTTTTAAAAAATAACTTATTGGGGTTTTGTTTTTATTTCCTAAGTCCCAAAGTAAAACATACTCAATGTTTGGTTCAACCTGGCCCCAGGGCCCAGAGACATTCCAGAGATCATCCATAGGCCATCCACACAGATGTCACAACAACTAGAAAATGGGAAAATTTTCCCCCATGCTTGGAGCCCAAGTCTCGGGGCTTGTGAAATTCTCATGAGTAAATACCAGGCCCTTATCTAGAACAGATACTTCCACTAAGCCCTACAAGCCCCTGATTCAACATGATTAATCCAGGAAGCTCATTTTCTTCCAGAAAGTCTGTTCCACTACTAGACAATTCTAATACTTTACAACAACAACAAATGCTTCTGAACTGAAACACACCTCCATTAAATCAGGCACAGATTCTAGCAATGGAAATGTGGGCTCAAATCCCAGCTCTACCCGCAACAAGCTGTGTAAACTTGTGTGTTTTTATTTAAGCCCTCTAAACACAGCTTTTTTCATCTGTGAGTGGGAATAACACCTTCACAGGCTGTAGTGAGGATTAAAGGAGAGTACCTACGTGAAAGTACCCAGCCCAGTCGCTGACACGCTTCCTAGCCGCGTCCTCTGGAACCAGATCAAATGAGCTTAATCACTCCTCCACACTTCAGCCCTTCAAATCACCGAAAACCATAATAGTGTCTTCTCCATTCCAAGCATTCCTATAGTACTTCCTCGCTACAAAACTCCCTCTACTTGGGTGGGAGTCTCCCATCAGGGTGACCAGCAGCCAGGTGCCCTCAGATCTGTTTTGGAGTAAATCACAGTAGCTAACACACTGCTCCATGCCAGCCACTCTTATAAACCCTGCTGGACAGAGCTCAGCCTCCCTAACTGCCCTGAAGATGGAGAGGCTCAGAGACAGGAAGTGGCCTGCCCAAGGTCACACAGCTGGGAACCTGCTGAGCCCCTGCCCTTCTCACTATGCTACAGACAGTGTCTCCCGACCTCCGCAGGCCCAGCAGCCAGGTGGGCTCAGTGCTCCATGGGGGCTCAGTCCCAACTGTTCAACGCCTCTGGTGGAATCCGGCTTCTCGGTTCGATAGTGCCCCTCCCTTGCTGGATGGGATACAAATCTCTAGGGCTCCCAAGGAGTTAGGGAGGCTCTCCTGATCCTGCATTTACTGACACAGAACAAACTCTGAAGGAGGGAATACAACCAAAGTGCACCCACCAGGGAGTCTGGTAAGAAATAATATGAAAAGAAACAAACAAAACCGTGCCAAGCAAGATCACAAAGGTTTTTTCTTTTTTTAATTTATTTATTTATTATTTTTGGCTGTGTTGGGTCTTTTGTTTCTGTGCGAGGGCTTTCTCTAGTTGCGGCAAGCGGGGGCCACTCTTCATCGCGGTGCGCGGGCCTCTCACTATCGCGGCCTCTCTTGTTGCGGAGCACAGGCTCCAGACGTGCAGGCTCAGTAGTTGTGCCTCACGGGCCTAGTTGCTCCGCGGCATGTGGGATATTCCCAGACCAGGGCTCGAACCCGTGTCCCCTGCATTAGCAGGCAGATTCTCAACCACTGCGCCACCAGGGAAGCCCCACAAAGGTTATCTTATGTCATCTTCTCAACAACTGTGCCAAGTGGGATTGTTACAGGTCATTTTGTCTTCTGTTTTAATGAGAAAATGGAGACTCAAACAGATAAGAAGGTAAATAATTGCACTAAAATGTAAGCTCTATGAAGGCAGAAAACTTGTCTAATCTGATCACCACTATATACTCAAGAGCCTAGGACACTGAAGGAAGAACCATGATTTGAACACTAGTCTCTTCATCTTGCTGTCAAATTCAAGTTGTGACCATGTCTCTCCAAGACACAGCCTCTAAATGGGCTCCAAGGCAGTAGGGGGTTCCTTTAAGAAATGAGTTGATAGATTCACTCATCTGCCTAATTCTCCTTTGCTGCTGTCTGGAGCAGAGACTCTAGGCACACCGTGAACCACATACAAATCCCAAACCCTGCTCTGGCCCCCCGGGGCAGCAGCCCTTTGAATACTTACAAAGGGCATCCTCTGTAAGCTCAATAGGCAGCCTGTGAGGCTGACCCACAGCTCTGGCCTCTCCCTCTCAAGCTCTGCTGGTGTTTGGGGCAGGAGGCAATCACGGCCTCAAATAGATCCATATGCAAACAGGGCACGGAGCCAACTGAACTGTGTCCCCTCTATCCAGCCTACTCTGCAGAGATCTAGTTTCTACTCTCTATGCCCAGGGGAGCTCTCTGGGGAAACAGCTTGAGTGGTAAAAAGCCTGAGTTCTGCAGTCAAACAAACCTGCATTCAAAATCTGGCTCCGCTGCATGCTGGTTGTGACCTCGGGCAAGCCGTTTAACCAGTGGGGGTCTATTTCATCATGGTGAAAACAGGCTAATGACACCCACATCTTAGGGTTGTTGTGAAGGTCAAGTGAAGCAGTGTTTGTCCAAGACCTAGTTCAGTGACTGGCACAGCGGGGCTGACAGCTCATTATCGGTACCTCTAATGCCAACGGTGCCGCGGGGCAGACTAAACATGCCACCACACATGCAAGTTCCTGGATGGTCTGGCCTGAACTTAGCTCCACCCAGCACGCCCCCTCCCTTTCTGGCGTCAGCCCAGTGTATTATAGTTGCTAAGCCGTGAGCAGCAACAACAAAACAGTAACAACACACACGTCCAGCCGAAGGTGAAGGAGCCCAGCTACGCAGCACTGAAGTGTGGCAGTTACAGGAATCCCCGAGGCCTCTCTGCAGACCCCCACAACTGGCCACACACAGGATTGAAGCTCCCACCCGGAAACTGCCTTGCCCTCTGCAGGGTGAAGGCAGAAATCCTCCTAACTGGGCCTAAATTCCCCAAGGAGCTTCATATTTAATGATGGTGATACTGCAAATGTAATTCTAGAGCGCATCTTCTCAATGCTGCCCTTCAACTTAGAGAATTAGAAAACAGGAAGCCAGTGGATTCATTTGTGCCTCTTCTCCCAGCTCTCTTAGGACAGTACCCAAAAGATTTTCCTGCACAACTACTACATACCCGATATCCATGGACAGCACGGGAGGAGCAAGCAATTTCCCCAGAGTCGGTCTTTTTTATTTTTTATTTATTTTTATTTATTTATTTATTTTATTTATTTTTTTTTTTATAAATTTATTTATTTATTTATTTTTGGCTGCATTGGGTCTTCGTTGCTGCATGCGGGCTTCCTCCAGTTAGAGAGCGGGGGCTACTCTTTGTTGCGGAGCATGGGCTCTAGGCGCCCAGGCCTCAGCAGTTGTGGCTCACGGGCTCCAGAGCGCAGGCTCAGCAGCTGTGGAGCACGGGCTCCGTTGCTCCACGGCATGTGGGATCCTCCCGAACCAGGGCTCGAACCCGTGTCCCCTGCACCGGCAGGCGGATTCCTAACCACTGTGCCACCAGGGAAGCCCTATTTATTTATTTTTTGGCTGCACTTCACGGCCTGCGGGATCTTAGTTCCCTGACCAGGGATCGAACCTGGGCCCACAGCAGTGAAAGCGCCGAGTCTTAACCACTGGACCGCCAGGGAAATCCCAAGAACCAGTCTTGAGGATAAATGCTGTGGCAAGGGAGGCTGTAGACCATCTCCAGGACTGAAGACACAGTGCCCATATTTTCACCAAGTGCCCATACCCTGCGTCAGATTTCCCCCAAGTACTTTATATACACAGTCCCATTTAATACTCAGAGGCAGAAGATACTGTGTCCATTTTACAGGTGAGGACACTGAGGCTCTGGAACGTAACTATTTTGCCCAGGGCCACACAGCAAAGCTGGTGCCCTTTCCTTTGGCCCAAGCTTTGCAGAATGAATCCAAGAAAATCATTCTCCATGCCTTTTAGGATCCCCTAAATAAAGAAGGGCTTCTACAGGTTCATTCTGGAACAGTCCAAGGGAAAAGTCTGTCCTTTGTCTCAGTATTAGAAAAGGCCTATTCCTAAAATAACATTAGAAACTATTCACAAATTTTTATAGTGTATTAGAGTTCAAAGAACTTTCCAGGGACTTCCCTGGTGGTCCAGTGGGTAAGACTCCACGCTCCCAATGCAGGGGGCCCGAGTTCGATCCCTGGTGGGGGAACTAGATCCCAAATGCATGCGCAACTAAGAAGTCCAAATGCCGCAACTAAGAAGCCCACATGCCGCAACTAAAGATCCCACGTGCCACAACTAAGACCCAGGGCAGCCAAAATAAAAAAAAATAAAATAAATATTAAAAAAAAAGAACTTTCCAAATATTATTAGGCCTTCAGAACCCTTCTTAATTGGAGGGTAGCTATGAATTGTCCCATTTTGCAGATGTGTAACCTGAGAGCCACAGAGGGTAGAGACCTTGCTCGAAGCCACATGGTAAGTATGTGGTAGAGGAAGTCTCCCAAAGTTCCTGATATTCTATGTGTTGCCTATTTTTTTTTTTGGTTTATTTTTATTAAAAATTTTTTTTCTTCCGGTTTTACTGAGATATAATTGACATAGCTGTGTAAGTTTTAAAGTGTACAGCATAATGATTTCACCTGCATCATGAAATAATTACCACAATAAGTTTAGTGAACATCCATCATCTCATATAGATACAAAATCAAATAAATAGAAAAATATTTTTTTCCTTGTGATGAGAACCCTTAGGACTTACTCTCTTAACAATTTTCATATATAACATACAGCAGTGTTTATTATATTTATCATGTTGTACATTACATCCCTAGTACTTAACTATCTTATAACCAGAAGATTGTACTTTTTGACAAACTTCATCCAAGTCCTCCCCACCCCACAAAGCAGCCCCCCTGCAGTCCCTCCCCTCCTTTATGCTGAGAAGCCCAGAGCCTACCACTGCCTTCCAAACCACCTGCTGGGAAAACAAGGTGTGTCAAAGAACACTGAGCCAATGAAGACAGACTGCTCAAGCCCCAATCCTCATTCTAAATACTTCCCAGATGACCCTCTTGGAGACACCAGGTAGCAGAATAATGCCCAAGATGAACAGGGCTCACTTCAGACATGAAGCTCATACTCAAGTGAGGGACCCTGCGGCAAGACACTTGACCCCATCCAGCTTCCTCACCTGTGAAATACAGATACTTGTTGAATTTATAAAGGAGCTTCGGCTCCTAAGTTTTGCAACTACTATGCGAACACATGACTACTGAATTCAAGTTCACCCATCCTTCGGTCACTCAGGTCCCAAACCTAAAAGTCATCCTTAACTGTTCCCTGTCCCTCACACTCCACATCCAACCCACCTGCCTCCAAAATATCTTCACTACCAGAACCCTAGTCCCAGACACCTGCACCACTCCTTGGATGATTCCAACAGGCCCCATTGGTCTCCCTGCCTCCTCTTTCGCCCCTCTGTGGTCCATCATCCACGCAGCAGCCTGAATGATTCTTCTCAATCATAAATCAGATCCTGTCACTTCACAGTTTAAAACCGTCCAGTGGATTTTCATTACACTTGGAGTAAAACCCTATTTCCTTACCAGAGCCGACATGACCCTGGCTCCCACCTCTTGCTCAGACCTTCCTCTCATCACCTCAGCCACACTGGCCTTACTTCTTACCCTCAGACCTATCTCAGGTGCTTTGCACATCCTGCTCCTTCTACTTCAAGTCTCCCCTCCCAAAATGCTGAAGGGCCGCCTTCTTATCATTTAATGTCACCTCTTCTGAGAGGCCTTCCCCAACCACTCCAGTTAAAGCCATGCCACACCCTCACCCCTATTCCCTCTACCACAGTATCTTGTTTTATCTTCCTTGTCCCACTTCATAGCTACAATTTTCTTGTCTACTTGTTTATTCTGTCTCCCCAGAACTACAATACAAGCTCCACTACTCCTGTTCGTTATTACACTCTCAGTGTGTAGAACAGTGCTAGGCACATAGCAAGCTTTCAATAAACATTTTAGGAACGGTTGGTTCAAAAGGCAATGGTGGGACGTCTCTGGTGGCGCAGTGGTTAAGAATCCGCCTGCCAATGCAGGGACACGGGTTCGATCCCTGGTCCGGGAAGATCCCACATGCCGCAGACCAACGAAGCCCATGCGCCACAACTACTGAGCCTGCGCTCTAGAACCCGTGTGCCACAATTACTAAGCCCACGTGCCACAACTACTGAAGCCCGCGCGCCTAGAGCCCGTGCTCCACAACAAGAGAAGCCACCGCAATGAGAAGCCCGCACGCCACAACGAAGAGCAGTCCCCGCTCACGGCAACTAGAGAAAGCCTGCACGCAGCAATGAAGACCCAACACAGCCAAAAATAAATTAATTAATTAATTTTTTTAAAAAAGGCAATGGTGTGCTCCCCTCTTCCTCTGCCCAAATTTAAGATTGGAAGTTTGTTTACTCATCCATTCAATCATTCATTCATTCAGTTCAAATCAACAGCTGACTATAGGACACCTGAGAAGGTACCACAGTGAATAGGGATGACCTGTTTCCCAATTCAAAGCAAGATTTTTTTTTTAAACATGGCACTTTATACAGGAACTTATAACTTCTGCAAATGTGTCAGACTTCTTTGTAGTTAACTGCTGTTTCAGATTTACATGCAAGGGGTTACGTGACTTCCCTAAGGTCACAGGATGAGAACTCAGCATCCCAGTACCTCAAGGCAAAACCAAAATCTAAAATGTATCTGGAAGTGCCTAACCACTTTTATTTACCATCCGTGGTCATTTACACAAAAGTTAATTTAAAAAACCAGAGAGTAAATGTGGCTTTTCAAAAATTTCACCTCCATTTTCTTCACTCTGTTTCTATCTTCCTACCTGGTAGCAGGTACTATCAAACAACAGAACACTTTAAAGAGCACTGTTTTCTGGTTATGGACCATTAATGGTACCCTGGTTGACAGGCTGAGTCTTGATGCCAAAGGGAAGCAGTACTATAGTGCAGGTACTGGGACCTCAGCCTTGGGAGTCAGAAAGGAGCAGATTCAAATCACATCTGCTAACAACTAGTGATAAGGCCCTAGACAAGTCTACTGTAATTTAATTAACAAACAATTATATAGCACTTACTAGATGCCAGCAGGGTTCTAAATACTTTGCAACTATGATTATTAGATAAGTCAGATATACTATTATCCGTATCTTACAGGTGAAGAAAGAGGCATAGAGAGGTGAAGTAACTTGCCCAAAGTCACAGCGAGTGAGTATTAGAGTCAGCATTCAAATAAGACAGTGTGATGCCAGAATCCATGCTCTTAGCCATTACACTATGTTTCTGCTCTAATCCTGTTTCTTCATCTATAAGACAGGGCTAATAAATCTGCCGTATCTCACAGGATCATGTGAGACTACTGGCACACTAAGGTAAATGTTAGCTACTCTTAGTGGTAGTAGTAATTGCCATCATTCTATCATCTACCTTCACCTTTGGTCCAGCCAAGATCCAACCAAGACCTTTGGTCTTCTGCCCAAAATACTTTAGCTGAGAAAGATCTCCAAGGTCCTCTGCAGTAGAATACATTAGAATATACTGAAGTTTCACGAGAACAAAAATTGTCTGCTTTTTTTGCTTCACTGTATCCAGAGGAAGCAGTGGGTACTCAGTAAATATGTGGTGAATAAGGTAGTAATAAATTGAATGCATAGACAGGGTTCTGTAGACACGACAACTAAAGTAATACCATCACTTCTCAAATGTAGCTAAACACAAAAGAGGTAAATTTACAAGGTTTTCAGAGCACAGTGGTAGCTGGCCGTTAGTTAAGACAGCCTGGCTATTAGGAGACTGTGGTATAATGCTGTTCATTCATCTTAGCTAAATGAACAAACAAGGAGACCCAGGTTCTCAAGGTCTTGGATTGTCTATCTGTAAAAGAGGAAGTTGGACAACATGATAATCATAAACAAATATATTCTACTTTCTCATCACTTTATAACAATCATCATAACAATATGAATGGAAGCCGACCACCAAAAACTCAATAAATGTTTGTCAGTGAACATAATCCCCAACTGACAGATGAGGAAACTGGGATTCAGTTCTCAAGTTCAAGGTCACTTGCACTGGGTAGAATATGAACTATAGTCCAGATCTCTTCCTACACAGGTCTAACACTCATGCATTCCAAGATCCTTTGTGATATCAGTCCTCTCGTCCAAGCTCAATGAATCTGTAATAATTTATCTTATCAAATAATCTTGCCTAACTTCACTACATCATGGGTCAGGAGGATCAGAAAGAAACACTATTTCCACTTTGTTAACCTGGAGAATCAAAAGATCTAAAGAGATAATTAGCAAATCCCTTTTTTTGCCCAGAATTTACAGATCATAAAATAAATGATGATTTCGCTTTAAACCATATGGTTTAAATTTAAGCAATGTGACTTTAAAAAAAAAACTTCTGGTAACACAATACTTTTTGAGAGTACAGTACAAAACTTCTTTTTCAATTCTGCAATCAGAGTTGTGCTACTTGATCCAAAGTAGAATCACAAAGTTAAATGTAAAAGGTTATCAGAAAATATCTATAAATGCTTGCTCACTTTATTTTTATTAATGAAATACATGCCTGACATTGAATCTGAGTATAACACCTTCCTAGGATTGTCAAGTTAGGAGTGAAAAAACATCTGGCAGTCGGTCAATTTTCTAGATGGTTCATAACAGGACAGTCAAGGTCAAATTGTTGAATCTCTTTTACCCTCCCATCTAGTAATTGAAAAGCAACCAACTATGAGCTCAAAATACTCCATTCTGGGTACTCTCACAAATACAAATGTCAGCTCCAGGATCACACTCGGGCTCAGAAAGTTCTGAGGGCAGGCTGACATGAACAAGAACAGAGAACAGAGGGGTAGTAGGGCAGATGCTCAGGCCACAGCACTTCGGTAACACTCAGAGAGAGCAGGAACTTTCACCTACTTTCTAGCAGTTTCATCATCTATCAAATGAGAAGAGTCATCTCACCAAATGATTATATGAACCAAATGATATGATGAGGAATTAAGTCTTGCAATCTTGTGCAAAGGTGAGAGACTACTGTTATCGTTACTAATTACTACGTCTGGGCACGGAAGGCCCCCTCGAACTCCTGGCTATATGTTCCGCAGGATCCCCACAAGATGGAATAGGTAATAGTTTTTTTCCTCCAAACTTCAGGTTTGGCAACCACGGATGCACCTGGCTAGCAAGGGTCTGCTGCTGAGAGGTGAGAAGCGAGGCCTTCGGGCTCTGGACCTAGCGGGCTCCACAACCACCGCGGCCCCCAGTCACCTTGTCCTCACCTTGAGGAACGGCAAAAGAAAAAGAAAAAGAAAAAAATCCTACATGGGAGAAAGTGCGGCCCTCAAAATAGGTGCCTCCACTCTTCACCTGGCCGCCGCTTCTGAGACCCACGCTTGCAGCGGGGCGGAGACAAGGCTGGGAGAGCTGACTGAGCCGGGGACGCCTTGACCTCGGGCGCCGGGCCCGCGGCAGGGACAGGTACACGAAAAGCCGGCCGGAGGTCGGGCCCGCCTCGCCTTGCCTCGCCCACAGCCGCAAGCACAGGAGGAGGCACCCCGCCCCCGTGAACCCAGAGGGCCCTCAGTTCGCGCTCACCTGCAGCCGGGTCACCAGTAGGCTGTAAGGCGCCATTTTGTGCACTGACAAAGATGAGGTCGCTTGAAAATGACGTGCACCCGGCGTACTTAAAGCCTTCGGGTAGGGGGCGCGGCCTGAAGAGAAACGCAACACCGTGAAGGCTGGGCCTCCGCAGAGGCGCCGAGTCGTGTGAGCGCCTTGGGCGGAGCTCCCGTGTGAGGAACCTACAGGGGAGAGGACAAAGCTGCATAAAAACACTTGCGGAAGTAAATACTGGGAACGAAGATGTCTTATCGAAGTGCAAGCTTCATCTTTGCACTTTGCAATTTGTATCTTCCATTCAGATCTCTAAAGTTTTTTTTTTTTTTTTGATGACTTTCATGCACCTGCCAGGACCTGACTCCCCAGGACGGAAACTTGTCTTTGAAATGTGATCGCGCGAGAACGACCGGGCCTTGGTGCAAAGATTGTAAACGCTGATGGAAGCCTAGAGAACCAATCACGGCGATCAGGAGGCAGGAACAATGGAGGTTAAAGGTCGGCCGGAAGTTCCCTAAGTTTCCGGTGGCATAGAGGGAGCTATGGCTAAACATCACCCGGACTTGATCTTTTGCCGCAAGCAGGCTGGTGTTGGTGAGACGGCCTCCTGCCCCCGACTGTCTCGGTGGGGATGGTATTAGAACCTGAGGAGTTCGGGGTTCCCATCACTTCCTTAGGGTCTTGCCTCGGGGGCGCCACTTTTCCCGCCTCACGGTCGGTAGTGTAGGAGCGCGTGGGTTTGTGGTCTCTGATGAAAAGAGGGCGGGGCGTGTGTGCTAGGAGCCGGAGGCGGGCTGCCGGGATGGGGTCCGGAGAAATTCTCAGTTTGCCCAGGACCTGGGAGGGGCTTCGGGAGGGTGTGGATTTGGTTCGGATTGAAGTTTACGAGGATAGGATGGAAAGACTCCCTCAGGGCTCACTGCAGTCCCTGCTCCTGTCCCCACCTCAAGCTCGAGGATGTTTGTCCCCTTTTCGTCAAAACCTTAATCCTAATTGTACTCTTTACCGTCTTTCATCTTGCAGCCATTGGAAGACTGTGTGAAAAATGTGAGTGGAACACGCCTCCCCAGACAGCCCACCCGTCCCACTCAGTTTCTGTGGAGCCAGCCAACGGGCATTTCCAGCGGTGCCACTAAGAGGGCTTTGAGTAGATGTGACTGGAAGCATGTTAACACAATGCCAGGCTGCAACTAAAGGCCACCACCCCACTCCAACTTGCACATTTTAGACACTAATTTGAGAAAAATCTCTGGCTGTGGACCAGAAGTAGCATGACCCCGTCCCCAACACACACAGCGTTCTGCCAGTTAATCATATAGACTTATCTGCCAGGTGCTATTCTAAGCTCTTTACCCATTAGTTGATTGACTTTTCCTGTGTGTTGTGGAGATTGAGCTGGACACTAGGTAAGCCCAGTTTTGTGATGCCAAAGAAGCAGGCCCTAAAGTCACCGTCAGAAGACCAGTGTATTTCCCCATTAGCAGGAGGAGGGCAAAGGATTTGAAGTACTTGCAAGTGGGCATAACTCTATTCTCTTTTCCTCACAGGTGATGGCAAGTGTGTGATCTGTGACTCCTATGTGCGTCCCTGCACCCTGGTGCGCATATGTGATGAATGTAACTACGGCTCTTACCAGGGACGCTGTGTGATCTGTGGAGGTCCCGGGGTTTCGGATGCCTATTATTGTAAGGAGTGCACCATCCAGGAGAAAGATGTGAGTATATACTAAGCTTTTCATCTGATCCTTCCTTTTATTTAGTAACAGTTTGCCATCCACTCCTATGGTCTGTAGATTACTATGTTCATCTAGTCATCTAGGTTATAATTTCTTCAAGGTCTGTGAGCCATACTGGATGTAGTCCAACAAAACGCACTTATTTTGCATCAAGGACAAAAATGCAAGAGAAGCAAATGTTTGTCAACACTAGCAATTTGGAAAGCCCTCTCTTCCTTTGATGTCTCTCTCTCTCTCATTATTTTTTTTTCTCTCATTATTTTTATTCAGAAATAATATCCTTTTTTTTCTTTTTGGCCACCCCCCCCCCCCCATAGCTTGTGGGATCTTAGTTCCCCAACCAGGGATTGAACCCAGGCCACGGCAGTGAAAGCCCAGAATCCTAACCACTAGGCCACCAGGGAATTCCCAATATCCTGCATTTTTAAGTCCTAGCACAGTGCATGGTGTGTAATAGCCACTCAGTAATTTTCTTAACTATCATTAAGGACTATTTGGGTGGATGTAGTGACTTCTGAACTTGGGACAATTCAAGTTGATTTCAGTTCTAAGTGGCTAGAGAATGCTTTTGGTTTGATTTTGCAGAATTGATTGCAATTCTTCTTATGACATTTTTGCCCCTTGACATTGTGTGGTGGCAGTGGGTAGTTATTCAACTTCTTGAGCCAGATGCCAGGGTAGAGGGCTGTAGGTCTATACCAAAAGTAGGCTTCTTGGGGAGAGGGGTGGGAAACCCATGATTCAGCTTTTATTCTTCTTATGACACAATAAAAGGAAGTGTGATCCACTGCCAATAGTCTAATATAAGGTATCTGGTTACCTAATCTAGGATAAGGCGTAAGGCAAAAGATAAATAATTCTTGGGACTTCCCTGGTGGTCCAGTGGCTAAGACTCTGCACTCCTAATGCAGGGGACCTGGGTTTGATCCCTGCTCAGGGCACTAGATCCCACATGCTGCAACTAAGAGTTTGCATGCTGCAATTAAAAGAGCCTGCAGGGCTTCCCTGGTGGCGCAGTGGTTGGGAGTCTGCCTGCCAATGCAGGGGACATGGGTTCGGGCCCTGGTCTGGGAGGATCCCACGTGCTGCGGAGCAACTGGGCCCGTGAGCCACAACTACTGAGCCTGCGCGTCTGGAGCTTGTGCTCCGCAACAAGAGAGGCCGCGATAGTGAGAGGCCCGTGCACCGCGATGAAGAGTGGCCCCCGCTTGCCGCAACTAGAGAAAGCCCTCGCACAGAAACGAAGACCCAACACAGCCATAAATAAATAAATAAATAAATAAATAATAAAAATAAAGGAATTCCTTTAAAAAAAAAAAGTTCTAAAAAAAAATAAAAATAAAAAAATAAAAGAGCCTGCAACTAAAAGATGCTGCACGCCCCAATGAAGATCCAGCAGATGGCAACAAAGATCCTGCGTGCAGCAACTAAGACCCAATGCAACCAAATAAATAAATAGATAGATAAATAAATAAAATCTTTAAAAATAAAAAAATAATTTTTTTTTTTTTTTTTTGGTCTGCGTTGCCTGGCTGTGGAATCTTAGTTCCCAGACCAGAGATGAAACCCAGGCCCCCTACAATGGAAGCACACAGTCCTAACCACTGGACCACCAGGGAATTCCCAAAAGATAAATAATTCTTAATATTTCCTTATGCAAAGAGTAGGCATTTATACACACACACACACACACACACACACACACACACCAATCACAATCTCTCTTTTTCTTCACAATAGCTTTGTTAAATAGGGATTATTATTATCTCCATTTACAGCCCCTCACCCAGCTAATAAGTGGCAAGTCCAAGCTGTCTGACTAAACCTAGCAGTGTCCTTTCATAAGTCCTTTTTTTTTTTTCTTTAACCCAATTTATTATTTATTTATTTATTTTTGGTTTTGTTGGGTCTTCGTTGCTGTGTGCAGGCTTTCTCTAGTTGCAGCAAGCAGGGGCTACTCTTAATTGCAGTGCGCGGGCTTCTCATTGCGGTGGCTTCTCTTGTTGCGGAGCACGGGCTCTAGGCGCGCGGGCTTCAGTAGTTGCAGCACGTGGGCTCAGTAGTTGTGGCTCGCGGGTTCTAGAGCGCAGGCTCAGTGGTTGTGGCGCACAGGCTTAGTTGCTCCGCGGCATGTGGGATCTTCCTGGACCAGGGCTGGAACCTGTGTCCCCTGCATTGGCAGGTGGATTCTTAACCACTGCGCCACCAGGGAGGTCCCCTTTCATAAGTCTTTTTAATGGGATCTGACCGTGTTGAGGAGAAACAGTTCAGCCACCTCAGCAATCTTTGCATTTGGATCCTGTCTACCTCTAATAAGTGGGATATATCAGACCAGATAAAACTTTCTTAACATCATTAATTCTTCTGTTATTTAGGGAGATGAGAAAGGTCATAGATAAAGTACCAGAAACATAATTTCAGTTGGTGATTTGAACATCCTCTTGTCCTAAACTCTGATTTGCATTTACCTTTGACCGTCAAATCATACCCTGCTTGATCTGATCCACCAGCTAGGTGACACTCCCTTTATAGAAAGGACCTTGGTTTGTGTATTTGTCTCCCCTTTTCCCTAGTTCTTGGTACAGTCCCTGGCATGTACTGTAAGTATGGTCCACATTTTTGTTGCTACATCTGTAAATCATCCATAGGGTTCCCCCTACAGAGTGTCTGGTATATAGTAGGTGTTTGGTAATTATTTATAGCCTGTATACCACAGTGAGACAATATCAGTGAAGAGAAAGTACAAACAATTCTTAAACTAGCTAAAACTAGCTAAAGAGTCCATTAAGGACAACATTTTCTTGAACTTTTCCATGGTTGTAGCTAGAGGTTTTGTTTTGTTTTGTTTTTTTGCAGCTAGAGTTCTTATCTGGCATATGCTTGGCAACCAGAGAGTGCTTAATAAATGTTAATTGCTGTCTGATTCCTCTGCATGCGGAATGTGACCTGATCTCTCTGGATCCTTGTGCCTCATTCTGCCCCTGAGAATTATTCTAGATGTCACCACTTCCTCTACTTCACGTGTACAGGAATGTTCTGAGGATATTTGAGATGGTATCTACCTCACATTTACTCAGCAATAGTTTCCAAGGAACACAAAACAGTCCAGTGATATGATCCAGCCTCTCAGCCTTACAGGTCATCATGTAGATTAAGTGCCTAACACTTTCCTATGCAGAAATCTTCCTGCAACCAAAGCAACCCCTGTTATTGTTCTCTTCCTGCAACTTCCGTAATTTATAAGGAAATTAGACCAATAAACTAAGCTGGGTGTTCTCCATAGTTTTTCAAAGCTTCAAGAATACTCAGGATTTGGGGACAATATCTGTGGGCATTGCTGCCAGAGGACAAATTTGTTTCTTTGCTTTTTTTTTAAATAAATTTATTTATTTATTTATTTTTGGCTGCTACTCTTCGTTGCGGTGTGCAGGCCTCTCATTGTGGTGGCTTCTGTTGCTGCGGAGCATGGGCTCTAGGCACATGGGCTTCAGTAATTGTGGCTCTCGGGCTTAGCTGCTCTGCAGCATGCAGGATCCCCCCAGACCAGGGCTTGAACCAGTGTCTCCTGCGTTGGCAGGCGGACTCCCAACCACTTCGTCACCAGGGAAGTCCCTTTTTTTTTTGAAAGAAATACTTTGTCCTATCTAAAGTGAAGCTTTGGGCTTCCCTGGTGGCGCAGTGGTTAAGAATCCGCCTGCCAAAGCAGGGGACACAGGTTCAAGCCCTGCTCTGGGAAGATCCCACATAGTTGCTCCGCGGCATGTGGGATCTTCCCGGACCAAGGCTTGAACCTGTGTCCCCTGCATTGGTAGGTGGATTCTTAGCCACTGTGCCACCAGGGAAGTCCCTATCGTTGGTTTTTAAGTATTACTTGAAAGTCCTGGATTTTCACCAGGCCCAGGTCCAGGATAATTTTTGTAGCTTGCTTTTGTGACATAGAAACAGACTTGACATACAGCCCTCCTCAGAAAGGAGATCCATAGGCATTGAGTTCTCCTTGGTGGTTGCTACAGGAGCCTGTCTTAGGCTTCTCCTGGGGATGTTTTAATGGACATGTTTAGTATAATGAAAACAAGCACTTGGCAGTCTAGTGTCTACTTTTTTTGTGAAATTTTAGAAATGAAGTGGCCATTAAACATGGACATTCAATTCAAGCCATAGCTGCCTAAAATAAAAGCTCCCTGTGCTCAGAATGGGAAAATCTGTCATACTCTGGGAGGACTGAGAAAGGATGAAATCTGTATTCAGGCATACAATTGCTAAAAGAGCTACTACCATCAGGCAGACATTTGCAGGTTGTTTTTTATGTACTCCCTAGCTCAACTCACAAATACTCTCTGTACTGCCCTTCGAGGTTTCTTAACAGTCCTTCCATCTTCCTTTTCATGCTTTCCATTCACAGGTGTATTCACAAAAGCCAGCCAGTTCCAATGCACACATCCTCACCTCTTCACAGCATTGGTGGAATTTGGGAACAACCACGAGGCCCACGGGAGATGTGTAGAAAATAAAAAACAGGAGTTTAGGCAAGAAAGCAGGAAACTTATAAGTCAGTGAGAGAAAATGCCATAAAAGCCAAAGAGCTAATAATCCAATGCATTGGTTTTCCGATTTTTTTTCAACTTTTTAACATGTAGAGTCCCAGCTTCAAAAAGTATCTTACACAGAAGCCACGTGTGTATGTGTGTGTCTGTGTGTTAGGTTGAACCATCATGAAATTGCTGATATTTATTTTTGGCAATTTCTTATAATTTATTAAGGGCTGGCTATATGCTAGGCATTGTTCTAAGTATATTGATCCTTAATTCTGTAAGGTCGGTTCTACCATTGTAGTAATTTAATGTGACTAAAAAGAGACACAAGGAGGTTAATAACTTCTCAAAATTCAGGTGACCTATCTCCAGAGCCTACAACCTTTTTTTTTTGTTTTTTTTGTTTTTTTGGCTACGTTGGGTCTTCGCTGCTGAGCGCGGGCTTTCTCTAGTTGCGGCAAGCAGGGGCTACTCTTCGTTGCGGTGCGCAGGCTTCTCATCGCAGTGGCTTCCCGTTGCAGAGCACAGGCTCGAGGTGCGCGGGCTCAGTAGTTGTGGTGCATGGGCTTAGTTGCTCTGAGGCATGTGGGATCTTCCCAGACCAGGGCTTGAACCCATGCCCCCTGCATTGGCAGGTGGATTCTTAACCACTGCGCCACCAGGGAAGTCCCTACCATCTTAATATGAGTGAGAACACAGCTGCACAGATTGGGGGATGAGTCCTACTGTCACCTGGCCCCTCTCAGGACTCTCTAGGGCTCTATAAATACAGTTCATATACATTGACCTGATCCAGTCATCTTATTTTATAGTTGGATACAAATCCAGACAGAAGAGGTTTGCCCACAGTCACACAAGTCAGTGAGGCAGAGTAAGCCTGAACAGGCTATCATCATACCATAAAATTTCAAAGCATCCCTAAAGGGCTTAAAGCACTGTTGTGTTTAATAGCAGGCTACCTGAGGCCAGGAGAGGCAGCTCTTCCCACATTTGTACCAGGACTTTCAGTACAGATTACGTGGCTTACTTGAGTTCACCTAGCAAGCCATTGGTGGGGCTGGGCCCACAACCTGGCTTGCTTAGCACACCAAACTCCACAGATGGTAGTTCTCAGTGTAATACATGGTACGTGTTTTCTAGAAAATAATGAAATGTTAGTGTTGGCTTTGTGTGGTTTCAGAGATTCTTGTACAGTGTTGATATCAGTCCCCAAAAAGAGAAATCAGCTGAATTAGAAATGAGATGCCTAAGGACTTGATTCATTCATTCATTCTATAGCCCAGTGTCACAGGAAACAGCTACCTTTGACATGGGTGTTTAATAAAATCATGAGATCTAAGAAGGTTTATTCCAGTAGCAATTCCCCAATTTTCCTCCCATCATCCCACATCAACTGATGGAGTCATCATTCCTGCAAAACACAGCTTCCCAAGGGCTTCACTGAAACCACTCAAGCTCACAAAACGGCCAGGGGAGTGTGTCACTACACATCAGAGTATGAGCCGTCAACAGCTGTCTCTGGCACAGGAGCACTCTTCCCCCAAGACCATGTGTCCGGTTAAGTGAATTAATACGGACACATCAAACTCAGTATTCTCTTATGATGTTTAAAATGTAAGGTACTATTTCCTCAAGTCTTTAGATTTTTTTTCCCTTGGTATTTTCTCCTTTCTTGGGATAGTGAAAGAGAGCTAGGAAGCTTGATCTGTAGATGATTATTACCATTTCTTACCTCTCACTTGGAAAAAATCCTTTGAACACCTTAGAGAGTTTTAGATTCTACCTCCACTATATCATATTAGTAACTGAAGTGGGCTAAGAATCCAGCATTATAAGTGCAGGCCACTGGATAAACGGTGGACAGGCCCTGGGCACATTCTAGGTGTTTAGTAAATACTTGATTGATCAAATAGGACAATTGAACTGGTAAGATGAATGACTAAACCATTAATCCAAAAGTTATTTTTATCTTAAATCCCTCTCAGTTCAAGCTCAGAGACTTTTAACAACTTATCTATTCTGTTTTCCAGAGAGATGGTTGCCCAAAGATTGTCAATTTGGGGAGCTCTAAGACAGATCTCTTTTATGAACGCAAAAAATATGGCTTCAAGAAGAGGTGATTGGTGGGCTGCCTCTTCCTCCCCCCGTCAAGCTGCTGCAGCTGCCAAGAGAAATGCCTACAGAAAGGAAATGGAGCACACAGCATCACCTGAATTGCCTATTAGTACACTGGCACCTTTCCACCCTTTCCTCTCCTCTCACGCAGCCATGGTAGGAATGGAAAAAAAGGATTCTTCGCAGAGCACTCTGGCAGACTGTACCACAGACAAATTAATAGATTGATTCATGGCATTCCTTAAATTCAAGAAGCAAGTCTGTGTTAATCCACATCAAGAAGTTCTGTACACCAAAAGCTTCTAAAACAGGAATGGTATATCATTTCAGTCTTCTGTTTGAGGAGCTGGCTGTGAGGCTGGCTGCAGTGAGAAGCATGGCCTTGCAGCAGCTCTGATGGCAGCTGTCCTTGATGAAACATCTGCAGTGCGGTGGGGGCTCTCAGAACAGTCAGTGTGGGCATTTCATCTTGTAACACCCACCAGGTGGTGCTGCTTCATGTAATTTTTCTTCTAAAAATTGGAAACCCTTTCTGTTGCTATTGTATTCATAAAGTAGGTGTTTATTTTCTGGTAGTCAGCCCCTTCCCAATTTAATTTTAACTCTAGGAATTTTAGTCACCCAGTAATTTGTGATTCAAAATAAAGGTATTGGGATTCATTAAGCACCTTGTTCTCTTATTACTACTGGAATTCAAAACCACCCATGCCTTTTATGATAGGTAAACCAAAGTTATTTTTAGAAACTTTGCTGTTTCCCCTTCCTGTCCGACTTGAATTTTGAACTGAAGAGATGGCTTCCAGTAATGGTGAAGGGAATGAGACAAAATGTACTCGAATGAGTTAGAGCTGAACTTGGTTGATTTGTTTCACAAAGAGCATATATACTCACATTAAGGATATGAGGGGAGGGATTTCACCAGTGGTGCAGTGGTTAAGACTACGCACTTCCAATGCAGGGGGCATGGGTTCAGCCCCTGGTCGGGGAACTAAGATCCCACACGCCTCTCAGTGCAACCCCTCCACCAGAAAAAAAAAAAAGGATACGGGAGGTTTGTTTAAGTAAATTCAAATTCAGACGCATCCTTTACCCTAACTCAACTACCTGTACTTTTTGTCTGCTAGAGGCAATAAGCAAGTTATCCTGAGGAGCCACATTCATAATTGGAGACTTCCAGTCAAGTAGGTCTTTGACACCATGAATTTGAAAAAGGTTGTGAGTCCTGCAGAATCCAGGGGCCTGGCCCAATGTTACACTGCAACTCAGTGGCAGATCCAAGTTGAGATGAGAGCTTTCTGACTTCCTATCAGTGTTTTATTTTGGATCAATAAAACTTGGTTATTTGTAATGTATTGAGTGTCCAAAATAGAATTAAGATAACCTCTGCCTTTAAGGAATTTAATAATTGAGCTTGCCAGAAATAGCTCAGTGTAACACAGGGGATGCACAAAGGAAGGGTTCTGGGCCTTGCATGGGGTACCTCGGGAAGGCTAGGGGAAGGCCACAGCCATAGGGCTGCCATGAGGGCTCCTTTCAGTTCCTCAAACTGCCGTTTTCCTTCCTGCTGCAGTGCTTTTTACCTGTTTTTTACCTCTAAAGCTGTGCTTCCCTTCTGCTCAGCTAACTCCTACTCATCCTTCAGACCTTAGCTAAGTATTTCCTAAAAGATGCCTCATCCAACCCCCAATCTAAGTTCCTCTTGTTATACTCCCACATAGCACCATAAGCATTTTGTTTATAGCATTTGGTAATATTGACTGTCATCTACTAGGCTGTGTTCCATGATGGCAGGAAGCAAGTCTGTTCTGCCCAGCAGGTAGCAGGTGCTCAGTATTGAATGAATAACTGAAGTCATAGAAACCAGATAATAAACTGGGCTTTGAAGGCCATGTTGGAACCTACAGGCAAAGGGGGTAGGGTCTGCAGATAAAGATATTTGTGTGGGGGAAACAGTTTGAATGGGGTGATGTGTTTGGGGAGCTCTGAGCAGTTCTAAAGCATCAGGTGAGGGTTATGGTGTATCAAATGAGTTGCAGAAACCAGATAATTTTCAGATTATAACTAGAATCATTTGATTCTATAGTAACTTTAGTTTTAATGTGTAATATAAGTCAAAATGTTTTGTTTTGCTAAACAAATCAATTTCTAAAATTTGTTTATTGGGACTTCCCTGGCAGTAGTTCAGACTCTGTGCTTCCAATGCAGGGGGCACAGGTTCAATCCCTGGTGGGAGAACTAAGATCCCACATGCCACGTGGTATGGTCCCCCCGCCAAAAAAAACATTTATTAACCACCTTGGTACACATAACATCTTGCATCTCCAGATGTTTGAAAAGCTACTCCTTACTTTCAGCAAAACACCACCTTAACTGTGCTCTGTGAGTCTTAGTGTGTATGCCTCTAAAAGTTCTTGCAAGGGAGCTTAAAATTTAATGCGCGGTAGGATTTCCACACTGATAAGCAACAGGACAAGTTCAACCTCAGTCCGGTGAATTCTGCTGAACTCTGTTCCTCTGTCACCTAATTTTATAATCCCATTCTCCATTTGTTTGCTCTCTGAGGCCAAGAGAATGATACAATACAACGAATAAGTTAAAAACGCCTTAGATAAACAGCGTTCAAGTTCAAATCTTTAGTTATCGTCTACCTTGGACTTTAGAGTAAGTCCTTTTCAGTTTTAAAAATTAGAATAATGATAATACTAAATTCTCTATTGGGAAAACATTGCTTACAAGCTGAATTTTAACCTCTAATAGTATATAGTTCTGTGAAAAGAATTAGAATAATGATCTCAGCCAACTGTATGGCCACAAAAAATCAGAATGGGCTTAAAAATTATTGCTTTTCTCCATTGTTGAAATAAGCACTACCTACACAGGTCTAGTTGAAATAACTGAACTCATCATAGTCAGTCTAAGAAAGTGGTTCCATTTCCTGGGTTTATGATTATTACTATTAAGTATTCAGTGTTTGATATTCATTTCTAGGATCTAAAAAGGATGGGTGTCTTCCAGCTTCTCAGATATACTCTGTACACATATGGTAATTTAATCTCCTTTAAACATTGCACTTTACATGTGCTCCTGCTCCAAAGAAAAAAAAGTATAAAGAGAAATGTGTGGGCTTTATAATCGGTCCTGTATTTGAATTCTAATCTGCTATTGACCTTTAGTGAGGTTTTCGGTGCTTTTTTTTTCTTATCTATTAAATAAGGATATTAATGCCTCCCTCTTTGGGTTGTAAGGATTAAATGTGAGCTCGTAAGTGCCTGACCCTTACTGGGAAGGCTTCACATCATAAATGGTAGCTCTTTTACAATGGGCCTTTACTTCATAGATAAACATTTAAGTTCTAGCATTGAAGATCCTCCATATGGTTCCCTCTCTTCCCTACCCCTCAGGTTTTCCTCTATTCATTCTCTGCTGTTCATTAGGCAGCTGAAGGGAATTCCTCACACACAGCCCATCTTCTTGGCTCTCTATTTCCTTTGTTTGAAATACCATTCCACCACCGTCACATCATCCAGCCAAGTCTGTACCTTCTCCTTCTAAGCTCCTAACATCTCATGAATGCTTCCAGATGCACCATACCCCACAACAATCTCTCATGCCTAGTACATACGTATAACAAAAATTTCATGAAACATTTACTGTGTGTACAGTATTTTCAATTTATTCTGTTCTAAAAAAGAAAAAAACACTTATTAGAAAAAGGGGTCACAAATTCAGGAGTCTGGGTGAGTAATATAAGCGATTAAAAGGGAGGGGTGGGACTTCCCTGACGGCCCAGTGGTTAAGACTCTGCCCTTCCATTGCAGGGGTCACGGGTTCCACCCCCAGTTAGGGAACTAAGATCCTGCATGCCAAGCGTTGCCGCCAAGAAAAAAAAAAAAGCATGATGATCAACGGTATGTGGCACTGGGCCTCAGTGTCTGGGGGACAATAGGGAGTGGTAGGGACCTTGGAACCAGACAGCACAGGCCCTGTCTAGAGAAGACAGTTGCTGTTCAAGTCCAGACAGTTGCCAGCTTGAATACCCAGTGTTAACAGATCTTTTGAATTTAGGACAAGTGGCAAATTAAGATATTTTTGTGCAATCTCCCAAGTTTTAAGTGTTGCCAACTCATTTTTTTTTTTGGATGGGGACCATTGTTAAAGTCTTTATTGAACTTGTTACAATATTGCTTCTGCTTTTTTTTTTTTATGTTTTGGTTTTTTGGCCCCGAGGCTTGTGGTATCTTAGCTCCCCCACCAGGGATCGAACACACCCCCCCCCCCCGCATTGAAACGTGAAGTCTTAACCACTGGACCACCAGGGAAGTCCCTGTCAACTCATTTTTGAAATTTTAATGTGTCAGTATATGCCAAGGCAATACATCCACCAGATGTGGACCTTGGCCTGCCAATTAGCAGCTTCTAAATTAAGAAAATTAACTTCCCAGGGAATCAAATTCAACTGACTAAATTTCAAAGAGATTGTATGTCACTATATTTTGACCTGTAGCTCTTTATAGTTTGAAGCAAGGACATAAAGGTGAAAGATTCTTTGCCTTGGTTGGAATTTTCCTGCCTTTAAAAAAAAAAAAAAAAAAAGGCTCCAGTTCCCATCTTTCCCCAGTTATTCAGTTCCTTATCAACTCTATCCCCAAGTGGCCTCTCTGCCACCACCAAGGCTACAATGATACTTTCTTTGAACACGGTAGTTTTAGTGCCTTAGCCAAAGACAAGTTTGTTCACTTACCTTGTTTACTAGAATTCACTCACATCAGGTCAATACATAGCAAATCGTTTGCCCTTGGCATCCATCCAATCACTCTTCTCCAAAGCTAATTTCTGTTGTGGCTGTCTTTGCTCCTGCCCAGTTGGAGGAGTGGATGTGAAGAATCAAACTGAGGAACTATTTTCTTGGATAACTTAAAAGAAACTACAAAATTTCTCACCCCAACATGTGTATATGAGAGAGTGACTCACCCCTGAGAGTTAATTGGGGCTAATTATGACTAGCCTGACTTGTCACAACAAAACATCTGGCATAACTTGCTTACTCTCAGACAGGGGAGCTGCCTCCACCCTCTCCCCAAGCACACGCTTACTCCTGAAGCTCACCATTTTGAAAACAAAGCGTATGCCTTTCAACGTATGATTATTCCAAATGGGAGGGGACTCCGGAATGCTTGAGTAGGAATTCAGCTCACAATTAAGCCCTGGCAAGATGAAATCACACGTTGGGGAGAGAAAAAACGTCCTCCTCACCACATGATAAATGGAGACATCAGCAGTTAAGAATGATTACCTTTTTCCCCTCTATTTTATTTTTTCCTATTTATATGCTAACCCTTTACCCAGGGATCCCATTTACCAAGGAAGCTGGATTTCTCAGTTTTGTTTCAGTGATATTGCTCAAGGCGGGTGTGTTTTCAGCACTGCAGGGGAGATTCGAATAAATATAGGAACGCGCAAAAATTCAACACCTTCCTTCCAGGGATTCACTCCGCTCTCCCACAGCCTGCAGTGAACGGTAGGAAATGTATACCCTTTATCTACTTATATGGACTCCATCCCTCCTTCCTGTGATACCCTAGGAGAATTCGTTTCAACTCACCCTCACCATTCTCATCCTGTCTTGTAAGGTTTCCTATTGGGAAATACACAATGAACTGAGCACAGCACATGTAGAATGCAATTTGGCCAGAACGGTGACTTTTAATTAAGAACAGTACCTATTTCAGACAGGCTTTACATACAGTATCATATTTAATCCCCGCACGATCTCCATTTTAAGGATTAGAAAACAGGTTTGATGATGTAAAGAGATTTGTTGCCATTAAATCAAGATAAAACAGTTGGTGGCGGAACTGGGATTCAAACCCACCTATTTCCACAGCTGCCTCTAATAAATGACTACAAATACCAGCATCCCTTGCAATGCCCCAATGCGCAAACGCACTCTCCTTAAAGCCCAGGCTCCTTGGCTCTCGGCCCCCACTTCCCCGTCCTAGAGGTTGGATCGAACACCCAATCAGATGCTGCCGCTCCCTCTTCCCCACCAATAGGAAGGCTGTTGCTAACGTACTGGTTATATTTTTAGCTCTCCAGTACTCTGGCACCTTGAGTCGGCCGGGTCTCGCTGCCCCGTTGGAACTCGCGACGCGAGGGGAGGGGAGAGGAGGGGAGGGGAGGGGAGGGGAGGGGAGGAGAAGGGAAGGGGAGGGGAACGAGGTGAAGGAGGAAAAAGAAGGGGAGGGGCGGAGTGGGGCTAGGGGGAGGGGGCGTGTGTGTGACGCTCTGGCACTCGCTGACGCACAAGCAAGTAGTCCCTTGAGGTGCCCCAGGGGCTGAAGCGCTCAGAGTGTGGGGGATGGGAGCTCTCGGGCTCAGGCTCCCTCCCCTTTTCTGTCCCCTTGGAGTTTGCCCTCCAGTCCAGCGTTTCTCTACAGCAAAGAAAGCGCATTTAAACCCGCACGCTACCGTTGCTCTCTGCCCTTGCCAAAAAAAGTGATCAAGGCAAAATAAAAAAAAACTGCAAACCGTTCGTAGCTGGAAACTTTCGCATCTCGCCATCCCACGTGGGTTTGGCGGCTGTTGGGCTGGAACCGTCTGGAATGAAAATAAAGGCCGGGGGTGGGGAGAGTTGGGGAATGGGCGATTGAAGAAGGGATGGGAAGACTTCAGGCGCAAGCTCCCAGCGGCCCCGGGTTTTACCACCTGGCAGTCCAGTCCGCCTATGACCTCACTGGGCACAGGCCTCCCTACCCCCAACTCCGCGCCCCGCACAGTCACAAAGTAGCCGAGTGGCCCGCGTGGCCATAGCCCGGGCGGGGGGTGCCGAGCGCGCGAGGGTGCCGGGTTCGGCGAACCTGGGTCAGCCGCCCGAGGGATCGTCGGGTGCGCAAGCGCGGCGCCTCTAGCACGGGCAGGCGCCACCCCCGCCGGCGGGGGCTGTTACTAGAAGAAATGTGGCTTTGGTGGCCCTTATTGGGGGTCGCCGACCTGGGAGAAACTACGGGTGCGTCCGCAGAGGGGCTGAGCCCCGCCCGGAGCGGGCAGGGGACGGGCTCGCGCGCCTGAGCGGAACCGGCGCTGGCCCTGTCCGCGCCGCGAGGTTAACGGGCGCCAGAGGCGGCAAGCGGAAGGTTCATGTGTCGCTCAGCTCCTTTTCCTGGCCGTTCGGCCTCTCCTCGCCCCCTCTTCCTCCCGCTCTGCCCGGGCCCAGGTTTCCCCCTCGCCCTTCCCTCGACGTTACGCGTCCCCCGACGAGGCACGAGGAGCTCGGAAGATTCGGGCTAAGCCGCGTTGATAAAGGTCCGAAACCTTTACAGGAGTCGTCCCCTCAGCTCCCCCACCCGCGAAGAGACCGTATCTGGGGCGGTGCGAGCGCCACGGGGAAGGTTGGACGGTCAGAGTTCCAAAGCTGGAGCGACTCGCCGAGGTGGCCTGCGGGGACGGTTCGGACGAGCATACGAACCGTCGGCGCCGGGGCAGGTGCAGGGCCGAAGATACAGAGGGGAAACTCCCTTCCCCGCGACATCCATTCAGCCAACACACCTAAAGTGAGCAACTGAGTCCCAGCCCAGGCCCCTGCCCTCCCGAGCTCGCTGTCTACCTAGGGAAACATCTAACACGATGAGCACGATTTGAGTGGCTTGGGACATGAAGAAAATAACTGCGAACCAGCGTCGTGATGGGGAGGGAAGGCAGACCGCGTTACACAGGCCGGCCAGAAGCAGCAAACGTTTGAGCCGGGATCTGAGTGATGAGACAAACAGGGCGGCCGCCCGAGGGTGGGACGAGGGCGGTGGCCGGGCACCCACGGATTGCATTCGGAGCCGCGCGCCGCGAGCCCTGAGGGGTTAAGCAGTCCGCCGGTTGGGAAGTAGTCCCGGCCCGGCGCTCGGCCCCGCCCCTGCAGGGCGGAGGGACGCATCACGCAGGGGTGGGGAAGCCGGATCCGTGCGCAGGGTTGCTAAGGGTGAAACTTTTCATTGACTTTGCTCACTTCGGGCCGGGGCGCGGGAAGGTGCAGGTCGTCGGCGGAGAGAAGCGAGTGGCTCGGGCGACGCGGGGCCAGAAGGGCAAGACCGTCCGCTGGCCACAGCCGGGACCGTCTTCCGCCCCGCGACACGAGCCACCCTCCGGTCCTCCATCTCCGTGCCGTCGCCGCCGGCCGGCCCGCGCGCCTTCTGTCCCCCGCCGCTGAGCTCGACCTCCAAAAAGCTGAAAAAATTATTATTGAGAGTCATAGCCCATACCCACCTCACTCGCTGCCCCATCCTCAACGAAGAAAAGGACACATCGGCTCCCGAGAAGGGAGAGCGACCTCCGCCCCGCGCCCAGGACCACCCTGGAGGAAGAAGCCGCCCCGCGACCGGCACACCGCCCCGCCGCCGCGGAGACCCGAGTGAGTGAGTGAGGGGCGTGCGGGCGGGGGGCCCCCCCCGAGACCCAACAGGCCCGACGCCTTCCCCCACCCCCGCCCCACTCCCGCTCTCCGCTTTGGTGGACGCTCCACGTTGCTGTCGCCCCCCCCTTTACACCTGGCCAACATTTTCCTTTCCCCTTCCACCTCCCCACTGGACCCCACCTTTTCTCCGTGCTCTTCTTTTCCTCACGTGTGCTCTCATCCTGGGGTATCCCAGAGCCCCTTTCTTTCCCTGTTCCAAGTGTGGCCACCTCCTGGGTGCGGTGCATTTCCTCCCTTTTCCCTCCGTTCTTCATATCCTAGAGAGTCGCTAGATTTTCCTCGTTACCCGCGAAAACATAACTCCCACCACCATTAAATAAAATCAGAAGAAGGAAGGGGATCCAGGCCTTGTTTTTCTGCTTTTCCCGTGTGCGGAGAAGGAGAGTGGTAATAATTAATAGGGTTTATTTTTGGCCCTGTGGAGCCTGAGGGATGGAGGGTGGACACCCCCCCTTTTGGACCGGTCAGTGGTGACTGTCCTCTGGCCGCCGAGCCAGAATTTACCATTTGGCTTGAGCTCTTTATCCTCGTTAGTGTTTTATGGGAAAACTGGGCGGAAAAAAGTACCCTTACAGCAGTATCAGTGAGTGGATTCTGGTTGACCCTGGTGAGTGAGGTGCCTGGGAGGAAGAGCCTTACTCCTAAGCTCCTGTCCAGAGGATGGACTGTGCCCTTGACCAGAAAGAGAGGGGGAGGAGGAGGGAACAGAGAGAGGAGGGGCAGCTGGCAGCCCTTTCCCACCCCCTAGAGGAACCAGAACCCCACACAGTAGGCGTCAACTCGTGGGCTAGCCGAGGGGGGTCCCGGGTGTCTGCTCAGTATCTAACCTTTTTTTTCTTCTTCCTACCCACGCTACCCTGGGAGTGGGTCCCTCATCTTTGATTTAACAGCAGAAAAACACCCCTATTGCTTTCTTGGGTGCCTGCCCCCATCCCCCTCTTAAGCGGAGGGGGAGAGAAGCTTGTGTGGGAGGAAGGATTAGGGAGGTTTAACACCCTGCAGGGGAGCTTTGCCGAGGATCTGGTAAGTCTGGTCAATAGAGTAGGCCTTGCAGTGGGAGGAGACTCACAAACAATTTTAAGTATTAGAAAATGTTGTCAGATGTACAGTTTTTCCTTCCCTGCCCGGGAACTCTTTCCCATTACCTAGCCGGGTCTGGTTACTCGGACTTGGATTAGAAGAGGGGTGAGGCTTGGGCCCTGCTGGCGTCGGGCCTTCTGATTGTCGGCCCGGCGCCTCCCCGCAGCTTAAAACTGGGAATTCCTTTGGCCGAGAGGACGGGAGAACTGGGTTTATTCCTGCCGTTCCATTCCTGGTTGTGAGGTGCTACAGCGGAGCCCGCTGGGCGTTAAGTGAAAAGGCTCTTTTCTCTTTGAATCCACCGTCCCTACAGCAACTCCAAAGGGAAACCACCCAGCCCAAGGAATACAGATTAAGTGGCAGGGGGTTGGGGAGGGGGAGGGATGTGACTCCTATCTATCCCAGCCTACCGCCTTCACCCAGAAAAACTCATTAGAAGCTGTTCGTTAATTCAACGGTCTTGCGAGGCAGTGAAGAGAGAGGAAGAAAGAAAAGTTCAGTTTCTCGGGAAGCCGAGACCTGGATATGGTGGGCGACACAATACGGGGAGTAGGCCTTATGGGTAGAATTTATATAAAATGTATTAGGCGGTGGGCGGGGGAGGGGGGGGGCGTCACTCTGCCACAGCGCGCATGTGCATCGGAAACTTTTCCTCGGTTCTCCCACCCTCCGCCAGCTCCCTTTACCGGGCATGCGTAGTTCCCCGGCTGAGTCTTCGCAAAGTACGCAGGGAAGTGTAGTGTGCAGAGAAAGTAGGTCGTTTGCTCCGACCCGAGCGTGAGGTTTCTGAAGACTACAATTCCCAGAGCGCAGAGTGCACCTTTGCCCCCGGCCTCCCCGTGTATGTTGGGGTTCAGTCAAGTCTTCCTGGCTTAAGAGGAAGCTGGAGAGCCCTAGAAAGGGCCTTTTTTTTTGGCCGCCCAGCGGGGTTTTGTGGGATCTTAGTTCCCGACCGGGGATGGAACCCAGGCCGTCGGCAGTCAGCATGGAGTCCTAACCGCTGGACCGCCAGGGAATTCCCAAAAGGGCCCTCTTAGTCGCAGGGAGTCTTGTAGTCAGACTTGGGCTTGCACAGTCCATGTTTCGGGGAGATGGTGTGGGACACTGGGCGGGGTGGTGCAGTCAGTTGGCACAAGTCCTGGTAGCCTTTCAACCACACCCACCCGTCTGCCTCCGGGACCAGTGTGGTGGGGCCACCCCCTGTCCCGCCAGAGCCGGGCTCCCACTGCCCAGCACCCGGTCTGTGACACCTACTGGCCTTGTCAAAATTGAGGACCCTGAGTCCTCTTTTCACACTCATTTGAATCTGGTAGTGCTTGATTGTCGTATGATTTGGATGTTAAGGCTTGAGGTGCCTGAATATTTTACAGGTGCTCAGGGTTTGGGGGCCCAGTGGGTTCCCTCACTATCCCTCCTTTTCCCCTTTAAAACAACTTTTTCTTCCTAAAAACCGTCCTTTAAGTTTTTGTCAGCAGTTCTGTGGCGTCTCCATTTACCATATCGTTGACTTGCCGCCTCCTTCCAGCTTCTTTCTTCCCCCTTTTTTGACATTCTCTTGAGCACTTACTCCTTTAAAACTCAACACAGGGATCTGAATCCAGGATGAACCTTGTTGCTGGAAGTAAAGCAAATGAAGGAGGATAAGATTCTAAATAAAAGGGGACAGAATTTTACTCTCATATTTGCAACTTTTTAATATATTGACAAAAGGTAGATTTTGCTGTTGTTAAGCACTTAGCCTTTTTTTTTCTTTTTGCCACATTTCTGGCCTTTTGTGCCTGAGTCAGGGTTGGAGAAAGTCTTTGAGTCCTCTCCTGTGGCTTAACTTGAATCTACTTGTTCCTTTTATTGAAGGGTGGTTATTTTTAAGCTATCTAATTTTACCACATTGTATGAATATTTAATATATAAGCTCTAGAATTTGTCCAATAGCCTTAAAAAAATGAACAAACTGATGTGAGTGGTCACTCCTATCTTTAGTTAAAGACAGCACCAGTGCTTTAATCCTCTGTTCCGTACGTAAGCTTCTTGAAGTCAAAATTAGAGCCTGAGCTGCTAGAGCAGAAAATCTCATTCTGGTTGTCTGGCGTTTTTGTAAGGTTCCACCCCACAGCCATCTGGCCTGGCCTGTTCTCCACCTGAAGAAGCGAAGGTGGCATTATCTACTTGTGATTTGTGCAGCAGCATCACTAAGGTATAAATTGGTGTGCTGCTTTTTTTTTTTTTTTAAATAAATTTATTTATTTATTATTTATTTATTTTTGGCTGCGTTGGGTCTTTGTTGCTGCGCGCAGGCTTTCTCTAGTTGCAGCGAGCGGGGGCTACTCTTCATTGCAGTGCGCGGGCTTCTCATTGCGGTGGCTTCTCTCGTTGTGGAGCTCGGGCTCTAGGCTCACGGGCTTCAGTAGTTGTGGCACGCGGGCTCAGTATCTATGGCTCGTGGGCTCTAGAGCGCAGGCTCAGTAGTTGTGGCGCACGGGCTTAGTTGCTCTGCAGCATGTGGGATCTTCCCAGACCAGGGCTCGAACCCATATTCCGTGCATTGGCAGGTGGATTCTTAACCACTGCGCCACCAGGGAAGCCCCTGGCGTGCAGCTTTAGTTGCTAATGCTGCAGAAAATGGTTAGCTAGGCAGGGCTGATGACAGTGATTCTATTGTATTTTGGGGTGGGAGGCTTATTTCCCAATGACTTTGGCCTGCATTTAAAATGCTCCCATTCTGAGGCTGAACTGTTCCGGGGAGGTGATTTAGAAGGCAGTTACGCAGCAGAGTTTGAGAAGGCATAGCAGGGTGCAGGAGCCCTTTGGACCGTGTGGCATGCCAAGAGGCCATGTGGTGCCTTGGGAGAAGGGTCATATGTCATGTTCAAGTTTTACTTTTCAAAAATACTTTGAAGACACTGTCTTTAACTCCAGGCCCGTTCTTGGGAACCAGTGCCAACTTTCTTTACAACTTTTTAGTCTCCTGTGTGTTGGACACTTCTAGTGGGCCACTGTGGCCCTTACAGACCTTCGTTCTTCAGGGGAGGCCCATGGTCCTGGTGGCTATCTTTGCATCTGGTGATGAATCCAATCCTCATAAACAGAAAGCTCCTCATCTTTATCATTCTTCTTCTCTTTAAACCTAGAAGGACCCTGGAATTGATCTTTGGCGACCAGGAATAGACATCTGAAGACACGTGGAGATTGTCTGTATTGGAGGCTGGGATAGATGGGGAGAAAAGAGTCACCTGAATCCTGAGCCTCCTTGTGGCGGGCTCAGGAGAGGCCATGCTCATGGCACTACTTTTGATGCCCCACGTGACCCTTTGTCTACTCAGACCTGAAGTGAGGGTGGGGCTAGACATGGCCAGTGTCATCAGATACTCCACATTAACCCAGTGCGTTTTCTCTGATATTCACCCCGGAGAGCTTTGCCTGAGGATTCCATCCTTGAAACGCCCTGGGGAGCCATGGTCCCAGGCCTTAGAGTTACAGTGTAGCAAGTTGGGTCAGGTGTTCAGAAAGCTCAAGATCCTCAAGCCTAGAATTAGCACCTGGATACTGTGTGCTGGACCCAGAAGGGATTTTAATCAAAATCCAGCTCCAGGGACAAAAGGTGGCCTTGACGGATCGTGGATCAGTCTTGTCTCTGTGTTGAGCTCAGCAGCACATTCTCACCCAGAGGTCTGGTTAGGAACATGTTCTGGCTCTGTCGGCCCTCAAAGATGGCCCTTTTCAGTTCAGTTCTCCCATGTCATGAGCCTGGATCTGTCCTTTTCTCTTTTGGAGAAAGTGAGGCAATTAGGATCACTGGCTCTCAGGACCTCACAGAAATGAGGCTGGCGCAGACCTCAGGAATAAACCTTTTTGACCTCTGTGGATCTGGCTGTGAGAGAATCCCAAAATAACAAGCTGAGTGTTTATGTTGGGCTGCCTCCTCTCCAGGGATCTCCAAACACGTGATAAATCTGGTCTGGTGCCAAGGACAGGTGGTCAGACAGTCCCTGGGAGACTGAGTGATGATGGGTCCCCAGCTGGAGGCTGTAGGGTGATGGAAAATTTCTTCTCTCTGCCCGCCTCATCACCTACACTCTAGCCAGAAACTATAGAGATTTCCCTCAGGCCACACCAGTACTGCTCTTAAGCCTTTGTTGGCCTACAGGGCCCGTTTCCCTCTCCTTTCCTCTGCTTCCCTAGGGCAGCCCCTAGTCAGTAGTTTCCCTGTTGGTCCATGCCTCTGATTGTGATAGGTCTTGACTTTTTCCTGGGGATCATGCCCCAGTCTCCATTCTTGGAGGCTGTCTGGATGGAAATGCTCGCCTTGGTTACACTGTTCTGCAAAAGAATCAGCTCTGCAAACCCAGAGTGAGCCAGAGCACACGCACACCCAGGGAGTTCAGAATAACAAGTTGGATGTGATTGGAGTCCCAGCCTCCCGTGAAAAGTTGGCAGTGCTGCTTCCTGTTCAGTGACCTGTATCCCTTTCCATTTAAGGGGTTGAAACTAAAGATTTTAAACTCCTGTCTTGGCCTGTGACAGTTTGGGAGTGGGACTTCACCGAGATATTGCGGAGACAAGTTAGCAAGAGCCTTCCCTTCTCCATCTGATTTAGGAGCTCGATTTTTTTGGTGTCACTCATAAAGTGAACTGAATTCTCAAAATAGTGGAAACCACAGTACCCCTATTTCTTTAGAAGTACTTAAAAATATTTATCAAGTGCCGACTAAAATTTCATGTTACTGATGAAACTAAGGCTCAGAAAAAAGTGACTTGCCCACAGTCACACATATAAACCTGTCACTAGTGGAGCAGAAATGGGACCCTGGGGCTATGTGATCCAAAGTTGGTGCTTTTCTGTCTGATCCCCCCTGGCTTTCTGCATATCCACTCATGAAGCCTTTCTTTCTCATTTTTCAGCGTTGTCTGGAGCCCAAGGCTGCCCACCTTACATTTCCTACCACTGTCCTTGGCTTGTGCACGTGCCTGTGCTGATTCTCTGCCTAGGAAAGGACGATGCAGCTGGAGATCAAAGTGGCCCTGAACTTCATCATCTCCTACCTGTACAACAAGCTGCCCCGGCGCCGGGCAGACCTGTTTGGTGAGGAGCTAGAGCGACTCTTGAAAAAGAAATATGAAGGCCACTGGTACCCTGACAAGCCACTGAAGGGCTCTGGCTTCCGCTGTGTCCACATCGGGGAGATAGTGGACCCCGTGGTGGAGCTGGCCGCCAAGCGGAGTGGGCTGGCGGTGGAGGATGTGCGGGCCAACGTGCCTGAGGAGCTGAGCGTCTGGATCGACCCTTTCGAGGTGTCCTACCAGATTGGTGAGAAGGGGGCTGTGAAAGTGCTCTACCTGGATGACAGCGAGGGCTGTGTTGCCCCAGAGCTGGACAAGGAGATCAAGAGCAGCTTCAATCCCGATGCCCAGGTGTTTGTGCCCATCGGCAGCCAGGACAGCTCCCTGTCCAACTCCCCGTCACCGTCCTTTGGCCAGTCGCCCAGCCCCACCTTCATGCCCCGCTCCACTCAGCCCATCACTTTCACCACCGCCTCCTTTGCAGCCACCAAGTTTGGCTCCACCAAGATGAAGAAGGGGGGCGGGGCAGCGGGTGGGGGTGGGGGGGCCGGGGGCGGGGCAAGTGGCCAGCAGATCCCCCCGCAGCAGCCCCGCATGGCCCGCTCTCCCACCAACAGCCTGCTGAAGCAGAAGAGCCTTTCTCTGTCTCTGCATTCACTGAACTTCATCGCCACCAACCCAGCCCCTCAGTCCCAGCTCTCACCCAATGCCAAGGAATTCGTGTACAACGGCGGTGGCTCTCCCAGCCTCTTCTGTGATGGGGCCGATGGCCAGGGCAGTGGCACCCCGGCCCCCTTCGGGGGCGGTGGGGCTGGCACCTGCAACAGCAGCAGCTTCGACATGGCCCAGGTATTTGGAGGGGGCGCCAACAGCCTCTTCTTGGAGAAGACGCCCTTCGTGGAAGGCCTCAGCTACAACCTGAACACCATGCAGTATCCCAGCCAGCCGTTTCAGCCCGTCGTGCTGGCCAACTGACCGCCCACCTGCCCGTGGGGCCAGGAGCACCCAAGACCACAGAAAAGAGAAAGGAAAGGAAAGGCCAAAAAAAAGAGGAAAAGAAAAATACACAAAAAGATTTCCAGTCTGCTCACTCTTAACTTCTAGAAACAAGATCCAGCCCAGGCATGGAGTGGGCGGGGGCTCCTGAAGCACCGAACCGCGTTTAGCTCAGCGCCCGCTGTTCTCCTGCCTGCCTCTGATTTATCTGGTTGGTTTGGGTTTTATATTTCTTTTTCTTTTTTTCTTTTTTACATGTAGTTTTCTATATAACATCTTTAATTAGTGGCTTCCTGTGCTAAGAATGGTCCAGATGTGAATTGCTGCTCCCTGCTCCCTCCCTCCCTCCCTCCCTCCCTCCTTCACGCGCCTGGTTTAGGGTTGGTGTGTCCCAGCTCACAGGGAAGGAAGAACCGCGGCTGGGGCCTGGCCCTCCTCAGAATAGGGAGAGACTGCCCCGTGTCACTGCCGTCATCACCCAGCTGTCCTCTCAGTCAAAGCCATCCAACCTCAGCAGGCCTTCTCGGGCCCTGCCACCCAGATAGGTCTGACTCCAGCCCCCGCTTCCTCTCAGGCCTGGGCCCTAGGGAGCTGCCAGCTGGCTACTTGCCACCCTCCCCCTAGAGCTGAAGTCTGTGACTCCAGGGAGGTTAGCACTCTGTCTGGTGTCCCTTTCATCTCTGTCCTGTGGCCCCATGCTACCATTCCCACCTGGCCCAGACCATCACCGAGGCCCTGGAGACCCAGCCATTGGCACATGTGGCCTCTCTCATGTAGCCCCTCCTTTCCTGGGCCTGAGTTCGTGGGTAGGGAGGTGGGGTGAGTGCAGGTGTGCGTGTGCATGCGTGCGTGCGTGATTTGCTCTCCTGTTTTAAAGGATTCCGAGCCATGTGAAACTTCCCCTCTGGATGTGGTTCCGGGTTGCAGCAAGTGTTTGTTTATGTGTGAGGGTGGGGAATGCACTGGGGGTGGGTTGTCAGTCCTTTTGTGGGTGCTTCACGTGGCGGCGCGAGACTGTGGCTGAGCCTGACGCTCCCAGAGGAAAGCACTGCACAAGGAACTGGTTTCCAGACTGCGGAGGGATCTGCACTTTTGTTTGTTTTTGACCAAAAAAAAAAAAAAGGTTAGCAGTGAGGGGCTGAGGGCATACCCAGCCTCTGATACCTAAGAGAAGTCCCTGGACTCGGACCCTCCTATTGTGTGACCTTAGCCCAGGGTGGGAAACGCTCACCTGAGCGCCCTGGGGGGTGGGAGTTTTGGGTCAGTGCCTGTAGTGGGCAGTCCAAAGCCTTGAATTGAGACTTTGGTCTTTCGGCTGTAGATGTTGCTTTAATACATTTCTTCCCCTGCCTGCTTGAGAAACTTTTGGTACCTCTTGCCATCCCCTCACTGCCCGACCCAGGCCCGATGGGTCCAACTGGGCCCGATGCTGTGAGGAATGATCTCGAGCAGGCTGGGTTGGACAGGCGCTTGGCCAGGGCAGGGAGCGTGTCTGGATTCTTGAAGAGCCCTCCCCACCTCTGCTGGAGAGAAGTTACCTTGACCCAACCCTAGTGGGCTAGCTTCCACGCCATGACGCTTTGGCAAGTGGGCACGTAGCATCAGGGCCCCCATCACCAGAAAGTACCAAAGCCTTTGGCACCCCACCCTCTCCTCCCCAGCGACCCCAAGTGGGCAACTGCTGTGGCAGCGGATCCGGCCCAGACGGACACTGCCAGCCTCCTCTCCCTGCAGTGGGCACCAGCTCTACCTCCCCGCGCGGGGCGATGCCCTGGCTCCTCGGCCCGGCACCGTCTGTCCCCCCTAGACTTCTCAGGGGCCGGCCCAGTCTGGGCCACCCTCTCCCTGCCCTCAGCTCCCGCACAGGTGACAGGCCCAGGCTGCTCTCTGGGAAAGGTTGGATGCTGCCTTATGCCCCCTTGCAGCCCCTCCTACCCCACTCATGCACACAGGCACCCACCACACCCCGGGCGGCTTGTTCCCCGCCACATCCAGGGAGGGGGAGACCAACCCCTCAGTGTCTTTTGAAATACGAAGAAAAATGTGTGATCAGGAGCATGACTCCTGTGCTGGGCTCTTGCGCCCACTTCAGTCTGTCTGTCTCAAATCTAGGCATTTTTGCTTCAATTTTATTTTTTTTTTAAGAAAACAAAACAAAAATCTGCACTAATTTACCTGGTTTCGTAGGAAAACTTTTTTTTTTATTTTTTACATTTTTTGGTGTCCGTTTGTATTGAATAATTTGCTACATTTGTAAAATGTAAGAGGTATATATAATATATGTATATTTCTAACGTAAAAGTAATTTTTTTCTTTTCAAGATTTTTTCTTAAGAGGAGAGAAAGATATTTTTTCAGGAAAAACAAACTTTAAAATAAAAAAAGAGGAGAATAAAACCTATTTCTCCCCTTTCCCCATCCTCTCTCTCTCTACCCCTCTTTCCCAGGAACAAGTCAAAAGGTGGATCGTCTTGTAAAGAAAGTAAACTTTTAGTCCAGAATGATGTCTTTTTCTTAATGCAGTGAGCTGTAGATTCTCTAGTTTGACCCCTGGGGATGGGAAGGGGGGCACTGAGGCAACATGGAGAGGAGCTCGGGGGAGCAGGGTAATAAATTTGTTTTCTTTAGTGAAGGAGGAATACAATCAAGCGTTTTGTATTCAGAATGTTGTGCAATATTTTGGAATGGAACATTGGTGTGTTTAGAGATTTAGTTTAAAAACAAAACAAAAAGATTGATCAAATCTGTACAGTTTATATTGTTCCAGATTTTTTTAAGTTTGTATTAAAAGCATGATATATAATAACCTTCTGCTTGCTCCCTGCTTGTTTTGTTTCTGGGGCCCCTTTTGGGATAGGGAGAGTTGGAGTGACCCAGCCCCTGTTAACTTCACGAAACGATTGGTCATCCTCACCTGACCCCTGGGTAGGCAGAGTGTCACAGGCCCCCTTTTACCACCTCTCCCCTCGACACAGGACACTTCAGGGTGCCCACTCCCACAGGGCCTTTTCCACACTGGAAGCAGGTTCCATGAGGTTGGGAACTGCCCCCGCTCCCTCTGCTGACAGGTGGTGAGAACAGGACACACCTCTTCATGGAATCGCAGCCGCAGCCAAGGGAGGGATCAGCCTCCAGCCTGCTCTCCGTCTAGTATTTGGCCATCAGAGACCACTAGACCCTTAGGAGTGGGCAAAGATGAGAAGAGCCTACCTAGGTCAGGTTCTGTCCAAAAACCTGGTGCTTAGATTCTCGACCCTTCTCTTGGCTGGGCAATTCCGGAGCTGTTTCAGGGGTGACATGGCCTGCCTGAGCCCAGGGCTAGGGAGGAAATCAGCGTCTCCTCCCTCTTCCTTGGTACCTGGTGCCCCCTCCCCAGCAGTGATGCACATCAGCCTCGCAAGGCCCATGGGTTGAAGATGTCAGCTAGGTATTTGTTGAATCTTATTTTACCCTCACAACAACCTGGTGATAACAGGTATTATCTCCATGGTACAACTGAGAAATGGGCTCCAGGTTAGATTACCTGCAAAATTCATAAAACTAGTAAGTGGGGAAGCTGAGATTTTGCCCCATGTGTGAACTTTTCATGTATAAAACTACGGTAACTGCTATGGAAGAGTGCCACTGCGGGGGCGGGGGGGGGGGGGGCTGCCACTGGGTGTGGGAGAGGTGACAGGCCTGGGGGATGCCACCTCCATCCAGGCTGGGGCAGGGGGCAAGCAGCTCTTCTGGGGCATCAAAAGGACCGGCGTTTCCTCAGGCCCCTCACCCCCCAAACAGGCCAACACCGATCCCTCCCCACCCAAGTGTGTGAACTGAGCCTAGAAGCTCTCAGGCCAGACATCCCACATCTGCACAAGGTCCCAGGAGCCCTTGATGTCTGGCCCCTCCATGGGCCGCTTCCTCCAACAGAGCCTGTCGAGGAGAGAGAGGCCCCAGTCCAGGATGCCCAGGCCCTGACAGAGGTCTCCCTTTCCTCTGCCCTGGCAGGGAGAAGCCCAGCCTGTCTCAGTGTCCCTGTGCACGGGTTGCCCATTGCCTGTGGGCCCCAGGTCCCCTCACATACTCATTCCTATTTATGTTAATATAAATAAAACACCTCGCACAGGTTCTACCAGAGTAGGGGCCCATAGCCACTCCCACTCCCCCATACCCACTCACCCATACCCACTCCCTGTGCACCTGCCAGGGAGCCGACAGGCCTGGGGGAGGCCCAGCTCAGGTGCCGAGATCGCCTTCCCGGCCAGCCCCTCCAGCTGAAAGAACAGAGAGTCCAGGTTTGAACAAACCTCCAAATTCTCCATGGCTCAGGCACAGAAATGATTCATTCATATGTTCTTGCCTCCATTTATTCACCAATTGCTGGCTCTGAAGCGGTGCAGCGGGAGACCTGGGGGTAAGGGGAGAAAGAACATTCTGGTAGACTCAGAGTTCCTTGGAAAAAAGGCTCATTTATTCACAAACACTCCCTGAGCACCCACTGTCTGCCCTGGGAGCACAGGTGGACAGCAGTTACAGGAGAGGTGTACACAAGGGGCCTGGGAGCCCAGGATCAGGAGGCGAAGAAGAGCCAGGAAGGAGAAAAGCAAGACCAAGTCCCCTCCCCAGGGAATGTGTCAGGAGGGCGTCCATCAGGGAAGAGTCTAGACTCTGCTCCCTGAGAAAACAAGGATTCCAATCCCAGCCCTGCCGCTCCTGAGCTGGGGGACCTCAAGCACCCACTCCACCTACTCAGGCGTCTCAGTTCCCTCACCTCTAAAATGGGTATAATAATTACACCTACTCGTGAAGATTAAATGAAACAGTGAGTGGAAAATGCTGAGCACCGTAGCTGGCCCAGAATAAATGACAAGTACCATTTCATCATCAGGGCCATAACCATTCATCCTCAAACACCAGCAGCCAACCCAGTCCAGGATGCTTCCTTGAATCAGCAAACAGGTCGAAACCCAACCCTGCCAACAGCGGGATCAGGCTGGGGCGGAAAAGGAAACTCCATTCTCAGAGCAGACACTAGGCCGGCCCCCAGTCTGCCCTCTGCAAGAGCGGGAAGCTGCTCGTCCCCCAGCAAGGCAGCGTCCTGGGACGTATACTGATCACCCTCAAAATAGTTTCTCCTGGAGAACAGATGGGTGGGTAGGGGTGAGTCACGGTGGCCGGAGAACCCTTCTCCATTCGTCACTGCTTGCCTGAGTCAGCGCCCGCCCTTGGGCCAAGGGGATGCCACTGTCTGGTCCCCTCACTGCCACTTCCCCCGAGTGAGTCATGGGGTGGAGGGGCACACTCTTGCCCTCCCTCCTCCTTTCCCTGGGTCTGGCCACTTCAGCCAAGTCCTGAGTGGGCAGGGCCTAAGGACAGGCTGGGACCAGCCAGGAAGTCTCCAAGGCCCTGGGCGACAGGAACCTGCTGATTTTCTGGGTTTTAATTTGGGGAATTTCACTGCCAGCAAGAGAAGTGGGTCCTCACAGCTGCCGACTCTGTGTAACCTCAAATATCTCTCTCCCCTCTTGACATCTGTCCCATTTGTACAAGAGGGAGTGAGGCTAGGCGCCTGTCCAGCTAGGCCATTTGGGCTGGTCCCTACGTCAGCACCTCTTCCTGCCCCACTGGCTCCTGAGCCCTGGTGAGGGCCCTGGAGGACCCTGTGCTGTGGCACCTTCCCCAGGGAGGGGAGAGAAGAGTGATGGGCTGATCCCTGGGTGGGACCATAGGGCTACCAGCCGAGACGCCCGCAGGCATGAGGACCTGATCAGAATACTGTTGGCCTGTGGCAGGGCTGGTGAGGCCAAGCAGGAGAAGAGGCCTGGTCCAGCCACCTGGACGTCCGGGTCCTGAGGCTGGCTCTGCCCTAACTGACTCCAGTAAATCACTCAACATTCAACATGGAGGCCCCCTAAGTGCTGGACACTGTTCCAGGCATCTTCCTGAAGTGATGTTCTAGGAACCACAAACAAATAATAAGTGAAGAATTTGTCAGATGGTGAGGATGTTCCACTAAGACAATCAAAACTGGTGATGGTAGCTAGTGAGCAAGTGGCCCCTTGAGATTGGGCAGTCGGGGGAAGGCGGACCTTCCCAAGGAGGGGGCTTTCAGCCTACGATCTGAATTACAAGAGAATTGGCAGGGAGAGCAGAAGAGAGGTCAGCCACTCCCAAGGGCGAGGTAGAAAAGAGTATGGTGTGCTCAGGGAATGAAAAGGCCAGCAGTAAACAAGAGACAGGCAAGCAGCACAAGATGAGGTCGAAGAAGTCCTCAAGGCCACATCATGGGCCCCATAGCCCAGATGGCGAGCTGGGATCTAACCTCCTATGTGAGAGTTAAGTCTCTCATGCCCAGGTTGCCGCATCTGTGGCTAGGAGCAGAGATAGTGAGAGTTCTCTCACACATTCAATCAGCAAACCTCCCCAGAGCCCCTCCTTTGTGCGAGGTCCTGACCTGGGCCCTGGGCAAGGGCCTGCTGGAGGACAGGGAGACTTCTAGTGGTAGAAAAGTGGAGTGGAAGACAGACCCAGGTCATTATGACTTCAACACCTTGATCAGATCCACGGCAGAAGGAAGGTCAGTGAGCCGGAGGAGGCCCCTATCCAGCCCCGGAAGGCTCTTCAGAGGGTTGATAGAAGCTCATGGGGGAGGAGCTATGGCCCAGCACACATGCCAAGTACTTCAGGCTGGGCTGGTACGATGGCACCTGGACTCTACATTGAGGGGCTCCAGCCGGTGGGCAGGGAGATGGGAAAAGAAACAAGACTCCTGAGCGGAGGAGCGAGGGCGTAAAGCCATGGAAACAGCAAGTGCAGATGACCCCCTTCACGGAGCCACAGAGATATCCAGAGGGCAGAAATGTAAAACTAAAACTATAAAATGTTTAAAAGAAAACAAAAGAGGGACTTCCCTGGTGGTCCCGTGGTTAAGATGCAGCGCTCCCACTGCAGGGGGTGCGGGTTTGATTCTTGGTCTGGGAACTAAAATCCTGCATGCTGCACAGCCAAAAAATAGAAGAAAAAAAAAAAAAACAACAAGAGAAAATCTTTGTGATCTTAAGTTATGCAAAGATTTCTTAGATATGACTCCAAAAGAATGATCCATAAAAGAAAAGACTGATAAATTGGACTTCATCAAAATTAAAAACTTCCCTTAGATACTGTTAAGAGAATAAAAAGACAAGCTATAGACTGGGAGAAAATGTTTGCAAAATACAGTCTTTGTAAAAGAGCTTTTATAGAGAATCTATGAAGAACTTTCAAAACTCAATTATACCATTTTACAGTATATACAAATATCAAATCACTACACTGTACACCTGAAACTAATATAATTTTGAAAGTCAGTTATATCTCGGGACTTCCCTTGTGGTCCAGTGGTAAAGAATCTGCCTTACAATGTAGGTTCAATCCCTGGTCAGGGAACTAAGATCCCACATGTCCCGGGGCAACTAAGCCCACGTGCTACAACTACTGAGCTCTCATGCCTCAACTGGAGAGCCTGTGTGCGGCAAACTACCGAGTCCACATGCTCTGGAACCTGTGCACCACAACTACAGAGCCCACGCGCCCTGGGGCCTGCGTGCCACAATTAGAGAAGAGAAAACTCAAACACCACAACTAGAGAGAAGCCCGTGCACCACAACGAAAGATCCTGCATGCGCAACAAAGATCCCGCGTGCTGCAACTAAGCCCCGATGCAGCCAAAAATAAATAAAATAAATAAATAAATCTTAAAAAAAAAAAGTCAGTTATATCTCAATTTTTTTAAATCCTCAATTATAAGAAAACAAACAGGGCTTCCCTGGTGGCGCAGTGGTTAAGAATCTGCCTGCCAATGCAAGGGACATAGGTTTGAGCCCTGGCCCGGGAAGATCCCACATGCCGCAGAGCAACTAAGCCCGTGCGCCACATCTACTGAGCCTGCGCTCTAGAGCCCGTGAGCCACAACTACTGAGCCCATGTGCCACAACTACTGAAGCCCGCGCACCTACAGCCCGTGCTCCACAACAAGAGAAGCCACCACAATGAGAAGCCCGCACACCGCAACGAAGAGTAGCCCCCGCTCACCGCAACTAGAGAAAGCCTGCGTGCAGCAACGAAGACCCAACACAGCCAAAAAGAAAGAAAGAAAGAAAGAAAACAAACAACCCAGTACAAAATTGGGAAAAGATTTGACTATATCAAAAGAAGATATATCGATGGCAAATAAGCACATAAAAAGATGATCAACATCATTAGTCATTAGGAAAATGCAAACTAAAGCCACAATGAGCACACCTATTAAAATAGCTAAAATTAAGGGACTTCCTTGGTGGTCCGGTGGGTAAGATTCCGCGCTCCCAATGCAGGGGGCCTGGTTTCAATCCCTGGTCAGGGAACTAGATCCTGCCTGCATGCCGCAACTAAGAGTCCATATGCCGCAACTAAGAGTCCATATGCCGCAACTAAGACCTGCCGCAGCCAAATAAATAAATAAACAGATTTTTTTTTTTTAAAGTTAAATCAAATTGAACATTTGGGAAAAAAAAATAAATGATTTTAAAAATAGCTAAAATTAAAAAGACAGGCCATACCACGTGTTACCGAAGATGTGGAGGAATTAGTAACTTTTATACACTGCTGGTGGGAATGTAAAATGGTACAACCACTTTGCAAATAATTTAGAAGCTTCTTTAAAAGTTAAACTTCTGGGGCTTCCCTGGTGGCGCAGTGGTAAAAAACTGCCTGACAATGCAGGGGACACAGGTTCAATCCCTGGTCAGGGAACTAAGATCCCACACGCCGCAGGGCAACCAAGCCCGAGTGCCACAACTACTGAGCTCGCACCTCAACTAGAGCCCACGTGCCACAAAACTACAGAGCCCACACGCCCTGGAGCCTGCATGCCACAACTAGAGAAGAGAAAACCCGCACGCCACAACTAGAAAGAAGCCCGAGCACCACAACGAAAGATCCCGCATGCCTCAACAAAGATCCTGCGTGCCACAACTAAGACCCGACGCAGCCAAAAATAAATAAATAAATAATAAAAATTTAAAAATGGACATTTAATTTTTAAAAAAGTTAAACATCTACCTACACTATGATCCAGCCATCCCATTCCTATTCACCCATAAGAAAAGGAGATAACTGTCCATACAAAGACTAGTACATAAATGTTCATAGCAGCTTTATGTGTTAGCCCGAAACTGTAAACAACCCAATGTCGTTCATGGGGTGAATGGCTGAACAAACTCCAGTACACCCACACTATGGAATACTACTTAGCAATAAAAAGAAATGAACTACTGGGACTTCCCTGGCGGTCCAGTGGTTAAGACTCTGCGCTTCCACTGCAGGGGGCCTGGGGTTGGATCCCTGGTGAGGGCACTAAGATCCCACACGCTGCGTGGCACGGACAAAAAAATAAAAAATAAAAATAAAATAAAGACAAAAACAAACAAACAAATGAACTACTGATACATGAATGAAGCTCAAAATATTAATGCTGAATGAAAGCCCTAGCAAAAAAAAAAACCAAAAAAAACCACACATACTGTTTCAATCCATTTATAGAAAATTCTAGAAAATGTAAACTAATCATGTAGCAAGAGAAAACAGATTAGTGGTTACTTGGGGACAGGAGAGGAGGAGGGGAAGGGACTGGAGGGAAGGATTAAAGTGGGGAACAAGGGAATTTTGGGGGGTGATGGATATATTCATTATCTTGATTGTGGTGATGGTTTCAGGGTATATGTCAAAACTTATCAAATTATAATCTTTAAGTATGTGCAGCTTATAGTTTATCAATTATTCCTCGATAAAGCTGTTGGACAAGACAAAGTCCCTTCCCTCACCAGCTTCATGTTCCAGTGGGCAAGATAAAGAGTAAACCTCATAAACAAATGAGAAAAATACCCTCAGGGAAACAAAAGGGCGCCACACGGTGAGAACGCGGCAGAGGGGGTGGTGAGGAGGGCGCCTCGGAGCAGGTGCAGCTCCTCCTGTCTCTGCGCCCCTCACTCCCTGGGGCGGCCCCCTTCCTGCTCCCCATGGTGAACCCTTAACTCTCAGCCGCTGTGGGGCTTTGCACAAACTGCTCTGCAGCTCAGCTTCCTCAGCCATGGGGAGCAGGGGTCGGGGAAGACAAGGCTGTGCCCTCTCACGTCTCGGCGTCGGCACGGGGCCCCGCAGTCGGTTCTCTGCCCAAGGGGGCCTCCCACCTGGTCTGGCTGGATTTGGGGACGGGAGAGCAAAAATGCCAGGGGCAGGAAAATAGGCTTCTCAAGAGCCCAGCTGCCTTCCTCTGAAAGGCACCCCAGGGAGCCTGTCCCTCAGGACTCAGGGTCGCCTTCTGGGGAGAGGAAGGTTTGGAGCAGCGGGCACCTGTCCTCAGCAGGGCATGCAGAGAGGCAGGAGGAGCGGAGGCGTGCCAGGCCCGGGGACAGGCCAGGTTGGCCTGAGGCCCAGAGGGGCGGGGCAGGAGGTCATCGGCCATGGGCGAGGGGCCCACTTGGCCCTCTCTCTGGACACAATGTCCTGGACTGCTCCAGAGCTTGGCTGGCAGACAGGGAACGGTGACTGGCAGAGGGTTCGGGGAGCCGGCCGAATGGCGGGGGGGGCGGCCGGGGGGAGCGGCTGGGCCTGAGCAAAGGACTGGTTCTTACAACCTGTCCTGCCACCTTGGGCAAGCAGAGGACCAGTTTGTCCGGGAGGCAGGCAGGGGGCCTGGCGCCCTGTGGGGACCTCAGCAATCCCTCCCTACCCTGTGCCCTAGTTGCCCCATATCACCAGCAGCTGCCGTAACTTGAGCTAAGTTCTCCAAGAGTACAGAACCCTGCAAATGGCAGTCCTGCTGCTCGCTGTTGTGGCCTTAGGCAGGTCACAACCTCCCTGAGACACAGAACTCCACCTGAAAAATGGTGTCTACTTCTTCGGGCTTCAATGCTTGGAAAGCATTTAGGATAGTTACCCTCACAGAGGAAGCCCTTGATGGAATAGTTTGCTATAATTACCACATTATAGCAACAATAACAATGTTCATATGTCGAGGGCCTCCTGGGTGCCAGGAGCTTTACTTACATTGCCTTGAATCTCCAGCAGCAACCGGAAAGCAGCTTTATCACCCTCATTTTATAGGTGAGGGAACTGAGCTCCAAAGTGACACAGCTGATATCAGGGGGCAGTGGCTCCCCCAGTAGGAACCCAGCCTCCCCTGTGGGCAAAAGGATTAGGGCCTGATGGGTGGACCCTGGGGGGTTCCTTGTGGCAGAGCTGAACCAGGGAGGGGCCAAGGGGGTGCTAGGAACTCAGCAGCAGAACCCAGAGACCTCAGTTGCTTCCCATAGGACTCTCCTAGATCCTGATATACGAGCCACGGTAGTCAGCAAGGGTTGGAGGCAGGTGCAGGAAGAGATGCATTCGTACATTCAGCAAATACCGATGGAGGGAAATACAGTCTGGTGTTGCTGCACGTGGCCTCTGGAGTTGGACTGCCACTTTGGACTCAGACACTGTCACTAGCGAGCTGTGTGGCCTGGTGACTCCCAGCTTTCCCACTGAAAGTGTGTTTGTCCCTGGGCAAACCAGGACTTTTGATCACCCTACCTGGAGGAGTTACTCCACCTCTTGGTTTCCTCAACTGTAAAAGGACACCAATTCTCACCTCAAGTTGCTGTTTGAAGGTAAAATGAACATGTAGCTCTGGACTCACACTCCAGGCCCAATGAAGGTGAGCAGGGTTACAGGCATTTCATCTCATCCTGGCAGAGGCCAAGCAAGAGGGGAGGAAGGGAGGTGCGATTATCCCCATTTTGCAGATGAAGAGACTGAGGCTCCCATTGTGTCTGAGCAGCACAGAGGTCTGGGCAGATACCTCCTTCATCCCGAAGCCTGTTCTTAGAAGGTGCTCAAAACGTGTTCGGTGGGCTACCTCAGACAGTGAGACCATGGGTGGCACTGCAGGGGATCCCCAGGTGCTCCCAGGGGTCTTGTGTGAGGGCAGCCGGGCAGGGCCTGCTGTGCTGCACCAGCGGGCCCTTCAGGAACAGCCTCACCTGCAGCTGCCGGCCAGGCCACAGGGCAGACCTGGACCACGTGCTCCCTGGGCAAAAGCCAAGGTTCACTGGGAGCTGACTGGCCCAGTGGGGCACCGCCTACCAGCCCAGGGCCAGGCCCAGGTCCTGCACTTTGCCAGGCCCTGGGAGGGGTGAGTGGAGGATAAGGACAGTTCACAGTTACCTTGCTAAGTACTCAGCAGGTGCTGAAATGCGGGGTTCTTCCCTAAGACCTTAGGAGGAGGGCCTGCGAGCAGCCCCATTTTATAGGTGGGGACAGTGAGATTCAGAGAGGCAGTTTATCCAAGGTCACCCAGAGGGTAGGCAAAGGTACCAGTCACCACTGGGTTCACTGCCTGACTTTAGAATTCAAGATACTGGTGGCCCACACACAGTGGGATGGGAAAAGCAGCTGCGGAAGACTCCTCAGCAGGGGACCTCCAGAGCCCCCAACGTCAGGGTCAGGGAGGGAACTTTTGTTCAGAGGAGGAAGTCGCGGCCCCAGCCGGAGCTCTGGCTCTCACCGCAGTCTGGGCTCCCCTGGGGGCCCAAGGATCCTAGCGAGGACGGTTACCCCCATCCCCGCGTGCACCCCAACTCGCTGTGCCCTGCTGGACAGCTGCCTCAGTTTCCCCTCGGGCACTAAGCAGAAGGGGAGGATGCCGGGCCAGGCAAGGCAGCGCCCGAGGGAGGCGGCCCTGGCCTCTCCTTTCCCAGCCCCACATCACAGCGGCGCACGAGGGGGAGGGGGAGAGGAGGGGGAGGGAAGGGAGGGGATGTGGAGGGGAGGGGAGGGAGGGGGAGGGATTACGTAACGGGCGCGGGGCGGGGCGAGGTGGGGCTGGGCGGGCGTCAGCGCCGGCCCCGGGTAAGGGGAAGGGAGGCGCTGGGGGCGCCCTCTCCCGGGAAGAGCCAGGCTGTTCCTTCTTCTCCACACTAGGGCAGCCCCCTCCGCGGTTCCTTCCCCGCTCTTGCCCGAGAGTGCTGGGGAACGCGGCGGGCCTACAGCTGGAGAGACCGAGACCCAGAGCGGGCGCGGCGAACTCGCCGAGTCCCGGGCTGGGCGTGCGGAGTGGCCGAGGCCGCTCACCGGGGGGAGTCCCCTGCTCAGAGCCACTCGCTGGCTCCCCAGTGCCCGGCCTCGGCGCCCCGCAGCCTCCTCCCCAGCCCCTAGCCAGGCCTTGTCACACCTCCGGCTCGGGCCTGGCTGGGAGCTCAGCAGCGCCGCGGACCCGCCTTGAGGCCTGGAGGCCGCACCCCCACCCCCCGCCCGAAGGTCACCCGGGACCCGAGGGAGCTCCCGGCCCGCGTCAGCCGCGCGCCGCCCCGTTCCCGCTGGAGCGCCTCTGCCTCCCCCGCTCCCCGGCGGCCGTTCCTGCCTCCCTGCTCGCACTTACTTCATCCGGCCCGGCCTCGCTGTTATTTATATCCGCGTCTGTCTCCCCAGCACAGAAGGGAGGCAGCAGCAGGCCCGGCGCTGAGGCCTGCAGGCACACCTGGTGCGGCAAATGCCGCTCGCCGCTGGGCCCACCTTTGGCCGGTAGACTGAGAAAGCCCTGTGCCTAAGGCCTGGCAACTTCCACCGGAGGTCGTCCCCAGCCCCGAGTCCCACCTTGACGGCACTGGCTCTCCCTCCCTTCCCCTCGTCAGGGCATTATCTTGGGACTCCGTGTTGCATCCCAGGAAGCTCCTAAAGTAGGATCATCGGGGCCACTGGGAGGCTGCTTAACAATGCTGATTCCAGGGTTCCGCACCAGGTCCCTCTGAGTGGGCCTCCCGGGAATGAGGCCTGTGACTCTGCGTTTGCAACAGGCTCCCTAGGAGAATGCTGAGCCTTTCTAAGATTTGAGAGCGGTCTCTGCTGTGGTTGCTTTTGGGAGAGGGAGAAAGCAAACAGCAGGAGGGTGGCAGACTGGGACTGCCCCTGCTTTGATCTGATGGAGCAGGATGGAGAGACCCCGCAGGGGAGAGAGTTTAGGGCAGAGCGATTGACGGCCTGTGGGGAGGGTAGCCTGGGAGACTTGGCCGGAGAATGAATTGTGGACTCTGAGCAACACCCCACCCCCACCAGTAAAGCCCTTTAACGCCAACTAAGGGACAGACCCCACCGTTCTCCTGCAAAGTGGGCCTTGGCCCCGCCTTACAAGGCTCAGTTTAATCCCTTCATCCAAGCGCCTAGCTAGACACTGGGCTTGGAGAGCGGAGTACCATACTGTTGCTGCCCCCAAGAGTTGCCATTCCAGGAAGAGAGGCGGGCAGCAAACATAGAGCAATTACAATCGCAATCATAGCTGTGATTCGATGGAGCAATGAAGGCTCAGAGCGGAATTGCGAAGGATGAATAGGAATTCCCCAGGAAGATAGGATACAGGAGGGGGCATTCCAGGCAGCAGGAACATCTTGTTCAAGTGCTCAGAGGCCTGAAATAGCAATCTCTGTAGGAATCTATGAGCAGTTTGGTGAGGCTGCGTGTCAGGAACATGGTGAGAGATGAAGCTGGATGTGCAGGGCGAGCCTTGGCCAGGCGAGGAGGCCAGACTTGGTCCTGAGTGCATGGGGGCTTGGAGCCCATGGAGGAGGGATGAGGAAGAGGAGGAATGGGAGGGAAGCTAAACACAGGACACCGCCACAGCAGAGGTGGCAGGGCCTCCCTCCCACCCCTTCCCTGTATCCCCATGGCAGCCCCCTACACCCACTCTGGCTCTAGAAGCTCAAGCTGGAGACTGCCAGGGGAGACTGGACCCCATCCCAGCTGGGTGTGATGTGCTGTGAGGCCTGGAGTAGGTGACTTTTGTGCTCCTGGGTCTCAGTTTCCTCATCTATAAAATGGGGGCACTTCCCTGGTGGCACAGTGGTTGAGAATTGGCCTGCCAATGCAGGGGGCACGGGTTCGAACCCTGGTTGGGGAAGATCCCACATGCTGTGGAGCAACTGAGCCTGTGTGCCACAACTACTGAGCCTGTGCTCTAGAGCCTGCGAGCCACAACTGCTGAGCCCACGTGCCACAACTACTGAAGCCCGTGTGTCTAGAGCCTGTGCTCTGCAATAAGAGAAGCCATCGCAATGAGAAATGAGAAGCCCGCACACCACAACGAAGAGTAGCCCCTATTCGCCTCAACTAGAGAAAGCCCGCGAACAGCAACGAAGACCAACGCAGCCAAAAATAAATAAATAAATTTATAAAATGGGGGCAGCACTAATCCCTGCCAGTCCCTCCTTGGGATCAGAGTGAGGAGCAGAGGAAATGGATAGGCAGGAGGAGCTTGCTTGTTCTGAACAATGTTGAGCACAGACCTAGGCACTTGCTCAGTTGGTGCCTCCCCCCTGCCCTTGTCCAAGTGAGCCTTCTCCCCAAATGGTCCCCCTCCCCATGCCCACCAGACTTCAAGAATGACTACTTGAGAGCCAGCACTGCTGGCTTCCAGTTCTGGAGCTGTCAGATCTCTCAAAGTAGGGGCCTCAGGCAAGTCACAGTCTCTCTGGGCCTCATTTTTCTCAGATGCAAAATGAAATGCTCCCAAGTGTTGGGGGAGGAGGGACCCCTAGCAGCCCATCTGGATGGTGACAACCCAGGCTGGCTCTCCCCAAACACAAACAACTCCCAGATGCAGGAAGTGCAGATGAGGACCCCCTCTGTCCTACCATGTCCCCTCTGCCACCTCCAGTCACTGCCAGGGACATCCTGTGCCCTGATGATGTCACCAGGCCCTGGGAGCCATGGCTGGCTGTAGCTGACAGCACTCAGGCAGGGTTTATTTATTTATTCGTATTTTATTATTTATTTTATTTTTGGCTGCGTTGGGTCTTCACTGCTGTGTGCGGGCTTTCTCTAGTTGCGGCGAGTGGGGGCTACTCTTCGTTGTGGTGTGCGGGCTTCTCATTGCAGTGGCTTCTCTTGTTGCGGAGCACGGGCTTTAGGAGAGCGGGCTTCAGTAGTGTGGCACGCGGGCTCAGTAGTTGTGGCGCACAGGCTTAGTTGCTCCTTGGCACGTGGGATTTTCCCGGACCAGGGCTTGAACTCGTGTCCCCTGCATTGGCAGGCGGATTCTTAACCACCGTGCCAGCAGGGAAGCCCCAGGCAGGGTTTAGTTTTAAACTCTCAGGGCTTGGTCAGCTCCTTGCCCCCTCCCCACCCCACCCCACCCTGCCTACCCTGTCTCCCACAGCCCACGCCCCCAGGCCCCTCCTTGAAGGTTGTCTTCACACATGCTCTGCTTACCTGACTGCATCCACCAGGCTTCTGAGGGCCATGCGGAGCCAGGCCATTGGCCAAATGTCTCTGATCACCAAATCCAGACCTGCCAAGGTAAACAGATGGGCCCCTGTAGGTAGACCGTGGCCTCCTGTGCCTCCTGAAGTCCAGAGAGGGCAAAGGACTTGCCAGGGTCCCACAGCCAGGGCTGGGGGTCATCAGACAGGCACTGTAGACACCTGGAATCCGTGACTGGGCCTTGGGGTTGTCACCAAGTCTTGATTTGAATTCATTTTTTAAAATTAATTTTTATTGGAGTATAGTTGCTTTACAATATTGTGTTAGTTTCTTGCTGTACAGCAAAGTGAATCAGTCATACGTATACATATACCCACTCTTGAATTTATTTTTAAAAACAGCTTTTTGCCTGCGGGCCTCAAGGCTTTCTTGATGCCGTGCAGCTCAGACCAGCTGCAGAAATAAATGAAGTGCTGGGGCAGCTCCCAGTGGGACCACGGCCCTCACCAACACCCTGGGTAGGGTGTGTCCATCACGGTTGTCACAAACTTACCCTCTCAAGTGACTTTAGACTAAGGACCTGTCAGCACCCTGAGCTTGGAAACTTATGTTGATCAATACCCTTTTTATCAGTGTCATATGCTGGCCTTCTGGAGAAGACTGTGGCTGAAAAACGAGGTTCTGTTGGAAAAATCCATTTGAAAATGACTTGAGCCTTGACTCCTCACCGCTGCTCGGGGAGGCTGGGCAAGGGCTGACGTACAGAGGACAGAAGGAGGTGGGATGCAAACCCAGGCGTGATGGACAGACTCTGAGTCCAAGGCCTCCCCAGAACTCCTCATTCCAGACACCTTGCTCTGGCTGAGCTCCCGTTCTCCCCACACGTCCCTCTCAGGCTTACACGTCTACTCCCTCCCCAGAAAGAGCCTAGAAGTAGAGGCCCTGGGAGGCACCCAGCCTTCCCTTCTTCCAGGCTCCTTGGATACCTCTAGACAGTGTCTGCCAGCAGCCGCTGGAGGGCAGGCGGGGAGGGGCCGAGGCAGCTGGTGCCTCACAGCACCGCCTGGCACGGGAGGCCCCGCGAGGCTTTGCTGAGAAGACAAATCTGGAGGCTGGACCAGAGGTCACCGCCCAGGGATGTGTCTGCAGCGCCACCTGGTGGTGACAGTGGCGCTCCTGCCACACCAGCCCCGGTCCTGTCATCCTGTCCTTGTGGGTTTGGCAGGCAGTGCCAAGCACCAGGCAGGCCAGGCACTGAGAATGGGGCTGGGCTGAGAAGATCTGGGGGACAGCACTCCAGGCAGATGGAACGGCAAGTGCAAAGGCTCTGAGATGGGAAGGAGTTGGGCATGACCCAGGTGGAGCAAAAGGGTCAAAGTGCCAGGGGTGGAGAGGGAGGGGAAGTGGACCAGGTAGACAGCCAGGTCTCAAAGGGCTTTTTAGGCTGCGGTGACAAGTTTGGATTTGTTTCTGAGTGTGTTGAGAGCCACGGGATATGAGGGAAATTGAGGGAAACTGAGGCAGCTGTGAGGAGGACAGACTGCAGGGTGAGAACAGGAAATCAGGAGGAGGCTGCCATAACCCAGGCAGGACATATGGTGGCTCGGACACCACGGGGTGGCCTTGGGGGTGGGAGGAAATGGCTGGACTCTAGAACTGACAGGAATTGTGGACGGATTGGATGGGGCTGTGAGATAAAGCAGGTGATCAAGGATGATCCCAAGGCTTTATTCTGAGCACCTGAGGAATGGTGGGGCCCTTCACTTTGAAGGGAAAACTGAGGAGGAGTAGCTATGGGGAGACCAGGAGCCTTTGGGCAGGTCGAGGTGGAGCTGGCAAGGGAGCAGGTGGAGGCATGAGTCTGGAGCCCAGGGGAGAGGATGGGGCTGTAGACACCTGTGGGAGTTGCTGGGGCATGGATGGCACTCCAGGCCTTGAACAGAGTGAATGACCCGGGGAGCAGGGCACCTGCTGACCCTGGGTCCTCTGACATTTAGAGTTCGGGGAGACAGGAGGAGCAGTGAATCTGGAGCCGGGGAGAGAGGGTTTCAAGAAGGCAGGAGTGAGCAACTGGGCCAAACGCTGCTCAGAAGCAGAGAAAGATGAGCTTGAGATCGACCCAGGTTGATGTGGCAACACCAAGGTGGTCATCAGTGTGACCTTGAGAAGGTGGCTTCAGTGGAGGGTGGAAGTCTGAGGGGGGCTGTGAATGTAGGCCTCACTCCTGTGGAGTCTCATGGTAAAGGGAGCAGAAGAATGGTGGTAGCCGGAGGGCAATGGGGGCTCAGGTTATTTCATTTTTAGGATGGAAGATTTTAGAGCATGTTTTGGGCTGATGGAATGATCTTGTGGAGAGGGAGGGACTGATGACACGGGAGAGAGAATCTCAGGGGCAATGTCCTTTCCCAGGCAAGTGGGGATGGGACGGGTGCCCTTGGGAAGGGACTGGGTTACTGGGGGCAGGACACTTCATCCCTAGTAACAGGCAGGAAGGTTGAGAGGGAGGGCCCTGGAGTTGGGCTGCCTGGGTCCAAATCCTGGCTCAACCACTGACAAGATGTGGGATTAGAACAAGTCATTCCTGGGACTCCCCTGGTGGTCCAGTGGTTAAGACTCCATGCTTCCAATGCAGGGGGCTCGGGTTCGATCCCTGGTTGGGGAACTAGGATCCCACATGCTGTGCAGTGTGGCAAAAAAAAAAAAAAAAAAAAAAAAGTCATTCCTTTTTTTCTGAGCCTCAGCTTCCTCACCTGTAAAATACAGGTGGTGATAAGAGTAATAGCTGGCATCTACGGCTGCTTGCTCCATGTCAGGCACTATTCTAAGCATTTCACAAGTTTTAACTCATTGGATCTTCACCTCAAGTGTGAGGGAGGGAGGGGGCCTGGCTGGGGGGCCTGTAGACCCTGGAGGCAGCCAGGGTCTAGAAGGTAGAAGAAGGTGTGGGACCATGCGGGAGGAGCAGCTGGTTCCCAAGAGTGTTGGTGAAGCCTTCCTTGTGGAGGTGACAGCTGACTGGGGCCTAGAGGGATGACTAGGAGTTTGTGAGGCAGAGAAGAGACTGAAGGGAAGGCTGGGCTTGCCCATGCCTGAGGTGTTCCTGAGTCTGAACCTCAGTACTGAGATCCACAAGTCCAGGGCTCTTGGGCAGATGGGGAAATTGAGGCCCAGAGCAAGGAGAAGCCCAGCAAGTCTGGTGGGTTGGGCACTGGCTCCTGGCTCAGGACTCCGGCCCCAGCTTTTGGCACCTCCACTTGCTCTAGTCACACCCCGGCAGCCTTGGCAAGCCTCTAGGGTAGGCTCTTAGGGCGATTTGAGCTCGGTCTAGCAGCTTCTCAGAGGCCTGGGGTCGGGGGCATGGCCCAGCCTTGCCACAGACCTGGGTCAAAGCAGTTCTGGACTCAGACCCCAGGAAAACAGCCATGCTCTACAGCCCTGAGTGACCTGGCCCTGCTGACTTCCAGCCCCTTCCGCTCCCCACGATCCCCAGCCCCCTGCCCCACAGGGACTTGGAGTCAGCCTGGAATCTAGGTGGGAGTGGATGCCCCCTGCCCAGCTTGGGGACACCTGCAGCCTGGGAGCTGACGCAGCCTGAGCGCCGTGCAGCCCCTGCTCCTGCTCACAATAAAAGGCTCCCGCTCCACGGGGTCCAGGCATCAGCCTGCTTGGTTGGGAGGGTTTGCTGAAGTGAGAAGCTGATGAGAGCGCAGGGAGCACTGGCTGGGGGCTGGGGGCACCCACCTTCAAACCTGTCTCTGATTTCCTCTGCTGCTCAGCCCTATCTCTGGCTGGCAGCTTTCCCAGATTAGGTGCTGACGTCAGGAGCTGCCAGCTGGGCCAGTGTGGCACAGCCGCGGGGGGTGTATGGGGCTGTGTGGTAGTTGGGTACAGTCAAGGAAGGGGGCATGTGTCCAGCTTTGGAGATTTGTCCTCCAGGGAGGCGGGTGGGAGGGAGCACTGTGTCAGAGGAGCTGCACTGTGGCAGGCACTCGCACAGAGCTGCTCCAACCCTGGCTGCATCCCACACCATCCGGTGGACACCCCCGTACCCCTTGCCATGGCTGGCAGCTGCCAGGCCTCGAGGGCTCATCTCTGTGCAGCTCACTACCCTCTGCAGCATTGCCACAACAGCAGCTGCCATGTGGGGAGCACCCACCCTGTGCCAGGTGCCTGTGAGGCTGGTGCCCATTCTACAGATAAAAAACCAGAAACCCAGACAGGGGAAGTGACTCGCCCAAGATCACACCCCAAATTGGTGATGGAGGCAGATCTGATCCCAGGACTAATTCCAAGCCTGCGCTCTTACCTGCTACATGCTCGGCAGAGATCTCCCAGCTTTGACATAGTCCAAGCCCACAGCCCCTGTGCTTCCCGTGGCCGCACAAATCTCTGCTGTGAGTGAGAGCATTTGTATGCAGAGCAGAAAACACAGTGGGTTACAACAGTTCATCTCCAGAGAGAAACCTCAAGTTCACAAATCTCAGAGAAGGGCCTCATAGGCCCAGTTGGGTCACATGTTCACTCTTTGACCAATCAACTGTGCCCAGGGCTAGGGTCAGCTAACCATGTAGCAGCCCCTGGAGACCACAAGGTGGCTCAGGGGTGGGGCAGGGCCTGCACAAGGCCTTTGCCTAAAGATTTGACCCCTGGGACAAAGGTTCTGTTTGAGTTACATCTGCCTCCCCAGGCTTCTTGGCATCTTATTCCCAACCTCAGTAACAGGAGGCTGGGGTATCAGGGTTCCATGCACCCTGTGTCCTCTCGTAACTGCTTTCCTGTGCCCATTCATTTCTGGCCAGCTGGTCTGGCCACGTCTGCCTGGGAAACTGAGGTGTATGGATGGAGGTCAGAAGCTGCCTGAGGGGACTTCCCTGGTGGTCCAGTGGTAAAGAATCCGCCTTACAATGCAGGGGACATGGGTTTGATCTCTGGGTGGGAAACTGAGATCCCACATGCTGCAGGGCAACTAAGCCCACGTGCCACAACTACTGAGCTCGAGCGCCTCAACTAGAGCCCACATGCCGCAAACTACAGAGCCCATGCGCTCTGGAACCCGTGCGCCACAACTAGAGAAGAGAAAACCCACGCGCCACAACTAGAGAGGAGCCCGCACACCACAACGAAGAGCCTGCATGCCTCAACGAAGATCCTGCGTGCTTCAACTAAGACCCGACGCAGCCATAAATAAATAAACAAATCTTTAAAAAAAAAAAAAAAGCAGCTGCCTGAGGACTTGACTCTGTGCCCCACTTGTGTGGGAGCCTTGGGAGCAAGTCACATCCATTCATCCTCTGGTCTCAGCTTAAATGCCACCCACAGAGAGGTCTTCCCTGACCCCTCCAACATAAACGTTCTCTCCCAGATCCCCAATCTTCTCAGCCACATCACTTACCACAATCCGTCATTCTCCTATTTTTATCCGTGTAACGTTTGTCTTTCCAAGCAGATTGTGAAGTCTGGAGGCAGGGCTGACACAAAATAGACATTTAATAAATATTTGCTGAATGAAGTTTCTCTAACCTTTGGTTTCCCCATCTGTACAAGGGGGTAACAACATCCCCCTGTGAAGTTCAAACAAGATAGTGCCTCAAAGCACCCAACCCAGGCCTAGGAATGTGGTAGGTGCCCACGATGCTGGGAGCAGGGATGGGGGGGAGGCTGAGCTGGAAGGCTCTGTAAGCTGTCAGGAATGGAAAGATCCAAGGGTACAGTTGGTGAAAAGATGGAGTGTGTGACACTGCCCTGAGCCCAAGGTCAAGAACCGTCTAGGAATTTGAATTTGAAAAGTTGAAACCCACCCTGGGTTTGAATTTTAGCCCTGCTGCTTTGGTTTGGGGCATATCACTTTGCTTTTCTGAGCTTCAATGTTTATTGTAAAATGGCCATTTTAAAAAGTCCACCTTGGGACTTCCCTGGTGGCGCAGTGGTTAAGAATCCGCCTGCCAATGCAGGGGACACGGGTTTGAGCCCTGGTCTGGGAAGATCCCACATGCCGTGGAGCAACTAAGCCCATGTGCCACAACTACTGAGCCTGCACTCTAGAGCCCGCGAGCCACAACTACTGAGCCCGTGCTGAAACTACTGAAGCCCGCGTGCCTAGAGCCCGTGCTTCACAAGAAAAGCCACAGCAATAAGAATCTGCAACTAGAGAAAGCCTGCGCGTAGCAACGAAGACCAAACACAGCCAAAGAAAAATAAAAAATAAAAAGTCCACCTTGCCAGCCCATCTCCAAACTCCAAATGCATGTTTTTCCCCTTAGAAACAAAATAGTTCCTGGTCCCTCAAACCACAGGAACCCTGAGCATTAACAACATGCAGCACGGGAAGCAGAAGAGAACAGCCACGGTTGTCCACAGGCAGCTCCGGGACTCACTGAGGAAGCAGGCAGCACCAGCTCCGCGCATGCACACACAGAGCGAGCGGAAGCAGCGTGAAGAGTGGGTGGAGACGCGGGAAGGCGGTGGAATTTGCAGCAGGCTCTGCCAAAGGTGGGACACCCTATTCTGTGCCCACCCCAGGAGCCTGGGCCTGTCCTGAGTAGGGGTCTTGGGGATGCCAATGCTGAGCAAATCAAGACGGTTTTGGTGCTGAGCAAATAGCTGCACCCTTGTGTATAACCTTGTCTAAACTTCCCTGACCAGGGATCCCAGGGATCGAACACACACCCCCTGCAGCGGGAGCATGGAGTCTTAACCACTGGACTGCCAGGGAAGTCCATAAACTTGTCTTTTTTTATATATATATAAATTTATTTTATTTATTTAGTTCTGGCTGCGTGGGGTCTTCGTTGCTGCGTGTAGGCTCTCTCTAGTTTTGGCGAGCAGGGGCTATTCTTCATTGTGGTGCACGGGCTTCTCACTGCAGTGGCTTCTCTTGTTGCGGAGCATGGCCTCTAGGCACGTGGGCTTCAGTAGTTGCGGCACGTGGGTTCAGTAGTTGTGGCTCGCGGGCTCCAGAGCGCAGGCTCAGTAGTTGTGGCTCGCGGGCTCCAGAGCGCAGGCTCAGTAGTTGTGGTGCACAGGCTTAGCTGCTCCGCGGCACGTGGGATCTTCCTGGACCAGGGCTCGAACCCGTGTCCCCTGCACTGGCAGGCGGATTCTTAACCACTGCGCCACCAGGGAAGCCCCGTAACCTTGTCTTAATTGTGATGGTCTCATGGCTGTAGACAAAATTTGGCAAAAGGAAAAAAGGAAAACCTCTAGAATCCCACCACCAGCCCCTTTTCCACGTTACCACTGAGGGTTCCCTGTTTCGGGACACTTTTCATGAGCAGTTCCCTGTATTTCTACCAGCTGTGCAGCACTTTTATTTGTTCTAACTGCTTGGGGCCTGATACTTGTCCCTCCTGAGTAAACTGTGAGGTTAGGGGGCAGAAATTACTTCTAGCTGACAGACGAGGAAACTGAGGCACAGCGGGGTTAGGTGACTTGGCCTTGAAGTGGGGAGGAGGACAGAAAAGACAGCCCCACAATTCTCATCTCAAAATATTTAATTTCGTTTGAAAAGGATACATACCCCGCTTCCCTCCCGCCACATCACTCCGGCCCACCGGCAGCGGCACACTCGCACGCACACACGCACATAAGGCCAGTGGGCTACGCTCTGCCTCTGCCCTCACCGGCTGGGAAGAAGGGTTTGCGCCTTGCCTCCTTCCCCAGCAAAGGTAAAGGAGAGAGGCCTGCTGGAATGCCAGTTCCCAGGGGAGGACGCAGAGCCCCACACACTCTGTCACGTCACATGCACTTAGAAAAATAAAACCAAGTGGTGTTCTGGCATCCCCAACACTGTAAAACAGCAATATCCACCTGGAAGTCATCTTTGCCATTTTCTAGAAAAATTTATTGCACTTAATTAACAGATGTTAAAGGAGCTCTGGGGTGGGGCTTTGCCATGAAAACCAGGGGCTTTCAGCCCTTTGCTCCCAGGGCCCTGGATGGAGAGCTGCACAGCATGAAGGGGCCCTTTTCTGCCAGCCCCCATGCCTGCCACCCCACCTCAAGCAGGAGCTGCCTGCCAGGGCCACAGCAGGTCCCCTCACCAGAGTGATGCTTACCGAGTCAAGGTTCACTACTATGTGCCTTCCGCAACCTCAGGACCCAGACAGGCAAACCCTTTCCTTTGGCCAAGGGTAAGAGTGACCCAGGTCCTCCACAAGGCTGCTGGCCATTGTGAAAGCTCTCTCTCTCTCTCTCTAAATATATATATTTCTCTATCTAGATATACATTTATTTTATGCATATTCTTGCAACATTCTAGCTGATTCATTCATGATTTGTCTGTTCTGAGGTTGCACTGAGGCTGAAGACGGGGTGTTTAGGTAGGGATGGCGCTTCCCAGCCCACTGCAAGCCCACAGAAAGCCATTTACATTGGCGTCTCTAGTCTCCAGTGCTTTTTAAAGGATGTCAAAGATCTGAGCATAGGCGCCTCAGTCTTTGGCTGTCAGCCCCAAGACAGAGAGGGTCCAGCGGGGAGTCAAGGGGACTCCCAACTCCACAATGGAAACTGAGTAGGCACCACCCTCTCCTCCTGCAAGGACTTGATCCTTAAGCCTGGGAAGAAGACATGCTTACCTGAGCACCCTTTTCCCCAAAATGTCAACCTCCACGGACATCTCCTCCCTGTCCCTGCCAGGCTCCTGGCTCAAAGGGGCCCTTCTAAAAGAAGCCAGCACCACACTCTTCCCAAGTAAGGAGAGAACCAGACACCCACTGGCTGGCGGGGGGGGGAGGGGTAGAAGGAGAGGGCACTGCACAGGCAGAAGGCGGGACAAAGAGAAGAGACATCAGGCCGTCATCTCACCCGCTGGGGTTGGAAAGTGGACGCCACCCGGAGACTAAATGTCCATCCCTTAGGGGAAAAAACTGAAAGAAACACAAACCATACACTTCTGGCCAAAGAAAATGAAGAGCTTTTAAGCTGGTGGCTCTTCTACCAATAACAAAATGAGAAGTGCCCTCTTGGTGGGTGGCCAGACCAGAGGGAGAGTGCCCGGGCGGGCGAGCTGCCCAGGGCAGGACACTGACATGCCGGATGCAACTGCCCTGTTGTGGTTACAATAGAGTGAAAAGTGTGAACATGGTTTTCATAGAACCACAAAGTAAAATTCCGGGGCCTGCAGGGAGGGCGCTGACATCCCTTGGCCTCAGGGACCCTTGTCAAGTGCCCTGGAGAGACGGGTGTGCAGGTCCCTGGAGGGCCGTGGCGCTCCCCGGGGGTGTGGTCCACGGCCAGTGGATGGCTTCCCCTGCTCTTAACATCTGTTATGGGAAGTCTTTAGGGGTCAAGGCCCAGGACTCCGAGCCACCACTTTAAATAAAGCCAGTGGTGAATGTGACAAAGTGTGCCCGTCACCTCTGACCCCTCCTTACCACAGGCTGCCTGCCCTGAGCAAATAAATACACCCATCTCTGGGTGCCCCAGCTGACCGCAGCGAGCAGACGCTTCCACGGATCTCCTTAATTAATCTTTCGGGCAGAGCCAAAGGACGAGTCCAGCTGGACACAAGAGAAAGGAGCAGCTGGAAGGTGGGCCCCTCCGCACCACACCACAGCCAGGCTTGCATGGGTGGCTGTCTCCTGGGACCCAGATCGAGGGGACGCTAGCCTATGTAAATGTCCCCAGAGCCCGCTGTTCCAAAAGAGTTGTGCTGCGACCAGGGGACCAGGTGTCCTGCCTGGTGACGCCCTCCAGGCCGCTCGCACGGGGTGGATCCTGAAGCCAGAACTGGGAAGCCCTCTTCTGCTTTTCAGAGACAGCGGACTCGGGCCTGGCCTGCACGGGAAAGCAGAGCAAGAAGGAGCGGGAGCTTCTCGAGAAACATGCCCCAGCTCCCCGCCTACAGCGTGAGGGGCTGTGGAGACCGGTTTTCTGAACACCACGCAGAAGGTGCATCCCAGCTCCAGGAAGTTAAGCTTCCTAGACGAGGAGGCTCTTTCTTTTAAATCCAAGATCTGAGCTTGGTCACTGGATGACAAGAAACAGCAGGCCCAGAGGCCCAGTCTGGTGGGACAGATTTGACTCAGGCGGCCTCCACAAGTGACCTGGAGAAGAGGAGATATGCACGGCGACCAAAGCTCAGAGACCACCACCCTGGGAGTCTCTCCCCAACGGCGGATGGAACGCAGAGGGAACCCCTCCCCAGGGCCTCCTCCTTCCAGGCCTCGGAGCCACAGAGAAAAGGGGTGAGGGAGCCACGAATGGTTGGGTGCACTTCTGTTGCAGGCCCAGACGCAAAGCCCGTCCCAGGCTATGCAGACACCCAGCTGCTGCAGCCTGGCACCCACGTGGACACTACAGAGGAGCTGGCATGTCTTTTTACCTTTGAGGAAGATGGGAACGGATGTTTTTCTCTAAGACTTTCTGGGGAGGACAACAGACCCTCCCTGCCTGGAAATGCGCCCTGCTACCTGAGAAGATGTAAGGGCGACAGCCATCATGACTCATTCTGCAGAGACAGGCCTGGACGGCCCAGGCTGGAGAAGCAGGGAGAGTCAGGGAAGCCTGGGTACCCTGGAAAAGAAGAGCCCATGCTCCAGAGGTCCCCTTCCGGTCCAACTGAGACAGCCAAGAACAGAGACTAAGGCTGATTCACCACCTCGTAGATTCTCTCGCATCCCGCCAGGGAGGAGGCTGGCCCCCAGGGAAGTCGCCGTGCTGGCCATGTGATAATGAAGCTTGAACGTGAAGGCTCCTGGGGCAGGTGCACCGCCATGCGCCCACGACGAGTCATAAGTCTCCACGCAGGGGTGGGTTTCAGGGGTCCCAGGCAGAGGTCTGAGGTGAGGCAGCGTGCCCGGGCGGGGGCACAGGTTACAAGGGCCCGTACTTGGTCTCGTACTTGGACACGATGGTCTTGCACTTGCCCACCTCCTTGCGCAGCTCTGCCACCTCCGTCCGCAGGGCTGTGTTCTCCTTCTCCAGGAAGGCCGCCCTGATGGTGATCTGGTTCTCCTTCAGGCGCCGGGCGTCCCGGGACCGCTTGGCCGCCACGTTGTTCTTCTTGCGTCTCGTCCAGTACTTTTCGTCCTGTCGGGAAGGGTCCTCTGTGGGTCTCTCCTCTTTCCCATGAGGGAACCCAACCTTCCCCTCCTGCCAGCACTTCACACACCTGATTCCTCTTATAACCCATGTGGTCCAGCCAGAATGAGAGCTGGGACCCCGGGGAAGGAGCTGCATGTGCCCGGGACACCGAGGGGCCCCGCACTTCCCCAGGGAGGCGGGATGAGAATGCAAGCCTTTGGTGGGATCCGTGGTGGAAGGAAGGGCGCTCCACCTACTGGTGGCCTGCTCTGTGCTGCTCCAACATAAAGCACTGCCTATACTCTTGCCTCACTTAGGCACTCTGGCTGTGGCTAAGGGTGGGCACTCTGAGTGCAGTCCCCTGAGTTCACATCTTGGTTCTGCCACTTTCTAGCAGTGGAACCGTGCGAGTTCCTTAAACTCTCAATGTCTCGTGCCCCTCATCTTTACAACAGGGGATAATTACAGTAATTACCTCATAGAGTTGCTTGAGGATAAAATGAGTTAATATGTACAAGGTGCTTGGCTTACAGTAAGGACCACATAAAGGTTTACCATATTTATTGTTATTATTACTAAAGCCTCAGAAACATCTCAAGAGGCAGGTATGGTTATTCCTATTTTACAGATGAGGAACCTGAGGTCTGCCTGACTCCAAAGCTTATAAGAAAAGTCCTTCTTACAAGTTTTTCATCAGAGGGAAGAGAAAAACTGCAAAATCCTCCTCTCTCTCCCCCCTCCCAGTTCCTGCAAAACCCCCAGCTTGAAGGCTGCTTGCTAATCCCTGGGATGGCAATATACAACTATCCTCTGTCCTTCAAAGTGAGGGCTTGTTCAACCCCAGTTTCTGTGGCCTAGTGAGCTCTTGCCCGAAGCCTGGGTTGAAGCCAGGGAAGTGAGAGCATCAGCACAGCTGGCTGCCAGAAAGGAAAGAGAGAAGCTGCAGGGAGTCATGCTGGGGCCAAATGCCACCCAACTCCCTTTCTTTCTCTCAATTGCTGCAAGGAGTCATGCTGGGGCCAAATGCCACCCAACTCCCTTTCTTTCTCTCAACTGCTGCAGGATGTGGCTCTAAGCTCTGAACTCATGCCTTTCTAAACGCATCCACAAGGAGGGAGGGTCCTCTAGATGAAATCGAATGTGAAGAAGCACAGCCCCTTGGCTCCTGAACCAACACTGTACCTTCACTATAGTGGATATACCAGGTTACCTTCTGTTCATCGGGGACAAAGACCTTCTTGGCCTTTTTGATCATGGGCTGGGGCTTCAGGTCCTCCTCTGCAAACTTGTGCTTCCGAGGGTTGAACAGCTCCCCGCCCGGCACACTGGAGAGGACCAGGTCGGCAGGGTCGGGATTGAAGTTCACATCCACCTCCACGCAGTTGGGGTCGATGGGACTGGGTGTCTCCCTCTCCTTTTCCAGGGAGGATTCTGAAAGACACAGAGGCAGGTGGTCCTGAAACAGTCTAGACTCACTGGACAGCCAAGACTCACGTCACACACCCAGACACCTGCTTGAATCTCAAGGTTGCACAAGCCATTGCCGCTTGGAGGGAAGAAAAACTACAACAGCACCAGCCCCCAAGCCAGATTGGCATATGTGATTCAATTCAACAACACAAACATGGAAAGAATTCTTCCCTTTAGGAACAAAATGCTCAAAAGGAAACAGAGGCCCTCGAAAAAGACAAAATTTTCCGATTGTTATTTTCCCCCCAGAAATGTTAAGCAAAACATTAAATCATCATACCCCCTTAACTTCCTGTGGTTTCAAGTTCTCAAGTAATGAGAAACAGCTGAATCTCACCAGGAACTGTAAAGGGTTAGGGACACAAACTGAGTAACGAAATGGCTTCCATTTCTGAATCCCCTGAGACGAATCAGTGGCTGTGCTCATTTAGTCTTGTAACAACTCTGAAAGGGAGATGGGTGTTAACCTTATTTTACAGATGAGGAAACTAAGGCTCAAAGAAATGACATGGTTTTCCCAGGAACACATGGATGGTAAATGACTGAATTAAAATTTAAGTCTGGGTCTGGCTGACTCTGAATCCTTGTTCTCCGCCCTACCTGGCTGTGGCTTTATAGTGGACATTGGATTTAAGGAACTTTCAGAATTCAAAGGTTATGTGTTAGGGAGAATCCCCTGGCGGTCCAGTGGTTGGGACTCCGCGCTTCCACTGCATGGGGTGCGGGTTCGATCCCTGGTTGGGGAACTAAGATCCCACAAGCTGTGCAGAGTGGCCAAAACAAACACACAAAAAAACCTGTTCAAAGGTTATGTGTTATTAGAGATAATTTATTTAAAAAATCTACACCTTTGGCCTACTTGCTCAATGCTACTGATAGGAGTATACGAAATAATTCTTCAGTCTACAGACACTTACTGAACACCTACTATATGCCAGGAACTGTCCTGCCAAAGACAAAGCAGTGAACAAAACAAGTAAAAATCCTTGCCTTCATGGAATGTTATTCTAGTGGGGAAGGCCAACATTACACAAGATAAATTACAAATATCTATATAAAACTGTTAGATGCCACGTGGGTATTTGGGAGGAGAACATTTCAGAAAGAGTGAACACCAGGTGCACGGTCTGTGCACAGGCAAGCACTGGGATAGTCAAGGAAGAGCAAAGGAGACCAATGTGGCTGCAGCGAGTGAATGAGAGGCAGGAGTAACCGGAAAGGCCCGGGACAGAAAACATGGGGCCTTTAATCCCAATAAAGCAGTGGTGCTCAATAGGGGACGATTTTGTTCTGCAGGGGATATGTGGCCATGTTAGGATGGGGGGGTATGTTCTACTGGCATCTAGTGGGTAGAAGCCAAGGATGCTGCTGCTAAACATCCCATAGTGCACAGGACGGTCCCTCCCCAACCCCAACAAAAAAATTATCTGGTCCAAATGTCAATAGGGCCACTGATTTTGACTTTCACCCTGAGTTGAAAGAAGTCATTGGAGGGTTCTGAGCAGAGGTGTGACACGATCAGACTTAGGTTTTAACTGGATCATGCATATAAACTAATTGTATCCTATCAAAGGGGTTAATTACAAACAAGGCTGAGTGTCAGAGGAGTGAATGACCAGGGACCAATGCGGGAACTATAGGAATAAACGACAAACAGTCAATGCACCCAAGGCTGGCAACTAGACCTCCCCTGTCCTGCTGGTGGAAGTATAAATGGCTACAGCCATTTTGTACACTATTTGGCAACATCTACAAATGCTGATCGGGTACATGTCTGATGACCCAGCTGCTCTATTCCTTGGTAAATGCCCAACAGAAATGCACACAGGTATTTACCAAAGACTCACACGCAAATGTTCATGACAGTGCTATGCAGAATCCCAAACTAGAAACATCTCATGTGCCCATCAGCTGAAGAGTGGATAAACTGTGGTGTAGTCATACAATACAACGATGGAATACCATTCACCAATGAATATGAACGAAGTTCTGCTACAGGCAACAACACGGATGATTTTCACAAATGGAGTTGAGGAAAGAAGCTAGACACAAAAGAATACGTACTACTTATGTCTTTTCTACAGAAGGAACTGAAAAACGACCTCTTTCATTTCTACCATGTGTACAACTCTTACTTCATCTGTATTGTGGCTTTCCTCTCTGTCACAGGAATTTTCCATAAGTATGTTCTGTAAATCTATTTTGTTAGTTACTGATGCCCACATGATTTATATGTTACTATAAGGCTAGTTATAGGAAGCTATAAATGTGAGAGTATAAATGTAATTAACTTATGATTGTTTAAAAAAAGGAGAGAACATAATATACAGTTCCATTTATAGAACATTCGACTATAAGCAAAGTGAATCTTTGGTGATGGAAATAAGGATAGTGATTACCTCTGGGGAGTAAGGATCGAGAGGGGTCCCAAGCCGCTTTGGGGATTCCAACAGTGTTCTCTATCCTGATCTGGGTGGTAGTTACACAGGTGGGTTCACTCTGTGAAGATTCACTGAGTGGTAAACTTATGATACTGGCGCTTCTGGATGCCATACTTCATTAAGAAGGTTTACTTAAAAACAAAATCAAAGGCAAATGCCACCTAGGTAGTCTAAGGTGCAAGAAGAGGGCTCATTTCCAGCTCTGTCCCCTACCCACACATGGAACCGGCCTTGCAGGACAACCTGACCAGCACAAAAATGAGCTGCCTTTAGGGACCTCCCTGGTGGCGCAGTGGTTAAGAATCCACCTGCCAATGCAGGGGACACAGGTTCGATCCCTGGTCTGGGAAGATCGCATATACCGCAAAGCAACTAAGCCCTTGCGCCACAACTACTGAGCCTGTGCTCGAGAGCCCGCAAGCCACAACTACTGTACTTGCGTGCTGCAACTACTGAAGCCTGTGCACCTAGAGCCTGTGCTCCGCAACAAGAGAAGCCCCTGCTCGCTGCAACTAGAGAAAGCCCATGTGCAAAGACCCAATGCAGCCAAAAATAAAAAAAAATAATAAAATAAATAAATTTAAAAAAAAAAGCGCTGCCTTCAAACAAAAATTTGGCCTGGAATCAGCTGAAGCCTCTCAAGCTGAACAGTTTACAGGAAAGAAATGAGGGGCAGAGGAACATGTTAAAAGGCAGTACAGGGATATAGTCAGAAAAATCTAGCATGTGCAATACTTTACAGGACAAACAATTCAGCTTCTTCATTGCAAAGAAATAAAAAGGAGAGAGGACCCCATAGATTACAAGAGATTTAAGAAACATAACTAACTGAAACATGTGGGTCTTGTTTGGCTCCTGATTCAAATGAACTGTAAAGCAATAACATTTATGAGACATTTTGGAAATTTGAATGCTGATGGATTTATTGTCAGTTTCAGATGTTAAATTGGTATTTTTGTTCTGTTTTTTAAAAGAGCTCTTAGAGTTTATATATATATTGAAATATTTATCGATGAAATGATATAATACCTAGGATTTGAATGAAAATAATCAGGTTAAGGGAATGGAAGAGGTTATAGAAAACAAGGTAGATTACGAGTTAATTATTATAGAAGCTGAGTGATGGTTACTGGAGGTTCATTATAGCAGCCCTTTACTTTTGTATTTGACGTTTTTCCAAAATAAAAAGAAAAAAATATTGAGCATGACAATTCCTTGGGTGCAGGTTCCCTGGGTTCCACACCAGTTCCTGGGGTCTTTCCTGGGAGACATCAGCCTATACGCCTCAAACTGAGCCTGCAGAAAGCTTTGCAGAGCCCCTGAAACAGGGGCCATGCCTCCTCTGGTGGGTTCGTGACCCAGGGGCATGAAAACCAACCAATTGATCTCCAGAGGTAAAACAGAAAAAGGACGAGAGGATGAGGGAGGAATCCCAAAGACGGCATCTGTCCCGGCAGCAGAAATGCCTTCTTCATGCCAGTGCCTGAGCAGTACCTGGCTAAACAGCCAAACATCCTGGGTTCAGTGTTGCCTCCACTTCCTACCAGCTGTGTTACCTTGAGCAAGTTACCTAACTTCTCAGTCTCCTCACCTATAACATAAGAATAATAGTATCAATCTCATAAGGAGGTTTTTGTGAGGACTATGTGTTAATGCCTGGCACAGAGTAAGTGCTAAACATTATAAATGTTAGCTGTTGTTGTTGTTATTATTACTGTCGCCTGAGCTTCCTAATCATCTGTGGCAAGGTGCGCGTGCGGGTAAAGAGCAGCTCTGAGGAAAGGCAGAATGGCTTTCTATCCCGCGAAGCCTCTGGCTGGCAGGGCTCGCTCCACCGGGCTGACCACCTGTGGCAAACAACCAACAGAAAGGCTCCGGCTGCTGCCGAGGGGGCTGCTGTTTTCATGTCCAGCCTCGGGGGACTGTGCTGAAGGGTGAGGAGCAGAGGGTTTCTGCCCCCTGTAGGCCCACTGGGACCTCCCCTGAGAGGAGGGGCTCACTAGGTGCGTGGACACAAGCAGCCCTCAGTGGGAAGCAGATTTCCTCGGATGCGGCAGGTGGCCCTGCCCAAAGGCCCATCACCAACCTGTGCTAGACACGGTTTCCGAGGGCTGAAAGACAGCAGTGGAGGAGGATGGCGGGGACGCCGTGGAGGAGCTGGCCGACTCCTTCCCTTCCAGCTCAGCCACAGGCAGCAGCAGGTTCTGGGCCAGGTGGGTGGGGCTGGCAGGGATGCCATTCTCCAGCAGGAACTCATCCAGGTCCATGTACTCCAGGTGGAAAGACTCGCCATCGTACGGGATGGTCTTGTCCCAGATGGGTGGCATGAGGGAGGCAGAGACGGCCATGGTGCTCGCCGCTGCAGCCTCGTCTTCCTCCAGCTTTTCCTTCCCCTCTTCCTTATCTGCAGACACAAAATCTGTGATGAGACATCACTCAAGAGGGTAACTCAATCCCAGGAGGCGAGCAGTGAGCCTCACAGGGTGGCCCCACCTCTCTTGGAGTCCTGATCCATCCATGGATTTCAAGAGCCCACTCTATTCTCCAGTTATAACCTGGTGCTTGAACCAGGAGCACTGGTCTCCTTTAGAGGTGGCAGCAGACCCTCATCCATGACTGGGTTTCCTAGGATGCTCTCCATAAGCTCTGAGGCCTGATGTATCCCCAGGGTTAATTCAGAATGGGCTGTGAGATTAGCATCTGCCGGAGAGAGGCTACAGGGAGGAAATGGAGTTTCTGACCCTTCCTGATATCTTAGGAAAGGGCTGATTCCTCAGGCCAAGAACTTTTGTGTTCTCCTGTCCTGTCCCCTCCAGCTGCGCGTCTCCACAGCAACCCAGCCCGGGGCTTGAATCCCAGCTCTGCCACCCACTGCAGTGATGTGTGACTTTAGCTGTTACTCAACCTCTCCCAGCCTCAGTGTCCTCCACTGTAAATAAGGATAAAGCTGCCTCTTTGGTGAAGATCAGAGGTAACATCTGAAAGCGTCTTGTAGCGCTCCTGGCACATAGCAGGCATTCATTATTACCCTGAGCTTGTTCAGGGCAGGGATTGTGTCTGATTCATTTCCAGATCTCAGGGACCAATACAGGAGCAGGCAGACAGTGAGCCATAGGACGATGTGTACAATGAATGGAGAAGGCTGGGTTTGTAAACAGACTCCCCTCGGGTTTCTGAAAAAGAGAGGGCCTGGAGCTGTCTTTTCAGGACCTTTTTCAGAGCAACCATTTCAAGAGACTTCTATCCCTGAATAAGCAGAGAAGACTTAAGGCAGGTTCTCTGGGAGGGAAGAGAGGGGCGGAGCTGTAGAAGAAAGCTTGCTCCCATTCAAAGCAAAACTACTCAATCAGTGGGGACGGGATCCCACCTAATTGTTTCAGCCCAAAAGTTATACACGTGGATTGGATATCCAAGAAAGGGTAAATTAAGAAAAAAAGACAATAGAAAAATGTGACAAGGTTGGAAGGAAATCAAAGTGACAGGGAGGCTAATCAGGGAAGTCAGAGATAAAATCATGACAAGTTCATAATGGGTTTTCAAATTGAGGGAGACAACTTTGTATTCTGGATTCTGAAATGAAAAAGAGAAATCAAATATGATTATGTTGGAAGTGAACCAGTCATGCACGGACTCCTAGACCACAGACAGCCAAAAAGCAGCCTGTTGGTCCAATAAAAATGGACACACCCAGTGAGTTAAGAAGGTGGAGGTTTTGACAAACAGAATTTGGTCATGGCTTCTAATACAAATTAACTCGAATTCTTGCAACTGCCTTCTGTACCAGGCATTGGTTTAAAACCAAATGGGAAGTAAGAAAGCCAAGCTTTGGTGGGCTGGGTGGGCCAGATGGCCTCCCTGGTCTCCTTCCTTGGGATACTGACTCTACATTCTGTTCAGAAATGACTGAGATCCATGTTGGGCGGGGTCATGGGGATCAAAGGAGGCAGGAGAAAGAAGGAGACAGAAAAACAGCCCTACTAAAAGGACGAGTAACACTAAGTTCCAGGTTTTGTCTGGCCTAAGCAATTAAGCATATTTTTAATCAGTGTTTTTATAAGATGGAGGTTTAATTGTAAGAGATGATACAGGACTAGGCCCCTCACTCAGGCCAGAGGGATTGACATCATCAGTGGTTGCCAGCGATACAGTAAAGAGCACGTAAGGGCTAGCTACGTGACCCTGAGGAAGCATCCTCACCTCTCTGAGTCTCAGCTTTCTTCATCTGAGAAGTGGGGTAATACCCTACTGGATGGCTGTGGAAGACCAAATAAAGATTATGCCAAAGTGCTTTGTGAGCATTCTGCAAATGTAAGGTAGAATTATTGTGATGGATGGTTATGATTTGGTAATCTGACAGAACCTGACAGATGTGCACACCTGTCCTGAGGCAGCTTAACTCAGCCCCAGATTTGGAACAAAGCATTGCCTTAAAAACAAACAAAAGGGTCTGTGCCTATGAGGTCCTGAAGCAGGAGAAGAGAGCCTGGCCTCACCTGATGTGCGGAAGCCATTGGTAACCCAACCCATAGGGATGGGAGCCTGAGAACACACCCAGGAAAGGAAGAGAAATGGCATTTTAAAAAATAAAATTAATCCCCCCAGACAGGTAATTCCCAAAAGGCCCATTCCTTCCCAAATCCCTGAACTACAACAGTGGTTCTTGGAAATTCAAATCTCTCAGATTGAAATCATACCTCACTGCACCTAAAACTCCACTGTAGGTGGCACTCCTGCTGCTCCCTGAACCTCATGTTCCCAGGCCAAAAAACAAGGCCAAACCTGCTTTCCACATAAGCCCCAGGGACCCTTGTGGCCTAGGAAACAAGACAAAGCCCAGCCCTGCCACTGTGGCCCCAAAGACTAGGGTCAGCCCCAAACAACCAGGTGAAGGGCCTCAGTGGCCTCGTTCTAACGCTCATCCCTCTACCTGTCTCATCCCAACCTCCCCCTCACAAGGCGGCTCCCATTCCTTCTCCTGACACCCCTCCCCCACCTCAGCAGCAGCCCTGAAACTCATTTCCAGAAAATCTCCAGTGAGTACCTAGTACCTGGGGATACTCACACGCAGGGATGAAGACAGGTCCTCCTCTCAGGAGGGGGGACGGCCATATACGAAGACAATTCGCTATCAGGGCATCTCAAACTTTAGTGGACTTTGGAATCACGGAGGTGGGGTGGGGCGCTCCTTAAAATGCAGATTCCTGTCCCAGGAGCCGCAGAGTCGGTGGGTAAAGGGTGGGGCCCAGAAATCGGCATTTTAAACAAGCATCCCAAGTGATTCTGATGCAGGCGTCCCCAGAGAAGGCGCCGTGGAGCCTCGTTTAAGGGGCTGCTGCGACCCCCATCAGCCTCCTCAGTAAACCTTACACGTCGCGCGCGCGCTCCCGGCCGCCCCGATGAACCTCCTCACTGCGACCCCCACTCTACCATCTCCCTCCTGACCCTTCCCCGCCAACCCCCACCTGACCCAACCTCTCTCAACTCGTCCCCGACCTTCTCTTCCCACCCCCTTTGCCTCGCCCTCCGGGCCCCTCATCATCCCTGGCCCCATCCCCCTCCGCTGGACCACTTCACCCCAACCTCCGACCTCCGAGGCCCCGCCCTCACAAGGCCCCGCCCCTGCAGAGACCCCGCCCCCAGGCGCGCGCGGACCCCCTCCCCTCACCTAGGCGCGCCTCGCGCGGGGGGTTCTCCATCAGCTTCTTCAGGACCAGAGGGAAGGAGCCCGGCAGGCCCCTTTCCCCGGCTGCGCGCCCCGGCCCCGGGCCCGGCCCCGCCTGCGGCTCTACAGGCGGCTTCTTTCCGCCGCCCGCGTCGGACATCGTGCCCCGCGCTCTGCTCGCGCGCCTCGCCTCCCCCGCCCGCCCCCCGAGATGGGACAGAGCCGTGCGACCCGCCGCAGCTGCCGACACGGGCAGCTACTGCGCAGGCGCCCAGCGGCACCCCCGCCTCCCTCCATCCCTACCCCGCCTGGGGACAGGCTCTGTCATATTAATTATTCATAAGGCCAGGCCAGCTTCCCCGGATGGCAGCCTTAGATTGGCCCGCCCCGCGAGAGGGGCAGGCTCAGCCTTCCGGGCCGTAATTGGTTAGGCCGCCCGGGTAAACGAGACACGTGCGGGTCCAGGTGAGGAGCAGGGCCGAAGGCCCCGCCCCGTCTGCCTCTCTGTCACCTGATTGGTGCCTGCTGGCGTCTGGGCCGTAGGCCCTTTTCGGCGACAGCCCCTTCCCCTCTACCAGCGGTTTCACCTTCGCCTCCTTCTTCGTAACCCCTGCCCTTCTTTCGGACCACGGTAACCGCTCTCCCTTCCCTCGCATCCCAATCTCACCACCTTCTGGACGCGCTGAAGGGAGGCGGGGCTGGGAGCAGCCATGCCGGCGGAGGAAGCCTATCAGAGAGCCCCCCCCACAACCCCGGGGCCGCGCGGCCGGGATTTCCACCCCCCGCCGCGGGTCACGTGGAGATGCAGCCGAGTCCAGTCGCGTGGGGAGGGGGAAGAAGGAAGGCGCGGAACAGCCAATGGAGGGCGGGGGCGGGGCCCGGGGCGGTGCACGAGGCGCAGCACGTGCGGGGCTGCGGCGGGGCGGGGCGCAGCGGGGCTTTCTATTCCGGGGACTCTGCCCAGGGTCGTGGGACAGGGACGCAGAGGCTAGCCCTCGCCCCACCTCACCCGCGATCTAGAGGTTGGCTGAGGGCAGGGCCGGGGACGGCGACCTGTTCCTGTAGGGACGGCCGGAGCAGGCTTGGCCGCCGCTGAAGGGGGTGTCAGGTTCCTCACTGATCCCGGGTTTCTGGTGCAGGCGTGGTGGCCAGATAAACACTAGCGTGGAGGGAGCATTCTTGAGGCCGCGGGTGGAGAGACAGAGAGCCCGGCCCTGAGCCAGAGCCAGAGCCAGAGTACACGCTTCCGTCCTCGCACTTACTAGCTTGTGACCTTGGGAAAGTCCAGTTCCTTCACTTGAGCCTGTTTCTTCGTCCATAACATTTAGGGGTTGGGCTAGATAATCTCTAAAGCCCTAAACAGCTCTGAAATTCTGTTCCTCTCTAGGACCTTCCCTTCTTTTTCCTAGGGAAAAAAACAAAACAAAATTCCTTTACACAGGCTACCGGTTGCACATTTTGTGGGACAACTACCTCTTCTCAAAATATTTACAAATATTCCCTGGGAGTTCCTCAGGAAACGCCTAAAAATACGAAACGTGAGGGGGTACACAAGTGTGGAGGCCTTCTAGGAAGCTGCTCCTAAGTGGCGCCCAGAACTTCGTACCTCTTTATGGCACAGATCGTACCCTGCCTTGAAGCCAAACAAAACTAGACTCTCCCTCCCTGAGAGGGCAGGGACTTAGGCTTATTTGTCCTGTATCGGCCAGTGACCCCCGCCTTCCACGAGCGGGGCTGGGGGAATGGCAGGGCCTAGTCCCTGGTTCATAGGGTAGGTGCGTGACCGCGACGCCCAGCTAGATGAACGTTGTCAGGCTGATACAATTAGAACTGGGAGTTGAGGAGGAAGAAGAGGCTGGGCCCCTGAGCAAGCTTGGAAATCAAGAGGTTTGAAGAAAATCTGGGTGGTGGTCGAGGCCCCAGGGTGGAGCTTGACTCCAAAATTCAAGTTCTTATGGCCACACTAATTAGACTTCAGTCACTTTCTGACTCTGATACCTCCAGCCAATTGCTTCATGTCTCCAGGCCACCTTTCCTTATATGTCAGACGGCGATAGGGCAGGATTGACCTTGTGAGGCTTCCTAAGCCAGTTCGTATAAAATGTACAATTGCAACCCTGCCACAAACAGTAGTTTTCATAGCTTTACTACCACTGATGGGTACAAATCCATTGCTTGGTGTATCCATTATCCTAGAGGCAGGTATGGTGCCCATGTCACTATTTAGTGAAAGTGCTAAATTGTGTACAGAACATCTGTTGTGTTGCAGAGTTGTTGTTAGTGGTATTCTGTATGTGGCTAAACTAATATATCTTTAGGATAAACTGACCTAGAGGTTTTTAGAAACAAATTTCCAAGGACCGTCTGAGGAAATTGATTAAAACAATGTATGAAGTTTTTTTTAAAAATGGCTAGTTTGGCCGCAGAGCAGCTTGCTGGATTAGAGTTAAATGTATATTTTCATGGCTAATGTGACATTATTGAAGAGAAAAAAATTCTCAAGGTACTAGAGGAGGATTTGTAGTAACATAACAGTGGAAGGTTATAACATTCGTTTTATGACAAAAGTGGTATGTAGTAAGAGGGAGTAAAGATTTAGATTTTTTTTAAAGCTGCAGTTGTCCAAAAGGGATAATGCTACTCTGCTTATCACCCATCCTGGAGCAACTGATTTAACAGGCGAGTGGCACTGGTGAGAAGCTCAGTAAGCAGCTTAAGGCCTTAAAACTTAGTTTTGATTTGGTCCTCTGTTCATGCACCGACACTCCCCGAAGAGGGTTTTTTTCCCCTGGACAACCGCAGGGTAAATGGTGTGTCACAAACACCGTGGCAGGAACATTATAAACATGTTCTCTCTCGTGCTTACTTGCAAGCTGGGAGGTGAGCTACACCGCCGACCGGCAGCACTCAACAGCACCATCCTGGAGGCGGGAGCCATTCTGTTCTTGTCTTCATTCTCCGGCTGGTCGGAGAAGAGCCACAGCATCCTGTCTCTACCTCTGCCTCCTGTCAGTAAAGTGGGAATAACAGCGCAGCCTTGCCCCTTCTCTTAGTGGAGGAATAAATGGTGTGAGAAATAATTAGCTAATTTCCATAGCGTTTGTGAGCCCAACAAAGAAAGAAACTCTATGAAAAGAACATGTTATTACATGGTTAAGACTTTAAAGCTATGAAGTGATACCTTAGTATTTTATAGTAATAGGGTTTCAATGCAGCAACTTCTTGAGGGAAGTGTGGTCCTGGGGCAGCAGTGACTTTGTGGGGATGGGATGCAGACCTGGGTAGAGTCTCTCCACAGCGCTGTCCAGCCACTTGTCCTTGAGCAAGGGACTTCTGCTGCCTAAGTCCCAGTTATTTTTCTCTTGGAAACAGAAATGGATCTGCTTACCTCATAGAGTGGTTATGAGGATTATGTGTGGGAAGCCATGTCAAGTGCCAGCCTGAAGACTGTATGGCATGGAGTGCGTGGGCCTCCACCCTTCCCCTTCATTCAGGTTGTGTCGGGTGAGGAGTAGGATTATTTTGGGTGAGGGGACAAGGCTGTGGGTGGGTTCTACAGTCTAAGCTACTGCAGAGGAGGGATGTGAAATGTCCATTTTCCAGAGCTGGACTGGCTTTAAATTCTACTCTTTAGTGTTCCAGAAACTTGCTAACCAACCCAAGTTAAAAATTTAATTCAGTTGAGCATATGCAGAACAGGTGCCTTTCATTAAGCCGCTATACCAATTTGGATTATTTAAATTTGAAGTTCAGAGGAGCTAAAACTCCAGCATGGGAGCCTTTGACCAGATACCCCATAATGATCTCTTTGGCCACATAAGTCAGCATCTAACAGGACAGTACGACTCCGTCTTCTGACTTACTGCACAATGTGACATGAGCCTGGTGTCTGTAAGAGCAGGACGGTGAGAAGGCTTCCATTGAGCTCTAACAAAGCCCAGTTATCTGCGTGCTTTGCGATACCAAATGCAGGAGAGCACAAAGCTTTGTTCAGGGTAGTAACTCAGTAAGTATTTGTTGGCTCGCTTTGTTGCTGGTGCTGGTAGGAGGGTTAACAAAACCTTTCAGAGCCAAATCATATACATCTGGAACGTTATTAACATTAAATAACAGTCATTGTGTTTGATTCACAATCAAACCTGGAATAACAAACATGAGCCATCTTTATGGCAAGTCCCCCGCCACTGGCCTTGCCAACAGCTGCCTCCTTTTGAGCCCACATACCTGTGGCCGCGTGGTTCTGGGCTGTGGTTTGTACCTCTGTTGCAGTGTGTCCTGGGGGAGAAGTGGCGGGTGGAGGCCCTTCGCTAACTCTTGCCCATCTCTTCAATACTCTCAGGAGTACTAGTTTCCTGTTCGGCTTGCATTTTGTCCACTGCCCAGGTTCGGACTGTAGAAGGGAATGCCCCAAGAGTGCCGTTTCCAGAGAGAAGCCCTCACCTCCAGGCTCTGCCACGTCTCAACAGCCACTTCCTGACAGCCAAGGGCTCTCCAGTGGAGGCCGTGTTGGTGCAGTGGTAGGGTGTGGGCTCTGGAGCTGGAACATCTGGGTCTGATTCCTGCTTTGACTATTTCCTGTGTGACCTTGGGCAAGTTACTTAACCTCTGAGCCTGAGAAGTAAAGGAGTCAATTCAGGCGCACTGCTGAGACTAGCACTTGGAGCATAGCAAGTGCTCAACTGAGTTTATCACTTACCACAATTTCATGTTGGATTGTCCTGGAAACACCCTGTTCCTCCTAAGCTACCACTTCCCCAAGAATAGTGTGTGTGTGGGGGGGGGCGGACCTTGCAGGCAGGGAGGTGATGGCCTCACTCTTCTTTATGACCTTCAAGGCCCTGCAGGCTCTCCCCCTTGCGGGTCTCTCCAACCTCACCTCTTCCTTCCTTCCCACTTCATAAAACACCTCCTGCAGCCACAGTGGCCTTTCATTCCTCAGACACATGTGTCTTTCTTGCCCCAGGACAGGGCCTTTGCAGGTGCTGTTCCCTCAGCCTGAAAGTTCTTGACGTACCTGGCTCTTCCTCACCCTCCAGGCCTTGGCTCAAATGTCACCCCCTCAGAGAGGCTGGCCCTGACCTTCCCGATTGCTGACTCTCTGTCTCCCCGCTGGAATGCAAACAGCAGGCGAACAGGGGCGGTGTTTGTCTCACTTGCCCCTGTGCCACAAGTGTAGCAAGGACTCAACATGATGAATGTTTGGATGACTGGAGAGGTACTGCCCTGAGACCTGGTTCCAGAGACCCCGGGGAATCCTGTGGGTAGGGAGGAGCCTGGAAGCCGGCCAAGCTGGGTTGGAGCCCCTGGACAACTGTGTGGCCTTCCCATCGCTGAATGGATGGGAAGCCTCCTCATCTGTAGAATGGCTCATCACAACTCCCTTGCAAAGCCATTTCACAGATGGGGATGTAAAAGCGCTGAGCACGGTTCCCAGGACACAGCTGGGAAACAGGGGCCATTGGAACCAGGATTCATTCCTGTAGCAACCTAGCCTTGGGACAGGCCCATTAAGATGTAAAAGCCATCTGGACTGCTGGACACTGCTGTCAGTTTTTGGCACTCAGTGAGAATGAGTTTCTCACGTTTCCCTGATTGGTGATGGGGATGGGACGGGGTGGGGGGAAAGGTAGAGAAGAAGGATGCGTCCCTGACGCCGGGGTGAAGAAGAGGCTGGCCTGCATACTGGCCCCGACGGTAGCCAGTTCCTCTGGGCATGTTTCCTTGCCATGTAGGAGGTGGTAGTGAGGATTAGAACTAACACATCCAGTACAAAGAAGGTCCCTTCCCCCACTTCTTCCCTGGAAGCAAACTTCATGATTTCTCGGGTTTGCTCTGGTTCCCCAAGACTGGGAGTGGAGGCGACCACATGGACCTTACTGACGCCAAGCCCAGGACAGCCCAGGCTGCACTGAGTCCACTCTCTCGCCTGTTCACCTCAATCCCCCAAGAGGAGGCTACCCAGACCCCTGCCTCTGCCCCAGCGAGTCCCACTGAGATCTGGCCTGTGATCCTTCAGCCCTTTCTCTGGCCAGCTCAGCTGGGCTGTCCTGTTTGGTGCGGGGCTGTTGGCACCATGCCCCCAGGAGCCTCAGCACGTGTTTCCAAGGAGACAGCCCTGAGTATGCTCCCACAAACTTGCAACGTCCCCTTCTTTCAAGGAGAATATCCATGGAAAGGAGGGTGGAAATGAGGGAGTGAAGGTCGGATTGCAAATGTGATGTCCATGGAAGGAGCATAATGCCAGGCCCAGCTGCTGTTTGCCTTTCACAGAGAAAACAGTGTGGCACTTTACAGTTTGCAAACGCTTTCACATGGGATAGCTCATTTAATCCTGGCCACAAGCCTGTGAAGCAAGTATTCTTTTCACAGATTGGGGATGGAGAGAGGCATGTCAAGGATACCCTGCTGGGTGGCCCACAGCGATTCTGGTTAGGAGCTCCTGACACGGGGAACCTGCCTGCCCAGCTCAAAGTGATGGCCTTGTTCAACCTCTGGTATGCTTTCACGCTACATGGTTCCCTGTAAGGAGGCCTGAGTGACCAAAGTTGGCAGAAAGATGAGGGGCGGCCTCTGAGCACAGCCAAGGAATGAGGGAAGGATAGGGTGTAAAGAGCTAACAGTGTGGTTTAGAGAAGCTGGGTCTTTCCAGAATCTGGAGAAGGAAGTGTGAGAGTGAGCAATCTGGAACAGAATGGCCTCTTGGAAGAGGATCCTTGGGAGAAAAGGCAGGTGCGGAAACAGGAAGAACAGTCCTTAGGGATCAGGGCCCAGAGGCAGAGGGGAAACTGAGTCAGAGCTTGGGGCACGGACCCACTCTCTGGCTGGATGTAGATTTCTCTGCCCACAAGAAAGTTGGTTGAACGGGTGGCCCAGAGCGAGGGGCCACGGGGTGGTGGTTGTAGCCTGAAGCCGAGGAGTCTGTAGCCTGGTCAGCACTGTTGGAGGAAGTCTGCTTAACCAGGAAAGCGGGGAGTCTACACAGGCTGGGGTGGGAGGCCCAGGGCAGCAAGAGGGAGAGGCCCCGAGGTCGGGGCTCAGGGAGCGTCCTTGAATTAGAAAATGGAGAGGCTGCAGGGAGAGCAGAGTCTCGTGAGGGCACATTCTCACCCTCCGCACGGCTCTCCTCTGACGTCCCCTCCCACTGGACCCAAGGTGTGCTCTGCATGTGACCCCCGTGTGAGCTGAAGCACAGTCACCGGGCTGGGGAGAGTGGGGACTTTGTAAAGAGGTCTCCGTCCCCCACCACGGGGAGACCTGCGCCGCTCACACCAAAGCACCAGGCGAGCAATCCTGGGGGGCAACCAGCGCCTCTGTTGCCCTCCTCCTGGGGGTCCGAAGCCAGAGTGAGGGATGCACACGGGGGAGAAGCCCTTGAACGACACGGGTTTGAACCACGCGGGTCCACTTACACGTGGATTTGTTCACTAACTACGTACAGTGCTATCTGATCTGTGGTTGGTTGAATCCAAGGATGTGGAAACATGTACCCACGGGGTGACTATAAAGTTATACGCAGATTTTCAACTGTGAGGGGGGTTGGGCCCCTGACCCCCGTGTTGTTCAAGGGTCAACTATGCTTGCTACGTGCCCACTGGAAATCCTAGTTCTGATGGTGTGTGTACTCTCTTCGCCAAGGTATATTGCCTTCAGGCGGCTACTTTTATTTTTAGGAAAGATTTGGAGAGTCTGGGAGCTTTGGAAAGTGGCGATGGCAGGTTAGGGGCAGTAATAAGAGCGAGGTCTTTGTGGGTTACACTGACCCCCTTGACTCTTCGACCCTTGTCCCCTTATTTCATCCACCCATTGGCATCTGTCAGTCTGTCCGGGTCTCATGCTTCTGACTCTCAGGGAGACACCACGTAGAGAAGTGCTAGGAGGTGGCCTGAGACTCTGGTCCATCCCCCGTGGACCAACCCAGCTGTACCAAACCAACCGTCCTCTGTGAGGTTGCCAGTTCTCGGCAGAGCTCTCCCTGAGACCCTGGGCGAGTGCCCTCAGTGCTGGGCCCCGACTTTGCCGTCCACGGTGTGCAGTGGGGACTTTGCAGTTGTCGCGGGGCTCTGGGGACCAGCTGGGAGCCGGCGACCAGCAGCTGCCGCTGCTCTTCATAGACCTTGTTCTTCGGGTCCGAGGAGCAGCGCCCTGAGTTGCCCCCAAGACCCCTTCCCTGCCCAGCCGGGAGCTGACCCTGCAGACCCGCCGGCAGCCCAGCTGCTCCCTGTGCCCGCACTGGGCCACCTGGGCCACCCTACCTTCCCCGGATGCCCGGACCAAGAAGGGAGCCCTATTCCTCCAGCTTTTGGAAGGACTTCCAGCCTCACCTACCCACACGGGGTGTCAGAGATGGCAAGAAAAAGTCAGCTGTGGCTCCTCGGCCAGGCTGAGTTGAGAGTTTCGAGGTGATGGGCTTCTCCTGGTGAGCAGCTGGGGTCCTGAGTGCCAGGAGGGCACAGACTGCCCACAGGTGAGGCCTGAGGGGGGCCTGGAGCTAGATGAGAGAGCCCACGGGGGACCCTGCCCCTAGCTCTGGGATCCGCCTTCTTCCCTCGGGCAGTGTCTCCATGAAGGGAGCTTGCCGCCCTCCTTTCCTGAGCCTGGCTCCGCGAGGTGTGTCAGGGCAGGGGCTGTGGTGTGTGTCCTTGGCCTCCAGTTTGGGAGTGGGCTAAGGGTCCCGGGGAAGGAAGTCCTGTGGGGACAGCCAGGGCTGCCTGGTGATGAGATGTATCAGGTGCCAGCACAGCAGGTGAGGGAGAGGCCTGAGAAAGGTCCCTAGAGGGGACACCTGGGACTCCTAAGTCAGACTCTGGCAGCCGAGGGCAGCTGGGCTCCTTTCAAGGCGCCTGTGGAGTTTGAGCCATGAGGACCTGACGTCTTAGAACAGAAGAGATCTGTAGAAATATCTGGCAAGAGGGAGCACGCAGAGCAGGCTGGCGCCCAAAGTTCGCGTGGTCCTGGGTCTCTCAGGCAGGACTCGGGAGACACCTGGTGCTGGCTGCCAGCTCTGCCCCTCGGTCCACACCCTCCTCCGCCGGCTCCCTCGCCCCGTGTTTGCCTGTGGTATCCTAGGAACCGGGGCTTCCAGCCTGTGGTCCTGTTACATAACAGCTTCCATCCCATCCACGGGTTCAGCCCTCCAGCGAGCGGGAGCTGAAGCAGGCGCCCAAAGGAAAGCCTCTTCTCCAGACACGGGAGGCTGCCCGAATCTACAGTCTCTGCCAGTGCCCTGCTGCCCCAACATGCAGAGGGAGGGAACTTAATAAGCAGTCAGCATCCAGTGCGTACTCTCAGCAGGGCCCTCTGGTCCTGTCCTTGTCCCGCGGGAGCACGGCACCTGTCAGTGGCCACACGCTGGCCACGGCTTCCCAAAGCTAGCAGGCCCTGGGGGCAGTCCCTGCGTGACAGTGCCACTCCCTACCGTGTCCCTCTCTGCACCCCAGCCCTTCCTCGCCCAGGAAGAGGCCAAGGGCAGACCGCTGCTGGGAACCCTCCCTTGCTTGGAGATGCCTGTCCGGCCAATGTGCCTACGGCGGCCTCCACCCCCTGGGCACCTGGGCAGCCAGCCATCACAGACCACCTCCTCTCCTACCTGTCCTCTTCTCTGGCCAAGGCAAAGAGTGCTCCAGCAGGGACTTGAGGACCTCAGGCATGTCCATGGCAGGGGCCACTCCAATCCTGTCGCAGCTCGACATGGCCCGGCAGGGGGTGCTTGCTGGGGGAGTTTAGAAGCAGCTGGAGAGGCAGGAGCTGGCCGGGGAGCCACAGGCTCTGGAGGCAGGCGGGGCGGGAGCCCGAGGCAGCCAATGGGCAGCACGGGCCCCAGCCCGCCCGTCCACCCCCGGCTCGGCCACCTGCCAGCTCCGGCTGCAGCCAGGCCTTCCCTTCCTGCTGCCTGGCAGGGCGGGCCTGGCCCTGCGCCAGCCTCAGCACGTGGAGACACAGCACCAATCCTCTGACAGAGAGCCCGGTGTTATCTAACTTTGCAAAGGGAAGTTCTCCCCCAGGCTGGGAGCCAGAACCGGGCCTGCCAGGTGAGAACAGTGAGCTGGCTCCCCGCCCACAGTGAGCATGCACTACACACTCCGGCCCACTGGGCAGAGGAGCCCTGGAGGCTGGGCCCCGCGAAGAGCAGGGCCTGCCGAGGAAACCAGCCCGGGCTGGGCCCCGAGACCCCGGCAGCAGGCAGCTCAGCACGAGGCTGTATTGTGTTGGCACGCACAGGCGCATGAGTGGGCGTCACGCACCTACCTGTGGGCTTGTGAGTCTCGAGGGGTTGTTGGCATGTTTTGATGCTGGTCCATATGCTATGCATGCACACGTGCCCTCCCAGGCATACGGTGTGCATGTGGCATGCATAATTGGGGCTTTACACCATCTGCAGAGCCTGAAGCCTGCTCTTCTAAGGGGAGTGACAAACCTGCAGCCGGGGTTCCTTTGGTCTTCAGGGACGGGGAGAAGAGGCAGGTGCCTAGCGGACAGGTGCTGGAGGGAAGGCAGAGCAGGCGCCACTGAAGGGGGGCAGCTCTGTCAACCAGGCTCAGGCTCGTCCTGGACGATGTCCTGCTTCCCAGCCTGTGTCCCAGCCTGGGGAACTTGGCGGCAATTGGCTGTTTGCTGTAGTCCCCTCCCTGGCCCTCTCACCAGGACACTGGCCTCTGAGGTCCGCAGGCCACTTACCTGAACGTGTGGTTGAAGCCAAAGTTCTGTATGTCGCCCTCCACAAAGACCAACACCTGCCTTGGCCGGCTGGGGCTGGGGGTGGGGTGGGGGAGGGGGCATTGGCTCCACCTCTCCACGCACTGATGTGGCATCTAGAACAAGCTGTGCGGCTCTTCTGGGTCTCAGTTCCAAAACCACTGAATGTTGTGACCTCCAAGTTTCCTTTCAGCTCTGGTTCTGTCTCTGACGCTCCAGGTTGGATGCAGTAAGCATTTGGTTCCCTGCACCACAGCTGATTTCTATGTAGTCTTTCCCTGCTTTCTAAAATTCCATTTTGCACAAACAGCAAATACTACAGGACGCCTTCTAGCCTCTCCTCTTCCCAACAGCCCCAGCTTATCCTCCAATTACCCTCTTTTCCACCCTAATAGTCCTCCCCAAACCATGTTCTTTTCCCAAATTAATTAAAAATTAATTTCAAGTTTTGAATACAAAAAACAGTATATGGCTCAAAGCTCAAAACTTTTGATAAAGGTATACTTTTTATTTATTTTTGGCTGCATTGGGTTTTTTTTCTGTTGCTGCTTGCAGGCTTTCTCTAGTTGCAGCGAGTGGGGGCTACTCTTCGTTGCGGTGCGCGGGCTTCTCATTGCGGTGGCTTCTCTTGTTGCGGAGCACAGGCTCTAGGCGCGGGGGCTTCAGTAGTTGCGGCACGAGGGCTCAGTAGCTGTGGTTCGCGGGCTCTAGCGCGCAGGCTCAGTAGTTGTGGCACACGGGCTTAGCTGCTCCGCGGCATGTGGGATCTTCCCAGACCAGGGCTCGAACCCCTGTCCCCTGCATTGGCAGGCGGATTCCTAACCACTGCACCACCAGGGAAGTCCCTGATAAAGGTATACTTTAGAAATGTCATTCCTATCCGTGTCCCTCCTCCCTGTTCCCCTTCCTCATAACAGATTTAATTTCTTATTTATCCTTCCAGTGCCCTTTGCCTCTGTGAAACCGGGGGCGCTGGCAGTGGGGGACGGCGAAAGGTGCAGAGGACCTGGCGCGCAGGCTGTCTTAAGTTGACCTGTGGCTCGCAGGCTGGGGCTGAGGCTGGGCCGGTGCATTAACCATTCCTTGGCCCCAAAACACTTTTGTGTTCAAGACTGGCTTACCCCAAAGGTGGAGTGGGTAGGTGCCCACAGAGCATGATTTCAGAGGCAAAAGGAGGTCCCCAACGTGTCTCAAATACACCCACCTGCCGCATGACATTTCATTCTCAGAGATTTGTTCCTGTCAGACCCCTTCCAATGTATGAATGTACGAAGGCTCTAAGACTGTGACTGATTGCTCACTGCATACCTGGCACCAGCCTAGATCTCGTAAGGAATTCAAAGCTAAAAAACAGACCTGGCCAGGCAAGTCCCTCGCCTTAGGGAATTTTCATGCCACTGAAAGTCAGTCCACGTGGCACCCCCCACTCTGCAGCCGGGGTGTCCAGCTGGCAGCATCACCTATGGTTCGCACAGGGGCCACATCAGCAGGATGCTGGGTCAAGCGGCTGGGGAGGGCAGAGATAGGGAGAGGGGCGGCCACAAACAAGCCTGGAGACATCCGGAGGGGCCCGCATGGCAGGCATGTTGGGATTGCCTATACTCCTTGGGTTTCCTGCCTCAGAGGTCTAATGTCTGCTGTAGATGGCTCCCCTGGTGGGGGCTATATGCGGATGCAGTTTCCGGCAGAGGCCTCTGGGGCTTTCTCTAGAGAGATGCAGAGCTGCCCCCATCTCCACCTCTGCCTGTCACCCCACCTGTCAGAAGCAGCTTCCTCAGAGGCAGGGAGGAGGAGCTGCGGCGCCACGGGAGTGGTGGGGCTCATGGCAGCCCCTAATCACAGGACCAAAGACCAGAAACGGGCCTACATTCAATAACTGCGGGCTGCTCAAGCCAACCTGGCACCTTGATGAATGAAGCCATTGACCGTAAGTATCTAGGATACATCGGGGCGTGCAGATGCACGTGTGAAATACACTTGAGAGAAAAGGAAAGGTGCAGAACAGTAAGTACACGTCGATTACAATGATCCAGCAATCTTTTTAAGGCTCAAATCCAGGTTCACCTCCTCCAGGAAGCCCTCCCCAGCTCCCCAGCTTGGATGAGCTGCCTTCCGTGGCACCTGGCAACTCCCACCACTGTACCTGTCACATCATCCTACACTCTTCCATGCAGAGCCATCTCCCCTGGCAGACTGGATTCAAGGAAGGCCACGTTTTGTCTGTAATCTTGTATCCCTAGGATCTGAGATGGGGCAAGTGCTCAGTTAGTGCTTACCAACCTGAGCTGAAAGAGAACTAGAAGAGAATTTAGGGGAATTTATGAGAATTTAAGAATTTAGTCCACTAGGTTCACTGAAGTACTGCTTATCTTTTTCTTTCATTTTCGAAGTTTAAGGGAGGTCCTGATGCAGGTTTACAATCTCTTCAGCCTGAGGATGGGTCTGCATTTTCTTCTGGGAGCTGGGCCTTGCCATGCCCCTCTGGTTTTTCATAGTGAAGCCAGGGTTGCTGAGAACCCTGGAATGTCAGCGCTGAAGGGACCTTGCCGATCATCCAGTTCCCAGTGGTTCTTGATCTTCTTTTGTCTCCTTTCTGAGGGTCCTTGGAACCTTCACTGAACCTCTGTGGGCCAAGATGTGGACGTCAAATGTACAGGTTGCTATGGAGACAGACTTGCTGCATCCATCATGCCTGGCGTGCAGAAGGTGCTCAATCAAGTCGGCTGCTCCTGTTACTCATCTGGTCATTTATCAAGTATTTGAGCCCCTACTGAGTAGCTGGCCCAAATGATTCCCTTGTCCTGAGAGAATTCACAGGCCTTGGACCTCTGTTCCTGGGGTCACTGAATACTGTAGTTTGAAGTTGTCTGGCGAGAGCTTACTCTTAAACGTGTGCAGCCCCTCCCATCAGGACCCCCTCCATCACTGTAACCACACACAATCCAAGAGATTTGAAAAGGTGCCTCCAGGGACTTCCCTGGTGGTCCAGTGGTTAAGACTCTGGGCTTCCACAACAGGGGGCGCGGGTTCAATCCTTGGTTAGGGAACTAAGATCCCGCATGTCATGCGGCCAAAAAAAAAAAAAAAGTGTCTCTAGCAGATACAAGTGTCCCTGATTGAAAATCCCTGATCTAATATGCTCTCTTTTAAGGAGGAGGAAGCTGGGCCCATGTGACTTGGATCTCCCTCAGGCCCAGAGGAGTCCAGGTTGCAGTTGGGACCACATTCCAAAGCATGTCATAGCCCCCTACCTTTCTGGAAAAGCCATACCCAGAAAGGGCACAGAGACAGCCCTCTGGAACCCAGGACAGTGCACATAGTAAAAGCAGGGAAGTGTGGGCACAGGTGGAAAGCCCCACACGGAACCACCGGGGCCACCTGTGCAGAGCACAGCTTGTCCCTGCCAGTGAGGCACTGCGTGAGCCGGGGCCAGCTGGGCTGCCCTGTTTACACAAGGACACAGACCTTCTGCCCCTCACCCCTCGGAATGTCTGCCTTGGGGCATGCCCTGCGCCAGCCAGCTCTGCCCCATGAGTAAAGAGAGGCCCAGGTCCCCGGGCACAGGTGCCAGGAAGCGGGGAACAGGAGCAACACCTCAGGGACAGAGGTCAAAGTGCACACGTTTATTTTCTAGAACAAAGGCTAAAAGAAGCAAGTTTCTTTCATTTTATTTTAAGAAGGACAAAAATTGTTATTAAAACATCTACATTATTATCAAGATACTAGACCTTATGAATATTTAATATTAAAGTGTGGTATTCTTAAATTTTTTAATACACAGACATTTTTAAAGGACCATTAAATTTATCACTGCCCAGCTGAGAAACGCAGCATCCCTCTTTGCCCCATCCCAAAGGGACACTCACATCAAGGGTGCCTGTCCCCCCTTCACCATATTTGCTGTGATATCTTGTCCCCGCCTGCTGGCGGGGGGCACAGGCCCGATGCAACTCTCTGAGCCTCTCAGAGTCACAACTGAAATAATCACACTCATCATTCAAAGTGTACTGTGCCACACCTCCACCTCCTACTCCCCGCCTGCCCCTCGCTTTCTTCCAACCCTGCGGGGATCCAGCTCTGGCCAAGCCAGGGAGCGCCACATCCCAAGGCCCCTGCAGGGATAACAGGATGGAGAAGAAAAATCTGGATTCTAATCCTATTCTTTTGGGTGGGAGACAAACACCAATCCTCTTCTTTCCCCGAGCACTCGTGCTCTCTCCCCACTAGGCTGGGGTGGTCTGGACGCCATCAGGCGGAGCTGGGCCTAGGCAGGGGCCGCTTCTGCCCCTGCTGCCCAAATCACCTCTGACCCCTTGCTCCAGTCCCTCAGTCCTTGCAAATGGCAATGATGACCCTGAAAGTCCCTCCTCATTGTGCCAGGATGGCTGCATTTTCCGGCCAAATTCTTTATCTTTAGCCCTCATTAGAAGTGATTCCTTGGATACCACACACATATGTAATATTATATAGAGCGATATATTTAATACCTGTGTATATATGCATCACGGGGGCGACATATATACACACTAAAAACAAGGCTGGTGACGACAGACTGCAACAGCACGGATCAGGGAAAACAAGTGTCATCAACATTCACGGCCACAGGCCCCACCTTGGGTCTCTCCTCCCCTCCAGCCACGCCACCAGCACCCAAACTCTGCAGTGCTGGCCTGCTCGGGGAAGGGGCAGGGAGAGGAAAGGATGCATGCCACAATGATCAGGAAACGGCTGGGCAGTGGCAGCGAGAAGAACAAGGTTCCCTGCGGCCCCGGGTGCCCGCCATCATCTCAACGCACACTCGAAATGCTTGTTTGAGGGGAAATAAAGGGTATTCCATTCTCTCTGTCTCACCCTCCCACCAACTCCAGCCTCGGTCCCCGGCTCCTTCCGGGGGGCCCCACCCCTTGTGCCAATGGTGTGGGGCGTTCTGGAATGTCTAGGGAACCAGGGGAGGCTGGGTCTGCCCACAAGGGGTGGGATGGAGAGGAGGGGGTGCACGCAGACACGTCAGACGAGAGGGATGGGAGAGGGCTTGGGGGGGCAGGGGTTGGGGGTCAACTGGGGTCCCAGGCAGCTGGCAGGGTCGGGATCAGGGAGGGGCTGGGATGGATGGTCCTAATTGTATGTCTGGGTCTAGGGGAGAAAGGGAAAGGACTCTTCTGAGTCCCCAAGAAAGAGGGGCTGTGTCCGATCCTGGAGTAGCCCATGGTGCCCACGGTCAAGTCTCCCTTCTCTCCATGTCCCCTGACTGCCCACCCTCCCAATCCCCCCCAGTTCCTCGTGCAGAACCTGAGCCCACGGGTGCCCTGCCAGGTACCACCTCTCCTGGAGCAGCCATGGGGAAGTGACCTTTGCTGCTACACTCCTTACGACCATCCTCAGAGGGGACTGTCCCCCTACAGGGCACTGACACGACCAACCCCTGGGCGGTGCTGCCGGAATCGCAGCTGATTCAGAGACTGTCACATCCCTGCCAAGAGCCTGGAGGCTCCAGCTGATAACTGGCCCTGAGTCTTGTGACCGCAGTTTGCATTCCAGCTCTACCGTGCTGTGGGTGGAGATGCCGGGTAGAGCACTCCTTCCTTCTAGGCCTGTTTTTCTATCTGCAAAATGGGGGTCTGGGCTGCGTCATCTCTGAAGCCTCTGACGACCTACAATCTACATTCAGCGGCCCACAAAGGAGAGGGGCTGGGCTGGTGGCCTCACCAGACAGCCACGCTCCTTGGTCAGGCTCCAGAGATCATGTAGCCCAGCCCCTCCCACTCTTCCAACCAGAGGGGAAACTGAGGCCCCAGAGGGTAAGTGACTTGTACAGTATCCCCAGTCCATCCTGGGGCTGCATTTTAAAGCTGGGTGGGGCCTCCTGCCCTCTGTTCTATCCTGATCTGCCCCCAGGGGAGGTGGGGGTGGGGTGGGGGGGGCAGGGGGAAGGACCCTTCTGCTGCAGATTCAAGTGGGGACCCCAGGCTCCCCAGCCCTGAGCGTTGGGCCCCCTTTAGGAGTAGACGGAAGTTAAAGCTGTAGGCTGAAGCTGGAGGGGTCAACCAGGCCCCTCCCTCCACAACCAGGAGAGCCGGGGTGGGGGAGGGGAGGACCTGCCCAGGGCTTCAGCAGGATGAGGACCCTGGGACCGAGTGGGGCTGCAGCTCGTGCACCTGGGTATGCACTGGGGCAGTGGGGGCAGAGAGGATGGCCGGGGGCCCCAGCCCCGGCCCTGGCCTGCCCCGGCCCTCCTATCAGGCGCTCCGTGCCCACCCCTGCCCCCGATCCTAGGACTTCACCCACGGCCAGGAGCTGGCCTACTCCCCAGTGATGGTGGCAGCAGCAGGGGCTTCTGGGGTGGCACCAGTGGCATTCCCGTCCTCTTGCAGCAGGAAGTTGTATTTGCCAAAGTCGTCATCCCGTGGGCACAGAAGCATGTCCTTGCGGGCCTTGGCCAGCTTCTGCTTCAGCACCTCGCGCCGGTCCAGCCACTCGTTGAGCTCCTCCTGCCCGTGAGCGCAGCGGCACTTGTCCCCGTCCGGGCAGGCCTTGCCCTTCTGGAGCCTGTGGGCGGCAGGAGGCTCACTGCCCGCGCCCTGTGCCCTTTCCTCCACGGGCTGCCGGACCTGGGGCCGGCCACTCTGCCTCCCCCGACAAGCCTCTCCCCATGCAGCATCAGCCCTGGGGAAAGCGGGCGTGGCCTGGCCTTCGCGAGGATCTGATGCAGGGCTGCAGAGGACGGGTCCCCACCTCCAACGCCACCCCGCCCCGCTCCTGGGTCCTCACACCCAGGAGCAGCTGTCTTTCTGGACATCCCCACCCCCCATTATGCCACCTCCAGGCCAAGTGGAGCCAGAGCTGGCCGTGGCCTCCACCTTTTCAGGCCACCCCACAGCCCGCCCGGCCCTGCCCTCCCGGGGGCACCTTTCGCAGAGCCGGAACTCGCCCATGGGGAAGCGGTAGGCCCAGCCACTAGCGTCGCTGTCAGACGTGAAGACCTTCTCCTTGTGCTTCTCAGACTGGATGTGCTGCTGCCACTGCTTCTTGCTGTTGCTGTTCTTGCCGCAGAGCCAGCAGTGGTAACCCATCTGGGGACACAGCCAGCGTGGGCGCCCGCTCCTCACACCCCTGCCGGGACCACTTCCCCCAGGGAGGCTGAGCCCCTCCGCACAGCCCCTCCGGGTCAGGCTCGGACCAGGGCCCCCAGGGGATGGGGTGTTACCATGATGTCGGCGTAGTCCGTGGGCATCTGGATCTGCTTCTCCCCCTCCCGAGAACTGATGGGCGTCCCTTCCCCCGGCTTCCCTGGGTTGTGCTTCTTCAGCCACATGTCATAGGTCTGCTGCATGTCCAGGACTGGTGGGCAATAGGGGATGGAGAGCCTGGTGAGAGGGGATTCTCCCTCTACTCTGTCCCACGACCCCTACGGGACCCCTGCTGCTGGGCTGCCCGGTCACCTGGAGACCCAGAGAGGGCTCAGCCCGGTGCAGCCGGAGTGGGGCCCGGGCGGCCACGTGAGGTTCAGCAGGCGCGCTTGGGCCTGCCGACGAGGGGGGGGTGTCCGGGTCAGCCCAGCCCTGCCCACTCACTCTTGTTCTCCTTCATGAACGTCCACATGTCCCTCTCCTCCGGGCTGTGCGCGAAGGAGCAGTTCCCCACGTACTGGCACTTGCGGCCGTTCTGCGCATGGATGCAGAGCTGCAGGGCAGGCATGGCGAGACCCTGCTGAGTCCCGCTGGACTGTGTCACCGCCCCGCCAGCGGGCAAGCCCTCCTGGGGTCCCACGGCCCCGTATGCGAGGTCCCGCTGCCACCCCGCACCCGACCCCGGTGCTCACATCGTATTGCTGTGGGAAGTTGCGAATGGACGGCAGTGGCCTCACCGACACCCACTTCCTCTTGGCCTTGGACATCACCAGGAGGACCCGCCGCTCCTTGGTCCAGCTGCAGGACAGAGCGGGCTGCGTGACCTCCACGGAGAGCCCGGCTTCCTCGCCTGCGGTGCTTAGGTGGTCCCCACCCTGCCCGTGCCCCCGCCCGGCACCCGGCTCACCAGTGCCGGGCCTTGGCGCTGCAGTACTTGAGGTCCTTGTCAGGCTCTACCACCTGCCCGTTCCTCCAGCACTGGCCACACACAAACTTCATCTGCAGGTCAAAGGTGCTAGGCCCATGGGTCCGCGGGGCACCCTGCGGAGGAGAAGGGCTGATGAAGCCGCAGGCACCAGGCTGAGGCCCCGGGGTCTGATATACAGGTGGCCTCCGGGAGCATTAGGGCCACCTGGAGCCTTGTGGGCTGGTCCATTACCACTTGGTGGTGGGAAATGACCCCCTAACTCCAGGCCCATGGCCTTTCAGGGTGGGAGCCAGGCCTTGGACTCCTGATGGAGTGCTCTCTGCCTCAACTGGCTCTTCCCCACGGGTGGAGCTGCTGGCGTGTCCCTGGGCACAGCATTCGACCTCACATCTCCCTGCTTTTGCACATGCGGTTCCCTCTGCCTGGAATGCGCTTCTCCATTCTTCATCAGGCTTGTTCTGAACTTTCAAAACCCAGCTCAAGCACCACCTCCTTCAGGAAGCTTTCCCTGAAGCTCTCTTAAGTGGCAGCTGCCCATCCTATGGGCTCCCATAGTACCTGAATTGCCTCATGTTGACTGACTCATCTAGTTATGAGGGCCAGGCCTCGTGGAGAGCAGGGCCTAGAAGGTGGGATGCACCTGCAGAGGGGTGGGGTGGAGGAGGCTGCCTCAGGTGGTGGGACAGACTCCTGGGCAGCCCTGGACTCTCGAAGACCCCACCATGTTCATTCCCCGTCCTCTGCCTCAGCCCTTCCTTTGCAGGCAGGAGGGCCTGCTCTTCTGCACCCCTGCCTGGGAAAGGGTGGGGGGGTGAGAGGCAGAAGAAGTGCCCACCCAGCCTTGTCTCCCGCCACCTGCAACCCCCTCGCCCAGCTGTGCCGGCCACCCTGCTGTCTCTCCTGTTAGCTAGAGCCTCCCTCAGATGTGGGGTCACCCCTCTGCTCTTCCTCCTCTGACACAGGAGTACCCTGTGTCCTCGGCACTGCCTAGCCCAGGGCCTCCCCTGAGCAGCAGGGGGCTCGCACTTTGTTGGGTGCTGATTGACCCCTGGCTGGGAGACTTGCAGCCTGGCTCGGCCCCAGGATAATACACATCCCGACAACAAAGTAAAATCCTGCCTCTGTAACTGGGACACGGTCTGGCTAAAGCAGACAGGAGGTTTATCCGTGTCACTATCGATTTCTAGATGTTCCACTGATTCTCACAGAAGCGTGAGAAGGCCCATTTCACGGGTGAGGTAAGTGGGGTCCGGGGTGGGTGCTGTGGCTTAGCCACTGCTCTAGGGAATAGCCATGCCGGTCCACTGAGCTTCCTTTTCACAACTGCACAGACTCGACAGCCCTGGGGGGTAGGGGTCATTCCCATTTGACTCAGCAGAAGCAGAGGCTCAGAGAGGTTACTAACCCCGCCACGGGTAAGTGGCCCGAGGATAGGGACCTGGTGCGAGGCAGGGGCTCATGCTTTTCTGCAGGACAGCACAGCTGCACCATGGGCACCAGGCACGAGCGGCTTCTACCCTGGCATCCTGTCCTTGGCCTCACACTGCCACTGGCCCCACCCTCTGATGGCAAGCAAGCAAGATGCCTCATGCCCGGGCCACAGCCAGGTCCGGCACAGAAGCCCCATTCCTGAGCCAGGCCCGAGAGTGGCATCTTGGGTGGGCGGGATGCAGGGGGGTCAGGGGGATAGGAGGTGGTGAAGACTCAGTGTTCTCTCTCTAGCAGATGACGCTGCAGGTCCAGCCTGAGCCCCGCACTGCTTCCCAGCCAGGCTCCTGGCCAGGAGCGAAAATAAACCATGTGGCGGTTGGCGAAGAGGACTGAACAGGAGAGGGGCAGAGGACGGGGGCAACTAGGAAGAGGGGAGAGGAAGAAAAAGGACCAGGAACGAGGGGGTGGGGAGACAGAGGGAAGGCCAAGGGGGGCCGGGCAGCCCTGTCAGCCAGCCTGGCCCAGGCCTACCCCACTGGCCGGCCTGCACCGCGCCCTGGCTCACTGCCACGCCCAGGCAGGCCTCAGGAGGGGCCAGAGGCCCAGGCTTCTTCCAAGGTGACCAGTGCGTGGGCCCGGCACGGGGAGGGAGTCATCCCTCGTGTGTGGATGGCGAGAGGCCTCACCTCACATTCACTGTCTCCTGGGCCCTGAGACCACCCTTCCATTCCCACTGTCACCTAAAGTTACAATGATCCCTACCTCCTGGGGAGGGTGTGAGGCTCAGGGGCGACGGGGGCCCCGGGCAGAGCAGGGACTCAGCGAGCTGTAGCCAGCTCCTGTGAGCCTCACACCCGCCCCAGGAGATGGCAGGCAGGATTATGATCCCCATTTTATATGAGGAACCCTAGGGGTGATGGGGATAGTGCAGGTGGGGAGGGAGCTGAGCGAGCTCTAGACAAGCTGTCAGAGAACCCGGGACCTACTCCGCTCCGTGCGCCCCGGGCAGGTCTCTAGCGTGTTCTGAGCCTCAGTCTCCCCACCTGCAAACGCTCCTGCGCCCCAGCTCACGTCCTCAGGACCAGGGTGAGGATCCAGAGGGGTGGGAGGTGATACAAGCAGTGGGGGAAAAGGTTGAGGAATACCAGGACATTTACATGGTCTCAAAGGACCTCCCTGGAAGATATTCATTAATTACAAAGGAGGAAAGTGTAACTTCATAGTAGAGAAAGCTTTACCGTGGAGGCACCTTTAATCAAGTTACCAAGGTATCGCTGGTGAAGGGACAGATGGAGATGACGTGCCTGCCCGATCAGACAATCCCAAAGGGACGGGCCTTTTACAAAACAACTGCCTCTTCAAAAATGTCAATGTCACGAAAGACAAAGAAAGACTGAGGAACTGCTCTAGATTAAAGGCGATTAAAGACACTACAAATGAATGCAGTGTGTTGCTGGGATTTGGGGAGGACTCACAAAATCTGAGTAATAGTACACCACAATTCGGATAAGTGCACCAATGTGAATTTTGTGATGTTGATAACTGTACTGTGGTTATTATGTAAGAAAGTGTCCGTATATTTACTTACTTATTTATTTATTTTTTGGCCACGTGGCATGTGGGATCTTTGTTCCCCGACCAGGGATCGAACCTGTGCACCCTGCGTTGGAAGCGTGGCGTCTTAACCACTGGACGGTCAGGGAAGCACTTATTTTTACACTTAAGTATTTAGGGGTAATGAGGCATCATGTCTACAGCTTACTCCCTCATGGTTCAGAAAAGTGTATATTTCTGTAAATAAATGTGTATGTGTGTATGTACTCACACATACACACAGGACAAAGTGAGTGTGGAAAGTAGTAAAATGTTAACATCTGGGGAATCCAGAAAAAGGTATACACAAATTCTTCATACTCTTCTTACAATTTTCTGGTAAATAAATTATGTCCAGGGAAAGGGATGGGGGATGGCCCTCGTGGGGGCTGACCTCACCCCCAAGGCCAGCCCGGGCTCTTACCAAGCTGCTGCTGGCCTTCCCTGCGTGCGCCTCCATCTGTTGCCAGTATTTCTTGGATTCTTGGACGATGTCTTCGTGGGTCATGCCTGGCGAGGGGGGAGCAGACACAGCGTCCCTGGAACTCAGTGAGGAGAAAGGCAGGGGGTCTGCAAGGTGCTGGTGCCACCCCAGGCCCAGGGAGGAGCCCCACTCCCCAGTTAGGCCGAGGAAAGACGAGGGGAACAGGGAAACCACTCATCCTGTCTGGGCCTGTTGGTTCATCTGCAGTTGGGAACAGAGAGGCCTGCTCCAGGCTCGCACAGAGAATAAAATGCAGGAGCAAGATGTGGGCTCTGCAGCGCAGCAGGGGCCTGTCCGCACCCACGCCAGTGGCCCTGGCCCTCGGCCCAGCTGCTCAGCACCCTCCCTTGTCCTCCGCCTCCCTCAGTGGGGCCTCAAGCCTGACCCCTGCTTGGCAGCCTCTAGCGTGCTGGTTCTTGAGGCTCTGTGCCTGGCCCAGCCCGGCTCCCCAGATCACCGAGGGGCCAGGGCCCTTCACTGCCAGTCGGCAAAGGGCAAATACCCAAACCTTGTGGCCCAGACCCTCCCAATCTGACTGTGGACACTGAGCCCACCTCCGAGGGGCAGCTCACAGCCTCTTCCATGAGGCCCACCCTCCTCCCAACCCCTTATGGCCTTCTAGCCCCTTTTCCAGAGCTGATTTAGTTTTCGACCTGGTCCTATGGTTACTGCTCCCCCATGGCCACTCGCCATCAGGGGCTTACTCTGGGCCAGGCATGTGCTTACATCCATCTTCTTGCTGATAGAGGTACCTCTAGCCCAGGGCTCTCCCATGACCTTGCAGACCCCCACACGTGGCTGCCGCCTGCTCAACCTCTCCACCTGAAGTCCAACAGGCAGCTCAGACTCTGCACGTCCCACACGAGCCCTGATGTGATCCCCCAACCTGCTCCTCCTGCAGCCTCCCCCTCTCAGGACACGGCAACCCCACTGGGGTCGACCTGATGCCGTCCTTCGTCTCATACTTCCTATCGGGTCCATCAGCTCCCGTTGGCTCCACCATCAAAACACACCCAGAATCTCATCACTTCTACCACTTCCACCCGCTGCCGCCCTGGCTTGAGCCTCACCCTCCCAGCTCTCCCTCCATCTGCCCTTGGCCCCTCAGTTCTCCACGCAGCAGCCAGAGCAACTTCTTAAAAACACTGATCAGGTCATACAACTCCACCTACTTGACCCCCTACCCCCAAACCCTGCACATCGTATTTAGAACAATCCCAACTATTTCTATTTACCATCTAGAGGTTTTTTCACGCTCGGGTCCCTGCCAACCTCTTAGGCCTCATCTCTGACATGCCCCCCCTGCCCCCTCCCCCAGTGCTAAGCTGCTCTGCCCTCACAGACATCCTTCCTTCTGTACCAAGCCTGCTTCTGCCTCAGGGCCTCCAGCCTTGCTGTTCCCTCTGCCTGGAATGCTCTCCCTGCCCTTCCTTGCTCAAATGTCACCTCCTCCGAGAGGCCTTCCTAGACTATCTTATCCCAAATGTCCCCACCCCGAGTCCCTCTCCATCCTATTGCTCTGCTTTACTTTCCTCACAGAACTGACGCACATCTGAAATTCTATCACCCTATTTCATCAGCTCGAAGAAGACAATGATTGTTAGATGCGCCATTACTTTATGTTCCACACACACAACAAGAATGCTGCTAAGCAGACGATGACAGGCGGTGGGGGACAGTGTGCACCCCGGAGCAGATGGACGTAGGGCCTATTACCTCCCCGTCAGACTGCCTGCCTTGCCCTCGCGTACACACACCAGGGCCCCGACTCGTTCTTGCTCAAGCCCCTGACGGCGCAGGTGCTCAAGGGGTCCCGTTTGGTGAGCGAGAAAGCGAGCGGCTTTCCACCTCCTCATCCCTGAGGCCGAGCTGACGTCACCCCCTCACAGAGGACCAGTGGAGGCTCAGTGAGGGGCCGCTGATGACCAAACCCCCCAGGTGGCCCACGGGGCTCTGCCTCCCTGCCCTTCTCTCCGTGTGTCCCCCTGGCAGTGCCACACAGGGAGAAACCCAGGGTCTTCTGGGCCTGCAAGCTCCCTGATGCAGAGCCTGCGCGTCCTGTGACGTCCAGGAGGCACGGGCTCCTCTGCAGCCCCACAGCCTGGCACCGCCCTCCTCTGAACTGTGCAGCCCCTCGCCCTCACCTGAGTACTGCTGCAGCAGCCAGACTTTGAGCTCTATGAAGCTGTGGGCGAAGTGGCAGCTGTCCTCCCGCAGGCAGCCGTAGCGCACCTCGTGGCGGCACACGTCGAACTGGAAGTGCTCCTGGAACTGGCGGACCTTGGAGTACTTGAGGGAGGTGGAGCGGACGATGTGCACCAGGCACCTGGCGGGCGGGATGGGGGCGCACAATGCAGTCCGCATCCCGCCCATTCCCGGTCGGGGCCACCCCCCCAGGTCAGTGCCGTTCACCCAAGGGAGGGGCTCCTCCCTGGGCGCCTCCCGCCTATTAACTGCTGGCACAGGAGGGAAGAGGTGGGGGTCCTACGCTCAGGCAGTTCTGGTTTGGGCCTCAGCTGTGTGCCCCTCCTGGCCTCGACCTGGGGACAGCTCAAAAACGCAGCTGCCAGCAGGAGGAGGGCACCAGACCCCCCCCTGCTGCGAGGCTGGGAGAAGTGGGCATCTCTCTCAGGTTCCCCAGCTCGATGCTCCAGAGCTGGTCCTGCACCCGGAGGAGTAATAATCGAGTATCTCCTCTGGGCTGGGAATTTTAATTACCTTCATAGCAACCCTAGGAGACTGGGATCATCATTCACTTTACAGATGAGGAAACCAAGGGTCACAGTGGCCAGAGGACATAAAACAGACTATTGTCCAAGCTGGGATTTGGACCCAACTCTGTCTGACCCCAGGGCCTGGGCTCCATCAGCCATGCTGGGGCACAGACAAGAGGAGTCAGAGGGAGCGCAGGTGGGTGCCGGAGCCCACCCAGCCCCTCCCACTCCCTGTCCGATGCCCATGTCAGGACAGTGGAGGGTGCTGGATGGGAGTCAGGGATGTGGCCCCCACCTGCCGGCTGAGTAAGCTGCTTCCAAGCCTCAGCTTTCTCATCTTTTCATCAGAGACACTCCTCCCCACGGGACTGCCGAGATCATTAAAATACCCAAGAGAATGCTTGGAATATAGAAGATGCTCAATAAATGTGGTTCTGTCCTTTCCAGGTGGATGCTGGATCTGAGTCCCAAATCCTACCCCCTGCCTTGACATCCTAGGCCCACCCTCTGCTCCCCAGGCATCCAAGCTGCCCCAGGGGGACTCTCCACCCACCCCACCCCAGGCCTGGCCGTGGGTCCCACTCACTTGTTGTTATAGAAGCTATGCTTGGCAGCCAGGTTGGAGCAGACAGACGGAGAGTCCTTGGTGCCTTTGCTGATGATCCGGGGTTTACTGTCAAAGCAGATCTGCCCAGGGAGGGGGTGGGCTGGGATCCAGCATGGCCACCCAGGAGGGGCAGACTGGGTCCCTGCAAGCCCTGCCCTGAGTCAGGGGAGTGAGGAAGGGAATCCCAGGGTCTGTGGCCCCCACCTCTCTGATCCCACCACTCCAAACGCCTGGGGCAGGGGTTACTCCATATCTCTGAGCCTCAGTTTCCTCAACTGTAACCTGGGGAAAACCACACCTGAGCTGTCCCACGGCTTCACTGTGAAGCTGGAAAAGGATCTAACAGAACCACAGGTCCTTTGTAAAGTATATGCAGCCACCAGGCTGTGGGCCGTGATCCCCTGAAGGGAGAGGGCAGCCCACCTGCTCTAAGAGTCGGAGGGAACGGCTGGCTGTGTGATGGATGGGGGCTGGCTGAGCAGCACCGAACCCTGCCAGTAACCTGGACCCAGCACCCTCACTTCACGGAGATGGACCCGACACCGTCCCTGCCCTCATCACACTACGCCTGGGGGGGGGAGGCAGGGGGCCAGCAGCATCTTCCGTGACAGCTTTGGGGAGGAAAGGAACAGCTTGGTGGAGCTGCTGGGATCAGAGCTGAGCCTCAGAGGGTCCAAGACGCAGAAACACGGGGAGGGCACCCCAGGGAGAGGGCAGAACCTGGACATAGGCAGGGAAGTGGGCAGGAAGGTGCAGCGGGCATTGAAGCCAGCAGAGCTGGACGAGGAGGCATGGGGTGTGGGGGGATCGGGATGAGTTCCTAGAGCACCTGAGTCTGGCCTGCGACGGCAGGAAGCAAAGAGCACATGTGGTTACTTCTCTTTCTGGCCTCAGTTTCCAGCTCCGAAAAATGAGGGGACTGGATAGGATCTGGGCTCTAGCGCGATGGGAGCGTATGGGTCTAACTTTCTGAAACTCCCAGGACCTGTGGATTCTAAGGTCAGGCCTCCAAAACCCGCGGGTCCCAGGGCCAACAGGCCACAGTGGAGCCCGCGGGAGCCCCTCCCCAGCCCCGTCTGGGAATCGACCGTGGAGGGGCCGGTACCTCACAGAGGAAAGTGAAGATGCCCTGGTGCTCCTTGAGGAGCTTGGCGATGGTGAGGCTGCCGCGCTTGACGCCCCCCAGCGGGTCGAAGAGCAGGTCGCGGTTGAGGGTGCCCTTCCGCTCCTCCGTCCACACGTCGATCTCCTCCTGATGGTAGGCGAAGGTGCAGTTATCCCCGTACTTACAGTCCTGCTTGTTAATCATGTCTGCAAAGAGGCAACAGGACACACGTTCCGCCAGGCGGGACGGCAGCCCACAGCACCCCCGGTGCGGCCTGCCGAGCAGGAGGGAGGACTTGGCAGGGGGGGGAGAAGCGGAGCTCGGGGAGAGCGCTTCCCAGGCCAGGCCCTTCTTTGTTCTACACTTGGGTGTGGGGCCCGGATCTGCACCTTCCCGCGCAAAGCATGGCGGTCGCCGCGGCTCCACCACCCCACAAGGCTGCCTGGTATGGGTCAGGCAAGACAACAGGTGGGAAAAGGGCTTTGTAGACATATACAAGCCGTTTTATCATCATTATTATTATTCTGCACCAGGATAATACCACTGGTTCAGGAAGGCATGGGCCTTGGGGTCCAGCAGACTTGGGCTGGGATCCCGTTATTCCTGAGCCTTAGCTGTGTGTCCATAAACGGAGAACACGGTTGTTGTGTGGATTAAGTGAAACAATAAATAAAACTCCTGGCGGCCAGGGAGCAAGGAAGGCAGCAGGTTTAGAATCCAGAGACCTGCCATTTCCTGGGGGTGGGAACTGTTCTTCTTTCTTTTTCTCCCTCCCTCACACTCTTTCTAAGTCTGCCCCATTCCAGCCCCCCTGCCAAGCTTGCAGGCACATGAGGACGAGCAGGCCGGATGGCCCGGTGACCCCACAGACTGCTCTGCACTGCGACCAGCTCCGCACCCAGCGGGGAGGCCTGCAGGGAAGGGCTTCCCAAGATCCAGGTGCTGCTTGAAGGAGGAGCAGAGGATGACCAAGTTCAAAGGGCACAGCATGTGCAAAGGAGTCAGGGTTCAGTGTATCTGGGGAACGGTTAGGGCAGACGGGGACTTGTAGGCCTCGCAGCACTGGGACTTCATCCACGCTGGCCAGGGCATGGCTGGCGGAGGCCCGCGAGCTCAGAAATGACAAGTCTTTAAGATCCACCTGGGAAGAACAAAGAGCTGATCCAGAAGCCTGGGTGCGCTACTGCCACGGGCTGGGTCGGGGGACAAAGGCGGAGCCTGGAGCGGACTCCCCAAGTCTCCTTCCTCACCCAGCGTTGTCATGAGGATGTGTGATGGCGGGTACAAAAGGGCGACGCTAGAAAGCACTTAACAACATCAAGACTGTTCATGTCTTGCTGTGCAGGCTGCACCGAGATGCTCGGTCGGGGAGTAGAAGAAAGCAAATGAGGTACCTGCCAAATGTCCACTAAATGTCAGCCAAATGACATGAGCCAGAAGTGAGGAAAATGACAACAACATACTAAATTTTAAAAGCTAATATTTATCAAGCCCTTACCATTATGGGCCAGGCCCCAGTGCTTTACATGGATTCTCTCTCCATATCCTTCCAACAGCCCTTTGGGACCCTGCAGTGTAACAGAAACTAGCTCTCCGTGAACCACCTGGGAGCGCATTCTGCTGGTGAGGCCCCAGCTTGAGGGTAACATCCAAACGCCCCCACCTGTCTGTGGAGCTGGTCAGGGCAGGAGCTGCTCGATCTGAGATGGGATCCCTCCTTCATGGCCCACACCTGTCTGTCTACCTGTCTGCCTGTGATGAGGAGCAGAGCTGCGGCCGGGCGTGAGAAGCTGGGCCTGGGCCGTGCCACCTGCCCCTGCTGCAGCCCACCCACCTTTGCACAGGTAGTAGGAGCCCACGAAGCTGGTCTTGGTTGGCCGGGGCCGGATCCGCTTCCAGGTCTGGTCCTCGGAGCTCCGGAGGCGGCCGAGCAGGATGTCCCGCTTGCACTTGTGCTCGAGGCCCTCACGGTAGGTGTAGTCGCCCGCCCTGGGGCCTGTGGGGGCAGGGAGGACAGGGAATGGTTCCGGAAGCAGAACTGAAGGGTGACAGCCAATGGGCCCGAGCCATGGCGATTGGCCCCCCTGCCGCCTAAAAGCCCACCTCCTTCCCCTCGGCCTCCCGCCAGCTCCTGCCATATGCTCCCTGGGGACAGGGGGCTTGGGCAGAGGGGAGCCCCTTTTCAGCACCCACCCCCTTTCCATCACCACCCCGACTCTACAGTGAGCCTGACCACTTCAGTGTTTCCTTGGAACAAATTACGAAGACAGTGCCTGGGAGAGAGCAGGCTCTGTCCCTTTCTTTTCCTGCCCCGGAAAAGCACTGCCAGACTCAGCCTCCCTCCCCTGCTCCTTTGCCTCTTCCCTGGTGCTCTCAAATCTTCTGACCAAAGGCCTCCTCTCCCCAACAATGGGGTGGGGGTGGGGTCTCCCCAAAGAGACCAAGAGGACCAAGGTCCCTTGTGGGGACCCATGTGACGTGGCTGGGCCAGCACCAGGTGTGCAGCAGCTCTGCTTCCCCAGCACAGGGGGCAGCGAGCGGTGGGCATGCGGATCAGGGAGGCTGGTGTGGTCTGCGCAAGGAAGAAACTTCCTCACGGGCACAGCCATCCCGCAAGACGGCGCTCTGCTCCCCATCCCCACGGGGCCGCGGGCTTTGGCAGGACGGCTCTGTCAGGGGTGACATGCGTGTGAGGGGGAGGGGGAGGGGGTGGAAAACAGCAACTAGATGACCTCTGAGGTCCTGTCAACATCAGCACCTCTGAGAGGGAGAACTCCAGACTGGTAAGATCTGTAGCCCTGAGATACCAAGAGAATATTCTAAAACGTCGGAACTACGGGATTCTGGCAAATGAAATACTGCGAGTCTTAGAGTCCAGAATTCTGAAATTCTAGGTGTGCTGAAAAGTGTCTACCAACACTGGACATCTACTTTGAATTGCTCCTACAGTCTCCCTTGGATTTGAGGGCTGGGAGCCTAGGAAATACCTTTCCCAGACTCCTCCGCCCCCTGGGTTCTAGGCAAGGTTTGAATTCACCCAGCAAGAGGTGGACGGAGAGGTGGATGTGGACAGAGGTGCAGGCCGCCTTTCCTCGGCAGACGTGTTTTTGCAGCAGCCAGCTGGACCCTGCCTTCCTCAGCCTCTGGGCTGTGGGGTGGCCGTGATGCTGGCCAGCAATCCCGGCAGCCCCCTGGGCTCTGTGTGAGAGCGGCGGCCCCCGGCTTCTGGGCTTCAGCTTGTGGAGAAGTAGCCCAAAGGCCCGGTGGAATCTCCGCTTCCGCTCCTCTAGGCTTTCCGGCAGTTTTCAAAGTCCCCGCCTCCCACATGACAGCCCTGTCTGCTCGGAGTAGCCGGAGGGGCTTCTGTCTTCCCATACTTATCTCTGACTGGTACACTAGGATTCTGCCATTCTGGGATTCTACACTCCTGAGATTCCCGGCATCTCTGGGCAGAGGGGTAGAGTATGAAGGTGTGACCTTACCTGTTTTGGGGTAGCAGAGCTGGCACGCCTGCTTGAACTCGTGGGTGGCAGCCAAGGGGTTCTTGATGAGCAAGGCGGTGTTGGGCATGGAAGGCTCTGGCTGTGACAGGGGGAGGTTGGCCATTTTGGGCGCTGGACGATGGCCGGTGCCACCGGAACCAGCCTGGGCACCAGAGGTTGGGGGGCACTGTGACATCCCCCAATCCCACCCAAGAGCAGAACTGCAGCCCAGGACCCTCCCTCTTCCTCCATCCTCCCAGCCGGGGAGCCCCCTTGTAACATGATCCAAGAATCCAGCAGGATTAGATCAGACTAGTGGCGATGCACGATGCACGGGTGACAGTGACCTTGGCCCAGAACCTTCCCTTGAGTTAAAACCCAACACTAAAGTGGAGAAACAGGAGTGGCCCTGACTGGGGCCTAAGCACAGGCCCTCCCCCACTCCCATCCTCTCTCCCAAGCCACCAAGGCATCAACAGATGGGGAAGAAGGCAAAACTCAGAGAAGTTAGGTGGCTTCCCCAGGGCCACACAGCTAGTGTCTAGGCTAAGGCCAGAGTACAGGCCACCTAAGTCCTGGTCAAGTGCTCTCCTCAACTCAAACCTGGCTGAGTCCTGAGACCACGGATGTTACTGACCCTGGAGAGGTTACTTAACTCCTCTGAGCCTTGATGTCTGATTTGGCCAGACAAGGGTGGGTGGTGCCCTCTGCTTACCCTCCCAGCACACGGCTGGGCCAGGAAGGAGAGCATGAGGTACCTGCGCACCGATGCTCGCCGAGCCACTCACCGAGGGGGCTGGTTTCTGAGTACCGCTCAGGGGACGATGGTCCTGTGAGTTGGCTTCCTCTGGGCAAGAAGACACAGGGGTCACCTGCCCTGCTCTGAAGGGCAGGAGGGCCCTCTGAGGACTTTCTCTTCTGTATTTCTAACTTGGAGAAGCCATCCAGGCCACACATCTTCTCCCATTTGGGCCACCGCCCGGGGACAGAGAAACGTCCCAGCCTGGGCGTGTCCACCCTGTGCTTACACCTTCTGCACCCCCATAGCCCCCGGGAGAAAGCCCAAGCTCCTCAGCTTGGCTTGCGGGTCCTGTGAGACCAGCCTCAGGCCTTCAAGGCCCCCAACCCACTCCCCCTCCGGCCAACTCCTCTGCTCATCCGCCAGGCCCTCTATCGCTAGGCCTGTGTCGCACTGCTCCCTCTGCCAGCACATGACCCTGCTCAGCTATCACCTCCTCCAGGAAGTCTCTGTGAAGCCCATCTGTACCCCCTGCAGCCCCACGAACCCCCTTCGGCAGTGAGCGCCCTGAGCTAGGTCTGACTGTCGGAAAGCCGATCCTGCAGAGGCCCAGGCGGGTCTGTTTCCTGGCGGGGTCCCTAGGTCAGAGCGGTGCTGGAGGAGCCCACGACCTGGCACCCCCTCCCCCAGCCTCAGGACCACCTGCCCGCCGATCTGGTGAAGCCAGGGCCCTGGAAGGTGGGGGACGAGCACCACACTGCAGGTCTGGAATCCTGGACTATCCCAGCCCTGCTCTTTGACCTTAAACAAGACCCCCAGCCCCTTAGGCCTCAGCCCCACACTGTGCTGAGCACTACAGGAGACACAAAGGCAGAAGACGCGGCCCCAGACCATGAGGCAGAACAAGAGCTGTAATCCCAACTGCACAGGGGGTGGGGGTGAGTGTGCCCCTCCAGGCCTCACCCATGAAGGAGCTGGGCTTGTCCAGGGAGCCACGGGTCGACCCGAAGCTGTCGAGGGTGTCCAGTCGGGTCTCCGAGTACGGCAGCAGGTCCAGGGAGTCCAGCGCCGAGCCTGGCGGGTCGAGGGCATCCAGCACCGAGGCAGCCAGCTTCTTGGAGGGGTCCATGACGAGGCCGAAGGAGGCAGGGGGCAGTGGGCTGGAGACGGGGATAGAGCCACCCACCACAGGAGGCAGCAGCGGGGTCCCGCCGGGGAACACGGGTATCAGCTGGGGCAACTCGCTGGGCACGCCGCTGCCAGGCAGGCCACCCTGCACCAGAGACTGCAAGGTGGGAACAGAGGGAGGAGAGGGAGGGGCTGGAGGAGAACGCGCGCGCCCAGGCTTGGGCAGGCCCGGGTGAGGCTCCCCGCCTCGCACCCCCGCGGCCTCAGTCCCGACCTGCCCCACAGGTGGAGTCAGGGATTTTTCCAGTCCCTTCCGGACCCACGTTCTGCACTGTTGTGTTTCTATCCAGAGCGAGTCCCTCCCCTACCCCCGAGGCCTCAGTTTCTGCAACTGCGACGTGAGATGGGGCCTTCCCTCCCCCCGACAGGGGAGGGGACGTGAGGATGGATGTGATGGGGTCCCGGGGGGGAGAAGGGTTCCAGGAAGAGGAGGGGGCGGCACGGCTCACCAGCGAGTCCAGGAGGGTGTCCAGCTCTGGACCGAAGACGTCCCCATCGGAGAAGTCATCCAGACTCTCGGTGCCGGGGAGGGCCCCGCTGCTGCTGTCCAGGGGGGCCAGCAGGTCCAGAACGTGAGGGAAGAGGGGCATGGGGGGCGGGGAGGGGAGGGGGGCCGGGGAGCCTCGCAGGTCCAGGTAGCAGTCTGTGGATGGGGGTGGGCTCAGTAGCTGCAGGGGGTCCTGCTTGGTGGGAGTCGGGGGTGGTGTCCTAGGGCCTGAGGTCCGCCTCCAACACCTTCCCCCCTTTCCCCAGCTCCCGCCAGGAGCCCTGCCTGCCCTGCTGGCCTGACCCCATCGGGGGAGGCTAGGCCGTGGCGAAGGGAGGCCTCATGGGGTGGGAGAGGGGCCTTTCGTTCTGCAGTGTTCCTCCAATGGGCCTGGTCAGTGCCTGAATAGCCCACCTCTGGGGTATGCAATGCCCTCTCTCAAGGACACTTTTAAAACGTGACCCCTCCTGGAAGCCAGTGAGGAAGAGAAAGGGAGAGGAGGACTTGGAGAAAGGTGGACTCCCGGCGGGGGGTAGGGCCACTGCTACCCCCCTGAGGCAGCCCCCCACCCTCCCAGGCTGGAGGGACGCTCTCCCCGCCCTTCAGGTAGTCCCCAGGGCAGCGAGCCCCCAGGAGCCTTGTCTACAGGGCCGGGGATGGCAGGTGCTTGACCCATCTGACCTCCCGGGGTCTTGGCAGGGAGGGGCTGAGCTCTCCCCAGGGCCCATCTCCACCCCGTCCCCTCATGTCAGGGACACTACCTGTTTCGATGTCATCTATGGACCCCAATCCATTGGAAGTTCCCTGTGGAGAAGAGGACAGGGCAGGTCAGACAGACACAGGCTGGGACGGCCACGGTGCCGGCACTCAAGGCCCCTCCCCAAGTGACTACTGCTGATGCTGATTAACCAGGGGGCTGGATGGGCACAGGCCAGAGGCAGGGGGAGTGGGGTCAGACAAGCCTCACATCTGCCCCTTGCCGGAATGCCCTCAGGGGAAGGGATATAACCTCTGAGCTCCGTTTCCTCACCCGTCAAGGGAGGTGTTTTACAGAGCCCTCCACGCACGTGCCAGGCAGGGAGAGTTCGCAGCTCAAAGCTGCAAGTGCCACTCCTGAATCACCAGTGTCCCCTCCCCCATTTACAGCCCCAGGCTGAACCAGCCCAGGTGGGATCCCACTGCCACCCGTGGACCTTCTGTTGGAGGGAAAGCTGGGCCCAAGCTTGCCCTGTGGCCTTGCCAAGCTCCTCATCCTCTCTGGGCCCGTTTCCTTATCTGTAAAGTGAGGATGATACAGTCATCCACCTCCTTCTACTGTAAAAAGGATGAGATTGGGACTTCCCTGGTGGCGCAGTGGTTAAGAATCCGCCTGCCAATGCAGGGGACAGGGGTTCGATCCCTGGTCCAGGAAGACCCCACATGCCGCGGAGCAACTAAGCCCGTGCGCCACAACTACTGAGCCTTTGCTCTAGAGCCCATGAGCCACAACTACTGAGCCCACGTGCCACAACTACTGAAGCCTGCATGCCTAGAGCCCGTGCTCCGCAACAAAGAGAAGCCACCGCAATGAGAAGCTCGTGCACTGAGCCAAGGAGTAGCCCCCGCTCGCCACAACTAGAGAAAGCCCGCACACAGCAACGAAGACTCAATGCAGCCATAAATAAATAAATAAATAAATAAATAAATAAATAAATGTATTTATTTAAAAAAAAAAAAGGATGCGATCACTTGACATTTGTACAGAGCTTAGAACTGTGCCTGACACACAGGAAGTGCTGTGTTTGTTAAATGCGTAGCATCGAATTTTAAATCCAAGCCACCAGGAGGTCGGCCTGGGTAAACTAGTGTTCTTGTTCACTGGCCTCCACATTTGGCCCGAGGGGACTCGCCTGGCTCGTGTCCAGCCCTGGGCTGCGGCGTGCACTTCCCCACCTGCCTGCACGCCTGCGCGCGAGCTGCTCCCTCCTCTCCACCTGCCCCAATCCTGCCAGCCTGGCTCTGTGACATCCAAGGTGAGACTGAAGCCAAGGCTGCCTCAGGCTCTGTCTGGTCCTAGAACTCACAGCCCTCCTTGCGTCTTGCTCCCCACGCTGCCAAGAGGCAGCTCTGGCACAGACATGGTGCCCACAGGGCCTTGCTGTTGCCCAGGCTGTAAGAAGCTCCTTGTGGGCACAGCACGTGCAGTCTCCACGCCCAGGCACGCGTGTGGAATGACCGCCTGGCTGGCACCCCCGACACTGGAGAATCCCGCGGGGATCCCCACGGCCAGGCTCGCACGCAGTGTCTATGTAGAACCTACAGAAGGTCAGGGGATCTGGCTGGGACACCCTCCCTGTCCCAGTGTGTCCTGAGGCCACTACGTGTGGGAGTGTGGTATGTGGGTGTGGGAGTGTGTGGTGGATGTCGGGGGTGGTGGGTGCACGGGCGCACACCTGTACACACGTACGGCACCAGGCTAGTGCGCCGACGCAGGGTCTGAGCTGGTCCCCTCCACCGTGGAGTCCACTCTGCCTGGGCTTCTCGCAGACCCCCGTCACTGTGACCAGCCCTGGCCTCTGTGCATGTGGTGGGGGCCCCAGCAAGGTTGCCGGGTTGGGTGACTGGTTTGGCAGGGGCCGGGGTGGCCACTGCCACGCACGGCACCATATGTGGTCCCCTGGCTGCAGACTCCGTGGACACCGAGGGTTGGCCCTTGTGGAGCTGGGCATTCCACCCACATCTGCCGTGGCCCTTTGGCCATGGTCATTTAGTCATTCAACAAATATCTTCCGAGCACCTGCTGTGCGTGCCCAGTGCCACTCTGCTTGCTGTGATGAGCAGCTGACACACTACGCACCCCCTCGCTGCCTGCGAGGACCTGCAGGCAGGCCCCCTGTTCCTGGTACTGGAAGAGACCTGTGAGCTGGCCGGAGGGAAGGGGTGCGAGCACTGGCCTTGCCTCGGGCACCACCTCCCTTATTCCATCCGCACAACCACCCTGGGAACCGGGCACAACTGTCGTCTCCCTTGTACAGAGGGGACCTAAGGCTAGGACATGACGTCATTTCCTCTAGGTCACGCCATCAGTGAGAGGACCCCCAAGTCTCCGCTCTCGAGTGAGCTCGCTACGGAGCCAAGGGGATGGGTGCGCACACATCGTCTGGTGCGTGAGGAGAAGATGGTGAGGACAGAGAGGGAGGCTGGAAGCAGACCGTGGAGTGGCCTGAATGTCAGGCTACAGTATCCGGATGTTGATTAATAACAGTACTTTTAAACAGATACTTTATTATGTATTTGTTTGTTTATTCGGCTGCACTGTGCCGCTTGTTGGATCTTAGTTCCCCAACCAGGGATTGAACCCGGGCCCTCAGCAGTGAAAGCGCGCAGAGTCTTAACCACTGGACCAAAGGGGAAGTCCCTCGGATACTTTAATTTACAACCACGGAGGGTTTCTAAGCTGGGGAGAGCCCCACGAGGCCAGGCTGTCGGAGTTCATCCAGCAGCAGTGCTGGGGGACAGGAAGAGGGGCCCAGACAGTGTCAAGGGGACGAGAAGGGGAGGCCAGCCACGACCTGGAAGAGTGGGATGTGACCTGAACCTGGGCAGTCACTGTGGAAAGAGAAGGAAGGAACGGGGATACCCCATAACATACCCAGCCAGGGTCTCCCCAGAGTTGCCCTATAACGCACAGTCGTGCCACTATCAGCAGAAAACAAAAGGGAGCCCTAGTTTCTCTGGCTCCAGGAATGAGGCAGGAGCCCGAGATCTGGGAACTCTGGATAAGATGTGCCTGGATGGCTCCCTGCCTCCCCATCACCGCTGGCAGGAGGGAAGAGGAGCCCTGCACAGCCCCCTCCAGCCATGCTGGCTTCCTGGCTGTTCTTCGCACACAGTGGGCACGCTCCTGCCTCAGGGCCTTTGCACCGGCTGTTCCCGCTGCCTGGTCCCCCAGACCTCCTCATAGTTCACTCCTCATCTCCTTTGGGTCTTTGCTCAAGTATCTCCCTCTCACTATTTACTGTTTAAAACTGCAACCCAGGGACTTCCCTGGCGGTCCAGTGGTTAAGACTTTGCCTCCTAATGCAGGGGGTGGGGGTTCGATCCCTGGTCAGGGAGCTAAGAGCCCACATGCCTCACGGCCAAAAACCCAAAACATAAAACAGAAGCAATATTGTAATGAATTCAATAAAGTCTTTAAAAATGGTCCACATCAAAAAAAAATCTTAAAAAAAAAAAAAGTTAGGTTTAAAATAAATAAATAAAATTTAAAAACCCTGCAACCCACCCACCCCCCACCAATAGGCTGGCCTCCCCAGCTCCCTTCTCCAAGGCACTGATCACTTTTTGTTTGTCTCCCCCAATTAGAACAAGTTTTATGGGGTGGGGCTCTTTGGCTGTTTCTCCCTCTGCTGTGTCCCCAGTGCCTAGATCAATTCTATGATGGGCACACAGAAGCACTCAATAAATATCTTCTGAATTAATGAATGAAATCAGTGCTATCCGCCTTCAATGCTTTCCCAACACTCTTATGATGAAGACCTCACCAGGGACTAGGTGCTCTGGCTTCTATCCACTGTTCCAGCCCCACTGGGCCCCCTCCACTTGGTCCCTCCTACACTCTGAGCTCCTCCCAGCCTCAGGGCCTTTGCACATACCTTGCCCTCTGGAATTGTTCTACCCACACACCCTGCCCCTGCCCTACTCCTCAACTTCGGATCTCAGCTTACAGATTGCTGACGCCCAGTCTAAATCAGGCCTCCCAGGCCCAGTGGCCCAGGGCTCCCCACCCTCTGCCTTTAGAGCTCTCCTCATGGTTTGTAACCAGAAACGGCTAGTGTCCATCTGCCCTGGACTGTGAGGTCTTTGAGGGCAGGGACCATGTTTGATTTATTCAGCACGTACGTACACAGGTCCCAGCTCAGTGCCTGGCACATACTGGACGAACTCAGACAAGTCTCCTAACTTCTCTGCGTCTCAGTTTCTCCTTTGTAATACTGGGTAAATAGCACCTCCCTCCAGGCATTGTGAAATTATTTGCGATTATGCATTCATTCACTCACTGCTATGGTCTGAATGTCTGTCCCCCAGAAATTCGTATGTTGAAATCCTAACCCCCAAAATTATGGTATTAGGAGGTGTGGCCTTTGGGAGGTGATTAGGTCATAAGAGTGGAGCCCTCATGAATGAGATTAAGGCCCTTATAAAAGAAACCCCAGAGAGATCCCTTCCGCCCTTCATGTGAGGTTACAACTAGAAGACCATCTATGAACCGGGACATGGGTCCTCTCCAGACATCGAATCTGCCAGCACTTTGATCTTGGACTTCCCAGTCTCCAGATCTGTGAGTAATAAATTTCTTTTGTTTTTGTTTATAAGTCATCCAGTACATGGCTTTTTTTTTTTTTTTTGGCTGCACCTCACGGCTTGAGGGATCTTAGTTCCCCGACCAGGGATCGAACCCAGGCCCCAGAAGTGAGAGCGCCGAGTCCTAACCACTGGACCGCCAGGGAATTCCCGGCATCTTGTTAAAGCAGCCTGAACAGACTCAGACATTCACTTAATTTTATTTTTTTTGAGGACCCAGTAGGTGCCAGGCCTAACGATTTTTGGTTACAAACCATCATGACTGCTACACAGGCAGGTCCACATCTGCCTCCCTTGCAGCCTGGTAGGCCCCAAGGGCAAGGACACGCCTAACTCAGCTCTGGCCCAGCGGCAGCTCAGGGACAAGAAAGAAGTGGTTCCCTGGGAGTCTGTTGAGTGAATGAATGAAAGTGTTGTCATGCTCTGGGGAGACGGGGGCCTACTGTGTGACACTGGCCAAGTCCCCTCCTCACTCTCGTGCCTCACTCTCCCCTTACGTACAACGAAGAGGCAGGACGCCAGCTGCCATCCGCACTCTTACGGCCTGTCCCTTCCCAAGTCCACCTGAGCAGTTCCTGCATGGCGGGCGGCGGGGTCTGTTGTGTGTGCTGGGTCCTGCCACTCCCGCCCCCAACCAGGACAAGGCCTGGTGGTCTGGTCTCAACTGCCTTTCTCCCTCCTTCCTACTCCCACCCTGCCTGCTGCCATTTGTTTTCTTTCTCAGGGGTCCACAAGTGAGGGTACCCCGACGGTTCCCCTACAGTGACCACAGCCAGCACCGGCAGCCACACCTCATCCCCATACTTTGCCCCTGTGGTCACAGGAGGCCCCTCTTGGGACGTGGAGGTGCTGTGGGTCCCAGGGCTGCCCTTAAGACCCCGGCCCGGGCCCAAGCTGTCAGTCACCCCTCTTCCCAAGGCAGGGGCCTGCCTTGCAGCAGTGGGGACAAGGACAGATTGAGCCCAACCCTTCAGTGTGATACCTCTGGCCCTGCTGCTTGAGGTCATTTATATCCCAGAGAATGAACCCAAAGCTCTCATGATGGTTGAACCAAGATAGGTTGGTCCTGGGGCGGGTTGTGGGGGGGGAGGGAGGCTCGGGGTCCTGGTCCCCATCCTACCTGATCTGCCACACCAGCCGCAGTGCCGTTACTGAGCAGAGAAAAGGTTTCCAATTCCTGCCAGAGATTGGAGAGACGTGGGAAGAGATGACGATTCTGAGAACGTGCTCAGGGTCCCACCAGCCAGGGCAGCAGAGGAGCCCCAGCCAGGCCGGTGGGGTCTGCGGTGCCCTCCGAGCTCCCTGCCCCCAGGCCTGCAGGGAGTCACCTGGGTCAGATTCAGGCGTTTTCTTACTGCAACCATGGCCTGGGCAGAGGACTTCCACGGACATGCTCCCACTGTGAGCCCGGCACTGTGCCAGGCACCACCTCACACCTCTCCCCCTTTGATCCCCCACGAGCCCTCTGAGGCGGGCATAATTTTCCCCACGTCTCAGATGCGGAAAAGAGGGTGGAGAGAGAAGAACTAACTTGCGCAAGGTCACAGCAGAGATTCTAGAGCCATACCCTCCCCGGCATGCAGCTTCCTGGCCAAATGTAGGAGCCAGGTGAATGCACGTGGATCTGAACGAGCCAAACAGGTACCAACATTTCAAATATGCACCACACAGGGGTGATCTGAGAACACGAGGCTAAAGGACGCCAGAGTCAACTGAGGCCATCTCCAGGGTGTTGAAATCGGCCAGGGCAGGGGAGGGAGCGGGTCTGAACGGCTGGTGTCTAAGGTGAGCTGGAAGCTTTGGCTGTTCTTTCCTTTGCCAAAAGCTTCTGGAAGTCGTCCCAGGGCTTTCAGCCAACACAGGGAAGATCACCTGCTGTCACCCACTCTGTCCTGTCCTGGCCCCGGCCCCCTCATGCACATCTCCCAAAGGCTCCTGGTCACCCTCTTCAGGTCTCCCCATCTCCATCCCCGCCCAGGCCCCAGAGCCCAGGGCCCACCTACCTGGGGCCTCTTATACGCCTTCCGAACTCGCAGCCCAAGCTTCTGAGCCAGCTCCTGACCAAGGTGAGTTACACTTTCATCCTGGGAAGGAAAGACACGGGGTGGGGTGATTAGTCCGCCCTGACTCACGAGCTGTGCTCTGGACACCTGTGCAGCCCTGCAAGGGGGGGTCCCTGTTACCCCAGGTTATGGATAAGGAAGCAGGACCCTGGGAGGGGATATGGGCTGCCCCAGTCACACAGCCAGTGCGTGGTAGGCCTGGGCCAGGAACCCATGCTTCTGTTGTTCCTTTTATTGTGGGGAGTGGAAAGGAATAATTTGGGGGGTTTATTTCAATATTTTCCTTTTGTTTCCACGATTCGTCAAGTAACAGTGTCGCTGTAGAAGGCTGAAATGTTAGAGAAAGAGCAACTGCTTCCCTGGATCAGCCCCACCCTCACCCTAGGCTCCTCCCCAGGGGGAGCACAGCCAACAGTGCTGCGGTGTTTCCCTACAGATCTTACCTGGGAATTTACATACGCGCATATGGACGACAAAGGATGCTTAGTTTTGCTTTGTGGGGTTTTTTATTTCTTTTTTTTATATAAGTGAGATCATATTATACCTATTATTTGTTCTACAACTTGCTTCTTTCACCAAAAAATGTCTTGGAACTCTCTGCAAGTGAGATCACAGGGATGGAGCACAGGCCCAAAGGAGCAAGACGGTGTGAAGTCTAGAACGCGCCTGGTCCATGGTTGGTGCTGTACTACTGTACTAGTCTAGTAGTACAGACTAGTAGTAGACTACTAGTAGTCTGTACTACTTTCTGTGCGCTGTGTGCCAGCCACAAGCTAGCGGCCGGAGACACCACGGTCACAGGGCAGACGGGGCCCAGGCCTCACGGAGGCTCCAGTCTAGTGGGGAGACCAATCAGTAAACAGAGAAACACTGACTGCAGTCCGGGCTACAAAGGGACAACAGGGATCCTGTGACATCCTGTACCTTCGTCGACCTCCCCACCTCACCGACGAACTCCTAGAGTCCAGGGTCTGGGTCACCTCTGGTCCTGATGCCCAGCAAGGAGCAGGGCCCAGTCAGTGTTTACCCATAAGGACTGGAAAATGGGGGAATTCTCCAACTCAAGGTCAGAAGTCCTTGTTTGGATACTTTCCTCAGGGGAGTTACCAGCCCTCGCGGGGCCCAGCTCCCTGACCTGCACAGTGGGGTGAGAGCCACCCTGCCCTCCCACGAGTGGGTAGTCATGGGACCCGATGTGGACCTGCTTCAGACGCTGGAGAATGTAGTACAGGTTGGGCACTAGGTCATAAGAGAGGTTCTCAATTGTGAAGTAAACTGCATTGGAGAAGCAAGAATAATAAATAGAAAGTATAATACCAGTGAATGTTCTGAACACTTACTGTGTCCAGCCACTGTGCCAACTGCCCTGTGATTTTCTGATTCCATCCTCAGCACAGCCCTATGATGCATGGTATGTTACCACCCCCGCTTTATACGGGTGCAAACTAAGACTCAGAGGGGCTAAACCGCGTGTCCAAGGTCACAGAGCTAGTAGGTGGCAGACTCAAGATTAGAACCCAAACGCAGGCCAATTCTCTGGCACTGACATCCTTGATCACTGTGCATACAGCCTCCTCTCTGCTCTGCCCACCCAAATCCTTCTTGCTTTTTCCAGCCCCACTCAAGCCCTGCCTCCTCCAGGGAGCCCTCCAGGATCCTGACCACTCCTGAACTCTCTCAGCCCTTCCTGGGCAGCATTTACCCTTCTCCAAGCCTTTCCACACCCATTATTTCAGAGATAAAGTAGGAAGGGCACTTTATAGATGTGGAACTGCTGTGCAGAGAGGGGCGGTGCTTTGTCTGAGATCATGCCAGGGCTCTGTAGTGGAGCCAGGCCTAGACCCCAGGCTTGTCTCCATTTGTCTCCTAATAGACTGGGGGTCCCAGACAGGCACAGATCTGGGCACTCCGTGGGCACTTAGTAAACATTTGTTAAGTTGACGAATGAATGCGGAGGGGCTGTGTGCCCAGCTGTGCGTGGGCTGGGGCAAGCAAGACCCTCAATTGGTTTTTTTCCCATCGACCTTCCCCACCTGATGACCGCCTGGACATCACGTCCCCGCACATGTGGCACCCCGTTTGGTGCTCACTGCAACCCTGTACTCTCAGAGTGTGGAAGTTAAGAGTCAGACTGCCTGGGTTCAAGTCTCGGCTCTGCCACTCCCTAGCCGGGATCTCGGGTAAGTTTCTTTCTCTCTGTGCCTCAGTCTCCTCATCTTTAAAATAGGGATAATAATAGTGTCTATCTCTATCTATCTCTATCTCTGTCTCTAAGGATTGTCACAAGGATTAAATAAGTCAATACACAATGTATTTTCAGCAATGCCTGGTGTTAACATCAGTGTCTCAGCAGAGGAAAGCGAGGCTCAGAGAGGTGTGGTGCCTGGCCCCAGAGAGGGCCAGTGCAGAGGGCTGGGAGCCTGGCCTCTGCGGGCGAGGCTGCAGGGCCGCACTCACGTGGGGCAGGGCCAGGGAGCACCGGCTGCTGCACGCGTAGGCCTCCTTGTGGCGCCCCAGCTCGGTCAGGGCCCGCGCCTTGCGGAACAGCGCCCGGATGTTGTCTCCGTCCAGGCCCAGCGCCTTCTCGCTGTCCTCCAGCGCCTTCTCATACAGGCCCTGCCAGACAGGAGCAGGCAGCGGCCGGTCAGCCTGTTACCCTCCCTCCCCCAGCCTCCTGCCCCCACCTGGACTGAGGACCAGCCTCCCTTCCCTGCAGAGGAGGAGGATGTCAGGTTGGGGCTGGAGAGCTCTGGGAAACAGCTCTGGCGTTCAGGCTCAGTCAAGGGCATGCGTGTGTCCAGCCGAAGGGGCTGCTGTGGGGCAGCGGCAGGACATGGAGGGGAAAGGCCTTTAAACTGTACAGTGATGAGCCCGGTCACTCAGAAGACCACGGACCGAGAGGAATAAAGGCGCCTCTAGAGGAAGTGAAATCCGGAAGGCAGCTCAGCGCGCAGAACGCTGGGAACGGGCATCGGGTAGACCCGTTTATCCAGAACGGTCTGGATCCTCTGCAGAGCCACGGCAGGGCTCCCACAGGCTCAGGGAACGACTGAGTCAGTGAGCGAGGACAGGGAAGAGGAGGAGGCTGGAGACTGAGGGAGGAGGGCAGCAGGAGGAAGCTGGGAGTCTGGAGAAAGGAGTAAGGCTGAGGGTGTGAGGAGGGGAGGAGCCCCGGGGGGAGGAGCCCCGGGGGGAGGAGCGGGAGCACTCAGGTTTGCAGAAAGAGGCAGCGGACACGACGAGGGCAGCAGCCCTCAGCCCTGATGGCCCACAGACTCCTGCCAGGGCCCAGGCCACCCCGAGAGTCTAACTTAACTCATCTGGGCTAAGGGCTTGGGCACCAATATCATTTAAACCTTTTTTCATTATGTATTAGCCCTCTAAAAGCTCTCCAGGTGTGTCTGTTGCGCGCTGGGGTCGAGAGCCACGGGAGCGGACGGCGGAGCTGGACGGCGGAGCTGCAGAGGCTCACGGGGGCCCAGTCGCTGGGCTGTCCGGGCCGCGGGTGGAGGAGAGGAGCTCACCATGGTGAAGTAGCAGGCGGCCCTGTTGACGTGCAGCTTGCACAGCAGCTCCCGGGGCAGGGCCACCTGGTCGGAGGCGGCGTAGTCGGCCACGTTCAGCCCCTCCACGTACTGCACCAGGGCCTGCTTGTACTCCTTCTCCCGGAACAGGTCATTGCCCTCAGCGAACAGGTTCTGCACCAGCTTGAGCAGAAAGGCCTGCCGGGGCAGGGTGCAGGGGGGGCTCAGGGGGCCCTCTCCACTCAGCCCCGGCCCTGGCACCCGGGCCCCATGCCCCCCACCGTGGACGCTCCGCCCTTCACCTTCCCCCAGCCCAGCCCCTGATGCTCACCTCATATTCTTCTTGCTTCAGGGGTAGGGTCGACCTGTAGGAAAAGGAGAAGGACGCAAGGTCTGGGTGGGCCCAGAGTTCCCAGCCTCCCGGAGGCCCAGGAGCCGGAGCCTCAGATTAGAGACTGTGCCTGGAGCCGGCCCCCCAGCTCGGACCTCAGACATCACCTTGTGGACTGGGGTCGGGGGATAGCAGTTTTTTCTCCTTAAATGAACACCATGCTGGCCCTCTGTTTCCGATGGAAGATTGGATGAAGGTCTTGTGTTTGCCCCAGGGCCTGGCAGCCAGGCTTTCCCAGGTGCGGATGCTGAGAAAGAGCTCCAGCTCCAGCTCCAGCCGGCTGTCCTCTGCCTAAGAAACCAGCCCTTGGGAACGACCATGTCTCCCCAGATCAAACCTGCAACTGCAGGCCCTTGGGTGGCACCCAAAGTCCACCTCAGGGCCCCTTAGTTTGGGAGTCTCTGCACTTCTGTCCCTGCCTGCAAAACCCACACAACCTCAGCCAAGGCCCGGCACTCAGAACCTAACCCCTTATGCCAGACTCAGAAAAGTAGATGGGGTCTTACACACCCTCTCCTGCCCATGGCCAAAAAAACGCCAGCTCAGTACAGAAGAAAGCGTCAGCCCAGGAGCCTTGAGGCACACCTCTGAGGCTAAATGGCAGGGCTGGAAGGGAGCTGGGGTTTGTCTTCTGGTCTCTCATGTCACAGAGGGGAAAACAAACATTCAGAGAGGGGCAGTGACTTGCCCAAGGTCACAGAGCAGGTCAGAGCCAGGGCCAGAGGGCAGGGCTGGGGCTCTTTCTGTTGCCCGGAGCCACCGCGAACACCTGGGCGAAAAAGAGCAGCCTGAGCTAGTAAGTGACAAGTGGTGAGAGGAGATACCGGAGGTCCCCTGTGTGTGTGGAAGGAGGTGTCCCTGATTACGACAGCGGGGCCGGTCACCCGCCCTCTCACTTGCCTCCCACTGTCAGAGACCAGGGCCCGTCCCTCCTGCCCCAGCACTGGCCCCACCACTCTCCTCCTAACTGGTCTCCCACCTCCAGCCTCTCCTCTTCCAGCATCAGCTTCGTCTTCAGTAGGTCATACCTTGTCCTCAAGATCGCCTCATTCTGGTGTTTAAGGCTCTACACGAGCCATGCACCCACCTGTCCAGACCACTTTATGGCTCCTACGGTGCTCTGTGCCCAGAAATGCCTAATAAACGTTTGCTAAGCACACGAAGTCAGTACGTGAGGAAACAGTCATTTTTAAAGGAGCAGGTCCTTCTATGTATGCTGCAAAGCAGTCTCTCAGGAGACCAACACATGGGTTCCCAAGAAGCCTGTTGCTAAACCTTCTCAGAACTCCCCTTTGGGAAGGGGAAGGAGGACACAAGGCTAACATTTATCCCAAGCACAACGACCCTGGGAGGGAAGTGGCATTATCTCCATTTCGCAGGCACTGAGACCACCAGGAAGCAGGGACACCAGGATGTGGATCTAGGTCTGGGGCTCAGAGTTCCAGCTCCGCAAAAATCAGTGACTTAAAAACAGAATTCTTGGGACTTCCCTGGTGGCGCAGTGGTTAAGAATCTGCCTGCCAATGCAGGGGACACAGGTTCGATCCCTGGTCCGGGAAAATCCCACAGGCCGTGGAGCAACTAAGCCCGTGCGCCACAACTACTGAGCCCACGTGCCACAACTACTGAAGCCTGCGTGCCTAGAGCCTGTGCTCCGCAACAAAGAGTAGCCCCCACTCACCGCAACTAGAGAAAGCCCACGCGCAGCAACAAAGACCCAATGCAGCCAAAAACAAATAAATAAAAATAAATAAATTTATCTTAAAAAAACCAGAATTCTTAAAATGGATAACCAACAAGGACCTACTGTATAGGACAGGGAACTCTGCTCTGTAATAACCTAAATGGGAAGTTGAAAAAGAATAGATACTTGTATATGTATAACTGAATCACTTTGCTGTACATCTGAAACTAACACAACATTGTTAATCAACTATACTCCAATGTGAAATAAAAATCTAAAAAAAAGACAGAATTCCCAAGGCTTGCCTTGTTCACCAGACTGGCCTCTGAATAAAACTCAGGCACTTTCCCAAAATCAAAGCCCTCCCCCACATGGAAGAAGAACCCCCAGTGAAGGGCAGCTCTGAGCAGGCCGAAGCCAGGAAAAGTGGCTGTGTTGCAAGTTGAGGAAGGAGAGTGTGGTGTGTGAATATAAACAGGAACAGACCCTGCGTGTGTGTGTGTGTGTGTTTGTGTGTGTGTGTGTGAAAAGGGACGCAGCTTGTGGTGAAAAGGCAGGTCATGTTTTGCAGGTCTCTGTGAGAGAACAAAATTGGGGAGTATATGAGGGTGTGTAGATGCAAATCCCAGTTCTGTGGGGAGTCGTATTTAAGAAAAAGAACACAAAATTAGAAACAAATAATTGCTTAGGGAGCTTTTCAGGGCTTCAGAAAGGACCCATGCAAGCGGGTCCTGAAAGGCTTCAGAAAGGACCCGTGCAAGCGAGGGGCCAGGAGCTTATGCTTCATTAGCATCATGATAAACATGCCTCTGAGGATCCATTTCAGAGAGATAAAAGAAAGGAGCTAGTAAAAATATTTTACGTGTAAAGAAAAAGATGAAAAAACAAACATGGCATGTGGGTACAGGGGGCAAATAATGCAAAGAGATGTGGGCTTGCAGTCAGCGAGACCCAGGTTTCCGTCACTTGATAGCTGTGTGACTGTAAACACGTTTCTTAACCTCTCTGAGCCTCAGTTTTCTCATCTGCAAAATGGAGACAAGACCACCTGCTTTACTGGGCTGCTGTGAAGATTAGAGAGATGATGGATGTGAAGAGCCCAGCACGGAGCCAGAAAGACATGCTCAGTAAGCAAGAACCAGGGATTTATTATAAGATGTGCACAGACGAGCAAGAGAATTAACAGGGAGCGTAGGAGCAGGAATGGAGAGGGAGGGTAAAATGATATGCCGGATGAGACCAAAGGGTAACCAGGGTCAGGGAGCGCATATGTGTGGGGCGGGTTCATGGCTCAGGGTTAGGGGTAACTCCGGCCCCTGCCATGCCAGCCCCTTCCCAGCCTGTCCCACCTCCTCACTCCCCAACACACAGGCAGCCTGAGCAGCAAAGGCTCAGCGAGCAAGAAAAGGGAGAGCTGGAGAGCGCGTGCTCCGGGGATGCCTCAGGGGACCCTGCCCAGCCGGGCCCACCGCACACTCACTGAATGAACTGCAGCCCCTTCTCGATGTCCGCTTTCCGTCTCTGCCTCTCCATCAGTCTCTGGGGAGAGAACACAGTCCATCAGGCAGTCAGCGGGGGCCAGTCACCGTCCAACCCCCAAGCCCCCAACGTGTGCTCCCTCACTCCCGTGCTCACCCCACCTCACAGGTGCTGGGGCGGGTGGCGGGAGTGTCCCTGAGGGCGGTGACCTGTCTCGAGGTCTACACAGAGTGTCTGAACCGGGTACACAGCTCTGCCCTCCACACCCACGTCCCACTGGACCCTGAGTTTGCACAGTGACTTTGATGGGCCCGGGCTGCTTGGAGGCCACCTGCCCTTTCCCATGCGTGGCTGGGGCTGCAGTACTGCACACGATACCCTCAAGCTCAAGGGAGAAACCTTGTTTTACCACTAAGCACAGTTTGGGGAGAAGAGACACAGAAAAACAATGCCGACGATCACAGCTACAATGTAGCACCACACGTGGGCCAGGCACTCTGTATGAGGGTCTCACTGAATCTGCCATGAGGCGGGTGTCATTTTGTCCCCATTTTACCAAGGAGGAAACCAAAGCTCAGGGAGACCCCTTCATGAGCTGCCTGGCCCCCACTGCACCAGGCCGGGGTGGCCCGGTACCCGCACCATCTCGGCGAGGTGGAGGGAATTCCCCACGTTACGGATGAGGGAGACCGAGGCTCAGCGAGGCTGAGGGATGGCCCGAAGTTGCACCGCAAGTGAAAGGCACTGAACTCGTGCAGGGATGTGCTCCAGAGATGAAGGGAGTGAAAACTGAAGGCGGGGGTGCTTAAGGAGAAGGGAGGCTCAGACAGAGCAGCTAGGGGTCTGGTACCTCCAGGGTGAGCCCCCGGGAGCTGGGAGCTCGTGGCCAGATCCAGACAGCCCGCCTGGCTCCCCGTCCCTGCAACCATGGAGGTCAGCTGGTCCCACGCAGTGACAGCCAGGAGGGGGCTGGGCCTTCCCCGGGTCAGATTCTGAGGCTGGGGTGCCCACGGCCCAGCTGGCCAGCACTTTCTGTCCCAGCCATTCATGGGCCCTTTCCATGCTCTGCCCCATCAAACCGGTACTGCAAGAGGATATGGGCAAGGCCGGGAGGTGGGACTGCCCAGCCCGGGACTGGGGGACGGGCCTCCGCTTTGTACCTCGGCCCCCGCACAGCATCCACAGAGGGCCGGTATGCGGACATGGGGAGTGGATCCTCACTGCCTCACTGGCAAAGAGGTGTAAAAAGGTGTAAAAAACACCCAGCTACTCTGGAGAGGCAGCAAGTGTATCAAATTGACACCTTCTAAAAATTCTCTACTTCCTTGTCCTTTATTTCCACCTGGGTTCTACCACGTTGTCCTCACATAAGGTAAGCAGGCAGGGGTCACTAAGCCCATTTTACAGATGAGGAAAGTGGGGGCACGAAGACGTGAAGTCTCTTTCCCAAGGTCACTCGACCAGTAAGCGGGCAAACAGGGCTGGAACCCAGCTTGTCAAGGGCCACATCCTGCCCCACACTCTGAGCTGTGAGACGCCGTGTGGCCTGGGGCCGGCAGGGTGTCTGTGAGGCTCCAAGGAGACGAGAGTATGGGAGCAAAGAGCTCAGGCCACCAGAACCTCCCTCCTCCCGCTTGTCCTTCCCAGGATGGGTAGAGCCACACCACGTCTTCAGGCTCCCAGAACACTGTCACACACAGCAGCTCCCCATCCCAGGCAGGGCCAGGGCCACTGGCAAGTGCTCACTACACGCCTGCTCACCCTGCCAGGGCCTTGGGCCAGGGCTCTGGACTCAGACCTGGGTGTGAAGGCCAGCATGTGCACACAATGTGACTTTGGACCTCAGTCATTTTCCTGATGGGGAAAGTGGGGCTGATGGCACTCCCACCGCATTGGCTGTCGTGAGGGGTTAGACACGTGCAGAGCGCCTGGCTCAGAGCAACAGTCCAACAACCGCGGAAGTGTGTGTCCTCCAGGACCGCTCCTCCCTCCTGCCAAAACCTCTGCAAGTGTCCCTGGGATGGACACAAAGATCCTGTTCTCCTGCAGGAGGCAGGCTGCGGTGGCCCCGGGCCGCCTGTGCGTCGCCGAGCTGGTCTCTTGGTTGGTCTCTCTGTCCTCAGTGTCCCTGTCTGTGACACAAGCTCTCATCATCCTCACACCCACGCCCCACGCAGGCCTCCAGCCGGAACAGGCTGCTGGGGTTTCCTGTCTCCTAGCCTGCGCCTCTGCAGGTCCTTCCACCTGTGCAGCCATGCTCCTCTCCAGCCTGTGAACGAAATTCCATCCATCCTTCAAAGCCTGGCTCCTCCATGGAGCCGCTCCTGGTCCCGTCAACACGACCATCACACACTCATTCACCCTATTTCCTGGGAGCCTGGGGTCAGACCCAATCCTTGCCCTGGAAGAGAGGGTCTTCGGGTGGGGAAGACAAGGGTGCACCCATCACCACACAGGGAGGCCCAGCATTGGCAGGGGAGCTGTGGGATGGGGGAAGGTGCCGCAGGCCTGATGGCCAGCGGCACAGGGCGTGGCCACAGCTGCCATGCCCATCCCTCCACACCACCTGCCCCAGACAAGGACCAGCCTCCTCACTGCCCCCATCTCCTCAAGGTCATCACAGGGGTCTTTCAAACCACAAATCAGACTCTGTCCTACCCAGCCTAGAGCCTCTCTTTACCTTTGCTGGCCCAGTTCCCCAAACCATCTTTTCCAACCCCGGCCCAGCAGGACGGCTTCCGCAAAGAAGGGTGGCGAGAAGAAGAAGGGCTGGTCCACCGTCAACGAGATAGTGACCAGAGAATACACTGTCAACATTCACAGGTGCATCCATGGGGTGGGTTTCAAGAAGCACGCCCCCTCGGGCACTCAAAAAATCCAGAAATCTGCCACAAAGGAGATGGGAACTCCAGATGGATGCATTGACACCAGGCTCGACAAAACTGTCTAGGCCAAAGGAATAAGGAATGTCCCATACTGTATCCGTGTGTGGTTGTCCAGAAAACATAATGATGAAGAGTCACCAAACAAACTCTATAAGTTGGTTACCTATGTACCTGTCACCACTTAAAAAAATCTACAGTTAATGTGGATGAGAACTAACTGGTGATTGTCCAATAAAGTTACAGAACCACACACACACACACACAAAATTCCCCACACCAGCCCATGCCTCGTGGGAACGCCTGCCCTACTACGTTCCCTCACCCCCAACCCCCGGCCCCGTTCAGCCCGCAGTCCTCTCAGAAAACCTCAGTGGTCAGAGACGCGTCTCTGAGTCAGTTCTCTAGGCTCTGAGGTCTGAGCAAACAGAAACAAATGCTGCCTGTAACCATCCCAGTGGTAATTCCTGATAAGTCTGAAGCCCATGCCAGGGAATAAACATTCTCTGCCTCAGGCAGTATGAAGAAGGCTCCTCACCAGGTGGGTGTGAATCCACTTCTCTGACCACCAAAATCCCAAAGGAGCAGTGCGGCCATGCACGTGGGCTATGGAGAGGGGTTCAGATCCCCTGAGTGGCAGTTTCCTGCTGGGTAAATTGGAGATTACAACTAGCACCCACCAACAGGATTAATACATAGAAGGCGCTCATTTCAGGGCCTGGTATACCGCAGACACTTAATAAATGGTGGCTATTAGATCAGAATTCCTGTGCTGGACAGTCAGGTCATCATTTGCCATATGCCCATTATATGCAGATGAGAAGGCCAGGGTGCCTACCTTACCCAGGCCTTACAACCTAGTTAGAGGCATGCAAAGATATCCCAGCAGCTGTACCCCAAACCAGACTCCTGTGGTAAACAGGCTGGGATGAGGCACAAAGAAAGTGGAAGCTCCTCAAAAGGGGCAACGTCTGAATTGGGTTTTGAAGGTTGAGTAGGAGTTGGCTCCTTGGTGTCAGGGAGGGCAGGCCTTCTGGCAGGCTGCATGTGATGGTTTATGAAATCACTGTCATCTCCCACATTTTATCTGATCCTGACTGTGGGCTGGACCATGCTGGGACCCACATTTGAGAGATGGGGAGAGTGAGGCTCAGACGGCTCACAAGGCCTACAACTGCTGACTTTAGGCTGGTAAAGACACTGCTGCCCTCCCCCCTCAAAGGCACAGTAGAGGCGGAACCGCTCAGCAACCTTCCCAGGCACCTGAGCCTGTGCTTGGTGTCCGTGAGCGCTTGTGTCCCAGAGAAGGCAGATGTGTCTGTGGAGTGACTGGGGGGAAGGCTCCCACACAAAAATATGTTTCTCTCAATTTCCTGTCCCAGGATCTATATATCGACCACTCTAGATTCATTTTATTGAGTGTAAAGTTCCCAGGCCAAGGCTGGCAAATAGATTTTATCTCATTAGCAAAACTGCCAGTCATCTAATGCCCCACACGCCTCCCTTTTCCTCAGTTTCCCTGCCCTGGGAAGAACATTTTTATAGGTGGTTGTTATGAATTAAATGTTTGTGTCCCCGCCCAAATTAATATGTTGAAGCCCTAACCCCCAGTGTGACTGTACTTGGAGAAGGGGCCTCTGAGGAAGTAATTCAGGTTAAATGTGGTCACGAGGGTAGGGCTCTGATCCAGTATTTTCTTCTGGTAGCCTGGCTAGACGAATAGAGATTTTGGTACCAAGAAGTGGGGTGCTGCTATAACAAACACTAAAAATACAAAAGTGGCTTTGGAGTTGGACGATGAGTGGAGGCTGAAAGAGTTTTGTGGTACATTCTAGAAAAACCCCCAGACTGCCATGAAAGGACTGTTGGTAAAAATATGGACACTAAGGCAATTCTGGTGAGATCTCAGATGAAAATGAAGGACAGGTTACTGGAAACCGGAGGAAAGGTGATCCTTGTTGGAAAGTGGCAAAGGACTTGGCTGAATAGTGTTCTAGTGTTTGGTGGAAGGTAGACTTTGCAAGCAATGAAACAATATTTAGCAGAGGAGCTTTCTAAGCCAGGTATGGAAGTTGTGGCATGACTCCTCCTTACCGCTTATGGTAAAATACGAGAGAAGAGAGATGAATTGAAGAAGGAATCGTTTAACAAAAGGAACCAGAACTTGAAGAATTAGAACATTCTCAGCTTATCCATATTGCAAAAAACGAGACGGAGTGTTCTGAAGAGAACACCTAGGCTGTGGCTGAACAGCCGTTTGGTAAGGAGATTAGTATGGATCAAATCAGCCATCAGCAGAAGTCAGAAATAGAGATGGAATTATACCAGCAGAAATAATGCCAGTTTGAACTAAAGGGGACAGAGAAGGCTGGATGACGGAATGAAGGAAGGCTGCAGGACTTCTGGACTTCTACAGGACAGGATCATAGAGCGATTTGGCTGCAAACATGCTCTATCCTTTAAGAAAAGGGAAATATAACCCCAAAGATAATTCAGAGATCATCAGGGCTGCCTCCTTGGTTTCAAAGGGTGGGGCCACTGCCTCCTTTTCAACAGGCCCAGAGCCTTGGGGGGCAAAGTGCTGGAAGAGCTGTGGGGGTAATGCTGTGCCCCAGAGGGCCGGGAAGGGGGAACATCAAGCCAAAGACGCTTCTCAAGCCTGAAACTCGAATGGAATTTGCCCCATTGGGCTTTGGACTTGCCTGGAACCTGTGACCTCTTTCTTCTTTCCGATGAATCCCTTTTGGAATGGAAATGTCTATCCCATGCCTGTCCCACCATTGTATTTTGAAACCTTATAACTTGTCTGGTTTCATAAGTTCACAGCTGGAGAGGAATTTTGCTTCAGGATGAATCACACCTCCAGTCTTAACCATATCTGATTCAGATGAGACTCTGAACTTGAGACTTGATGCTGGAATTAGTTAAGAATTCGGGGGCTATCGGGATGGAATGAATCCATTTTGCATGTGATGAGAACATGAATTTGGGGGGTGGGGCAAGGGCAGAATTGATAGATTGAATGTTTGTGTCCCCTGAAAACCTTATATTGGAAGCCCTAACCCCCAGTGTGACTGTTTGGAAATAGGGCCTCAAAGGAGGTAATTAAGGTTAAATGGGGTTATAAGGGTAGGGTCCTGATCTGATAGGATTCGTGTCCTTTTTTTTTTTTTAATTTATTTATTTTATTTATTTATTTTTGGCTGCGTTGGGTCTTCGTTGCTGCACGCGGGCTTTCTCTAGTTGCGGTGAACGGGGGCCACTCTTCGCTGCAGTGCGCAGGCCTCCCACTGCGGTGGCCTCTCTTGTCGCAGAGCACGGGCTCTAGGAGCGTGGGCTTCAGTAGTTGTGGCACACGGGGTCAGTAGTTGTGGCTCATGGGCTCTAGAGTGCAGGCTCAGCAGCCGTGGCGCACGGGCTTAGCTGCTCTGAGGCATGTGGGATCTTCCAGGACCAGGGCTCGAACCCGTGTCCCCTGCATTGGCAGGTGGATTCTTAACCACTGAGCCACCAGGGAAGCCCAGGATTAGTGTCTTTATTAGAAGAGACACCAGAGAGTTCTCCCTCCCTCTCCCCGAAGGCAGGCATCACCAAGCAAAGGCCAGATGAGGCCACAGTGAGAACGCAGCCAGCTGTCTGCAAGCACAAGAGAGCTCTCACTAGAAACCAAATCCGCCAGCACCTTGATCTGGGTCGTCCACCCTCCAAAACTGCGAGAAAATAAATTTCTGTTGTTTAAGACACCCAGTCTATGATACTTCGTTAAGCAGCCAGAGCAGACTAAGACAGTGGTTAAAAGATCATGTGTTCTCAGCTAAAGAGGGAGGCGAGTTCCTCGAGGGTGAGGGTCAGGCACGACTCGGATAGGGCACTTGGTGGAGGAGCAAGGAGCATGTAAGCCAAACAAATCTCATTCCTTTTTAACGAAAAAAGATTCCCACCGCCAAGCTGGGCAGTCCCCCAACTCTGGGTCCAGGTTCTTATAATTTAGGAATTTCAAGATGGATCTGCCTCAAATGGGCTCTTCTCAGAAATACAGCTGTGAATTAGAGCCAACAGAAAATGATTCCCTCACTGTATCAGCATAGTACCTGACCTCACACCCAGGTGCACACCTGGGTTCAACTCCAAGATCTGTTCCCTATTAGCTGCATACAAGCTGCTTAATTTCTCCGTGTCTCACTTCCCTCGCCTCTAAAACAGGAAAAGTAATATCTACTGTAAAGGGTTGATGTGAAGTTTCAATGAGATGTCTGACACAAGACAAACATTTAATATCAACTATTTTTATTTTATAATCATTATGATTACTTTAAAAAATGGGCAAAGAACATGAACAGGAAACTCACAGGAAATATAATCCATTAAGAAAAGTTACTCAGGGAGACTTCCCTGGTGGCGCAGTGGTTAAGAATCCGCCTGCCAATGCAGGGGACAGGGGTTCGATCCCTGGTCCAGGAAGATCCCACATGCCACAGAGCAACAAAGCCCGTGCGCCACAACTACTGAGCCTGTGCTCTAGAGCCCGCGAGCCACAACTACTGAGCCCGCGTGCCACAACTACTGAAGCCCGCGTGCCTAGAGCCTGTGCTCTGCAACAAGAGAAGCCACCGCTATGAGAAGCCCGTGCACTGCAATGAAGAGTAGCCCCCGCTCGCCACAGCTAGAGAAAGCTTGTGCACAGCAACGAAGACCGAATGCAGCCAAAAATAAATATAAATAAATAAATAAATTTATTAAAAAAAAAAAAAAAAAAAAATGATCCTCAGGGAATTCCCTGGCAGTCCAGTGGTTAGGACTCAGTGCTTTCATGGCTAGGGGCCTGTGTTCGATCCCTGGTTGGGGAACTAAGATCCCACAAGCTGTGTGGCACAGCCAAAAAAAAAAAAAAGGAAAAGGAACTCACTGATGACAGAACCACATGTTAAAACAACAAGACGACACTTTTCACTCATGAGGCTAATGAGAGAAGAGAGCCAGGTCGATGAGGCAGAGGAATGGGCACTCTCCAACACTGCCAATACACTGAGTGGGTGAACTGACGGTGTCTGTGAAGCAACGTCTACCAAAATGAGCAAGCTGCCTACCCAGCAGCCAGCTTCCCTTCCTCCTCCCTGGCACTGCCCCGATACTGTTGCTTTCCCAGTTACCCCGGTGAAGCTGCACTGGGCTAAACCAATCGTAAGGGTCCTTTTCCTCGCCAGGACTGGCTTGGACGAGGGCATGTGACATCACCCTGGCCAATAGGAAGGAGAGGAAATCAGCTAAGGGGCTTCTGGGAAAGACTTCCTTCACACTTAAAATGGGACAGGAGAAATAATTCCTTTTCCTGCTGCTGTATGGCAGAGTGTAGTAAGAAGATGGCAGAGAAGAAAGACTGCCCAAAGGTGTTTAATAAACTGACTCAATAAACTCACCCTTGAACTGCTCTGCCTCATTTATCACTTGAGATTTTAATAAACTCCATTTTGAGGAAGGAATTCTGTTACTTGCAGCCAAAAGCCTTCCAAATGATAAAATGCCCTTTCTCTTTGACCCAGAAATTTCTCTTCCAAGAATTTAACCTACCAAAATCCTTGTACAAGCCCTCAAATTATATTTGGACAGGGGTTTAAAAAATATATTTATTTATTTATTTGGCTGCACTGGGTCTTAGCTGCAGCACTCAGGATCTTCACTGCTGCGTGCGGGATCTTCGCTGAACCGTGCAGGATCTTCTAGTTTAAGCATGTGGGATTTTTAGTTACGGCATGCAGGCTCTTAGTTGCAGGCATGCGGATCTAGTTCCCTGACCAGCGATCAAACCCGGGCCCGCTGCATTGGGAGCACGGAGTCTTAACCCCTGGACCACCAGGGAAGTCACCAGGGATTCTTTTTTTTTTAAGGAATAAAAAACTAGAAGCAACCTTAATATCCACCAGAAAAGAATTAGCTTAATCAATCACTTGCATTATGGAATACAATGCAGCTATTGAATCTATATGTATTGTCATGGAGATGTCTCTGTACATGGTTGAGAAAGGAAAAAAGCAGATTTCAGGACATTTTGGGTTGTATGATTACATCTGTGTGAGAGAATATTCTCCAATTTAACTGGTTCTCTCCGGGAATTGGGATCTGCCAAGAGGCAACAGCACACAGACCACCTTCCTTTCTGCCTTATATGCCTCAGCATGGTTTGGACTTTTTGCAGAGAGTAAGTATTAGCCTTGTAGAGCCTCCCATCAAGCCTCTTAGATAGCCTCAACCACCAGAGGGCAGACACCAGAAGCAAGAAAAACTATAATCCTGCAGCCTGTGGAACAAAAACCACGTTCACAGAAAGATAGACAAGATGAAATGGCAGAGGGCTATATACCAGATGAAGGAACAAGATAAAACCCCAGAAAAACAACTAAATGAAGTGGAGATAGGCAACCTTCCAGAAAAAGAATTCAGAATAATGATAGTGAAGATGATCCAGGACCTTGGAATAAGAATGGAGGCAAAGATCGAGAAGATGCAAGAAATGTTTAACAAAGACCTAGAAGAATTAAAGAACAAACAAACAGAGATGAACAATACAATAACTGAAATGAAAACTACACTAGAAGGAATCAATAGCAGAATAACTGAGGCAGAAGAACGGACAAGTGACCTGGAAGACAGAATGGTGGAATTCACTGCTGCAGAACAGACTAAAGAAAAAAGAATGAAAAGAAATGAAGACAGCCTAAGAGACCTCTGGGACAACATTAAACGCAACAACATTCACATTATAGGGGTCCCAGAAGGAGAAGAGAGAGAGAAAGGACCAGAGAAAATATTTGAAGAGACTATAGTCGAAAACTTCCCTAACATGGGAAAGGAAATAGCCACCCAAGTCCAGGAAGCGCAGCGAGTCCCATACAGGATAAACCCAAGGAGAAACAAGCCGAGACACATAGTAATCAAGTTGGCAAAAATTAAAGACAAAGAAAAATTATTGAAAGTAGCAAGGGAAAAACGACAAATAACATACAAGGGAACTCCCATAAGGTTAACAGCTGATTTCTCAGCAGAAACTCTACAAGCCAGAAGGGAGTGGCATGATATACTTAAAGTGATGAAAGGGAAGAACCTACAACCAAGATTACTCTACCTGGCAAGGATCTCATTTAGATTTGATGGAGAAATCAAAAGCTTTACAGACAAGCAAAAGCTAAGAGAATTCAGCACCACCAAACCAGCTCTACAACAAATGCTAAAGGAACTTCTCTAAGTGGGAAACACAAGAGAAGAAAAGGACCTACAAAAACAAACCCAAAACAATTAAGAAAATGGTCATAGGAACATACATATCGATAATTACCTTAAACATGAATGGATTAAATGCTCCAACCAAAAGACACAGGCTTGCTGAATGGATACAAAAACAAGACCCATATATATGCTGTCTACAAGAGACCCACTTCAGACCTAGGGACACATACAGACTGAAAGTGAGGGGATGGAAAAAGATATTCCATGCAAATGGAAATCAAAAGAAAGCTGGAGTAGCTATACTCATATCAGATAAAATAGACTTTAAAATAAAGAATGTTACAAGAGACAAGGAAGGACACTACATAATGATCAAGGGATCAATCCAAGAAGAAGATATAACAATTATAAATATATATGCACCCAACATAGGAGCACCTCAATACATAAGGCAACTGCTAACAGCTATAAAAGAGGAAATCGACAGTAACACAATAATAGTGGGGGACTTTAACACCTCACACCAATGGACAGATCATCCAAAAGGAAAATAAATAAGGAAACAGAAGCTTTAAATCACACAATAGACCAGATAGATTTAAGTGATATTTATAGGACATTCCATCCAAAAACAGCAGACTACACTTTCTTCTCAAGTGCGCATGGAACATTCTCCAGGATAGATCACATCTTGGGTCACAAATCAAGCCTCAATAAATTTAAGAAAATTGAAATCATATCAAGCATCTTTTCTGACCACAACGCCATGAGATTAGAAATGAATTACAGGGAAAAAAACGTGAAAAGCACAAACACATGGAGGCTAAACAATATGTTACTAAATAACCAAGAGATCACTGAAGAAATCAAAGAGGAAATCGAAAAATACCTAGAGACAAATGACAATGAAAACACGACGATCCAAAACCTATGGGATGCAGCAAAGCAGTTCTAAGAGGGAAGTTTATAGCTATACAAGCCTACCTAAAGAAACAAGAAAAATCTCAAGTAAACAATCTAAACTTACACCTAAAGGAACTAGAGAAAGAAGAACAAACAAAACCCAAAGTTAGCAGAAGGAAAGAAATCATAAAGATCAGAGCGGAAATAAATGAAATAGAAACAAAGAAAACAATAGCAAAGATCAATAAAACTAAAAGCTGGTTCTTTGAGAAGATAAACAAAATTGATAAACCATTAGCCAGACTCATCAAGAAAAAGAGGGAGAGGACTCAAATCAATAAAATTAAAAATGAAAAAGGAGAAGTTACAACAGACACCGCAGAAATACAAAGCATCCTAAGAGACTACTACAAGCAACTCTATGCCAATAAAATGGACAACCTGGAAGAAATGGACAAATTCTTAGAAAGGTATAACCTTCCAAGACTGAACCAGGAAGAAACAGAAAATATGAACAGACCAATCACAAGGAATGAAATTGAAACTGTGATTAAAAATCTTCCAACAAACAAAAGTCCAGGACCAGATGGCTTCACAGGTGAATTCTATCAAACATTTAGAGAAGGGCTAACACCCATCCTTCTCAAACTCTTCCAAAAAATTGCAGAGGAAGGAACACTCCCAAACTCATTCTATGAGGCCACCATCACCCTGATACCAAAACCAGACAAAGATACTACCAAAAAAAAAAAAAAAAAAGTATTAGCCTTGTAATTTAAAATACAAAATGAGATGACTGACATCAGGCCAACAGTAGGACAGGGGCCAAATGGGAACCAGTAGCCTGATTTTAAGCCCAGTGCTCCAGGACTGCCAAAATGTCCATGGACTGTTCTTCCCAAGAAAAAGACCAAACCGTTGACCTGAGAACCATGAAGGAAACACATTGTTTTTTCCATTTTGGAGAAGGGTTTGAAAATGACAGAATTTTAAAGACTCAGATCTTCATCTGACCAGGCAGGAACTGCGCTAGCCCCTCCAAAATCTCAACGTCTGGCCCATGCTTGACACAGAGGAAGTGCTCAGGAAATGGTGGTTTGGATGAAAAAGAAATGGATGGGGCTTCCCTGGTGGCGCAGTGGTTGAGAATCTGCCTGCCAATGCAGGGGACACGGGTTCGAGCCCTGGTCTGGGAAGATCCCACATGCCGCGGAGCAACTAAGCCCGTGAGCCACAACTATGGAGCCTGCACGTCTGGAGCCTGTGCTCCGCAACAAGAGAGGCCGCGATAGTGAGAGGCCCACGCACTGCGATTAAGATTGGCCCCCGCTTGCCGCAACTAGAGAAAGCCCTCGCACAGAAATGAAGACCCAACACAGCCATAAATAAATAAATAAACAAACAAACAAATAAATAAATAAATAAAAGTGAAATTCTTTAAAAAAAAAAAAAAAAAGGATGAGTATCAACTCATCCAATCCAAGCATTACCTAGATAAGAATGAATGAGTGTTGAATAAATAAATGAGAAAAACTGAGACCGAGATAAATTCACAATCAGGTAATAATATTAACATTTCCTGAGTGGCTACCATGTTCCAGGGGCTGTCATGATCCCTATACACATAATACCTTCCTTAAGGATCGCACAATCCTATGAGATAGGGACTGCTATCATTCTCATTTTGTGGAGGAGGAAACAGATGCACAGAGAAGTTAAGTGACTTGCCCAAGGTCACACAGCTGAAACAAGGTAGAGCTGGGATTCAAACCATAGCAGCCTGGCCCCAGGGCCCAAACACATCACCATAGTTACCCTTGTTGTCGCCCATTAAGTAATCAGACCCAGCCCCAGGACCCTGAGTGTGTCATCATGCTCAAGACTCCCCCACCCCCAAAATAATTCCCTCCTCTGCTCCTGAATCCCCTTCTGGCTAGCACAACCTTGATTCCCTTTCTTGGTCACATTTAAAAAAAATTTTTATTGGAGTATAGTTTACAATGTTGTGTTAGTTTCAGGTGTATAGCAAAATGAATCAGTTGTACATACACATATATCCACTCTTTTTTTTTAGATTCTTTTCCCATATAGGCCATTACAGAGTACTGAGTGGACTTCCCTGTGCTATACAGCAGGTTCTTATTAGTTACCTATTTTATATACAGTAGTGTGTATATGTCAGTCCCAATCTCCCAATTTATCCCTTCCGCCTCTTGGTCACATTTCGTGAAAGGGTTGTCTACGCTGTTCCCACATCCTCACTTCCTACTCACAGCAAGCCCATGCCCACTCCACTGAGGGTGCTTGCCAAGGGTCCTCCCCATCCCAGGGACCTCCTAGCTGCTGAGTCCAGTGGGGGACAGTTTTTTACTGGCCTTTTCTAGGACCCTTGGCTGCGTCCGCTGGTCCTCCTCCTCCTCTGCCCAGGTCTTCCATTTAAGGGATGGTGTTCCTGCTCTCCTCACTTGACATGCTCTTCCCAGATGAGCTCTTGCATTTCATGATCTCATGAGTCATGTCAGTGACTCACAAATCTATTCCTCCCACCAGGCTCACCCCCTCCCCAATATTTCAGATTCACATCTCTTACCTTCTGGGAAGTGCTACCCAGATGTCCAATACCCAGACTGTTTATGACCTCTGTGTCTTTCCTAATCCTGAACCCTCTACCTGGAATGCCCTCCTCCTCCCCACCCCACCCCCAGCCAACTCCTACTCATCCTTTAAGACCCAGCTTGGATGCCTCCGTGTCCAGAAAGTCCTCCCTGGCGCCCGTCCCAGTTGGGCTGGGTGTTCTTCTAACTCAACACATCCCAAACTTCACTCAGCAGCTTCTCCCCTAATCCTGCTCCTCCCCCATTATTCCCCAACTCTAGTCCTAGATCCAACCATCATCCTGTTCTCAGTCAATCTCCAATTCCTTCCACCTTTACCTCCCAAACACTTCTTCACTCTTCGCCCATCATCTCCACTAGCAGGCCCTCATCATCTCTGGCCAACAGCTTCCATCGAGCTCCTTCCAATCTGCTGCCATTTGGTGGTCAGGGGTATCCGACATACATGTCAACGTCACTCCCCCGTGTGACATCAAAACCCTTCCAGGTGCGTGCACACACACAAATGAATGCAGGTTTAAGAAAAGGTGGAAAGTGAATAAGCTCTGTAGTCCACTAATGTACCAATGCCAGTTTTCTGGTTTTGATCACGTATACTGGCTGTATATGACCATCAAGGGAAGCTGGGTGAAGGGAACTCTTTGTTACCATTTTTGCGACTTCCTGTGAAGAAATTTAGAAAACAAACAAAACCTTGCATGACACCCACTACCAGGAGGACAAAGGCCAAGCGGCGCATCCAGGTCACACAGCACCCACCCACGGCCAGGCCTGGAATGTGACACTCCAGCAACTTCGGAGCATCCAGCTTCCCATTCAAGCTGCCCGCTCTTTCTGGAACAACCCTAATGCCCAGTGCTTCTTGAAAGCTCAGCTGAGGGCTTCCCTGGTGGCGCAGTAGTTAAGAATCCACCTGCCAACGCAGGGGACACGGGTTCGAGCCCTCGTCCGGGAAGATCCCACATGCCGCGGAGCAACAAAGCCTGAGCACCACAACTACTGAGCCTGCGCTCTAGAGCCCGCGAGCCACAACTACTGAGCCCACGAGCCACAACTACTGAAGCCCGCGTGCCTAGAGCCCGTGCTCCACAACAAGAAAAGCCACCGCAATGAGAAGCCCACGCGCAGCAACAAAGAGTAGACCCTGCTTGCCACAGCTAGAGAAAGACCGCGTGCAGCAACGAAGACCCAATGCAGCCAAAAAATAAATAAATAAGAGGATTAATATAAATTTAAAAAAAAAAAAAAAGCTCAGCTGAGGTGGCTCCTCTACCAGGGAGCCTTCCTTCCCCAAACCCCACCTTTGCACAGCACCCCAAGCTCACAAGCACTGCACCGATCCTAGTTAACTCAAAGTATGTGCTCATGTTCCCATTCTCTCCCTAAACTAGGAGCTCCTTGAAGCCAGAAGCTGCGTCTGATTCATCTCTCAGCAGCACAGAGAAACATATTCTGAGTAAGTGGAGTCTCATAAATCCTAGAATAACAGTGAAGATGTGGATTTCAGTAATCTTTTTTTTTTTTTTTTTGGTACACTGCGTGGCCTGTGGGATCTTAGTTCCCCAACCAGGGATGGAACCCAGGCCCTTGGGCAGTGACAGCATGGAGTCCTAACCACTGGACCGCCAGGGAAATCCCTCAGTCATCATTTATTAAGCACTTTCTCTTACCAGATATTATTCTAAGAGCTTGAAGTATAATACTTAATCCTCATAACACCCCTTAAGAAGTACTACTATCATCCTCATTTCACAGATGAGGAAACCAAGGCACAAAGAGGTGAAGTGACCTGCCAGGGTTAGTTACTAAGTGACGGAGCTGGGATTTGAACTCTGGCAGTTGGACTCTGGAGCCCACGCAGTGTCACCTCCTGACTCAAAAGTGCTCCCTCACCCCCACAGGCCGCCTTCAGCCTAGACCCACACTGCACCCCGCCACCCCACCCCGAGCACTCACCTGCCCCAGTGCAGCCTGCAGACGGGCCACGCGCAACATGAACACCACCTGAGGTTACGTCATCTGCATGCCTGGTACTTCTCCTGACTCACCAGGCCCTCAATGGCTTACCCAGAGAGACCAGGAAGGCTTTAATTTCGCAGTCCCCGACCTCACTCATCAGCTTTCTGGGTCTGCACTGAGCCCGAGGACCCTCTGCTCCAAGGAGGTCAGGGAGGGGTCTCAGCTCATTTCTGGAGGTTACCTGCTGGGCGTGAAGCACCTTCTATGGCAGGGGTTTTGAACCTGGGGCCCAGGGAGAGAATTCAGGGGAATGTGACCTTTCTTCAGGGGTCTGGGAAAACATTTGCAACTTTTTTCACTAACTCCTACCTGATATTTAACATTCCCCTCGATTATGAATGTAGGCAGTACACTCCGTAGTGTCAGCACAAGAAATCACAGCTTTTTCCCTGTCAAATTTCAGCTACTGCAGACACAACAAAATATCGTTCACGCTCACCACAACTTCAAAATTACGGTAGTTACATTAGACTCACTGCAGATCTTATTTTTTAGTGCATTGATGAAAAAGCCCAGCTGTAGCTCAAGAGAATTGGTTTCCTTTGTAATCCTGTGTATTTTACTTTACGCGTTTAAAAAGAGTATTCTGAGAAGGCATGCATGGGCTTCCCCAGGCTGCCTGATAGGTCTGCGGCACAGAGGTGCTTGAGAAGCCCTGCTCTCAGGAATCAGGTTATTTATCCCTACAGTAATCTCAAAAGTAGGTGCTATTACCCCCACTTTCCACCAAAAAGCGAGACTTGCAAAAATAAAGTCTTTTTTTTTTTTTTTTTAAATGAGGCTTGGAGGGATCTATGACTTGCCCAAGGCCACACTGCTGCATGGGAAGCAGGCTGCGGGTACTGGCACCTCCAGTCTCCGCCAGGAACATCTGTCCCAGGAATGAACACGCAATGGATACCCGCAGGCCTCAGCAACCTGCAGTTTGTTTCTTTTAACTGGCCACCTTGCATAGAAACCAAAGTCCAAGAAACTTCCCCCAGGCCCCCTCCACGGCCCCACCATAAGCCAAACTAAGAGTCAGCTGCAAAGAGTAATCCCCACCCTCCCACAGCATTCTGGTTCCAAAGGGCTTTTTTTTTTTGTTATTTATTTTTGGCTGTGTTGGGTCTTTGTTGCTGCATGTGGGCTTTCTCTGGTTGCAGCGAGCAGGGGCTACTCTTTGTTGCGGTGCGCGGGCTCCTCATTGCAGTGGCTTCCCTTGTTGTGGAACACAGGCTCTAGGCGCACGGGCTTCAGTCGTTGTGGCACATGGGCTCGGTAGTTGTGGCTCGCGGGCTCTAGAACGCAGGCTCAGTAGTTGTGGCGCATGGGCTTAGTTGCTCCGCGGCATGCAGGATTTTCCCGGACCAGGGCTCGAACCCGTGTCCGCTGCATTGGCAGATGGATTCTTAACCCCAGTGCCACCAGGGAAGTCCCCCAAAGAGGCTTTTACTTTCTTCATCTTGTCTTTCTTGTTCGCAACAACCTGAGGGCCCAACTGCACAGAAGGGTTCAAACCCACATCTTTCTCCAGGGGCCCAAGCTCTACTCCTGCTTCTCCACCTCCAAGACCCTCCTGCTAGGCTGCTAAACTGAGACATTTAAACAGTAACTCTTTTATATATATATATAATGGAAAATAACAGAAGCTCACTGTAAAAAAAAAAAACAAAAAATCAACAGAGCTTGCCCAGAGTCCAGAGCTCAGAGTGACTGGTTACCATTCTTTTTTTTTTTTGAGCAATTTGAAGTCACTGCTCCTGTTCACGGGAGGAGAAATCCTTGTGGTCCTACCACCTGGGCACCAAGAGTTTCATGGGCTGCTCTGCAAAGGGCCCTGAGCCGGTTCCAGTCCCAGCCCTGTCCCATGCTAGCTTTCAGGGAATAAGTCTGAGCCTCTTTTTTGTCGTTTACGAGATGGAGCTAATGATATCCACCTTCCAAGACTATTTTGTAGATTTACATAGTCCCCTCCGCCTACACACACACACACACACACACACACCCAGAGGAGGTCAGAAATTTGTGTTTCTGCTGAACTGGGCACCATCAGAGAATACTTGGCAACTTTCAAAATTATCCTGTAAGTACTTTTCAATCAGTCAACCCCAATTTCTTTGCAGTTTCTTTCTAGGCCACTCTTTTTTGGCAAGGGCTGTTCTGGACCACCTTGCTACTATTATTCATTTACTCAACAAATAACCACAGGACACCTTTGTGTGCAATGGGCTCTACCAGATGCTGGGGGAACAAGGTTAATGAAGTCCCTGGCCTTGGACAGCTTGTGGTCCATGCATAGAAAGACAAATAAAAAGGCCAGTGTTAAATGCACAAGTAATGATACAGGTAAGAGTTACAAAGAAACTAAAATAGGAAATGTGGCAGGGAATGATGGAGAGGGGGGTGGGCTGGGAGCTTAGCGCAGGCCCTTCCAAGGAGGTGGCATTTAAGAGGGACAGGGCTTCCCTGGTGGCGCAGTGGTTGAGAATCTGCCTGCTAATGCAGGGAACACGGGTTCGAGCCCTGGTCTGGGAGGATCCCACATGCCGCGGAGCGGCTGGGCCCGTGAGCCACAATTACTGAGCCTGCGTGTCTGGAGCCTGTGCTCCGCAACAAGAGAGGCCGCGATAGTGAGAGGCCCGCACACAGCGATGAAGAGTGGCCCCCCCTTGCCACAACTAGTGAAAGCCCTCGCACAGAAACGAAGACCCAACATAGCCATAAATTAAAAATAAATAAATAAGTAAAAATTAAAAAAAAAAGTTTTTTAAAAAAAAAAGAGGGACAATTAGGAGCCAGTCACGGGAACATGGGAGGGGGGTAAGGGCACACCTGGCACAGGGTACGGCAAAGACAATGGCCCTGAGGTGGGAACAAGCTTAGAATATTCAAGGAAAAGACAGAAGGCCAATGAGGCTGCAGTACTGAAGTGAGGGCAGGCCAAGCAGGAAGGAAGGGGCAAGGGACAGGCTGAGGCTGGTCAGAGAGCTACACACGGGCCAAGCTGGGGAGCCAGCACTGTGCTCTATGTGTGCCAGGAAACCACTGGAAAGTTTTCAGCAGAGGAGTGACAGGGTCTCATTCTTGAGAAGATCCGCTTGGCTGCTGTGTTGAGGATGGATGACAAGAGGGGAAGGTGTGAGATTAGTTAGGAGGCTACTGCAGCGGTCCAGGCCCGGATCAAGGTGAGCAGTGGAGAAGATTCAGGAACACTCTGGACGTTATTAAATGTTCATGGCAATCACAACCATGCCCTCACACCGGGTGGTCTTTATAGCTTTCAAAGTTCCTTCATTTAAGTTTCAGAGCAAACCTGAGGCAGATGGGACTGAATCAGCAAGGCCATTTCTCAGAACAGGAGACTGAGGCCAAGACTGACGGGATGACGGTGTCCCAGCTGAGATGCTGAGATGTCCCAGCTCATGCAGCAAGTGTGTGCTGGGACTGAACGAAAGGCAGGACTTTGGACTCCCTGCCCTGTGTTCCTCTGCCTGCAAAGGGACAGGGTATGACATGGAATGCTCCAGAGAACAAGAGCTTAGATGAGCCTCTGAAAACCCCAGAAGGGTCAGAGCCTCGACCTTGCCTGCAGCCCTCAAGGAAGTGCTCGATGGATTCTCACTGGCTGACCCCGGCTCTCAGTGTCAGGGAATCTGACACCCGCTTCCCTCTCTGAGTCATGGTGTGGACAAGACAGGAAGAACTGGGGGGTGGGTGGCTCCTCGGGTTTCTTCTGAAAAACAGAGACCTCTTTCATCTTGAAAGATTATCATGAGGATTAATGAGAGACTGTGGGTAAAAGCACGATACAAATGTTAGATCATTAGGGTTTCCAGACAGATAAGAAAAGAGCCTCATGGAGACTGAAACACCTTGACAGCATCTCTCCTGCAGGACGGCTAAGACCTCGGACTCGGGAGTCCAGCAGGCCTGGCTCCCTCTGACCCCCTGCTCTACCTCAGCTGTGCGATCTTGGAACCTCAGTCTCCCCATCTGCAAAATGGGGCTGTTAATAGTCGTTCCCGCCTCAAAGAGTCGTTAAGCGGATTCAGTAAGAGAAAGCGCAGAAAGCACAAGCACAGGGCTGGCACACAGACGCCATCCAGACATGGTGGCTGCTGTCGCTACTGCCACTGTCACCATCAAGCCTGGGTCTCAGCCTCTGATTCGGGGCTCGGGAATTGCGGCGGAACTGAAGTCAACTAGAGATGTCTCCTGGATGCAGAAATGCTGCCGCCCCTTCCCTCTGGGCCTCCACAGCCTGATGGGGAAGCAGCGCTAACACACCTGCAGAAGCCATCAGGGCGCCTGCAAAGAAACAGACTTACTAGGAGAAATAAATAAGGTGGGAAGGAGCCCCCTAGCTGGTGATGACAGAGAAAGGAAAACGAGCCTGTTTTCTATGGGCCATTAAATGTGATGAAAGGAGCTGGCTTCTGTGGAGGCTCCTGGGAGCTGACACGCAGCAGTCACTTCATCAACCCCAGCTGAGGCTGCAGCCAGACTTCCTCAGAGGATACCTCCACCTTCTGCTGTCTCACCTTACCACCACCAGCCCCGTCAGCCTCCTGCTTCCCTCCCTCCCAGCCTTACCTAGTCCCCCACTGGGCCAGCTCAAGAGCCAAACTGCCCGGGTTTGCCCTCCAGCTCTGTCACTTACACGATGTCACTTAACCTCTCTGTGCCACAGTTTCTTCATCTGTAAAATGGGGACAATTATAGTGCCCACCTATAGGGCTATCATAAAGATTGACTAAGCTCATCTAGGAGAAACCACTCATGACAGCTGGCCACTAGCTAATTGCTGGATTGGTGTTTGTTAAGTTACTAAAAATTTTTAAACCCCTCTAGTTCCTCTCATCTGAGTCTCCTGTCCCGATCCCCGGGCACTGGGCTCCTCCCAGAGGTTACCACCAAACATCATCAAACCTCAGGGCTCATTTTCGGAAATGGAAACTTGGGCCTGGAGAACCCAAGGGACCACAGTGGCAGAGCCTGACTTGAACCTGAACTCACACCTGCCACCTGCACCGTGGCTGTACCAGATGATCTGCCTGTTCCTACTTCACACTGCCCTGCCTTTGTCCAGCTCAGTGCCGCTCCTTAGAATGCCCTTTCTCTGGCCTTTCTCAACCCATCTTTCTTTTTTTTTTTTTAAATTTTTTAAAAATTTTATTTTATTTATTTATTTTTGGCTGTGTTGGGTCTTCATTGCTGCACACGGGCTTTCTCTAGTTGCGGTGAGCGGGGGCTACTCTCCGTTGAGGTGCACGGGCTTCTCATTGCGGTGGCTTCTCTTGTTGCGGAGCACGGGCTCCAGGCATGCAGGCTTCAGTAGTTGTGGCTCGCGGGCACTAGAGCGCAAGCTCAGTAGTTGTGGCGCATGGGCTCAGTTGCTCCGCGGCACGTGGGATCTTCCCAACCAGGGATTGAACCCGTGTCCCCTGCATTGGTAGGCAGATTCTTAACCACTGCGCCACCAGGGAAGCCCTCAACCCATCTTTCAAATGTTTAAATGGCACTTCTTCTCGGAAGACCTTTCACCCCCCAGGGCAAAATAAATCTTCTTCCTCTACACTGGGACATAATTCAGTTTGACAACAAAATGGCTGAATGCGTCCTCCTGGCACCTCCACGGGGGCCTGGGACACACAGGGTGAATCAGACCCAGTTCCTGTCCTTGGGAAGCTCAGGTTAATCATCCATATCTTTCTCCTTTCCAAGCCACAGGCTCCTCTGCGGCGTCAAGCCAGGTACTGGCAGGCACTAGGAACTGAACTCAGATCTCCACACACAGGGCCCAGTCTTCCTTCCACCACCATTCTGCCTTCTGCAGTCAGGCTTCCAGAAACCTCCTGAGAGTACCTGCACTGGGCCAGTCCCGCGAGGCCATGGGGCACAGGGCTGGTTCATTAAAACTCCCTGGCCTTGGGGAGCCTGCTGACATTTTAGCTTAAGTCCCCACCCCCGGAACATTTGCCAGTTCAAACTGTCTTGGTCTCTGTTCTTGTCTACATATTTGGGATGGAGGTGGTCCAATTCTGACGCCATGTAGCACACTTAACAGTCACACAGGACTGGCTTCAAATCCAGCCAGGTGATCTTGGGCCAGCCACATAAATCATGTGTTCCTCAGTGTCTTCAGCTGTGAGATGGAGATAATAATGCCCACCCCTCAAGGAGCCGCTGTAAGAATTAGAACGTACGTCAACCTCCCAGAGCGGAAGCAATTGTGGTGAGCCCAGAATCCCCTACCTCTTCTCCACCCCAGCCAAGCATACCCATTCTTTCAAGTTCAAGACCCACTTGCTGAAGGAAGCCTTTCCTAACTTTTCCAGGTTACCCTGAGAGCTCTCTCTTCTCTCCACTCCCACTGCATTGACCCTAGTATTGACCATTTCCTTGTTCTCTCATTGGTTCGCTAGAGTTAACTTTCTCTTCCCAGCCAGCCTCTAAGTGGCAAACTCAACCCAAGCCTGCCCCACAGCATTGCACTATGCTCACAAGAAGCGCTTGAAAAGTAACTTGCTAAGGTAGCCAGGACTCTGGGAAAAGGTGAAGATCTGGAGGCAGAAAACCAGGTGGGAATCCTAGCTCTGTTATGTGACTTTCCAGGGAGAACCTTCAACTCTCTAAGCCTCAGGTTTCTCATCTGGAAAATGAGGACTGAAAAATGTCGAGCTGACATGGTTGCTACGGAGGACAGATGAGCCAGCATATGTGAAAGCCCTTTTATTATAAACTAAAAAGTGCTATTTAAGGGATTATTATTTTCAGATTTTCAAATCCAAACCTACTGATGCCTCAACTTTCCTATACCTAAGACTCAAGAGCCCAGCTCTTAGCCCCAAATAATCCACCAAAACCCACATTCTTAACTGTTCATCCTAAACAAAAAGCCAACAGCCTAGAATTCACAGCATCCATGGAACCTCGTCCCAGCTCAGGGCTCACAAAATCTGTCTTATCTTCAGATATCAGCCCTCCTGGACACAGGTTTCTCCTTCCCAGCTCAAGGAAGCCCACACCACAAACCTATTCCAACTGCAATTGGCCGGGCATCATTTCTAGCTTGCAGTCCAATTTCCATGGGAAGTGAAAATGGGGAAAGACGACCAAGGTGGGTATGCTGGTATGTGGGGGGAGAGGGGGAGAAGTCTTGGTAGTAGATAGAATTAAAGATTCTGCTGGAATTTTGTGTCCAATAGTTGCTAAATGTACTATAATTATCACATTTGTGTGAAAATCCAAGGATCTGCATTCTGCTGTTTTCATGGGACTGGATGAATTGCAGGCACTGAGGAAAATGCTAAGAAGTTGGAGTTCAAAGTCTTGTACCCAGGAATCAAAAGTCCCAGTAAGCAATCCCAGAGAAATGAAATCCCTGACAAAGCTGATGTGGACACCCCAGTCCCTCACTCTGGGCCCAGGCCCCTTCTCCAGCCCCTCCATTTCTTCTCCAGCCCCTATTCTTACCCATTAATGCCATGTAGGCATCACACCCATCAGAGTCTATCAGAGTGAATCCTGATTTTTTTCCCCTGGGAATACTGCTTTGTCTCTGTGAAAGACCCCCAAACCGGGCACCTTATAAATATCCGAATCAGACAGATTTTAAGAGGAAATCGGGGAAAGGAAGGAGCAGGCCGAGAGGAGTCCCTGAGGCCCGCCTAGCGCAGGAGGGGGTCCGAGGCCGGGGTGGGTGGCTCCCGTGCACTCATTTCCCAGGGGCGCCCCCCAGGCGCTGGAGCTGTCCCCCGCAGCCCCTGTGAGCCCCTGGTAGGACGACGGGCCCCCCGCAGGCCTGAGCCCAGGGACTGAGTCCGCGACCGGAAATGCCCCCCCGGACCGCGCCCCCCTTTCCTGCCGCCCTCTCCCCCGGGCCGGGCCGCAGGCCCCGGATCCCCGGGCTCGCGTGGCCGCCGCAGCCGGCAGGGGCGGCCCGTCGGCGGCCGCGGTCCTCGGCCCGCGCTGCGGTCCCTCCAACTCTCGGCGCTGCGGAGCCAAGGCGCACACAAAAGGAAGGGGCGCGCTGCCAGCGACGCCCCCGCCAATCGCCTCGAACCCCATCGCGGGAACCGGCAAAGCATCCGCGCACCCCAAAGCTCCGGACGCCCAGGAGAGAGCCCCCACGCAAGAAATTCCAAGACACCCCTCGGGGGGTTGCAGAGGCAGCCAAATCTCCCAGCGGCAGGTGCCCCCGACCGCACAATAACTTTGAAACTTTGGGGCAGGGCACGGGGGCCGGGAGGGGGAGCCCCAAAAAGAAGGAAAGGGGGGTTGGGGGATTATTTATTTTTGCAAAATGCACTCTCCGGGTGTCCCCGCACAGCTCCGGCCTGGCCAGGGCTTTCCGCACCTCCTCCCAGCCCGGCGCGGCCCCCGGGCGCCCCGAGCCCTCCAGCGCCGGCCGCCGGTTCGCGGTCGGGCCCCGGCCTCTGCCCCGCGGGGCTCGGGCCGCGCGCAGCACTCACTCACCTCGGCCGGGCTGCGCTCCCCGCGGGCCTGCGCCGAGCCCGATAAATGGTATGCTATGACTAGAGGTATGATTACGTTATTATTATTAGTAATAATAAGAGTAAATGCTATTTAATTACGGGCGGCAGCATCCTGCTCCCGGCGCCGCCGCCCCGGCAGCTCCGTCCATGTGGCTCCGGAGAGCTTTACTTTCATTTCCAGCCCCCTCGGCCGGCCGCTCGCGGCAGCACCCGCTGGAGGCACGGTCTCCCTGCAGTTCTTCCTCCTCGGGTCCTAGAGCGCGGCTCCCCTCGCCGGGCGCCGGGGGTGGGCGGCGCGGGCTGAGCACCTGGGGGCGGAGGGGGCGGGGAAGTCCCCCTTCCCCTTGGAAAGCTCATGCCTGGAATTCACCTTTATCTTCTTTGAAAGTGTCCTTCCCTCTTGGGGCTTTTCTTTTGGCAATTCTGCATTTCTGGGCTGATGCTGTTCTAACTCAGCGCCCCCGCCCTTCCTCATGTGTGTAAAGAGCCCCCGGGGTTTCCAGATGCTTTCAGTGAAGGCTCCCCAAAACCCTAGATGCCTTGTGCCCTTTTCAAGGATGAGGACCAAAGGCTCAGAGAGGAATCAGGACCTCCCTCGACTGTTGCTGTATGTATGGGATCTTTCCCGAAGGGATTTGAGGCTGCTTAGAAGACCCAGAAGGTAAGGGGAGATCACCAAAGGAGAAACCGGCTGTCAGCATCCCTGGCACTGACACAGAGCTGGCCAGGTTCAGGTTGGATTTGAATCCAGAGCTTCGGATTCCAAATACGGTGTCATCCCACCCTACCACCACCTGCCCCGTGGATTCCTGAGAGTTCTCTACCCTCTTCATTTTACATGCACACACACACATATGTATGTATATGTGTATGTAGGTACATATATATGTGTGTGTATATATATATTAATTTATTTATTGAAGATTAGCTGTGAGATTTGTAAAGATTTTATCTTTACAAATGTTATCGTTTCCACATTTGTGCCAGAAAATCTTAGGGACTGGAGATGCATCGCTGAGATAAATTTTAAACACGCTGTGGTAAATGCTAGGAGGGACCAGAAACTGGCACAGTTTGCCTATTTAAATCTCACAATAATCCTGGGAGATTGGTTTTAGCATGCCTGTTTTACAAATGGAAAACTGAGGTTCGGAGATTAAGCGACTTGTCCAAGGTGGCAGTTCTGACTCCAGAGCTTGTATGCTTTACATGGCCTCTCACACTTTTCACTATCTACCATAAGGGAGCCTTGAAAGAGGGATAAAAAGCACCTGCACCGCTGGAATTTCTCAAACTCTTCCTTCTGTGGGTGCCATCTCTCCCCTCACTACTCTAAGATTAATAAACAAAAAGGCAGCCTCTGGCATAAAGATGGTGGACATTTATGTCCAGAAACGAAAAGCAGAGTCCAGTGGCCCTCTGACTCACTGCGAGGAGGGCCTTGTTTAAAATGAAAACCTTTAACCCCTCCCACCACCTCAGAGATTTTTTTTTTTTTTTTTTTTTTTGCCACCCTGCGGTTTGCAGGCTCTCAGTTCCCCAACCAGGGATTGAACCCAGGCCACGGCAGTGAAAGCCCAGAATCCTAGCCACTAAGCCACCAGGGAACTCCCAGAGATTCTGATTTAGTATTTCTGACAAGCACGGCTAGGTCACCTGTAATAGTCCCAAGATTGTGGGCTAAAGACATACGCAGGATGAGCCTGGCAATTTAGGGAGACTGGGTGGTACGGTGGGGCTGTCACTGAGGCAGCATGAGAAAGACCAAGGTCTGTTGGAGTCCCAGCTCTGCCACTTGCTAGCTGTGTGACCCCAGGCAATCTTGCAGCATTAGTCTCCTCACTGGTAAAATAAGGATAAGAAAACCTAATCAACATAAATTTTGTTTCAAGGGCTACAATTAAATAATAGCTGTAAAGCATATAGTATAGTGCCTAGCCCACGGGGATGAATAAATGTTCGTTTCCATACCTCCTGTACAATTTATAGTGAAACACTCATGACAATTTATCAGATTAGGTTCCATTGTTATTATCACTCCCATTTTATGGGTGAAGCTGTTGAGGCCAGTTGGACTACTGCATCTTGCCTCAGATGAACTAGCTGGTAAATGGTGTGGTGATTCCACCATCCCAGGCTGCCAGTGGAATAACACATATCCTTAAAAAAGGACTGGAGGGACTTCCCTGGTGGTCCAGTGGCTAAGGCTTCACGCTCCCAGTGCAGGGGGCCTGAGTTCAATCCCTGGTCAGGGAACCAGATCCCACATGCTGAAACAAAAAAAAAAAAAAAAAAATAGAAATGAGGACTGTCCATCATTTAAGGTGGATTCAGCTGGACACCAGCCCTCCCCTCTGCCACTTTCATCTCTTGAATTTGGTATCAACTAGTTAAACTATCTGAGCTGCCTGAGATGGTAAATGGGCCCTTACAAGACCCCAACCAGAGGTGGTGGTACTTTGGAGAGAAAGGCCCCAAAGGTGGCACCAACAGGTTGCCCTGTGTCCCCACATTAAAGCTGAAATAGCAGTAACAGCCACCACTTTTTATTTACTTATGAGTCAAGCACTTTGCACATGTTGATTCTCTTACCCTCCCCAAAACCCTGTAAGGTAGGGATTGTTTTTACCTGTTTCAGGGTGAAGAAACAGACACAAAGCAGTTAACTGACTAAGAAAGAGGTAGAGAAAGAATTCAGTCCCAAGCCCATCCAGCTGTAAGACCACAGCATCGTGATGTGGATATCTTAAATCTGGATGCGTCACTGGTTACCCCCAAGAGCCTGTCACAGGAGCGGGTCGCTGGAGAATGGGAGGTGGACACTCATGCTCTGACCTTTGAGGAACTGACAGGTACATCATTCAGTTATCCCTTCTCCAGCGAGCACCTCCTGCTCCAAGCTTAGGCCTGCCATGTCTTGGACCCCAGAGGCGCCTTCTTATCACCTGGGAAGAGCCTGAGTGCATGGCAGTCTTAACTGCAACCATGTATAGTGTTCATTCACTCATTCAAAAACATTCATTGCCAGGCCCCACGCTAGGTCCTGGGACTGCAAATAAACCCCTTTCCCCACAGCTCCAGCACAGTCCCAGGTCCCAGCCCTCCAGCAAGGCGTCTTGGGGTTTAGGGAAAGACCTTGCAGATAAAATGCACCACTTTAGGCTCAGGTTGGGGATAATGAGTACTTTCCCCATAGGGTTACTAAGAGGATTAAGTGAGTTCCTGCATGCAAAGCATTGATAAATGTGTGATTAAATAAATAATAAATAAATAATGCATTCTTCTGGGAAACAGTCCATAGAATTCAGATTCTCAAAGGTAAAGGTGATTTTAAAAAAAAGAGAGGGGTGGACCCATAAGCCTAGAAGCTGAGATAGGTTATAATACAGTGGTTGAAATGCAGGTGATAAAACACAGTCATATTTGTCCCCAATATGCTTGAAAATGTTCAAGCATACAGAAGATTTTTTTTTAGAGGAAAGCACATTTATTTATTTATTTATTTATTTATTTATTATTTATTTATTTATTTTTGGCTGCAGTGGATCTTCACTGCGGTGCGCGGGCTTCTCTCTAGTTGTGGCACGTAGGTTCTCTCTCCTCTAGTTGTGGCGCGCGGACTCCAGGCATGTGGGCTCTGTAGTTTGTGGCACACGGGCTCTCTCATTGAGGTGCGCGGGCTTAGTTGCCCCTCGGCATGTGGGATCTTAGTTCCCTGACCAGGGATTGAACCCGCGTCCCCTGAATTAAAAGGCGGATTCTTTACCCCTGGACCACCAGGGAAGTGTGGTGGTCCGAACGCGGGTTGGAAAAGAATTTCCAGACACAAGGCAGAATGTAAAGAAGATAGAATTTATTAGCGGGAAGGGTCTCTGCCAGAACAGCGGGCCGACTTCCTAGTAGTCTGGGAGAGTGGAGCCCGAACACATGCTATTGATCAGTTTTTATAGCCAGAAAACAAAGGAATGGTCCAAGGTGTAATTTTGTTTACTGATTGGTCGAGGCACATACACCTTCCTTCTATAGGGTAAGAGTGGGACAGGGCAGATGCCTTTCCTTATTTGGGACAGGTCCCGTTGCCCAGGTGGGCTCGGGAATTTCATAACCATCGCAACATGGTGGTGGGGAGGGCGATTGATTAAGAATCCGGTAGGGAGTGTAATGCTGACACTTTATCAGGCAGGTCGTCCTCTGTCCTTGAAGCACCATTGTCCTTGGAGCACCACATTCCCCCCTCTCTTTATTTATAGGGCCAATTCCTTGGCCCTAATGGATACCCTGCTCATGTCTACCCAACTGCCTAATTCCCTCTCAGGCGTTCGGGAACCCTTTGTGAGGAGAAGGGGCGACAAACTCTGGCTGCTTCCTGCTGAGCGGGGGCATCGTGGGGCCCTGGGTTCCCGTTGCCTGCTCTCTGTCAGGGTGTATCTAGGGAGGAGTGCGGGCCCCATGGAAAGTGATGGCAGCTTGTTCAAGAGTTGTACAAGTGTTGTCTGGCCGGTATTCTTGTTGCATCACCATTTGGAGGTTTATTTGTTGTATTCTGGAAGAGACAAACTTAACAAGGAGGTTAAAAATACATGGCCCGAAGATTAGTAGAAGTAGAAAGGCTACTATAGGACCTAGGAAAGGGGTTAGCCAAGAGAACCAGGACCAGATATTAGTCTTGAAGTCCCACCAGTCGAGTCCCCCTGAGACTCCTTCCCTGTAGAATCCATTAGCTCTTTCAATAATGGCTCGAAGATTGGTCTGGACCTTGCCCGATTGGCTGACAAAAAACAGCAATCCTCCTTTAACGTTGCACAGGTCCCTCCTTGATTAGCTGTTAGGAGGTCCAGAGCTCTTCTATTTTGTAAAACCACTCCTGCTAGAGAATTTTTTTGTTCTTGTAGAGTGTTAATTTGAGCTGCTAGGCAGGCAGTCTGTTGTGTGAGTGCAAGAGAGAGCTATCGGGCAATGGAGGTACCTCCAGGGGAACTTGGTGGAGGATATGGGGTGGGATTTTAGCTAGAGTAGGCTTTGCAGTGGCTATTAAAGCCATATTTACCGGCGTAAATGATAAAGTAGCTTTAAGTTTTGTTAAAAGGTCCCGGCCTAACAGGGGTATTGGACAGGCCAGGAGAACTAGGAAAGAATGGGTGAATAGAGTATTCTCAAGGGAACAGGATAAGGGAGGTGTAAAATGGCCATATGAGGGCTTTCCGTCTACTCCCATTAAGAGGATTGAGGAACAGCAAGTGGGACCAGAGAAGGAGGTCAGGGCCAAGTAGCCCCTGTGTCAGTTAGACAGGTTATAGTAGCCCCTGCCACATCCAGGGTTACCCGGGGCTCCTCCGGTCTTATGGGGAACATAGGCGCCTATAGATTGAGCCTTGCGCACCTTCAGTCATCCGCATCCAGGAGCCCCAGATCTAGAGCACAATCCGGTTCTCGCTCCTGATAGTCAATTACCACCGACAGGGGCAATTGGCCTTGACCTTGGCCCAGGGGGCTGGGACCCGAAATGCCCCGAGTGTTGGGTGGTTGTGGCGTTGGCCTCCCCGCTTGAGGGCGGCAGGGACAACTCCTCTTCCAGTGGCCCTTTGGGCGACAGTAAGGGCACGGGGGATCGGGTGGTGGGGTGCGGCCGTTCCTGACACTGTGCCCCTGCTGACCCCACTGGTAGCAGCTCAGCGATGGTTTCTGAGACGGGAGAGGGGCTCCCACGGGTCTGTTTTGGGAGGGACTGAGCAATGGCAAGAGCCATATACTGAACATGTCGTTTTAACTTTTCTTCCTCTCTTAGTTCTCGTCTGTTCCCAGAAGCCTCCTCCCTATTGTTAAAGACCTTAAAGGCCTCGTCAAGTAGAACAGGAAATGGGGTCTGTGGCCCTTGCTCTAGTTTCTGTAATTTCTGTCTTATGCTTGGGGATGCCTGGCTTATAAAGTGTACTGCAAGTATAGCCTGACCCTTAGGCGTCTCAGGGTCTTGGTTGGTGTATTTCCTCATAGCCTCTGCTCATTGGGCCTGAAAAAGGGCCGGATTCTCAGGGCGTTCCTGTGTAACTTCTCTGAGTTTATTATAATTGACAGGTTTGATGATTGCCTTTTTCATACCTTCTAGTAGACAGGTAATTTCTCCTAGTGAGCCCTCCTGCTGGCCCATTTTCATTTGCCTGGTGTCTCCATCCTGGGTCTGCCCTTGGGACTGCCTCTGCCCCCGCTCGGTTCTCATTAGGATTTCGGGCGTGTGCCTTATCTGCCCAGGCCTGAGCCACAGCCTCGATCCTGGCCTTTTCTTCATGATGCAGCAGGTAGTTAGGACCACATGAATATCTGGCCAGTTTAAGTCAAAGGCTATAGTTAGGGCCTGGAATTCCCTGATGAAGGTGGAGGGGTCCTGGCTGAAGGAGCCCAGTTTCCCGTGGATATGAGAGAGATCAGACATGGGGAAGGGGACATGAACCCTGATAGTACCTAGGTCTCTGTTAGAGACCTCTCGTAGGGGAAGCATATCGGGACTCAATGCTGAGCTTTGGGCTGCTCGTGACCGAGTGTGGGGAGCGGAGGGAAGGTCTGCTTCTGGGTACGGAGGTAGGGGTTGGGGAGAAGGTTGAGGAGGAGGCAGGTGAGACCAGGGACAAGAAGGCTCATCCAGGATACCTGGTGGAGGGGGAGATGGGGAGGGACGAGGTAGTGAAGCTGAAGGAGGAGGGCGGGAGGATGAGGCATTAAAGCGGCAACGGAGAGACACATGCAATGGAGAGACACGTGCAATGGAGAGACACGTGCAGTGGAGAGACACGTGCAATGGAGAGACACGTGCAATGGAGAGACACGTGCAATGGAGAGACACGTGCGACAGGAGTCCCTCAGGCTCGGATTCTGACCGTGGGCCGTGAAGGCCAGCACGTACGGAACCTTGGAATCCTCTCCTAGTTTCCAACAGTAGAGATCAAGTTGGAGGACTGTGTTGTAATTTAGGGTCCCATTAAGAGGCCATTGTTCTTGGTCCCTCAGTTTGTACTGGGGCCAAGCCGTGTTACAAAAGGAAATGAGCCTCCTCTTCTTGAGATTGTCTGGGTCAAATTCCTTCCAATTCCTGAGAATACAACCAAGAGGTGAGTCTAAGGGAATAGACATCCCTGAACCCATTCTTAGCCTCAGTGCGACTAAGGCACCAATGACCAGAGAGGGGAATTCCCGGAAACCAGCTGGGAATTGACTCACTGATAGAATATTCTCATGGATGGGAAGGAGCTCTCCCAGGACAATCTAGAGGCAGTAAGGTCCTTTGGAGTCAGTCCGAGCTGAGGAGAAAGAAGCAGAAGAGACAGAAAAGAGGACTGAGGATTCCGCCTTCTAACCCTACCGAGGAGGCGGTGGCCAAGGGACTGTGGGCTTTGTGCTTTGCTTCGTCCACGGTGTGCCTCGCATTGCACGGAAGTCGTCTTGACGGGGGCGCAGACGCTCTAATAGCCTGGTCTGTTCCGTGACCCCCTTATCCTTTCACGGGCGTCTTCAAGCGGCAGGTGCCCTGATGGCTTTTAAATGCCTGACCCGTGCCCGCACGGTACCAATCGGCCTAGTCCTCAGTCAGGAGGAAGACAGAGGGACCCTCACCAGTCTGGGCGGCAGTTACTGGGGTGAAGTGAGCCGTGGAGCCTTCGGAACACACCAGGATGTGGCCCTGGCCAGAGTTCCTCTGTTGCTTTCACGGCAGCTTGCCTGTTCACAGAGGGTCCCAAGGAATGAGGAGAGGAGGTGGGGGAGGAGATCCCCCCGGAGATGTCCCCGTACAGGCCACCAAAATGTCGTGGTCCGCACGTGGGTTGGAAAAGAATTTCCAGACACAAGGCAGAATGTAAAGAAGATAGAATTTATTAGTGGGAAGGGTCACTGCCAGAACAGCGGGCCGACGACTTCCTAGTAGTCTGGGAGAGTGGAGCCCGAAAATGTGCTATTGATCAGCTTTTATAGCCAGAAAACAAAGGAATGGTCCGAGGTGAAAATTTCATTGACTGATTGGTCGAGGCACCTATACCTTCCTTCTATAGGGTAAGAGTGGGACAGGGCAGATGCCTTTCCTTATTTGGGACAGGTCCCGTTGCCCAGGTGGGCTCAGGAATTTCGTAACCATCGCAACATGGTGGTGGGGATGGCGATTAAGAGTCCGGTAGGGGGTGTAACGCTGACACTTTTTCAGGCAGGGTCATCCTATGTCCCTGAAGCACCATTGTCCTTGGAGCACCACAGGAAGTCCCTCAAGCATACAGAAAATTGAAAGAACTGTATAGCTCTATATTATGCTACATTTGTTAAGATTTTGCTGTATTTGCTTTATCATATATTTATCCTTCCATCCATCCATCCACTCATCAATCTACATAACGTTTTTGTTAAAAACGAAACAGGTAATTTTTAACTTTCTTCTTTATGCTCTTTTGCATTTGTACTAATTTTTAAAATTGCTGTCAGTTTTCATTTAAAAACTGAAATAATTTCCATTTTGGAACAAAAGAATTATTAAAAGGAAATATAATCTACCAAAAGGATTTGGTACCAGGAAACCCTTCATACACGTTAGGCCCAAATTTAAGCTCCTCCCCAGACACCATCCTTTTCCATCTTATTCAACACTGGATTCTGGAACAGTGCCTTGTACATAGTAGATAACTGTGGAGTGAATGAATTCTTTTAAGTATGGCTGTTTATCGAGGTTAAAAAAAATAGTTAAGGGAGCCCTGGGCTTGAACCCAGGGGGGAATGTGGTTTGAGTTATCTTTAACAGATGATGTAGCAACCCCCTCCCACCAGGGGAGGGGGCAGGCTCTCCAGCAATATGGGTAGGCCAGGCCCACCTGCCTCTCCCCCAGGGCCCAAGGCCAGCATCCAGTTGGATCTTGGGACTTTCTCTCTACATTCCTCACGTGTCTGACATAGTTCGGGCATTTGTTTTTGATCTGACTAAATGGCAAGTCTGCAGCCTTGGTAGCTCTACAGGAAACCAGAATAAATATCGTTTATTCCATTTACAATTGGCAATTAAGTTTGTTTTCAGGCACAAGAATGGAATTTAAAACACTCAGTTAAAGTAAACCAAACTAATCAGATGCAGTCTGCTTTTCTCTTCAAAACATTAAAAGAAAGAAAGAAGAAAGGAAGGAAGGAAGAAAGAAAGAAAACAATAAAAACCGCTGCACAATAGAGAGAGAAAGGTCTGGAATATCCACTCTCCCCTTATTCTCACGTCACACTCACAAACTGACTTGTTTTGCATGTGTATTGAAAAGAACCCCAGAGATCTGGTTCTGCTATCTCTTGTCTAAATTACTGTGTAATTCGGACAGGTTACTTGACCTCTCTGGGCTTCAGTTCTCCATCTGTTGAAAAGAGGAGAGGGGTGGCCTAAGATGGTTCTATCTGTCTGTCAAAAGCTTTGATTTCATTTCTCGAGGCCAGGCAAACAGACTAGCTCTCAGGTGGTAACTTGAGAGAGAGTTGGAGAAAGGAAGGGAGAGAGAGAAAGATGACGACAAACGTGTTGATTGGAAACACTGATGGTTCTGGACTCTTCAGACTCGCTGTGCAAACCCCCTTCTCCTTTTTTAAACCCTAGTCTCCCCATTTTAAAGGGGTTTGAGAGAGAATCTAGATTCAGGAGTAACAGAATCTCTTTGCTAAGGGCCTGGGTTTGTGATTTTTAGCTTTGAATGTGAACACCTGCAGGCAGAACACCTACACGCCGGTTCTCCACAAGCCCCACTGGACCCCTGTTACCTCCTATTACTTCCCGGGGCTTTGAAAGCCATTGAGTTTCTGCTAAGAATTCCCTTGCAGTTGTGAAAACCTTATGATCCATCACCCGGAGGAGGAGGAAGGGACGCTCGCCTAAGATGTTCTGCTGCCCACCTCTCTCTTCCCTTTGGGAGGTCTCCATCAGAGAAACGTCTCAGAGGGTAAAACTGGAAAAGGGAGGGGCTGAGGATCACCCCGAGGAAAATTCAGACTGATTTGATCAGTCCTAGCTGGAATCAGCACAGGAATAGCATCAGGCCTAAGTGGAAGCTTTTCAGCCTTCTCAGATGATGATTCATTTTAAGGAAACATCCCGTGACCCTGACTGGAATCCAGTTCAAATGAGGAAACCTGAAGCATCTATGATAGGCCAGGCCCCAAGACGAGGCTGCTCACATAGAAACAGTACCTGCCCAGAGGCTCTCCAGGAAGCTGCCAAGAGGGCTGTTAACTCTGTGAGAAAGCTCTCAGACCGACTGCTCTGGGGGCTTGCAGCTTGCTATGGGCCCCAGAGGAAGGTGACTCATTCTGGCTGGAGTCGAGCAGGAAATCCTCCTGGAGGAGGTGGCATTTGATGCGGGCCTTGCAGGCAGAGAAGGAGAGGGAGGGTGGAAAGAGGATCCACATCTCAGTAGTTGTGTGAACCAGGGTCTGGAGCTTCAGTTTTCTCACCTCTGCTGGGAAGGGTGGCAATGAGGCCCACTTCCTTTGTAAAGATTAAATTAGTTGTATGTGGAAGGATCTGGCGCATAATATATTTAACCCTGAATTGCAGGTAAAGCAAAGCATGTGTGTGGGCTGAGTTGTGAGAGGTAACTTTGGAAAAGAAAGCTGCATATGTTGAGGGTGATTATGTCTGGGAGCTAGAGTTTCTTGGGTAATGTTTACCTTTCTCTTTAGCCTGTTCTGTGTTGCTTGAAGTGTTTATAATGAACACATGTTATTTACATAATGGTTAAAAAGTTCTTTGTGAAAAGAAAAAAAGAAAAGCTATTTGTGTTCTGTTACTTTAAAAAATTTGAACCTAGAGAAAAGTGGCAAAAATGTTCAAAGAACTTCCAGAGACCCTTCGCCCAGACTTACTTATTTTATTCATTTATTTTTTAATTTTTGGCTGCGTTGGGTCTTAGTTGCAGTATGCGGGATCTTCATTGCGGAATGTGGGATCTTTTGTTGCAGCGTGTGGGCTCTTCCTTGTGGCTCAGGGGCTTCTCTCTAGTTGTGGCGTGTGGGTTTTCTCTCCCTACTTGTGGCGCGCGGGCTCCAGAGCACGTGGACTCTAGTTTGTGGCATGTGGGCTCTCTAGTTGAGGTGCACAGGCTCCGTAGTTGTGGCACACGGGCTTAGTTGCCCCATGGCATGTGTGACCTTAGATCCCCGACCAGGGATCGAACCCCCGTCCCCTGCATTGGAAGGAGGATTCTTTACCACTGGACCACCAGGGAAGTCCCCAGATTTACTTATTGTTAACATTTTGCCACATTTGCAGTCTCTTGCCATATATGTATGTGTGTATATATATGTATATACACATTTTTTGGAGCCATTTGAGAGTAGGTTGCAGACATCATGCCCCGAATTATTTCAGCATATATTTCCCAAGAACAAGGGCAGTCTCTTACATAACCCAGTACAAATAAAAACAAAAAAAAAACAGGGACTTCCCCGGTAGCGCAGTGATCAAGAATCCGCCTGACAATTCAGGGTACACGGGTTCAAGCCCTGGTCCGGGAAGATCCCACATGCCGTGGAGCAACTAAGCCCGTGTGCCACAACTACTGAGCCCACGTGCTGCAACTACTGAAGCCTGTGCGCCTAGAGCCCGTGCTCCACAACAAGAGAAGCCACCGCAATGAGAAGCCTGCACACCACAAGGAAGAGTAGACCCCACTCGCCACAACTAGAGAAAGCCTGCGCGCAGCAACGAAGACCCAACACAGCCAAAAAAAAAAAAAAAAAATCAACAAGTCTAACGTGGATACAATGCTATGATCTAACACACAAATTTTGCTGTCTCAATATTGCCCTTTATAGTAATTCCCCCCATCCCCACCCCCAAGATCCTATCCAGGACCACGTATTGCATTTAATCGTCGTGTCTTTTTAGTCTCCTTTAATCTGCCAGTTCCTTAGCTTTTCTTTGTCTCTCATGACACAAACATTTTTGGAAGAGCACAGACACGTTATTCTGTAGCATGTCCCTCAGTTGGGTATGTCTGATGTTTCCTCACGATTAATTTTATGCGTTGCTGAATGGATGGTGATGCTGTGTCCTTCTCAGCACATCACTGCGGGAGGTGTGCGATGGATGTCAGTTTGTCCCGTTATTGACGTTAATGTGGACCACTTAGTTAAGGTGGTGTGGCAGTTTTACTATAGAGTTACTATTTCCCCCCTTTCCCCCCTTTTTAATTCTCAAGTAATTTGTGGCTATTTATGTGAAATCCTCGAACGTTCTTCCAATTTCATGGGACAAAATAGGCGAGGCTTTCCCTTTAGGAAATGGACACCTAGTTCTTGCCGAATAGATCCAGCAGCTTCGGCAGTACCACCCTTTGTCAATAAAGTTACGTGAACGTGAACCTTTCCGGAAGGGCTAAGGCGGTCGGGACGCAAGGCATTTAGGGAACTGTAGTCGCCCTAAGCGCTCGCGGCTAAACACCGCCCAGTGGCCTCCCAGAGAAAGAACCAGAAGCCGAAAAGGGAGGGCAATGAGGGACGAGCGGAGGCGCTCTAGGACGCGGTGCATCACGGGAGTGGTAGTTCAAGCGCGCGGTCCTTCGGCGTCCTGCCGCGCCCCGCGCCGGAGAACTGGACTGTCATACCCGATAGGCCACGCGCGCGAGGGAAGGGGAAGCCGGCCTTGGCCTCCAACAAATCAAATCGAAGGAAAGAAACTGCCGGCTTTCAAAATCCTCCTCCTCCGCCATCATCTGCCGCCGTGCGGGGAGCAGGTGGTGGTGGAGGCTCGAGCGGCGAGAACTGCTCGGAGAGCTGACGGACAAGTGGGCTGGGCATCGGGGACGCTGGACTGGAGGCGGCGACCCCCACCTGAGCGGACCCGGACCCTAAATCAGTCCTCGCCCCGCCGGACGGACGTGCGCGCTCCGGTCGCCCCACGCGGCGGCGCCGCCTGTTTACGGTAGGGTCGGGGTCCCTTTCCTTTCCTTGTCACCTGCCTGGGATGGGGGCGGGGGGCGGCGCGGCCCTGGAACTGGACGAGGAAGGTGTGGTGCCCCCGAGCACTCTGTGCGTGCCCCCTCCGCCTTCTCCCCTGTGCCCTCGATGGCAGAGCGCGATGGGGGTGGGAGTGAGGGAGTTGGGGGGCGTTGGCCCTTTTCACAAGTGGGGAGACTGAGGCTTAGAGAGGGCGTCAGGCCCACCCTGGCCGCCCAGCCCGCAGCTGCCAGCAGTGGCGTCTCCTGTTAGCGTCGGTGTCATCTGGGGGCGGTGCGCGTCTGCCTGGGATCCGGGATGGGGCTCCCGTGCAGCGCGGCTGTCATTTGCGGCTCGAACTCGCGCGTCGCTCCCCCGCTGCCGCCTCCCAATAGGCCCACACCCGCGGAGGGCCTGGGCTGGCGCCGCAGCCCCTGGACCGGCGTGAGTCTGCTGACGCTTGGCAGGAGCCGTGGATGTGCACCTAGGAAAATCTGCGACGCTCCTGCGCGGAAGGGAGAGGAGTGTGTGTAATTACCGTTTGTCTGTGCTTTGCCGGTGGTCCTTTGCAGACCTTAGACCAATCAGTTCACCACTGTGTGCTCCAATTTCCTAGTCTTTATAGTGGATGGTGTGTGTGTGTGTGTGTGTGTGTGTGTGTGTGTGTGTGTACCGGACTGAGAAATGGGCCCTCTTTCAGCTGAGAAGTTTTGTGTTTCCATTCCATCTGGAGGCCTCACCACCATTTTTCTAGCCTTAAATTGTTCCATTCCATAACTCAAGTCGGGGGGGGGGTGTTGAGGCTATTTTATATTCAGTTTCATCCCCTCATTCATTGTTGGAGCAGCTTCCAAATGCCCTGCCTCATGCAGCAGATAGAGTGATCCTGTCAAAACATATGTCAGATCACGGTCTCTCTTCTGCTAGAAACCCTCCAATGGCTCTCTTTGTCACTCAGAGTAAAAGCCACAGTTCTTAAAATGGCCTTTGTGACTCGGGCCTCTTGTTGATTCTCTTTCCTCATCTCTTACCTCTTTTCTCCCTCCCTCTCTGTACTCCAGCTCCGCTGGCCTCCTTGCACTTCCTCTAATCACCCCTCTTCCCCCACAAGAACCTTTGCATTTGCTGCTTCCTTTGTAAGAATGCTCTTCCCCCAGTTATCTGCATGACCCAATCCCTGATATCCTTCAAGTCTTTGGTTTTTTTATTAATAATACCTTCTCTAACCATTCTATTTTAGATGGCAGCCCCCCCCCCCAAATAAAACAACAAAACTCCTTACCCCTTTCCCTGTTTATTTTTTTCTTATCACTATCTGAGACACTACATATCCTCGTTCTTCCCTAATTACCTGTCATTCCTCTTTGGGGAAATGTAGTGATGCTTTCTGCCAGTCTGCTGAACTCCAGTCTGCTGAACTCCAGGCTGGAAGCTCCTTTTTTCAGCAGCTCCGTCCTTCGTCTGTTGTGATGGTGGCTGTTGTGATGTAGGGACTTCTGGTCTCCTAGGAACCCCTGAAGTCTGGCCACCATGGGCTGCCCAGTCTCCTGGCCAAGGCTGAAACCAGACGTGCAGTGGGCTGACCCTTGTGCCCCACCCCCAGAGTCATGCCACCGTAGGTGGTGGGGCATTCTTTGGGATGGATGTCCTGTTTGAGGAATGGGACTCTCAAACAGAGAGCAGCCAAGATGGTCAGGCAGCTGTGTGTGCTTTGGGTAGACTCTTTGTAGCCATCAGACTGGGACTTGACTGCCATTCACTGGGGACCCAGGAAATAGTCAACTCACATGGCTTTGCTTGGTGTCCCAGCTGGGGCAGTTGGGCAGAGGAGGACTTGTAGTGAGATGGTAACTCTTCAGAGGCTGAAACCTCCACCTTTTTAGAACTGTTCCTTCCCAAATGCTGTTTTCATTTCTCCCAGTGGTTTAGTGCTTGGGATTTCCTTAGCAGGGGGAGGTGGGGTCAGGTAGCTGAAAAGGCTGATGTCCTACCCTGCCCTCCCCAACCCCGGAGGCACCCGGAGAATCCTCTCTCTTAATGAACTTTGACCTCCTCAGGTTGCAGATTTCCAGGGGAGCCCACCAGCGTGGCCAGCATGGCCTCTGAAGACATTGCCAAGCTGGCAGAGACGCTAGCCAAAACCCAGGTGGCCGGGGGACTGCTGAGTTTCAAGGGCAAGAGCCTCAAACTCAACACTGCAGAAGATGGTGAGTTCCCATGCGGACTGGCCCAGCGAGTGAGCGCTTACTGTTCCCACTTGTCAGGCCGGTTTAGCTTCATTATCACACGATTTGTCCTAGCACAGTGAGGCTCAAAGGTGATTTGCCCATGAGCACAGGTGGGCATCCCTGCTGGTGACAGCTCGGGCTGGCAAGGTGGGAAGGGCCCCTTTATCTCTTGGAGGGGATGGTAGGCAATGAGGGACCACAGTTAGCGGCAGTCCCAAGATACAGCCCTGACTTCTTACTTCAGATCCAGCCCCACCTTCACCCCCATGATCCAGAGCTGGTCTGGGAATAGTTGTTACCTTCCCCAGAGCTGAGGCCCTCGTGGAGCTGCATTAAAACAACCATCCAGGCCCTCTTGGGAGGTCTAGTCCATGCAGCTGAATGGCCCTGGGAGAGGGGTGGATGCTCCTGACGGTGAACAGGCATGAGGACTGGAGAGAACTAGGAACCGGCAGGCAGACCCTGTCTTACCATCCCCGGCCCAGGCATGGCTGACGCTGATCAACCCTGAATCCCCTGGCATCTGGAAGTAAAGGCACCTACGTCAGTACTTGTAAGGCCTCTTGAGGTTCTGGCCCAACCAGGGAAACTGGTCTGGACTTGCCTGGTTGTCATGGTGTGCAGTCAGTGTACCTGGGAGGTACCATGGTGTACCTCCCCTCTGCCAGGTCAGAGACTGCTTGAGTCCTTGGGTTGCTGGAAGTGTGGTGATGCACATTCCTAATGTCTCTGTAGGGCCTTAAAATTTAGAGTTTCTCCCTGTGCTTTGTCACTCTTGATCCTTGCATCATCCCTGAGGGAGGGAGGTAAAAATGTTGCCATTTTATAAATAAGGAGAAAAGGACTTGGGAGACTTCAGTAACTTACCCAAGGTCATACAGCTGGTAAATAGCAGAGCTGGGATTTTATCAGAGGTCCAGCCGAATCCCTGTTCTGGTGTTTCTCAGCAGATGTTCAGCTCAGCTCAGTAAACATGAATTTGCTATTAAATGCTAGTCATTAACACTATGTCAGGCAGTCTTAAGTGCCATACAAAGAGTATCTCAATTTATCTCCCCCAAAAGGCCTTGAGGTAGGTTTCATCCCATATTGCAGATTGGGAAATTGAGGCTTAGGGAGGTGATGTGACATTCCTAAGGCCCAGCTAGAAGTAGTGGAGCTGGGAAGAAAATTCAAGTTTGTCTGGTCCTAAAATCCATGCACATAACCACTTCACTAGCTCAGGCTGGATGTGCTGCCTCCCCTTTTGGAGGTCATCAGGGATGGCCAGCTTATAGCCATGGCCTCTGAGGAGCTCCTTACCTGGAGTGACAATGAGGTACCCAGACAACTAACAGGAGAGAGAAGATGAAACATGCTCTGAGAGACATGAACAGAAAGCTCTGGGAAGTAAGGTCGAGGAAAGGGATCACTTTTAGCTTAGGAGGGCACAGGAAATCATTCCATGGAAGAGGTGGGTGTTTGAAGGAGAAAGGGCACTGCACGTGAGTTGGCCCAGGAGCTGAGACACATAGGGTGGGCTTGAGAGAAGAGAAGTCAGAATCTCATCGGGAGCCCAGGGCAGAGACCCTTGAATGCTGTACTGAGGTGCCTGGTGGCCTAATCGTGGGCCCAGAAAGGGCCTCTATCTGGGCTGGGAGTGAGCGGGTGAGGTCCGGGGAGGGCAGGGGCCTGTGAGGGGAGGCCGTGAAGCTGATGATTAGAACAAGGACCTTTTCTCTCCCTAGTAAGTCATTTAAGGACCAAAGAAAGGCCTTGCTGCCTTACATAGCAGAGTACTTGGAACTTGTTACTTTGTGAGGCAGTAGAGGCTGAAAAGACAGATCCCTTCCTTGCAGCCTCATGACAGTCGGTGGTTATTCAGGGATGGTTGGGGCCCATCCCCCACCTGTTTTTGAGTTTAAACAGAGTTATGGGTTGAATATCAAGTGAGAGGCAACTCAACTGTGACCCCCACCCTCTCCTATCCCTGCTCTTCCCGTTTTGGTGCTTTTCCTTCCACGCTCACTCTGTACTTGTGACTCTCCCCAGGCTAAACTTGTGGCAAGCGCAGTACCTTCGGATCTCTGTACCTGTGTCACTTACATGGCTCCCCTTGGGGCCCTGGCATCTCTGTTGCCTTCCTTCTAAGAACGGTATAAACATTCCCTTGAGCAGCCATCCTTTCTCCTGGTGACCTGGCCATTCCCTGGATGCTACAGGGACTCCCTTTTGGAGCAAATCTTCCAAAGGGCTGAGAGGCCATGCCAGCCCTTGCCCCGAGTGCCAGTTGCAGGGGAGGCCTGGGCACCTGGGGCTCTGGAATTGCAGCTCCAGAGAAGGGAGAGAGGTTCGGGGACTTCTCCGCCAGGGCCCTGCATAAAGTCCTTGGTTGTGCAGAAGCAAGGCTTTGGGGAGCAGCACGTAGGTTCAGTTTTGGAAAACCAGTCTGAAGCTCAGCTCTGCCGTTTTCCCTGAACTCCTGGGCAGAGTGGTTTCATTCCTTGGAGCCTCAGCTTTCCTTTCTAGAAAATGGGAGGCTCATACCTGTCCAGTCTTTCTTGTTGTGAAATGAGTGCTGGTCACTGCCGTCTGGCCGTGTGACCTTAGTAGGCATTTCCGTACCCTCTCTGTGTCTCAGTTCACTCAGCTGTAGACTAGACCTAACAGTAACTACCTTTAGATGTGGTGGTAGTGAGCAGAGGCAAAGCGAGTCCCTTTCTTCACAAACTCATGACCCAGTAAGGAAGATGGTATAACGATCAAGTCACGGGAGTTCCCTGGTTGGCCTCCTCGTTTTCACTGCTGAGGGCCTGGGTGGGTTCAACCCCTGGTCGGGGGAACTAAAAAAAAAAAAAAAAAAAGTAACCATTCAGATGAGTGTAAAATTGTAGCAGGCTGCACATGGGACATCAGAGGCTGTGAAGCCAGGTTGTTGGCAGGTAGCAAGGGTTTCTGAGGAGGTGCTGCTGCACGGGAGGCGAGGGGAGGGAGGCGCGTGCGGAGGCTTCTCAGGGAGCCCCTTATGGGCTGCAAGGCACAAGCTTTCCGACAGCCCTCCGGTTGTGTGTTCTCCTCTTCTCTCACACTCCTCTGTCTCTTCCCTACCACGTCACCCGCTCCATCCTGCCAGCCAGACTAGATGTGTCTTTCGTGTAACCTGCGTGCTTTTTTCAGATTGTAAAATTAATACATGCTCGTTATAGAATACAGAAGCATCGAAAGAAGGGAAAAAAACCGTATCTTCATTATAACACAGCCCAGGGATATAACTACTTTTAATTTTCATGCATTTTTTCTGGTCTTTTGTTTGTTTTCTAAACACGTAGCTGAGTTTCTCTTTTTTTTTTTTTTCCTTAAAATAATTGAGATCATAATTACAGATACTTTAAAAGCTGCTTTCTAACCTGATGCATTGAGAATATACTGAGCAGGTGCTGGAAAAACACAGATTCACTCAGAATCCCACCACCTGGAAATAACCCCTTTAACATTTGGTTTCTGGACCTCAGTGTGTGCGTGTGAGAGAGAATGCATACAACATTTAAAAGTGGGATCAGACCAAACACCACTGGATAACCTATTTTTTCACTCACCACTATAACATGATTATTTTCCAAGTCAGGTAATCAGCTGTGTCGCCATTCATAATGACGTCAGTGTAACTATTTATATCACGTATCCCAGTGAATTAACCTGTCCTCTGCTGATGGACATTTAGGTTGTATGGAATTTTTCGTCATAATGAAACAGGACAGTAGTGAGCACCCCACATGTGAGTCATTTCACCATGAAAGCATGTGTGCCATCGTGCCTGCTGGCCTCTGACTTGTGCCGTTTCCCTGCTTGGCCTGGTGTCCTCCCCTTCTTGGCAGGCTGCACACACACACAACCCACAAGGTGTCCCTGGCACCTCCTTCACCCAGACCAGCCAGTTCCTCTTTTCCCTTGGCTCCCAAGCCTTTCATACCTGCCTTGTTTTAACACGCATTAGGGAGGGATTTTCTGTGTAGCCATGTCCCCTGCTAGACCGTGAGCCTGTCCAGGTCTCCCTGGTGAGCCAGGGTCTGGCACCCAGTAGGTGCACCGTAGCCCTTGGAGTTGTGAGTGACGAGGTAGTCGCTGGGCCTCAGCTCCTGCCTCTGCCGTTCGTGGCTCCAGAAGTCTAAGGTTCTGTTTTTTTGGTCCTGGGCAGCCAAAGACGTGATTAAGGAGATTGAAGATTTTGACGGCTTAGAGGCCTTGCGCCTGGAGGGCAACACGGTGGGCGTGGAAGCAGCCAGGGTCATCGCCAAGGCCTTGGAGAAGAAGTCGGAGCTGAAGGTGAGGTCTGCAGGGCGAGTAGGCCCAGACTGGTTGGGGACAAGCCTCCGCTCTCAGCCCCACGGCCGATGCCTGTGTGCAGACCGTCCTGGGCCCCTGTGGGCGATCACCTCGGGCAGCTCCTCTTGCTCTGGCCTCCCCAGAACAGAGCACTGGCCGGGGCCCCTCTGCCTGTGTGGCGTGTCTGTTTGGGCCCTGCAGTAACAGACCCTGAGATGGTGTTAGGCGGGTAAGAGGTTTATTGGGTAACGTGTGAAAGATAAAGAGGAAGCCTCAGAGCTGGGCAGGGAGAGCCGTCGGCTGCCGATGCGGACCTGGCGCCTGGGAGGAGGACAGGAGCCTCGGGTTCGGAAGCTGTTCTGCCCAGCGGGGAGCTCCAGAGCGGGCTTGCCCCGTGGTGGAGTCTCACGTTGGGCAGAAGCGGCCAGGCCTCAGGTCAGATGCTGCGGTGGTTGGAACGCTGCTCGCTGGCGGCAGCCCGCTCACTGCCCCCCTCACGGCCGCGTGGCGAGTTCTTTCTTGAAGGTGCCCCTCCTTGGCCGACACAAAGATTCTTCTGTCCTGATGTGTCCCAAAGCGGGTTCCTCTGAACACCGGTCCTTCAGGAAGCTCTGTGAGAAAAGTGGGGTGTCGTGTGTTCGCTCCGTCAGGAGGCCGTTGCTGCTTGCTCCCCTTCGCGGGGATCCCAGTGTGTGTTAGCTTATCAAAGCCTCGGAAGAGCCATGAGGGAGAGAGACCTGCTTTCCAGGCTGGAAGTGGCTCTCTTTGTATGTACAAGGCTAGGCTGGTGCTGGGCTCTTCTACATGTGTCATTAACCCTCGAGGCGACTCAGGTCCATTTTGTGAGTTAAGGGAACTGAGGCTCAGGGGGGCTGAGGAAACAGCCCAGGATCTTGCCACTGGTCAGTGGCTGAGCCGTATTCCCGTTTCCAAGTCCGATGCGCCTTCCGTGGCACAGCTGTGCTTTCTGAAAGGGGAGGCGTACAGGGCCGGGGCCATGAGAGGAAACGGAGCGGATTTGTCCAGGGAGGGCCCCGAGCTCATTGTCAGAGTGACCCTTGATGTTTGTTTCCCTCGGGAAGATCACGGTCAGGTTAACGGACAGCCAAGGCAGGACTGTCTCTGCTCTCCTGCCCAGGGCCTCCTGTCCTGAGCATAAGCTGGGACATTTCCTATGAAAGAACTCGGCTCTCCTCAGTGACCTGTGAAGGACAGGAACGGAGGAGAGGTGGCCCGGGCATGGAGGCCGCAGCAGCTGAGCTTTGGCATCCAAGGACCTGGGTTCAAGCCCCAGCGCCACCACCTTATTTGCTGCGTTACGAGGCCTTGCACTGGACTCAGCTCTGAGACTGGGCTCCTTCACGCAAAGAAGCTTTTCCTCCCTGAGAGGTTGCCATGGTGGCCACATGCAGGCTCATGTAGTGAGAGAGCTTGAGCCGCGGGAATACCGCATGCACCTTGTCACCCTGTGTGGACCCAGGGCCTTGAATCGCCCCATGTGGTGTCTCAAGCCTGCTTCAGTGCTGGAAGGAGCCCAGGCTGGGAGCAGCGGCAGGGCCAGAGCTGCCCTTGACACCGGTGCTGTTCTGGCCACAGTACTGACGCGAGATAAGATGCTATTTCCACTCTTGCAGCACGTGCACAAGTTAGGTCTTGACAGATGAGGAAAGTGTGGCCCAGGGTCACACATCTCAGGATTGCAGCCCAGATACCAGCCCAGTCTCTTGACTGCTCTGCTGCCCACTTGGAGATCATTGAGGCCTAAAGCCTATTTCAAAGATAAGATACAAGGGGTCAGAGACAGGGAGTGGCAGGCCTGCATCAGCTAAGTCAGGACGAGAAGCCAGCCTTGTGCCCCAGAGCCCCATGCTGACCTCAGCCCATCAGAGTTGGGTTGGGGAAGCTTCAGGATGAGATGCCACTGTCTGTTGGGAGGGGCTCAGGCTGTGGCTACCTGTTCTGACCCTGCGCACCTGTGTGCAGGTGTAACTCACTGAGCAGACCCATATAGAATGCCTCTAGGTATGTTAGTGAATTTGCATTATTGGAGGATGTGAGAATTCTACTGCAAAAATCAACTTCTCTAGTACTTAAGGTTGGGTTTAGTTCATACATTTTAAGGACTGGGTTTCAGGGGAAAGTTGCTTGTCCTGCGTCCCATCATTTCCAGGTCTGGCCCAGGAAAGGCTAGAGCTGCCAGAGTTGACATTTTGGTGGACACAGCAACCAGAGTTAGAGGGTAGGGCTGTGTGCTTGGAGCCTCAACTCTGCTGGCCAGCATGAGACATGACCCAGTCACGTGGCCACTACCTTTGTGACATTTACCTAGTATTTCCTTTAAATCAGCTCACTTTGAAGTAATTTAAAAGCAAACATGATCCCTTCTATAACTGGAAAAGGGCATCCCTTACCATAAAGGAAATAAAAGAGTGTTATTAAATTCTAGTTTGAGGCCATTGCCATCCAAAGACTCTGAGCCTGAAGCCTGCTCTCCCTTCGTTAGAAAGGCAGATGAGCTGGAAGTGGGGAGGTGGGTGAGACCCACCAGCCCCAAACCGAGCCTTCCTTCTAGAGGTGGTCAGCAGGGTTGAAAAGAGACTTGAAAAGAGAGTAACTTCCGGGACTTCCCTGGTGGCGCAGTCATTAAGAATCCGCCTGCAAATGCAGGGGACACGGGTTCGATCCCTGGTCCAGGAAGACCCCACATGCTGCGAAGCAACTAAGCCCATGTGCCACAACTACTGAAGCCTGCACACCGCAACAAGAGAAGCCACCACGTTGAGAAGCCCACGCATCGCAACACAAGAAAAGCCCCCGCTCACCGCAACTAGAGAAAGCCCGCGCACAGCAACAAAGACCCAAAGCAGCCAAAAAAAAACAAAACAAAACATACATAAATTTAAAAAAAAAAGAAAAAGAGAGTAACTTCCTCACTGCTGGATCCTGTATTGTTTCCTTTCCTGTTCCTCCACCGCCCAAAATCATGTCGCTGTGGCCCACACAGTGTGGGAACCTAGCACTGGGGAGGAGCGCTGGGCCAGGAGTCTGGTGTCTTGGTCCTGGTCCTGCCACTGCCCTGCCAGGGGGCCTGGGGCCACTCCCTTCCCTCTCAGCCTGATTTCCCTCTTGGAGAACCAGAGGGTTGGACAGATGGCACGTTTTCCTGACACTTCTGCTGATTCCCCCATGGTCCTTAGGGGCTGCCAGGTCCTATCAGCTTCGGTCAGAGCTGGTCCCACTTTTCACCCAAATTCAGCAGTCTTGTTGTGCTCAGTAATCCAAGTCTGTGGAGACAAGGGGCTGCCCGAAGGCCACCTCCAAGGGTTTCAGCTAACTCTTTTCTTCCTCTTTCCAAAGCGATGCCACTGGAGCGACATGTTCACGGGGAGGCTGCGGTGTGAGATCCCACCTGCCCTGGTGAGTGAATGGGGCCTCTGCTCATGCCGTCGGCTGCAGGGACCCCTGTAGCACTTCCCAGGACTTTTTCTCACGGCCTCTTCTTTCCGGAGGCTGAGTGCCCTGTGGGTGCCTGAGATGCTGAAATGGCAGCCAGGCGAGCACAGCCTCCGCCTGTGTCCTGACAAGCAGGAGCCAGGAAGTGAGGACTCAGAGTCCCTGTGAGACTGGGCGGCCCAGTGACAGGAAGTACAGCAGAGACTGCCGAGGGTTCACTCTTGAGCTTAGTGGTTTCGCCCGCAAGCAGCATGGATCTTACTCCCTACGTGATTACCCCTCTCGTCCTGGCGCCTCCCTCCCCTGCACCCTGTGGTCCCTCTCGACCTCATTCTGCACACAGGCTGCCTTGGCTGCCCTGTCTCCCTCCGGCCCCTCCCTTTCTCCGATACCACTCTTTTTTTTTTTTTTTTTTAACATCTTTATTGGAGTATAATTGCTTTACAATGGTGTGTTAGTTTCCGCTTTATAACAAAGTGAGTCAGTCATACACATACATATATCCCCATATCTCTTCCCTCTCGCGTCTCCCTCCCTATCCCACCCTCCCTATCCCACCCCTCTAGGTGGTCACAAAGCACCGAGCCGATCTCCCTGTGCTATGCGGCTGTTTCCCACTAGCTAGCTATTTCACATTTGATACCACTCTTTTTGCTTTGGTTCTCATCGTGGGTGGCTTCCCTCTGCCTGTTTTCCATTTCCCCATTCCTGGGGCTCAGCTCCTCTTGGGTGGAGCTCCCAGCCTGTGTGTGCACAGGCGCACTTGTGGGAGGGATGGGAGGGCTCACAGGACAGAACATGGCTCAAGGGAAGGGGGCGGGGCTGGCAGCGGGTAGCCTCTCAGTGTATCCTCCTAGCACAGAGTGTCCTCGGGGTGAGGTTCATGGTCAGTTGTTGGCACGATTGTCCATGTGCCGGCGCTGCCTTCTCAGGCCTCTGTTTATCTAGCCGGCACTGGTGCTCCTGAGGTGCCTGGGCACCAACCTCATTTCCAAAGCAGTTCAGTCCGGCAGACAATTAAGGGTCATCCAGGGTGTGACAGGTGTCCCCATGGAGGCCCTGGAGGGCGGGCTCCCTGGGTGGGGGATTTAGGAAGCCCCTGGAGAGCTGCTCCAGTTAGATACCAGCCTCAAAGGGTGGATGAGAACCAGGGGAGGTTGGGGTTAGAGGGCAGGTTAAATAAATTGATTTGGGTGATTTAAGAGCCCTCTGCAGGGTTTTCAGTCTGATATAACATGGTCAGCTCTGTAACGAAATGGTCTGTGTCTCTGCCAGTTCCCCACCAGCCTGGGTGCCCCCTGAGGGCAGGGGGGGCCTGGCATAGACGCAGCACCTGGTCCGTGTCTGTGAAACGGACACGAGCTCCCTCTGTGCCCAGATCTCACTCGGGGAGGGACTCGTCACAGCCGGGGCCCAGCTGGTGGAGCTGGACCTGAGTGACAACGCGTTCGGGCCCGACGGCGTGCGAGGCTTCGAGGCCCTGCTCAAGAGCTCCACCTGCTTCACCCTGCACGAACTCAAGCTCAACAACTGTGGCATGGGCATCGGTGGCGGCAAGGTGGGTGCGGCAGCCCCCTTCCCCGCCTCCCCGTTGTCCTCCGCCTCCCTCCCTGCCCAGTCCCCTGCTACATTTGTGTCCATCTGAAGTATGTGCCCTTGGCCACCCACCGTCTGGGATGGTTGGCCTGTTGTTTTTCTCTTCAAAGGAAAAGGGCCTCAAAGGCAGCAGCCTGTGGCCAGTGGGGAGAGGAGATAGAGTCTGTGAGTGTGGGGTTGCCAAGCAACCGTCCTCAGTTCTTGTGTTGCCTTGGCAACACATAGGCAGTATTGCATACGTGCTCCGACCTGCTGGCTCTGCAGAATGCAGGGCTTGGGCATCACTAGACCTGCTGTGCCCTCAGAACAGCTGGCAGAGCCGTGTAAGGCCTGGCGTGTGCACGTGGGAGAGGGAGCCCAGAAAGAGAAACCACTCTGGGAGGCCTGGGCACAGCTCACCTTTGTTCCTGGCCAGGGCCTTGCCCAGGGTGCCTCCCCCATCCTGCCAGCAAGTCAGGCTGGTCCATGTAGAAAGGCACCTAGGGAGGCCAGCCCTGTTTATTCTCTTCTTGGTCCATTCTGGCTGCTTTAGGCCCAGATTCTAGAAAGGCTGAGCACCAATCTGCATTCCCATCCTCCTTCCCTCACGTTCTGACCAAAAGGAGCAAAGGGCCAGGACATAGGAACGGACAGCGAACGGGGACATCTTCTCTTTGAAGATGTGTTACCTTAATTCTCTCACCCTTACTGAAAGGTGGGTGACGCTGTCCCCATGTTTTCAGATAACTACACTTGAGCTTAGAGATATTGGGTTGAGCACCCCAGATGATGTACCTAGCGTGGGACGGATGTGGGATTTGAACCTGCATCCACATGGCTGGTCAGAGCAGCAAGAGGAGCCACCTACGTGAAGCTCGTGGTGGCCCAGGCTGGGGAGCCAGAGGGGCCTCCCCTGCAGACGACCTGTCCCCTCCTGCCCGCAGGTCACGCTCGTGCACCCATCTCAGCCAGCGCTCCTCCGGTCTAGGGGGCAATAGGCTGTATGTGTTAAGACGTAAAAATGTTTGCATCAGCACCGAAGACAGGTCCAGCCCAGCCCAGAGTGGGATGTGCTGGGAGAGCCACCTCTGCAAAGATTCCTTGAGGCTGGTCTACAGCAGAAGTTGGCGGTCTCTGCCCTGAGCACACGCGTGACCCACCACCATCACGGAGTCAGGCTGGTGGTGTCCCGTGTCCTGTATGTGCCCCAAGAACAGAGCTGCGTGCAGGCAAACTGACCCAGCTGCCGGTCGCAGCTCCTCCGTGTATTTGCTCTGGGACCTCGGCCAGTTCATATGCCTCCCCCTGAGCCTCTGCTTCCTTGTCATAGAGTAAGGCCAGTTCCACCTGCCTCCCAGGCCCGTTTTCAGGTTGAAACAAGGCATGAAAGTACCTTTGCCGAGAGTGCTCCAGACCTAGCAGGTGCTCTGTAAACGTTGTTTCTCTTCTGCTGCACTTCCCCTGAATCTTCGATGTCTTATTTACCCTGGTCTCTCCAGTTCCAACCCAGCAACCGACAGCATTTTTAAACTCCTGCTCTCTTGGTGTCACGGGAGAGAGGCTACCTCCTGGCACCACCCCAAGGTCAGGGCAAACCAGATTTTAGGGTTTCACCCCCAGCAGCTGAGCCCCTGCCGTGTGGCTGGCCTGAGCACGGGCGTGTGTCAGATGGGTGCGGCGGGGCCCTGCTCTCCTCGGCCGGCTCCCCTTGGGCATCGTGGAGCGTGGAAGAGATGCTGGAAGATCTGGAAGATTTGGGTTCTGTGCAGAGTCTGCCACTTGCTTAGTGACTGTAGGAGAGTTTCTGTCGCTCTCTGAGCCTGAGCTTCTTCAGCTGGAGAGTGGGAATCGCGATGGTCCCCACCTGACAGAGGGCTTCTGACAGTAAAGCGAGCTGTGAGGCCCCTTCCCCAGGACCTGTCTTAAGGTTGGCCACTCAGTGTTGGTGTCTCCCTTCTCCCGGGTTCAGGCTCCCCATCTCTGCTGTGGCGCTAAACCCCATGGGGTGACGGGACATGCAGACACAGTGGTGGATGTCAAAGCCCTTGTCCCTGCAAGGTGCTGGGCGCGGGTGAGGTATGACCGCTGTGCTGCTGAGCAGTTCTTCGTCCCCGTGTCCACCACCCTTGGGTGGCGTGGCATGTTGAAGACCAGGGCCTCCTGCCTTAGGCCTGGGCCCCTTGCCTTTCCCCCCCAGATCCTGGCAGCAGCTCTGACTGAGTGTCATCGGAAATCCAGTGCCCAAGGCAAGCCGCTGGCCCTGAAGGTCTTCGTGGCTGGCAGAAACCGTCTGGAGAACGACGGAGCCACTGCCTTAGCAGAGGCTTTTGGGGTGAGTGGTTTCTGCCCGTGGAGCCCATCAGACTTGCCCTTGAGCCAGGGAGGAGGGCAGGGGCAGGAGCAGTGGCCGGGAGGAGGTGCCCTTGGGTGTCCTTGTCCCCTGTGCTGCCTCTGCTCTCCCCTCTCTCCTCGCAGCGGGCCCAGGACACTGCTGAGTCTCTGCTAGTGAGAGGGCCGCGCCTGCCCCATGGGCTAGGAAATTGGGGTCTGTCTCCCGCTTCTCTTAATTTAAACATTTCCTTTGGCAGACGGTATTCTAGCAGCATTAGCCGTGCTCAGGCCAGAGCAGCGTCCCCCACGGTCCTGCTGCTTCCGGCACTCCCCCTGCCTCAAGAGAGTGGACGTTGCAGGGGAGAAGGGCCTTGTGTGTCTTACTGGACCCCTGGCTGCAAGGGGCTTCTGCCTCTTGCTCTGGAGCTGGAGTAGCCTGGTTACCTCATAGACGCGGTGACATTAAAGCTTACGCCCTCTCTGCACCCCCTTCCCTTGGTCGCTGTCCTCCATGTGCTGGGACGGGGTACATCGTCGTCGTGCCAGACCTTCAGCAGGCGTCCTCAGTGCTCTTAGAAGCGGGGGGCGCTTAACTTGGGTCCGTGGGATCCCACTGGCCTGTGGGTAGGATTCAGGGAGTCTTTGAACACGGCTGGGGGAAATTGCATGATGGTTATCACTGCCAGAGTTAAATACAGTATTACCTTCCACTGACAGTAAACCTCAGCAGCTTTAGAAATTCCTGTAACTTTGTTCCCAGGAGAAATCACAGATACTTTCCGGTCAAGTGATAGTTGTTACAGATAGGTAGAAATTTTGTTTCTCATACATTGAGGTCACAGTGATGGTACACCTAGGTCTTGTTATTCATTGCCTTAAGAGGTACATATATTACTATGGCACATATTTGGGCAGCTTCTCTGAATATTTTGATAATTGTCTTCCGAATGAATTTGTTATCCTATATAATTTAACTTAAAATGTAAAAACATCCTGAGGAGGGGAGCCCTGGGGCTTTCCCAGATTGCCCGATGGGTCCATGGCACAAAATATTAAGAGTCCCTGACTTGGAATGTGCCTCAGTTGGGCTGCCTGTATTTATTTGTGAACCCTCATGCTGTGCTGGGCGCCCAGAGACAACAGAAGGTGCCTGGGTACAGAGTTATGCCCGCCTGTCCTCAGTCCCGGCTAGCAGTGGAGATTGGGACGTGGGCCTCTCCTTGAGCTCTTGGGGGCTGTTGGGGTGCAGACGAGAAGGTGGCTTCGCTACTCCAGAGTGATGAATGCCATGACAGAGGAAGGATGAGGTGCTCTGGGGGCAGAGAGGAAGAGCCCTGGATTGTGCTTGGGGGTTGATCCAGGAAGTCTTCCTGGGGGAGGAGGCATCCAAAATGAGAGCTGTTGAATGCATAAGGAGCCAGCCTATCAAGAAAATGCCAACAAAATAAGGAGACAGAGTGTTCCAGGCAGAGAAAAGGAGATGTCAAAAGCCAGAGTGAGAGAGAAAAGACCCTCCTCACCCCCAGAAAAGGACGTGGTGTGTGGGATGCCAGTCATATTGTGTAAATAAGGCAGTAGGGCCCCAAGAGAGAAAGGCCAAGCAGAGCTACGTTATATAGAGCAGAGCCAGGGCTGACTGTCAGGCCAGAGCCCAGGGTCCCCACAGTGCAGAAGGTACCAGACTAAGACACCTGTGCTCAGAGCTGTGTGCCCCTGGGCAGGTTACGTAGCCCCTCTGATGCCTAGTCATCTCTTATCTAGTGGTGATCCTAATCCCAGGTAGGTCTCCCTTGTGAAGTTGTGGAGAGGATCAGAAGCGGTCATGCCCCGAAGCGTGCTTTGCCATCATGCCCCAAACGTGCCCCAAACGGGCAAGTCCCTCTGGTGTCTGATGTGTAGCGCTGCCCTCCTGCCTGGGGATGTCCCCCGTCCTCGGGGGCCCACCTGTCTCCCTCCTGCCCCTCGCAGATCATTGGGACTCTGGAGGAGGTCCACATGCCACAGAACGGGATCAATCACCCTGGTGTCACTGCCCTGGCCCAGGCTTTCGCCATCAACCCCCTGCTGCGGGTCATCAACCTGAACGACAACACCTTCACCGAGAAGGGTGCCGTGGCCATGGCCAAGGTGAGGGGCTGCGGCCGGGCCAGAGAAGGCCCCGGAGACTGGGTCTGGCTGCTGCCTTTGTGGTGGACCCATCAGCAGGTGGCTGCTCTCCCCCCTACCCGCCCACCTGGTGTGTATCCCGTGGGTTCAGCCATGTGAACATCTCCAGAGCGGGGCGTATGTCACAAGCTAGCCTGTGCCCTTCAGGGCAGCTCTGCGTGTCCATACTACCACATCCTAAGCTGCCTTCATGCATCCCTGGCTGTCGGCGCTTGTTTTGTTCTCAGAGGCCACTTGGAGGCTGCTTCAGCCTGTTTCCTCACTGATTCTTTCCTCAGCTGTTTATTGAGCCCCTGTCTAGCGCCCAGCCCTGTACCAAGTGCAGGCCACGCAGAGTTGAGTCAAAGACTCTGCCTTCAAGGAGCCCCTAATTCGAGGAGGGGAGGAAGTAGCTAATCAGCAACAGCACAGGGCCGTGAGCACAGTGGCTGGCTGGGTGTCCCGTCAACCTCACAGGGCTCCATGACCCCACAGGAGTCTAGTAGGCCTGCCGTGGGGTGTTAGCAGAGACGTGTGCAAGGGTTGGGGAGCACACAGGAAGTTCCAGTCAGACGCAGGGCAGGCTTCCTGGAAGAGGTCACATTTTGGCCAAGTTCTCCAGGACAAGTGGACTTTGTCTGGACAAGAAGGGCGGGAGGGGTGTTTCAGGCAGAGGGGTTGGCAGCACATGGGGAGGCCCAGAGACGGGAGGAGCCCTGCTCCATTGGTCCTGGTGTGAACAGGCCAGGGTTCAAGGTGTGTTGGAGGGCTGGAGGAGCTGGAGGGGGGAGGCAAGACCTTGTGGCCTTGCTGACGCCTTGAGGCGTGCTCCCGTGAGTAACAGGGAGCCACCAAGGGGGCTTAGCCGGAGGCCAGGAGGCCACCTGGGGGCAACAAGAAGAGCTGATGAGGCCACCAGACTGGATACAGAAGGGACAGGGCGTGATGACCAATATGGGGCGCGGCACCAGCTCGAGGAGGGCCCTCACCCTGGTCCTCGCTTCCCGCAGACGCTGAAGACCTTGCGGCAGGTGGAGGTGATCAACTTCGGGGACTGCCTGGTGCGCTCCAAGGGCGCCGTCGCCATCGCAGACGCCGTCCACGGGGGCCTGCCGAAGCTGAAGGTGCTGGCTGGCTGGCTGCCTCCTCCCCCCGGGGTCCAGGCTCCCCCGCGCTCGGGGTGACAGCTGCGCGGGCAGAGCAGCTGTGGGGGGAGCTGGCAGGGTGGTAGCCTTCAAAGGCAGGTGGCCTGGGTTGGTAGCCCGCTTGCACACCCTCCGCCTGTGGCTCCGTGCAAGTCTCTTCGCCCCTCTGAGCTGCCGTCTCTCATTTTTCAAAGAGGAGGAGGAGAGTGGTGCGGGTCATTGCAGTATAGCGGAAGTGTACCGCGCCCTCACTAGGGGGAAACAGAGGCTTCAGAGTAGTGGCAGGCCTCCCGGCCCGTGTTTCTGTCATCCGCCTCTACCCCTTCCCATTATTTTTTAGGAGCTGAACTTGTCATTCTGTGAAATCAGGAGAGATGCTGCTCTGTCTGTTGCTGAGGCCGTGGCTGACAAGGTGGAGCTGGAGAAACTGGACCTCAATGGTAATAGGGGTGGTGGCCTCGGCACAGGCCTGCCGGCGGGCCCCGGCCCCCGTCCTGACCCTCTGTTCCCTCCCCTGCGAGCAGGCAACACCCTGGGAGAAGAAGGCTGTGAGCAGCTCCAGGAAGTGCTGGACGGCTTCAACATGGCCAGGGTGCTGGCGTCCCTCAGGTAGGGAATCTGGATCAGCGGCTTCTTTGTTACTATTTTATTCATTCAGAAAACGTTGGTTGAGTCCCTGTGATGTGCCAGGCACTGTGTTGGGCATTAGGGATATGACAGTAAGACAGTTAAGGTTTCTGACTCATGAGACCTCGCTGCCATGGGCGAGGGTTCAAGGAATGAGACAGAATAATCAAGTTATCACGTGTTTAGCAAAGGGACAAATGGGGGCTGAGATGGGCCCCCATGAAATGGGGGCCAACCCTTTGGATTGGGTGAGTTGGGGAGGCCTCTGAAGGGATGACCTTTGATCATCAAGGTGATGTGACGGGCAAGGTGGGGCAGCAGTGATGTAGTGACGCGTGGTAGTGGTGGGGTGGGCTGGGCATTGTTCCTGAAACCAGCCTTAGAGCTTGACTGTAGGAGGAGATTGACGCAGGCGAGCGGGGCTTCCTGGGTTCGCGGAGGCCGGGGGTGGGGTGGCGGGGGGCTGCCTCTGCCATCGGGACGGGAGTTGGTTCAGCCGTCAGCACCCATCTCCGCCTGCCTCTCCAATCTCTGCGTTGGCTTCATTCACTTGTCAGGTCCTCAGTTGTGTCCCTCAGGGCCAGGCCCAGTGCCGCTGCTAGGAGCTATAGCCCAAGGTGGGCTCAAGGGGCTCCCAGTCCGGGGGACATGGAACAGCCTTCCTCAGGGGCAGGGCAGCCCCGTCCCTCGCCCTTAACCGTAGCTTCCTGTGGTCAGCGAGATGTGGGTGGCACAGTCCCGGGCGTCTCAGCCTGGGCAGTGTTCCTGCCAGGCCCTGGGCCCCAGCTGTGACAGGCGGTGTTCTTCCTTTTCTCTGTCTCCCCAGTGGGACTGTGAGTTCCTCTGGGACAGGGACGAGATCGAGCTCTTCCTTGTCCGCAGCGTGGGCTTCCCTGGGTGATGAGCAAGGAGGGATGGGCTCCCTGGTGACTCGACGTGTCCCCACCCTGGGGGCAGCTGCTCCCCTTGCCCTGTGCAGGCTCCTGCCCGGCTGGGGCCTTTGGATTCTCGGAGCCATCGTGGGCCACTGGGCAGGGAGGGTCTGCTTTAGCCAACCCTCTCCTCTGCAGTGATGATGAGGGTGAGGATGACGAGGATGAGGACGAGGAGGAGGAAGGAGAAGAGGAGGAAGAGGAAGGGGAGGAGGAGGAGGAGGAAGAAGAGGAGGAGGAAGAGGAGGAGCCACAGCAGGGAGAGCAAAGAGAGGAGTCGACCACACCGCCCAGGAAGATTCTGGATCCTAACAGTGGGGTGAGTTCCATGTTTGCCACATCAGAGCCCTGGTCCCCTGAGCGTGAAATCTTGAGACATTTTTCACGGGGGTCATGGGTGTGGGATCCTCTTAGGCAGTGACTGCAAACTAGTTTTGACTGCACACTCCTTGTGGAAAGAGGAAATCATCCTAACGTAGTTGTATTTGTACTAACCTCAGTCTGGATGTGTTTATTCATTTATAAATTATAACACACATGCCGCTGCTACATTACATGCAGTCAGTAACTGTATACTGCAGTGCTGCACAATCCGCAGCTGGTTGAATCTGCGGGTGCAGAACCGCGGATACAGGGGACCAACTGTAAAGTTATACGTGGATTGTCCACTGTGCTGGGGGTGTATAAGTATTTCTAAAAGAATAGGGTAAAAAACAAGCATAACTAGAAGTTTTTTTCCTACCCATCTTGGTGACCCATAAGGATGGCCCCCATTCCAGAGGTTGGCTGGCTCGGTGACTCAGCTTGGACACTTGGTGTTCCTTTCCTGGCCGGGAGGCTGGTGGACTCAGGGCTGCCACGTCTGTTCCCTCAGAGGTTCCCAAATAAAGCTTCGGGAGGACTTTGGGTTGGACAGATTCAACAGCTGTTGAATTTGGCTTATTGTCCAGGTTTATGGAAGCAGTTCCATAAATGGCTGGGCGTCTTTAGTTCTTTGGGCACCTCTGGTGCTCGCCAGCAGTGCTTACCCGGGCTGAGACTCTAGTTCCTGGTGAGGCCACTTTAGCCCTGGAGTCCTTTCTGCAGCATCACACGTCATGGCGAGGATCCACTTGGCTGCACCAGGCTCTTGGGGTCTGAGGGAGGTGGCTTGCCCCGACCCCAGAGGCTCCTACACAAGGAGCTGACCAGAGCCAGCATCTGTGGGCACCCCACCCTTGGGGAGCTTTGGGGAATTCTGGACTCTGAGCCTTGACTGGCCTGCATGAGGGGCGTATGTTCTGGGTAAGGGGTCTGGATCTGGACCTCTACAGAGCCACCTGTGCCACCTGTCCCCCAGGAACCAGCTCCTGTCCTGTCCTCCCCGCCTCCTGCAGACGTCTCCACCTTCCTGGCCTTCCCCTCACCGGAGAAGCTGCTGCGCCTCGGGCCCAAGAGTTCCGTGCTGATAGCCCAACAGGTAACAGCGCTTCCGACGCCAAACCTGCTCGGGCCTTGGCTTCCGGAGCTGCCAGAGCAAAGGTTCAGGCAGAGCACGGGATTTGGGGGGGCGGGGCACTGTCGACGTGGGGGGCGGGGACTGCCAAGTGTTGTTTTTTTGTAACACACACACACGTGTAAATGGGTGTGACCAGTGGTTGCAGATGTCTGCGCCCGCTGCGAACACACTTGGGCTGCGAGGAAGGGTAGGCCTGTGGCACCTCAGTGATGACTGGAATTCGGGAATCTTCCCAGGACTCTCCTGTGAGCACACACACCTAGGCTTCCCTCTGTGTGTTCTGTAGGACCAGCTGCTTCTAGAACAGCTGTCCCACCCCAGACCCCTGTGCAGGTCCCAGCATACTTGTGTTCTAGCTCCAGCCTCACTTGTTCGTTGGTAGGTCGTTACTTCATTCATTCTGAGGCAGTTATCGAGCACCTGCTGTCTGCTGGCTGCTGCTCTGAATACTTGGGCGTGATTTTATCTAACCTCCTTGGCAACCCGGAACGTAGACCCTTCCACTCTTATTTTACAGGCGAGAAAACTGAGGCTTAAAGAGGTTAAATGATGAAAACAGGCACGTCTTGTTTTTATCGTGCGTCACAGTTACTGCGTTTTTTGCACATTGAAGGTTTGTGGCTACCCTGTGTCGAGCACATCTATTGGGGCCATTGTTCCAACAGCATTTGCTCACTTTATGTCTCTAGATAACGTCACATTTTGGTAATTCTCACGGTATTTCATACCTTCCACCAGCAAAAAGATTATGACTTGCTGAAGGCTCAGATGACAGTTAGCATGTTTTAGTAATACAGTGTTTTTAAATCGTGTATGTGGCTTTTTTAGACTTGATGCTGTTGCACACTTAACAGACTTAAATAATGCACTAGGAAACCAGAAAATTCACACGACTCGCTTTAGTGCGGTATTTGCTTTATTGCTGTGGTCTGGAACCAAACCCGCAGTATCTCTGAGGTATGTCTATACAGAGAAATAAAAGGGGCCACTCGCAGAGCTGGCTTGATATTTTTGCTTTTTATCTCCCGTTTATATTTTTCTGTACTCTTATTTTTTTCCCCCATGATAAATGAGATTATATGATGCAAACCTCCGTGTGGCCCACCTTTTCACTTAATACCATTCATCATTTTCCTGTGTCAGTAAAACTCTTCTCGTGCCCTTTATCTCAGTGAGTGGATGTAACACTTAAGCCATCCACTGTTTCTGTGGATTCACATTATTTCCGCTTTTCTCTGTTGTCAGTGAAATTGAGGTAAGTTTCCTTGCGTGTAAGTATCGTTTGCATTCTGGATTATTTCATCAGGTTAGATTGCAGGAAGGGGATCGCTGGGTCACAGGGATAATGATTTTTAACGTGAATTCTCTCGGTGTGTGTGCACACCTGCTGTGGCCGGGCCCATGCCAGGCTCTCAGGGGACAGCGTGGGGCGAGGCAGGACCTGTCCTTGCCTACTGAAGGCCCATTTCTTGCCAAGGCCTCCTCCAGCCCCAGGCACATCCCCACTGTGTGCCAAGGCCCTGGGGCTCTCACCCCTGGTGACCAGCCATTGTCTCCTGTGTCCTCAGACTGACACATCTGATCCGGAGAAGGTGGTCTCTGCCTTCCTGAAGGTGTCCTCTGTGTTCAAGGACGAAGCCACAGTGAGGTCGGCGGTGCAGGATGCAGTAGGTACGTGGGGTGGGTGGGGCCCGGATGGCTCCCGCCTTTCGCTGCCCCGGGGCTCGGGTCGGAACATTCTTCTCTCACCTGCTCTTCCACTGGGTTCTTGCCGTAGAGCCGGCCAGGTGCTCGCCTCTCTGTTTTTCGCAGATGGGGAAACTGAGGCCTTTCCCAAAGCCATACAGTTCTATACGGTGAGAACTCGGGCCGGGTGGCGCCCGCCGCAGGAAGGTCGGACCTCTCAGAGGAGGGGTGATGAGAGCCAAGCCCTTGTCCCCACCTCTGAGCCTGTGCACACACAGTCCCCTCCACCTGGAGGTCCCCCTGCTTTCCCCGCATCTTTCCCAAGGCTTCCCAGGATCTCTAGTGTGGCCAGGTTGGGCCAGGCAGAAAGCCTGGAGGCTTTCTCCAGGGTTGGCGCACCGTGGGTGACACTGAGGTGGGAGGGTTACTGGGAGGGGAGGCTGGGTGGGGAGGGGAGGGCCTGGTGGGAGTCTCCGTGTCTGCTCCCTGAGAGCCCAGCCCCACCGTGGGCGTTTGTGGGAACGGGTTACCTGAATTCGGTTTCCCAGAACAGCCTCGCACGGAAGCGGGGGCCCAGGCGGTCCCTGCGGGCCCTTGGCCATGCCTCCCCCCTCCCCTCTCATCCATTCCCCCTCCCCCACCCCCAGAATGGCTGAAATCTCCCCCAGCGGTGCCCTGCCTCACTTAATCTCTGCCCAAGCCCGTTTTATCTGTGAGGCCAGGACAGAGAAGGGCCAGGGTATCACAGCTGGCAGGTTGAGCCCTTCCCCTGGTGCTAGCTGTCCCCTCAGTCTGCCACCTGTGTCCACATCCCACCCCCGTGTTCACCTCCTGATGAGCGCAGGAGACAGGGCCCAGCCTGTGTGCTCAGGGGCTGCGTGCCCTGAGGCCTCTTTGCTGCTTCTGCCTTGCAGATACCTTGATGAAGAAGGCCTTCAGCTCATCCTCCTTCAACTCCAATGCCTTCCTCACCAGGCTCCTCATCCACATGGGGCTGCTCAAGGTGCGCTGGAAGGAGCGCGGGCCCCGGGGGGGTGGGCGGGGGTGCACCAGAGGCTGCATCATCCCGCACCTCGAGTGCTGCCGGGGCCTGTCACCCGCAGTGTCCCCCGGCCTGGGTCTGCTTAAGCAGCCTCGGCCTTCGTGACAGGATTTAGGATTCAGCTTGACCTTGGCCGTGGGGCTGTCAGCAGGGGCTGGGTGGTGGAGACCTGGGGTCCCCCAGGTGACCTTTTGAAGCTCACCCTGCCTTCTGCTGTGTGTTCCCCTTGCAGAGTGAAGACAAGATCAAGGCCATTGCCAACCTGTACGGCCCCCTGATGGCATTGAATCACATGGTGCAGCAGGAGTACTTCCCCAAGGCCCTTGCCCCTCTGCTGCTGGCATTCGTGACCAAGTGAGTGTGCCCTCATCAGCTCACGCGGCCGGTGACCACGCGTGCAGGCCTCTGGTCAGCTGAGGCTTCCCTGGCCTGGTGACTGGGGCCTGTCAGAGGCCCTCACACCTCCTGGGCTCTCAGCATCTGTGTTTGAGTCTCACCACCCCTGTGCCCAGCTGAGGACACAGGGCTCGGGGACAGTGTCTTTCCCTGAGAGAGACAGGGGACGTGCACTGGCCCCATCCTGCAGACGAGGAAGCGAGCACCGGGTCAAAGGAGGTGTTTGCCCACGGTCGTGCTGCTGAGCCAGGTCCTGTACCCGGCAGTGTCTCTGGGAGCAGTTCTGTGTTCATTCCCTCAGCTACTAGGCCGAAGGGGCCTGCCCACTTGGCCTTCCACAGCCGCAGGCCTCTCTCCTGGGGATGCCAAGTGCCCAGACACACGAAGCCTTGGCCTCGTCCTGGAGCGTCCTGGGAATGGTGGGGCGCTGGCCACAGTCGAGTAAAAAGGAGCCTCCAGACCTCAGGGCCCATCAGGGGCGGGTTGGGAGGCTTGTCCCCATCCTCACTGAGGCCCTGTGTGGCCCCCAGCTGACCTCCGGCCATCCCCAGGCCTCAGTCTCCCCATTTGCCCAACCAAGGGGTGGGTGAGGTTGTCTCCTAGAGCTCTGACCAGCCACACTTGCGGTGAGTCCAGCGCCTTGGGGGAAAGTGGGAGGGGGTGTAGGAGAAAGGAGGTGCCCGCACCCTGGGGGGACATGTAACATCGATGGGTCCAGACCATCAGTCGGGGTGCTTAGCGCGTGTGACGAAGTGTCGTGGGGCAGCCCGCGTGGGGTGGGGGGTGAGGAGCATGCGCCGGTCCCCCAGGACCTAGTTGGCACCTCGGCCTCTTTGCCACCTGACATCCCTTAATTCCGTGTGCATAGCAGCGCCTCCTTAGTCGGGCCTGACTCCCTCACCGTGTCTGCCCCCCTCTCTGCCACCACACTCCCCCCACCCAAACCGCCCCTTGCACTGCAGCTGCTCCTATGCCGGAGTCCAGGGCAAGTCCAAACCCTGGTCCTGGATCTCGTGCTGGCTGCGGCCTGGCCTCCCCGCAGCGAGGTGCACTCTTCCCACACCTGTTCCCTCTGCAGGAGGTGTTCCCTCAACCCGTGGGCCTTCGCTCGGGCTGTCTGGGGTGTCCCCATGTGGTGGCCCTAGCCCCCGCCTGCCAACCCCTGACGAAGCCCGGCTCCCTCTGTCTTCTTCCAACCCCTGGTTGGGACTGTTCCCTCTGCATTCCCATCATCCCCTGTGTGGCCCTTGGGCTGGGCATGGACCCCCAGAAGACACCCTCGCCCTTGGTGGTCAGTTGACAGGCTGCTCCTCCCGGCTTGTTGCCTGCCTTCCAGTGCAGGCCTCAGTCTATTCCACTTTAAAAGAGGGGGGCTTGGTAAGAGCTGCCCCCAGGCCTTGGGGGTGACTGAGCGACGGTGGAGTGATACGCATGCCCCCTTCCCTCAAGTCCCAGCCCAATGGTCTGGGATCCAAGCCCGGTCTGGACCAGGTAAGGTGTCTGTGGGCTTCGGTCCTGGCTGCACCACAGGCTCACCCATCCCCCTGAGCATCTTTCACCAGTTTCTTTCTCTGCAGTGAGACTAATGATCTTGATGGTAACCTGTTACTCGTAGGGGCCCAGGTGGGACTCCTGTGGTCCCCTCTTACACGTGCGCTAGTGGCTGCTGAGGGCTCCCTGGCCCTGTGCGCACTGGAGAGGCCTCGGAGAGCCTGTCTGGTGGAGAGCAGAGGCCCAGGTTCCCTCACGGCTCGGCGGGCCTGTATCCTGGCCAGCTGTAGGCCGTGTGGCCTCGGGTGTATCTCCCGCCCCTCTTAGCCCCACCTACCCCCACCTGCAGAAGGTGGGAGCTAACATCTCCCTTGCAAAGTCACTGTGAAAATGAGAACGATGGAGTCTGGCGTATATTTTGACCTCAAAAACGGCCCCCACTCCATCTTCACAGTTGGGAAACTGGCCCTGCTGTAGCCTGAGCTTCCTGGCCCCCAGAGGTGCCCGCCTCGCCTGCTGACCCTTCTTTCCCCACAGGCCCAACGGCGCCCTGGAATCCTGCTCCTTTGCCCGCCACAACCTACTGCAGACGCTCTACAAGGTCTAGACGCAAATCTGGTCTCTCCGCATCCCTCGGCCTGGACCGGTGCCTTGGGAAGGGACTCAGAGGAAGGACTCTGGCCAGCAGCAGGGAGGGTCTTTGTCGCGTGTGTCGTGTCTCCTGAGTATGCGTGTTGGTGCGGCGTATGTGCAGGTGTGTGCTTCGTGTCGGGGTTCGGATTTTTAATGTCTCCCTGCTGGACTGGCCCTGGTCCCGCTGGAGGGGAGCTGGCCCCCAGGCGGAAGGGCTGCAGGCTGCTCTGCCATTAAACTCACCGCCATCTGAGGACGCTCTGCTGATCTGTGCCGCAGGCGCCAGGCCCTGGTGGCTGTCCCCACCCGCCTCGCCTTCCTTATCCTCTGGGGCTGCACCAGAGCCTGGGGCGTTGCCGTCCGTGCGCTGTTCCCTCCGAGTTGTGGGTGTTTCCTGCCCTGCCTGGGGCTGCTCACTCCATGGCTGCCTCTGCTTCCTGTCGCCAAGTCCTGGCCCTGCAGCCGCCACTCTTCCTGCCATCCACCCACGCTGTGCCGAGCCCTCAGCCCGAGGGCCAGAGACTGCTGTGCGTGGGGCCGTGAGCAGAGGGCAAGACCCTGGCACCCACACCGTGTGGACAGGAGGAGAAGCCAGTGGGCAGACACTAGGGTCTAGGAGCTGGACTTGCCTGGACGGTGCTGGCTCCCTGCCCAGTGGGCCCTTCTCTGGCTGCGGAGGTGTCTGGGACAGGCCTGCGGGCCGAGCTGGAGGGGGCATCTGGACAGGCCCAAACCTGTTCTCCAGCCTGGGTGGGCAGGGCCAGGGCCCACTGATGCCTGAGCTGCATCTTGGGCACCGTTAAGGACCTGGGGCAGGGGCCGGTTGGGGGCTGGGCATGCCCTGTGACACCTGTGCTTCCCCTCGTGTTGTTTGTGTGTGTCTGGGCTGTGCCCGGGGCTTCACAAATAAAGTCATGTGTAGCAGCAGCGGAGACTTGAGAAGCTTTTCACCTAAAGTGGGCTGTTCTCAAGGCCTTGGTGCCTGGGGTCCCACCTCAGCATGGCCACTGTGACCCCATCTTGGTCTGTAGTAGGGGGCAGTCCATCTTGCGGAAGAGCTGCCGGGCCAGCCCTGTGTCATGACCTGGGGCAGACCTGGATGCTTCCTCTGTTGTGGGCATGCCGGCTCCCCTCGGACAGCTGGGCGGGTGGTACCCAGGAGGGGCAGCGACTCTTAGGGGTCGGGGAGGGTGGCGGGACTCCTGCTCCGGGCAGGGGAGGATCTGAGTTGGGGCCTGTCTCACCTGCCTGGCCCTACTTCACCCTTTACCCGACCTCTGGGCCACCTACCGCTCCACTGGCCCCTTTATTGCTCCATTGGTGGGCCTGGCTGAGCTGGACGGTGTCCAGAGTTTGCCACAGGCCCTGCTGGCTGCACAGGCAGGGGCCCTTGGGCCTGCCTGGGAAGCCGCCACGGGGCCCAGAGTGGAGGGCACCTCCCCTCCGGCTGCCACAGCGGTGTGAGGATAGCCCAGCACTTCTTACTGCTCCTCCTAGACAGCAGGCACAGGAACAGAGAGGTCCCTCTGACGTTTTTTAGGGGGCAGGGTGTCTTTACTGGCCACGGACTACTCAAGCAACATCTTTCTAGGCCGGGTGGCAGAAGCGATGCCCAGGCCCTTGCCCTCCCCTCCTCCCAGGTGATAAGGCAGCTGGAGGTCCGACCAACTCCACCCCCATCTCCTTGCCTGGCCCTGTTTTGAGCTCTGGGGCTGCAGGTGCAGCCCTTGGGGAGCTCCCAGTCTGGTGCAGGAGACCATGTGTGGCCCAGAGTGGAGACTGTGGGCAGTGAGGTCAGAGAAGCCTTCAAGAGTTAGGGGTGCAAGAGCTGAGTCTTGAGGTTCAAACAGGACTTTTCACAGGTGATATCTGAGAGACGGAGAAACTGCAGCTTGGAGCCGAATAGGGGTCTGTCCAAGGTTTTCTGGCCTGGGTGTTCCTTCCCTCCAGGCCACCCAGGGCTGGCCCTTGTTCCTTCCTAGCTAATGCGGGTCCAAGCTTCAGATCAGACTGAGAGGAGCAGCACAGATCTCGTTTACTTAACCTCGCAACAGGTCGGCAGTGCCTGACTCCTGGGACCCAGGGACTGAGGAGGGTGCCCCGCCCCTGCTCAGCCCTTCAGAGCAGCTCCAGGTGCAGGGAAGGGCCTGGGGGCCTCTACTTGCTGCTTACTGAGAAAGGGAATTTCCCCCCAGACTCAAACGCCAACCCTAAGATTACACAGGCTCCAGGTCCCTGAGCACCGTGATTTGGGGTCTGCAAGATCACAGATGCCTTTGCCTGGGCAGCCTGTGACCCCCACATACGAAGGGCCTGCTCAGCACCAGGCTGTTCCCACTAAAAGGAGCTCAGCTATGGGCCAGGAGCTCACAAACTATCAATTCCATTCTAAAAGCTCAGACTGGAAAACCCCCAGGAAGCATGGCCGAAGGCACTCCTAGCAGCACTGTTTAATGGCAGGAGCCTAGAAGCGACTCACAGGCACATCAGGAAACTGGATCAGGAGCAAAGCCACACAACGTAATGTTACACAGCAGTGAAAACGCATCCACCGCGGCTCGGCACGCACCGGGCACGCCACGGATGGATCAGTAGCGACGTCGAGCCAAGAAAATCTAACGCCCTTAGTTCAAAAGCCAGTAAACGGAACACGTGTTTGGGCATGTGTATGCGTGTGACAAACCCAGCTTTCAGGATAGGAGTTAGTCTGGGGAGGGCAGGGGACAGGACGGGGCGGAAGCACAGTTAGGCCACTGTCGTGCCCCAAGATTCGAAGTGATCCAAATCCATTTGCCTAAGGAGCCGTATTTTTTAAAGGAAAATTAAACACAGGAGAGCATTTTTTGACACAAAGAGCACAAGCCATAAGAAAATTTGCCTATTTCGAAATAAAAAGTGAAAAACAATGACCAAAAATACCATAAAAGTTAACAGACAAGGTGAGAGAATAGAAAGACATTGCAACATACATAACAAGGATTCATGTTGAGAATATACATCCAGTTGAAAATTGGGCAAAGGGTATAAACAGGCAGTTCACAGAAGAGGAGACCTGAAGAGCAAAAGGAAATTATGTTCGGGCTTCCCTGGTGGCACAATGGTTAAGAATCTGCCTGCCAATACAAGGGACACGGGTTCGAGCCCTGGCCCGGGAAGATCCCACATGCCGCAGAGCAACTAAGCCCATGCGCCACAACTACTGAGCCTGAGCTCTAGAGCCCGCAAGCCACAGCTACTGAGCCTATGTGCCACAACTACTGAAGCCTGTGCGCCTACAGCCCGTGCTCCGCAACAAGAGAAGCCACCGCAAAGAGAAGCTCGCGCACCACACCGCAACGAAGAGTAGCCCCCGCTCACCACAACTAGAGATAACCCGTGCACAGCAACGAAGACCCAACACAGCCAAAAATAAATAAATTAAAAAAAAAATTATGTTCAACTTTACTGGAAAATAAGGAAATGTGAAATACAACCACAGATAATACCATTTCAGACCAGACTGGCAAATACGATTAAAAGAGGTGACACCAGGAAAGAGGTGAATCTGGCACGTCTTACATATTGCTGGAGGGATGTCAAACTAATAAAAGCCACTTTAGACAGCAATTTGGCAGATACTGAGAAAGCTGAAAATGCATGTAGCCCATGACCCCAAATTCCATTTCTAAGGATCTACTTGAGAGAAACTTGTATGTGTGCACAAGGAGACGAGTAAAACGTACAACGGCAGCCTGATGACGGATACCAGAAAATTAAGAAATAACCAAGTGTCCCTAAGTGGAATAGTGAGATTATGGCACATGCATGCAGTGAGATCATATGTAGCAGTTAAAATGAATAAACCGGATGCAGAAGCTACCTGTATCCACTGAGTAAATCTTCAAAAAACACTGCTGAGTGAAAGAAACAAGTTTGCAAAACAATATGCACTGTTTAATACATTTAAAACATTTAATGCCTTATATTGTAAAATTATACTACTTCATGAAAGCAGTTGCCTCTGGGTAGAAAGGGAGGAGAGAGAATGAGACAGTACACCTCCTTATTACCTGCGTCTGGGGCAGATTGCGCTCCTGCCTCTGTCCCATGCCGCTGTTGTGGAATATTTATAGAAGGGAATGCTGGAATGCTATATAAAAATGAATGAATTTTTACAATATGCACCACAGGTGAATCTCACTGAAATAATACTGATTAAAAAAAGCCAGACATAAAAGGATACACACTGGGGACTTCCCTGGTGGTCCAGTGGTTAAGAATCCATCTTCCAATGCCGGGGACGCAGGGTTTGATCCCTGGTCAGGGAACTAAGATCCCACATGCCTCGGGGCAACTAAGCCCGCATGCCGCAACTACTGAGCACGCACGCTCTGGAGCCCGCGTGCCGCAACTAGACAGAAGACCACGTGCTGCAACGAAGATCCCGTGTGCTGCAACTAAGACCCGATGCAGCCAAATAAATAAACAAATATGGGGGGGGGGGGAAAGAAAGGATGCACACTGTGCAATACTGTTGACAGAATTTGCTGAGTGAAATAAAGCACATGCAGAAGTCTGTGTGTGAGGACTTCCCTGGTGGTCCAGTGGTTAAGACTCTGCGTTCCCAATACAGGGGGCCTGGGTTTGATCCCTGGTCAGGGAACTAGATCCCACATGCCGCAACTAGGACCCGGCGCAGCCAAATAAATGTTAATAAAAAGTCTGTGTGGGCTTCCCTGGTGGCGCAGTGGTTGAGAATCTGCCTGCCAATGCAGGGGACACGGGTTCGAGCCCTGGTCTGGGAAGATCCCACATGCTGCGGAGCAACTAGGCCCGTGAGCCACAACTACTGAGCCTGCGCGTCTGGAGCCTGTGCTCCGCAACAAGAGAGGCCGCGATAGTGAGAGGCCCGCGCACCGCTATGAAGAGCGGCCCCCGCTCGCCGCGACTAGAGAAAGCCCTCGCACAGAAACGAAGACCCAACACAGCCAATAAATAAATAAATAAATAAATAAATAAATAATTAAAGGTGCTAATAATTAAAAAAAAAAAAAAGTCTGTGTGTGGTGTGACACTATTTTTTTTTTTTAAAAAGCCAAAAAACAGTAATGAAAGCTGCATTTCCACCAGAAACACAGATCTAAAATATCATAGGATCTGAAAAATCATAGCATACATAAAGGTTTTAAATATTTGCTATAGTCTAGACAAACTATTTCATTTTTTAAAAAAATGCACATCCCCAGGAAGATAAGTATTTAGGTATTCTTTGCAACACTGTAATAACAAAAAATTGGAGGCAACCTAAACGTCCAAGATTAATGAATAAGTTGATACACTTATACAGTGAAATACTATACAAGTCAAAATGAATGAGTATAACTAAGAAGAATCAACTTAGATAGTTCCCTGATGTTGAGTGAAAAAAAACAAATTTGCAGAATAATTTAGGTACAGCGTTAAACAATGTACGTAAATGTATTATAAGCACAAACAGGGCAGAGTTAACTGTTCTTGAGCACCTACGATGTGCCAAGTGCCTACCTTAACCCCCAGAGCAACCCTATGAGCTAGTTACTAATACTCTGTCTTTTCACAGAGTAGGAAACTGAGGCTCGGTGAGGTGCAGCCCTGCCCAGGGACACAGCCGGAGGAAGCCTAGGTCTGGGACCCACTGGCCAGCCCCTTGAGGCCCCTCCCTGCTTGGCCGGTCCAGGGACTTGGGTCTCAGGCCTGGGCCAGGATTCTGAGCAAGAGGCCCTGCAACTTCAGCCGCTGCTCCCGCCATGCCCGCCCCTCCCTCACCTCACAATGCCTCCCATTCAGCCCTGTCCCCGCTGCCAGGTCTGCGGGCTGGGAGGGGGGCTCCTGCTGGCGTCCAGGCAGGGACCGTTGCCAGCCTTCCCCTGTGCTGCATTTCCAGGCTGGACTGGCCGTGCGATCAGCATGGCGGGGTGAGTCTTTGGGCCCTGTGGTGGCAAGGGGGATTAAAGAAGCTGAGTGGCTACAGGCAAGCCCCTGCCCCTCTCTGGGCCTCTCAGGGGCTGCAGGACAGGGGCTCTGGGATCTCCCGGGGCAGAGATTCTCCAAGGGTGTCTCCGAAATGGGTTCCGAGGAAGACGGTGAATGTGGCCGCTCCCAGGAGCTCCCCTGGGCTAGTCCTCCAGGAGCCTGTCTGAGCGCTAGGCAGGCCTGAGGCCTGGATGCTTGTCCTTCAGGGATCTGTCCCCACACCCCACACCCCCCGACCTGCCCTGAGCCTCAGCCTCACTACAGCTCTACAGGATGCCACCAGCCCCAAGGCCGGGCTGGACCCTGGGACCCCAAGGAAACTGAAAACCGCATGGTGACAGCCAATCCAGTGAGTGGAAATAGGGGAGGCTCAGGGTGGGAGTCAGCCCAGGGATCAGGAAGGATTGCTCAGAGAGCTGAGGGCAGAGGGAAAAGCTGGTGAGGCAGAGAGGAGGGAGCTGCTTTGCGTGCTGATGGTGGGGGAGCCCAGGGTGACACTGAAGGATCTGAGCAGGTACCAGTTGGGGAATCAGGAGTCAGGATTTCCCAGCAAAGGCAGTGAGGAGAGGCTGGAGGGTTTTCAGCCGGGGGTGTCAGGGCCCGTCTGTATCTTGGAAAGTTCCCTTTGGTTGTTGGTGGTGAGCGGAAGTCGGGAAGCCAGGAGTGCCACCGTGGCACGGTCGTCCCTGTGGAGAGGCAGGCGGTAGTTGTGAGGTAAAGGGGTCCAGCTGGGTATTGGGTAGACGGGGAGTGGATGGACAGACAGGAAAGTGGACAGACCTTGCCCAAAGCACAGCCCCAAGGCCATACCCGCAGTTCCCCCCATCCCAGTCCAGGCCAGCGGGGTGGCACTAAGATGAAGAGAGGACAACAGACGAATAAACAGGAGAGAAGTCGGAGCCACCTGCTTGCCTGTCAGGGTGGCTCTGACCAGCCATTAAGGCTCCTCAGGGCTCTCGGATCCCACGACACCTGGTCCCCCAAGTCGTGCCTCACAACTTGGGCTAGCCCTGGGTCCTCCCCTCCGGCTGCCAGGCTGTCTTCTCGAGGTGGGTGCCATCATGCTCCCTGCCACCGTGGTGCTGATGCCACCTCTGTCTGAGGAACGGCTGATTCTCTCTCCACCGCCAACCTCACCCTGGGAGGACACACCTCCCCCTGGACCCGGGGACCTCTGCACAGCCTGGGCACACCGCTGAACTGCATTCGGCAAGGCCTCAGTGAGCCACTGGGCAGACAATCAAAGGGACTTGCCAGGTCGCCTTTCTGAGCCTGTTTCCTCTGGTGTAAAACAGGGATAACAATGCAATCTCTGCTCTGTGGAGGGGTTGGAGGCTCAGGGTAATGACAGCTTCCCTAGGGCCAAAGGAGGAAGACATCTGAGGGGCTCTGGGACAAGAGCTGGGGCTCAGTGAGTGGACAGTGTGGGACCCTTGCTCCTGTGAACACCTGACCCTTCTTCTCTCTGCCAGGCCCCAGAGTGTCTCCGTGGTGCTGCTGCTTCCTCTGCTGCTGCCACTGGGGCCAACCTGGCATGCAGCTGCCCAGCGCTGCCCACAGACCTGCATCTGCGACAATTCCAGGCGGCATGTTGCCTGCCGGCACCAGAACCTCACCGAGGTGCCGAATGCCATCCCTGAGGTCAGCAGGGCAAGATGGGGTGGGGAGGACAGCAGGAGGAGCCTGGGCTGGCACCAGTGGATCTGCCATTGCCAGGCTGGGAGGCCTTGGCAAGTCACTTTTCCTCTCTGAGCCTCAGTCTTCACATCTGTAAAATGGGAATGATAATAACCAACAACAGGGAGACATCTATTTAAAATGCTATGCAACTGGAACAAGTTAGGTAACCTATATAGATACAGCATTGAGTTAATTACAGGCCTTGTGGCAGAGAACTGGGGATATACTGGACTAAGGTATGGTCTCTGTCCTATGGAGTCAAGACCTAGAGGAGAAGAGTGAAAGTAAAGGGGCAGTGACAATTCAATGTGAAAAGTGCTAGAGTAGCGGATACCCAGGCAGCTGGGGAGGAAGGCTTCCAGGAGGAGGTGTCAGGGAGCAGGATGAAGAGAATGAAGGAAACGTGAGGGGGAAGAGAGTGTTCCAGGTGAGGGAACAGCACGTGCAAAGGCCAGGGTTAGCAAGGGGCACAGGCCGTGGTCCTGGTGCCGCTCAGCTTCCCCTACCTCTCCCTGCTCAGCTGACCCAGCGGCTGGACCTCCAGGGCAACATGCTGAAGCTGATCCCCCCAGCTGCCTTCCGGGACCTGCCTTACCTGACACACCTGGACCTGCGGCACTGCCAGGTGGAGCTGGTGGCCGAGGGTGCCTTCCGAGGCCTGGGTCGCCTGCTCCTCCTCAACCTGGCCTTCAACCGCCTGAACGCGCTGCCCCAGGAGGCGCTGGACGGGCTAGGCTCGCTGCGGCGGCTGGAGCTGGAGGGGAACCTGCTGGAGGAGCTGCGGCCGGGGACGTTCGGGGCGCTGGGCGCGCTGGCCACGCTGAATCTGGCCCACAACGCCCTCGTCTACCTGCCTGCCATGGCCTTCCAGGGGCTGGTGCGCGCCCGCTGGCTGCAGCTGTCCCACAACGCGCTCAGCGTGCTGGCCCCCGACGCCCTGGCCGGCCTGCCCGCCCTGCGCCGGCTCAGCCTGCACCACAATGAGCTGCAGTCCCTGCCCGGGGCGACCTTGTCCCAGGCCCGCGGCCTGGCCCGCCTCGAGCTGGGCCACAACCCCTTCACCTACACGAGCGAGGAGGACGGGCTGGTGCTGCCCGGCCTGCGGGAGCTGAGGCTGGACCACGGGGCCCTGCAGGCCCTGGACCCCAGGGCCTTTGCCCACTGCCCCCGCCTGCACACCCTGGACCTCCGTGGGAACCAGCTGGATGCCCTGCAGCCGCTGCAGGGCCCGGGGCAGCTGCGCCGGCTGCGGCTGCAGGGGAACCCGCTGCGGTGCGACTGCCGGGCTCGGCCCCTGCTCCAGTGGCTGGCGCGGGCGCGCGTGCGCTCGGACGGCGCGTGCGGGGGGCCACGGCGCCTGCGCGGCGAGGCCCTGGACGCCCTGCGGCCCTCGGACCTGCGCTGCCCCCGAGCCGGGGCGGAGGAGGAAGAGGAGGAGGTGGCGGCCGCGCGGCCCCGTGCCCCTGCCGGCACCTCCAAGGAGAAGGCTGGGGAGGCCGGGCCCTGCCCGCGCGCCTGCGTGTGCGCCCCTGAGTCCCGGCACAGCAGCTGTGAGGGCCGCGGCCTGCAGTTCGTGCCCCGCGGCTTCCCCAACGACACCCAGCTCCTGGACCTGAGGCAGAACCACTTCCCCTTGGTGCCCCGAGAGGCCTTCCCGGGCCTGGGCCAGCTGGTGTCGCTGCACCTGCAGCACTGCGGCATCACGGAGCTGGAGGCAGGCGCCCTGGCGGGGCTGGGCAGCCTGCTCTACCTCTACCTCTCGGACAACATGCTCTCCAGCCTCAGCGCCGCCTCCCTCGAAGGGGCGCCCTGCCTGGGCTACCTGTACCTGGAGCGCAACCGCTTCCTGCAGGTGCCAGGGGCCGCCCTGCGCGCCCTGCCCAGCCTCTTCTCCCTGCACTTGCAGGACAACGCTCTGGACCGCCTGGCACTGGGGGACCTGGCAGGCGTGCGGGCCTTGCGCTGGCTCTACCTGAGCGGGAACCGCATCACTGAAGTGTCCCCCGGGGCACTGGGCCCCGCTCAGGAGCTGGAGAAGCTGCACCTGGACAGGAATGAGCTGCGAGAGGTGCCCACGGCGGCCCTGGAGGGGCTGCCTGCCCTCCTGGAGCTGCAGCTCTCGGGGAACCCGCTCAGGGCACTGCGAGATGGGGCCTTCTGGCCCGTGGGCCGCTCGCTGCAACACCTCTTCCTGAACAGCAGTGGCCTGGAGCAGGTGGGCACAGGGGGACCAGGGGTGAGGGGAGGCAGCACGAGGCTCTACGCAGCTTGCGTTCACTCAACAAACACTGCCGCCCCTGCAGTGCCAGGCCCGAGGCCGGGCGTGGGGTCCCTGAGATGAGCCCGACCCTGCGCCTGCCCCAGGGAGCTCAGGTGTGGGCCACAGACCAGGAGGAATGGTGTGCCACACGGAGGGGCTTGACAGGGAGGGCATTGCCGAGGCCTGGAGGAGGGAGGAACGTGGATCCGTGGGGTCACCTACTGTTGCACACTTTGTGGGCAGAGCTTTGCCATTATGTGGGGGTCCAGGCACAGCAGAAAGAACCATGGACTGGGGGTCTACGTGACTTGCAAAGGGCACGTGCTTTGGCATCAACCTGGGTTTCCACCCCAGCACTGCCCTCCCTGCCCATCTTGGGAGCGTGAGGCTCCCTCCCAGGCTTGGGGGTGGGACAGGCCTGGCAGGAGCTCACACCAGGGCCTGGCGCCTTCTTGCAGATTTCTCCCGGGGCCTTCTCGGGCCTGGGGCCCCGGCTCCAGAGCCTACATCTGCAAAAGAATCAGCTGCAGGCCCTGCCCGCCCTGCCTGGTCTCAGCCAGCTTGAGCTCATCGACCTCAGCGGCAATCCCTTCCACTGTGACTGCCAGCTGCTCCCACTTCACAGGTAAGCACCCCCAACTGCTCTCAGTCAAGCCCTGGTGCCATCTGAGCACCTTTGGTGGGGGAGGATCCTGCCAGGGCCAGCTACCCTTCCTGGGGGAGCCAAACATCCACGGGGCTTGGGTGGGCTTCTCTGAGCCTCTGTTCCCTCATCTATAAAGTGGGAATGAAATCTGCCCAGCCTAGTGGGGTGGGACCTAGTAAATGTGTGTGAGCACTTTACGTCATTGCCTAAGAAAGCAACAAGAACCGTGGAGTCTGGTGACCTGGGCTCAGATCCACCTCTGTGACTGACCATCTACCTTTGAGCCATGTGGCCTCTCTGTGCCGGTTCCTCATCTGGAAAGGGGATGATAGCGATTGCATCCACCTGGTGGTGGTGGTAAGAATTACATTAAATTAGATAGCTTATCTAGATTGCTTTGAACAGCGTCTGGGTCTTCAGCCCGCTGTAACTGTTCATTACTGGCCCCCTGTTACAGGGAGGGGATTGAAGGTTGAAGTGACTTGCTCAGGGTCACATAATTGGTGAGTGGCCGAGTCCCACTGCCCCCAAATCATTGAGGACCTCTGCGCTCTCCTCAGGAAAGCTCAGCACAGCAGCTTCCCCGAACCCCCTCTTCTCCTCAGGTGGCTCACTGGGCTGAACCTGCGCGTGGGGGCCACCTGTGCCGCCCCTCCCAGTGCCCGTGGCCAGAGGGTGAAGGCTGCAGCTGCTGTCTTTGAAGCCTGCCCGGGCTGGGCTGCCAGGAAGGCCAAGCGGACGCCGGCCCCCAGGCCTAGTGCCCAGAGGACCCCCATGAGGGGAAGACGGCAGGGAGCGAACAAGGTTGGCCGGGGGCAGGTGCAGGGAGGCCTCGCTGGGTGGGTCAGGTTTTAAAGCCCCTGGGGTAGGAGGGGTCTGACTTGTCTTGGTCCCAATTTCATGAGGTTCTAGATCTGGGCAATGACCCTGTTGCTTCCGTTCAAAAATGTCTATCCCCCTCTCCTTACCTCCTCCACCTCTGGGCTAAGCCGAGTGGGTTTGTAAGGAAATGACTGCCCGCTATTTCATCCCACGGGACAATGGCCTTTCCGATTAAGCTGCAGCATCCCAGGACCCTAGGTATCCATGAGAAGAACCCCACAGTGACTGTTACTGCTGGATCGCTGTTGATTCAGCCCATTCCCACCTGATCTTGGGGGCTCGCTCATCCCTGGGGCGGGAAGAGCAGGAGTGCAGGTGTGTGGTTGGTGCCACGGGTCGGACTCCATCACCCCCTTGACGTTAACGTTTGCTGTCCGGACAAACCCACTCACACTGGAACGCTCAGTTGTAGCAAAATCTCGCAGCTTCAGAGAAGAGTGGGCAGGACATGGGCACCCCTCCACGTGGGGACCCGTGCTGGGTGGTGAGGGGACGTAGGGGAGGCAGACCTTAGAGGGAAGCCGTGACCAGAACAAGGGGTGCTCTGGGAAGGAGGGGAGAGGGCTCTGCCTGCCTCTGGACCTGCAGCTTGAAGAGTTGGGGCACTTGGGGACCATCAGATGGTGTTTGTATTAGTTCCCTAGGGGTGCAGTACCACAAACTACCACAAGCTGGGTGGCTCAGAACCACAGAAATGTATTGTCTCACTGATGTGGAGGTTAGAAGCCTGGAATCAAAGGGCTGGCGGGGCTGTGCTTCCTCTGAGGCCTCGAGGGGAGGGTCCTTCCGTGCCCCGTCCAGCCTCCGCGGGCCCCAGATGTTCCTTGGCTGTGGCAGCACAACCCCCGTCCCTGCCTCCACCGTCGCATGATGTCTTCCCGTGTCTCTCCACATCGTCTTCCTGATGCATGTGTCCAAATTACCCCTTTTTATGAGGACACGAGTCATTAGATCAGGGCCCACCCTAATGACCCCATTTTAACTGGATCACCTCTGTGAAGACCCTATTTCGAAATAAGGCCTCATTCTGAGGTGTATCTTCCTTGTGGGGACTTAATTCAACCCGAAACAGTGTTCGTTGTGGAGGTTGGCTGGGAGTGAGGAAGAACCCCTAAAAAGACCCCAGGCTGAAGGTGAGCATTCGGCCTTAGAAGGGAGACCTGGAACCAGGGTCAATGGCGGCGGCCGTACTCAGTGAACGCTTGGGCGGCACTTTCTGCCGGGAGTTGTGCTGATGAACAGCACCGGCGTGGATGCTGAGCTTGACTCGGGAGCAGCAGCCCTGCCGGGTTCACCTCCAGGTCAGGACTCTCATTAAAAGACCCCCACGCCAATCCCACATTGTGTAGCTGCGACAGGAATGGGGCCTCGCGGGCCACCCCATCCAACCACCCTTTCTGACATGGAGATATGCCACCAAACGGGCTTTTTCTTTTTACTTTGTTGAAGGTGGCAGCTTCCTCCCAGGAATACCAAGGCATCGAAGAAGGATAAGGGCCCTGAGCCCTGGCAGGGTGTTCTGGGCTGGGGGGCTTGCCTGGCCGAAGGCACCTGGTAGACGAGCCTGGGTTTACTCCCACTGCTGTCATTTAACAGTTGTCAAGCCACCAAGTTACTGAACTTTAACGAGTCCTCTTTCTCTTATGTGTAAAATGAAGTCAGCGTGTCCTCACAGGATTACTGTGAAGATGAAGCAAGCTGTGTGAACGCCTGTAAACTAGTGCCTGGCATATGAGGCTATCACAAATGGTAGTTCCCTTGCTTCCCAGCCCTCAAGCAGAGCTGAGGGTCCAGATGGGGTGACAGTAAAGGAAGGTGCAGGGGGCTTCCTCCGATGTTTGCACGTGGCCTAATCTGCACCAGGGAGCTGCTGCAGGCTGTCAAGCAGTGAGAGCAGGGAGTGGAAGTGGTTCTGTTCTTTAGGATATTTCCCAGCCATCATGTGGCCCCGCTGCTGTGAGACTTCGAGACCTTTAGTTCCATCCAAGGGCAATTGAGGAACAAGGTTCATTCTGTGCCTTGAGCTATTATGTCCCAGAGGTCAACACTTCCATCTGTGACAAATTAACCTCTAGGTCCCAGCAACACGTTATGTATGTACACTTTGTCACATACTTGCTGAGGGCACCTTTGTGCCGGGCACGAGGGGCACACGAGACTTGGGCTTGGGCTTTCTGGAACCTGTGGTTTTGGGAGGAGAATGGATGAAACATAAATAAGGAGAATATAGCATGTTGTTGCTATGGAGACGGGGAGCTCCAGAGATGACAGATGACACTCACTGTTCTGCACTCTTCATGTGTGAACTCACCCAGTTTTCGTAACTGACACCGTTGGGTGGCGTATCAGAATGCACTCTCGCTTAAGGAACAGGACGCTGACAAATTGGACTTCAGCAAGAAAGGGATTCAATTGTCTCATGCAAGTTAAGTATGGGAGGCCAGTCCAGGCCGGACCGGCAGCTAATCTTGCCCTCCAGCTCTGCCTGTCGTGCTCACGGCACCTGTAGGCTTCACTTCTCCATTCAGGAAGAAGCAGCTGAAGGCTAAAATGCCATGCAAGTCCTGTTGTCCTAGAAGCTCTTCAGTCAGAACTGGATCCATAACGGCAAGGGCATCGGGGATGATGAACTATTCTCAGCTGCGCAGTTTACCCTCAACAAAGGCAGAGCTGAAGTGCACACACATGCCACCTTCCTCCCCTGGGGGCTGATGCCACTGACTGACCCGTCACCACTCAAGTCTGGTGTGTGTGAGATGGGGGTGGGGTCAGGTACGGCCCCTCTGTCCTGGGACCTGCCCCGTCCTTGGTCGTCACTGTGTTCCACATCTAGTCATGTTTTGGGGAATTCAGGCTGCAAGAGGGTGCTTTCTGGGCCTGGTTTCTATACTGTGTGGGCCTGCAGAGGGCCTTTAGAAAGGGAGAAAGGATCAAGTTCTCTTTGAACTGACAGGAAGTCAGCTCCCCTTGGGCTGGTCACCCCATCTCTGGGATGACACCCAACAGCTGGGTCCTGAGCACACCCACGGTCAGCACCCCATCTGGCAAGCACCCGACGGTCCAGGGAGCCGGATTCCCACCCGGCACAGCTGCAGCCCGTAAAGGGGCGACACAGGGACCCACCCTGCCGTGCTGTCTCTACCCAAACACGTAGAAGGAAAGAAGGGCTGAGGACAGCGCCTGCCATCACCTTAGGTTCCAGGAAGAGGGTCTCTTGAAGAGAGGATGGATCAGAAGGAGGAGACAGTTTCAAAGGAGACTAACTGGGAAAAAAAAAAAGCTGAAATTTGGGCAGATGCTAGATGAACTTCTAGAAGGTACTCTAGAGAGAAGGGGATTCAAAACATGTTACGGAGTTAAGGACATGAACAGTGAGGAAAACGAGCCAGGAAGAGTGTCCCTTCCTCCAGGAGCTCCTCCAGGGCCACCTCAGCCAGCAGGGCTGACCGCCCCACTCTGTCGCGGCCCTGTGACTTTCCGGCAAGGCCAGACCCGTCCCTGGTTAACAGGGGAATGAAAAGGACAGGTCCTAGCCCCGCTGGGCTCCAGAGCAGGTTAAGTTCAATGCTGGTGGCAGCCTCCCTCTCAGGGGATGTGTGTGCTCGTACACACACACACACACACACACACACACACGCACGCTGAGCTCATCCCCCCACCAACCAGCTTGTCCTCCAGTGTGCGGCCCCTCACCCCTGGCAGTTGAGGGACGTGCTGGGTGTGGATGGAGGCTGGTAAGAACTTCGGTAACTCCAGCTGGAGAGGGAGCTGCTCACAGGGGAGTCTGCGGGTCTCAGCAGCCCTAGTCGCGCTGGCCGTGCCCAGGACAGGGCAGAGGCGACAGGGCGGGTCTGGGAGACCCTGGGTGTTCGTTCACTGCCCAGCGCCCACAGCACCAGGCGGCGGCATTCACGCAGAAAGGCTCAGTCTCCAGAGTCAAGTGGGGTGGAGGGGTGCTGGCAGTCGAGGCACCCTGGGCTGGCTGCCAGCTGGGCGGCCGGGCGGGCAGCGGGGAAGTCTCAGTCGTCTGTCTCCTGTTTGATGTTCTCGATGGGAACGGGCAGCTCTGGACTCGCGGCCTTGTCAGGCGTAGCCACGTCGAGATGCTCTTCCTTTACCCGCACGGTAATGACTGAGGAGGAAGAGAGGTGGGGGGCAGGGAGAAGAGAGTGTGCATGTAACTCCGGGAAGGGCGCGGGCTCAGGGTCTGGGGAAGAAATCAGGCTTCCTACGGACGGGCCCTCAGGACATGGCAAGGGGAGCCCCTTCCCCCTCTGCGGGGGCAGGCAGCACAGAAGGCCTAGGGTCCCGTCACCCCAGCCGGGCAGGCTGCCCACCCTGCCAAGCACATGAGCTGGGGGCGGAGGTGGAGAGGGCCATGCGAGACGCTTGGCTCCATTCAGAGCTGGGGGTGGGTGTCTGGGAAGCCCTCCAGGCCCAGTGGTCTGAGAAGGGTTGCCTGGTGCCCAGAAACTTCCCTTCAAACTTGACTCTACTCTTCTGTGCCCAGGTGGGGAAGGAGGGGGTCGGCCTCTGAGCACCAGAGCCGCCCCCAACCTCGACCCCGCGTGGGAGGCCCTTACTCTCATCAGGAACGGGCTCCGACGAGATCTTCTCTGCCGCCTGCAGGTCGTCCTCCAGCAGGGGCTTCTTGGACCCCTGTCTGAGGGGCCGGGTCTTGGTTGGTGGTATTCTTTTTCCTTTGAATAAACACAGAATTAAATCCGGGATAGGGATGCATCCACGTGACGCACGAAGGCTGGGTCTTGCCCAGTGGTCAGGCAGCGCAGCAGAGGGGAAAGTGCCAGTTTGGGAGGACAGAGGCCCAAACTCTGACCTCAGCCCTCGGGGCTGTGTGCCTGAGGCTCAGAGGCTGTCTCCAGTAAGGGATTAATACCCACCTCCCCCCACTCGCCGCCGTGGTTGTTAAGCTTCCCTTTTCTGATCCTCGCTTTCTTCATGTCTAAAGTGTGATTCCCAGCCCTACACTTCGAACGGCACAGGGTCCTGCCGCTTGGTCCCCTCCACACCCTCACAGCATCTTAATCCTGCCTGGGGACCACATCTGTTTCCTCTTTGTCCCCTCCAGGACATCCTCTTCTCTGCGCGATACCACATCAGGGAGCCCACCTCACCGCGCTGGCCTGCAGCTCAGCTTGGGGCCTGCTGAGAACGGCCTGTCGGTGGAGAGGTCCCCAAGCTCGGGGGCCGCCCTTGCTCCCACTCCCTGGGGGTCATGAGGCAACTACGACAGCCTCAGGGAGCAGCTTCCATCCGTCTCCTTTCGTACCTCTTACTTTCAAACATGGCCTCTACACATGGCCTCCCTCCACCCCAAATACAGTCTCTTGTCTCTTTTCCTTGGTATCCTGACCATTGCCAGAGATGGAAGACTTATGCTCCGGGTCCCTGAAGACACAGGGTGATGGATGGGCCCGTGGGGCAAGGGGTGGAGAGGGCGGGACCATGAAGAGCGCGACTTAGGTGGCGACGCCCCACCTCCGCTCCCAGGGACACAGGCTCAGCTGACCCCAGGCAGCTTTAGAGCATCACTTACTTTTCTTCCCAAACTGTTTCTTTTTCTTCTTTGTGGCCTCTTTGGCTTTCAGAGGCGTGGTGGGCTCTGTTGTTGAAAGTATGGACAAGAGGTGAGGAGAGAGTTCTGAGAGGACACAGGCTGTAGGCACACCCCAAGACGCCTGTCCGCCCCTCACCGGCCTCCCTGACACGGGGGACGCCCCCAGAAGGAAAGCCAGAGCTGGGCAATGAGAACGGGGAGGGGGCTGCGGAGAGGGACTGGACAACAGCTGTCCCTTCTTCCCACCCTCATCACCAGGGCTCTCGGAGGGACCTAGGGAGTTTACCTGGGTGCACAAGGGCACGCGCATATGACAGAGTGGGCAAGGTCAAGGAAGGAGCTCTGCAGGCCAGAGGGAGAGGGAGACAGAGCAGTCAGGGCAGGGAGGGGAGACAAGGGCCACTCTTTTCTTAGAAGTGGTCCAGGAGATTCTCGATCTCGTGCCAAAGAACAAGGTGGGCGTGGGGCAGGGGCATGGCTGGCAGGAAGGAAGAAGAAAAGGGAAGTCGAGAGCCCCGTAGGGCCGCGAGAGCCCAGACCTGTGGCGACGGGCGGCTGCAGCTGGTAGCCGGTGAGCTCGCACCAGCCGACGGGGTAGATGTCCGGGGACTCGCAGTCCACCCACTGGTCGTACTCGCTGTCCCAGCCATCGAAGTGGATGCTGAGGAGGCGGTGCACCACCCGCTTCACCGTGGCCACACAGATGAGCCGGGGCTCCATGAGGTCCACGGCCTCCAGCTTCATGCCCACCTTGAAACCATGGTTGGGGCAGTCCTGGGGGAGGGAGCAGGGCTGAGCGTGCCTGCGGGGGGAGGTTCCTCTGACCAGTGATCCCACTGCATTTTGTTCCCAGGCACTGGCCCTTTTGGGAAAGGGACCGCTGAACCGTTCAGCACAGCGCCCATGTCAGAGTTTGGGACTTCTCCCCTGAAGTGGCGGACCTTAGTGGCAAAGACTCAAGAAAAGAGAAGGGGTTGGGATTGCCACCGCTGGCAGTGGGCAGGGTTGGTCTCCTCACCATGTTAAAGAGTCTTGATGGAGCTGCTTTCGCCTTGGTCTTCTCCAAGTAGGTCTCCCAGTTGAAAGTGTGAGCCTCATACCCTGCAGGAGTGGCAAGTGTAGATGAGGAGGGGGGAAGGGAAGCGGGAGGGAGTTCCGGACGGTCTCCCAGCGCCAAAGGGGCGCCTGCAGCTCGGTCAGGACCCCCCCGGAGTCTCCCCAGCAGCCTTCTTCCCTCCTCCCCAGGCTGGTACCTGCTCTAGGACCATGGTCCTGTTGCACAAGTTGTTCACTGACCAAAGGGACAAGTGGGAGCTCTGCTCACCGAGCTACATACCGGCCATGGGGCCGAGCCAGCCCAGAGTAAGGGCTAGTGGGTGACCCTGGGTAGCTCTGTCACCTCTCCAATCCACTCACAGACTTCAAACTCCAGGGGTCTGGCTTGGCCAGGAACTTGGGCCAGTGGCCTCACCCTGCTCCTTCCAACTGTAAGGCTAGTCTTGCCTTTTGGGGGTGTGAGCTCAATGTCATTCTTCTGGCAGAAGGTGGCTGGGAAGATGGCGTGGGAAGAGGCATGGTAACAGAACCAGTCTGAGCCATCTGTGGAGGGCCCCCCGTCCACACAGATCATCAGGTAGCCATCCAGGAGGACCTAGCAGGTGGAGGGGAGGAGGGCAGACAGAATATGGTATCCTGAACTGCACCCCCATCCCAGGGTGAGGTGATACGATGGGGATGCAAGGTGGATGGATCCGACCAGAGCCGGTTCTCAGCCTTCCCCGAGCTGCTTCAGAGCACTCAGCACTGGTGTAATCCACACTCGTGAGATCATTTAGCCTCCTCACTAGATAGCAAATGCTGTGCCAGCAGGAACTGCATCTGTCTTCTTGTCAGTGTGTTCTCAGTGAACACATGGGCCCAGCCTGGAGATCTGCCGGATGGATAAATCAGCATAACCCCCTGGAGTGCCAAAGGGTGGCTGTTTGCTCTTCAGGCTACAGCAATAACAGAGGTTTTCAGTGAAGTCAGCCTGGCTATGGCTTGGCTAGGCCAGCACTCAAAGGAGATGGCATGTGGCAGCAGGAAGGCCTACACCTGACCCAGGACAGGCTCAGGCCAGGTGTTCAGTAAGCACCTGTCCACCGCACCTCTGACCCTGACACAAAAGCAGATTCTGACCCTGACACGAAAGCAGGTAGCCCAGGAACAGCCAGAACTGGGAAGCTCTGCCACCTCCATGCCTGCAGAAAGCCATACTGGAGGCTGGAGGGCTCCCCCAGGCTCACCTTGCAGATGGTTGCCACGCAGATGTTGCCCAGATTCAGGGGGTCAATGGCTTCCAGTTTCATCCCTTCCTCAAACCAACCGCCTTCCGTGTAGACAGCTCGAACCTTAAAGGAACGGGGCACTTGGGGAATCTCCGGGCTGGCCCAGGGGAAGATGGGAAAGCAGGCCTCATCTGCCATCGGCCTGGGAAGGAAGCGGGGAGGGAAAGGGACATCCCAGGGAAGAGCTGGGGTCCACAGGCCTGGAGTGGACCTGTGGCCAAGGGGACAGTGCCCAAGGGCTGTGCCTCACCTTCTTGAACAGATAAGGAACAGCATCACAGTAGATCTTCCGGAAAGTGGGATGGTGGGCCATGTCGCTGCGCCTCTCTTTTAGGGAAATGGCAGAGGGAGGAAGGGAGAAAAGGAAGTTGAAGCTGCTAACAGGGCCATCTCCACGCCTCCCCCAGAAATGTGCCCCCTAGACCAGAAGCTCTCTGTAGGAACTATTCAGCCCTTAGGACCCAGACTCTTCCCACATCACATGGAAAGGATGTGGCCTGTAGCCTCTAGTTCCAAACCAATTTTTAACACTTCAACCTGAGTATCCTCGGTCAAGGCACTCAACCTCTTGGGATACTTGGTCAAGTCCTGCCATCCACAGGGTAGAGATGATCGCCTCTACCGTGCAGCATGGTTGTGGGGTGTAGAGATGTGCCCCCCCAGGCCCACGCTGGCCAGGGACTTCTGCTAACCTGACAGCTTGATGCCATGGCCTACACGCCTGGACCAACCCACTGGGTGGATCAGGGGGCTCCACATGTGGCACCAGAAGTCATCATCGCTGTCGCCATCCTCGTAGAGGAGCCGCAGGCGACCCCCGATTACCGTGTCCACCACGGCCATGCGGGTCCGTGACACCTGGGACTTGTCCACCACCTCCAGCCGCATGCCCTGACGAAAGGGGTACTTCATGCTCTCCACCATCTGCAATGACATCAGAACACAGGCCTGCTGGGGTCATGTGGACCCTCCAACCCACCTTGCAGTTCTATCCCTTAAGAGTAACCAGAGGATGGGGAAGGTGGAGGGGAAGCCCCGCAAACACTGTGCCAGGAAGCAGGGAGATGAGCCCACCTGTCCCGCCAGGTTCAACCCTGGCTCCCAAGTCCCTAGGGTGATACTGATGACATGATTTTTACAACGTGTGCACCAAAATGCCAGTAAGTCATTATGATGGGAATTACAGATCGCTTTTCAGACTAAGGAAACAGGTGCCCCAGAGTGGTCACGTGACTTACCCAGAGTCACACGGGCTCGTTAGTGCCAGAGCTGGGCCGCAAATCTGGCTGTGGTGTCCAGCTTTGTGCTCTTTCAGGGATCTGCACTCTGATCACACGGGTACCCCACTCCCCTCTACCTTCTGGCCCCTACTGATGGCACACACAAGCCTCGCGTTTAGGGAACTGAGTGCCCCTTGCCTCGATACATCTAATTTCAGCTCCAGCCCCTCTGGGCTGCAGCTCTGAACGGCTCTCATAGCACCTCAGTAGTGACGCCTGCCCTTCTGACGCAGCAAAGGACAGTGACCAAGATGTCCACAAGCTGCTCTAGAGCCCTGGTGGTAAGGCCTGGGTGAGGAGACTCTTTGTCTGCTGTGACTTTGGTGCTGTCCTGCCGGGGGTAGAGGATGGTTACGTAAGCTCTGTAGGGCTTTTCCAGCACCAGGGCACTGCGGGCTCAGGGAGAAGCATCCCAGTCTCCACGTGATGGGGGCTGAGCAGTGCTATTCCAAATCCCACCAGGAGGGGGAGCGGCTCAAGGGTCACAAAGCAGCCACCAGGACACAGATCCTTCACCCTCAGCTCAAGGGCTGGAATATACCAGGCCCATTAAGCAGAGGGAGAGACACAGGGTGAGGCCTGGGCTGGGGTCCCTCTGGGCCGCCTCCCCGCCGCTGGCCTTTCCTGACAAGCTCCTTTCCTCTGTGCCCACCGGTGCAGCCCACGACCTGACAACGCTTTATTGCCCTCGTTTGTTTAAGGTCACGCACTGGAACTCAAGGTCTATAAAGGCAGAAGCTAGGTTTGAGTCATTTCTATTGTACATTCTCAGCTCCAAGCACAGACTAGGAACGGAGGTAGTGTTCAGTTGATGTTTTTTCTCGACAACGTACACACACACATACACACACACACACACCTGACCTTGGCTGATGGGCATTCAGTCGAAACATTTACGAAGCACTTACCATACTGCGGAATTGGATTACCATATAGGGATTGGATTTGGATTTGAGCTCCCTCCACAGACCCACCCCTTCTATCCTCTCCACCCCCCAATCTTCAGAGGCAGCTGCTTTTGTACGCATGCCCTGCAGGGACTGGGCACGTGACACCTAGTGTGTGCTTGCTGACTGTTCACGCAGAGCCCTGCTCTGCCACCCAGAATCAAGCTCTTTTTAATTTAAGCAGAGATGAGGCCACCTTGACACTCGTGGTGGCCTGCACACAGCCATCTGCCTCATCCTAACACTAGGGCCAGCTCATCTTCAGTCGCCAACCCTGTCCACTGTGCAAGGTACTATGGGAAATATAGGAGAAAAAGCTTGCAGTTTTGTGGAAAAGACTATGACAGTTAACAAAATATAGAGAGATGAATAGCAAATGAGTACTACCCAGTACGTTCAAATAAGGGAAAAACTGTTTTTGAGGTGCTTGGAACCATTACTCATTGAAGACCAGCTAAGGCCCACAGCGCCAATGTTCTCACCAGGCATCCGGGGCCTTGGGTGAGATGGCCCCAACTACCCTCCCATCTGATTTTCCACTGCTGGCTTCCATGCCCGCCCACATCCTACCCATCAAGGTAGAATTCAAATGCCGTCTTCTCCACAAAGCCTCCCTCAATACCTGCTCGTCCTGAGGCCACAAGACCAGTTCAGCCACATGTCACGGTGGTACCTGCCCTGCATCCCCCTGGCTCACTGCTCTGATGCTTACCCAAGCAACATGAGAACAACACGTGTGGGCATCCGGGTCAGGGGCCCCAGAGACCCTAGATGTGGCCCAGGCACCTATGTGAGCAAGCCGCACAACAGCAGGCCTGGCATACAAAGGGGGAAGAGACTAAGTCTTCACTGCATATCCTTGTGATCCCTTTGAATTTTTACCATGTGTATGATTTTTTATGTTAAAGAACTAAATAATTTTTAAAAATTAAAATGAAATGCCACACAGATGATTCTGAGGCACATCTCTGGTTCAAAATCAAGGCTATTTTATAACTTTTCATGGGTGTGACTTCATTTCCTCTGCCAGACTGGACAGTCCCAGATGGCAGGGTCCACATTCTCCATATTTCCAGTGCCTTGTATACAACAAGTACTTAATAAAATCTATTGAATGAACGCTCCTGAAAATGCTATGAGCAAAGGTAAGGATCTAGAAGAAGAAATGGCAGACAAAGCAACATGATCGACGCGGCTGGACCAGAGTCTGAGCAGGGAGGAGGCTGCTAGGCCGGGAAGGCAGACGACACCCACCATCCATCCTTCGGAAATCTGGAGCCGCTAAGATTGCTAAGCAAGGGAGTCTTAGAAAAAATACTCCAGTGAATAGCACAAAGGACAGATCAAACGGGAGAGGGGCAGAAAGGAGATCAGTTAGGAGACCCACAGGGCTCACTGCCAGACCTTGATATGGAAGTCCACGGGAAGCGTCCTGGAGCCCACCAACCGTTTCATGAGGTAGCCCTTCCAATCGGTGAACTTGGCATGGATGGCTGCAGAGACAGAGCAGAGCCCTGAGTACAGACTGACAACACTCCACTGGTGGGGCACCAGAGCTGCCCCAGAGAGCAGCAGAGGGGCCTAAATAACTTATTTCTGCCTTTCCAGGCCAGCAATCACCATCTTATAAAACCGGACTCCCCCAACTCGGACCTGCCAGGGGGCCTCTGGGACAAGGCAGGACAGGAAGCAAGGAGGCAGGTGGGCTCTGTTCTGGTCTAACTGCTCCCAAGGGCCCCGCAGGAACCAGGACAGGATACGTTCTCGTCAACTCACTCCGCGGGGGCACCAGGATCTTGCTGTTGATGGCACACCAGCCGATGGGGTGGACATCCACAGTCCCCAGGTTGCACCAGAAGTCGTGGCTGGCGTCATTTTCGAAGCCTTCATACCGGAGCAGCACCCGGTACCCTGAGAAGAAGGAGGGAGAGGTGTGCTCTTAGGCCTTCGCTCTTCTCCAGCCTAAACAGGACTTTTGCTGCCTATTTCAAGAACTCCTTCCACAACAGCCAGAGTAAAAAGAAACCCATGCCACGTACTCGGAAAGCAGTACAGCACAGTAGGGAGAATTTTCTATAGCCTGATCAACCCTGGAATGAACTTAAAAAATGGGAGTTTCCAAACTCGCCAAGCTCTGTGGTCCCCGCTAAGGTAGGCAAGATAGAAGAACAGCAAGAAGGGAGGCAGAAGCTCCAGCAGGCGGGTTTTTGTGTTTGTTTTATGAAGCCGATTTCTGCTCCACCACTGCCTGTCCATCGGGAGATGCCACTGCCCAGCCCGACCCCACCTCGGCCGGAGGAACACCCACCTGCCGCCTGGATGACCGAGGCGATCCAGTACACGCGGCTGGGGAGCACAGCATCGCTGTTGAGCACCTCCACCTTCATCCCCTTCATCACATCCTCCCACTGGTCATAGAGTGGGACCTGTAAGGGGGACAGTGAGCCACTGGGGCTGGCAGAGGAGAGCGGCTGGCTGAGGGGCCTCGCGAGAGTCTGCGTCCTTCCTCCTCCGCCCCTCAGCGCCGCCTCTCACTCCCTGTGTGGAAGGCCAGGCCGGGGACCAGGGATGAAGAGACGGGCAAGACGTGGGGGTGGGACTGGGCAGAGACCCAGAGTCAGACAGTCCTGGGTGCTCAGCTCTACAGGGCCGCTGCTGGCTGTTACCCTCTCGGGCACACCATGGCTGTGCCAGCCTGCGTGACAGTCACGCCACCTAGCAGTTCCTCCCCCTCACCACGTGCCAGGCGCCATTCCCAGCACAAGTAGCACCCCTTTCAGTCGTCACTCAACCTGGGCCGTTAGGAGCACGACCCCTGGTATCGCAGCTGTCGCCAGGCTGGCTGTCACAGAGCCGGCTGCCCCCCGCTGCTCTGGCCCGTCCTTTCTCCACCTCTCCTCCTCCTGGTAACACGCCCCCGACAGCACTGGACTGCTTGCGGCTGCCTCCCCAGTGTCTAATCCTTACTTTGCTGCCAGTGGCACTTTGGGTCTCCTTTGGGGAGATTCTCCTTTTTTCCTTCTCAGCCCTGGTTTCAGCCCATCAGTGTATCCCATTCCATCTCCCTGGCCGGAGGGATTGGGTTCATCACAGAACCCAGAAGCAGTTATACTGCTCAGGCACGTTCAGGTGGGCTTTTTACAGAGCATATCGAGGCAGATATATTAGTGCAAGTATGATGCAACTCCCCGCAATGAAATGCCTGAACTGCTGGAGAATTCAGGGCAACAAAGAGCTCCCCCAACTGGGAAAGACGCGCACCTTCACTAGCAACCAGACAGGAGAGGAGGAGTTAAGCTGCATGGAGGGCCAACCTTTCCCTGATCAGCGCCCTCCCCAGAGTTCAGTAGCAGCTCAGAAATTAGAGGCTAGGAAGTGGGTTTAAAGAGGCCTCCTCCCGGATTTCCTGGGTTTAGGAAATTGGCTTGAAAGACAAGAGCGCTCCCTCGGTTTCTCTCTGCACCTGCAGGAGACCACCGCTCAGGCCTGCCTGCTAAGTTCTTCCGCTCCAAGCCCAGCCCTCCAGGTCTCAGCCTTTGCTGTTTCTCAGTGACAGGGAGTCGGGGAGCCTTTAGCAGAAGGGGCTCCAGGAGGCATCCACATTGGCCTCCCGGGAACCAAGGGGCCCAGGGCAGTTCACAGCACCAAGCTTTCAACGGGAAAGCACTAAAAATGGGAGAAAAGGAGAAAGAGATTCTCAAAGTTTGCTTTTGGATATCAAAGCACAAAGTGCCATTATGTAAATAAGCGAAGTGGGGAACCTCAGAGGGGCTAGAAGCTCTCATTGAGGGTCTGTGGGAGGACTTTCTGAAAAAGAAGTGGACAGAAAGGTAAGCTGGAGGGAGGGGCAAAGCTGGGCTTCGAGCACCCAGACCTCACCCTGTTCTCTCCCGGTGCTGACGCTGTGAGGCAGGTGGGTGAGACGGTGGCAGCACTCAGGACCCCTGCCCTCCCTCCCCTCATCCCCAGGGCACTCACGTGTTTAAAGCAGCTGACAGGAGCAGCCTTGTAACTGTGATCCTTCAGGAACTTGCCCCAGTCGAAACCCAAGACCAGCGCTGCGGGGCAAAGAGGGAGAGGGTTAAAGGGTCGAAGCTGGGCGCTCCGGCAGCAGCCATTCCAGGACCCCGGGCCTGAGGGGCAGGGGCAGCAGGTCCCTTCCCCACCCCATACCTGCCCCAGCAGCGGCCATCAGGACGGCGGAGGGCCTTATCCAAAGGCTGCCAGAGTCTCAGGAGTAGAGGAAACACTCAGAGGAAAATGTCTCGTCTTCCTTCCCCAGAGAAAGACGGAAATTCAAAGACCCTTGGGCTTAAATTCCTCAGACCGCCCCCAACCTCTCATTGGCCACAGCCAATCTAAATGGGTGGGAGGTGCACACACCTAGGCCCCTCCGACCCTTGAGGCTGGGAGCTCAATATCGGTCAGAAACTCAGACCATGTATCGCAGTCGCTTCATGCCTACATTTGCTCAGAAATAGCTACGGCGAGCTCAGAAAGAGAGAAAGGTTCCTCCCTTATCCCATCACCCTTCTTCAAACAAGATCTGGGTCTCCACTGCCCCAGGGAAACAGAAGCCAGAGAGCTAAAGGCAATGCAAAACAAAAGAAGCTAATCCTCGGCTTTTAAATTATCAAGAGTAGGGGTCCTGGCAATTTAAGAGTGATTGAGGGATCTTCTGGGGGTAATTTCACAATTACCAGGTGAGGAAGATACAATCCAAAGCAAGCCTGGGCCGGCACTTTCTAGCTGGCCACCTTTTCCAATCCTCGCTCCTTGGGGGGCCACCCCAGTCCTGGCACTGCACCCAACCTGCTTCCTGAGCACCAGTCCCTGCAGTCTTACCGTCCTGCCCTGTTGGTGTCCCATCTGCGAGTTGTCCTGTCCCTTGGGAATGGAGGAAGGCTCCAATTTTGGCAGACCAGGCAGCTTTGTGCAGGACTTTGGCCTTCTTGGTAGGTGGTTTTCCCTGGAGGGAGGAGACAGTGTATAGCCTAAAGGCTAAGAACAAGGCTCTGGATTTGGACAGGTTTAAATCAGGCATCGGGTCCAGTTAACCTCTTTGGCACTTAGTTTCTTCATTTGTAAATCAAGATGATAACAATGATAATGCTTAGCTCAGAGGGGAGTTGCAAGGAGGGGGGTTGCCGTATTGTGCCCACACTCAGTAAGCACTTAGCTATTGTTCAGCTGGAGAGGGGCGGGGGATTGGCAGAGCCACAGGCAGGGAGGGGCACATTTTCTATCTTTTAAGCCCCGCTTCTGCCAGGAACCTCTTCTTGGTGTCGTCAACTCTCAGCCATCTCCTTCCTTTGGTGCTCCTACAAATTTATGGCAGAGAATGGGCTTCAAAGGGCTTGTGAACTGAACCATGGACTCTCTCTAGAACATACATGAATGTTCTAGAGAGAGTCCATAGCTTGTCGGGTGCTCAAAGGCATCCTCCCCCAAAGTGAAAGGCCACTGATCTGGTCTGTAATTTGTAACTTAAGTACTGATCAGAAAGGCCCAGAGAATTTATTAAAGAGATCAGTGAAATAGAAATGTGGGTTGAGGGAGTTCCCTGGCAGTCTAGTGGTTAGGATTTGGCGCTTTCACTGGTTCAGTCTCTGGTCGGGGAACTGAGATCTTGCAAGCTGTGAGGCGTGGCCAAAATTTTTTTTTTAAATTTGGGTTTAAATTCCACACAGACCTGGGGCCAAACCCTGGCTCTTCAATTTTATTTGTGTACCTCTGAGTAAGTTAGTAAAAATTTTTGAGCCTTTAAAATTGGAATCTTTAAAAATTCATTTTTTAGGGGTCACTGGTTGGACTGAGAGTGCCAAGCCCATAGCAAGTATCCCCAAACTATAGTTATAAACAATACCATTATTAGCTCACTGAGAAGGACTTTTCTATGCCTTGACTAAAATCTGCAAAATGAGGGAAATAACAGTAACTATCTCACAAAGCGAGAGACAAAGTGTATGAGGCACTAAGCAGAAGAGCTGGCACTGCGACCCCCATAAACATCAGGCTTCACAGGACAATCACCTGGGGAGCTCGTTAAAGGCCCTGTGTCCAGGCTACACTCGGCCCCAATTAAATCAGAATCTTTGGGAGTAAGACCCAAGCATCAATATTTTTTAAGGTTTGCAGGTGACCCCAACGGGCAGTCAAGTTTGAGAACCGGTGCTGTGAAAACACAAGGCCAGTCTGCTGACTGTTCCTGTCTCAGCACCCAGGGCCCCAGGAAGGGTCTTCCAATTGATGGCCTCTCACCTGTAATCTAGCCAAGATACTGGCTTTCTTGGAGTTGGAGGAGTAGCTCCTAGAACAGGAGACGCTGCAGAATCTCTTGGTCTTGGAGAAGAAGGCTTCCCTTGTACCCACGATACCACACATCTCACAGACAGCTGGGAAGAGAACTTAGCACATGACTCCCTTGATCATCACCCCAAATCAAACAAAATGATGGGCCCTTCAAAACCTGGGGCACTGCATTCATCAGATGAGTCCCAGGCCCCCTAAGGCTGACAGAACTGGAATAGAAGGAGGCGGTTTTGGCGTGTACCCCTGAAGCTCCTCAGCACCCCTTGGCTGTATGTGTCAACGGTGGGGCTAAGGAAAATCCACGCGGATGACTGGGGAAGCAGGTGAGTGCTGGAAAGTTTGCAAAGAGGAAAATGAGAAGAAAAAAACGTACCCATATCATTTAACTTCTGTGGGCCTATTTTTTTCTCATCTATAAAGAGACTGAACTAGATCAATGTTTCATCCCTGATATCACATCAGTCACTTGAGGAGCGTTTAAAAATGCCCAAGCCTGATTCTAATTAACTGGTCTGTGGTGGGACACAGGCATCTGTGGTTCGTTAAAAGCTCCCCAGGTGATCCTAATGTGCAGCCAGGTGATAGCACCCCTGGGCTGGATGGTCTCTAATAGCTCGTTCCAGTTCTAAAGTTCTAAGATTCTAAGAGAATGGCTGGAAGAAGATAGAAGGGAGAAAGATAAAAGAAAGGGGAGAAAGGAAGAGAAGACAGGATGAATGGAAAGGAAACAAGTGGCAAAGAGTATTAGATTCTCCTGTTCTAAAGAGTAAAGGGACCAGGGGACAGAAATGTCATCACAGACCATCTAGCCTCCCCATTTTCACAGGCAGTCCCCACACTGGAGGCCCTGACACAGGGGTCCAGGAGCTGTGTAAGCATCACATCTCTGAAGCCAACTGGCTTCCAGATGATTCAGAGGAATTCTCATCTGCCTACCCCTACCCTAACCCTCTAACCCGGAGGTCACTTTATTCTGTATTTTCCCCCCTCTCACTTGCAACCCACAAGCTATTTCTTGTCCCTTCCCAGATAGTAACCAGATGACTTTAGGTGTCCTATATTCTCAATATGTAGAGAACAGGACAAACGCAAAAGAAGCACCATGTTAATGACTGGCATCTAATATGTGCTGAATAAATATTAATTATAAGAAAGAATGAAATCACAATTTGAAATCAGACTGCAGCAGAGGAAATGACCCTTGGGGATACTTGGGGTGCCTCTGCTCTCTCCCAGGGCCTTAGACATCTGACCCCTTAGACATCAGATCAAAGAGCCCTTCACACCTGGACAGCTCTGCCCACCTGGCCTATATCCCCCTCTTCCTCCACAGCCTCTGAAACCTCCCCCTCTTCAGGGGACACTTTGAAGGCACCTGGCTCAGAACCACTGCCATCCAAGGAGCGGGGAGTCCCAGGGCTAAGCAAATGCAAGGGGGAGGTGGGCAGCTCCCCCGCTTCCCGATCCTCATTTTCTGCTTCACTTGACTCCTCGAGATAGGAGCTGCTCTCACTGCCCACACTGCTGTTATAACTCCGGAAACTGTCGTAGCCACCAAAGAGCTCCAAATCATCGTCTTCCTCTTCCTCCTCCATTGGTTCTGAAGTCTCCTAGTGACACAAAAGTAGGCAGAAGGAATTATGGTTGGCTTAGTGTATGGGAAGGGAAGCTGCAGATCTGCTGTCAACTCCCTTTCCAGTTCTTGGTCAAGTCAACACTTTTGGGCCAAGTGGCAGGCAGAATCAAATACCCCTTTTGCAAACACCAGGATCATTACTCTTGTTTATACATTTCTCAACTGCAAATCAGAAGAATACCTAAGGGGCTTCCCTGGCAGCGCAGTGGTTAAGAATCCGCCTGCCAATGAAGGGGACATGGGTTCGAGCCCTAGTCCAGGAAGATCCCACATGCCGCAGAGCAACTAACCCCGTGCACCACAACTACTGAGCCTGCGCTCTACAGCCTGCAAGCCACAACTACTGAACCCACGCGCCACAACTACTGAAGCCCTTGCGCCTAGAGCCCATGCTCCACAACAAGAGAAGCCACCACAATGAGAAGACTGGGCACCACAACAAAGAGTAGCTCCCGCTCGCCGCAACTAGAGAAAGCCAGCGCGCAGCAGTGAAGACCCAATGAAGCCAAAAAAAAAAAAAAAAAAAAAGAATAAGAATACCTTAGCAAGACAGAAAACATGTATTAGGAATTCACCAAGGTCCCTCTGTGGAATTTATAAGTGATGACATTTTACCATAATTCAAACAGAATACACTGATGTGAAAATATCCTAAGCAAAGTGCCTCATGAAGACTTTCTGGGGAAGATGTATTTTAGAAACTCATTCTTCCCCCTTCAGCATATGTACACCAAAGTAATTTCAACTCAAAAACAACTTAAGTCAGACAAAAGTTAATTTGGGGCCCAGACTGCCCTAAAGAGGATTTCGGAGGCAAATGACATGCTAGCTATAGCACTGTGGTATATACAATAGCTTTGGACTCAGCTCTGATCCTAACTAGCTGTGGGTCCTTGGGCAGGTCATTTAACCTCTCTGGGTCTCAATTTTCTCATCTATAAAACAAGAAAAATATTTGGCTCCAGGATGTGGAATGTAAATGAGATACTGTATATAAATCTACCTGGCATGTTGTAGAAAAGGTGTGAAGAATTTGGGCTCTAGGCCAGGGCTCCAATACCATCCCTACTGCTTACTAGTTACTACCATCCCTACCGTATGACCTGCAGCAGGTCAATCTCAATGCCTCAATTTCCGCACCTGTAAATGAGGACAATTCCACCTATTTCATAGGCTTTGGGGGAGGAGTAAGGGTTAATACGGGCAAGGCACTCAGAACAGTGACCTGCACACAGCATGTGCTCAATAAATGTTGGCGATTATTACTGGTTAAAAGCATGGGCTCTCAAACCAGGTACGCCTGAGTTTGAATCCAGGATCTTCCACTTATTACCTGTGTGATTTTGTGCAAGATATTTAACCTTACTGCTCCTGGTTTCTCCATCAGTACAATGGAGATAATAACAAGCCCTCTTTAGAGGACTGCTGTGAATGCTGCTATGACATGCAAAGCCTAGTTCCATTTCCAGCAGTTAGTGACAGCTCTAAAACTGCGAGCTGTCATTCTTACTCTCCACTGTATGATTATTTTCCTTTACCCTTATAGAGTTTTTGAGCGATTCCACTTTATATTTACAACTACACATGCAAATGTGCTAGAAAGGAAATTCAAATATAAGGTGACCAGAAGCCAAATTATTAAAGGATGCGTGGGTTATAGGTGGTGGTAGAGTGGAAAAAGCAAACCTGGTAGAGTTTTGGAACTTGACGGACTTAGTGCCCATCTCCTTCACTTTACAGCCCTGTGACCCTCCTGGGGAGTCGCACCACCCCTCCAAGCCTCAGCTACCTGAACCACGAAAACGAGACACTGGGCGGTTGAGTATATTGGGAGATAACGCACGTGAACGCTCCGGACACGGAGAGTTTATTAAACTTTAATCATCCCTTACTTCCCACCAGGATGTGACAGGCCTCATAGTCCCTAAAGAACACTACCATGAGACAAGGAGGAGAAGGAAGATTCAGGAGCTCTCAGATCCTGAACCCGATTCCCCTTCCCCAGGCCAGGGAGGCTGTTCCTCCCTCAACTACTCGGCCCCAGCAGAACCGGAGCAAAAAGAAACGCCAATCGCCTCCGGCCCTGCTCAGCCTAACTACCTGTTTATCCATCCTTCCACCCTCCACCCTCCAGGCGTCGCTCAAAGGCCTAAAGAAGGGCCCACCGAGCGGGGCTCTCGGGGTTCCCTTTCCCAGTCACGAGAAGTCCTCTCCCTCTCACCTCGACGCCCCGGGGCTTCTCCATGAGACTTAACACAGTTTCTTCAACCGTCACCAGGTGCGGGAAGCCATATTGGCCTCCCTGCTCTCTCCGAGAGCACTCATTGGCCGCCCCCCAGAGCCGCGGGCCAATCACGCTGCAGGAAAGAGGTAAAGCCGGTTCGGCGCTCCCCTGTGCCCCTCCTCCCCGGGAGAGGGGGAAGCCGCGGACGCTTACGGGACTTGTAGTTCCCCTGGGTGCGCGTGAAGTGGGAGGCGTTGCTATAGCGACGTGAAAATCCCCGGGCCCTAGAGTTGCGGCGGCTCGCGCGGACTGTTCTCGTTTCTCCACGCCAAACTCTTGCTATCACTCCAACTCCATTCTTCATTAAACAGTTATTGAATACCTAAGATAGGTACTGTCCAGGCGCCAGGAATAACCTCGCACTCTCCCTGATCAGAAATTTAAGGTGCGCTAGGGCGGGGATGCTAGCAGAGAGACTCTTTTCCGGTTCAGGCAGAAACTGGAATACTCTTATGCCCAATGCTGTAAATGTCCCGCATGCTCAAAATCCTGCAGAACTCCCTCTTACATCACCATCTCCTGAAAAAAAACTCAGATACGTGGCTCTCTGCCTGTTTCCTCTTGTATTTCCCACAACCTCCTTACACACTCGGAGTTCTAGGTGCTGTCGTAGAGCTTTACAAACATCTCAAATCAGGGACAATTAATCACCCTTCTAAAGATGAGGATGGACTTCCCTGGTGGCCAGTGGCTAAGACTCTGCGCTTCCACTGCAGGGGTAGGGGTTTAATCCCTGGTCCGGGAAGTTCCACATCCTGCAGTGCGGCCAAAAAGGAAAAAAAAAAAAAAAAAAAAAAAAGAGGACGATGAGGAAACAGTGGCTCTGGGTTTAGACACTTTCTAACATCACACAGGATTGGACTTTAAGATTTAGTCCAAATTCTTTCCCTATGCTATGCTGTACTCTAATTAACTGAGAATCTAACTGTAATAAGTGGGGCTCAACATATGTTAAATATATTTCTAAATTTGAGGTCCACCAGTTATATGTGAAAGTCTTTCCTGATTTCTTTCTTTTCTTCAACCCTTTCTACCTCCAACCCCATATCTGTGCTATCCACAAAAACTGTTGGTTCTTTTTTAAAAATATTTATTTATTTGGCTGCACCGGGTCTTAGTTGCGGCATGCTGGATCTTCATTATGGCATGTGGATCTTTAGTTGTGGCATGTGGGATCTAGTTCCCTGACCAGGGATAGAACCCCGGGCCCCCTGAACTGGGAACGTGGAGTCTTAACCACTGGATCACCAGGGAAGTCCCTGTTGGTTCTTCTACCTCCAAAATGTATCCTCTATTTCTCCACCTCTACCACCCTAATACAAGCCACTGGTCCACTGCAGCAGCCCTCCAACTAGTTTCTTGGTTTGAATCTTCATCTTCTTTAATCCAGGCAGGTGATCTTTTAAAATCACAAACCAGACCATGTTCATTCTCTTGCTTAAAACCCCTAATAGCCTCCCCTTGCACTTTGAATGAAATCCAAACAATCGACAATAACCTGGCCCCAGCTTTCTTTTCAACCTCCTCTTGTACCATCCTTTCTACCTTTCGCTGCATCCATCCACTCACCTCTTCTTTCTGTTTTTGACTGCCAAGCTTGAGTTGGCCTCTGGGCCTTTGCACTTGCTGTTCTACTTGTATGCAATATTCTTTCCATGGCTCTTCTCATGGATGGATCTTCATCTTTTTAGATTTCAGCTCAAAGTCACCTCGTCTGGGACCTTATTTAAAGTAGTTGTTCCCTCCCCTCACTCTGTATCTCTTCCCCCATTTTACAGTCCTTTGTAGCACTTGTTTCTCTCTGAAATGTTCTCATTCATTAGTTTACTTGTTTATTGCCTATCTCCTGCCACTGGAATGTAAGCCTCATGAGGGCTGGGACTTAAGTCTGTCTTGTTCTCTGCTGTATTTCCAGAGCCAAAAACAGAGCCTAGCATACACTAAGTGCTCAAAGACTAAAGAGCTAGTTAATGAGACTTCAAGGATTACAACAGGCTGCTGCTTTTTTCTCCCTGTTTCTTCAACAAAGATTTTTAAAATTGAGGTATAGTTGATGTACAATATTATATAATTTTCAGATGTACGACATAGTAATTCACAATTTTCAAAGGTTATATGTCATTTATAGTTATTACAAAATATTGGCTATATTTCCTATATTATACAATATATCCTTGTAGCTTACTTATCTGTACATAGTACTTTGCCTCTCCCCCTTTCCTCTCCCCACTTGTAACCACTAGTTTGTTCTCTATATCTGTCTCTTTCTTTTTTTTTTTTTTATAAATTTATTTATTTATTTTTGGCTGTGTTGGGTCTTCGTTGCTGTACGCGGGCTTCCTCTAGTTGTGGCGAGCGGGGGCTACTCTTCGTTGCGGTGTGTGTGCTTCTCATTGTGGTGGCTTCTCTTGTTGAGAAGCACAGGCCCTAGAGCATGGGCTTCAGTAGTTGTGGCACACGGGCTCAGTAGTTGTGGCTCACGGGTTCTAGAGCACAGGCTCAGTAGTTGTGGCACATGGGCTTAGTTGCTCCGCGGCATGTGGGATCTTCCTGCACCAGGGCTCGAACCCGTGTCCCCTTCATTGGCAGGTGGATTCTTAACCACTGCACCACCAGTGAAGTCCCCCGAGTCTCTTTCTTTTTTGTTGTATTCACTAGTTTATTTTTTAGATTCCATATATAAGTGATATCATACAGTATTTGTTTTTCTCTGTCTGACTTATTTCACTTAGCATAATACCTTCCAAGTCCATCCATATTATTGCAAATGGCAAAATTTCATTCTTTTTTATGCCTGAGTCATATTCCATTGTATACATATACCCCATCTTCTTTATCCATTTATCTGTTGCTGGATACTTAGGTTGCTTCCATTTCTTGGCTATTGTAAATAATGCTGTGATGAACGTTGGGGTGCATGTACCTTCTTGAATTAGTGTTTTCATTTTTTTTCGGACATACACCCCAGAGTTTTAATTTGTAAAATAGGAGTAAGACCACCTCATTGGGTTTTTGTAAGAATTAGAAATAATAAATGTTCAGTGCCTGCCACATACTGGGCAGAGTAAATGGTAGTTATTATCATCCTATTAGATGCTAGGTGGCAGCAACTAGAAGAGTAAATCTACCTAGAAGAATAACTTTTGTGAGTTGCTTAAACTTTTATTAATTTTATAAATGCACAGCCATGAATCTCACAGACAGAGAATCTGCTCCTGGCAAACAAATCAACTTATTCATCATATTATTTAGTGCCTACTCTGTGCCTGGGACCACACTGGACACTGAGACACAGGTGAACAGCTCTGTCCTCATGGAGTTTACTGCCTCCTGCAGGGCGATAGTGGAAACTGAACAAACATCTAGTTCCAACTGAGAAGGAAATTAGCAGGGCACTGTGATGGAGAATAGGGAAGGGAGCACCTGCAGAGGGGGTGTGGGGAGAAGGCCTTGACTTGCAGGATGAGAAGGAGCCAGTTAGGAGAAGAGAGTTGCTGGGGAAAGGTCATTCCAGGCACAGACACAGAATTTAGAGAGGGAGGTGAACAGCTCCAGTTGGCGGGAGAATATAATGGGAAAACTTTAAAGGTTTTAAGGAGGGGAGTAAATTGTTCAGGTTATGTTTTAAGAGCTCACGCTCTGGGTGCTGTGTGGAGAATGGATTGGAGGTGGGTCAAGAGAAGCAGCAGGGAGACCAGTTAGAAGGCTCCTGGACTGATCCAGGGGAAGGACGATGGTGGCTTGGGCCAGGGCAGACTTAGAAGGCATACAGAAAAGTAGAAGAATTTGAGAAATATGTTGGAGGCAGTAATTAATTGTATGGAGTAGGTTTGGAAGAGGAGGAATCCAGAATGACTCTGGGTAAACATGTCAAATGGGTAGATGGTGGGACCATGTTCTGTAGTGGTTAAAAACTGTACAAGGAATAAGTGAGTTTGGGTGGCTGACTAGAGGGAATTAAGAATTCTGCTTGGTCTGGCATGCCTCCAAGAGGGCAAGAAGGCAGCTGGAGCTCACCAGAGAGCCCTGACCTGGAGATGTAAATCCTGCAATTTTTGACAACCTCCCTTTAAGACAGAATGAGAGTCCCTAAATCCATCTTCTCTGTGATGTATTATTTTTCACATCTTAATGCATATATCATTAACAGTAGAGGAAAGCGGAAACCCGAGCTTTCCAGTTTCACGCATTTCAACAAAAGAAACAAAAGTACCAGGCTTTGGGGGAGGGAAGGAAGCTGAGGCAGGACCCCACAGTGACAGAAACTGTTAGCATAAGTTGAAATGGCGGTTAATTAGGAATTCAGTTGAAACATCTTATTAAACACAGGTTGCTAAGCAACAGTGGCCACCCTGGAACAGTGTGGCTGTTCCTTCTGCAGTGGAGCTCCTGGGCCTTGTCTGAGCTGTCGCAAAGTTATGCTTGCTTTTTGGCTGGTCTGAGCCATGCCTTTACACACAACCTCATATACTCCCTTCTTTTGGGGGGCTTCCCTCTGTGATTCACTGTTCCTGTCTCTCTGGGATCATTAATCTCTCGCCCTCTGTCAGATCCCAGTAACAGCACAAATGTGCTCATGTGTCACCCATCCTATACAAATAAATCCCTTGAAATCACCTCCTCTGTCCCCGGCCATGGTGCTATTCCACTCCCCAATGTCTTGAAAGAATTGTCTGCACACACTACCTCCACTTCGGCTTCTCCTCACTTCTCCACCTATCCCCACACTCCACCAAAAGTACTCTGTCAAGTTCAAGTACAGCTTCTCTGATGTAGAGCCACATCTTTCTTCTCTCAGTGGCATCGGACATAACTGATGACTCCATCCTTCCTGAAACACTGTCCTTTCTGGGTTCCTCTTGGTTTTCCTCCTGCCCCTCTGGCCAATACTCTCTCCTTTGCAGGGCCTTCCTCTTCTACCTCAACCCTAAGTAATGGTGATCTCCAGGGCTCTGTCCTGGACCTGCTTCTTTTCTCTTTACTTCTCACTGAAGGTGATGTCTTTCATTCTTTTTTTAATTTATTTAATTTATTTTTGGCTGCATTGGGTCTTACTTGCTGCGCACGGGTTTTCTCTAGCTGCGGAGAGTGGGGGCCACTCTTCGTTGTAGTGCCCGGGCCTCTCATTGCGGTGGCTTCTCTTGTTGTGGAGCATGGGCTCTAGGCGCATGGGCTTCAGTAGTCGTGGCACACGAGCTCAGTAGCTGTGGCTCGTGGGTTCTAGAGCGCAGGCTCAGTAGTTGTGGCGCATGGGCTTAGATGTTCTGCGGCATGTGGGATCTGCCAGGACCAGGGCTCGAACCCGTGTACCCTGCATTGGCAGGCGGATTCTTAACCACTGCGCCACCAGGGAAGCCTGATGTCTTTCATTCTTAATGCTGTAAATGCCATTTATATGCCCCGGATTCCAATCTTCAGCCTGTGTGTTTGTCCTCTGAGTTGCAGACTCATATATCCATCTGTAGAGATAGCTTACATCATAAACTGCAAAACAGAACACTTTATTCCCTTACTCCAAACCTATTTCTCTTCTAGTTTTCCCCATTTCAGTACCCAGCACCATCAGCCACTCAGGAACTTCCTCTTGATTCCTCCCTCTTTATCACTTACTTTCAATCCGTCAGCAAATCCCTTTAATTCTCCAAAACTTATCTCAGATATTTCCTCTTCTTTCTATCCCTACTGCCACCCCTTAAACCCAGACCACTATCATCCCTGCTCTGGGTTTCACTGAAGCCTCCTAGCTGGTCTCTCTTAACCTATCCTGTAAATTGGATTAACTCCTCTGCACCAGTGCTGTGCAGGCTGGGTGCTCGTTTCCATATCATATCACACCTGTCTGGCCTTCCCCCAGTTATTTCATAAGATCTTTGGGGAGAGGGCAGGACGACTCATGTTGAGGTTAGAGAGACAGCGAAGGGCCAGAGTAAGAGTTATTTATCTTTTTTTAATAGAGGAAAATTTTTTCTTTTTTCTTCCTTTTTTTTTTTTTAAATAATTAATTTATTTTTGGCTGCGTTGGGTCTTCGTCGCTGCGCGTGGGCTTTCTCTAGTTGCGGCGAGCAGGGGCTACTCTTCGTTGCGGTGTGCGGGTTTCTCATTGCAGTGGCTTCTCTTGTTGCCGAGCACGGGCTCTAGGCGCGTGGGCTTCAGTAGTTGTGGCTCGCGGGCTCAGTAGTTGTGGCTAACGGGCTTAGTTGCTCCGGGCATGTAGGCTCTTCCCTGACCAGGGCTCTAACCCGAGTCCCCTGCATTGGCACCAGGGAAGCCCCCAGAGTAAGAGTTATTTGTTCAAATGATTTACTGCGTGCCTACTGTGCTCTGGACACAACAGCGAACGGGAGGACGGCACAGTTCCTGCCCTCTTGGAGCTTCCATTCCAACATAATCCAAAGGAAAGGAGACCAACGCTTTGCGGCCCCGACAAGGGGGGGGGCATGGTGCTAACCGCTTTGACACCCGGTCGGCCACCTGTGACTCTGGGAAGGCCTCAGTTCTTCGCTTTATCTGCAAAATGGGATGATAACGGCTAGCTCCTGACCCTGGTGCTCCCCCAGTGGTAGGGGGTGGGGATGCCGCCTAGGCGAAAGGCGATCGCAATAACTGCCCCGCCTCCATCCCCGGAGGGGCAGGGCGGGCCAGTGGGTCACGTGGGCGGGCGACGCTCGCCGGTTCCCAGCGCCAACCGCTGGCCACCCCGCCCCGCCCCGGGGCACGCCCCCCCCGCCCGGCGCGCGGTCTCAGCCTCCGTTACGCCCGCCCCCGCGCCCGTCGGCTGGAAGCCTGCAGCCCGTACCCGTGCAAGCCCGGCCGGAGCGGGGAGCAGCGGCGCGGGCTCGCTGGGACTGCTGGACAGCGGGGTCCAGTCTGGGGGCGTCAGTGACCGCCGTGTAGGGTGGGGGCGCTGGGGTCGACGGGAGAACTACTGAGTTGGGGGCCACAGAGCTGGGATGCCCGCCCCGGGGCTGCGCCCAGCGTGGGGGAAGGGGGCGGCGCGACTCCCCCCCCACCCCCCCTTTGTCTTGGGCTGAGGAGAGGGGCTGCGCTCGGCCAGAGCAATTAGCGCAGTGCCTGGCGCGCAGCGAGCTCTCGAAGTATCCCGACCTTGACTGCAGCCCCAGCGCGGGGAGAAAACAGGAAAGGGAGTGATAACTGGGCTGACAGCGGCTAAGCGCCCAGGCTGGCCAGGCGCCGTCACCACCCTTTCCTTCCCGCTGTGGCAGTCTTGGCACACAGGGCGCACGTGTGTCCTAGGATTGTGAAAGAGGCAGAGCTGGGATGCGAACCCGGGCCGTCTGGGTCTTGCCGGCTGCGCTAGGCTGAGGAAAACGCGTTCTTGAACCAGGCTTTGAACATTGAGAAGGTTTGATGGGTGGAGATAACTGAGCGAGCTCTGCCCTAGTTCGCTGAAAGACCTTGGGAAGGCGTTTGATGTTTGAGGGCCATACTTTCCTCCGACGTGAAAATGGCTGGACTTAGGAAGACTAAGAACTAATATGTGAGTAGTGCTTTGCAAAGTGTAAAGCACTTTCAGATACGTTGTCATAGATTACGCCTCACAATTAACCCACCAAGGAAGTGTTTTTATTAGCCTCCCTTTATAAATAGGTGGAGAAATTGTGTTCTAGAAAAGTTTATAAGATCAAGGAGCAGGGGCAGAGCATTAATGTTGAATAAATCAAAGGCTTGTAGGATAACTGCCTTGGACGAGCATAAAGCTCTGAAACTGAAACATCCTGTGACCTCATCTGAGCTCCTAGCTGTTAGTTTAAAACAATACTTTTGCTGGATCTGCTTGCCCCTTCCCAACTCCCAACAACGGTGTCCCAGCAACCCAGATCACCAGGCCACAGCAGTTTTAACTCTTATTATTTTTTAAATGTTTCCTGGTTTGGGCTGGACCAACTATGAGGAGTCCTTTAGGCGAAGTCAAAACTGGGAAGTAGTTGGATAGGGGGTTGCCTGAATTCTGAAAATTCCAAATGAATGTTTTGGGTTTTCTGAGCAACAATTATTTTGAGGGCATTGGTGATAAATAATAATTTTTGTCCTTCCTATTGACAGGTTCACCTTCTAGCAAATTACTGGAAGGAACATGAGAAATGTAAGTAGGGATTTTGAAATCTCACTTAAAGGAACCGAAATTGTTTATTTGTAGAATAGTGGCAGTTAATTTGGTGATACCATTTCTAGGTGTACAGTTAATTGGCAGGTGCTTATCAGATGACCATTTTTGAGGGGTGTATTTACTAATACATGCAGCGAGGTCTAGGCAGGTGGCAGTCCGTCACCACGGACACTGACAGGTACCCTGAGAGATGCTATTTTTGTCCAGTCCCCATTGGCCTGTGAAAGGGAAGAGGGGCCAAGTGTTTTCTACTGTCTGTGATGTGTGTCAGGTGTTTTCTGGGCTATGTCTTATCACCTATCATGTAACCTTGTTTTTCCTCACAGCAAACTTAAAAGGCAGGACGGTTTTTTTTATCCTTTTAGAAATGAGAGTGAAGCTTAGGAAAGTTAAGTAAACCAGCCCTCTTGGTGCCGAAAAAACTTTTCACTAAACCACACTTTTCCCATTGTTGATCGATCCAGGTTCAGAGTCTGTGAATATTTAATGAAAAGCTACTTTTGCCAGGTGCCTTTGAGTATTTTATTGAATCCTCATGACAACCCACCATGCTTTTTGCTCATTTCAGCTGATCACCTTAAAATCAACTAGGAAGCCTTAAAAAAAAAAAAAAAAATAGCCCAACCACTCCTACAGGGCATGAGATAAGCATTTATAAATCCATGGTGATGTTGTAGCCCCTCTTTCTAAATATAATGTGGTGCTCTGGAGACACCAACAGCAGTAATTCCTTTAATACAATCCTGACATCTCAAGAGGGGTGGTGCAAAACAGAAAGTGAATTGCAAGAGCACATTCTTCCACTGACAACAATTAAATCTGAAAATGTCGCTGGTTTCCTGTGGTAAGTGCACTCAATATTGATTAGTGGGACTAACCACTCATCTGACACTTGGACCAATTAGGTGTTACTTATGAAAAAACATCTGGTGGAGATTCCAGCATGTCCAGTAAGAAAGGTGATTGGTAGTTTGTTAAAAGGCCTTTGCCTTCAGGTGCTTAAATCTGAGCATTGAGGGAAATAGTGACAGAGGCAGCCTTCAGTCTTTTTTATTTTTGGCTGCGTTGGGTCTTCGTTGCTGTGCGCAGGCTTTCTCTAGTTGTGGCGAGCAGGGGCTACTGTTCGTTGTGGTGCGCGGGCTTCTCATTGCGGTGGCTTCTTTTGTTGCAGAGCACAGGCTCTAGGCGCGTGGGCTTCAGTAGTTGTGGCATGTGGGCTTCAGTAGTTGTGGCACGTGGGCTCTAGAGCACAGGCTCAGTAGTTGTGGCGCACGGGCTTAGTTGCTCTGCGGCATGTGGGATCTTCCCGGCCCAGGGCTCGAACCCGTGTCCCCTGCACTGGCAGGCGGATTCTTAACCACTGCACCACCAGGGAAGTCCCAGCCTTCAGTCTTAATCCCCCTCGAACCAACCTCCACAACTCAGAGGTTGTTTTAAAAATATAAATCTGATCAGGTCATTTTTTTTCTGCCTTTAGTGGAAAGGCACATTTTTTGTTGTTGTTGTTTTGTTTTTATTCATCCCAGACTTTAAAAAAAATTTTTTATTGAAATATAATTGATTTACAATGTTGTGCTAGTTTCAGGTGTACAGCAGTGATTCAGTTATACACATGTATATCTATTCTTTTTTAGATTCTTTTCCATTATGGATTATTACAAGATATTGAGTATAGTTCCCTGTGCTATACAGTAGGACCTTGTTGTTTATTGGACATTTGTACAATCAAGAAGTAGATCAGTGGTTGCCTGGGGTGGAAGTGGGAACAGGCATTGACTGCAAACAGACAGGAGGGGTCTTTTGGGGTAATTGAGATCTAAAACTGGATTTTGGGGATGGTTATGCAACTCTTTAAATTTACTAAAAATCATTGAATTGTACACATAAAAGAGATGAATTTTTATAGCATGCAAATCATACCTCAGTAAAACTGTTAAAAAAATAAAACCCCTTTTTTGTTCCCCGTCTCTTACCCAGTCAAGGCCCTGAATGCTTGGAAGTTGTCCACCCTCCAGCCTCTCCCAATGTGCCCACCATGTTCCTTGCGTGTGAGCCATTCAGGGCTGATTGCAGGTCTTTGGATAAAGATTTGGTCATCTCGAGGCCTTTGCACATGCTGCCCCTGAGCTGGACTCTCCCTTCTGTCCTTATCTGCCTGAGAAGCACTTTACTCTCTTCCTTCAAGACTCAGCTTGAGCATTTCCTCTGCCAGGAAGCTTTCCCTGATTTTTGCAAGCCAAACCAAGTGACATTGCTATTATTTTAAATTTAAAATTTACACACCTGGTACCCTCACCAAACTGAGCCCTCTAACCATGATCTGTTCATGTCTAGAGCCCAATAGGTGTGACGCATAGAAAGATTGTTGAAGAAATACCTGTGTTGTCAAGATCACCCTTCAGAGCCTACCGTATCCACATATACAGATGGGGAGTGATCCATTTGTCTGTTCATTCGTGAACATTTAGTGCCAAAGTACTTATCCCTCTGGATTCAAAAATGATTAAGATGAGACACTAGTCCTCAAGGAGTTCCCCATCCAAGTCCTGACCCTGCTCTGTCTAAACGGAGTGGTCTCTGGCAGGTTACTTCATCTTATGTAAAATGGGTGTGGAGTAGTACCTGCATCACAGGTATGTTGAGAGGATTAGATGGGTTTTTACTGGTAAAGATCTTCAGGCAGGACCTGGCACAGTAAGTGCTCAGGGAATGTTAGCTAGTCCTACAGAGCGTGGTGGGCTAAGGGATCAGGGGACAGATTCCCGGGGAAGGTATCACCTCAGCTGGGTTGTGAAGAATAAGTAGAAATTACTTTTTTCTCTTTACCCTGAAGCATGTTGAGTGAAGTTTTAGATACTTTGTTAAAAAAAAAAAAAAAAAGACTATCAGCTTTACTGTTGGCTGGGAAGGACATGGGGACTGACAGGCTTAACTCATTTGTACACACACAGGCAAAGATGAAGGACTCTGACCTTGGTGGAGGTACCCATTTTCATGGTTTGCCCCAGCCTCAATTTCCTAAGAAATCCTGTAGAAAAGTGTGGTGCAAGCTGGAACTTATGTGCTGAATTCAGCCTGCAAAAGTGTTTTGTTTGGCTGGTACTGTGGTTATAAAATTTTTTGAAGTAATATTTAAATTTTACAAAAAATAATCTGGATTTTCAGCTTTTCTTTTTTAAAAAATTAGAATATGTGGGGACACTGGTGCCTACACGGTGGGCAGCACTTGGCTGGGGCTGCTAGCTCTGTTTCCTTTAGACAGCATTTGTCCTCTCCAGCTTGCCAGTCCCCACTGTTTACAACATGCATGCATCTGTGCTGGCATCTGACCACTGAAAGCATGTAAGTCTGTGACTGCTGGCTTGGAAGAAACTCTTGTTATCTATATAGTGTTCATCACTGAACAGAGCTACTGCCCCGGATACCTGTCTCCTTACTTTGTGGTTTAGAATGAACAGTCTAGGGCAAAGGATTCCTAAGAAACCATTTTCTTCTCCCAGTGCCAGCCCCCTGCTGACCAAGGCCATACTTCTTTTTTTTTTTTTTACCACCTTTGCTTTATTGCTAAGCACTTCAGACAGACTTACTGATTTTGGTGGTGCCTTTTTTTTTTTGGCTCACATTTTATTTTATTTATTTATTTTTTTATTGGACTATAGTTGATTTTCAATGTTGTGTTAGGCCATACTTATTTTTTTTTTTAATTTATTATTTATAATTTATTTATTATGTTTATTTTTGGCTGTGTTGGGTCTTCGTTTCTGTGTGAGGGCTTTTTCCAGTTGCGGCGAGTGGGGGCCGCTCTTCATCGCGGTGCGCGGGCCTCTCACTATCGCGGCCTCTCTTGTTGCGGAGCACAGGCTCCAGACGTGCAGGCTCAGCAGTTGTGGCTCACGGGCCCAGTTGCTCCGCGGCATGTGGGATCTTCCCAGACCAGGGCTCGAACCCGTGTCCCCTGCATTGGCAGGCCGATTCTCAACCACTGTGCCACCAGGGAAGCCCCCATACTTATTCTTAAACATGACCCATCTCTCCAGGGTTTGGGAGCATGTAAAAAACAATGGATATGGAGTAGAAGGCTTGGATCTGTTTTTTTGTTTGGTTTTTTAAAAAATTTATTTATTTATGGCTGAGTTGGGTCTTCGTCGCTGCATGCAGGCTTTCTCTAGCTGTGGCGAGCGGGGGCTACTCTTCGTTGCGGTGAGCGGGCTTCTCATTGCGGTGGCTTCTCTTGTTGCAGAGCACAAGAAGCTCTAGGCGCGTGGGCTTCAGTAGCTATAGCACGCGGGCTCAGTAGCTGTGGCTCACCGGCTCTAGATCGCAGGCTTAGTCGTTGTGGCGCACGAGCTTAGTTGCTCTGAGGCATGTGGGATCTTCCCGGACCAGGGATCAAACCTGTGTCCCCTGCATTGGCAGGCGGATTCTCAACCACTGTGCCACCAGGGAAGTCCCTAATTTAAAAAATTTTTTAAATTCTTCTCCCATGCCAGCGTGGCATGCGGGATCTTAGTTCCCCGACCAGGGATTGAACCTGAGCCCCCTGCAGTGGAAGCATTGGAGTCTTAACCACTGGATCACCAGGGAAATCCCCCTGTTTTAAATTTTTATTATTAATTTTGCTATATCTTTATTTTTCTGATTTTCAAACAATACATAAAAATACGTAAAATGGAAATCTATCCCCCCACACCCCATAATCACTATTAGTGGTCTGCTGTATTTTTTGCACTTTTTTTTTTTTTTAACATTTTTATTGGAGTATAATTGCTTTACAATGGTGTGTTAGTCTCTGCGTTATAACAAAGTGAATCAGTTATACATATACATATGTTCCCATATCTCTTCCCTCTTGCATCTCCCTCCCTCCCACCCTCCCTATCCCACCCCTCTAGGTGGTCACAAAGCACCGAGCTGATCTCCCTGTGCTATGCGGTTGCTTCCCACCAGCTATCTATTTTACGTTTGGTAGTGTATATATGTCCACGCCACTCTCTCACTTTGTCACAGCTTACCCTTCCCCCTCCCCGTATCCTCAAGTCCATTCTCTAGTAGGTCTGTGTCTTTATTCCCATCTTGCCACTAGGTTCTTCATGACCTTTTTTTTTTTTTTCCCTTAGATTCCATATATATGTGTTAGCATACTGTATTTGTTTTTCTGTTTCTGACTTACTTCACTCTGTATGACAGACTCTAACTCCATCCACCTCACTACAAATAACTCAGTTTCGTTTCTTTTTATGGCTGAGTAATATTCCATTGTATATATCTTTTGCACTTTTTAAAAGCTACTCTGCACGGAGTGCTCGATGGATGCCAGGCACTTGACTGAGCTCATTACGTACGTCTCTTTTGCTCTTTGCAACAACCCTATGAGGTTATTATCATTCCATTTTACAGATGAAGACACAGAGGAAGACCTAAGATGAGTCTTAGGTTAAGTAACGTATTCAGGGTCGCACAGTGAGGACGCAGTGGAACATCCTCACTGCGTGTGCTCCAACACATTTCTTTCCGATTCCAGAGCCCTTTCTCCTAACCATCTCAGGGCGAAGCCTCCCTAAGAAGACCACCAACTAGGAGCTAAACATACTGCCCTGGAGAAGTGTATTCATAAAAGTCTCCTCCTTCTGCGTTGTTCTCCATTCATTAGATGTTTCCTGAATGGTGCCGTGCAGGGGTTTCAGAGGTGCTCTCGGTGCCTGCCCTCTGCGACTTCACAGGTGAAGATTATAGATTGATCAGTGAAGTATTGGAATTATGTGCAATTTACAGTGATAATAGAGAGGAGAGAGCAGTTCTCGGTGGATGGGAAGGGAGGTGTCAGGATAAGTGATACTTAAGCTGTGTCTCGACAGATGAGTTATTGTTTAACAGGTACATGGGGGTAAGAATACTTCGGCATAGACAAAAGCATGGTAAGTTGGAGCAGTGGTTTATTTGGGGAACTGAAATAATGTAGCATGGCTGTAGGCTAGGACGTGGGAAGGGGCTGGTGGGGAGGCAGGCAGGGTGCCGAGTGCTCAGGGCCTTTGGGTGTTGTTCTAAGACTTTGGGGTTTTGTCTGTAGGCAGGGGAGCCGTTGCAGTGATTCTGAAAGGGGAGTGACATGACTGCTTTATGTCCGAGGTAATGTCCTACAGCAGAGTTGAGGATGGATTGGAGCAGGTGGAGCTGGAGGCAGGGAGGCCAGGAAAAGAACAGTTGCAGTTGGTTCATCGGAATGAGTGTGGAGATGTCCAGTAACTGAGTGCAGTGATAACCGCCGACATTCACTGAGCTCTTCCTGTGTGGTCAGATTCTGTGCGAAGTGCTCTGACTGGGTTCTCTCATTTAACTTCCACAGCTACGCTTAAGCCAAGTGTTGTTTTCCATCGCCCTTTTACAGGGGAGGAAGCTGTGAAGACGGCTTGTATAAGGTCACACAGTGGCTGAGTGATGGAGCCAGAATTCAGATCCACGACTGGCAGAATCTAAAGCCCTAAGGCTGCAAATCTGAATCTAAGCTGCAAATGTCAACACCTGTGACTAGTATGAGGCAGACTGTCCTGAGCTTTGTACAGCAGGACCTTTGTATGAAGTACAAGTCTAGTTGATTCTATATCTAAGACACATCTCAGATCTGTCCTCTTACCTCTGTCCCTCCCCCCAGATGAAGTCACCCTCGTGTCTTGCCTGAAGTCCTGTAGTAGACTCTTGTCCCTAAAACCTATTCATACAACTGCCAGACAGATCTCTTTAAAAAGTAAGTCAAACCACGCCGCCTTCCTCATTTAATCACTCCCTACTCCTCATCAGTCTTTTTTTTTTTTTAATATTCATTTATTTATGTATTTTGGCTGTGCTGGGTCTTAGTTGTGGCATGAGGGATCTTTGTTGTGGCATGCAGACGTCTTGGTTGCGGCATGCAAACTCTTAGTTGCGGTATGCACGCGGGATCTAGTTCCCTGACCTGGGATGGAACCAGGGCCCCCTGCATTGGGAGCGCGGTGTCTTAACCACTGGACCACAAGAGAAGTCCCTCTCATTACTCTGAAATAAAAGCTGATTCCTTACCCTGCTGACCTATAAGGGCCTATGTGATCTGTCAACTGCCTGCCTTGCCAGCTTCATTCTGCATCATTCTCTCCCTCTCTCACTGAATTCCAGCCCTACTGACCTGCTGGAACATGCCAGATTTGTTCCTTGGGGAATTTACTTTTGTTGTTTCTTTCTAGAATGTTCTTTTCCTGGATATTCTCTTGTCTGGCTCCTTCTTACCATTTAGGTCTTAGTTTATTTTATTTCTTAAAGCAAATTTATTTTCACTACTGGCTTGTTTATTTTTTATTTAATTTAATTAATTAATTAATTAATTTTGGCCACACCGCACGGCTTGTGGGATCTTAGTTCTCTGACCAGGGATTGAACCTGGGCCCCTGGCAGTGAGAGTGCACAGTCCTAACCACTGGATCACCAGGGAATTCCCCTAGGTCTCAGTTTAAATGTTATCTCCTCAGAAAGGCCTTTCCTGAGCCCCCAGTGTAAAGTAGTTCACGAAGCTCTCTATCACATCCCCCTTTTTTATTTTCTTCATTGAACTTATCACAATATAATATTCAGTGTTTGTTTATTTTCTGTCTCCTTCCACTAGGATAAAAGTTCCCTGAGTTGTAATAGCTAAAACTTATAGACTGCTTACTCTTGTTAGGCACTGTTATAAGTGCTGTAATATATTAACTTTTTAAATCCTTATAGCAGTTCTAGGAGGTGGATACCTTTATTATCCCCATTGTGCAGATAAGGAAACTGAGTCTTAGGTAGGGTAAGTAACTTGCCCAAAGTCACACAGCTACTAAGTGACAGAGCTGGAATTTGAACCCAGGCAGTCTAGCTTTAGCATCCACACTCCTAATCAAGTGAAAGCAGGGACGTTGTCTTTCCCACTTCTCTATCCCAACACCTTGGACATAGTATGGCATTTAGCAGGCTCTCACTAAAAATTGTGGAATGAAAGATTGTAGTCACAGTAGAAATATAATTAATTATAAACAAAAACCTAGGAATTATCCTTGATTCTGCTCTCTCCCACTCACAGATCCATCTACAAGTTCTGACTGAACTACTTCTCACCACAAAACATATCCCGATATGTCCACTTTTCTGCATTCCCACTGCTACCATCCCGGTCCGGTTCACGACTGGCTTTCTCCCAAACTACTCCAACGACCTCCTAACTGGCTACCTAAATCACTGGCCTAGGGTGACTCTTCTACCAAGTGATGGACGTCTGCTGAAGCAAAGAGCCAGGTGTGTGATTAGGGCAGAAATGTTTATATATGCTGAGTGAAATTTTGCTAGCTGACTTATACCCTAGCAATTACTGATTTGAGTGGGGAATATTTAAGACCCTCTGTGTGTGGTTCTGCAACTGTGTGTTGAGGTGCTCTGAGGCATGGCAGGGACCTCTCAGGGGTGCTGAGGGATATTTTAAAATCTTAGAGGAAACCTGGTGTGTTGGTTTGCCGGGCTCCCCTGACAAATTACCACAGACTGGGTGGCTTAAACAACACAGTCCTGGAGGCTAGAAGTCCAAGATCAAGGTGTCGGCAAGTTTCATTTCTTCCAGAGCCTCTCTCTTTGGCTTGCAGATGGCTGTCTTCTTGCTGTGTCTCACGTGGTCTTTCTTTTGTGTGGGCATATCCGTGTTCTAATCTCCTCTTATAAGGTCACCAGTCATATTGGATTAGGGCCCACCCATATGACCTCATTTTACCTTAATTACCTCCTTAATAGCCCTGTCTCCAAATTCAGTCACAGTCGGAGGTCCTGGGGGTTAGGACTTCAACATGAATGAATTTGAAGAGGGGGCACCATTCAGCCTATAACGCAGTGCCGCCTGATTCTGCACAGACTGCTAGCTTGAGGCAGTTTCAGCGCTGGCTCGCACTGCATTCCTTCTGATAATGTCATATCTTTGCCAAGCCGAGGTTTTGGAGGTTGTTGTGATAAAAAGCAAGTACTGTGTGTAAATCAATGTGGAAGAGGAAAAGAGAGTGGGGTGTCCAGTCTGATTCCGAGGTTTCAGACAGTGTGCGGTGCCCAAAAGGCACTAAACTGTTAGGACATAAATACTTCCTGAGTTTGGGGCTTCCCTGGTGGCGCAGTGGTTAAGAATCCGCCTGCCAATGCAGGGGACACGGGTTTGATCCCTGGTCCAGAAAGATCCCACATGCCGCGGAGCAACTAAGCCCGTGCGCCACAACTACTGAGCCTGAGCTCTAGAGCCCGCAAGCCACAACTACTGAGCCCACGTGCCACAACTACTGAAGCCCGCACGCCTAGAACCCGTGCTCCACAACAAGAGAAGCCATGACAATGAAAAGCTCGTGCACAGCAACGAAGACCCAACACAGCCAAAAATAAATAAATAAATAAATAAATTTATTTTAAAAAAAACTTACTGAGTTTGTTTGGGCTTATCTACTTAATGACAGAACTATTAGGTATTTCTTTAGGCCTGGGGCATCATGAAGCAATTATTGAATCACTAAAGGCACATGAGTGGAGGAAATTTGGGAACCTTTACTCCAAATAAGTCAGTGGATCCCGGAGATCAAAAACACCAGCGTTAAGTTTTTAATTATACAGACTTCTCCAGGTGCTACCCCAAACCTACTGAAAAAACATTTGGGAGTTGAGCCCAGGATCCACTGGTTTAGCCTAACCCCTTCATTAAGGCCCAGAAGGGGAAATCTCTTGCCAGAGGTCATACAGCAAGTTAGTGGTCGAGCTGGGATTAGAATCCAGATTCTAATGGAATCTATCAGATTCTCCTCCCCTTCATCAGCATTTCTGATGTCCATACCTACAAATGTTGTCACACCATCTGCTACTTAAGCAGACATGGCCCTGACCTCAAAGACAGATGGCAATTACATGGACAAACTCCATACTGAATACATCAGTATGCGTATTAAAAATTTATATCATACAAGACCTACATGAGGAAAACTACAAAACTCTGGTGAAAGATACCAAAGAAGGATTAAATTGTTATTCCCTGTTTATGGATAGGAAGACTCACGATATCACATCATGACATCAGTTCTTCCCAACGTGATCTATAGATTCAATTCAATCCCAATCAAAATCCCACTAAGTTATTTTGTGGATATTGACAAGCTCAGTCTAAAGTTTGTAGGGAGAGGCAAAAGATCCAGAATTAGCCAACTCAAAATTAAAGAACAAAGTTGGAGGACTGACACTACCCAACTTCAAGACTTCCTATAAAGCTACAGTAAATCGAGACAGCGTAGTATTGGTTAAGGAATAGACAGATCAATGAAACAGAATGGAGAGTCCAGAAATAGACCCATATAAAAATAGTCAAATGATACTTGGCCCAAGGAGCAAAGGCAATACAATGGATAGTCTTTTCAACAAATGATACTGGAACATCTGGACATCACATGCAAAAAAAAAATGAATCTAGACAGACCATACACAGTTTGGAAAGATTAGCTCAAAATGGATCATAGGCCTAAATGTAAAACAGAAAACTATAAAGCTCCTGGAAGGGACTTCCCTGGTGATCCAGTGGTTAAGAATCCGCCTTCCAATGCAGGGGACGTGGGTTCTATCCCTGGTCAGGGAACTAAGATCCCGCGTGCCACGGGGCAACTAAGCTCGCGCACCACAGCTAGAGAGAAGCCCATGTGCCACAACTAGAGAGGAGCCCACGCGCCGCAACGAAGAGCCCGTGTGCTGCAACGAAAGATCCCACGTGCCACAACTAAGACCCGACGCAGCCAAAAGTAAATAAAAACAAAAAAAACTCCTAGAAGATAACATAGGAGAAAATCTAGATGATCTTGGGTTTGGCAATGACTTCTAAGATATAACACCAAAAGCATGATCCTTGAAAGAAATAACTAGTAAGCTGGGCTTCCTCAAAATTAAAAACTTCTGCGCTGTCAGGAGAATGAAAAGATAAGCCACAGGCTGGGAGAAAATATTTGCAGAAGACATATTTGATAAAGGACTGTTATCCAAATTATACAAAGGACTCTTAAAATGCAATAATAAGGAAATAACCTGATTATAAAATGAGCCAAAGATCTTAACAGACATCTCTCCGAAGAACATATACAGATAGCAAATAAGCATATGAAAACATGTTCCACAGCTTGTGTCACCAGGAAAATACAAATTAAAACAATGAGATACCACTGCACACCTATTGGAATGGCTAAAATCTGGAACACTGACAACACCAAATGCTGACAAAGCTGTAGAGCAACAGGAACTTTGCTGATGGGAATGCAAAATGGTACAGCCACTTTGGAAGACAGATTGGCGGTTTCTCATAAAACTAAGCATAATCTCACCATATGATCCAGCAATTTCACTCCTTGGTATTTATACAAAGGAGTTGAAAACTTATGTTCACACAAGAACCTGCATACGATGTTTATAGCAGTTTTATTCATAATTGCCTAAACTTAGAAGCAACCAAGATTCCTTCAGTAGGTGAATGAATAAACAAACTGTGGTCCATTCAGACAATGGAGTAGTATTCAGTGCTAAAAATAAATGAGCTATCAAGCCATGAAAAGACATGGAGGAATCTTAAATGCTTTTTACCTAGTGAAAGAAACCAATCTGAAAAGTCTGCATACTGCGTTATTCCACCTATATGACATTCTGGAAAAGGCAAAACTATGGAGACAATAAAAAGGTCAGTGGTTGCCAGGGGTTGGGGGGAGCGAGGGATGAGTAGACAGAGCACAGAGGATTTTTAGGGCAGTGAAAATACTCTGTATGTTACTGTTATGGTTTTTTTTTTTTTTTTTCTTTTTTAATTTTGGCCACGCCGCATGGCTTGCGAGGTCTCAGTTCCCCAACCAGGGATTGAACCCGGGCTTCTTTCACTCAGCATAACACTTTTGAGATTCAGCCATGTCATATTTATCATAGTTTGCTCCTTTTGATTGCTGAGTAGTGATGCACTGAATGGATGGATCTCAGATTGGTTATATACTCACCATTTGTTTGGGTTGTTTCCATGGTTTGGCTATTATGAATAAAGCTATCAACGTTCACATGAAGGTCTAAAAATAAAAAATAAATTAAAAAAAATAAATAAAAGGGAATCCCCTGGCAGTCCAATAGTTAGGACTTCGCGCTTTCACTGCCGAGGGCCTGGGTTCGATCCCTGGTCAGAGAACTAAGATCCCACAAAGGTGCAGCACAGCCAAGAAATGAAAAAACAAACAAACCAAAAAACCCCAACATTCTCATGAAGGTCTTTGTGTGGACATAGGTTTTTCTGTCTCTTGGGTAAACATCTAGAAGTGGGAGTCCTGAGTGGTGTGGTAAGTGTCTTTTAGAAAGAAAGAAAGAAACTGCCAAAGTGTTTATAGCATTTTACATTCCCACCAGCCGTGTGTGAGCGTTCCTGTTGCTCCATGTCCTTGACAATACTTGATCTTCTCAGTCCTTTTATTTTTATTAAAAAATTAAAAAAAAATTTTTTTGGCTGCACCCGTGCAGTTTGTGGGATCTTTTTTTTTTTTTTAAAGAAGCTCTTTTAAAGTGACAGTAGCCAGGACTGTCCAGTTTTTTTTTTTTTTAATAAATTTATTTATTTATTTATTTATTTATTTATTTATGGCTGTGTTGGGTCTTCGTTTCTGTGCGAGGGCTTTCTCCAGTTGTGGCGAGCAGGGGCCACTCTTCATCGCGGTGCGCGGGCCTCTCACCGTCGCGGCCTCTCCCGTTGCGGAGCACAGGCTCCAGACGCGCAGGCTCAGCAGTTGTGGCTCACGGGCTTAGTCGCTCCGCGGCATGTGGGATCTTCCCAGACCAGGGCTCGAACCCGTGTCCCCTGCATTGGCAGGCAGATTCTCAACCACTGCGCCACCAGGGAAGCCCCAGTTTGTTGGATCTTAGTTCCCTGTCCAGGGCCTGAACCCCTACACTCAGCAGTGAAAGTACAGAGTCCTAACCACTGGACTACCAGAGAATTCCCTTGTCAGTCCTTTTAATTTGGCTATTCTGCTGGGTGTGTATTGGAATCTCATAGTGGTTTTAATTTGCATTTCCAGAATTACTAACAATGTTGAGTATCTTTTAATGTGCTTATTGGCCATTTGTATACCTTCATTTGTGAAGTGTCCAAGTCTTTTGCCCATTTTTATAACTTGGGTTGTTGTCTTTTTTTTTAATTACTGAGTTGTAGGAATTTTTAAAAGTGTAATCTGAATATAAGTCCTTTGTCATGTATATGTGTTGTGAATATTTTTTCTCAATCTAAGATTTACCTTTTCTTTTTTTTTTTTGAAGGGTATAAAATTTTAATTTTGATGAAGTCCAGCTTATCAAGTTTTTCTTTTATGGTTAGTGCTTTCTGTGTTTTAAGACGTTTTTGCCTATCCTAAGTTTGCAAAGTTGAACCAACTTTGTATAACTGGTATAAACTCCATATGGATATGATTATAATTTTTATATATTGCTGGATTCAATTTGCTAATACTTTGTTTTACAACTCAGTAGTAATATTTTTTAATTTGCTAATTTTTTGTCTATGTTCATGAATGATATTATCTGCAATTTTCTTTTTATATAATGTCAGTTTTTGGTATCAGAGTTATGCTGGCCTCATAAAACAAGTGGGGAAGTGTTCCCTTCTCTTCTACTTTTGAAGGTGTTTATGTAAGATTGGTGTTTTATCTTCTTTAAATATTTGGTGTGGCTCTAGATGCTGCGCGGAGACCCTCTGCACCCCTGCGAACATGGCGCTGCGAGTGGCGCGGAGCGTGCGGGCCGCGGTCTGCAGCCTGCGCACCAGCTCTGCGCCCAACGCGCCCTGCCCGCCGCGGCCCTGGGGACTGCGGGTGGGCGCCGTCCGGGCGCTGCGCACTGGCCCCGCTCTGCTGTCGGGTCGTAAATTCACAGACAAACATGAATGGGTAACAACAGAAAACGGTGTTGGAACAGTGGGAATCAGCAATTTTGCACAGGAAGCTTTGGGAGATGTTTACTGTAGTCTGCCTGAAGTTGGGACAAAATTGAACAAACAAGAGGAATTTGGTGCTTTGGAAAGTGTGAAAGCTGCTAGTGAACTCTATTCTCCTCTATCAGGAGAAGTAACTGAAATTAATGAAGCTCTAGCAGAAAATCCAGGACTTGTCAACAAATCCTGTTATGAAGATGGTTGGCTGATCAAGATGACACTCAGCAACCCTTCAGAACTAGATGAACTAATGAGTGAAGAAGCTATGAGAAATACATAAAGTCTATTGAGGAGTGAAAATGGAACCCCTAAATAAACTAGTTTGAAACAACTTAAGCTAGCATAGTTGTCTTAAATTAGTGGTGGATAGATTTTTAAAAAGCAACTTTTAGCAAAAGAAACTACTTGCAACAATGTTGCCTGAAAAGAATACCCCTTAACTTCCTAATGATTTCAGATAAACACTATGCATTTTTTTCACAACACCCTGTGATTTTTAGGCTAGTCTCCAGTTATAATGCTCAGAATTCCTGAAATTATCTGTGGTAAAACTAGTTATAAAAATTATATAATTCAAGGATAACATTGTTATCTTAACCTTATATAATATTGTAACTTGCTTACAGCCATCCCTGGATTTGGGTCAAAATACTCAATGAACTTGCCACTGGAAATAAATGACAGCGGAGTAAAGTTTGTTAGTTGTATAGTGTCCAGTGAAGAACATTAGTATCTTAATTTTGCAATATACTGTGTTTGCTGGTGCTATTTTTATACAGTGAAGCAACAACCTTGCAGGAAAATAAGAAACAGTTTAATAATAAAATATTCAACTTCTTAAAAAAAAAAAAAATTTGGTGTAATCACCAATGAAGCATCTGGGCCTGGAGTTTTCTAGTGGGAAGGTTGTTAATTATGAATTCAATTTCTTTATTATAGATCTTGAACTATTCATATATTTTATGTTTTTGTATGTTTTGGTAAATTATATTTTTCAAGAAATTTATCCATTACATTTTTTTTTTAATTTACAATAAATACATGATTTTCCCTATGTTTTCAGACTTTTGGGACACTGTATTATGCTTATTGTAGTGGGGTTTTTTAAAATATTTATTTATTTATTTATTTATTTATTTTTAGCTGTGTTGGGTCTTCGTTTCTGTGCGAGGGCTTTCTCCAGCTGCGGCAAGCGGGGCCACTCTTCATCGCGGTGCGCGGGCCTCTCACCATCGCGGCCTCTCTTGTTGCGGAGAACAGGCTCCAGATGCGCAGGCTCAGTAATTGTGGCTCACGGGCCCAGCTGCTCCGCGGCATGTGGGATCCTCCCAGACCAGGGCTCGAACCTGTGTCCCCCGCATCAGCAGGCAGACTCCCAACCACTGCACCACCAGGGAAGCCCCCATTACATTCAAGTTGTTAAACATATTGGCATAAGGTTATTCATAATTTTATCTTATTGTTCTGTAGGTTTTGTAGAGATGTCCTGTCTTTCATTACTGTTGTTGGTGATTTATGTTTTCTCTCTTTAATGAATCAAGAGATTCATCAGTTTTATTGGATGCTTATTCCATTTACCTTTAGTGTAATTACTCATATGATTGGATTCCAGTCTGCCATCTTGATATTTGGGTTTTTTTGTCCCCTCTGTTTTTTGTTCTTTTATTTCTCTGTTCCTGGATTGTTTGGGTTAGTTATTTTTAAGTAATTCATTCTTTTTCTTCTATTGACTTTTTAGCCAGTTCTTTTTTTTTTTAATTTTATTTTTTTATTTTATTTTATTTATTTTTGGCTGTGTTGGGTCTTCGTTGCTGCACGCGGGCTTTCTCTAGTTGCGGCGAGCGGGGGCTACTCTTTGTTGCGGTTCGCGGGCTTCTCATTGCAGTGGCTTCTCTCATTGTGGAGCATGGGCTCAAGGCGCACGGGCTTCAGTAGTTGTGGAATGTGGGCTCAGTAGTTGTGGCTCACGGGCTCTAGAGCACAGGCTCAGTAGTTGTGGCACACGAGCTTAGTTGCTCCGTGGCCTGTGGGATCTTCCTGGACCAGGGATCGAACCTGTGTCCCCTGCATTGGCAGGCGGATTCTCAACCACTGTGCCACCAGGGAAGCCCTTAGCCAGTTCTTTGATCATTTTTTAAGTGGTTACTTTAGGGATTACAGTGTCCATCCTTAATTTATCACAGCTGATTCACGTTTAATGAAACCTTTACAATAGTATCGTTGTATTTACACCTTTATTGTCCTTTGTACTGTTGTCATTTATTTTACTCCTATAACTGATATAAACTTCGTGATCCACTGCTATTTTTTTTTTTTTTTAATATTTATTTATGTATTCATTTGGTTGTGCTGGGTCTTAGTTGTGGTGGGCGAGCTCCTTAGTTGTGGCTAGCCGGCTCCTTAGTTGTGGCATGCAGGCTCCTTAGTTGTGGCATGCGAACTCTTGGTTGTGGCATGCATGTGGGATCTAGTTCCCTGGCCAGGGATCAAACCCAGGTCCCCTGCATTGGGAGCGCAGAGTCTTAACCACTGTGCCACTTGGGAAGTCCCTCCACTGCTATTTTTACTTTAAAAAGGCAATTGATTTTTTTTAACTTTTTTTTTTTAAATTAATTTATTTATTTTGGCTGCATTGGGTCTTCGTTGCTGTGCACGGGGCTTTCTCTAGTTGCGGTGAGCAGGGGCTACTCTTCGTTGCGTTTTGTGGGCTTCTCATTGCAGTGGCTTCTCTTGTTGTGTGCAGAGCACAGGCTCGTGGCGCACGGGCTTCAGTAGTTGTGGCATGCAGGCTCAGTAGTTGTGGCTCACAGGCTCTAGAGTGCAGTCTCAGTAGTTGTGGCGCACGGGCTTCGTTGCTCCGAGGCATGTGGGATCTTCCCGGACCAGGGCTCGAACCCGTGTCCCCTGCATTGGCGGGCGGATTCTTAACCACTGCACCACCAGGGAAGCCCGGCAATTGATTTTTTTGAAAAATTTAAGAAAAGAACAGGAGTATTTTTATTTACCCACATATTTGCCATTTTCAATGTGCTTCTTTACTTTTTGTAGATCTGAATTGTTATCTCTCCCTCCAGCCTGAAGAATTTTCTGTAGCATTTCTTGGAGTAAAGGTCTGTTGGCCACAAATTATCCCGGCTTTTGCTTTTCTGAAAATGTCTTTGTTTCATTAAAAATTTTTGAAAATTGTGGCAAAAATACACATAAAATTTACCATTTAAAAAAATTTCCGTTTTATTTTATTTATTTTTTAAAATTAATTAATTTATTTTTTGGCTGCATTGGGTCTTCATTGCTGTGCGTGGGCTTTTTCTAGTTGCGGCGAGTGGGGGCTACTCTTCCTTGCGGTACACGGGCTTCCCATTGCAGTGGCTTCTCTTTATTGCGGAGCACGGGCTCTAGCAATGCAGGCTTTAGTAGTTGTGGCACGTGGGTTCAGTAGTTGTGGCTCGCGGGCTCTAGAGCACAGGCTCAGTAGCTGTGGCGCACAGGCTTGGCTGCTCTGCGGCATGTGGGATCTTCCCAGTCCAGGGCTTGAACCCATGTCCCCTGCATTGGCAGGTGGATTCTTAACCACTGTGCCACCAGGGAAGCCCCAGATTTACCATTTTAAAGTGTACAGTTCTGTGCCATTAAGTACGTTCATATTGTTGTGCAACCATCACCACCATCTATCTCCAGAACTTTTTCATCTTCCCAAACTGAAACTCCATCTTCATTAGACACTCCTCAATAGAATAGAGGGCAGACTAGAGCCCAGAAATAAACCCATGCATGTATTGAATATGATCACATGAGTTTCAACAAGGATGCTAAGACCATTTATGGGAAAAGAAGTTTTTTCAACGAATAGTGCTGGAACACAGCATTGTTAATCAACTATACTCCAATAAAAATTAATTTAAATAAATAAAATTAAAAGAAAATACAAATAGTGCTGGGAAAACTGGATCTCTACATACAAAAAAAAAAATGAAGTTGGACACTTACCTTTACATCATATACAAAATTTAACTCAAAATGGACTAAAGAACTAAGAGACCTCAGAGGTGTAACTATAAATACCTAAGTGATCTAATTATAAAGACCTAACAACTAAAACTATAAAACTCTTAGAAGAAAACAGGAGAAAACTTCATGACATTGATTTAGCAATGATTTCTTGGATATAACACCAAAGCACAGGCAACAAAAGTAAAAATCCATTAATTGGACTACATCAAAATTAAAAACTTCTTTTCATCAAAGGACACAATCAACAGGGTGAAAAGGCAGCCTGTGGAATGGGAGAAAATATTTTCAAATCATGTATCTGATAAGGGACTAATATTTCAGAATATATAAAGAACTCCTACAACTCAACATAAAACCCCCTATTAGCCTGATTAAAAAATGGGCTAAGGAGGGACTTACTTCCCTGGCGGTACAGTAGTTAAGACTCCACACCTCCACTGCAGGGGGCATGGTTACGATCCCTGGTCGGGGAACTAAGATCCCTAGCAAGCTGCGTGGTGCGGCCAAAAAATAAAAAAATTTTAAAAAGTTAAAAAAAAAAATGGGCAAAAGACTTGAATAGATATTTCTCCAAAGAAGATATACAAATGGCCACAAGCACATGAAAGTGTGCTCAACACCATCCTTAGGGGAAATGCAAATCAGAACCGCAAGAGAAAATAGCAAGTGTTTTGAATGTGAAGAAAAACAGTATGTTACTGGTTGGTGGTGTCTTTTATAGTGCAAAATAAAAATAGTAAAAAGAAAAAAAAGGAAAATAACAAGTGTTGGCGAGAGTATGGAGAAATTCGAACTCTTTTGCGCTGCTACTAGGAATGTGAAATGGGGGAACAGCCACTGTGGAAAACAGTATGGTAGTATTTCGAAAAACTAAAGGTTTCAGGGGACTTCCCTGGTGGTCCAGTGGTTAGGACTCTGCGCTTCCAATGCGGGGGCTCAGGTTCGACCCCTGGTCGGGGAACTAAGATTCCACATGCTGCGTGCTGTGGCAAAAAAAAAACCAAAAACGAAAACCCTGAAAGTTTCAGATTTGCGAATTGAAATGTGTTCTGGACGTTGGGTGCCCAACCGTGTGAATGTATCTAACACTACTGAACGATAACACATAAAAATGGTTAAGATGTTTAATTTTATGTTATGCATATTTTACCACATTTAAAAATTATTTGAGAGAGAAAAAAGTACACTAATTCCAATTTCCAGTTTTTGGTGATTATGAATAATGCTGCTGCTGCAGACATTCTCATACAGGTTTTTGTGTGAACATAAGTTTTCCTCTCTCTAGGGTAAGTATCTAGAAGTAGGATTGCTGAGTCATAAGGTAAGTGTATGTTTAAGCTTATAAGAAACTTGCCGAACTGTTTTTTGTAGTGGTTGTACATTTTGTCACACTAATGTATGAAAGTTCCAATTGTTCCACATTGTCACCAGCACTTAGTATTGCCGTTTTTTCCACTCCGTTCTAATGGGTGCGTAGTGATGATCTCATTATGGTTTTAATTTGCATTTCTTAATGTCTAGTGATGTTGCCTCTCTTTTCCTATGCTTATTTGCCATTTGTATGTCTTTTTTGGTGAAGGGTCCAGATCTTTTACTCATTTTGAAAAATTGAGTTGTTTGCCTTGTTTCATTGAGTTTTGAGATATAAGTCCTTTATATACTGGATACCAGTTTTTATTGTGATATAATTGACATATAACATTTTATTAGTTTTAGACACATACGAATTTGATATAATGTATATATTGTGAAATAATCACCACAGTAATTCTAGTTAACGTCCATCACCACACATAGTTATACATTTTTTATTGTGATGAGAACTTTTTTTTTTTTTTTACTTAGAATTACTTTATTTTTATTTAAGTAGACAGGATATGGTCTGTATGATTTACTTCTTAGAATTTTTTTTTTTTTTCACACACACACACACTGTATTTTATTTTTACAAGAGATAAATAGACTGACACCAAGCATTGTACATGGATGACCACAACAAAAGCAACAATGATTGCAATTACCAAACATGAAACACACTCATACTATGTCATAATATTGACATTCAGTCCAGTAATCCTCCACTGTAACAGCTCCTTTACTTTGCAGTGAAAATTGATTTGTATATTCTTTGCCTCTGAGTCCTTGTGGGATTTTTTTTTTTTAATTCAGACAGAAAGTCACAAAAATTATACTCATCCTCATCAGTTCACTCAGTCCCATGTAATTAATTTTTTTTTCATCTTGATCTTTTGTTAGCACTTTTATGAGTTCATCAGTTTTTCATTAGAGTTCTGAAAATGCTTATTCATTCAGTTCAGCAGTACAGTCAGTTACCAGAAACCTGTACTTGTCAGTCTTTTCCATGAATTTCTTGAAGATGAAACCCTTTTATAGGAACATATTTGCAAAACCATCAGAGTACACCCAGAACTGTCTGTAAGTGACAAAAGACTTAAAAATGACCACGTTTAAAGATTTGATGAAAGTTCATAATAATGCAGTTGACAAGAAAATTAGTTATTTCTGAGATATACAATTTAAAGTAATAACTAGGATTATTACTTATAACATTATACCAGAACATATAAGATTTTTAGAAATTTCATGTAATGTCTGAAACATTTATATTAACATATTTCCATACACATACAAATATAAGATTTTTAGAAATTTCATGTAATGTCTGAAACATTTATATTAACATATTTTCATACAAATAACCCAATGAAAGTTTAGTATTAGTTGTTTTGTTTGTTTTTTTATACTGCAGGTTCTTATTAGGCATCAATTTTATACACATCAGTGTATACATGTCAATCCCAATCGCCCAATCAGCACACCACCATCCCCACCCCACCGCAGTTTTCCCCCCTTGGTGTCCATATGTCCATTCTCTACATCTGTGTCTCAACTTCTGCCCTGCAAACTGGCTCATCTGTACCATTTTTCTAGGTTCCACATACATGCATTAATATACAATATTTGTTTTTCTCTTTCTGACTTACTTCACTCTGTATGACAGTCTCTAGATCCATCCACGTCTCAACAAATGACTCAATTTCGTTCCTTTTTATGGCTGAGTAATATTCCATTGTATATATGTACCACATCTTCTTTATCCATTCGTCTGTTGATGGGCATTTAGGTTGCTTCCATGACCTGGCTATTGTAAATAGTGCTGCAATGAACATTCGGGTGCATGTGTCTTTTGAATTACGGTTTTCTCTGGGTATATGCCCAGTAGTGGGATTGCTGGGTCATATGGTAATTCTATTTTTAGTTTTTTAAGGAACCTCCATATTGTTCTCCATAGTGGCTGTATCAATTTACATTCCCACCAACAGTGCAAGAGGGTTCCCTTTTCTCCACACCCTCTCCAGCATTTGTTGTTTGTAGATTTTCTGATGATGCCCATTCTAACAGGAGTGAGGTGATACCTCATTGTAGTTTTGATTTGCATTTCTCTAATAATTAGTGATGTTGAGCATCTTTTCATGTGCTTCGTGGCCGTCTGTATGTCTTCTTTGGAGAAACGTCTATTTAGGTCTTCTGCCCATTTTTGGATTGGGGTGTTTGTTTCTTTAATATTGAGCTGAATGAGCTGTTTATATATTTTGGAGATTAATCCTTTGTCCGTTGATTCATTTGCAAATATTTTCTCCCATTCTGAGGGTTGTCTTTTCGTCTTGTTTATGGTTTCCTTTGCTGTGCAAAAGCTTTGAAGTTTCATTAGGTCCCACTTGTTTATTTTTGTTTTTATTTCCATTACTCTAGGAGGTGGATCAAAAAAGATCTTGCTGTGATTTATGTCAAAGAGTGTTCTTCCTATGTTTTCCTCTAAGAGTTTTATAGTGTCCAGTCTTATATTTAGGTCTCTAATCCATTTTGAGTTTATTTTGTGTATGGTGTTAGGGAGTATTCTAATTTCATTCTTTTACATGTAGCTGTCCAGTTTTCCCAGCACCATTTATTGAAGAGACTGTCTTTTCTCCATTGTATATCTTTGCCTCCTTTGTCATAGATTAGTTGACCATAGGTGCGTGGGTTAATCTCTGGGCTTTCTATCTTGTTCCATTGATCTATGTTTCTGTTTTTGTGCCAGTACCATATTGTCTTGATTACTGTAGCTTTGTAGTATAGTCTGAAGTCAGGGAGTCTGATTCCTCCAGCTCCGTTTTTTTCCCTCAAGACTGCTTTGGCTATTCGGGGTCTTTTGTGTCTCCATACAAATTTTAAGATGATTTGTTCTAGCTCCGTAAAAAAATGCCATTGGTAATTTGATAGGGATTGCATTGAATCTGTAGATTGCTTTGGGTAGTATACTCATTTTCACAATGTTGATTCTTCCAATCCAAGAACATGGTATATCTCTCCATCTGTTGGTATCATCTTTAATTTCTTTCATCAGTGTCTTATAGTTTTCTGCATACAGGTCTTTTGTCTCCCTAGGTAGGTTTATTCCTAGGTATTTTATTCTTTTTGTTGCAATGGTAAATGGGAGTGTTTCCTTAATTTCTCTTTCAGATTTTTCATCATTAGTGTATAGGAATGCAAGAGATTTCTGTGCATTAATTTTGTATCCTGCAACTTTACCATATTCATTGATTAGCTCTAGCAGTTTTCTGGTGGCAGTTTTAGGATTCTCTATGTATAGTATCATGTCATCCGCAAACAGTGACAGTTTTACTTCTTCTTTTCCAATTTGTATTCCTTTTATTTCTTTTTCTTCTCTGATTGCCGTGGCTAGGACTTCCAAAACTATGTTGAATAATAGTGGTGAGAGTGGACATCCTTGTCTCGTTCCTGATCTTAGAGGAAATGCTTTCAGTTTTTCACCATTGAGAATGATGTTTGCTGTGGGTTTGTCATATATGGCCTTTATTATGTTGAGGTAGGTTCCCTCTATGCCCACTTTCTGGAGAGTTTTTATCAGAAATGGGTGTTGAATTTTGTCAAAAGCTTTTTCTGCATCTATTGAGATGATCATATGGTTTTTATTCTTCAATTTGTTAATATGGTGTATCACATTGATTGATTTGCAATATATGAAGAATCCTTGCATCCCTGGATAAATCCCACTTGATCGTGGTGTATGATCCTTTTAATGTGTTGTTGGATTCTGTTTGCTAGTATTTTGTTGAGGATTTTTGCATCTATATTCATCAGTGATATTGGTCTGTAATTTTCTTTTTTTGTAGTGTCTTTGTCTGGTTTTGGTATCAGGGTGATGGTGGCCTCATAGAATGAGTTTGGGAGTGTTCCTTCCTCTGCAATTTTTTGGAAGAGTTTGAGAAGGATGGGTGTTAGCTCTTCTCTAAATGTTTGATAGAATTCACCTGTGAAGCCATCTGCTCCTGGACTTTTGTTTGTTGGAAGATTTTTAATCACAGTTTCAATTTCATTCCTTGTGATTGGTCTGTTCATATTTTCTGTTTCTTCCTGGTTCAGTCTTGGAAGGTTATACCTTTCTAAGAATTTGTCCATTTCTTCCAGGTTGTCCATTTTATTGGCATAGAGTTGCTTGTAGTAGTCTCTTAGGATGCTTTGTATTTCTGCGGTGTCTGTTGTAACTTCTCCTTTTTCATTTCTGATTTTATTGATTTGAGTCCTCTCCCTCTTTTTCTTGATGAGTCTGGCTAATGGCTTATCAATTTTGTTTATCTTCTCAAAGAACCAACTTTTAGTTTTATTGATCTTTGTTATTGTTTTCTTTGTTTGTATTTCATTTATTTCTGCTCTGATCTTTATGATTTCTTTCCTTCTGCTAACTTTGGGTTTTGTTTGTTCTTCTTTCTCTAGTTTCTTTAGGTGTAAGTTTAGATTGTTTACTTGAGATTTTTCTTGTTTCTTTAGGTAGGCTTGTATAGCTATAAACTTCCCTCTTAGAACTGCTTTTGCTGCATCCCATAGGTTTTGGGTCGTCGTGTTTTCATTGTCATTTGTCTCTAGGTATTTTTTTATTTCCTCTTTGATTTCTTCAGTGATCTCTTCGTTATTTAGTAACGTATTGTTTAGCCTCCATGTGTTTGTCTTTTTTACGTTTTTTTCCCTGTAATTCATTTCTAATCTCATAGCGTTGTGGTCAGAAAAGATGCTTGATATGATTTCAATTTTCTTAAATTTACTGAGGCTTGATTTGTGACCCAAGATGTGATCTATCCTGGAGAATGTTCCGTGTGCACTTGAGAAGAACGTGTAATCTGCTGTTTTTGGGTGGAATGTCCTATATATATCAATTAAATCTATCTGGTCTATTGTGTCATTTAAAGCTTCTGTTTCCTTATTTATTTTCATTTTGGATGATCTGTCCATTGGTGTAAGTGAGGTGTTAAAGTCCCCCACTATTACTGTGTTACTGTCGATTTCCTCTTTTATAGCTGTTAGCAGTTGCCTTATGTATTGAGGTGCTCCTATGTTGGGTGCATATATATTTATAATTGTTATATCTTCTTCTTGGATTGATCCCTTGATCATTATGTAGTGTCCTTCCTTGTCTCTTGTAACATTCTTTATTTTAAAGTCTATTTTATCTGATATGAGTATAGCTACTCCAGCTTTCTTTTGATTTCCATTTGCATGGAATATCTTTTTCCATCCCCTCACTTTCAGTCTGTATGTGTCCCTAGGTCTAAAGTGGGTCTCTTATAGACAGCATATATATGGGTCTTGTTTTTGTATCCATTCAGCCAGTCTATGTCTTTTGGTTGGAGCATTTAATCCATTCACGTTTAAGGTAATTATCGATATGTATGTTCCTATGACCATTTTCTTAATTGTTTTGGGTTTGTTTTTGTAGGTCCTTTTCTTCTCTTGTGTTTCCCACTTAGAGAAGTTCCTTTAGCATTTGTTGTAGAGCTGGTTTGGTGGTGCTGAATTCTCTCAGCTTTTGCTTGTCTGTAAAGCTTTTGATTTCTCCATCAAATCTAAATGAGATCCTTGCCGGGTAGAGTAATCTTGGTTGTAGGTTCTTCCCTTTCATCACTTAAGTATATCATGCCACTCCCTTCTGGCTTGTAGAGTTTCTGCTGAGAAATCAGCTGTTAACCTTATGGGAGTTCCCTTGTATGTTATTTGTCGTTTTTCCCTTGCTGCTTTCAATAATTTTTCTTTGTCTTTAATTTTTGCCACTTTGATTACTATGTGTCTCGGCGTGTTTCTCCTTGGGTTTATTCTGTATGGGACTCACTGTGCTTCCTGGACTTGGGTGGCTATTTCCTTTCCCATGTTAGGGAAGTTTTCGACTATAACCTCTTCAGGTATTTTCTCGGGTCCTTTCTCTCTCTCTTCTCCTTCTGGGACCCCTATAATGTGAATGTTGTTGCGTTTAATGTTGTCCCAGAGGTCTCTTAGGCTGTCTTCATTTCTTTTCATTCTTTTTTCTTTAGTCTGTTCCGCAGCAGTGAATTCCACCATTCTGTCTTCCAGGTCACTTGTCCGTTCTTCTGCCTCAGTTATTCTGCTATTGATTCCTTCTAGTGTAGTTTTCATTTCAGTTATTGTATTGGTCATCTCTGTTTGTTTGTTCTTTAATTCTTCTAGGTCTTTGTTAATCATTTCTTGCATCTTCTCAATCTTTGCCTCCATTCTTATTCCGAGGTCCTGGATCATCTTCACTATCATTATTCTGAATTCTTTTTCTGGAAGGTTGCCTATCTCCACTTCATTTAGTTGTTTTTCTGGGGTTTTTTCTTGTTCCTTCATCTGGTACATAGCCCTCTGCCTTTTCATCTTCTCTGTCTTTCTGTAACTGTGGTTTTTGGTCCACAGGCTGCAGGATTGTAGTTTTTCTTGCTTCTGGTGTCTGCCCTCTGGTGGTTGAGGCTATCTAAGAGGCTTGATGGGAGGCTCTGGTGGTGGGTAGAGCTGACTGTTGCTGTGGCGGTCAGAGCTCAGTAAAACCTTAATCCACTTGACTGTTGATGGGTGGGGCTGGGTTCCCTCCCTGTTGCTGTGGCAGTCAGAGCTCAGTAAAACCTTAATCCACTTGACTGTTGATGGGTGGGGCTGGGTTCCGTCCCTGTTGGTTGTTTTGCCTGAGGCAACCCAACACTGTAGCCTACCCGTGCTCTTTGGTGGGGTTAATGGCCGACTCTGGGAGGGCTCACGCCAAGGAGAACTTCCCAGAACCTCTGCTGCCAGTGTCCTTATCCCCACGGTGAAACACAGCCACCACCCGCTTCTGCAGGAGACCCCCCAACACCAGCAGGTAGGTCTGGTTCAGTCTCCCCCAGGATCACTGCTCCTTCCCGTGGGTCCCGATGCACACATTACTTTGTGTGTGCCCTCCAAGAGTGGGGTCTCTGTTTCCCCCAGTCCTGTCAAAGTCCTGCAATCAATTCCCACTAGGCTTCAAAGTCTGATTCTCTAGGAATTCCTCCTCCCGTAGCCGGACCCCCAGGTTGGGAAGCCTGACGTGGGGCTCAGAACCTTCACTCCAGTGGGTGGACTTCTGTGGTATAAGTGTTCGCCAGTCTGTGAGTCACCCACCCAGCAGTTATGGGATTTGATTTTACTCTGATTGCGCCCCTCCTACCGTCTCACTGTGGCTTCTCCTCTGTCCTTGGACGTGGGGTATCCTCCTTGGTGAAGTCCAGGGTCTTCCTGTCAATGATTGTCCAGCAGCCAGTTGTGATTCTGGTGCTCTCGCAAGAGGGAGTGAGAGCACGTCCTTCTACTCCGCCATCTTGGTTAATCCTCGTGATGAGAACTTTTAAGATCTATTCTCTTAGCAACTTTCAAATATACAATACAGTATTATTAACTATAGTCACCACACTACATTACATCCCCAGGACTTACTTATTTTATAACAGGAAGTTTGTACCTTTTGACCACCTTCACCCACCTTGCCCATTCCCCCCACCCCCATCTCTGGCATCCACTAATCTGTTATTTGTATTTATGGGTGTTTTGCTTGTTTGTTTGTTTTAGATTCCACATATAAGTGAGGTCATAAAGTAATTGTCTTTCTCTGTCTATTTCATTTAGCATAATACCCTCAAGGTCCACCCATATTGTCGCAAATGGCAGGATTTTCTTCTTTTTTAATGGCTAAATAATATTCAACTGTATACATATAACACATTTTCCTTATTCATTCATCCATCAGTGAATGGACACCTAGGTTGTTAATGTATCTTCACTGTTGTAAATAATGCTGCAGTGAACATGGGGGTGCAGATATCTTTTTGAGTTAGGGTTCATTGCTTCGGATAAATACCAAGAAGTGGAATTACTGGTTCATACAGTAGTTCTATTTTTATATTTTTTAGGAACCTCTGTACTGTTTTCCATAGTGACTGCACCAAGTTTACATCCCCATCAGTGGTGCACAAGGGCTCCCTTTTCTCCACATCCTCGCCGACACTTGTTATCTCTTGTCTTTTTGCTAACAGTCATTCTAACAGATGTGAGGTGATATCTCGTGGTTTTGGTTTTCATTTCCCTGGTGATTCGTGATGTTGAATACCTTTTCATGTGCCTCTTGGCCATCTGTATGTCTTCTTTGGAAAAATGTCTATTCAGGTCCTCTGCCCATTTTTAAAAAAAATAATTTTTACAAACCCTTGTGTCGAGGGCTGACTTTCAATAGATCGCAGCGATGCCCATTTTTAAATTGGATTGTTGGCTTTTTGTTTTTGTTTTGCTGTTGAGTTGTATGAGTTCTTTATATATTTTAGATCAAATATATGATCAAATATATGATTTGCGAATATTTTTGACCCTTATCATATATATGATTTGCGAATATTTTTTCCCATTTGGTAAGTTGCCTTTTCATTTTGTTGATGGTTTCCTTTGCTGTGTTGAAGCTTTTTAGTTTGATGTAGTCCTACTTGTTTATTTTTGCTGTGTTTGTTTGGTTTTTGAATGCTGGTTTTTGTCGTATATGTGATTTACAGATATTTTCTTCAAATCTACAGCTTGTTATTTCATTCTTTTTGCAAAGCAAGTTTTAAATCTTGATAAAGTCCAATTTATCATTTTTAAAATCCTACTTATAGAGCTGTATCTAAGAATTCTTCGCTTAACCCAAAGTCATGAAGATTTTCTCCTATATTTTCCTCTATGAGTCTTATAGTTTTATGTTTTACAGTCAAATCTGTGATCCATTTTGTGTTAATTTTTGTATTCAGTGTGAGGTATAGGTTGAGGTGGTGGTTGTTGTTTTTGCATATGGGTGTTCAGATGTTGCAGCACAATTTATACTTTCTCCACTGAATAACCCTTTGTGAAAAATCACTTGACCGTGATGTATGTGTCTTTTCTTTGTCCAAAACCACAGTGTCTTGATTACTGTAGTTTTCATGTTAAGTCTTAACATCAGGTAGTATGAATCCTCCAATTTTGTTCTTTTTCAAAATTGTTGGTTTCTCTAATTCCTTTGTCTTTCTACATATACTTTAAAAAAAAAAAATTATTTATTTATTTATTTATTTTTGGTTGCGTTGGGTCTCGTTGCTGAGCACGGGCTTTCTGTAGTTGCGGTGAGCAGGGGCTACTCTTTGTTGCGGTGCGTGGGCTTCTCATTGCGGTGGCTTCTCTTGTTGCGGAGCACAGGCTCTACAAGCACGGGCTTCAGTAGTTGTGGCACGTGGGCTCAGTAGTTGTGGCATACGGGCTTAATTGGTCCACGGCATGTGGGATCTTCCTGGACCAGGGCTCGAACCTGTGTCCCCTGCATTGTCAGGTGGATTCCTAACCACTGTGCCACCAGGGAAGTCCCATCATTTCTTTTCTGTGGTGGAAACAATTAAGAGCTTGTCTCTTAGTACCTTTGGAGTTTATAATACAGTGTTGTTGACTGTAATCACTAGCTGTGTATTAGATCTCCAGGACCTGTTTATCTACTGGTTCCAAGTTTCTACCCTTAAACTACATCTCCCCAGTTCCCCTACCCCCAAGCATCTGGTAACTACCATTCTACTTTCTGCTCTTCAAGTTCAGTTTTTTTAGATTTTCTTCCTCCCTCCCTCCCTCCCTTCATATAGTTGATTTACATTGTTGTTTTAATTACTGCTGTACAGCAAAGTGATTCAGTTATAAAGATATATACATTCTTTTTTTTAATATTCTTTTTTTTTGGCTGCACCATGCAGCTTGGGGATCTTAGTTCCCTGACCAGGGATCGAACCTATGCCACCTGCAGTGGAAGTGCAGAGTCCTAACCACTGGACTGCCAGGGAATTCCCCTATATTCTTTTCCATTATGGTTTATCATAGGATAATGAATATAGTTCTCTGTGCCGTACAGTAGGATCTTGTTGTTTATCCATTCTATATATAAAAGCTTACATCTGCTAACCCAACCTCCCACTCCATCCCTCCCCCAGCCCCCTTCCCCTTGGCAACCAGCAGTCTGTACTCTATGTCCTTGATTCTGGTTCTGTTTCACAGATAGGTTCATTTGTGTCATATTTTAGATTCCACATATAAGTGATATCATACGGTATTTGTCTTTCTCTTTCTGACTTACTTCACTTAGTATGATAATCTCAAGTTGCATCCATAGATTTTAGATAAGTGATATCATACAGTACTTGTCTTTCTCTGTCTGACTAATCTTACTAAGCATAAGTAAGCATAAATAAGATGGATCCTCAAGGTCCATCCATGTTGTCACAAATGGCAGGATTTCCTTCTTTCTGATGGCTCAATATTATTCCATCATATGTGTACACCACAACTTCTTTATCCACTCATCTGCTGGCAGACACTTAGATTGTTTCCTGAATCTTTTGATTTTATAGTTTATTCTGACTATCACTTCATTTTGTCTTTCGTAGTTTGCCCTCTTTCTGTCTCAGTAGGCCTTCAGTGCTTCATAAGTGGGATATGACCAATGTCACAGTTAAGGTTATGAGTTGAGAGATGTTATTTGCTGCTTATTCTCACTTTTGGGTTAATTTCTGTATAGAGAGTAAGAAGGGTGATAAACTTCCCCCTCAAAAATGTCAGGCCTCGGTGAGATCATTGTATCACTACTGAACATTCATTTATAAAGTGAATTATCCAGTTTTTTTTCTTTCTATGTCTTTATCAAAAGATTGAAGGTGTGGGAACTCCCTGGTGGTCCAGGGGTTAGGACTCTGCGCTTTCACTGCCAAGGGCCCAGTTTCAGTCCCTTGTTGGGGAACTAAGATCCCACAAGCCTCGCAGCGCGGCAAAAAAAAAAAAAAAAAAAAAAAAAAAAAAAGATTGAAGCTGATCTTAGAGGTCTCTCAGTTTCTTCCGCTCTCAGTAGAAACTCACCACATCCTGAGGCAGCCCTACTTATCCTGGGACAAAGTTTGCTCGAGCCTACAACTAAGAACACGTCTTCCTCTTCTTACTGGTCCTTCAGACCCATCCTTTTGACTTCCCAGGCTTCCCATCTGCAGGCCAAGCTTCCCTAGACCTTCAGGCGGGGCTCTTGGGAGGTGGCCCTCAACACAACATCATCCTAGTTGGCCCTCCAGCTGGTCTGTGGGCTCTGTTTTGTTTAATTGTGATACATAATTCACATACCATAAAATTCACCTTTTTAAAGCTTACAATTAAGTAGTTTTTAGTATAGTCACAGATTTGTGCAACCATCACCAGTATTTAGTTTTCATCACCCTAAAAAGAAACCCCTACCTGTTAGCAGTCACTCCCCATTCTTCCCTTCACCCAGCCCCTGGCAACCACTAGTCTACTTTCTGTCTCTCTGGATGTGCCTATTCTGGACATTTCATATGAATGGAATCATACAAATGTGGCCTTTTGTGTCTGGCTTTTCTCACTTAGCATCATGTTTTCAAAGTTCATCCATGTTGTCACATAAATCAGTACTTCATTCCTTTTACTGGCTGAATAACAGTCCATTGTATGGCTATCCATCAGTTGATGGACATCTGAGTTACTTATTATTTCAACTATTATCAATAATGCTGCTCTGAACATTTGTGTACAAGTTCCTGAGTATGTGTTTTCAATTCTCTTGGGATATACCAAGGAGTGGAATTGCTAGGTCATATGGTAACTCTATGTATAACTTTAAAAAAATGTTATGGATAAATATTTACTGGGATAAATTTTCTGCAGTGTGCAAATCATTCTTATAAATACAAATGTTCAACTTTTTAGAGGAACTGCTGTAGTTTTCCAAAGTGACTGCATCATTGTACATAGCCACCAACAGTGTATGAAGCTTCCAGTTCCTCTGCACCCTAGCCAGCACTAGTTGTTGTCTGTCTTTTTGATTATAGCCATCCTAGTGGGTGTGAAGGGATATCTCATTGTAGTTTTGATTTGCATTTCCCTAATGACTAGTGCTGTTGAGCATCTTTTCATATGCTTATTGGCCATATTATTTCATCTATGAATAAATATCTATTCAAATCCTTTGCCTATTTTTTCATTGTATTATTTGTCTTTTTATTGTTGAGTGTCAGAGTTTTTATATAATCTGGATGCACAGACCCTTATCAGATATGATTTGTAAAACATGTTATCCTATTCTGTGGGTTGTCTTTTCACGTTCTTGCTAGTGTCCTTTGACGCACAAAAGTTTTAAATTTTGATGAAGTCCAATTTGTTTTTTGGGGGGGGGGGGTTGCTTGTGCTTTAGGTGTCATATCTGAGTAACCTAATCCAAGGTCATGGGGATTTACTCCTATGTTTTCTTCTATGATTTTTATAGCTTTAGCTCTTACATTTAGGTCTGTGATCTATTTTTTTTTTTTTATAACTGTGCCTTGATTTCTTTTTATTTATTTATTTATTTATTTATGGCTGTGTTGGGTCTTGCTTTCTGTGCGAGGGCTTTCTCTAGTTGTGGTGAGCGGGGGCCACTCCTCATCGCGGTGCGCGGGCCTCTCACTATCGCGGCCTCTCTTGTTGCGGAGCACAGGCTCCAGACGCGCAGGCTCAGTAATTGTGGCTCACGGGCCCAGCTGCTCTGCGGCATGTGGGATCCTCCCAGACCAGGGCTCGAACCCGTGTGCCCTGCATTGGCAGGCAGACTCTCAACCACTGCGCCACCAGGGAAGCCCTGTGATCTATTTTGAGTTAATTTTTGTATTTGGTGTGAGTTAGAGGTCTAACTTCACTCTTCTTTTTTTTTTTTTAGGTTTTAAAAAAAAACTTATTTGGTTGCGCTGGGTCTTAGTTGCAGCACGTGGGATCTTTGTTGCGGCATGCAGGCTCTTTAGTTGTGGCATGCGAACTCTTAGTTGCAGCATGCATGTGGAATCTAGTTCCCTGACCAGGGATTGAACCTGGGCCCCCTGCATTGGGAGCGTGGAGTCTTAGCCACTGGACCACCAGGGAAGTCCCCTAACTTCATTCTTTTGAATGTGGATATCTAGTTGTCCCAGCACTATTTGTCGAAAAGCCTATTCTTTCTCCATTGAGTTGTCTTGGCATCCTTATTGAAAATAAGTTGACCTGAAATATATGGGTTTATTTCTGGACTCTCTATTCCATTGATCTAAATGTCTGTCCTTATACTACTACTATAGTCTTGATTACTGAAGCTTTATAGTTTAAGTTTTGAAATTGGGAAGTGTTAGTCCTCCAAATTTATACCTCTTTTTTAAGATTGTTTTGGTTATTTTGGCTCCTTTGCATTTCCATATGCATTTTAGGATCAGCATGTCAATTTCTGCCAAAAAAAAAGCCAATAGATATTTTTGATAGGTATTGCATTGAATCTCTAGATCAGTTGGGGAGTAGTACAGGCATACCTCAGAGATAATGAGGGTTTGGTTTCAGACCACTGCAATAAAGTAAATATTGCCATTAAGCAAGTTACATGAATTGTTTTGTTTCCTAGTGCATATAAGAGTTATGTTTACACTGCACTGTAGTCTGTTAAGTGTGCAATAGCATTATGTCTAAAAAACAATGTACATATCTTAATTTAAAAATAATATATTGCGGACTTCCTTGGTGGCGCAGTGGTTAAGAATCCTCCTGCCAATGCAGGGGACACGGGTTTGAGCCCTGGTCCAGGAAGATCCCACATGCCGCAGAGCAACTAAGCCCATGCGCCACAACTACTGAGCCTGCGCTCTAGAGCCTGCGAGCCACAACTACTGAAGCCCGCGCGCCTAGAGCCCGTGCTCTGCAACAAGAGAAGCCACCGCAATGAGAAGCCAGTGCACCAAAACGAAGAGTAGCCCCTGCTCACCACGACTAGAGAAAGCCTGTCGCGCAACAATGAAGACCCAACGCAGCCAAAAAAAAAAAGAAACCACTTTCTTTGCTCATCCATAAGAAGCAACTCCTCACCCATTCAAATTTTATCATGAGATTGCAGCAATTCATTCACATCTTCAGGCTCCACTTCTAATTCTAATTCTCTTGCTATTTCCACCACATCTGCAGTTCCTTCCTCCACTGAAGTCTTGAACCCTCAAAGTCATCCACGAGGGTTGGAATCAGTTTCTTCCAAACTCCTGTTAATGTTGATATTTTGACCTTTTGCCATGAATCTTATTGGCAGCTAGAGTGGTGAATCCTTTCCAGAAGGTTTTCAGTTCACCTTGCCTGGATCCATCAGAGGAATCACTGTCTATGGAAGCTACAACCTTATGAAATGTAGCTCCTAAAAATAAGACTTGAAAGTAGAAATTACTTCGTGATCCACAGGCTGCAGAATGGGTGTTAGCAGGCATGAGGACATTAATCTCATTACATCTCCATCAGAGCTCCTGGGTGACCAGGTGCATTGTCAATGAGCAGTACTGTTTTGAAAGGGATCTTTTTTCTGAGCGGTATGTCTCAACTGTGGGCTTAAAATATTCAGTAAACTATGTTGTATACAGATGTGCTATCATCTAGGCTTTGTTTTTCCATTTATAGAGCACAGGCAGAGTAGATTTAGCCTAATTCTTAAGGGCCCTAGAATATTCAGAATGGTAAATGAGCATTGGCTTCAACTTCAAGTCGTCAGCTGTGTTATTCCCTGACAAGGGAGTCAGCTTGACCTTTGAAGATGTGAAGCCAGGCATTGCACTGACTTCTTCTCTTTAGTTATGAAAATCCTAGATGGTGTCTTCATCCAGTATAAGACTGTTTTTTTTTTTTTTTTTTTAAATTTTTTTAAAATTTATTTTATTTATGTATTTTTGGCTGTGTTGGGTCTTCGTTGCTGCACACGGGCTTTCTCTAGTTGTGGCTCACGGGCTCTACAGCGCCGGCTCAGTAGTTGTGACGCACGGGCTTAGCTGCTCCGCGGCATGTGGGATCTTCCCGGACCAGGGCTCGAACCCGTGTCCCCTGCATTGGCAGGCGGATTCTTAACCACTGCGCCATCAGGGAAGTCCCAAGACTGTTTTTTATCTGCATTGAAAATGTTTGGTGTAGCCATTTTCATTAATTGTCTTAGCTAGATCTTCTGGACAACTTGCTGCAGCTTCTACATCAGCACTTGGTGTTTTCACCTTGTACTTTTATGTCATGGAGGTGGTTTCTTTTCATTAAATCTCATGAACCAACGTCTGCTAGCTTCGGACTTTTCTTCTGCAGCTTTCACACCTCTCTTATCCTTCCTAGAATTAAATAGCGTTAGGATCTTGCTCTGGATTAGACTTTGGCTTGAGGGAATGTTGTGGCTGGTTTGATCTTCTTTCCAGATCACGGAAACTTTTTTTTTCACACCAGTAATAAGGCTGTTTCGCTTTCTTATCAGTTGTGTGTTCACTGGAGTAGCACTTAAAAATTTTTTTTTTTAAATTTATTTATTTGGCTGCGTCAGGTCTTAGTTGTGGCATGCATGCGCGATCTAGCTCCCTGACTGGGGATTGAATCTGGGCCCCCTGCATTGGGAGTGCAGAGTCTTATCCACTGGACCACCAGGGAAGTCCTTGGAGTAGCACTTTTTAATTTCCTTCAAGTATTTTTCCTTTGCATTCACAACTTGTCTGTTTGGTGCAAGAGGCCAGCTTTCAGCCTAATCTTAGTTTTTGGCATGTCTTCCTCACTAAGCTTAATCATTTCTAGCATTTGATTTAAAGTGAGAGATGTGCGACTCTTCCTTTCACTTGAACACTTAAGAGGCCATCGTAGGGTTATTAATTGGCCTGATTTCAATATTGTTGTGTCTCAAGGAATAGGGAGGCCTGAGGAGAGGGGGAGAGACGGGGGAACGGCCAGTCGGTGGAGCAGTCAGATCACATACGTTTATTGATTAAGTTTGCCATCTTAGATGGGCGCAGTTCGTGGTTTCCCAAGACAGTTACAATAGTAACATCAGAGATCACTGATCACAGATCACCATAGAAAAACTAATAGTAATACTGAAAAAGTTTGAAATATTGGGAGAATTATCAATATGTGACACACAGAAATTAAGTAAGCAAATGCTGTTGGAAAAATGGTGCTGGTAGACTTGCTTGATGCAGGGTTGCCACAAACCTTCAGTTTGTAAAAAAACGTCAGGGACTTCCCTGGTTGTCCAGTGGTTCAGACTCAGTGCTTCCAATGCGGCGGGCCTGGGTCTGATCCCATGTGCCACACTAAGACCCCATGTCAGTGTGGCAAAAAAACCCCCCCAAACCCCCCAAAACTGCCAATATTTGCAAAGTGCAATAAAGTGAAGCACAATAAAACAAGGCAGGGGATTCCCCTGGCGGTCCAGCGGTTAAGACTCCGCGCTTCCAATGCCAGGGACTCAGGTCCGATCGCTGGTCAGGGAACTAAGATCCCACGTGCCACGTGGTGCCGCCAAAAAAAAAAAAAGAAAGAAATACCAAAAAACAAAGCATGCCTGTACTTTCTTAACAATGTTAGGTCTTCCCAGTCTTCTTTTTTTTTAAAAATAAATTTATTTATTTTTGGCTGCGTTGGGTCTTCGTTGCTGCACGCGGGCTTTCTCTAGTTGCGGTGAGTGGGGGCTACTCTTCCTTGCAGTGCGCGGGCTTCTCATTGCGGTGGCTTCTTTTGTTGTGGAGCACGGGCTCTAGGCGCGTGGGCTTCAGTAGTTCTGGCATGCAGGCTCAGTAATTGTGGCGCGCAGGCTTAGTTGCTCCACGGCATGTGGGATCTTCCCAGACCAGGGATCGAACCCGTGTCCCCTGCATTGGCAGGCGGATTCTTAACCACTGCGCCACCAGGGTAGTCCCTTCCCAGTCTTCTGATCCGTGAACAAGGATGTCTTTTTATTTATTTAGGTCTTTAATTTTTTTCAATTATGTTCTATAGTTTTCAGTGTACAAGTCTTGCACTTCTTTTGTTAAATTTATTCCTAAACATTTTATTCTTTTTGATGCTGGCCTGTGTGCTCTTTAAACAGGGTGACTTCATCATGAACATAACATTTCGGGAAACCATCTCTCTACAGATTAGGTTCTTTGGCTGGAAAAGAAGCCTGGAACTTACCTTTATGATTCCTGTTTTTTCCCCCCTTTCAGTTTTTAGTCTGTATTTTGAATTTGCTTGGAATAGGGCCCTGTGTCACAGGGCTTCTCTACAGTGAGAGAGAGCAAGGATGCGGGGAAGGCAGGCTTTGGCTTTCTCTGGCTGTGTGAACTTGCGTACACATCTGAGCTGCCGTTTTCTCATTTGTCAGTCTTTGGAGCTGTTTTTGAGGATTCAGTGAGCTAAGTAAATGAAAAAGCACCTGGCTGCTGCTTGGCCCCCATTGGGCTCATTTCCTAGACTGATGTCTCAGAAACAGCCCAACTGGAAATTTGGGGCTCCTTTTAGCGCTTCTGAACTTTTCATTATGATAATTTTCAAATACACATAAACATTGAAATCACGTTCCTGTATTCCTGACTGTGGATTAATTCACATCTTCCCCCTCCCTAGCACTGCCTCTGGCCTGGCGAGGACAGCCTGTTTCCCCTACCCATTTAATTATTTCTGCCCCCACTTCCTCCTTGCCACACTGGGGTGAAAACGTTAACACTTCAGTCCAGCTGTCTTTAGCCAAAGAGCCTAGGACTATGAACGCTGGGAATTTACTGCTTGGAAATGGGTTAGAATTCTAAATATTTCCCTTTTGAGGGCTCAGATCAACCCTGGGCCCCTAGTTGTGGGGACCATTATGGGGCCCTTTCTGTAACAGGTACTCAGCATCTTCTCTCTGGTCTCAGTCAAGTGGACCTGAAGCTGGTTTTCCCAATAGGATCTGATTCTTCACTCCTCTGGGCAGGGTCCCTCCTCACCCCTCTCCACCTCTTCCCATTCATCTCCCCCACGAGGTCCAGTTTCATGCTACCCTTCCCAGAAATTTTCCCAATTCCCACCCGCCAGAAGCTTTCACCCCTGCTCCTTGTGTTCCCTGCGTATACCACTTAACACTTTCCTATTTTATCTTGTTTAAGCATCTTTCTGTCTTTTCTTCTAGATCTCGAGCTGGCCAGCCTGAGGGAAGGGCTGCACCGTGTCCACGCGTGTTGCCTGGCCTGGCACAGGACACAGGTGCTGCGTGTACGTCTGCTGGACCACTGACCTGAGGCAGGTGGACACCTGTTAACATTTTCCGGGGTGGGCGCCGATTAATGCTGAGTGTGCGGGTTCACCTCACATGGAGATACTGGTTATTTTTCCTGAGACAATGTAAACTAGTGGAAAGGACAAACAGGAGTTTGAATTACTGTACTTGAAGAGTCATTTTTCTTTAGCCTTCAGCAGATGATCGAACATAGTCAGTGTAAAAGCTCCGTGACAGTAACAAGCAGACCTGCCAAATGATGCCAAAGCAGCTCACTCACAGTATTCTTCTGAGTTTTCAAACTTGTTCAAAGCCGATGTAATATCCAGAGGGAGGACTGGTAACCTCTCCATTCTTCAACGCCTAGCACAGTATCAGACTCCGTGTTGTCATCTCTCTCAGCCTCCTGGGTTTATTTCCACACAGTTTCCTTTCCTACAGCCTCATTCCCGATGACTTCCTGACTGGCAGGCGGCAAAAACAAAGTGTGTGTAACAGAGAATAGGGGTGCATTGTCAGCCCAGCTCCACGTGCTGCTTTTTCAAGGAGTTACTTGTGACTTAGGCAGATATGACCCCTCTTAGGTGCTCATTCTTATCCCTGTAAGATGAGGGTGATTGGAAGACCATGAGGTTATCCACAGGGGACCACAGAAGGACCTGTATCAAGCTGATAAAGGCTAATTAGTATCAATTCAAATTGATAAAATTAACGTTTACCTGGTATTTGTGTTTTCCCCTGAACTTTGGACAAATTTACCAAAATCTGTTTTTTTAAATCTATTTTATCACAAAATCACTTCACGTGATAGTTAGGGAGGGCTGTAAGCCAGTGCCTGCACTCCCCCTCACCAACCTGAATCCTACACAGCAGGCATTTAAACTGAGGCATTCTAAGATAAAGATGCAAGAAGTGAAACAAAGTCAGGTGTCTGTCTCACACAGTTTATTTAACAATAGGTAATAAGAAATCAAATTTAACAGTCTATACAGTGATCCAAAGTTCATATTTATAAGTAATCAACTTTAATCTCATGATTTACAAGTTGAGGGTTTTTGCTTTCTATTTTCAAGTTTTACAGAAAGTGTGTGTGTGTGTGTGTGTGTGTGTGTGTGTGTTTTGGGGGTGGACAGGGTAAGGAGGAAGAAAGCAAGCAAAGAAGAAACCCCAGGGACATTTTGCATGTTAAAATCATCCCACTGGAATCGTTTCTTACCCTCTTTTTAATTTTTTCCTTTGTTAGATGTAAAAATAACGAAAAAAATTCTTTCAAGAAACAGAACCACAATATATAATACATCAATTTGGCAGCTGCCCCTGTATATTTTGAAAAAGTCATTTTTCTCTCTACATGTACAAATTACTTTAATACTTGAAGTTTTTACGATCAGACTTACGGAATAGAAAATTTTCTGGAGCACAAAAGTTGACTTGAGGGGAGGAAAGGGGGCTTTTTTTTCCTTTTTTTTTTTTTTTTTTTAAACATTTTTAAAAGAATGAACATCTTTGCACCCAGAGAAAAAAATTGGTATTTTAATATATATTTATATATATTTATATATATATAGAATGTAATTTTAAAGTAACATTAACCCCTTTTGTCCTCTGGTTTTAGAAATGTTCTTTTTTAACTCTTCCACAAAGTGAGGAAAATAGGGAAGAATGTCAACCATCTGCACCAGTAAATAATAACTATTAATATTACATATTTTCATTAATTTAAAAAAAATAATAAAACCTATTGGAGGTGCAAGGCAGGAGCATGTGGTTGGCTTCACAGACCTCAGCCTCCTCCCAGTGCACACTTGAACCAAACACACAAGGGAAAAAAAACCAGGCTGGTGGGGACCAGCCATAACAAAAATAGATTCTTTTTGTGTTCTATCAATCGTCACCCCTCAGGTTCATTTCGCATGTTTGCTTTAAACCACAAACAAACAGCCAGCTACCGCGCAGTTCTTGTGTGTTCCAAGGAAAATTGTCTTTTAGGCTAAGAAAGATTCAAAAAAATTGTTTTCAGTACAAAAAGTCTTAAGAGAAAATAATTTTTTTGCTCCCAAAATACTACAAGGTGTCTCTAGTGTATGTCTAGTGTACTCTGTGAGAGGTTTGAATTCAAGTCTGAGTTGTTGGTGCTGAGTCCCAGGTCCGTGGCGCTGGCACCATGGAGGTTTGCCATGCCTGGATTGCTAGTCAGCTGAGAGAGCATCGAATTCTGGTCCGGGCTGGCAAAATGCCCTTGTTCCATGGGGTTGCCCTGGGCAGCGACCAGTCCGGGATGTGGAGAACTGGTCTGTGGGGAAACGTGGTGTGGAGAAGGCTGAGGCTGCATCCGTGGGGAAGGGCTGGAGTGGGGGGGCTGGGACTGTGGCCGCGGAGAAGGAACAGGCTGGGGAGACCGCACTTGATTGGAGAGAGACGGGATCTGCTGGCCTGGAAGGTGCGGGGACTGAGCCTGACTCGGGAGCATATGCTGCTGGGGGCTCATGGGGTTGGGCTGAGCGGGTGACCCCATCTGTTGCTGAAGGAGTCGCTGCTGATAGGCCTGCAGACCGGCTCCTGCCTCTGCCCCCAGGGCCTGGGGGAGCTGGCCCAGCTGGCCCCCGCTCCCTTGCTGCAGGTGCTGCATGTGCTGCTGCATCCGGGGTGGCGGCGGTGGCTGGGGCGCAGGGTAGCCCAGGCCCTGGGGCGGCTGGAACTGGCTGTGGCTGGCCAGCCCAGGGCCGACTCCGGGCCCCGCTCCCTGCTGCTGCTGCTGTTGCTGCTGCTGCTGCTGCTGCATCATCTGCTGCCGCCTCAGAATGTCTCGGAACTGCGCCGGCATGGTGCTGTGATTCATGCTCATCTGCTGAGCCTGGGGGCTCATCCCCCCCATGGGTGGCGGGAGCTGCTGCTGCGGCGCTTGCTGCTGGGGCAGGCCGGCCCTCTGGACGCCCGCCTGCATGGGATTCAAGTTCGGCATGGCGGGGCTGGAGTGGACCCCCTGCTGGCCCGGCATGGCGGGGGGCTGCAGCCCTGGCTGGCCCTGGGGCACGCCGGGCTGCCCGGGGAGGGGCTGCGGATTGGCGTTGGCGTACTTGGCAGCCCGCTGCTTGATGAACGCAGCCAACAGCTGGGGGTTGGCGTGAAGGATACTAAGCACCTGTTGCTGCTGCAGGGGGGAGCTGGGAGACCTGAGAGTCCGCAGAAGGTTTTGTAAGGCTTGTTGAGACACAGTGCCCGGTTTGAGAGGGCTCACACCTACCTGGCCCAGTCCCGGTTGGGGAGCCATGTTCAGGGGCTGACCGTGCTGTGACACTGACATCATGGCTGGCCTGGGCATCCCGGGCTGCAGGTGCTGGGGCTGAGGCAAGCCTCCTTGGGCCCACGGTGGAGGCTGCTGCATCCCTGTGGGCCCCACCCCTGGCTCCAAATGCCCGCCGGGACCTCTGGCCATGGGGGGTGCGTTCATACCCATGGGGGCCATCGGAGTCATTTGGGGCATCTGGTGCTGGATCGGCCTTTGAAAAATTTGCACATGGGCCATCTGGCGCTGCGTCTCGGCTGCCCTCTGAATCTGCATCGCCATTTCCACTGCTGCAGGCGGGGGTCCTGGAAGGGGTGGCTGAGCGGTCTGCGGAGGGGTCGGGGGGGTGACCTGGCCGGCCGCCTTGCCCTGGGACACCGGGCCAGCAGCCTGAGTCCTGGGCAAGTAGGGCGGCATGCTGGTGGGAGGGGTGGGCTGGGGCTGGGAGGGGGGCCGGGGCGTCTGCGGGGTCGTCGGCTGCTGGCCCGTGGGCGTGGTCGGGGTCGCAGGCGTCGGGGAGGGCAGGCCCTGCTGCTGCCCCACCACGCCCGCCCGCTGCATGCTGGCCATCCTCCTGCGGAGCATCTGGGCTTGCTGGAGCCGGTGCTGCAGCTGCTGCTGCCGGAGCTTCTGCTTGATGTTGAGGCAGAAGGGCACGGGGCACTTGTTCTCCTGGCAGTGCTTGGCGTGGTAGCAGCAGAGGGCGATGAGCTGCTTGCAGATGGGGCACCCTCCGTTGGTCTTGCGCTTGCAGCCCTTGGTGTGCTGCACCACCCGCTTCATCTTCTGGCAGGAGGGCAGGGAGCAGTTGGCGTTGCGGCACTGGCAGGCGTGCACCAGGGACTGGATGCAGCGCTGGATGCTCAGGCGGCGGGAGTCCCCCGGGCTCTGGGTGGCCGCGGCCTGCTGGTTGTTGCTCTCGTCATCTAACCCGAGACCCAGCTTCTCCATTTTGTGGTCATGGTTTTTAGTGTTATAGCAGGTGATACACAAATCATAATCCTGGGGGAAAAACACAGGTGCAGGTCAACTCTCCAAGATTAAAGTCATTCAAAAGTATTTACATACTCTGCTTGGGCTAAAAAGCCCCGTTTTACAGAAAGCCTCTAACCAACCACTTGGATTTGAGACCAGGCCCCGCCCACCCTGTCCTGTTACTCACCAGTGGCCCCGGAGCCTAGGAAGGCCCCCCCGGGCCTGCATAACCTCTGTCTGAATCACATCTCAGGCACCCGGAAGCCCCCCGCCCCTCCCCCGCCAGGGGCCTACCTCGCACACGGTGCAGTGCCAGCGCGTCTCCACGTGGTGCTTGCACTCGTTGCAGGTGTAGACAAAGCGGTCCTGGCTCTGGGTGTGCAGCTCCACCAGCATGCACATGGTGGACCACTGGGCTCTTCGGAGTGAGGAGAACTCCAGGTGCTTGTCCCTTGCGAGGGTGAGAAAGGCATCCCGCCCGTCCATCAGGTCGCAGGGGATGAGGGGGTCGGGATCAACGATGGGAGGCAGGGAGTTGGCGGCGGGGCCGGCGATGAGACGGATCACGAAGAAGACCTGCAAAACATACAGTCTCATCCTGACTCTGGCACTAGAGCACCACGCAAGGTTACACGACATGGCCCTCTTTCTCCTGCTTCACTACCTCTGTGCTCTTCTCTGGGACTGTCTACGATGGGCCTAAAAAATCTACATCTTATGTTTTCTACCACATTCAATAATTTCTTCAAAAGAAGAATGGTCGGGTACAGCACCGTACAGTGGACATTTTGCCTCAAAGTGGTCTACTTTAAGATGCAATCCATGGTTTAACCTGACTCTAATCATAAGGAAACAGAAAAATCCAAATTGAGGGACATTCTATACAACAATGGGCCTGGAGTCGTCCACAAAATGCCCATGTCATGTTAAGAAAATAAGGCCAAGAGCTGAAACACGGCAACTCCGCACGGAGCAGGAGGAGCGGCCGTGAGCTGGTGGCAGCGGGTGAGGCTTCCCGAGTGCAGCCATCGCATGCTTATGCAGAAAGCGTCCTCCCTCTCAGAAGGTACTTGCTGAAATAAGGATACAGAAAATGTAGCCGAATGTTAACAGTTGGTGAATCTAAGTGAAGGCTACGGGAGGACATCTTCTATATAACTTTCCTGTAAGTTTGGAGGAAAAAAAAAGTTGGTGGGAAAATTAAAAATGCAAAACCTCCTTCGTCCTTGCGACAGAAACAGCAAAAGTTGAAGTTTGTTCACTGAAGTTTAAAGACACACAACCACCATTAATTCCCATAACCACTGGTGTAAAGGCTGCAAGAAGAAGCTGGGATTATATATGTAATAATAAAATGTAAAATGGAACCTTCAAGAGATCAAGAACTTGTGAGTAACTGCTGTATTGCCCACTGTATTCTACCAGTTTTTCAGAGGCTGAAAATCTGTGCAAACTGGCAGTAACATTTGTTATATACTTGGGCAGCAATGTTGGCATAAAACAAGAGTCTAGAAAAAGAACACAGGGACTTCCCTGGCAGTCCAGTGCTTAAGACTCCGTGCTTCCACTGCAGGGGGCGTGGGTTCGATCCCTGGTCGGGGAGCTATTAAGACCCTGAATGCCACACAGTGTGGCCAAAAACAAAAACTTGAAAAAAACAAAAAAAGAAAACACAGGACAAGAGTGCACACACTGAGTAAAGACATATCAAAACAGATGCCAAAAGTTAAAAACATCAAGGGAGGACTGTGATGTGTGTCTGACCTTGTAATACTGGGTTTGATACTGTGGCTCAAAGAAAGCGCTCATAAAGCAAGGAAGAGCATTTTGAAAATGTGATCACACACAGGAAAGTACTGGATCTAACAAGTAGGGAATGTCTGCAGCAACCCATTCAAAAGAGGGGCAGATAAAACCATCTGGTGACTCCCTAGGAAATCTTCACTATGGCCAACCATCCAATAACAACCATTATGATTGATCCCACTGTATGTCACCCTAGAGCTAAGACAATACTTGAATTTAGCCTAAATTGATGACCTTAGATTCTAACTCCTAACAGGAGACTACTACCCACATCTTCTTCAGATGATGTATCCACAACTTAAGTCACACCTATTATGACATACTCTAAGGGCTTTTCCCAACTGCTGTTATGACAGAATGCTGTGACACTATATATTGCCCAAGACAGCTGACAATCATTATCTAAGTGAGGCATCCACACCTTGAACCAAGCCTTCAAGTTCCCTCTCCTCATAATGGCCTCTTCCTATAAGAACTTGACTATGATGTCTGAACACAGAGTCAAACAGGTGTTAAAAAAAAAAAATCAAAAACTAAACTGACATGAATTACCCTTCAAGACTCCTCATCTTAGCAATGATGACGTTGGGGGAGAAAAGTCCAACACACCCAGTTACACTCCCAAACTACCTACAACAATAAATAAGCAATTTAAATAATGAAATAATTCAGTTTTAACTTTGCTGAGAAGGTATTACAGGTACATATATGAAAGTTTAACTTTTCTTCAATTCTCTACGCTTCCCAGTTCCCTTTCAGGAAGGCAAATATTCATTCGTTTTGCCAAAGTTCCATTACAGACAAACTAGAATGGCCAAATGGAGTTCTAAGGAGCTTGGTCTAAAACAAAACAATAGAGATACCCAACAAGCCAATCTCCTGAACAACGGACAGAAATACAAACATAAAAGGATTACAAACAACAGGGTCAGACAAACTATGCTTATACTTTCCCAACACCATCTAGCTTGATAACAGCTACAACTCAAAGACAGCTTACCATTTCCTATTCTCACCACCCACTCTAGCTATCCTCTTTTTGCCTTCTTTCCCCTCAAATGATTTTCTTCCTTCTGAATTTCAAATGGTCTGGTGCTCAAGTCATAAATACCAACCACGGTGGGCAGTTTTTGAGAAATCCTGCCCTGTTTTTTTCCACTCTTGGTGGCTATATCTTACCTCTTTATGCTTCTCCATGGTGGCATACAGTTTTTGCGAGAGGTCATTGGATACATTGGGCATGCCTGGCTTCTTCTTATTGCCCCTACTCAGGCTGCTCTTGTTTTTGCTAGTTTTCTTATTATTCTTCTTTTTAGCATTTTTGCTGTCTCCCTTTGTCACCTGCAGGTTAGCACAAGAGGACGATAAAATGTTAACTATTTGTTAAGAGATTTAAGAAAAAATAATGGTAAAAAGACTCCATTTTTGAAACTAGAGATCATAACCTTCCACCTTACACCATCTGCTCTCTTCATTCATCCTCTCTTTTTTAAAGCTGTTATTTACAGTAAACTAAAGTTTACTAACGTTTTTGCACTTATTTTCTCCCAGTGAAGAATGTCTCCACTAATGTCTCTTCATTAAGACAATGGCAGCCTTAGCTTTTTGGCCAGAAGAACCCTGCAGACCAAGGAGACACCTCAGGTGGACCCAGGCTATCCCAGATTTGAGGACAAGAACAAGGAGTGAGTGGCAGTGTGGGGTAGTGAAGTGTGTATAGGAGTAGGGAGCCAAAGTCCTTGGCTACATTTCCTTCCACTCACTTTCTAGAATTTTATGGGCCTACTATTCAAAAAAAACCTTGAAAAACATTCAATCAAGGAGTTTAAACTGCAGACTGTAAAGGGTTCTTATTAGACTATTTAAGGGTGACTTTAATAGTTCAGACTCAGCAAGGGCAATCTAGATAAACTATGGGGAAATAAATGACAAGGAAAAGCTCCTCAGATGATCCGTCTACAACACAGGTTCTGTTTGGGGACTGGCAAACTCTGGCCCAGACCTGTTTTTGTATGGCTAAGAATGATGGTTTTTATAGCTATAAAGTGTTGTTTAAAGAAAAAAAGAAAAACAAAAAAACCGAAAAAAAGAATGTGCTGGAGACAATATATGACCTGCAAGGCCCAAAATATTCATAATCCAGACCTTTGCAGAAAAAGTTTACCAACCCCATGCTCTAGATGGGTAATTTTCTGTCTTCCATTACTAGAAATCCAAGATTCCATTTAAAAGTGAGGTCTGGTACTTCCCTGGTGGTCCAATGGCTAAGACTCCGTGCTCCCAATGCAGGGGGCCCGGGTTCGATCCCTGGTCAGGGAAGTAGGTCCCGCATGCCGTAACTAAGACTCTGCGGAACCAAATAAATAAAATAAATAAATTTTTTTTAAAAGTGAGGTCTGGGACTTCCCTGGTGGCACAGTGGTTGAGAATCCGCCTGCCAGTGCAGGGGACACGGGTTCGAGCCCTGGTCCGGGAGGATCGCACATGCCGCAGAGCAACTAAGCCCGTGCGCCGCAACTACTGAGCCTGCGAGCCACAATTACTGAGCTTGCGAGCCACAACTACTGCAACCCGTGTGCCTAGAGCCTGTGCTCTGCAACAAAGAGAAGCCACCACAATGAGAAGCCCACGCACCGTAACAAAGAGTAGCCCCCACTCGCCGCAACTAGAGAAAGCCCGCACACAGCAATGAAGACCCAAAATCAGCCGATCAATCAATCGATTTATATATTAAAAAAAAGAGGCCTGATGCTAAAAAAGGCTTAAAACCACTCAACTAGAACCACAGTAACTTATCTACGCCAATATTTCTTGCCCAACTTGAAGAGCTGAGAGCTTTAAGACCATGTTGAAAACTTAAGCTCACTTCCAGGTTTTATACATGAGAATAGGTAGAGGCTGGAAAGGGAAATGCAAAGCCCTCACATCTGTGCTTTCGTTGCTGGTGTTCTCCTCTCGCTTTCTCTCTTCCTCCTCCTGTTCCAGTTCCTTAATGCTCTCTTCCAGTACATTGGGCCAGAAATCACCTTCAAAGTAAGGCAATTCCTTTGCGCTTGTTAATCGATCTTCAGTAGCTTGTTTAAAAATATCCTGTGAAAATATCCGTGTACAAATAGGAATTTATATATATATATTTAAAAAAAACCACATTTATTATACAGGAGCAGTCATAGCTAACGGATGCAAGAAACATGAAGAATCAGATGTGTCTTCTGGAAGATGGCAGAGATTTTATACCCAAGTCTGATGTCTGGGGAGACATTCAGTGTCACAAACAGTGAAAGGTCTGGTCTGAAATCAGTATTTCTGGTTCCTCTTTCCTCTACCCACGAGGACAGGGAAATTATCCGCCTTTACATAACCAAGTGGCAAACTATCCTGTCAGGAACAATGGCAAAGGCAGCATCATTCACACTGTGGCTTCTACCACTCTTGAGACAGAACGCAGTGCGACGGGAGGCACGCCCGCCTTGCACACACCCTTGAAGTATCAGAAGTTCTTACTGAGAAATATGTTCAAAACAACCCCAATTACAATTACTGGAAACCACATGGTTAAAGAATGATTTGCTGGGCTGCTTAGGAAAACACCCATTTCATGTTTTCCTCCCCATGAGTAAAAACAGATAAGATATTTAGTAGTTCAAGTTTCTTATCATGAGATACCCTACAATCACAAATGGCTATTAAATATTTTGCCAGATCCACTCATCTTAGTAATTCAGGAAAGAAAACACCCGCTATCAAATTAGCTTAATTTTACAAATTACATGGAAGAGGGAGAAAAAACAGAAGATTTTTGTTAAGATAGTAAGAAGAGCAGAATACAGAGCAGCAGGATTAGTCAAGCCACAGTTCTATCACCCCCCGCTCCTGACCTTGTAGTCGTGGACAATTCGCTCGGATACAGCCTTGTCGAGCATCTTTTTGTACCACTCCTGCAGTCGCTTGGGCTTGGGTATCTTCTGGTCGGGGGGGTGGCAATGGAAGATGTAGTCGTCTCCCTCACTTGGGGGGCATGCCCAAATATGCCCTGTTGTATATCTAACAACACAAAGAGAAGGAACATTCAAGAGAAAAATCACACATTCTAGAAAGAATGTTATACTTTAAACTACAAAGTGGAGTCAGTACAGAAACCAATGATTTCCCCAAGATAACACGAAGTGTGCAATCCACATCAGATCAAAAGTCTTAGGCCAGGGACTTCCCTGGTGGCACAGTGGTTAAGAATCCGCCTGCAAATGCAGGGGACGCGGGTTCGAACCCTGGTCCTAAAAGATCCCACATGCCGCGGAGCCACTAAGCCCATGAGCCACAACTACTGAGCCTGCGCGCAGCAACAAGAGAAGCCACCGTAATGAGAAGCCTGCACACCGCAACACAAGAGTAGCCCCCGGTCGCAGCAACGAAGACCCAACGCAGCCAAAAAAAAAAAAAAAAAAAAAAAAAAAAGTCTTCCAGGCCAGAACTAGGCATAACCCTGGATCAAAAAAATCCCAAATTTGCATTCAAAGACCAAACAAAAGCTACAATGCAAAGGAAAATGAATCCATGTCAGCAGGAGGGCTAAATGAAATGCAAACTGTTAAAAGGAATAACCTGCAAGGTGAGGTGGTGAGGTGCAAGTACATATATACCTTGAAGGTAAGGAACCAGTCTGATGAATTTTTTTTATCTCCAGACCTTAGTGTGATTTTGGTTTTGATACTCAGGTGCAAAAGGACCAAGTGCAGGTTAAGGTTCTGGCCCTTCAAATCAAACTGTACCTCATAGCTTAACTGAACAAAATAAAAATCTGGGATGGGTGCAACTATAGTCAAAATATCCATTTCTTTCCCACTGGCAAAATTAACCAAGGGTCTCCAAATTATAGTTCCACTGGATGAAAGCCAAAGTTGAGGAAAAAAGACCAAAAGTCACATATTTGCATGTATTATATCTCACCATAATATCACAGTGGTGATTAGTTTAAAACTAATTAAACAAGTTGTTTTTATTAAAACTAGCATTTGTTTTTATGCTTACCCTAATTTCTTGACGTATTCCAAATATCCAATTAGAATTTCATGATAGACTGCAGTCCTCAAGCATTTAGGACGGAAGAAATGAACACTATCCAGGTATGATATGTATACTCTCCTATACCAAATGGGGAGAAAAGAAGCCTGGTCAAGTCACGCAACGAGTTCCTACTGATGTGGCTAAAAACACCTTCTCTCTTTTCTGTGCCCTTTGCTCACCTTGTCATTTTTAATGCTTATCACACAATATTACAGTTATTTAGGTAAATGACTAGATTGTGAACCCGTTGGGGGTTTTGTGGGCCTGTGGCTCTATTACAGTCTCAGCGCCTAGCAGGGGCTGAGACACTGTATAATCAGTCAGTATTGAGCAATCCAAACATATTCTGGCAGCACTCTTATTCTGGCCTTTATACTATTTTGGAAATGGAGAATTCTAAACCATATTCTACCTCATTTGTATGACATTCTTTCACGTACATCTCAGCAAGGTACTTGAAACAACCTAGACTTAATTACATTTTCTGAAAAGTCATCAGTTTGTTTCCCATTTTGTATTTTAGGCTGCTGTTCACATCCCTTTCCCTATTACTATGACCACACAAGAGCAGTACTGAGCAGTATTTTCTAGTTTTGTTTTTGTTTTTTGTTTCACTTCAATACTACACACCTGAAAACTTGCATTTCCAAAACAAGCACATCAAATATTTTCTTGTCCATTATGCTTGTTTACCTTACTATAACTTCAAACTCCCACGCAAATTAGAAAGTAGCCACAGTAAAGTCTTACCTCTGGTTGGGCGGGGGGCAGTCAGAACCATACTCTTGAACGTGCATGCCAAAGAAACACAAGTCAACACCATCAATCTCCTCAAAGGCAAAGAGGGCTTTGGTTCGATATGGAAAGGATTCTGCCATCTCTCCACTATCTACAAATCTATACAATTCATGTTGGAGGAAAAGACCACAACATTTCATTCAGATTAGATTCATCAACAGTAACTGTGTATGAGCAATTGTGGATCCACAGAGAAGAAAAGGGGAAATTATTAGGTACCTTGCTTTCATGCCTGGTTTGACTTCCACAGTTTTGTCAGAAGCATGAACTACTCTAACAGTGACCTCTCCTGACTCAGGGTGATTTTGTCGCCTCAGAAAGTCATTCACACGATTCTCCAGAAAGGTGCCAAGCCTGGTAGATGGCAACCCTAAGAATTTAAAAGTTAAAAGTTCAGTAGTAACTAAGGTACAAATTTATTACTATCAGTCTTAAGTTTCAATACCAAATCTCATTTCTGCTTTTTCAATACTAACAAGATTACTTGCTACATTTTGTTAAGTTAGCGATCTAGTCAATACTTAAAAAAAAAAATTTAATGTGGAACACTTCACGAGTCTATCATCCTTACAGAGCGCCATGCTAATCATCTCTATATCATTCCAATTTCAGTATATGTGCAGTTAAAGCAAGCAGGGTAGTTAATACTTTATAAATGTTATTTTCCCCAACTTTTTATTTTGAAAAATTTTCCTTTTCAGAAGAGTCAAAAAACAGAACACTCATATGCACTTTGCCTCAATTGCAGTAATATTTAACAACTGTCAGGTGCTTTGATAAGCTTTACAGAGGATTAAAAGCAACCTGTAGATCAGCAAAAAACTGCAAAGGCATCGTTCTACAAAACTAAAACTGACTGCCATCCCCACCCAACTGAAAAGATCCCACAGGTCTAAATGCAGTCCCAACTAAGGGTATACACAAAACTGAGGGAATCATTCATGAGATGGCAATTCTGGGCAAGTATTTCCACATCTGGCCTCCATTAGGATATGTGTAGGAACAAGAAAAACACATAACCTCCTTCTTATAAATAACTAGGTCTAATGATTTTCACACCAAAAAGTACATCACAGTTCAACTTTAAGTACATCATGGAAAAATTATTTGGTTTTAACTTTGGTTAAATATTTCAAATAGGGGCTTCCCTGGTGGCGCAGTGGATAGGAATCTGCCTGCCAATGGAGGGGACACGGGTTCGATCCCTGGTCGGGAAGATCCCACATGCCGTGGAGCAACTAAGCCCATGTGCCACAACTACTAAGCCTGTGCTCTAGAGCCCGCGCGCCTGGAGCCCGCGCTCCGCAATGGCAGAGACCACTGCAATGAGAAGCCCGCGCACCACAATGAAGAATGGCCCCCACTCAGAAGCGAAGACCCAACGCAGCCAAAAAATAAATAAAAACATTTTTTTAAAATTTCAAATAATGTTGAAAGAAAATAATTCATTCTGGATGTTTATTTTTAACTATGCTTCAGTGAAGCTTTGCCAAATTTTACCTGTAAGAATGAAACTTACTTTTAGCAGAAAACTTATTTTCTTTTCTAGTTCGTGCAGTCTTCTTTAAACAGCCATCACAGACAAATCTAAAATGTAAACCAAGACTTTGCTTAAACAACTTAGAGAAACATTTAAAGTAACGTATGCTATAAAATCTATCTTATGTATGTGTAAGGTTGAAATTTAAAAGACAACCTGGGAGCAGTATTTCTAAATACACAACAAAGAGTTAATATAACCAATATACAAAGAGCTTTTAGAAAACATTAAGACAAAAAGGATAAAAAACCTAATTGAAGGCTTCCCTGGTGGTGCAGTGGTTAAGAATCTGCCTGCCAATGCAGGGGACACAGGTTTGAGCCCTGGTCCAGGAAGATCCCACATGCCGTGGAGCAACTAAGCCCGTGAACCACAACTACTGAAGCCCGCGTGCCTAGAACCCATGCTCTGCAACAAGAGGAGCCACGGCAATGAGAACCCTGCGCAACACAATGCAGAGTAGTCCCCCACTTGCCACAACTAGAGAAAGCCCGCGCACAGCAACGAAGACCCAACACAGCCAAAAATAAATAAAAATATTAGAAACAAAACAAAACCTAACTGAGAAATAGACAAAAGACATGAAGAAATGTGAAGGGGGGCTTCCCTGGTGGCGCAGGGGTTGAGAATCTGCCTGCCAATGCAGGGGACATGGGTTCGAGCCCTGGTCTGGGAAGATCCCACATGCCGCGGAGCAACTGGGCCCGTGAGCCACAATTACTGAGCCTGCGCGTCTGGAGCCTGTGCTCCGCAACAAGAGAGGCCGCGATAGTGAGAGGCCTGCGCACCGCGATGAAGAGTGGCCCCCGCTTGCCACAACTAGAGAAAGCCCTCACACAGCAACGAAGACCCAACACAGCCAAAAATAAATAAAAATATTAGAAACAAAACAAAACCTAACTGAGAAATAGACAAAAGACATGAAGAAATGTGAAGGGCATATAAATTGGCACATGCAAATTTTGCATGCTCAAAGATGTTGAAGAATCACAGATTAAAGCAGAAAATTTGTTATGGCCAATCACATTGGCAAAAGTCTATATGCTACCAGTGGGAATGTAAGTAAGTACGTTTTGAAAGCAGCACTAATATGTTTTTTAAAAAATATTTTTTGACTGTGCTGTGGGATTTTAGTTCCCTGACCAGGGATTGAACCTGCGCCCCCTGCATTGGAAGCCCAGAGTCTTAATCACTGGACTGCCAGGGAAGTCCAGCACTAACAGATTTTAAATGTACATTCTCTTTGTTCTTGCAATTACATAAGGATGTGTGCATAAGTAGAAATTCTTAGAAAAACTGGAAACCACATAAGTACTCATCAACCAGCTGGCTGATCTTCAGTTGCAAAGATCGCTGCAACTCCCTCAATTATCCTTACCCACTCTGTAATTAAGGAAAGCACTAAAAAGGCCTATCTAAAGACAAGCCATATAAACATCAACTACTGCGCTTTTCCTTAGTGTTTTTTTTCTGGAAATCTGTTAATTAGCCTCTTCTTTCCTGTGACCTCCGAACTAGCATCAACAGTCAGTCCAGGGAACTTTCCTGGTGGTCCAGTGGCTGAGACTCCACGATCCCAATGCAGGGGGGGCCCATGTTCGATCCCTAGTCAGGGAATTAGATCCCACATGCCGAAACTAAAGATCCCGCAGCCAAAGTTCTTGCATGCCGCTACGAAGATCCCACGTGCCACAACTAAGACCCAGCGTAGCCAAATAAATAAATAGATGAATGAATGAATGAATATTAAAAAAAACAAGTCACTGGAGGGAAAGCAACCTAGAAAATAAAGCTCTTAAAACAACAACAACAGTCCAGGAAAAGAGCAGAGAGTAGATATCCATTCTAATGAGAGTCACTTAATACACAGATACTCCCCCAACCCCTTCCCTTGGAACAGAGCTGGGATCAGCCCCATTCCTGGAGGAAGAGAGGTAACCCATAGCGGTAAACACATAAGTGTCACAATGGACAAAAATCCACTCACTGCCCATGAAAGGCATTGATGATGTGCACCCTGGGTAAATATGTGGAGAATGTTCAGAAACAGAACATGAGGCCCAAGAATACCTAGTTCATTTAAGTCTGTATCTAGTCATTTTCATGCAACTTTGCCTTTCACTGGACAACACCTAGTTAACTATTATCCAACTCCCCAGAAGATTTTATTTTGTTTGTTTATTTATTTATGGCTGCATTGGGTCTTCATTGCTGCGTGCGGGCTTTCTCTAGTTGTGGCGAGCGGGGGCTGCTCTTCGTTGTGGTGCACGGGCTTCTCACTGCGGTGGCTTCTCTTGTTGCGGAGCATGGGCTCTAGGCATGCGGGCTTCAGTAGCTGTGGCGTGTGGGCTCAGTAGTTGTGGTGCACGGGCTTAGTTGCTCCACTGCATGTGGGATCTTTCAGGACCAGGGCTTGAACCCGTGTCCCCTGCACTGGCAGGCGGATTCTTAACCACTGTGCCACCAGGGAAGTCCCCTGGTTAGGATGTGATTTAAAATCTTTTGGGGGACTCCCCTGGTGGCACAGTGGTTAAGAATCTGTCTGCCAACGCAGGGGACACAGCTTCGATCCCTGGTCTGGGAAGATCCCATATGCCTCAGAGCAACTAAGCCCGTGCAACACGACGACTGAGCCTGCGCTCTAGAGCCCGCAAGCCACAACTACTGAAGCCCACGTACCTAGAGTCTGTGCTCTGCAACAAGAGAAGCCCCCGCTCGCCGCAACTAGAGAAAGCCCGCACACAGCAACGAAGACCCAACGCAGCCAAAAAAAAAAAAAAAAAAAAAAAAAAAAATCCTAACCACGGTCACCATTCAGTATGCCGTTCAGTGCGATGTTCTCTCAGAGGCAGAAACAGAGGTGGCTCCTTGGAAACCTGCATTATCCATACCGTCTAGTTTTTCTACTGCAATGTAAGTAATGTTCAAAACCTAGCAGGTTTAATTGTGTCTAACATCTCCTTGCTGGTTTCCAGGTGCTACAGATTTCCTGTTACCCTCTATTGATAAATCTTTTGTATTTACTTTTGATGCACAATGACCACCAAAAAATTTAAAGCAAAATAAAGTATTTGTATATGGATTAAAACCAATAAGAGAAATATCTGTTTTTGGATTCTAGGTTATTTAATATTTTAAAACTGGATTTTATTTTTCTTCTTTTTCTTTTTTTTCACATCCATCTCAATGTCAGTACCACTTATTTATTTATTTATCTATTTATTTATTTATTTATTTATGGCGGTGTTGGGTCTTCGTTTCTGTGCGAGGGCTTTCTCTAGTTGCGGCAAGCGGGGGCCACTCTTCATCGCGGTGTGCGGGCCTCTCACTGTCGCGGCCTCTCGTTGCGGAGCACAGGCTCCAGACGCGCAGGCTCAGTAGTTGTGGCTCACGGGCCTAGTTGCTCCGCGGCATGTGGGATCTTCCCAGACCAGGGCTCGAACCCGTGTCCCCTGCATTAGGCAGATTCTCAACCACTGCAACACCAGGGAAGCCCTAAAACTGGATTTTAATGATCTTTTCCCAATCCAGAATAATGATCTTTTCCCAATCCAGAATGATCTTTTCCCAATCCAGAATAATAATTCTAGGGACTTCCCTGGTGACGCAGTGGTTAAGAATCCGCCTGCCAATGCAGGGGACACGAGTTCGAGCCCTGGTCCGGGAAGATCCCACATGCCGTGGAGTAACTGAGCCCGCGCACCTATAGCCCGTGAGCCACAACTACTGAGCCCGTGCACCTAGAGCCCATGCTCTGCAACAAGAGAAGCCACCGCAATGAGAACCCCGCAACCAAGAGTAGCCCCCGCTCACTGCAACTAGAGAAAGCCCGCACGCAGCAACGAAGACCCAACACAGCCATAAATAAATAAATTAAATAAATAAATATTTTAAAAAAAAAGAATCTGCCTTCCAATGCAGGGGATGTGGGCTTGATCCCTGGTTGGGGAACTAAGATCCCATGTGCTGTGGGGCAACTAAGCCGGTGCGCCACAACTAGAGAGCTTGTGTGCTGCAACTACTGAGCCCATGCCACAACTAGAGAGAAGCCTGCACGCCACAGCGAAGAGCCCGCCCACTGCTACTAATACCCGATGCAGCCAAAAATAAACAAACAAAAGAATAATTCCAAGAGATAGTAACTTTGAAGATAAAATATAATCATTGCAGAGAAGACAAACTTCCTATAATTCACAACAAAGCAAAAGTCTAGGCAAAATACTGATGTCTCACCCAGATGGCCAGATGATCTCATGATGAAGGACACAGATCTGATGCATCTTTCTTCCACACTCCGTACATTCAACAAACCTGGAAAGGAAAAGTCAAAATGTCAAGATTAAATCCAAAAATTTAACCAAATCAAAACTTCCAATATTTCCCAATTTCTGACAATTCAAAAGATAGCCAAAATCACGTCCAAAGAATTGAAGAATAGATTTTAAAAGCTCTTTAGTGTAACAGGTAGAGCAAAACTCAAAAGCAGTTTAGTCATTAGATATGAACTGTGACTATGAAATAAAAAGTGAAAGATCAAGATGACTGCTGCTTCAACTTCCAAGTGAGTCGGACACCATCATATCTATTCCAGGAACTCCTAGAATACCAGTACATCTCTGTACCGCTGAGTACCTCTGAAAGGGCTCACTATAAAGGAGGGGATTATGAACTGGTTTGAAAATACAGAGGACAACAGGGCTGGAATAATGGCACTGACCAGAGGTAGCTTTGTGCTTCACTCAAGCCTACAAAACACCAAAATATTAGGTAGATTTAGTGAAATGTAAATGAATACTAACCATATGTAAATTTTAGCACTTCTACCATCTCTGTTAGATGTATGTTATAGATTTAGTCCCAAGAATATAGAATCATCTCACTGGCTGTGCAAACCAAGAGAATGAAAGAAAGAAGGAATATCAAAGTGTACTGACTACTCAAGGGGAACTACTTACAGTTCAGGATCCAGAGTGTCATTTTTTCTCTTCGAAAATTGTTCTTTATTTATTGTACTAAGGAAAGAAGAGGGACACAATGAGAACAAGCAACACAGAAAGATTAGCAGTCTGACTACTGTTCTAATAACCAAAGGACAAAAACCCCACCCTGTAAGTGGATTATTTAAATCTAAGAATATACCAAGGATACAACAGTACATTCTTGGCTCCCACAAAATGCACATTTACATGCCTATGTTTTTGGAAAGGACTTTATAGTAAATCTGTTCCCATTTACAGGAAGAGGAGAACCCAGTAAGAACTAAAAACATGAATTTGTTCTTCTTTTCCTTTTAAAATCTTGCCTACTACTCTTAGTGTTAGGTATTTACACCTTCTAATACTTTAATGTGCCTAGACTGAGCTACGTATGAAAGATACTGTGTATAGAGGGAGCTAAACCACTATTTATAAAAAATACTAAATTTTCAGGACAGTCTAGTCAAACTTTTTATATTAATAAAAAATTTCAATATTAAGAATACATATTTCAGGTTACTTAAGAGTTAGCCAAAAAAAGGGTATTCATTTAAAAATTTTCACATGGCCTCCTACCCTGAAATCTAGCCTACCTCACTGCTCATAGCCTCACAAATACAGGAGCTAACAGTCTTATTCTCTACCTGGAACAAACTGCAGGGGGCCCAACTTTGACTACTGTGACTCTACCTCACAAAAATGAGGAATGAGGACATTTCCACATTTAAACTGTTTTCTACTAGTTACAGGCTAGAGATTCATCGCTACCTGGCCTAAGGTCTTGCTACCCAAAGTGTGTTCTAAAGACCAGCAGCCTAGAAGGACCTGGGAACTTGTTAGTACCACATACTCCCAGGCTCACTGCAGACCTCAGGAACTGCAAGAGGGGTTTCTACACTCTTCACAGTCAGAGTGGTGCTGTCCTAAGGTACAGAACATGTGGTAAGCTACTCAGTAGTACCCATGGTAAGGCTGCCTCCCTTTACTGCATCAGTCCTGACTTCCCTGGTTTAGCCAAGGTCAGAAAAATCTCTTAAGGTTCAAGGGGACCCAGTATCTACCCCAAGACCAGTACCAGACCCCACTATATTATATGTCAATGGTGACTGAAGAAAAAGTACAACTTGAAAACCCAATTTGGAAACACTAACCAGTTTTTCTCAGAAGCCCTGTTTTTACTAGTAACATAACAATTCCATACTTTTTGGGGAAATGTTCTGAATTGACTGTTTATTATAGGTTAAACCGGAAGAGAAGAAGCTGAAGAATATTAAAAGGACACCAAATAGTTCTTTCTTCCTAAAACAGTCCAAATTTGAGTGTGTAAACTATATCTTAGAGATTAGAAGTACTATGAGGCAGTTTAGGCTATGTTTGAAAATTTTTCTTGGAATTTACCAAACCACAGGAGCATGTGAGATTGTGAAAGTCCAACCAAGTCTCTTTCTAATAAATCACTCTCACAAACTCCTAAACCCCTAATGATGTTAAATGATACTGACGATTATAATGACTTTGGTATCGTTAACCTTTATGAGAAGGCTGTAAGGTGGTTATATTTGTTCAATTCCCCTCAAACTCAAAACAGTTAACAATGAAGTTCCCTTGCACTGCAGCCTTTCACTTTTTAGGAGAAGCTGATTATTTCCCTATAGAAGAAATATATCTAAAATGACCATCCAATATTGATGTATTCCCTAGATCAGTACCGACACAACTTACTGCTATGATGGAAATGTTCTCTATCTGTGCTGACCAATATGGCAGCCACTAGCCACAGACTGTCTACTGAGTAACTGAAATTGGGAATTTTAAATTTTATTTACTTTGAATTAATTTGAATTTAAATAGCCACCTGTGGCTACACGATACTGGACAGCATAACCCAAGACCACTTAGAAGCCTGAGCATGATCACCTAACAACAAACTGAGAAATAAGGGAGTACTTTCCAAATAATATAGTTACTTACGTTTGAGGCTGGGAAGGGTCATCCCCCAAAGAAACGCTCTCCCCTTGGATTTCATTGAAACACTTCTCACAGAAATGATACCTGTCGGCAAGAAGGCCATACTGGGGTGAACTGTTCCGTTCACACAACACAGCCCAAGCCAAGCAACGAAGCCACCAATCACAGCAGGCCAAGAGGGGGGCGGGAGCAGAGAGCAGGTCATCAACGGCGACAAGGACATTCAATGATGCAGATTTATGGGCACCACAGTTTGGGTTTTGTTTTTGGTTTTTGTGTTTTGCAATCAAAGCCAAGTGCAGACAACGACAAGCATGAGGGAGGAAAAAAAAAAACACAAAACAAACGAAGAAATGAGGGATTGCAGGACAACAAAAAACATAAAAGCAAGACAAGACAACACAAAGCAGAAAGCCAAGGCAAAGCACAGATTAGCATTAAATATCTCAATGGGATCACAAGTAGCAAATGATTACAGCAAATAAAACAAACAAGTCTCACACAGACCTACACCCTTTCATTTTAGTAATTAATGCTACTTGATGCAAATAATCGAAAGTAGGATAAATATACTGTGGAGAGAAGAACTACTACTCTATTACCTAAACATAGCAAAGAAAAAAACCTCCCCACTTCCAAAGAAAAAAATCCACTATGGATACAGTACCAGGAAATAATCATCTAAAAACAACTGTGGTCTGAAAAAACACCCCAAATTTCCTTTTGATCCCAAGGAAGCCACATACGTACAATAAAAAGTCTGCACAAGCAGTTAAATACTGATTGTAGCCACCAACTGACATAGTTCAAGAGGGAAAAGGCAGTGGTGTATGCAGATACATGATTATATATTCCTGGGTGCTGTAGATTGGTGCTTAAAATCCGAAAAAGGTACATAAATGCCAAGATTATAGCATGAGATTATAGCATGCCAGCTGTCACTTGCTTTTTTGAACATAAGGTGCTAATAACAACTTGAGCCCCACTTTTCCTAGGTTTTAAGGAGTAAAACACTATAGATTCTTATGACTACAAAGCATTAGGGGAGTGCACCTAACTTTTTGTAAATAAAACAAAAAGTTTAAGTGACTTTTTCAAAGCTAGAAATACATCTGTAGCACACAAGTTCAGCTAAAACGACCGCCATGGGTTTGGGTCATCAAAGTATTGACTGTCCAGCCTTGCTTTTTTATTTACACCCCATGCCAGCTATACTGTTGGCTGATTACACAAAATAAGAGACAAATCATGATTAAGATAGATTAGCGAATCCAATTTGTGTGATTACAGCCCTTATTTGAGCAGGAGAAAATAAGGCAGAAGTGTCTAATTTATTAGAAGCCTACCGTCCGTGGTTGTATGCAAATCTTTGTAAGGAACAGTCTGGTACAGAGCTCTTTTTAATGTGCTCAACAGAGGCAAAGCAAATACTCTGGGATCCTTTGTTTTTACATATTCCAAGAAAAACTTAGGAAACATTTCCTAAAAGATTCAGCTGGCTAACAAACTTTTGGTTAAAGTTTTCTGGGTGGTTTTGGGAATGGCAATAGATGGCAGCAATTTCACAGAGAGGTAGACCAATTAGTTTGAAATTTTTTTGTTTTGCCTGAGGCTGTGGTGAGCTATAAAAGGACAGTGGGAAAAAAATATGGGGCCTGGGACATAATCCCAGGTATGCCACCGACTCATAAAGTTGCTTAACTTCTTAATGCCTTGGGTTCCTGCCTTATAAAAATAAGGGCCCAGACAACTGATACAAAGCTACTTTCTACTAGAAAACCGTTTACTTCTGCAAACAAAGGCAGAACGCAAAGACCAGAACTTGTGCTGTACAGTTGTTTTCAAGCAAGTTACACATGAGCCACGACCGTATGTGTGCTGGTCCATCCGCATGCACTCCCTGGACACGCGGACACTCTGACCATGGTCCACACAGGTCGAGCTTACCTGTTCTGGTAACTGTAGTAAGTGGCATCACGAGGGATTGTGCATAACTGTTTGCCATAGCAACAGAGTGTCTGTGGAGAGAACTCCAACTGCAAAAGAAACCATTTGTTAAATATGGTTTGAAGGGCAAGCTAAAATATTTACACTGGCAAGTAAATCAGAAACAGAAGTTAGTGAAGCCTTACTTCTCATTATGTCTCTTATAATGGGTTATTTCAGTTTCCAAGACAGTTCACTGAACTAAAACTAATCTAGTTTGCTACTGTTTTATTCCACCACTCTGAGGTAAGCTTAACAGTCATATCCTTCCACCAATTACCAAAGAACTGAAGAGGACAAGAGGAACTCAATGTGAATTGCCATGTACAGGAAAACTAGTACATGCCACGGCCCGTGCACCACAGGTAAATACGACCAAGTCCCTACCCAAGATGAACTTACAATCTGATGACTCAGGATTCTAACTGGCAAGTTTTCCATGCAGTTCTTATCTGTGCAAACATTTCTTACCTTTCTGCCACAGCAGTATCCAAGGCTTTGCATGACTGGGTCAATTTCTTGTTCAAAGACCTCAGACAGCTTGGAGCAGTATTTGTACACCCGTGATGTTTTCCGATTATATAACCAAGCATTGTTGAACATAAGCCAAATGTCATCCACATACTGCCAGGGCTCCTGATACTGTCCAGTGTCTAACTTCCTTTTGATAGTAGAAAGATCCATGGGGCTCTTCACAATATCAAAGTAATCCTAGAAGGACAAATGACACCAAACAACATTATCCAAAAGTCTCAGTGTATTCAAGGTCCACAGCATATCTTGCTATAATCATTATAAATTTTCTGGATAATGTTGAGTCTTTGATGTGTCTGTATTTCCAAAGAAATGATCGATACCCATCACTTCTTTAAATCACTAGTCTACAGAGATATGAAGCAGCCAGGGGCAGAGAGAATAACAACTACTCTAGACTTTGTAGGAGCAAGCTGATTGTCTACAGGAGAGATTCCACATACTTTACCATAGTACATCTGTGATCAACTTAAAAGACCAAGAAATCAAAGACCCTTCACACTTTAGTACTAGATGGGGCCTACAGATGAAACTAAGCCCAGAAAATATTGGTGATCCATCTAAGGCCACAGAAAAATATAGGGAAAAAAAAAAAAAAAAGATTCTAACAGATTTTTGCCCCTCAAAGCACTCCAATGACTTATCCAATACCACTTAAAATACTCAAATGAAACCTCCCAGCAGCCTGGTGTATAAAGGCAACTTTAAAAGCAGATAAAGCTAATTTGGATCTATCTTTTCTATCACGAACTACTGCTACTCAAGTGATAAAAATAAATAAACCATATGATCCAGCAATCTCACTCTTCGATATATACCCAAGAGAAATAAAAAGATACACAAATTTGTATGTAAACATTCCCAGGTGTGCTATCCTCAACAGCCAAAAAGTATAAACAACCCACATGTCTATCAACTAATAAATGGGTAAAGAGAATGTATGCACAACCGTATGATGAAATATTGCTGGGCCGTAAGAAGGAATGAAGTATTGATTTGTGCTACAATATGGACAAACTTTGAAAACATTATGCTAAGTGAAAGAACCCAGTCACAAAGAACCACATACTGTAAGACTCTCTTTGATGAAATGTCCAGAAGAGACAAATCCACAGAGGCAGAAGGCAGACCAGCAGTTGGTTGGTAGTAGGGGCTGTGGGTGGAAATGGGGAGTGACTGCTTATGGAAATGGGGTTTCTTTTTTGGGGTGATGAAAATCATCCAAAACTGACTGTGGTGATAACTGCACAATTCTGTTAATACACAAAAACCATTAAATTGTGCACTTTAAATGGGTGATTTGTACAATATGTGAATTGTATCCGAATAAAGCTGTTAACGAATTTTAAAAGAAAAGAGAAGTACCACCACATACTTACAGGGATTCCTAGAAGCTGGGGGTCCACAGGTTGACGAAAGGGAAGGGATTCTGGATCCTGTCGGTAAAGTGCCTCCAATGTCGGCATCAGTGCCTGTCGTAACTCTTCAGGTTTGAAAACTTAAGAAGAGTATATTTGAAATTAGTTACCAATTAAGCAAAAGAGGAAAAAAAGTTCAAGTTGAAACTATAAAATATATCTCAAGACTCAGAAAACACAAAATTCCCTACATTGTCCCCATGAAATATCACTCAGGGTGTTTCTATTTCCTGGTTCAGATAGATCCTTTAAAACACCTTGTCTAGTCACCTTTAAATACCCTTCATGGCTCAGATAATTTCTCAGTCAGAAACCCACTTAAGATAGTCTTGACCGAGTAGAAGCAGAATGCTAAGCCTTCCAAAAATTTATGAAAAGACTTGTCAGAATGTTCCAAAAGATACGACAGGCGGGGGATGCTGTGAAGCAAGAACGGAAGAAGCCCCCCTTCCTGGTATCAGCATGTAACAAGTCAGAAATTAGACCTGGTGCTGTCTTATTGCCAAAGGAATCAGAGCCACTGAAGGCCAAGAGTCCTTCATTGAAATGCTTGATGTTTTAGAGCTTCAGCAGAAGACGTATTTACTATTTTAATGGCAAATGTTAGGTTTCAGTCTAAAGAAAGAACTAAATTGTTATTGCCAGAATGATGGACTCAGTTGATCAAATTATGCTCAAATGTGTTCTCAGTATGTCTCCCAAAAGTCAGGAAAGATTTGCTGGCATGTCCCAAATGGAATTAATTTAAACTACCATTTAAGAAGCTGGCCATTAAGGGTCCAGTTCGAGCTTTGAATCACTCTGAGCAGAGAGGCCTTATTATTTCTTCTATTTACAAATTAATTTTATCTTCAAGGGGGTATATCTGTCAGTACCTTGAGTATTTTTTCACCACATGGTGAGGGCTGACATGAAAAAAATCAGACAAATAGATGGGAGAATCTTCTTTGTCTCATACTTTGTTGTGCTCAAAATAAACAGAATTTGAGCCAATTTGTGAGATTAGCTGTTTTAAAAGCAGATGCCTAATATTAAGATTGGGTTTGTTGCAGCCTAGATCAAAATAACATCTCCATATATAACAAACATTTATTCATTCATTCATTGGCCATGCCATGCACATGCAGGATCTTACTTCCCCGACCCGCGGGGGATCAAACACATGCCCCTGCAGCGGAAGCGTGGAGTCTTAACCACAGGACCGCCAGGGAAGTCCCAACAACCTTATTTTTAAATGAAAATAATTTTTTAACCCCATCATTTTAAAGTATATTGTATTTATTCACGGAGCACTTTTGTACACATCATCTTCAGGAGCCAGCAGATTCCTCTTTGAGGTAAGTCCTACCTGTGCCACTGAAGGGGTCACTAGAGCCACGAGAAGTTCTAGTCCTAAACTAGTTAGTAAACTAATTTCTGTGGGAATTGTTTAACACTCTCTGCTAAGCATTGCTGCTTGCTTGGCTTGACTCATTATATTCAGTAGCGTGGTTCAGAGCAGAGACTCTGAATCAGCCTGCCTGGGCTGAGTGAGCTGGGAAGTGTTACTTGACCTTGCTGAGCATCAGTTTTCCTGCCTGTAAAACAGGGATCAGTAACCTCACAGAGGGGCTGTGAAGTTCTTAGATGAGACAAGGCAGGTTGTGGCACAGTGCCTGGTGCACAGCAGGTTAACAAAAAATATTATTATTGCTATTATTTCCTGCATTTTAGTCAAGGATATTATTTAATAATTTCTGTCCTCTGACAAAGATAATTTTGAGGAATTGTTAGCCACCCAGTGACTGTAGGAAGCACATATACCTAAAGGAAAGAAAATTTCTTCTCCAACATTAGCACTAATGAAGAGACCAGGCCAAGGGCTCCAAGCTTAATGAAATCACACTAAAATTCAATTCCAAGGCCCAAGAAACCCAATCTCACTCTACTAAGGTCTTTGGTTTTTTCTCTGCCTCCACAAACACAGAGCCTAAGAGACTCACTCTTCTTTTTTGACTGTCCTGGGGCTGGAGATGACTGGGTTGCTGAAGTACTTGGCTGGTCTTCCTCCTCTTTTGTTTCAGTTTTTAATTCAGCGCCTCTCTCTTCTGTTTCTGTAGGTTCCGCTTTACAGTCTTCTGCTTTAGTCTAAAAGGCAAGGTAGGAATTTTTGGTTTTCCAAAGACATGTAACTGAGAAGCAATAACATCATTATCTTATTTACTCTCCCCTGTGGATGTAGCTGAAGACCCTTTTTCACATGGAAATCAATAAAATGAGACCTAATTATAGAATACTTTCCTGGAACATGTGTGAGTTCCTAGACAGAGGTCCTAACCAAAAAACAGCAGTAACTGCCCTACTCTCACCTCTGGGATATCCTCTGGCTGAGTATCTGCTGGTTCTGGTGCATCCACTTCCATTTTAGCCTCCATTTTCACTTCCTGTGAAGGCTGCTTCTCAGGAATGGCCTGAGAATTCACTTCCGTGCTACTAGTAGATGGAGGGTTTGATGCCTGACCCTCGATGCTTACAGCTGGCTGGGAAAGCTGGGTAGAAAGAGAGGGAAAAACAAAAAGTTTGCCTATTACACACAACAAGATGGCATGATTAACTACCTATTTTTAGGCTAGTGTCATTACACCCACTGATGGTGCTTTCACTTACTCGACCTATTTCGCCCCCTTGAAGTAAATTACGCTCAAGAATAGGAGACTGAGGACTTGCAAATATCGGTTGGTTGGCTGCAGATAAAAGAGTAGGCAACTGTTTCTTCAGTAACTCATTCTGTGGCAGTGTGCCTGGGAGGGGGGTTTCAGAAATGACTACCTCAGAGGAGTTCATGTTTATAGAAAAATGGAAGGAAAATAAGGATGACTGGCAATCTTTTCTTTTAAACTTCTCATTAGAAAAGGTTTCATATGTACAGAAAAGTAGAGAGAATATAATGAACTCCCACAATAAGCAGCTGTTTTGAATCATCACATTCTAATGGGATAACTAGCAATCTCTGTTTTTTCCCTAAGTCTTCCAATAAGATATCTCATAATGAGAAATTAGTATTTTCAGAAACTATCCTACATAGAATTAAGTTTCCTTTCTGCATCCTGCCTTTCCTTACATATCAGAAGCTAAGATGAACCAGTCATGGATAAGCAACGTTTTATGAAGTAGCTATAACTCATGGGGATCCTCAGTTTGCCAGTATGACAGAGAACTGAAATATTAGTACCAGTGATCAAGTAGAAAGTTTTAGATTGTGACACATAGAGTTCTATTAGTAAGGATGCAAGTATTAGATGTGCATTTGGATCTCTACTATATAGATAACAAGCCTTTCATTTCACAAGGAAGCTACCGGTTTGTTTCAGGCCCATAGTTTTCTAATCTCTTACATGATGAATTTTCTAACTTTGGCTAGTACCACAGACACTCATAAATCGATGATTTTGTTCATTTGCTCTTGAGTACATCAGTTCAGACTGTATGAAAAGATTCTTTAAATATTTGTAAAGTTCACGTGGGGTATTAAATGTACTGTCGATGCTCTCCCCTTGTCACCTCTCCTCACATGCCTTCGAGCCTCGGAATACAACATGACCATGGTCAACATACGATCTAAACAATATCTTTTGAGCTCCTCCTACGTTAGGTACGACAGCAAGAAAAAAGAGAAAGAAGGTCTGTAACGATAAACAGATTCTAGTCTAATTGGGGAGACAACAATAAGAGAAGAAACAACACAGAAGAGAAACAGCACATGGAATTCCCTGGCAGTCCAGTGATTAGGACTCGGCACTTTCACTGCCATGGGCCCGGGCCTGGATCCCTGGTCGGGGAACTAAGATCCCACAAGCCGTGTAATGTGGCCAAAAAAAAAAAAAAAAAAAGGAAGAAAAGAATAAAGCAACAGCACAGAAGCAGTGTAAAACTACAGCACAGCCGACATGATCCTGCTTAAAGCCCCGCCTCTGCTTACTGGAGTTGCCGGCTGCGGAGGCAGCAGTGGCGCCGTCGGGGTGGGCACAGAGGCTGCTGTACTCTGCTGGGACAGAGGCTGCTGCTGCGCCTGGTCAACTGAAGGAGCAGCAGGAAGTGAAGGCTGCACTTGGGGAGGAAGCTGCGTTGGTGGCGGTGTAGGCGTTTGTCTTGGAGGAGGATGTAGAGCCTGGGACTGTGGCCCAGGTGGCATGGCTGGAGGTGTAGGAACAGGGGCTGGAATTGCTGTTGCTGGTGGCTGCTGAGCCCCTATGCTTGGGGGAGTGTGGTGAGGGGTTGGGGTACGACTAGGTACAGGTGAGGGTGAGTTCTGATGCAGAGCTGGTTGAGGGAGAGGGGGACAGTGAATGTGGCTCCCTTGAGACCCAGGAGGCATTATAGGAGAGTTCACAGGGCAGGAAGAACTGGACATTTGTGCCTGTTAAAATGAAAAACATAACAAGATGCAATTCAGAACAGAATTAAAGAAATATTTACATAGGCAGGCTATATACATTTAAGGACACAAACTGATTAAACAGAAACCAGCAATGTATGCCTCCATTTCAAAATGTGTCAAAAACCCTATTATTGGGGTCATATCTTTGGAAAATCCAACCAATACAGTATTTAATTAAGTAGACTTAAAAAAAATCAGCAGAATGGCCTCAGCCACCGCAGAGGCACGGGACAGGTGAGCATGCAGTGTTTTCTGGCTGTCCTATGCTCTCTTCAGCCAGGGTTCTTCTTTCTGCATTGCAGTGCTCAGTAAGACGTCATTTTAAAGAGAGTTCACTATTTTAAAAAATGGTTAAAACTATTTTATTTCATTTAAAATCTAATCTTTCTTACTTATTAGCAATCAATACCACTTCTGTGTCACAGAGTAATCCTTTCATGTTCAGAATACTGTGTCCATAACTGTTCTTATTAAAAGCTTAATCATCTATTTCCACCCATTATTTGCTGTCACCCTTCTCTGTAAAAACCCAAATTAAGAGAAGTTTCAGGAATCACGGAAACAAGTTTTAAAAAAAACAAAAACAAAAACCCATTTGTGAGACATACTTGAGACACTGGTGCTTGACTGCCAGACGGAGCCAAAGGCATATTCGTTACATTCATTCCCTGTGTTGAGAACGGAGTCTGAGGAAGGAACTGGCTCTGGCTGGAAGGCTGCTGCACGCGAGGCCCATAGCCCACAGGCTGCACACACACACACACACAAAGACAAAAGACACAGAGCACCAAATTGTTCTTTTTCAGTTATTCTACTACAGCTGGAATTACCAATTGCTCTGGCCCTGCTATGGGGAGGGTGGGGTAGGAAAGGAAGAAAGTGGTGCTACAACAGCTGACGCTCATGCCAAGATAGTGGAGAACAGCCTCACAGCTTACCTAAGCCCACCGTAAAGAAATTACACAAATGCATCTAGAATGAGGCACAGAGGTAACTGTCTACACACTCCGTTTGTTTTATAAGTGAGGAGAGTGAATCACAATTTTGTGAGGTCTTTGCTTACGTAGGTGGTATTGTTAAAGCACAAACTATAAGACTCCATAATGACTAACTATGGATACCAAAGGCCAAGAACTTCATAGTCTAAGAAAGGTATTTGTTTCATAGGTTAAAATGAAGCATAAGACCCCTCATTAAACACAGCAGACTGGTGCTAGACAACTCCAAAAAGGCTTAACAACTGATAGCACTAACTAACTCTGAGAGGCAGGGTAAGGGTTGAGGCCAATATGGAAAGCTGGATGACAGGTTTAGAATTTGCATAAGGAGCAGTGAGATGCTCAGAGGCCATCTTCTCCACTCTCTAAAATCAGGCAACTGCCCCTCCATCACGCTTGACAGTTTCCTGCCTGGGTAGGTTCTGTGTTTGGGGAAGAGAGGCATTACGGAAGAGAGATGACTGTGTCAAAGTATGCAGACTGCTCAACACTGAGACTCCAGGCAGCGGCAACTGGCTGCTCTTTCAAGCTTTCTAGTACTGTGACTATGTATGATCAGTATTTGGAAGGAAATCTTTCTTTTAGTGTTTATTTTATATAAATTATAATCAAGAAAGTTCTTAACGATACAGGATCCTATAATAAATATACTTTAGACACCTGCTTTTCCCACTTAAAGCTGTAAACACCTTTCATGCCATCATGTAAGTTCTGAAATTATTGCTTATGAAGCATTCCAATTTACAGATGTACCGTAATTTAAACATAATGAATCCCTTACAGTACATTCAGGCTATGGCCTTTTCCTAAAACACAGTACATAATGTAGCATCCTTAATATGAATTTTCTTCAAATTATATCCTTTTAGTATCTCAGGAATTATTTCTGTAGGATAAATTTCTAAAAATAACGCATACAAGTAAAAGAGGTAGGTGAAAATTAAGGACTTTAGTATTCTCTGCCTAATTGTGGTATATGGTTTAGTTTTAATTATTTAATCATGTCTATACTAAGGGCAAATACAACAGAATTATAGAAAAAAAATCAACGTTAAGAATTAATTATGTATAGTTAGCTGTTTAAGCAAGCGTGAGAATTTTTTCTCTCAAAGAAAAAGGATTTTAGAAATGTCAAGTAAAGGCCAAAAAGATTACCCAGAGGTCAAACTTACCGGGTTGAGAGTTCCAGGTTGGGCTAACTGTCCATGGTGCTGAAGAGGAGAGGTTTGCCGGGGTCCAATAGGGGGCTGGGGCATGCTCATCTGGCCAAATTGATTCAAACCTGTGAATAAGTGTAAAATATTAGATCTGAACACCTTCATGTAATTGGAGAATAAGAGTTCTTATTTATGATTCTATGACACTGTATCAGGACAAATAAAGGCACCTGCTTCCAACTGTGAATCTCTTGTTTCATTCACAGCAGCCACAGAAGGGCACTGTTAATTAATGTATGGTCTCTGAACCAAATTTTACAATCTGGAATAAATTTCATCTTGGCTAGTTGTTTTTAAATGGATGCTTGATCATTTAATGTCTTTTGCCCCTTGACCTGTCAGCCAATCTGCTCTTCACCCTTCCTTCCTCCCTGGGCTCCTACTCTAATAAAAGGCTTTCTGATTTCTCAGGCAGGTAATTATGATACCTGCTGCTGGCCTGCGGCAGATGTCATCTTGTAATACACTAGGAACTCTGTTAAAAAAAAGCCATGGTTAAGTACACTGATTTCTTTCATAACTTACCAGGCTGTGGAGTTATCCGAGGCATCATCTGGTTTGGCACACTGCCACGGATCATAGATGGATCAGGCAGAGGGCCATCTAGAATGGAATAGAGAAATGGTTAGAAATGCATCTTTCAGGCAGCCATTCCCCTTTAAAAAATAATGTGTAACTTACAGAATTCAGTCTGAGTATCAAAAAAATAAAGTTATGAACTAGACAGGAACCTGAAGAAAATGTTATTTCTGGAACACAAGAAGATGCATCCAAATGGTTTTAGTACATTTCTCTATGAACCAGGGTGCTTTCAGCACTGACAGGACAATAATATAAAAGCTCATATTTAAAAAGACTAATACAGCATTCAATATGCTGTTATTTGGTCAAGCCTGATTATTTCATTGGTATGAAGAATACCTCTATAGACAATAGCCACAGATTTTGTCCAGTGACCAAGTTTGACTGTGTACCCCAATAATGTGTTTTTATGCATACAAGCCCACTGTGAACAGACTTTAAATAATACACATATCATACTGCACTATATCTCACGCACCTCTTAAATACAAAAATAGAAATAACTAAGAATGATGAAAATATACATATGTATATACTCTAAATGTATATTAAAGAAACTAGCACCTTTAATATGAAAATAGTTTCCTTGGTTTGCTCACTAATTATGTTTATGGTATCTTCCGTTTTTTTCTTCTTTCTTTAAAGCTTCCAGGTAGGGCTTCCCTGGTGGCTCAGTGGCTGGGAATCCGCCTGCCAATGCAGGCGACATGGGTTCGAGCCCTGGCCCGGGAAGATCCCACATGCCGCGGAGCAACTGAGCCCGTGCGCCACAACTACTGAGCCTGCGCTCTAGCGCCCTCGAGCCACAACTACTGAGCCCGCGTGCTGCAACTACTGGAGCCCGTGTGCCTAGAGCCCGTGCTCCACAACAAGAGAAGCCACCGCAGTGAGAAGCCTGCACACTGCAACGAGGGGTGGCCCCCGCTCGCTGCACCTAGAGAAAAGCAACGAAGCAGCAACAAAGACCCAACGCAGCCAGAAACAATAAATAAATAAAATAAAATAATAAAATAAATAAATTTATAAAAAAAAAAAAAGCTTCCAGGTAGTATTTACTTTAGAGACCTTTCTCATTTCATTTTATATTTTCTTCAGTATTCTGTGTAGTACTTTTGATCTTTTTGTTTAAAGTTTAAAAAATTTGGATTCTTCTACAATTAATTCCTGTGTATGGGGTAAGACAGGAATCTCAGTCTATAAACATATACTTAGGGCTACTCAGTTCCACTAATATTTGTCCCTACCTTACTGCACCAGTACCATCCTGTTTTTATTTTAACATAAGACTACAGTTTAACATCTGATAAACTTTTAACTTGGCTCAAATTTCTGAAGAATTCAAGTAAATTCTACCACACCCAAGTATCTCAAATTTGTCTACTTGTCTCTGTATCTTAGTTACTGCCCTAGTTCAAACCATTAGCACTGAGGCAGTGTCCACAACTCTAGTCTTGACTTTGTTTCTGAACAATTGTTCTCCTACCTACTCAAAAAATACCTGCATTTTCCCTTGCTAGTGGGGCCTCTGTGTATGCTGTTCCCTCTGCCAGAAATGCTGTTCTCAATTCTTTTCACATCATGGCTCAATGAGAAAATACATCTAGCACAACACTGCAGTTAACAAATTAGGCTGCTAAAAGTTCTCCAGCTGACTACTTCAAGGCCTGTGGGGGGTAAATTTCTCAGCCCACTTATAAACCACTAATGGCCTAAGAGCTGGTACCTGCTGGCTCATTTGGCACTATCTATAGGTAGCCAGCTTTCCCTGACTCAAGAAACACAGGTTTTCCCTATCACAGCCTTTCACACATCATTTAAATAGCCTGTATTTTTCCTCACCGTTGTGTACCCACACCATATTTCACTGCTTGGAACCTAGTAATGAGTCAATAAATGAATAATGGAATGCACGATCATCTTGGCTATCCAGTTAATTCATTAGGTCAAGAAGGCTGAAACTGTCAAGATGAATTTCAAATGATGCTTCTAAAAAATAAACAGTTCTTAGCCTTTGAACATATTGGGTCAAGAAGGAAGTGTGACAATGTAAGTAACACGATATTGATTGTTTAGGATGTATCAAAGCCAGTAAGGTATTTGAACCTGATCAGTTTACATCTATTGGCTGGCTGCCTACCATATGCAAATCAGTGAAAACCTGTGGACTATCACTTCCTAGGTGTCACTATGACAGAATAATATCTTTGGCACTAAAAATGATGCCATATTGTCAAGCCATGTCCAGAAATCTTCAATATACTGTTCAGCTTACTGTTTTTACTAGAAAATGAATTATTTTCTTTGAAAAGGCAAAAAAGAGTCATTTGAAAGCTCTAGAATAGTTACACAAGCTAATGCAAATTAGTGAATCTGGTTAGGAACCGTTTTATTTCAGTTTCTCCCCAAAATACATATAATAAAAAGCACTTACTAGAAGTCATTCCTGGTTGTGGCTGCCCCATGTTAGGCCCTGGGTTCATGGAAACTGGCACCATGCTTGCAGCACTTGGTAGCATGTTCTGTTTTTGTAGTCTAGTCCTTCGTTTTTCTTCTAGTTCTTTCTGGATCTTATAGATCTTCTCAGCTAGCAGGTGGTAGTATTCCGCCTTTTTGAATTTTGAAAATAGAGATGAGGAAAAAAGAGGGACTACCATCAGGTAACAAAAAATGAACTAAGAACAGACATTAGCTTCATTTAAAAAGGCAGGCAGAAATGAAAACGGAGAAGAATAAATCTAATCTACTTTCCTACAACATTCCAAATATGAGCTCATGTTTGGAATGATCATATGAAAAGCTGCTATTATAATGAAACTACATAGTAAAGCATGACTTCTCAAAGTAGGTTTACAATTTACAGCATGTGGGAAGAATATGCTACATTTTGGAAAAGTGCCAATTTAGGGAGGAAAGTTCAACTGATACAGAAATACTACTTGAGATGAAAATACTAAGCAGCTGATTCACCATATTATAGTGAAAATAGCACAGAGCTGGTAACAGCTCAACCACTTTTTAGCTGACAGAAGGACAACCCAGATAAAGTGTCACATGAGTGTACTGTATTATTAAGAGGAAAAATGTAAGATTCTTGACGTACACTTTAAGAAAACTGCTTTGTTATCGTGACTCCACAGTGAGAATAAGACAGGATGGCTAAAGGGTGTCCTCTCAAGTATAGTATTCTGTGTACGTGCAACAAAGAGGAATAAACTAAACAGCCAGAAGAGGTCCGCTTTTGCCTTGAGTAGAAAAAACAGATGCTCACTCGATTGTTCGCAGATTCATACATGTCCCCTTCCACTTTCCGGGCATATGCAACCAGGTTTTCCATCCGTCTGTCTTTTAAAGCAGCAGGATCCGGAGTAGGAAATATGGCTTGAACACTAGGAATAGAAAATCCTACCACTGTTATATCATGTCAGCATTTTTTTCCTCACCATATAAGTACACAGTATTTTAAATGTCTTCCTGATTAGTATTTTCTCATTTTTATACAATGAACACTTTAGGTAAAATTTTAAAATGAGGTATGAGATGTCTTCAAATATAAATTACTGACCAAAATGAAAGTGTCTCTCTGTGGTAATGAAAGGGTTTTCCTGATCAGAATTAAGAAATGACTCCATAGAAATACTCTCTGGTCCCAGTCACTCTAACGTAGAGCAAAAAAATTATACTGTGCTATTTGCATAAAGGAAGTGAGAAAACCTGACCTTTGCCAAAGTACCAAGTAACAACAGCCTTAAGATCCTTCTACTCTCTTTATTCAGCTTAGTAAAATAAAACCTAATAATCTCTACAAAATCTTAAATGATCAAAAACTTAAAGTGAAGGGAACAAAAATGCGTAATAATTCTGCTAAATTCAATGTCTTTTGCTCTCTAGCAATTCCCTGCAAAACGCCTGTCACTAACTTCCCTGAAGGTTGACAAAATGTGATGTCAGCTACTAATTTTATCATCTGGACATCTCATGTTCAGTTGTGTATTGTACCTGAAATAACCAAGCGGAGAAGAAATAAATGGAAACCCGAATTAGTAAAAAATTTGCAAGCACATAATAAACATTTAACATCAAGTCAGATGATCAATCCCAAATAATCTATTATGATCACAAGATAAGTTTGTTTTGGTTATTCCTTATTAATTCAGTATTAAAATCTCAGAGTTTTCTCCTTGTGTCAAATTCCATTTCTGATGCTATCATTTGAGAATTCCTAAATGAAGCTCAAGTTGAATTAGTAGGCCAATGTAACATAAAAATAAGAAGATAAAAGACAGACCACATGGTTCTAAGCCAATAAAAAATTGTATGAATTGAAGGAGATCCCTCTATTAAGTGTAAGGGAAATGAAAAAAGACCGATTCTTCCAAGAAAAAAAAATGCTGCATTTTGTTTGAAGTATAAGCTCTCTAATCAGTGAGGGCAGAGCTCTATCTTTAGGATACTGGGCACATTACATTTTACCACTCTATATGCCTTCCCCCTCTTTCACCCAACAAGACAGTGCTTGTGAGGCAGTGTGCCTGGCATACATAAACTTCACACCAAACAGTGCAGGGGTATTTCACAAACTACTACTACTATGTGCACATTTGGAGGACCAGAAGACCACAGAGAGACCACCCCAACAGATTCAATTTGTCAAGATAATAAAAGCTTTACCAAGGATAACAACAGAAGACAGTGTTGCCTCTACCATTCTAATGATCTAAGACCTAGTTTTTCTTTTAAAATATGAGTTTTGTAAAGACTATTAAATGAATAATTTTTAACTAATATATATTGATTACTGTTGCTAGGCAGAATCATTCACACACCATTAAAGGTTGAAAGACTCCGAACAAATGATGGTGAAAAAGTTGAGAAGCAGAGAATAGGAAGCAGGAAAGCCATAGAAGTATCAGCAGCAGCAGCCAGGCTATAGAAAAATCAGTAATATTTCTCTTGTGTTTAAGTGCCTGGCAGATTGGTAGCATGTTGACCTGGTAACTCCTTATGAATAAGACAAGCCAACAATCTTACAGTTTGTGAACAAGATGATTTCGAAGATCCTGAGTAATATCTTCATGCCATTGTTTCCGAATTCCAGTACTGGATGGTTGAGCTGCTGTTGGCATAGGACCCAGGGAGGCCACACTGGCATTTTCACTCATCATTGGGCTTTAAAAAGGAGTGAAATAGTTTTAGTGAAGAAGGGTAGGAGAAAGAGGATCTCATTTAAGCAGAGCTGACAGTGATGACTGCAATAGGGCCAATACACTATGACAAGTCTATTTACACATAAAGAAGTCTGGGGGAAATGGTGTGTATGTATTTGTACTTGGGTGAGGGAAAAGAGTTAAACCCACAACATTTCTTTGTGTGGAGGGGTAGATGATGTCTTCTGTTTAAAAGACTAAGTCTTGTGTTATAAGACTAAGCTGTCACTCTGACACAGCTTATCCCAGGGAATCCACTGGGCAATGGACTAATTGTTAACACTGGGATACAGCAAACTCGTTTTTTAAGCAGCTGCATGAAACTTTCTACTGTATTTGGGAAGGTGTCAGTTACCCCAAATAATTGATACAAGTTCTAAAGAGGTTATAGAGAGCCTAAAGAATAAACTCATATTATTTGTCTTCATTCATCAAGGATATCTTCAAATCAAGCAAATTAAAAAAACTCAAGGAATTCTAACAAGTGTCTGAAATCTGACAAATGGCACAACCCAAGATAAAACTTACTTTTGAGAATTTATGGCTGAATGCAACATCGAGTCAGAAAGAAGATTCGACGTTTGAACCCCTACACCTCCATTTACTCCCATAGGACTAGCACCTAGGTCAAAACAAAAAGCAAGACAGAGTGTTTTAAATACCAACAACGACAATAAAAACAACAAAAACGGATGAAGAGAAAGCAAAAGCTATGAAAGTACTAGAAGAAAATATCACAGAAATTTTTATCCTTTCAAAGTAAGACCCAAAACAGAAGTCTTAAGGACATTTAGAAATTTGAGTAATAAGTAAAATAATCACCATAGACAAAGTCAAGAGACAGAAGACAAATCAGGGGGAAAAAATGCTAGCATTGTATATAATAAATAATCATTTGTGATATAATTAGCAACACATATATAAAGGCTAATACACAAAGTACCTTTACAACCCAGTGAAAAAAAGATGAAGAATCCAAGAGGAAAGGAATAGGCAATTTACATAAAAAAGAAATACAACAGCTTTAAAAGTATGCAAATATGCTCAACTGCATTTAAAGTAAAACTTAAAGTAATATATTTTTTATGTATGAAAATGTGAAAACTTTTTTTTTTTCTTTTGACCGTGCGGCTTGAGGAATCTTAGTGGCTTATGGGATCTTAGTTCCCCAACCAGGGCTCGAAACTGTGCCCCTTGCAGTGGAAGCGTGGAGTCCTAACCACTGGACCGCCAGGGAATTCCTGTGAAAACTTTTTTATAAAGTTTGAGAACACCAAGTGTTGAGAAAGGTTTGGGAAAAGAAGCATTTTCAATAAAAATTCATAGACGTGTAAGCTGACCCACTCTTGGGAGAGCTATTTGGTAACTGCCAAACAAATGAAAAAATGCATGCATACATTCATTGACTTAGGATTTCCACTTGATATTCTGTCTTACAGTTATACTCATATATGTATGGACAGCCATAAGAGTAATGATACTAAAAGGAGCTAAAAACTAGAACCAAAATTGTTTAGGGAACCGAATTAATATATGCAGGTGCTTTCATAAGCACAATCTATGTAAGGACATGTATGATGACCCCTAGGGAGGGGAATGAAAAACAGTGTTTGGGTTAAACATTTTAAATTGAATACTCCTTCAAATTGGCTTGAATAGCTCTATGTACATATATTAACTTTTTCGATTAATGATTTTAATGAATATTATTTCTTTAAAAACAAAAAAAACAAACAATATTTACACTAAACTAGATTTTCGTGTGGTTAAAAAATTTTGATATACAATTTTATTAATATACCCTCCAAGATATTTAAAAAAAAGAAAACAAAAACTTCCCTAAAATGAAAATAATTGACTAGATTTCTAGACAATGTCTAATAAAAATCCTGTTGCCTTCTTTCATCATGCTTCCCAAATGCTTAGGCAGAACTCTGTTTCTGACATCATCAAGGCAGGCTCTAAAATGTAGTTGCTGGTAGTGGTCTACTTGTCACTATGAACACTCCACGTGTGAATACTCATTTTCAGAAAAATTACGTACCCTTAACACAGATTTGTTTTACTGGTCACAACAATATGAAGGTAAAAGAAAAAGTGATTACACTATGTATCAATTTGCTTATCTTACTGCCTTCTGATGGCACATGAAAACACAGCCAAACATTCCCTCTGAAGTATCCAGGTCCATTACTGCAAGTAATGGCTCCATCATAACTTGAGAAGGATACCCTTACACAGGTTCGCATTCAAGACCCTAAGAGTGAGCATTCACTTGAGAATACAAAAATGTAGGAAGAAAGACACTACTGGCACTGACAGAGAATAAGTCAGAAAGAAAATGAACAAAAAAAGAATTCAAGACACCTAATATTCAGTGAGTACATATATACATACATACATACATACATATATATATATTTAAAGCCCTAGGGGAAATCCTAAGCCCTAGGAGAATACATATTTTTTCTAAGCCCTAACAAAATCTTTACAGAATAAGTGAATTCAATAGGAACCAGAAGATTAAGAATGTGGTCAAATATGGTCATGGAAGGCTTACAGTAAAAAGCTCTAATTTGGAGTTCTGGAGTGGATTCCCTCTTCCCCTCCCTGCTACAGAATCTCTATAACCTGATACACGTAGTAGAGATCTTGCTATTTTGTCTATTTAGTCACTTACCTGCCCATCCAAACTAGAGATGTTTCAAAAGTAGGGATCATGCCCCCTTTAGTATGTTTTTTTCAGCACACAGTACATCTAAGTGAATGCTGTTTTTATTCAAATGCCCTTGTCAATCACAGGTACCTAAAATTTATAACTCTGAGAATGTCCCAGCATTACAGGACTTTGGTATAAAAGGAAAAATTACTTCAAAGGAGGCCTTTGACTATCTGGCTTGTGCCTGAAGAAAAGAAACCATGATGACATTTTACGTTTGTTTTACACCAGTTTTCAAGATGGGCTCTAACACAGCAAAGAAATATCTGAGGTATTCTAAAAGTACTGGCTCACAATGATGGTTATTACCAAAAAGGCACCATTAACTCAATAACAAGAAATAAATGGAAAAACCTGATTAATCTTAATCCTAAGAAATTTTTTTAAAAGACACTGAGAAAGGGGGAAAAAGAAATCCAAGAAGCTAGTTAACTTTCAAATAATTCTGTGGGTACATATAAATGTACATATAAATACACAGATGATAGAAGAAGATGACAAGAACTAAACTGGTAATTATACACAGAAACTTGAAAAAGTAATGGGAAACAACCAATTACAAAAATGAAAATCTAGGGGATTTCCCTGGTGGCGCAGTGGTTAAGAATCCGCCTGCCAATGCAGGGGACATGGGTTCGAGCCCTAGTCCGGGAAGATCCCACGTGCCGCGGAGCAACTAAGCCTGTGTGCCACAACTACTGAGCCTGTGCTCTAGAGCCTGCGAGCCACGACTACTGAAGCCCGCACGCCTAGAGCCTGTGCTCCACAACAAGAGAAGCCATTGCAATGAGAAGCCAGTGCACCACAACAAAGAGTAACCCCCGCTCAATGCAACTAGAGAAAGCCCGCGCACAGCAACGAAGACCCAATGCAGCCAAAAAATAAATAAATAAATTTATTAAAAAAAAAAAAAAAAGAAAATCTAGGTCAGGAGTAGACAACTGCATCGGGTCAAGATCCTAACGCTCAAGGAAGACGCACTCTACATAACTTGGAAAGAGAGAGGAAAAAAGCAATCATAAGTCAGAGGGGGGGGAGGGAGAGAGGGAGAGAGGGAGAGAGGGGGAGAGAGAGAGAGAGAGAGAGAGAGGGAGGGAGGGAGGGAGGGAGGGAGGGAGGTAGAAGAGGGGGGAAACGAAGTCCTCAGATCTCTTTTAATAAACAAGAGCGTGAAAACAAGCCTGAAAGGCAGGAATGCTCTTCATTCCAGTTTCTAGTCCAGTTTTTAAAACTCCTTTCTCTATAACTGTTTAACAAGTTAGCATTGCTTGTTATGAAATAGTGTACATTTCCTTAAGTTAAAAATAAAAATCAGGGGCTTCCCTGGTGGCGCAGTGGTTGAGAATCTGCCTGCCAATGCAGGGGACACGGGTTCAAGCCCTGGTCTGGGAAGATCTCACATGCCGCGGAGCAACTGGGCCCGTGAGCCACAATTACTGAGCCTGCGCGTCTGGAGCCTGTGCTCCGCAACAAGAGAGGCCGCGATAGTGAGAGGCCCGCGCACCGCGATGAAGGGTGGCCCTTGCTTGCCACAACTAGAGAAAGCCCTCGCATAGAAACGAAGACCCAACACAGCCATAAATAAATAAATAAATAAATTTAAAAAAATTAAAAAATAAAAAATAAAAATCAGTGAGATTTCCATTCTTACAAGAGTAGCGTGCCCAATTTTCTCATTTAGAATCAAACAATGTGCAGAAACTAAAGCCTACTGCACTTATTAATAGAGGGATGAAAATGGGTTTCAAAAGAAAAAGCATGGTAGATTATTCCAAATTAGACAGTTGTCTAATTACAGAAGAACTTCATCATCAAGAACAATTTTAGAATAAGAGGCAAATAATTAAAACTTATGAGCTCACCTGTGCTGGGTATTTAACTATTTATACAAAATTGCTTAGATGTTCAACTGCCTGACAGTAAAGGGACAGTCATAGGGCAAATCTCCTTTATTTTACCATACAATTAGAGAATAAAAACCACTCCCAACTTAGGATATTAGAACACTGCTCACACTTCCCCTTCCCTCTCAGTTTTATCATAGGAAGAGGTTAGGAGAACAAGTGTATTTGATAAACTATTTCAAAGGCAAATGACTACTGCTGCCAGATATGTAGAAATCTATATTAACAACAACCAAACATTTCAAATCAAAAGAATACTACCAAAAGAATACTTTGAGCCAAAACAGTTTCTTTGTGCCAAGCCAAAACAGTTTCTTTGTGCCGTTTAAAATATCAAAAAATTTGTAAACTTAAATGTCCACCTGTAACACACCGTTCTATGCAACAAAATACTATACAAGTATTAAAAAGGATACATTAGACATGGAAACTGAAAGATGTCCACATTGTGTAAAGAAATAGTCTGTTATAACACATGGGATCCCATTTCTAGAAATATGAACTAATATATGCATAACAGGATTAAGAAGGATATAAACCAAAAGCAGTTGCCTCTGGTATGTGGATTACAAGGGGATTTCTACACTATAATCTTTTAAAAGTTACTTCAAAAAATTAATCATGTAACAAAAAAAGTAAGAGAGGGAGACAGGGAGAGAAAGAGAGACAAAAAAAGAGACAGACAGACACACACAGAGACTAAAATAAACTAAGAAGTTAACCTTGCATATTACATGGTATTTACACACACAACTGGTATCACATCTGTCACTAGGAGGACACAGACTTACTCATGTTGCTCATGGGCCGCATCCCCTGGGGAGACTGTCCAGACTGCTGGTTCTGCTGGTTCTTTGCTTGCACCTGGGGCTGTGTTGGCATCTGATTTACTTGATAGGGTAGTCCAAGGGCTGCATAAGCCCTTTCTATAGAGCTGGGATCAATCTGACTAACAGTGCTTAGGCTGGGAGCAGACTGTTGACCCACCCCTAGAGAGCTAGTATTTCCAAGTCCAACTGGTGCTCCAGTCAGAATTGCTAGAGAAAACAGAAGAAACAGTATTACAACATTAAAGATGGTGAGAAAGAAAACACTACGATGTCTGAGTGAATTTTAAACACAAAATTATTGTTATGTGATTATGAAATACACACATCTTGTTTCCCATTATTTCCTTGAAAAAACTTCTAGACGCAGAACTGATTGGTCAAAGGGGATCATTGGCATGAAAAGCTGTTGATGCAAAATACCCAAAAGCCTTCCCACAGGGTGTATCAATATTCCCAACAGGGTGTATGAAATGCCTCAGAGCCACACAAAAGCCAACACCAGGAAGCATCATTTCTATCAATGTGACAGGAGAGAAATGGTACTTTACTTCATTCCTTAATTTAATAGGGAACTTTTTGGTATTTCCTCCCTCTAGTGAACTATTTCCTAATCCCAATTCTCTACTGGGCTATTTATGATTTCTTCATGAACTTATGGAATTTAATTACTTTTTAAAAACATGCTATATATATATAGTTCCAAATTTATCTTTCAATCCTAAATGCTAAATATTTTGTTTCTAAAGGAGGTGTGGTGGCTGCACTTTCTACTTTTGACTTGTCTTTCCTCTAAGAAAAGCTCATCACCCCAGGCTTCTAAAAATAATCTCAAACTCTCTTCTTTCTTTTTACATTAATTTCAAATTATCTAAATATTTAGATCACAGGTATAAAAGAGTAACTTGCCCAATGTCAAAGCAATGATCTTTCTGGATCTTATTTTAGGTAATAAGTACTTCCATTCTAACCTTATTAATATGAAGTTAGTGGTAAGTGGAAATAATCTAGTATGATAGCACTAGGCAGTCACAGGAACTTCACACAGTCAAGAGGTACTCTACATCTCACCAAGTTGCACTGGTGAGTCTAAGAATACTTTTGATATAAAAGCTTCAAAAGATTTAGTCACTTACACTGTTGATTTCTCTTATCTCCAGCATTTTTAAGGGGTAGACACACAGGACAATCATGCCTTGTACAATTCTTCCAGTGTGAAATGATTTGTCGAGAAGATGCACAGTGTGCCACTAAAAAGAAAAAAAATGATTCTTTTTTCAAATGCAGGTTATATTTTTACATTACTATTAGCTAACTTATCGATCACATAATGAGGGCTACAAATGTTATTAACACTTTTATAGTTGAGAAAACAGGCAAAAACTGGTTAAGTAATGTGTACAAAGTCACAGAGCACCCAAAGTGCGATTCAAACTCAAGCGGTCTGGCTTCCAGAGCCCCTATTTTTCACCACAAAGCTGTGCAATCTACTTTACATTATAAAAATCTGGGGACTTCCCTGGTGGCGCAGTGGTTAAGAATCCGCCTGCCATACAGGGGTCATGGGTTCGATCCCTGGTCCGGGAAGACCCCACATGCTGCAGAGCAACTAAGCCCGTGTGCCACAACTACTGAGCCTGTGCTCTAGAGCCCGGGAGCCACAACTACTGAAGCCCACGCGCCTAGAACCCGTGCTCCGCAACAAGAGAAGCCACTGCAATGAGAAGCCCGCGCACCACAACAGAGTAGCCCCCACCTGCCACAACTAGAGAAAGTCCCCGTGCAGCAACAAAGACCCGATGCAGCCAAAAATAAATAAATTAAAAAAAAAAACAAACCTATAAAAACAGATTTCTCTTAAAAAAAAAATGGTACAAATGAACTTATTTACAAAACAGAAATAGTCACAGGTGTTAAAAAAACAAACTTATGGTTCCCAGGGGGGAAAGGGAGGGGGGGATAAACTGGGAGATTGGGATCGACAATATACACACTACTATATATAAACAGATAACTAATAAGGACCTACTGTATAGCACAGGGTACTCTACTCAATACTCTGTAATGACCTATATGGGAAAAGAATCTAAAGAAGAGTGGATATATGTATATGTTTAACTGATTCACTTTGCTGTACAGCAGAAACTAACACAACATTGTAAATCAACTATACTCCAATAAAAATTAAAAAAAAAACCAACACACAGATTTCTAATGACTCTATAAATATACAAACTGTATTAAGTTAGGTAACATTCTTTTAGTATTGGCCTACATGATAGTTAGCAAACCCTCAATAATATTTAAAGCTATGCTGGGGCAAATGAAAGTCAGTATCACCCCAAAAGGGAAGAATCTAAAACTTCCTCTCCTACTACATCTCTAGATACTCATTCACAACATGATACTGAATTTTATCATAACTTAATACAGAGTAACGCATTATCAGTAAGGAGTCTCAAAATAGAAGAGAGAAAATGTGATCAGCTCTAACTGTAAAAAAAAAAAAATTAATTGCTGAGCACAAAAACCCTTTGAGTCCACTCACCTTGGCAGGACTTGCCTGACTGGCAGTGTGTCATGTGGTTAAGGACGTTCTTCATTGTACGACAGTGGGGAAGGTTGCACTGCCTCACTTCCCCATTGGCCTGCTCTCGCCGCTGGCACTTGTGAGCGTGCAAAAGGAGAACAAGCTGCTGCTGGATGAGCTTGCGCTTCTCTGGATCAGCTGTGTGGGCTCCAGAACCCATCCCTTGGGCCACCGGAGTCACCAGGCCTGGCTGCTGGACCTGCGGGGTCTGCTGCTGGCCCTAAGGGATAAAACAATAAAGATACATTTGATGTTAGGTGTCATAGTGTGCTACCTCCTTAATAAATACGGACTTGGAGATTTTCGATGAAAACCTTTAAGGACAGTCTACCATGTACCAGACCCAATTTTTTGACACAGGGGATTCTACGATAAATGATGACTTCTACCAACAAGAAGCTCAATTTAACAAGAAAACAAATTGCTACATTAGCAAACAATATAATCAAAATATGTATAACATACAGAGAGCAAAACAAAGAGAAGGACAATTGTAAAACAACTATACTCCAATAAAAATTTTTTAAAAATGTATTATTTGAATTTGGTTGCTCTGAAGCAACTCTTCTGAAAACAGAAAGAGAAGGACATGGTAAACTCCAGTGCGAGGGGGGAAAGGAAGGGATCTGTTGTGAAGAGCGTGTTCAAGTTAGGTTTTGAAGGATAGTGAAGAGCTTCTTGGCAGAGCTGGCAGGGGTCTTTCAGGTGGGTGAAAAATTAGTTTCTGTAAACACTGGAAGAAATTTGGTTTTTCCTAATAAAAAAGTAAACATTTCTGGAGGCAGAAATGCCATGTTTTATTCATCTTTCTGTCTCCAGTACTTAGCGGAGTATCTGAAATATAGGCATTCAATGACTATGGGACACAAAGCAAAAAACCTAAAACATCTGAAAAGGAAATAAAATTCCTACAGGACAATTTTTTCCAAAGATGAACATGGACTACTTGACACATTTACAAATAGAGATAGTTTAACTTTAGAAAAATAGCAATGTTAGAAGCTTTGGAGATTTTACCATAACAAAAATCACTGTTAAAAACAATTTGTAACTTTGAAAGGGAAGTTACTTCTGTGTAATAGTATCAGATACAAATCAGTAGATATGGTGATCGAGAGTTGGAATCCTTTTTCAGAGAGTCCTTCCCAAGAGGAAAAAGGTTCCACTTTTGTATCCTACACAAAGAATTGCTCACAAGGAGAAGCTGCATATGGCAGGACCCCAAAACTTTCATTGTAGCAGCCCCACTTGCTCCTATTTGGACAACATCCTTACTGGTCAATACTGCAAGTAAAAAAACACCATGTGAAATGGAAGGAAGGCACAAGCTTCCTCGATCACAGAGGCCATCCATTACATCCTAGTGTGTATAGTATAATAGAAGACATAAAAGGTTTAACACAATTCTTCTGTTAAAGTGTCAGATGGAAGACAAATCTGTAAACAGATTACTACCCACCATGTTGGGCATTCCTCCACCAGGAACTGCCTTTTTGTCCATTGCAAATGGAGATAAGCTATTTGGTAGTACAGACTTTGTCGGAATCTGGAGACCAAGGCCACTGGCTCCAATCTGCTGTCCAGAATTCTGAGTGTATGGTGAACCGTAAGGATTAGGGTTGTTCATCATTCCCATCTAAGAACAAGAAACAGAAGAGAAATTAAATCTCATTCCCCACACTAATAGGACATTACTATTTCCTTTCCTTTTCCACTTCCTAATTTACAAAGACAATTTTAAAAGAAACTCTCTGTATACATAAACAGACTATAATCTAGGGGCCTGAGGTACAGTAAATTTAGAGCTGTTTGCTGTAAATATAAGATAAACATTTTAGAAAAATGTATAAGCGTCTTATTTAGCTACATCTACTAAGCAGGCTCTGCCATTCATCTCCACTTTTAATGCACTAAATAACTTTCATTTAATGTGCAAACTATAACTTAGTAAATTCAACTCAACTCAATAAACCATCTAATCCTTAAATATATTAGAGAACTTGATATATCAAAATGCTTATTCCAGCATTTTGTTTATATAAACGGTAGAAGACTTTAGATATAGCATGCAAACTTCAAAGTCTGCACCATTTCTTGCTGTCTTACACCTAGCTGCTTTATTAAATTGCCTCCTTGGCTCTTAAAGTAATCTGAGTGTATTTGCAATCCCTATGTACTTTAAAAAGTAAGTTTTGGGAATTCCCTGGCAGTCCAGTGATTAGGACTCCACGTTCCCAATCCAAGGGGGCACAGGTTCGATCCTTGGTCGTGGAACTAAGATCCCACATGCTGTGCGGTATGGCCAAAAAAAAAAAGAAAAAAGAAAAAAAAAGTAAGTTTTTTCCTGTGTTTATGTAAGTCCATGTGGAACCATCATACTGTATAATGATTAACTTAAAGAACAGAGTATTAATTATTCAAAAACCAAATGTTTTACTGATAACAATGATGCAACTTACAATTCTATCCTTCCACATAAGACCCCACTGTAAGTCAATCATCACCTACTAGCAAGCATTCAGAATGGAAACTAATGACACTACAGCTACTGTCCAATTAAAAGGAGTCATACTAGATTTCTATATCCTTCTCAGACAGATCCAATTCTACCAAAGGGTCCTTCAAATTCTGCCTCTAGCCACCCAATCCCCATCATTCCCATGTATCCATGCCCACTGTCACTGTCAATACAAAGCTCTTCATCACAGCTTTTGTAGACTGTGACTAACAGGTTTTCTTGCCTTCTGTCCTCACTTTTTTCTACTCACAAGGGGGGAAAACCATGGTATACCAGATCTTTCATGTTCTTCATGAGAACTGACTACTTCTGCATGGTATCCTATCTCCTATACCCATTAACTTGCAAACCTGAGAGCATCATGCTTCTTGAATCGCCAGCATTTGCTTAAGCTTTTCCCTTTCCCTACAACTAGGCAGTGAGTGGCACACCCTCCTTTCCTATTTTTTTACTCCTGAATGCTAACCTGTAAAGGAAATAAAATATTAAATTCTCAAAGAGACAGGGATGATGATAGGGAATGAGACTGAGGGAAGTGGCATAGTGTAAGTGAAAGCATAAAAAAATGAGGCAAGCATGAATGGGAAGCATCCAGAGTAAAAAATTTATTCAGTCTCCAATAACTGGAATTTCCTACGTGAATCTGGCCAGCAAGATTGTAGGGACAATCAAATACAAAAACAGGCTTAAACACAAAGTTCAGGTTTCTTTTGGTAGTTTCCAATGTGGCTGGGAGTGCTACTGCCACATATTGCTTTTAAAGTACTAATATTTATACTAATATAGTTCCAATAGTATGCTCGCCTACACCTGGAGGAGTTATATTTTACTTGTATTTCTTATTAGCATGGAAATTTATGGTAGACATAAAACAAAAGCCATTTAAGAGTCCATAATTTATATAGATAAAATGCTGGGATTTGGAAGATGCCTTGATGTCTCCTGTTAATAAGCGTAATGCCTTTATCAAACACATCCTAGTAGAATCTGGTCCTTCACACATTTGTTCACATAGATATTGCCTTGACTGCCTATACCAACCGAGTTTCAACCAATTCCTGACATTGCTTGTTCCCTCAATCACAATGCATTACCTAGAAACTCCAAGTTCACTCTGTAGCAGACTACGGTCTCAAATATACAGATTGTACTAACTGCTGGTCAGCTGGCAGTAATTCATTCCTGACACTTCTGGTCACTCTGACCAACAAAGACTCTCGGGCTTTTTGTTTACCTATCTCCCTCAGAGTTCTGCTGCCAGTGTTAGAAAATGAAATGCAACCAACACCCCACCGCTACCCTTTCTATTTACCTACCCCCCACTACTCCCCCACGAAATAGAATAGGAAGGGAATATACTGTACTTAATTTCTGCTACACTGTAGTTAGTTATTTGATCTTGTTCCCTTCTCTATAGCTAATGTGATCCAGATGTCCAACTAACTACCACCTACCTGAACAGCAGCGATACAGATCTCCACCTAAACTGAAAAGGCAGAGGACCAGGAAGCCACAAACAGTTCCAGGCAACTAAAACCAAAGGACCTGCAGGGGACTATTTTATCTTTCTTTAAAAATAAATCTGACACTACAGGTTGTTTCTTAGTGTTCAATACATTAAAAGGGAACACAGGAACATATAAGACACACCATGGTATCAAACACTGACAAATAAAAAAGTAGTGCCCAATATACAACAAATGTAACAGTTTAGGAACATTTAACATAGGGACAAAAATCCCTTAATAAGACTTGCAGGCATCAACAGTAGTGCACACCGATACTAAATGTGAAAATGTGACTCCGTGATTCACCAAATAATAACAAATTAAACTACATCCTGACACGTCCTCCAGCCTATCAGATTTGATAAATACATCTATATCCAAGTCATTCGCCAGGCACTATGTTAACCATGGCGGGGGCAGGGCAGCATGTACAATGATAAACAAGGAAGACTAGGGATCTCTCAGAACAGAACCGACAAACAATCCTAAACGTTTTCTAGACTCAGTCCTATTACTCTTATACCACTGCCTTAGTTTAGGTGGGCGTCATCACCCTATAGGGACTATTTTTCAAATTGATATTGTACACCTAAAACCACACCCATCTAAATTGTAAATTTGGGAATAAGATCTTCCTCTTTAGAACCCATCAGGATATGGCATTAAGATCTGTCTTTTTCTCTCTCAACATGGATTCTTCCTCCCTGCCTTATACTTAATACCCTCCTAACTGGTTCTTCCTACCTGCTTCACTCCTTGCCTATCCAAGAACACCCAAGAAAGACAAAGATGCAACAAATCAATCATTGCTCTTACTTTAAAACTTTATAGGTTAAACACTCTTTAACATCACATGCCAAAGTGCATCACAAACTGATGTTAATTTTAAGAGAAGAGCTCCAAAAGTAACAATTTACATCAACTTTCAAATATAAAATATAGGTGGGACTCATTTAAAACAAGGAAATATTTTAATAATTAAGTTTTTATATTTGAATTGCCCCTTTCCATGAAAATATAAGCTCCACAGGGACAGGGATTTTTGTCTGATTAATTTACTGCTATATATCCAGTCCCTGAAACAATGTTGATGCAGAAATTTGTGATTTAGATTAGAAATAGGACAGTGCCCCACTCTCAACCTAGGCCTTCTCCCAATGCGCCTTTCCTTACTTCATTTTTCTTCACAGCACTTACCTGGAATACTATGAATTTATATCTTACGTGTACACTAGAAAGTAAGTTCCGGGCTTCCCTGGTGGAGCAGTGGTTAAGAATCTGCCTGCCAAAGCAGGGGACACGGGTTCGAACCCTGGTCTGGGAAGATCCCAAATGCCGCGGAGCAACTAAGCCCGTGCGCCACAACTACTGAGCCTGCGCTCTAGAGCCCACGAGCCACAACTACTGAAGCCCGCGTGCCGCAACTACTGAAGCCCATGTGCCTAGAGCTCGTGCTCTGCAACGAGAGAAGCCACTGCAATGAGAAGCCCCCGCTTGCCGCAACTAGAGAAAGCCCACGCGCAGCAACGAAGACCAACGCAGCCAAAAATAAATAAATAAAATAAATTTATATTTTAAAAAAAAAGAAAAAAAAGAAAAAAAAAGAAAGTAAGTTCCATGAAGTGAGTTTATTCACTGCTCTATCTTCAGCATCAAAGCTAGGACTCAGTAAATATTTGTTCAATCGGTGAAGGTTTAACGTCTGTCATCCCTGCCCCCCCACCCCCCATATAAACATCAGGAGGGCAGGGACTCTTCACAGGCAGGTTCCTAGAAATCTAGAAGAGGTACCTATAAATATTCTACCTTCTTGTTTCAGGTTCTCACTCCAAGTGTTCTAAGTAAACCACATCAAAACAGCAACATAAAAGTGCCAGGAAGGGAGAACCTATAGAGTAGATAGTGATGCCAAACAGAATTTTTTCCTAAGTCAAGATGTCAATATTCTTTATCCTGTAGCAAAAAAAAATATTTAAGGGCTTTCATTTATCTACATGTGACCTCAGTGCCCCCACTCCCAATTCATCCGTATGTCTTCATTTCATCCTTGAACTCTCACCATCATTCTTCTCAGGAATATAGAAGTCCCAATGCCTGCTCAAATTATTCCTCTTACAGAGCAAGCTTGCTCCTGACTCCTTGTGAAAATCTCTCCCATCTCTAGTATCACCTTCCAAACAAAGCCATCTCTTTCATTCAACAAGTATTTACTAACTACATGCCAGGCACTGGCAAACATAGTGTGATACCATTTTAAGAAAAAGGAATAAAATGTGTAGGAAAAATATGGAGGAATAAACATCCAATATATGCTTATAACATCTTAATTATACATAGAGTACACATTTAAAAGGTTTTTAAAAATATATTTAGCATTCTCTACTTAATAAGGCTAAGGTAGGCTTTTTAAAAAAGAAAAGCCTTTCGGACTTCCCTGGCAGTCCACTGGTTAGGACTCCGTGCTTCCACTGCAGGGGGCATGGGTTCGATCCCTGGTCAGGGAACAGAAGATGGAGCGAGAGAGCCAACACAGCACTCAGGACAGGCCCAGGGATGGGGAAGGCCAAGAGAACAATTCACACTGCATGGCCCCTCTATGAAACACAAAACCTGTTTTTCTCTAAACCTTTCAAGTAACAGCCAAAATCAGGATAATTGGAAGACCTGGAATGTTGGTTGAGGCTTTATAGTAAACTAATGCACCTTAACTTCCATCAACCATTAAGAAAAAAAATAACACATCTCTTAAAAACCAGGGACATTCCAAGCAATGGGAACAAATAAAGTCTACCTGAAAATAGTATAATGCTGGCTATCTCAAAACTGTGTTGTTGTTTTTTTTAAGGAAGGCTATGAAGGTTAAAATGAGATGAATTAGAAATGAAATGAAAATATTCTAATACTTGTGCCACAGGGAACAGGAATTAGCTGGCAATCATTTGTAAAAAAATAAAAAAAGGAATTACTTACATTTAATATAAGAGCTTCATAAAACTTGTGACAACACAGTAGATCCCTGGCATATAATATGTGGGAAATGCTACATGATGTAAGAAGATTAAACATGAACAGTAAAGAATAAATGAATAACTGACCTCAAGCCCTCCTCCTCCATCACTGGAGCACTGAAAAACATACTGATGGTACACAGAAACCAGAACTGCACTTACCTTAAGAGGCTGGGGCCCTCTCAATCCTGTTTGTCCTCCCATCTGGGGAGAGCCTTGCTGCAGTGGCTCAGTCATTAAGTTGCCAGCATTTCCCATGCCTGGGTTTGGGTACTGCATATTAGGTCGCCCCCGGCCTGCTCCAATTGAACCGTTCATGACTTGATTAGGCATCATCCCTTGTCCATTGCCTGCAGTCAACATTCCAGGATTCATGCCAGCATTCATCCCTGTGTTCATTCCCATGGCAGGTTGATTTACTGGACTGTTCATCATACCTGTTGCAGATGGTGTGGGACCCTGATTTGGTCCACTAGTGCCCATCCCCATGTTGGGAGAAGTCAAGCCTGCCTGTGCCATTGGGCTTTTGACCATGCTATTTATCAAACCTAATCCAGGACTGTTCTGTTGGGCCTGGCTGGCCATGCCTTGGCCTGGGCCACTAACCCCCATGTTGAGGTTAGGGGAACTACCAGAACGCAGCAATTCTGACAGTTGTTTATGTTTAGAGGCTGCATCTTGTACCATGCCAAGGCTCGTCTGAAGCTGACTAATATCACCACCATTGGTTAGTCCCAATTCTGTAGAGTTGATTAATTCATCTGGTAAGTCGTGCTCCAAGTCAAACAGAGAACCAAAATCTAAAAACAAAGAGGAAAGATAAAGGTTAAAGTATGACAGAGTCAAAATTACAAAGTTCTCTATACTTTGTTCTTGATAAGCACTAAATATCATTTCTAAACCTCACTTCATGGAATACTATTTGTATTAGTTTTTCATATTATACTAAAAAAAAGGTTTTATATATATATATATATATATATATATACATATAAATATATATAAATTATTGTCATGCCAACAAGTTTGAACACTTATAAACTGTACCTAAAATAAGACCAGAGTAAAGAGGAATACATCTTAGTACAACCCCCATTACATGAGTTGCCAAAAGTTTGTATTGACAGTCATGAAAAAGAAACACAATTAAGTTGTATACCGGACTTCCCTGGTAGCACAGTGGTTAAGAATCCCCCTGCCAATGCTGGGGACACGGGTTCGATCCCTGGTCCAGGAAGATCCCACATGTGTGCAGAGCAACTAAGCCCACAAGCCACAACTACTGAGCCCGCGAGCCACAACTACTGAGCCCATGTGCCTAGAGCCCGTGCTCCGCAACAAGAGAAGCCACCGCAATGAGAAGCCTGCACACCGCAACAAAGAGTAGCCCCTGCTCGACGCAACTAGAGAAAGCCCGCGCACAGCAACAAAGACCCAAAGCAATAAAAAATAAATAGATTAAAATTTTAAAAAGTTGTATACTATTCCAGAATTCCTTAGAAGAGCTTAAAATAACTTATGTATACACAAAATAAATTCAGAACAAAAGATTTAAAATATAATAATAAACAAAGACAACTGATAAAAAAGATCTCCCCTTTGTAAACCATTCAGTGTAAGCTCCAGGAAGACAGGAGCTGCTTACCACTCTTTACCAAATTCCCATCACACAGTGCCTGCCACAAAGCTGAATGAATTTGCTTTGACCTGACTTCAGACTACAGATTAGTTTTCCTTAACCAAAATCTAGCTGAACAGGATACAAAACCATGCCTCTAGTTTCTTCAACAACCGACAAACCACTACCATTCCACCTCTGCCCCATCCCTGAGAAAGAGGATGCAGAAATTATGGATTAACCTAGGTTTCTCATCCTTGGCACTATTAAACATTCTAGGCTGGATAATTCTTTGGGGGGAAGGGGAGATTGTCCTATGCATTTTAAGATACTCAGCAAATCCCTGGTCTCTCCTCTTAATACCAGTAGTAGCTCTAACCCATTTGTGACATCAAAAATGTCTCCATATATCACCAAATGTTCCCTGGAGGTGCAAAATTGTCCCTGGTTGACCTGTTGACAGTACTAACTCATTATATAGATTGAGGTGTTTTGAGTTTTAATTCTCCAAGTAGTTTTAACATTAAAAGGGCACTTCTGGGTATTTAAAAATTAAATATACTTGAATCCACAACTGATAATCCTATTAAAAAATAACCCATCTGGCTTCCCTGGTGGCGCAGTGGTTGAGAATCTGCCTGCCAATGCAGAGGACATGGGTTCAAGCCCTGGTCTGGGAAGATCCCACATGCCGCGGAGCGACTAGGCCCGTGAGCCACAATTGCTGAGCCTGCGCGTCTGGAGCCTGTGCTCCACAACAAGAGAGGCCACGATAGTGAGAGGCCCGCGCACCGCGATGAAGAGTGGCCCCCGCTTGCCGCAACTAGAGAAAGCCCTCGCACAGAAATGAAGACCCAACACAGCCATAAATAAATAAATAAATAAAATTAAAAAAAAAAAATAAGAAATCTCTAGTCTCTCTCATCTAGGGAAGAAAACCCACTTGGGCATTTTCTCCCAGCACTTGCTCATTCCTTGGATTGTCAGTGTTAATTATTAGGCAGTGAAACACATTTAAAAAAAAATAAATAAATAACCCATCCATCAAAGACAAGATACCACTTTAATAATGATCGTGTTGGTCCATAAGTACAATTCTTCCTCTATGTGTCCTTCCTGTTCTTTTGCATTCTATCATGGCACTGAAATGAACATGTGTGTCTATCTTTCCTCCTCTCCTGCCATCTCTTCCCCATCACCACCCCTCACCCCACCTATGCACCCAGACTGTAACTCCGGGAATAACATGTCTTACCACTTACATACCAACTCCTTGCCTAATGCCCAACAGAGATAAGCAACTGGTCATATTTTAGTTGAACTGAATTATATCCCAGGATCTCAGGACATGATTTAGAGTCCAGATTTTTACAGAATTAATTCTCTTTCTTTTGGAAAAATCATGTGCCCCTCCATCATAAAAATAAAATGTCTTATGAATAGTTGTGGAATATGAATAAGGTTTCAAATAAAATTTACCTGACGTCACTACTCAAAAGGCAACTGTTTAATATCAATATAATGATATATTTCCTTCATCATTTCCTTCTATTTACATAATTCACAATACTGGAATCATATATACTTTTAAAAAAAATTATTTATTTATTTATTTATTTATTTTTTGGCTGTGTTGGGTCTTCATTGCTGCGCACGGGATTTCTCTAGTTGCGGCAAATGGGGGCTACTCTTAGTTGCAGTGCGTGGGATTCTCATTGCAGTGGCTTCTCATCACTGAGCACGGGCTCTAGGCGCGCAGGCTTCAGTAGTCGTGGCACGTGGCTCAGTAGTTGTGGCATGCACGCTCAGTTGCTCCGCAGCATGTGGGATCTTCCCAGACCAGGGCTCGAACCTGTGTCCCCTGCATTGGCAGGCGGATTCTTAACCACTGTGCCACCAGGGAAGTCCCCATATATACTTTTTTTTTTTTTTTTAAATTACACCTATTCATTCTTTTTTTTTTTTTTTATAGCTGCTTTATTTATTTATTTATTTATTTATTTATTTATTTATTTTTGGCTGTGTTGGGTCTTCGGTTCGTGCGAGGGCTTTCTCTAGTTACGGCAAGTGGGGGCCACTCTTCATCGCGGTGCGGGGACCGCTCTTCATCGCGGTGCGCGGGCCTTTCACTATCGCGGCCCCTCCCGTTGCGGGGCACAGGCTCCAGACGCGCAGGCTCAGTAGTTGTGGCTCACGGGCCCAGCTGCTCCGTGGCATGTGGGATCTTCCCAAACCAGGGCTCGAACCCGTGTCCCCTGCATTAGCAGGCAGATTCTCAACCACTGCGCCACCAGGGAAGCCCCCCATATATACTTTTAAGCGATTTTGCATTCTACTTTCCCCCTGGAGTATACAAGGAAACATTCCATCATCAGCATCTTTTTAGTATTAAACATTTAGGAAAAAATAAAAATAATCTCTACCTATTTAGAAACTTAAAAAATACACATGGGGTATTCCCTGGCAGCCCACTGGTTAGGACTCTGTGCTTTCACTGCTGAAAGCCTGGGTTCAATCCCTGGTCAGGTAACTAAAATCCCACAAGCCGTACAGCACAGCCAAAGAAAAAAAAATTTTTTAAAAATCAAAAATACACAGGGACTTCCCTGGTGGCACAGTGGTTAAGACTCTGTGCTCCCAACGCAGGAGGCCCGGGTCCAATTCCTGGTCAGGGAACTGGATCCCACATGCATGCCACAACTAAGGAGCCCACATGCTGCAACCAAGGAGCCGGCGAGCTGCAACTATAGAAGCTTGCCTGCCACAACTAAGACCTGGTGCAACCAAATAAATAAATAAATATTTTAAAAATTAATAAAAAATAAAAAATAAAACTACACACATACGTAAGTGATAAGGGAGAAATCACAAACTGAGAAATAGTAAAAATACTACATTTCAAAACTTAAAGGTTGGGCTTCCCTGGTGGCGCAGTGGTTGAGAGTCTGCCTGCCAATGCAGGGGACACGGGTTCGAGCCCTGGTCTGGGAAGATCCCACATGCCGCGGAGCAACTAGGCCCGTGATCCACAATTACTGAGCCTGCGCGTCTGGAGCCTGTGCTCCGCAACAAGAGAGGCCGCAATAGTGAGAGGCCCGCGCACCGCGATGAAGAGTGGCCCCCGCTTGCCGCAACTGGAGAAAGCCCTTGCACAGAAACGAAGACCCAACACAACCATAAATAAATAAATAAATAAATAAATAATTAAAAAACAAAAACAAAACTTAAAGGTTTATGTTAGAAAATAAAGCTTGAAATTAACAAGTATCCAAGTTATTATGTTAAAAAAAGAACAGTAAGAAAAAGATGATCAAATATAAAAGCAATTAAACAAAATAGAAAAATGGAGATAGAACTGAGAGATTACTAACAAAATCAGAATTTGGTTCTTTGAAGAGAGGAATAAAAGATAAACTTCTGGGAAAGTTAAGGAAAAAAGAAAATAAAAAGAGAAAGTGGACCTACTAATCAATTTCACACAAAAAACCTGAAGAGAGAAAAATGAATAAATTCCTCATAAAATACGCAATAAACCTCAATCAAAAAGAAATTACAGGGCTTCCCTGGTGGCGCAGTGGTTGGGGGTCCGCCTGCCGGTGCGGGGGACGCGGGTTCGAGCCCTGGTCTGGGAGGATCCCGCGTGCCGCGGAGCGGCTGGGCCCGTGGGCCACAATTGCTGAGCCTGAGCGTCTGGAGCCTGTGCTCCGCAGCGAGAGAGGCCGCGACGGTGAGAGGCCCGCGCACCGCGATGAGGAGTGGCCCCCACTTGCCGCGACTGGAGGAAGCCCTCGCGCAGAAACGAGGACCCAGCACAGCCAGGAATAAATAAATAAATAAATAAAATTAAAAAAAAAAAAGAAATTACATAGGATAAGTGTCCTAGCTTCTCCAACAAATCAGTGGCATAAAAGGGGGAAGGAAAAAAAAAGAGAACGAGAGAAGCTGTTATCATTCAACAACCAAACATACCTCATTTGGATCCTGATTCAAACTAACTGGAAATACATTTGAAGAGAATCAGGATAATATAGACTGAATAGTGAGTAATATTAAGAAATTATTAATTTTGTTGGGTATGACAATAGCATAGTTAAGTTAAAATAAGTCCTAAGAGACATATATTTAAGTATTTCTAGTGAAATGACAAGTCTGGGATTTGCTTTTAAAAACTCCAGCAGAAAAAAACAAGGGTGGGGGGGGTGGACAAAATGATCAGTAACTTGAAGTAACAGGCACATGGGAGTTCTTTCTACTATTCTACTAAATTGAATTATCCCATTTAAAAAACTTTAAAAGGAGACAGACAAAGCCGATTAATCCTATTACTATTAAAGACTCATTGGTTAATTTTTCCCATTAAGACCAGATCTAAATATTTTTACAGGCATGTCCTACTGAACTTTCAAGGAAAAGACAATTCAACCTTATACAAACACTTCTAAAAAATAGAAATACTCTAAAAACCACACATGGCCAGTAAAAGAAAAGGAAGTCATGATCACAGAAGCAAGAATCCTTTAAAAAAAAAAAAAAAAAGAAAGAAAGAAAAAAAAAAAAAGAAGAGCACATCAAGTTTATCAGTGTTTTATAGATGTCATATCATGATCGAGTTGGGATCTTCTCAGGAATCCAGAAGGAGGGGGTTTGCATATTCACCGTAGTAACAAAGGAGAAAGAAAACATTAGATCTATCTCAATGACTATAATAAAAGCACTGGATAAAAGTCAATACCCAATCACAATTTTTTTTTTTTTTTGGCTGCATTGGGTCTTCGTTGCTGTGCATGGACTTTCTCTAGTTGCGGTGACCGGGGGCTACTCTTCCTTGTGGTGCACAGGTTTCTCATTGTGGTGGCTTCTTCTTGTTGTGGAGCACAGGCTCTAGGCACATGGGCTTCAGTAGTTGTGGCGCACAGTCCTTAGAACAGGGGGGCTTCAGTAGTTGTGGCCACGGGCTTAGTTGCTCCGTGGCTGCAACTACTGAGCCTGCGCTCTCGAGCCCGAGAGCCGCAACTACTGAGCCCGTGTGCCACAACTACTGAAGCCCACGCGCCCAGAGCCCGTGCGCCACAACAAGAGAAGCCACCATGATGAGAAGCCTGTGCACCGCAATGAAGAGTAGCCCCCGCTTGCCACAACTAGAGAGAGCCCGCACACAGCAACGAAGACCCAACGCAGCCAAAAATTAATTAATTAAAAAAAACTGATGGGAGGGGCTTCCCTGGTGGCGCAGTGGTTGAGAATCTGCCTGCCAATGCAGGGGACACGGGTTCGAGCCCTGGCCTGGGAAGATCCACATGCCGCGGAGCAACTAGGCCCGTGAGCCACAACGACTGAGCCTGCGCGTCTGGAGCCTGTGCTCCGCAACAAGAGAGGCCGCGATAGTGAGAGGCCCGCGCACCGCGATGAAGAGTGGCCCCCGCTTGCCACAACTAGAGAAAGCCCTCGCACAGAAACGAAGACCCAACACAGCCATAAATAAATAAATAAAAAAAAAAAAAAAAAAAAAAAAACTGATGGGAAAAAGGATATATGTATATGTATAACTGAATCACTTTGCTGTACACCTGAAACTAACACAACAGTGTAAATCAACTATACTCCAATATAAAATAAAAATTAAAACAAAAAAAACTGATGGGAACTTCTTTAAACTGATAAAAAGGTCTCTTCCAAAACCTAAAAACTGACAGCAAATATGGATAATGGACCAACATTAAAAGTAGCCTCTTTAGCATCAAAACAAGACAAAGATACCCATAACAACCACTTCTATTCAGTGTGAACTGAAGTCTCTAGCCAAAGAAATAATATAAGAAACACTCATGAGTCAAGACTGAAAAGGAAGAAACAAAACTTATTGTATGCAAATGATATAACTGTCAACATGGAAAATCCAAGGCAAAGAAGTAGAAATAGTGAGAGGGTAGCAAGGTGACTGAACATACCACAAATACAGACAAATTAAATTGTACTTCTATACATGAGCAAAAAATGATTAGAAATAATTTTAAAAATAGGGGGAAAAAAGATCTGACAACGTTATTAGAAAATATGTGTAAACTGTGAAACTAAAGACCACCTAAACAGGACCTCCCTGGTGGCGCAATGGTTAAGAATCCGCCTGCCAATGCAGGGGACAGGGGTTCGAGCCCTGGTCCAGGAAGATCCCACATGCCACGGAGCAACTAAGCCCGCGTGCCTAGAGCCCGTGCTTTGCAACAAAAGAAACCACCGCAATGACAAACCCACGTACCAAAACAAAGAGCAGCCCCTGTTCACCACAACTAGAGAAAGCCTGCGTGCAGCAATGAAGACCCAACACAGCCAAAAAAAGACCACCTAAATAAATAAAATAACATCACAAAATCACAAGTGTCTGGGTACAAATCCTCAATGTTATATAAGGACATCAATGCTTCCCCAATATTGATCTAGATTCAATGCAATGCCAATCAAAATTCTAACAGTTTGGACTTCGCTGGTGGTGCAGTGGTTATTCATCCCCCTGCCAATGCAGGCGACAAGGGTTCGATCCCTGGTCCGGGAAGATCCCACATGCTGTGGAGCAACTAAGCCTGTGCACCAAAACTACTGAGCCTGCGTTCTAGAGCCCGCCAGCCACAACTACTGAGCCTGCATGTCTAAAGCCCGTGCTCCGCAACAAGAGAAGCCACTGAAATGAGAAGCCTGCGCACCGCAATGAAGAGTCGCCCCCACTTGCCGCAACTAGAGAAAGCCTGCGCACAGCAACGAAAACCCAACATGGCAATCAATCAATCAATAAATTCTAACAGTTTTTCAAAGAACCAGACAAGATGATTCTAAAGTATACACAGAAGAACCTAGTTTCCACCTCTGTGTAACAGGGAAGTACCCACTTCATAGGTTATTTGTGAGAATTCAATGAGTTAATGTAAGTATTTGGAACAGTGCCTGGCATATATTAAGCACTACGAAAATGTTACCTCTATTATTATTTAGTGGAATCATCACTCTATTAAGAGATAAGACTAGCTCATAATAATGAGAACAAATTTTTATCAGGCACTTTCAGTGTGTCAGGCATTGTCTCTGTGGCTCCTCAATAACTGTATTATTCTCATTAATCCTCTAACAACCTCAGAAGTAGTTAATAGCCACATATATAGAGTCCATTGAGGAGAAATCAACTTCAGTAATACCAAAGTCTTACTCCAGGCCCTAGTCTTGAGGACTTTAATTTAACCTGTACTACAGCCAAATCTGCTGCACTTGGTTGCTGTTTCATGTTTATTATGCAAAACATTTAACATCTCATTATAAAGTTAGGCTCCATTATGAAGCAGACAGGAAGGCTGGCATTGGTAGACCTTGACAATAAAGGTTATAGGGTTGTTTTTTAATGGCAATTCTGTATTTTCAACAGACTTAACTGTAGTGTCCACTACAAAAGATCCACTCAGGTTTCAACTCAAAGACAGATTCAAATACTATTTCCTAAGATGGCTCACTTTGCTACAACCTCAACTATGCACTTTATATCTTCTATCTTTTGTTATAGCTAAGTATTTGTGTGCATCTTACTTCTTTACCAAATCATAAGCATTTGAAAGATAAGGGTCTCATTTAACAGACATTTACATTTCCCATAGCACCTAGCACATGCTCAAGGAGTAAATTTGATAATAAACATTTCCAGCAATTCTACAATTGTAATATTATAATTATTTATATCTGATTGGTGGTTTATAAAAGTTCTCTTAACCTTTCCTTAAAACTTGTAATTTTCAATGACTATATTAATTAGATTTGGAAGATTATGTAAAAAAGTCATATATACTTTGACCCATGATTAAGCAGATCTTATTATTTCATTTGATATCACTGACTGTCATTATTACTCCTAAGCTGTTTTGATTGTGCCTCAAAGTTCTGGACATTTACGATTCCTAAATGCCATCAGCCATCACTGGTATCTAACCTGGCACAGCTCAAAGGGTCCAAGTACCTGGATTTAAACCCAATTCTACAAGCTGACTTCATTTACCAGTTACTTTCCAACTGTGAGCTCATGTTACTTCTTCTATCAAAAGGCAGTAAAACTTATTCTACCTCCTTCATAGAGTTGTTTTAAGAACAAATGAGATGGGTCTTAAATATTTTAATAGATTCTAAAGCATATAAATTATGCGTCTATAAAAAATGTGTAAATTTATTAACCCCCTTTTTAAAAGTTATACACACCAGGTGGGACAGAGCAAAGGATCCTTTAGGATCATCTAGTAGTGTTTATTTGGAAACACAGACAGAATAAAAAGCAGAACCATACTGGGTGAGGAGGAATTGGGAGAAGGAAGATGGATTTTCCTCAGGCCTCTTAGAACACTGCCCCTCCCAGGGAGGGCCCAAGTTTGAAAATTACTGATTCTCTCATATTATAGATGCAGTAACTGATGCATCACTGGCTTCCCTAAGACTGTACTATTTTGTTATTGAATATGGACTCTATTATAAAGTTCCTGGATCCCAGTCGAATATTCTTTCTATGTAAGTAAGCAAACAGACTTCATTTTTAGCAGCTGTTTTAGATTATTCAACATTATGAGAACTATAACTTTTCTAAACATTCTTAAACTGAGAAAACAATTTTTTAAACAAAATTTAAGTATTTCCAGACTAAGAAAAACTACTCCAACTGTAAATAATTAATTCTATACTGGTAGGATTAAGAGTACTAAAGCTCAAAAACCTAATATGTGGATTTTATTTTAGCCATCAAATTTCCAATCTTTCCCCATTAGGTCCTTCTGCAAGGGGCTTCCCAGAAAAAAACCTGACCGCAAGCTCACGAGCAGCATATTGGAAAAAGGCTACTAAAAATAAGAGACTATGTATTTAACCAGTTTGTCATAAATAGCAAATAAAACCCAATGGTCTAAAACTAGTAGAAAAGCAAGTCTCAAATTAAAAGCAATATGTATGAAGATGCAAGGGAAAAATAATTAGAAATTTAAAGGCCATAATTTAAACAAATCCTACTGAACAGTGGGTTTTAGTACTGACCAGCCTCAATCCACCCCTCTTACTAAGCTCCTCAGGTACTTCCTTTTTGTTCAAGGAAAGGGGAAAAAATAAAGGTTCAAATAAATCCCCTTCTCAGGCCCCCATCTCAACTTGCTCTTCATAGGGATTAGTTCAGATCAGTTGAATAAAATTTACATGTTCAACAAATAAAAGAAGCAACCTAGAGGGTCCGACACATAATAGCTTGGGATTTTTACTGTAGAGAGAAAATTGATCTACTAAAGAATTTTAAGCAGAAATATGATATGAACAAATCTGCATTTATTAGAGTCCACTGAAACAAACAAGATGAAGAATAAATTGGACAGACAAGTCTAGAGTCAGGGAGACTGGTGAGGAGGCTGCTGCTAAAGGGGCATCAAAGAGGCCAATCAAAAGACTCTCTGACTATAGTTAGGGAGTTAAGGAGAGAAAAAAAGAATGACTCCTAAGCTTCTGGCTTGGATAACCTAAGAGTGCAGTTATCCACATGGGCAATCAGAGGAATACATGGCAATGTGAGAGAGAAATGCGGAGCTTAAGTCACCATCAGACATTAAGGGGACCACTAGAAATGCCAGTATTTAAGGGACATGATCTTAACCTGCAAAGGATGCTAAAATTCAACATTCCCTAGCCCAACCACCAGGAATCCCGGAAATCAGTTTCCAAGAAGGAAATGTTAGCGGTGTTCCATGCTCAACAGAAAATTCACTAAATATAGATAATAGGAGATATTTAGTAACAACAAAAGCCAGGCTGCAATGGACTGAGAAGTAGGAAGTAGAAAATAAGTGACAGCGAGTACTTCTTCTAGATATTAAGGTGAGTTCTTACATATTTGATTTGCTGACCCCCCCTTTCTCTTTGATTAGACATTTACAAATCTGAAATTTATCCCATTACCTTTCAACTATCCTATGACAAACATTTCAAGACAGTATCACAAACAACTTGAAATGAACAAACTCACACTATCTCCAGTAAGACATTTCCTGCTTACTTTCTAAAATATCAACTAATTAACATCATCCACAGGCTACTTCTACCAAATAGTTTATTGACAAATTCCCATATATGGTTCCCAGATGCTCAAATACAAAATGACTTTGAGTAAAATGTTGCTTTGGGACTTCCCTGGCAGTCCAGTGGTTAAGACTACTCCTACTGCAGGGGAGTGCAGGTTTGATCCGTGGTCAGGAAACTAAGATCCTGCGTGCTGTGCTGAGAGGCCAAAAAAAGGAAAAAAAAAAAAAAAAGAAAGTTTCTTCATCTGAGTGTACATTCAGTCCAAACACGGTGACACAAAATGTGACTGACAGGACAGAATTAAATCTGATTTGGAAAATTTAGCATAATACATTAGGTTTATCCAATGAACTGTGTATTAGAAATGTGATAATTTAAACAAAAACGAATTTGGATTGAGCATGTGGGAAACTAGTATTGAGTCAAAACATCCTTTCATTATTACATATTGATTCTGTAGGTCACCCTTGGTGTCTTCTTAGTTCTGTGGTCCTCACAGCAGATTTAGCTATATCATCTCTTGTAAAATAAACACTCAACTCACTTAGCCTTTCCAAAAAAATCAAAAGATCAAGACAATTCCACGATACATGAGAAATTAGACAAATATTTCCCACCATGAAATGTATAAGTGAAGTATAACATTCAAAATTAGGATTACTAACAATATAATCCCAAGTACTGCACTGAGTATAAAAAAAAGATTTTTAAAAGTTACAAACTAGGATGCAAAACAAATAATTTTGGCTCAAAATCTAATTCTACTGCATAACAGTACCTCTTCCAGTTACAAATTTTTTTCCCATTCAGAAGGCTCAAACATTATTTGCTGAATAAACAGGCTTATTTTTGTACTTCAGGTAAGCTGAATTCAAATAAAAACTCAGTTGGGTTTTGAACTGTGTACATTAAGCAAAATACCCATAAGAATTATTCTAAAACTAGTCAATTCTCAAGTATCCACTTAAAAGACAGAATTCATCCATCAACTCTCCTCCTTTCAGTTAGTTTTCTCTGTGGCATTAAAAATGCTTTTTAAAAAACGAACATTACGGATCTCAAAACCTTTCTTTCATCCCAGTGGTGAGACCAGAGGACGAGTAGGAACTAGACAAGTGAAGAGTGGAGAAAAGGAGGACAGGTGAACAACTCAAGCTGAGCCACAGCAATTGAAGGAATTCAAAGGACGGGGAGCCAGGTGAGTGATGAGGTGGGCAGAGATCTGAGATTTAAAAAAATAAGGATTAGAGATGAAAGTCAAATGTACAGAACTTTAATAATTCTGAAAACAGTTTGGCTAGACATGAAAACTATCAATCTCACAAAGATCTCTCCTTATTGGTTTAGGGCACTTCTACTCTTACATTAACTCAGCTGTTTTGGGTGCTTAACAAAGTATGACGTTTTAAAACACTGTGGCCTTTAAAATGAGGCGATTTTCTAAATTTCATGAATTTCTCAGGTTAAAATAACCATCCTAACTTTCATCCAGTACTTTATTTCAGAAATGGTATTTAATACTCTGTAGATGAAGCAGAATTAAGCTAATCATAAAAAACCCACCTATCAAGGAAGAAAAGGTACATAAACACTTAAAACTACAATACTGAATTTGAAGGACACTACGAAAATGTAACGAGGGCTTCCCTGGTGGCACAGTGGTTAAGAATCCGCCTGCCAATGCAAGGCACACGGGTTCAAGCCCTGGTCCGGGAAGATCCCACATGCCACGGAGCAACTAAGCCCATGTGCCACAACTACTGAGCCTGCACTCTAGAGCCCACGAGCCACAGCTACTGAAGCCCGTGCACCTAGAGCCCGTGCTCCGCAACAAGAGAAGCCACCGCAATGAGAAGCCCGCGCACTGCAACGAAGAGTAGCTCCCGCTCGCCGCAACTAGAGAAAAGCCTGCTTGCAGCAACGAAGACCCAACGCAGCCAAAAAAAAACAAAACCAAAAAACAACAACTGGTAACAACCTGTGGGTTATATACAAATTTGATCGAAGATGATAATCAATATTAAGTTTCACAGGATCACATAGCTTTGCATGTTGGCAGCTGGTGAACTGTGAAAGCTAATAGAGCCAAAGGGCAAAAGTACAGGTTAATTTTCAAAATATGCATTTTTAAAATTAATTAATTAATTAATTAATTGGTTGATTTTTGGTTGTGTTGGCTCTTCGTTGCTGCACGCGGGCTTTCTCTAGTTGCGGCAGTGGGTGCTACTCTTCGTTGCGGTGCACGGGCTTCTGACTGCAGTGGCTTCTCTTTGTTGTGGAACACAGGCTCTAGGCAAGTGGGCTTCAGCAGTTGTGACTCGTGGGCTCTAGAGAGCAGGCTCAGAAGTTGTGGCGCACGGGCTTAGTTGCTCCGCGGCATGTGGGATCTTCCCGGGCCAGGCTTGAACCCGTGTCCCCTGCATTGGCAGGTGGATTCTTATCCACTGCGCCACCAGCAAAGCCCGAGTATAGTAACATTTTGAGAGAAGCTTTGCAGTGAGGGTTGGATTTGTTGGCCTAATTGGGGTTTGCTCCAAGGGAATGCCTACAGGGGATCCTAGATAGTGAAACTATCGTACTATCTCTTAAAAAAAAAAAAGTCTCCTAGAAATTGTCTATCTGTAAAGAGAAAGGGGAGCGTGACTTTTAAAAAAAATCTGCTACATTTTCTACATGTATGACAACTGGTAAACAAAACTTGGATCTTAAGAAAATAAACAATTCACTTTGTTAACTACAATTTACCAAAAACTACAAAGACAAATGATAAGTGCATTTCAAGAGATAAATGACAAACCCTAGGTCTTCCTGCCATTAGGTTCCCTCCCTGCTACTGATCCTCTGCAGTGTCACTAGCACTACTCTTTCCCTGACCATGTCACTCTTCTCATAAAATTTTTATCCAGATGGTGAGATGAATGTCAAATTCCTTAGCATATTTCTGTCTTTCCATATTAGGACCCTCACATCCTTTTCCATCTGTCTCCCATGAAAACATTCCACCGTATAGTCTGTTCCAGTCACATAAAAACCACTTGTATTTGTTCCACCTGAAATACCACTCCAAATTTCCCTTTTTTTTTTTTTTGGCCGCACCGCATAGCTTGCGGGATCTTGGTTCCCAAGGAGGGATTGAACCCGGGCCCTCGGTAGTGAAAGTTCTAACCACTGGACCACCAGGTTAATTCCCAACTTCTAAGAAAAGGTAGGTCATGCTCTCCTACCCCCTTTCAAATACACATTTTCTATATGAGGTTTCCGCCCAATACTCCAAACCCATCCTGTCAGAAATAATCCCTATCCTCTGCCTTTATCTAAAACATTTAAAACTTATCAGAGTATAACTTATGGGAAAACTGTGTGGATATGTGTACTACCAACTCCACCAGATCCTAAAGGCTTTGAGAGCAGAAACTGCACCTTGATTCATCTTTACATTCCAAATACCTAAAACTTGGTGGGTAGTCAATGTTTCTTGGCTTGAATGAAAGGTGCTCCAAATGAAAATAGTGACTACCCAATTCAGGAGAATCACACAACTTCAAAATATGCAAATTTAACTCATCACAACCCCTCCCCTCATCCATATCCATACACAAACACTTCTCTAAGTATTGAATAAATGACATCCTCACCAATCCTGCTACCCAAGCTTGAAACTTGGGCATTACCCTTGACTCCTCTACGGCAATATCCTGACACTAATTAATCACCAAGTTCTGCTGGCCACCCATGTTCTCTCAAACCTTTTCACTTCTTTCCATGTACTAATCCAGGCCACCCTCATCAGAGCTGGAATTCTGAAACAGTCATCTCACTGGTCTCCCTGCCTATTTTCCCCTGTTTCTTTCCAAACCATTCCTCGCTTTAGTCAGTCATCTAAGGTACAATTCTGTCCATCCATGTAAAAGAGCTAAAAAAATCTAAACTCCAATAAGCAGTAACTCCAATAAGTCCTGCAAGATTGGCCCCTTGCTCACCTCTACAATTATATTTCTTGCTATACCCCAGCCAGATGAAATTTACAGATTCCATGACAGACCATCTCTTGTTTTCAACCTGGGCTCACTCTTAGAAACCCTATATCCTTCAAATCCCAAGATCAGACACCAATTTCCTCAAAAAAAGCCACCAGAGCAACAGTAGCTACAGGTTAAGTACCCGTTTCTCCCACTGTACACTGTGCAAATACAACACTGTACACTGTACATATACAACACTGGTCACATCAGACTTGAACGTCGTTCTTTCCCCTTATCTACAAACCCCAGGAAAGAAGGGCCCATGTCTTTCTGGATCACCAGAGTATTCCCTGTTTTGAGATGAAATGCCAGGCATACAGAAAACGTTGGTCCAATACAGGATGTTGGTCCAATACAGGACAACCGGCAGCTTGTCAACTCTTTTAAACTAGTATTTTTCAAATTGTGAGTCACAAGCCATAGTAGGTCATGAAATCAAATATAGTGAGTCACAACCACCACTTTTTAAAAAATGAAATGCCATAGAAAATATCAGAGTATATTATAAGTAGTAAGGCTAGGTAGGATAAATATTGTTTGCTCACTTGCTGAGACAGGGTCTCTGGTTCTCCATGTAAAATACAGTTCTTACTTGGGTGTGGTCAAAAAATATTGAAAAGCTCTGCATTGCCCCTTCTACTTTTCTTCCTCCTTCTTTAAGAAAGTCTTCTTTTAAGACCCAGATAATGCACTTCCCTGGTGGCACAGTGGTTAAGAATCCGCCTGCCAATGCAGGGGACACGGGTTCAAGCCCTGGTCCCGGAAGATCCCACATGCTGTGGAGCAACTAAGCCTGGGCTGAGCCTGCACTCTAGAGCCCGCAACCCACAACTACTGAGCCCACATGCCACAACTACTGAAGCCCGCGCACCTAGAGCCCGAGCTCTGCAACAAGAGAAGCCACTGCAATGAAAAGCCTGCACACCACAACGAAGAGTAGCCCGCACTCGCCACAACTAGAGAAAGCCCGCGCACAGCAACGAAGACCCAACACAGCCAAAAATAAAATGATTAAAAAAAAAAGACCCAGATAAACAAATAAAAAATAATGCTCAACCACATGATTCTTTAGAAAAAAGCCATTCTTATCTTGAGCATTTCCAATAAGAACAATCTACTTTCTTATCTCTCATTATGCCTTAAATATTTATGTTCATTTCAATTACATATACAAGACTCCCCTATGTGACAATATATATACTTTTATTTTAACCTCTGCTGCCATATTCTTATACTCTCAAAAAACTTAATCTTTGAGTAGATGATGGATATGCTGACTCTGCACCTTAAAAGTAAGGTCTGTAAGCCTTACTTTTAAGACCACTCTCAACTTCACACACTTGGTTTTCTCTTTACCCAATCTATCTGTATACCCATTAAAAAATCTAGCACTGCTTTTTTGGGATATATTTAGCAGTAAAGTTAAAAACAGTTAACACTTAATGAAAACATACTATACTGCAGCAAGCACTATCCTAAATATTTGACAAAGACAATTCTCATTTACTATTCCTTACCACAATCCTACAAGGTGGGTACTACAGGTGAGGAAGCTGAGACAGAGAGATTAAGTAACTGGCCCAAGGTTCACAGGTAATAAAGGCAGGTCTGGAATTGTAACTCTACTAGTCTGACTCCAAAACAAATTCTCTCACCACTCACTTTTTTCCAGTAGTTTAAATTTTATACTCTCTCTCAACTAAATTACTCCTAATTGCCTTTTGGGGCATTTATTTTAAAAGATCTACATCTAGGGACTTCCCTGGCGGTCCAGTGGTTGAGGCTTCGCCTTCCAATGCAGTGGGTGCGGTTTTGATCCCTGGTCAGGGAGTTAGGATCCCACATGCCTAACTGGCCAAAGAGCCAAAACATAAAACAGAAGCAATGCTGTAACAAATTCAATAAAGACTTTAAAAATGGTCCATGGGCTTCCCTGGTGGTGCAGTGGATAAGAATCTGCCTGCCAATGCAGGGGACAAGGGTTCGATTCCTGGTCCGGGAAGATCCCACATGCCACAGAGCAACTAAGCCTGTGCGCCACAACTACTGAAGTCTGTGCGCCTAGAGCCCGTGCTCTGTGACAAGAGAAGCCACCGCAACGAGAAGCCCACGCACCGCCATGAAGAGCAGCCCCCACTCGCCGCAACTAGAGAAAGCCTGCGCGCAACAACAGAGATACAACGCAGCCAAAAATAAATAAATAAAATTAAAAAATAAAAATGGTCCACATCAAAATAATCTTAAAAAAAAGATCTACATCTAAAAACAAATGATATCCAAATTGTTCAGAAGAGGCTTAAAACCTCAATGTTTATTCTCTTAAACATTTTTTGAGACCTGAGCAATAAAATATTTTACCATTAAAATTTCAGAAGAAAATTACCATCCATTTCATGAAAAAAAATCATCTGCAAAAGCCAATGTTTTAAATATTTTACACGTGGCATAATTTAAGTTTCAACTTGCCCATTAATTTCTCTAATGCTTGCCACACTAAAAAAAATTCAACTTCAGAAATTCTCTAAAGAGGAACCCTAAAATTTCAGAAACACACAAAACAAGTTGTCTTATTTTTCCATTAATTGTTGGGTGTAAGAATTGGCAGAATAACTCTTGAATTGTTTTTGTAAATATACCAGGAAGAAGCACTTTACACTCCCACTTGTATCTGCAACATTCTTCCTACTCTTTTTTTCTTTCCTATTTACCACTTAATGTCCTTACAAACACCACTAGGCACTAATTTTCAACTTCTTGTTTTAATCCCCCCCCCCCACTTTATAGAATAGACTAAGGAAAAGGGAGAAAGCAAAGTAAAACAGAGAAAACAATGCCAAAAGGCAACCAAGGCAGAAACCTTTTCCTCCCTCCCCATCATCCAATCACTGGACATGCGAATACATTTCTTACCTCTGTAACAGAATATGAACTCCAGCTGAAAAAGGGAACCCTTGTTGTAACACATACAAGATTTACAACGTAACAAGTCACCTTAACTCACTATCAACCACAGATAGCTTTCTTGAAGCCCTATAAATGAACTTACAAAGCCTTGAGAGTAAGCAATTGACAGAGTTCAAGACACTTAGTAAAATGTTTTGCAATTTAACAGAGAGGTCGGCAATACCTCGCTGGACCAAAGAGCGGTAACTCAAAAACTTCAGAAGCAGAACTCTCAAGTAAACGCTGATGCCCGAAAAATAAAATTAAAACACAGTATCACAGGTTTAAGAGCTAACAAAGAAATGATCTCCAATAAAAATATTCTAGTTAGATGACAAACCACTGAGACACAATGGTGTTCTGAGAAAGTAAAACTGACATTTAAAAAATCCTTGCCAATGGAATATCACTCAGCCATAAAAATAAATGAAATTGAGTTATTTGTAGTGAAGTGGATGGACCTAGAGTCTGTCATACAGAGTGAAGTAAGTCAGAAAGAGAAAAAATACTGTATGCTAACACATATACATGGCATCTAAAAAAAAAAAGGTTCTGACGAACCTAGGAGCAGGACAGGAATAAAAACGCAGATGTAGAGAATGGACTTGAGGACACAGGGAGGGGGAAGGGTAAGTTGGGAAGAAGTGAGAGAGTAGCACTGACATATACACACTACCAAGTGTAAAACAGATAGCTAGTGGGAAGCAGCTGCATTGCACAGGGAGATCAGCTCAGTGCTCTGTGACCACCTAGAGGGGTGGGATAGGGAGGGTGGGAGGGAGAGGCAAGAGGGAGGAAATATGGGGATATATGTATACATATAGCTGATTCACTCTGTTATACAGCAGACACTAACACAACATTGTAAAGCAATTATACTCCAATAAAGACGTTAAAAAAAAATTCTTGTCACAAAAAATCTATCGTGTACACTAATCTAATGGTCAAAATGCAGATATATCTGCCCTGTGCCTTCAAAATGAAAATGGGCATAAAATCCAAGCCAATTTTGACACATGGGTACACAGCAGGGCCACAAAATCATACCAAGACCAGAAGAATCTTTTACCCTACTAAATATGCCAGATCCTAATGCTGTCACACCTCTTTCCAGAGTCTGTTCTTTCAGCCCATACAACAGCATCAAGTGTTTACAAAGCAGTGACAGAACATGTTCTGTAAGCAATGAAGGCAACATATCACCCTCATCATTCCATCACTCAGGTTATTATCAGAAACAGGTTCAAGAAATATTTGAAGGACAATGTATTAACTATTCTGGTCAATAATTTTACCAAAAAATTTTTGCAAATGGCTTTTATGATGGGGTGGTAGTGGAGGTGGTAGGACAGAAAGTCATTTCTCAAATAGTTTTGATCTAACCATGCCAAGTTAAATAATATTTTCAATAGATCAAGTGCAAAGATTGAAACAGGAACATAAAAAAGCAAAAGTGGTAAGTCTTTCTCCCCATTCTAACATGTAAAACTTAAATGTAATTCAAATTATTTTAATCAACCTAGAAATTTTTTAGAAGAATCTTTGAAAATTAAAATAAGTCATTTTTATTCTGCATCGTGGATAACCTTAGAAAATCAAATTTTGGGATTTAAGCACTAATTTGTTTTGTGACACTTTAGTTTAGCATGTCAACCCAACTGGGTTCCAATTTTCTTTCCTATAAAACTGGCACATGCAAACACTCTTGGCAGGTACACTTACACTACTAAAACTGCAAGCCTCAATCATTTAAAAAAAGTTTCTGGAATCTAGAATTTTGGGATAATTTTGAACAGTTCTAAATAAAATTAATCATCAAATACGAAGGAATAATTTACATTCACATTTATAAAATACACAGCAACTCAGAAGTAAAAATGTAGAAATTACAAGTTTAAAATGTAATGTTTTAAAAAGTGAAGTGTCTCTGTTAAAAGTTGACTGCAAACTTATACTACACAGTGCTGGATGCAAATAAAAATCAAAATGTAATGGTGTCCAACTTGAAGTTCACAGGGGGACAGTATATTCTTAATACTCATTTCTCCCCTTCCCCCATCAAAAAATCCAAACTGGTTAGGATTAAAAATTGGATACCAAAGAATTCCTGGAGTAGAATCTTAAGGTGGGGGGGGGGTGCACAAAAATCAACCTACACTACAAAATTTAGAGAAAGATAAACTCTTAGGACTAAGACTGAATTAATCTCAGTGCTGAGGGTTTTTTATTATAAAAACCCACTTGATACATTTAGCACTCTTACAATTATTCAAAGATGTTTCAAGTAGCAAAACAGTTTCTGTGCATTAGTCAGGTGCGACACTATCAAAATGAGTTAAAGTTACCAAATACACAGATCAAATATGGAGACTGTAGCAGTGCACCTGAACTGAGATATCTGAACAAGAGAGGACAGCCTCCCTTCCAGACCTTGCGTTACTCTAAGACTAAACTGCTCAAATCAGGAGTCATCAAAACAGTACAAGTAAAAAGTTTTCTCTACAATATTCCCAGTCACTGGCTAACTCAAATGTAAAATCCATTACCATATTACACGAGAACTAAAGAGCAAAAACCACCACAATACACAAAAACTAAAGAAACAAAACAAAAATCTACAGGTGAAAAATGTGTCTAAAGGTGATCTAAAAGTCCTACCGAGTGACATTTTAGTAAGTACAAAGGAATACAATACTCCATATGTGTATGAATTCTGAGGAAAAAACTCAGGTTTAAAAAAAAAAATCCCTGAAGACTACAGAAACTTCAAGGAATGAGGACAGATCAAAGTTCATGTACTGCCAACGTTACAAGCCTGAAGCAGAGGAACTCCGCAAAAATCCTCAATCTTTGCAGGTTACCTTAAACTCACGATACGTCTTTCTTATAAAAGCAAAGAATCCAAAGCATTTGCCATATCCTTACGTTTTTCACCCACAGAAACGAAGCCTACTTAGAACCATTCTTCTTTAGAAGTTCTCTACAAACTCCAAGGGTACATTTAACTCCATTATGCACTCTCACTGGCAGATGGGGGAATGACGTTGAGCCTGTTTTCTCAGGGAGTTAAAGAGATGCTCCGTAGTAAGGGGGAACATCTTGTAGACTGTCAGATGGCCAGCCATTCTTCGTCTTCATTACCCTGGCACCTCAAACAACTAAGACAGCAAAAGAGAAGGTCGGTGGCCATCAGGATAGCATCAAACTAACTGTAAGAAGGGAATGATGGAAAGAAGTCTCCCTGAATTTCTCTTAATAAAAAGGCTAGTCCACAAATGAGTGAAGTAAAAAATTTGAACAGCTTTTTTAAACTGAAATCTGGATCTCCACATATGTTTAAAGTGTAAAAAAGACAAAACACACAAATACAAAACCTACTGCACATTTAAAATTCTTGTATTATCAGTTCATGTTTGCAGTTCATGATTGGGACTCTTTCAACTTTTAATCTTGATTTCCAAGTACATAACTCCATAAAATCATTTAGGCCCCCCATCCAGCCCTCCCCAAAGAGAAAGTAACTGCAAACTGCAAAGAAAATGCTTCTGCTCTCTCCCAACCTAAAAACCCCAGAGTTTCAGACGTTTTGGTCTGGCACCAAAGAAATGAAATGAAAAATGAACAGCGCTCCATATTGACTTTTAAAGCAAATGGGGGGGGGGGGGCAAAGCAAATGGGGGGGGCAAAAAAGCTGGGAATGGTAGGTAAAATAATTCATACCAAATTTCGGGTTTGACGTTCAACTTCACGTCAAACCTGAAATCCTGGATCACACACACACAAATAAATAAAACCAAGATTTTTTTTACACCCTCATCCTCAACAGAAAATCTTATGTAAAGAGAAATTCTTCAAGAGTAGAAAGCAGAGGAAACGGGACAAGTGCGATCAGGAAGAAAGGATTCACGATTCCTCACTTATCAACAACAGAAAAAGTAAAATTGCAAAAAAGGCCCTTACACTCAAATGCACTGGCATTTCCAAAATTAAACTGCATGGGAACAACAATAAAGGCCATTTCTGCAGCACCACTCAAGAGCTCTAATTCCAGAACACATAGCGATATGACATAGTATTGCAATAAATGTATTAGGAAGCAAAGAAAATGGTTGGGCTACTGGACGCCTTCGACCAGCTCATTCAAACACCTTTAAAATCAATCAAGAGGCAGAGAACTAGGAAGAGAGAGAAAGAAAATATGGACGAATAAGGCTGCGAGGAGAAAAGATTAAGGAGGAGGTGGAAGGCCAGGGTTCCCAAGACTAACCTGTGCCATCGCTGGCGGACGCCGAGAGGGCCGGAGATGAGAGTTTAGGCCGCTTGGCTGAAGGCGGCCCCGGTTCCACCACATTCTCGGCCATTTTTAATTCTTTCGGAGATACGGGCGAGGAAAAGGAGAATCCCCGGGAAATCTCTTCTTCAGGCCTGGGTCCCCGCCCGGATCCCTGGGGTGGGCTTGGGGGGCTCCGCCGGCCCCCGAAGGGGGTGGGGGAAGTTCCTTTTTCTCTTCGCTGGATCGCGGTGGCTGAAGAGGGATGCGGGCTCGATAGAAAAGGTAGGGGCAAGTGCGAGGGGCCGGGCCTGAGCCCAGGCCCGGAGGAGGGCACAGGCACACAAATGCGCCGAGCGCGTCCGCTGCGGCGAATCCCCGAGAACTCGCGGCTCTAGAGGCGCAGTCCCCGGCCCGCCACGGCCGGCCCCTGCCCAGCCGAGGTCTCTCGGAGCTCCGCCGCCGCCATCAGCTTCTTCCTCCTCGGCGCTGTCCTCCTCCTTCTCATCGCCACAAGGAGGCGGGGGCGAAAAGGGGGGAGAGGAGGAGGCGACGAGAGACACTCACCTCCTCCCGGTGCCCCCTCCCGGACCTGAGCCCCCACCCTCCGAACCCTCCTCTTGCCGCCGCGCTCCGCGCCGCCGCCGCACCGGCCCCTAATGGCCGCAGAGAGCTCGCCCGAGCCGAGAGCCAGGCTGGCGCCGCCGCCTCACATCGCGCGGCGGGCGGCGGAGGCGCGGCGAGGACGCCGGGCGCGGAGCTCGCCGGCGCAGAGGGCCGAGGGGGCCGGGCCGAGCAGCGCCGCCAGCCCGCGCCGACGCCGAGGCCACCGAGGAGGCCCCGCTCTGGCGGGCGGCGCAGGCGGCTTCCTCTCGAGCCGCGCTCTCCTCCTTCGCCCTCCCTCCCGCGGAAAATAAATAAATACGGCCGCCGCTACGGCCCCCACCCCCGGCGGCCAGATGCCGGGAGCGCCCGCCCCCCGGGGCTCCGCTCGGGGCCGCCCTCGGCGGCGGGCGAAGGCGCCGCGGGGCGCGGGGTTATGTAATGGTCCCCCCTAGGCGTCGACGCCGGCCCGGCTCCCGGGCCGCGATGGGGGTGTGTGCAGGCGGGAGGGGGCTGGGGGTCGCCTCAACCCGTGCGCCCCGGGCCCCCTGCCACTGTCTCGGCCCCTGCCGCCTCTCTCCGGCCCGACTTCCCTCCGAACTCTCGCTCCCGCAGTTCGCACTCAGCCCGACGCCCCGCTTGCCCACTCTCGCCCGCTCCCTCTCGCCCTCTCTCCCCCCGAGCCTAGCACACAAACAAGATGGCGGCTGTTGTTTCTTCCCTCTGCCGAATCCTCCTTACAGGCTAGCGGTAGCAGCGGCGGCCGGAAATGAGCCAAGGGTGGGGGGGTGAAAAAAAGGGGAGGGGTTGGGCCTCCGGAGGGAGGTGGCAGTGGGCGGGGCCTGGGCCCGAGCTGCTCACATAATGGGGGAAGAGGACCTGGGGGCGGGGCCGGCTCCAATCACGGGATCCGCCCAAGGCCCCAACGCGGTTGGCGCTTCCGCAAACTCCCCCGGCGTCACCCGGTGGCTCCCTTTAAAGGGGAGGATTTGAAGGGGGGGTCAGGGGCGGGCTCGGGATCTATTTTCAGTCGGTGGATAGTTACGGGGGACTGTGTCTGGGTTGGGTCTCTGCGTAGGAGATCGGTGGGAACTGGGGGGTGACGGGGTTGGCAGCTACTCGGGGAGGGCGCCAAGTCGCCGCACAGGTGGCCGAGTGGGAACGCCATGGGGATGGCCCTGCGCCCCGGGTCCTTGGGCGGCCGGACTTCCGAAGCCCGTTGAATTTACCAGGCAGGGGGAACCCCGCCGCCCGGTATTCCAGGCCAGAGACAGTGCGTTCCTCTCCATCGCTTTCCCAAAGGGAAGGGCTCACATCCAAAAATCACACCAATTACGAGTTGTTTCCTTTTTCTCTTAATTTTACAGTTTTTTGAAAATGAACATATATTATTTTGCTAACCAGGAAACAAAAATCACAGCAGTGGGAAGATGTTTTAATACCAGATCTAAATTCATTTCTTACCCACCGTGTATCCACATTACCCCTACCAGTTAGCACTGTCACCAAAAGAGCCTTGAATTATTTTTCTGAACCACGTCCAGGACCTGATGACATTTTAGGGTGTTTCTTTTAACCCACTCTCAAACCAGCTTAAAAAAAGACCATGTTTAAGCAGTGCCTTAAAGATAACGTAATTAGGGGAAAAAAGCAAAAACATACTGTGCTAAAGGTAATGTAAGGATGGAAAAAAGCAAAAATGTAACAATGAAGGAAAATGCTTGAATATAAATAAAATGTGGTGTGTGTGATAACTGTTTTGCAGAGGAGGGCCTTGCCAGCATTCTTTCACATTCCTACAGGTTACAGGATTCCTCTGTGTTTGGCCTTGGGTAAATTGGTGGCAAGATCTCCCCAAGGAAACCCCCAAACCAGTATCTATGGAGATAGTTAAAAGCTTTTAAACATATTTCAAATCTCATGCTCCTTAGGTGATGTATGCTTATTGTCCAGTGTACTTTGGTTTTTGTTGATGCTGTTTATTGCCTTTTAAGTGAATGAGTAGGAGAATAAATAAAAACCTAGGAGTGAAAATCTTAATGAAGCAACTCAGGTTGCCAGCAAGGATGAATTCTGTCCTGCGATTTCAGGCCTAATTTACCCCAAACTGCAGTGGAAAACCAGGCAAATTGAAAAGGACAGTACCGACTTACCTCAAAGTTGTTACAGGATGGATTCACCATGTTGGGCTAAGGTCAGAACTGGCCTTCAGGAATGATTCAATTATCTTTAATAGTTCATACCCACATTCACAGTAAAGAGGACAGAGGAAAGAAATGTGGACAACACCTGGAAATTTTGCCTGTAATTTCCTCGTGGGAGGTGGCTCATCCGATTTTTTGAAGAGTTCCTGACCTTTGGGAAAAGATTTGCCTAGTTTTGCAGAGGATGCAGCTTGAGGCTAAACAGCATTCAAACAGCCCTGGCGCATCTAGCCCCAAATACTGTGGGACTAGGTACAGGAAACTTATCAAGGAAGAGCTGAGGAACATCTCATGAGAAAATTCTGCAGAGAGGAGTCAGGGGCCATGGACCTGCCCCGAAGGGAAGGCTCTGCCTGCTGTGAATGGGGAATTCTGAAGCGTGGCACTCCTGCCTGGGATTGGCTCCTCTGGGTCTTTACCCTGAGTCTGACACTGAAGTCAGTCCTGTTGGGAGTAGCTGGAGGAATGTTATCAACACAAAAGGCAATCAAGGTGAAACTGCAGATGTTTTCAAAAACACAGAATTGAATCTTCAGCTTGGATTATATCTAGCTTAATCAAATGAAAATTTAACCAATTGTGGAGTGCTACGTGTAGGTGAAGAGAGCGTTCCTGAAGAAGAAATTGCCTGTCGGTGGCTGGGTGGTGGGAAAGAGTGGGGAAGGGAGACACACCAGACAGTAGATTCTGGCAGGTAAGAAGTCAGCCAGGACTGGGTTTAAATTCTGGCTCTGTCACTTGGCAGCTGTGTGACTTGGCTCCTCATTGGGAAAATGGATTTCTTGATTAGACCTACTTTACTGCTGTGAAGACTAAACAGGATAATTCATGAATAATGCTTAACACAGTGCCTGGCATACAGTAAGTACACAATACACCTTAGTTGTTTCTGGTCATTCCTTCTAACAGGGAAAATGTCTTACCTAACTCAGAGAGTTGCTAGGAGAATGAAAATGAGATCACTGCATGTAAAGTGATTAGTGCCCAGAGCCTGGCGATTGCTCCTGGGCTACCACACTGGCCTCTCCATAGTCAGAAGGAAATGTCTCACAGGGTCGTCCAACTCCTTTAAGACATTCTCTGTTCACCTCGAAACATCTGATCACTAATCCAGCTTCCCAGGTGCCCTGATTGCCAAAAGGAGACCCCTAGATAGTGGCACAAGAATAGGAGAAGAATGTTGTTACCCCAGGGTGAATCCTTCAGTTGCGTCTGGTCGAGATGCTACCCATATGACCCACTGGCACGATAGCCTTAGTTCATCTCTGCCCTCTTTCCCCAGGATCTATACCTTTTGTTTTGTGTTTCTTATTCCTATGTCCCTCTATTTGTCCCCACTGTCCCTCTATTTGTCCAGCTGGATATCTGGGGACCATCCATGAATCCACATAGTCCTCCCGATTCCTTCTTCCTCATACCCAGTCAAGTCCTGTGGATTCTACTTCCTGAATTATCTTCCAAATCAAGGATGTTGAACCACCCGCAAATATTGCCTATTCACAAAAATTAAAAAAAAAAAAACATACTCTTGCTCTTCCCTGGTGGCACAGTGGTTAAGAATCTGCCTGCCAATGCAGGGGACACAGGTTCGAGCCCTGGTCCAGGAAGATCCCACATGCCACGGAGCAACTAAGCCCGTGCGCCACAACTACTGAGCCTGCACTCTAGAGCCCGTGAGCCACAACTACTGAGCCCACGTGCTGCAACTACTGAAGCCCGTGCTCCTAGAGCCCGTGCTCTGCGACAAGAGAAGCCACTGCAATGAGAAGCACGCACACCACGATGAAGAGTAGCCCCCGCTCGCCACAACTAGAGAAAGCCCGCGTGCAGCAACGAAGACCCAATGCAGCCAAAAATAAATAAATAAAATAAATAAATAAATGAATCTTTAAAACACAACAAAACAAAAAAAAACCTCTTATAGGTGTGGCCTCAGCAAAGTTTTTCCAAAGCACTGTCATCAAGAGAAAAGCGGTTCACGAACTTGGGTTGCTCCTGCAGATGTGAACGCGGACGGGATTGTGAAAGTGGCTGCACATCCTTCACAAGGAATTATTCATTTATATATTAGATACTCATGTAAAGTGTTGTCGACATTTGCAAGAACACTTTTTTTGTCGTTTGTGGCCACGCTGCACGGCATGCGGGATCTTACCCTGACCAGGGATTGAACCCCGTACCCCTACAGTGGGAGCACAGAGTCTTAACCACTGGACCGCCAGGGAAGTCTCCACATTTTTTTTATATCACACATTTAATAAGATCTGTTCTTAAAAAAATTTTTTTAATAGCCGATATTGGCAAGGATGTGGAGAATTGGTGCTTTCATACACTGTTAGTGGGCATAGAGTATGGTACAAACATTTAGGTTCATACTGAATGTTTACAGACTTTGGAAAATCCCAGTGTCTCTAGGATGTATTCTACAAGTACACAGAGATGAGAATGTCCCCACAGCCTTGTGACAGCCCCTACCCCACCCAAAAAAGGGGAGACAAACCAACAGCCCATCTCTACATGAATGGTTAAAAAAAAAAACAAAAAAAAACTATGGATATGATACCGCTTATATAAAGTACTGGGAGGAGTCAAATTCATAGAGACAGACAGTAGAATGGTGGTTGCCAGGGGCTGGGAGGGATGGAGAGTTAGTGTTTAAAAGGTATAGAGTTTCAGTTTGGGAAAATGAAAAACTTCTGGAGATGGATGGTGGTGTTGGTTGCACAATGGTGTGAATGTACTTAATGCCACTAACTGTACACATAAAATTTACAATAGTAAATGTAAATGTTATTATGTAAATGTTTTTATGTTATGTGTATTTTACCAACGTTTATTTAAAATTTTTTAAATGGTTAAAATGATAAATTTTGTTTCATATATACATTTTGTTTTAAATATAGATGTGTATATATATATTTTATCACAGTAAAAAACAAAGAGCCTTACAATGATGGGGTATTATGCAGTCATTTAAAAACTAGTAGGTAGGGCTTCCCTGGTGGCGTAGTGGTTGAGAATCTGCCTGCCAATGCAGGGGACACGGGTTCGAGCCCTGGTCTGGGAAGATCCCACATGCTGCAGAGCAACTAGGCCCGTGAGCCACAACTGCTGAGCCTGCGCGTGTGGAGCCTGTTCTCCGCAACAAGAGAGGCCGCGACAGTGAGAGGCCCGCACACCGCGATGAAGAGTGGCCCCCACTTGCCGCAACTAGAGAAAGCCCTCGCACAGAAACGAAGACCCGACACAGCCATAAATAAATAAATAAACAAAACAAAAAAAACAAAAAAAAACCTAGTAGGTAGATATGCAGTACCATAGAAAGATATCCATATATTGCTAAGGACAAAGAGAAAATTATAGGACAGCAAGTAAAGAATGGCTCTATTTTTACAAATGTAATTAATAATAGTAATGGGTTAGAAACAGAGTGAATATGCACCCAACTGTTACCAGTGTCGGGGTGAGAGCAGTGGTCTGGGGAGATTTCATTCTACATTATGAATTTTGTGGTGTGTGAAATCAGAACCAAAAAGTGTTTTTTCAAAAACCTTCAATAGTTCCTCTTTGCCGTTAGCGTAAAGTTTCATGTTCAAGAAGTGGCCCTTGCCTACCTGTCTCATTCCTCTCAACTTCCTTCCTTGCAGCCAAGTGGAATTATTTCTATTCTGTTGTGCCATGCTTTCTCTGTCCCTGGGACAGTCACACGTACATTCTTTCTGTCTGAAACACTCACCGCCCTCATCCCTTTTCCCCACTTAATTCCCAATCACCCTTCAGGTCTCAGCTCACACATCCCTTTTCCTGGAAAGTCCTCCCCAGTCCCCCCGAGTCCAGGTTACCGAGTCCTCCCACGCCCTCCCACGGCGAGCATCCTACGCTTCTAAACTGCCCCCCGTTTCACGCTGTTACAGTCCTTGTTGGCCTTTCCCTGTGGCAGCAGGAAGGGTGACCATGTCGTCCATCTCTCTCTCCCCAGCTCCTAATTTAGGACCTGATGCATAGTTAGAACTCAACACAAATTTCTTGAACAAACTAATGGATACCATTGACTTGTGAATCTGGTCTGGGTGGGTGGGTCTCCCTGCCCATCCTCATCTGTTCTTCTGCAGCGACAAGGATTTTCTGGCCCTGAAAAAGAGATGGTCTTTTTTCTCTGTCCATCAGGGTGCCAGCCAATCTTCCGCTCTCCTGAAGTCTTGAATGTCTTGACCTGGATTGTTTATAATTACAACAGAAGGAGAATGTTTGTATTCATTAATGATCTGGGAAACTGGGTCTCTAAAGCAAATAAAATGTCCCTCATGAGACCCCAAACTGAGGCAAAGGGAAGGCTTGAGCTCAGGTCTTCCAGCATGACATACAGGCCTCTTAGCACTGAACACTTAGGGTGGGAAGCAGCTTCCTCATATCTCTGGCACCTCATACAGGAACTGCCACAGAATTCATAGCCAATGAGTGTTTGTTGAATGAATGAATGAATGAATAAAGGAAGAAGAAAGTTCTATACATAAACACACACTCATAGTATCTCTTCTATAAAATCAGAACACAGAGTGCCAAAGCCACAAAAGCAGGCACAGAACTTGTAATTGTCCATGTCATTAGGCACAGTGTCCCACCATTAAGACTGAAGTGGGCTAGCATAGGCTAAGGTAACTGAGGAACTTGCGTTCCTTATACCCTGAAGCAACCTTTACTGAGCATCTTCTCTGTGCCCAGCACTTTGCTGGATATTGTGGATTCCAACATGGGAAAAACACTATTCCTCTCCTCTGGGCACACTATCTGGTTGGAAAGAAACTCATAGAGGTAAAGTTCCTGGACAGAGTGATAGAGGCTCTCTCAAGGCAAACAAGGATGGTTAATTCATGAGCGAAAGCACTTGTCACATTGGTGCCTCGACACTGCTCACCAAAGCTGGAGCTTATGCTAATGAGAACAGCCAGGAAGGAGAGGATACCAAAAAAGTGGGCTTGGCCAGGCCACAAAGGACCCTGTGTGCCATGCTGGGAAGTTTGGGCTGAGACCTAAGTCCTGCTTTTTTGTTTGGGTTTTGTGGTCATTTGATCTATAAATTAGCACATCTGTACAGTAAGTCAGTGGAATATTAAAATGTTAGTAGTATTGCAAATAAAAATTTGATTGACTGCAAAATAAGAAAAACGATGACCTAAAATTTGGTACTTTGTATTCTAAAAGGGAGCTCCAAAGGATGGCAAAAGAGACAGATATACAAATAAGATGTTTTCAATGCCTTGTACTCCTAAGTTGAGTGTAACTATCACCAAAACGTGTGGGCTTATCAGACTGTGACGCTACCTAAAGGATCTCAAAATAGCTCTGCTCTGCTGTCTGCGGCAGACAAGGTTCTGCTCTATTCGGCAGTAGCTCATTCTTTACTATTGTTGCTATGTGACAAACTATTGGCTCTCAGTGTTAATCCAAGCCTGCTAGAGAAGGAGGGCGGGCAGAGGGCTCTGAGAGAAGCATCTTTCCCAGAATCTAATGTAACAAACGTGTCCTGAGCATTTTCAAGATTCCCGCACGGTCCCTGGCCCTGAAGATACAGATATCCAGTTCAGTTCAGTGACCATTTATTGAATAACTCCTATATGGGAGGCACTGTGCTGGGCTCCAGGGATAGAAAGATAAATAAAATTCACATGGTTTTGCCCTCAGTTGCTCACTACCTAATGGGAGAGAGAGTTTTCTAAACAGGAAACTACAATCTAACATACAAGATGCAATGAAAGAGGGTTGGATGCTGTACAGACACTCAGAGGGGGTGCTTCAGGTGAGGTCAGCTTTGGACATGGTGATGTGCTTGTGGGAACCCATATGGAGATCTCCCATGGACAGCTGGATGTACAGGTCTTTAGGGAAATCAAACTCGGTCCTTGCCCTGGAGGGTCTTGCTATGGAGTGAAAGAAACAGAAATGTGAATATAATAGATCAGTTACAATACTCTGTAGTGAAGGCTAACACAGGGGTTCACAAAGTTGATGGTATGACTACCTTGTCCTGGAAGTTGTGATGTCCCTCTAGGAGACAGCCTAGGAGGAGCTGAGTCTTGAATGATTCAGAGTGGTTATCCTTGTTAAAAAAAAAAAAAAAAAAAGGAGAGGCCTATGTGAAATAATTGAGCAACTCCTCTTTGGCTCTGTAGTCTAGGCACAGGTAAGAGGAGAGTGCCCAGAGCTGGCACAGCAAACATAAAGCTTAGAAGCTGGACAATGGCCACTGGTAAAGTGGCTTACTGGGGAACTGAATGTATCACCTGGTGACATAAGATGTTTTGGGGTGTTGAGGTCATTAGAGGCAGACAAGGCAGCAAACCCAGTGTCCCCCACTCTGCCAACCTACAGACATCTCATTCTGTAGGACTTCAGGTACATCTCCATGAGACTCAGGTGAAATACCTGCCTTGTTCTCCTACCTGCAGCCTCATTGCAGGTTTATTCTTTGCACTACTTCTTTGGCTCATCTTGGCATAAATCAAAGTCAGAGCAATTTCAAGTCAAGTCCAAATCAATATTCTCACTCATCCTTGAACATTAATTAAATTCTGTGCTTTGACCCAACTCAACTTTCTGGGTAAGGGAAACAGACTCTATAAAGGCCTGATGAAGTCACTGTTGCCGTAGCTAGAAGTGTGTAGAGCAACTAATAGGAGATTCGTGAAGCCATGTATTAATTTATCAAAATTGTTTGAATTGGCACCTCATGTGGCAAACAAAGGGTTAACTTATCCACAGGGCTCTTGTCAAAAGATAAAGGAAAAAAAAGTAGAAAAAAATTGGGCAAATAACCCTCCCCAAACAATAAACAGTTGTGGCTGACAAACCTTAAGGTGACTCCCAATAATTCCCACCTCCTGGTGTCCGTGCCTCTGTGTAATTCCCTCCCCTGAAGTGTGGGCAGAAGCTGTGGCTCACTTCTAACCAGTAGAATACGGCAAAGGTAATGGGATGACACTCCCAGATCATGCTGTGTTAACGTATGACTGTATCAAGAGCAGCCACGTTGAGGAAGCCCACCTGGCAAGGGACTCTGGGTGGTCTCAAGGAACTGCAGGAGGCCATCAGCCAACACAAAGCCGGGGCCCTCAGTCATACAGCTACAAGGAAATGAATTCTGCAACCATCTGAATGAGCTTGGAAATAGATTGTTCCTCATTCGAGCCTCCCAATGAAAATGTAGTCCAGTCGACACTTTGTTCAGCCCTGGGAGACCATGAAGTAAGGACCCAGCTAAGCTATGCCTGGACTCCTGACCCACATAAACTGTGAGATAATAAATATATGTATTGTTTTAAGCCACTAAATTTGTGTAACTTGTAATGTAGCAGTAGACAGCTAAAACAATACAGGAAAGGAAATACCAACAGGACTTTTTTTTTTTTTTTTTTAAACTTATCTGGCTCTCTGTCTCTCTTTTTTTTTTTTTAATTATTTATTTATTTATTTATGGCTGTGTTGGGTCTTCGTTTCTGTGCGAGGGCTTTCTCCAGTTGCGGCAAGCGGGGGCCACTCTTCATCGCGGTGCGCAGGCCTCTCACTATCGAGTCCTCTCTTGTTGCGAAGCACAGGCTCCAGATGCGCAGGCTCAGCAATTGTGGATCACGGGCCCAGTTGCTCCGCGGCATGTGGGATCTTCCCAGACCAGGGCTCGAACCCGTGTCCCCTGCATTGGCAGGCAGATTCTCAACCACTGCGCCACCAGGGAAGCCCAGGACTTTTTTTTTAATGCAAATGTATGTATGTATGTATGTATGTATGTATGTATGTATGTATGTATGTATGTATGTATTTATTTAAGCCTTGCTGGGTGGCTTGTGGGCTTTTAGTTCCTGAATCCTCGGCAGTGAAAGCAAGGATCCTCACCACTGGGTCACCAGGGAACTCCCCGTGCAAATGTATTTTTAAGTAGGTAATATATTCACATGGTTTAGCACTGTAAAAGACATCTTTTTCGTCCTACTCTTGTCCCCCAGTGACCCAGTGCCCCACCCCAGTGACAATCTTCGTTACCAGTTTCTTCCATATGCTCCCAGAGCTAATCAGGGCACATATGAGGAAACAAATGTGTATTTCTTTGCCTTTTTAAAACTATTTTCTTTTAGTTAAGTGGTATTATACATATGCTATTCTGAACCTTTATTTTTATTTTTATATTGTGAAATACATCATACCCACAGAGGAGTGTATGAAACATATACATACTTTTTAAAGACAAAGCCAACACTTGTAAAACCGTCATCCAGGTAATGAAATAAAATAAAGCCAGTATCTTAGCAGCCCTGCCCCTGGCTGGGTGGCCTCTCCTATCACAAACCCCTTGCTTCTCTGAGGACGTAACCACTACACTGACTTCAGTCATTATCATTCCCTAGTCTTTTTATTTTATTTTATAAATTTTATTTATTTATGTATTTATTTTTGACTGCGTTGGGTCTTCGTCGCTGCGTGCGGGCTTTTTCTAGCTGCGGCGAGCGGGGGTTACTCTTCATTGCAGTGCGCGGGTTTCTCATTGTGGTGGCTTCTCTTGTTGCGGAGCACGGGCTCTAGGCGTGTGGGCCTCAGTAGTGTGGCACGCGGGCTCAGTAGTTGTGGCTTGCAGGCTCTAGAGCGCAGGCTCAGTAATTGTGGTGCATGGGCTTAGCTGCTCTGCGGCATGTGGGATCTTCCTGGACCAGGGCTCAAACCCATGTCCCCTGCATTGGCAGGCGGATTCTTAACCACTGCGCCACCAGGGAAGCCCCCCTAGTCTTCTTTTTAAAAATTTATTTATTTTTGGCTGCATTGGGTCTTCGTTGTTGCTCGTGGGCTTTCTCTAGTTCCAGCGAGCGGGGACTACTCTTCCTTGCGGTGTACAGGCTTCTCATTGCGGTGGCTTCTCTTGCTGTGGAGCACGGGCTCTAGGCGCGCGGGCTTCAGCAGTTGTGGCACGCAGGCTCAGTAGTTGTGGCTCGTGGGCTCTAGAGCACAGGCTCGGTAGTTGTGGTGCATGGGCTTATTTGCTCCGTGGCACGTGGGATCCTCCCAGACTGGGGAACAAACCCGTGTCCCCTGCATTGGCAGGTGGATTCTTAACCACTGCACCACCAGGGAAGTCCCCCTCCTAGTCTTTTTAATATAGTTTTTCCTCCTATGTTTGTATCCTCAGACACTGTACAGTAGTTTAGCTCCACCCATTTTTGACCTTTATATAAGGAGAATCATGCTCTTCATTTATGACTTATTTAGCTCGCATTTTTATGCACCCCGGCCATGAGGATGAATGAAGTTGTGAGTTGTTCATTCTATTGCTGTATGGTTTTCCGTTGTTATTAACAAACTATAATTTATTTTTCCATTCTACTATGGATGGACGTTTAAGATTTTACATTTTTGTTCCATTGGGAACAATTCTGCTCGGAAATTCATTTACATAACTCCTGGTACACATGGGCAAGGCTTTCTCAAGGAGTATAGATACCAGGAGTGGAATTTCTGGGATATAGGGCATTCATAGCTTCAGTTTTTCTGAGCAGTTTATCAGTTTATACTCCTGCCAGCAGTGTATGAGAGTTCCTATTGCTCCACGTCATTGAGGACATTTGGTATTGTCAGACTTCTTAATTTTAGCTACTCTGGTGGGAATGCAGTGCAGTCTTGGTGTGATTTTAATTTGTATTTCCCTTAATGCCCATTAGGAGTTCTTCTTTTATGAAGTGCCAGTTCAAGCTTTTGTTCAATTTTCCGTTGGTTTGTTTGTCTGATTGATGATTTGTAATTTCCCACTTTGTCGTTGTCCTTTAACTTTGCAAATGGATCTTAAGTATGTAAGATGTTCACCTTCAATTATGAAAAGAGAGGATAAAACTATGATGGCGTTCTTTTTGTTATTATCGGATTGGGCAAAGATCAAGGAGTTTGATAATATTGTGTTGGCTGGCATGTGAAGAATGTATAGTAGTACATTACAGATGGGTGTGTAAATTGGTGAACTTCTACGATATCAGCTTGGCACGTCTAACACACTATGAAATGCATGTATGGTTTGACTCAGCCATTTCATTTCTAGGAATTTATCCTGTGATATACAGACGTTCCCCAACTTACGATGGTTCAACCTTAGGATGGTGCGAAGGTGACACTCATTCAGTAGAAACCATACTTCAAATTTTGAATTTGTATCTTTTCCCGAGTTAGTGGTATTTGGGAGAATTGCTCTCTCAGGATGCTGGGCAGGGCAGCAGCTACGGCTCCCAGGCAGCCACGTGATCACGAGGGTAAACACGTGATACACCCACAACCATTCTGGACCCAGACAGCCACTCTGTTTTTCACTTTCAGTACAGTATCCACATAATGATATAAGATAGTCAACACTTTATTATCAAATAGGCTTTGTGTTAGATGATCTTGCCCAACTGTAGGCTAATGTAAGTATTCCGAGCACGTTTAAGGTAGGCTCAGCTAAGCTTGATGTGTTGTAGGTTTAGGTGTATTGAATGCATTTTTGAAAATAAATTTATTGGGCTTCCCTGGTGGCGCAGTGGTTGAGAATCTGCCTGCCAATGCAGGGGACATGGGTTCAAGCCCTGGTCTGGGAAGATCCCACATGCCGCGGAGCAACTAGGCCCGTGAGCCACAACTATTGAGCCTGCGCGTCTGGAGCCTGTGCTCCGCAACAAGAGAGGCCGCGATAGTGAGAGGCCCGCGCACTGCGATGAAGAGTGGTCCCCGCTTGCCGCAACTAGAGAAAGCCCTCGCACAGAAACGAAGACCCAACACAGCCATAAATAAATAAATAATAAATTTATTTATTATTATTATTGTTTATTTTTGGCTGTGTTGGGTCTTCGTTGCTGCGCGTGGGCTTTCTCTAGTTGCGACAAGCGGGGCCTACTCTTTGTTGCGGTGCATGGGCTTCTCATTGCCGTAGCTTCTCTTGTTGTGGAGCACGGGCTCTAGGCACACGGGCTTCAGTAGTTGTGGCGCATGGGCTTAGTTGCTGCATGGCATGTGGGATCTTCCTGGACCAAGGCTCGAACCCGTGGCCCCTGAATTGACAGGTGGATTCTTAACCACTGCACCACCAGGGAAGTCCCTTGAATGCATTTTTGACTTATAATATTTTCAACTTATGATGGGTTATAGGGACATAACCCCATCTTAAGGTCGAGGAAGGTCTGTATTTGCTTATGTGTGAAATGACACGTTCAAGGTTATTCAGGGTAACATTGTTATAATAGCAAAGATTGAAAACAACTTAAATATCTAGCGGCTAAGGACTGCTTCAATAATTTATGACGCATCTTTACAAAGGAACATGCAGATTTTTAAAAAATTTATACAAGCCAAAAAGGAATATCTTTCAAGATACATTGTTAAGAAAGAAAATAGCTAGGTGTAGAATACTGTGTATAATATGCTACAGCACCTACAGTATATATGCACATATGCTTGTATTTGCAAAGAATATCTTGAAAGGATCCTCAAGAAAATAGGTAAAGTGTATAATATGCTACAGCACCTACAGTATATATGCACATATGCTTGTATTTACAAAGAATATCTTGAAAGGTTCCTCAAGAAAATAGGTATAGTGGGTGATTGGGGAATTAGGGTGGAAAGAGACTTTTTTTACTCTATGTCCCTTTGCACCTTTTGGATTTTCTACTAGGTGCACATATCACCTAAAAGTAAGTTAAATAATTTTAAAGTGTATTGAGCTTCGATTATGGGCCAGTTCTGTGCTAAATCCTAGAGATATGGTGGTGAACAAAACAAAGACTGCTTTGCGGAGCTCCTCGTCTAGTGATGGGTGACTGTCACTGAAACCATCGTTGGGGTGATATGTGATGAGTGCTATAATAGGGGACATTGAGGCACTTAGGAGGAAAGTAACACAAAGCAGGGATGTCTAACAGAGCCTTGCAGGTGGGCAGGCAGCCTGATGTTTACGTGAGGAGCAGAAAGAAGAGGGAGCCCGCCTGTGGAGGTGGCTTACAGAGACCACAGGCCCCAGCAGAGGAAACAGCATTTATGGAGGGAGAGCAGAGCTCTGTCCATTTGAGGAACTGAAAGAAGTTCGGCTCAGCAGGAAGTTGACAAGAGCGGAGTTGGTTTTCAGAAAAAGCCACAGTAGAAGTATGGGGAAAGGATTGAAAGGGGACAAGAGTGGAGTCCAGAAGACTGGTTAGGAAGCTTCTGCCGTCACCAGGTGATAGAGGACAGGTGGCTGGATCAAGATGGTGGCCGTGGGGATAGAAAGGATGGGACAGATTCCAGAGACATTGAGAGTATAGAATTTACAGACCTGGTGGTTGGATGACAGGGTGAAGGAGAGAGAGGAGCAGTATAACAATAAAGGTTAATATTTGGTAAGGATTTACCACGCGGTAGTACCTGCCCAGCACTTGACATGACTCCATCATTCAGCCGTCTCAGTGATCTGGAGAGGTTAGGTCTGCCACGATGAGAGTGTACAGATTTAAAGGAGCTTAAGGAACTTGCTTGAAGTCACATAGGTACTATGTAGCAGAATCAGCATTTGAAGCCATATATCTGGCTGCCAAGTTCATGCTCTTGACCCATCTCTTAAGGGTGGCTCCCAGGTGTCAAGTTTGGGCAAATGAGTGGTTGATGACGCTATTTATTGAGAGAAGAAGGTTTGAGGAAGAAAATGGGCATCTGATTCTTCTAATTTAAGGTCCCTGCAAGACCCTACCTGAGTAGGTTAAGTACAATAGGCAGTTTTACATATAAAACTGGAGAAAGTTCTGGGCTGGAAATTTGGATATCATCAGGATACAAATAGTGCCTGAGGTCAAAGGAGTGGATGAAATTAGACTGAGACAAACTAAGTAAGAGCAAAGAGGAGCGAGTACAGTTTTTTTTTAGCAAGGAAGTCACATGATCAAATCCTGTTTATAGGAAGATAACTCTGGTAGCAATGTAGAAGATTGGCTGATTTGGAGACATATGTAGTAGAAGATCCAATACATGTGTTCATGTTATCATTTAATCATCTTCCAAGCATCACCACACACTTTGTGCCAGGGATCACCAAGCCCAGGGAACACAGAAACAAACCAGACCCTGTCCTTGACCTTGGGAGACTTTGGGGCCAGGAAGGAGTGAGATTAGTGAACCTCATGTTACAAGAGGAGTAGGTGGGTACAGGGTGCTGTGGGAGCACAGAGGAGGGAGAGGAGATCTAAATCCACCTTGGGCAGGAGGTTCCGTAATAGAAGACATGGCTAGGGGGTTCCCTGGTGGTCTAGTGGTTAGGATTCAGCACTTTCATGGCCTGGTTCAATCCCTGGTTGGGGAACTGTGATCTCGCAAGCTGTGCATCTTGGCGAAAAAAAAAAAAGAAGATGAAGAAGCAGAAGATGAAGCAGAAGACATGGCTAGAGGTTCATTACTTCTTGATGAACAAGTAAGAGACACCTAGATGAGTAACAGGCAGACCATTGCAGGCAGAGCCAGCAGGGTGGGTGAAGGTACCACTAACTTAAAATGCTTCATTCAGTAACTTCATGGGATTCAGTGAGACTGGGGCAATGGGTGCCTGTGTGGGGAAGGGAAGTAGATAAGGCTGGAGATCTGGATAAGCTCCTAAAAAGCTGGGGTGTGCTTAAAGAAGGAGATTGAATTTTATCCTGAAAATAGTGGTAAAACTTTGGAGGTAAGCAGGGAGGTTATGTGATCAGATTTGCCCTTTAGAAAGATCCCTGTGGCTGCAATGTGGGGAGTGGGCAGGAGGCCAGATGACCAGCAAGAAACATAGCTGGGAGGATGCTGCAGTGGGAGTGGGGAATGGTGGTAGTGATCCAGGTAGAAATGATAAGGACTTGAACTCAGGTGTATGTACTACTCAGCTCTCTCTAAGTTACGCTGCATAACAAACAACTTTAAAATCTCATGGCATATGGCAACATATACTTATTTTTCGCTCATGTAACATGAAGGTTGCAGGTTGGCTATCCCTCTGCTAGATGCAGCTGCACAAATCTTTTCTTTCTGGAACCCAGGATGAAGGAACAGCCACCTTCTGAGACATGTTGTTCTCATAGCAGAGGGTCGGAGCAAAAGCCCCCCGGTCAAGCCACACAATTGCATTTAAAGCTCTGCTCAGTTGTGACAAAGGTCACATACACTTACATCCCACTGGCCAAAGCATATCAAGTGGCAAAATCCAAAGTCAGTAGGCCGGGGAAATTTGTTATGCGTTGTAGGGAATGAATGATTGTGAACATACAAGACAGTTGATAGCAACCTGTCGTTGAGGACAGAAAGGAAAAATTGATTAGAATCTTATCATTTGGTGGGATTTGATTGGATGTGGGGGATGTGCCAAGGATTACCTCAGGTGGTTAAGTCAAAGGTGGTACCACTCAGTAAGAAAAGGGATACAGGAAGAGGAAGCTTGTAGTAGATGATGCTCAGCATCAAATCTGCCTTCTTGTGATAACGGTACCCTGGTTTTGCTTTAAGGGAACCATTCCTCCCCCACTTTCAACCATTATGCTTCAGGTGAAACTTCTTCTGGACCCTTACCAAGGGTGGAGCATGTGACCTAGTCTTAAGCCAATAAGAACATTCTGTACTCTTGAACACAATAATCGGTTCAAGATGGGGTTCATGACACAAATCTGGTCAATCAGAGCCAGTGAGGCTCAATTTTAGGTCTTTAATTTGCTGACTTGAATGAGAAAGGCCAGAGTTATGGCAGCACCACGGGAATGGAAAAGAGCCTAGGCATAGAGTCAGCACAGAGGAAGCAGGGCAGGGAGAAGATATGAGACTGGTTCCTGGTGATACCACCTGAACTTTGACCAAGCCATATGTGGAACAATCCCAGGGAAATATGAATTCTAAGCATCAGAAGCCCAGAGGGAAAAGCTAGAGAATGAGTGTTTCATGGAGTTAAGAATAATCTAAGCAAGAGATAATGTGGAATTGAAATAAGTCAGTGGCTTTGGAAATGGATAGAAAGACTGAGTGAGAAACATGTTTGAAGACCGTGGAATTTGTTGGCTCACAGCACATGGGGGTTAATGGAGAGAAAGGTGAAGTTGATGATGTACTAGTAGAGAGCGAGAGATATTTGGAGAGATGGTGAAAGCATTGAGATCAAGAGTACAGGGCTTCCCTGGTGGCGCAGTGCTTAAGAATCCATCTGCCAATGCAAGGAACACAGGTTCAAGCCCTGGTCCGGGAAGATCCCACCTGCCGCGGAGCAACTAAGCCCGTGCACCACAGTTACTGAGCCTGCGCTCTAGAGCCCGTGAGCCACAACTACTGAAGCCTGCGAGCCACAACTACTGAAGCCTGCGCGCCTAGAGTCCGTGCTCCGCAACAAGAGAAGCCATTGCAGTGAGAAGCCCGCGCACCGCAACGAAGAGTAGCCCCTGCTCGCTGCAACTAGAGAAAGCCGCGCACAGCAACAAAGAACAAAAGCAGCCAAAATAAATAAATAAATAAATAAAATAAATTTATTAAAAAAAAAAAAAGAGTACAGAAAGTGGGGCATCCTTGAGGGTCAAAGAATAGGTTCTGTTTTGGACATGTTCAATCTGAGGTGCCTATTGCGGACAGAAAGGCTGGTATGGAACATGATAAACAATGGGTCAAGAATGGAGATGTAGACTTGGAAAATGTCAGTATATAGTTAAGAGTAGAAGCTAAGGGGTAAATGAGCTTTCCCAGAGAAAGCTGATAAAATTGGAGTGGAAGAGAGTCATAGGCCTTGAAGAATCACATCCTTTAAGGAGCTGGCAATGATGGTGGAGAAGTGACAAGACTGAGAGGCATGACTTGGGAAAGGGAAGGGCAAAGTGCTGCAGGCACCAAGGACTCGGGGAGTCTCCGGAAGTAGGGGGTCTTTCCTAACACCCCCCTCTCCCATACAATCTATACCCAATCCATTGGCAAATGCGATCAATTCTATTTTAAAAATAAATCTCAAATCTCTCCCCTTATCTGTGTCCCCACTGCCAGCATGTGGTCTAAGCCACCATTCCACCTGCATAAGGAGACGTATTCACTGGTCTTCCTGCTGCTACTTTTGCCTCCTGTCAAAGTAGTTCTTCCACGCAGAAGCCAGAGTGATCTTTTCAACACGTTAATTGAATCAAGTCACTGCTCCAAGCCCTCCAGTGGCTTCTGCTGTGCTTAGAACAAAGCCCACAGATGATAGGGAACCAGTGGAGGGCTTTAAGTAGGGGAGTGACATAATCAAATTTTTGAGAATTTGGAAAGCATCTGAAAGTTACTGTAATAGCCTGGCGGAGTGGAGAAAGAAGAGAAGCAGAGAGTCCAATGAGGAAGCTGTTAAACGATGAAAGAAAACGTAGAGGGGATGGATTTGAGGACTATTTAGGCAGTTGAATCTGTAAGGTTGGTGGTTGAATGGCTGGCTCCTTGAGGGCTTGAGGTTTCCAGTTAGGGGACAATAGTGCTATTAGCCAGGAATAGGAGACAGTGGTGCATCTAGGCAGCTGTAAGCTGCAGGGGCAAACTGGTCTGGCTTAAAATTCAGGGTCACCCATCTCCCTGGGCCTTCAACAATGCTGAGAATATTACCAAGCATCTCTGGTCAGCTCTCTCTCCAGGTCTCCACAAGACTATTGCTAATCTTTTTTTTTTTTTTCTGCTAAATTATGTACTCCTTTGCCTTCCTCTTTTACTCTCATTAGATGGCCTTGCTTCCTACCGCACAGAGCAAAGATAAAGCATCAGAACACAACTCACCCACATCCTTAGGCCTGGTGTCTACCCCATCTCTGGTTTCAATACTATGGCAGAGGGCTTCCCTGGTGGCGCAGTGATTAAGAATCCGCCTGCCAATGCAGGGGACATGGGTTGAAGCCCTGGTCCGGGAAGATCCCATATGTTGCAGAGCAGCTAAGCCTGTGCGCCACGGCTACTGAGCCTGCGTTCTAGAGCCCGCGTGCCACAGCTACTGAGCCCACGAGCCACAACTACTGAAGCCCGCGTGCCTAGAGCTCATGCTCCACAACAAGAGAAGCCACCGCAATGAGAAGCCCATGCACCACAACGAAGAGTAGTCCCTGCTCACTGCAACTAAAGAAAGCCCACGCGCAGCAACGAAGACCCAACACAGCCAAAAATAAAAATAAATAAATAAATTTATTAAAAAAAAATACTATGGCAGAATGAACAAAACCTTCCCTAGATTAGAAGAGAAATTTGGGAAATCAGAGATCTAGTCCAGAATGATGCTATCCTTCCCTGGTAGCTCAGATGGAGGCATTATCATATATTATTTTTATGAAAAAAATCCCCAGGAGGAAAGCAAATGCATTTGGGGGACAAAAAGGCCAAGGAATTTTGATCATTTCTCAGGGAAAAGGGCAAAATCATATCAATCAGAGGAAATTGTGTTTTTCACTGGACTAGACAGTGTGGAGTTGGAAGAAATGAATTCTGTGGTGAGAAGGTGAGTTTGCCATTTGGTAACTGAGGAGCGAAACAGCTACAGCTATGGCTGATACAGAGATTCAGCTGAATGCCTAAGATTTTACATCCCTGTTAAGAGTCCAGAGCACTCCCCCACTACCCTTAATCCCCTTGGAAAGTAGTAGACACCCAAGCAGAAGAAGGTTCCACTGACATCCAACTGGAATGTGACACCAGAAGAGGTACTCTCATGCCTGGAGGGATGGGGAGTCCCAAGAGGCAGGAATGGGGCTCAAAGTGAGGAAGGGCTTAGGGAAGAGGCTGGCCAAAGAGCCAGAGGAGAGCATGAGGGAGGATCCACTTGACAGAAAGGGAGCCCTTCACTCCTCCCCAATCTCATTTTCTGGGCCCTCCTCCTCTGCCTTTAAAATGCTGAGTGGAGGGAATTCCCTGATGGTTCAGTAGGTAAGACTCCGCTCTCCCAATGCAGGGGGCCTGGGTTCGATCCCTGGTTGGGGAACTAAGATCCTGCAAGCCACGTGGTGCGGCCAAAATAAATTAAAAAAAAAAAAAATGCTGAGCTCCCCAAGACTTAGACCTTGGCCACCTAATACCACTCTCCATCCCTGGGCAGCCTTTCAGTGCCATCTCTACATATGTCCAGTACATGTTTGTTGAATGAATCGTGCATAAATGAAGGTGAAGATTTCTGGAGCAAGATGATGTTATGGGGTCAATTGTGTTCCCCACAAATTTGTAAAGTCCCAATGCCCAGTATCTCAGAATGTAGCTTATTTAGAGGTAAGCTCTTTAAAGAGATGATTAAGTTAAAATGAGGCCGTTAGGGTAGGGCCCTAATCCAATATGACTAGCCTTCTAATAAGGAGAGGCAGAGACACCAGCGATTGGAGCACACAGAGAAAAGGCCATGTGAGGACACAGGGAGAAGGGACTGTGATATTGTGATATAAGAAATATATATTTGGTCTTTGTCTCCAGTTCATGGTACAGAATTCCTAAAACCCTGAGTGATGGGGGGAGAGGAGTGTCTTTTGTTATTCATAATAAGCTCCTTTCAATCATACCTGAGTTTATGCTAATGATGTACTCTTGGTGGGCCCCCTGGGTAGCTTCAGGAGCTACCAGAAGCCCACCAAGCTTGGGCAACCCCTTACCAGAGGAGCCAGCCATGGGATTAGAGAGTTGGAACTTTCAACTCCATCTTCACCCACCCACTTCTGGGGAGAAGGGAGGGGCTGGAGATTAATCACCAAAAACCAATGATTTGATCATGATTTGGCTGCGTTGGGTCTTTGTTGCCGTGTGTGGGCTTTCTCTAGTTGTGGCGAGCGGGGGTTACTCTTCGTTGGGGTGCGTGGGCTTCTCATTGCGGTGGCTTCTCTTGTTGCAGAGCACGGGCTCTAGGCACGCAAGCTTCAGTAGTTGCAGCGCATGGGCTCAGTAGTTGTGGTGCACGGGCATAGTTACTCCGCAACATGTGGGATCTTCCCGGACCAGGGCTCGAACCCATGTCCCCTGCACTGGCAGGCGGATTCTTAACCACTGTGCCACCAGGGAAGCCTGAAACATTTGTTTCTTGAAGTTTCTGTAGGTTAGGAATCCAGGAGCAAATTAGCTGGGTGGTTCTCTCTCAGAGGCTGCAATTAAGGTATCAGCTGGGGCTGCAGTCATCCCAAGACTCTACGAGGGTGGGGGAGGGGGGAGAGGGATTTGCATCTGAGCTCACTCATGTGGCTATCGGCAGGCCTCAAAAGTTTCATTTCCAAAAAAAAAAAAAAGAATTAAAAAAAAAAGATCCATTTCCAAATTCCCTCAAATTAAGCTCTGCATGAGACAGCCTCACAACATGGCAGCTGGATTTCCCCAGAGTGAGCCATCCAGAGAAAGAGAAAGAAAGCCCCCAAGACAGAACCACCGTCTTTTCATGAACTAATCTTGAAAGTAATATTCTACCACTTCTCCTGTATTACCTTCCCTAGAAGTGAATAAGTAAATCCAGCTCATGCTCAGGGAGAAGGTGTTACACAAAGATGTGAATACTGGGAGGCAGGGATAACAGGGAGTTATTATAGAGACTGCCCACCACGGGGGGGAATGTGCTCACCTCTTTACCTTTTCTTTCTGCCTGCTGGCTAGAAGACAGAGATGGTGGCTGGAACTCAAGCAGCCACCTTGTACTGTGAGGTGATCTTGGAAGTGGAAGGTGTAAATGGCACAGCAAAAGGATAGAAAAAGAAGCCAGGGTCCATGTCATTGTGGAGAACCATTCCCTCCATGTGCTGTGTGTCTCTCACTTTTTATTTATAAATTTATTTATTTATTTATTTTTGTCTGTGTTGGGTCTTCGTTTCTGTGTGAGGGCTTTCTCCAGTTCTGGCAAGCGGGGGCCACTCTTCATCGCAGTGCGCGGGCCTCTCACTGCCGCGGCCTCTCCCATTGCGGAGCACAGGCTCCAGACGCGCAGGCTCAGTAGTTGTGGCTCAGGGGCCCAGCCGCTCTGCGGCATGTGGGATCTTCCCAGACCAGGGCTCGAACCCATGTGCCCGGCATTGGCAGGCAGATTCTCAACCACTGTGCCACTAGGGAAGCCCTCAGTTTTTATTTAGAGAAAGAAATACTCTTATGTTGTTTAAGTCATTGTTATTTTGGATTTTCCAATTACTGCCAGCCAAACCTAATCCTAAACGATCCAGGTTCCTTTGGTGTGGCCCCGGAAACTACTCCAATTAGTAAAAGGGCTGGTTTTTTATTATTTTAATGCGTTAGATATGATCATTACAAGGACTTGCTCTTTTTCTTTTAATATAAATTTATTTATTTATTTATTTATCTTTTTATTTTTGGCTGCGTTGGGTCTTCGTTGCTGCGCATGGGCTTCCTCTAGTTGCGGCAGCTTCTCTTGTTGCGGAGCACGGGCTCTAGACGCGTAGGCTTCCTTAGTTGTGGCACATGGGCTCAGTAGTTGTGGCTCACAGGCTCTAGAGCACAGGCTCAGTAGTTGTGGTGCACAGGCTTAGTTGCTCCACGGCACGTGGGATCTTCCTGGACCAGGGCTCGAACCGGTGTCCCCTGCATTGACAGGCGGATTCTTAACCACCACGCCACCAGGGAAGTCCCCAAGGACTTGCTCTTGATGTATGTTCACTGAAATCACTTTCAGTCTCTTGCCCTCTCCTTTAAGTTCAGCCCCAAACTGTTCTGTGTTCCCTCACCTTTGACTCATCCTCTCTCTCCTTTCAGCTATTTTCCCATTAAGAGGCAGACACTTGGGGCTTCCCTGGCGGTCCAGTGGTTAAGACGCGCTTCCACTGCAGGGGGCGTGGGTTTGATCCCTGGTCAGGGAACTAAGATCCCACATGCCGCCAGGAGCGGCCAAAAAAAAAATTAAAAATAAAAATAAATAAAAACAAACAAACTAACAATAAAAACCTACAGCATAAAAAAAAAAGGCAGATACTTGAATATAGTTGTAGAATGTGGAGAAGAAATTGGCATAGAGAAGGAAATTAAGAATCCAGAAGGGAGTCAGGAATGCCTGGCAGAACAATGCCCTAGAGCAGGGGTCGGCAAACAACAGCTGCCAGTTTTTGTAAATACAGTTTTATTGGAACACAGCCCCACCCATTCGTTTACCTATTGTCTATGGCTGTTTTCTTGCTACAAGGGAAGAAAGGCCCACAAAGCCTAAAATATTTGCTATCTTGTCCTTGACAGAAAGTCTGCTGACTCCTGCCTTCCAGGAGGCAGGGGCGGGGCTTGGGAGCACAGAAGGAGTCAGAGATGCCGGTGAGGCTGGAGAGATAATAAATAGTTCAAGAGAGTGACTGTGGGCCCTAGCCCAGCAGGAAAAGCAGCATGATTAAGGTGAGGCGGAGAGAAAGGAGAAAGATTCAGAGTGGACAGATGGGGAGGCTGAATGCTTCTGACAGGCAGAGGGAGTGGGTGTGTGTAACATCCCCTGGAGGGGATGTTAACGACTAAGATTGCCCAGGTGCTGAGATCCTCATGACAACTGAGGGTTTCGTCCGGACCCCCTGGTCAACCACGAGCACAGATCTCTGGCCCCTTTGCCTTCCATTGCCTGCCCCTGCCCCGGGCCCAGATGCCGAGTTTTCGAAGAGTGAACAGTGACAGGAGACGGCTTGAAGAGACCAAGGAATAATGGCGAAGAGCTGGCAGGAGGAGCTTCAGAGTTAGAGCCCCGGGCGGAGGAGGTGAGGGAACCCGGAGGAACCTCTGCTCCTGCAGCTTTTGGGACACAGCCATCTTCTCTAGCCCCAGTGCGAGCAAGCTCCTGGAAGTGCGGGTCCAGGGTGAGGGCTTTGTTTGCCATGAAGGGGGAGCAAAAGGCAGAGGAGAAAAGGAAGGAGGAGGTGTGATGGGTGAGGGAGCTTGAAATAGCCTAGCGTTGAGCAAAGCAAAGAAAGCAAGGCAATGGGTTGGATTTCCACAAACTTAACTCCAAGATCAGTAATATGTAACTATCATATTTCAAGCATTAAAACAATCAGTGACTAGCTACTGAGAGTCCCTGTAAGAATTAGGAGGAGAAAACCTCAAAACAAACAAAACAAGGATTAATTTTTTCCTCTGGTAAAAGTCCAGAGGTAGTTTGGTCCATGGTTGGCAGTAGGGATTCCAGACGGTATCAGAGACCCAGGCTCCTTCTACCGCCTCTGCTCCGTCCATCTTCCTTTCCTAAGTTATCTCTGTTCCGAGATCTAGCAGCCATAACATTTCCATTCCAGTCAGGAGAAGGAGGAAATGGGAGAAGGAGGTCCCTATAAGGACCCTTCCCAGAAACCGCAGCTGCCTTTACATATCCCATTGGCCAGGACTTTTACACAACTACACCTTGCCACAAGGCAGCCTTGGAAATATGAATTTCATTCTGAGTAGACACATGCACACCTAAATTTTACAGACCAAGTAGAGAACATATACAGGGAAACAATTTTCTCTGCCACATTCCATCCTTATATCTATATATACAAAAGACGACCATACATCCCAGTTCGCATGGAAGAGTCACGGTTTACACTGTTATCCCACATAATTATTAACAGAATTCCTTTTCACTCAAAAGTGAAAAAAAAAAAAAAAAAAGGGGAAAAGCTTGGTGGTTCCTCAAAAAGTTAAACATAAAATTACCATATGATCCAGCAATTCTACTTCTAGGTATATACCCCAAAGAATTGAATGCAGGGACTTAAACAGATACCTGTACACCCATATCCATAGCAGCATTATCCATAATAGCCAAAAGGTAGAAACAACCAAGTGTCCATCAACAGCTAGATGGATAAACAAAATGTGAAATATACATACAATGGAATACTATTCAGCCATTAAAAGCCTGAAATACTGATACATGTTACAACATGGATGAACCTTGAAAACATTATGCTAAGTGAAAGAAGCCAGTCACAAAAGGACAAATACTATATGATTCCATTTATATGAGTTACCTAGAACAGGCAAATTCATAAAGACAGAAAGTAGTTATAAGGGCTGGGGAGTGGGAGAAATGGAAGTTATTATTTAATAGGTACAGGAGTTTCTATTTGGGATGATGAAAAAGTTCTAGAAATTGATAGAGTGATGGTAGCACAACAATGTGAATGTATTTAATGCCACTGAACACTTAAAAACTGTTAAAATGATACATTTTATTTATTTATTTATTTATTTTATTTTTAAAAATAAAGCCTAGGCATGCCATCTTACAGAGAAATCTAACACTTTTTAAATTTTATTTTATTTATTTTTGTTTTGTTTGTTTAATTTTATTTATTTATTTTTATTTATTTATTTTATTTTTGGCTGTGTTGGGTCTTCGTTTCTGTGCGAGGGCTTTCTCTAGTTGCGGCGAGCGGGGGCCACCCTTCATCGCGGTGCGCAGGCCTCTCACTATCGCGGCCTCTCTTGTTGCGGAGCACGGGCTCTAGACGCGCAGGCTCAGTAGTTGTGGCTCATGGGCCCAGTTGCTCCGCGGCATGTGGGATCCTCCCAGACCAGGGCTCGAACCCGTGTCCCCTGCATTGGCAGGCAGATTCTCAACCACTGCGCCACCAGGGAAGCCCCTACATTTTATGTTACATATATTTTACCACAATTTTTTTTCTTAATAGATTTATTTATTTATTTATTCTTGGCTGCATTTGGTCTTCGTTGCTGCGCACGGGCTTTCTCTGGTTGTGGTGAGCAGGGGCTACTCTTCATTGTGGTGCGTGGGCTTCTCATTGCGGTGGCTTCTGTTGTGAAGCTCTAGGCACGTGGGCTTCAGTAGTTGTGGCACGCGGGCTCAGTAGTTGTGGCGCACGGGTTTAGTGGCTCCACGGCACGTGGGACCTTCCCAGACCAGGGCTTGAACCCGTGTCTCCTGCATTGGCAGGCAGATTCTTAACCACTGCGCCACCAGGGAAGTCCCATTAAAAGTGAGAAAAAACCTTAAGGTATCTACCCAAGAGAAAAGAAAGCATATATGTCCATACAAATACTGACAGTTCAGAGCAGCTTTTTGTAATAGCCAAAAACTGGAAACAACCCAAATGTACATCAAGAGGTTAATGGATAAGCAAACTCTGGTATATGTATACAATGGAATCCTATTCAGTAAGAAAAAGGAATACACTCACGATACTTGCAATAACATAGATGAATCTCAAAATAATTGTTGAGTGAAAGAAGTCATATAAAATAAGTTATGCTGTATTTATATATACATTTATATAGAATTTACATACTTCCTAGAAAGTGCACACTACTGTATGGTGACAGAAGTAGATTGGTGGTGGCCTGTTGGGGGGTACAAGGAAGGATAGGAGAGGAGGATCACCAAGGAACACACGGAAGCTTTGGCAGAAGTGATGGATAAGTTCATTATCTTGATTGTGGTGACAGTTTCATGGGTATATACAGGTATATACTATGTCAAAACTTTTCAATTTATACACTTTAAATATGTGCAGTTTTTTATATGTCAATGATACCTAAATAATGTTATTAAAGTAAACATGCACACGTAATTTCATTAACATATGAATAAATAACATTAAAAATAATTTTTAAAAAAGTGTCCTAGTTTGGATGATAAATTAAATGGTCACCCTATATATATTCTTCTCTCCACTTATAAAACACATTCACCTGCTCCCCAATAGAGAAACCCCCCAAATCCCACTGTGTCCGGCTCAAAGTCTATAACCTAAGTCTATAACTACACACTGGGTCCAGATAGAGGTGCAACCTATAAACTAAAAGACAAACTGTCTTTAGATATGTACTAGTGGAGTAGGAACAAGATAATCACAATAAAAATGACTGTTCTGAAAATAAGAGAAATGGCCACTATCCCCCAAGGACACAGGAGAGGTTGGTGTTGGGGAGATGCCTATTGGGGCCACACAGTTTTCAGTGCCTGTTTCCTGCCGGTGCGGGTTTGGAGCCTGGGAATGGCTTCAGGGTTGAGTAGTCACAGATGTTTTCAGGCCAAACCGGTGGTTACTTGGGTAATACAGTAGCCCCCCCCTTATCCACGGTTTCGGTTTCACTTACACTTTCCCTGGTTTCTGTTAGCCAAGGTCAAATGCCATCCGAAAATATTAAATGGAAAATTCCAGAAACAAACAATTCATAAGTTTTAAATTGCACACCGTTCTGAGTAGTGTGATGAAACCTTGCCCAGTGTACCTTTGTCCCGCAGGGACATGAATCACCCATTTGTCCAGTGCATCCGCACTGCATATACTTCCTGCCCCTTAGACATTTAGTAGCCTTCTCAGTGATCAGATCGACTACTGTGGTGTCACAGAGCTTGTGTTCAGGTAACTCTTATTTCACTTAATAATGGCCCCAAAGAGCAAGAGTAGTGGTGCTGGAAAAAACAGTTTGTATAGTGTTCAATACTATCCATGGTTTCAGGCAACCACTGTGGGTCTTGGAACTATCCCCCATGGATAAGGGGGGACTACTGTTTAATTCTTTCACTTAGCAGCCTTCCAGACTATTTGCTTCATGTGCAAATGACCGCAGTCAAAGACCTCACCTAGATAAAATTTTTAGGCTGGGAGACTTTGGTCTACAAATGAGCCTCTGTGCTGAGCTTATTGGCAGCCGCTTTCAATGCTTCTAACACAGGATGGGAAGGCAAATTCCTTAATCCCATTTTTTGCCTTCAGGCTCCTGGCCTCTGGGGGAAAGTTAGCCTTATCTCTCACTATTGCTCCTAAGCCACTCCTCATAATTGCCTTGGTTTGAAATACCAAAGCAGAGGGCTTCTTTCAGCCCCGATTGTCTCCATGTTAGGGAGCCCTTGGACAATTTGGATTGGGGGCTGCCAGCAGAGTACATTCCTTGCTACCTCTGCTGAAAACTGGAGTGCTTCTGTTTGTGTGTGCCCTCCTCTCTGAGGACTCTTGAAATCAGAAAACAGCACCCAATGCACACGATGACTGAATACTCCCTACTAGTTCTCCAGTATTCCTGCCCCATTTGGAACTTGCCTTTCAAGGGCGGCCGGCACTTGTGACCCATTAGTGTGTTGTGAAGTCAAGTGGGTCACAGCCAACTTTTTTTTAATGAGGTAGAATAGAATAGAAAATATCAGATGCCTGCAGCCCAGGGCAGAATAGAAGCTCTACTCCACGAAATTCCCTGCTCAGCTGCTTCCAGCTCCCTGGGTCACCCTCCATTGCTGATGGGTGGCCTTCAGCCTCAGGCACCAAGTTTGTATCTGCAGACCAGGCAGAAGTCTGTCAAAAGATGGAGAAGTAGGCAAAGGGTACACCAACGGTCTTTTATTTTCTGTTCCTAGAAGCTGCCATCTAACACTTCTACTTGTATCCCATCATCAAGAGTTTAGACACACGGTCACATCTAGTGCAAGGAGGGTGAGAGATGTTATTTTCATTCTGGGTGACCGTGTGCCCATTTAGTGATATTACAATAGGAAAAAAGGAGAGAGGATGTTCATTATAAGGCAACTAATAGGATTCGTGTGTAGATTCAAGGCATCATGAGGGATAACCAATTCTTTCTTTTTTTTTTAACCAGTGATTTCTTTCAAAACTCTCAGAGCTATTCTCACATAGCTAGAAGAAGACACCTTGTTCTCGGTCTGCATTTGACCCATTTCCACCTCTTCAACCACTAGATATAGTGCTTAAACTTAGAAGTAGAGACAAGATTCCTAGGTTCAAATCCAGGCTACCCCACTTATGAGCTGTGCGACGTTCGTTGGCAAGTTATTTTAACTTAGTCTTAGTTTCCTTGGCTGTAAATGATGGATACCAATAGTATTATAGCAGAGTATTTTTACGAGGATGAAATATGAATTTGCATGTAAGGAAGCAGAGTGCCAGTCACATGATAAGCTCTTAATAAATGATAATTCTAATTTTTTTTTTTTTGGCTGTTTTGGGTCTTCGTTCCTGCACACAGGCTTTCTCTAGTGTGGCCAGCGGAGGCTACTCTTCGTTGCGGTGCGCGGGCTTCTCATTGCAGTGGCTTGTCTTGTTGCGGAGCTTGGGCTCTAGGCGCGTGGGCTTCAGTAGTTGTGGCTCACGGACTCTAGAGCACAGGCTCAGTAGTTGTGGCGCACGGGCTTAGTTGCTCCGCGGCATGGGGGATCTTCCCGGACCAGGGATCGAACCCGTGTCCCCGACATTGGCAAGCAGATTCTTAACCACTGCTCCACCAGGGAAGTCCCAATAAATGATAATTCTAATTTATTATTCAATAGCTCCTTGCTGCCTGAAGGCTTAAATACTCAGCACATGAGAGTCTTCTAGAATGTGTCTGTGGTGCCCCTAGTGGGTCCCATTCCCCATTGTATGGTCCGTCATTTATTTATTTTTTAATAACACTGTTTCCAATTAAAAAGTAATACAACCCAACAACCTCACCTCTAGGAATCTATCTTTTTTTTTTTTTTTTTTTGGCTGTGTTGGGTCTTCATTGCTGCGCGCGGGCTTTCTCTAGTTGCGGTGAGCGGGGGCTACTCTTTGTTGCAGTGCGCAGGCTTCTCATTGCGGTGGCTTCTCTTATTGTGGAGCACGGGCTCTAGGGTGCGCGGGTTTCAGTAGTTGTGGCTCGCGGGCTCTAGAGCGCAGTCTCAGTAGTTGTGGCGCACGGGCTTAGTTGCTCCGCGGCATGTGGGATCTTCCTGGACCAGGGCTCGAACCCGTGTCCCCTGCGTTGGCAGGCGGATTCGTAACCACTGCGCCACCAGGGAAGGCCTAGGAATCTATCTTAAAGAGAGACTCGCATGACTGCACAGAGATGTACCTGATGTGCCGCCATTGTTGTAATAGCAACAAACTGGGAAGCAACCATCAATAAGAGAATATTTTAAAGTTATGGTTGCAGCAACATGGATGGACCTAGAGACTATCATACTAAACAAAGTCAGAAAGAGAAAAACAAATACCATATGATATCACTTACATGTGGAATCTAAAATACGACACGAAGGCGCTTATCTATGAAACAGAAGCAGACTTACAGACATAGAGAACAGACTTGCAGTTGCCAAGGGGGTGGGCAGAGGGAAGGACTGGGAGTTTGGGATTAGCAGATACAAACTATTATATATAGGATGGACAAACATTTAGGTCCTACTGTATAGCACCAGGAACTATATTCAATATCCTGTGATAAACCATAATGGAAAAGAATATATATATGTATAACTGAGTCACTTTGCTGTACAGTAGAAATTAAACACAACATTGTAAATCAACTATACTTCAATAAAAATTTTAAAAAATTATGGAACAGCCAGAACTCTGGAATCCCATGAAGTCATTTAAAAGTCCTAGACTGGGGACTTCCCTGATGGTCCAGTGGTTAAGACTCCACGCTTCCACTGCAGGGGGCAGGGGTTCGATCCCTGGTAGGGGAACTAAGATCCTGCAAGCCAAAAAAAAAAAAAGTCCCAGACTGACTTCCTCTGACACCACTCTTCCTCTATCCCATCTCCAGCCTTCCTGAGGGGTCTCAAACTTTCCACTCTTGTTCCTATTGTGAGACTTCTACGTAAGCCTGTTCTTCAGCTTGGCAGGTTCTGTCCTTGACAGATTTCATTTGGATATGGCTTTCCCTTAACCACCTCTTTCAATGTGAAGGAGTCCCTCAGCCTATCTCTAGCACATCACCCTGTTTTATTTCTCAATATAGCACTTTCTCTTAATTAATTAATTAATTTACTGTTTGCCTCTCCCAACTGGAACATATATGCCAGGAAAGTAGTGCCCTAGTCTTGTTTACCATTCCGATGAAAACTGAGCCTGCTGCGTAGTGGGGATTCAATAAATATTTGTTGAATAAATAATATTAGCTATACTTATTAAGTGCTTTCTCTTTTCTGGTCATTGTCCTACATCCTTTAAGTATATTAATATATATAGAATCCTTACAACAATTCTATGAGGTATTTACAATTATTATCATATCATTTTACACATGAGGCATTTGCCTAAGGCCAAGCAGCTAATACGTTGCAGAGCTGAATTTCAACCCAGGGAGTGGGTCCCTATATTATGACCTTAACCCCTACATGACATTGCCTCTTAAATGTCAAGAACCAAAATATACATAATGTAGCTAAAGCAGGGCTCAGGGCAAAATTTATAACTGTAAATGCCTATATTTAAAAAGAAGAAAGATCTCAAATCAATTACTTAAACTTCCGCCTTAAGGAACTAGAAAAAAAAGAGCAAATAAAACTCAAAGCAAGGAGAAGGAAGGAAATAATAAAGACTAGAGCAGAAACAAATGAACTAAAGAGCAGAAAAACAATAGCGAACATCAACAGAACCCAAAGTTGGTTCTTTGAAAAGATCAACAAAAGTGATAAACTTTTAGTTAGACTGACCAAGAAAAAAGGAGAGACGATTAAAATTACTAAAATCAGAAATAAAAGAGAGGACACTAATACTAAACTTACAGAAATAGTAAAGATTATAAGAGGATACCATACGGGGAGCTGCTGATCAAAGGGTACAAGCCTTCAGTTATAAGATGAATAAGCCCTGGGGATCTAATGTACAGAATGGTAACTGTGCCTAATGATACTGTTCTGTGTATCTGAAGTTTGCTAAGAGAATAGATCTTAAGCATCCTCACCACACATACATACAAAAAAGGTAACTGAGGTAATGGATGTGTTAATTAACCTGACTGTGGTAATCATTTCGCAAAGTATACGTAGGTCAAATCATCATGTTGTATACTTTTTTTTTTCCCATTTTTTTTGCCACACCACAAGGCATGTGGGAGGTTAGTTCTCCAGCCAGGGATCGAACCCGTGCCCCCTGCGTTGGAAACGCGGAGTCTTAACCACTGGACCGCCAGGGAAGTCCCATGTTGTATATTTTTAATGTATACAATTTCATTTGTCAATTATACCTCCACAAAGCCAAAAAAAGGAAAAAAAAAAAAGAATACTATGAACAACTGTACTCCAACAAACTAGATAATTTAGATAAAATGGACAAATTCTAGAAAAGCACAAATATCAAAACTGACTCAAGAAGAAATTGAAAACATGAATAGGCCTATTACAAGACATCAAATTAATAATTAAAAACTTCCCACAAAAAAAGTCCAGTCCCAGATAGGTTCACTGGTGAATTCTATGAAACATTCAAAGAAGAATTAATACTAATTATGGTAGGTTGAATAATGTCTTCCCCAAAATACCCATGTCTGTTGCAATTTGAAGAATCTATGAATGTTAATTTATATGACAAAGGGATTTTACAGATGTGATTAAGTTAAGAATCTTGAGATGGGGAGATCATCCTGGATCATCTCAGTGGACCTGGTGTAGTGACAAAGGTCCTTCTAAGAGGGGTGATGGAAAAGTCAAGGTTAGAATGCCATGTGAAGAAGGAAGCAGAGGGAAGCAGAGTCTAAAAAAGAAGCTACTACCCAGCTGGCTGTGAGGATGGAGGAAATAGCCATGAGCAGCTTCTAGAAGCTGGAAGAGGCAAGGAGCAGATAGATTCTCTCCTGGAACTTCCAGAAGGAACCAGTCCTGTTACATCTTGATTTCTCACTTTAGAGTCATTTCTGGATGTTGAATCTGCAGAAGTGTAAGAGAATAAGTTTGTTATTTTAAGCCACTAAGTTTGTGGTAATTTGTTACAGCAGCAAAAGGAAACTAGTACACCAATCTTCCACAAACCCTTCCAAAAACAGAAGAGGAGGGAAAACTTCCCAATCATTGCATGAGGCCAGTATTACTCTGATACCAAAACCAGACAAAGACATCACAAGGAAAGAAAACAACAGACCAACATCCCTCAAATTTAGACACAAAAATCCTGAACAAAAGACTAGCAAAATGAATCCAACAATATATAAAAAGGAAAGAATGAATATATGTGTATCACTGAGTCACTTTGCTGTACAGCAGAAATTGATACAACATTGTAAATCAACTATACTTCAATAAAAAAAATAAAAATTAAAAACATATAAAAAGAATTATACCATGGTATATAATTATACCATTATACCATGATCAAGTGGGATTTATCCCAGGAATACAAAGTTGGTTTAATATCTTATGCAGAAAAAATTTAACATGTGAAGCTTGAGACTGCTATCCTTAGAAATGCCTGCTTGCAAGGTTGGCCCTCGGCTGGCATCTGGGAACGTGAATTTAAGGACTGGTAAGAGTAGCTCACTATGCCTACACTGTTTATACAAATCATGTGGTTTATGCTAAATACCTGCTTTCCTTCTGGGAGTCTGGAATTTTGATACATGCTAGACAAAGCATGCCTATATGACCAGCCTTTATTAAAAACCCTGGACACTGAATTTCAAATGAGCTTCCATGGTAGACAATATTTCACATGTTGTCAGGACTTGCTGGAGGGATTAGGCGTGTCCTATGTTGCCTCCACTGGGAGAGCACTCTGGAAGCTTGTGTTGGTTTCCTCTGGACTTTGCCCCTTGTGCTGTTTCTCTTTGCTGATTTTGCTCTGTATCCTTTCACTATATAATAAAACTTAGCTGTGAGTATGACTACATACTGAATCCTATGAGTCCTTCTTGTGACTCATTGATCCTGAAGGTGGTCTTGGGGGTTTGAAAATCAATTAATGTAATACATCACATCCATAGAATAAAGGACAAAAACCATATGATCATCTCAACAGATGCAGAAAAAAGCATCTGACAAAATCCAACACAGTTTCATAATAAAAATACTTAGCAAACTAAGAATAGAAGGGAGTTTCTGCAGCCTAATAAAGGGAATATATGAAAAACCCATAATTAAAATCAAACTTAATGGTGAAAGACTGAATGATATCCCCCTAAGATCAAGAACAAGACAAGGATGTCCACTGTCATCACTTCTATTTAACATTGTTTTGGAGGTTCTAACCAGGGTAATCAGGCAAGAAAAAGAAAGAAAAGTCCTCCAGGTGCTCGCTTCAGCAGCACATATACTAAAATTGGAACGATACAGAGAAGATTAGTATGGCCCCTGCACAAGGGGGACACACAAATTTGTGAAATGTTCCATATTTTTTTTTTTTGGCCATGCCCTCGGCAGTGTAAGCATGGAATCCTAACCACATGATCGCCAGGGAATTCCCAAAGCATTCCATATTTTTAATTATTAGAGAAATGCAAATCAAAACTACAATGAGGTACCACCTCATACTGGTCAGAATGGCCATCATTAAAAAAATCTACAAATAACAAATGCTGGAGAGGGTGTGGAGAAAAGGGAACCCTCCTACATTGTTAGTGGGAATGTAAATTGGTGCAGCCACTGTGGAAAACAGTATGGAGGTTCCTCAAAAAACTAAAAATTGAGTTTCCATATGATCCAGCAACCCCACTCCTGGGCATGTATCCGGAGAAAACTCTACTTCAAAAAGATACGTGCACCCCTATGTTCATAGCAGTACTATTCACAATAGCCAAGACATGGAAACAACCTAAATGTCCATTGACAGATGAATGGATAAAGAAGATATGGTACATATATACAAAGGAATACTACTCAACCATAAAAAAAATGAAATAATGCCATTTGCAGCAACACAGATGGACCTAGAGATTATGATACTAAGCAAAGTAAGTCAAAAAGGGAAAGACAAATACCATATAATATCACTTATACGTGGAATCTAAAATATGACACAAATGAACTTACCTATGAAACAGAAACAGATTCACAGACATTGAGAACAGACTTGTGGTTGCCAAATGGGGGGGTTGGGGGAGGGATGAATTGGGAATTTGGGATTAGCAGATGCAAACTATTATATATAGAATAGATAAACAACAAGGTGCTACTGTATAGCACAGGGAACTATATTCAATATCTTGTGATAAACCATAATGGAAAAGAATATGAAAAAGAATACATATATGTATAACTGAATCACTTTGCTGTACAGCAGAAATTAACACAACATTGTAAATCAACTATACGTCATAAAATAAATAAAAAGTCATCCAGATTAAAATGGAATAAGTAAAACAATCTCTATTTACAAATGACATGATCTCGTGTACAGAAAATTCTAAAGAACTCACTAAAAAACTATTAGAAATAATAAATGAGTTCAACAAGGTTGCAAGATACAAGATGAATATATGAAAATCAATTGTACTTCTATACACTAGCAATGAACATTCCAAAAATGAAATTAAGAAAACAATTCAAGTTAAAATAGCAACAAAAAGAATAAAATACTTAGCTGTAGCTTTAAAAAAAGATGTGTAAGTCTTGTACAATGGAAATAGCAAAACATTGTTGAAGGAATCAGATCAGATGTAAATAAATGTAAAGACATATTCACAGATCAGAAGACTTAACATTTTAAGATTGACTGATTAATTTACAGATTCAATACGATCTCCACCAAGATCCCAGCTGGCTTTTTAAAGAAAAATTGGTAAGCTGATTTAATATTTAAATGAAAATGCAAGGGACCCAGAATAGATAAAACAATATTGAAAAAGAAGAAAACAGTTGGAGGACTCAAACTCTCTGATTTTAAAACTTGAGAGGGTACTGGCATAAGCAAAGGCGTATAGATCATTGGGCAAGAATTGACAGTTCAGAAATAAACTGTACATTTATGGTTAATTGATTTTCAACAAGGGTGTCAAGACAATTCATGAGGGAAAGAATAATCTTTTTAAGAAATTCTGCTGCAATAACTGAAATGCACAAGCAGAATAATGAAGCTGGACCTCTACCTCACACCATACACAAAAATTAACTCAAAATGGATCATAAACCTAAATGTAAGAGCTAAAAACTATAAAATCCCTCAGAAGAAAACATAGGACTAAATCTCCATGACCTTGGGTTAGGAAACAGTTTCTTAGATATAACACCTAAAGCACAACACCCAAAAGAAAATAAATAAATTGGACCTCATCAAAAATTAAAAACCCTTGGGAGTTCCTTGGCAGTCCAGTGGTTAAGACTCTGTGCTTTCACTGCAGGGGGCATGGGTTCAATCCCTGGTTGGGGAACTAAGATCCTGCATGCTGAGTGGTGAGGCCAAAAATAAATAAATTAATTAATTAAATAAAATTAAAAGCCTTAAAATAACTATAAGTGGAATATAACCTTTAAAATTTTGAATCACTATGTTCTACATCTGAAACTTATATAATATTTTACATCAACTATACATCAAAAAAAGTAAAAACTTTTGTGTCTCAAAGGACACTACAAAGAAAGTGAAAAGATATTCCACAGAATGGAAGAAAATATTTGCAAATCATGTATCCAGAATATGTAAAGAACATTTACAACCCAATAATAAATGAACAGGTAACTCAACTTTAAAGCGAGCAAAGGATTTGGACAGATATTTCTTTAAAGAAGATGTACAAATCAACAATAAACACATGAAAACATTTTCAACAGCATTAGTCATCAGGGAAATGCAAATCAAAACCACAATAAGATACTACTTCATGCCCACTAGGTTGGCTATAATCAAAGATAGACACTAATAAGTGTTGGTGAGGATGTGGAGAATTTGGAATCCTCATACATTGACGGTAGGAGTGTAAAATAGTGCAGCTCTGTGGAAAACAGTTTAGCAGTTCCTCAAAAAGTTAAACATAGAGTTGCCATATGACCCAGCAATTCCACTCCTAGATATATATCCAAGAGAAATGAAAATGTCAATCAACAGAAAAACTTACACATGAATATTCACAGAAGCATTATTCATAATAACTAAAAGTGGAAACAACATGAAGTGGATGAATGGATAAAGAAAATGTGGTATACCCATACAGTGGAATATTATTTGGCTATTAAAAGCAGTGAGGTACTGATACATACTACAACATGGATGAAACTTTTTTTTTTAATTTATTTTTGACTGCGCTGGGTCTTTGTTGCTGTGCGCGGGCTTTCTCTAGTTGCGGTGAGCAGGGGCTACTCTCCGTTGCGGTGTGTGGGTCTGTCATTGCAGTGGCTTCTCTTGTTGCAGAGCAAGCGGCTCTAGGCACGCAAGCTTCAGTAGTTGCAGCACGTGGGCTCAGAAGTTGTGGCTCGTGGGCTTAGATGCTCCGCGGCATGTGGGATCTTCCCGGACCAGGGCTCGAACCCCCTGCTTGGCAGGCGGATTCTTAACCACTGCTCTACGAGGGAACCCCTGATGAAACTTCAAAGCATAAAACATCACCACTGTAGAGAATGGACTTAAGGACACGGGGAGGGGGAAGGGTAAGCTGGGACGAAGTGAGACAGTGGCATTGACATATATACACTACCAAATGTAAAACAGATAGCTAGTGGGAAGCAGTCACATAGCACAGGGAGATCAGCTCAGTGCTTTGTGACCACCTAGAGGGGTGGGATAGGGAGGGTGGGAGGGAGATGCAAGAGGGATGAGATATGGGGATATAAGTATACGTATAGCTGATTCACTTTGTTATACAGCAGAAACTAACACCAATGTAAAGCAATAGACTCCAAAATAGGTGTTAAAAAAAAAAACAAACACCACTACATTCACAAAAGGTCATATATTGTATGATCCTGTTTTGTTTTTTTTGTTTTTTTGGCTGTGCCAAATGGCTTGCGGGATCTTAGTTCCCCGACCAGGGATTGAACCCAGGCCCTCAGCAGTGAAAGTGTGGAGTCCTAACCACTGGACCGCCAGGGAATTCCCTGTATGATCCCGTTTTTATGAAATGTGCAGAAATAAGCAAATTGATAGAGACAGAAATCAGATTAGTGGTTTCCAGGGCCTGTGGAAGTTGGGGGGAAGTGGGAAGTGACTGCTAACGGGTACCGAGTTTCTCTTGGGGGTGGTAAAAATGTTCTAAAATTGACTGTAGTGGTGATGGTTGCACAAGTCCGTGGATATACTGAAAGCCATAGAATTGTACACTCTAAGTGGATGAATTGTACGGTATGTGAATTACATCTCAATATAGCTGTTAAAAAATGTCAAGGAGGCAGGCTTCCACAGTGGCACAGTGGTTAAGAATCCACCTGCCAATGCAGGACATGGAAGAGTTCCCAGTCCGGGAAGATCTCACACGCCTCGGAGCAACTAAGCTCGTGCACCACAACTACTAAGCCTGCGCTCTAGAGCCGGCAAGCCACAACTACTGAGCGCTCGTGCTGCAACTACTGAAGCCCATGCGCCTAGAGCCTGTGCTCCTCAACAAGAGAAGCCACCGCAATAAGCCACAACGAAGAGTAGCCCCCGCTCGCCGCAACTAGAGAAAGCCCGCGTGCAGCAATGAATACCCAACGCAACCATAAATAAATAAATTTAAAAAAAAAACAAAAAAAATGTCAAGGAGGCAATCGGGTGTGCCCCGGAGAAGAGAGGCTGGAGCGGGAGAAATAAGTTGGAAGTTATTGGGCCACAGACAGGGATGGGAGAACTCTTACTGGAAAGATGAGTAGAGAGGTAAGAGGATTCAGGATCAAGTCCTGGGACCTTTCATCACTGGAATGAGGAAAGGAGGGGGGTTCAGGAAAGGAGGCCAAATAGGAGCAGACAGTCGGGTAGGAGACACCCATGTGATGTGGACAAGCTGAGGAGGACTAGCTGAGGCCAAGAGAGGAGAGTCTTTTGAGAAGGGGGAGGGGCCAAGTGTGTCACAGGCAGCGGAGTGGGCAGGAAGGTGCAAGCAGGAAGCAGGGCCGATCCCCGGCTGTCCGCCCCCTTTGGCAAGAAGTCCACAGTGTGCCCCAGTGAAGCCTCCCTGAAGCAGCAGGGGGTGTAGTTAGGTGAAGGGGAAGGAAAAAGAGCAGAGTTTGGTGTTCAGCATGCCAAGGACAATCTCAGCCCTGCTGCTCACTGCCTAAGTGACCTTAGGAAAGACATGGGGTCTGCCTCCTCAGCTCCTGAATGGCCTTTCAGGGTTGATGAGGAGATTGAATACTGTACCCTGTGCAAACTGCCTGACACATAGTGGGCACTTTAGTTGTTAAAAGCTCTGGCTCCAAAGACAGGCAGCTAGCTGTGTGATCTAGGCCGGTTTCCTTAACTTCTCTGAACCTGTTTTCAGGAGGTTCGGGGGTATATTAGTCAAATCCACCTCACTGGCCTGTTCCAAGAGTTAGATGACAAAATGCAAGTAAAGCATTTGGCAGGGACCTGGGACACAGTAAGGGCTTCACGAAGAGCTGGATGTTCCTTTCTGCTTTCAGCCCTTGCCTTGATGCACGCCTGGGCTGGGTGACAATCGGGGGCCATGGGGAGCAGCTCCCACTAACCATCTTCCTGCAGGGCTGGGCCCCGGCCCCTAAACAGCCGCTCAGCTCAGCCAGCCCGGCACCAACGCGCCACCAAGAAGACTGAGACAGAGCAGAGCGCTGGGCCTTAGCTGGAGCGGGGTGAGTGTGTGCACGTGGCCGGGTGGGGGGCCTGTAGCCTCTCCCTGGCTGGTATTGGCTCGCAGATCGGCAACATGATCACCGCCTTGACCTCGGGAGGGAACAGCTGCTCTGAGGCCATCCCATGACTCGAGTACCTCACATAAGGCCCCCTTAACCTTGGGCAGCTGCCGCGTCCAGGCCAACAGCTGGGCCCCGCGGGCCGTAAATCACTGACGACACAAGCCGGCCAGCGCGGCTGGCGGCTGCTGCCGGGGGTGGGGGCGGGGCGGGGGCGCAGGCAGGGCCTCAGAAACACTCCCCCCGCCCCCCCCACCCCACCCATTCCATTCAAGCCAAGGGTGGCGGCTTTGTAGCCTTGCTGGGCAAACTTTCCTCAAATCCGCAGAGGTCTTTCGACACAACAGACGCTGCACTGCAGAAGCAATGTGGACGTCCAGGGGGAGGCTACGTGTATAAGCCGAGCCGGGAACTGGAAAGTCTGACATGAAAGTCACTCGATCACACGCCGTGGGGCTGGCGGGGACCGGCGAGCCCGCGTCTCCAGCCGGAGACCCCGCGCGCGCGTCTTGCCTCGGTCCTGGCGGCGAGCACCGGGGCGCACGGGAAGCCAGCTAACCCCGCGGATTCCACGAACGCGCAGAACACACGCTCTGCGCTGCCCGCCGGCGGCCACCGGGCAGAGGCAGGGGGACCACCACCCGGGGGACTAGGACACCCGCCCCGGGGTATGTTAGTGCAGGGCACCAGAAGACAGCCTGGATTTTTCCATTATCTGATGAGAGTGCATTCCAGACCGTTCATCCACGTGTTTGCTTTGCTCCCGTGTGATTTGTCTAGAAATGTCTGTAATGGCATTTTCCCTTTAACATCGTAATAGGCAGCGGAAAGGAGAAGAGTATTAACCATTCTTTGCCGTTAGATTCCTCATGGCAAAGAACTGGCAGGTGGTGGAAACAAACGTGGGTGTCAACTACCTTCTGGCAATCGTCACCACTTGTTTACATCTTGAAAAGAATGGAAGGAAAAGTGCAAACGTAGAAACAGTTGTTTTAGGTGCTGGAGTGATTTGCTTTTAATTGTCCCTGGCAAAAATAATCTATGGGGTGGGGAGGATGGTAGCCCTGGGGCCCAGTAGTGACTGGGAGGGGTTTCTGGGGGTGTGGGTGATGGTCTACCATCCATCTAGGTGTGGGTTGTTACCTGGGTATGTTCACTTTATTCACCAAGCTGGACACTTACGATTTGTGTGCTTTCCTGTGTGTTATATACTTCAATAAAATGTTTCCTTTAACAAATGTTTGTGAATGATATCTTCTTATTTGTAAACAATAAAGTATTTTCAAAGTTACTCATAATAGGGTGAAAGGGACTTTAGTGATTACCTAAACCAATTCCACTGCTGTACTGATGAGAAAGGAAGGCTCAGAATGAAACTAGTCACTGAGACCCACTGAGTCAGAGGCTGAACCAGAAATGGGACCTCAAAACCCTCTCCCTTCTGTTCCACTGAACCAGGTGACCTCTGCAAGCCTGGATTAAGAAAACTTTAAGAGGATCATGTTTTTTTTAAAAAAGAATAGTGGTAACATTTTCAAATTTAAAAATCAATACAGTGTTACTTTAGGTTTTGAATTGGTTATATGTACAAAAGCTACAGAATTCAAAAGTCACAGAAAAGATTTATGATACAAAGTGTCATTCCCATCCTTAGGAACTCTGTCCCACTCTGCCCCAGGTGCCACTGCAGAGACTTCTGTGCATCTTTCTGGAGACAGTCTGTGCCTGATTAACATGCTCCTTTCTTATTCACAGAAAGGGAACACACTGGACACACCATTCTACACCTCGTTCCCATCACTTCATTAACACACCCTGAACCCTGTTCATTTCAATACCCGTAGCCCCTGCCCACCCCCACCCCGCTTTTAAAGGCTATATAGTGATCCTTTGTATGGACTATTTAAGCAAATCCCCTATTAGTGGACATTTAGACTGTTTCTAGCATTTGATATTAGATCGATGCTGCAGTATATAGACTTTTTCATGTTGTTAGGCAAAAGTGTAAGTAGATCGTAGGATAAATTCCTAGAAGCAGTATTAGTGGATCAAGGGTGCAGCCACTTAAAATTTTAGTAAATATAGCCAAATTGCTAGGCATAAATTGTGCCATCTTACAGTCTTATAAACAAGGTATGAGAGCAACTGTTTCCCTCTACTCTTGCGACACAGTGTTTTCAAATTCTTTGGACTGTGCCGATCTGATAGTTTCAAAAGCGTATGTCAGGCTAATTATGACGTATGTTTTTCTTATTATGAGGCAGACTGAACATTTTTTCATTCGCTTGGATCATTCGTTTTTTCACTATGAGAACCATCTATCCATATCCTCTGTCCATTTTTCTATTCCATTTTAAATCGGGTTGTTGGTTTTGTATTGTCAAATTTTTATTTGGAGAATATAATTTACAGAGTGAAAAAAATTACACTCCTTCAGCACAAAAATCACAGTTATTTTTGGTGTGGTCCTTTCATGGTCTCTTCCAGGGGCATATACATATGTTTACATTATTACAACTAATTAATAATATGTAGTGAGTACTTCCTGGGTGCTAGGCATTGTGCTAAACAATCATAGGGGCACACGAAATTTCTTGTTCTGCTTTTTCACATAATGTAGCAGGAGTGGTTTTTCATGTTGCGACACTGTCTTTATGATTCTCATTTGCAATGGCTACTTAGCATGCTGTCAAGATAGTGGATATCCCATCATGTAATTAGCTGTTCTCTAATTGTTAACTTTCAGTTGTTGCATCTATTGCCTTATCATTTCTGATTAGTAAACCCTTCAAATCTATTTTAAAAATTAAATTCTTACATTGATGTTGTAAATTGCATCTTACCTTAACATCAAATAAATATCTTTTAAATACTTATAAATATTCAATCATCGTAATTAAAATGTTTGTCTCATGAAGTAGAGGGAAATGAAATAGCAAAAGTAGCTACTGGTGGGGGGAGGGATAAATTAGGAGTTTGGCATTAACATGTATGCACTACTATATATAAAATAGATAACCAACAGGGACCCACTGTATAGCACAGGGAACTATACTCAATATTTTGTAATAACCTATAAGGGAAAAGAATCTGAAAAAAAATATGTATGTATAACTGAATCACTTTGCTGTACACCTGAAACTAACACAACATTGTAAATCAACTATACTTCAATAAAAAAATTAATTTAAAAAAAGTAACTTGTGGTTATAAAGGGCACACACAAACACACAATATATATGCGTACGTTGTTCATATATTACCTACCACAGCTGCTTTTCCATTTGGTGGAAAAGTCTCCCATAATTTAAAATTAAGGATGAAAAATTATGTCACTCTACTTGCTGCAAAAGGTTTCATTTAAAACAAACTTTATTTGTAAGCACTTTAAAAACTGAATATACACACTTTTTAGTGTGACTTTCTCCTCAATATCAATATAAAAAGTGAGTGCAATTTCCCTTCACATAGCATAAAACTGTAAGAAAAAGAATTACTTTTTCCCTATGCTACCTTTAAAAGTATGGTTGTGAAATTGAAGTGGCTGCCATTATATATGCTTATGTATGTAAAAGCTTGTTTTACAAAAAGGCTTATTTTTCTAAGTAAAAATGTTTTTTTATAATGCCAAGTTAAAAAAGAAAAATAGGGGCTTCCCTGGTGGCGCAGTGGTTGAGAATCTGCCTGCCAATGCAGGGGACACGGGTTCAAGCCCTGGTCTGGGAAGATCCCACATGCCGCGGAGCAACTGGGCCCGTGAGCCACAAGTACTGAGCCTGCGCGTTTGGAGCCTGTGCTCCGCAACAAGAGAGGCCGCGACAGTGAGAGGCCCGCGTACCGCGATGAAGAGTGGCCCCCACTTGCCGCAACTAGAGAAAGCCCAGGCACAGAAACGAAGACCCAACACAGTCAAAAATAAATAAATAAAGTGTAAAAATTAAAAATAAAAAAAAGAAAAAGAAAAATAAAAAATTACACGAACAATATGAGTAAAATCACATTTAAAAAATAAATATACCTAATAAAGGGGAAAAAAGACTATAAGGAAATACACAAAAAAGTTTACAGTTGAGTTACCAAATTTTCTTCTGTAAGGTAATATTAGTTTTACAATGAAAACCAAGAAATAAAAAAAAATTAATTTTAAGGAAAGAAATGAAATCATAACAGCTCTTGAACAATAATCTGATTTATGGGCCAGAAGATTTGGGGAAGAATTTCTGGGGTCCAATGTACAGCGGCTCGTCCCACACTACATGGCAGGGCCTTAATTGATTGTTTTCACCCATGCACAGCCAACTCAGAATTCAGACTAGGCAGGATCTCTTTGCCTTGGAATAAAACAGAGCAGAACTGATGTCAGATGTGGGCAGGGACAGATCTGAAAGGGGCTTCCCACCCAGCGGTTAAGGTTCACCTGCTCTATGGACGGACATCAAAATGATAATTATGGGGACAAGGTAACCCAGCACCACGAAAAACTCATTGTATTAAGTGGTTGTGATTATTGGTGAGTCCCCACTTCCATGGTATAGAGCATTTTCTACTTAAAAAGTGGGTGGTGAGGGGAGCTGCGGGAGAGATGAAGTGTTCCCAGAGTGGGAGACAGAGGGGAATAGAATTCTGAGAAAGAAAATGGGGAGGGGAGAACCAAAAGAGCACAGATTGCTCTGGTCATTGTGACACAGCAAGCCCACGAGGGCATGTGACTTGATTTTAGTGTAGGAAGGCCTGAACTCTTGCCTACACACCTGGATGGGTTCAGCCAAGACAGACAAAATCCTGTCGGTCCCCAGTATCCCAGAGTGAGGGGACCTGCCCCTCTGAGCAGGGGCCCAGGCTGTCACGTGGGGTTATTTCTTTGCTGCACTGATGAATGGAGGCTCAGCGCTCCCGGCTCCTCGTATCAAGAGAAATCACCCAGCTCCTTCCCAGAGGTTCTCTCCCTGAACACCCAGGGCTCTGCTCGATGGTTTCAACGTGCAAACAGGTGGTAGGTTGCAGTTTTCTCTGTGTTGTGGCTCTGAGGTTTTATCACTAACAAATGTGGTTGCCAAGGCAACCACACAGCTGTTTAGTCTCCTGATACTCGTCCACCTAGGTTGGCTTAAGTGGCAGGAGTTTGGGGCTGTATTTGGTGTTCTGTAAACTCTGTCATTAAATCTTCTCTACCTCAAAAAAGCACATAGAAATGGCCACCCAGTGGCTGTCTGGGTTCACACTGCTAGGTAGAATTCTTTCTCTCTTGTCTTCCTCCTTGCCTATCAGACAAATGCAGAGATCACCGGAGGGAAGGGCCGGCGTAGGAAGGAGGAGGGCATGGTGTGTCCAACGAGAGGCTCAGCCATGAGCCGAGTGGTAGTCCTTTATTCTTGCGTTGCTCTTCACAGCTTGCTGTACAAGCCCCTCCCTTGCTGATGCCACCTGCCCAAGGTCACACAGCCAGTGTGGCAGAGCTAGACACAAATTTCAGTGTTCTTATGTCCAATCTGCTGCTCTTTTTCCTGCACCAAGAGGGGAAAGCTGGGGAATCACAGAGGACGTGGGTCTCCAAGGGAGAATGGGGACAGCAGGGAATCACTGCTCGGCTATGCCACCCCAGGTGCCAGGCCACGTCAGCCAGCTCAGCTTCCTTCAACCCCAGTGAGAAACAACAGCTTCCTGGAGTTCAAACTCAGAACCCAGTACCCACCACAGCGTGCTGAAATGATCCATTACTTGCCTGCCTCCTTGTAGTGAATGCCTGCTTTTGTTTTCCTAGCACCTCTCTTTCCACTGGGAGACCGACCCTACCCCATCCCATGGTGGGATGGTCACTCCCAGGGACTTGACCACCACCTAACTGTGGGACTGGACCCAGTAGCCAAGGTTTGGACAATAATGGTGCCAATCTCAGTCCAGAGTGACCGGTCAAAGGGGCATGTAGCCCAGTCTTGGCCAATCAGTTCTCTCCAGTCCATCTGGCTTAGGGACACCAGGAGGGACAGTTGTAACCTTTGAGGCTGGAGGCTGGGGGTTGCCAGCAGTGGCCTTTCCCACCAGATGGAGAGGGTCTGGCTGTGGCCAGAGGGAATGAGACAAACATGTGAGGAGAAATAGGGACACGCAGAGTCAGGAAAAGGAGAGCCTTGCCCACCGTGTGCCATGCAGTCATTCCTACAGCAATGCCTCCCCTGGGCTTCCCTGTTACCCGATCACCCAATTTCTACACCAATTCAAGGGGAAGCCCAGGTGTATTTCTTCTGGCTGGGCTCCAGAGTTACCAATGATGGGAATTACCAGAGTTGCTGTATATTCTCAGGGTAAGTGAAACACCCCAACATAAGTGAACCAGTAGGGTACAGTGCTTAAGAGCATGGTTCTGAAGCCAGATTACATGGCTTTGTGAATTCACTAGCAGTAGAAATTTGGCTATATTACTTGACTTCCCCTAAGCTTCATTCTTCTTATCTGTAAAATGGGAATGATAAAGATACATGCATCATAAGTACTCAATATATGTGGGTTGTTATTATCACATGATTGTTATTGTTTGGGCAGATGATAATAGTACCTGACATGTATAGTGAAGTTTGACTCTGTTAACTTATTCTTTTATTGTTCTTTATATTGGTAATATTTTCATTTGAACATTTTTATATGTATTTGGATTATGAAGAATTGTTGGCTAATACTATTTGTTACAATTAACATTTTTTGAAGGCTCACCGTGTGCCAGGCGCCATGCTAAGTCCTCTACATGATGATCTCACAGCAAGTATGGGAAGGAATGTTTACAAGCCCCTCCTCTCATGGCTGCCTCCACAGGAAAGGAGGGCACTTCACCCAAATGCCCACAAAGAATACTTCCAGCCTTTCTGCCCCTTCCTTGCTCCTCCTTAAGGGGACAGGAGCTAACCCAACAGTCAGAGCTTGACAATCATTTTCTTAGTGGGTGGGGTCGTTTTAAAATGATTGGCAGGTGCCCATTCCCTTTCTTTTCTACCTGTGACGAGCTGTGTGGGACAGGTGGCTGGTCTCATGCACTTGCAGCTTTTCTACTACACCTGGTGGAATGTTGAGTCAGGCCGCACCTGGGTCCAACCGTCTTTATTTCTGGAGGAGAGAGTAGGAAGGTGGAATATAGGCCCATGGCCAAAGGGAAATTCTCAACACGGTTAACTAAACGCCCTGGATTGAAGTTATAGACTGCCCAAGTCAACAGAGTGTTTTATCTAAAGTAACCTATGAAGATTCTGGTATATGGGCTTGGCAATTACAGAAAAGAGAGACTGAGAGAAAAACTAAAGATTGAAGTAATGTAGGTTCCACTCACCATTCACCTGGGAACCTCTGGCCCAGAGCCAAGAGAGAAAGACGACCCAAAGCTGCTGTGTCTCCAGTCTACTCAATTCCAACACACTTGCCCCATAGCGTGTGGCCCTCTCACCATACTAACAGTGATTCTAATGCCGAAGGACGGGGATTTTTCACAAGACATCAGCCTGCAGATGCAAGCTAACTACTTCCTTTGGTGCTTATCAGTGATCTTCTTTTCTAAAACAGGAGGGGAAATTGGTTGTGTTGGACTCACTGTGGGAGTGCGTCATTGCGTTGGAGCCCTGGAGGGGAGAAGAGGTGAGAAGCATCCCGCAACCCTAAACAGTACATTACTTGTGCTCAGAGAGGGTGAAGCATCCTGCGCATGGCTGCACAGCAAAGTGGCACAGCCTGGATTTGAACCCAGGTCTGCCTGGAAGCACAGCCCATGCTCCTAGCCACTTGACTGCCTCCGTGGCCTAATTTAGTAGTTTACTCACTTAAATGTTACAGAAACAGCAACGTTCAGACCAAGGAAGCTAGAAGAAACAGGTAACCATCTAGCAGAGCCTCTTACCCAATGTGGCTCCCCTTTTTCCAGCATCTTTAGTGGGCGGTCAGCTCATCTCTGTTCAGATACTTCTAGGGATGGTGAGCTTCTCACCTCCCTCCAGGCCAGCCACCCATCTCATTGTTAGAAATGCTTCCTTTTTTGGCCCTGCCACAGCTTGTGGGATCTTAGTTCCCCAACCAGGGCTCGAACCCAGGTCCCCTGCAGTGGAAGCGCAGAGTCCCACTCCAAAATGCTTCCTTCTAATAAAGGTCCAGCTCTGCCCTCTGGACCCTGCCTAACCTGTTTGCCAAATCCACAAGACTGTCTTTCCTTTACTTGAGGCCTGTGTCCCCTGGCGGCTTCGCTTGTGAACATCTGTTGTTCTCTTATATGGCAAATGCAGAGATACACACAATGCTATTACTGCCCTCATGACGCTCACAGAATAGAGGGGGAGCCAGTTGTAGACACAGAAACCAACAGACCAGAGGAAGAATAAAGTTAAGGGAGACACTGCAATGGTGGGGTTACACGCAAGCTGGCAAGAGCAGAGACTCCTCCACCGATGTGCTCCCAGCACCAAACGCAGCTCCTGGCACCCAGCTGGGGTTTAATTAATGTTGAATGAACAGAAGAGCCAGTGATGCCAGGGAAGGGTCCCCTGGGAACGTGTTCTCCAGCCTGGGGCTTGGAGGAAAGAGCTGTATTGGGCCAGGGGGAGACTGAGTCTGAAAACCCCTGGCTTTGCAAAATCCAGATTTACTGGTTTTTTTTTTTGGCTGCGTTGCGTCTTCACTGCTGCGTGCGGGCTTTCTCTAGATGCAGAGAGCAGGGGCTACTCTTTGTTGCAGTGCGCGGGCTTCTCATTGTTGTGGCTTCTCTTGTTGTGGAGCACAGGGTCTAGGCACACGGGCTTTCGTAGCTGTGGCTCACGGGCTCTAGAGCACAGGCTCAGTAGTTGTGGCCACGGGCTTAGTTGCTCCGTGGCATGTGGGATCTTCCCGGACCAGGGCTCGAAACCGTGTCCCCTGCATTGGCAGGCAGATTCTTAACCACTGTGCCACCAGGGAAGCCCCCCAGATTTACTTTTAACATTGAAAACTTGGGAAATCTCATATTAAAACCTGGACTTGGGGGGCTCTCCTGAAAAGTTGGAAGATCTTGCAAACTGGGGCCCACAGTCCCTCCAGGTGACTGTCTCTCTGTGCTGAGAAGCAGTGCTCCTTCCAGGCATGAGCCTCATTCTCCTCCAATCAGCTGCTCCCGCTTACACTTTCCTGCCTGGTCCTCACAGGCAGCTGTGTAGACTCTTGTATTGAATCCACTCCCCTCAGTTTCCTCATTACTCTTATTTGGAAAGCTTTTAATTCAGTGATTCTCAACTTGAAGGATGCGGGAAAGACAGCCTCTTATATACTGGAAAGATTCTAACACAACTCCCTCCCCCTGTCCTTCCTCTCCGCATGCACAATGAAGATCGCTGTCGGAAGCCCAGCCACACCCCTGCCACGCTGGCAGTGCTGAAGTGTGGAAATTCCACCCACGAAGTTTCCCTGATCCTGCGGGAAGATGTGTAGACTCTCATCTCACACAACAGCATCACCCCCCTCCTCTCTAATCATCACTAGAGTTTGTCACCTAGCAACACAGCATCCGTGGGGTAGCAACTGCTCACCAATTCATTCATCCCTTTAGCAGACATTGACTGAGCTGCTCCCACGCCTGGGATGAGCAGGGACTCAAAAAAGATTTGTTGCACTAATGAATGAAGATTTGGGGATGAATGAGGCCCAAAAGGAGGTCAGACTCTGGAGAAAAACAGATTTAAAAAGAAGATTTGTAATACAGGCCATAATAGATGTGTTTATGCATATTTTTATTCCAAGGAGGAAGTCACAGTCCTGTATAGGGAAGTCAGAGAAATAAGAGGGAGTAGTTCAGTTAGGTCTTGAGAGAGGGCAGGAGTTTGTTAGGACAGGAAGACGGAACAGGAGAACCACGTTCCCGGGCAAAGGAACATCACAGGCAAAGGCTCCAAGGTGTGGAACTGCATGGCAGGTCTGAGACCACAGAAAAGTTCAATATCAGTAGAGCAGAGGATGTACCAAGATTCCTAAAATCTATATCCACAAAGGTTCAAGCCAGTCCCAACGCTCAGACAACAAGATCAGAGTTCTTTTGAGACAGAAGGTAGACTCGTATCCCTGCATGGCCCCCTCTGAGCACGGGGCCTGGACTGCCCTGGTCAGGAGAATGTTTGCAGAATAAAGTTGAAGACGAAACAGAGGCTGGAAGGGAAGACAGGAACCATCCACATACCAGGCACAACCAAGATGCTGCCTTGGTGCTTCCCAAATACTTTTTTTTTTTAAATTAATTAATTAATTTATTTATGGTTGCATTGGTTATTCGTTGCTGCACGGGCTTTCTCTAGTTGCGGCGAGCAGGGGCTATGCTTTGTTGAGGTATGTGGGCTTCTCATTGCAGTGGCTTCTCTTGTTGCAGAGCACAGGCTCTAGGCACGTGGGCTTCAGTAGTTGTGGCATGCGGGCTCCAGTAGTTGTGGCACGCGGGCTCAGTAGTTGTGACTCACGGGCTCTAGAGCACAAGCTCAGTGTGGCACACAGGCTTAGTTGCTCCGTGGCATGTGGGATCTTCCTGGACCAGGGCTCAAACCCGTGTTCCCTGCATTGGCAGGCGGATTCTTAACCACTGCGCCACCAAGGGAAGTCCCCCAAATACCCTCTTACAGTAAGTCCCCTACATATGAAAGAGTTCCCTTCCAATAGCACATTCATAAGTCCAATTTGTTCTTAAGTCCACCGAAGTTAGCCTAGGTACCCAACTAACATAATTGGCTATATAGTACTGTACTATACTAGGTTTATAATACTTTTCACACCAATAATACATAAATAAAAAAACAAACAAAAACAAAAAATAAAGAAAACATTTTTAATCTTACAATACAGTACCTTGAAAAGTACAGTAGTACAGTACAACAGCTGGCATACAGGGGCTACCACGCACATTCGCATTTTTGAAAGTTCACAACTTGAAGGTTCGTATGAAGGGGACTTACTGTACTTGTTCCCCTCAAGGTTGTTACACGGCCCACAGGCCCTTCCAGAGCTGGCCCTGACTACCTCCCCACACTCATTGTGTACTCCTTCCCTCGTTCTGTTCTTCTTACTCATGCTGGTCTGTTTTCTCCATTCATTAATTCCTTTATTCATTTCCAGGCAGGAAAACAGAGACCAAACCAGCTGTTTTAGCAGGGAGAAATTAATGGAGGAAATTGATTCAACAGATATTGAAGGACTGAAAAGGTGAGGGTGGAACACAGGTAACACTGAGATAGTAACTGCAGGAAGCAGCTACCTCCCCCGGGTCTGGGAGGACAAGGGCAAGGGCTGGGACTGTAGAATCTACACACCTGGAGGAGGGGCCACGGAGCTTGGACTCCGACGAAGCCATCATGACGGCACTGCACCCCACCCCCATTTCCTCAAAGCGCCCGTTGTTCCTATGCACCCCTAGGCTTCCTGGTGCAAGCACCCAAGACTCTCTACCTAAAGGACTTTCTCAGGGCCACAGGAACATGCTCAGTGAGAATGCGGGAAGTACGGTAGTGCCAGGACATTAACACTTCTAGGGCAGCCCTCAAAGTACGGGAGGTGGAAGTTAGTGGCTAAATACCATGCTTCCCTAACCCTAGTGTAGGGCGATCCTGAGGACTTCTCTGCACACCTCCCAGAGGGAGTCTGCGGTGGAGCCCTAGGTGCCCACAGTGGTAACCACCCATTAATGCACCCTGTATATCAACCACACCCCCTGTACGTCAGCTTCCTTACCTTCCCCGTCTTACTTTCCCACTACTCTTGCTGGGGTTTCGTGGAATCATTTTCAAAATAAGCTACCTGCTCTCAAATTCATGCTCCATGGGCCCCTCCTCCAGGGGTGCAGATTCTACAGTCCCAGCCCTTGCCCTTGTCCTCCCAGGCCCGGGGGAGGTAGCTGCTTCCTGCAGTTACTATCTCAGTGTTACCTGTGTTCCACCCTCACCTTTTCAGTCCTTCAATATCTGTTGAATCAATTTCCTCCATTAATTTCTCCCTGCTAAATCTGCATGTGATGGAATCGAAAACGAGATGTTACCGGAAGTGGCTCCAGGAAGTAAGCTCTCAGAACGGGATTTTGGAATTGGATCACTTACCAGTCAGATGGCAGTGAGGACCCTGTTACTGATGTTGAGCGGGACGGCGATAACCCCAAACATGCTGGGCCAGCGCAGTGACTAAGACTCTCTCACCTTTGGTAGATGGGGATGGGGTACAGGTGGAAGAAGCTGCATTGGCATCTGCAACGACGCTGTCACTTGAAAAACACGAGGGTAATGGATTATTATAAGGATGGTGGGGGGGACTTCCCTGGTGGTCCAGTGGTTAGGGACTCTAAGCTCTCACTGCCGAGGGCTCGGGTTCCATCCCTGGTCAGGGAACTAAGATCCCACAAGCTGTGTGGTGCGTGCAAAAAAAAAAAGGATGGTGGGGCTGGTTGGCTGTTTTAACTGCCGCCCAGAAGGAAGAAAACAATAGGCTCAAGTCAGTCCACTATCAACTCAGAGCATAATGTGAAAGCCAGAAAGTCTCCATAGTGACATCTAAAGAGACCCTAATCTCCTGTAGCCGGAGGAAAGACAGGGCTGAAAATCAGGCCCAAGATTTTATTTATGAGTTACAAAGGAGGCTGAACTCACAGCCCCAGCAAGTCTCCTCTGCTAGGGACTGGAAAGGGAAGGAGTGGGGCTCTGAGGCCCGGATGTGACATTTGAGTAGATGCAGCAGAGAACCTAGAGCACCCAGAGTCACCATAACCACCCTGGACGGCAGGACTGGCCCCTCCCCTTCACTGGGGAAAGCAGCTTCCCGTTACCTGGAGACCATGCGAAGGCCTCATCAGAGGCAGATGTCTTACACGATGACACTTGTCCTCCTTGAGATCTGCCCTTTCCTGCCCTTAAGGATTCTAGAACAAAAACTAGGGTCAAGTTTTCCCCAAAGAGCTTCAGAACCTGGCTAATATTTTCCAGCAGGAACATGGAGAACATTCCTGGGAATGGATCCTGCTAGTGATGGACCAGGGAGGGTGGTGCCTGGAATTATAAGGCTGGAATGGGGAGAGTTTATTGATGTGAGGGGAACCCTCTCATGATTCAGGATTTAATATCCTGGCAAGGACTTCTGCAGCCAGTTCTGGTACCCTTTGGAATGGCCCCTTCAAGCCTGGAAACAATGATGTCCCACAGAAAATTAGATGGAAATGCTGGCCTTGCTTTAGCAGTGTGAGGAAAAGGTCAAAAGCTGAGAGAGGTAAGCATGTTAGGATGGATTACGTTAAACCAGTAAACCTGACCATGATCTCTAGAAGACACTGTCTTCACTAAAGCAGTATGGAATGTACCAGTGAGAGGTCAACAATGTTGAGAAACTCAATGGTAGCCATTCTCTGTGGGCCAGGGTTTACATAAAAGATGCAGCTGTGTACCTGGGCTCCCTAGTGCCAGTATGCATGATGGGATTCTGAAATAGCAGAGGCCAAGTGGTAGCACTTAATCAACAGAGGCAAGACACGCAAAATGACTGTAATGGGGAACAAAATGGGAATGGCAATCAGGTGGCCTTTAACGCAGAGACCTTGAGGTGATTGATGGCTTTGGCAGATGGCTGATGTCAGGCATTAAATTGGAAAAGTCTAAATCTCTCACCTATTTAGCAGACATTAGCTGGTTCTTATGCCCAGAACCCATCAAATGAAGGCGAGGCCAAGTCTCCTCAAGAAAGGACCCTGCAATGCCACAACAAGTAGTATATACTTATATACTTCTATAGCTTCTCCAAAAGGACTTTTAATCATTTACCAGAGTAACTGTACAATACAGAACAGAGGAATGCCAGGATCTTCTGAGGGCTCTTAGATATGGGTCTGAGCTGACACTGATACTAGGAGACCCAAATACCATCATGGCTCCCTTGTTAGAATGGGGGTATATGGAAGCTGGTGATACCTGGAGTCATGTTCCTCTGGTCATTTCCCAAATCTGTGAGTGAGTAATCAGAATGGATATACTTATTAGCCAGCAGAACCCACACATCTATTCCTTGACTTAGAGAGTAAGGACCCTTATGTTTGGAAAAGTCAAGGAGAAGTCCCTGAAACCGTTGGAGTTCTTTCCTTGGCCAACATCATGTATCAGAAGCACTCCTGCATCCTAGGTGGAATGGTAGAGATTAGTATCCTGTTTAATTCACTGGTCTAGCCCTTGTAAAAGCCAAATGGATCATGGTAGATGACAGTGGATTATTATAACCAAATGGTAGCCCTAGTCACAGCTGCTGTGTCAGATGTAGCGTCTTTAGTGTAATAGAGCAGCAACACAGCCTCTAGCACTCGGTATGCAGCTATCGACCTGGCAAGTGCATTCTTTTCAATGGGCAAGAAGGAGGCTCAAAGCAGACTGCATTCACCTGTGATGGACAGACGGCCACACTCACAGTCTTACCCCAGGGCTAAGTTAACTCTTCTGCTTTCTATCATCATACAGTCCTAAAGAATCTTGATCAACTGGACATTGATCCTACGATATACCACATCATCTTGAAGCTGCTCGTCTGATAGGATGTTAGAATGATCTCTAAAAGGCACAGCTGGAGTGTATAGCTGCTATAGTTCTCTGTATGTGGTCTGTAACTGCTCACAAGGTTAATAGTTATTAATTCCTTCTTCCACTATCCACTCTGTTTCTTTTGCCCTCAGCCAGGACTTCAGCAAGTTAGGGTTCTCTACCTGGTAGAGTGCCTTAAAACTTCAGGTCTGGGGCTTCCCTGGTGGCGCAGTGGTTGAGAATCTGCCTGCCAACGCAGAGGACACGGGTTCGAGCCCTGGTCTGGGAATATCCCACATGCCGCAGAGCAGCTAGGCCTGTGAGCCACAATTACTGAGCCTGCGCGTCTGGAGCCTGTGCTCTGCAACAAGAGAGGCCGTGATAGTGAGAGGCCTGCGCACCGCGATGAAGAGTGGCCCCCACTCGCCGCAACTAGAGAAAGCCCTCGCACAGAAAGGAAGACCCAACACAGCCAAAAATAAATAAATAAATAAATTGAAAAAACAACAACAACAACAACAACAAAAAAACTTCAGGTCTAAAAGCAATTAAAAAAAAAAGCAACTTCATGTCTAAAGGGTTTTAATTCTCAGTGGCCCTGATTTGTTGGGTTGCTTTAATTTCCCATTAACTCTTGCTACTCGACGTGGAAGTAATAAGAGGTGTTACATAGGATCCTCTGGGTTCCAGACAGTTTTGCCGCCCCCTTTGTAAGTAACAACTTGCTTTGCTAATTGGGGTGAATCATCCCAGCCAGTAGATAACCTCTTTCTTTACCACTTGGGAAGTGCCAAATGTCCGGATTCCAACTGAATGGAACCATAGCCGTGTCCCCTAATATTAGGAAATATTCCTCCTTTGGGAACTAAGCCCTCCCATCAAGCTTAAATGTGCGGGAGCAGGAATTGAAAGTAGGTGTAACCGTGAGAGGAGCTGCTCCTGTTCCAGACCTTCAAACAGCACCACGTATCGACCACGTGTGTAAGACAGTCTCCCATCCTTTCAGGGTGTTCTTCTCAACTGGCATCCGAACAGAACCTTCAGTAGGTCATTCCACCATTCTTTCAGGCCAGCCGCTTCTAGGTGATGGGGTACATAGTAATTATTACTGAGTTCTACACACGCATGCTCACAGCAACAATTCTTTTGCTAAGAAGCCATTTCCGGGTTTACCTGGTGGCGCAGAGGTTAAGAATCCACCTGCCAATGCAGGGGACACGGGTTTGAGCCCTGGTCCGGGAAGATCCCACGTGCCGCGGAGCAACTAAGCCTGTGCGCCACAACTACTGAGCCTGCACTCTGGAGCCCGCGAGCCACAACTACTGAGCCCGCGTGCCACAACTACTGAAGCCCACGCCTACAGCCTGTGCTCCACCACAAGAGAAGCCACTGCAGTGAGAAGCCTGCGCTCCACAACGAAGAGCAGCCCCCGCTGGCCACAACTAGAGAAAGCCCCGTGCGGCAGCAACAAAGACCCAGTGCAGCCATAAATAAATAAATAATAAATAAATAAAAAAAAAAAAGAAGTCATTCCCTTGATCAGATACACGGCTGCGTGAAATACCATGAAAGTGCAAAAGGCATTCCAAAAGACCATGGATGGTGATGCTGGGCGAAGCATTGCTGACAGGAAAGGCAAATCCTGTGCAGAATGCATATTTATTCTAGTAAGGAAAACTGCTGTCCCCTCCATAATGAAAGGGGTCCAGTATAACCAGCCTACAGGCAGGTGGCTGGCTGGTCCCCCTGGGGGATGATGGCATGCAGGGTGGTAGGTCAGTGCTGGTCTCAGCTGTTGGAAGGGTAAACACTCAGGAATGACAGGAGCCAGATCAGCTTGTCGAGGGGATGGCCTTATTAGCCGTACATATTCTCCATCCCTGTCACATGGACCCGCTTGAACCAGAGCGTCCAGGGAAAGACGCTGACTGACAGCTGCAGAATGTGTCATTTTGTCCACTTGATTATTGACATCCACAGTAGATGTCCCCTGAAGAGCATTCACATAAGACACAAATATGGGGGACTTCCCTGGCGGTCCATTGGTTAAGAATCCACGCTTCCACTGCAGGGGGTGTGGGCTCAAACCTTGGTCAGGGAACTAAGATCCCGCATGCCACGCAGCACGGCCAAGAAACTAAAAAAAAAAAAAAAAAAAAAGGCAGATACAAATATGTCCACACTGTGCCCGTTCTGAGCGTTCCATCCACATACCTCCTCCCCAGATTCCGTTACTCATCTTCCAGTCCTGTTCCTTCAAGTCTCTGTTAGCCACGGCCCGTAAGTAAGTCTAATTTCAGGTCATCTCTAAGTCTAGACCATGTGGACAATGAAATATTCTGCTCCAAGTTTTGCCCCTTAGGAGGATTTCTCTTCACCATTGTTTTTCAAGAACACTCATGATTGGGGTTGTAATGCTGATGGGGTGACAGGTGATGGGGAACTTTATAATGGAAGGATCAAGCTGAAAACACCTGACTAGTCACAAACAGAGACAACCTGGCTTTATGTGATGCATTGGGAAGTTCACATCCATTATAAGGATGCCATCAGCAAAACCCAGAATGTAGGAAATTCTAAAAGACAAATGATCTGGTTTCTTAAAAAATTTTTCAAGGAGAGAGAGGAAATGTTATAGATTAAAAGAGGCTTAACAGACATATCAATCAAGTGCAATATGTGGACCTATTTGGACCCTGACTGTAACAAACCAATTATTAGAAAATCATTTATGGGATAATCAGGAAAATATGAATACTGGTGACTGGATATTAGATGATATTAAGGAATTATTATTATTTTTTTTAGGTATGATAATTATGTTGTGGTTATGTTAAAAAACAAAGTCCTTAACTATTAAAGATTGAGTCCGTACCTGTTAGAGATACATACTGAAGTCTATTTATGATTGAAATAGAATGAATTGTAAGATTTGCTTTAAAATAACCAGGCAGGTATAGATGAAACAAAATTGTATGTTGATAATCATTGATGCTGGATGATGGGTATGAGTTCATTATATTATTCTACTTTCGTGTAAGCCTTAAATTTTCTATATTAAATGGTTGTTTCATTTTGTTTTAATGTATCTTGACCTTATGCTCTCTTTGGCCTCATTTCTCTAGTTTCTCTTCACATCGAAATTTCTTCAAAGATTAATCACTCCCTCACTCCTGTTCTCTCAATTCTCTCTGGTTTGGTTTTCAGCTCTGTCGCTCCTTTTGAAATTATTCCTGCCGAGGTCACCAAGGGTGTCTCTGTTACTAAATCCAATGGTCACTTTTCTATTGTCCTCCTCTTCCTTGACCTCTCCGTGGCATTTTACACTTTTGATCCCTCCCTCTTGCTTGGAACACTTTCTTCCCTTGACTTCTGAGAGGCCACTCTCCTGGTTTCCCTCCAACTTCAATGGCCACTATCTATACCAATTCCAGTCCCATGATTTTGAATACACTACAGGTTCTCAACTTCCGGATTTAAATCTCTAGCCCTGCTCTCATCCCTGAGAATTCTCTTTCAACACCTTCCTTTGCGGTATCTCCACTTGGATATCTCAGTGGTAGCTCAGGTATAACATGGCCAAACTCCATTTTGGTTTCCCCCATAGCTGCTCCTTCCCCAGTCTTCCTCATCACATTTAAAAGCATTGCCATTCATCCAGTCTCCCATCCTTGAAGCCTCTCTCCTTCAAGACCCCTGTCTAATCCATCAGCAAATCTGGTCACTTCTACTTTCAATTAGTGCCCTGAATCACACCTCTTCTCCCCAGCTCCCTGGTTCCTCTCTGCTCAAGCTCTCACCTGGGCAACCTGATATCCCAGAAAGCATAGCCAGGGCTTTCACCCATCATTTCAGTCTTTCCACTCCTTCCACTGTTTAATCTCCTTTATCTTTATGTTCATCTCCACTCCTTAACGTTTTAATCTACTCAATTTTTAAAATGTTTTCTAAACAAACAATGGGCTTTCCATCAGAAGCCAGTAAGTGTTTCAGGGGGCGTAACTGAAATCTGGCCTGATGTCAAGGATCTGTTTCACAATGCCAGGCAGGGGCAGTGGGTGGAGAGTGAGGGACAGACAAAGCCAGACGGTCATCAGTTTATCATTGTATTTGAGTGATGCGCACCTGGGGGCTCATTTTACCATCATGACTTTCGTTTATGATAAAAACGAAGATGACCGACTTCTCTGTAACTTTATGGACAGGAAGTCTTGCCGGGCTCTTCAGGTCCGACCTAGTGGCTCTGATCTCGACCATTTAGTGAGGGCTGACTGTTATTAACCGCTATTAGCGCGGCACTGATCCTTCCCGAGCTCCACCAGGGCAGGGGCCCAGCGCTCTCCGGCGGGCTCACGTCTGCAGCGCCCGCCCCCGCCTCGGTGCCTGCTCCAGGCCGGCGGCCAGGACACCTTGGCGGCAGCGGAGCGAAGACGCGGCTCCATCCAGGCAGAGGCCCCGCACGTGCAGCCTCGGGGACCCCGGGCACCTGCCTCCCCCGCCCCCACCGCGGGCACGCGCCGCGCCGCCCGGGGGGCCGGATGAGGACTGAGACGGCGGGATGGCGATGGGAGTCAGCGAAGGTTAAGGGTCGACATCCGGACAGAGCCCTGGGGTGAGGGTGGACGGGCCGAGGGGAATCTCGAGTCAAAGCCAGAACAAAGGTTGGAAAGAGCAGAGCCCGAGGGCGCGGCGGCCCACCCAGCGCCGGGGCTGGAGGGCGGGCGCGGCCCGCTCCGCCCGGGCCCAGGTGTCGGGGTGTGGCCGGACCGAGCCGGCCGCGGCCGCCGGGGTCTCCCTCCTCGGCGGAAGTGCCCCGGGGCGCCGGCGGCGCGGGACGAGCCTGGGGGCGGGGCGGGCGGGGACTCTGGGCCGCCTGCCCGCGCCGAGCCGCCCGCCGTCGCCTTTGTGTCCGGATCTGGGAGAACGAAACCGCCGCCGGCTTGCTTTCCGGTCCGAGTTCCCTTTTCAGACCCGCTCCCACCCCCCTCCGCCCGGGCCCTAGAAGGCCGGAGGAGAGACTCGGTCTTTTAAAAGCAGATGTGGCCCCTACCCGCGCCGCCTGCGGAAGTGGCGCGGTCCCTGAACCTGGCCGGTCCCCGTCCCCCCTCCCCCACCCCGAGGCAGCTGTGCGCGGGCCCGGGCCGCACAGCGAGGCGGCGGGGCTGTGCCGTGCGTGGCGGGGCCGCGGCGGGAAGGCAGGGGCCGGGTGCCGGCGCGGCTGCGGCGAGGAGACCCCGCAGAGCAGGAGGCCGGGTGCTGGACGGTCCGCCCCTATTATTCGGGGCCCGGGGGTCGAAGGCACGAGGACGGAGTAGACAAGGACGCTGCCCAAGGGGCAGGCAGTGCTTGCACACAGGATTCTGTGTGATGTCAGCAAGCCGCCTCTCTGTGCCTCGGCTTCCCGGTCTGTATAATGGGAATGGCATTTGTGCGGGGTACCTGCGGTGCTGGGCAGATCGCCCCTCGGCCTCCTTGCTCCTGAAGGAGATGCGCGCACAAATCTAGCAAAGGTGCCATAATACGCTTCCACGAGGGACAAACCCAGTTACACAGGTTTCCGCTCCGTCCTCCCATTAAATATTCTGAGGCTTCTGGCACCGGGCCTGTGCTGGGCGGAGGCTGCCGTGATGAAGGCAGGAGGCTGGGCCTGGAGGAGCCAATAAAAGAGACTCTTTCCCTCTGGCCAGGAAGTGGGCCTTGGAAGCCTGCGGAAGTCAGCCTGCCTGCCCTGGGCCCTTCCGTGTGCCAGGGCCCAGGGTCTCCAGGTAGTGCCATCCACTTGGAGTATCTGCTCCCTGAACTGGTTTTAGAAAGGCACGTGACCTGAACACGGTTGGTGCTTCTAAATGATGGTGAGATTACTCGGTGTAGACTGTGAGAAGCCAGACCCTGACCCTTCAGTAGGCTGAAAGATCCTTTTCTGTTGCCACCTCTGCATTATAAAGAGCTCCAAAGGGACCCCCTTTCCTCCCCAACTTTTCTCAGTCCTGCAGTGCTTAGTGCCTGATGCCTTCCCTCAGTCGGTACCAACACTGTGGCTTACTTGGTCTTATCCAGGGCCTGTCCCCAGGCTGTTCAGTAGGTGAATATTGAGTGAATGGAAGAAGTCTTCTTTTGTCACCCCGTGCATGCACCCCACAAGATGTAACTAAATAATCCCACCTACCGTTTACTGAGTGTCTGTGCTGTGCCAGGTTCTATGCCAGGTGCTAAGTTCATGCTCTCCTATAAGAGGGGGCATAGGTCACTTGGGCAGTGCAGCCAAGCCCAAGCTGGACGCTGGCGTTGGATGGACTCTGGAGGCAATGGGCTGCTCAGCCTGCTCGGCCAGGCTTGCACAACTCCAGTGTCAGAGAGGCCCGATATTCCCAGTGCGGGCACCTGGGCGGTCATTCTGGACGCTTGCAGGACCATCAGTTCAGCCAGGGTCCAAGTCCTACTGATTCTACCCCTAAATGTCCCTCCACTCCATCCAGGTCTCACCATTTGTCCCCAGGTCATCATCCAGAGCACCCTTTCCCTCTGACTGCCAGTTCTCCCTTTTTAATCCATCCCTACCCTACATCTTCTGGAAAAAGCAAATTCCGTCCTTAAAACCCCAGGGAGTGGGCTCTTTGCCCTCTGAATAAATCCGCACTTTTTGGGCTGGCTCAGGAGGCTCTGGCCATCCCAGGCTCCATATTTTTAGCCTGTTCTCCAGCCACCCCGCTGCAGGCTTTACGATGCAGCAAAACGGAACAGTTCTCGCTTCCCTGCCTTGCCTCAGCTGGGCCTTCCCTCTGGGGTCCCACCATCCACACCTGCCTCTCCTGGAAGAGCCCGATGGTCCAGATGCTGCCAGATCGAAGTCACCTGTTTGCTCTTCCGGTTCCTCCGCGAGGACTGTGAGCTCCCAGAGGGCAGGACTGTCATTTCGCACAGACTCCCTAACGTCCAACACGGCGTGTGTTGAGTGAGTCGAATGAATGACACAATAAGTGAATGAAGGGGCTGCATATGAGGCCAGCCTGTCCCCGTGGCCTCCAGTGAGTTTCCCAGGCACACCTCAAGCAAATAACCCTAACCTGCTTACACTCCACCCAGCAGAGAAGATCAAGGGCAGGTCGAGGTTGGGAGCTATGAATCCAGAAAGCCCCAGGCCTTGCCACAGGGCACTGCTGAAGGCCAAGTAAATCCCATCCCTCCCTCACCTCAGGCCACCCTGTTGATGATCCCAGAAAACTGTTCCCACACCTCAGTTCCGCTGCGTGAGGACACCTCTGGGCTTCCCATCAGACTTTTCTGCAGAGGACGGGAGGGATGGGATTTAATATTAGCTAACATTTACCACCTGCCAGGGATTTGCGAAAGGCTTTCTATGTATAATTTCATTTAATCCTCACATTCCCACTGTACAGTTGGGAAAAGTGAAGCACAGAGAAGTTTAGCAACTTGTGAGGATGCAAAGTTTCAGAAAGTGTCAGGGCTGGGATTTGATCGTAGGTTGTCTCCCTCCACTATGATTTGAATTTAGGATAAACAGTGGGCCTTTCTTGGCTCACTGGCTTGCAGGGGCCATGGGCTACCTGGTGATAAGCTGGTCGTCCTTCCCTCTCAGTGCGGTTGAGAAGCAGAATCTGAGGGAAACTGCAGAAGTGACCTTGTTACCACAGTAACAGCCCTGTCACTGCAACTGGGATTTTGCAGGCAGGATGTCAGCCACACCAGCATGTGCCTCGCCTGAGAAGTTCAGGCAGCACCAAAGTGGCGGCACCTGTTAGGGTTCCAGGGCGGTGAGTGGCGCAAGCCACAGAGGTGGGCCCAGGGGTGAGGGGCCCTATTATATTGTGTCAGACTGAGGCAACTTCCAAAATACAAAACACGCAGGACAGTGCCCATCGTGGAATAATTGCTTTTCTACTCAAAAACCTTCAGTGGCTCCAAATAATCTGCTGTGATTTACCCCTTTGGGATGAATAGGATGTGGACAGGCCATAATGTGTTTTCTCACCATTAAAAACAAACATCTAGGGAATTCCCTGGCAGTCCAGTGGTTAGGACTTGGCGCTTTCACTGACGTGGGCCGAGGTTCAATCCTTGGTTGGGGAACTTAGATCCTGCAAGCGTGGCCAAAAAATAAAAAATAAAATAAAAAAATAGAAAGCCATCTAGATTCTAGCTCTGCAATTCCTCTCCCATCTGGGCTTGTTTCTCACCCCCGCACCCCATGGACCCAGCACAGATCTACTTTAATTTTCACCTTGACCGCTGTGATAATTTCTCCCTTATTCTCCCACTACAAGCATCCATTTGCTCAACATGTATTTCTTAGCTGGAGGCTGTGCTTGGAGCTGGGAACTCCAAAGAGTAGGCCCACTCCTGCCTCCTGGAGCTGGAGGTCCAGCAGGATGTGCTCACAACACCAGCCATTGTCAAAACCCAGTCATGCTGAGTGTAAAGATACGGGGAGCTCAGGTGCTCCTGAAGTGCTCAGACGGACAAAGGTGAGCTAGGGGAGGCCTGGGGTGAAGGGCAGAGAGGTGAGAAGCTTGAGGGCTGGGCAGGGCCGGAGCCCAGAGGGCATCATACACATTACACTGCAGGCAATGGATGCGGGGTCCACTGAGGGCAAGAGGGAGAGGCAACAACTTTGTCCAGTTTCTTTTTTTTTTTGGCCGCACCACATGGTGTGCGGGATCTTAGTTCCCTGACTAGGGATCGAACCTGTGCCCCCTGCAGTGGAAGCATGGAGTCCTACCACTGGACAGCCAGGGAAGTCTCAACTTTGTCCAAGTTCTAACCTGATTACCCCACCATGGGCTCACCAGGATAGCCCTGGGACCCGATAGCAATTCCAGCCTTGGTCTCCCTTGTAAAAAGGGGGGACTGGGTGAGATAGTCTTTCAAACCTTTGAACAATTTTAAACCCTAGAGAAAGGTCAGATTTGCAACACAGAAAGTTTTCTCAGGCTGGAGAGAGGCTACCCCAGGCCTCTCTCTCTGCTTCTCCCTAATCCATCCTAGGATACCTGAGGTTACAATAAAGGGCCCACACCCCTTCCCCATTAGCTTGGAATGATGGACTTTTTATTTTTCAAAATAAATTAGAAGTTTAATATATAATGGAATAGAGCTTTAAAATGTCAAGTCACTATAACACTAGGGATGCTTTAATAGGAGGTAACTGAAAAAAAAAATCTTGGCCCTACCTTGGAACATTACAACCACAGTGAAAATGGATGAACTATATCTGAATAGACCAACCAGGAATGAGCTCTAAAACATAGTTGAATCAAAGAAGGTTTCAGGAGGGCCTGTAGGGTATGAACCCATATGTTTTTTTTGTTTGTTTGTTTTGTTTTGTTTTTGGCTGCGTTGGGTCTTCGTTGCAGTGCACGGGCTCTAGGCGCGTGGGCTTCAGTAGTTGTGGCACGTGGGCTCAGTAGTTGTGGCTCGCGGGCTCCAGAGCGCAGGCTCAGTAGTTGTGGTGCACGGGCTTAGTTGGTCCGTGGCATGTGGGATCTTCCCGGACCAGGGATCGAACCCGTGTTCCCTGCATTGGCAGGTGGATTCTTAACCACTGCGCCACCAGGGAAGTCCAATCCCATATGTTAAAGGTCTCATTTTTTTTTTCAACTGTAAAATGAGGATATAAAATACCGGGACCTCACAAGTTAGTTGTGAGGATTAAATGAGTTTATGCTCCTATGACAGGAACAATGCCTGTAACTTGGTAATCACTCAATAGATGTTAGGCATTCTTACTGTTCTTAAAATTATTTTGGAAACCGTTGGAAGTGTGTATTCCACAATCATAACAGTGGTTGGTGACCCAGACATTATAAGCAAGTAAACACTCACACAAACATGTAATTGTTAATTATGATAAATGCAAAGCAGGAAAACGGACCTGAGGCACAAGCGTGGGAGTCAGCAAGCAAAGGGGAGGATACAGGCTTTGGGGTCTCCTACCCAGACCACGGGAATTCAGTACTCAGGAATTAGGGTAAATGAGACTTCATGCTGAAGGGAGAAAGGTTACTAAAAAGAAGCTGAGAATTACACATTATTGGGGGGAGTCTCTGCTTCTTCAGAAAAGAGTGGATGGAATTGTCCCCAAAATGCAAGTTGCATAGTGTCATTTCTAGGCTTAAAACCCCTCAGTGGCTCTCTGTCCTGGGGATAAAGACCCAATTCCATGTTTTCCACCAAAATTGGGCCCCACATCCCCCCCCACCCCCCCCGCCATTCCTCTGATATCTGGCCTTAGCTGCCTAGCTTTTCCCACCCGAGAGTGGTCCAGGAATATTCCTTCGGCCCAGACAGCTTGTCCTCAGCTGTTTTGTTTTACTTGCCATTCCTGCTTCCCCCTGCAACTGCCTCCCTGAATGTCTCCAGGGCCTGGCACATAGGAGACCCTGGACAGACACATGCTGAGTTTCCATGTCCCGGCCATCTGGCCCATCCACAATGCCCCTTGAGTGACCTGCTCCCTCTCACCTGTTTCCTGAAAGACTTTCTCGCTCACATGCCTCCATTCACCTCACTAATACCTGAATAACATTTGGCTCCAGATGGAGGCTCCCTCTTCTGAGAAGTCCTCCCTGACCACCCCTCTGGGCTTCCACACTGTGCTATAATTGTCCCCTCCTATTGTCACACTGCAGTCAGTACCTCTGCTCCTCCTGGAGCTTAGATTCCAGCGGAAGGAGACAGAAAACACAAAAACAAACAGGAAAAAATATGTAGTGCTATGGGGAGAAGGAAGGAGGCAGTGTGGGAAGAGAGGTGGCAGTTTGGGGTCGGGTGGTCAGGGGAGTTCTTGCGAGAAGACCTGCAGGAGGAGAGGGACTGGGGAGCCAAAGCAGACATCTAGAGGAAGAGCAGTCCAGGCCAGTGCGGAGACCCTGCCTCAAGAGGTACAGCCAATGTGACTGGAGCTGAGTGAGCGAGGGGCAGAGACGAGGAGAAGGGGGCCCGGAGTATGTAGACCCTGAGACCTTTGTAAGGCCTTGGGCTTGTACTCGGAGTGAGGTGGGAAACTTTGCAGGGCCGTAGGCTCAGGAGGGGCAGGATCTGACTTAAAGGAACGAGCATTCATTGCACCTGCCCTGGCCAGGCTGAGTCCTGAGGACAGAGAGAAAAACAGCCCCCCAGGGGCTCCCAGGGCAGTGGGGTGGCCCCCAACCAATTAGAAAAGCCCCTCCCACCAGCACATGGATGGATTGGAACACTTTGCCTGACCTCTATAGTGTGTTCTGATAAAGATTTATTAGATATAAATGATTAAGACAAGTTCCCTACCAATTTCTTCTCCTTCTCTTTCTCCTTCTGTGCTTGCCTTGCTTTCTTCCAGAAACATTTATTCAAAGCCTATTATACTAGCAGCAGTACTGGATTATAACCCATAGAATAAAATATCCACAAATCCGTACTGATACAAATGAATGAATGAATAAATGAATAACTAAATAAGTAAATGCGGGGGAGGAAAGGACAGCTCTTTCTTACAGAAGGATTCCAATTAATAAATGCAGGAAGAATGAGGGAAATAGGAGCTCACCATTAGAACACCATAATAATAAGCATGGGAGGCAGGATCCACTGATAGATGCAAAAATTAGTGGGAAAAGTTTAAGGAGAAACAGAATATTTACACTGTCTAAAAGATATTTATTAACTACAAAAGGAAAAATAATAATTGGACAGTGGAAAAATCTGGCAGACACCATCTTAACCAAGTGATTAAGCTTCATATCTCAAGAATAAGACATCTCAACATCACTTACCCCCTGATGTACTGAAAAGAGGGCCACTTCTGTGTTATGCTTCCCCTGAAGCCATAACCTCCCTCTAATGATGAGAAAACGTGAGATTAAACCCAAGGTGAAGGACGTTCTACAAAACACCTGACCAGTACTCTTCAAAAGTGTCAAGGTCATGAAGATAAGGAAAGACTGAGGGACTGTTATGGATTAGGGGAGACTAAGGTTACATGACAAGTAGATTCGACGTGGGATCCTGGATGGGACCCTAGAAATGGGGTGGGGTGGGGGAACATTGATGGAAAAATTGGTGAAATCTGAATAAACTCTGTAGTCTAATTAATTGTATTGTCCCGATGTTATTTTCTTGGTTTTGATCATTGTACTGTGGTTATGTAAGATGTTAACCTGAGAGGAAGCTGGGTAAGAGGAGATACGGGAACTCTTGGTGCTATTTTTGCAACTTTTCTGTAAGTCTATAATTATTTCAAAATAAAAAGTGAAAAGAGAGGACTTCCCTGGTGGTGCAGTGGTTAAGAATCCGCCTGCCAATGCAGGGGACACGGGTTCGAGCAATGGTCCCGGAAGAGCCCACATGCCGCAGAGCAACTAAGCCCGTGCGCCACAACTACTGAAGCCCCCGAGTGCCCGTGCTCCCCAACAAGAGAAGCCACCGCAATGAGAAGCCCACGCACTGCAACAAAGAGTAGCCCCCGCTGGCCGCAACTAGAGAAAGCCCATGCGCAGCAACGAAGACCCAAGGCAGCCAAAAAACTAACTAAAAGAAAAGAAAAAAAAATTAAAAAAAATAAAAGTAAAAACACCTGCAATCTACAACCTAGAGATAACAACTATTAACATTTTGTAGTCTACCAGTGTCAATATTTTAGAAAAATATGTGTATGTGCCTGTGTATTTTACTAAATACAATGTATTTACTAAATATACAATGTATAATCCTTTAGCAACCTGTTTCTATCATATATTGCCATACCAGTAAATAACCGACCAGTGGATACTTTTTAAGTCTTTTATACCCTGGGTGCTGCAGATGCAGAGTTAAGCCTGATTTCCCACCTCCAAGGGAGACTACGATCTAAGGGAGTGAGCAAACTCACCCCTGTGACTCAGTTTGCCCCTCTCTACAATGGGAGTGCCCTTTCTACCTCCCAGCTGTACAGTTTCAAGGACAGAATATTCACTCCGCTGCCCAGGCCTCCCTTCCAAGGGAGACCTGGACTTGATTCTAGGCAGGGAACAACTGCCAGGATCCATCCCAGTGGCCTCCAGGCCTCTGAAGGACAGTGTCCCTTGCATAGTAGGCACTTAATATATTTCCTAGCTCCACTTCAGCGGCTGGGGCCTCACTGAATTATCACTACTTTATTGTCCTTCGCATGTTTCTCTGGGCAGCGTCCCTGCCTTCCAGGCTGCAGCAGGGACTCCTCCGGGGCCCAGACCGCCCCCTCCCCGGCCCGTGGCTGCAATGTGGTTTGCAGTCGCCTTTCTAGCTTCCCCGGCGGACCCCTGCTCGTCAGGCCCCCAGCGCCCGGCAGAGGGTCCCGCCCAGAGGAAGCTCTCATAAACGTGTGTTGACTAAACAGGAAAAGAAAAGCCATCGGCGTGCAGGACCAAGAGGGCGTGTGTTTAATCAAACTCCAAACCCCAATACCAACTCCTCAGCGACGCTTTACAAAACGAAGCTCCGAGAAGTTGAGGATTAGTTGGCCGAACTGTTCCCCCCTTCCCTTGGGAGTCGCAGGAGGAAGGATGAAGGGGGAGGGAGGGGTGCTGGTTCTGGGCAGGAGGAGCGGGACCAGGAAGAAGGGCCCCTTCGTCCAGCCACTGTGCTCCGCTCCGTGAGTCCCTGGGGTTGAGAAAGGGGGAGGAAGCCCCGGGCGGGTGTCTGGGGCTGGCGTCTCCCGTGTGGCAATCGTGATTGCTCCAGAGCCAGCACTCCCCCTCGCCCACACTTCCTCCCCATCTTCCCGCCCCTTGGCCCTGGGCCCGCACCCCAGCCTCCCTCCTTCGGGCTTGTTTATCTACCTGGCCAGGTGCAGGGTGCTGTGAGGTGTGTGCTCCTTCGGCCTCGCTCAGCCTGGGGGCCAGGGCTATAGCGTGGGAAGCTGTTTTGTTTCTGCTGTAAACGAGGGACATCAGTTCAGATGGTCTCCCCTTTAGTAGAGCTAATGAGTTGCTGGGGACAGGGAGCCCCCTTGACCAGTTTACAAAGCCCAGGGGACACGTTGCCCAGACCTTAGGACCTGAGCTCCTCGTGGCAGGATCCAGACCCACCTCTGTGAGGGTCCCCAGTCGGCTGTACAGGGCCTGGACTTTCAGCGGGGAGGGGTGGAGGAGGCTTGGGAAATATTTACTGAATGAATGAATGAATGAATGAGTGAACCATGTTAAGTACAGCTGCAGTGACCACAGGGCAAAGTAGAAAAGAGCAAGAATTCCAAAGTCAAGCAGACAGGCCTGGGTTCCAATCCATTCTCTGCCAAGTATAACTGTGTGACTTGGGATAGCTGTCTAAAAAGTTTTGAGCCCCAGGTTCCTGTAAAATGGAAGCAAAAACATTTTACCTTCTTTATGAGATTTGTGTGGCATCTTTGTAGAGTATGTGGCACATAATAGGCTTAATAAACAGTTACTATTGTTGTTAGTATTGTTTACTAATTCGAGAAATGTGCATCAAGCACCTACTATGTGCCGGGTGCTTTCTAGGTACTTGGAGTTCACTGAACAAAACACAGGACTCTTCTCCTCACGGGGTTTGCATTCAGGCAGAGAGACAATAATACAGAGTGAAGTAAGCCAGAAAGAGAAAAACAAATATCATATATTAATGCATATATGTGGAATCTATAAAAATAGTACAGATAAACCTATTTCCAGGGCTGGGATAGAGACACAGAGGTAGAGAACAGACATGTGGACACAGCGGGGGAAGGGGAGGGTGGGACGAATTGGGAGATTAGGGTTGAAATATATACACTACCATGCGTAAAATAGATAGCTAGTGGGAACATGTTATGAAGCACAGGAAGCTCAGCTCAGTGCTCTGGGTTGACCTAGATGGGTGGGATGGGGGGTGTCCAAGAGGGAGGGGATATAGGTACACACATAGCTGATTCACTTCATTGTACAGTAGAAACTAACACAACATTGTAAAGCAATTATACGCCAGTGAAAATTTTTTTAAAAAATACAATTGATTTTTGTAAAAACAACAACAACAGCAACAAATGAGTAAATGAAGCCGCATGTTGGAAAGTGATAAAAGCCAAGGAGAAAAAAAAGCAGAAAAGTATGGGGAATGAGGAGTGCAGGGGGTGGGGTTGGATTGTCATTTTAAATAGGGTGACAGAGTGGGCCTCATTGAGAAGGTGGCGTTTCAGTGAAGAATTTAGGTGAGGGAGACAGATGTGCCAGTATCTCAAGGAAGAGTATTTGCACAGGAGGCACATGCCCGAGCAAAGCTCCCCAGGTGAACCGTGCCTGGTTTGGCTGGGGGCGGAGTGGCGTGGAGGCAGTGAGCAGGGAGATTACGTCAGAGGTCAGGCGGCCAGATCCCACGGGGTAGTGCGGGCCATGGTGAACTTGGCTTTTACTCCAGGTGGAAAGGGGCCACTGCAGGGTTTTGAGCAGAAGAACAACGTGATCTGACTCACATTTTAAAAGAATAACCTGGGCAGCCAGGTTGAGCATAGACTGAATGGGGTGAGGGGTGAGTTTGGGAGAACAGGTGCAGAGGTCCCGGCGGGGCAGTGGTGGCAGTGGTGGCGGTGAGAAGTCGTCGGATTCTGTATTTTGAAAGTGGGGCCAGCTTGGTTTCCTGAGGGTTTGGACCTGGAGTGTAAGAAAGAGAGGAGACCCGGATGACAGCGGTGCTGAGCCGGAACTAGCAGAAGGAATCAGGTGCCACCAACTGAGATGGTCAAGGCTGCAAGTGAACCGGGTTTGGGGAGGAGATCCAGAGTTCAATTTGGATGTATTAAGATCTAGATGCCAGACATGCGCACAAAGATATCTAACAGGCTGCTGATGTAAAACAGAGTTGTTAGTGCTGCTATGACTATTCTCCTCCACTTTCACACCCAGTCCTCACGCCAGCCAGTGAGGAAGGCAGGCCAGGGATTATTTCCCCAGCTTGACAGAATGGAAATCCTATAGAGTGTATACCCAACAGAATTGAAAACAGGTATTCAAACAAATACTGGTACATGAATGCTCACAGCAGCACTATTCACAGTCGTCAAAAGGTGGAGATAACTCACATGTCCATCAGTAGATGAAGAGATGTGTAAAATGTGGGGTACCCATACAATGGGATATTAGTCAGGCATAAAAAGGGATGAAGGACCAATACACGCTACAAAGTGGATAAACCTCAAAAACATTAAATGAAAGAAGCCAGTTGCAAAAGACTACATATTATGATTCCATTGATATGAAATATCCGGAATAGTTAAATCTATAGAGACAGAGCAGATTAGTAGTTGCCAGGGATTGGGGGGAGGAGGAAATAGGGAATGATTACTTAATGGGCACAGGGTCTCCTTTGGAAGTGATGAAAATAGTTTGGAATTAATAGGGGTGGGCTTCCCTGGTGGCGCAGTGGTTGAGAGTCTGTCTGCTGATGCAGGGAACACGGGTTCGGGCCCTGGTCTGGGAGGATCCCACATGCCGCGGAGCAACTGAGCCCGTGAGCCACAGCTGCTGAGCCTGCACGTCTGGAGCCTGTGCTCCGCAGCAGGAGAGGCTGCGATGGTGAGAGGCCCGCGCACCGCGATGAGGAGTGGCCCCCGCTTGCCGCAACTGCAGAGAGCCCTCGCACAGAAACGAAGACCCAACACAGCCAAAAATAAAATAAATAAATAAATAAATAATTAAAAAAAAAAAATAGGGGTGATGGGGCTTCCCTGGTGGCGCAGTGGTTGAGAATCTGCCTGCCAATGCAGGGGACACGGGTTCGAGCCCTGGTCTGGGAGGATCCCACATGCCGCGGAGCAACTAGGCCTGTGAGCCACAACTACTGAGCCTGCGCGTCTGGAGCTTGTGCTCTGCAACAAGAGAGGCCGCGACAGTGAGAGCCCCGCGCACCGCGATGAGGAGTGGCCCCCGCTTGCCGCAACTAGAGAAAGCCCTCGCACAGAAACGAAGACCCAACACAGCCATAAATAAATAAATAAATAAATAAATAAAATTAAAAGGAAAAAAAAGGATTCCTGATGAATAAAAATACAAAATAAAAAAATAGGGGTGATGGTTGTACAACATTGAAAATGCACTAAATGCCACTGAATTATATGCTTTAAAACGTTTACATTTATGTTATGTGAATTTTATCCCAATGGAAAAAAAAACCCTCTATGAAGAACCTAATGCCAGGCTTATGGCACCCTGCACCATGCAGTGACTCCCACTGCTATTTTCCCGGAAGCCTGTGAAGGACTCTCACCAGTTCCCCATCTCCTTTCTGAGTAAAGTAGCCCAGTGAAGCAAAGGAATGTATCCCCTGCAAGGTCAGTTTAGGGCAATTGGATTTTGCAAACTCCAAACCAGGGAATTTGGTCTGACAAGCATGGGATTCACATCTGAAATCAGCCCTGCCCTGGAAAACCTGTGGCTGGGGGTTGCTGGTGTCCCAGGGAAGCTGTACTTCCAGGTCTGTTCCGGTTGGGGAGGAAGGAGCAGGAACTTCTCAGAGCTGCCCTATTTAACCCTTCAGGGTCAATGCTCCTGAGCTGGAAGGGACTTTATGGATCATCTATGAGGAAATGGAAACTCCAGAAAGATAAATACCTTTTCCCAAGTACCCCAGCCAGTAAACGGCTGAGCTGGGACTAGGAGGAAGGGAACCATCGTGGATATAGCACCTACTCCATGAGCAGGAGCCTCAGGGACATTACCTCAACCACTCTGGCAAACAGCTCTTGGCAGCTCCATCTGCAGATGAGATTCAGGGAGGTTTAGGGACCGGGCTGACATCATGCATCTATTAAGAGGCAGGGCTGGCAGCTGAATATAGGTCTACCTGACTCTTACAATCTGTAATTTTTGCTAGGCCTTTATCTGTCTTCACATGTGTATCCCCAATACGGAGGAAATGAATGAATGAACCAAGCTCTTTCCAGTCTCCCACACCTCCATCCAGATTCACCCTGATCAGAGTTAACAGACGCTCTGGGGCTATCCCATGGTTGCCATGGTAACTGAACTTTTAGAACTTTTAGAAATAGCAGCTGCAGGCAATCCAGGACAAAACCAGTGAACCCTTCTTTTGCTGCACTAGTTAAGGCTTTTCTGTCTAAGCTGACAAAGGTTAACACAAAGCAGCGAAGAGGAGAGATTCCTTAACATACCTTATTGTTCTTGACCATCCTTGTTGACCAAGGACCCTTTGTTTGCCCCACCACTGCCACCTTCACCACACATCCATGGTTTAAAAAATGGTATCTAAAAAAAAAAAAAAAAAAAAAAAAAATGGTATCTACTGAGGACATCTCCCTGTAAGTGGTAATGAAATTGTAACCCCGCTCTTTACACATCAACAGTTACAGAGCTACCACCGGAGCTTCAGCTCAGCAGGAGACAACCACCATCCCCCCACAGGGTTGATAGCATTTTAGCCCAAAGTCAGAAACTTGACAGTTTTATTAAGTACTGCATGCCTGTAAGGGTTTGGACTTTTTTAAATATGGAAAATAGCTTCTTGAGGCCATTCCAAACAAAATAAGAAGTGAGAATGAGGAAATAACCACAGCTACAAAGAACCTTAAAAGAGTTGTGATTATTTTGTAAATGAGAAAGCCTGAACTAAACAGGTGGTTTTCTAGGAAACCATAAATTACCAAAATCAATCCTTGGAGACCACTAAATTTTAAACAGACCAAATATCACATAAGAAAATGAAAATGTTATTAAAGAGCTATTCTCCCACACACAAAGGGGAAAAAAACTAGCAAGTCCAAACAAGACTTCAGGTGAATTCAACCAAAACTTTGAAGAGTGATGAATAAAAATGCCATTCAAATGGTTCAAAACCCTAGAAATTATAATAAGAAAGCCGCTACATTTATTGAGTCCCCATGTGGCAGATACAGTTCTGAGTGTTGTATTCATTTAATTCTCACAATAATCCTGTTGAGACGATAAATTATTGTTCTTACTTTAGAGATGAAAAAACTCATAAATAAATAGTTCAGGGTGACACAATTAGTAAGTGGCCGATCCAAATTTGAAGCTAGTGAGTTTAGTTCCAGAATTCACTTTTTTTATTATTATTTTTAATATTTATTTATGGCTGCATTGGGTCTTTGTTGCTGCGTGCGGGCTTTCTCTAGTTTGGCGAGCGGGCGCTACTCTTCGTTGCGGTGCGCGGGCTTCTCATTGCGGTGGGTTCTCTTGTTGCGGAGCACGGGGTCTAGGTGCACCAGCTTCAGTAGTTGTGGCACGCGGGCTCAGTAGTTGTGGCACACAGGCTTAGTTGCTTTGCGGTATGTGGGATCTTCCCGGACCAGGGCTCAAACCCATGTCCGCTGCATTGGCAGGCGGATTCTTAACCACTGCGCCACCAGGGGAGTCCCCAGAATTCACTCTCTTAACCACTATGCCGGGTCAACTCTTTCAAATTCCTTTTATGAATATTACATATCAATACCCAAATCTGTCAATGATAGCACAAGAGAGGAACACTACAGACTATCTCATTTATGAATATAACAGCAAAAATTGTAAACCTAATATTAGCAAATAAAATCCAGCCGCACAAACAAAAATTATATACTACAACTGAGCAGGGCATACCAGGAAAACAGGGTGGTTCAATATTAGGAACACCATTAATATTATTCACCATACTGACAAATCATTGGAGAAAAACTGCATGATGATTATGACATAGATGTTGAAAAGGTATTTTAAAAATTCAAAAATCCATTCTTGATTTAAAAAGAAAATCCCTTAAGAATTGGAAGGGAAGGATGCATCCTTAAAATACAGTTACACCCCCCACACACATACATATATACCTCAAGCCAGAAAGCCAACTTGTAAGAATAAAATATTAAAAGACTTCTTGGGGCTTCCCTGGTGGCGCAGTGGTTAAGAATCTGCCTGCCAATGCAGGGGACACGGGTTCAAGCCCTGGTCTGGGAGGATCCCACATGCCGCGGAGCGACTGGGCCCGTGAGTCACAACTGCTGAGCCTGCGCGTCTGGAGCCTGTGCTACGCAACAAGAGAGGCCGCGATAGTGAGAGGCCCGCGCACCGCGATGAAGAGTGGCCCCCGCTCGCCGCAACTGGAGAAAGCCCTCGCACAGAGACGAGGACCCAACACAGCCAAAAATAAAATATAAATAAATAAATAAATTTATTAAAAAAAAAAAAGACTTCTCGGGCTTCCCTGGTGGCGCAGTGGTTGAGAATCCACCTGCCAATGCAGGGGACACGGGTTCGAGCTCTGGTCTGGGAAGATCCCACATGCCGCGGAGCAACTGGGCCCGTGAGCCACAGCTACTGAGCCTGCGTGTCTGGAGCCTGGGCTCTGCAACGGGAGGGGCCGCGATGGTGAGAGGCCCGCGCACCGCGATGAGGAGTGGCCCCCGCTTGCCGCAACTAGAGAAACCCCTCGCACAGAAACGAAGACCCAACACAGCCAAAAATAAATAAATAAAAATAAAAAAATAAAAGACTTCTCATTAAAGTCAGGACAAAAAAAGGATATCCACTACCATCACTTTTTTTAAAATTTATTTTTATTTATTATTTATTTATTCTGGCTGCACTGGGTCTTCGTTGCAGCGCGGGCTTCTTTAGTTGAGGCTCGTGGGCTTAGCTTGCGGTATGTGGGATCTTAGTTCCCTGACCAGGGATCGAACCCTGGCCTCCTGCATTGGGAGCGTGGAGTCTTAACCACTGAACCACCAGGGAAGTCCCTACCATCACTTTTATTTATAATTGTTCCAGAGGCACTTACCAATGTAATTAAACAAATGAAGAGGAATAAAGATTTAAAAAGTGATATAATTATTATTTACAGGTGATGTGATACAATTATATTTTAGAAAACCTACAAAATTCAACTAAAAAATTGTAGCACAAAGAGAATTCAGTAATGCATCTAGGTACAAATTTCATATACAAAAATCAATAGCCTTACTAAATATGAAAAAGATTGTTTTGAAAATATAATGAAAGACTTACATTTTGGCCCAGCAATCCCTCCTCTGAGAATTTATCTTACCAACATACTTGTGCATTCATTCATTCATTCATTTATTCATTCATTCATTTATTCTGCAATTATTACTGAATGCTTACTTATTCAGTATCAGATTCTTTTCTGAGTGCCAAGAATACAAATAAATGAACAAACTGACAAAAACAAAACAAAACAAACAACAACAAACCCTTATAATCTGGTGGTAGGAAACAGATAATAAGTATAATTTTATTTTTAAATTTTTAAAAGCATTTATTTATTTGGCTGAGCCGGGTCTTAGTTGTGGCACATGGGATCTTCATTGCCGCATGCGGGATCTTTAGTTGTGGCATGCGGGATCTAGTTCCCGGACCAGGGATCAAACCTGGGCCCCCTGCATTGGGAGCACAGAGTCTTAACTACTGGACCATCAGGGAAGTCCCAATAAACATAATTTTAAAAGTAAATGATACAGTGTGTTAGAAGATGATGATTGCTATCAGGATAGGGAAATTGGGAGCACTGGGTGGTCACGATGGACCTCCTGGAGAAGGAAGGAGGTAAGGGGCTGAGCCATGTGAAGATGGGCAGGGGGCAGGCACAAGTTCCTGGGGTGGTATTGAGCCTGGTGTGTGCACACAAAATGAGTCATGTGTGTAACAGCAAAAGATTCAAAGAATAAGTTATTCATCTATAGGGAACCATTTAAGCAAAGATACATCTACCAAAGTCTAAGGAAACTCTCTGTGATGTGAGATGGGAAGATCTCCAGGATATATTGTTTAGTGGAAAAAAGCAAGGAGCAGAATAGATTATAAGGTATGCTAGCTTTGTGTACCCAAAGGAGGTAAATCAATGTTAGAAAGGTGTCAATTCTTTTTCAAATAATTTATAAATTTAATATGGGCTCCCCCAAAAGGAATCAGAAAAGCTAGTTTTTAAGAGCTAAGAACATTCTTTAAAAGGAGAGTAAGGAGGGGGGCTAGCCCAACCAGATATTAAAACATATTGTAAAACTATGGTAATTAAGATATTGGGTTGACCAAAAAGTTCGTTCAGGTTTTTCCATAAGATGTTACAGAAAAACCCAAACGAACTTTTTGGCCAACCCAATACTTTTGTATGGGGACATGAGTAGAGATCAACAGAATACAATAGAATATCCAGAAACAGATCCAAATACACACAGGAAATAATTATGTAATAAATTGTCCTGGGAATGTTGAATAGCTTTTCAGAAACAAATATATTTGTATCCTTCCTGCATTAGTTACACTAAAATAAGCTGCAAAAGACTCAAAGATATAAATCTAAAATGTGAAACCATAGAAGTACTGGATTAAAAAAAATTTATAATCTTGCAGTGGGATGGGCTTGCTTAAGCATGACTCAAAACTCAGAACTCATCAATTCTGACCGCAGTAAAAGTTTTAAAATTTTCCATGGAAAAAATAGCAAAACCAAAAGACAACAAACCAAGCAATAATTTATGCAACACATGTAACAGACAAATTTCTGTAACATAAAAACAACTCCTATATATCAAAATGCAAAAGTCTATGATCCTATAGAAAAACAGTCCCCGGGTATGAACAAAGAGTTCACAGAAATGGAAATTAACTTAGCCCTTATATATATATATATATATTCTTTTTTTTTTTAATTTTTATTCATTTATTTATTTATTTTTGGCTGCATTGGGTCTTCGTTGCTGCACGCGGGCTTTCTCTGGTTGCGGTGAGCGGGGCTACTCTTCATTTCTGTGAGTGGGCTTCTCAATGCGGTGGCTTCTCCTGTTCTGGAGCACAGGCTCTAGGCGCATGGGCTTCAGTTGAATAGTGCTGATCTAGATTGAAACAAATTCTCCCTTCAGCTGCTAAGTCACTGAGCTACAGGGCCTGGAGGACTGGTCCTTCTGTATCCACCAGGACCACTGTGGGAGCCACCCGGCCTCAGCCTTCTGAGGCCCAGGCACGGATGCTCATCCCACCGTGCCTGTTATCCTCGGTCACTGCCCCAAATATCAGCTCTTTTGGCCATTTCTTTTCTCCACACCGCTCTGTTAATTCCCCTCTTGTTTTAACAAGCCTCTGCTCTCCACCTTCTGAAACCTTTTTCCTTGGTTCTTTGGAAAGCTGATTCTTGGGCAAGAAAATCACCTACACTCTCACTCTTCTACCGGCACAGCCTAGGGTTTACTCTGGGGCCCAGCAGGTAAAGAAAACACGTGAAGTGTGAAGGTCAAGGGGTGAATGCCCGTGCCCGCACTGTGTGGTGAGAACTGGGCAAGCTGGAGAGTTCCTGTGCCCTGACCCAGCTCCAGGCTGACTGTTGGCACATGGAAATGTGGACCCAATAGGGCCAGACCTTCAGATGGTTCAAGAGAGGCCAGAAACCCTCATATACCCGTGGCGGGAATGTAAAGTGGTACAGCTCTGCCAAAACCATTTGGCAGTTCCTTAGGAAGTTAAACATAGTGTTACCATATGACCCAGCAATTCCACTCCTAGGTATATACCCCAGAGAACTGAAAATGGTTCACACAGAAACTTGGACATGAATGTTCATAGCAGCAACATTATGTCCAAGAAGTGGAAACAACCTGAAAGTCCATCAAGGGATGAATATATGAACAACATGTGGTCTAGTCATACAAAGGAATATCATTCAGCCATAAGGACAAATGAAGTACTGACACGTGCTACAACATGGATGAACCTTGAAAACATGCTGAGTGAAAGAAGCCAGACACAAAAGGCCACTAATTGTATGATTCCGTTCATATGAAATGTTCAGAATAGGTAAGTCCATAGAGACAGAAAATAGATGAGTGGTTTCCAGGGGCTGAGGGAGAAGGGAGAATGGGGAGTGAGTGCTAATGGTACAGGCTTTCTTTCAGAGATGATGAAAATGTTCCAGAATTAGATAATGGTGATGATTATACACCTTTACAGATATACTCAAAACCACTGCATTGCACACATTAAAATGGTGAATTTCATGGTATGGGAATGATATCTCAGCAACAAAGAGAAAGAGGCCAGCAGTCTGGCTCTTTGTGAGAAACCTGATATTTTTCATATTGACTTAATTTTTGAGCAAGCAAAGCAAAGTAAGCTGTGGCCTGTAGGCTACCAATTCAGAACCTCTGAACAGAAATCATGCTCTCCTCTGAGGTCACCCCTTCCTAGCACCCCTCCCTCGCTCAGCGGTTCCTTTTTCCCCCCTTCCTGGCTCCTCTTGCACCCGCCCCAAGGCTTCTTCCAGACCATCGTACTTTCCTGCCTCCTCTGTCTCTGTCTCTCAGCTGTGCTCATTCACTGACAGCTCACTTTCTATCTTCCTCTCTCCCCCAGTCCCTCCTTTGTTCTTTTTTTAAAAATATTTATTTATTTGCCGTGCCGGGTCTTAGTGGCAGCACGCAGGACCTTTGTTGCCGCGTGCGGGGTCTTTTGTTGCACGTCCGGGATATTTAGTTGCGGTATATGGGCTCTTAGTTGCAGCAGGTGGGATCTAGTTCCCTGACCAGGGATCAGACCCGGGCCCCTGCATTGGGAGCGCAGAGTCTTAGCCACTGGACCACCAGGGAAGTCCCCCTCCTTTGTTCTGCTCTCTTCGTGTCCACATCTGAGACCCTCCCTACTTTCCAGCTGTTTGTTCGTTGCTCGAACTTCCTGTTCTTTGACTCAAGCCTGTCTTTGACTCCACTCCTGTCCTTACCTCCTTCCCCTCCCTCACCGATTCCACAATTCCCCACCTTGGCCACTCTCTTGACAACATTCTGACTTCTCTCGACCTGTCTCTCTGTTGTACCTGCCTGGAAGCCCCAACTCTGGGTCAGTCTGATTGCCCTTCCTCTCCCGGGGAGCACCTGGGCCCTGAGCTCTGCTGAAGAAAATCACAGCACCACAGAGTCTGGTGCCATCAATTCATGGACGGTGACATAACCGGGCCCACAAATACCGTACCCCAACGACGCTGTCCTCCTCATCAGCTCACCCTGCCACCCTCTACAGTGGCTATTGAAAACCCTCACCACTCCCCCCAAACCTCTGACCTCACCTTCTATTCCACACAGAACCTGGAGGCCTTCAGACAGGAACTCTCCCATCATCAGGCCACCGATGCATGGATTTGACAGGTATTTAAGAGGTTAAGTTGATGGAGATTGGCGGTAAGTTGTATAGATGAGGGAGAAGGGAGATCAAAGGAGACACCCATGGGGAGCTCCCTGGTGGCCTGGTGGTTATGATTCTGGGCTTTCACTGCCGTGGCCCGGATTCAACCCCTGGTCAGGGAACTGAGATCCAGCAAGCCGTGTGGCACGGCGTGGCCAAAAAAAAAAAAAAAAGGAGAGAGAGAGAGACGCCCATGTTTCTTACTGGAGCCTAGATGGATGTGGTGCCGTTTATGACATGGGGAAGACTTCACAGGAAGGGGCAGAGGAAGAAGGACAGACCCTGAACCAGAAAGCAGGAGGGAAATCTGGGGAGTTTGGCATCACAGATGTCAAGGCAGATACCAAAACTGAAGTTACAGAACATGCGATGGGCTGAGAGCAAACCTTTGCCACGTATATAACAGATTCGTCATGGAAAATATAGAGACTCTTGAAAGAAACAGGAATGACAAACAACCCAATAGAAAAGTGGGCAACTGATATGAAAGGGCGATTTGCAGAAGAAAGGATCCAAATTTCCAGTAAACATATGAAAAGATGTTCAATGTCCCTAGAATTAGAAGAATGTAAATGTTATGGGTTGAATTGTGTCCACTCCCCCTGCCCCCAAACATGCTGAAGTCCTAACCTCCAGTACCTCGGAATGTGAACTTATTTGGAAATAAGGTTGTCACAGATGTAATTAGTTAAGATGAGGTCATACTGGAAGTGGGGTGGGCCCCTAATCCAATATGACTAGTGGCCTCCTTATAAGAAGAGGGCCATGTGACAACCGAGACCCAGGGAGAATGCCCTGTGGGGACAGAGAATCAGAGTGATACACCAAAGACTGACAGGCACCGCCAGAAGTTAGGAAGAGGCCAGGAAGAATTGTCCCCTACATCCCCTAGGTTTCAGAGGGAGCACCGCCCTGTTGACGCCTCGATTTCAGACTTCTTGTCTCCTGAACCATGAGACAATACATTTCTGTTTTTTTTTTTAAGCCACTAGGTTTCTGGTACCTGGTTACAACAGCCCTAGAAACTAATACAGTAAATTAAAATAACGCTGAAATGCTTTCTTATTTTTCCCATCAGCTTGGAAAAACAAGAACAAAAAAGATGATAACATCCAGTGCTGTCAAGGACATGAGACAATTCCACCCATGACTGCCCACTGGAGTGGAATTTAGTGATGCTTCATGGGAGGGCCTTTGGCAGTAAACCATCAAATAAAAATGAAAAGGCCCATGACCTAGAACTTGGCAATTCCTATTCTTTCTGTCCCTGGAGAAATACACGTGTTCACAAAAGAGTCGCGTGTAAGAATGTTCTTTGCAGGAGTTCCCTGGCTGTTCAGTGGTTAGGACTCTGAGCGCTTTCACTGCCGGGGGCCCAGGTTCAATCTCTGGTGCAGGAACTAAAGTCCCGCAAGCTGTGTGGCCAAAAAAAAAATGTCCTTTGCAGTACTGTTGTAATGGCACACCCATCCTGTCCATTGGTAGAGAATGCTTACATAAACTTGTCTCTTCTCAGGGAGGATTCGCTGTGAAGTTAATGAAGCTTAAGCTTCAGGGCCCCTCACTTGCAGCAGCCCAGGAGAGAATCTAGCAATTTCTCAATGTAACTTTGTAATATTTTTCTTAAAGAGGTTCCCCCCAAATGCATAAGCTTCAGGACCCAAAAAACTTGAACCTGCCCCATCATACTATATAATGCATGGCAACAGTTAAAAAGAGATGCAGGGCTTCCCTGGTGGCACAGTGGTTGAGAATCTGCCTGCCAATGCAGGGGACACGGGTTCGAGCCCTGGTCTGGGAAGATCCCACATGCCGCGGAGCAACTAGGCCCGTGAGCCACAATTACTGAGCCTGCGCGTCTGGAGCCTGTGCTCTGCAACAAGAGAGGCAGCGATAGTGAGAGGCCCGCGCACCGCGATGAAGAGTGGCCCCCACTTGCTGCAACTAGAGAAAGCCCTCGCACAGAAACGAAGACCCAACACAGCCATAAATAAATAAATAAATTAATTAATTAAAAAAAAAAAAAAAAAAAAGAGATGCGGCATGGGCTTCCCTGGTGGCGCAGTGGTTAAGAATCTGCCTGCCAATGCAGGGGACACGGGTTCGATCCCTGGTCCTGGAAGATCCCACATGCCACGGAGCAACTAAGCCCGTGCACCACAACTACTGAGCCTGCGCTCTAGGGCCCGCGAGCCACAACTACTGAGCCCACGTGCCACAACTACTGAAGCCCGTGCACCTAGAGCCTGTGCTCTGCAATGAGAGAAGCCACTGCAACGAGAAGCCCGTGCACCACAACAAAGAGTAGCCCCTGCTCGCCGCAACTAGAGAAAGCCCACGTGCAGCAACGAAGATCCAAAGCAGCGAAAAATGAATAAATAAATAAATTTTTTAAAAAATGAGAGATGAGGCAGACAACAAGAGAGTGGAGGGTTTCACCAAGTGCAGGTCTGAATTCTTACAGAGAAGGACTGAAAGTGGCAAGTTGGTTTGTTATTGGAAGTTCCTGTTGACCTGGGTGGGCAGTTTCAGTGGAATGATGGGTAAGAAATGGCAGACTGCTAGGAGGGATGGTGACAAAGTGGGGACTGTGAATGTGGACAGTCCTTTCAAGAAATCTGGCTGTGAGGAGAGATGAGCTGCAGGAGGAAGTCTCATGAGGGAGGAAGAGGCTTGAGCCACTGTGTTGAGGAAAAAGAACCAGGTAGGCCTGAACCTTGAGGTTAACAGCAATTCTGAAAATATTTGTCATGTGGTTGCCTAGCCTCCAAACACTCTTCCAATTTGGGGCATTATCTCAAGCCCCCATCTCCTATCACAGGAGCAGAAATGGATCAGACATCACCCCCTTCCACCCACCCAGAGCAGCTAGCCAAATTTCTTGAAATATTTGATTTCTACTACCGCTTGCTTCAACTAGAATTTCATAAAAGTTGGTATTTGATCTGACACAGTTTTGTATGGCACACTTGCATGTATTTTTTGTGGGTTTAGTACGAACCCCCATCTTGTGCTCTGCCATTCAGGAACCCAGAGTCCTGAAAGTCTGAGGCTTCCTGGGCAGATCCCTTTCCACTGTGAGATAATCCACCAAATAGGAAGATTCTTATAACACTCAACACTTTGAGATTTTGGTTCCCTGTGTAAGAGGTAAAATGATTGAGACTTCGTGCAAGTCTAAGCTTACCTTTGACTAACTGTGTGCCTTTAGGCAAGACTCTTAAATGCTCTAAGCCCCAATATCCTCATTTGTAAAGGGGGATAACTGTACTTCTACTGATGAGTACATCCTACTGATGATCTGGGAGACCTGAGACTGAAGAAAGAGTCCAAAATGGTTCTTGTGAACAAGTTGTTATGTTTTATTCCTTGGACCTCAGAAACGGGGACTGAGAGAAGATCAGGGCCTGTGGCCAGGGCAGCCAGTTTTGGAGGCCAGTGCCTGATGAGCTGGGCGAGTGTGAAGAGCCCTGCCCAGTCAAGGCAGTGACGCCACCAGCCACCCTAGCTTCTCTGGAGGACAGGTTAAATGCAAGACTTACACAGAGACTCGGGCAGCAGAGTGACACAGAAACCCAGAGATGCACAGAGATTAAAGCCAAAAGTAGAAGTCTGCTGCAGTGGAAGCTTTGAGCATGCAGAACTCATGAAGTAGTAAAGGCGGAGAGGCGGTAGGTGGTGGTAGCTGCAGACGCTGTTGGTGCCCTGCCCCGCAGCCCCTCCGTCCTTCTTAATTTACCTGCGGGTACAGAACATGCTTTTCTGCATGCACTTTTTAAAAAAATAATTAATTAATTGATTAATTTTTGGCTGTGTTGGGTCTTCGTTGCTGCCCGCGGGCTTTCTCTAGTTGCGGCGAGCAGGGGCTACTCTTCGTTGTGGTGCACAGGCTTCTCATTGCGGTGGCTTCTCTTGTTGCGGAGCACGGGCTCTAGGCGTCGGGCTTCAGTAGTTGTGGTACGTGGGCTCTAGAGCACAGGCTCAGTAGTTGTGGCGCACGGGCTTAGCTGCTCCGTGGCATGTGGGCTCTTCCTGGAGCAGGGCTCAAACCCGTGTCCCCTGCACTGGCAGGCAGATTCTTAACCACTCTGCCACCAGGGAAGGCCCTGCATGCACTTTTTACCTCTAGTATTCTCAGGGCTCTGCTTCTCAGCTTGAGGGTTTTTTTCTGGAGATGTGGGGACTTGCTCAGCCCTTTGTGCTGGGCAGCCCAGAAGGGCCAGAGATTTGAAACCTCTAGGGCAGTGGGTGTCAGTGGATAAACCCCCCAGGAGCACAGCGCTGTGCTGAGTTCTGCAACGCTCCTCCCGGTGAGACTGGGCCCCAGCTGCCCACAGAGGCTTTCCTCACTTCCTTCTCCCTTTCACTTTCTGTCTCACTTTCCCTTTCCCTTGCTGTGCTTCTGGGAATCTCCTCCAAAATAAGCTATCAAGTTCTTGTCTCAGGGTCTTCTTTGGGGGAATGTGAATTTAGACAGTAGCACTAGAAGAGAGAAGCAAAATGGAAGATCTACTTCAGGTGCTGAGAAGCAGTGGACACTTGCTCAGAGACAACCAGATGACGGCCTATTGAGACATTCTGGTCTCCCCAGGCTGACTGTGCAGATGAGGATGGTTTCCCATTAGACAAATTTCCCAGTGTGTCTGAGGGAACCTGAGTGTGTCCCTGGTCCTTCCAGCCTGAAGGCACATAACCAGCCTTCCCCTAAGGATAGTTGTCGTTTGTTAAGCACCTACTATGTGCCAAGCTCTGCACCAGGCACTTCACTTTCATTATCTCTCATTCTCATGACAACTTGCAAGGGGGGTAATATCCTCTTATAACAAACAAAGCAGTGTGGTACTGGCATGAAGACAGACACGTAGACCAATGGATTAGAATAGAGCACCCAGAAAGAAATCTTCACATATATGGTCAAAAGATTTTTGAGAAGAGTGCCAAGACTATTCAATGGGGAAAGGACAGTCTCTGCAACAAATAGTGTTGGGAAAACCAGATATCCACAAAAAATTATGTTGTGCCTTTACCTTATACTATATACAAAAATTAACTCAATGTAGATCAAAGAGCTAAATCTAAGAGCTAAAGCTATAAAACTCTTAGAGGAAAAAATAAGAGCAAATATCCATGACCTTGGATTTGACAATGGTTTCTTAAATATGACACCAAAAGCATAGGCAATGACATTTTTTAAAAAAAGATAAATTAGACTTCATCAAAATTTAAAACTTCTGTGCATTAAGGGACATTATCAAGAGTGAAAAGACAGCTCACAGAAAGGGAGCAAGTTTTTGAAAATCGTATATCTAACAAGCATTTAATATCCAGTTTATAAAAAGAACTCCTACAACTCTTCACCAAACAACCCAACTGAAATGGGGGGGGGGCACTTCCCTGGTGGCGCAGTGGTTAAGAATCCGCCTGCCAATGCAGGGGACAGGGGTTCGAGCCCTGGTCTGAGAAGATCCCACATGCCGCGGAGCAACTAAGCCCGTGCGCCACAACTACTGAGCTTGTGCACCCCACAACTACTGAAGCCAGTGCACCTAGAGCCTGTGCTCCACAAAGAAGAGTAGCCCTTGCTCGTGCAACTAGAGAAAGCCCACGCACAGCAATGAAGACCCAACGCAGCCAAAATAAATAAATAAATAAAGTTATTACAACAAAAATGGGTGAGAATTCCCTGGCGGTCCAGTGGTTAAGACTCTACACTTTCACTGCCGAGGGCACGGGTTCAGTCCCTGGGTGGGAAACTAAGACCCCCCAAGCCACGTGGTGTGGCCAAAAAAAAGAAAAAAAATGGGTAAAGGATTTGAATAGACATTTTGCCAAGGAAGACATACAAATAGCTAATAAGCACATGAAAATATGCTCAACATCATTAGTCGTTAAAGAAATGTAAATCAAAACTACTATCGCTTCACACCCCCTAGAATAGCTATTATTTTTAAAAAATGGAAGATAATAAGTGTTGACAAGGATATTGCTATGGATCCAATTGTGTCTCTCCCCCATCCCTCATTCATAGTTGAAGCCATAGCCCCCAGTGTGACTGTATTTGGATATAGGCTGAGGGAATTTTTTGTAAATATTTATTTATTTGATTGTGTTGGGTCTTAGTTGTGGCACTTGGGATCTTTGTTGCGGCATGCAGGATCTTTAATTGTGGCTTGCGGGCTCAGTAGTTGCAGAGCGCGGGCTTAGTTGTCCCACAGCCTGTGGGATCTTAGTTCCCCGACCAGGGATCGAACCCGCGTCCTCTGCATTGGAAGGCAGATTCTTAACCACTGGACCACCAGGGAAGTCCCATAAGGGAGTTTAAGTCAAATGAGGTAATAATGATGGGACCCTTATCCAATAGATTTGGTGCCCTTTTAAGAAGAGGAAGAGAAACTCTACTCAGTGCTCCCTGGTGAGTAGAAGGAAATCCAAAAAAGAGGGGATATATGTATATGTATAGCTGATTCACTTTGCTGTACAGCAGAAACTAACACAACATTGTAAAGCAACTATACTCCAATAAAAATTAATTTTAAAAAAACATAAAGAAGAAGAGAGACCAGAGTTCTCTTTCACTTTCTCTCCCTAAGTTCATGCACCAAAGAAAGGACATAGCCGGAAAGTGGTTATCTACAAGCCAGACAGAGAGCTCTCACCAGAAAGCAAATTTGCCAGAACTTTGATCTTGGACTTTGCAACCTACAGACCTGTGAGTCATACATTTCTGTTGTTGAGGCTGCCGAGTTTGTGGTATTTTGTTATAGCAGCCTGAGTGGACTAATACAGATGTAGAGAAATTAGAGTGCATTGTTAGTGAGAATGCAAAATAGTGCACTGCTGTGGAAGACAATTTGGCAATTCCTCAAAAAGCTAAAATTTAACATGTGATCCAGCAATTCCACTCCTAGGTATTTACCCAAAGGAACTGAAAGACGGGTCTCAAAGAGATATTTGTACACATCATGTGCATTGCAGCAGTAGTCACGATAGCCAAAAGATGGAAAAAAACCAAGCATCCATCAGCAGGTGAATGCATAAACACAATGCGGAATGTACATACAATGGAATATTATTCAGCGAAAAAAGGAATGAAATTCTGATATGTGCTACAGTATGGATGAACCTTTAAAACTTTGTGCTAATGAAGTCAGTCAGACACAAAAGGACACATATTGTATGATTCCACTTATATGAGGTACCTAGAATAGGCAAACTCATAGAGACAGGAAGTAGAACAGAAGTTACCAGGGGCAGGAGGGAGGAAGGAGTGGGGAGTTACTGTTTAATGGGTAGAATTTCTGTTTGGGATGATGAAAAATTTTTGGAAATAGTTGGTGATGGTTATACTATGTTTGAGTGCACTTAATGCCACCAAATTGTACCCTTAAAGTGGTAAATTTTATGTCATGTATATTTTATTGACATTTTCAAAAACTTGTAAAAAACAAAAACAAACAACAACAAAAGCATGGGAAAAAACCCAAGTGTCCTTCAACAGGTGAATGAATAAGAAAATTGTGGTACCTCCATGTGATGAAATGGATACAGTGGAACAAACTATTCACACACATGATAACTTGGATTAATCACAGAGGTATTATGTTAAATTAAAGAAGCCAGTCTTAGGCTTCCCTGGTGGCGCAGTGGTTGAGAATCTGCCTGCCAATGCAGGGGACACGGGTTCAAGCCCTGGTCCGGGAAGATCCCACATGCCACGGAGCAACTAAGCCTGTGCACCACAACTACTGAGCCTGCGCTCTAGAGCCCACGAGCCACAACTACTGAGCCCGCGTGCCACAACTACTGAAGCCCGCGCACCTAGAGCCCATGCTCTGCAACAAGAGAAGCCACTGCAATGAGAAGCCCGTGCACCGCAACAAAGAGTAGCCCCCGCTCACCGCAGCTAGAGAAAGCCCGTGCGCAGCAACGAAGACCCAACGCAGCCAAGAATAAATAAATTAAATAAATAAATTTATTTAAAAAAAAAAAAAAAGCCAGTCTTGAAAGGTGACATACTGTATGACTCCATTATATGACATTCTTGAAAAGACAACACTGTGCAGATGGAGAACAAGTCAGTGGTCCTCAGGGATTAGAGGCGGGGGAAAGAGAGAGCGCGAGGGAGGTTTTGGGGGCAATGGATTGTGGTGATTACACTAATCTGTATATACATTAAGATTCATAAAGCTATTCACCAAGATGTTTTAAAAAGTTGAGTTCATTGTATGATAATTTTTTAAAAAATGAGTGACTCAGATCAAGTGACCTGTCCAAGGTCACATGACTCCTCGGTGGTGGGCTGGGATGTGGACCCAGGTTTATCTCCTTCCAAGGTTGCCTCCCCTCCACGGGCCCAGGCTGCCTCTCCAAGGGCTAGTGTGAGGGAGACACGAGATAATGGAGTGAAAGCCCTTTGTAAATGGTTAAGGGCTACACAAATGTCAGCTCTCCTTATCCATCAGGGAACATGGCTGTTCCTCCAAGCCCCAACTTAATGAACAGCATTATTATTATTGATTTGTACATTCAACTCTGACCTTCAATATATTAAGAACTGAGCTTCTAAAAAAACAAAGCAAACAAACAAAAAACAACAGGTGGCATCTTCACTCCTTCCCTAAAGGTCATGTCTCTAGAAGAGAAAAGAGCGTAAAAGAGGAATATCTGGCCACAGTTTAAAATAAAAAGACTGCCTACTCTGGGTCGTGGATGACAGCATTGCAGGGTGGGCAGGCCTCTGCAAGTGTGAGGTGGAAACATCATCACCAAAGACCAAGAGAGGGTGAGCTGAATCCCCTGGGTGCAGGTAGGGGGAGGGTTCAGTGTCAACTGTGGGCCCAGGGAAGTGCACACTAGTTTTTGCGTCAGACCAACCTCAATTAAAAATTTGTCTCTGCCATGATTCCCTACAGTGAGAACTTACACAGTCATTTAAGCTCTCTGAGTCTCATTTTCCTGATGTGTAACATGGTCCAGAGCAGCACTAATCTCAAAAATAGATTTTATTTTTGTGAAGATTAAGTGGATGGTAAAGTTCCCATCTATGGCTGGCACATCATTAACAGTCAATGAATAATAAAGAGTCATAAAAATAAACATCAGCAATAATTACCAAGCTCTTAGACTTATATATAAAAAGATAACACAAAAATAATTTCAAAGCAAACCACAACTATTACAGGAATCAGAAAAAAATACATCTACACCATTGGTTTAAGACTCTTTCCCAGTAGACCACCAAACCCTGATCAGACAGTTGGCTTGGCAGGCATGAACGAAATAAATGAAAGAGCAGTTTATTTGTTCATTCCTTTGTTTTTTTATTCAACTAGTGAAGGCACTGTGGTAGGTGCTGGGGATTCAGGGGTGAATAGGACAGGTGAGGTTTTTGTTCTCCTGGAAATTCAGAACCAGGTAAACAAGTGATCACATAAGAGACCAAGACAACGTAGATCACTAAGTGCTGTGCGGACAATAAAATGGGTTGATGTGATAGAGTGAATGGGGTGGCAGGGAAGTCCTCCTTGGGGAGGTGAAAATTAAGGTGAGTTCTGAGACCTGGAGAAGCCAGCCATGCAGAAATGTGGGAGAGCCCCAGGCAAAGGCCAATGGCCAGGTGATGACTTCCAGAGGTGGGGGGAAGGGATGGAGCTCTGCGAATACCAGAGGGAATGACATTCTTAGATGACCTTGGGAAGGAAGCCAGGGGTCAGCTCACCTGGGGATGAGGTGCTCTGGGTAAGAAGTTTCAATTTTAGTTATAAGTTCAATGGGCGGGCAAGGAAGAGCTCTTTAAACTTAGTTAGATGACGCATATATTTAAAGCAGACTAAGATCTCCAAACAGAGGTTAGCTTTGTCAGTGGGCTGTTACTAGTCGAAGCCTATTGGCCAAGGCTGCTTCTTCTGCAGAGAGTAGGGGTGGGCACTGCCTACTTTTGCCTCAGTGAGGCTCCAGTTTTAGGTTTCCAAGATTAAGCCCCTTTAGGAGTCAACGTATATTTATTTGGGTATATTAACGCCCTCAATCCCTTTACAGTCCATTCTTGCTTGCCTAGGATCCGCTTTTTCTGTCTGTCCGTCAGTAATCCCAGCTCTGATCTCTTTGATGTTAATTTCAGCAGGTAATCTAATTTTCTTTATTTCTCACTTTTCATCCCTAGGTATACCATTTTTATTCTTCTGCCTATTTTTTTTTTGGCCGTGCCACAAGGCTTGTGGTATCTTGGTTGCCCCACCAGGGATTGAACCTGCGCCCCCTGCAGTGGAAGCACGGAGTCTTAACCACTGATCTCCAGGGAAGTCCCTCTTTTGCCTGTTTTAAAGATGAGGATGGCAGGCTCAGAACCTTGTTCAGAGTCACCTCGTGTGTTGGTAGCAGAGCCAAGATTTTAACCTAAACTCATTTGACCCCTCACCATGGGAAGACAGTGGGGATCAAGAAGGCTTTAGGGAGAAACCTGAGCAGGAGTGTGAAAACACACAGATAATGCTGTATACTCAGGAGGACAGGGATATAACGAAGTAAGATATAATGACAGCAGAGGAGGTGCTTGGAAACTCAGGTAAAGCAAGAGAGAGAGAAGGGCTCCAGAGCTTTACATCTTTATAGCAACACATGGTGGGTAAGTAATGAAGAGTGAAGTTGTCAGTGTGACACAAGGGGCTAAACGCAGTCTCAGTTGTCTCCAAGATGCCCCAGGATGGGAGTGGAGACAAGGAGCCCAGAAACTGACTTTGTTTAAAAGCAAAGATCTGATAGAAGCAGCGATTAGGTAGATCAGATGAGACTGTGTATATGAGAGCATGATGGAAGTGGTGAATTGTGAGGCTCATCCTTCAAGAGCTTGAGTCACTGATCTTAGTAAGTGGAGCCTTCCAGAGTCTGAAGACAATTTAGCATCTTAGGGAGGGATTCTTTTTTCCTTAGTTTAAATGTGAGAGAAAACATAGCAAGAATAAATGAAACATGGTTATAAACGACCTACAGTGTAATCTGCCTAAGTGCAATCTCATTTTTGCATGTTGTATATATTTTTTACTGAGGTATATTGTAGATTTCTTTATATTGTTGTGATCACAATGCCCATGATAATTCTATTTCCTTTTGGCATCATATAATAAATGCTTTCCTGTGTTTCTTATCAGTTGGCACAATTAAAGAAAATATTCTACCCCATCGAAGTCCCATCGTGTAATTATTATTCCACTTGACTAGTATTAGAGCATTTCCATATGTTTATACCTTTTGGGCAATTGTATTTTCAAGAAGTTCTAAAATTCAGTGATGGGAATTCCCTGATGGTCCAGTGGTTGGGATTCTGCCCTTCCACTGCAGGGGGCACGGGTTTGATCCCTGGTAGGGGAACTAAGATCCCTCATGCCAAGTGGCACGGCCAAAAAAAAGAAAAAGGAAAAAGAAAAGAAATTGATCAAATATGGGACAAAAATAAAGGAGAGAAAAGACAGGCAAAGGACTCTTAGAAGAGTGTTCTGTTGGCTGAGGAAATGAGTGAAAAATGTCAGATGACATTATAATAAAATGATGGGCTTTTTAGGAATGTTTTGAGAATGAAAAGGAAATGGTGTGGGCCTACCCGTTAGGGACAGGAGGAGATAATGATGAGCATTGAAAACCAAAGACCTGGCCAATTGTTGTAGCAGAGTGGATACGGAGAGAATGTTGGAGAGCTCACAGCACCACAGGGGATGTTGCGGAATCAATCAGGCTCAGAAAATGGGTGGCAACTGGGACCACGGCCAAAATGATGCCACAAAACTAGTCTGGGAAGGTGTTGGCTATTGAGGCTGTTAAACACCAGATGCCACCACTCATTTGGCTGTCTGCACTGGGACTTGGGTGCTACCCACAGCTGTAAGGGATGGCAGGTTGAGTATCTCTGATGGAGGTTAGCTACCCTACCTTGCTCCAGCTACACAGAAACTGGAGGAGCCAGGATTCGGCATGCTCAACGCCTACGATGGGAAGTGAACTCTGCATCCTTCAAGGTGGGGCTTTCTCAACTAGTGGAGGGGGCATCAGACCAAATTAAAGACTCGTTTCAGGTTGTAGCAAGGAGACTAATGACAGCATGACCAGTCAAGGAACTGCAGTTGTTCCAGAGAAAAATGAAGAAGGCCTGGGCTCTGTCAGTGGCGGTGGGAATGGAGAAGAGGGTACAGATTGTAGTGAGAGTACAACAGCAGAGTGAATAGAGTTTAATGACTACTGAGATGCAGAGGCGGAGAGGAGAATATCTAAAATGCCTTTGAATGCCTATGGCTTCATGAATTGGATGAGTGGCAGTGCCATTAACCAGGCTAAGTCATCCAGGAGGAGGGGTATGCTTTGGGAAAATGACAGGTCAGTCATTTTTGACAGGCTGAGTTTGAAGTGTCCAAGAGACGCACAGCCAGGGAGAGACAATGGACACATTTGGGTGCCGTGTTCCTAGACAGTAACTGTGCAGTGGGGTGCTGGTAAATGACTAACAACAGGCTCTCTGGAGAAAAGAAATTCTGATTTGTAGCATTTCTCAATTCTGTGGTGTAAATACAACCACTATGGCCAATTTCTAGGTATCAACACAAGGTTACTAAGAGTGGATTTGCGGGACTTCCCTGGTGGCACAGTGCTTAAGACTCTGTGCTCTCAAAGCAGGGGGCCCAGGTTCGATCCCTGGTTGGGGAACTAGACCCCACATGCATGCTGCAACTAAGGAGCCCGCCAGCCGCAATTAAGACCCGGCGCAACCAAATAAATAAATGTTAAAATAAATAAATAAAATATTAAAGTTAAAAATGAAAACATTAAAAAAAAAGAGTGGATTTGGAGCCAAAAATAAATAAATAAATCTATTTTAAAAAATTTAAAAAAAATTAAAAAAAAGGGGCTTCCCTGGTGGCGCAGTGGTGAAGAATCCGCCTGCCAATGCAGGGGACACGGGTTCAAGCCCTGGTCTGGGAAGATCCCACATGCTGCAGAGCAACTAAGCTTGTGCGCCACAACTACTGAGCCTGTGCTCTAGAGCCCGCGAGCCACAACTACTGAGCCTGCGTGCCACAACTACTGAAGCCCGTGTGCCTAGAGCCTGTGCTCCGCGACAAGAGATGCCACCGCAATGAGAAGCCCGCGCACCACAAGGAAGAGTAGCCCACGCTCGCCGCGACTAGAGAAAGTCCATGCGCAGCAATGAAGACCCAACACAGCCAAAAAAAAATAAATAAAAATAAAAAAATAAATAAAAAAAAAAAAAAAGAGTGGATTTGGGAAGAGATGCACACAATCAGTTGTCAAGAGGCCACCTGGGGGTCCACTATGGTGACTATGGGTGAGGCTGAGGTCTCCCAGACAGAGCAGAACCCGGAGAACAGAATCTTCAGGGACGGACTGAAGAAGAGGGGCTGCCGGAAGGAATCTAAGAGAGAATGGGCAAGTCAAGATCAAGCTCAGATCTGGGCCCTGTCAAGCTCTCCAGAGGTAGCTTCCACCACTTATTCATTTTAAGAAAATCTGCTAGACTGTAAGCTATTTGAGGGAAAAGACTTTGTCTACCTCAGCTGTGTCCTCTAGGTCTGGAACACAGTAAGCACTCAATTAATTCCACTAATACCTTAGGGAAGAATTATGTCCACCAGTTTCATGAGGCAACACAAGAGTAACTGAATTGTGTTACAAGGAGACATTTTGGCTCAATGTAAGAAAAACTTCCTAGCAAGTCTTGCAGACGTACACACATTGTTTGGTCTGCCCCATACCACTCCCATTCTTCTGGGAACTGTCACTCTACCTTTCAACTCTGAGGTTCTCAAGACCGTCACTATTTTCTAAGTGAATCTACCGATTAGTCCGGGTGTCGGCACCTGACACAGCTGGGATTTTTGGAATCAGGACTTGGAGTAAGTCCCTCTCTTGTGGCAGAAACTGGGAGAAGAGGTGGCAGAAGAGGTGTCAGCATCCAGGGTTTTCCTGCCGTATATGAAGCTAGTTTCAGGGATTCCCTGGTGGTCCAGTGGTTAGGACTCCGCGCTTCCACTACGGAGGGCAAAGGTTTGATCCCTGGTCAGGGAAGTAAGATTCCGCAAGCCGAACAGCGCAGCCAAAAAAAAAAAAAAAAACAAACACCAAAGCTAGTCTCTGCGAAACAGAGGCAGGGAGAATCCCAGCAGCGATGCCCCAGTTCTATTCATTCATTCTTAGGTCCAGCTAGTTCTCTGTCCCTCTTATTACAGGACATAGTCCCATAGCCCTCTCATAAATGTCCCATGCCTTAGAAGCTGGATTCGGGTACCATGCAACCAAGGGTCCCAGTGAATACCCAAGCAGAACTCTCCAAACGTGTAATGCCACCTGTGTGAAAAATGCTGTGCTCTTCACCGCTCAAGTATTCATGCAGTTTGAATGGCCACTTGAAAAGGGTTTAAGGCGCGGATTTCTGCCGAGGGTGGAAGCCCGAAAGTAGCAGCGACGGCAGCAGCCACCTCTCCGTGAGCACTTGCTCCGTGTGGTGGCAAAGTGGGGAAGCTGGGCTCGATCCAGCTTTGAATTCGAAGTCCTTAATTACTAAGCTGGAGGTTCTCAAACTTTTTAGTCTCAGGATCCCTTTATGATCTTAAAAGTTGAAGACCCCAAAGAGATTTGGTGTGGGTTATATCTATTTACTACAATGGAAATCAGACCGAGAAATTCAAAAGATTTTAAAAGAACAAAAACCCATCACATGTTAACGTAAATATCTTTATTAAAAGTAACTATTTTTCAAAACAAAAAATTAGAAGAGTGGCATTGTTTTACATTTTTGCAAATCTCTTTTATATCCGACTTAGTAGAAGACAGCTGGATTCTCACCTCCGCTTCTTCATTCAATACGTTGCTTTGGTTGAAGGATATAAAGAAAAGCTGGCCTCGTACAGTCATGCAGTCGGAAAAGGAACTTTGCAAACCTCCTGAAAGGGTTTCTGGTACCCTCGGAAGTCCTCAGCCCATACTTTGAGAACCACTGCAGTAAACTAACCTGCCCCTCAGTTAAAGACTATATAGCCATTGAATTAGTATTAGACCTGGCAGTTCTTTCCATGGCCAAGGCATTTTAAACAAACTGCAAAGGGTGGTGGTGGGGAAGGAAACTTGAATTCTCCTGTTAACTCAATTTAAATGACATAGATTTCCAACTTGAGTTCATAGATTACTCCTTTGGCAGCCAAGATTACTTATTAGATTTCTTCAAGTTTACTTTTCTAAACTAAGAAGAGAAAGCGACATGTCATACACAAAGTTAACATTTGTATAGTGTTCTTAACAGTTCACAAAGCCTCTTTCTGTGCCCACGTGACGCCATTTAGTCCTCGGCAGCCACTTTACAGAGGAAGAGCTCGGAGCAGAGAGGCGACTTGCCCAAGACTGCCATCAGTAGCCGGGCTGTGGACCAGGCTTCCTCGTGACCAAGAGACGCGCTCGCAGGACAACTCTGCTCTGGCTCTAACGAACAAACATCTCACTTTCAAAAGCTGGCTTTCCAACCTAGAAAGAGGGGTCCCTTTATGTTCACTTTTCTCACATACACAAGAGGCGGCATCTGTTCTAGAATCCAACTGGATTTTATTTGACACAGAATACAATATGGGTGCAGGAATAGCAAACTGAAAAGACAAAGCAGAAAAAACACGGTTCTATCTAATTTATAATTAAGTAACAGGAGGGCAAGTCATTAAATGGCTAATGAAACAGTTAGGCTTGACGGAAGAATTCTCTTTTTCTAGTGCCCATACCTGAAAGACAAGGTAAATTATTTAATTAATTCCTTAGTAATTTCCTGTTTGAGACTATAAAACCTGCTTAAATATATCCGCAAACTTGGTTAAAACTTTGAAAAGAAGTGACCACAAGTGTGTGCCAAGACCAGGTTATGACCCTGGTCTCTGCCCCTTTCATCTTACTGGCCCCTGTAACATCTTACTTATCTCCCCCTTCTTATGACGGTTCCGCCCCACCATGGACTCAGCTGCACCAGCCTGACTCCTTCCAGTTACCAGGCAGATGCCCGGCAGTAACCGGGAGGCGAGAGGGAGAAGTCAGGGCCGGTGGTTGTTAAAGGGAGCTCCACCTGATTGCCCCAGGCAGTGGCTCAGACAGCATGAACTCTTGGCCTCCCCTACCTGTGGTGGCCTCTTCACCTCAACTCCAGTCCTCAGGCAAGTTTAGGGTAAGGCAAATACAGAAACCAGTAACTGAACAGCCTTCAATTTCAAAATCTATCACCAGTTCCAATTATAGCCCTGAGTCCACTCAGCACTGCAGAAAGAGAACTGTGGAGAGAAACTAGGTATGGATCTCAGGTGCTTTCTGATTTCACCAGAAGCCAAAAGTTGGCTCTAGCAAGATTATAAACAAGGGCAGGAAATTTCTTCCACATATAAATGGATTTTTCTTCTTTTTTTAAAAATATTTATTTATTCACTTGTCTGCATCAGGTCTTAGTTGCGGCACACAGGGTCTTCATTGCCACATGCAGAATCTTTACTTGTGGCACGCAAACTCTTAATTGCGGCATGCGGGATCTAGTTCCCTGACCAGGGATCAAACCCAGGCCCCCTGCATTGGTAGCGTGGAGTCTTAGCCACTGGACCACCAGGGAAGTCCCTAAATGGATTTCTTGAACACAAATCCTTCATTATTATCTTACTTAATAATCTTTTTTTTTTTAAAAATAATAATTTCTGTTTTTTTTTTGGCTGTGTTGGGTCTTCGTTTCTGTGCGAGGGCCTTCTCTAGTTGCGGCGAGCGGGGGCCACTCTTCATCGCGGTGCGCGGGCCTCTCACTGTCGCGGCCTCTCTTGTTGCGGAGCACAGGCTCCAGACACGCAGGCTCAGTAGTTGTGGCTCACGGGCCCAGTTGCTCCGCGGCATGTGGGATCTTCCCAGACCAGGGCTCAAACCCGTGTCCCCTGCATTGGCAGGCAGATTCTCAACCACTGTGCCACCAGGTAAGTCCCTTAATAATCTTTTGTTGTGGTTCTTTGTGGGCAGTTCACCTCTGATTAAAATACTTTGTTATATGGATGGAAACCAGGGCACTAGAACCCTGCATCACTGCTTCCATCATCCTGAAGGGCTACTAGATTCTTTAAGCACTTCATGTAAGCAATTCACTTACATATTGTCTAAAAAAGTCCTCACAGGGTAGAGCTCTGGTGTGTGTTAGTGGGCTGGAGAATAACACGGAAGTTGTCCGTCAGATTAAAGCATGCTGAAATTTGCTTTTTATGAATTTGTTTTCCCAGTGCACTGATAACCATGGCCAGGCAGTCACCAGCTGGATACAGTGACAGTGTCAAAGCCCAACAGGAGGGTTCTTTACACCCCCCACTTCTTAGGCTCAGCCCCAGGCACATGTAATGGGCTACGTGAGACAGTTTTGGTCCAAGACGGAACCTGGAGCCTGCCCCAGGGCAGAGCCAATTACAAAGGCCTCTTGAGAACTTAGAACAGTGCTTCTGCCTTGACATGTATTACCTGTCATGGCTCCACTCAGAATGCAAGCTCCCCAAGGACAGGGAAGGACTGTCTCATACATTTTTATATCTTACACATTACTTAGCATATACTTTGCTGAAAGGAATGTGATGGTATGAAGGTATTGAGTATTTGGCAGGTTTCTTAAAAAATGAACATGCATCTCACAAGACTTTCAAAATTCTTTACCAAAATAAATAATCAAGTCTAAAAAACAAAATAACTGTACCAATAAGTGATTTGTAAACATTTCACAAACTAAAGAACCCTATTTATTGGTTTTTAAACATAAGAATATTCTGCTAGTCAAAACTCATATTTAAGTAAAAATCTCCCTTTTCATTAAAAATTTGATCAAGAAAATGACTGAAAATTCAACAGATAAAAGAGCGTTTCGCACAAAAATATAATAGGCATAAAATATATAAAAAGTAGCCCAATTTCACTGAAAATTTTAAAAAATGCAATTGAATACTAATTTTCACCTGTCAGTAGCTAAGATGGAGAAGTTTGATAACAGAACATTGGCAAGAAATGGAGACTGGAGCCTCCTGCTTCACTGTCTGTAGGGACTGTGAATTAGTACATATTCTTGGGAAAGGAAAATCTGACACTATCAAAAATAAAAACATACATACTCTTTAATCAGAAATTCCTTTTTTAGGAATTACTACTACAGATATAAAAAATTCTACATGTATATCCAAATACATAAAGTACATATACGGGGACACTCGGGAAAGCCGCTGAGAAGCTGTTGCTGACAGTCACCTCCAGGAAAGAGATGAGAACAAGGTGAGACTCATCTTTTGTGGTATACTCTTTGACCACTTGAACTTTTGAAAATTTACATGTCATGTTTTATTTACATACTACTAACAGCCACGACAATAATGATTTAGTTGAGATAGCCATAAACGCTGTATCAGAATTAATCAGCATGAGATAAACCAATGAAACATGATAGGTGGATATAATTCTAGCCCAAAGCAAAGACACCTGACATTAGTTAGCCCCTGGAGCCTTATTACTGATGTGATTTTGGAAATATTTAATAGTTTGCAAATTCTCATATTTTTTACTTTCATAGAACCTGGATAGTTGGGAAAGTCTAGGCTGCAAGCTTCTAATGTGGATTCACCTATGCATTTTCCACATAGATGAGCCCTTGTCTAACTAACCAAAAGCTAGTTTATGAAAACAAGGCATGTTCCATGTCTCCATCTTCTAAGACTGTGCACCCTCCAGCTTGACGTGAGTCCAAGAATGATACTGACCACAAAGCCCAACCTTAAAACGTCAAAACATCCAGAGACACCTACTTTTGGAATTCCCACTCTCTGTTGTCCAACGGACACACCTGCCGTGTTTTGAGCCAGCGGGAGATGCAGTGGAAGTGAAAAGCATGCTGGAAGAAAAGATACATTTTATTAAAAATAATTCTGTAAAGGCTCAGCTCTCTCATGACAATACATCTCAAGGCAGTGGGGTAGTTACACACAGGGGCTGGAGAAGAGTGATGGAAGGCAACACACAATGGGAGACAAGAGGTCAACAACGGGTTACACCTTGGTTAGGTACGAGGCTAAGTCCAGTGAAACATGTCAGAAACGTCATTCCTACAAAAGGAAGAATGCATTTAGGAAGCATGGCGGTGTTCTAGCAGTGAGCTCTCTTTCCCTAAGGGAAGATGGAGCGGGGCTTCCTGGTCCTATGCGGCCTGTAGGGGAGGCTTACGCTACTGGGACTCACGCAGGGAGGCCCTTGATCACACTCTGATCACACTCGGATTTCAAACATTCCCCCTTCTCGGTCCCCAGCTGCCCTCCCCACCCTGGAGAAGGGAACCCCAGGAGCAGAGGCATCTACTCAGTGTGGGGAGTGCACCACCCCTGCCACCCACCCAGAGCTGAGAGGGGCACTTCCCCGACCTTCCACACCCAGCTCAACTCTTTCCGAAGGACTTGATTTCCCGATTTGTTTATAGGTGTACTGATATGACAACAGCCTGGTACTCAATGAGCCTTTACTGGGTGAGAGACTGTGTCTTAAAAAGGAATGAGATAAAAAATTAGGGTAAAAGCAAGTATTACGATGGGCACACTGCACGCAAACAGCTGAAAGAGCGTCGAAGGGCTTATTCCATGATCAAGACAGGAAGTAAAAGGGCAAAAGTACCAAGACTACTGGGAACTGACAGGGAGCGAGGAGTTGGCCTTCGGATATGGGGAGAAGGAAAGCCCGTGCGCAGTTTTTTGGTACGAGTTAATGACGTGCAGACGCTAACCACAGCACCTCTGCAATGGATGTTTATCCTCCGCCCCTGCTCGTGTGAGCAGCGAACTCGGACGGAACAACAAGAGTCCCCTCACCTGAGCCATGATGGGTTGGCTGAGTGGGGACAGGGGAGAAGTGCTGACACCCCAACACACCATGAAAGCTTTGGCAGGCTTGGCTTAATAACAGCCCTTAACTCTGGTCAGCGTGTCCCCCCAAACATACATGGAACTTAAGAATCATAATGTGGATTATCATCTGTGAATTGTCTTTGCACAAAGACAAAGAGAATTCAGTGACAAACACTAGAGTCCACGGCTAGTGCACTGGGGTTACTCAACAGGAAAAAGACTCTCCCAGAGCAGTGGCCCCTTGCAAGACCCCTTTCCTCCTGATGCTCACACAACTCATTATTTCTGAAAAAGAGAAAAAACAAAATTTCCAAAAGGCAGAAAGCGGAGGCATTTTTCTCAATCCCCAGGCGGTGGGGACAGGCTCACGTAAGGGCGTTCAGGACACCCTTCTCCACCTCCCAGCTGCCCCGTTAGGCACCTTGCAGCAGTACAGGGTCCTGTACTCCCCAGCCACCTCCGAAGACGGAGGGAAAGACGGGCTGCAAATGAGGCTGCAGGGCTGGTGACAGCATCCCGGAATGTCCCTGTTCCCAGCTTTCTTCCTGTTAACCATCTAAGACATATTAATGAGTACACTGAGCAGTCTCAGAATACACTTCCGGGTGCTTCACACTTTGCAGGCGGTCTGTGAACATCTATTACCTCACTGGAGCCTCCAGCAACCCAGGCGAGCAAGCATGACGGCTAGTATTATCTTCATTTTACAGAGAGGAAACTGAAACCCAGAAGAGTTAAGTGACTTGCCTAATTCATACAGCAGGTTAGTAGAAGACCCAGCACTAGAACCTGGGACTAGTCCAAAGGTTTCAGGCACACCTGCTGGCTCTTCTTGGTGGCAGGCTCTCTGAGCTTGACTCTCCCGAGCTGAATTTAAGGAGAAGCTCACTCCTTTTCCTTCCACCACAAAGTGACAAGGTTCTTAGTATACGCCTGGATGCCAGGGAGAGCAAAGGGACCGATAAGCTTTATTCTTTATCCCCATAAATGATAAACACTGTCCCTTGGCCAGGGGCTACTGTGAAACTGTCGAAGGGCCCCGACAGCATGGAGAAGGTGCCCCACAAGGTGTAGGCTGGGAGGAGAGCCTCAACCCGAGGGAGAAAAGTACTGATAGCTCTCTCTTCAGGAACTACAGCCACCCCAAATTTTATTTATTTATATTTATTAACAAAGACGCTTACTGCGTGCAGGAGGTGTTCTAAGCAGTTTTTTTTTTTTTTTTTTTTTTGAGCAGAGAAAGGTTTACTGCAGGGGCATGCAAGGAGATAGGTGGCTCATGTCCTAAAAAACCCCCAACTCCTCTAAGCACTTTTTAACATAAAATCACCTCATTGTGATTGTGACACTATGCAATCTACTATCAGCTCCATTTCATACGAGGCTTAGAGAGGCCAATACCTTGCCCAAAGTCACCTAGCAAGTAAGTCCCAGAGACAGGGAATGATGGTCTGACTCCAGAGTCTGACTTCTTAGGCCTGTGTCATGCTGGGAGCCCTCTGTCCCCTGGGCACAGGACGCCCGGACAGGACAATTTTAGCTCCTATGACGGGGACTACATGTCTGTAAGGATGAATTTTTAACACGTGCTGGAAATAACATATTTGATGCCTATTATCCTTCACAGCTGTCACTCCCTGGAAGGCTGTACATTCAGTCCAGAGATGCTGCACAAAACATTTCTGGCATGAGCCACATTAAAAAAAAACCCCAAATCCTAACTTAGTACATTTGCCACACCTAAAACACACACACACACACACACACACACACGGACACTCAATTTATTCACCTTAGTTCCGCAAGACACCTAGCCTTTTAAAAATGTGTTACGAAAGTAAAGATTTCCACTAACAGAATATTCCAAAGACTGTGCCATAGGCTTTGAAGGCAATTCCCAAAGATGAATCCCCAAAATGTTGCTGACAAAAGCTGGTACACTTTATAATTAAGACAAACTATTGTCTCTGCAATAACTAATAATTTTTACCCTATAACAGGTGAACAGTACAATGCTTTTAAATCTTTTTTTTTTTTTTTTTTTTAATATTTGTGTACCTTTTGGGAGAAAAGTGGGCTAGTCATTTTTTTCCTAGTTAGTTTCAAGACTGGCAAAGCAGGAAAAGCGGTACTATGTTTACAAGCCATGCTGATAGGGAAAGATGTTTCCTTACGTTACAGACTCCCCACGCAACGGTGCACTCTTCGGAAGTAGCAGACGCCTGGTTGGCTTGACACTCTATGCCTGTGGGAACAAGAGCAACAACCTTTTCACCTACAGCTGCCCTACCTGCACGATGACACAATGACACGACTGGGGGTGGGGGCGGGGGTTGGTGGTGATGGCATAAACATGAACAAAATCTCAAGTGGTTAATTAGTCATAATTTTTTTTTAATGAATGTGGAAAGGGGTGAAGAATAGAGAAGGCAGAGATATGACTTAACAGCATGCTTTGCAATGAATCCCTCCCCTTGTTCAAAAACAGAGTAACGAAGGGAAGAGCACTTTTTAACTCTGAACATAACCTGACTTGTCCAAATGACAGTGATTCCTCCTAATCTGGTAAATTTAGTAAATTCTTAAAGCCACCTCATAACTCTTACTGTTCTGAGAACTGGCATCTCTATTCTTGGTGAATGCTTCCTCTCAGGCCCTTACGACACCCAGGTTTGCCACATGAAAGCCTAGCTGGGGGACAAGCTCTAGTCCCTAAAGGAGTCAGGCAGACATATGGATCTGGGACAGAGCAAGTAAAAGGGGGTGAAGAGGCCTGTGGCGAAGTGCAGTGTACGCTCTGCATGAGGACGTCAAAACTCAAGTCCTTAAAACACCGTCAACACAGCAGATCTGTGAGGCCAACGGGTTAGAGGAGACTCGGGGCTACCACTTAGCAACACTTATTGCCCCTGTGGTGATTCTCACTGGTGAATGGAGCAAATTACTGCAAATGTATCCAAATATCAATTTCACAGAGGGGGAAGGGAGGGAACTGAAATAGAATAAAAAAATCTGACTGAGATCCAGAAAGGATGAGTAAAGCTCTATTGGGGATAAATATTCAACGAACAAGAATTACTAATGTGTAATTTGCTTTCTCTGAAGGTGGTAACTAAATGGAGTCTCCCTTCTGAAGAACAAAAAGCTTCAGGAAAGACTATTTAATAGGAGACAATTACTTCAAACTTCCATAGGCGGAAAACAGTAAGATTGTACGAAAGTAATGCTGAGATGTTAACGCATACATTTGGTCTTAGGGGAAGAGATATACCATAATGCCTTTTCCCCCACCCTTCAAAAATATGAAAGGCAAAGGATCTGAAATCACAGAAGTTGCTTATGCTACCTAGATTCACACTACAAAGAGAATAACTGGTTTTCCTTCTGATAAAAGTGGAGAATCTAGGGCCTATGCCATATATTCAAGAATGTATGGGGGCTGTGAATGCACCCAATTCTCAAAGAGATGGCAGAGAAGATAAAATCTGATGTCCTTCAAGTTGGATCCTCTCACTTAGATGAGGACTATGTATTAAGAAATTAGCTAAGCAAGAGGCACAATTATTATTATTATTTAAGTAAATAATGAAACTGTTTCAAGGTACATTATCATGTTTAAATTTTTCTAGGTCTACGTATTTTTAAGGGGCTGTTGTTCTATGCCTAGCGCAAAGTAGGCTCTCAGTACCTGAATAAGCAAACAAAAAACACTTCTATAAATAGAGAGAGAATGGGGGCCAAATGTACAGTTATTCTTATCAGAAAACTCCTAACAAAGAACAAAAAGATATTGTACAGCACAGGGAATATAGCAACTATTTTATAATAACTTTAAAGGGAGTATAATCTATAAAAGCATTCAATCACTATGTTGTACACCTGAAATTAATATTGTAAATCAACTATACTTTAATAATAATAAGAAAAGATGAGAAATAGGATTGCAATACAGAACGTCAGATAAAAGGGGATAAGGCATGAAAAATTACTAAATACAAGTGTAAAATGTTCTCAAAGATAAAATGTTTTCAAGCTTTTGGTCCAGAGGCTGAGCATTGGGGTTTAGTCGTTTGTTTAAACAGGGGAAGGAACTGTTCTCTGTCAGCCTAGAGCAGACAAAAGAGCAGCACACAACAGGTTCCTATCAGACCCCTGCAAAGGCAGAAGTTTATTTTATGTGACTTACAAAGCTCGAGGACTTTTATACTTCAATACAAGAGCATTACAACCAGAGGACTGCTAAGGAAGCAATGGCTTCTTCCTGGAAGTGAAGAGATTTCACACTTTGAAAATATTGATGGACCTGTGGTTTTAGGAAAAGACTAACTTACGGGCAGAGGCTGGGTCTAAGCCCTTCTGGATGCCCCCTTCATCTGGAACAAGATTACCTGAGGCAATGGAGCAAATTACACCTAGCAGATTGTGTTCTTTAAAAGAACCAAGAAATAGGGCAATGCAAAATAAGTATGAAGCTATAGTAGGACAGATAGTATCAATTTGGATTCCAAAGAGGAAGTCTTCAGACCAAGAGTGCTTTGTAGGTGAGTTCAACTGGAGCACAGCCATAATCACTCGTTTATTTACAGCTCTGTATACAATTATTCATTTAATGCCAGACCAGAATTTATTAGAAAATGGCCACTGCTAGATCAAGATTCTTATTTTCATCTTTAACAAAAGTGTCTTTTTACAAGCATCATAATTCATCTATTTTTGAAAGGAAGACAAGCCCAGTTGCAGCAACCAGATTTCTCTTTAGTGTCTGTAATAAACAGAAGGGTATGTTCCATAAGGGTAAAGACCTGATCTCAGGTCTTTTATCCTAGACCTTGCAAAATGCCCAGGATATAAATATTCATCAAATGAACATAAGACATGACTTGAAAATACTCTGTTTGTTATAGGAATTCAGTGTTCTACTTCTACATCTGACATTTAAAATATATGATAAAGCAGGTGGCTAACTAAAAGCCCACGCTGACCCCTCAAGTGTTCAACACTAAGAGAAGACAGAATATCAGTGGCCTTTGTCTGTCACCATCTTCCCAAGAAGTGCATTCTCTTGCATCCAGAGAGACACACAATGACTTAAATACAGAGGTTAAAAACAAGTCAGGATTACAGAAAAGAGCCCCAAGAAAGTAAAATTTTCTCTGGGCACAACTCCTTGTGAAAACGCACAGCAAGGAATTGGCAAGCACGTAATCAAAAACCCCACCCTAGCACATTTAACACTGTGCATGTGTTTTTCTGTGATGGGTTCCTTCTCTCTACATTAAACATCATGGTAGCTGCTGATCTGCTTTGACTGTTGTGTGAAAAGGTAAACAGGGTCAAAACTCAAAGAAACCAAGGGCAGTAAACTACCAACACATGCCATGATTGTTTTCCCACACAAAATATTTGATTTGTGCTTTCCAAGTTGCAATGACCACAGACTAGTCTCCTATTTTGTGTTTTTATTATTTACTGAGCAAATATCTAGTGAGAACCTATTATAGTTTCTCACTAGATATAGTAGTATTAGAGTACGAGACACTATGCTAGATGCTAGGAACACATCAGTAAATAACATGGAATTATAAAGAACCAACTAAATTAAATGACTGCTACAAAGGAAACTATAGGATGTCTTGGAAATATTTAACAGAACTGTCATAGCTTGTGTTTGTGTGTATGTAAGTATGGTCAGGGAAAACATCTTTGAGCAAGTTCAAGGTGAGATCTGAAGACCAACTATGGGTTAGTTCTACATTGCCCAATAAAGTAGCCACTGGCCACATGTGAGAATTGAGCACATGAAATGTGGCTAGTCTGAAATGAGCTTCTCTGGAAGTGTGAAATACACTTTGAAGACTTAGTACAAAAAAAAAAAAAAAAAAAGTAAAATATTTCACTTTAAAATATTGATTACACGTTGAAATAAAAATATTTTGGATATAGTAGGATAAATAAAATACAAATCATCTGTTTCTTTTAACTTTGTTAATATGAGTACTAGAAAACTTTAAATTACGTTATTTGCTCACAACTGAGGCTTACATTTAGATTAGACAGTGCTGCATTAGACAAAGATAGGGGGAGAAGAGGTGAAGAACATTTCAGCAGAGGGAAAAGGATATGTAAGGGCTCTAAACAAGAGCATGGACACTTGAAGAATGGAAAGAAAGTCAGAGGAGCCACCAGAGTAAGCAGGAGAGTGGCTCAAGATAAAGCTGAAGAGGCAGGTAAGTCATTTAAAAATTAAGTTATAATTTCATTTCTAGAAAGTTGCAATTTCTTTGCCCTATTCCTGACCTCAGTAACAAACCATTTTAGTACCTGGATGAAATAGTAACTGGATGAATAGAGACTGCCCCTGGTGTGATCAACATTCTCGCCCCTATTATGACAAGGATACTAAGTCCATCAACAGCTATAATCAAACCTACTATGTGTTGACCACTATGTGTAATGAAATATGTGGAAATTTAAATTAAATTTCTTTACAGCAATTAACTGCCTATTTAGATGTCGGCAGTGATGTCCCCTTAACTACACTTGGGCTAACGCTGAAAATCCACACACAGGCTTCTTTTCTTCATAAATCCCCAGCAAAAACTAGTTCTAACAGAACATTTTAGCTCAAAGTTATTTTTCTTTCTTTCACTATTTTTGCCTTTGAGTCTGGTTACAAGATGGGAAACAGAGAGGATATAATCAATAGTACCTCTGTGTCCACAATTGATTCTAAAGGTGGCCTTGTCATCTTTAGATTGAGTAGGTTTATTCTGAGAGAGGGGTATGCCTGCAGGACATCATAAAAAACTACTTTATTTCAAACATGCCAATGGACTAGATGCAGAAGACCCCAAGTGCTCTGACTGTACTTTATATCTCCTTGTGAAGAAGAAAACTGGTCACATCAGGATGGCCGCAATCTCTGTAACCTTCTCAACTTCCTCCCATCCTCCTCCAATTACTTACAAAGATCCATAATGTGGTTCCGGCAGATGGCACAGTTATCAACCACAATATCCCAGGCCCAGAGGGCTACCGCATTCCACTGCAAAGAGAAAAAGGGGGAACAATGCACTCTACTCTCCTTGTAACACAAGCATAGACACACATAGAACACACACACGACACTCTAGGATTTCAGGCTGCAGTTATCATCTTTTTGGCCACAAGGACCACTAAACAAAAGAGCTTCTAGAGGTTACATTACTCTTATTTATTTTATCAGAGAGCAAGAGTAACCTACACATACGCTCACCCATTCTCCACGCAGCTGAGTATATAAATACAGAAATGAATGTCATCTTTTAATTTTATTTTTTCCTACAGTTTAGTCAGCCATATCAATGCAAACAAATCAGGAATAATTTATAAGTGCCTGTTTTAGGTCTAATAATCACAAACTTGAATTACTGTGCAGGTTCTCCTGGCAGTTGCAGAAGAGCTCAATTTCCGCATAAAAATATATCTGCTCTTCAAGGCGACTTTGGAAGCAGGAATGGGGAGGGGAGGTCGAAAACAAGGAACAGAATGAACTAAGATGATGATTGGATCATAAAACGGGTAATCGTGGGATAAGCTGGATAACTAAGTACCCAGTGTCAATACACAGAACAAGGTCATCACTTAAATCTTACAAGATAACTGCATAACAAACTCTAAAATTCACTAGGATTTTGTTTAGTTCCTATCATCAAATAAACTGTTTTCAAATTTTATATGCTCAGACTCTTATATTCAGTTAAGATAATTTCCATAAGAGTTTATCTAAAAGTAGTATTTAAGTAACTCAACCCTCTGGCTTCTGCAATTATAAATATTCCCAAACTCCCTTTCATCCACGAATTTGGTGCTACTTCTCAAATCTTCATCTCTTTCAAGCCTAATTCTCAGTGTCTAGGAACTTCTTCAGCACTTTTCACCCTACAGCTTCAACTTGGAGGAAAAAAATCCTACTTCTATTCTTCAACATGGCTGCTGGCTGTAACTGAGCATGCAGGGCCCACAATGAAACGCCAAAAAGCACTAGGAGGGGGAATATTGTCAGGGTTTAGCCGGATGTTCCAGGAATAACATCTTCCCTATTTCAGGTCTTCATTTTGTACAGATCTGTTTTATCTTAGGTGGGAATCGTCACTTTTCTCCCAAACTGCTGGCAAACAACTATAAGGCATTTCATGCAAAAAGACACGTCCCACATTTCTGCTTTCCCACTTTTACCAGGTCGTTCTCAACTAGTACTCAACCCTCCCTAAATGACACAAAATTTGGGCTCGCATTTTCTTTTTAACAAATTCCACCATGTTTTTTTTTTTTTTTGGACAGCGGGATTCTGAATATGACCACAGGACTGGTGCGGCTGTGTGACAAACCAACAGACCTCTCAGAAGAGCCAAGAGTTACACTCGAGACACTTTAACTCGGCAGCGGCGAGGACCAGAGAGGGCTAATGGAGGCCTCGATTAGGCGAGGACCGGGTCGGGGTCCCTCAGAGGGACCCCCAAGCTTCGGACAGGAACGGGGCACGGAGATCGCCAGCCCGTATCCTCAGAGGCCTCCAAAGCGGTAGGACCTCCGGTTCCCGGCTTTCGCCACACCGCCCCATCCTCCACCCACCGCAGCACTCCGACTCCCCCTTCCTCCCACCCCACCCTCTCCTTCCCCACCCCTCCACCACTCCAGTGACAGCTCAGGCGCTTGGCTCCTGCAGCCAAGCCGCAATCCCGCGTATCTCAATAAGCACCTCCGTGATTGGCCCCTCAGCCTCCTAACGAAACCAACACTGCCACTGACAGTGGGCGGCAGTCACGCCGATCAACCCTAAAACCCGCCCCCCGGCTTCCTTTCGTGGTACCCTGTCCCAGGAACGCCCTGAAGTGAAGCCCTTTCCTCCTCGCCTTGGTCATCCTCGGGCCTGCCAGCCAGATCCACGCCTCTCTAGCTTCCCTGAGGAAGGCGCTGGCGAGACCCAACCTTTTTCACTTCAAAGCGCTTCTTGCCCGCGCCGCTGTTCGTGCCGCTCGGGGTATCCACATCCATCGCTGCCGCCATTTTGGAAACACACGCTCCGTCGCCCGGCTACTGCGCCTGCGCGTCAGCGCACGCCTCGCTCCCCCTCCCGCCCCGGCACCTCCTCCCGCGCCCCACCCCTCACTGGCGCGCGAGGGGCAGGTGGGGGCGGAGCATGTGGCCACGCCTCTTAAAGGCGCTGGCGCTGTCCTCCCCCAACCCCCACCTACCCAGCGTTGGCGGAGAGGAGGCGGTGGCCCGAGCGCCCGGGGCGGGGCTGGGCGGGGCTGGGCCGAAGTGAGCGAGCCGGGTGGAAACGTTCGAAAGGGCTCGTTTTCGTCGCCCTCCCCCGGGAAGCCCCCGGCCACACTCCCTCAGCTGGGGCGGCGGCTGCTTCCTCCGCTTGGGCCGCGACCTGCAGCACCGGCCCCGCCTCGCCTTCCCCGGCGCCGCGGAGCTCCCCGGCTCGCGGGTCCTTGTCGCGTTCTTCTGGGGAAGGGGCGAGGGTGGGCGTCCCGCCTCCCGCTGCCGAAACCCGAGACCTCACACTGGTCTTTCCAGATCCTGACCCGCTTACGAGCCCGGCCTGAGTTGCTACCCTCCCTGGGAGGCCTGAAGCACCGTTTGGTTTCCTAATTCCAATTCGGGAAATACTCAGGATTCGATGGGGAGGCTGGAGCCCCCCGCCTCCAGTGTCCTCCGCAGGATCAAATTGAGCAGGCATTATGTAGCCCTGCCTTCACCTGCCCACCTGAAATAGGTGGAGGGAGGAGGCTTAGGAGACTGGGAGATGACAGCCACAGCCCACCCAAAATACCAGTCCAACTCGGAATGGCCTTTGGTTAAAGAACACGATTTACATTTAACTCACTTGAGCACACACTTCCCATTCCTCAATTGGTCATCGGACTATGGGGTCCTTTCTCCTTAATTTCGGTCCTCTTTCCTCTCTTTGAGCCATGATCACATCTGCAGTCACTGTACTTCTTGAAGTATTTCTGTGAGGCATTTGCCACTTATTCTTACTGGTCATTCCTTCCCAGCCAAGGCACCTGAACTTTATGTCACCCTCCCATTTCTAGACCAGCACCCCCCCCTTTTCATCTCTAATCTTTCAGAGGTATGACTCTGCTAGATCACTCTTAAATCTTGTATTAGCTTGTTTGAAATCTCATATTTTCTATTAAAAGAGAATTGAAGAGTGATGGATTGTGTTGACTCCATTGTTAAACCAGAAGAAGTAGGATTTGTTTCCTTGTCTTAATCATAAACAAGAACAACAAATCTGTGAAAACACCACCACAGCTTTAACCAGACTAGAATAGAGAATAATTGTGTGAGACCTTAAAGCATTATAGGAACCTGACAAAGTTTTTCTAAGCCCAAGTTTTGTTAAATTAATGATTCCATGTTAAGAGTTCTGTCATCTTATTTATTGTGTTCCTGCAGGAATACCCGAAACGCATAGTAAACTAAGGTGTTGAGTGCATATTTATCCTTCATTCAACAAATTCACTGAGTATGTCCAGGTCCTGTTATAAACAGGAGAGACACTGTGATGAAGGAGTCTAACTCCTGGTAGGGAGATAATACACAAGTCAACAAATAAACACATCAGAAAATCTCAGATATCAATAAGTGGAAACAAGGTCATGAGACTGAAGGGAGATGGAAGCAATATTAAATTCGGTGATCAGATAAGGCCCCTATGAGGAGTAACATTTCAGCTGAAGTCCTTCCAAGGGCTTAAAAGGCCCTGTATGATATGCTTCCCATTCATTTTACTGTGCTTTTCTTCTTTTCTTTAATGGTACATGTACCTTCTAACATATTTTTTCACTTACTCATTAGATTTATTTTTGTGTGTGTGTGTCCCACCAAGAGGGGATTTTTTTATTGTTTTCTTTATTGGCAACAAATACTCCTAGAACAGTACTCGGTAAGCTGTAGGTGCTCAGTATGTGTTGAATGAATACATTTGAAGCTTATTGAGCAAGGGGAGTGTGGTAAGAGATGTTGGACAGGCAGGAAGGGGCCAGATCAGGTAGGGATTTTATCGAAGGTGTTATGGGAAGATATTGGAGGGATAAAGTAGGGGAGGGGACTAAAAGTGACGTAATTTTTTAAAATTAATTAATTAATTTATTTTTATTTATTTATGGCTGTGTCGGGTCTTCGTTTCTGTGCGAGGGCTTTCTCTAGTTGTGGCAAGCGGGGGCCACTCTTCATCGCGGTGCGCGGGCCTCTGACTATCGCGGCCTCTCTTGTTGCGGAGCACAGGCTCCAGACGCGCAGGCTCAGTAATTGCGGCTCACGGGCCCAGTTGCTCCGCGGCATGTGGGATCTTCCCAGACCAGGGCACGAACCCGTGTCCCCTGCATTGGCAGGCAGACTCTCAACCACTGCGCCACCAGGGAAGCCCGACATAATTTTATGTAAGTTTTTTAAAGTTTTTAAGCTTTGTAGGAAGAAGGTATTGTAGAGGTACAAGAGAGGAAGCACCAACAATTTACAAGTTGTTTGCTTTGTAAAGAGCTACAGTGGGGCAGTTCCATTAAGGTATGAAAACCTCATGTACTGATCTCTCCTTTGGAGATTTACCTTGCTGTGATGATTGGCCACCGCGTTCTGTATCCTAGATCCTGCTGCATAAACCTAAGGAAACTTTTTGTAGACCCCATACAGATTCCTATCCTGCAAAATTTTACTTAGTTTACAGTGCCATAGGTTGTAATTTTACTTTAGTTCTATTCAGTTCATCGATCCATCCATTGTTTCATTCAACAAATATTATTTATTTATTTATTTAAAACTTTTCCCCTTCCCAACAATGGTAGGTCAGGAGCACAGGTAACAACCTGGACTTTTTTATTTTTTAATTTTTTTTAATATTTGGCTGTGTTGGGTCTTTGTTGCTGCGCACGGGTTTCTCTAGTTGCGGCAAGCAGGAGCTACTCTTCATTGCGGTGAGCGGGCTTCTCATGGCAGTGGCTTCCCTTGTTGCGGAGCACGGGCTCTAGGCGCCTGGGCTCAGTAGTTGTGGCTCATGGGCTCTAGAACTCAGACCCAGTAGCTGTGGCGCACGGGCTTAGTTGCTCTGTGGCATGTGGGATCTTCCCAGACCAAGGCTCGAACCCGTGTCCTCTGCATTGGCAGGCAGATTCTTAACAACTGCACCACCAAGGAAGCCCCTCAACAAATATTTCTAAAACATCTACAGAACCTGCTGTGTGTTAATTATACCATGCTGATCTGGATAAAAAGACATCTGACATTTTAAGTACTTGCAAAAGTCCCCTTTCATCATTGAACTTATGATGTGTAACAAGAGAGGCAATAGTCAGTTCATGATAATTCCAATGAATTTTAGGAAAGGGGAAGTACAGGGTGCCTTGAAGCAGAAGGACAGTCTGGAGGGTGGGGGAAGTCCTCTTAGAGGAAATGTTTTGAGATTGAAAGATGAGCCAGACAAAGAGGAGTGGGTGCAGTGGTATGCTGGTAAATGTTAAAAAACCAGCTCTTAAAAAAAGAAAGGGGGGAAAAAAAGCCCTGATTTGTAGCTTTAGCAGCCAGATTGCAAAATTCCTGAAAATTTAACAATTGCTTCCATAAGCTGATGCAAGCTGGCTCCAGCACTCACACATACTGAGGGATATGGAAGAAGGTGGCATTCCAGGTTGAGCCAACAGTGTACAGAAGGAGCTGGAAGCTGGAGAATGCATAGTGCACTCATAAAGAAGCCTGGAATGGCTGCAGTATGAAGAGAATGAGGGTGATATAAAATGTCTGCAAAGATGTGCAAGAATCAAATGTTAGTCTCTCTTCCCAATTCTATATTTAGCAATGTCATGTTGTTAGCTTGAAATTGGCCATAATCGAGTATTTACATTGTGGAAATCAGCCCACACTACAAACCAGGAGTCCCCTTACCCTCCTAGAGTCAGTTGTTAAACATTTACTGCTGGTATGGGCCAGGTCTTGCAAGAATGTTCAGTAGAGCCATGCAAAGAGTTTTGGTCTTTATCCTCAGTGATGAGAAGCCACTGAAGGATTTTAACCGGTCAGCCACATGGTCAGATATGCCTTTTTCAAAAGTGCTCGGTGTGTTAATGGAGACTAACTGGGGAATCTGGACTTCTACCTCTACCCTCCCTTGCAGGAGCAGTGTCAAAAAAGGAAGGTTTAAATAAGATCCAGAGTCTCATAAAATAATATTAAGATGTCTAATTTTATTTGAAAATCACTCAACTTACCAAGAGCTGTGAGATCTAAAAGTGAATGAAAAAAGACTATCTATCAATAGATGCCAACACCAAGATGACAGATGTTAGAATTATCTGACAAAGATTTCAAACCAGCAATGATAAAAATTTTTCAACAAGCAATTACACACAAGCTTGAAACAAATGAGAAAACAGAAAATCTCAGGAAAGAAATAGAAGAGATAAAGAAGACCCAAATGGAAATTTTAGAACAGAAAAATTCTATAACTGAAATATCTCAGTGGATAGGCTCAACAGCAGAATGGAAGTGACAGAGAAGAAAAAAAAAAGTCACTGAAATGGAAGATAGAACAATAGAAACTACTCAATCTGGACGAGAGAGAAAATAGACTGAAAAAACAAGACCAAAGACCTTCAGAGCAAAAATAACAAAAGATCTAACATTTGTGTCATCAAGAGTCCCAGAAAGGAAGGACAAAGAGAGCCAGGCTGAAAATGTAATTGATGAAGTAATGGCTGAAATACTTCTCAAATTTGGCAAGAAACATAAAACTAGAGATTCAAGAAACTGAGTAAATTCTAAATAGGATAAGCCCAAAAAATCCATGCCAAGACACAATTAAACTTCTAAAAACTAAAGAGAAAGAAAAAAATCTTGAAAGCAGCCAGAGAAAATGACAACTTACCTATTGAGGAAAAATAATTTGAATGACAGCAGATTTCTCATCAGAAACCATGGAGGCCAGAAAGAAGTGGCAAAATATTTTTTCAGTACAGAAAAAACAAAAACAAAATCTGTCAACCCAGAATCCTATAGCCAGTGAAAATATTCTTCAGCAATGAAGGGGCAATCAAGACATTCTAAGATGAAGGAAAACTAAGAGCGAATTTGTCAGCAGCATACCCACCCAAAAAATGGCTAAAGGAAGTTCTCTAAAATAGGAAGGAAACAATAAAACAAGGAACCTTGGAACAACAGGAATAAGAAAGAACACACAGTAAGCAAAAACAGAGGTAAATGCAATAGGCTTGCCTTCTCCTTGAGTTTTCTAAATCATGTTTGACAGTTGAAGTAAACATTATAAGACTGTCTTATGTGGTTCTAAATTTATGTGGAGGAAATATTTAAGAAAATTATAAATGAACATACAGGAAGGTAAGCTATCTATACTTCACTCAAACTGGTAAAATGATGACACCAGTAAACTGTCATAAGTTATGTATATATAATGTAATACCTAGAACAACCACCTTAAAATATACAAAGAGATACACTTAAAAACATTATAGATGAATCAAGATGGAATTCTAAAAAATGCTTAAGTAACCCACAGGAAGGCAGGAAAATAAAAATAGAGAAATGAAAAACAGAACAAACAGAAAACAAAAAATAAAACAACAGACTAAATTCTTAACATATCAATAACTACATTAAACATAAATGGTGTACATATACCAATTAAGAGACAGAGATTGGCAGAGTAGATTAAAAAAATGAACCAATCAATATATACTGTCTACAAGAATCTCACTTCAAAAATTATGATATAGGAAGGGTACCAGTAAAAGAATGGAAAAAAGATATGTCATGCAAACATTAAGCAAAGGAAAGTAGAAATGACTATATTAATATCAGATTAAGTAGACTTTAGACCAAAGAATATTACCAGAGAGAGGAGGTAACATCATAAATGCTAAAAAAAAAAGTCAATCCACCAAGAAGACATAGCAGTTCAAAATGTATATGCATCAAAAAAAAAAAAACTGTGCTGCAAAACATGTGAAGAAAAACTGATAGCTTTTAAAGTAGAAATAGACAAATCCACCATTACAGTGGCAACTTTTAACACCTCTCTTTCAGCAATGGATAGAACAACTAGACAATCAGCAAGAACATAAAAGAACTCAACACCACCAACAACCAATGGGATCTAATAAACATATTTAGAACACTCCATCCAATAACAGCAGCATACATGTTCTTCTTCAAGTGCCATGCAGCATATACCAAAATGGACCATATCCTGGGCCATAAAGCAAACCTTAGGGCTTCCCTGGTGGTTAAAGCAGTGGTTAAAGAATCCGCCTGCCAATGCAGGGCACACAGGTTTGAGCCCTGGTCCGGGAGGATCCCACATGCCGTGGAGCGGCTAAGCCCGTGTGCCACAACTACTGAGCCTGAGCTCTAGAGCCCACGAGCCACAACTACTGAAGCCTATGCACCTAGAGCCCGTGCTCCGCAACAAGAGAAGCCACCGCAATGAGAAGCCCACACATCGCAACGAAGAGTAGCCCCCTCTTGACGCAACTAGAGAAAGCCTGCACGCAGCAATGAAGACCCAATACTCTGTAATGGCCTATATGGGAAAAGAATCTAAAAAAGTGGATATATGTGTATGTATAACTGCATCACTTTGCTGTACACCTGAAACTAACACAACACTGTAAATCAACTATACTCCAATAGAAAAATAAAAAATACATTAAAAAAAAAAACCTTAAAAAATTTTAAAGATTGAAATCATACGGTATATTCTCCAACCACAATGAAATCAAACTATAAGTCAATGAGAGAAAGGTAACAGAAAATTCTCTAAACACCTAGAAACAATAATCCATGGGTCAAAGATGAAGTCTTTTTTTTTAAAATTTATTTAATTAATTTATTTATTTTTGGCTGTGTTGGGTCTTTTTTGCTGTGCGCGGGCTTTCTCTAGTTGAGGCGAGCGGGGGCTACTCTTCATTGTGGTGTGCAGGCTTCCCATTGCGCTGGCTTTTCTTGTAGCGGAGCACGGGCTCTAGGTGCACGGGCTTCAGTAGCTGTGGCATGTGGGCTCAGTAGTTGTGGCTCACGGGCTCTAGAGCGCAGGCTCAGTAGTTGTGGCGCATGGGCTTAGTTGCTCCACGGCATGTGGGATCTTCCCGGACCAGGGCTTGAACCCGTGTCCCCTGCAGTGGCAGGCAGATTCTCAACCACTGCGCCACCAGGAAAGTCCCAAAGATGAAGTCTTAAGGGAAATAAAAATATGTATATTGAACTGAATGAAAATAAAAACAGAACTTGTCAAAATTTGTGAGACACTGCTAAAACAGTGCTGAGAGGAAAATTTTTAGCACTAAATGTAGACATTAGAAGAGAGAAAAAGAAGGACTTCCCTGGAGGTCCACTGATTAAGACTCCAAGCTTCCACTGCAGGAGGTGTGGGTTCGATCCCTGGTTGGGGAACTAAGATCCCACATGCCTTGCAGCACAGCCAAAAAAGTTAAAAAAAAAAAAGAAAAAAAAAAAGAAAAAGAAAAAAGAGAGAGGAAAAGAGTAATCTAAGTTCCCATTTCAAGAACCTAGAAAAATAAGAGCAAAATAAACCCAAAGCAAGCAGATTGAAAGAAATTATAAAGAACAGAAATCATTAAAGTTGAAAACAGAAGAACAATAAAGAAAATTAAGGAAACAAAAAAATAGGTTCTTTGAAAAGATCAATTAAATTGACATACTTCTAGCAAGACTGACAAAGGAAAAAGGGAGAAGACAAAAATTACCAATATCAGGATTGAAACAGGAGATATTATTACAGACATAAAAGTATCATAAGGAAATACCACAAACTCTACACATAAATTTAACAACTTAGACAAAGTGGACTATCTCCTCAAAAAACACAAATTACCACGACTCACACAAACAAACCATAAACAAATAATTTGAATAGCCCTATAACTATTATGGAAATTGAATTTATAATAAAAAAAAAACACATCATGCATTGAGTTACCAATATTTGAACAGCTTTATGGAGATGTATTACACATATTGTAGAAGGCGCCCATTAAGCGTACATTTTAAAGTTTTCAGGATATTTGTAGATACGTGCAATCATCACCACAGTCAATTTTTTTTTTTTTTTTTTGGCTGTGCCATGTGGCACATGGAATCTTAATTCCCCAACCAGGGATTGAACTGGAGTCCCCTGCATTGGAAGCACGGAGTCTTAACCACTGGACCACAAGGGAAATCCCTGAATTTATGATTTTAAAGTTTCCTCAAAAGAAATCTCCAGGCCCAGTTGGTTTCACTGGAGAATTCCACCAAATGGTTAAAGAAGAATTAAACCAATTCTACAAAATCTCTTCCAGAAAATAGATGAGCACTTTCCAATTCATTTTATGAAGCTAGTTTTACCCTAATAAAACTAGACAAAGACAGTGCCAAAAAAGAAAACTACAGACTAATATCTCTCATGAATATAGACACAAAAATTATTAACAAAATATTAGCTCACATAATTTATCAATATATAAAAAGAATTATTTACCATGACCAAGTGGGGTTTATTCCAGGGAAGCAAGTTTGGTTCAATATTTAAAAATCAGTCAGTGGATTCTACCATATTAACAGGTTCAAGATGAAAAAAAATCACATGATCATATCAGTAGATACAGAAAAAACTTTTGACAAATTTCAACATCCATTCATGATAAAAAAAAAAAACTCTCAGAGAAATAGAAATAGAGGAGAACTTCCTGAACTTGATAAAGGACTCTTACAAAAACATGCAGCTACCATACTTAACAGTGAAAAACTGAATGCTTTCCCCCTAAAATTGGGAGCAAGGTAAGGATGGCTTCTTTTATCACTTTTATTCAATATGACACTGGAACTTCTAGCCAGTCCAATAATGGGGGGGGGGGGGAAACGATATAAAAGGCATATAGATCAGAAAATTGGCTGCGTTGAGTCTTCGTTGCTGCGCACGGGCTTCCTCTAGTTGCAGCAAGCAGGGCTACTCTTTGTTGTGGTGTGCCGGCTTCTCAATGCAGTGGCTTCTCTTGTTGCAGAGCACGGGCTCCAGGCACGTGAGCTTCAGTAGTTGTGGCACGTGGGCTCAGTAGTTGTGGCTCGCGGGCTCTAGGGCGCAGGCTCAGTAGTTGTGGTGCATGGGCTTAGTTGCTCCGTGGCATGTGGGATCTTCCTGGACCAGGGCTCGAACCCGTGTTCCCTGCATTGGCAGGTGGATTCTTAACCACTGCACTACCAGGGAAGCCCAAAACTGTCCTATTTTTAGATGACACATAGTTTGTGTAGAAAACTTCAAGGAATTAAAAAAAAAACCAAACCCTTAGAACTAATATGTAAGATCACTAAGGTCACAGGATACAAGACAAACACATAAAAATTAATTGTATTTGTATGTACAAGCTATGAACATGACATAGAAATTAAAAACAATATGCCATTTATGATCATCAAAAAATTAAAGTTATAAATTTAATGAAGCATGTATAGGACTTGTATGCTTAAAACTAAACAACACTGATGAGAGAAATTAAAAAAAGAAAACTTTTTGAACGTTTTTTTTTGCCATGCTGCACAAGTTGCAGGATCTAAGTTCCCTGACCAGGGATCAAATCCGGGCCCCTGCAGTGAAAGTGCCAAGTCCTAACCACTGGACTGCCAGGGAATGCCAAAAAAAACTTTTTTAATAAATGGAGACACATACTGTGTTCATGGAGTGAAAGATTAAACATAGTAAAGATGTCAATTTTCACCAAACTGATAAAGTTGAACACAATTCCTATCTAAATCCCAGCAATTTCTTTTTTTTTTAGTTACAGACAAAATTATTCTAAAATTTATGTGGAAAAGCCAAGGTACTAGAGCAGCTAAAACAATTTTGAAAAGAAAGAATAAAATGGGAGGAATTACTTTATCTGCTTTTAAGACTTATTACAGGTAATCAAGACTGTGTGGTACTGGTAGAGGAACAGAGAGATAGATCAATGGAACAGAGCAGAAAACCCAGGAAAAGACCCACCCAAAATGCCCAACTAAAATTTGAAAAACGTGCAAAAGCAATTCAGCGGAGAAAAGAGCATTTTCAACAAATGGTGCTGGAGTAATTAGACATTCATAGGCAACCAAAACCAACCAAAGAAACAAAATCCTTGACCTATTCTCACGCCGTATATGAAAATTAACTCAACATGTATCATGAACTTAAATAAAAACATAAAACTATAAAACTTTTAGAATAAAACATAGGAGGAAATATGCAGGATTTAGGGACAGATTTCTTAGACGTGGGACTTCCTGGTGGTCCAGGGTTAAGACTCTGCCCTTCACTGCAGGGGGCTCGGGTTGGATCCCTGGTCAGGGAACTAAGATCCTGCATGCCGCATATGGCGCGGCCCAAAAAAAAAAAAAGAGAGAGAGAGAGATCAGAGGAACAATTGATAAATTGGACTTCATCAGAATTAAAAACTTTTGCTCTGTGAAAGACTGTTAAGAGGATGAAAAGATAGTTACAGAGTGGGAGAAAGTATTTGCAAAGCAAGTTTACGACAAAGCGCTAGTATCTAGAATATAGAAGGAAATCTTAAAACTCAACAGTCAAAAACCAAACTAATTAGAAAATAGGCAAAAGACAGAAAGAGATATTTTATTGATGAGTATATGCAGATGGCAGATAAGCACATGAAGAGATGCTCAACATCATTAGTCATTAGAGAAATGCAAATTAAAACCACAATGAGATATCACTACACACGTGTCAGAATGGCTAAAATAAAAGTTGTGACAACACCAAATTCTGGTGAGAATGCAGAGAAACTGGATCACTCATACATTGCAGGTGGGAATGCAAAACGGTACAGCCATTTGGGAAAACAGTTTGGTAGTATCTTTTTTTTAAAAAAATAAATTTATTTATTTATTTTTGGCTGTGTTGGGTCTTTGTTGCTGCGCGCGGGCTTTCTCTAGTTGCGGCGAGCGGGGGCTACTCTTTGTTGCGGTGCGCGAGCTTCTCATTGCAGTGGCTTCTCTTGTTGTGGAGCACGGGCTCTGGGCGTGTGGGCTTCAGTAGTTGTGGCTCTCGGGCTCTAGAGCGCAGGCTCAATAGTTGTGGCGCACGGGCTTAGCTGCTCCGCGGCATGTGGGGTCTTCCCGGACCAGGGCTCGAACCCGTGTCCCCTACATCAGCAGGTGGCTTCTCAACCGATACGCCACCAGGGAAGCCCTGGTAGTATTTTTAAAAGGTAAACATGCAACTCCCATACAACCCAGCAATTGCATTCCTGGGCATTTTCCTCAGAGAAATGAAGACTTCTGTCCACTTTAACATCCATACACAGGTTTTAGCAGCTTTATTTATGGTAGCCCCAAATTGGAAGCATCCAGATGTCCTCCAGTGGGTGAATGGTTAAACTGTGGTACCTCTATACCACTCAACCAGAGAAAGGAATGAACTATTGACACACGCAACTACTGGATGACTCTCCAGAGAATTATGCTGAGTGAAAGAAGCCAATCCCAGAAGGTTACATACTGAATGATTCTTGAAATGATGAAATTATAGAAACGGAGAACAGATTAGTGCTTGCCAGGGGTTAAGGAGGGAAGGAGGTGGGGGGGAAAGTGGCGGGGGGGGGGGGGGTGGTGGTGGGATGAACTGGGAGATTGGGATTGACATGTATACACTGATGTGTATAAAATGGATGACTAATAAGAACCTGCTGTATAAAAGAATAAATAAAATAAAATACAAAAAAAAAAAGAAAGGAGGGAAGGAGGTGGGAGGGAAGTGGGTGTGGCCATAAACGGGCAACTTGAGAAAACTCGTCGTGATGGAAATGTTTGGTAGCTATGTCAATATCCTGCTGATGATGTTATACAAGAGTTTTGCAAGATGCTCCCACTGGAGAAAACTGAGTAAAGGGCATTGAATCCTACTGTATTATTTCTTACAACTTGCAAGTAGAATCTACAATTATCTCAAAATAATCAGCTTAATTAAAAGAAAATGCTAGGCACCATTTTAAACTATAGACAGGACTGAATAAGGTATTATATCTGCCTTCAAGGAACTCATAGTCTATCTTGTGAGGAGTTGAGCATATAGCTGCATTGCTTAAGGTAGATGTACACAGTGTCCAGAGTTTTGGACTTTCCAGAATCCTCTGACCATGTTTTGGTAGAAATATTGCCTCTTGTTCCCCTTTCTCCTCCCTCACCATCCATTCGATGTGATCAGGACCAGCTACAAAATTTGCAGTGCCCTGTATAAACTGAAAATGCAAGAGTCCTTGTTTAGAAATGATTAAGAATTTCAAGACGGCAACAGCTGAGCATAAACCATGTGGAGGGCCCTTCTGAACTCACAGACCGGTGCAACTGCACAGGTCACACTCTTGTGATGCTGGCTCTGCTTGTGATTCTGGTAAGATTGAAAATCCCCTTCTCACCTCCCTTGGCAGGAGACGGTCCTGAATCACCCAGGAGTGGTCATTCATAATATCTCATTGCCCTGGTTACTTCTATTAGAATCCTTCCAGGGAAGTCATATATAATAAAGCAGGGAGAGAGAGAACTCTGTTTCCTCTGGGGTGAGTTATTTATTGAACAAATATTTATTGGGTATCTTCCATGTGTTACACATCAGAGATACAATGGTGAACAAGATGCATATAGATAGCCCTAGCCCTCATGTAGCTTATATCCTACAGGTAGAGGCAGATAACAGCAATGAATTACAAATTGGGTTAAATGCAAAATAAAAGAATAAGTGGAGATGCTGTGAGTAGAATAACCAGGGTGGCCAGATATGTACGATTACTATTCTATAGAGGAGGAAAGTGAAAGTAAGAGAAGGTTAAGCAAACTGTTTTAAGATCAGAGAGCTGGCAAATGGCCAAGGAGAAATTCTAACCCGCGTGTGTCTGACACCAACTGCACCATGCCAGTTTGGAAAGTACTTACTTCCCATAAAGATGGGCAGTAGCATAGTGTAGTAGAGTTTTTAAGGGCTCAGGTTCTGAGGCATAGCTAAATTCAAATCCTGGCTTGGACAGATTATTTTAGCTCCTGAAAAAGTCTTGCTTTTCTCATTTATAAAATGAGGAGTGATAGGAATTGTTGCTACAGGGAGTAAATGAGATACCTCACATGGAATGATCAGTCCAGCACATCACACCTAGTAAGTGTTCAATGAGTTTATAAATCATAGTTTCAAGTCCAAAGAACTGAATTCCATCCAGATCTTCTACTTACTCTGTGAAGTTGTGTAAATCACATCCTTAGGGAGCCTATTTTCCTCATCTGTAAACTTAGGATAATGGCGTGCCTCATGGGGTCATCACAAGCATAAATGAGATAATGTAAGTGAAAGTGCTATCCAAATGTGGCAATTCTATAATAAAACTCATAGGGTATTTTCTCTGACCAGTGGTCCGAATTTATTCTCAAATGCAGCTCATCCCTCCGACCTTTGTGCCATCACTGTAGCTCTAATATGACATGATACTGCATTGTAATTTTTATTTTAAAGGGAGAGGTATTTTTATTTTATTTTTGTTTATTTATTTAATCTTTTGGCCGAGCCACATGGCATATGGGATCTTAGTTCCCCAACCAGGGATCGAACATGTACCCCCTGCAGTGGGGCACTGGAAGCACGGAGTCTTAACCACTGGACAGCCAGGGAAGTCTCTGCATTGTAATTCTTTATAGGCTAGTGTCTCTTAGCAGACTAAGAACTCTTTGAGGGAGGGACTGTGTGTTCCCCCTTCACCTAGCACCTGGCTCAGTTGCAGCTAGGGAAAGTTGAATGAGTGTGGACCCTGCCCCTGGGTTTGCACATGGGGTGCTGTGTTCGCTCGGGGACCCCTCACCTAGCAGCTTCGTGTGGCAGCTCCACTCATGTATTTCCCCCACAGCAAAATTTCAGTTGCAGGGAGGCTCTTCCTGTGGCCCAGCAGGACACGTCTGCACTGCCTCTCTCTTGTGCCAGTTGTTTGTTTGTGGAGAATACAAAACCACATTTGTTATTAAAAGAAAAGGTCTATAGGGTTCTACGTTGACCCGTTCTATCTTGTCCCCTTTTGCATTGAGACATTTATTTATTTGGGATGCATTTTGATATAAATCATTGCATTCTGTAGTTATGTTGTGCTGATGTGTGCTATTGTGAAAGTCTTGAGGCCAAGATTTACTGTAGAGGGAAAACGGACACTTCATTATCCCCAAAAAAAGAAGGGCATTCAGTCCTTTAGTCAAATGTGTATCCCCACACTCACTATTGAGCTGTCTCCTGGTATGCATCTGTCCTCACCCTTTGCCTAATTCGCTCTGGTCAGGAGCTAGTCATCCTTGGGGCAATGCCAAGGATATCTGCATAATCTTTTCTCAAGCTCAGAATCAACACTTTAAAATTAAGAATGATCATGTCATTCAAAGAGTTTGGGGATAATTTGGGGGGGGGCAATTTTTTTTTTTTAATTAAAAAAATTTTATTTAGGCATAATTAACATTATACTAGCTTCAGGTATACAACATAATGATTTGATATTTGTATATATCATGAAATGATCAGCACAATAATTCTACTTAACATCTGGGATTATAATTTTAATGTTGAATTTTTACTGGCACAATTCATAGAATAAGAAATCATCATTCTTAGTGCCACCATGTTTTTTTTTTATTGTTTTCACTTATTTTTTATTGAATTATAATTAACATACAATATTATATTAGAATCAGGTGTACAACATAGTGAGTCAATATTTTTATACATTATGAAATGATCACAATAAGTCACTGTCACCATACACACTCCTTACAATATTACTGACTATATTCCCTGTGTATACAGTACATAGTTTGTAACTCTTTTTTATTTAAATTAATTTTTATTGGAGTATAGTTGCTTTACAGGGGACAATTTTTTATAAGTAATATATTGGATGGAGCTGGCTGGGATTGCAGCTAGACTTTTTATATTAATTCCTATGAAAATAATTCCCCCTTTTCTATAACTTGGAGTTTTCTTGGAATGTAATCTTGACATAAAATGATACCATTCCATAAAAAAAATTCCAAAGTAAAAGATAAATGAGTTGAGGATTGTTTTTAATCCTCTCCATGTACATATTAAAACAAGTAATTGAAGTCTCTCAGAAAACACCTTTTGGTTGTACATTAGTTTATCAGGGTGTGTTTTGGTTGTCCAGAAATGATTTAGGTAAATATGATCAAAGTGGTTGCCCAGGATTGGAATCAGATGTAAGATGGATTCTAGATGGTCCAGAACCAAAAGTTGGGAAGAAAATGGAGAAGGAACTCAATCAAGAACATACTCTGGGGGGACTTCCCTGGTGGTGCAGTGGTTAAGACTCCGCCTGCCAATGCAGAGGACACGGGTTCGAGCCCTGGTCCAGGAAGATCCCACATGCCGCGGAGCAACTAAGCCCATGAGCCACAACTACTGAGCCTGCGTGCCACAACTACTGAAGCCTGTGTGCCTAGGGCCTGCGCTCTGCAACAAAGAGAAGCCACCACAATGAGAAGCTCACGCACCGCAACGAAGGGTAGCCCCTGCTCGCCACAACTAGTGAAAGCCCACGTGCAGCAACAAAGACCCAATGCAGCCAAAAATAAATAAATAAATAAAATAAAATTTATTTAAAAAAAAAAAACATATTTTGGGGACTTCCCTGGTAGTCCAGTGGTTAAGACTCTGCGCTCCCAATGCAGGGGTCCCGGGTTTGATCCCTGGTCAGGGAACTAGATCCCACATGCTGCAACTAAGAGTTCGTGTGCTGCAACTAAAGACCCCCGCATGCCACAACTAAAAAAATAAAAAATAAAAGAAAAAAGATCCCGCATGCCGCAACGAAGATCCCGTGTGCCACCACTAAAACCCGGTGCAGCCAAAATAAGTAAATAAATAAATATTTTTAAAAAAGAATGTATTTCATTTTCAGTGTGACCTTGTGCAAGTTACAAGGTGTGTTATATCTAAAACCCGGTGCAGCCAAAATAAGTAAATAAATAAATATTTTTAAAAAAGAATGTATTTCATTTTCAGTGTGACCTTGTGCAAGTTACAAGGTGTGTTATATCAATTAGCAACTTGGTGTAAAACAATAAAATGGCAGAAAAGCTGATAATTTTTAGAAAGAATGGTATCAAACTTTGTCATTTTGTTGGAAGAAGGTTTATACACTGTGTAACTTAGTTATTTGTACACTCATAAAAATCACAAAATCTGTTTGCCTTCAGGTCTATTCCTTGCCCTTTCCCTGTGTCGCTTCATGTCATTAGGTGGGGGTGGCCCTGACCTAGAGGTCAGCGTCAGCTGGCCTTTGGCTTGGCCAGTGGGATGCACTGGCTGGAGAGGAGAGGATGGTGTAAAAGGACAGTCAGTGGATGTCCCTCCGTCTCTTGGCCTCGGGCGGCATCTCTGGAAGCAGCTGAGTCTGAGATCTCAGCTCCTGCCAGCAGGCAGGCCTTCTGAGGCCCAGCTTCTGCAGTTGGCCTAGCTCCTGGTCTGGAGAAACTCCACTTACTTCTCTCCTCTTCCAGCCTGGAGGTAGTGTCTTCCTGGTGTTGCTAGCCTTTAGGATGCCTCACCATCCCATTTGGCTGCTCTTTCAGTTCCTGTGAAACCAATTCTGGATGTTACATTTTCTGTTTAAATATTTACAGTAGCTTGTTTTCCTGACTGGAGTCTGACTGATACATATGTCCCTAAGCCTTCAGTGGTTAAGTATTATGATAATGAATAATAATCCTTTTGTGACCCTGATTGGTGTCAGAGTAGTAGTACCTGCTGAGTAGAGAATCTGTTGATTCACTCAAGAAATGTAACTATGAAATGGAGCAACAGGGAACTCCCTGGTGGTCCAGTGGTTAGGACTCCATGCTTTCAGTGCCAAGGGCCTGGGTTCAATATCTGGTCAGGGAACTTCCCTGCAGTGGAAGCACAGAGTCTTAACCACTGGACTGCCAAGGAAGTCCCTGATTTAGCATTTTATTAATTCTTATTTTAAATACTTAAATACTGTCAACCTCAGTTTGCCTTTAGCCCTCCTCTTCCCCTTGCCCACAAGCTAATATAGTTGAAAAAATTTTATTGTGGTAAAATATACATAAATGTTACCATTTTAACCATTTTGGGGGGCTTAGCCTCATTTTTATTTATTTAAAAAATTTTGTTTCAGGTTTAGCATTATAATTTGACATCTGTACACACCACAGAGTAATCACCCCAAGTCTAGTTGCCATTTTAACCATTTTTAAGTGTACAGTTCAGTGACATTAAGCACATTCACATTGTTGTACAACCATCACAACCATTCATCTCCAGAACTTTATCATTTTCCCGAATTAAAATTGTTCCCCTTGCACAATGACTCCCCCTCCCTCCCTCCCCCAGACTCTGGCAACCACCATTTCACTTTCTATCTCTATGAATGACTCCCCTGGCACCTCATATAAGTGGAATCATAGAATATTGGTCTTTTTGTACCTGGCTTATTTCACTTAGCACAATGTCTTACAGGTTCATCCATGTTGTAGTATGTATCAGAATTTCATTCTGTTTTAAAGTTGAATAATATTTCATTGTATGGCTTTGCCACATTTTTGTTTATCCATTCATCCGTTGGCGGACATTTGGGTTGTTTCCATCTTTTGGCTTTTGTGAATAATGTTGCTATGAATGTGGGTGTTCAAATATCTGTTTGAGTCCCTGCTTTCAATTCTTTTGAGTATATGCTCAGAAGTGGAATTGCTGGATCAAATGATAACTGTTTAATTTTTTGAGGAACCACCATACTCATATTTTTGTCAAGAGCAACTCTATCAGGCTTCTGCAGGTGGACTCAGCCTGCTCTAACTACTTTATGAAATGTCAAGTACAATTTATTATGCATAGCAATCCTTATAGTAAAGTAGAATCATTCACATATAACATATAGTCCACTGCCCAGATTATAATCAGTGCAGGAGTTAGCTATAGTTCATTAGAGATTTTAATCCATGTAACATGCAGATAAGCATAACCAAACACCAATCAATGAAATACTAAATAACATTTTTCAGGATGACTATTTTTATAAACATTTTTGGTATACCATTGTAGGCTTCCCAATCTCAAGGTTGCTAGGAAAAGAATGACAGCATTTAGTGGCAACTATCCAGAACCACTGAGCTTTAAAAACTGGAAATTTGAATCAATATTTACGTAGTGCCACACATTTTTATGTCCAAGGTAAGTAAGCTCTAGTCAGCATAATTCTAGATTTTATAATCCTAAGTTAAATACCCTAAGTGATGTGCCTTGAAATTCGTATGCTGGGAGATACTGGTCCCTCCTGTCCTTAGGATGGCCAGATGGATGGAGCTTGGAGGAGCCAGAGCCCCCTTACCTGTCACCGTATCACCAGGAGCTGTGGACTCACTGAAATATGGCCAAGAGGGGTGCTACCACCTGGTCATATTCAGCATGACCACCTGGCCCAGCTCAGCAGCAGGTGTTGAGTATGCTGCTGTTCATCGAAGACAAGGGAGCCACAGAGTCACTGCAGCAGTTGGTGTTTCAGGTGCCAATGCCTAAGGTGCTGCTGGCCAAGGGTGTCATGGGGGTGAAGACTGGGCCAGTGCTCCTTGCAGATGTAGCTCTAGACAGCCCCGCCCTCTGCTTCACATACACTGGACACCTCTGACCTCTGTGGTCAAAGGTATAGGCAGGATGACTTGCAAAAATTCACATACGTTCTGTGAATTATAGCTTAACTTGAAATATTTGATGGAAATGATTTCGATTTGATTGGAAATCCACATTATAAGAAATTTTACATTGGGACTTCCCTGGTTGTCCAGTGGCTAACACTCCACGCTTCCAATGTAGGGGGCACGGGTTTGATCCCTGGTCAGGGAACAAGGATCCCACATGCCGCCAGGGGAGGCCAAAAAAAAAAAAAAAATTTCACATTGCATTTGTCAATGAAAGGAAGTTATTAGAGTCTTTGAAATTTAGTTTCAATTGTAAATTATTGAGATTTAATTCATATACCATAAAATTCCTCTTAAAAGTGTACCATTCAATGTTTTTTAGTATACTCACAGAGTTGTGCAGCTACCACCACTAATTCCAAAACATTTTCATCACCTAAAAAAGAAACCATACCTGTAAGCTGTCACTCCATTTCCTCCTGCCTTCAGCCCTTTGCAACCACTAATCTACTTTGTCTCCATGGATGTGCCTATCCTAGACATTTCATATAAATGGAATCATAGAATATGTGCCTTTTGTTGCCTGGCTTCTTTCACTTAGAATATTTTCAAGGTTCTTTCATGTTGTGGCCTGTATCAGTGCTTTGTTCCTTTTTATGGCTGAATATTTCATTGTATGAATAGACCACATGTTGTTCATATATTCATCTGCTGATGGATGCATGTTTCATTTATCCATTCATCAGTTCAATTACACATTTTAAAAAATTATTTTTTTAAAAAGATTTATTATTTATTTATTTTATTCATTTTTGGCTGCATCGGTCTTAGTCGTGGCGTGCGGGCTCTTTGTTGTGGCGCGTGGGCTTCTAGTTGTGGCGCGCAGGCTCCAGGACACGTGGGCTCTGTAGTTTGCAGCATGTGGGCTCTAGTTGAGGCGCGCTGGCTTAGTTACCCCGCAGCATGTGGGATCTTAGTTCCCTGACCAGGGATTAAACCTGCATCCCCTGCATTGCAAGGCGGATTCTTTACCACTGGACCACCAGGGAAGTCCTCAGTTACACATTTTTGAATGATCATAAAAATGGTTTTAAATTTCTCGTCACCTACTTGTGCAAACAGTTTCTTGTAAATGGTGATTATGAAGAATCTGAAGACAATATCACTACAAAGTTTGGATCAGGAATTGTGTGTAGGTGTTTCAGCCTGTTATCAAAAAGTCATGTTTCCAAAGGAAGCTAAGTCTTCTATTGACATTTTAAAATTTATCTTTTGGAAGTGTTATACAAATTTAAAAATTCCTGTAAAACTTTGCACGAATTTTTGCTTATAATTATATAAAGGGTATGTAATTAATTTTCTTCTCTAAGTCACATGTACACATTTCTAAGTCCCCTTAAGTTTGTTCCATTGTGCCATATAAAAAATATCCTTTTATGTGTTCCAGGATGTGAAAAATGTTGGTGAGCACATCTTAGAGAGCCCCAGATTTTAAAGAGGTTTCCTAATAGTAAGACATGCTTACATTTAGGATTCTTTATATGGCTTGCTGAGAAAGTTCACATATTTATAATTTTGCAAAATTCGCCCTTCATAAAATGCTCATGGCTATAGTGTAATGTCTTGAGTTCTACAGGGGCTGTCTGCAGACCTATGTGTCAGTTTTGTGGAGAGTCAACCTTTTTTCCCCCCAGCTTCCTTGAGCTGTAATTGACAAACCTGTAAGATATTTAAAGTGTACATGTGATGATTTGATACACCTATGCATTGTGAAAAGATGTCCCCCATCTAGTTAATTGACACATCCATCAACTCACATATTTATCTTCTTTTTTTTTTTTTGGTGAGAACATTTAAGTTCCATTCTCTTAGCAAATTTCAATTATAAAATACAATGTTATCAAGTATATTCACCATGTTAATACGTTTGATCCTTGAGTCAATCTAATCCATTGGTTTTCCCCCTTCTATGACTGCTAAGATTATCTCAAGTTTGCTATCATGATTTTGTGACAGTAGTTAATGAATACTCTGTAAAATAAAATACTTCGTAAAACAAAATGTCACATTTAAAGCTATAAACTCTAGATTTGAAAATAACACACACATACACGCACAAACCAAACACTCTTACATTGTTTTATAGTTTATTTTTTAAATGACAGTAACAAATGGTCTTCCCTTGTTGGGGAATGACGTATCTACTTTCAGTCAATAGGGTCTTAAAAAGTAACAGCATTTTGTCCAAATTGAACTTACATAATTGCACAAAAGTCATACAAGGCATTAAGAAATGCTCACAAAGACTGCAGTTCTCTCAGCTTCTCATGAAGCACACCCCAAGAGGCCTTGGTTTCAGTGGGGACCCCTGATCTGAATAATACTGATGCTTACCCCAAGTTCCTCAGTGACACATAGGCAGAGGTGAAAGGAGCCAGGAAGACAAATGTGCTGTGTGACAGTGGAATTCTGCTCTACCATTAGGGTTTAATGATGTATTCACCTTCTCATATTAGGATTATTAAACACTTCAGCTTGAAGTATTTTATTTGTCCAGGCTTAAAACTTAACCCTATCAGCTTAAGTTTTGGGATACAGATCCCACTTCAGGACACTAAAATTAAAAACAAACAAACAAACAAACAAAAACCACACCGTAAAAACCTCTTCCAAGCAAGATCCTTTATGCTGCCACCATCCTGGGCCCTCACTTAGTTTCTAACATACAAACACAAATAAGTTACATTATTATTGATCATATGCCAGTTGAGGGATGGTAGACATAGAGTCTCACTCAAAGCCCAACTCTTGTTTTACTGACAGCAGTTACTGGAAACACTGTTGCAAAGGACTCTGAGGTCACAGCTGGAACTGGCGGGACAGCCACTGTGCAGTACATGTGATGTGACATGGACACAGGACAGGGAGAGGCAGCACGCATGCATCATATCTGCATCTTTCTATTGTTAAGAAAGCTAAGGAGGATGTTGGTTATTTATGTTTTGAAAAACATAACAAAGCCCAAGTTTTCTATTTTAATGAGTTACAATGTCTTTATCTGGGGATTTAACTTATTTTATGGATCTTAAACCCAATTAAGATATAATGTCTAGAGTAGGAGTTTTCCTTTTCTGACCTTACAAAAATTAATAAAAAAGATAACAATATTCTGAAAGAAGACACACAAAGAGAACTTTAAGTCACCATGAGAAGTACCTTCCTAACTTGGGTATGACTATGGGAAGAGGAGAGTTATTATTCTATTTCTACTGCTGTGTTTCAAATAAAAAACACAGTCCCAGTTTAATTATAGAGAAAAATAACAACTCCTGAAATAAAACCATACAAGTATGCAGCAGAGGCCGTCTAGATATACTTCTTGCCTTTAGATTATTGTTAATATTTTAGCTGTATCTCTTCAATTCACGGAGAAAAATTCCAGTGTAACATTTGAAGCATTTTTTAAAAATTAAGGTTTTCATTAGGAGAGCTTGGTGTATATATGAAGTATTTATTATACTGAAACAAGGAGGGAAATGTGGGGCATGTCTGTGGTAAGGCTAAGAATTAATGAGATTCTGGCACTGTGCACAATTATCTGCTCAACCAATCCTGAATAGATCAGACAGTCCCTAAACCGCTGCTCTGAGATGTTCACTGTGTCACTTCTTGAAGGTTCTGATAGTCTGATGCAAATGTTAGCTGCTGTGGTTAATCAGGGACTCAAAGGACAATATGCCTGGGTCAGGGACTATAAATCACCAGAAGAATTCCACAACGGCCGTTCTACGTGTGACTTGCAACACCTGTAGAACTTGCCAGGAATCCAGCCGGAAGAAGTCTGTTTCATGTCCAAGTAGGCTGCTATTCATAAAAGCCGCCTAAGCTTTTAGCTAGAAAGTTGAAGGCTACAGAAAATGATTTATAGGAAGAAAAGGAAATTCCTTATTCCAGGATTGTAAGTGAACAAAGGAAACCCAATTCCAGAAAAAGGTTGTTGAGGCCATACAGGCCAAGGGAGTGAGAAGCCAGAGTTGTGGGTTTCTTTTCAGTCCCCTCTTACAAAGTCACAAGCACAGGACTGAGAAGTTGGAGGCGGGTGAGGAGGGCAGGCGCAGGGATGATGACTCCAGCTGTGCAGCCATCCATCCCCACAGCTGCTGAGCAAAGCCAAGCATTTGCGGGTGAGCACCATCAGGACACAATTTGTATCACTTTGGCTGCTAACATTATCTTTGTCTCCTGATGAAGTCACTGCCTGTCTGCTTTGGGCTCTGTACCTTGGGTTTCTCTGACAAGACGGGCAAACCTCTAGCACTGCAAGGAATGTTAATCTCCTAGCCTGTTCTTCCCTAATGCAAATATTTTCTTAAAATTTTTCGAATTTATGTTCTAACAATCAGCATGTTTTATACATCTTGGGCTCATATGCAGGTTTAAAGGAGGTGAATACACTAGTTCTTAAAGCTTTCCCCTACGATAGAAGCTCCCAAATAACCTATCTGCAGCAGTCTAGCCCTGTTCACTTTGCAAACTGAGTTTTGTATAATTGCATCCAACGCTGTGTCGAGGGAAACGTGAGTCTTTACCAGTGTCCTTCCAGTGCTAACGTCCAAGGAAGGAAAGGATCACAGGGTGTTTACAGGTACTGAGTGGGTTGCATATTTTGTTTTTACTGGCACTAGAGGAAATCACAGAATGATAACTGGGGTGTCTCTCTGAATACTGGGTGCCATTCCTCTGACTTTAATAGGGTAAGTAGAGGATCTGCCCTTGGCCAGGGAAGCAGCCTCAAGGGTGTGCTGAAGGTCAGTGCATTAAGAATCTATAAAGAAAGCATGGATGTTTGGGAAAGGAATCATCTTTAGATTGAGAAGAGAGGGATGGCGGTCTGGATCTATAGCAGACACATATACGTTTCTTTCTCTTTCATTTCCTTCCTTATCAAGAATCTAAACACCTTCCAGGTCCTAGGTAACCAAATAGCAAGAAAGGCTCAAAAATTTGTTCGATAGCTAGTGTTGCTGGAATCTGGACTGTGGCTGAATGGTGTGACTGTAGGACACCAGTGCCCTGAGGGCTCACGTGGCTCCAGTAGATACACGGGCTCCTGGATAGGTAGGCAGGTGTTATGGAAGGTACGTACTGGCCACCCACAATCACTGACGGGTGGTTTTCAGTGTAGGCAAAGACCTTGGTGATTGGCTCAAAATATATAGGCATTACACAAAAATCTTATGATATAAGGTGGATCTCAGGAAAAGTGCAGAAGGGGAAGGACCTGGAGAGAAGCAGAGAATTTTCTCCATGTGCTAACTGGGATGCGTGGACATATGTAACCAAGATCTTTCTTTACATCTTAAAACTAAACTTGTCAGAGTCATTAATTCTACAGAATTAATGTTACTAAAGTTGCAGTAACATACAATCCAAAAACTCAATTTCCCAGATTTCTAGCTACATAAAACAAGAAAGACCACATACACAATTACATACACTCATACAGCTGCTGCGCTCCCCAGTGGGACACGTGTATAAATGTCCACACAGAGACCCCCAGAAAGCACATGTGCACAGAGGCCAACGTCCACCCCTTCTGAACCTGAGATGCATGTGGGCCACAGTGAGGGTCAAGAGGCCCTACTGCATATCTGTTCGATGTCATTCATCTCTTTGGGACAATCTGCAGAAAGGATGAGAGGTGAGTCCTCAGTTACCACTACATCATCCTCAATTCGTACACCAAGACCACGGAACCTCTCAGGGGCATCTTTGTCATCCTCCGGAATATAAATACCTGAGAAGTAGAGAAAAGAAGCAGAACATTCTACTCATAAATGGCAGTAACTGGATGATTTGGGGCAAGTAAGTTAACCTCTATAAAGTTGGGATCCTAACAGTACCTACCTAATAGAAATGTGGAGATTAAATGAGATAATATATATAAAAATGTCTGGTACATAAATGGTCAGTAAATGTTGCCTATCATTACTAGAACTATTATTATAGTTATTTTGTATATTAGACTACAAGATCTATACAACTACAATAATGTTGATCATGATTCTGTCACATTCTAATGACTCAAATGGGCCACTAAAGTTACTTAATTTATGAGTATGTCAATATATGCTGGGACCCAGTAGATTATATAAATGCATTCTTTCTTTGCCTAACAGTACACTGGAAAAAGGGCACTTTGCTAAAATAAAGACTTAGGCATTTTAAAATGTATTTAAAAAACACTTACTTAGAGATTATTAGCCTCAACAACCAGAAGCTGCAGAAATACTCAAATAAGTCATAAATGTAACTGACGTGTACATGATGTAAAGAGGGAAAAAGGAAGACCTTAATGAACGTTTGAAAAATTCTAAGAGACCAAGGTTCCCTTTCTAATCATGAAGTCAGACAGACACCAGGTCTTTTCATATTAAAGAAACTGTAAACTTCCTTCTCAGTACTCACAGATGCTGTTCTGTGATAAGAAGAAAAAGACCAGCAAAGGAAAATGTAGTCTAAGTCTAAGGAAGCGCCAACTAGATTGGACTTAACGGTACGTAAGGTCACAGACAGCAACATATGCCTGGACTTAAAGGGTGGCATAAAAGATGTGTCCCAACTATAACTTACATAATTTAGAGGTGAAAACACTTGAAATCTAAGATTGAGATCTGCTTTCATGACAGAAGCAGCATCGATGTTTAAAACTGACTGGTAATATCAATCTTCACACTCCACCGCGGCCACCACTTTTCTACTGAATCCTGCCCAACATCCAGCATCATTCAAGCTGGAGAACCATTAGACTGCCAGCTCTCTCTGAAGCTTAGAAGAAAGGATCTGGATACTAAAAAGTGGAATAATGCAGGCAGTTCAATGCAGAGGAGATGCAACTGAGAACATGGGGAGTCTGAGTGTCTCTGCAGAAAAGCGCCAGGGGCTTCACAAGTGTCAGCAGCCCACCAAGATGACGGGAAGGACTAGTACAAACTGGCCCTGGCAAAGGCAGGGTTAAAAAAAAGATTTATTTCTTAATATCTACTGATCGAAAGTATTCCCCATCTGTTGTTTATTGGAGAAGTCAAATTAAACAAATTGTGTGATGTGAAATAAAAAAGCTCAAGAAAAATCTAAAATAAAGTTCCCTTCTACACTGGAGAGATTCATTTTCCTGTCTCTTCTAATTTAATTACATTCGTTCAGGTAAAAATAAAGTGTTTACCTTTCTATCTAACACTAGAATTACATGTCCCAAGGGATCAGAGGCTGCTAGCACCTCCCCTTACCTGGCTCCACTGTGATTACCACACCAGGCTGCAGAGGGAGGGAGCGGGGCATGTCTGGAGTGTCGTGGACATCCATCCCGAGGTAATGGCCAACATGATGTGGGCAGTATTTTCGAGCAGCCTGGAAAAGATATTACCTCAGTGTTATTAGAGCAATGACCCCTTAAGGGGAAAGTTGGGCATATATAACGCCGTGAGATATGTGTTAATACTGCCTCCTGCCCCCAGTTCTGCCACTTGTTTCACCTATCCTCGGGCTAATGCTTAAGAGACTTGAAAACTGCCACCTCTTGTACGCAATTCTGCCAACAGCATTCTAACTAATCCACATTTCTATTCTTACAATTTAATATACTACACACATGCTAACTGGGGTAAGCCCAGTAATGACTATGGCAAATGAAAATCTCTTTTCTTGGGGGAGGGAAGATAATTATGTTAGAATAGTTCTCTTTTCAATGTTTGCATGTCCCTCTTAGGAAGGCTACTCTGGAGACCCTAAGTATCTCACAGCAACTTGTGGAGTAGGTATGAAACACCATGTAACACAGTAATTATTAGGCATTTACTAGCTTGGATATTTCTATCCGTTGATTAAAGATCTGTTGGCATGAACAGGAGGAATTTATAGCTTTTTTCCTATTGATAAAAGAAACCCTGGCAGCCTAAACTTGGAGCTAGGAGATGCCTTACTGGTCTGTTTCGTTTGACCACCTGGCATGGTCACATGCCATTTAATTTAAAGCTGAGGCTTTAAATTTCTATTGAACACCATCACATTTTGGATGCAGATGAAATTCACTAAACATGGCAACTGAGGATATTGTTAAAAGTCTCAACAATGTTACTGAAGCAAGAAACACTCTCCCCTTCGACCCCTACCTTTTCAAAATCACTACAAAAGAATTAAGAGTTAACCTCTCCTCCGTTTTACGTCCTCTTCCACCCTGTCTGTACCAGACTTCATTTTGTTTTCTGAAGACTGAGCTAGTTACACAGTATGCAATGAACCAGATGTGCTGCCATCTTCTGGTAGAAATAAGTACTGCACCTTTTGTTTTAATCCATGTTCAAAAAAAGTCCCTCTTACTGGTGAAGAATCACAAACACCATTTCTAAATCTAATTAGCTTTACATAGGATAAAAACTAAGCAGCATGTCAGGTGTTCTTAAGAAATGGGGCCAAAGGAAGTGAAGTACCTTGAAGGCATTATTTTCCTTAATGTTCTTCATGATCCCCAACTCTTTAAGCTTCTGTCCTATCAGTGTTAGCATCATGCTGTAGATGTTATCCAAGCTTGTTCCAGGGGAGCAGAGGGTCAGACAATCTTTCTGGACTTCTAGAACAGCTTCATAGAGTTCTGCCTGAGGTGCCGTGAACCTGGGGACAGGAAAACCCAAGAACTCGAATTTGGAACTCTCTGATATTGTAGGAAGTTTGCTTCTAAGTTTGATTAGAAAAACTCCAAGGCAATGATGATGGGGCATTGTTGATATTTAGTCAGTACCAGTATATCATTAATGACAGGACCTCAGTCATGCCTAGATGCTCAACAGGAAGAGCAATGACCCTTCAAGCTGGGGCAGCAACAACAATCTCTCCTTCAAATGGTCAGCTGACAGACACGGAGTGAGGCTAAAAGATGCACCCAGCCATGGGCTTCCCTGGTGGCGCAGGGGTTGAGAATCTGCCTGCCAATGCAGGGGACACGGGTTCAAGCCCTGGTCTGGGAAGATCCCACATGCCGCGGAGCAACTAGGCCTGTGAGCCACAACTACTGAGCCTGCGTGTCTGGAGCCTGTGCTCCATGACAAGAGAGGCCGCGATAGTGAGAGGCCTGCGCACCGCGATGAAGAGTGGCCCCCGCTTGCCGCAACTAGAGAAAGCCCTCACATAGAAACGAAGACCCAACACAGCCAAAAATAAATAAGTTAATTAATTAATAAAAATGACAGACTTAAAAAAAAAAAAGATGCACCCAGCCATGAATGCAGTCAGAGGGCCAGATCAGGCTTACTCTTGATCCTCTCCATTTTTTTTTTTTTACCATTAAAAAAACACAAACAAAAACCAACCAACCAAACAAAAAAAAAACAGAGCCTAAGGATCCACTTATAGGCAAAGCAGATGTCATGGGATAAACTAATCAATACTTTGGCTATGGGACTTCCCTGGTGGCGCAGTGGTTAAGAATCCGCCTGCCAATGCAGAGGACACGGGTTTGAGCCTGGTCCGCGAAGAGCCCACATGCTGCAGAGCAATTAAACCCACGTGCCACAACTACTGAGCCTGCGCTCTAGAGCCCGCAAACCACAACTACTGAGTCCGCGTGCCGCAACTACTGAAGCCCATGCACCTAGAGCCAGTGCTCCGCAACAAGAGAAGCCATCGCAAATGAGAAGCCCGAGCACCGCAATGAAGATTAGCTCCCGCTCGCCGCAACTAGAGAAAACCCGCACACAGCAACCTGAAGACCCAACGCAGCCAAAAATAAAGTAAAATACATTAATTTATAAAATAAATAAATAAAATGTATGTGTTTAAAAAAAAATACTTTGGCTACTAATAACTTACTAGTTTCCAAGTGTCCTTAGTATAATAATTTCTTCATCAATAATGGGGGAAAATGAGGGAAAAAAACCAAGCTGGGGTGGTATATAATACGTGTTTTTAATACATTTAAAAAAAAATTAACTTATTTTATTTTTGGCTGCGTTGGGTCTTCGTTGCTGCACGTGGGCTTTCTCTAAGTTGTGGCAAATGGGGGCTACTCTTCGCTGTGGTGTGTGGGCTTCTCACTGCGGTGGCTTCTCTTGCTGCGGAGCACGGGCTCTAGGCGCTTGGGCTCAGTAGTTGTGGCGCACGGGCTTAGTTGCTCCGCGGCATGTGGGATCTTCCCAGACCAGGGCTCGAACCTATGTCCTCTGCATTGGCAGGTGGATTCTTAACCACTGCGCCACCAGGGAAGTCCCTATACATTGTTGATGGAATTGTAAATTAGTACAGCCAGTTAAATCAAAGGCCTTAAAGGTGCTCATAAAATTTAAGTTTGTAATTCTGCTCTAAGAAGCCATCCTGACAAAATATTTGAAATTCAAAAAAAGCTGAATATACAAAAATGTTCACTGTGATTTTAAAAATAATTATAATAGATACAATCTAAATGTCCCCTAATAAGAATGGTTAAAGTCAGCAAGGTAGTGCTATAATGAAAACCTACACACCCATCTCCCGGGTTCAGCCATCATCAACACTGTTACCTTTGTATCATTGCTGAGTATAACCATGCTCCACCCCATCTCAGTATTACTAAACATTTTTTAACAATTCTTTTTCTAATGTAAATTTTATATACACTGAAATGTACAAATCCGAGCTCTACAATTCTGACAAATGGATGTGCTGATGGTGATGAAGCTGGGGACACTGAACCCCTAAGTTCTGCTGAGTCATCTTCGCTTGGAGAAGCAGCCCTTCTACCCCTGTCTGAGGAGGTCAACCCTGTTTTGACTGAGAACCTACAGGTATCTCCCCAGAGGCAGCTGCCTTGGTAGTTGCTTCTAGACCCACAACTAGACGTTACTCCCAGTAGGTCCCAAAAAGTTTAGGTACAAAGTGTGACCCATGACGAGATGCGCTATAATCCAAAAAGAACTGCACGATTTTTCCTATTTATATAGACAAAAATCTGGGAATATGTATAGAAATGGATGTTCATGTGTTGGCTAATGGTGGAAGGAACATAAAGTTGGATCAGGCTGAATTTATTGATAGGGGTCCACTAAGGAGAGATTCTGGATTCAATGCTGAAGCTTGAGGGCTCAGAAAGGCTCTAACGGTTTATTTGGTTGGTTGGCTGAAACATGGATCAAAAGGTAGCCTGAACTAAATGAATTCAAATACCAGAACTACTTGGCTATGTTGGAGAAAGAATTCTGCCTCAAGACTGCAACATCAACTTTTGCTTGAGTTTCCAGCCTGCAGTTCTGCCCTCCGAAATTCAGAAATGCCAATCCCCATGATCACATGAGCCAGTTCTTTAAAATCAATCGATCATCAACCAACCGACCTACCTACATATGCATACATACATAATATATCCCACTGGCTGTTTCTCTGGAGAACTCTGATCCAGGTCCATATCCCTATGACACAGAACATTGCCATCCCCGTCGTGGAAGTTCCTCATGTCTATTTCTAATCAATACCCCCACCTCGAGAGGGAAACACTGTTCTGATTATTTTCACCTTAGTTTTGCCTATTCTAGCATGTCATATAAATGGAATTAGACAATATGTACTCTTTTGTGTTGAACTTCCTTCATTAAGAATAATGTCCATGGTGTTATTTTGATCAGTAGTTTGTTCCCTGTTTATTGCTGAGTGGTATTCCCTTGTATGAATAGTCCACAATTTGTGTATTCATTCTCTTGCTGATGGACATTTAGGTCATTTCCAGTTTTTGGCTACTGTGAATAAAACTGTTATGAATATTCTTGTACAAGTCTTTTTGTTCCCGTTGCACTGCACCACTGCCAACACTTGGTATGGTTGGTCTCTTTAATTTCAGCCATTCTAGTGGATGTGCAGAGGTTTAACATGGCTTTTCCTCAATGACTAACAATGATGAATACACATAGTTGTTCACATATTATCTTATTTTATTTTATTTTTTTTAAATGTTAAATGGAGCATTTAGGGGAAGAACATATGTTGTTACTATTCTTGCAAATTTTCGGAGGTTTCAAAGTAGGTTTTTTTGTTTGTTTGTTTTTTTAACTTTTGGGTTTTATTTATTTATTTATTTATGGCTGTGTTGGGTCTTCGTTTCTGTGCGAGGGCTTTCTCTAGTTGCGGCAAGCGGGGGCCACTCTTCATTGCGGTGCGCGGGCCTCTCACTATCGCGGCCTCTCTTGTTGCGGGGCACAGGCTCCAGACGCGCAGGCTCAGTAATTGTGGCTCACGGGCCTAGTTGCTCCGCGGCACGTGGAATCTTCCCAGACCAGGGCTCGAACCTGTGTCCCCTGCATTGGCAGGCAGATTCTCAACCACTGCACCACCAGGGAAGCCCCACATATTATCTTATTATCCTTTTGATATCTGTAGGGTTTACAGTGATATCCTCTTTCCTGATCACACAGCTCCAGCAGATTCATGGGAGTAATGTTCCTTAAGTTCGCACCTAATGATCTGTACCCTTTCTGGCTGAAAGTTTCTTTTGCTGCAGATAAAATCTTTGGCTCACACTTTTGTTCTCTGAGCATCTTCAATACGCTATGCTATTTTCTTCTTTCATAAAGCTTGGCTTTTGAAAAGTCTGATAACAGTCTAGTTTCCTTTCCTTCATAAACAGTGTGCTCTTTTTTTCTAGATCCCCAAAAGAATTTTTCTTTTCCTTGCAGGTTCAGAATTTTACTAGACTACGTCTTGGTGTTGTTTTTTTCTGGGCTGATATTCTCAGGTACGTAGTGTGCTCTGTCTAAGGTAGTTTCAATTTTCTTTTTTCAGGAAAATTTTAAATTATAGTTTTTAGTATTTGTTCTGTTCCCTTGCTTTGGTTTTCTTCTTCAGGGCTTCCTTCATGTGTATGTTCTAACTCTTTGCCTATTTTTAAAAAATTTTTTAAATTTTTGGCTGTGTTGGGTCTTCATTGCTGCGCACAGGCTTTCTCTAGTTGCAGCAAGCGGGAGCTACTCTTCGTTGCGATGTGTGGGCTTCTCATTTGCGGTGGCTTCTCTTGTTGCAGAGCACGGTCTCTAGGTGTGCAGGCTTCAGTAGTTGTGGCACTCAAGCTCAGTAGTTGTGGCTCGTGGGCTTTAGAGAACAGGCTCAGTAGTTGTGGCACACGGGCTTGGTTGCTCCGTGGCATGTAGGATCTTCCCGGACCAGGGCTCGAACCCGTGTCCCCTGCATTGGCAGGCAGATTCTTAACCACTGCGCCACCAGGGAAGCCCCTGAAGTGATTTTAAATTTATTTCTAATTCTTTTCTGAGTTTGTCACTTTATTACCAAGATTTTCTAATTCTGATATATGTTGTTTTTTCATGTTTTGAATGATTTGCTTTAAAAATTTTTAGCTTGTTTTAAAACAAAAGGGCATTGTTTTGATCTATTTTGTAGTCATGTCTTTCTGGCATGCTTTCATTTCTGTAGGGATGTTATTCTGCTCCTTATTCTCCTTTTGCTTTTAATAACTTTTTATGAGATTTAACCTAGAAGCTTTTTTTTTTTTGGCCGTGTTGAGCAGCATGCGGGGTCTTAGTTCCCTGACCAGGGATCAAACCTGCGCCCCCTACAGTGGAAGCATGGAGTCTTAACCACTGGACCTCCAGGGAAGTCCCCTAGATGCTTTTTTAATTGCTTATTTTATACGAAATTAATTTCCTTTACTTTTAGAATAAGGCAGGATTTATAAAAGATTTAACTTCAGAGTGTAATCTTCTGTTGTTTTGGTGTAGTGGTAAAAAATAAGGCAGCTGGGGCTTCCCTGGTGGCACAGTGGTTGAGAATCTGCCTGCCAATGCAGGGAACACGGGTTCGAGCCCTGGCCTGGGAAGATCCCACGTGCCGTGGAGCAGCTGGGCCCGTGAGCCACAATTACTGAGCCTGCGCGTCTGGAGCCTGTGCTCCTCAACAAGAGAGGCCGCGATAGTGAGAGGCCTGCACACCGCGATGAAGAGCGGCCCCCGCTTGCCACAACTGGGGAGAGCCCTCGCAAAGAAACGAAGACCCAACACAGCCATAAATAAATAAATAAATAAAAACAAATACTTTAAAAAAAAAAAATAAGGCAGCTTGTTTCAGATCTTTCCTGGTTTAGTTCCTCTCCCTCACTTTGGTTTTATTTATTTATTTATTGGGCGGCACTGCATGGCCCTCGGGATCTTTTCCCCCGACCAGGGATTGAACCTGGACCACGGCAGTGAAAGTGCCAAGTCCTAACTACTGGACTGCCAGGGGACTCCCTTTCCCCCCTCTTTGATTTGGATCATCTCATTCCTTCCTCTCTTTAGTTCCTAAACTGCTCAATTTCTGTTCTACTTCCAGCAGTTTCTCTTAAGTGTGAGTCCCTGTCCTAGGGGAGCCCAGCACCTTCAGACTTTCTTGGGCCACTGGATTGGCAAATCCTTCCCGTTTTCAGCTTCTGTTCTGAAATTGGCTCATCATCCTGACTGTGAATAGCTGTTGGTTATTTTGGGGTTCTCCTGTTTTCAGGTCTGTCAGTTAGCCTCCCCCGCCATTGCTGCTTCCTTCTCCTTCCACACAGATACTGATACCACCCAGGTCTTGTGGTTGTACATAATGTGTTCATAACTGTTTGTATTTTGAGATTTTAGTGATACCCCATTACCTGGTGTTTGGGGTACCAGTCACTACCTAGTTGTTCTATTCTTATTTGAAAATTCAGAAAGACTGAAAAACTATTATTTGCTGCCATCTCTCCAGAATCCCTGATTCTTTTTATAGTTTTTGGTTTCTTACTGAGAGTCTCTATCTGTTCACACATTACACTTATATCTTCCTTTAACTCCTTGAGCACAGCTATTGTTAGCTGCCTTAAAGTCCTCATCTGCTAATTGTAATATGAGGGTTATTTAGGATCTGTTTTTATTGACTATATTTTTCTTGATTATGGGTCACATTTTCCTGATTCTTCTTATGTCTAGTGATTTTTTAAAATGAACAGTAGAAATTATGAATGATACAATGTAGAGATTCTAAAATTCTGTTATGTTCTTCTGAAGAGTGATTTTGTTAACTTGGCTGGATTCAAACTGCAAGCTCTGCTCTTAGTGGGAAGCAACTAAAATCTCTGTTCAGTCCATTCAAATTCTGGCTGCCAGTATTTTGCTGAGCCTCCTGGGATCTCACCCTAGAATATAATGTAGTGATCAGCCAAGGATTTTGGAATATTTTATATGCAGATTTTGGACCTCACCCTTTTTTGCAGTACCCTCTCTTTCAGGATTTCCCCCCATCTTTCTGGTTCCTTGCTAGTATCTAATTCTGTCCTTTGACACCTTAGGCCAATAAGGCTGTGGCTTCTTGCTGCCCAAGCTGTGTGGATTGGGGAGTGCCCTCAAGCAAAAAACTCTAACCACTTACATCTAACCCATTATAGCTCTTCTTTCAAGGACAGACTTACGCTGCAGTTTCTGCAGGCTTTTAGGAAGCTCTCTAGTGCCTTCAAATACTTGTTTTTAATATTTTGTCCAGATTCTATAATCGTTATCTGTGGAGGGTTAATCTGGCCAAACTATTCTACCATAACCTAAATATTATCTTTGTACTCAGAAATTAAAACTTAAATTTGTTTTTAAAAAATGTGTGTGCACACATGTTAACTAGGTGTTTTTAGGTGCCTGAACCTTGATATGATGAATAAAACAGTCTTAGAAAATAATCAGGAGCTTTGTAAAGGCAGTTAATGTGAGCTAGAGGGAAACTGTATATTTCTTTAGTCCTTTATTCCAAATATATCCATATTCTAACTCATACTCCTAAGAAGCAGTGGGATCTGTGGAAGCCCTACCTGCCATTGACAGGCCAGGTACGAGTGATGTCACTCACATAGCAAGAAGACTCACAACCTCCATCCAGCAGCACCATTTCCCCATCCTGGAACAAAAGTAAGACAGATAAAAGTAGGTGACTTAATGACTGTCAGTTGTTTCTTCTTCTAATTTAAACTCTTCATGCCTTTCATTTTATAAAAAACAAAACAAAACAAAAACTCTACTTTAAAGGAGACTAATCTTCTCTGGTTCCTTCTCACAAGAAACAGCATCTAAGTTTTTCATATGAATTCACACTGGCTCAAGAACGATGGTACTGTAGAGTGGTTAAGTGCATTGGCTCTGGAACCAGAGTGCTTGGGTTTGAATTACTAGGTGTAAGCATTAGCATTTATGATTTATTAACATCATAAATATTACCATTATCACTATTAATTAAAAAAATCCTATATAGGTTGGTATCCAGGGCCTTTACTCAAATATAATTACCTGTAACCATTTAACTTTAGAATATCACTTCCCCTTCTGCTCTCCATCAAAATACATGTGGGGGGAAAACAAACAAACAAACAAACCCCAAACAAAAACCAAACCAAAAAACCAAAAAACCAAAAAACTTTGGGTACATCTCTCTTTTACTACTTGTCATGTTATAGTGAAATTTTCTATTTATGCCCTTGAAGACGGGCCATATCTTAATCATATCTAAATAAGCACAGAACTTGGCACATAGTAGAATAATGGTCAAATAAGTACATGTATAATAATGGCAAGAATAATGAATGTGGTTTTTGTTTCTGGAAAAATGATAGAATAAATTTTAGATAACAACTAGATCCTGGACAAAAATATATTTTATGAAATGTTGACATTACATCATATAAGAGACATCTTAAAGACTTTTTTTCTTGTATAAAAACAACCCAGAACTGAAACTAGAGCTGAGTAGTGATAAGGTTAAGTGTTACAGTATATAGGAAAGAAGGTGTTGCAAAGTGGGGAAGATGAAGTGGAGATTCCTGCATTAACCCAGGACACTCACAGGGGATAACAGGGCCCCAGGTCATTAGGACCCACTTCACTTCTGGCAAAAGCATATGCAAATAACATTTAGAGGAAATAGCACCCAAATTTGGGATTGCATAATTTCCCAAAAATAACAACAAGCAAATATGAGCTCACAACCAAAGGCTGTCAAGCACAGGAGGCAGTAGGTCACTGTGAGTGAGAGTCAGCAGGAACAACAAATACCAAATTTAGATCTTCCAGAATTCCACACAATGGAGTTATCAGATACAGAATTGCTATTATGAAATGTTTAAAGGGATAAAAAATGGAATCACAAAGGATAACAAGCAACAAGAGACAATTGAGAATAACTGTGGATTTGAAGGGAACCAAATGGAAATAAAAACAACTGCTGAAATAAAATACTCAGTGGATGGCTGAAGTAGTAGGTTAGACAAATGAAGAGAAAATTTAGTTTCCTGGAAGACAGACCTACCAAAATCCCCTAGAGTATGACACAGACAGACAAGGCAAATGTAAAATGAAAGAAACATTAGCTATTGGAAACAGAAAAGAGGTTTAACATACATCTAACTGAAGACCTTGAAGGAGTGAACAGAGAGAATGTAGGAGAGATGATATCTGAAGAAATAATGTCTGAGAATTTCCTAGAACTGATGAAGACATGAATCTACAGATTCAGGAAGCAGAGGTATCATAATGAGGACATGTAAAAATAGATTTGTATTTAGATATATAATAAAACTGAGAAATACCAAAGAAAAAGAAATCTTAATGCAGAAAAAGCAAAAAGAAACTTCATAAAGGAATGATAATTATTATACTTTAAAATCAGCAACACTGAAAGTCAGAAGAAAGGGGTATAATCTATTAAAATTGATGACTGAAAATAACTGTCAATCTAGGATGGTTTTCCTCAGCATAGCCATCTTTCAAGAATGAGAATGAAATAAAGATGTTTTGGCTAAACAAAAGTAGAAAAAGTTTATCAGCTACACACCTTCATCTAAAGGATGTTCTTCAGGTAGAAGGAAGGTGATCCCAGAAAGGCCATCTAAGATGCAAGAAGGAAAGATCAACATGCAGGTAAATCTACACAAACTCTGTTAGAAGGGGGCTCTGCTTTGACCTGTTCCTGACAGCTAGATGTAGCCGTGGTGAGCTGAGAGGCAGAACCACAGGGCAGCCTGCTGTCTCTGACTAGATCTCTGCCAGATGCCTACCAGCCGGTCCATGACAGAGTCCTTCCAGATGCCCCAACAGTCCTCTGCATTCCTCATGGCTTCTTGATGACCCTGCCCACTAAGTTGAAAAGTTTCAGATAACTGAAGCCAGACTATGACCTAGAAGTTTTTGACTATTTTCTCTTATTTCTTATTTGGGTCACTTCATCTAATAATGGCAATATGTCTCTCTCCCTGTAAAGCTAGATTTGTGTTTATTCTCTAGTTTTTCAAGGATGAATACTATATTGTTTAGGAATAGGTACACTGGTGGTAAAACTATGAAGAAAAACAAAAAAAAAGGTTAAAACAAACGTCAAGATGGTAGGAGACAGAAAGGGAGATGTGCTTCAGATTGCCCAAGGGACTACTAAGGTATAAGCAATGATCTTCTTATCCTTGATGGTGAATACATGGTTGTTCATTTTCTCATTATTATTTTAAACAGCGCATTACATTTATTGTTTATAATATATGATAAATTCGTATTTAGAAATATAATAAAACTGAGAAATACCAAAGAAAAAAATCTTAATGCAGCAAAAGCAAAAAGAAACAGTGGAATATAATGAAAAAAACACATGGAATATAATGAAAGTGAAATATTAATCCTTAAATAATTATAATTAGAACAGAAGAAAGGATGAAAATTAATGAGTTTAGGGAATTCCCTGGTGGTCCAGTGGTTAGGACCCAGTGCTTTCACTGCAGGGGGCCCAGGTTTGACCCCTGGTCCGGGAACTAAGATCCCATAAGCCATGTGTCACGGCCAGAAAAAAGAGTTTAGCATCTAATTTAAGAAGATTAAAAAAAGAACAAGAGAATAAACACAAAGAGTAGAAGAGTGAAATTAACAAAGGCCAGGGCACCGTGTGATGAGATAATAAACAAAGACAAAATAGCATTAATGAGTGCAGTTTTTTTTTTTTAGTATTTTTACTTATTTATTTAAAAAATTATTATTTATTTATTTATTTTATTTTTGGCTGCGTTGGGTCTTAGTTGCGGTACGCGGGATCTTCCCTGAGGCATGCGGGAGTGAAGTTGGTTTTAAAAGACTAATAAAAACCCACAAACCTCTGCTGAGATTTCTTTGCACAGATCTTAAGTATACAGAATTAAGTCTGTTTTGTCAAACGTATACACCCATGTAACCACACTCTCATGGCCCTACCCAGTCAACACCCCATCAGAAGCAACCACTGATCCGATTCCTATCACCATAGATTAGTTTTGCTTATTTCAGAACTTCATACAAATAAAATCATATAGTTTGTAATTTTCTTGTGTCTGGCTTATTTATTCAGCGTAATGCTTTTGAGATCATTCATGCTGTTGGCAGTGCTGTAGTTTGCTCCTTTTTATCTCAAGGATATACCACACGGTAATTTCCATATCTAATATCCTGGTTATGGACCCCTGGACTATTATGAGTTCACTTGCTATCAACATTCTTGTACAAGGCATTTTTTGGACATACGTTTTCATTTTTCTTGGAAAAATACCTAAAAAGAAACTGCTGGTTCACAGAGAACATGTATGTTTACTTACTTACTTACTTAATTTATTTATTTATTTATTTAATTTTTTGGCTGTGTTGGGTCTTCGTTTCTGTGCGAGGGCTTTCTCTAGTTGCGGCAAGCGGGGGCCACTCTTCATCGCGGTGCGTGGGCCTCTCAGTATCACGGCCTCTCTTGTTGCGGAGCACAGGCTCAGTAGTTGTGGCACACGGGTTTAGTTGCTCCGCGGCATGTGGGATCTTCCCAGACCAGGGCTCGAACCCGTGTCCCCTGCATTGGCAGGTAGATTCTCAACCACTGCGCCACCAGGAAAGCCCTGTATGTTTACTTTTAAAGAAACTGTCTATTAAGATTTATTAGAAAAGGGACTTGCCTGGTGGTGCAGTGGTTAAGAATCCGCCTGCCAATGCAGGGGACACGGGTTCGAGCCCTGGTCTGGGAAGATCCCACATGCTGTGGAGCAACTAAGCCCGCGAGCCACAACTACTGAGCCTGTGCTCTAGAGCGCACAAGCCACAACTACTGAGTCCTCGTGCCACAACTACTGAAGCCTGTGTGCCTAGAGTCTGTGCTCCGCAACAAGAGAAGCCACTGCAATGAGAAGCACGTGTATCACAACGAAGAGTAAGCCCTGCTCGCCACAACTAGAGAAAGCCCACACACAGAAGCAAGGACCCAATGCAGCCAAAAATAAATAAATAAATAAATAAACAAACAAACAAAGATATCAAGAATGTAAAAAGGTACATAGATGGAAAACAAAACAAACAAACAAAAAACAAAAGAAAAAAAGAATGTAAAAGGGTACATTACTACAAACACAAAAGATTAAAATGTAAGATAATACTACGAGTAATTTTAAAAACTTAGACAAAATGGTACAAAAATATAATCTACCAAACTGTCTCAGGAAGAATGGAAATATAAATTGATAAAAACACTTCGGAAATGTCTGGCATTTTCTATGAAAGTTGCAAATATGCATATCCTATGACCCAGCAATTCCATTATTAGGTGTCTCTTAGGCAACCTTGATAACTTACATACCATGAATAATGTACAAGAATGTTCACAGAACATTGTTCATAATGGTAAAAACCTGGAAAATATATAAATATCCATCTATGGATATTTATCACATTAAGAAATTCAAACTGAGAAAATTTCATAATATTTATTCATTTAAAAATAACAATAAACCCATTAATTACATGCTAAAATAACATTTTTAATGAAAATAACTATTTTTCTAAATAAAAATATTTAGTTAGAAAAGTGGCATTGTTTTACATTTTTGCAAATCTCTGTCTAGCATAGACAAATAGAAGACAGCTGGAGTCTCATATTTGCTTCTGCATTCAATTTGGTGTGATATTGCATGTCATAAGGCCTCTGGGATACTTCACCGTACAGTTGAGAGAAAACAAGAGTGAAAAAGAGCACATAATATAATGTCTTAGCATTCTTATGAAAATACATTTAACTTCACAGACCATGCTCTACCTGCTATTCTACACTCCAGCAATTACAATGAACAAACTACAGCGGCATACAACAATATACTGTTGTCCAAAAGAAGACACAGACATAATATTTCAAATACATAAAGTTCAAACATGACCAAAACCGAACTATATAAACTACATTATTTATTAATTGTAAAATAAAAAGAAAAGCAAAGACATGATCACCATCAAAATTGGGAGAGTGTTACCCTATCAGGGAGAGAAGGAGTTATCACAGGGAGGGAAGGACCACATGGTGGAAAAGCTTCTTGGGGGTGGGAGGGACACAGTAATGTCCTATTTAAGGGGTTAAGTGTTTCCTGTAAAGGGCTAGATAATATTTGTTTTGTGGACCGTACTGCCTCTGGTGCAACTACTCAACTCTGCCATGGGGTGCGGGTGGGGGTGGAGGAGTGGAAACCACTGTGTTCCAATAAAACTTTATTTAAAAAACAAAGTGGCAGGCTGGATTTCGCCCAGAGGGCTGTAGCTTGCCAACATGTTTTATTTCTTGACCTGGGTAACGGTCTCATGGGTGTTAACTTTATAATTACCCATTAAACTATTCTTTTATGGTTTAAGTACTTTTCCAGTACTTACATTTTACAATAAGAAATGTAAAATAAATAAATAAATAAATAAAAATAAAAAGAAAGAAATAGAAAGCCTCAGTATATTAAAGAAATTGAATCATAGTTAAAAATCCCACAAAAGATATCTGGCCCAAATAATTCCACAGGAGAGTTCTACCCAATTTTCAAGAAACATTAATTCAAACCATTTTACAATATTAAAAAATAAACTATTCATTTTATGAGTTTAGTTTGACCTTGAATGAAAACCATAAATTCAGTATGAGAAAAATTATAAGACAATCTCACTCATGTACACAAATCAGAATATCCTAAACAACACATTAGCAAGTTGAAAGCAGTAATGCCAAAGATACGAAAAGATGCTTAACTTCACTGGTAATTGAGGTAATGGAAATTAAGACCACAATGAGATACTGTTTTATTCCAACTAAAATGGCAAAAATTAAGAAGTCTGATAATATCAGGGGATGGAAAGGATGTGGTCAACAGAATTATACACTGCTGGTAGGAGTGTAAATAGATACAAATACTTGAGAAAAAATTTGTATTATCTTATCATACTTGAATTAAAAGAAAAGTTTGAGTCCCCAAAACTATATATAGCAATATATGATTTTTATATATTTCATAAACAAGCAGAACTAATTAATATTGTGTGGGGAATCATGTCTTTGTGATAAAACTATTGACAAAATCAAGAGAATGACAAACAAAAATTTAGGACACTGGTTAGTGACCTTTGGGAGGGAGGCAGTAGGGTGCCAGAGCATAAGGGTACGTACGCAGATGTAACATATTGGTAGTGTTCTGGCTCTTGAGTTGAGTCATTGGTTCATGGGTATTCATTAAAAAAATTATATTGTATAATTTATGTTTGCTATATATTTTTTTGAATTTACTGTAAATTAAAGTAGATAATTAAAAATAGACTTAATAAAGGAATACACGATTCTTTACTTGTATAGTCACTTGGGGAGAAAACCATAAAAAATAAGTTCCCTCACAGCTAACAAGATAGTCGTAAAACCTGTCTGCTCCCAAAATATGCTTGGTCCACTGTTGCCACAAGTCCTTAGCAAAGGAGTTTTATCTAATGAAATGAGCAGAGGCTTTAGACTAGAATAGTCGGCTCTACACTAATGAGTTACCTAATTTTTTAGTTTATTACCTCATCTATTAAACAGGCATGTTAATAATTGTTCCTATCTCACATTGCTAATGTGCAGATCAAATGAGATCATGTCTGTAAGGGATTTATAAATAGCAGTTAGTTTGTGAAAGCTGAAGGTTAGGGGACCATGAGGTTAGAGTTTTCTACTACGGCATCTGGACCCAGAGGAAGCAGCACTGAAGGGGATCTGTGTACCTTGATGCGTTGATTGTTCTTCACATAGTGCAGAGTGTTTGACCGATTACCTCCAGCAACCACAGGTGGGTAGGCTAAGATGTCTGCACCACGGGCCCGGCATTCAAATTCAAACTGAAAAACAACAGCAAAGTACAACTGAAAGTCTGACTGAGATTTCCTCAGGGCAGCCCCAGCCCAGGCTCTCTTCAACAGCTCATACCTCCATTCAAGTACTTATCTTAAGTTAACAATGGAAAACTATTCGTCACATCTTTTTAACCAAACTTTTATGCTGTAACTTCAGGCCATTTCTTTTATGCTCACCCCAATACTGTTATTCAACTCTATTATTAAATCTGTTCTTTTCTCGAAAACCTATGATTGGGCTGAGTACAGAGAAACGGTCAGATACTTTACATGTTACTATTTGTTTTTTCTTATTTAGATCAACACTGAAATATGGCTTGCATTTTTAACAACAGCTCTAAATTACCAATTTCAACCTTTCAAATAGCTACCGACCTACATGCTCTGGAAATGTGAAAAAGGATGCTAGGCAAATGGTAAATTCTACTAATTTCATTATATCCTAGGATGGAGCTGGAGACTGGTTCATATCTGCTACTATCTGCAACACTACCTCAGATTCTTTGCCTTTACATTTACTTAAACAGTATTATTCTTCTTAACTCACACTTGCGAGTCTTTCCTTCTTTACCTGTTCTACTTCGCAATTTTCTCCATCTAATTGTAGATCTACATATTTTAGACTCATCTAATAAATTACCACTGACATTTAAGAACCAAATCCTCTCCACTGATATCTTGCTCACTTCCATGAAAGCCAACTGGATGCCATATGCAAATCAATGAAATTACATTTGCGTCCAACAAAACTTTTCCAGCCATTTAATGCTCACCTTAGCATAAAGAAAGCCTTCCTCTACAGGGGCTTTACTGGCAAACATGGTCTCTATGAAAGCCTGCAAAAAGAATGAAGAATGAAAAGAACATAGTCTCATTTTAACTACGCTGCTTATTCAAATGTTCAAAATACTGGAGCTCAAACGAAAAGCACACTTCTCTCCAACTTTGTCAACCTGAAGTTATGGCTTTGTGGGCATCATAATACCGATTTCCAAAGAGGAAAATATTGCTTTCAGGAATAGTTGACTGATGACAGACTTAGTGGAAGGGCACCCAACCTACCCACTTAGAATATACATTGTATATGAGAATAAGCTACATGGAAACACATTTGACATTTACATTACAAAATGCTTCTACAGCCCTGGAATGTATGAAATTGTGGATTGACTGGTCCAGTCTACAGCAGGGTTTCCCAACCCTGGCACTATCAACATTTTGGGCTAGATTATTCTTTGTTTGAGGGCTGTCCTGTTCAATGTAGGATGACAGTAGCATTTCCCAACTGTGATAATCAGATGTTGCCAAATGTCCCCTGGGGGACACAGAACTGCCCCCAGTTGAGAACCACCGGCCTATACTATCAGTATAAGTACTGTAATTCTCTGTGATAGCCACATTATATGTGTCATGTTTTCTACCTTTATAAACATACATGTTTATAATTCACCACTGTACCTTGTTCCAAAAAGGATTCTGATTAGCTTACATGGATACATAAAATACAAGATAGCATGAATTCATGGTAGAGTTAAAAAAAAGGAAGGCTTGAGAGGAATGGAGCTAAACAAAACCAAACCAAAAAGAGGCATACCATAATGACCTTCACAACTACTATGGCTAATATGGACAGGCCACAAATTAATCTCTGAGTTTTCTAGCAGTCAATGTGAAAAGGGAAACTCTGTTGGTTATATAATTTCCAATGTCTGTGGGATAAAAACAAACCAGTTGCACAGGAATATGATTATATGATACTACAACTAGAAAGGAATTTCTCTCAAGTTGTTAAATGAAGTAATGAATTGAAGAAGAAATGTTTTTAATAACACTTCTTAATACAAGGTAACATCATCATAAAGCCCAAGAGAGGAAAAGCAAGTGGGATGTAATGGGAATATCTGCATGGCCTGCTGCCTTTTCTCATTCTGATCTTTCTTCAGATGTCTCATCCTCAGAGAGGCCCTTCCTAACCACCCTATCTAAATTAGCATTTTCCATCACACTTTATCCCCCTCCATTGCTTCATTTTTCCTCACAGTATTTAATTCCAGCTGACTATATATCATATATTTGTTTACTGTCTCTCCTCAGTAATGTATGTAGACTGAGGATAGGGACACAGGGACAGTCTGTTTTGCTCACCACTGTACCCTTAGAACCTAAAGCAGTGCCTGCCACCACAGGAGGTACTTAAAATAAATATCTGCTGAATGAATTAGCAATTAAAATTAGTTAGGGACTAATTAGGTGGTCCAGTGGCTAGGACTCCGAGTTTCCACTGCAGGGGGCATGGGTTCAATCCCTGGTTGGAGACAGGGGAACTAAGATCCCATCCCGAAAGCCACGAGGTGTGGCCAAAAGGAAAGAAAATAAAAAACACAACAGAAAAAAGGAAAAGTGTGGTAGCTCTACTGAGGCTCATACACTTTTTTTTAGAAAAATATTTATTTATTATTTTATTTATTTATTTTGGCTGTGCTAGGTCTTAGTTGAGGCACGTGGGATCTTTGTTGAGGCATGCATGCAGGATCTAGTTCCCCGACCAGGGATCTAACCCGGGCCCCCTGCAGTGGGAACACGGAGTCTTACCCACTGGACCCACCAGGGAAGTCTTGAGGCTCATACACTTAAAAGACGGATTTGTCTTTTTGTTTATTTCCTTTCAAACTGTTAATGAATAGTACAGAGAATTTTTGAATTCATGGTTCTTTTACACTGCTATGCAGACTAAACAAGATAGAAAACTTCCTTTTGCTTCGTAGGTGGTCAAATGCCTGATTTTGCTTTACTTCTTTTTGTAATCAGTGTGCTTCCTATGAATCCATTTCTTCACAGATGATTCCAGGTATATATGGTATGTGGTTCATGCCACCTATCCTCACTATGTGTGTGATACCTATTCTGTAAAGACCAAGGGGCAAACTTTATGACTGCCACTTAATAGGTTGTCTTGTCACAATGTAGCCCACACTCCCAACTAACACTTAACTCTCTTACCTCACTAGGTGCTATTTTTTTTTTTAAACTTTGTTTTATTTATGTGTTTACTATTTTTTAAAATTTTACTTATTTTCTGGTTGCGCTGGGTCTTCATTGCTGCGCGCAGGCTTTCTCTAGTTGCGGCGAGCGGGGGCTACTCTTTGTTGCGGTGCGCAGGCTTCTCATTGCGGTGGCTTCTCTTGTTGCGGAGCACGGGCTCTAGGTGTGCAGGCTTCAGTAGTTGCAGCGTGAGGGCTCAGTAGTTGTGGCTCATGGGCTTTAGAGTGCAAGCTCAGTAGTTGTGGCACATGGGCTCAGTAGTTGTGGCTCGTGGGCTTTAGAGCGCAGGTTCAGTAGTTGTGGCGCATGGGCTTAGTTGCTCCGCGGCATGTGGGATCTTCCCAGACCAGGGATCAAACCCGTGTCCCCTGCGTTGGCAGGCGGATTCCTAACTACTACGCCACCAGGGAAGTCCCACTAGGTGCTATTTAAATGTTTGTGTTCTGACTCTTTAAAAATGTAAAATGGGTTTTCTTTGCATTTCACCCTGTGCATCTCATAATCAGAGTACATCACGAATAGATACTGTATAGTTTATGGAGAAGGGAGAGTGGAGAGAAGAAGCATTTCACAAATGATTTCATAAAGGTTTTGTGTGTGTGTCCCCACATGGGTGATGTTAGAATAAGGAGACTGTGCCATTTGGAAAGGAGGGGAAGGGCACTCAGGGCAGAGGGATGACACAGGACTATGGCCCATCTCAAAGAGTTCAGGATGGCCAGCACATATGCTGGAACACATATGTCAGCACATATGTCAAGCACATACGGAGGAATGAGAAGAGATGAAGCTGGAAGGGTAGGTAGGAGGGGCCACACCATGAAAGGCCTTGCATGAGCATGTTGAAATGTAATCCTGAAAACAACAAGGAGCCACCCTGTTGTTTAAGTAGGAGAGGGACATCAGATTTATAAAGATCACTCTGCCACGGTAGAGTTATACTCAGGCAATAATGGAAGCAAGTAGACAGCAAAGGGATACTAGGTGTCCCACTGTGCTAGGCATAGGTCAAAATAACACAGCTTGGTATTTAAACCCAGGTCTGTTCTCTACTACACTATTCTGCCTCCCTAGGAGGGCACTTGTGGACTAGTTAATTAGATATAAGGGTTGGGGAGAAGCAATTATCTGGATAATTTCCATATTTCTATCTATGGTTGTTGGGTAAACATTGATATTATTAACCATGAGAAACAATACAGGAGGAGAGTCGGGTTTGGTGGAGGGAGAGCACAAGTTTAGATACTTACAGGAAATTCAGGGAGAGATGTCCAGGAGGCAGGATATGCGTTCAGCCACAGGCGAGATCAGACCTGGAGAAGGTCTGACTCCCACCCCACTTTTCCTTCTGCCCAAATATTCTAGCAATTCTCTGTCTGTAAACATTACTTAACTCTAATGGCAAGGTCCTTTACTTATTTTAAACCAAATCAGAGTGCCACACAGTCCAACTGATTAGTATCACATAGGCACAAATTATATTTGGCTTGACCCCCAAAAGAAGGGAAATTTTTGTTTGGGCTAAGCCACAGAAATATAGCATAACTATTCTTTTTTGTTGTTTTGGGGTTTTTGTTTTTGCTTTTCTTAGCATAACTATTCTTAAGGAAACTATTTTGCCCAAATATCCAAAAATCTTACAGAAACATTCTAGATTAGAATTGGGAAAACTTAGGGAATACAATCACTGACAGCTAGAAATTGTTTATTAAGAAAAATAAGGCCAGGACTTCCCTGGTGGCGCAGTGGTTAAGAATCTGCCTGCCAATGCAGGGGACACGGGTTCGATCCCTGGTCCGGGAAGATCCCACATGCTACAGAGCATCTAAGCCCATGCACCACGACTACTGAGCCTGTGCTCTAGAGCCCGCGAGCCACAACTACTGAAGCCCACGCGCCTAGAGCCTGTGCTCTGCAACAAGAGAAGCCACCACAATGAGAAGCCCGCGCACCGCAACGAAGAGTAGCCCCCGCTCGCTGCAACTAGAGAAAGCCCGCACGCAGCAACGAAGACCCAATGAGCCAAAAAATAAATAAATACATAAAAATTAAAAAAAAAATCAAAAAATCCTCTTTGGATTTCTTAAAAAAAAAAAAAAAAGAAAATAAGGCCAAATTCCATCTCCCTGTCTGTTGTCATTACTGAATTGGTAGATAAAGGGAATACCACAGACTTAATACTTCTAAATTTTAGGACAATACTTAAAATAGTCTCTCAGGAGAACTATGTGTGGACAAGTGACAGAAGTGTGGGTCAGAATATTCCCAGGTAGATTTAAAACTGATTTTACACCTTATTCAAAGACATCTGATCATTGGACTGATATCAATTCCTCTGGAGCCCTTAACATTATCCCACAGATCTAGTTTTAGTTTTTCTTCCTTATTTTAAAAATCAGTGATTTAGGGCTTCCCTGGTGGTGCAGTGGCTGAGAATCTGCCTGCCAATGCAGGGGACACGGGTTCGAGCCCTGGTCTGGGAAGATCCCACATGCCGCGGAGCAACTAGGCCCGTGAGCCACAACTACTGAGCCTGTGCGTCTGGAGCCTGTGCCCCGCAACAAGAGAGGCCGCGACAGTGAAAGGCCCGCGCACTGCGATGAAGAGTGGCCCCCGCTTGCTGCAACTAGAGAAAGCCCTCGCACAGAAACAAAGACCCAACACAGCCATAAATAAATAAATAAATAAATAAATAAATAAATTTATTTTTTAAAAAAAGAAAATAATTTTTAAAAAAATCAGTGATTTGCAGGAAGACAAAGACATATGCTTATCACATTTATAATTAGCTATAAGTAGTCTTTGCTGGTCTGGCCGTGGCAAGAGCACTGGACACTGTCCTTGAAGGACACTGACAAACTACAGCACATACAGAGGAGGGTTACCAAAATAAGGGAAAATATAACAAATGAGGAATAATTAAGGAAAACAAGTCTTCACTTTGGAAAGACAAAGGTAGAACACAGGAAAGCAGCCTTCAAATGTCTGTGTGCTATTCTGCTGTGAGGTTAATTCCAGCAGGTCTGGAATTAGCCTGAGCTGTTTTGCTAAAGTTCCCACTCAGCACTGATCCTGGTCAAAGTCTGAAATATGCTGGTTAACAGCGTTGAGAAGAGTTTCCAAGCACTTTGTTATCAGCTTGTCAGTACTGATAACAGTGAGATTAATGGTTTGTACTTGGTCTCCCTGGGACCTCTGAAGGGCTATGCTGTTTCATAGCAGGAATATGCTAATGTGACCAAAACCCAAAAATCCCTAGCTGAGATTCCATCTGGGGCTCCCTGGTTCCAAGGTGTTCTATGCATGCATCTGTGGTTCCTGAGCCACAGAGAAAATGTACCATGCCCGGTCCTAAGGGAGGACAACAGAAGTCTGCACCCAGCTTCTCTGGACCTGGCTGTGACACAGCCATTGGGTGTGGCAGGTATTCTTACATTAATGCTGTTGCTATACTGTACCCTTCTTCTGTACTAACTGTAGACTTGTAAGCACTGTCACTGAGTCTTCTTTAACAACTGACCTGTTTAACTGCCATTGTTAGTACAGTTGGCATCTAATTCATTCATTCTTTTTTTAAACCTGAGATGAAATTCACATTACATAAAATTAACCAATAAAAGTGAACAATTCAGTGGCATTTACTATGTTCACAATGTTGTGTAGCCATCACCTTTATCTAGTTCAAAAACATTTTCATCACCCCAAAAGAAAATGCCGTACCCAGTAAGCAGTTACTTTCCATATCCCCCTCACCCTAGCCCCTGGCAAGCATCAATCTGCTTTTAGTCTCTATGGATTTACATATTCTGGATATTTCATATAAATGGAATCATACAATATGTGATCTTTTGTGTCTGGCTTGCTTCACTTAGGATAATGGTTTCAAGGTTCATCAATGCTGTGGAATGTATGTCATTCCTTTTTATGGCTGAATAGTATTCCACTGTATGTATTGATAAATATACTACATTTTGTTATTCCATTCATCCATTGATGGACATGTGAGTTGTTTGCACCTTTTGGCTATCCTGAATAGTGTCTCAATGAACATTTGTGTACAAGTATTTGTTTGAGTACCTGTTTTTAATTCTTTTGGGTATATCTCTAAGAGAAGAACTGTCAGATCATATGATAATTGTTTAATTTTTTCAGGAACCCCCCAAGTATTTTCCACAGTGACTGAACATTCCCACTGGTAAGGTGCAAAGGTTCCAATTTTTCCACATCCTCGCCTACATTTGTTATTTTGTTTGTTCGTTTATTTTTTAATAAGCTATCTTATTGGGTGTGAAGTGGTATCTCATTTAGATTTTGATTTGCATTTCCTTAGGGGCTAATGATATTAAGCATCTTTTCATTTGTATACCTTCTTTGGAGAGATGTCTATTCAACTCTTTTGCCCATTTTGTAATTGGGCTGTTTGTGTTTTTGTTTTTGAGTTGCAAGAGTTCTTTACATAGTATTCTGAATACAGACCATTATCAGATTTATGGCTTGAAAATATTTTCTCCCACTCTGTAGGCTGTCTTTTTATTCTCTTGATAATGTCCTTTGACGCACAACAGTTTTTAATTTTGATCAAGTCCACTTTATCTGTTTTTCTTTTGTTGCTTATTTTCATTTCATATCTAAAAATCCATTGCCAAATTCAAGGTCATAAAGATTCACCCTATGTTTCTGTTAAGTTTTATATAGTTTTACCTTTTAAGGTTAGGTCTTTGATTTATTTTGAGTTAATTTTTATATATGGTATGAGGTAGGGGTCCAAGATCATTATTTTGCATGTAGATATCCAGTTGTTCCAGCATATCTGAATTATTCTTAATATATGGTAAAGGCATTATTTTGAAAGAAAAAGAATGATTCTGATAAAAAGGGTGAAAAAAAATACTATGAGCTTGGATGATTGCCAAGCCACCACTGGTTTAAAGTAGCATTGGCTTTGAAATCAGTGGAATCTGAAAATGACAGAACCTGAACTTTAGCAGCTAGCATAATGGACTGGAAAGGAATTGCAAACTGATAGTGGTCTTGTTAAAAACTCAGTGATACGGTTGAGGCTTTCAGCATTGATCTGAGAAAGTTCAGAATCCTCTTCAGATGAGTTTCACCCACTTTGAGCGGCAGGTAAAGCTCTAACCAAAGGAACCTGGGCCACTGTAATTTTTGATGAACCAACTAAGCTTGTGATACACACTACAACTAAGATAATTCAGGTAGGGCAAACTGTTTGATGGGGGACAAAAAAAAAATCACGGAAGGGGTTATTCGGTGAAGGAAATGAGCCATTTTTCAGATTTACATGCAACACCTTGATGAACTAAAAATGGTTCCTAAGAATTTTAGATCAAGGAGCAGTGTCTCTGGCTTTAAACACTGTTGAGTGGAGGGGAATTAGGGCTCACTGTAGCTACAGAGAAACCCCTAGCTTACTAGAATGCATTAAGGGAGGGGTCCACCATACATATCCAGAGATGGGCAATTGCCCTAATTCTCCCTTGTCTTATAAATGGTTGGTGCCTACTGAAGCTGCAGAAATGCTGTGGATGTAGGCAGTACTGCACTGGCTGTATGATGAAGGAAATGAGCACCCTTATGGAATGCCCCTTACTAAGTTTATAACAGACACTGTGATAAAGGATGCTCACCACCAGGGGCTTCATATGTGACTTTGCTGTTGGATCTCAGGAGGATGTAAACAGGTAGTTTCAGATTTTTTATCTCAACTTCCTCATATGGATAATAAAAAGATAATAATGAGTTTAGGACTTTACAAGAGAAATAAAATCAGTAAGAAAGAGGACACCAAGGGGATGAAGTTGAACCCTTGTCTTTTTTTTGTTGAGTTGTTAAGAGTTCTTTACATATTCTGGATACTAGATCTTTATCGGATATAGGATTTGCAAATATTTTCTCCCATTCCAAAGTTGTCTTTTCACTCTCTTGATAATATTCTTTGATGCACAAAAGGTTTTAATTTTTTTTTTAAGTTTTTAATTTTGATGAAGCCCAATTTATCTATTTTGCTGTTGTTGCTAGTGCTTTTGGTGTCATATCTAGGACTCCACTACTAAATCCAAGGTCATGAAGATTCACCTCTCTGTTTCTGCTAAGAAACACATACAAAAATTAACTCACAATGGATGAAAGAACTAACCTTATGAGCTTAAACTAAAGAAAACTCTTAGAAGAAAATATAGGGCTGAATCTTTATAGCTTTGAATTTGGCAATGGATTTTTAGATATGACAACAAAATAGGCAAAAAAAGAAAACTAGATAAATTGGACTTGATCAAAATTAAAAACTGTTGTGTGTCAAAGGGCATTATCAAGAGAGTGAAAAGACAACCTACAGACTGGGAGAAGATATTTGCAAGCCATATATCTGATGCTTTACATAGTATTCAGAATACTACGTAAAGAACTCTTACAACTCAAAAACAAAAAGACAAACAGCCCAATTACAAAAAGGGCAAAAGAACTGAACAGACATCTCTCCAAAGAAGATATACTAAGATCCAATAAGCACACAAAAAGATGTCCAATACCATGAGTGACTAGGAAAATGCAAATCAAAACCAAAATGAGATAACATTTCACATCCATTAGGATGGCTATTATCAAAACAAACAAACAAACAAAACCCCCAAAAACCTAAAAACAAGTGTTGGTGAGGATGTAGAGAAATTGGAACCCTCGTATATTGCTGGCAGAAATGTAAAATGGTGAAGCCACATGGTTCCTCAAAAAGTTAAACATAGAATTACCATATGATCCAGCAATCCCACTCTGATGCATATATCCAAGAGAATTTAATGCAAGGACTCAAACAGATACTTGTTCATCAATGCTCATAGCAGCACTATTCACAATGGGCAAAAGGTAGAAACAACCCAAGTACTCATAAACAGATAAATGGATAAATAAAATACAGATACAGGCTATACATACAATGGAATATTATTCAGTCACAAAAAGAAATGAAGCTCTGATATATGTATGACACAGATAAATCTTGAAGACGTTCTGCTAAATTAAACAAGTCAGACAGAAAAGGGGAAATATTGCATGATTCTACTTATATAAGAAGAATATTTGCCTATTCTTACTTAGAATAGGCAAATTCATAGTAGATTAGAGGTTATCGGGGCTGGGGCGAGGGGAAATTGGGAGTTATTGTTTAAAGGTTACAGAGTTTCTGTTTGGGATGATTAAAGAGTTCTGGAAATAGATAATGGTAATGGTTGCAAAACAATGTGAATATACTTAATACCACTGAATTGTACACTTAAAATGGTAATATGTATTTCATAATAAAAAGTAGCAAATGGAAAGAAAATAAGGGAGCAAAATTCATTTTTATATGGCTAATTAAAAATGCTATGAAAAGGAAGAAAATGACAGAGTGCCAAACAATGATAATTTTACAGTAAGGTGGAGAACCTGCAACCGCTTGTCCTCAAACTCCTCAGGATATAAAAATCTCAAGGAAGATACACTCAATTAATCTGATTTAGAGGAATTTTAGAAAGAGAAAGATTCCAATGAGTCACTATCATCAGATACCGAAATACTGGCTTTCAATATTAAGGCGGTAATGGAAGAAGAAGATTGATATGAAGGCCAAGGTCTCTTGACCCAATTCCTGGCAGGGGACCCAAGACCTTTTACAAATGTGTAAGTCAATGACTGGAGGTTGAGAAGAAATTCTTTTAGGTCTACTGGATACAGGAGCACAGTGTGCAGTACTGCTTAGGGCTGAAAATAAGCCCCTTAGGGATGACAGAATTAATTCAGGGGGTAAGGGGATGCTACTGTGAAAGGAATAAAAATGAAGGTCTGGGGACTTCCCTGGCGGTCCAGTGGTTAAGACTTCGCCTTCCAATGCAGGGGGTGTGGGTTCGACACCTGGTCGGGGAACTAAGATCCCACATGCCTCGTGGCCAAAAAACCAAAACATAAAACAGAAGTGATACTGTAACAAATTCAATAAAGACTTAAAAAAAAAAATTAAGGTCTGGTTAAAAGTTGGAATATATGATAAAACAGCATATACTGTGTATCTCCCTTACCTGAATGTATAACTGATATGGCTATAATGTTTGAATGGAAAATCCTCCCCCTACTGGGTAATATGAAGAAAAGAAAAACATGGATCTTCCCTTCATCCAGTACTCACTGGACATGTAACGCGGGAGCCTTTAGAATTAACCTAAGCCAACTCAACTAGAAAACTGGAAACATTATTGGATACCTGGAAGGCAGTACTGCCCTGAATAAAGAAATGTCATATGCAGGTACATTAGTGTCCATAAATTCACTGTACTAGCCCAGTGGCCAATAAGGAAGGCTAATGAACCAGGTCACTAACAGTAGGCACAGACTCAGCTGTCCCCAATACACTCCACACTATTCAACTGATACAACAAGCTAAAGGAGACTGGTATCCTGTATTGATCTGGTTAATGCATTTTCCTCATTATCAATCACCAGTGAGAACCTACAACAACCTGCATTCATGTAGAATGGTTTCCAATATACATTTACAGTATTATTTCATGCCAGAAAGCATTCCAACAAGAAGGGCAATGCCCAAAGGAGTTCCATCATGAAATGGAAATGCACTACATGGAGTATGTTACCAGGGATCCATGGGACAGACTCATCATCTTTATGAGCCTTTTTTCCTCAGATCCTTCCTTTTGACCAACTGCCCAAGAATGCCAGGCAATTGGTCTGGTTCACAGATGGTAGTTCAGAACTAAAGGCAATTCTGTATGGAAAGCAGATATTGAGTCCAGCAGAAGGTAAAATCCTTATCAAAGAACAAGTTGGTCCACTGAGCTGAATTACATGCTGTATTCCTAGCCATGAAAGAAGAACTGGACACAAATAAAAGCCTCACTATTTGGGTAGATACTGACTCCAATGCACTTGCAATTGGTCTAACAATTGGCCATAAATAACTGAATAAGATTCCCACATGTGGGCCACCACTCTATATAAATCTCTACGGAAACTCTGAGGGTAAAACAAAGTAGGCCATGTTGATGCTCACCAAAGAAACCCTATGCCAGGGTTTGAAGGTGAATGGAATCAACTAGTTGATGGCCTAATTTGATCTCCTGAAATGTCAACAAAGGTCCATGAAATGAGTGGACATGGAGGAACTCAGGCCAGGCAGATGCACTGGACAATGACATAGACCACTGGCCCCTACCGAAGCTCAAATTGTTAATAAGAATCCTCCTTCTTGGAACAGTACAGTTCCATTTTTCTGTATTTATCCAATCTGTCCCCTTGTAATTGGGAATGGACTCGCTCAGTGGCTGGACCAGAAAATTCTACTTTAGGGGGGAAAGGTATGGGTTAAAATTAATGATAAATGGAAAGGCAAGGTTGTTGCTGAGGGAAAGGGAGACAATAAATGAGTGCCACAAAAGGGAAAATCTAACAATTTTGGTGCCTCAAGAGATGCTTAAAGCAAGAGAATAATATTTCCCTTAGCCTTGACTCAGAAGCCCTTGGGTGAAGGGCTCTGATGAAATCTCCTCCTCTTTTGAAGAGCCAAAAAGAGAGCTAGACAATAGCCAACCTAACAAACACACTTCCCAGAGTGATATATGTCCTCAAAATGGATGAAGAGATGGGAGCTCTGTGTTTGACTATGTGAAACAATACAAATGTAGCTAGTTTTTTTGATTCTCATTTCATAGGATGGATCTATTATAGAGGACCCGTGTTGGGAAGAAACCTGTGGGCATATTTAACAGGCTGAACCTGAAAAACACTGATTAATAATAATCTAAATGGACATTATGTAGCCATTAATTGTGATGATGGTTTAAAAAAGGTACCACAATGTGATAGTAGAATGGCATCTACTACATGTCCCATCTGTCATAATAACATTATGTGTAAAAATAGCTATTTGCCCTTCTCTTGTGGGTGAATAGGCATGAAGAGGAGGAGGGACATTTGGGACACTTGGATCACTGACAAAGAAAAAGTTAAAACTTAGTGGGCCTACATTCCTGAGAATTTTGGAATTTGTTGTGGTTGGTTATGGGAAGCGCTACGGAAAACTCAAACCAAAGTCTGTTTAGGAGTAGACCAAAGTCTACTCATATGATCTAGGCCTGGAGGAATTACCATTTTGGGGGTACCAAATTTACTTCCCAATTGTACTAAAGCAGTTAGTACTCAATGGCAACATGTCTGGTGTTGGCCCACTCGAAATGAGAGCCTTAGAGAATTAGGAGCTGGGCTATGAGTAACTGGCCAGGCAGATTTGCTTTTAATGAGGAAAGACCTCCGAATGAAAAAGACCTACTAACATGAATAGGGTGCCTTGAAGGCATCCTATTCCAGGAGTAAAGACAAAAGTGGCAAGATACTTGAAGTAATAACACAGTGCTCACAAAATGAATCTTTTAATTACAGCATACTCTAAGACAACATGCCCAAATCAACCCAGCAATGAGAAGGGAACAAGCTGACATGTTAATATAAGCTAGGTTAATAGATACCTTAATTCAAATGGAGTCCAAGGCATCCCAAGCCCTATGGCCAGGAATTCCCATAGCAGAAATCCAGGGTATGCATTTGTGGGAGACTTATGGGCCCTGTAGTCTACGGAAAATATTAACTAGAGGATGCAACCTGTCGAGGTGCTCTTTACCAGCTTCAGCACCCCAAATGAGGGCTAACCATTCTTTCCCAGTAGTGTAGTTTGTGAGTACTGGACAAACTTTAAATATTATAGTGCTTCCTGTGGTAGATAAATGGGTTCTGTTGCAGGACTCTTCTCACTGGGCACCAGTATCTGTCAAACCATGTAACCTGAGAGAAGAAATCTGTCTGTGTACTCGAGATGTTCTGAATCCTGAAAAAACAGATATGGTCTCTGATTTATACTCCTATGAGGAATAATACATGGTATATGGGAAAGGGTAGATTGGGTTGGGAAGGACAAATTCATTACACCATTATTTTGTCCGATTTATACTGTAACTACAATGGTATTGTTATAAGGTATAATACGGAGTCATAAGTAAAATTAACACTGTAGATACTAATAGTGATCTAATATAATGGGAGATTGAGTTAAAGCCTTCTCAGGATCTTATTCCCTATGCAGCAGAACTGGTCTGATGAATACTTACAGCTGATTAATGAAAGATTATGATTCTTAATAATTCAGACAATATATGCCAAAAAGAACAGATAGCTATAGACCTGAGAAGCAAAAGAATTGTACGGTTAGTACAAAAACATGAGAAAGTACAAGTGGAAGGTTCAGCTGTCTGTTTAAATCTCTACCAACCCCATATTTTGTAGATATTATAAATGGATTCAGCATGTGCACTTTGATTGTCTATCTCATTGTATGACATTGTAAGGCAAGTAACTGTTATCAAACTAAGGATTTTATTTTATTAGAAAAAGCCTTGACAATGGGTCGGGGGGTGTGAACTGTTAATTCCTAGAATTAGCTTGAGCTGTTTTGCTAAATTTCTGCATGACACTACTTCGGTCAAGGCAGGGCATGAAACATACTGATTAAAAGTGTTGTGAGGGCAATAAGCAAATGAAAAGATGCTCAATACCACTAACCATTAGGGAAATGCAAATCAACACCACAATCAACTCAGCCATAGAAAAGAAATAATTCTGCCATTTGCAGCAACATCGATGGACTTGGAAGGCATTAATTATGCTAACTGAAGTAAGTCAGACAAAGACAAATACTGTATGATATCACTTATATGTGGAATCTAATAAATACAACAAATTAGTGAATATAACAAAAAAGAAGCAGATTCATAGATACAGAGAACAAACTAGTGGTTACTAGTGGGGAGAGGGAGGGAAGGGGGCAATGTAGGGATCGGGGAGTAGGCGGTACAAACTACTGGGTGTAAGACAGGCTACAAGGATGAATCGTACAACATGGGGAATATAGCCAATATTTTGTAATAACTGTAAATGGAGTATAACCTTTAAAAATTGTATTAAAAAAACATAGATACCCCTTCATACCCATTAGGATTGCTATTATTAAAAAAAAAAACCCAGAATGTCATAGATATGGAGAAATTAGAACCCTTATGAATTGCTGAACACAGTATGGTGGTTCCTCAAAAAATTAAACACAGAATTAACATTTGATCCAGCAATTCCACTTCTGGGTATATATTCAAAATAAATGAAAGTCAGGTCTTAACCAGATATTTTTACTGCAACGTTCACAGCAGAATTATTCACAACAGCTTAAAGATGCAAACAACCCAAATGACCATCAGTGGATGAATGGATAACAAAACATTGTATATACATACAATGGAATATTATTTAGTCTTAAAAAGGAAGGAAATTCTAATATATGCTACAACACGGATGAATCCTGAAGACATTGTGATAAGTGCAATAAGTTAGAAACAAAAGGACAAATATTATATGACTACACTTACATGAGTTGCCTAGAGTAGTCAAATTCATAGAGACAGAAAGTAGAACAGTGGTTACTAGGGGCTACAAGAAGGGGGAATGAGGAGTTACTCCCTACTGGGCACAGAGTTTCAGCATGAAATCACAAAAAAGTTCTTGAGATGTACAGTCGTGGTGATTGTACAACAATGTGAAAGTATTTAATGACACCAAACTGTACACTTAAAATGGCTAACATGGTAAATTTTATTTTATTTTATATATATATATTTATTTATTTCACCACAATAAAAACAAAGTATTGCAAGAAATTTCAGAGCAGTACAGTTTGTATTAGCCTGTCAGTATTGATAACAGTGAGATTAAAGGTTTATACTTGGTCTCTGTGAGAGCTCTGTTACCTAGCAGGAATATGCCAATGAGACCAAAACCCAAAAATCCCTAGCTGAGATTCTATCTGGGGCTCCCTGGTTCCCAGGTGTTCTATACATGCATCTGTGGTTCCTGAGCCACAGAGAAAATGCACCTTGCCCGGTCCTTACTGAGGGAGGACAATAGGAGTCTGCACCCAGCTTCTCTGGACCTGGCTGTGAGACAGCCATTGGGTGTGACAGGTATTCTTACATTAATGCTGTTGCTATACTGTACCCTTCTCCTGTAATAAACTGCAGATTTGTAAGCACTGTCATTTTAGGTCCTACGAATCTTCTTTAACAAACTCTTAACTGCTGCTATTATTGTAGATATGGTAAGGAAAGGAAATAAAATGAATTAATTTATGTTGTTGCAAGGAGAAACAACTAAGATCATGGGTAAAAGATACAAGAGGAATATTTGATTTGCCTTGCAAGGTACTGAGCAAGTCTCTAGACACATTCAGTAAACATCGAAGCAGAAGCTAAATGTCCATGTGCCATGAGATTACTGCATTGGGTACACGACCTCAAGGTGCCCACTGAACCCTAAGAGCTGAGATTTTTTAATTTGGAAAGAACTTTTTCAGTAGGAGCCATACCTGTGATGTCAGCTTCCCGGCAATCTGCATTCGTTCAATTTCTGCAGGAGATTTGATCAGCCTGAGACGCTGTACCAGCTGCTGCACAGCCCGAACCTTGTTCTTGCTCCTGGCTTTGACCTCTGCCAACTGCTGCATGTAGTCACAGTGGAGCTGAATGTGAGCGGGCCTCATCCAGTCATACCACAGTGTATGTGTCTCAGCTTAAAACAGATTTAAATAAAACAGCAACAAGAAATACCACCTGTCATAATGACTTGAACAAGAGTCAAAACTATAAAATATGTAGTACAGAACTCTAAAGGGTTGAACACAAACTCTCAGGACCGAAGTAAATGAAGGATTGGATTGTAAATCATTGGAAAGGCCATTCCCTGAAAATAGCAAGATATTCTGAGACTGAACACACAGCTTTTTCTGCCCTCAAACTTCAGTGTTTTTAATAAAGATGATAGATGAGACTAAAGCTTTACTCAAGCTTTGATTTTATTATTTATTAACTGTTAAAGAACAATTACGACAATTGTTCTCCACACAACTGAGCTAGAGGCATCATTAAATAACTAAACACAAAAGGACAGAAAAAAGTACTCAGCTCATGACCTTATGGTTAAAAGTGTTCCATCCCTTACAAACAATCTCAGTATTGGTGAAAGGAGCTCTCATAGTTGATAATACATGCTAATCCACACTTACCCAGGAAATCCTTCCTTTTCCATCTGCCATGTATTCTCATTACAGACAACCACAGTTCACCATTTCACTTTAGAGACCCAAGGAAATGGTCAATTTTTGCCTGAGATATAAGATGAGGCTCATTATGAAAATCTTTTCCACTTACATCAGGTCTCTATTTGTTCCTTTCTTTTTTTTCTGACAGAAACCTATGAGTAGGGGATTCCCTGGTGGCGCAGTGGTTAAGAATCTGCCTGCCAATGCAGGGGACACAGGTTCAAGCCCTGGTCCGGGAAGATCCCACATGCCGCGAAGCAACTAAGTCCGTGCGCCACAACTACTGAGCCTGCGCTCTAGAGCCCATGAGCCACAACTACTGAGCCCATGTGCCACAACTACTGGAGCCCGTGTGCCTAGAGCCCGTGCTCCGCAACAAGAGAAGCCACCACGATGAGAAGCCTGCGCACCGCAACGAAGAGTAGCCCCCGCTCGCCTCAACTAGAGAAAGCCTGCGCGCAGCAACGAAGACCCAACTCAGCCAAAAATAAATAAATAAATAAATAAAATAATAATAATAAAAAAGAAACCTATGAGTAGTATTCATGACAATCTAAGTCTGAAGGTTTGTTTGTATGCTTTATACAATGGACTTTGGGACCGAAGAGGGAAAAAAATCCTAAAAATTTTGATCGGATATGTATTAGTGGTACAATCTCCTAAATATTTTCACTTTAAAATAAAAGTGATTTTAAATGTAGATTATATGTAAAACTCTAATCTTATTTTCAATAGAAATTTAATTGTTGTAATTTTTAAAAAGTAAAACAACCATGACCATCTGCTGTCAGCTTATAAAATCACAGACCAACCTTTTTAGGTTTTTAAACTTTCAATCTATGATCACTGGAAACAATTTTGAAATTCTCTTTTAGAGACTGACTTCAGAAATGTTTATAAACCTTACAAGAATATCAGACTAAAATTTTACGATCATACATTTTTTTGTCTAAAATCAAGTATTTTCCAACTTGATCATCTACCTTATTTATCAAATTTGGCTCTAAGTGACTTCTGGACACTTCAAAAAATAAAATGCTTACTAGAGCTGTAGATTTGTAAGAATCACTAAGGATAGTTTATAATGCAGTGTACATTCTGAAAAGTTCCAGAAAAGGAATCCCAAAACATTCTGAGCGATCATAATTTCACCAGAATAAGCGTAGAGAAAGTGACTATTTCAAGGGGCATGAATTCAACCGTGTACACGAACCACCTGAGAATCTTGTTAAAATGCAGATCCTGATTTAGTAGGTATGGAGTGGGGGCTGCAGATTTTACATTTCCAGCATCTATTATGCATTTGTAATTCTATAATGCATCACCAGGTGATTCTGATGCTGGTGATGAATAAATCATTCTTTGAGAATACTGACCTTTTTTGAAGAGTTGGCAAAAGCAGTAAGATAAGTAGTAATCAAAGGTCAACAGACTGGTCAGTAATCTTGAAAAGCAGCCCATGCTTATCCTCCACTTTAAAATTCTCTGTCTGGGATTTCAAACTAGAACAGTTAAAAGTCTCTGAATGAATAATCCAAAGAAGATTTAGCAAATGAATAAATGAAATCTTTAAAGTCTTGTGGAAAAGATTTATATTCTTTTCATGGTGCCCAGGGAAATGCTGCTATGATAATTATTTTAGGAAATGAAGAACTTTGTCTAAACGGGCAAGGAAGGTCTTAGTCCCAATCTGGCCTATGATTTGACTTCTGCTCCCATTTGTTACCTTTCAGTTTTGGTACAAGATGTTGAAATTCTTCCAGCGTATAGGCTTCATCCACTCCAGTTAGAGCTATTGCTCCATCAGTACCAGATCGGGGGCCATCCCAAAGTTCTCGACTGGGATCTCTCTGAGGCACAAAAAGTATGGCCTTGTGTGCTGGTAACTGCTTGCCGGGGAGGCTTTGAAGGACCAGAATGCTATCAGGCTCTTGGAATCCACACAGGTACAGGAAATTGTTGTCTTGGTGGAAAGTATAGGGGATATCATTGCTCATATAGTATGTAGGGTTGGACAGCAGTACCACTGTGTGGTCTGTACCACTCTGCCCTCGTGCTTCCTTGTGGATCAGAGATATTAGTTTGTGTCTGCGAAGTGCATATTCCACCTGGGATAGTCCTGGCGTCACCTCCCCTAGAAATGACAAATAACAGTGATGCTTTGCATTTCTATAGTGCCAAAGTACTTAAGATAGCTTAATATTAGCTGGAGACACCCAAGTTCATTTCTTCAATTTATGCCCAATCTCCTCATAGCACATGGCAAATTAAGGAGATAACCCAGGTTTCAAATTTCTATTCCATTGCAAAAATTTGGAAGAAATGATAATTACATGTGGTCCTGCCTGAAAACTGGGATCATGACCCCTTAAGATCTCTTTCAGCTCTTTGGTTCATTCTTTTACTCATTCAATCAAATATTTACTAAACATTATTATATGGAAGGCATTGTTAGGCAAATAATCCAAGTTGCCTTGAAGTTTCAATATACAAGGTGAGGAGAAGGATCACATTTTCTGTGTAAGACTTCCCCAAAAGAATGTAAGCTCCTCGAAGACATAGATTTTTGTCTGTTTGCTCAACGTTATATTCCCAGGGCCTAGAATAACAACTGGAATACAGTAGGCATTTGATAATTGTCAAATGAGCTACAGTATTTTTAGAGTTTAAGGCCAAAAAGCTTTCCCCAATTTCAAGAGCTAGAATAAATTTCTCCTTCTGAATTTCCAAGGCATAATAATATCTTTCTAACAGGGCTTTTCACTTTCTACCTTGTATTAACAGTGAGCTCGGTATACATAACCTCTTTGATGGTCAGAACCATCTTCGTATCCTTCAAAACTCTAGTAATATTGTTCACCTCTTGGGGCTGTCATGAGAACCAAATTTGATAAAGCATGTGGTTCTTAAGGATTTGAAGACATCCTAGAAAATCTTTTGAAAGCTATGGATGTATTCTGTTTACTAAACGGCGTGTAGGCACATACAAACATTTTTTTAAAAATTTATTTAATTTATTTTATTTTTGGCTGCGTTGGGTCTTCGCTGCTGCACGTGGGCTTTTCTCTAGTTGTGGCGAGCAGCAGGGCTACTCTTCGTTGCGGTGCATGGGCTTCTCATTGTGGTGGCTTCTCTTGTTGCGGAGCATGGGCTCTAGGCGCGCGGGTTTCAGTAGTTGCGATACGCAGGCTTAGCTGCTCCGCAGCAAGTAGGATCTTCCCGGACCAGGGCTCGAACCCGTGGCCCCTGCATTGGCAGGCGGATTCTTAACCACTGCACCACGAGGGAAGCCCAAATACAAACTTTTGACATACAATTTCAAGAGTCTCAGATTCCTGTAAGCGCATGCAAAAAACCCATATTAAGAACCCCTGTGGGACCTCCCTGGTGGTCCAGTGGTTAAGAATCTGCCTTCCAATGCAGGGGATGTGGGTTCAATCCCTGGTTGGGGAACTAAGATCCCACATGCCGCGGGGCAATTAAGCCCACAAGCTGCAACTACTGAGCCCGTGCACCACAACTACAGAGCCCATGTGCTCTGGAGCCCGCACGCCACACTAGAGAGAAGCCCTCGCACCACAACTAGAGAGAAGCCTGCATGCCGCAAAGAAGATCCCGTGTGCCGCAACTAAGACACGATGCAGCCAAAAATAAATAAATAAACAAACAAATATATATAGATATATAAAAAGAAACTTTGTTATGAAGTGTTATGTGTTAGTTCTTTTTTTTTTAGCTTTTTCTCCTTTTATTTATTTTTTATTTATTTTTTTAACATCTTTATTGGAGTATAATTGTTTTACAATGTTGTGTTAGTTGCTGCTGTGTAACAAAGTGAATCAGCTATATGTATACATATATCCCCATATCTCCTCCCTCTTGCATCTCCCTCCCACCCTCCCTACCCAACCCCTCTAGGGGGACACAAAGCACTGAGCTGATCTCCCTGAGCTATACAGCTGCTTCCCACTGGCTATCTATTTTACATTTGGTATTGTATATATGTCCATGCCACTCTCTCACTTTGTCCCAGCTTACCCTTCCCCCTCCCCGTGTCCTCAAGTCCATTCTCTAGTAGGTCTGTGTCTTTATTCCCATCTTGCCCCTAGGTTCTTCATGACCATTTTTTTTTTTTTTTAGATTCCATATATATGTGTTAGCATATGGTATTTGTTTTTCTCTTTCTGACTTACTTCACTCTGTATGACAGTCTCTAGGTCCATCCACCTCACTGCAAATAACTCAATTTCGTTTCTTTTTACGGCTGAGTAATATTCCATTGTATATATGTGCCACATCTTCTTTATCCATTCATCTATTGATGGACAATTAGGTTGCTTCCATGTCCTGGCTATTGTAATATGTGTTAGTTCTTAATACTAGTACCTAGCAGACTGCCTGGCTGCTAGCCCAGTGATGACTGGGTGAACGCTTCACTTCTGAAATGGAAGTTATGCCTGCTTTCATTTTAGGTTCCCAAACAAAAGAACTACTAAAACAATTACTCACAAAAGCTGTATCCCTAAGCCTACACTTAACAATAATAATAGTAAAACAACATCTAATGCTTATTGAACGCTTACTACATGTCTGTACTATTCTAATTATTTACATGTATCAACTTATTTTATCTTTACAATGACTCTGTGATGTGGGGAACTATTATTATTCCCTGTGGTAGCCAGTCTCCACATGCAAGTATGGGAAGATAGCCATGAAACACTGCTGTGTAAGAAAGTTAAATAAGAAGATGGACAATATGTTCTCATTATGTTTAAAAAAAACAAAGGAGAGAAAAAAAATAATTTAGAAAAGAATCAGAATTTTTATAGTGGTAACCTATGGAGAGTGACATAAACTGAAATTTTCTATTTAACATGATTTATTATATTATTTGAATTCTGTTTCAATGAATATATACTCTTATAATTAAAGTCCCAAATAAAGAGAAAAAGAGGTTAAAAAAGGGAAACCATGGACAGTCCACTCCATACTCATAACCTACAATGGTTCTTTATTGTCTGTCAGATCAAATTCATACTCTTAAGCCATTTTAACATTTACATTTAAATGTAACATTTTAATGTTCTCTACCAGGTGACTCCAACTTATCTGGCCAACTTTTTTTGGTAACAGCTTTACTGAGATATTTTCATACCATACAATTCGCCCACTTACAAGTGTACAATTCAATGATTTTTGGTAAATTCACAGATTTGTGCAACCATTACCCTAAACAATTTTAGAATATTTCATCACTCCAAAAAGAAATCCCATGCCAATCAATAGTCACTCCCTGTTTCCTCCGAATCCAATCCAGCCCTTGACCACCACTAATCTATTTTCTGCCTCTCTGGGTTTGTCTATAGTACAGATTTCATATAAATGAAATCACACAATATGTGGTCTTTGGTGACTTGGCCAACTTTTTTCTTATCATTCCCCCAATTATTCTGAAATTAATTCCTTCTATATCTTACATAAGTCCAACCTGTTACCTTGCTTACAATGTGTCCCCTTTCTAAAATTTCTTCTCCCCCCAAAGCAATTCCACTCAAGACTTGGAGCTCAATATATGTTTGTTTTTAGACCCTTCTGGTTCAAAAGGCTTTCTTGATTAGCCCAGATCATGTTGATTTGTTCCTTTGAATTACATTTTTTTTAAAGTCAACTATTTCATTTTCATATACACATCTTATAGTTGTGTATAAATGTGATCATACCATACTCTTTCAATAGTTACACACTTTTCCCCCATTTCTTCATTGTTTGAGACCTCACTCCCCTTCCCTCCTTCTACCCACATTAGAACCACCCCCATATTTGTAATTTAGTATGTATCCTTTCCTATTTTTATCAATACTCATATAATCACATACACATATACCTGCATTTAGGGTTTTTTGAGTCACTAGTGTTTTACAAAAATGCGATACCACACAGTCTTGTGTTTATGTTGCCTTTCTAACACAACAATACCTCATAGAAGTCCCTCCCACCAACTCATTTAGCATAGCTTCAACTCATTCTGCTTGATGTCTCCATATTATTTCTTGGGGGAATGTATCATAACTTCCTGATCCATTTCCACACTGGTGGGCATTCATATTATTCATATTGCAGCTTTTTGCTGCAATAATGAACATCTTTGTACTTATATACATAGGGTACTTTTAAATGCCCTATGTACTGTTGCTTTTATTTCTGTGGGATAGTCCCAGGAGAGAAATTAGTGGATCAAAGTCCTTCGAGTTTTCTCAGTACTCACGTTCAGTACATGCAACTCAGCTGTTTATGATTACTTTGGAACTGTCTAGTTGTTTTACCTATGCATAGTTTATCTCTCCAGAAAATTCTGTAGTTGTATCTCGTTAATAATTTTTTATTTAACTTTTATTTACCTACAATAGAAAAATTTACATTTTTATTAACGAAATTGGTAAGAAACAAAAGAGAAAAATAAGAGAGGGCCTTATAGGCCAGTCAAAGCAACAGAGTTGGTCCTAGAAGAGCTCATATCACATTTCTTTCTCTGAGGACTGAGTTGGCTAAAAGTCCCCTAGGGCTCTAGGGCAGAATACCGAACTTTGTACCAGAGCCCAAGAACAGCTTAACTATTTATCTCCCTGATAATTATTCATGTTAAGTCTGCCACTGTTACTCAATATTGGAAATTTCCTAATTTACCCAAGCAGCAAATACTCTTTTCTAAAAGCAGAGGCTGGTTATAATTGGTGGATTATCCAACTTTTCCTTTTTGTCATTTTACTTGGTCCCTATCCTGTGCTTTGCTTTTGGTCATTTCCCAGCTATGGTCCATGTAATAAAACTAAACTTAAAAAATCAATTCATTGTGTTTTTAAAAAAACTTTGGAAATAAGAAGAAAATTCACAATATTAATGATCTTAATTAATCAATGTGTTATCTCTCATTTTCATTAATAACAGAGTATACATATACGTATATTAGGAAGTAACTTCTGAAAAAAAGATAAAAATTATTTAAAAATCAAAGCAGGATTGCAAAACCATCTTTTACGCCCTTCAAAGCATTCCTCGTTGCTGAATCTAATTTCATACAAATGACTATATGAGAAATATTTACTTAAAACACTGACTACATTTTCCCAAGCTTACTAATTGTAAACACTATAGAGTGACCATTAACTATATGCTTCCAAACTTCTGAAATTTCAAGGAACTCTTCGTCACAACAGAAAAATTATCCAAGGAAAAACACACCTTATCAACTGAAGGAGGGAAAAAATGTGTGATAAAGCAATGAACTTCAACCCTAGAGGTAAACCTGGCAGTTGTTATGCCCTTTGATCATAGAACTAACCATTACAGTCAATCTAGCCTGAATTTCTTCAGATAAAACTGTACCTGAATAGACATTCTTGTAACTTTCTCAAATTGTAAAGTATTAAGAAGCAAAGTCAGTATTTTATCATGTGGAGTCAATTAAGGATAGAAGAGCTACTCTAACAAGTTATTTAATCAATCAAATGCCTAGATGCCACAATCTCGACTCTGTAAATAGCAAAGTCTCATAATCAATCCTGAGACTGTGCAGCCAAGAAGAAAAGCTCTTCCAGGACATCTAGGATTGGGCCTCTCAAAAGAATAAGAAAAATGTTCTTCATATTTTATCAGCCAGGCAGAAAACCCAGAGAGGAAAAGTTTTATGAAGACTGAAAATGGATGGAAAGATGCAAGTCTTTGCTACAATCTAGGTATGTATTTTAATTATTTCCTGAAACTAACTAGGTTAGGATTTTAACGCGGCCTGAAGCAGTGTCCTTGAATTCTGTTTAATATTAGGTAGTTTTTATTGTATATAAGGAAGTAGTGCATAAAATGATCTATTACTATGTAGTTGGAAAATGGGGGTAAAGAAAAAGCTAATAAACATTTCCTTTATAAAGTAAAACACAGACCTCTCTGAAAAAATGAAATGACCAAATAAATAATTAAAAAAATACTCTCAATGGATTTTATTTGCAAATACTGAGCAAAACAAGCCAGACAGAAAGGGTCATACTGTATGATTCCACTTACACAAAACTCAAGAAGAGGAAAAACAATCATGTTGATTGAAACTAGAGCAGTGGTTAAGGATGGAGGTGGGGACTGACTAGAAGGGTATGAGGGGACTTTCTGGGGTGACGGAAATGCTCTGTATCTTGAATGGGGTATGGGTTATATTGGTGTATCTTTGTCAAAACTCACTGGATTGCATACTTAAGATCTGCGCAATTCACCTAATGTAAATTTTACCACATTAAAAAAAAAAAAAGCACAGCTGGCCCTCCATATCCATAGGTTCTGCATCTGGGGATTCAACCAACCACAGATCAAAAATATTTGGAAAAAAAATTCCAGAAAGTCACAAAAAGCAAAACTTCAATTTGCTGTGCATGAGCAACTATTTACAAAGCATTTACATTGTATTTGGTATTATAAGTAATCTAGAGATGGTTTATAGTATATGGGAGGATGTGCATGGATTGCAGTCATATACTATGCCATTTTATGTAAGGGACTTGAGCATCTGCAGATTTTGGCATCTGAGAGGGTCCTGGAACCAATCCCCTAAGGATACCAAGGGATGACTATACCACTCTCTAAAGCTGAAATAACTTTTACACCAAGACTTCTCACTGGAATTTCTTCTTACCAAAAATATTATAGCAAAAAAAAGACTTAAAAAAAATTCCCATATAGTATTCTTTGGCATGGGTGTTATGTGCTGTTTTGTGGTTAAGTGTGGACTCAGACTTTTGTTGAGTTGGAATTCTGGCTTAACAACCTACTGAGTGACTTGGGGAGAGCTACCAAACTGTTCTGTGCCTGTGTCCTCATCTGTAAAGTGGAGATAATAATAGCACCCACTTCACAAAGTTGTCAGGAGGATTTAATAAGTTAATTAAATACTTAGAACAGTTAGCACTATATAAATATTAGTTATAATTATTACCACAATAAATAATTTACACTTGAAGAGGTTGTCATCCTGGTAATACAAAGCCAGGTAGGATCTTGAAAGAGTAAAATTTATAGGGATGACCATTATCCCTATCAAAGTAATTATTTACATGAAAGCCCTGAATTATCTAGTTTTCTCACACAATGACAAGAATGAGTTTCGAGTGATTCAGGAGCTTTTTATTATTCAGTTTTTTAGAAGATTCCTGATTCTTTCCTGGGGTAGATTCTTGCTAATCTTTACCTCAGAGAATTTCTTGATATGAATGAGAAATATGTACAAAGGTTAAAGTGAGAAATAGACAAGTCATATATTTTTAATGTACCAGTATTTAAACCACATGAAAATTATTACATTTCAAAATTTTCTTTCTTCTCTCAGTAATAAAAAGAGAAATATTCTATAACTCTGCACTGGATGGCAATTTATGGCATTTCTATAAGCTAGTTATCAGTATAATGGTACCTTGAAATAAGTAGTCAACATCTATCATACATATGGGTTAAATATACATTTATTCACCTATAAACTTATATATGTAAAGACTCCAGTCTTTACTCTGCATTAAAATCTAATTCAGAAGATGAAGATGAGAGGAAATTGTATAATCAATATGAATATATACTATTTTTAAAATTCCATAGGTACAAAGGGAGTGAGAAAAGAAAATACATTACTTCATAAAAACAGGTCGACTTCATGGTGAAATATCTATGGAAAAAGTAGGCCTAAATTTTAAAACTCTAGAATACAAAACTTTAGATTACTACTCTGCTTATCAGGTGAAATCTATAAAATGTGTTTTGAAATGGCCAGATAAATGTGAAGTCATCATTCAGTAAATGTTTGATGGTGGTGATTTAAGAACTGAGTGTTTGGGGATGAGGACACCAGAGAGGCATGGGGAGGGCACACTCTGCTTCAAAACATGGCCTGTGGCTTAAGATCTAGCTTGTCTTCCTAAGTTGGTAGGCATCTCATGCACCCAAGCGGAGTGAGTGAGTACCCATTAGGCCAGTGGTGTGCATCAGAAACACCCAGGGAGCTCTTCAAAATTCACAGTCTAAGCCCTTCCCTTGAGATTCTGATTCAGCAAGTCTATGGGATCCTGGCTTGTATGTATATTTTGAAAAAGCTCACCCAATGGTCTAGGCAGATTCAAACCACTTTCAATTTCTGTCATTTCTTGGACATATATTTTAATCTTTTAAATAGTATAAAAATCTCACTCCATCAAAATAAATCTTTATCTTTTAGATGTTATTAAAGTCAACCATATTTAATAAAACTTAAAACAAACCAAAAAAATACACCCCTTGCTTAAGGCAGAACTACAGCTAAACTATCACTAAACTAAAGATGGATACCTAACTGATTTTAAAACTTTTAAGGGAAGAAAATTTGGGAATTATTATCTATAACCCACTCTAGAACCAACCTTTTCATCATTTTAAATATTATACTTGACAATAACTATACAGTCTCAGCCACTGTTTTGATGATAAGGGACAAAAAAGCATATGGTAAAAGCATTCCCTCAAATTGTGACCCACACAATTTGATTATTTCCCAATGAATCTATTCACTGCTGTAGTTGAAAGAAAACCAAGAAGTGGTTCTGGATACGTCAGACAAGTCATTTTGACAAGCCTAACTCTTTGCATAGCCCTTTCTTAAGCTCCAAACTATATCACATATTCTAAAATTAATTCTGCTTAGGAACATAAAAATGTTAGAAATATAGGTTTTTGGAAATAATGCTCAATTAGGCACTAATTCTTCCTATTTCCTGGAAGGGAGCTGTTTATGGAGCTGAACACCTTGCAATGTCAGGGAACTACGTAAGTGTCTTTCTTATACAGATACTATAAAAAGTAGATTCATGGTTCATAATAGTATATAGCTCAGAATGCCACCTGCCTTCCTATATGGAATCACTTTTCTTCCTGGGTGATAATAAGTGGAGGGCATATTAATGATCGAGGAGGATGAACTGACATTTTCTGTTTCTACAGACATGGTCTTTAACACAGAGATGGCAACGTCATAGAAAGAAGAAATAGTCTACAACGCTCAGATTTCTTTAAGCAAAGGGTAAGTTTTAAAAATCACTAAGAGGACTTGGGGGAGTGAATCTGACTCTTTATATCCATCTAAAGCAGTAGTAAGCACAGCCAGCACAGAACTCCTTTATCTCCCGTGTCATTCTGCTGAATACCTTCCAAGTTACTGTTGCTTCAGGAAACTTGGGTAGGTATGGCCGAAAGAAATCCAGGGAAATTCAAAATTCAGAAGGTGTTGACCCAGTAATTTCACCTCTAAGAATTTTTTTTTTTTGTCTGCGCCACACCTTGCAGGATCTTAGTTCCTTGACCAGGGATTGAACCCAGGCCACCGCAGTGAAAGCACCGAGTCTTAACCACTGGACTGCCACGGAATTCCCACTAAGAATTTATTTTAAGGAAATAGTTGATCAGTATATAGTGTGTATACATGTACACACAATTCTAAATAAGAAATAAGTCTAGAAAGATACATATACTAAAATCTCAATAGTGGTTATCCCTGAATGGTGGGATTATGAGTAATTTTTCTTTAAAAAAATCATGCTTGGGCTTCCCTGGTGGCGCGGTGGTTGAGAGTCTGCCTGCTAGTGCAGGGGACACGGGTTCGAGCCCTGGTCTGGGAGGGTCCCACATGCCGCGGAGCAGCTGGGCCCGTGAGCCACAATTGCTGAGCCTGCGTCTGGAGCCTGTGCTCCGCAGCAAGAGAGGCCACGATGACGTGAGGCCCGCGCACCGCGATGAGGAGTGGACCCCACTTGCTGCAACTGGAGAGAGCCCTCGCACAGAAGCGAAGACCCAACACAGCCTTAAAAATAATAAATAAATAAATAAAAATTAAAAAAAAAAATCATGCTTATCTGTATTCTCTAATTTGTCTATCATATATATGGAACTTGTATAATAATTAGGAAAGGGACTGAGATATTTTCCAAAAGTTTAAAGTACTGGCAAGTATTGGAGAAATATGCCAAACATGAAACCTTTTGGAGCAAACCACATAATAGAAACACACTTTTACACCCCAAACTAACAAACTGACCTTGGCTTTGTAAAAGAGATTTTTTAAAAAGTATTAAATGCCTCTTAATTTTTCTTAATAATTGACTCTTCCTCCACCCCACAATTATTTTAACACTTCTGTAAGTTTTGCTTCTCTACGTGGAGAAAGATAAGTGATTAACACTTTGGATATTGTGTATCTGGTGGTTTCTTTAACACTGATAATTCTCTTTTAAAATTCTATCTACTTCTATCCCTTCTCACTTACCCCAATCCCTATCGTACAGGAGAATAAAAATTATGATAGGTATTCCTTTTCCCCCATAGTTTATATGAACATATGTATATATATGAACTTGTATGTATTTATTTATATTCACTTTTTACGTAGTTAACATGCACATAACACAAATAACAGTCTAGATACAGAGGCCATCATCTTGACAATATGATTACTAGTTTCAAAGCCTGGAAAATGCAGCTCACCATGTAAAAGTATCTCACCACGAGAAATCAGTAATTTTCAAAGCTGGTAAAACTTAGTATTAAATTGAAGCTACAGGTAGGTTGACTGGATGGAGAAATACTTAAATTAATACCAACTGTATTGCTATTAAGCTTACCTTACAGCTTTGAAAAACTCTGATTTCCTGTGTGTTTCAGTGGTGAGCTGCATTTCCTGAGTCTCAGCCGACTTCCCAGCAGGAATTCCAGTCAGATGAAGAATCAGCAAAAGGAAGCCCTCACTGAGAGACACACTGGTATCATTCACTGAGTGGAGACAGTGAAAGAGCAACATATTTCCAAAGGCAGTTTACATTATTAATATATATGCTTACACAGTAAATACAGATTTAACTTCCCATGGCAGAAGCAACAATTAATCTCCCTTGAAAACCTGACTGCTTTTTCTACAAAGCATTTGGTTTTACCCTGCCTACCTCTTTGGGATGATATTCATTCATCATAGTTCATCCCTTAACTGTCTTTTAAAAAAACAAAACAAAACAAAAAACCTTAGGTATGAATTTGAACAACAGTGATGACACATCTTCCAGCAGCAACACTGTAATCTTAAAGCAGAAAAAAAAAATCAGTGAAGTAAACCTCTATCAACTTTTTGCAGCACGTTTATCACTGTTATCACTTCTCAAAGCTGTGACAATCACATCTGGAAATCTTGTGTAACCTATATAAAAATATTTTTCTTAATATTGAAATGAGCATTTAATGCTTTCAAGAAAAATGTTTCCTAAAATGTCTTTAACAGAGTAGTTCACAAGGAATCAATAGTTAGAACACAGTCCTAGACACAATGTTTTAGAAAGTAACAGAACTTTTCTTTAAAAACATCTTGAAATACATACTTTTCACTGATACTTCTGAATTATAAGGCTAATCGTATTTATTGCTCTAGATGGTGCTGTCTATACAGTACTATTAGCCACATGTAGCTGTTTAAATTTAAATTAATTAAAATAAAATTTAAAAAAATTTAGTTCCTCAGTTACACTAGCAACATTTTAAGTGTACAGTAGCCACTTGTGCATAGTGGCTACTGTATTGGACAGCACAGCTCTAGAACATTCCCACTGCTGCAAAAATTCTATTGGATAGCACAGTTCTAGACAAAGCGCCTAAAGAAAGAGACAGTCATTACAGTTAAAAGGCCTTACCTGGTCTGAGGAGGTGTGGGTGTGTGAAGGGGCTGGGCTGGCCTAAGTATCGGTTTGGAATCCTCCTCTCTGGGATGGGCTGCAGGGAGTACCTTCGCTGTGAACATGAGATGCATCCTGAAGGAGAGATAAAGAGGATGAAATGGAACAGTGTATCTAGAAAGTCCCCACAGTATATACACATTTATCTACCTCCAGCAGTAGGATGCTTTAGAAAAATGCAAATTAGTATCTCCTTCAGTATTTATATGGCCCTTCCTTTGGGCCAGCCAGAGCCTGTGTTGGGCCTTAGGGATACAGAAATAAGATTATCTTTACCTTTAGTGACTTTAGTCTACTGGAATATAATAGAGGTATATATACAGACAATATGATTAACATATGAATAGGAGCTATGGGAACAGAAGAAAGACAACAAACAAAAGCAGGGGAGGGGGTAGGAAGTATTTCACTGAGCTATGTTATGCTGTGTCCTAAAATTCAGAAAAAAGAGAATTAACATTTTTATTGAGAATATGTGAAGTTTGAGAAAATATGCACATCCTATCTCATTTAATCTTGGAATGTTAGAGCTAGTGAAATAATGTCTGAAAAATGCTTAATCATATTTAGCCCATAAGAAGCAATATTATTAGCATTGATTCAGCAAGATTTATTAAGTGTGTGATTGGCACATGCTGGGAAAGACACAAGAATAACACAAGACTATTTGTCCTGGTCTGCAAAGAACATACAGTCTAGTGGAGGTGAGACAGAGTAGTAATACTACATGGTGAGCGCAGTGGTGGATTCATACACAAGGTTTCTGAGAGCACAAAAACTAACACAACGCTGTGGGACGGGTACAATGACGATAGGACACAGTGCTCTGGGGAACAGAGAAGAACACAAAAGGCGCTTGTGTGGGACTGCAGAAGTAGGTGATGCCTACTCTGAGTAGGAATTAGTCAAGTGCAAGTGACAAGGGGAGCTGAAGGTATCATGAATGAGATTATGAAAGGGAAGGCATAGAAAGCACCACATTCACATGTGCGCATGCGTGCGTATAGAGGGAAAAGGGATAGAAAGAGAATTTCAGGTCGGTGCTGCTGCTGCTGGGAGAGGAAAAGATCAGCAAGGTAAGGATCAGACCGTTGAAGGCTTTGTACGCCAAACTAAGGAATTCGATTTTTAACTGTTACGTGAGGCAGGCATTATCATCGCCTTTTTTTTTTTACAAATAAGGAATCAGACTCAGAGAAGTAATTTGTGCAATATTACACAGTTAGTACTAGGGAAGCTGGGATTCAAACTCAGTTTTATTTAACTTCAAAATCTTTGCTCTTATCCCTCCACTCTGCCACTCAGTAAGTCTTCTCTGCTAAATCCCAACAATACAATTAGTTCCGTACAATCTCCCTGTGAACATACAATCACTACAACAGCAAAACGTGGTAAGTCTGGATCAAGTTAAAGGTTTTAGTAGGGATTATAAAGTATGAATGACAGCGTATGCATTTGGAGGGTTAAGAAGTCTTAAACATTAACTTTGAATTAAATTTACAGAGGGTTATTGAGAAAAATTATAGCTTCTTGTATGATTAAAAAGACAGAGAAAATGGTACAGGTTTCCAGGCAGTATGAAAATACAGTTAAGAATAGTGGGGGATTCCCTGGTGGCGCAGTGGTTAAGAATTCGCCTGCCAGTGCAGGGGACATGGGTTCGAGCCCTGGCCTGGGAAGATCCCACATGCCGTGGAGCAACTGAGCCCGTGCGCCACAACTACTGAGCCTGTGCTCTAGAGCCTGCGAGCCACAACTACTGAAGCCCGCACGCCTAGAGCCCGTGCTCCGCAACAAGAGAAGCCACCACAATGAGAAGCCGGCTCACTGCAAGGAAGAGTAGCCCCCGCTCGCCGCAGCTAGAGAAAGCCCGCGCCCAGCAACAAAGATCCAACTCAGCCAAAAATAAATAAATAAATTTTAAAAAAACAACAAAAAAAACTTAAAAAAAAAAAGAATAGTGGAAAATGAGAAAAAGGACAAAATATTAAACAAGTATTTCCTGGAATCTGTCTTTAGAAAATGTACAGAATACATATTAAGGAATATGCCCAGTCTACATAGGTTGAAAGCTTAACAAAGATGAGGCAAGCAATTTACAAAAATACAGAGAAACTTGCTAAGTGACACCACAGGGAAGCAATCAACAAAGTCCAGACTGTGACAGACACTACCAGACAAACTCAGCTTTTTCCACATAAAGTCCAAGGCAGGTAGGGGTGGTAAGATATGGAAGGGGGAATCTATAGATTAAGAAAGCCTTAAAAGACATTATCAACCAACTGTAATATGTGAACCTTAACTGGATCCCGATTCAAGCAACAAACTGTAAAACAAATACATTATTACACTTACGAGATCACTGGAAATTGGAAGTGATTGCATATTTGATGGCATTATGGAAGTAACATTTGTTTTAACGTGTGATAATGGTGTTGTGATTATGTTAAAAAGGAAGAAGCTTATCTTTTAGAGATATAAATTGAAATATTTACAGATGAAGTGATATGATCTCAGGTTTGTCTCAAAATAATATGGGGGTGAGGTGGATTGCGGAGAGGATGAATAGAGATTTGAATGAAACAAGACTGGCCATGAGTTGATAATTATTGAAACTGGGTGATGGGTACATCAGAGTTCATTATACTACTCTACTTGTGTATATGTTTGAAATTTTCCATAATAAAAAAGTTGAAAAAAAAAGAAAGAAGAAGCGACCATAGAGAAAAATGAAGGAAATAAGTATGCACTCCGGAAGGCAATCTAAGACAAAGAATTAAAGGCAGCATGGTATAGCAGAAAAAAGTGCTAGTTCTAGTTTAGTTCTACTATCTACGTGATCTTGGCATGTTACATAACTCCTCTGCACTTATTTCTTCACCTGTGAAATAAAGCCATTAGGTAGTGGCTTTCAAATTTTTAAAACCAAGACCCACAGTAAGAAATATATTTTACACAGTAACCTAGTATAAACAGACATATATACGTATAATGTACATAGAAATTTCACTAAATACTATTCTTTCTGTGACTGTTATTTTTGCTGCCCTATTCCATTAAAAATAAGCTTGCCTCAGTGCACTAAAATGATTTTATTACTGCAATGTCTTGAATGGTGGCCCCCAGAAGATACGTCCACATCCTAATCTCCAGAACCTGTGACTGTTAATTTGGAAAAAGGGTTTTTGCAGATGTAATTAAGGAACTTGAGATGAACGGATCATCCTGCATTATCTGGGTTGATCCTAAATCCAATGACATGTGTCCTTGTAAGAGAAATGCACAGGGAGGATTGAGACAGAAGAGGAGGAAGCAATGTAACCATGGAGGCAGAAACAGGAGAGACGTGGCCACAAGCCAAGGAATATGTATAGCCACCAGAAGCTGGAAGGTGGGAAGAACGGATTCTCTCCTGGTGCCCCTGGAAGGAGTGTAGCCCTGCTGACACATGATCTTGGGCTTCTGGCCTCTAGAACTGTGAGACAATACATTTCTGTTGTTTTAAGCAGACATGTTCGTGGTAATTTGTTATGGTAGCCTCAGGACTGATACAATGACTTACTAAGGTTGAAATAAATATGTCAAGTGCTTGAATATTTTTTCATAGTTCACAAATTCTTCATTTTTTCAAACCAAAACATGGAACAACTGAGAAGTAAGTTATTAAAGCTCAGTAACCCAGAGGTCATATTATGCAAGGGGCATGCTGTGGCCATAAACAACAGGTCCCACTGGTTTATAAGGCACTGTTTGAGGCTTCCAGGAAAATACAGGGGAAACAGTCCAGAGGGTTAAGGATGGTCTGGTATGACTCTGGACTAGCTCTGTTTGGAAGGTCTAGTCCCTACCCCAATCCCATAACACCATAATGCAGCCCTCCCTGACATAAGCTTGTAACTCTGCTTGCCATATAATCAGTATCCTAATATCTCCTAGCAGTGGTCCATGGTAATAACATTGTCTTCAATGTAAAAATGTGCCTATCTGCAGTCACTGCCTCTACCACCATCACCAGCAGAGCCTAAGCTGAGAGGAAACCACGGTTCTCACTACCCCAAGCACCCCTTTCCAACCATCTGTTACAACATGGTGGATTACTATGAAGTTCTAGAATTGCAGAGATATACTTCACCTGAGGACATTAAAAAGGCTTATTGAAAAGTGGCACTTAAATGGCACCCTGATAAAAATCCAGAAAATAAAGAAGAAGCCGAGAGAAAATTCAAAGAAGTAGCTGAGGCATATGAGGTATTATCAAATGATGAAAAACAGGACATTTATGATAATATGGCAAAGAAGGATTAAATGGTGGAGGCAGAAGTCATTTTGATGATTCTTCTGAGTATGGCTTCACATTCCATAAGCCAGATGATGTCTTTAAGAAATTTTTCGTAAAAGGGACCCATTATCATTTCATTTCTTTACAGACTTGCTTGAAGACCTTTTAAATAATCCAAAAACTCCTATGGAAGCAGAAACAGAGGTGAAAGATCCTTTTTCTCTACATCCAGTGAATATCCAGCTTTCGAGATTTTCTTCATATGATACAGGATATATACCATGTGGTTCACTGGGCCATGAGGGCCTTAATTCATTCTCTTCCCTGACATTTGACAACAGTGGGATGGGCAACTACATATCTGTTACAACTTCAGGTAAAATTGTTAATGGCAGAAATACCAATACAAAGAGAATTATTGAGAATGATCAAGAAAGAGACGAAGACGATGGTGAGTTTAAGTCCTTTCTTTTAAATGGTATGGCAGATGGAGAGAGCTTTGCTGAGGAATGCAATTGGAGAAGATGGTCATTCAACAATTATTCACCAAAGTCCTGCGGCCCCAAACATGTATCTCAATATACTTTTGCAACTGGAATCCCTCTATTTTCTCAGCAGGATTCAAAGAAGGTGGTAAGCTTTGTGCAGTGGCAGTATCATAGCCAATGAGGTTTATCCGAGGCGCAATTATTGCTAATTGAAAACTTTTCCCAAAGAAGGTGGTAAGAGGAAAAAAAAGAAGAATAAAGAGGTACAGAAGAAGAAGTCAACTAAAAGGAATCATTAAATTGACTCTTTAGACACATTATGTTCATATAACATTTGAACACAACTCTTTATGTGTTTCTTTTTTTTAAATTTAATTTTATTTATATTTTTATACAGCAGGTTCTTATTAGTTATCCATTTTATACATATTAGTGTATATATGTCAATCCAATTCATCACACCATCTTTGTGTGTTTCTGTTAGAGTTTTGCAGATAATATTTGTTTAATACCACACTAAGATTATGTTTTTAACGTATTTAGCAGGACTGTAAACATCTGATGAGTGGCTGTTTGGATTAGGTATGTTAGAAAAAGATGAATTTGTGGTAACAGTGATATTAAGAATTTAGAACAGCAAAGCTTAATGAGTTTTGAAATTTTAGCTAAGGTAGCCAGGAAAAAGATCTAAATGAAATGAAGGAGTTAGCCATGTGGATATTTGGTCAAAGAAGATTCCAGGCAGCAGGACTAGCAAGTGAAATGTCCCTAAAGCAGACTGTGTAAGGTGTGTTTGAGGAACATGGAGATCAGTGTGGCCAGTTATGAGAGCAAGTAGATGAAGTAAGAAAGGTAACAGAAGACCAGATTATGCAGGGACTGCTAGATCACAGTATGAACTATGTTATAATTGTCAGACAGGAAGCCAATGGAGGCTTTGAGCAGAAGACTGACATAATCTGACATACTTAAACAGGCCTACGCTGGTTGCTGTCATTAAAAACAGAGTCTAAGTAAGCAGGGGTAAAAGCAGGGAAATGCAGGCTACTGCCACAATCCAGGCCAGAGACTGCAGTAGCTTGGCCAGGGTGGTGGAGGCGGTGGTGGTAAAGAGAGATCAGACTCTGGATATATTCTAAAGGTAGGGCCAAACGGAATTTGCTGACAGACTGGATGTGGGGTATGACAGAAGTCAGGATTTTTGGCCTTAGCAACTGAAAGAAGAGAAGTGCCATTAATCTGAGATAGGCCCGGAGGTGTTAAATTTTGGATGTGCTACATTCAAGGTACCCGAATTTATTAAGCAACAAAAAAAGAATTTCCTATGTTGACTTGCATCCTGCATGTTCCCTGTCATTGAATTCTTCCTTTTTTTTAAACAAAAAGATCTGATTGATCATATTAATCTTTTATCTTAGAAATATAATTACTATAAATTTTAATGTGACTAAAAGATGGGAGCAAATAATCTAGTAGCACTTAAAACCCAATCACCTTTCGAAAAACATAGTTCAGTGATATACAGCAATGCAACAAATTTGGAAACCAGAAAAAATTCTAGGATCTACTATTTTTAAATGACTGCTAGAATAAAGTGTGAGCTCTTGTTTTGTTTGATTTTTAGTTGGTAGGTGGGTGGGAAGGAAAGTTCATTTATTCTACAGGAGAGACTGGGGACAATTAGCATTTAATGCTTATTTGCAGAAAATAAAATCATAAAAGCTCAGAGTACTTTAAATGCTACTTATATAAAATGTGACATTTAGTAGAATTTCTTTGTTACACATATGGGACTAATCAGACTTAGAAAAAAATGCAATTTTTCAACAAAAGCAAAAACCAGTGTCTCTGAAAATTTGAGAATGTAATAACATGCCCGCTGGTCATTTTTTATTTTATTCTTAACAGATAACTAAAAATTCAGATTTAATCTTATTCAATAGCTTAAAATTATTCGTTTCCTACTGCCTAGAGGAAAAAGCTCAATGTTGCTTAACATAATATACAAGGCACTCCACGAGCCAGCCACCAGCTTTCTTCCCAACTTGACTTTCTATCATGTGTCTTCTTACACATCTCATGCTTGAGCCCAACTTTTCCCAAACTGTGTTCAAAGGGATACCAGTTCAAGACTCACCAGAGAAAAAGGGCTCCATGGTCAAATACATTTTGCAAATTAATGCCAAAGACATTTCCCTCTTAGAGACTTGGAAATAGTCTATTATGAGCACTATAAAATGCAGCATTCCCCATACTTATTTGACCACAGAACCCTTTTGGTGTAACAGCTATTAACATGCCCAGCAACATATTTCAAAAAAGCTCCAGGCTTATTAATGATGCAAAGCTTTGTACCAGTCATTCTGCTTCAGAGTTCTGGGCCTTTGCATTTATTCTCTGCCAGGATGGCTCCATCACTCTAGTTGGCTTGGTAAATTCAAGCCTTCTTTCAAGTCTCAACTCTCCTAACCTTTGACGTCACGCCCACGTTTCCTCTTTGCCCCTCTCTGCCCCCAGAAAATATCAACCCTTTTTCCTTCTCCCCACAAGTATGTTACATTACAATTACTTGCTTTTTTGTCCGTCTCGCATGATGGCAGAAACTTTTTTTGTGTGCTTAGTTCTCCTATGTGGTGCTCAATTAATGTTAATAGAATTAACTGCAAACAGGCTTTTAAAAATTATTTGCTACTTATTCTTTAATATTTTCAATATTTCCCTTCCTCATCTCACACTTATATTTAAATGATCCAGTCTTTTAAAATATAAAACTTACTTATGCATCATTAATGCTTTATTTTGCTTTTTCTCAAATGACTAGGTGTTAATAACTATATCACAACTAATGAAATCACACTCTCAATTAGCCAAAGCATTTTCACTTTAGGAATGCATGACTTTCGTAGAATAGGAAGTTACCTATGGTACTCAACACCCTGTTCCCAAAGCCTTCCTAAGGAAAAGCAACCAAGAGCACCACAGAATTCCAAGTTCTATTTATGAACATCTAAAGTTGGTGGAATTTTCAAATTCTAAAACTTCATAAAATCCCAGAATAACATACTTACAACCCATTATTGCCTTTCTTGAGCTCCCATGTCACTTGAGTCAAGACTCTATTACCATCCTTTGCTATATATATTCTCATTTATTTGTTGCTTCTCTATCATCTGACTAGACTGTAACTCCAGGGGAGTGGAGATTCACCCACAATGACTACTAACTCAAAAGTTACTGAATGAAGATACATTCTTTCTGGCTCAATAAAAAGGTCAAAAAGGACTTTACTAAGCAGAGTAAGACCTAGCAGAGGTATAACAGAAAAAGGACTACATGGCAATCATACAATTAACATTCCTGACTTGCTACTTGTGATATTGTCTTAGTTTCAGTTCCCCATCAGTAAAATGATATTTGCTCTAATTACTGGACTTGTGAAGGTCCAAGGAGATCATTCATTCATTCAAAAAGCCTATATATGTATATTATGATGTTAATATGAGAAGTGGTTAAATTTACTTATTCCACTGAAGCAAAATGAAGCATAATGACTACATTTTTCCAGGACACTGGTGTGTATAATCCAGTACCTAGCCCTACATCTTGATTAATCAGGTTTTACACAAAGCCTCAACAAATGGAAAAAAAGTTACAAGCAAAGAATGGTTCCAGCTCTAAACCATAAGTTATGGCCTCTGTGATCAAGACTGACTAACAGCATATCTATTCACCTACTCCCATGGAGAGGGACAGCTTTCTGGAGCTTAACTGTTAGAAGCAAAGAGCAAGTTCTGTGCACTGAACAATGATTACTTTTTATTTTTACTTTTTAGAGTAAGGCTCCTAAGTCGATATAATTACCATTCCATTTTCAATAAATTCAGGTATACCAACATAAGAAACACATGTCAAGACATAACTTTGGTGTCAAATACCATATGCTCCGGCTCACACACTGTTCACCTATCGGCCCCCAAAACTAAAATATGATCCAATGGCAGATCTGCCTGAAAGACGATTCACCTTTCACCGATCAAGCTTCATGTTCATCGCATTAATTGCTCGCGACAGAATACACCCTAAAAAAATGCCCCCCCCCCCATTCCTGGACTACTCTATCTTGCCTTTTCTTTTTTTTTTTTAACACTTTCTTTTTTTTTGAATTTTTGAATTTTATTTTATTCATTTTTTTATACAGCAGGTTCTTATTAGTCATCAATTTTATGCACATCAGTGTATACATGTCAATTCCAATCACCCAATTCATCACACCACCATCCCCCCCACGCCGCGGCTTTCTCCCCTTGGTGTCCATACGTTTGTTCTCTACGTCTGTGTCTCAACTTCTGCCCTGCAAACCGGTTTATCTGTACCATTTTTCTAGGCTCCACATATATGCGTTAATATACGATATTTGTTTTTCTCTTTCTGACTTACTATCTTGCCTTTTCGAGCAAGGCTTTCAGACATAAAAAGCCTCAGGAGTATTTCCAAACATTACCTCTTCTGAGAGGAACTACTCAAAGATCTGTAGTACTAAACATGTGTTTCTTGTACATTCTGCAGCCAGCTCTCACGTCTACTCTGAAAACACGAAAATCCGACTGTAGGTTAACCTAACAGAAACAAGAGCTACGTGATGTGAGACACTGTGTCACCTGGGCAAGTGTGATAACTGACACAACTTCCATGAGTCCGAGTTACTTTGAAGACAGCCCCTCTGGGAAGACAGCACACCCTTTTCTCTCTGCAGTCATTTCAACCTCGCAGAATACCTCAACTGCAAAGAGAACCCCGGGCCCACCCTTTTCCAGGGGCAGCGGGTAGAGGAGAAATCCAAGGAGCGCACAGAGGGTTTGGGAGTGGAGACCCCAGCAGAAGAGTCCGCTAAAGCAGGGGTCGCCTCAGACCAACCTGGACCCCTCTGGTGCGCCTCAGGCTTCTCAGAGCAAGCCCCGAAGGAGACACTGTGGGAGTCTAACCTGAGAGGCTGCGGGCGCTTGCTACCGAGGGAACAAGCTTAGTTGCCGAGAGTAGCCAAGGCATAACCGCCACGCTTGCGCTTCAGGAAGGAAACGCGGAAAACTGCTGAAGAAGCCGCGGCCGGTAGGGTTGAGTCGCCCGGAAACCAGGCCAGGTGTCCCTCCCCTTCCGGCCGGCGCTGCTCGCCGGGCTTTCCTCCCACAGGGGCGCAGAATGTTGACGTCACGCCCGGAGCTGCGACCGCCGCTCCGGCCGGAGGGCCATTTTGGCGTCATGACGTCGTGTTCCATTTAACAGCCACAATCACAGAATATTCTATTCTAAATGACTCCCCGCAGGGGCTTACAGCTCCCGCCTCCTTGAAAGCACCGGATAGGAGGTTGATCCATCTAGAGCACTAGTTCTGAGTGAAGATAAGAATGCGTGCATGGAGAGGCAGGCACCAGCACGAACAGCCACACTTCTAGAAGATTCTAGCCAGTGCGCAGCGCAGCGGTAGAGGAGTAGGAATGAACGGGCGAAGGACCCGGGGTCACGAGACCGTTGGGTGGGCGGAGCCAGTGGCCGGGGAGGTTCTAGTCTGTTCTGCCTGGCAGCAACCGCCCCCTTTACGCGGTCACGCTGCGCTAGCGCCCGGGCTTGGGATCGGGCCGCAGCCTCCGCCGCGCCCGCCGCCTCCTGCTGCCTCCCGCCGCCTCCTGCTGCCTCCCGCCGCCTCCTGCTGCCTCCCGCCGCCTCCGGACCATGGACCCCCGCAAAGTGAGCGAGCTTCGAGCCTTCGTGAAAATGTGCAAGCAGGACCCGAGCGTTCTGCACACCGAGGAAATGCGCTTCCTGAGGGAGTGGGTGGAGAGGTGAGACCCGCGCCTGAGGGCCGATGGGGGAGGGAACAGGGACAGCGGGAGGGGGAGCTGGGCCGAGCTGGGCCCGAGCTGGCGCGGGGCGGAGGAACCTGGAGCTCGGCGGCGAGTCTCGCTCCCTGGCGGCGACCTCGAGGGGCTAGTGGAGGATCGGGAAGCTTAGATGGTTCAGAGGCAGGGAAGGAAAAGGCAGAGCTGGGTCCCCTGCATTCTGAGGTCGCCAGGGGTGTGTCTTCGGCGACATACGGAGATGCAGATGGTTGCGGGCAGTAGGGCACCGTTAGGCGTGAGGGGGAGGGGTGAAAGCGGCAAGACTTCGCTTTCGCGTGGAGTTGTTTTTCTTGAAACCTCTGGTGTCCTGCTGAGGTGGCAGTGACACGAAGCAGCTCCTTTACGCACTGTGCCTTTAAAAAGTGGTGTGATAATGTGGAAGTTATTTAATAAGTTACAATAAAAGTGGTAGCTGTGTTTGATTACTTTTACAGTTATAGCGATTCTAAGTGCGTAGAATTATTTTGGGAATCGCTTATTGTACTTCCATAGTGGCAGTGCCATCACGCCAGACACTTTTAAAAAACTGATTTTTCAAGGACCCACATGTTAACACGATCTATTCTTGTTATCTTTAACTCCAGAGTACGGCGCTACGAGCGTGGAATTAATTGGACAGGCATTGTGCCAGATGCTAGCTAGGAAACAGTTTAAGTACAATCTATTTAGGGATACAGATGGATAAGTACAGAAATTCGTCTTGATATTTAGCATGTAATAGAGATTAGTATTCTGCGTATTGGAGGGGAACTTAAGGGAGAAAGGGAACTCTTCCCCGAGATGATTTTTTAGAGTCAGTACCTCTGGTGAGGAATTTAAGAGATGACATACAAATTGCATCTCACGGTGATAAATAGCGAGTAAAAAGGTGATAAATAGTGTAAAGCAATATGACTCCTAAAAGGTACTACCCTAAACATTGATTTGTTTATTTTAGTAATATTTTTATAGGGGAAGATGAACCAATGATTAGCCAACATTTGAAAGAATATTTCTTCCAGTGAGCTTGTTCTAACGAAGAAACTTAAGGTCAAATCTATCAACGTTGTCTGTGGTGGGATAGTAATTTTTTTCCTCTAAGAAGTTTCTCAGTCCTTTTTCCCCCCACCAGTTTTCTAGCTACTGTAAGATTTTTGCTCATGTTATTTATGTAAAATTATGAGAACGCTTACAATTAGTTACTGTAGTAGCTTAATAACAGTTGTTAACAGTTAATACCGTTTTGCAAATTCTGCTTTTTAACAGAAAAATTTTTAGGACTAGGAATTGAGGTCTAGATTTTAGTCGTTTTCTCTGTTGAGTAACTTGATCCAAAAGTGTCACTTAAGGTATTTGTATGCTTTTGTCCTCTTCTTATTTACTCATTGGAGAAAAGAGCCTACAATTAATAAGTTCTTAAAATTCCAGGTAAAGCGGACCGATACTGCAGGAAGAAATATCTGGCACCAAGAGTGAACATTATTTTGAGTGGATACAATGTTATGTTCCACTCCTAGAGAGGTAGAGAGAGGACACTGTGAAGAAAAAGTTAACTGCATCTGGAAACAGTGTTGTAACTTGTGCTAGAGCGATTGTGGCTGTGTAGAGAATTCTGATTTATGGTATGAAAATTCTGTCAAGTATTGTAGTCTCTGAAGTGTATCAGTTCCTCTCTTTTCTGTATTGGTATCAGTCTTCTTAAAGCAGTCCAAAGTTACAGGAGATAGATAGGGCTGAATGTGGAGACTTACAGGTCCAGTAATATTCCTAAACCTAATCCTACTTTTAGGGTTCCTCAAGTAGAAACCATCTCAGGTTTTCCTCTACTCCATACTAAATTAGTCATGGATATCCAGGCTTAGACATTGAAGAACAGTCCATTTGCTTATTTGCCATAATTTCTATTATTGTTTATAGCTTAAAATTTTATTTGGTTTTAAGAATATATAAGTTTAATAAATTGAACAAGAGAAATATGAAGAAAAAAATTTTGGCCCAATAGTCAGTGGGAATCAGGGAGACTACATTCTTTCCAAGAAATATGTTTTGGAATATTTTTGTTTTTCTAGGGGGAGAAGAATTTTCTGGTGCGATTTTCTCCTATATCACAACTTGGTCTACTTCGTATCTTGCAGTTACGTTTATCCTTTCATTTTATGGCAATTTAAGATCAAAGGGAGTATCTTTGTATTCTAGTCTCCAGCACAGTGCGTGCATGGCACATGGCTTTTCAGCAAATATTTTAAATTAAGTGAACAGGATGCATTTGTACCCTCAGTGAATTTAAAATATAGTACCCAGTTTTTTGTACATGTGTGTAAGTAAATATAGCACAGAGTAGGTTTAATGTTACCAAATTAAGAGAATTATGATTGAAGTCTTGTGTGGTCCCACATAAATGCCTATATTGGCAAAGTCCAGTTTGCAATTTTTGGCAGAGAACTATCTTGTTTTAAATCTTGGAAGCATAAAATGAAACTTTTGTACCTATAAATTGGTGTTACCTTCCAATAGTTAACTAGAATTTGGAATGTGAGAAACTCTAAATCTAGTTTATGAATAAACCCTCTTGGGTTTTCCTCCCAAGTTTTAAATTTTTTAATTTTTTGGAAACAGTATCTAGCTTGCAAACAAAATGCAAGTATAGTACAAGGAACTTTTTTCCTGAACTATTTCCAACACTGTGTCCCCAACACCATTTAGGGTGTGTTTTCTGCAAACAAGGACAGTCCTCTGCAGTAAGGCCATCAACTCAGGAAACTGATACTGATACATTAATAGTATCTAATCTTCAGAATTACATGTTGCACTTCGTTGTCATGTCTCTTTGTTCTGAAATAGTTCTTCAGTCTTTCACTGATTTTCATGACCTTGGCAATTTTGAATATTATGGGCCAGTTATTTTGTAGAATTTCCCTCAATTCGGGTTTGTCTGATATTTCCTTAGGATTAGATTTAGTTTAACACATTAGTTGGCAGGACTATCACCTCCCAAAGTTTTAACATAAATTACACTGTTAGGACTGTGTTTGGAGGTCACTCTAAATACATTTCTGGATGCTGCATTTTGAAACTTAGGAAAAACACAGTTTAGGAAGTCTGGTGCCTTCATTAAAATTTAACTGCAAAGAACTGGTATTTGATTACTGTGCTCTTTCAAAAAGTTTTTCGGTAGAATAGAATTTTAAAGAATTTTGTCCTGTTTGTATGCTTGTTCCCTATCATTAAACCATTTCACTTTGCTGAATTGCGTAGTTAGATGTTTTGGATTGTGTAATGATTTAATGATTGGCACATGGGAGCCATTCTTCCTTATCAAAGGTACTGAGTAACTGAAGATTTTTTTTGTTACTGTCACATTAAACAGAATGGGAAAGGTGCATGTTTTTCTTAATACAAGAAATTGCAAATTTTGTTTCTCATTACATTTGTTACTTTGCATTTATATTTTTACTTCATGTTGGCTTTATCAAAAGATACCATTGAGTGAATAGGCAAGCCACAGGGTGGGAGAAGACATTTGCAACTTGTATAACTGACAGAATGTGCATATTCGGAATATACAAAGAACACCTACAAACATGATAGACAACCTAATAGAAGGCTGGACAAGAGGTGAACTTTACAAAAAAGGCTTTTAAAATGGCCAGTCAGGGGCTTCCCTGGTGGCGCAGTGGTTGAGAATCTGCCTGCTAATGCAGGGGACACGGGTTCGAGCCCTGGTCTGGGAAGATCCCACATGCCGTGGAGCAACTAGGCCCGTGAGCCACAACTACGGAGCCTGCGCGTCTGGAGCCTGTGATCCACAACAAGAGAGGCCGCGATAGTGAGAGGCCCACGCACCACGATGAAGAGTAGCCCCCGCTTGCCGCAACTAGAGAAAGCCCTCGCACAGAAACGAAGACCCAACACAGCCAAAAATAAATAAATAAATAAATAAATTAATTAATTAATTTTAAAAAATGGCCAATGTATGAAAAGAGACTCAGATTACAATGAGATACCACTACACACCTGTTAAAAATGCTAAAAATTTAAAAGATGAACAATAGCTAAGTGTTGGCCAAGGTGTGGAACAGATGAATTCTCATACACTGGTAATAGATGTGTAAGTTGGTAAAAGAACTTTGGAAAACCAATATCTATTTAAATCCAGTATACTTATACCTTATGTCCAGAAATCCCACCCAACTGAAATCAATGTAAGCATGGCTCTGATAACTCTAGTTATAAAGAATCAACGCTTACAGGTGTTTTGGACTAGGTTCCTTTCTGTTTTCCAAGTTAACATATCTCTGTTTTACATAAAAGTTAATGGCCTCTTTTTTTTTTTTTTTAAGGCACATGTTAAGTCTTTGTGATCTCTAGCTCTCACTATTGTGGAGTGCTCTTAATCCACTGAACTTTTTAATCACTGGACTGTTGCATGTAGCCCATATGCTTCAGAGCCTGCCCCAGAAGGAGCATATAACACTAATTCTTCATGGTCTTATTTTTTCCTTATTTTTAAGTTATTTATGTATAACTCACTTAGTTGGCCTGGAGTATTTGGGAAAGAAGGGCTTGCAAGGTCAAGAAGAAATTCTAATGGGTGAAGTTTAGAGGTGATAAGGAGAAAATCTGCAGTGTGAGAGGCATATGAATATAACCAAGAAGAATCCTTGTAGGTACTAGTCAGAGGAAACAAGTGTTTTGAATCATTACACTGTGACTTCATAATGGTTATTTTATAAACTGCCTATTTGAATTTAACTGAGCTATTCTTACAAATGTCAAACTTTTGATTCAAAAATTCAAAGTTTTGGATTCAAGTATATCTACTGAATTCTAAATTAACAACTTGTACAAATGATTTTGTCATTGCGTGTTTCTCTGCCTCTTTTCCTTTTTCTCTGGGAATGGGCAGAGAAGCTATATAATTAAGTTTACTAGACTTATTGAGACAAGGAAAAGGTTGGATTTTTATTAACCAGTATCCTAAAAGTAAATAAATTTTTAAGCTGAAAAAAACTTATAATACTGAAGTATTCAAATGAGTTTACCCTTAAAGGTTTGAAAAGGTAACTATTTAAATATGTAACCTTTTACTCAGCATAAATAAATGTTGCTTGGCTTAGTGAATTTTAGTTTTCTAAACAAATATCTTTTTTTTCATCTTCCTCAAGCATGGGGGGTAAAATACCACCTGCTACTCATAAAACTAAATTGGAAGAAAATACCAAGGTAAGCTATGAATTTCATTTGTATGTTTAGTGATAAAGTACTATAAGGTTTCTTAGGGATGTTTCTCACCTTCTGCCCTCAAATTGCCATTCCTGATTTCCCCAAGAAATCACTTGGAAGTAAGACCTTTGTAAAATTTCTATTTGGACATCAAATCTCTGTAATCTGATATAACACTGAGAATGTGGGGTTGAATGTTCACTATATTGTATAAAGTAAGTGAGAGTAAGTGCTTGATGTATGTTATATGCATGACCTGTAAGTGGTAAGCTCTGTGACTGTGTGCATTTGTAGTCTTAATCTTTTTTTTTTTTTTTTTTTTTAAGCCACTCAGCGCTGCTTGTGGGATGTTAGTTCCCTGACCAGGGATTGAACCTGGGCCCACAGCAGTGAAAGTGCTGAGTTCTAACTACTGGACTGCCAGGGAATTCCCATTCATCATTTTTGTTTGTTTGTTTGTTTCTTAGCACGTAGCATAGTGTTTTTGTAGGTACTTTATTAATATTTGGAAAGTAAATGAAAAAACAGCCCAAATTAGTTACTCTCAATTTTTTCTGCCCTACCACCTGAGGGATATTTCTGAGTGTGGTTCATGGAGTTGCTTTAGCATATTTGCCAAAAAGGTGTGTACAAACAGGAGGAGGTTGCTGGTATCTAAAGTTTAGAGATGGAGGTGGGGGAAGATGTACTCTTAATGCTCCCTTGGGACTTCCCTGGTGGCGCAGTGGTTGAGAACCTGCCTGCGAATGCAGGGGACACAGGTTTAAGCCCTGGTCTGGGAAGATCCCACATGCTGCGGAGCAGCTAAGCCCGCGAGCCACAACTGCTGAGCCTGTGTGCCACAGCTACTGAAGCCCACGCACCTAGAGCCCGAGCTCTGCAACAAGAGAAACCACCACAATGAGAAGCCCATGCACTGCGACAAAGAGCAGCCCCCGCTCGCGCCACAACTAGAGAAAAGCCCGTGCACAACAAAGAAGAAGACCCAATGCAGCCGAAAATAAATAATTAATTAATTTTTTAAAAAAAAGAATGCTCCTGTTGGAATTTCTTTTTCCCCTATTTTCTGCCTTCGTGTCTAAAAGGTTTTTTTCCTGAGAGTCTTCTGACTAGCTGTCTTAAATTGATAAGAAAATTTGTTGTTTTATTATTTAGCATATCTTTGAACAGTGAAATGAGAGAAGTTAAGTAAAAGCTTCAGAAGTAGTAATTCTTTTTTTTGGTGAGTCATTTGTCAGAGTTTGGTAGATTCTGAGCCCTAGGTAAGATACTTTGCCATGTGATAAACGTGTGAAGACAAAATTGTATTAACTTACATCTCTGCTAAAAAATTTTTATTTTGCGAAAGTAGTAATGTGTTTGACTATGGAGAGTTGTGGACTACAGTGCCTGTTAAGGGTGTTACATAATATGGTATATCCACTTTATTAGCTTCCTAAAATCCAAAATTTTAAAAATTCTAAAACTCATTTTCTAAATGGTTTGGATGAGGGACTGGACCTATACTTAATTTAATTTTATTTATTTATTTATTTTTATTTATTTATTTTTTTGGCTCTGTTGGGTCTTCATCGCTATGCGCGGGCTTTCTCTAATTGCGGCGAGTGGAGGCTACTCTTCTTTGCAGTGCGTGGGCTTCTCATTGCAGTGGCTTCTCTTTGTTGCGGAGCATGGGCTCTAGGCGCTTGGACTCAGTTGCGGCACGTGGGCCCTACAGCACGCGGGCTTCAGTGTTGTGGCACATGGGCTCAGTAGTTGCAGCGCATGGGCTCTAGAACGCAGGCTCAGTAGTTGTGGCACATGGGCTTAGTTGCTCCACTGCATGTGGGGTCTTCCCGGACCAGGGATCGAACCTGTGTCCCCAGCATTGGCAGGCGGATTCTTAACCGCTGTGCCACCAGGGAAGTCCCTTTAATTTAACAAGAGAAATAAAAATAGAAAACAAAAGCTAGTTTACCAAAACAAAACAAGAAAGAGCATCAACAACTGAAATACAGTGTATCTGAATAGTTTATACATAAATCGGTATAAATTAATAGCATATATGTTGGGTGTGTTATTAAATGCTGATAGCATTGTTTGCCTTCCTTTTGCTAGGAAGAAAAAACAGATAGTAAGAAGGCAGAGGAAAACATAAAGACAGACGAACCATCAAGTGAGGAGAGTGATCTAGGTGAGGAGATGGTAGTTTGTATTTGATAATCTCATGATATGGTCCTATGTTGATTTTTACTAAATTGACTAAATCAGTGCTATCTAATAGAAGTATAACATGAGCTACATATGAAATTTAAAATTTTCTAGTAACCACGTTTTAAAAATTTAAAGCAGTTGAAATTAATTCAAATAATATATTTTAAACAATATGTAAAATGTTAACATTTCAGCATGTAATCAATATGGGGAAATTATTAATGAGCTGTTTTCCTTTTTTCATACTAGGTCTTCAAATCCAGAGTATTTATAGCATATCTCAATGCAGATGTTATATTTTTAATGGAAATACTTGATCAGTATTCAGACTTCATGAAATTTGTATTTGAATAAGTTGGGTCGGATACCCAGGTTTTTCTAGACATATGTAAAAGTTTTCCAATAACTGAATCAAGTACCAAAAAATTATTTTCCTTTAGTACCTGCATCTGTGTTAATAAAACTGGTTCAGTTTAGAAGAACTGATGTCTATGCCATGGGCTTGGGGTTTTATTTGTTTGGTTTGGTTTTTTTAGACTGCAAACTGACAAATTTCTTCATAAATTTGGAGGTCCTTTGAGACTATAAATATATACCCCAGTTATTAATTGGGCAGTCTCTTAATTCACAGAACCTATCTAAAAGCTAAAAAAAAAAATACTCATTTTTCAAATTTTGAGTCCGTTGATCTTTGGTATGTTAGAAGGGGTTTGTTGTTTGGGGGCTTAATCAGATCTTTTACTTTTTGTAAAATTTTTTTAATCTTACAGTTTTCTAACAATTACCATGAATATTTTTTTAAAAATTAACTCCATCTAAAAGCATTTTGTGCAGCAATCGAGCTGTTTTATAATTAGAAAAAGTTACAAGCTCAGTTCCTGTTAAAAATTGATTAAAAATTTTTTGTTGGATGTTAATTCTGATTTCAGGTAGCCAATTTTAATTTCATTCTTTTTTGACCGTTGAGAGGAAACTGCTTTTATCAAGTTTACTCTTTGCTAAAAATGTCTCCTAATGTTTATTGTTTAAAACATTTTTTGATATATAACAGTTATTTTGTTTTGTTTATACAGTTGTCCATCATGAAGTTTGCAGCATAGCTCTTTCTAGTGCTATCTTTGGGGGTCAATTCTGTACAAGTAGTATACCTTTAGTTTAAAATTTATCCATACTATGTTTTCAAAGGCAGAAAATGGTAAAATTAAATATTTTATCATGATTTACATCAGAGTATCACTATAACTTGTGCTATCTGCATAAAATATTTTTTTAAAAAACATTATAGTATATTGGTGTGTAGAACACAGTATTTCAACTGAATCAGTTTGTTGACACTGACTAAATCAGTATGTCTGTGTAATATGTAATAGAAATAGAAACTATGCACTTGCCAGAGTACCTACTACAATGTGATAATAAATACCTTACATTATGTGACTGTTAAGATGAAATATAGTTTTACCAAAACAATAAGATTGTGTTTAACAGGGAAATATTTTACAGTGTACCAGTTTAAATAAAATTAACGAAGTAAAATATTTAATCTAGAGTAAAATGTTCAGTTCATCAGTTGCACTAGCCAAGGTTAATTAATTTTTAATAGCCTCATGTGGCTAGTGGCTACTATATTGGATAGCACAGGTCTTATTTTCATTTTCTTAACTTCGACAGAAATTGACAATGAAGGTGTGATTGAACCAGACACTGATGCCCCTCAAGAAATGGGAGATGAAAATGTAGAGGTAAGTTCAATGGCTTATTTTCTGCTTGCTGCCAGCAGTGTGAAAGCCTACCTACTGTAATAATTTTATGACATATCTCTTCTAGGAAAAGCACAAGTTGAATCTTTCTCTGACTTAAGGCATCTAGGAAAGCATTTTATTATTTAAAATATTTGTGAAAATGCCCTTTATTTTTAATCATGCTCTCTAACAATCTCTGGAATACTTGTCTTCTGTTTACCTATTTCACTTTGCATCTGGTTGGACTGCTCTTGAGACTATAGAGTTCATCTAACATTTATTTCTACAAGTGGAATTGTCTGTTAATGGGATATCTATCACCAGTTTTCTAAAATGGTTGTGTCCCAACAAAAGATATTGCCCTCAAGGTGGTGAAAATCAGTTCTTGGAAGGGGGGCTTGAAAAAAACTTAGGTGTTAGGATGGTTAGTGGTACTCCAAAGGTCATAGCACATTCACATATATGCACTGTATCTGCAGTATTAAAATGGAGGGGGTGAGAAGTAAGAAAAAATTGCCTAAAAAGGCTCTTTAGGGGTTGATAATGAAACAAAGCTTGAGAAACACTGTAATATATGTATACACTGTGTATATATATATATATATATATACAGTGTAATATATATATACACTGTAATTGCAGCTTAAAAGGTTGGACCATATTCTCACCAGTTCTTGATATTGTCATATTTCATCTTTGCCAACCTTACTGTGTGAAATGATACATCCTTGTGGCTTTTAAATTTGCATTTTCCTGATGTCTAATAAAGTTGACATATTCTCATGTTTATTAGTTATTCACAGGTGTTTGTGAAGTCTTATTCTGACTTTTCCTATTTTTTTTTTTTTTACTGGTTCATCTCTTTCTTGCTGATTTTTAAGTTCAGTTTATATTCTGCTAACAATTGATGCCAACAATTTGTCGTCTGTGTGCTCCACATTTTTTTCTACTAGTTTGTGGTTTCTCTTCGCTTTCTTTACATTGTCTTAGTATACAAAGTCTTTTTTAAAATTTTTTAATTTTATTGGAGTATAGTTGATTTACAATGTTGTTAGTTTCAGGTGTACAGCAAAGTAATTCAGTTATACATACACATCTATTCATTCTTTTTCAGAATTTTTCCCATATAGGTTATTACAGAATATTGAGTAGTGTTCCCTGTGCTATACAGTAGGTCCTTGCTGGATATCTATTTTATATACAGTAGTGTGTGTATGTTAATCCCAAGTTCCTGATTTATCCCTCCCCCCATACAAAATCTTCTAATGCAGTTAAATTGAAAGTTCTTTTATATATTATGCTTTATTACCTTAAGGTTATAATTGCTGTAATATATTGTTTTTTTCCTTCTGAAAATTTTATGTTTGCCTTTCACCTTTAACCATCAGCACCATAATTGAAAAATCCTTTTCCTCACCAATGCCAGAATACACGGTTTCTGTATATGTGTGGGTCTGTTTTGGTGTTTTCTTGTTCTGCTTGTCTAATTTTTTTCCATGCACTAATGACACATTGTTGTATATAGCTTTATATTAAGTCTTGTTATCTTGTAGGGCAAGGACCCCCAACCCTTTAGGAGTATTTTTGGTTGCTATTGGCCCTTTGTTCATCCATATAAATTTTAGAATCAGATTGTTATCCCCCCTCCGTTAGAATTGCATTAAATCTAAATTAACATATGGAGAAGCTACATCTCCTCATTATTGAGATTATCCATGAATGTGATATCTGTTTTATTTTTAGGTCTTTTTTTTTTTTTTTTCACACACACACACACACACACACACACACACACTGTATTTTACTTTTACAAGAGATAAATAGACTGACACCAAGCATTGTACATGGATGACCACAACAAAAGCAACAATGATTGCAATTATTTAGGTCTTTTTTAATGTCTTTAAATAATTTAACTTTTTCTCCATAAAGATCTTGTGCATCTTTGTTAAGAACGAATATAAATACTTTGTCAACATTTGTTTTAAAAAAAATTAATCATGTTCTATTTATTGATGGTGCCGTTCATCTTGGTGTGTCTAGGTTTATAATACTTTTTATTTATCCTACTTGGGGTTTACTGGGCATCGTAAATCCTAGGGTTGTTAACTTTTTTTAGCTCTGGAATATTTTCAGCTAGTATCTCTTTCAAAAATGGCCTCTTTCCCATTCTCTCTACTCTCATTCTGGAGCCGTAGTTAGATACAGACTTTTTCACTATTAAGTTCCATCTCTTTATCACTCTGACGAATTATGTATGCTTTCTTTGTCTAATCAGCTGTTCCATTGACGTTTGAGTTTGAATGCTTGTTTTTCATTTTGATACTTTCTCTTTGATTCTTTTTAAAGACCACTTGGTTATTTATAAGTCTCTTGATCCTTACTCATTTTCAGAACTTGCATTTATTTTCTTAAACACATTAAATTCTTTATCGGACTGTTTTGCTGGTCTTATTCTCCTGTTATTTTTCCTGACTCTTGCTCATTGAGGTACTTTGTTTACTGTAGTTTGTGTGTGTGCGTTGACCATGAGTTCTTGTAAACTTTACCTGTGGAAAGGTTTTGAGGCCTGAGTAGAAGGTGTGTTCCTCCAAAGAGAGAGATGTTTGCTTCCATCAAGACGCTGAGTTGGTGCGACCAGCTCAAGAATCACTTCAAATTCTCAACATGGTTTTTTCATTGCTTATTTAACTACAGAAGTAATGTGAATTCCAGTGGAAAGGCTGGCTTGTGGTTATGAATTTTCAGGGGAGATTTCTTTTTCTTCTCTCTATATAGGTTTCCCTCTTTGGGACAGGTTTATTTTTGGTATACCATTATGCCTGTGGGTATAGGCATTTGGGGTTCCAGATTTGTTTTGGAGGATGTCTGATTAGACAACATACATTTGTTTCACCTGAATCTAGACTTTGTTTCATGTGTCCTGTACTATCTTCAAAAACAGAATTGCAAGGTCACCCGGTTTGACACCTTCCACAAGGGTGAAAGCAGATGGAGCACTTGGCACCTGGCTGGATTTCAAGCCTTCACTTTATTTTGTTCTTTGAGGATTTCTACATTCTTAGGCCAAAGATGGCTTTTATTGATAAAAGATGTGTTTTAGACTTGTTCAGAGTATCATGTGCATCATATTGCCATAAACTGAAGTCGTCTTTTTGCAAATTATCCTGGCTCTGTAGGATGTCTTACTATGTGGCAAAGTGTGTTTTCCTTTATTCTTTTAAAAAGTTTTAGTTTGTCCAAAACTTGTAGGGATTTTTGTTGGAAATGCTTTGAATTTATTGAGTAACTTGGGGGTAGATTGATACAGTTGATAATTTTTTCATGAGCATGGTATATATCTGTGTCCTTTAATAGAATTTTATGTTTTCCCCCGCTCCCTCCCATGAAAGTCTTGTGTGCTCTTAGAATGGTATCTTGTTCTATTATATTTTATAATTGTTGCTGATGTGGAAGAACTCTGGGTTTGTTTTTTATGTTGCTCTTGTATTCTCTTGTTGTTCTCTTCAGTAAAGAGAACTTTACTGAATTGTCATAGTAGGTCTAATAGCTTGTCAGTTCTATTAGATTTTCTAGGTATGTATAAAGACAGCTGGTATTTTCCTTCCAGTTTTTAAACGTATCAAATCATTTTCTTAATGATTAGCCAGCACCTTCAGTAATATTTTACAGTGATGGTGATAGAGTGGATTTTTGTTTGTTAAAGAAATTGCTTCTTGTAGGACGTTGTTTGCTATATGTTTTCGTTATTAATAATCATTGTACTGTCAGCATCTTGTACGGTGTTTGTTCTGTCTAGTATAGGTGCTCAATAGATGTTCATTGGACCAAAAGAATGAGACATTTCTCTTCTAAGATTCAAGCCTCTTAGGAACTAGCTTTTCTACTTGTGGGGAGACTGGGTTTTAGTACAGGCATACCTCCAAGATCTCATTGTGAGTTAGGTTCCAGACCACCACAATAAAGTGAGTCACACAAATTTTTTGGTTTCCCAGTGCATGTAGAAGTTATGTTTACACTATACTGTAGTCTGTTAAGTGTGCAATAGCATTATGTCTAAAAAACAATGTACATACCTTAATTTAAAAATACTTTATTGCTAAAAAATGCTAACCATCTGAACCTTCAGCAAGTCATAGTAGTAACATCACAGATCACCATAGCAAATACAATAATGAAAATATTTGAAATACTGGAAGAATTGCCAAAATGACATAAAGTGAGCAAATGTTGTTGGAAAAATGGCTCCAGTAGACTCACAGCGTTGCCAGAAACCTTCAGTTTGTAAAAAGTGCAGTGCTGTCTGCCAAGTGCAATAAAACGAGCTATGCCTGTACTTGTGAATAACTAGAAAGGATTTGGTAAAAACTAGGGCAGAAAAACCTGCTCAAATCAGGATGGAGGGAAGCAAAAGTCATGTCTAGGGCAGAGTATAGGGAATGATATTTATTATTTAGTATGAAAGATTAAAATGTATCCTTATATAAGATTTCTTACTAATCCTTTATTACAATTATCCTCTTTGTTCCCTTGAGACCAGAGAAGAATGAGTGGAAATGGGGGTTGTGACTACCACATCCCTAAGAAAGTCCAAATTGTTTCCTCCTTCCCTTTGCTTTTCTACTACTTCTTAGTTGATCTTCAATTTCCCCATAGATAACTGAGGAGATGATGGATCAGGCAAATGATAAAAAAGTGGCTGCCATTGATGCCCTAAATGATGGTGAGTGATTTTTTTTTTTTTTTCTCTTTGCTACATTTCCTATAGTAGTCTGACTATTCTCTTCTCTACTTCTCTGCTGCAATACCTGTTAATGGTGGGAAACTGGAAGGGAACTTAAATTTATTGAGTATATGGTACTGGAGAAGAAAGCGTCCTGTCCTCCACTCACCCCTTTCCCATTAATAAAGAGGCTGAAATCACTCAGGTATCAATTTATCTTGCCTCAGGGCGTGTACAGATCCTGATTGTAACTCAAAGACTGTACTTTCCTGACTATAGTGTTTCTCCACTGACAAGAGGCTTTGGAACCTTCTTTATAATAAAAGCCTGATGGGAAAACCTGAAAAAATAATAATCATAAAAGCTGAAAGGTTTTCCCCAAAAGTGGTATTAGATCAATGATCCTCAACTTTTTACATAGTAACGCCCTTGACAAATATTGTCCATCGATATAACACTCTTGTTCTAGTCTCTGCCTGTTAGAACCCCTTCAGAAAATCCTATCAGAGTGGGAGAGTGCTGGTAGTATTAAGTATTATGTTTAATTAGTTAAAATTTATAAAAACAAATTATTTATTAACTTGGGTACTGTGCAAACCCCTTTATAGCTGTGTGGTGTAGTGTGTCACAATGCCATCATTGAATAGATGCTATTGTATAATGCTCTTGTGCATTTGTACTTCATCCTTAGACTTAGAAGATGACTATTTTAGAATGAGTTCAGTATTGATTGCTGTTCAGGTTCCTTTGCTTTGTAATCCCACCACCTTCTTAGCTTAGGTCCTTATATGTTTATACTATTGCAGTTACCTTAATAGTTTGTCTACCTGACATGTCTCTACTTCATTGCTTTCTCTTCACTGTCCCTAGATTATTCTTATTTAGAACTTGTTTTTATTGGTACACACTCCTTTGCTTGTAACCTGTGACTAACTTTTGCATACATTTTGAAGCTCATCATAGCATTGGACCTGCTAGAGTCAGATCCTATATTTTGCCTTCCCAGCCTTATTTCTTTTGAGTATTAACCTTCCATTCCAGCCAGACCTCACTTTCCTAGAATGTTCCTTTACTTTTGCTTCTTTGTAAAGCTCTTCTTCACCTATTTCAACTTTTAAGTTGTACCCATCAATTCATCCCAGCCACTTCTCTTCCTGACCATTCCTTTTCCACACTAATCTTTTCTTCATTTCCCTACCACCTAAGATTTCTATTTACCTAGCATATAATTGTGCCTTCTACATTCCTGCCAGTTTTATTATATTTTAATGTGCATTATTTCATTAAAATCTCAAACTAGTCCCATTTTACAGATCAGTGAATAATCTGAGGGCTTAGAGGGGTTTTGACTTGCCCAGGATCTTACTGTGCCATACTATCAACTCATTATTTTTGTCACTTATTTTGGCATATTGTCTTGTATTTTTTTAAATTTACTTATATGTTGTCTAAGCAATATTTAACAAAGTGAAAATGAAACAGCCACCACCTAATAAGTCACATTTTTGTTTTTCCTTATTTTTTTCCAAGCTATGTTTATGTGTAGATATAGCCTAATTCTAACTTTATAATAGGTACAATTTTATGGTGTATCTTACAGGGATAAAACATTAGTACTATAAGCTAGGGATTGTAGGTTCAGGCCCCACCTGGGGTCTGAGAGGCAGGAATATAGTTAAACCCTGGGTTTAAGGAGCCCAAGTTCCTGGGTTTGAATCCCAGCTCTGGGGCTTACTAGCTACGTAAACTTAGAGAAGTTACTCTCTCTGCCTCTGTTTTTGTTCCCTCCCTTGTAAAATATGGATAATAATACCTACCTAATAGAGTCATAAGGAATAAATGAGTAAATGTGTATAATATGCCTAGAATAGTACCTGGTACTAATATTAAGGTACTGGTACTATTCTTATTAAGTCCTTAGTGTTTCCAGCTGTCACATTATTAGAGGTATTTCTGTTATGCTTTTTCAGTTTAATATATTTATTCAACAAGTATTTATTGAAGGCTTACCATGTTCCAGATGCTGGATATACAGCGGGAAACAAAGCACACCAAGTTCTTTACTTCGTGGACTTTATATTTTGGGAGAACAAAAATAAACAAATTTATAATATAAAGTTAGGTGGTAATTAGTGCTATGAAGAAAAATAGAGCTGAGTAAAGGGATAGTCAATGATGGAAGCTATATTTTATATAAGGTGGTCAGGAAAGCACCTGATGAAGTGCAGGGAGCAAGCCGTGTAAAGAAGCGCTTTTGGGGACATAGGGGAGAACAAATACAGAGGTTAATTGGGAGAGCGTTGGGGACAGTTACGTGTTCAAGGAATAGCAGAAAGGCCAGACTATCTGGAGTGTGCTCAGCAAAGGGATAAGAGTGATAGAGTTGAGGTCAGAGAAGTGCCTGAGGGTGGGAGATGGGTGGTGGAAAGGTGGTGAGGAGGACAGGTGATTGACAGCTCACTAAAGAACTTGGTAGATCATGCTAAGGATTTAGGATTTTATCCTTGATTATGCAAAGCCATTGAGGGTTTTTTGACTAGGAGAGTTTCATAGTGAGAAGAATTTACTTTTGAAAAGGATTATTCTTGCTACTCTATGTAGATCAGATTTTAGGGACAGATTAAGGGTATGTTAGTTCATTGGAGAAGTAGAAGCCAAGACATGAGTTGGTGTGGCAGAGGTATATTAGGAAAATACCTGTGAGGGAAGGTGGGGGAGCAGGGAGAACTGGAGGAGTCTGGGAAGACAGTGAGGCTATCATGTAGGTCTTACCCCTCTGTAGGAGAGATGGAAGGTTGTGTAGGGAAAGTCTTCAACTGTGTGTGTGTTTCTAAAAGTCTAGGCAAGCCAAGGTTGCCCATTAGAGGAGTTGCACGTCTCACAAGAATGGGCCTACCTGGTTATCCTTCCTGTATTCAGTCAGTAGCTGGGAGCAGCTTATGGAGTATAGCCTTGAGCCTAGAAGATGGCGATCTCCATCAGTTGTGCTCACTGCAACAAATCTAAGGTGCATTTTCATGACTCCACAGAGGGAGGGAAGAAATTTTTGTAGTCCAGGTAGCTAATGATGATAGCTTGCATTGGGGCAGAGTTTCCCAAACTTGCTCTGTTTATAGTGTCCTCACCATTTTCACTTTTTTCACAGCACTCCTAGGCCAAAAGAAATACATAAGAGTTTAGTTTATAATGTAGTTAGGTTCAAACAATTTCATAAGTATCTATGTCCTAACAAGTTAGTGATTGTTTGAAAAAAATAATACAGACAAATGGAAAGAAAATATATTAATTTAATTCTTTAATAACCATGTTTATTTTCCAGTAAGCTGTGGATATATGTTGGGCATTAAACAGCTTCTCAGATCTTGGAATCAGATTGGACATGGCCACCCTCACTGCTCCACATCTCTTTTTCTACAGTTCTTCCTTTTTTATCATAGAAACAACTTCTTTTAAAAAAATAATTAATTAATTAGTTACTTTTTGGCTGCGTTGGGTCTTCGTTGCTGTGCGCAGGCTTTCTCTAGTTGCGGTGAGCAGGGGCTACTCTTCGTTGCAGTGCGCTGGCTTCTCATGGCGGTGGCTTTTCTTGTTGCAGAGCACGGGCTCTAGGTGCACGGGCTTCAGTAGTTGTGGCTTGAGGGCTCTAGAGTGCAGGCTCAGTAGTTGTGGCGCACGGGCTTAGTTGCTCCGCGGCATGTGGGCTCTTCCCGGACCATTGCTCGAACCCGTGCCCCCTGCATTGGCAGGCAGATTCTTAACCACTGCGCCACCAGGGAAGCCCGAAACTTCTTAAAAACAGTTTTTTTCAAAGGTACTATCAAAAGGAATATAGTGATTCAGTGTTGAAATTGTGAACTATATCAAGCCAGTAGTTCATGTGGTGCTAGATAAACTGTCCTGTGTCTCTTTGTGCTGTGTGGAAACCTTGGGACTAGCCTGATAAGGTGAGGAGTAGTTAGATTCTTGATATATTTTAAAAGTAGAGTTACAGGGATTTTGGTTTCAGATTGGGGAATCAAGAATGACTCCAAGGTTTTGGGCTTGAGGTAGATCAGGAGTTTCCAAACTGCAGCCTCCTCTTTTTGTAAAAAATTAATGGGACATAGCCACAGCCATTCACGTTCTGTTGGTGGCTGCTTTCCCACTAAAACAGCAGAGATGAATAGTTAAAATTGTTAGAGTCTGCAAAGCCTAAAATAATTATTAAATGGCCGTTCCCAGAAAATGTTTGCTGACCTCTAAACTAGACTGAACGGAGGAGCCATTTAGTTTAGAGTCAAAATCTTTGTCTCTAATATATTTATCTGTGTTATCCTACTATATATACATAAAATTGTTTAGTTGGGAATGTAGGGTTGGGGAATAGATTTGGAGATGGGGTAGGAATTAAGAGTTCCAGTTTTGAACATGGTAGATGTGAGTTGCTTGTTAGACATCCTAGTGTAATAACTTCTAATAGACATTTGTAGTAGTAACTAATAAGACTGATAAGACAGAACATTTTTCTGCATTTCATGAGTTCTGTTAACTGGGTAAATATTTTTCATAGTGAATTGTGGCCTTTACTATAAAATTCTGCTTGTCTTGTGTCTCCCCATGTTTCCTGTCTCCGAGAATTAGACTTTGTGCAAAGAACTCTTGTAATTCTTTATTATGTTTATTTGTTAAATGACTTTATTGAAGGGATTAATAAAAGAAGCTAACTATGAGAATGGGCTACAATAAGTGAATTTAAAATATGGGTATGGTCTCTCATCAGTTCTAATTTTCTTTCTTTTTGTTTTTGGCTTGTGAGCTGTACTTTATTGGTCTCTGATATGTATAGTTTTCTTGAATTTTTTATCAGCCCTATGAATTTAGTATGGGTACTTTTTCCTTTATAACTTTAATTTTATCCTTTTTTTAAAATAAATTTATTTATTTTATTTATTTTTGGCTGCATTGGGTCTTCATGGCTGTGCGCGGGCTTTCTCTAGTTGCGGTGAGCAGGGGCTACTCTTCGTTGTGGTGCGTGGGCTTCTCATTGTGGTGACTTCTCTTGTTGCAGAGCATGGGCTCTAGGCGCGTGGGCTTCAGTAGTTGTGGCACGCAGGCTCAGTAGTTGTGGCTCGTGGGCTCTAGAGTGCAGGCTCAGTAGCTGTGGCGCATGGGCTTAGTTGCTCCGCGGCATGTGGGATCTTCCTGGACCAGGGCTCGAACCCGTGTCCCCTGCATTGGCAGGCGGGTTCTTAACCACTGAGCCACCAGGGAAGCCCTATCCTTTTAACTTAATGGATAAAAGAAAATGTAATTAATAGAATAAAATTGACTTATCATTTGATTTTATCTAAATTTAAAAGCCAATGAGTCCTACCAAGAATGTGGTATTCTCATATTTTTTAGGGGGGTTATGTTCCCCAAAATTGTCTGTCTTGAGTGATTTATAGTATAGGTATGGTTAAAGATTTTGCTTTGAAGAGCCAGTTTTGTATGTTAATTTAGAAACTAGTCTTACTGGGCTAAAAGGGAAATGTGAAAGGCTAATTTAAGAGACCAACAGTTTTTATTAATTTTTTTTTATCCACTGTTTCTCAATAAACTTTTGTTTCACTTTAGGTGAACTACAGAAAGCCATTGACTTGTTCACAGATGCCATCAAGCTAAATCCTCGTTTGGCCATTCTGTATGCCAAGAGAGCGAGGTGAGAACTCTAAATAAAAACTAATTTCTGCTTATTTGTTTAGATAGAATTGCTTCTGTGGCAATCCCCAAAAAGTTACTGTTTGAAATGAATACTTTTTAATATCATACTTATTTTTTAGTGTCTTCATCAAATTACAGAAGCCAAATGCTGCCATCCGAGACTGTGACAGAGCTATTGAAATAAATCCTGATTCTGCTCAGCCATACAAGTGGCGAGGGAAAGCACACAGGTAAATAATGAGGCTTAATTATTTTCAGAGCTCTTTAAGTTTAAATCTGATGTTTCAATATACCTTATCTAAAAAAAAAAAATTGCGGGATTTCCCTGGCTGCCCAGTGGTTAAGACACTTCGCCTTCTAATGCAGGGGGTGTGGGTTCGATCCCTGGTTGGGGAGCTAAGATCCCACATGCCTCACAGCCAAAAAACCAAAACATAAAACAGAAGCAGTATTGTAACAAACTCAATGAAGACTTTAAAAATGGTCCACATCAAAAAAAATCTTTAAAAAATTGCCTAAGGATTTAATTTTAATATAATACATGCTCAATATGTAGAATTGAGAGAATGTCATAAGGAACAAGTAAGAAAATAAAAATTCTTTCCACTGCTTCCATTCAGTGAATACCAGTGTTAACAGTTTTTGGCCACATATAGCCAAATGTAAGGTAAGGATTTTTCTCAGTTATCTCCAAGTAAAGAGAGTGGCTTTATATCAGTGTCTTACAAACTTTCTGTTATTTTCAGACTTTGTAACTTAACATTAAACAACCAATATATTATGGAAGAAGGAATATACTAGCTTCAGACTACTTCGGTCGCTGCTAGGTCACATGAACAGTCAGATAAGGGGGAAAATAAAGAGGTGAATTTAACCCAGATCAGTAATCAACCCTGGAAGCAAAACTTAATATACAGATGAGTCTTTGTGGTTTGGGATGGAATGTCCTGTGCTATTTACATCTTACATGGATTGAAAAGGTACTGTGCTTCAAGTGTGGATGGAGATGAAGATGAATATGCTTGGGACCAACTGTATTAGGTGACTTAAAAAGTAGCTCTAGTGATTATGAAGACATATGTCAAAGATATAGGTAAAAGATTGGAAAATTTGTATTAATGCTCTCTAAGTATATGAAAGGTCATGCATTGCTGTTGATTGTCTTGAGATCGACCCCATTAGTCTTTGAGCATTTCTTGGCCTTCTGGTATAAGAACTCATCTTGTACTTTAGCTTGGAATAGACCAAGGACTTCCCTGGTGGTCCAGTGGTAAAGAATCTGCATTCCAATGCAGGGGATGCAGGTTCGATCCCTGGTCAGGGAACTAAGATCCCACGTGCCACAACTAAGACCCGACGCAGCCAAAAAAGTAAATAAATAAAAAATAAATTTAAAAAATATATATATATAAAACATCAAAGAAAACCGTTTAAAAAAACAAACAACTTGGAATAGACCATTTCTCCAGAAAATCTTGGTTTGTTTTAGGGGGGATTATTTTGTGGAAACTGAAGTTTGGCCACTAGGTATGTTTATTGTTTCCAGGATATCGTCATTGTCATTTCAATTAGCAGTCAGAAAAAACATTTAAAAATAATGATTTTAGGGAAAGAAATAGAGAAATTTTGAGTTTGCACTGATATTTTCAATTAAAATTCAACATTAAATGTTTTCCATTTTGTATTTTAGACAGTATTCTCCTAGAATCATGCCTTAAAAATAATATACCCTTTAAGTAAAGTTTATTTTGCAGTTCTTTCTTATCCCTAGAATATGTCTCACTTAAGATATACAGTCAGCATACTGGTTTAAAAATTACTTGAATTAATTTTTCCTGTATGGTTTATGTTGTCAATGTGATAAATAATTAGCCTCTTTTTATTTCTGTTTGTATTCAGGGTTTGGGCTTGCTTTATTTCTGTCCTTTCTGATTTAATTTTCTTATTTGAGTATGTAAAACATTTGCATGTTTAAAGAGTCAAAACTGAGTTAATAGGTATACCCAGAGAAGTCTCATTTCCATTGCTATCTCCTCTACTCCATATTTACCTATCTCCACCAACCTTTAGTTTCTGATCCATCCCATCTCTCCTTTTTAAATAAAATGTGCACACGTGTTGTTTTCTATCCCATATAGAAGGTAGCATGCTGAATACGCATCATGTTAACCCTGTTTTTAATGAGTTGAAAGTTGCGGCTCTACATAATTTTTTAAAATATCATAATACTGTGAATTAAAACAATTTTTTAAAAGCTTTTAAACATTTTTTAGTAGAACAGCTTCACAGTTACCATAGAGGAAATTTAAACTCCTAAATTTTTATAGAGTGGAACATACTAATTGAATTGGTTCATGAAAATTTGTAGTTGAATATCTAAACCTCTTCTGTAACAGTCCTTTTTTATAATAAGGAAGTAAGACACCATGCTACATAAGTGAATATGTGTAAAAGGCTCCAAAAATTACTTAAAATCTGTTTCAGACTTTTGGGCCATTGGGAAGAAGCTGCCCATGATCTTGCCCTTGCCTGTAAGCTGGATTATGATGAAGATGCTAGTGCAATGCTGAAAGAAGTTCAACCAAGGGTATGGTAAAGTAGAGAAGGGAAAAGTCATTACTAATTGGCTCTAGTACTTAACACCCTAGCAGTAAATTAACTGCAAAGCAGATGCAAAGAAACAATCTTTGGAAGTTATATAATCTGTAATCACTTAAATTTGTGTTGAACTCAGGAAATCTCATTGGGTTTTCATGCTTTAATTTCTCATGCAGTATTACAGCAAGCTATGTTATTTTGTTTGCAAGCCTGCAAAATTATAACCAGAAGGTTAGAAATGGAAAAGGGGCATCAAGTTTACAGCAAAAGAACAAATAGAAAATTTATAAAATGCATCCCAAGATTGAGTCTGGTTTGTCCTTATTTCTATCTAAAATTGTTAGTTAAAACAACTTAGTGCGTTTACATGGTAAATCCTTCAGCTTTGTGGAAAGTTCAAGAATTTACTATCAGAGGCTTTAAGATGGTGGAAGTTTTATTGAATTTAATCTATCAGATGATTTGATTTTCTTTCTTTTTGTAACAGGGCTAAGTCAGCAAGGTTATCGGATGAGATATTCTAGAACACAAGGTTCTTAAAAAATAATCATAAACAAGCTAAAATAATGGTTGAATATGAATCTCTTACGTTTATATTATTCTGTGAATAAATACTAGATTCCAAATATTTGGCATGGACTAGGTACTAGTGCCTGGTACATATTTTCTCTTGATTCTTATGGTTAAGACTAACATACTTCTCCCTGCCCCCTCATTTTATTGATGAGGAAAACTTCAGTATAGTTAGACTGTGGGAAGTAACTGGTATGTGTGTTCCCAATCTCTGCCTTCCCATGGCAGGTATCAGGCAAAAATTGTCATGCAATTTGACATCTATTTGTCATCCTTGCACTAGGTAATTGTTTGAAATTAACATTTTTCTCTAACTTCAAATCCCAGCCTCTTCTCTTTGTTTCACAGTGGACTTGTTAAAGCCTGAGATAGGTCTTTTTCTATAGGGTAAATCTAACCCATTTTTCACAACTATGTGTTGAATTAAATCTCTCCACAAAGAAAAGTAATTCTTTAACAAAACCATTGATTTGTGCTGACTTTATTCAACTTTCAGAGAAGAAATTTTTCTGTGGCTGTTTCTTCCCTAGGCCCAGAAAATTGCTGAACATCGGAGAAAGTATGAGCGAAAACGTGAAGAGCGAGAGATCAAAGAAAGAATAGAAAGGGTCAAAAAGGCTCGGGAAGAACATGAGAGAGCCCAGAGGGTAAGGTTTCTATACTTAAACCATTAAAAGCGAAATATAGTAGATCAGACTTTTTTGGATATCATTCTAATTCCTGGCTCTTCCTAAATAAAAAGAGCTGGCTGCAGTTCTGTAGGATAGTGATACTACTTAAAGGAAGTTTTCCTTCCCTTCATTGCTTAGTCTTCAAATTCTTAAGTGAGTTGTATAGCACCAATTTATATCCTTGTTTGTGTTCTCCTAAAATCGACTTTTTCCTGATTAAGTAATTAATTTAAAACTTGGCAGTATTATTTGCTTTCTTTAGGATGCAAGCCCTGATATTTTAAGTTTTATGATTACTTCCGTTTTAATAGTGGATTCATAGCTATTTAAAATTGACTCTAGTTATTTTTTAGTTTTAGTTACAAATCAAAAATATTACTTGAAATCATTACCAAAAGTAATACTTACTCATTGAGAATCCAATTGAAAATTGTTTTTTTGGGAGATGAGGTGTCTCCTTTAGTCCAACATTGCCATTTGAAACTTGTCATTCTTGTAAGTCCTCTAACTAGCTTATTTTACAGTTTTTTCATGGTTTTGCATGGATAAGGTAGGCGTGGACAGCAGACTTCCCCCTTCTTGTTACATAATTTATTTCCTTTTTGTATTAAAGGAGGAAGAAGCCAGACGACAATCAGGAGCTCAGTATGGCTCTTTTCCAGGTATTTTGAAAGAAAAATTAAAACTCTTAATATTGTAAATAATTGGGTAATATTCTGATTTGGAGGCTCAGGTATGTATATTGTATTTTGTACCATTAGTCCCTGGAACACTGAGTCTTTAGAATGTCAGCCTCTAGAAAGTTTCATTCTCGTTAAAAATTTTGTTAGTGGAGGGCTTCCCTGGTGGCGCAGTGGTTGAGAACCTGCCTGCCAATGCAGGGGACACAGGTTCGAGCCCTGGTCTGGGAAGATACCACATGCCGCGGAGCAACTAGGCCCGTGAGCCACAACTACTGAGCCTGCACGTCTGGAGCCTGTGCTCTGCAACAAAAGAGGCCGCGACAGTGAGAGGCCCGCGCGCCGCGATGAAGAGTGGCCCCCACTTGCCACAACTAGAGAAAGCCCTTGCACAGAAACGAAGACCCAACACAGCCAAAAATAAATAAATTAATTAATTAATAAAAAAAAAAAAAAAAAAAAATTTTGTTAGTGGAAATACAGTACATTATTTTCCTCATATTCTGAGCAGTATACTTTTTAAAAATAGATAAAATTTACTGAGGTCTGAGCATTGTATTTTATTAAAAGACTATAAGAATTTATTATGATGTAAGTATTAATTAGAGTGTTCCTAAATGGCCGTAATGGAATTTTGTTCTATTATACATTGATATTCATGAGGATACTAGGTAAAAGCATGGAATCATTAAGCACAAAAAAGTTCTGCATCCAGTGTAAAATTAATATATCAACACATTCTTCCCTTTCTTGCAAATGTCAAGTGATCAGAAATTACTAGTGAGGCAAAGCCTTGAATGATAGCAGAGGCCTATGCGATACAGGTAGAAGAGCTGTTAAAAAGGCACTCAAAAAAAAAAAAAAAGGCCATTAAAAAAAAAAAAGAAGGAGCATACATTGGGGATGACTTGGAGAAAAAGCAAGAAAATAAATTTTAGCTCATAGCTTACTTTCTGTTTATAATATCTTATATCAGGTACCTTTGTTTTAGAAAATGACCACTAATGTGGACTAGTACTAGAGAGAATTTTTTGTTATGTGGGTTTTATTATATGGATTTGACAAGCAGACTGGCTAACTATTGTTGCCTTGGGTCACTTTTTGTAGAAAGTAGTTTTAAAAAGTCAGCAGTAGCATAAGAAGCTAGAAGTTGTTTTCAGCCCCCGATTAGATCTCCTTATCTGTGATTGTTAGTTATTTATGGGCACGTTTGTATTGTTGAGACAGATGGAAATCACTGTGTTATAGGTGTTTCTTCTTTATGATAGCTTTATTTGTAATGACCCTTGATCTGTAGATTAATATTACCTGTATTTCTTTTTAGGATGTCCCTATATTGGTGTTAATTGTGATTTTAGAATATCTCCAATGGACATAAAGGTTTATGATAGTGAAAAACTGAGTAGAAAAGTTTGAGTTTGTAATCTAAAAATTTACTGGGAGAATTAAACTTTTTTACTAGAGCATTGTTTTCAGTGTAAAAAAGAAACACCAGGACTGCTTGTTAAAAATGCAGATTTTCAGTTTTACTTTCAGAAATTTTGAGGCAGTCAGGGTGGAGATTAAAATCCATAGCTTTTTTTTTTTTTTTTAAATTTTGGCTGAGTCCTGCAGCTTGCAGGATCTCAGTTCCCCGACCAGGGATTGAACCTGGCTTGCGGCAGTGAAAAGCACCGAATCCTAACGACTAGACCACCAGGGGACTCCCAAAAATCCACAGCTTTTTATAAGAAGCATTTCAGGTAGTTCTTGAAGGAAGCAGTTAGCTTAGGGGAATATAGTTTTTTGGGGGAAAAAAAACTAAACTCTTACGAATTTAAATTGAAACAGACAAATAATATTAAAGAATGAGAAGATAAGATATGAGGTGACTTACGAGACTTTTTAATTTTATAATTCCAAGGGACTGTTAGTTTTCTCTCTGAGGTAAGACTAGTTTTCTTTTTTTTTTTTTTTTATTAAACATACACTTTTTTTAAAAAAATTTATTTATTTATTTATTTTTTGGCTGTGTTGGGTCTTCGTTTCTGTGCGTGGGCTTTCTCTAGCTGTGGCAAGCGGGGGCCACTCTTCATCGCGGTGCGCGGGCGGGCCTCTCACTATCGCGGCCTCTCTTGTTGCGGAGCACAGGCTCCAGACGCGCAGGCTCAGTAGTTGTGGCTCACGGGCCCAGTTGCTCCGTGGCATGTGGGATCTTCCCAGACCAGGGCTCGAACCCGTGTCCCCTGCATTAGCAGGCAGATTCTCAACCACTGTGCCACCAGGGAAGCCAACTAGTTTTCTTTTTAAAGTCTTGTTACTAGGAAAAAAAATATTTACAGCCTTATTTTTAAATAATTAATGTTAAAAAATTGTCTCTTGGGGCTTCCCTGGTGGCACAGTGGTTGGGAGTCTGCCTGCCAATGCAGGGGACACGGGTTCGAGCCCTGGTCTGGGAAGATCCCACATGCCGCGGAGCAACTAGGCCCGTGAGCCATAACTACTGAGCCTGCGTGTCTGGAGCCTGTGCTCCGCAACAACAGAGGCCGCGATGAAGAGTGGCCCCCACTTTCTGCAACTAGAGAAAGCCCTCGCACAGAAACGAAGACCCAACACAGCCATAAATAAATAAATAAAAATTAAAAAAAAAAAAAAATTGTCTCTTGTTACATCCAGTTAGAATGTTCAGACTACTTTGTGTTTAGTAGCACCTTTGTTCTTTGTGCATGCACATGTGTTATTTTAATCAGGAGGAAATAGTGTACTTTCAGACTGCTTGGGAATATGCTTGGTGTCTATACAGATCTTTCATTTATTCTTGTAGGTGGCTTTCCTGGCGGAATGCCTGGTAATTTTCCTGGAGGAATGCCTGGAATGGGAGGGGGCGTGCCTGGAATGGCAGGAATGCCTGGGCTCAGTGAAATTCTTAGTGATCCAGAGGTTCTTGCGGCCATGCAGGTAAGACTTGGAAGAACAGAGTTGGACTTCATATCACTGAGGCATTTCTTTCATAGTTCTTTGTGGAGACAGGTTAAGGTTACTCTGTTAGCCATATTTTATTGAGCTGAATTACCAGATAGCTTATTATGCAGTTGTGACATTCATATTCTTTTTTTCAGAATGAGTAGCTTAAGTTTTTTAAAGTGGTTTATAGGGAAATACTCTGTAATAGTTGATAATTACATCCCGTTGTCCTTTTCTTTGTATCAAAATTGTATATCTTTTTTTTCATTGTCTGAAGTGACATCATTGAGTTGGACTTGGAAGTACACATTAATAATATTTACGCTTCAGGGACTTGTCCAAACCTGAGTTGACTTAGCCATGACAAAATTTAAAGGTCTGAATAAAGAGATAGGATTTAGGATAACAAAATTGATAACCCATAGGACATTTTTTTAATACTAAACATATATATATATATATATATATATGTGTATATATATATACACACACACACCCCTTTCTTTGCAGGATCCAGAAGTTATGGTGGCCTTCCAGGATGTGGCTCAGAACCCGGCAAATATGTCAAAATATCAGAGCAACCCAAAGGTTATGAATCTCATCAGTAAATTGTCAGCCAAATTTGGAGGTCAAGCATAATGCCCTTCTGACAAAGCCCCTGCTGAAGAAAAAGCAACTTACATCACCTAATGGATGTCGCAATAATACAAACCAGTGTACCTCTGATCTTCTCATGAAGAAAGCTGGGGTGCTTTGAAGATAATCCCTACCCCTCTGCTCCAAATGCAGCTGAAACATTTTATAGTGGTTTGCCATTAGGGTATTCATTCAGATAATGTTTTCTTACTAGAAATTTAAAACTTTAAACAATTTTTAAATCTTAAAAATATTTAAAACAAATTAAAAGGGTGTGTTAATCCCTACATTTTTCTTTACTAATCATTTTGGTTTTTTCCTTTGAATTAGTTAGGCAAGGAAGATACTTCAGTATGGAAGATTTATTCAAGTTTGAGTGAAATAAAGATTTATTAGTGGGAGGCAAATGTAACATTTAAATAGATAAAGTTTGAGTTGGATATATGGTCACTGAGGCATTTTGATTTGTCTTGTTAATTGCTTTATTATTATTATTTTTAATGATTTGCTTCCATGAAACTGTTGGGACCACCAGTATTGCAGTAGGACCTGGGTAGGGACTGGAAGTACTTGGCAGGGCAGCAGTAATCTTACTACATTTTATAGAATGTGTACCCTTGTGCAGATGTATTTAAATCTTACACTGTGGTGAAAGGATGATTTTTATACTGCTGCAGTAAAATTGGATTACTTAGCTCTGTTGTCTGATATCTAAAATAAATGTTTCACATTTCCACACAGGGGAAATAAGGGAATACTTTTCTTTTTGTATTTCTATGTTTAAAATGTTCTTTTCAGATCAGAAAATGCCCAGCTCTTTGTCTGCTTTCTACTTGTTTTCACATTTTTTTCATCTTACTCTTCTTGGGGTAAAGATGATGCTTTTTCACTAGCGTCATCACTGCTATCATCATTCACAGCATAATTATGCAAGCATATTTAGCGCTGGGTTTAATTTAATATGTAATACAAATAGTGGCTATGTAGGGTAATACCCATAATAGCTGTAGTTTCTTGGCCAAGAGATTTCATATCTAAGTGTTAGATTTCCTCTTTGGTGAAAACATACCAAAAGATGTTGGAAGAAGGGATTCCCTTTGGTGTTTGGTCTCCTGCTTAGGAAATACCTATTGCAGTTAGAGTTTATCTTGTAGTATTAATTTTTGGAGAAGTTTGAATTAATTGATACACAAAGAGGGGAATCTAAATTCCTAATCCAGCATGAACTAAAAAAATTGATGAGATTCATGGTGGTTCTTTGTGGAGTTCTCAGCATTGTGAAGGATGCATTGTTCCATTCAGCTCTTAAATACTGCACCCATGTGCCCACCTTTCCTTATTCCTTCCCTCTCCTCCAAGGATAAAGAAAATGATAAATTTTCTGTTGTACATCCAATTCTTATATTAAATGAGGCTAAGTCCAGGCACTGTACCAGGAATTGCTAGGTTTCTACTTATTTTTCAATGTAAAGTGCTAGTTTAAAAGCAATTTCAAGGGATGAGACCCTCTGTACTTTGCTTATTTGAAGAATCAGTGGTAGGAGCAGTGAAGTAAATTCCATGGAATACATTTCTGAAATCATAAGTAAGTTGATTCAAGTTTTTACCCTTTGCTGTACGCAAGCAAATAGAAATGCATCTGTTAAGTGAGAAAAAGCTGTATGCTGATTATGCTTTTTAAACCCTTTAAAAATACTCAGCATATAAACTTGAGTTTGAGCTTGCTGGTGTTCTTTTTGTTAATATGTGTTCTCCTTTCTCAAAATTTCCAGTGTGTGCTGTAATTCAGGACCAGCTGCTTCTGGATTTTTCATTTGATTTACACATTACCTAAGTACATTCTAACATTGCACATATTACCATAAGTGGGTAAAAGTAAAATTGGTCTGAAAATGTATCCTGTGCTTTTTAGACTTTTAAGTTAATACAAGTACATCTTCATTTTTGTAGAAACTGAACATTTCTAAACCAGAAATGTTCTGTTCTTGTGCCAATGATGCTATATGAAGGAAAACTAAAGGACTTTTTTTCTGCTTAAAAATATATAGTTATTGGATATTTCTAGCTATGTTAAAAATAAAGTGTGGCTTCAGACTGGATATTGACTCTTCCCACCACCACTCCCCTTTTTTTCAGCACATGTTCTATTTGTTTTATGTCTCTATCACTAATCCTAAGGTATTTACTAAGCACAGTAGACTTCAGATTATACAGTGTTAACAGGGACCCCTAAAAATATATTAGCTTAAGTAAAACAGAGCTTTACATTTCTTCAGGTCACAGTTCAGAGGTAAGCACTTGTGCCATATTCAGAAGGGAGCTTCCATTGCTGTGTTCAAAGGTGCTTGCTCTGGTGCTCATCTAGCCCAAAAAAACTGGAGAAGGCACCAGGGAAGTGTATGCTGAGATACTGATGCTAATCCATGGAAGTAACATTCTGTCCTCATATCCCATTGGTCATTTTTGTTTTGTCTTGAGACAATATTGAGCTCCAAGTAAGCCTAGAAAATATTCCATAGCTGTGTGGTCATGTGCCCAACAAAAATAATTACTACTACAGAGAAATGGAGAAAAGACCCAGAGTAACAACTAGCAATCTGCCTGCCACACTAGGAAATACTGGCCTAATGGGATAAGGGAGAAGCAGTATTTTAGAGATTTGCTCATATCTAAAATTAATGCACCCAAGTAGGCACATACATCAGGTGAGTAGTACTTAATCTGTGCCAAGCACTTTTATTCTGCAAGTATTGACTTGATTCTGGTAATGACCACAAGAGTGAGTACTCCTCCCCATTTTATATAGATGAGGAAACTGAAGCACTTAGGTAAATTGTCCAAGATAACATAGTTGTTGATTTGTGGAGCTGAGATTCTCATCAGGCGTGTGGCTTCAAATGTCTTGTTCCTGAATTCTATGCTCTGCTGCCTCCCCTCTGTGTACTAGGTTGCTTCTTGCAGAATTGTTCATTTAAGAAATTGAAAACTAAATGTACACTTGAAGGGCATTAGTTAAATACGGCATATCATATCATTGGTGCTGATAATGCACCTCCATGGGGGTTTTTCCTAATAGAAGTCTGATGGCATAATTGTGCTATTAGTCCACTTGTGATGGGCCCAATTAGAGGGACAATAAAAAACTAGTTTTAAAAAGTTTGGTGCAGTAATTTAAAAAATTTAATATGTACCAATATTTACAACCAATAAAGCATACTTTGGAGTGCATATAGTTGGGGGGGGGGGGCGTTCCCTAAAGTACATAGGAAAATACAGTTAAGGATAGCTGGTAAACTTCAAGAAGTCAAATTTAAACTGAGTAAGGCATGTCGTGTTGGCAGAAGTTTTAAAACTATGGATTCTAAGTATTAGGTGGAACCAGAGTAGTGAGGAGGTAAATAGAATTAGCATAAACTCGTGTGTAAGTGCTATGAAATTCTAGGTATCTGGTATATAATCAGGATGTCCTTAAGTAGTTCACTTGCAGATCACGAGGACATTTTCAGGTTGCGGTGTAAGTAACCTGACCATATGGCAGTGTGTAAACAAATAGGAAGGTAATCAGTTATGGCTAGGTTATTTTTAACTATTTTGTAATGATGGTATGGGTGTGAACAGAATGATGCTAAATTTTTAGTATATCGTTTATGTAGTGTGGGACTTAATGCTTATATAATTCACGGAGCCCTCTTTAAGAAAAACAGTATATAATTAGGAACACTGAGATGTGAAAGTGAATGTTTAGAACGAGCAAAATGTTACGATTTTTAGAAATTGGAAATATCTCAAACATCACAACTATAGAGATAGTTCCATTTAATAAATGATATACCTATGGAATTGCTACATTTTCTGCTGCCTACTCTGATTATATGACTTTTGTGTTTTCAATAGAATAGATAATTCCATCCTGATCAAAATATTTTTTGATAGCTGGGATGCAAAAGATTTCACACAGATGGACATGCTGTCTGCTCTAGGTCATACCTGACAAATGGGAATTCTGAAAAATAGTGTTCAATTACCATCATAAAGGGAAAGTATTTGTAAAGTGTGTTTATAAATCTGTGTGCTACATAATCCAGTTTTTTTTTTTTGAGAGAGCTTCCAATTTAAGTAGGAGTCTGTGAGAACTGAGTCCTCTGGTTAAATTTTACAGTGGACAAGCTTCTGTGTTCCACTGCCAGAATCCTATCTTCATTTGACTTTTGGACCTGCACCTCATGTCATGACCTTAGGGAGTGGTGGGAGTATTCCTGGAAGCGATTCCTAAAATAGGACGTCTAGCAGTACCTTGTATTAATACATATAAATATCTCTAAATCCAACTGTGTGCCCAAACTTGCTTTTAACTTAGCTGTCGTCACTGTAGCACCACTGTAAATGAAAGGGAGTTTAAGTGGAAAGGGATCTTAACCAATAGCAATTAAAATATTTTCTGCAAATTTTGTGAAAACATGACCAGGTAAACATTGTTGGGGCCCTCTCCTGGGAGTAAATGTGATAAAGGGCGTAAAGCACTGGGCCTGGCTGTAGCAAGCAGTCAAGGACTATCAGCAAGGATATTATAAAAGTAAACTTACTGGTACTGAAACAGGCAGACGCACAAAGCTATGGTGCTCGAGTAATTGAGGTTGAAGTCCTGAAACCTGGTGTCTCTCAGTATTTTGTTGGTGAGGGGTAGAATGTTATTTTTCTAGTTCTGTGTAGTTTGAGTTTTCGCTTTGTAACATGGAAAATTTTTTTCTTCGTTATTTTATAAAGTACGTCTACGTGAATTAACTTTTCTAATCCTCACGGTATTAACACTTGTCATTCCACAAAGGAGGAAACCAAGAGGTCAAATGATTTTCCTGTGTGCCTACTAGTTTGTTCCCACCTCCATCTGATCATTTTGATTTCCTGAAGCTCAAGTTCTCTTCCCACCAGGGTTTTTCAGAGGGGAGAACCTTGCCCAATCAACATTTATTTCCTCTTGACCAGAATGTGATTAAAAATACTAGCAAGAGAAAATACGAGTAAAGTCTCAAAAGAGAAACAGGAAGATGAGTCTCCCATCTTGCTTGTCTCCATCTTGTCTTATGGAGAGAAGTGGAGAAAAAGGAGGCTGTCCAGGTTTTCTGAAGTCTCCAGTGTTGGCAGTAGGTGTGAAGTACAACCAGCCAGGTCCCGAGAATGTAGGGGAAGTCGGAGCTGACCCGTCCCGTACTGAATTTCGGCACGACCCACCGCTCCGCGTGGTAGGGGCAGCACCGTGCTGCCCCGCCCCGCGCAAGGCCCGGGGACCAATCAGAGGCAAGGGGGCGTTCCCAGTCCCGTCTTTCCCTCTTCCCTCCCCTGCGGCCTCCGGCCGGGAGACAGGGCGGGCGCCCTATGACCCGGAAGTAGTTCTGGAGGAGGTGGGCCTGAGGGGTTGGAGCTGGTGACGTTGCCGCCCGGGGCTCCGGCGCTTGTTACTCCGTTCGGCTGTTTGCGGCTCCTGCGAGAAAACTGTGGCCAGGTCTGCGGGAACCGCACCTATGGCTTCCGTGCTGTCCTACGAAAGCCTGGTCCACGCCGTGGCGGGAGCCGTGGTGAGGCGGGGTCTTTATGCCCGGGCCACTGCGGGGTGTGGGGCTTTTCTGGGGCCAGACCGGGATATGGCTGGGGGATGGGGATGAGAAGGAGTTCGTATCGTGACCGGGACGTAGAGGAACGGAGCATAGGCGAAATGTTGCTGGAAGAATTTGGGGCGAGGCCCGACACTCACCCTCCGCGCTTGGCTACCGCTTTGACCTCTTACAGAATATCTGGGATGTAGGCAGCGGTGGTCCCGCACCGCCACAGAGAGTCAGGAAGAAGATAATTGCTGTTTTCTTTGCCTTCTGAAATTTAAAGGGCAGTCGTCCCCCTAACCCACCCCACCGCACGCACAAACTTTGTCTGACTAGGCCAGAGGAAAACCTAGGTGTGAAGCTGTGTTGCTGAATCACATTCTTAACTACAGACTATTTTCACACACTTGCTGCAGACAAGTGGCAGTACCTAGCAGGGATATCTCTGGCCAATATCATTGGCAGGAGAAGATACTTTTTTTTTTTTTTTTAATTAAATCAAGATCAGAGTCGCTGTCTACCACAGATGTGGTTTACTATGAGGAATGTGCTTGGTTCTTGGGCTTCTGGATTTCTCATTTCCATTTGACACCACTCCCTTTTCTTTGAAACTTTACACTCTTGGTTTGAGTAGCTTCCTCTCTGGTTCTCGTCCTGACTCTCTGCCTGCCCTTTCTCACATCCTTCTCTAGCTGTCAACACACACGTGGAGTCAGTGGTACTTCAGAGGAATATCACTGACTGAGTCCTCTTCTCCTAGGCCCCCAAAACTGCACTGAGAGCTCATGTTCTATGTAGGCTAATGGAAGTTGAACCCCAACTCCATCACTTGTTAGATAGGTGGCTTGTTGTAAACCTCACTTTCCTAATCTGTAAAGTGGGGGTATTGACACCTACCTCACAGAGTTGTTACGTGAATTAGATGACAGTAGTTCATGGAAGTGCCTGATTCAGGAGTCCTGGTTCATTCAGTTAGACCAAGCTTTCAGCCAGTGTAAAGGTGCTGAAATGGAAGCTTGCTTGATATGCTGTAGGATAGGCATGGAGGCTTGTGTGTCTGGAGTGGAGGGAACAAAGAGGCAAAAAGGTTTCAGGAGACCAAATTGTGTAAGAATTTTAACTCTGAGTGTGAAAGACAGCTAACTAGCTATTAGAGCAAGTTATTTTGAGCATGCAGCAACTTGCAGATTTACATTTTAGACATGATCACCCTGGCTGCTCTGTTGAGAGTAGACTGTACGGGAGCAAGGGTGGAAGCAGGGAAACTGTCAAGGGACTAAGATGGTAGCAGTGGAGGTGGTGAGAAGTGATCATGAACCTGGAATATATTTTTGAGATAGAGCCACCAGGGTTTGATGGTAGATTGGATGTTGGGTGTAACACCATGAAAGTTGGTTGACTCCCAAGAGTTTGGGGCTTGAGCAACAGGAAGGATGATATTCCCATTTACTGAGATGGTGAAGACTGTAAAGGAGCAGCTTTTGGGGGAAAGATGAGAATGGTTTTGGATTTTGACTAGTTAAGTTTGAAATGCCTAAGAGTAGTCATGAGACTAGATGAGCTAACAAAGAAATGAGTGTGGACTGAGAGAAAAGTCTCAAAGACTTAGCCTTGAAACATGCCAGCATTAAGAGGTTGGGGAAATGAGAGCACCAGCAAAGGAGACTAAGGAAGGGCCACTAGGGTAGGATGAAAACTAAGAGAATGTGGTGTTATGAGAGTTGCATGGAGAAGGGTGTAGACCAACTGGGTCAGGTGCTGGTGGTGAGTCAGATAAGATGAGGACTGAGAATTAACCATTGGATTTATCAACATGATAAAGTGGATTAGGGGGGAGAATAGTGCAACAAAGAGAGAATGGGAAGATAGGTAATGTTTGTTCTCCTTTCTCTCAATAAATGCCATTCATTCAACATCTTTACTGAGTGCTTTTTACGTGCCATGCACTGTTCTAGGTGCTAGAAATATAGTGGAGAACAAAGTCTTTTTCTTCATGAAGTTTGCATTCCAATGGGGAAGTCAGACAATAATTGAGTAAATCAAAAAATAAATAATTTTAGATAGTGTTAAGTTTTATGAAAGAAATAAAATAAGTGTTGGCAAACTTTTTCTTTAAGGAGGCAGATGGTAAATATATAGCTGTATCGTCTCTGATGAAGCTACTCAACCCTGCCATGATAGTTTGAAAGTAGCCATTGACAATAAGTAAATGAATGGGCAGAGCTGTGTTCCAATAAAATCTTATTTATGAAACCAGTCAGTGGATCAAGTTGGCCCTTGGTCTTAGTTTTCTGAGCCCTGCTATAGACAGTGATTGGGGGTAGAGGTGATACTATCTCTATTTAACCTGCAAAGACATTTCTATTTTTTTTCTCTCCTTGTTGCCTATTTTTCTCTTGTTAAAAGTTCTGCTTGAAATTATGCACCCTGAATTTGCAGTGGTTTTTCTTTCTCCCATAAGCTATGTTAGATTATCTAATAGATATACTTTTGTAAAAATAGTATTTTTTTCTCTTGCTTCCCTCGGGGCAGTACTGTTCCTGGCACATGTCTAAATGAGAAATTGCATTGTGTTTTGTTATTCTTTTGAACTTTCATGCCAAAGAGTGGTTCTCAAACTCTTTTTGCAAATTTTTGAGTTAAGGATAAACCACACAACATGGACCCTGCTTTCTTCTGGTTGCTACCAAAGGAAAACAATTCCACCACAAAATGTCACTACATTTGATGAGACGTTTGACGAGAAAAATGGCATTGCTTTTAATGGTATAGTACTGTGGTAATGAATGGCTCATGTTTAATTAAATGCCTTGGCCATGATGTTCAACCAAAGCTTTGAGATGATCCAGGAGAGCATAGTGGTTAAGAGCATTTGAATGCCTGACTTGAGCTAGGCAGCCTGGGCCGGAATCCTGGCATAAACTTCAGGATTTGGTATCAACTCCAGAGCTGCCTGGAGTAATTAGTTGTGGCTTCTCCCCAAAAGATTGTTGGGTCATTGTTTAAGATGTTGATTTACAACCTTTTTGAGTTGACATGTTTCATGTTTGCTTATTCACTTCTTTCCAGGTTCTACACTTTCTCACCCCAAGTGTGGTGGTATGTGCGCGCGCGCGCACACACACACACACACACACACACACACACACACACACACACACTTTAAAAATTAAAATAAACAGATTAGTGATTTTGAGTGTTTTATGCTTCACTTTGGTATAAGTGCAGATAATCTCAAGTATTTGAAAATCAGAATTGTGCTGTTTCAGGAGAATGCTTTATCTCCAGTTGATGACTATTGTCTGATACAATTAATGGCCTCGCATGTAAATACTTCTCAAAATTTTGAGTATAATTAGGTTTATAATTTTATATTTTTGGTTCTCAGATTAGCTTCCAAAGATAGATTTTATTTGTAGAAGTGTACATTTGTAATTAAAAGAGATTTTATTAGTCTAGAATTTGAAAAGTGAGATTGGTTGGAATTGTCTAGGGGGTTTAGATGCCAAAACAGACTTTGGAATTGTAATGATAATTATTAATCAGTAACTTTTAGGGGTCTTCTTTTTTCCCTATTGTTTATTTAAAAATTAAAAAAAAATTTTAATTGCATAATTTGTTTTAAAAGACTTACATTTCATTGAATAAATGCTGACCATTAAAAAATTCAAGTCATACAGAAATATGAAAGAGTTCTCCTTTCTCCTTCCACTCTACCTATTATTGTGCTGTGACTCAAAGCCCAGACATACCTCTCCTTAGAACTGTGTAAGAAGGCTTATTCAGAGCACTTTTCTCCAGTTGGTATCAAAAGAGAAAATTAGGCCCAACTATCTGACTTTGTAGCTTATACACTTAACATTACAGTGGACTTTTTACCATATAGACTCACTACCTGCCTTTTATTTTTTATTTATTTATTTTTTTTTTAAAGATTGATTGATTGATTGATTGATTGATTGCTGTGTTGGGTCTTCGTTTCTGTGCTAGGGCTTTCTCTAGTTGCGGCAAGCGGGGACCACTCTTCATCGCGGTGCGCAGGCCTCTCACTATCGCGGCCTCTCTTGTTGCGGAGCACAGGCTCCAGACGCGCAGGCTCAGTAGTTGTGGCTCACGGGCCTAGCCGCTCCGCGGCATGTGGGATCTTCCCAGACCAGGGCTCGAACCCGTGTCCCCTGCATTGGCAGGCAGATTCTCAACCACTGCGCCACCAGGGAAGCCCCACTACCTGCCTTTTAGAAGTAGAAACCAAGTAGAACTTGTTGATTTTCTGTACAAGGCCTTCTGGATATAAAGGTCATCAGTGGAAAAGTCCCTGTCCTCAGGAAGCTCTTCTTAGGTGTATAGTGGTGGTGTGGATAAGACCCCTGGTGGTACCTAGGAAGAAGTGGTGGGCTGCCCTGTGAAGATAATGGGAAGCCCCCAAGGTTGACATATTACCAAGATTGTGCACAGTGGAAAGAGGTAAAGAAAATCAGCCCACCCATAGGAAAAGGGAATGTTGCTGTGTGGCCCAAAACATCAGATACCCACTATATCATGTTGTTAAAAAGACTTCAAAAATGATTGGCTTTTTAGTATAAAATATTCTATCATATGGGTATCCCATAATTTATGGACACTTGCATTGTTTCTAGCTTTTCACTGTGGTAAATATTTAGTTTAAATGTTAATGTGACCTCCCAGCACCCCATTATGAAGAAACTATGGGATTGCTTGGTTAAGCGACTTTCCTAATGTCACTCATTGATTTATAGATTAGAAACAAAACCCTAAATTTTCAGATTCAGTTTAGTTAACTCTGATTCTAATTTGTTAAATGCCAACAACCTCACAGGGTTCTGTGGATATTAATAAAATAACTTAATTAAAACAGCTTTTTTACTATCTGACACATAATAGGGGCCCAATAAGTGAAAGCCATTAATCATTTTGTCCACAACTATATTTTCTAATTTTCTATGCGTCCTAACTTGTTTGAGTTAGTTAATTTAATATTAGATTTAATAATAATATTTAGTACTTATAGAATTCCCTATCTTCTCACATCTGTTAACAACTTTGATAGGTAGGCAATATAACAAGTGGTTAAAAGTATGGCCTCTGAAACCAGACTGCCTGAGTTCAAATCCCAGCTTTGCCACTTATCACATGTGTGACCTTGGGCATGTCTCTCAATCTCTCTTGCCTCAGTTTCCTCATCTATAAACTGGGGAAGATAATAGTACTCACTTCATAGGGTTGTTTCCGAGGCTCTTAGACAAGTATCTTTATTCTCATATAGAGACAGGAAAATGGAAACAGATATGTTAAGTGTTTTTGCCAAGATTACCAGTAAGTTATTTGGTTATAGGCCTGGGGCAAGAACCCAGGTCTCCCTTCTCTGCTACTCTTCTGTTGCTATGCCTAGCTGCCTGTTCCTTCATACTTCTTGTCTCTTTTCCCCATCCCTTTGTTTAATTCAAAACTAGCCCCTGAATATCTTTAGATTTTCAGAAAAAAGTGGCATTAAATATTACATATACACATGTATAATCAAACTGGAGGAACTTGGAAATTAATTGTTCATCAGGAGCACTTTAAACCACATATCTAACAATTTAAATGTTCAGTTCTTTTTGGAAGGGTTTTCTTTTCCACAGCTGGCTCATCCAGACCCATAGTTTGAATCTAATCAGATTCTCATAGAATTAACTTAGGTTAGTATACATTTGAGGGCGTTGTATTACTTTGGTTTAGAAACCTTAAAAGGAGGTAATTAGAAAAAGTCTTCATTGTCTTTACTTCCTTGCTGTCTTATTTCATTTAGGCTTCCACTAAATTATGATTGAATTATTATATAGCTTTTAATCTTTACGACTTCTTTGCCTCACTGCTCATCATCCAAAATATATCTTGATATCTTGATAAACTTTTTTTCAAGACAGTTTTTTAGAACAATTTTAGGTTCACAGCAAAATTGAGAGGAAGGTACAGAGATTTCCCGTGTATCCTCTGGGCACCCCCCCAGCACCCCCCTCCGGCCAATGCACAGCCTCTCTCATTATCAATATCCCCCACCAGAGTGGTACGTTTGTTACAAATGATGAACCTACATTGGAACATCATAATCACCCAAAGTCCATAGTTTATATTAGGATTCATTCTTGGTATTGTACATTCTGTGGGTTTGGATAAATTTTGTAATGACATGTATCCACAATTACATTATTATATGGACTATTTTCACTGCCCTAAAAGTCCTCTGTGCTCTGCCTGTTCATCTCCCCCCTTCACCCCAATACACTTTTTAGCTAATAGGGTCATTTCAGTTCACTTCTCTTAATCTTAAAGGTTCTTACGTAGTCTTGGATTGGAATTATTTTTCTAACTTTAATTTGCTTCTTTATGCCTGAGTAGTCTGTGACTTAATTTTTTTTATTGAAGTAGAGTTGGTTTACAATGCCGTGCCAATCTCTGCTGTACAGCAGAGTGACTCAGTTATACACATAGAGACGTTCTTTTTTAAATATTCTTTTCCATTATGGTCTATCCCAGGAGACTGCATATAGTTTGCTGTGCTATACAGTAGGACCTTGTAGTTTATCCATTCTAAATGTAATAGTTTGCGTCTACCAACCCCAAATTCCCAGCCCTTCCCTCTCCCTTCCCTCCTCCCCCTTGGCAACCACAAATCTGTTCTCTGTGTTTGTGAGTCTGTTTCTGTTTTGTAGATAAGTTCACTTGTGCCATATTTTAGATTCCACATATAAGAGCTATCATATGGTATTTATATGACTTAATCTTTTTAAAGGAACAAATATGGTAGAATAGCTGAAAAAGGGATTTGGAGTAAGACATAACTATCTGTGTCATCTTGGGTCATTTATGTTTTCTTTCTGAACCTGAGTTTTCTGATCTATAAAATGAAAACATAACACTTTACTTACTGGGTTCTCCTGAGAAGCAAATGTGGCAACACTTGTGGAGTACCTAATTACAATACTTGTAATAGTGTAGTAAGGCCATAATCATTCGTTTCTTTTTCAGAGATATTCTTGAAAATACAGTATTTGTACCCAATTTTAGAAATTCAGTGGAATTGAAATTTTCTCTCATCTTGTATGATCAACTGTATCCATTCACTTGTAACAGATGATCTCGGCTTTTGCTCTAGATAAAATAGAGGCTACTTGGGATGAGCTTTCTAACGTTTCTGTTTTTTCTGTTACAGAATCAACTGCAATTGTACCCAGTATTTCCTACATTGTGCTGATCTCAGGAAAAACAGATGTGGCTGGTCTCTGCTATCTTGATTCCGCCCCCCCTCAACCCCCACCCCCGCCCAACTTACACCACCCACAGTTATCTTTTGGGACTTTGCTCCATTCATTTTCACTTCTTTCCTATAGCTTTAATCTTTTTCCATTGTTTTTCAGCCCTGTCCTGTAATAAAACCATACCGATCCGGTCTACACACTGCCTTCTTAGGTGCTGCTCATTCTCCTTCCCTTTATGCTAAGTTTATTTAATGACTATTCTGTACTTCCTGCCTCTCCTCCTCATCCTGCTCTGATTGCTGGAACTGCTCTTCCATAGGCCTTCACTGACTTTCTGATGGCTTAGTCTGCTGACTCTTTTTCCATTCTTATTTGATTCGACTTCTTTGTAGTATTTTACACTGTTGACCCTCCTACCTTCTTGAAGCTCCTTCTGAAAGAGCAGTTATTCTTTATTTTTTAAAAATTAATTAATTTATTTATTTTTGGCTGCATTGGGTCTTCGTTGCTGCGCATGGGCTTTCTCTAGTTGTGGCGAGCGGGGGCTACTCTTTGTTGCGGTGTGCGGGCTTCTCACTGTGGTGGCTTCTCTTGTTGTGGAGCTCGGGCTCTAGGTGCGTGGGCTTCAGTAGTTGTGGCGCACGTGCTCAGTAGTTGTGGCTCGCGGGCTCTAGAGCACAAGCTCAGTAGTTGTGGCTCGCAGGCTCTAGAGCGCAGGCTCAGTAGTTGCAGCACATGGGCTTAGTTGCTCCGTGGCATGTGGGAATCTACCCGGACCAGGGCTCGAACCCGTGTTCCTTGCATTGGCAGGCGTATTCTTAACCACTGTGCCACCAGGGAAGTCCCTTTATTTTTTACTAAATGACAATTGCTCTTTTGGAAGGAGTGTAAGTAACCGTTGCTAATTTTAGGACCCTGATTAATATTGAGCCCTACTGCTAAAAAATGCTGTAAAAAGGATATATAGGAAGCAACATTTGTTGAATGCCAGCTGTGTACTTGGAATGATGCTGGGTCTTTCCATAAGTTAATTCTCACTTCTCACAGCAACCTCCACATTTTTTATTGGTCCCAAAATTACAAATGGGGAGACTGAGGCATGGAGATTTGAAGTAATTTATTGTACAGTATGTACTATAGCTGAGACCAGAACCCCAGTTTATTTTATTCCAGAGCCCATGCTTTTTCCGTTGGGCACTCAGGTGTGTTATCTATTAAGCCTTTTGTTTAACTTGTGTATCTTTGAATGGTTATGAGAGTTAGCTTGTTTGTTGTATCAGGGGAAAGACTTACATTAACTCTGATTAGGTAAATAACATTTTTGAATGTGAAAGCCACAATAAGTGGCTTTCATCTTTGGAATTTCATTAGCTCCAGATCTACCACTGACAGTATATTTTAGTTGATTTCTTTTTAAAATAATCTTCTATCCAGTAATGCCATATACTTCATCAGGAGATGCTATACACTGATTTCAGTTGTGCTCCTGTGACTCAACCACCATTTCTGGACTCCTCTGGAAATTGACTTTGGAACTAGCATTGCATTTTTTTGGATTATTTTTCATCCTTCAAGGGTGAAGTAGCATTTTGGGGATGGTTGAATTTGGTTAGTAGGCCATCATTGTTCGTACTTAAAGGGCATGATACTCTGCTTCTGTATTTATGTGTGTCCCTGTCTGTTATTTCCATAAGATTGCACACGCTTGCAGAACCAAGCCTTGACCAAGTTTACCCTACTGTTTCCTTCTGACTTTGTGGTGTTGAGTACTTCAGTTCAGCACCACGTGTGTTTGTGTCAGCCAAATTAAAAGGTAGACTGGATATTTATTGACTGGGTATTTATGCTGGTGCAGGATCTTTATTGCAGCATGCAGGATCTTTTAGATGTGGCATGCCGGATCTTTTAGTTCTGACATGTAGGATCGAGCTCCCTGACCAGGGATAGAACCCGGGCCCCCTGCATTGGGAACATGGAGTCCTAGCCATTGGACCACCAGGGAAGTCTCTGATTCTTTCTTTTATAGTTCTTTTTTAGTTCTTCTGGTAGATACCCCTTCTCTGTTTTCCTAGCCACCACTCAAAGTGATTCAAGGCCTTAGTATTTTAAATCAGATGTACTTTGCTAAAGCAGTGTTTGTATTTGTGCTCTGGTCTTGCAGGTTGAAAGCTTTTAAGGTTACTTGGATGGCTCCCTAAAAGGCCTTTGGTGTGTCTTTTAATCAGATACTTGTGTACAAAGGGCCTAATTTAAGATTTTCTGGGTTTTTTTCTCCCTGATCTTGTCATTTTCCTAATTTTCACGTCCAGGTGAAATGGTAGCTATTTTATGTTTGTTTTGATTTGCATTTGTTTACTATTTGTTACACTACAAAAATTTATAAATTTTTGGAGGCAGGGTGATTAAGAATAAATTTCTTAGTTCACTTGTTAAATATCCAAGGAACATAGAAGAGAGGTGGTAGATGCTATGGGGTAATAGATTCAAAATGCAAATATGTCACCAACCTGCCCATATACAATCTTATGAAATAAAAACAAAATAGAATAAATAGCAAAGGAATAAACACACTCACAAATACTTTAAAATATTTATTTGCTAAGACTAGCAACAGTCCATTGTAAAATACCTAAAATGGGATTCCTGTTTCTAAGGAGCTTATCAAACTTTCTCCTGAAAACTTCCCTTTATAATTAAAAAAAATCTGTATAAAATATTTTTTAAAAAACAGTTACTTCTTAAATATGTTAATAAGGTGACAGGAAGGTAAGGAACTTTTAGAACTAGAGAATGAGTGAAGTCAGGACCCAGAGTCAAGGAGAGCAGTCTTTGCCCTGTAGGAATTGCTTAGCCAGGTAGACACAAGCTTTAGATTTGTAGCTTCCAGAGATACAGGGAAGAAAAGAAAGAGCCCATTCTGCCCAAGATAAGAAGTCCAGTAGGGGATCACCGAATAAACCTGAAATCCCAAAGGAATGTGCTATAAAGGTAAATGGGAAATAAACTTACTCCTCCCCAGGAAAATCGGCTGTCTCCAACCCTGGCACTAATTTGAGAGAGGAAATCACCACTGACATTTTGAAGCCACAAGTCCTCCCTTAGGTTGCAGCCTGAATTCTCACTATTTGATTGGAAAACCTAAAGTGAGTAACTTAGAGCGATTCCAGGTTGGTGGGTCCCCAGAGTGCCTGGCAGAAATCCTTTCCAGAGGTACTTACCTTTATCAGGTCTAAAAGAAAGCCCCAAAATAAAATTTTAAGGGGAATGAGCAGCTCAATCCAAACTAACGAAACTCACAGAGAAACAAGGCAATGTGAACAAGAACAGTAGACAGGAGCACCAATCAGAAAATGGACTTCTCAGTCACAATCTAAAAAGCTGTTTAGTCTGTATAAGAAAATAAAAAGCTAGAAAATATGTGCAAAGAACAAGAAACTAAGATTGGCCAAGCAGATTTGAAAATTAACCACGTAGAATATTTAGAAATGGAAAGTAAAATAACTGAAATTTAAAAATTGATTGTGTGATAGTCATGGGAACACTAAATATTGATTTAAGCAAAAAATCAAAACTCTTAGAGGGCTGGCACAAGAAGCAGAGGGGAATATGAGAGCTAAATTCTTACCTTCCATAATAGAAGGTGAATAATGTCTAAAATTGATGAATCAAAAGATACCAGGATATTTTAAAGTTATATAGAGATGTGTAAATTACAAAAGATACAGCTAAAAGAAAATATTTTCCTCTGGGGAGGAAGATTGTATAAAATGGGCAGGAACTACTTATTTTGTCATTTATATTACATGACTTTTTAAACTATGTGCATGCTCTGCTTTGATCAAATAAACATTTAAAATTAAAATATTTAATGCATAGCTATGAATTGATCATTGTTGAAGCTGAGTGATGGGTTCAAATTCAAGCGTTTTTATACCATATTAGACACAGCTGAAGATAGAATTAGTGAGCTAAAGGATAATTTAGCTGAAACCTGATTCTCACTTGCAATGATTGTAGTCAGGAAACTGGAATGTTTTCTACATTTTGCTGAGAGAAAATGACTTCCTACCTAGAATGCTGTGTCCAGTGAAAAGTTTAAAAACGTACGCAAAATAGAGACATTTTCAGATCATCAAAAGCAGTTTGCCACTAGCAAGATTCTCACTTGGAGAAATTCTAAACCTAATGAATATTTTTAGAATTGATAAGTTAGGAATATATGTTGTAATTACTAGATAGCTTGTAAAAGAATTAGAAACTATATTTATAACTTAAAATTTATTGGAAACTCTGGTCAAATAAGAAAGCAGTAAAGGGCAGAAAAAGCAACATAGAACATGTATGACACATAGCACAAAATAAGATGACAACTGGGAATTCCCTGGTAGTCCAGTGGTTAGGACACCGGGCTTTCACTGCTGTGGCCTGGGTTTGATCCCTGGTCGGGGAACTAAGATCCCACAAGCTGCGTGGCGTGGCTAAAAAAAAGATGACAACTATAAATCCAAATAAATGTTAATGAACTAAGTGCTTCAGTTAAAAGAGATTGTGCTAGATTGGTTTTAAAAAGGGAAAAATGCTATTTATAAAAGATATGTCTAAAAGAAAAGGATACAGAAAGTTTGAAAGTAAAAATATGAGAAAAGATATGCTAGACAAATACTAACCCAAAACTGTTAACATCAGATAAAATGGACTTTATAGTAATGTCATTACTAGAGATCAAGAGAATGACATCATAGAGAAAAAGGCTCAGTATGTCAGGAAAATAAAGCAGTTTTAAGTTTGTGTTCATCTAATAGTCTCAATATGTTTAAAGCAAAAATTAATAAAACTTTAAGAGGAAATATACCAACCCATCATCGAAGTAGTAGATTTTAATATATCTTTCAGTAATTGATAGAACAAGAAAGGAGGGAAAAAATATAGAAGATTGAATATGTATTTAACAAACTTGACCTAATAGATACATACAGAACATTGTACCCAACAACTGCAAAATACACATTATTTTCAAGCCAAACATGGAAAAGTTATGAAAACTGACCATTTACTGGGCTGTAAAGCAAAACTTAAATTTTGAAAAAGTTTTGAAATAGTACAGAATGCTTGAAGCACAGTGCAATTAAGCTAGCAACCAGTAACAAAAAGGTAACTTTAAAATATAAATACATATATACATATTTATATAAAGAACATATGTTTGGGAATTAAACACATTACTGAATGATCTATGGATTAAAGAAGAAGAAATCATAATGGAAATAAGAATGCATTTAAAACTGAGTGATAGGACTTCCCTGGTGGCACAGTGGTTGAGAATCTGCCTGCTAATGCAGGGGACACAGGTTTGAGCCCTGGTCTGGGAAGATCCCATATGCCGCGGAGCAATTAGGCCCGTGAGCCACAATTACTGAGCCTGCGCGTCTGGAGCCTGTGCTCCGCAACAAGAGAGGCCGCGATAGTGAGAGGCCCGTGCACCGCGATGAAGAGTGGCCCCCGCTTGCCACAACTAGAGAAAGCCCTCACACAGAAACGAAGACCCAACACAGCCAAAAATAAATAAATAAATAAATAAATTTTTTAAAAAAACTGAATGATAGCACAGATGGTGCGTACTAAAACTTGTAGCTATACTGAAAATCAGTCATCACTGAAAAAAATTAAAATTCCTAAGTAAGTGGGAAGGCATCCTCTGAATAAGTGGATTGGAGACCAATATTGTTAAGATGGCAATACACCCTAAAAGGATCTACAGATTCAGTGTACTCCCTATCAAAATTCCAGTTTGCTTTTTTGTAGAAATTGATAAGATGATCCTAAAGTATATATGAAAATGCAAGGGATCTAGAATAGCCAAAAAAATCTTGAAAAAAAAAAAAGAGGACTCATACTTCCCAATTTCAAAACTTAGTACAGAGCTACAGTAATCAAGAGACTGGTGCTGGCATAAGGATAGACGGGTAGATCAACAACAGAATTGAGAGTCCAAAAAATAAACCTACAAATCTGTGTTCAAGGGTGCCAAGGAACATCAATGGGGAAAGAACAGTCTCCAATAAATTGTGCAGGGACAACTGGACATCCACATGCAACAAAATGAAGCTGGACCCCTACTTCACACCATACATAAAAATTTACTCAAAATGAACCACAGACCTAAATGTAAGAACTAAAACTACAAAACTCTTAGATGAAAACGTTGGCATAAATCTTTACGACCTTGGATTAGGCAGTGGTTTCTTAGATATAATGCCAAAAGCACAAGTAATAAAAGAAAAAATATGTAAATTGGACTTGATCAAAATTAAAGCTTTTTGTGCTTCAGATACTATCAAGAAATTGAAGACAACAGAATGGAGAATATATTTGTAAGTCATTTATCTGATACAGCGTCTGGTATCCAGAATATGTAAAGACTGCTTACAACTCAGTAATAGAAAGGCAAATAGCCCAATTAAAAAACGCACAAAGGATATGAATAGACATTTCTCCTGTGAAGTTATATGAGTGGCCAATAAACACATGAAAAAATGCTGGATGGCATTAGTTGTCAGAGAAATGCAAATCATAACCACAATGAGATGCTATTTCACACCCACTAGGTTGGCTATAATCAGAAAGCACAGGTAATGACAAGTGTTGCAAGGATATGAGAAATTTGAAACCTTGTTTTGCTGGTGGGAATATAAAATTATGTAGTCACTGTGGAAAACAGTTTTGTAGTTCCTCAAAATGTCAAACATAGAACCATATGACCCAGCAATTCCACTCCTAGAGAATTGAAGACATCCATATGAAAACTTGTTACAGGAATGTTCATAGCAGCATTTTTCATAAAGCCAAAGAATGGAAACAACTCAAGTCCATCAACAGATGAATGGATAAACAAAATGTGATATATCCATATAATAGAATATTTTTCAACCATAATATAGAACGAAGTTCTGATTCTATAACATGGATGAGCTTTTTTTTTTTTTTTTAATATTTATTTATTTGGCTGTGCTGGGTCTTAGTTGAGACATGTGGGATCTTCGTTGTGGCATGTGGGATCCTTAGTTGAGGCATGTGGGCTCTTAGTTGCAGAGTGTGGGATATAGTTCCCTGACCAGGGATCAAACCTGGGCCCCCTGCATTGGGAGCGTGGAGTCTTAGCCACTGGACCACTAGGGAAGTCCCCGTGGATGAGCCTTGAAAGAAGCCAGCCACAAAAGATCATGTGTTATTTGGTTCCATTTACATGAAATGTGCAGAAGAGGCAAAATAGAGACAGAAAATAGATTAGTGGTTGCCAGAGTGTGGGAGGAAGAGAATGGAGAGTGACTGCTAATGGGTATGGGTTTTCTTTTAAGGTGATAAAAATGTTCTGGAGTTAGTAGTGGTGAATGTTGGGCAACTTTGTGAATATATGAAAAACCACTGAGTTGTAAAGAAAAAAACTTGTCAGATACAGCTAAAATACCTCGAGGGAAATGAGTAGCTTTTAAATCAAGTTTGAAGAAGAAGAAAGACTTAAAATCAATGAGCTAAGCATCCATCTCAACAAGTTAGATAAGAATATAAAAATAAATGCAAACAAAGGAAAAGGAAGGTAATAGAGAAGAAATTAGCAAAATAGAAAATATAAACACAAAATGTGCTGACGTGGTATGTTTTCAGTTATTTGTTGAGAATGAAAATTTGGTTATGAAAATAAAACAATATGTGACCACATATTGTTGGTAAAATAATGATCTCACCCACCCCTAACAAAAATCTATGGTACAATCATTATTGTCTTAAAGGTGAAGAAATATGCTATATTCCAGTAACTTCCGAACCTACATTTCTATCCTGGAATCTCTGGAACTCCAGATGGATCTGGCTACCTGCTGGACGTTTTCAAGTAGATGTCTTTGAGGCACTTAAAATACAGCTAATGCAAAGACAAACTCAGTATCTCTTGCCCCAGAATTGCTCCTCCTGCAGTATTTACCATCTCTGTTAATGACAACACTGTCTCCCTGGTTTTTTAAGCCAGAAACCTGGGAGTTGTCCTTGAGTTCTACTTCTTCCAGACTCCCCACATCTGTCCAGTCGGTCACTAGAATAGTCCTTAATATACTTAGCAAAAAGCCTTTGATTGACCTCTGCTTACCCCTAGTCTTTCATTCCCTTCTTGGTTGTGCTCTGTATATTCTGACAATAATAGCCTTTCAGTTTCCAGGATGTTCAGGTCACTTCCAGACTGCCACTTGCTTTTCCTTTCAGCATCCTATTAGATGCCTTTTATCAACTATCTAGTATCCCTGTCACTAAAAAAAAACAAAAAAAACCCCCAAGCCGCTAATAAATGATTCCCCAAGCCTCTAATAAATGATTCCCCTAAGATATTAATTATAGGCTATATTTATTTTTCCTAGAGTTATTTGCCTTTTGAAGAGTTTCCTGGAGAGGGTAGTGTCCAACCCAAAGGTCATGTGGTGTTTTCAACTGCTTATGTCACACTGGTATAACATCAGCTGAAAGGAATATTAGAAGTGATATGTTAAATAATAATAAAGTTTTTAAATAATGTACTGTTTTTCATGTTAAATGGCATGTTTATAACAGCAGTTCTCAAACTATTTGGTCTCATAATTTCTTTATACTCTTAAAAATTATTGCAGACTCTGAAGAGCTTTTGCTTATGTGGTAATAACTATTGATATTTATTGTATTAGAAATTAAAACTGAGAAATTAAGATATTTATTTGCTAAAAATATTAAACCTGTTACATGTTAACATAACATTTTTTAAAACTGTATTTTTCCCCCAATAGTAAGAGAGGCAGTGTTTTGTATTTTTGCAAACCTCTCTAATGTTAGACTTAGTAGAAGGTAGCTGGAGCCTTTTATCTGCTTCTGCATTCAGTCTGTTACAATATCACACATCACGGAGCCTCTGGAAAACTTCAGTACACACTGTGAGAAAATGAGAATGAAAAAGGCAAAAAACGTAGGCATTATGTTGTAGTATTTTTATGAAAATAGCTTTGATCCTGCAGACCCCTGGAAAGGGTTTGGGGACTTTAAAGGATCCCCAGACCATACCTTGAGAATCCCTACGCTATATTATTCTCTTGTATTCTGATGTCTTTTTTTCAGGTTTTTTTTTTTTTTTTTTGCCGCACCGCACTGCATGACTTGTGGGATCTTAGTTCCCTGACTAGGGATCGAACCCGCACCCTCGGCAGTGAAAGTGCAGAGTCTTAACCACTGGATCGCCACTGATCTCCAGGGTATTCCCCTGATGTCTTTTTGAAAAAAATATTTGCTTTTTCGTCATTTCAAAACTAAAACTAACACGTACTTATTGTTTACAAATAATAATTATACAGAGATGCATCACAAGAGAAATGGAAGCCACCTTTAATTCCTTCCTCTCCTTGTATAGTCCCTGTTAAGAATTTCCCGGATTTTGTGTGTGTATGTGTGTGTTTGTGTTGTGTATACTTTTACAATTAGAAGAGAAAAATGAAAAGTCACTTATATCTTGATTGCAAAAAGGTTGAGAACTGAGGTAGAACAGTGAACGGTAGAACTTGGAGTTGAAGAGAGCTAGGTTCTAACTCCGCCTCTGCCACTCTGGCTTTAGGCAGACCTCTTAACAACCCTGGCCAAGACTTCTCAGTTCACAGGGGAAGGGTCTGCACTGCTAGGTGATCTCTGAAGGCTTTTCCAGCTCCAGGTGCCAGTGCGGTGTAGGAATTCATTTGCTTTCCCAGCTCCAAATGGTTAAATGCCAGAAGGGGATGGTAGAATGTTGTGACTAAAAATGTTTGGTTTTGGTGAGATACAAGACGGTTGTTTCTCTGGAAATAGAGTCTTTCAAATTGTAATTGTTGTCAACAATAGAACTCCCACTCAGAAGGTTAGAATTCTGTGGGACTCAAAATAATGGGTTGATTTGTGTGCCTCTCTGGCACAACAGTATTGTACCTTGTAGTTACCTTCTCAGTATTTTTTGCCTTCTAATTTTATGTAAGTGAACAGGCAGTCCTAGGGAAAAAAAAACAACACTCAGTATTTATGAAAAGAGGAATTTAATTCAAATTCTGAAAAATCATATGATTGTATAGCTTAGCATAAGACTTGCATATATAATAAATATTTTCCTTCAGGTAACAGCTGCTTACGAAAACAGTCATCTATCTGTGTGTTTGCTTGGTCAGGAGACAAATATAGCAAATCCCCAGTGTACAGAATAGCTATGTTCTAAATTTACCTTTAGCATTTGCAGTACACTTTCTCATAGATATTAAGTTTATTTGTAGGTGGATACAGTCATACATTTATTAACAAGTTCAGGGCTTATGCTATGCCAGGCTCTCTGCTGGGTTTCCAGACTAATCCATAAAAAAAACAATTTTTTTTGACACATAAAATAGGTCCCATATTACTATATTGCCTTTACTTTAAAGCTGATTTTTAGTTCTATATTAGTAAATTTTTAAGTTAATTACAACAGTGGTTAAGTGTGTGGACTCTGGAGCCAGACGGACTACGTTCAAATACTGATTCTGCCACCTGCAAAGTGTATGACTTGAGAAAAGTTGCAAAACCTCTTAGTATCTTTTTCCTCATCTATAAAATGGAGAGAATAATAGTACTTAGCTCATATGGTTGTTGTGAGGATTCAATTTTTTTTTAAATTGAGATGTAACTCACATAACAAAATTAACCATTTTAAATTGTACAGTTCAGTGGTATTTAGTCTATTCACAATGTTGTGCAACCATTACCTCTATCTCATTCCAAACCATTTTGAATAGATAAACAAAATGTCATATTATACATACAAGGGAATTTTACTCGGCCATAAAAAAGAAAGAACTGATACATACAAAGTGGATAAACTTTGAAAACACTGTGCTGAGTGAAAGAAGCCAGACACAAGAGGTCACATCTTGCACGATTGTTTTTATATGAAATGTCCAGAATATGTACATCTATAGAGACAGAAAGCAGATTAGTGGTTGTCAGGGCTGAGCGGAGGGGGAAGTGGGGCATGCCTGCTTAACAGGTACAGGGTTGTCTTCGTGGTGATGAAAATATTCTGGAACATGATACAGGTGGTGGTTACACAATATTATGAATGTACTAAATGTCACTGAATGGTATACTTTCAAGTGGTCGATTTTATGTTATGGGAATTCCACTTCAATTAAAAAAATAATAATAACAAAGCCCCTTGATCACTTAGACTCGCAAAAAAAATCCTCGCAATGAACGCCAAGGAGCCTGCTTAACCCTATGGGTTTCTACTCTTCTTTGTGGCCCCAAGGAGGTTCAGCTAATCATTTAAAGGGTACGTGTTATATTTTATTTTTTAATTTTTAAAATATTTTATATTTTAGGTAACAGTTCTAGGTATTGTGTAGTGTGTTGTCTATGCCAGCGTCTTGCTGGCAGTGGAAACCCCCATTTCACCCTTACATCTTTAACGCTCACATTTAAACTTAGGTTTTTTTGCCAAAACCTGGAACAAATTCATGTGTGTATGTGTATATCCTCTTCTTAAATAGGGTAAAACTAGTAAGCTTTTTATTTCCTTGCCACTGCACGCCCCTCCCCCTGCCTGTACTTGTTTACTGCCGCCGGCTTCCAGGAATTGTGGTGTAAAGGTGGCATGGGTTCTGGCAAGATGTGACAGTGGCTAGGTCTGAGGGTTTCTGCCCACCTCAGGCAAGTTCAGGTTTCCATATTCACAGTCACTGCCTGGGATGGGGCCTGCCTGCCTGTGGTGGTCACGGTACCAGCTAGTCAACCGGAAAGTCACCCCAGAGCGCCCTTCTGCTTCCCTGGGCTAGGCCCCACCATTTGCAGTAATCCTGTTTTATTAGTTTTCTATTGCTGTTGTAACAAGTTACCAGATTGAATGGTTTAAAACAACACAAGTTTAATATCCGTAGGTCTGTAGGTCAGAAGTCTGATGCACAGCTCACTGAACTAAAATTAAGGTGTCAACCGGGTCATGTTCCTTTCTGGAGGCCCTTAGGAGAAAATCCATTTCCTTGCTTTTTCTGGCTTCTAGAGGCTGCCTACATTCCTTGGCTAGTGGCCCCTTTGTCCATCTTAAAGCCAGCCATGATGGGTTGAGTCCTCCATTGCCTCACTCCCACGTACTCTTCCACTTTTTATTTTATTTTATTTTTTTTGGCTACGTTGGGTCTTGGTTGCTGTGCGAGGGCTTTCTCTAGTGGCAGTGAGCGGGGGCTACTCTTCATTGCGGTGCGCGGGCTTCTTGTGGTGGCTTCACGTTGAAGAGCATGGGCTCTAGGTGCACGGGTTCAGTAGTTGTGGCTCGTGGGCTCTAGAGCGCAGGTTCAGCAGTTGTGGCACACGGGCTTAGTTGCTCCGCGGCATGTGGGATCTTCCCAGACCAGGGCTCGAACCCGTGCCCCCTGCATTGGCAGGTGGATTCTTAACCACTGCGCCACCAGGGAAGACCTACTCTTCCACTTTTAAGGACCCTTATGATTACGTTGGGCCCACTCAGAAAATCCAGACTAAACTCCCTATTTTAAGATCAGCCAATTAGCAGCCTGCCATGTAATGTAACATGTTCACAAGTACTGTGGTTTAGAATGTGTTCATCTTTCAGGGGGCCATTATTCTGCCTGCCATAGCTATCTTCTGTGCATTTCGGTCTGTGATTTCTTCTTTCAGAACAGCCTCACTCTGCTATTCTTTTAATTTCTGATCCACCATTCAGACCCCTTTTGTTTTTCTGTACAACACTTTTATATATAAATCTTCTCTCTCATAATTAGTGATTGGAATGGGGAGGAGGCAATGGTAGGTTTTCAGTTCACCATCTGGATCCAGTCTTTCCAGTACTAATACATTTTTAAGTGTTTTTTATTTTTACAGATTTGAGTTTTTTATGCTAGTCCTTGAGGAGGTAATAGACTTTTGAGCTCTTTGGACAGACTGTTCTCTTTATCTTGGTGTAAAATGTACTTTAAGGTTTCAAGGTAGGTAGGGCAGGGTCTTCTAAGTTAGGAAACTTCAGGTGTCTATTTAAAGCTGACAGGGAAGAGGGATGGAGGTGATCCAATTGTTTGAAAAAGTAGTTTCCAGGCAGGACTTTTCTGCATAGATGTGCTAGTACCACGTGATAGGAAGTAAAGGCCTTAATAACCTTGATAAGCGTTCTCCAGCTTTCCAGCCCCCATTTTTCTTGGAAATTGCCTGTAAGGTGAGCAAGGATGCCGGAAGAATAGATTTGTAGACTGTAAACCTTTACAGATCCAGTGTTTCTTGAAATATTAAGTATTATCTGGTTCTTACTAGGAAAGATCATTTATGTGGGAGCCATCTAAATTGTATAAATAACTGAAAGTAGAGTGAATTTAATAAACATTTATTTAAGAATCTATGGTATACAAAGAGATAAATGGATATTCTTACAATCCGGTGGAAGAGTTAGGTTTCACTGCAATGAGTGCTCTAAGAGACATATAAACAAGTGCTGTGGGAACACAGAGGAACCTGATGGGTAGGGGTGGTAACATTTAATTTGAGTTTCAAAGAGTAACTAATAGGGGACAATACAGTGTTCTCCCTTGTCAAACAGGCTGATCTATTTAAATAGATAAGAGACCTAGCACATTTTTGTTCTTATCTGTAAAGTTGACCTAGTTTCCCATTGTTATCATGATAAAAATATGTATGTTACTGTTATTATATCAGTAGCTTAAAACTTGACCTTATGCCTGAGAATATATACCACTGGGCCTGCATCTAGGTTGAGAACCATAAACCCACCTGGAGATATCATGCATATAATTTTATCCCTAACTGTATACTTGTGGTTTTTATCTGTCATAGGGCCTTATGAATGAAAAGACTGGTTGTTGGCTTCTTTTTTTTTTCCAGTGATAATTTTTGTCGTGTTATCTTGGATAAATTATTTATAGAATTTTTAGCAAAGATATTGTCCCTCTTTTTTAAAACACAAGCAAACAGAACTATTTTAAAGAACAATATGATTCTTAAACCCCTTTTACTTTGTGGTGAATATATTGATTAAGCAGAGAGTATAGAAATACATATCTGTTTGATCACTAGGTTTTTTGGTTTCTGGGAGTATCAGAGGAGAGCATAGGAGCAGTAACTGACCAGTAAAAGGTTAAAAGTCCATTTACCTGCTGTCTTGAACATGTGTCCTAGGTTGTAAATCCCTAAGTTTGTCATCTCCAGGGACCCACTACATTTTCTTTTTCAATATCAGAGAGAAAGAGATTTCTTCTGGAAAATTAAATATGTCTGTTCAAGTATGTAACTACAGAAGTTTGAACACTAATGATCCCAATAGATAAAAATATTCTGTATATTTGTTCACTGAAAATTTGATCTGATCCATTGATAATAATGAACTTTTGTTCATTTAAAAGTTGTGGCTCATTATTTTTGTGATACTGTAATGGCTAAAGGCTTTTCAAACTTTTCAGGGAAGCATGACAGCAATGACAGTATTTTTTCCCTTGGATACAGCTCGACTTCGACTTCAAGGTAAGTATCTTATTGTCATCATATTCCTGTTCATTTGGTATCAGGAAGCAAACATACTTCTCTACTAAGTTCTAAGTTAACATAGGATTTTCTGTTTCATCAGAAATCTGTTGTCCATTTTCACTAACTTTAAATACTTTTATTTTTGATGTTTGTGAATGAGTCATAGCCTCAGCCATTTTCTAATCTGAGAGACCTGAGTTGGCTTGCATTAGTAATTTTGAATCATTACAGTTCATTCTGATAAACAATATGACTTTTGAAAGGCACAATGTAGAGATTTTATTTTTTTACTGGGGGTAGGTTTTCTGGAAAGAGAACAGAGAATAGGAAACATGGTGGAGCCAAATGCCATTGTCACTGCTCATGTAGGCACGTAGTCCTAGTCTCCCTCTTTCACTTTATAGGGCTATGCGACTTTCTGTAACTCCTGCTTGTTCTTTCCTCAGTATTTTTCAACTTGAAATTATAAACCTATGCCAGAACTTACATGAAGAGATAAGAGTAAGATTAGCTTTGAATAAACTAATTCCTATATTAAAATCCTTCATGACTACTATTTTTAATTAATTTTAGAGATTTTGGAAAGGTAATAATTTTATATGACTCCAAAACCAAAATACATAAAAAGATAGGCAGTACAGTGAAAAATCTCACTCTAGACTGTCTCCTTTTCTCTCCCCTGTAGATAATGTCTTTATTAGTCTCTCAAAGAGCCCTGAGAGTTTCTTTATGTAGAAAAACAAGCAAATAATATATATTCTCAATTTCCTCTCTTTATTACTCAAAAAGCATACTTTTCACACTGTTCCATATCTTGCATTTTTCACTTAACAGCATTTTTTAAATATCTTTATTGGAGTATAATTGCTTTACAATGCTGTGTTAGTTTCTGCTATACAACAAAGTGAATCAGCTATATGTATACATATATCCCCATATCCCCTCCCTGTTGAGACTCCCTCCCACCCTCCCTATCCCACCCCTCTAGGTCGTCACAAAGCATCAAGCTGATCTCCCTGTGCTATGCAGCAGCTTCCCACCAGCCATCCATTTTGCATTTGGTAGTGTATATATGTCAATGCTACTCTCTCACTTCGTCCCAGCTTCCCCTTCCTCCCCATGTCCTCAAGTCCATTCTCTACGTCTGGGTCTTTATTCCTGCCCTGCCACTAGGTTCATCAGTACCGTTTTTTTAGATTCCATATATGTGTGTTAGCATACAGTATTTGTTTTTCTTTTTCTGACTTACTTCACTCTATGTAACAGACTCTAGGTCCATCCACCTCATTACAAATAACTCTATTTTGTTCCTTTTTATGGCTGAGTAATATTCCATTGTATATATATGCCACACCTTTATCCATTCATCTGTCGATGGACATTTAGGTTATTTCCATGTCCTGGCTATTGTAAATAGTGCTGCAATGAATATTGTGGTACGTGTGTCTTTTTGAATTATGGTTTTCTCAGGGGATATGCCCAGTAGTGGAATTGCTGGGTCATATGGCAGTTCTATTTTTAGTTTTTTAAGGAGCCTCTATACTGTTCTCCATAGTGGCTGTATCAATTTACATTCCCACCAACAGTGCAGGAGGGTTCCCTTTTCTCCACACCCTCTCCAGCATTTATTGTTTCTAGATTTTTTTAAAAATAAATTTAATTAATTAATTTATTTATTTTTGGCTGCGTTGGGTCTTCGTTGCTGCGTGCAGGCTTTCTCTAGTTGTGGCAAGCGGGGGCTACTCTTCGTTGCGGTGCGTGGGCTTCTCATTGCGGTGGCTTCTCGTTGCAGAGCACGGGCTCTAGGTGCACAGGCTTCAGTGGTTGTGGCACGCAGGCTCAGTAGTTGTGGCTCGTGGGCTTAGTTGCTCCACAGCATGTGGGGTCTTCCTGGACTAGGGCTCGAACCCGCGTCCCCTGCATTGGCAGGCGGATTCTTAACCACTGTGCCACCAGGGAAGTCCCCATATGCTAATTTGTTTCTGTAAGTTCTATGGGATAAATTCCCAGAAGTGGGATTGTTTGATCAAAGGGCAAATGTTTGTAATTTTGATAGTAATTGTTAGATTGCCTTGTACAGGGGTTTCCTAATTTGCCATCCCATGAGCCATACAGGTACCAATTTTAATTCTTAAGAAATCGGTTCATTTTCCTATTTTTATGTTCTCAAGATAGTCTTCAGATATGGGTAAGAAATTTGAAGTTAATTAAGGTAGGTTTTGTTTTCGTTTAGAATGCCAAAAGCAGAGTTCCCATCTTTTTGAGACCTTTTTTTTAGATTAGGGAACAGAGCACAGGGTTAAAACTTTGCAAACTTGAATTTTAATCCCAGCTCTGCTGCCAACTACATGTGTCCTTCACAGCTTTGTGTCTGTAACCTCTTCTCTGAAAGGGAAATAGTAATTTATTTCCTCTCTACTTTATAAGATATTAAGATAAAAAGGAGAATATATAACTTTGAAAAAAAAACTAGAGAGCCCTATGAAATGTAAGAAATAAATTTCTCCTGTTACATCTTTTACTTTGGAAATTAGGTATTGAATTAAAACGCTTTATGGTTCATGAATAACAGATGAAACCATGGAATCAATAGTAGGGAATTTAGCACATGGGAATACAGGAGGATCATTGAGTTTTGAGGCAAACTAGGGAGCTCAAAGAATAGGGTGAGAGATTGCTCAGGTGAGGTAAATGGCATTTCAGTGAAACTTGCTGATACTGAAGATAACAATTCTCAGAGGATTTAGTTTAAACATGTACTCTTTGATCTTGTAGTTGATGAGAAAAGAAAGTCCAAAACGACACACATGGTGCTCCTGGAGATCATTAAAGAAGAAGGCCTGTGAGTACTACCTTGTTCATCTTTGTTAGCTAGAGCAGCTCATTAGGAGATTCCTGGGCGTCCATCCTACTTACACTCACTTTCTATCCATTCCCAAAGCCTCACAGTGTTGTGAATTTGTAATTGCCTGACTCGTAAGTAGATACATAGTTGTTTTCATTTCCTTAAAGTTCTGTGGTTGACCATTTTGATTCTCGATCATGGAGTCTTACATGAAACCAATGAACAATAAACTGAAAAAGGTAATAGTTGTTTAGCTCATTCCTATCAGATGCATTCAGACCTGTGTACCTTTTTAAAAACTTTTTATTTGGAAATAATTTCAAATTTACAAAAAGTTGCAAAACTAAAATAGTACAAAGAATACCAGTATGTGCTTTAACCAGATTGACCTGTTGTTAACACTCTTCCGTTTGTGCTCATGCTTTCTCCCTCCCTTCCCCACTCCCTCCTTCTTTCTTTACTACACAGACACATACACACACCACACACAGACTTTTTTCAGAATTAATTTGAGAGTACATTACATACCATACATCAAAGCCCCTTACCCCTATGACTGACATTTTCAAAGATGTGGACCTTCTCCCCTTATTTTTCCTTAAATAAAATTTTTCTCACTTTAAGTTTGCCTCATGTTTCTTCATGATTAGATTGAGTCTTTGCATTCTTGGCCAGAATAATGTATAGGTGAAATTGTGTCCTCCTCAGGATGTCACATTGGAGTCACGTATTGTCCACTTGCCCTTCATTGGTTAATTATGATTTCTTAGATTCAAGTTAGCACTGAATAATTTTATTTTTCCTCTTTTGCAACTATAAGCAGTCTATGAGGAAATACTTAATTTAGTATCATACAGACTCAGAAATTCAATAGTTTACAATTAATTACTTAATTATTTTGGTGCTCAAATTGTCCCAGGTGTGGCCAGTGTGAGCTCCTTCAGTCTGATTCCTGTGCCCTTATAACATGCCCCCATCACTTCTTTTTTTTTGCACTTCTATATTTACTTCATTTTAAATGTTCTAGCCCTGTAATAAAATGTGAATGATGCTATATTAACTAACAGCCATGAGGAAATTGTCTTTAATTTTATATAGTAATTTACTAAAGCAAATTGAGGGGGGAAATCAGTAAATCAGTCATAGAATGTATGTTGTTTCTTTGGTATCATTAATGCTAGAAAAGATTTCTTGGTTTGGGCATCCTCAGAATGTAGAATATGTGTACAGTTTGGAGTATATTGTAGTGTAGGAGTGAACTTTGAGAATATGTGAATGATGATCAGCCTTTTCTAGGACTCTCATTTCTAGTGCCTTTTGTTCAGCATTTTTACTTTGCTTATTATGTTCTTCCCCTAGCCTGGCACCATATCGAGGGTGGTTTCCAGTTATCTCCAGTCTCTGCTGCTCCAATTTTGTCTATTTCTACACTTTTAATAGCCTCAAAGCAGTCTGGGTCAAAGGTCAACATTCTACTACTGGAAAAGATCTGGTAGTTGGATTTGTTGCAGGTAACTAAGTTTTCTGAATATAAGATATTTTTATATTTTATTGTTTATATTGTGGTCCATATACCCCCTGAGAGGTTATTTTAACACAAAGTAATGCTACAAAGAATGTAATTAGTTTTCTGACTTGACTCTGTGTGTGTGTAGTAAAAATGCATAACATAAAATTTACCATCTTAACAATATTTAAGTGTACATTTCAGTAGTAGGTTTACTTACATTATTGTGAAACGGATCTCCAGAACATTTTCATTTTATAAATGAGAAGTTCTGTACCCACTAAATAACAACTCCCCTTTCCACCCTCCCCCCCAGCTCCTGGTAACCACAATTCTACTGTCTGTTTCTATGAATGTGACTACTTTAGATGCCTCATATAAGTGGAATCATGCAGTATTTATCTTTTTGTGACTGGTTTATTTCATTCAACATAATATGTACTCAAGGTTCATTCATATTGTAGGATGTAACAGGATTTCCTTGTTGTTTAAGGGTGAATAATATTCTATTGTATGTATATACCACATTTTGTTTATCCATTCATCTGTTGAAGGACATTTGAGTTGTTTCAAGCTCCTGGTTACTGTGAATAGTTGCTGCTATGAACATGGGTTGTATGAATAGCTCTTTGAGTCCCTGCTTTCAATTCTTTTTGGATATATTCCTAGAAGTGAGATTGCTGGATCATATGGTGGTTCTTTTTTTAATTTTGAGAGGAACTACCATACTGTTTTCCGCACTGGTTGCACTATTTCAAAATTCCACCAGCAGTTGGTTCCAGGTTCTCCACATCCTTACCAACACTTGTTATCTTCTGTTTTTTCTATAGTAGCCATCCTAATGAGGGCAAAGTGATAGTTCACTGTGGTTTTGATTTGCATTTCTCTGACGATTACTGATGTTGAGCATCTTTTCCTATGATGTTGAGCATCTTTGGAGAAATGTCTATTCAAATCTTTTGCCCATTTTTTGAGTTATTTGATTTTTTGTTGTTGTTGAACTATAAGTTTGTTTTTTTTTTTTAATTTTATTTATTTATTTATTTATTTTTGGCTGTGTTGGGTCTTCGTTTCTGTGCGAGGGCTTTCTCTAGTTGCGGCAAGCGGGGGCCACTCTTCATCGCGGTGCACGGGCCTCTCTTGTTGCGGAGCACAGGCTCCAGACGCGCAGGCTCAGTAATTGTGGCTCACGGGCCTAGTTGCTCCGCGGCATGTGGGATCTTCCCAGACCAGGGCTCGAATCCGTGTCCCCTGCATTGGCAGGCAGATTCTCAACCACTGCGCCACCAGGGAAGCCCTATAAGTATTCTTTATGTATTCTGGATATTAGCCCCTTACCAGATATATGATTTGCACATATTTTCTCCCATTCTGTAGGTTGCCTTTCACTCTGTTGATATGTCCTTTAATGCTCAAAAGTTTTTAAGTTTGATATTGTGCCATTTGCATATTTTTCCTTTTTTTGCCGGTGCTTTTGGTGTCATGTCCAAGAAATCATGCTGAGTTTAATGCCATGAAAGCTTTTCTCCTATGTTTTCATCTAGGAGTTGTATAGTTTACGTCTTTAATCCATTTAGAGTTAATTTCTGTGTGTGATGTAAGATAAGGATCCAACTTCATTCTTTTGTATGTGGAAATCCAGTTTTCCTAATACCATTTGTTGATGTGACTAGACTGTCCTTTCCCCCTCTGAATGGTCTTGGCACCCTTGTGAAGATCAGTTGACCATATACACAAAGTTTTATTTTTGAGCTGACTTCGCTTATTTTTATCCTCTTAATCCAGAGAGGAGGGTCAGTTATCCCTGTTTAGCAGCCTGTACCCAGAATTTATGGACATAAGGTCTCTTTTTTTAAAAAATGAAAATTACAGTACCTTTCCTGCTTCCTTTCTGGGGTTTTTTTTTTAGGTTTTTTTTGTTTGTCTGTTTTGTTTTTTTGGACTGAGGATTGCATGCAATGTTTAACATGAACAGGACTGGCTGCGTAATTTTCAGGGTCCAGTATAAAATGAAAATGCAGGACTCCTTGTTCACAATTTATTAAGCATTTCAAGATGGTTGACACTAAAGCAGTAAACCAAGCACAAGACAGGTTACAGAGTCATGAAGCCCTCCGTGAGTGTGAAAGCATTGTCAGATGTGACAAAGAGTTTTTAGTGCACAGCCCAGTGTAGTCAGTATCACCATAGTCGTTAATACCTTAGGGGTTCATAGGGGAAAGGTCACTTTTGGCTGGGAGGTATCTCCTTATAGGAAGCAGTGCCTCTTGAGCTGAGCTTTGGCAGAATTAGTAACACTTGGAGATAAGTGGTGACGGTTTCTGGATGGAGAGAATGGTAGCAAACTGAGAGAATACAGGACCACATTTAGAACAGTGAGTTCTATAATTTTATGAGTGAGTGAAGTGAGTGTAGGAACATGAGCAATAAAGTTGGAGAGTTGAATAGGAGCCCAATTTTAGAAAGCTTTGGATCCTTGTCATCTGAGACTTCAGAAGCACTAAGGAGCCATTAACCTGATATTGTGAATATTTAGTTACTGTCTGTCTCAACTTAGTGGAATATGAGCAGGTATCTTTATCTATATATGGTATATCAAAGATATATATAAGATGCAGAGCAGTATCTTATATATACTTTATATATATAAGATATAGGGGCTTCCTTGGTGGTCCAGTGGTTAAGACTCCGTGCTTCCAGTGCAGGGGGCACAGGTTCAATCCCTGGTCAGGGAACTAAGATCCCGCATGCCGTGCGGTGTGGCCAAAAAAAAAAAGAAAGTTAAAGAAATATATTACATCTATTAGACAATATATATTACAATTATAAATATATCTCTATATATAAGATAACGAATACATCTGATACCTGCTTTTGTGGCATATGTATATATATATATCTGTTCCCCCCGCCTTGCTAAATTTTCGGTAAGAATAATTCCTAACATGTAGTAGTAGCTCAATAAATATTTGCTAAATAAACAAAATATTTGTTGAATTAATCAGGGTTTTATTAAAGAGATGGGAAAAAAGTAGGTCTCTTTCCTATGGGTTTTTTGTGTTTATCTAGTCTGTATCTAAATTAATTTATTTAAATGTTGCATGTTTAGTGTTAGTATTTTGTGGACTCACTTATTGATATATTCTTTGAAAAATTACTGATTTGGGAGCCACACAGTTGAATAATGTAAATGTCCATTTGAAATGAAAATGATTTGATTGAAAAATAGTTACCAGGCCAGGAGTATTCATGGCCCCCAATTTTTCCTCTTTACCTATATGAGACCACTGCTGTTTTTTTATTTGGTCTCTGAGACTTTCTTATGCTTAATACTCTCATTTTAGTCTTAAGTTGATTTTGATATAATAAACTTTCACTTGGACCAAATTTTTTTTATTGAGATATAATTGACATAATATTCTATTAGTTTCAGGTGTACAACATAATGATTCAATATTTGTGTATAATGTGAAATGGTCACCACAAGAAGTCTGGGTAACATCCATCATCACTTTTTTTCTTTTCTTGTGGTGAGAACTTTTAAGATCAACTCAGCAACTTTCAAATATGCAGTTCAGTATTAAGTATTGTCACCTTGCTGTACATCACATCCCCATGACTGACTTATTTTATAACTGGAAATTTGTGCCTTTTGACCACCCTCACCCCCAACCCCCGCCAGACCAACTTTCACGTAAAGAGTTTAACACACAGGGTTCCATTTTCTGAGGTAATAAATGAATACTTGTAGGTAGGTCACTCAGGATAGAAATCTGGAAGTCTTCATAGAGGGTGCTCTCTTACCCTCCGTGTCTGCCTGGTCTTCATGAACCATCAGTCTGTCTCTTAAATATCTCTTGAATCCATTCCCTCGTCTCCATGTCCATAGCCATTTCCCAAAATCAAGTGCCATCATCTCTCACTTGGACCATTGCTCTGTTCTGATCTCTTTGCCTCTCAAGTCTTTCTCACTAACATACTTTGCATAGTTCTGCTTGAAGTAGCCTTTCTAGAAGAATGGTTTTCAAACAGTGTCATAATTCAAAGAACTCAAGTTTGAGATTTGTTCAGTTGAAAAAATATCAGAATAGATCCAACCTGTAGAGGAGGAATCTTCTTTTTTACATAATTGCAACAAATGGCAATCTGGTATGATCTTTTATACTTGAGACCAAGTATTGGTAATACCTTGATTTTAATACTTTTTTGGGTTTTTTTTTGCCCACGCTGTGTGGCATGTGGCATGCAGGATCTTAGTTCCCCGACCAGGGGTCAAACCCGTGTCCCCTGAATTGGGAGTACGCAGTCTTATCCACTGGACCGCCAGGGAAGTCCCTTAATACTTTTTAGATTACTGCGGTTCATATGTATTTACATTTAAAAGGTTATGACTCACTGTCAGAGACTAACTCATATAACTTCCCATGAAACTACTAGTTTATGAAATATATGATTAAATCTTCTCCTTTTTAGGTGTCCAAAGTTGTTTGTTTGCTGTATCTGGCATCCCATTATCTACTAGGTACACACAACCCCTTGTTATTCTCTCTCACTGTGCTCTGCTCATTTTCTTTCTAACTCTTATGCAGTTTATAATTACAATAGATCCTCCCATACCTAAAACAGCTAGACTGGTATGGTAGGGCAGTTAATTTTAAAAAGTCAGTGGAAGTAGGGACTATCATAAATAGCCTACATGCCTTAAGTATTTTATTTTAACCTAAGATATGTGAATATATACTTCTCCAATTTTTTGTATGGCCAAGGCATATCCACTCACTGATGGAAGTTTTGTGCTTTTTTTCTTGTATAACCCATACCTGTAAATGCTTTGCCTACTGTAACAGATATGACCGACATAAGCAGGTTTGAGAAAAGACATAATTCACTCCTGGTAAGCCTAAACCCCTGTGGGATGGAAGTAGAAGAGCACGGGTACACTAGGGAGTAGCCTACTGGCCGCAGGTATCAGCGTGCTGTGGCATCTGTCGGTGTGTCCTGTAAAGGGAAAGAGGAACACAGATTTATCTGGTGAGTCCATTATATGGAACTGGTTAAAAGAGATCCCACTGTATTAATATCATTCTAATTCACTTACATTCTGAAATGTTTTCTTGTGAGCGTGAGAAAAGAATGGAATTACGCTTGACGTACAGGGAGAACCCGTGGGTCTGTGTTGATTGTGAACATCATCTGTTACATGTCTTGTCAGAGAAATGATTGAGAACTGCTATTCTAATATCCGAATCTGATTATGTTATGCCCAGCTTCAAACCCTTCATTGTCTGCCGCTTGCATGTAGGATGGAGTCGTGGCTCCCTCAGCAGAAAAGGCCCCTCTCGTACAGGTGCAGGATAAGAGCCTAACATACGGGATCTGCTGTGATACTGCTTACCTCCCTATCTTGGTCTTTCCTATTCCTGTTCTCCTGTGCCAAACTGTGATTCCTTGAATAGACTGAGCCCTTAGTAACCTCATTCCTCTACAGCAGCTGTTGTCAGTCTGAAGCAGCCTTACTGCTTTTTTTTATCTTATTAACTCCTAGTCATCCTTTTATTCTCATCTCAAGCCACCTTCTCTTCAGGAAGCCTTCCCTGTTTCTCATGTCCACCACCCCCAAGTTTTATTCTGGGTTAGGTGCCTACCCTCTGTACTCCAGCTCTGTATATACCTCTGTGTCAGTGCTTACTCCGCTGGATAACAATAGTCTGTATATTTGTCTTTATCTTTTACTAGACAGTGAACTCCTTAAGGGCAGAGACTACATTTTTTTAAATCTCTGTATCCCCAGTGCTTGATACACAGAAGGTGCTGATTAAATGTTGAATGAATGAATTCAATTTAAAGGTCCACTCCTCCTGTAATCTTCATCATTTTACTAGTTGCCCTACGAAAAGTCTTGAATTCATCCTCTTTCTCTTTGACCCCGCCTCCAGTCTGTGAGCAAATCCTATTGCCTGTTTCTTCATATGGTTTCTAGAATTCAGCCCCTTCCCCCACTACCACCTGTGTCCAAACCACCACTAAATCTTGCCAGGATTATCTTCAGAGCCTCCTAACTGATGTCCTGCTTCCTCCTTTGTCCCCCTCAATATGTATTCAACACAGCAGCCAGTGTGATCATGTTAAAACATAAGTGAGGGCTTCCCTGGTGGCACAGTGGTTAAGAATCCGCCTGCCAATGCAGGGGACACGGGTTCGAGCCCTGGTCCAGGAAGATCCCACACGCCACAGAGCAACTAAGCCCGTGCGCCACAACTACTGAGCCTGCGAGCCACAATTACTGAGCCCGCGTGCCACAACTACTGAAGCCCATGCATCTAGAGCCCGTGCTCCGCAACAAGAGAAGCCACTGCAGTGAGAAGCCCGCGCACTGCAACAAAGAGTAGCCCCTGCTCACCGCAACTAGAAAAAGCCCGCGCGCCGCAACGAAGACCCAACGCAGCCAAAAACAAATAAATAAAATAAATAAATTTAAAAAACGTAAGTGAGATTGTATTATTTCTCTGTTCAAAGGACTCCAATTGCTTCCCTTCTCACTCAGAGTAAAAGCCAGAGTCCTTACCTAGTCCTACAAAGCCCTGTGTCACCTGGCCCGCCCGTTCTCCTCACTCACCCCACTGCAAGCCTCACTGACCTCTTCTCCAGGAACACTCCTGGCATGCTTCTGCCTCGTGGCCTGTGTACCTGCTGTTTCCTCTGCCTGGTTACTGCGTGGTTCACTCCCTCACCTCCTTTAAGGTCTTTCCCTAAATGGCCACACTGTTGAAAATGGTGCCCCTTTCTACCCCACAAAACTTTATCCCCCTTCTCTGCTTAAATTTTCTCCTTAACCTTATCCTCTAACATACTACATATTTTACTCATTTATCCTGTCTTACACCATTAGAACATAAGCTTCAAAAGGACAGGGATTTTCATTTTTTATTTACTTCTGTATCATCAGCACCTACTTAGCACATACTAGACACACAATACGTATTTGATGAGCAGACCATGGGTGACTGACTTGCAGGTCATAAACATTTACTTATCCTAAAATACACATAAAGTTATTTAAGAATTGCTAATTCATACCTCAGATAAAAAAACACCTATTAGCTAGTTTTATGTGTTTCCAGTTGCTTTTAGAAGGTAGGTTTAATATCAGTAAAAATAAAATTTCTAACAGCTCTTGTAAAAAATAGGCTATTGGGGTGAGAATGAATTCCTATCTTTTGAGATTTTCAAAAATAAAGTGAATAATCACCTGGTGATTGGATTAGATGCGTGGATCCACAGGGAACACACGACCACGTCTGGAGACATTTTTGGTTGTCACAACTGGAGGATGTTACTGGCATCTAGTGGTAGAAGGCCAGGGATACCGCTAAACATCCTACACAATTGCACCCCTGCCCTGCCCCAAACTAATAATTATCCAGCCCCAGATGTCAGTAGTGTCACAGTTGAGAGACCCTTGACCAAATGAATTTTATAGTCCTTTATAATTCTGTGATTCTCCGATTATAGGTCCTCTCTTTTTCTGAAGGTAGGGAATTCCTTGGAAATCACTTTTGCGAGTTTTAAACTCCTCATAACATGTTTTTATATCTCAATGCTTACCGCATTTTTACAATAATTAAAACAGCTTTTTCTCTTCCTGCTGTGAACCCTGTCATTGTGTTACAGTCACCGTAGGAATGAGTTTCATTATCGCCAGGGAGAACTAGGAGCAGTATTATTGTTACTCCACTTCTTCTAGGAACTTAGAGAGTTATTACTATTTATTTTATTTTCACAGAAGAAAGCCCAAATAGCTTAATACCCTGGGGAAGAATTTGAGAGCAGAACCTTACAGATAACTTAAATGAAGATGATACTTGCCATTTTTATGAAATTGGAATTTTTATCAATAACTCTTTTTGAATGCCAATGGTGTTATCATTGTTGTGACAGTTGAAGTTAATTTCCTGTCCTTAGGCCTTAAATCTGGTAAGGCGGGTTTGTTCCTGTAGTGTATCAAGTTGCATTCCTTTGTAAGGAGCTAAGCACTTAGATTTATGACCCTGATCTGCCATTTTCTTATCTCAGTGGTCATTGCACGTGTTCCTCAGAAGTGCACCCAATTAGCATTCTCCATTTTTGTTTTCTGTCCTTAACTCAGGAGACTCACTACTAATAAAACTTTGTTTTTAACATTTCAGAAGTAAATAGCTGTGTTTCAATTATCCTTGAATCAGTGAGTGATTTTAGTGAGTGTGTTCAGTTACTGTTCTTCATCTTTTAGTTTTGGTTCTGTTTTCTTATAAATGATTTTTTATGAAGAAAGAAAATAGAATCATTTGAATTGGAAGAAAAACAATTTCCTGTTCTTATGTAGATAAGGTATTAGTATTCCCATCTTAGAGCTGAAGTAACAGCCACGGCTTGGAACTGGCAGAAGAATTTTCTACACATAAATAAGCAGACAGCTTTCTTTATCCTGCAGCCGTATCCATCGTGCTTTAGTCAGAGTCAGAATCACTCATCATGTTCGTTTGCAGCTTGTTTTTCCTCCGTGGAATGTTGTCCTTTGCTTGATTATATAGGTTGCAAGTTTTTAGTAAAGTTTGGATCCTCAGGTATTTTCCCAGAACTCATAAAATGATAGTGGTTAAAAAATACCTCTCCATCTATTTTGGCTTAGAGGATTAAAGAACTTCTCAGATAAAAAGCTTTGAAATACAAAATGTTCTTATATTATTTAAATGATGTGATGCATTTTTGTACTTGACAATGTCCTTAGAATCCTCTCCATCTTTCAGCCTGTGTTAATAATGGGGATATGTAAGCAGAATTTTAAATAGTGGCTAAATCTTAATCTTTGCTGCATTGCCTCTGAAATGTTTTGTGTGTGCCTACCTCTTGAATAGAACATGAAGGGAATTTTGATTTCCAAAGAATTTATTTAATGGGCAACCTATTTCATTTGTTTAGAAAGGTATGTACACTGTGCCTGTCTACAGTATCCACAGAAGCTTGTGATCTCTGGTTCTGAGCTCTCCTGTCTTCATCTTAAAAAAAAAAAAAGTGGTAGACTGCTCAGTAGCACTTCTAGTCTGATTTTTCTGGCTGTTGATTTTTTTTTTGTTAAGTGATGCATACATTATATTGAATAGGAATACATTATAAAATCTGGGCAAATGGGCGTGTATTGATAGTCTTCTATCTTGGCCTCTTGGGCACTGGTGCTTTTGTAAAATGAGACTAGCAAGAATCTCTAGTTAAGACTTTTTCAGATTATGATCAATGCCTCAAGTGATAATGTATGAGTATACTGAGTCATAACTAAAGATGACTCCTTTGTGTTATGTGAAAAAATATAACAAATACAACTTATAAAATTATTTGATAATGCCTTTTATTTTGAGAAATGTGTTCTCACAATGTTTCTAAGAGAGAGGTGCCAAAATATCTTACTTTTGCAACTGCATTCAGCTAATGAAAATTTAGAATTTGAATTTCCTGGTGTTTTCACCAAGCTTAGCCTTCATGCTTTCTATATATAGTATGTTCTGAGATTCCTTAAATCAAAGCATTCTTAATCATGTTGTATTTAAATGGCTTTTAGTAAAAGATTTCTCTTCCTTATAATTGTGCCTCTTGGTTCTTCAGAGTATGGCTAGAGCCAGATAGCTTGATATACCATTGTTTGCTGAGTTTGCTCATTAGTTTACTTGTTAAGTATTTATTTAACAAACATTTATAAAGTATATACTGTGTGTCAGGCACTTTGTTACAAGTCTGTCTGGTATTTTTCTCTAATCATTTCAGGACTGATGAGGAATATTTTAATAACTCAAGGTGGTGTTAAATTGGGATCATGTGTTTTCAAAAAAGAAGCACCTGGCTCATTGTATTGTTCCACTCTGAGGCCACCTTGGGCGGCCAAGATCCCCATCCTTAAACTTGTAAGGATTATGATGCTTGTGAAACTGTTTCAGGTGTTTTTGTGATGGTTCATAACTACTGCTTGCTGCTTGCCTATCCTAATTCCCCAAGTGATGAAGAACTCTTCTGTGAGCCTTCAGTCCCTGTTGAAGCACTTTCAAATGTCACACTTTCTCTCATTTATTGTACTAGATCCATACTCACTTAAAACCATGTGAGCTACTTACATGAGAGTTGTAAATTGTGTGTTTTATGTGATATTGTCATGGACTTATTTAGCATGTGATCAACAAGTCACTTCCCTGTCTTAAAGCTGTTTTTAAAAACTGTACTTAGAACTCTATCAAAATTGCTACTTTGGTGGTTATATAAATTGACAAACAGATTGCCTCCTATTATACAAATGAGGAAACTCAGTACTCTCTTCATGTGGAGAAGTACTGCTGCCAGCCCTTCTGCTATCAGCAAGGCTTCTGAATTGCTTCTAACAGTAGTGGCTTGTGTTGTACCCTGGCACAAAGGGACACCTTACCTTAGGTCTCCTAGTAGGTCAGTGGCGTATAACTGAAACATTGGTGTGTAGCTTTAACACAAGACAGCAAAGCTTAACAGGTTACCTTTTGCTTTCCCTTTGTCTCTCCCCCTTTCCTTTTAAAGGAGTGGTGAATGTGCTGCTAACCACTCCACTCTGGGTGGTAAACACCAGACTGAAGCTGCAAGGGGCAAAATTTAGGAATGAAGACATTGTACCCACCAACTACAGTGGTGTTATTGGTGAGTGTCTCTTGGGTGAGTTCCTTTTTAAAGATTTTCTTTTCTCTTTGTATCTGGAATTTATCACCATGATAATGCTACAACCTCAAATCTCAGTGCCCAACAGTAAATATTTGTTTAGCTCACGTGTCTCTGGATTGACAGGGATTTGACTCATCTAGGCTGACTCCAGCCCAGGAGTCTCAGCTCCATGCGTCTAGGGGTCTCAGCTCCATGTGTTTCTCTTCCTTTTCCTGGGACCAACCTGAGCATATTCTTCTCTTGGTGATGGCAAAAGCACAAGAGGACATGCCCAATCATACAAGCATATTTCAAGCCCCTGTTTGCATTTTGTCTGCTCACATACTCTGGGCCAAAGCACAACCAATGGCTAAGCCCCAAGATAAGGGGTAGAGAAATATACCCATGGAGTATATCCCATGGAGCATAGGTGGGAGGGGATGAATATTTCTGAAGAGCAATCTGCTACTTTTTTTTCCCTAGTGTTTTCTTTAGATAAAGATACCAGATTAGCATCTGATATCTTTGTGCTTCTGCTTTTTAATAGTATTACATTGCCAGGTTCTCCTTTCCCATACTTCCATCTTTGTAATGAGAACAGTGGTTTTCTTATAAGGCAATCCTATAAAATGGACTCCAGAGAACTATCTAATCTTCTTCTTTTTTTAATAAATTTATATATTTATTTATTTTGGCTGCATTGGGTGTACATTGCTGTGCATGGACTTTTCTAGTTGCAGCAAGCGGGAACTACTCGTTGTTGCGGTGCGTGGGCTTCTCATTGTGGTGGCTTCTCTTGTTGCGGAGCAGGGCTCCAGGCACGTGGGCTTCAAGAGCTGTGGCACGCAGGCTCAGTAGCTGTGGCTCGTGGGCTCCAGAGTGCAGGCTCAGTAGCTGTGGTGCACAGACCTAGTTGCTCTGCAGCATGTGGGATCCACCCGGACCAGGGCTCGAACCCATGGCCCCTGCATTGGCAGGCAGATTCCCAATCACTGTGCCACCAGGGAAGTCATCTCTAACCTTTTTCTGTACTGACCTTTGTTTTGAAACACATGGGCTATCAGTTCACAATTCTGTGTAGTACAGAGGTCCCAGTGGTGGTGATGATTACTTAGGAAAACTTGACATGCTAACCCCAGGTTTGTCAGGAAGGGTTGCCTATGAGTGAAATTGGTCTCTCAATAACTTGGTGACGGTCAGTATCTGATGATTATTCAAAAGTAGTTAACTGATTAACTTGTCATTGCAAGAAGGAAATCTTGATAGAATCAGTATGATAGAATACTAATAGAATCAGGTTTGTGTTCTGGGTACATTGTCTTCTCTAGTTAGGGGATTGTCATCAAAGGTCCTTGATTTCTTGCTCAGATGCTTTTCACCAGATCATTCGCGATGAAGGAATCCTGGCTTTATGGAATGGCACATTTCCCTCCTTGCTGTTGGTCTTCAATCCTGCCATCCAGTTCATGTTCTATGAAGGTTTAAAACGGCAGCTTTTAAAGAAACGAATGAAGGTAAGCCCTGATTCTGAAAGCAGCAGACAATCCCTGACACCTTCTTGCTGTTTAGATTGATGCAGTTTGTTCTTCCTTTGCTTTCCAGCTTTCTTCTTTGGACGTGTTCCTCATTGGTGCAATAGCCAAAGCAATTGCCACCACGGTCACCTATCCTCTGCAGACAGTACAGTCAATTCTGAGGGTGAGTGCAGGGGTTCTCCCTGCATTTAGTCAAACAACATTCTAAAATACGTGGTTTCCCTGTTTGAAGCAATGTTAATAAAGCAGTAAAGTAGTCCGGAGCATTCCTCATCCATTTTTTCCATTATTTGATATTTTGCTAACCAGTCTGGCTGTCAGTTGGTTTCCTATTTGGTTTGGAACGAAGTTTACATTTGCGGTTTCTTTGGTAACATGCTGTCTCAGAAAACCCAAATATGGAAGACATTCTTTATTTTTATTTATTTATTTATTTTAATTAATTAATTAATTTATTTATTTATTTATTTATGGCTGTGTTGGGTCTTCGTTGCTGCTTGCAGGCTTTGTCCAGTTGAGGTGAGCAGGGGCTACTCTTTGTTGCGGTACGTGAGCTTCTCATTGCAGTGGCTTCTCGTTGTGGAGCACGGGCTCTAGGCATGTGGGCTTCAGTAGTTGTGGCACGTGGGCTCAGTGGTTGGGGCTCACGGGCTCTAGAGCACAGGCTCAGTAGTTGTGGTGCATGGGCTTAGTTGCTCCGCAGCATGTGGGATCTTCCCCAACTAGTGCTCGTACCTGCATCCCCTGCATTGGCAGGCGGATTCTTAGCCACTGCGCCACCACGGAAGTCCCGGAAGTTCTTTAAAGACCTCAGGAAAATATAAGTTTGCTTCCTTCACATTCAAGTTGATTTGCTTGGTGCCCAGGGTAGATTTTCCTTTATAAGATCAGAGATTCATTCAGGAGGAATAAATGATTTAGCTTTTCTGAAGCACTTTCAAATTTGTAGCTTTTCATTCATTCAGTTATTTATTCATTGAAATATTTTTAAGCACCCACTCTGTGTGAGGAACTGGGTGCACACGGTGAATAAAAGCCATAGTCCCTGTCCTTATGGAGGTAACAGAGGAGAGAATGAACATGTAAATAAGCAAAATAAATAGGTAATTGCAAATTGAGGAAACAGCTATAAAGGAAGTGAACAGCATTCTATGATTTAGTGGAGAGGGGCATGGTGGGGGTCTTCTCAGGTGGCATGATTGGAGATGGGCTCCTCTGAGGAGCCATATGTAAATCAGGACTTAAAGGAAGGTAAGGATCCAGCTGTGCAAAGAGCAGAAGAAAGAGCATTCCAGGTAGAGGGAACGTGATGTACCAAGAGCTTGGTGAATCCTAGGAACTGAAAGGAGGCCACTGTGGCTGGAACAGGGAGCAGGTTATTAGAAAAGGAGCAGGGAGCCTATAGGTAAGGACGAGATTTTATTCTCTCTACAGTGGGAAACCTTTGCAGGGCTTTAGACTAGAGAGTAATGTGATCTGATTTACAATTCGAGAAGATTACTGTGACTCTTCAGTGGTGAATTGGTCAGAAGGCTAAGAGAAAAGGAGGTTGTCAGGTTAGGAGGCTATTTCGGTCATACAGGTAAGATGTGAGGGTGGCCTGGACTATGGTGGTAGCAGTGGGGAGGAGAGATTCGAGGTCTTTTTGGGAGAAAAAAGTCAAAGGACTTACTGATGGGTAAAATGAAGGTGGAAGTGTAAGTATTTCAGTTCAAAAAGATTATTCCCTTCTGTTAAAAGTATTTTTACTAATGTACTATTTTTAAATTGGTACTTAATATAAAGAAATTCAGTAGCAGTCAAATAAATGTATTTTGACACTTTTATAATAGAAACATATAATGTGAAGAGCTTAGATTGCAGAGATTCTAATTAATTAGTATTTATCATAACTTCTTAAAGGATTGGAAGCCATACCATCAATATCTAAATCTTCATCGTGGGCATGGCTCTTTCTTTTGAGGTAGAATTTTCCCCATGATTCTCTGTAAAATGAAAATTCTCATGCTTGCTTCATTGAAAAAATATTTCTTATTTTCACTTATTTCATTGAAATAATTTATTTCAATGAAATAAGAGGATTAATTAAATCTAAATACTAATGGGTATTTTTATTACCATATGCTGTAACATGTTACTCCAACATAATTTCCTCTGCAAGTGGAAATTGAGATAAAGAAAGCGGTAGCAAGCAGTAATTATTTATCTTTTTTTCTTCCCCAGTTTGGACATCACAGACTGAACCCAGAAAACAGAACACTGGGGAGTCTTCGGAACATTCTCTATCTTCTTCACCAACGAGTAAGGTGAGCTTTGTAGATGGTTCACATTCTGTCCTCTCTCTTTTTTTTTTTTCTTAATTTATTTTATTTATTTATTTTTGTCTGCGTTGGGTCTTCTTTGCTGCGCACGGGCTTTCTCTAGTTGTGAGCGGGAGCTACTCTTGGTTACGGTGCACAGGCTTCTCATTGTGATGGCTTCTCTCATTGCGGAGCACGGGCTCTAGGTGCGCGGGCTTCAGTAGTTGTGGCACGCAGGCTCAGTAGTTGTGGCTCACGGGCTCTAGAGCACAGGCTCAGTAGTTGTGGAGCACGGGCTTAGTTGCTCCGTGGCATGTGGGATCTTCCTGGACCAGGGCTCGAACCCGTGTCCCCTGCATTGGCAGGCGGATTCTTAACCACTGTGCCACCAGGGAAGCCCTCTGTCCTCTCTTTTAACAGCCCTCTCTGCCAAGAAGTGGTTGGATTTGCTTACCTTGCACTTCTGCCTTGGCAGTGGCAGCCTAGAAACCTGTCCCTTGCCTGCTGTGCTCAGACATTTCTCACTTTAGGGGCTAAGTGAGATATGACAGCATTTTGGGAAATTATGGAAAAGTTTAGGTCCTTATTCTTTGTTGGTTACAAAGATTCAGTACTCCTTTAGAAAGGGAATCCTCCTATGAAATCCTGCCATTTGCGACAACATGGATGGACCTTGAAGGTATTATGAAGTAAGTCAGGCAGAGAAAGACAAACATGTGATTTCACTCATATGTGGAATCTAAAAACAAACAAACTCATTGATGCACAGAACAGACTAGTGGTCACCAGAGAGGAAGAGGGTTCAAGGGTGGGCAAAATGGGTGAAAGGAGTCAGCTGTACAGTAATGGATGGTTACTGGACTTGTGGTGGTGATCACTGTGTAGTGTATACAGATGTCAAATTATAATGCTGTATACCTGAAACATATAATTTTAAAAAATAGAGAGAGCCCTCCTGTAATCTAATATAGAGACCACTCTGCTGAGTAGTCCTCCATCGATGACATATCCTATCACCTCTCGTAGACAGAAATAAGCAGCTATTAGAGAGCAGCAGTCATAGCGGGAAAGGGAGGGAAGAGTAGGAAGAGTTACAACAATTATCATCACAATGATGACAACAGTGATGGTGATGAGGAGAGCAGCTAACACTGTTGAGTGTTTGCTATGTGGCAGACGCTAAGCCAGACGCTCTACCTGGCTAATCTCACTTAATCCCAACAACAGCCCTATGAGGCAGGTACTGTCGTCATTTCCCCGTTTCATTTAAAGAAATTGACCCCTAAGGAAGTCAAATAGATCAGCACCTTTGAAGCAAAAGCTGCTGTAACTTTATTACTGTTTCTAGATGTAAGATATTTTAAAATAAATTTATTATAAAGATAGAATATGCTTGGGATAAAAAATAAAATCAAAGATAAAGAATTGGTATAAAGTAAAAAATAAATGCTGACCATACCAAGTGTTGGCAAGAATGTGAAGCGACCAGAACTTTCCTTTGCTGGTGGGAATTTAGAATGGCACAACCACTTTGGAACACAATTTGGCATTTTCTTATAAAGCTAAACATACACCTACCATAGACCCAGCCATTCCCCTTCAAGGTATTTACCCAAGACAAATGAAATGCGTCTACACAAAGACCTGTGCATAAATGTTAATAATGGCTTTATTTGTAAGAGTCAAAAACTGGAAACACCCCAAATGTCCATCATCAGATGAGTGGATACAAGTTGTGGTATACCTATACAGTGGAATGCTATTCAAAAAGGAAAAAGAAATAATTACTGATACATGCAAAAACGTGGATGGATCTCAAAATAATTTTTCTGAGTAAAAGAGGTCAGTATGAAAAAGATTTCATACTGTATGATTCCACTTATATAAAACTTAGAAAATGCAAATAATCTACAGTGACAGAAAACATATCAGTGGTTGCTTAGGGCCAGAGTAGGTGGAGGGAGAGTGATTGCAAAGGGACGTGAGGATACTTTTGCAGGTCATGGATATGTTCACTACCTTGAAGATGGTGATTGTTTCATGGGTGTACCCATCAGTCAAAACTCATCAAATTGAAGTCATTTAAACTTCAGTAAAGCTATAAATATGTGCACACCTACTGTGTTTTCTCTCCTATCTCTTTACCAAGAGTTAGTCACTGTTAACAAAAAGTGCATGTATTCCCAGAATCCTGTATAAAACATATAAGTTGGGTATTCATTTTTATACAAATGGAATCATATGGTAATACTGTTTTGTACCTTGCCTTTTTGTAAAAACGTTACAAACAATTCTTCACATCAATATCTGTACATTTATCTAGTTTTTTTAAATGACTGCGTTTTTTGTTACATAATATGCCATAATTTATTGACCAATACACTTATGATAAATATTTAGTTTGTTTCCAGGTTTTTGCCTTTACAAACATTGACAAATGAATAGCCCATAAATTTAGCTTAGTATACCTCAGTTATAATTGTAGAGAAAATTCCTTGAAGTGGAATTACTTAAGAAGTTTGAACATACAAAATTTTGATAGCTATTGCCATGTTGACCCAAAAAGATGATACCCATTTCCAGTTCTACCAGCATTGTGAGAGTTAAGAAAGATGTAGTTAAGAAAGTTAAGAAGGTAGTGTCAACAGGAAATCTTTAGAGTTATATAGTTTTTAAATTCAGCGTGTTTTTACATCTTTCATCTTGTTTGGTTCTCACTTAGCCTTGTGCGTGTGGAAGGGTGACTATATTCCCATTTTTGCAGATCAGGAAGCAGGTTTAGAGAAAGTGACTTGCCCAACACCAGACAGATGCAGGCAGAGCCAGATGTTCAAACTCATGCTCAGTAAGCACTCAGGGGCCATTGAATGAATGTTCATCCACTAGAACGTTCTACAATGATGGAAATACCTGTTCTGTTCAGTAGGATTGCCACCAACCACGTGTGGCTGTTAAGCACTTGAAATACTGCCAGTACAATTGAGAAACTGAATTTTAAATTTTATTTAAATTTAAATGACCACGTGTGGCTAGTAGCTACCATATCGGACAGCGCAGTATACCATGCCAGGCCTCTCCAAACTTTTGATTGATTAAGAACACCTGAAGTGCTTATTAAACTACAGATTCATGCCTCCCCTCTGGAGCGGGGTCTGGCAGTCTTCATTTCTAAACAGACCCTGGTGATTCTGATGTGAGTGGATGTGAAGAAAATCAACACTACTGTGTATCTTTCCTTTACTACTGACACAGAGCACTTCACTTCTGGCACTTCCGGTCACTAGACGTTGCGTGGGGGGTTCCCCGCACCAGGCAGTTCTGTGTGATACCAGCCGGGCGTCCTGTGATTTAACTCCGTTCTGATGCTGCGTACCCGGGGATAGCATTAGATCCCACAGGTTAAGGAAGGGCTCAGTCCTAGGATGCTGACCCTCACTTCAGATGACAGTCACAGGTAGTCGGTCCCCAGGTTACACAAAACTTCTGTCTGACTTGGCTACGAACTGGAGGTTGCCATGACCTCCTCCCCCTTGGGTATGATTGTTTGCTAGAGCAGCTCACAGAACTCAGGGAAAGGGAAACACGCACGTTTACCAATTTATTAAAGAATACAGATGAGTAGCCATATAAAGAGATCTGGGAGGGTCCCAAGCACAGAAGCTTCTGTCCCCGAGGAGTTGGGGTACATCACCCTCCTGGTACATGGATGTGCTCACCAACTTGGAAGCTCTCTGAACCCCATACTTTTGGGATTTTTATGGAGGCTTCGTTATGTAGGCATGATCTATCATTAACTCCATTTCTGGCCCCCTCCCCTCTCTGGAGAATAGTGAGTGGGACTGAAAATTCCAAGTTTCTTATCACAGCTTGGTCTTTCTGGTGACCAGCCCCATCCAAGAGCCCACCAAGAATCACCTCATTAGAACAGAAGACACTACTATTACCGAGGAAATTGAGGGATTTAGGAACTCTATATCAGGAACTAGGATCAAAGACTAAATGTTAGAATAAGAAATGTTCCTAGTGCTCTTATCACTTAGGAAATTACAAGGGCTTTAGGAGCTCTGTGCCAGGAACTGAGGACAGAGACCAATATATATTTTTTCTGTTATCTCCCAGCAGACCTCACCTTGAGAAACATTGAAGTGGACTTTCTTGGCTTTCTTGGGGGAACATAATTCGAATTAGTCAATGAACTAGAAATTCATGGGTCAAGGCTTTTCATTCCTATTTATCACATGATTTGCTCCAAATAATAAGTTTTCACACATAGCAAATGTATAAAATGTAGAATAGCTTCTGAATGGAGCGCTTGATTAGCTTTAATCTCTCAGTCTGCGTGCTGTATATAGCCCTGGAGTTGCTGATGAACTAGCATGTGAGATTAATTCACTCTCAAAAAATAGCTTTGGAGACATCATTTACTCTGAACTCCTGGTTCTAGCTGAAGCATTCTTCTCTGTGGTTAGAGCAGTGGGTCTAAAGGGCTGGTGTCCAGGCTGGCCTCATCATCCTCATCACCTGGGAGCTTGTTAGAAATGCAAATTCTTGAGTCCCATCCCAGACTTAATGAATCGGAAACTCTGGAGGGGACCCAGCAATCTGTGGTTCACCAAGCTTTTCCAGTGATTTTGATGTATGCTAGATGTGAGAACCACTTGGTTAGAAGATCAAATGTGGACTTCCCTGGTGGCTCAGTGGTTAAGAATCCGCCTGCCAATGCAGGGGACACGGGTCTGAGCCCTGGTCTGGGAAGATTCCACATGCTGCAGAGCAGCTAAGCCTGTGCACCACAACTACTGAGCCTGCGCTCTAGAGCCCACAAACCACAACCACTGAGCCCACGTGCCACAACTACTGAAGCCCGCGTGCCTAGAGCCCGTGCTCCACAACAAGAGAAGCCACCACAGTGAGAAGCCCGCACACTGCAGCGAAGAGTAGCCCCCGCTCGCCGCAACTAGAGAAAGCCTGCGTGCAGCAACAAAGACCCAATGCAGGCAAAAATAAATAAATAAATTAATTAAAAAAAAAAAAGAAGATCAAATGTATGGGAAGACTCAGAATTAGAGAGCTTTTCATTTCTGTCACTTTCTCTCATTTTGTTGAGGCTACAATGATCTAAACCAATTGGCAGCTTTCCTACCATTTAGGGACTGTTAGGTTGAAATAACTGAGTTGGGAGAGTGTTAAAGTCAAGATCTAAGAGTTCTTTGTTAGATCCCAGATTTTGGCATAAAAATGGTTTTAGGATTTTAGGATCTGTACCCTATCTGTGGGATACTGTCAGCATTCCACTAATTAATGGTGGCTGTGAAGAAATACTAAACTTTCATCAATCCCCAAATGCGTTTAAAGATAAGAAGTACTTAAACAACAGAAGTCCGTTATATCTAAAACGTCCATTGCTTCTTTTGATCCTAAGAATAAACCTTTGCAAAACAGTATTGCTTCTTTGAAAACCTTTTGTTTTTTCTCACCTCTTTCCTTTTAGGCGTTTTGGAATAATGGGACTCTACAAAGGCCTTGAAGCCAAACTGCTGCAGACAGTCCTCACTGCCGCTCTCATGTTCCTCGTTTATGAGAAACTGACGGCTGCTACCTTCACGGTCATGGGGCTGAAGAGCGCACGCAAGCGCTGAGGCACCTTCCACCGCCAGGCACTCAGAGATGCTCAAGACGGGATCCTTCTCTGTGAAGAGAAGCGGTTCCCCTTTTACTTGCGCCTTCCACTGAGAATTTTACCCTCATTGGCTTGAAATGCATCTAAGTTTACACATGGAGTATAGCCAGCTTGACCTGTTACCAACTTAGTTTTTATGATGGTTGGTTGACTTTTGTGGGGGAGGTTGGGCCAATGGCCATATGAAAAGAGAACATTATTGAAAACCTAAAACTGAAAGTTTATGGGGGTTTATTGGTTTTTTTGAGGGGAATAGACTCTTGCTCTCATGTATAATCTTTTCCAGGTAAAGTCTTTTTTAGATTTACCAGATGGTCCCTTTCCCTTGAACCCTCCCCCAGGTCCTAGGGCAAATTTGCTACCATGTAATTCTCCTCATATACTCTTGTATGTCTTCATCTTGGTATTTTCTTCACTAAAAATGTTATGACTATGCCATAAGCATGACTTTATTTTTCTTGGCATTTTTTTTCCTCCTGCTTAAGGAAAGGTATCTTCTTTAGTGTGTGAGCTATTTATTTTGTGGGGGAAATGAAAATTATTAATTCCAAATGATTCTCGTATAAGCTATTTGTAAATATTACTTATTTAGTATTTGACATAATTTTAAAATATTTATTTTGAATCAACCTTTTCATTACAAAACTTGAGGTTTTACGTTCATCCATATAGGCCCCAATAAATTGTCAGCACAAAAGTCATTCTTAAAAGTTGCCCTTTACAGTATTACATTGAGTTTACAAGCATCTGGTACAAATCACAGAAAAGGGAGAGGGAGCAGATACCTTGTTTAGGCTCTGGAATATTATCTTCTTTTATAAACTCTTGGTAGAGACTGTATATTTTGAGAATAAACTTGATTGAGGTTATTTCTATTCGGAAACATTCCTTAGAGTCCTGCTACTCAAAGAGTGGTGCCTCAAGCAGTAGCATCGACATCACCTGGGAGCTTATTGGACACGCAGTCCCAGATCTTCTGAATCATATTCCGCATTTTAACAAGATACCTAGGTGATTTGTACTCACGTCAAAGTTCAAGAGACCTTAGAGCTCTTGACCCCACAGAAGATACAGTCGGTTTCAATTATGGAAACCAAGACAAAGATTGTTCTCAAAGGAAAGATAGACTAATGTATTAGAGCAACCTCTGAAAAAACTGGGAGTCCTATGTCATCATTTACTTTCACCTCGTAGCACATGTTCAGGTTCGTAGGACTTTTATTATGTGGCCAGCAATGAATTTAGACATCTCAAGGCACTTAAGAAGCAAACTCTCTTGACATTAGTAGAACAACAGCTTAGTTCTACTTAGCTTGACTTAGTTTTTGACTTAGTTTTTGTCCCTATAACACAATGACAGGTTTTTCATTTATAAGTCTAATTCAGTCAGAGTCAGAGTAATAATCAAGTGTCTGTGGACTCCAGTATTTAAATTCAATTTTGAGAGTGGAAATTTCTTTCTCTTATTTCTCCTCTGGTCCCTGTGGTAATTTCAAAATATGTAATTTTTAAACTAGTAATAATTGAAAGATCATTGTGTTGTTCTAGAAAACAAGAACTAAGAGGAACTGATAATCTGGGAACTAGACTGAGCACTCCCCTATTTAAGCTAGAGAACTGAAGACAGAGAATTGGCCCCATTACTACTTTCTATTTTATATTAAGGTATGTGTTGTGTCTGTGGCGAGGCTTGGGTGGGGAGCATGGAAGAAGAATGATCATAAAGGTGCCATGTGTACTTTTGTTACTATTTTAATTTTGATGTTGACTTTGGAACTTGAATTTTGAGCTCAGGGTATTGTGTATTGTTGGTATGTTTAAATAATTTCCAAGTCAGATTATATAGTTATATTAGATGTTTATGATGTGAGAATATATTTGATGCTTCTTTCTTTTCTGATTTTATGAAGGAACAATTTCATAATGAGGTTTATATTCCCTTTGGAAGCTTACAGACTCACTGCATAGTTGAAACTAGGTAATGACTCACCCGGTTTTGTAACCTTTGATTATTAATAAGTTGCTTGAGAAAACTAAGGAGCCGAAGTCTATACTAGGGGAATGGAAAATTTTTTCTTTTTGATTCTTTATGAGGTTTCTCTAGAATGTGAGGATTAAGAGCCTTAGGGATTATGTTAGTGTCACCTCAATAGAAAATTTAGTCTGTGTTTTTAAGTGGACACTAATATTTCCACCCTTGTCTATTTTACAATTAAGTTTGAAATGCAGAAATAGGATTTACCATAAGAACAAAAGCAGTGGGAGTTAGAATCTTGGGTTTTATTCCCGGCTCTGTCACTGACTAGCAAGTTATGTCATCTCCTTGTGCTTCAGCTTTTTGATAAGTGGAGATAATAATACTCACTACCCACTTCAGAGGATGTTTGAGAGCTAATGATGTCAGCTAAATCCCTTTATGATCGTGGGAGAGGGAAGATCTGAGTGAAACTTGTGACAAGCCTAGATTTATATAGCAATTTCCCTTCTTAAAGCTTGTACGCTTCCTCATTTTATAACCCCAATATCTCTGTGAAATAGGTAAGGACGAGTAACAGTATCCCCGTTTAATTAACAAGGAAATTGAGACAGAACTATCAAACGACTTACCTGGTTGGAGTCAGGACTAAAGTTGGGTTTCCTGCAGTCTAGTGTGATGATTGCAAGAATAGGTTCTGGAATTAGACAGACCTAGGTTCAACTCCAGTCCTACTCTTTACCAGCTGTGGGAACAAAGCAATCGCTGAACTGGTATAAAACTCAGTTTTCTCAACTGTGAAGTGGAGATCTTGATAAACCTACCTCATAGGGTGATTGTGAGGATTAAATGAGATCATATACATAAATTTCTTAGCACAAGGCTTGCCACATGAGAAAGCTAGATAAATGTTAGTGATGACTATTATTATAATATTATTATTATTGATGAGGGATATGACTGTTTGAATAGATGCAACTGTGGTTCGGTGGAAAGCACACTGGATTTTGAGCCAGATCTGGATTCAAATTTTCATTCTATCACTTAAAAGCATTGTGGCCACAGACAAGTCATTTCCTCACCTTTCTTAGTCTTTATGTGTTTATTTGTCTAATAGAAATGATTACCGCGCAAGGCTGTTTTATATATTTTTTTAAATTTTTCTTTAATCCTTCTTTAATCTTTAGAACAGGATGTAGATATACATATATATATAGGATATAGATATACATATATATATGCATCTGGCATATATATATAGATAGATAGATGAGGATGTAGATATACATATATATATATATGCATCTGGCAGAGTACATGACGTATAAATGTGCTTAATAAATGCCAGCGTTTTCTATTCAGATGTAATTAACATATAACATTTTATTAGTTTCAGATGTACAACATAGCAATTTGATGTACATATATATTGCAAAATGATCACCACAGTAAGTCTAGTAAACATCTATCACTAAAACATCCATCAGATAAATGCTGTTTGAACCAAGAAAACCTTCTAGGTTTTACTTTGGGGCAGTGTTTCCTCTTTCCATTTGTTTTAATTGTGAACATTTCTTTTCTGGGAGGCTTTTGTGTACCTCCTCAAAAGTGAAGCCAAATCCAATAAGTTAATGTTTTATCCAGTATTCAGATTAAGGCCCCCAAACATTTATCAGTTCATCAGTAAAATACAAACTGGTTCAGTAGCAGAAAGTCACTGGCTGAGCTAGCGTCTCATCTTGGCTCTCTGGAAAAGCTAAAGAATTGTGACTTCATGGCACCAAATGCCACACATCTCTGGAGAGCCCTCCCTCTGGGCAGGTAAATTACCTACCTGGCAGTGTTGACTGTCACCAGAATACCAAATATATACGAAGATTCACTTGTAGGATATTTATATATGCAGTGAATGTAATTAATGTGACCCTCAGAGGGTTTTTACCACTATAGAAATGAAAGGGCCTTGGGTTAGTGCTGATGTTTATGGGGCATACTGGTAGCCCCTGAAAACTGTGTTCACTGGGACATAAGAGACAAGAAAATAACTCATCCATGGGCTAGGTGAGAGAAGAAAAGAAAGAAAATTACTATGTAAAGGCAGAGTGAAGAAGAAATTAGGAGATGGATAGAAGGTTCAGGGAGAGGGAGGGACAAGGCACCAGTGCCTAGCACAGCACTCAAGGAGACATGCTCAAAAAATGTTCGTAGACTGGGCAGTGAACTGTGGAACCCAGCAAATGATGTCCAATCTGGGGAAAGGGAAGGAAAACTCAGTTTGGAACTAACCATGAAAATGGGTAATGGAACTTCCGTGCATTAGTGCCTGGTAAATGCCAGACACAGTTAACTTACATACATCTTGATATCTTTGTAATAACTCTAAATATATGAGGTTCATTCCCATTAACAAACTAGTTAAGGCTTCAAGAGTAACTTATCTATGGTCACTCAATGATTGAGGGTCAGGATTTAAAATTTAAGCTGACTCCAGGACTTTCTACATTGCCACACTACATCCCTCAGATATCCTTAAAAGTAAGACTTCTAAGCCAGGGCATGGTTCCCTTTTACAACCTGGAGGGGCATATGATTGAAGATATGTAATTCTTTCTGTAATGAACTATCTGAACCCCAGTATGATGCTGCAAGTCTCAAGGAAAGCCTGTGGCCTCTGTATCCAAGGGTGGCTCCATAAATCCATGCTGTTTCTTGCTTCAGTGCCTGTGTTTACAGTTTCAGGAATCTCTTCCTACTGTTCTTGGTGAACTGCCCAGATCAGGCATCCGCTCTTCCTGGAAGCCTTTCTGGAACTTTGCTTCCTCCTACCCACCCACCTCCAAAGACTTTTGTACTCCTTTACTATTTTGTACATATGTCTATCATCGACCTACTCCATTGAGTTTTGAATTGCAGTATCTCTGTCTTCCCCTAGATACCAACTTCTTCCAGCGCAGGAAACGAGACTTTCAAGTAGAGTGTCACTCAGGGTAGGCACTCAGTTGTCACATGAGTGTTTTTGGCTAAAGATAGTGCTGACCTTTCTCCAATCAAGTGCATCTGTTAATTATGAGTTTACATATTTTAGAATTCTTGTCCTTTGGCATTTTCTTGGTCATTGATTATCAGTTTTTCATATTTCTTTTCCTTAGATTAATTAGTTCACACTTTTTTGAAGTATACTTTATTCTGCTAGTCATTTGGCTTTTTTAACCTTTAAAGATCAATTATTTCTTTGCTTTAATTGTAGTCACCAAAATTATCTAACTAGTGGTATCGCTTATCTAATTCTTCCATGTGTACTTCATTCTTGTTTTGCTTTAGTTTCTGTAGAACCTATTGACAGAGTAGATGGCCAGCCCAGTAAGTGATTCTCCTATGTGGGTGTGGTATGTAGGACCTTATTAAATTGCAAATTCCTATTCTAGGAATAACATTCTATTCATTTATTCAAGAAATCGTTTTTGATTACCTCCCATATCCAAGCACTATGGCAGTTTGCTGGGATTACCCTGATGAATAATACTTAGTCTCTGCCCTTATGTAGCTCATTGTTCTGCATGGGGGTCACACAAAAAACAACTTGGAATTCTACCACTAATGAGTTCTCATAAGAAATGTAACGTAGGGAACTCCCTGATAGTCCAGTGGTTAGGAGTCTGTGCTTTCATTGCCGAGGGCCTGGGTTCAATCCCTGGTTGGGGAACTAAAATCCCACAAGACACACGGCATTGCCAAAAAAAAAAAAGTAATGTAAACGTTCAGGAGTTGCTTTGGGAGCATGGAGAGGCTGGGCCCACCTCTGTCTTGGTCTGTGTAATCAGAAGGCAACATTTGAATTAAGAACACACCAAGTAGGACTTCCCCGGTGGTGCAGTGGTTAAGAATCCGCCTGCCAAAGCAGGGGACACAGGTTCGAGCCCTGGTCTGGGAAAATCCCACATGCCACGGAGCAACTAAGCCTGTGTGCCACGACTACTGAGCCCGTGTGTCACAATTACTGAAGCCCACGCGCCTAGAGCCCACGCTCGGCAACAAGAGAAGCCACTGCAATGAGAAGCCCGTACACAGCAATGAAGAGTAGCCCCCGCTTGCCACAACTAGAGAAAGCCCACGCACAGCAACGAGGACCCAACACAGCCATAAATAAATAAATAAATAAATAAAGGGCACACCAAGTAATGGGTAGAGGACCTTCTTTTTTTTTTTTCTTTAAGTTAATTAGGCCACTAATTTATTTATTTTTTAAAATATTTACTTATTTATTTGGCTGCATGGGGTCTTTAGTTGTGGCATATGAACTCTTAGTTGCGGCATGTGAGATCTAGTTCCCTGACCAGGGATTGAATACGGGCCCCCTACATTGGGAGCACAGAATCTTAGCCACTGTACCACCAGGGAAGTTAGAGGACCTTCCTGATGTAGGAAGTAAGTAGTTTTGCAAAGTAGAATGAGGGTGATGCTTTATTACTTGTACATTCGTTTGAATTGGATACAGAAGCTTCCCAACCTAGATCTCTGAGTTGAACACATGTTGGAATGGTGGTGGCTACTGAGAACCTGCAACAAGGAAGAAGAGGCGATCAGGACCCTTATCCTGCTTAACAGTTTTATCTATAGTTAGATTTGGGTCTAAACAAAGAAGATACATTCCCTGTACTCCATGAATTTAAAATCTAATTTTAAACATACTTTGAAAATTAGACATGACATGAATCATTTTGTTCTACCTCTATGAAGAAGGGCCAGCAAGAGTAGTTTAGGGTATCGTGAATTGCTGTGACTATCAAGGTCTGGAGTTGCACTTTATCTGGATCAATATGGACATGTTTACTTAGAAAATAGTTCTGGGCCTAGTTGAGGCTAAAACCCTAAGTACTTTATCATGCATTTGTTCGTGTATTAAAAATTATAAAAGCAGTGAAGACTTAAGGGAAGGGGAATTTAACAATTGAGAAAGTCCTTTCTATTTCTCTTTTAATTTACAACGAGTTTATAGGTGTGGCATTTACAGATTTTTTTCCTAATGCACTCATTCTCACTTTATTCTCTCTATTGTAAGAATTACTTTAATTACTTTTATACTGTATAGATGGGGAAATGGAGACACAGATCTGGCTCAGGTCACATAGCAAAGGATTGGGAGTCAAAAACGTGAATTCAGACCTCCTGATATTCTATCCAATAATCTTTCACTGTCTTGTACTGCTTGGAGGTATCTCTGTTTTCATTTTGGTTTAAAGTTTTTCTTTTAGCTTTTTTGGGTTTTTTTTAACAACAATAATACACAGTCATTAAAAATTTTTCAGAAAATACAGAAAAGAAGAATGAAGAGAGTAAGGATATATTCCTGTATATATATGTTTATATATCTTCCTATATTCTTACTGCCTAGAAATCACTGCTAATATTTAACTATATCTATCTTCAGACTTGTTTAAATATATACATTCACAGATATGTTTATAGATAGGGTTTTTTAAATGAGATCAAACTATGCCATTTTGTAACTTTTTCATCTCAAATATAATTTGCTGTCAGTAAATATCTATGTCATAATTTGTTACATAGAATTGCATTGTATGAATGTGTCATTATTTAGTTAGACTCCTATTGATGGACTTCTAGGTGGTTTCCAATTTTTTGCTATTATAAATAATGTGATAAAATCCCTAATATATGATTCCTTTTATATTTTCTGATTACTTCTTTAAGAAAAATTTCCAGGAATATCCAGTTACCAGGTCAAAAGGTATGCCTCCTGTGAATTATGTTATTAAATTAAAATTTCATCCTATCTATTCCTTTATGTTCCTTGTCACTTTGGAAACACTTTCTTTCTCTCCTCACCTCTACTTTGGCAAGCTGCAGGAGAATTCCATTCTGAGTGTGAAAGGGAAGAAGAGTTGTTGTATGCCAGGGGCTGAGCTTTACATGCTTTTTCATTTAATTCTCTTAACAGTCCTATGAAATTCAGAGTTAAATGAGGTATATCAAAAGTAATCATAATAAGAGTTTAGATTTGCTGAAAATTAGATTTCTTCCAGCAGATGGCTGGGATCATTGAATATCACATGCTAAAACATAATAATTTATTGAGCACCTACCATGCGCCAGTTGCCATACTAGATGCTTTACATAAATTATCTTATTTAATCCTTCTCCAAAGTTCTAAAGCCTGTGTACTTTCCACAGTTCTCCCCTTTGAACCTTGGTTCCAAGTCTGTATCCTTGCTCCTGTGCCTTTGTTAGATGGCAAATTCTAGAGGGCAAGGACCTGCTATTAATCATTTTCTGAATCACCATGAACATGGGGTCACATTGGGCAAGTGCCTCTGTAAAAATGCTTTATGATTATGATCGTTATGAAAAGCAAAGAAGACTTTTACAATTTATCTTTGTTGACTTTTTATTTTATAAGTAAGCTATTTGATAGAAAATGGCTGTTTTTTTGTTTTTGTTTTATGCAGCTGCAGATATGGCGAAACCTTTAGGCCACCAGAGGGCATTGCAGTCAGCCTCCTTTATCATCATAAATCACTGCTGTCAGAGATGCCTAGTGAAATTTGCTCCCAGTTAAACCAAAAAAAGAAGCATTCTTAGACTTGATGAGCAATCTGCATAGAACCTGTGGCTTGAACTTGGTGGAGCACTGCCTTGAAGCACCCTTTTTATCTATAAAAGGGAAGAATGGAGTAGGTAGTATTTCGCTGAAATTATATTCTTTTACTTTTTCCTTTCCCCAAGCATATGCCTAAACTTTTAATTTGTCATCCACAATTTATAATCTTCTCTTGGCCAGATATTAAAGCTGGCAGCTCTCAATCTCTATAGAAATTGAAGGCAGAGAAACAATGGACACAGCCTTTGTCCGGTAGCATCCACCTCTTTACTGGTTTTTACTGACACTAATAAAAACTTGCAAAATTGACTGATCCGCAGTTGAGTGACTCCCTCGTTTCTGTTCACCATCTGATAGAAGTGCCAATAGGCAGAAAAATGATTAAAAGGCAGAGCAGGAAAGAAAAGAGGTAAAAGGCATTTTGATGACCCATGAATTTAAAAATCAATTTAAATCTTTACTAGACAAGTATGTGTTAAAATGTAAACAGGTAGGGACTTCCCTGGCGGTCCAGTGGTTGAGACTTTGCCTTCCAATGCAGGGGATGCGGGTTCGATCCCTGGTTGGGGAAATAGGATCCCATGTGCCTTGGGGCCAAAAAAACCAAAACATAAAAAAACAGAAGTAGTGTTGTAACAAAGTCAATAAAGACTTTAGAAATGGTCCACAGAAAAAAAATCTTTAAAAAAAAATGTAAACAGGTAAACCTTGCCACATAATTGGAAATAAATTTTCTAAGTATTGAGGCTTCTAAGTTGCAGCCAACTAGACCTCTCATTGATCTGTGCCCCAGGAGCGTTTAAGATACTAATTTATTTCACAGATATTTTTGAGTACATTCATACTGGGCACTTGATAAGCACTGGCATACAGATATGAATAATAATCTTTATATGTCACTTTATAGTTTAGAAAACAATCTGGCATCTACTGTCTTACTTGGTACTCACTTCATACCGCTGAGATGAATTGGGCAGATGATAGCTCTCCATTTTACAGGTGGGGAGATGGGTTCAAATGGTGAAATGACTTGTTCACGGTTACACAAAGAGTGACAGAGTAGGACTCAAACACAGGTCTTCTGACTCCAAGTCCCATCCTTTCCCACAACACCATGCTGTCTTCCTAGAAGAAGTGAGCCTATTACTCTCAAAGGAGGACTTGAGGGATATACTATTACAAAGGACCCAGGGTTTGAAGTAGATACATTATAGCCACTTGGTGGTTTTGATTGTTAGTTTAATAAGCAACTTAGCAAGTAAGTTCAGAAGCTTACCAGTACTATTTCTCTTTTTTTCCAAAAATGGAAGGTAGATTCAGTATGCAGGCAAGGAAAAAAAAAAAAAAAAAACTGGAATCTTTTTTCCTACTTGGTTGACATATTTACTAAGAATTTAACTCTTTCAAGTCTGTGAGTCCCCGCATCTTTCCCTCAGGTATGATTTATGCAGTAATGCCCATGAGAAAAAGAATAGGCGCATCATTCGAGTGTCAAGCTCAGGTAAGAATGTCTCTAACACAGAGTTCACTGTGTGCTTTTATTTCTTTGGTCGTTTTGGAACATAATACCCTGGCTAGAGCTCTTATCAAGTAACCTCTGCATTAAGTTGTATTTCTCTGTTTACTTCCCTACCTCCCTGGATAGATTAAAGGCCCACACTCCTCATCACCATTACTGTGTCCAGGCATTATTATGAGTACTCTATAAATATTTGTCCAATGAGTATATATATTGAGGGAGGTGGGGTATAGTGTTGAATTTAGGTTTGTCTAAGCCAGAGTACCTAGAGTTGTAATCCCTGGGATAATATGTATTTTGACTAAAAGTAAGACGTGGCTTCCCCAAGATTTAGCATCTTGGTAATTTCCCCACATTAAGTACAACATGATACCTGTATTCCTTAGTCTGAAGTGAATAAAGTGTGCAATGTGTCCAGGCAGAAGGGAGCTGAGAAGCAAATGCACAAGCTTAGGACTATGTAAGCAGAAAGAATACTATGTAATTAAAACGAGAATGCTGGCATCATCCTTCTCACATGTTTTTCATCTGTTGCTCCTGGTCCTAGAGTGCAGTTTTCATTTTTGTGTCTCCGGTACCTAACAGGAGACTTAATAATGGTGCTTAATAAGTATTGTCGCCTTGTACCAAAGGTACTCTGCTAATCAAGAAGTCAACAAAGAATTTTTGAGCTTATGCCACGTGCCAGCCACTTTGCTAAACAATAGGGATACACTGTGAGCAGAACAGACGAGGTCCCTGCTCTTGTGGGACTTGGGTTGGGATGGAAGGAGATAGTCAAGGAGCATACAAACCAGTAAGGGGATTTTAGGTGCAGATAAGTGCTGTAAACAATATAACGTAGGGAGCATATCTATCTAACATACTCTAAAGATATTTTAGTTACCAGCATCCGTGTGAGAGAGAGTATTCAAACAATGTGTGCAAGCGCTGATATGAGGAAGGCAGTAGAATATCAGAGCAGGAGAACACCAAGCCATGCAGAGATAGAAAAGGACTAGAATGCAGTATAAAGTCACCAACTCAGGGAATTTATATGTTATATTAAATGTATATATATATATATATATAAATACGATAATTGAGACTTTTCCCTCAGCTTTGGGTCTTTGTATTAGACTCTGTGACAGGTGATATGAGACCAGCCTTTCTTCCGCCCAAACTTCATAAATCCGATTTCTAAAGCTGATTCACCATCCTCATAAACAGTATATTCTTTATCTGAGGTGCCGATTGGGCTTTACGTGTGCTATGCTAAGTTCCAAAATACTGTTTCCACCCAGAATGGCCTCCCTGAGCATTCTAGGTCCAGCAGGTAGTGGCTGCAGATTGCCATGATTCTACTTCCACTCATGAGCTTGGTGCCCTTTCCCCCACCTACATCAGTAGGGATCAAATTCCTCCAAATCAGAACTTGGTTCAGAACTGGATTTAGGCATGACCGACTAAAATCTGGAGTAAGTTAAGCAGTCACTTTTCTATTATTTCTTTTATCTTTTTTCTTCTTCTTTTTTTGGCCACACCATGCAGCATGTGGGATCTTCGTTCCCCGACCAGCAATCGAACCTGTGCCCCCTGCATTGGAAGCGTGGAGTCTTAACCACTGGACTGCCAGGGAAGTCCCTTTCTTTCTGTTTTTATTTATGGGCTCATCCTTAGTGGTGATGCTGATTTTTTTTTAAACAGTTTTATTGAGGTATAATTCACATGCCATATAATTCACCCATTTCAAGTGTACAATTCAGTAGTTTTTAGTAAGTTACAGATGTGTGGAACCATCACCACAGTCAATTTTAGAACATTTCCATCACCTCAGAAAGAAAGCCCATACCCTTTAGGCATCACTCCCTCATCTCCCAATTCCCTCCCCCGCTATTGGTAAGCAACCGCTAATCTACATTCTGTCTCTTTGGAGTCCTCTGTTCTAGACTTTTATATGAATGGAATCATATAATATGTGGACTTTTTTGACTGACTTCTTTCAATTAGTACGTTTCTAATGTTCATAGAAGTTGTAGCGTGTATTAGTACTTCATTACTTTTTATGACTATATAACATTTTATGAATATACAACATTATTTTATCCATTCATCTGTTGATGGGCATTTGGCTTGTTTCTATCCTTTGGCTATTGTGAATAATGCTGCTATAAACATTCATGTACAAGTTTTTGTCTGGACATAAGTTTTAATTTCTTTTGGGTACAACACATTCTCTTTGGTACATTCCTAGAAGTGAAATTGCTTGGTCAGGACCTAACAGTACCCTTCTATGAATTTAAGTCAGTTTATTTTCTACATAGTCACCCAATGTTTTTGATTCCTTATTTCCTAAGTAATGTTCAGCAGCCTTTTTTATTGAGGAATTTCAAGGCACATTTAAAAAAAATATCCCAGGGGCTTCCCTGTTGACGCAGTGGTTGAGAATCTGCCTGCTAATGCAGGGGACACGGGTTCGAGCCCTGGTCTGGGAAGATCCCACATGCCTCGGAGCAGCTGGGCCCATGAGCCACAATTACTGAGCCTGCGCGTCTGGAGCCTGTGCTCTGCAACAAGAGAGGCCACGATAGTGAGAGGCCCGCACACCACGATGAAGAGTGGCCCCCGCTCGCCACAACTGGAGAAAGCCCTCGCACAGAAACTAAGACCCAACACAGCCATAAATAAATAAATAAATAAATTTTTAAAAAAATGCAGCCCTTACAAAAATAAACAAATGGGACCTAATGAAACTTAAAAAAAAAGCTAAAAAAAAAATTAAAAAAAAAATATCCCTTTGTAAGGAAAAGAAATCCAGAAATTTTAGGTTAGAGGAGCCTTTTGGAATGCACTACCCTGTTACCTTCAATCATGTCTCTCCTGAGTCTGAGTTCTTGTTTTCCAAAGAATGGTGAAAATCTATTTTTCTCCCTTAGTCCTCTAGTACCCAGGTTAAAGTGAGGTCACTGTGACTGTATAATCTTCAGAGAGGAAGCACCTCCCCTTCCTTAGGATAGAGGCACCTGCTGGCTAAGTAGGCAACAGGCCTAAAGATTTAGGGGCGACATATAATTTCCAGTCCAAACATCTACCAAATATAGAGTGTTACTGTATTCAAGGCATTGTGGAGACACTGTGGGGTGTATGAAGAAATGCAAGGCAATCCTAGCCCCCAAGAAGCTTGCAGTTTATTTTGGAAGATAACCAGCAATACAAGATTGTTTACTTTTATGTAAAAAGTAGTATCTATGGGAGTCAAGATGGCGGTGTGGGAAGACATGGAGTTAGTCTCCCCACTACTAGGGCATGTGCCAGCCACTGGTGGGGGACTCTGATGCCCAAGGAGACGGGAGGAACCCCAGAGTGAACTGGTAGGACATAGGGGGACTGAGGGGGAAGGAGAAGTGGAGGCTGGACAGGGTCGGCGCCCCTGAGGCCGGGAAGATCAGGAGAGGCAGGTGGGAGGGACTCTCCGGGAAGAGCGGGAGAGGAGCGGAGAGCAGTCGCCTGGCCCACTCAGGCTGGGGAGACTGCTGAGCTCCCAGGCCAGTACCCCCCCTCCAAAGCCCCATCCAGGCCGCATGGGTCCTGGGGGCATAGGAGGGAGGCTGGGGACATCAGGAGAGGCAGGTGGGAGGAGCCATCCAGGAGGAGCAGGAGAGAAGCAGAGGGTGATTGCCCTGCCCACAAGAGGCCAGGAAGCCTGCTGGGCTTCCAGGTGAGGTCCCCTGCCCTCTGAGACCAGGGGTGGGGGACATGTCTGGGTCCCTTCTGTGTCTTGAGCCTAAGCCCCACCCCAAACAACCCCCAGGGCCTTTTCCAGCCCTGTGGGTCCTGACCATTGGCCCCGCCCACCTCCCAAACGTTGCCCCTGCTTAGACCCCGCCCTCCACAGCCAAGGCCTTTCCCCACCCTTTTTTTTTTTTCTTTTCCCTCCTCCTCTTTTGTTTTTTTTTTTTGTTTTTTTTTTGCCACCTCAGGCAGCTTGTGGGATCTTGGTTCATGAGTCCGGGGTTGGGCCAGAGCTCCTGCGGTAGGAGCTCCAAGTCCAAACCACTGGACTAATGGAGAACCTCAGACCCCAGGGAATATTCATCAGAGTGAGGTCTCACGGAGTTCCTCATCTCAGCACCAAGACCCAGCTCTACCCAATAGCCTACAAACCCCAGTGTTGGAAGCCTCAGGCCAAACAACCAGTAAGACAGGAACACAATCCCACGCATAAAAAAAAAAAAAAAAAGAAATGAGACAGCAAAAAAATATATCACAGATGAAGGAGCAAGGTAAAAACCTACAAGACCAAATAAATGAAGAAGAAATAGGCAATCTACCTGAAAAAGAATTCAGAGTAATGATAGTAAAGATGATCCAGAATCTCAGAAATAGAATGGAGGCACAGATTGAGAAAATACAAGAAATGTTTTAAAAAGATCTAGAAGAACTAAAGAACAAACACACAGAGATGAACAACCCGATAACTGAAATGAAAAATACACTAGAAGGAATCAATAACAGAATAACTGAGGCAGAAGAACAAATAAGTGAGCTGGAAGACAAAATGTTGGAAATAACTGCTGAGGAGCAGAATAAAGAAAAAAGAATGAAAAGAATTGAAGACAATCTCAGAAACCTCTGGGACAACACTAAACGCACCAACTTTAGAATTATAGGGGTCACAGAAGAAGAAGGGAAAAAGAAAGGGTCTGAGAAAATATTTGAAGAGATTATAGTTGAAAACTTCCCTAACATGGGAAAGGAAATAGTCACCCAAGTCCAGGAAGCACAGAGAGTCCCATACAGGATAAACCCTAAGAAAAACACACCAAGACACATATTAATCAAACTAACAAAAATTAAATTCAAAGAAAATATATTAAAAGCAGCAAGAGAAAAACAAAAAACAACATACAAAGGAATCCCCATAAGGTTATCTGCTGATTTTTCAGTGGAAACTCTGCAGGCCTGAAGGGATTGGCAGGATATACTTAAAGTGATGAAAGAGAAAAAACTACAACCAAGATTACTCTACCTAGCAAGGATCTCATTCAGATTTGGTGGAGAAGTCAGAAGCTTTTGACACAAGCAAAAGCTAAGAGAATTCAGCACCACCAAACCAGCTTTACAACAAATGCTAAAGAAACTTCTCTAGGTGGGAAACACAAGAGAAGAAAAAGACCCACAAAAACAAACCCAAAACAATTAAGAAAATGGTAATAGGAACATACATATCGATAATAACCTTGAATGTAAATGGATTAAACGCCCCAATCAAAAGACACAGACTGGCTGAATGGATACAAAAACAAAACCCATATATATGCTGTCTACAAGACACCCACTTCAGACCTAGGGACACATACAGACTGAAAGTGAGGGGATGGAAAAAGATATTCCATGCAAATGGAAATCAACAGAAAGCTGGAATAGCAATACTCATACAGATAAAATAGACTTTAAAATAAAGACTGTTACAAGAGATAGGAGGGACACTACATAATGATCAAAGGATCAATCCAAGAAGAAGATATAATAATTATAAATGTTTTTGCACCCAACATAGGAGCACCTCAATACATAGGCAAATGCTAACAACGATGAAAGGAGAAATCGACAGTGACACAATAATAGTAAGGGACTTTAATACCCCACTTACACCAATGGACAGATCATCCAAACAGAAAATAAACAAGGAAACACAAGCTTTAAATGACACAATAGACCAGATAGATCTTATTGATATTTATAGAACATTCCACCCAAAAGTGGCAGAATACACTTTCTTCTCAAGTGCACATGGAACATTCTCCAGGATAGATCACATCTTGGGTCCCAAATCAAGCCTCGGAAAATTTAAGAAAATTGAAATCGTATCGAGCACCTTTTCTGACCACAACACTATGAGATTGGAAATCAATTACAGGAAAAAAACTGTAAAAAACACAAATACATGGAGGCTAAACAGTGTGCTACTAAATAACCAAGAGATCACGGAAGAAATCTAAGAAGAAATAAAATAATACATAGAAACATGACAATGAAAACACGATGACCCAAAACCTATGGGATGCAGCAAAAGCAGTTCTAAGAGGGAAGTTTATAGTAATTCAATCTCACCTCAAGAAACAAGAAAAATCTCAAATAAACAATCTAACCCTACACTTAAAACAACTAGAGAAAGAAGAACAAAGAAAACCCAAAGTCAGTAGAAGGAAAGAAATCATAAAGATCAGAGCAGAAATAAATTAAATAGAAACGAAGAAAACAATAGCAAAGATCAATAAAACTAAAAGCTGGTTCTTTGAGGAGATAAACAAAATTGATAAACCCTTAGCCAGACTCATCTAGAAAAAAAGGGAGAGGACGCAAATCAATAAAATTAGAAATGAAAAAGGAGAAATCACAACTGACACTGCAGAAATACAAAAGATTATAAGAGACTACTACAAACAACTATATGCCAATAAAATGGACAAGCACGAAGAAATGGACAAATTCTTAGAAAGAAACAACTTTCCAAGACTGAACCAGGAAGAATTAGAAAATATAAACAGACCTATCACAAGTAATGAAATTGAAACCATAATTAAAAATCTTCCAACCAACAAAAGTCCAGGACCAGATGGCTTCACAGGCGAATTCTATCAAACATTTAGAGAAGAGCTAACACCAATCCTTCTCAAACTCTTCCAAAGAATTGCAGAGGGAGGAACACTCCCAAATTCATTCTATGAAGCCACCATCACCCTGATACCAAAACCAGAAAAAGATACCACAAAAAAAGAAAATTATAGACCAATATCACTGATGAACATAGATGCAAAAATCCTGAACAAAATACTAGCAAACAGAATCCAACAGCACATTAAAAGGATCATACACCATGATTAAGTGGGATTTATCCCAGGGATGCAAGGATTCTTCAATATGTACAAATCAATATGATACACCACATTAAAAAATTAAGGAATAAAAACTGTATGATCATCTCAATAGATGCAGGAAAATCTTTTGACAAAATTCAACACCCATTTATGATAAAAACTCTCCAGAAAATGGGCATAGAGGGAACCTACCTCAACATAATAAAGGCCATATATGACAAACCCACTGCAAGCATCATACTCAATGGTGAAAAACTGAAAGCATTTCCACTAAGATCAGAAACAATACAAGGATGTCCACTCTCGCCACTCTTATTCAACATAGTTTGGAAGTCCTAGCCACAGCAATCATAGAAGAAAAAGAAATAAAAGGAATACAAATTGGAAAAGAAGTAAAACTGTCACTGTTTGCCAATGACATGATACTATACATAGGAAATCCTAAAGATGCCACCAGAAAACTACTAGAACTAATCAATGAATTTGGTAAGGTTGCAGGATACAAAATTAATGCAATCTCTAGCATTCCTATACACCAACAATGAAAAATCAGAAAGAGAAATTAAGGAAACACTCCCATTTACCATTGCAACAAAAAGAATAAAATACCTAGGAATAAACCTGCCTAAGGAGGTGAAAGACTTGTACTCAGAAAACTATAAAACACTGATGAAAGAAATCAAAGATGACATAAACAGATGGAGAAATATACCATGTTCTTGGATTGGAAGAATCAATATTGTGAAAATGTCTGCACTACCCAAAGCGATCTACAGATTCAGTGCAATCCCTATCAAACTACTCATGGCATTCTTCACAGAATTAGAACAAAATATTTTACAATTCGTTTGGAAACACAAAAGACCCCGAATAGCCAAAGCAATCTTGAGAAAGAAAAACGGAGCTGGAGGAATCAAGCTCCCTGACTTCAAACTATACCACAAAGCTACAGTAATCAAGACAGTATGGTACTGGCACAAAAACAGAAATATAGATCAATGGTACAAGATAGAATGCCCAGAGATAAACCCATGCACATATGGGCACCTAATTTATGACAAGGGAGGCAAGAACATACAATGGAGAAAAGACAGCCTCTTCAATAAGTGGTGCTGGGAAAACTGGACAGCTACATGTAAAAGAATGAAATTAGAACACTCCCTAACACCATACACAAAATAAACTCCAAATGGATTAAAGACTTAAATGTAAGACCAGACACTATAAAACTCTTAGAGGAAAACATAGGAAAAACACTCTTTGACATAAACCACAGCAAGATCTTTCTTGACCCACCTCCTAGAGTAATGGAAATAAAAACAAAAATAAACAAATGGGACTTAATTAAACTTAAAAGCCTTTGCCCAGCAAAGGAAACCATAAACAAGACAAAAAGACAACCCTCAGAATGGGAGAAAATATTTGCAAATGAAACAACAGACAAAGGATTAATCTCCAAAATATACAAAGAGCTCATGGAGCTCAATATCAAAAAAACAAACAAGCCAGTTAAAAAATGGGCGGAAGACCTAAATAGACATTTCACACAGGCAGACATACAAATGGCCAAGAGGCACATGAAAAGATGCTCAACATCACTAATTATTAGAGAAATGCAAAGCAAAACTACAATGAGGTACCACCTCATGCCGGTCAGAATAGCCATTATCAAAAAATCTAGAAACCATAAATGCTGGAAAGGGTGTGGTGAAAAGGGAACCCTCTTGCACTGTTGGTGGGAATGTAAATTGATACAACCACTATGGAAAACAGTTTGGAGGTTCCTTAAAAACCTAAAAATAGAACTACCATATGACCCAGCAATCCCACTACTGGGCATATACCCTGAGAAAACCATAATTCAAAAAGATACATGTACCACAATGCTCATTGTAGCACTATTTACAATAACCAGGACATGGAACCAACCTAAATGTCCATCACAGATGAATGGATAAAGAAGATGTGGCACATATATACAATGGAATATTACTCAGCCATAAAAAGAAACGAAATTGAGTTATTTGTAGTGAGGTGGATGGACTTGGAGTCTGTCATACAGAGTGAAGTAAGTCAGAAAGAGAAAAACAAATAGCATATGCTAACACATATATATGGAATCTAAAAAAAAAAAAAAAAATGGTACTGATGAACCTAGTTGCAAAGCAGGAATAAAGAGGTAGACATAGAGAATGGACTTGATGACATGGGGTGGGAGGGTGAAGCTGGGCAAAGTGAGAGTAGCATTGACAGATATACACTACCATATGTAAAATAGTTGGCTGGTGGGAAGCAGCAGCATAGCACAGGGAAATCTGCTTGGTGCTTTGCAATGACCTAGAGGGGTGGGATAGGGAGGATGGGAGGGAGGCTCAAGAGGGAGGGGACATAGGGACATGTGTATGCATATGGCTGATTCTCTTTGTTGTGCAACAGAATCTAACACAGTATTGTGAAGCAATTATACTCCAATCAAGATCTATTGAAAAACAAAAGTATCTATAATCTTCCTATACTGTAATTTCTTCATATGTAAATATCTCATCAGTGCAGCTAAATTGTGAATTCCATGAGAGCAGAGACGGTATCCTGTGTTCCATTGCGTATTCCAACACAGAAGCTCTCAGTTTGGGTTAAAGATGATACTGAGCTATACAGATGATAATGTTCCCAAGTTTAATCCTGTCTCTTCCATGAACAGTGAGCTTATTTGGGAAAGAAATATCATCAGTTGCCAGAGGTTTACTGTGAGGACGTTTGTGCCCTGTCAGGAGGCATGGTCAGCGGATGTGGATCGGCTGTAGAGCACAGACCATGCCTTGTGTTCCTCCTCTTCCCTTCCCTCTGGCTCCAGCCAAGTGGGCAGAAAGGTGAAAAGGAAAACTTGGATTCAGCTGTGAGAGGCACAGGTGTGCTCTGTGGGTAACTTGTGTGAACCTCCCTCTCTCGGCACATTTAACTCTGAGCAGAAAAGAAGACCGGGGCTCCCCAGCTCACGTGGGATTGTGGTCAGCATGACAGCTGGCAATGCCACCCACTGAATGACAGTCAGGGCTGTGTGCAACCATCATATCCCCTTCCTATGCTTTCTTCCCGTGCTAACCCACCCATCTAATGCCAAGTTCTAGAACCAATCCTTTTACAGCAACCTGAACTTTGAAAAATTTTCTAGTCCAGACTCTTTACACCTAGGCAAGTTTTGCTTAAATTACTCCCAATTGTGACACAATTTAAAATTCCATACCTTCATTATATAGATTTTCTCACTAAAGAAAACTTGGGCCAATTAGATAAATGAATAAAAAAAAAAAAAAAAGTCACCCAGAGTTCTACTGCCCCAAAACAACAATCGTTAATATTTAGCATATTTCCCATTTATTTGCCAGTATTTGTATTTGTATAACTAGGATTGAGATGTATAGCTACAGGGTTTTTTTAATTTTAATTAATTAATTTATTTATTTATTTTTGGCTGTGTTGGGTCTTCATTTCTGTGCGAGGGCTTTCTCCAGTTGCGGCAAGCGGGGGCCACTCTTCTTCGCGGTGCGTGGGCCTCTCACTATCGCGGCCTCTCTTGTTGCGGAGCACAGGCTCCAGACGCACAGGCTCAGTAGTTGTGGCTCACGGGCCTAGTTGCTCCGCGGCACGTGGGATCTTCCCAGACCAGGGCTCGAACCCGTGTCCCCTGCATTGGCAGGCAGATTCTCAACCACTGCGCCACCAGGGAAGCCCTTTAGTTTTTTTTTTAATTGAAGTATAGTTGTTTTACAATGTTGTGTTAATATCTGCTGTACAGTAAAGTGACTCAGTTATACATATATATATTCTTTTTCATATTCTTTTCCATTCTGATTTATCACAGGATATTGAATATAGTTCCCCATAATTACAGTTTTAAATCATAGTGTAAAAGGCAAGTTTTACATACTATTTTTGTCACTCTACATCAGATAACACCTAGTTCCCATGTTATGCCATGGTTTGGTAAACATAATTTTTAATGGTCCACTCCATTGTTCATGTAAACCAATGAGTGCTGGGGATCTCCACATCTCACAAATTAGGAACCAATGAGAGGGTGGGGAGAAAACCCAGAAGTCTTCTGTTCAAACTGCTCCCCTCAGGAAGAAGAGTCAGGGACATCTCAGACTCCGTCTCATGGTTGAGACCCCAAGCTTGCTCAGGCTCCAATCTCAGCTCTACCATGACCTGGCTGGGTGACCTCAGGCAAGCTACTTTGCCTTAGTTTTCCCATCTGCAAAGTCAAGATGATACAGCTCCTCCCTCCTAGGGTTTTCAGGAGGATTCATATATGCAAACTGCATAGAACAGTGCCTGGCAAATCCTGAGAGTTATGTAAGTGTTGGCTATTTTTCTCAGCCATGGCTGGAGGTCCTAGAGTGAGACTGCCTGGGTGGAGGCTGTAATATTTGTATTTTGTAGGCCTGTACTGTGATTTAATAGCTTTTATGCCTTTAGATGAGGTCCTCTATTTCACTTGGGGACAAATGTGTTGTTGCTTCAGTATGAATATTAGAATTTAATTTAATTCAGAAGAAAGGAAATAGATTCAGGGAAAAAAAATTCTCTCATAAACTTAGCATATCATTAATAATTTTTTCCCTCAAAAATGCCAAAAGCCTGATTCCTCTGGATAAATACTCCATGGAGCTCTCCTAGTGCTCTGAGATACCAGTTTGCAAAAGCCTCTCATGTGGCGCTCTATGTGAGCTCTATGATCACTCCCATAATATTTGCTTCTGGAAAATCATTTCATCTAAGTTGATTTTCCAAGAACTCAGACAGGAAAGTGAGTTATTTATTTATTTATTTATTTAATAAAGATGATTTTGTTTTATTTAATGTATTTATTTTTGGCTGCTTTGGGTCTTTGTTGCTGTGCGTGGCTTTCTCTAGTTGCGGTGAGTGGGGGCTACTCTTCGTTGCAGTGCGTGGGGCTTCTCATTGCGGTGGCTTCTCTTGTTGCAGAGCACGGGCTCTAGGCACGTGGGCTTCAGTAGTTGTGGCTCGCGGGCTCTAGAGCGCAGGCTCAGTAGCTGTGGTGCACGGGCTTAGCTGCTCTGCGGCATGTGGGATCTTCCCGGACCAGGGCTCGAACCCGTGTCCCCTGCATTGGCAGGCGGATTCTTAACCACTGTGCCACCAGGGAAGTCCCAAGTGAGTTATTTTTTAAATTGTCACTGGGTACGGTAGCAAACTCACTGGATGTACGTAGTAGGGTCAGGAGACCTGGATTCAAGTCCTAGCTGCTTCCTTATTTCTTTCACTGATTGTCTGGGTGGCTTTTGGCAAAGCACATGACATCTTTGAAGTGTGGTTTTCTCTTCTGTAAATGGGAATGGGTGTTGTCCATAACAGCCTTGGAAGGATGATAGAGGATTAGATTAAATGCAATAATATGCAAGAAAGTGTTGCAGAAATTAAAAGGCATCATGTGGCTATGTCATTCTTATTATTAGACCGAGTAACCTAAACTCGTTGCTCTGATTCCCCATCTGAAAGGAGTTTTGTTTTTTTCATTCTCCACCATGTCTCCTGCATGTGCCTTCTGGAAGCGTGCCATGTCCAATAGCTGAAAATGCTTCACGGTGAACAGATAATTGCAGTGTCCAGCTTTGTGTTTTTTCTTGGCTCCCATAATGAACCAGCCTGTTTATTTCCATTATTTTTATCGGATTTTGTTCTGTCACGTTCATTAATTATACGTTCCAAGGGAAAACATCTCATTTAGGCAGAGATCTACATCTCAGATGACTAGCATGACCTTCTTAAGGCACCTACTGTGTGATGTGCTCCCTAAGAGACAGGCTTGTAGCTATGGTAACTGAAACCTCACCCAGGCCCACGGTGTGGATAAGGCAGGGACAGCATGACTGTTGATTTCTCTCTTCTTCACTGTGGTTCTGAATCCCCTGGGGATTACTGTTGGTGGGATTACTGAGAGCTGATTCCCTTGGTTCTCGGCTGTGTCTTTTGTCCTTTTGTAGCATTAGATGTCCAACTAAAGAAGAGAGTACATAGAGAATTGCATGTTTTAATACTTTTGTGCCCAAATGATCTAAGACACTGAGCACAGTACCCAGACCTAGCGGGAACTGGGATTCAGGTATTCATGTGTCAAAAAACATTTATTGAATGAATGGTTTATAGATGAGTGTGAACACATTTATAACATCCACATCCGTAAAACCTGTTTTCAGGTTCTGTTCTGTACCGGTACTGCTTCTGCACCAATAGTAGAACATACACTTTGGTTTCACAGTAAGAGGAGTTGTGGTAATCTGTCTCCCTCTCTCTCACCAAGCCCTCCTCATGAATTGCAAGAATTTGCTGAAAGGCTGGTAGGGGTTAGGGACGAACCCACACTGTGACCAAATCTGAACATGAACCCAGTGTCTCTGATCAGCCTTTATTAGGTATCCTAACCACATGCCAGGCATATGCTAAGTGCTGGGAAAACAGAAATAAATGGGAGCTGGCCTCTGTCTGTGGTTCATATTCAGTGGGGAACACAGACGTGGAGCAGTGACAACGAAGGGCTCGGTCAGGGGTGATAGAGCGCTGTGGGAACACGCCTGCCAGGCCTGTGCTCCACGTCCGTCCCTTTGCACCAGCTGGTCCCCTGCAGAAGATGCTACTCCCTCCCTTTTCCACTTGGATAACTGCCCATCTGACTTTCTAAATCCAGTTCAAAGGTCACCTTCTCTGGAAAGCTTTCCTGATATTCTGCCCACCCCCAAACCTGTTTTCCCAGAACCCTTCATTAAATTGTTAGTTTGCTTGTCCAGTTCACCATTTTTTTGGACTATACTCTATGTTTAGCACTGTGCTTAGCACAAAATTAATTGGGCCCTTGAGGATTGACTCATCTGATTCACACAAAGCAAACTCACAAGAATCTAATCTATTAACCAGGGAGTCATTTTCCTCATTTCCTGGGGGCGGGGTGGGGGACGACACGAAGCGGGGAGCAGAGGAGAAGGTTACACCTTTCCAAGACCCCTCGTCGGGCTCCCCTACTGTCCAATGCAACCTCTGTTCCATGGCAGAAGCACGTGGGTGCCTTCTTCCAGCTGGACTCTGAGACCCTGAGGGCGAGGGCAGGGTCTTCATGAGGATGGAAAGAAGGGAACAGAGATTCTACCTGAGGGTATGGTAGTTAATTTTATATCAACATGGTTAGGCTAGGGTACCCAGTTGTTTGGTCAAACACCAGTCTAGATGTTGCCGTGAAGATATTTTTCAGCTGTGATTAACATTTCCATCAGTAGACTTTTGAGTAAAGTGGATTACCCTCCATAATGTGGGTGGCCTCATCCAGCCAGTTGAGCTGTTGAGAGAAAAGACTGAGGTCCCCAGAGAAGGAAGGAATTCTGCCTCCAGACTGTCTGAGGACTCAAGACTGCAACGCTGACTCCTGTCAGAATTCCCAGCCTTGCCGACCTTCACTGCAGATTTCCAACTTGTCAGCCCCATAATCACATGAGCCAATTTCTTAAAATAAATCTCTCTATATAAATACAATCTTTTGGTTCTGTTTCTCTGGAAACCTGAATTAATACAATTGGTCTCACATGGGGACTTATACTGGAACCACAAGAATTAGTGAAAGTTGTGGACTTTGATCAAAGTCATCGTATCTTAAGCTTTTAGACTTGAAAGCGCTCTAAAAGGTTATCAGAATTACAGTTTCATTTTATTATTGAGAAAACTAAGGTTCAGAGAGGCCAAGTTTCCTATCCAAGGTCACCCAGCATAGAAGTAATTGTAATAGGTGAGACTGGTACCTGGTCTTCTGACTTATCTCACTTTCTATATAGCAAAAGAACATCAGTGAAAAATGAAATATATAATATCTTTATACTGTGCCTTGATTTTATGATGGCATAAGTAATGAATATCCTTGCAGGATCTGATTTACATGTAAAAGGGCCATTTTGGTTCCAATATGGAGAATAAAAATGTAGGGGACTTGGATTGTAGAAGCAGGGAGAGGGGTTAACAAGCAGGTTTATAAAGTAAACTAGACTGTAAACTCCATTTGTGACCTAGTGATACTTGCTTAAGGAAATCCTCAAACTCTCAAAGACGATGAGTTTGTTTCCCCAGCTGATTCTAAGAGAAGCGCCTATTCCTACTCCTACTACTGAAACTAGAAAAGGGCTTGGAGCCTCCTGATCCCAGGGACCCTTCTGTTCTTCAACACTTTCCCGGGACTTCCCTGGCCGTCCAATGGTTAAGACTATGCGCTTCCACTGCAGGGAGGCACGGGGTTTTGATCCCTGCGGGGCAAGATCGTTCGGCAAAGAAAAAAGATATTCAACGCTTTCCTGCAGGGCAGGCTGTACACTTAGACGTGGCTGGTGACAGCCTACGGATTTCGAAAGACACCAAGAAGACATCCTCTAACAGTTATTCTTTTTAATGTTTGGAATTCACCCATCAGAAGCTGAATCATCTATATTAAGTATTGTCCTGGACAAGTGATAAAATTTGGCAGCTTTTGGGAAGAGGCTGGAAAAATTGTTGTAATATTCTGGTTTATAAAATTCTTGTGGGAGGATTTGGGGAAGATGGTGGAGTAGAAAGCACCAGGAATGTTTCCCCACCTAGACAACAACTGCACTGGCACATCTGTCTGATGTAACTATTTTGAAACTCTGGAGTCTGCTGAAGGCTTGCAACTTCCAGGCTTTGGCCCAGAAAGAGAACTTTTACCAAAAAAAATTTCCCAATTTTTAAAAAAATTGTAAAATACACATAACATAAAATTTACCATTTTAAGTATACAGTTCGGTGATATTAAATACATTCATAATGCTGTGCAGCCATCAGCACCATTCATCTCCGTAGCTCGTCATCTTGTAAAACTGAAACTCTGTACCCATTAAACACCAACTCCCCATCCCTCCCTCTCCCCAGCCCCTGGCAACCACCATTCTACTTTCTGTCTCTGTGGATTTGACTCCTCTAGGGACCTCCTATGAGAGGAATCATACAGTATTATCTTTTTGTGACTGGCTTATTTCACTGAGCATAATGTCCTCAGGGTTCATCCATGTTGTAGCATATGTTAGAAGTTCCTTTACTCATGCAAAGGAAAATATACTTTCTGCTTTCTGTATTCTGCTGTATACAGTAATGCCTTATGAATTTAGGTGTGAGTTTGATAAGTGTGAAGCAGATGACTCAGTCCCTAAGAACCTGATCCGTTTTGTATGCACTAGAAAAGGTCTGTTTCTTCATTCATTTCTTTGACAGACATTGATGGAGCACCTACGCTAGGACCAGCCCCTATGCAGTGCTCAGGGTACAAAGAGGAACAACATAGTCTGTGCCCTGAAGTAAAGGGGTCCCTACGTTAAGTGAGGAGATGAACTAGAAAAACTTCAAAGCTCCTTTCATAAAAATAGGTTGTGTGATTTTATAAAAATCACAGCTTCTTGGTGCTGGCAAACTCTACCCTTCCCAGGACTGGGTCCTGCCATCACCTCTCCTGCCCAGCAGTACCAGAATTCCTTTTTTTTTTTTTAATATTTATTTATTTAATTTATTTATTGGGCTGTGCCAGTTCTTAGTTGTGGCCCGCGGGATCTTCGTTGCTGCGTGCAGGATCTTCGTTGCGGCATGTGGGCTCTTTAGTTGCGGCATGTGGGCTTTTTATTTGCAGCATGTGGGATCTTAGTTCCCTGACCAGGGATCGAACCGGGCCCCCTGCATTGGGAGTGCAGAGCCTTAGCCTCTGGACCACCAGGGAAGTCCTTGTACCAGGATTCTTTTTTTCTTTTTTTTAGTTTATTTTTGGCTGCATTGGGTCTTTGTTGCTGCCCATGGGCTTTCTCTAGTTGCGGTGAGCGGGGGCTACTCTTCGTTGTGGTGCGCATGCTTCTTGTTGGGGTGCGCATGCTTCTTGTTGGGGTGGCTTCTCATGCTGCGGAGCACAGGCTCCAGAGCGCAGGCTCAGTAGTTGTGGCGCACAGGCCTAGTTGCTCCACGGCATGTGGAATCTTCCCGGACCACGGCTCGAACCCGTGTGCCCTGCATTGGCAGGCGGATTCTTAACCACTGCGCCACCAGGGAAGCCCCGAAAAAGGCATTTTTATACCTCTGTGACCTTGGTAAATTCTGACTTTTCACCTTGTCCTGGTTGGCCACCACTGGGTAAGTTTCCAAATTGTAACAGTGAATGGCTTTGAGATGATACCCTGTCCCATTCTCACCAATAGCCTCAGAGCTGGAGGCCAGCCATACCTTCACCTGGACTAAAGAGCATCCAGATGGTGGGGTTAAAGGATGGAAGAGTGATAAGGTAAGGGAAAAAAGGGAGAGTGAAAATGAGGATGTGAAGAAAAAGAGAGGAAATTTTTAAAAAAAGATCAAACATTAGGGAGAAAGAAGTACAGGTCTGTAACAAATCCCAGTGTCACACCTTATTCTGCACCCATAGTCTGGATGATGTTAGAGAAACAGAAGGAGTGCAGGATGGTAAGATAACATTTTCTTAAAAGAATACAATTCTAGGGCTTCCCTGGTGGCGCAGTGGTTGAGAATCTGCCTGCCAATGCAGCGGACACGGGTTCGAGCCCTGGTCTGGGAAGATCCCACATGCCGCGGAGCAACTGGGCCCGTGAGCCACAACTACTGAGCCTGCGCGTCTGGAGCCTGTGCTCCACAACAAGAGAGGCCGCGATAGTGAGAGGCCCGCGCACCGCGATGAAGAGTGGCCCCCGCTTGCCGCAACTGGAGAAAGCCCTCGCACAGAAACGAAGACCCAACACAGTCATAACTAAATAAATCAATAAATCCAAAGTTTAAAAAAAAAAAACAAACCTAAATTTATATTAAAAAAAAAAAAAAAGAATACAATTCTAAAAAAAAGATTATAGTGATAGGGATCAAAACTCATACTTAAATTATTTTCTCACTGTTCTTGTTCATTCCTTGGGCTGAGAGTGATATCATGGAACAGGAGGTAGTCACCATTTCTTGAAAGTCTGAGGTCAAAAGTGAACATAAATATTTTCTGATCTGTTGCTTTCTGCCTCTCCCTGGCCTGTAGACTGTCTGGTGGTGTGAGTAGATGGAAGGCAGGTGGTATCAGTGAGGCTTGTGTTTGGCTGAACATAGTAGAAACCTAACCATGGTGGCTTTGCCAAAAAGGAGTTATTTTTCTTATATACCAACTCTGGAAGTAGTCAGTCTATGACTGTCATTCAGGCTTCCTATCTATTTGACTGTCCTTGGCATGAGCTTCCCTCCACATGGTCACAAGATGGCTGCCGGACCTCCAAACATTGCATTCAAGTTCCAAGCAGGATGGTTAAGGACAAAAGGTAAAAGAAACATATCAGCTGATTTTATCCCTTTTCCAAAAGGTTTTTAAGTCGTTGTCCATAACTGAGTCAATTGCCACGCCAGGGTGCAAGGTAGCTCCTACCCCAGATAAGCTTGGGGTCATTAATAGGGAAAAGAGGATAATAGAATGTGAACAGGCAATTAGCAGTGCCTGTTACACAGGGTCCTGACCTGGGCTCCATGGACCGCCGAAGAGCTATGGGGAGTATCCATGGAAACATTCGCACAAATCTGTTTATATGCATTTTTCTGTAAATTCTCAGCTTTTATCTCTTCAAATATTTCCTCTCTTCCATTCTCTTCTGTCTTTTCTTCTTGGACTTCTAGCAGACATACATTAGACTATCTCACTTTTTGACATTACTGTCTTTGACATTTTCATTCTCATTGTCTCTCTGTGTTGTATACCGTGTAGTAGCCTCAAATCCAATTCACTGATTTTCTCTTCAAATTGTCTATAATCTCCAGCTTAAGCCACCCACAATATTTTTTTAACTTTTAAAAGTTCTAAAAAAAAAAAAAAAAAAAAAAAAAAAAAGTTCTAGTTAATTCTTTTACTTTAAAATTGTCTGCTCACTTTGTAATAGTCTCTTGCTCATTTTTATTCTGTCTCTTTTGTAAAATTTTATGTAAGTTTATTTTACATTCTGATTCTCATATTCCAGTATCTGACTGCCTGGATTTGAGTCCCAGTCCTGCCTCTTATTAACTATAGAACCTTGGTCAAAGTATTTAATCTTTCTGTACCTCATTATCCTCAGCTCTAAAGTGGGAGTAATAATAGACCCTATCTAATGGAGTTATTATGAGAATTAATGAGTCCATATAAATATAGAATTTAGAACAATGCCTGGCACATAGTAAGAACTATCCAAACTTTTACAATTATTATTATACTTTATTTACTATTTTGTTCTTTGCCTGCCTCAGCCTCCTAGAATGAAAGTCTTGGGCGACTTATCTATTTTGCACTGCTGCAGCCCCTTACCTATAATCGTGCTTGGTACAAAGCAAGCACTCAGGGATTTGTTGAGCACATGCGTGAATACGTAGATCATACCAAAATTAGGGGCTATGCGTTCTTTCAAGTACATATGGGACATCCTCAAAAATTAACTACATACAAGGCTGAAAGTTAGTCTCAACAAATTTCAGAGAATCAGTGTTATATAGACCGTATTCTCTGTCCACCATTCAAATGAGTTAGAAATGAATAAGAGATGAATTTTAAAACATAAATTTTGAAACTTTTAAAGCACCTCTTGCAATAACTCATGGGTCAAAGAATAAATCATAATGGATACCAAAATTATTTAGAATTGAATGACAATGGGCATGCTTCATATTAAAACTTATGAGATGCTGGGTCTTCCCTAGTGGTCCAGTGGTTAAGAATCCGCCTTCCACGGGCTTCCCTGGTGGTGCAGTGGTTGAGAGTCTGCCTGCCAATGCAGGGGACGTGGGTTCGAGCCCTGGTCCAGGAAGATCCCACATGCTGTGGAGCAAATGGGCCTGTGAGCCACAATTACTGAGCCTGCGCTCTGCAACAAGAGAGGCCGCAATGGTAAGAGGCCCGCGCACCGCGATGAAGAGTGGCCCCCGCTTGCCGCAACTGGAGAAAGCCCCCGCACAGAAACTAAGACCCAACACAGCCATAAATAAATAAATAAATAATTACCAAAAAAAAAAAAAGAATCCGCCTTCCACGCAGTGGTTAGGAATCCGCCTGCCAATGCAGGGGATGTGGGTTCGAGCCCTGGTCTGGGAAAATCCCACATGCCGCAGAGCAGCTAAGCCCATGAGCCACAAGTACTGAACCTGTGCTCTAGAGCCCATGAGCCACAACTACGGAGCCCGTGTGCCACAACTACTGAAGCCCACGCACCTAGAGCCCATGCTCCACAACAAGAGAAGCCACTGTAATGAGAAGCCTGCGCACCGCAACGAAGAGTAGCCCCTGTTCACCACAACTAGAGAAAGCCCGCATGCAGTAACGAAGATCCAATGCAGCCAAAAATAAATAAATAAATAAATTCATTAAAAAAAAAAAAAGAATCCTCCTTCCAATGCAGGGGATGTGGATTCAATCCCTGATCGGGAACTAAGATACCACATGCCCCAGGGCAACTAAGCTTGCAAGCCGCAACTACTGAGCCCGTGTGCTCTGGAGCCCAGGCGCCACAACTAGAGAGAAGCCTGTGCTCCGCAACTAAGAGCCTGCACGGCACAACAAAAGGACCCACATGCCTCAACTAAGACTCAACGCAGCCAAAAAAAAAAAAAAAAACCCAAAAAAACTTACGAGATGCTATAAAAGCCATACTTCAAGGGAAATTTATGGCCTTAAATGCCTATATTAGAAGAGTAGAAAGGCTAAGAGTAATGAGATAAACATCCAAACCAAAAAACTGAAGGACAGTAGAAAGAAGGGGATGATAGGGGTAAAATCTGTAACTCAACCATGGACCTGAGCAGAGAGGCCAGGGTCATCCAGCAGAGGCCATTGCTGTGATGCATGTGACAGGTGTCCTGGACATCCTGTGTCCAGCTGCAGGCTGCTGCCTGGGGACCTGGGGCTCCCTTTGATGAACCAGCAGACCAGGCTACACTGACTCCTTGCCAAGAAGCCCCGGGTGCTCCCACCCACCAGGAGCTTTTCATGTGTCCCCTGCTTCTTCCCACCTGCCTCCCACTGAGAGCCGCCAGTACAGACTCTTCCCAGTGGAACCCCGTTCAGTGGTAAACCACGTTCCCTTCCTCATTCACCTCTCTGCACCTCCTCTCCTCTCCTAAGGTCACCGCCCCCAGCCCCCTAGTTCTCAGTCCTCACACCCGTCAGACCTAGGGGTCTGGAGATGGGCCTGCATCCTCCTCCATCGCCGTCCACAGCCCGTGAACTACGCTCCTCTGCCCCACCTCCTACGCGTCTCCTCCCTTCCCCCTCCTCTCCAGCCCTGCTGCTTCAGACCTTCTCCTGTCCTTATCTCGTCCTGATTATTTCAAGACCCTCCTCGTGGCCTCTGCGCCTTCAGTCGGGCCCCTCCTTTCCACTGTCTGCACAGCAGGCCGTTCCCAGAGCAATCTTTCTAGAAGCACAGGTCCTGTGGCCCCCTTCACTCTGGCGCATTTACTGGGAGGGCTCCGTTAGCTCCCCCGGGCAGTTAGGTGCTCCTGTAGCAACCAGAGCGAACCTTGGTCCTGTTACTTGTCACCTCCCTGGCTTATCTATGGGCTTCGTTGAGGGGGACCAGGTAGATGTCCGTCACTGTTCCAAGTGTGGTTTGTGGACCAGCAGCTCGGGCATCACACAGGGGCCCATCAGGAATGCAGAATCTCCCAGTCCTCACCCAGACCTACAGAATCTTAATTTGCATTTTTTAAAGATGCCAGGTGATTCATTTGTACCTTAAAATTTGAGAAGCATTGATGACGGATGAGAAGCTCCTGCAAGGTGAGAGGGAAGAGAATCTAAAGTTCCAGTTGGTCTTTCCCTTGCCTTTGTTTTGGTGAGCTGGGGGTGGAGTAGGGGGGAGGAGACAGCCTTTTGATATGACCTGCACACATTCTAGACTGACCACAATCAGTGCAAGCTTTGAGACTTCGATCAGGAAAAGAACTGATTATTCTGGAAGCAGCTGACAATTTCAGTTTGATGCTGCACTACCCTGAATAAGGCAGACAGGTGCCAGGATCTGTCAGCAAAAGGACCTGTCACAGCATCGATTAAGAGAACTACTGAGCACTCGCCCCTTTGTCGGAGCCCAACATGAAGGCCCTGCAGCAGCAGGAGGCTGAGGCTGGAGACAGCTCGGTCCTGGCAGCAGGAAATTGCCTGGCGAAGATGGATTGAGTAGAGTTATTGTTAGACCAGAAAGGGCTTTGTGTTGAGCCTTTTGTGTGTGTTCAACTCACCCAGGTCATCCACCTAATATATTCTTGGCACCCCTGTTGCTAATCAAGCAGTCACAGGCAGTGGCACTTAAACAATGGCCCTTGAAGCCTGACTTCCTGAAAGGCTCCAATAATCTTTTATTGATAGAAAACACACCTCCAGGGCAGATCTAAGCTCTCCTAGGCAGAGGCTGCTGGGGGCAGGGACGGGGGCTGTAACTACAGCCTATGGGGACCCAAGAGAGCACTGCTGGGGGGAGCTTCACCATGGTGGAAAATGGACATAACGTGACCCCACGGGTCCCTCTCTCCAGCCTCAGCACCCTGGTGTTTTCATTTCTACAACTGAAAAAGCCAAAGCAGAGAAGTTACCTGACTTGTGGCATCCCACAGCTAACAAATGGCAGAGATGGGATTATGGGTTGAATTGTGACACTCCCCCCACAAAAAAAAAGATGTGTTGAAGTCCTACCCCCAGTAGCTCAGAATGTGACCTTATTTGGAAATAGGTTTGTAGCAGAGGTAGTTAGTTAAGATGAGGTCATACTGGATTAGGGTGAGCCCTTAATCAAATATGACTGGTGTCCTTATGAGAAGAAAAGGGGCACGCAGGAGAAGACAGCTGTTTGACAAGGAGGCAGATTGAAGTGATGCACCTACTAGCCAAGGAATGCCGGCAAACACCAGAAGCCAGATGAGGCAAGGGAGGATTCTTCCCTACAAGTGTCAGAGGGAGCATGCTGCTGTCGACAGCTTGATTTTGGACGTCTGGACTCCAGAACTATGAGGCAGTACATTTCTGTTGTTTTAAGCCACTCAGTTTGTGGTACTTTGTTGTGGCAGCCCTGGAAACTAATGCAGATGGGAGCATGGTCTTCCCCCTGACGTCACCAGGACACAGAGGGAGCCATTTGGGATGCTCAGATCAATAGCATCCACACCCACAAGCCCCCTTCAGACCCCTCCCGTGCATGTAAGAGATGGTTGTCATGGTGGAAGGTCAACGCTGCTTGGAGGGCTTCCAAGGTGGAGCTGACAACTGAAAAGCAGGAGGGCCGAACTCCTGCCTGGAGGGACCCTTTTGAAACCACAGAAATGCGTCTTGTGGGGGGGGCTCTGAGGAGCTCCAGTTCTTTATGTCTCAGCACAGAAAGAATTCAGCAAGAGGCAAAAGTGACAGATAAGAAGTGATTTATTAGAATAGGACGCTTGTAAGACTAAAAGCAGTGCGGCAAGAGGGTTGCTGCCCCGAGAACTTAGTGGGCTACAGTTTTATAATCAAAGGAAAAGTGGGGAGAGGGAGAAGACCACCTTCTTCCTCATTCTTGAGTAGATGTCAAGCTTCCATCATCAGTTCCTCCTCCACATCAGGTGCGGGGGTTTTCTTGTCCCTCCATGGTCAAGCTGGGACTGTCATGGTGCAACAGAAATGGGCAAAAAGTGGTAACATATACTAAAATATGGTAAATCATCTCAGGTTTCAGTATAATGTCACCCTTTCCTTATATTTTTGTTTTAGTGTGTGCAGAGGAGCGTGCCTAGGAATCATTAACATACTGAGCTCACTGGGCCGGACGTGGGTTCATTTCCACTATTGTTTTTATTGTCTTGGGGCGTGTCTCATGCTTCTGTTGCATGGTTTTCTTGCTAAGCAAGCCTGCTTGGTTCTGTGGTTAAGCAAACCTGCTTTCTTGAGTGATCATTAACTTACAGGGGTCTCCCATGCTTTTTTCTTTACTTACAATCCCCTAGTGGGATTAACTATTTAATCACCTACTTTGTCCCTTTACTCTGTCCCTATCACTTTGAACACCATGATTTTATAAAGAGAGCGAGCAGATGAGAGTGTTGTAGTCAGGCCCCAGAGAAGCAGGACCTGAGACTGTGGTGCTCGTGCAAGGGATTTATCGAGGGAGGGCTCTCAGGAGAAACCTATAGGGGAAAGATGTGGTTTCAGGAGAAGTCCAGCCTCAGCCCGACCCCCTGGGGAGCTCTGGAGCATACCTTGTCCCACAGAGGTGGTTCCCCCCAAAAGGCAAGGGGCTGCGGGGTGGCCATAACCTCCCAGCATCTCAGCCAAGAGGGAGCCTTTAGGGGAGGGTGCAGGTGTGAGCCACTAGCAGCCAACACCTGCAGCATCTGGGGATGGGGGCAGCCCAGGGCAGCAGTATCATCTCAGTGCTGGGATGTGGGAGCCAAAGGAGTCCCGGCCCTGCCCCCCACTGGCCGTGCTCAGGCTGTTCCTGTCTGCACACTGTGTTCACTTAGAGATGGGAGGAGACAGGGCCATGGGGGTGGGGGTGCAGGTGGAGAAGGAATAACTGGAAGTTAATCAAGGTCTCTTTTTTCTGATGTGACTCTGGAGGAGTACAGGGCATAGGAGTAAAAAAAAACAAACTTGGTGCTGGCAGAATTCGTCCTGGTTTAATGACCAGTGTTCCAAGAACAACAACACAGCCTTTGACTTCTTCTTCCTCTGAAACTCATTATTTAAACTGAAGTTTGACTAGAAGTCAAAATACCTTTAAAAAAGATTTGGATCAAGACTTCCCTGGTGGCGCAGTGGTTAAGAATCCGCCTGCCAATGCAGGGGACACAGGTCCAGGCCCTGGTCCGGGAAGATCCCACATGCCACGGATCAACTAAGCCTGTGTGCCACAACTACTGAGCCCACGTGCTGCAACTACTGAAGCCCATGTGCCTAGAGCCCGAGCTCCGCAACAAGAGAAGCCACCTAAATGAGAAGCCTGTGCACTGCAACAAAGAGTAGCCTCTGCTCACCGCAACTAGAGAAAGCCCATGCGCAGCAATGAAGACCCAACACAGACAAAAATTTAAAAAAAATAAATAAATTTATTTAAAAAAAAAAGAAAATATTGTTCTTCCCTCCATTGAATCATCTTGGCCCCCTTGTTGAAAATCATTTGACCACATACAAGGGCTTACAAAGGTTTATTTCTGGGCTCTCTAGTCCATTCCATTGGCCTATATATCTGTGTTTATGCCAGGACCACATTGTTTTTATGACTGTAGCTTTATAGTAAGTTTTAAAATCAGGAAGTGTAAAACCTCCAGCTTTGCTCTTCTTTTTCAAGATTTCAGGGTCCCTTGAGGATCCATATGACCTTTTGGATGGATTTTTCAATTTCTACAAAAAAATGTTGTCAGGATTTTGATAGGGATTGCATTGAATCTGTAGATCAGTTTGGGTAGCATGGACATCTTAATCACATGAAGTCTCCCAATCCATGAACATGGGATGTCTTTCCACTCATTAATATCTTCTTTAATTTCTTTCTGGAATATTTTGTAGTTTTCATTATGTAGGTTTTTCACCTCCCTGCTTAAATTTACTCCTAAGGATTTTATTCTTTTTGATGCTATTGTAAATGGAATTGTTTTCTTAATTTCCTTTAAGGATTCTTCATTACTAGTGTATCGAAACAACCAATTTTTGTGTTGATTTTGCATCCTGAAACTTTGCTATGTTTATTAGTTCTAACAGGTTTTGTGTGTGTGTGTGTGTGTGAAAGTTTTTTGAATTTTCCAGTTGATGAGGAAAGCAATGAATGTAGATCTTTTTCTGCCCACCAGTGTCTCAATGGAGAACACACTGGGTAAATGACTTCCATAGAGGACTGAAGCTGGGAGGATGTGCGGGCCTTCCATTCTTTTAGGTAATCCATATGTTGTCCTTGAGCTTGATCATAAAGTGGTGTCAATTTAGAGCCCCTGTGTATAGCCCCTTTTAGATTATTTTTGCTTGTATGTTTTTACTGGATTATTTAATGATGTTGAATATGTAATACACTCCTGTGGTACAAAATTCAGAAGGTACAAAAGGTTGTATAATGAAAAGTCAGTCTTTTACTTCTATTGCCCTCCACCCAGTTCCCCTCCCCCAAAGTAAGCATTATTACTAGTTTCTTGTGATTCCTTTCAGGAGTGATCTAGGGTATATACAAGCATTTAAGTTCATATACCCTTTTTTTCATCTATAGATATTGTTGTGCCCCTTGCTTTTTTTACTTCCCAGTATATCTTTTTTTTTTTTTTAAACCCCACATTTGTTTATTTATTTATTTTTGGTTGTGTTGGGTCTTCGTTTCTGTGCGAGGGCTTTCTCCAGTTGTGGCAAGCGGGGGCCACTCTTCATCGCGGTGCGCGGGCCTCTCACTATCACGGCCTCTCTTGTTGTGGAGCAGAGGCTCCAGACGCACAGGCTCAGTAGTTGTGGCTCACAGGCCTAGTTGCTCCGCGGCATGTGGGATCTTCCCAGACCAGGGCTCGAACCCGTGTCCCCTGCATTAGCAGGCAGATTCTCAACCACTGCGCCACCAGGGAAGCCCCCCAAGTATATCTTGGAGATTGTTTCATATGAGTCCTAAATTGCTCCTCTTTCTTCTTAATAGCTGTATAATACTCCATTGGATGTTTGTACCTTAGTGTGCTTGATGGACATTTAAACTATCTCTAATTTCTGATATTACAAACAGCACAGAATGAATATTAGGATTACACTTGAATGACATTTCAGTGCCACTGAGAGCCTCCATCACCTTCTACATCTCAAGGTCATCTTTAGGTGGGCCGGCGGAGGAATCCTCCCAAGTTTCAGTACCAAGGTTAAAGTGGTGCTTCTCCTGAGAAGTTCTGGTTTTCTTCATCTTATGGGCTCTGTAGTTCACATATTGGTTTGTTGTTCACACTTTAGTTTGGTGACTAGGGTTCTCAGAATGAAGTTTATGGGCCTTGTTAGCAACTGTACAGGACTATTTATTATACATTTATGGATACTAATCTTACTCCTAGTTTCATTACCTTCCCTCCCTTTATCTTTCTTTCACTTCAATTCCCAAAGCTATCTGTTTTATTCCTTGACATTGCACACATTTTTCTAAGCCATCTCAAGTTTTTCAGGTAATAAAGTGAGTACAAATAAATATACACGTATGTAAACATATCCATCATACATAAATAAAATACAAATTTGAGTCGAGTACTCAGAGGCAGACTTGACCTCTCTTCAACCCGTCCAATCCAGGGAGGCTCCCCCTCCCTGAGCCTCTCGGGGGATCCCCACCCCCCAAGCAGTCCCTCTTCAGCTGCCCCTGTGGCCTAGGAGCCTGCTTTCTATTTGGTGCAGGAAATATTCTACTCCATCAGAGTGCTTCCAGGTCCTCCTGCCCCAGACAAAGGCAGAGGAGAAATCTGCTTCCACTCTCACACTCTGTAAAACCTTCACACAGAGCAGGGGTGGAGGGGAAGGCAAGATGGGGAAGCAGGGGAGGAGGAGGAGAGAACTTTGGCGTATGCCCCCTGCCCTGCCTCAGTGCCCCCCGCCTCACCTTTCTGGCGTCCTGTTAGGGCAGCTGCCCACCCTCGTGCCATCTTTCAGCTGCAAGCCCCCATCTCTGCATCCCACCCACCAGCGTTCTTTTGCATCAGTGTGAGAAAGCAATTTGCATCCAACCAGCAGGATTAAGATAGATGGAGGCAGCCTGCCTTCTCATCTCAGAAACCCCTTTCATCTTGCAGAGGCCACTGTGCAGAAGGCGGATAGAGCGGTTTTGTTTTAATGTGGCCCCTGCAGGCTGGGTTTCAGATTTGTGGTCCATCTGCCTTAGAGACGCCGGGTGAGTATACAGCTGGGAATGCTGCAGGCTGAGGACCCAACACCCTTGAACCCTCCCCACATGGCCTCTAGCTCCTGCACAGGGCAGCTGTTTTAAGTCAGAGGGAGGACCAGGTCTGTTTCCAATACCTGGGGTGGGCGTGGGGCACCAGAGCAGTGATATGGAAAATGGGACCCAGGTCTCAGAGGCATCTGGACTGCTGCTCTCTCCCAGGGTTTCTCCTCTGGGATGGAAAGCTATCAGAAGAGTGGAGAAGCCAAGAACTGGGCCTGTCCCAGAGCTGAGTGCCATCTTTGCCAACCTCAGTGTCTTTACCTGCAAAATAGGTATTTAATATTACTGGGCTCTCAGAGTTGTTGGGATAATTAAATAATAATAGCTGGTGCTTTAATAGCTCTCATGACATGCCAGTCATTCCAAGTGCTTTACATATAAGAACTCATTTAATCCTTACAACACTCTTAGTTATTATTCTCCCCATTTTTCAGAGGAGGACACTGAGGCTCAGAAAGCTTAAGCAATTTGTCCAAGTTCACAAAGCTGGTGAGTGACAGAGCTGAGATTTGAACCCAAGGAATCTGGCCCCAGAGTCTATGCCCTTAGGCTCTGGGGCTTTAAGACCTGGGGCAGTTCCCGGCACCAGGAGGCACTCATCAAAGGTAGATCATGTTCTGGTATCTGAGTCACTGAGCAGGATTCCTGGCTCCACCTGGGAGGTGAGCTCCAGCAGCGGTGATCCAGGTGACTCTCTGGCCACCTCACCGTCTCCTTCCCCTGGTTGGCAGCCCTTCCAGTCATCCAGGTGCTGCTTCCATCCATGCACTTAGCACCTGGGGCTGCTGGCAACTCTTCCCTCCCATATCCCAGCACTTAACATAGTTCTTGATATATCATAGCTGCTTAATGTTTACTTAAAGGTTGTTTCTTCTTTGTGTTGCACTGGAGCCAAGAGGTTCACTGGGGAGGCGGTGAGCCTATCGCTGGGTGGCCTTGCCCTCCTCCTGGTGGCCTGGGCCAGAGACCGCCCTTTCTAATCTGTTCTTCTGCCTTGTCAGCTCCTGTCTCAAGCAGGCTGTTTTGAGGGCCTGTAAAAAATATCTTTATAACTGTTATTGTCTTCCAGCACAAAGCAAACCATGCTTTTTAAAAAGGAATTTGAACATTACGGAAACTTTGAAAATGAAAGTCCTCTATAACCTGCTCTTCTAAGTGTGGTTCCTGGTTTGGCATCACCTGGGAACTTGTCAGAAATGCAGAGTCTCAGGCCTCTCCCACCCTGACCTGCCGAATGAGAACCTGCATTTAACCGGATCCCACTGACTCATAGGCACCTGAGAGAGTGAAGAGCTGGCTGCAACCCTCCTCCCCACAAGCCCAGCTAAGACAACAGTGCCACTGGTTTTGTGTACGCTTAAGAGCCTTTTATTTTTTATTATAAATTTTATTTATTTATTTATTTATTTTTGCCTGCGTTGGGTCTTCATTGCTGCGTGCAGGCTTTCTCTAGTTGCGGCGAGCGGGGGCTACTTTTTGTTGCGGCAGGCAGCCTTCTCATTGCAGTGGCTTCTCTTGTTGCGGAGCACGGGCTCTAGGCACGTGGGCCTCAGTAGTTGTGGCACGCGGGCTCAGTAGTTGTGGTGCACGGGCTCAGTTGCTCTGCGGCACGTGGGATCTTCCCGGACCAGGGCTCGAACCTGTGTCCCCTGCATTGGCAGGCGGATTCTTAGCCACTGCGCCCCCAGGGAAGTCCCAAGAGCCTTTTAAAAAGCGCACTCTTCTAACCTCTTCCAGTAATTACCTGCAGTTTTCAGGCCTCATCTAAAACCAAAATCCTCGTCAACGTCATTCAGCAGGAAGCTAATAAAGACATCATTATCTTGTCTGTCGGCTGCCACTCTTGCCCACTCTCCAACCCCAGCAGCCATGGTGATGGTTCTAAAACATAAACCAGATCACATCACTCTCCCACTTAGACGCCTGCGGTGCCTAAGAGTAGGTGCCTTTCCACCGCCCTGGGAGCACTGTCGCCCGCCCTTTACTTCCTGCTCCCTGCTCCTGACACGTTGACCTTCTCTCTTGGTCCGTCTGGGTCTTTGCACTCTGCTTCTGTGCCTGGATGTCCTTTCCTCCTTCCTCCCCGGCTGGTTCCTTTTCATCCTTCACATCTCGGCTTAAATATCACCTCCTCAGAGGCTTGGGATGAAATGACCACGTGGGGAAAGCACGCCCTTGCTGCCGGTGCTCTATCACAGCTCACGTCCATCACCAGCCGTGGTCAGGACTGTCTCCCTGGAGGAGTGTAAACCGCACGAGGGCAGGGATCCTCCTGCCCGCTCACTCTCTCTTGGATCACAGTACTTGACACAGCATTTCACTAAATATCTGTTGAATGAATGCCTGCTTTCTGGAGACCAGGCATATGAGTGTCATCACCTTGTTTGTATTGACTTGTTGAAATTATAAAAATAATAGATGCTAATTGATATTTTTTAAAACTCTACAGGAAGGAATAAATGAAAAGTAACATCCTTTTTCCCCTCAGTTCCTTCCAACTGTAAGTAAACACTGATAACAGCTTATTTTGTCACCTTTCAAAATTGTAGAACACTTTAAAAGCCACACTAATAAGATCGTGCTATAATTATTAATTCTATTCTTCAACTTGCTTTTCTTTAAAATTGTGGTAAAATCCACATACCATAAAATGTACCATGTTAACCATTTTTAAGTGTACAGTTCAGTCGGGTTAAGTATATTCAGGTTATGTGTGGCCAGCCGGTCTCCAGAACTTTTTCATCTTGCAGAACTGAAACTTTACCTCTATGAAACTCTAACTCCCCATTTTCCCTCCCCAAGTCCCTGGCAACCACCCTTCTACTTTCTGTTTCTATGACTTTGAACTACTGGCTTTTTGAACTTAACTATACACCTTCCCACTGGGGCCTGTGGGATCTAGCTCGCTGTTCCTACAGCCACATAGTATTCCTCAGAGGCTACAGCTGATATTTAACCAGTGATGTGAAGGTGGCTCCTGGTTTGGGGTGACTACAAACAATGCTGCAACACCAGTGTTAAACCCCCAGACCCGGGAGGTCAAAGGGTACACACTTCCATTCTGCCAAACTGCTGTGCATGGAATCTGACCAGTCAAGCCTCCCACCCACAGAGGAAGAGGGGGCTCTTCCCAATGCAAACCAAGTAAATACCGTCCCATCCCAGGGACAGGCCTTGAAGGGAGGGGAGAAGCCTAGGGGGTGAGCTGGTGGCGAGAAGGGAATCGAGCTGCTAGGTGTATACACAGGAGGAAGTCAAGTTCAAAAGCCATATAATGAGTTGACTTGGGAAGGAGCTCGTTGCTGTGGCAACCCGATTCCCCTGCTGTCAGGAGCTGGTTTCTTCTTCCTTCTGCACCTGGTGGGAGCGCCTCTCCCCTCAACATTACTTGAGAAAGACAGAGTTCGGTGTTCTTTTACTGAGGTCAGGGCACCGTTTCCGACAGTGACTCCCCATCACGACACACTGTGATTCTCAGATGTCCTCTCCAGGCGAGGAGCTGGCTGGGCCCCATTCCCTGGACAGATGCCCCGGGTATGTCGCCTAAGACCCTGATGTAATGGGTCCCCCAGCGGTGCCAGGTGGGCCGAGCCCCCAGGGAGACTGTTCTGTTCCCTTCACAAGAAAAGGTTTTCTAGATTTTTGTTTTTTAAGAATGCCAAAGGTCAAGGTCAGGGGACACTTGCTTGAGCAGGCCTCTTAACCCAGTCTTGGGTTGTGAGTCACTTTGCTCTGCTTCCTCCAGGGTAGTTAACCCTGAAAGTGCTGACTGGGATAGAGCTGGGAGAGGGGGCGGTGGATGGGTGACAGAATTAAGTTAAATTATTTTCACCTGTCCCTGCATCCCCGCTAGACACACGGTTTACGTGCCCTCCTCCGATCCCTGTAACCGCTCAGGAAGGTGGGAATTACCATCCCCATCGCTGGAAGAGTGAAACCTGAGGCTCCGAAGCTTAAGTGCTTTGCCCAAGATCTCGGAGCGGGAGTATGAACGGGCCGCTGCCTGCGTCTCAAGGTCATGGCCCCCGAGCCCCCAACACCCCCTCCAGGGGGACAATTTACAGATGCGAACCAGGCAGCAGAGGGCCGGCTCCTTCTCTGGGACGTGATGGCAGCCAACTTTAAAGCTCCCCCTAGGCAAAGGGGTCTGTGGGGACTTGACCCCCCAGCGTCCCCTGTCCCTTCTTCCTTTAATTAGGCAGTGGGCTAAGTGGGGAACACATGGGACCCATACCAGCCGTGGCTCCTGACCTGGTCTGAACCCCAGGCTCAAAACAGAAATAGAGGCAAACAGTGCCTCTGGGCTTTGTTTGTCTGTTTTTCATGCAAACACCTAGTGCTGTGGGGAGGACTAAGTGAACCGAGGGGCAGGCTCCCATGCCGTCACTTTTCTATTAAAATCCAACAGCCCAGGTCTCCATCCCGGGCCTGGCGGCCTTTCCCACTCCCTCTCACCTGGTGCTTCCCCTCAGCCTCTGGGCTATACGACAATATTGATTTGTACTCTTGAATTTGACATCCTCTCCCAGAGGCAGCCATCCCCGGAGCCGTTCCCAGGAGAATCGTGTTCCACTCGCACACATTTCATCTCCGCATCCCAGGCCCCCAGGAACCCTTCACCACAAGCCTCCCCCCACTCCTCCGGCAGCTGCAGAAATGTTGCTCCCAGCCTTTGGAGCACTGCCTGGGTGACAGTGGCCTGGGTAGCAGAAGCACAGATTAGTATTCAAGGAAAAATGCCAGGACAAATGTAGCTTCTGTTTCCTGTGACTGAGCTGAGGAGCCCCTGCTCAACTGCAGGGAAGTGGGAAGGAATCCTGATTTGCCGATTCACGGCGCTACAGCGTCTTCCAGCTTAAACCGTCTCTCTGGGATGACTCAGTCTCTGTAGGCTACGTGCTCAGTCCTTTAAGTGTCCCCTCCTCTCTGCTGCCACTGTCCTTGATGGTGGTGGCCAGGTCTGCCGAGCGGTCACCCGTGGGCCTTCCGGAGTGCCCTGCTGACACCCACTGCTGGAATCATGCCCCGTGCATGAGGGCCGCACAAGAGTGGCCTCTTTTTCCTGCCCTGAGACTCCGAGGGCTCCCAGGTCCTTCGGCACCTCCACATCTCCTTGCCGGACAGTTATTCCAGGATCCCCTGCAGCCATGGGGAGTGGGTCATTCATCTGGCCATTTCCCCACCTCCATGTGGCTCTTCTGCCCCCCTGACCGGCTGGACACAGGTCTCGCCCAATATGGGTCTCCTCCCAGGTATTCAGATGGGAAAGAGGGTCAAGGAACAAGTGCTTTTAGCTGTCCCCTCAACCCCTGGCTTTGGCCAGAAGGAGGATTGAGACCACATGTGGGACCCCCTGTGTCCCTTGCCCCTGCCTTCCTTCACGACTGTCCTGGGGCCATACCCAGCGCATCATATCCTGCTTTCCTTCACTCCAAGCTCATTACAAAACTCTGGGTGACCTAGTCAACCAGGCCTGGCCCTGGGTATGTTAATGTATGCTTCAGTTATTTAGAAAATCCTTTTCTCTCTTGGCGAAGATTGGCTTTCAAGGTTATTCCCTTGTTTTACACTCAAGAATATTTTTTTGGGTGTTCAGAGCTGAGCACTTCCTCTTTGCATTGCTAATCTTCTCCAGGCAGAAGAGGAGGGAGGTCACCCGAGAAAGCACATGGATGTCTTTCAACGGGCATCTCCCCCGCCCACCCACTGACGCTGAAGCGTGTTTGAGGTCCTCCCAGCCCTGAAGTTCTGTGAGTCTGTGCGTTCTGTCCTTTCAACCCTGTTGATGTAGGACCAACTGTTTCATTAGCAGTTTTGTTTTTTTCAAGGACCTTTCCTTTACACGATATTGCTTTAGTTTCTGCCATAGCTGTCCTCCCCTGTATAGTCAAACTTCCTGGGAGAGTGGTTCCTACTGCTTCAGAACCCACCAAGGTCAACCAACAACCTCTCTATTTCTAAATCCAAGCCCTGGATTCATTTCCTAGGGCTGCTGTGACAGAGTACCACAAACTTGATAACCTAAAACAAAAAAATGAAAAAAGAGACAAATATATTCTCTTACAGTTCTGGAGGCCAGAAACCCGAAATCAAGTTGTTGGACAGGATAGGTTCCTTCTGGAACCTTCCGAGGGAGAAGCCATCCCACACCTCTCTCTCACTCCTGGTGTCCCTTGGCTCAGGGATGCATCACTCCAGTCTCTGCATCAGGCTTCATGTGCTTGCCCTGGGTGTGTCTCTGTGTCTCAAATCTCCTTTTCTTTTAATAAAAATCCAAGGACATCACTGGGTTTAGGACCCACCCTAGATCCAGGATGATCTCATCCTGAGATCCTTAACTTCATTGTATCTGCAAAGATCCAATTTCCAAAAAGGTCGAAGTCCCAGATGTTGAGGGTTAACTTGGACATATCTTTTTGGAAGACACCATTCAACCCATGTTTTCAGCCCTCAGCTTGACCTTTCTGCAGCATTTGGCACTCTTGCTCACTTTCTCTTGGAAACTGTCCTTTCCATTGGCTTCCAGGATGCCAGGCTCTCCAGGTTACCCTCCTACCTCTCTGGCTGATCCTCCACAAGCTCCTCTACTGGTTCCTCTCCTTCTGCCCAGCCCTGCAAGGTGAAGGTCCCTAAGATTCTGTCCTGTCCTTAGCTCTCTTCTCCTCAGTCTCCCTCAGCCAATCACATTTGTTCCCACGGTCTTCAACAAAGAGAGCGGAGTCATCCTAGGATGTAAGAGGCCACATTATTGCAAATTTTAGGGCTAGAATGGGTCTTTGACTCAACCTGATGGTAATGGGACAGGAATATTATACGGTCAGAAGAGTGACAAAAGGAACATAAGATTTCTCTGGTCTTGGTGTTTGGGATGGATTGGATTGGAGAAAGAGATTAGAAAACTGGGGACCCTTTGGCAAGTTACAGCTATAATCCAGGTATGTGATGAGAAGGGCTCAGACTAGGATGCTACCGAGAGAGAGAGGGGAGAAGAGAATTCATGTTTCACGGGACATCTGTTGTTTGCCACTTCATATATGCTTCAGTTCTCACAACAACCCTGTGAGAAATATAGTCTTACTTCCATGTTACAGAATAAAAAAGCTCAGAGAGGTTAAATGACCTATCCAAGGTCACACAGCAAGTTAGTGGCCATGCTGATATAAACCCAGCTGTCTCTGAGTCTAGAAATCAGATGGAAGGAATGAATCTGTGAAATAATTTAATATAAGCCTTGGCAGGGCTTTCTGATGGAACAGATATAGGGGGTGAAAAAGAGCAAGGGATGTAATGCCCTGAAGAAAACTGGGGAAATTTGGAGGGTGAGTTAGTGCGGGTGGTCAGTGGTAGGAAGATAATGAAAATATGGTTTCCATCATGTTGAGTCCAGGATGGGAGAGATGTCAAGTGGACGGGTGGAAATATTGGACTGGGGTCAGGAAGGGAGATAGGGATTTGAGGGGCACCAGTAAAAAGGGGGAGTGGTCTACTGAGTGGTCAAGGGGCTGGAGGTGAGGACCGAGGCTGTGACTGGTGATCGTGGGAGTGCCCCGCCTGCTTTATCTAAAAGATACTGCTGCATTTAAGGTTCCCTCCCCATGTCCTTCAGAAAGATATTGTCTTCCTTTCTGATTTCTTCCTCTTAACGCCATTTCTCAAGGGGGGAAGGAGAGTTGGGGAGGCACTAGAGGTAATGAAGCTCCCAGCAAAGCTCTTGTCGGCAGGCAGCCGGGGGAGCAGGTGGGCGGCTGCAACTTCCCTGGCTCCACTGGTGTGGAGGGTGACTGGTAGCGGGGGAGGGGGAGCTGATCCAGGGAGTGCCAGGCAAGGAGGTGGTAGCAGGGTAGCCTGTGCTCCAAATCCACTTGTCTGACAAGTTAGAGCTTTGTCAAGTGTTGGTGGTAATGGAGCTGGCGTTTGAGATTTCAGCTTTTATTTATTTATTTTTTTTTAAAGTGAGATCCAGGAGAGACCAGGATGGAAAGACAGCAGAACCACTATGAACCAAACTCTTGTTTTTCCCTTTTGCAATGAGCTGGTTTGCCCCCAGGCTGCTGTTGCAACCACATAATTGCAACCAGATTTCTTTTTTTTTTTTTTTCCAAAGGGCTCCATCCCAGATACCATGCATTCTGCCACCTCTGCACTTCTGCCCTTTTTTAAAAAAAAAAATTATTTTAAAAAATATTTATTTATTTATTATCTCCCTATCCTTATTTGGCTGTGCCCGGTCTTAGTTGCAGCACGCAGGATCTTCGTTGTCCTGTGCTGGATCTTTAGTTGCAGCATGTGGGATCTTTTACTTGCAGCAAACGGGTTCTAGTTCCTTGACCAGGGATCGAACCTGGCCCCCTGCATTGGGAGCACGGAGTCTTAACCGCTGGACCACCAGGGAAGTCCTGCACCCAGAGTTCTTTCTTGTTCCACATTACAAAACAGATTCCAGGAGGACCTGAGAACACAGTGTGTATCCAGCTGAGACATCCCCTGGGTTCCTCCGTATCAGGGCGTCCATTGGCATTCTCTTAAACTCCCCCCAAGCACAGGGCTCTTGCACAGATAAGGCCCCCTCCCCTCCTTACCCTTCAGAGCTCAGTGGGTGAAATGTCCCTACTTTTGCCAAGCCTTCTCTGACCTGCCTGAACAGCTTACCCCTCACCCATGCACTGATTCTCATACCTCCCCTCTGTAATTTCACATTTCTCCACGAGATTATCTGATTAACATTCGCTCTCCACTGGGGTCGGAAGCTCGGCAAGGGCAGGGACCCTGCCTGCTTTGGCTCTGACAGTAAACGCTGTGCCTGCTCACAGCCATCTGGGGTCTTCTGTCTGACTTTGCTCTCAGACATCCAGATTCCTCCATTACCAGGGCTCCTCCTCAGGCACTGGGGAGGAGGTTATAAACCCTCCAAACTTATTTGCAGTGTTTTATGCGCATGTGCAAATGTGCACTCAGGGGGAAGGATCCACAGTTTTCATCAGATTCAAGGTTAAAGATTCTTTCCTGTGCAGAATCCTCCACAGTAATCACCTGGCTTCCTGGCTGGCCTCTCAATCTTCCTTGATTCTCCTACCTGTCCTTTGCCTGTTCTCTTTTCCATGCCACCCTCTCTAATTATTGAGACCCTACCTGGTGGGATATCTGTTGTCTTTGTTTGCCCATCATCCTTCTATCCTTCTTTCTACTTAAGGCAATATAAATTCTCTTTTTCTTTTAGGAACTGCAACACACACACACACACACACACACACACACACACACACACACACACAGTGGGGCTGCCAGTGAAATGACCCCAATCGGGTGAGCACGTGACCTGTTCTAGCCAATAAGAGTGTCCCATGTCCCCAGATCTCATGCTTGGTTGGGTGGAAGTGGGAAGGTATGTAACTCACACGTGACCACTCAGAAGCTTTTTCGGGTTTTGAAACAGATGTTGGAGGGAAAGGTGGCAAGGACATGGCAGGTGGCAAGGACATGGCAGGTGGCAGGACAGAAGTCCTGGCTAATTCCTGGAGCTGCTGCCTGTGAGGATAATGCAAGTTCACACCCCTGCTGGTGGCCATCTTTGCTACCACATCAGGGGACATCCCTTGAGAAGGAGGCCAACAGAGAGGAAAACTGAGCTGAGTGAGAGAGAGAGAGAGGGTGTGGGGAAGAGAGAAAGGGAGAGTCCGCCTGATGGCAGAGCTTTTGAGCTGTCGGATCCAGTTATGACTGAAAGCCTTAGCAATCCCTGAAATTTTCCACTTAAAAGGCCAGAATGGGGCTTCCCTGGTGGCACAGTGGTTAAGAATCCGCCTGCCAATGCAGGGGACACGGGTTCGAGCCCTGGTCTGGGAAGATCCCACATGCCGCAGAGCAACTAAGCCCGTGCGCCCCAACTACTGAGCCTGTGCTCTAGAGTCTGTGAGCCACAACTACTGAGCCCACGTGCCACAACTACTGAAGCCTGCGTGCCTAGAGCCCATGCTTCGCAACAAGAGAAGCCACTGCAATAAGAAGCCCATACACCGCAACGAAGAGTAGCCCCCCGCTCGCCACAACTAGAGAAAGCGTGCAGCAGTGAAGACCCAATGCAGACAAAAAAAAAAGACAAAGGCCAGAATGTTCCCCTATTTTTTTGCTCAAATCAATTGAGTTGGATTTCTGTCATTTACAACTAAAAAGGCTCTTACCAATTGTCTTAGCTTGGGCTGCTAAAACAAAATACCATAGACTCTGTGGCTTAAACAACAGACATTTATTTCTCACAGTTCTGGAGGCTGGAAGGCCAAGATCAAAGTGCCGGCTGATTTATTTCCTGGTGAGAGCTCTTCCTGGCTTGCAAATGGCTGCCTTCTCACTGTGTCCTCACATGGCCTTTTCTTGGGGTGTGCAGGTGGAGAGAGAGAGAAGCAAGCTCTCTGGTGTCTCATGACCTCATCTAAACATAATTACCTCCCAAGGCACCATCTACAAATGCCATCACATGGGTTAGGGCCTCACCACACGAATTTTGGGTGAAGACAAGTCAGCCCATAACACCAATAGTCCAACCTAATCTTTAAAATGTTCATATCTTTCTGGACTTCCCTGACGGTCCAGTGGTTAAGACTCCGAACTTCCACTACAGGGGGCAAGGGTTTGATCCCTGGTCGAGGAACTAAGATCCCACATGCCGAGTGGTGCGGCCAAAAAAAAAAAAAATTGTTCATATCTTTCTTATGACTTCCTAGTTGCAAATAATAGAAAGCCCAACTGAAATGGCTGTTAAAGGGAATTTATTGGTTCATATAATCAAATGGTTTAAGAGTATCTTAACTTCAAGCAAGGCTTGATCAAGTCCCCAACAACATCACCTGATTCTCACACTTTCTGTTTCAGCTCTGATTCTTCTGAGCTGGCTCCAGTCTCAGGAGGGCTTTGCCCAAGCAACCCCAAGGTGGCTGCCGGCAGCTCATGGAGCTGTGTGCTTCCCAGGTCAAGTCTAGGAGGGGGATGGGAGAGGCTCTACCAATAGCTCCAAACAAAGAATAAAGACCTTCCTTCCCAGAAATCCTGGCTAATGACTTTTTACATCCCATTGATTGTTCTTGCCTCCCTGAATGAACCACTGTGGCCAGGGAGATGGGATACGGTGATTGGTTAAAACCAGGTGGGGCCCATCTGTGGAGGTGGGGCTGGGGTCCGTACTTCCTAAACCAGGAAAGTTTAGGTTGGAAGCTTAGGATGTTATCAGGAGGGTTAACAGAACAGTTGCTTAAACAGATAGGGATTTACTTTCTTGCACACCTAGAAGCCTTGAGGTTGGTGTTGGTTCAGCAAGTCAGTGATGCCCTTGGGAACGCATGCTCTCGCTGTCTTCCTGACTCATCAGCCTTAGAGCACTGGTTTGCATTCTCATACTTGTCACCTCGTGATCCCAAGAGAGTGGCTGCAGCTCCAGATGATGCATCTGCATTCAAGGCAGGGAGAAAGGAGGAAGAGCCCAGATGCTACCAACCTGATCTGTTTCCTTTAGTCAGGAAAGCAAAACTTTTTCCAGAAGTCCCCACAGCAGATTTCTGCTTAGGTCCTGTTTTTGTTTCGATTTTTTTAAAAAACACATTCCTTAAGGAACTACACAGGTAGAAGGGGAACACAATTTTGCATTTTCTCCATTCAAAGTAGACGATATTGCATCTCAGCATTTCATAACGCCTAATTTTTATTTTTGGCCGTGCCGCACGGCATGAGGGATCTTAGTTCCCCCACCAGGGATCGAACCCATGCCCCCTGCAGTGGAAGCTTGGAGTCTTAACCACTGGACCACCAGGGAAGTCCCTGCATCTCAGCATTTCAGATGAAGATGTCAAATACAAAACTGAGTGAAACATTGCACGCATCTCTCCTGCTGAAAACTAGATCATATGTGGACCCTTAGCTGCAAGGGAGGTTGGGAAAGCAGGAAAGAGGGCTGTCCAATAGGGTTAGACTAATCATGATCCATACCCTGGGGGAAGAGGGAGCATGTGGTTTGGCGGTGGAGGGTCCCCGATACTGTCAGCAATGTTCCTTAAACCCACTCAACTTTTCCCACCTCTACATATTAGCTCAGGTTTTTTCCACCTGCCTGAAACTTGCTCTTCCCCATCTCTGATTGTCAAAGTCCTATCTACACTTCAAAATCTCTTCCACATGCCCTGAATCCCCAGTGAGAAGTGAAGACTTCTTCAGCCTCTCAGAGCATCTTCTGCCTTTGTTCTGGGACTTAATTCTATCCTATGGCTGGTCCCGTGCATGAGGCACAGCTTTGTGGCCAGACAGGCATTGGCTCCAGGGGTGCCTGTGATCGGTGACTTAACATCTCTCTAGGGCCTCAATTTCCTCGTTTATAAAATGGGAGTAATAATAGAACCTGCCTCATAGAGTTGCTGTGAGTGTTAAATAGGATAATCTACGTCAAATGTTTAGCCTAGTGCCCGTCCCATAGCCGGCGCATAATTGTTAGCCTTTATTATTCTTACTGCCCTGTTCGCCCCATCACCTCCCTCAGGCTCTGCCTTCCTCAGCCTTGCATACTCTGCCACTTTTCTTAAAATTGATATATAATTCACATACCATAAAACTCACTGTTTACGTTACCACCCACTCACTTTCCTGTCTCAACCCACTTTGCTTCAACTTCAGTTTTCAATATGGGGTTGAGAGTCTCTGGGGCCGTCAGCAGGTCATTCGCCTGCCCACTCACCGGCCTGTAGCCTTGGTCACTTGCATTTCCTGGGAGAGGCCATCTCACCTATTTCCTCTCCCAGAGTCCCCCTTGGAGGGGGTAGAGGGTGGAGAAGATAGACCCTGGGGAAGACTTCCATAGGCAAACCAGTTACAGGAAAACCTCCTTTTCTGGAACTAGTGGGTAGGAGTTGCCTTAAAGCTCCCATAAGAATCTTTTTTGTTGTTGTTGGATGTGCATCTAAAACAGATTTGGAGCTTACCTGTGACAGCTAGAGACCCCACTGTAAATGAGTAAGGAAAACTGTCTGCTTTGTCCCCACCCCCCGACCCCAACTCCCCACGCACTGGGTGGGGTGGAACGCAAGCAGGAAATACTAATGATGATGATTACAAAGAGCTCGCCGGGATCTGAAGAAGCTGCCCAGAAGTTTGCTAATCAGGCTACCTGCTGCAGCTCCGCAGCAGGTAGAGAGAGGCTGGTGCTGATGCACCTGCTTTAAGGATGCCTCTGGACAAGTCAGGAGCTCACAATTTGCTCCCACTGTCTCATCAACGTCTGCGGAGTGGTTCGCTCAGGACTCCTGGCTCCTGGCTCCGCTCGTGAAGAAGCTGAGAAGCAGCAGCCTTGGCCGCCGCCCAGCGGCCCCGTCTGTAATCTTCCTGCTCAACGTGGCTCACAGCAGATCTTAGCAGCAGCAGCAAGAGGCAGGCTCAGGCTCAGGCTGCCCCGAGAAGCCAGCCCTGCAACTTGTGACTCAGCAGGGGAGGTGGCGGGTGGGACTCTGGCCTGAGGGGCCAGCACTGCTAATAACCGAGTGCTTTTGAGCAGAAGACAGGAAGTTGAGTCCCGAGAACAAGACTGGCAGCGGAATTTCAATCTAATGAATTCACAGTAATCCTCCCTATGGGTTTAGGCAAGCAGATCCCCTGCTTCTTGCTTCCTAAAATGCAGCCTGAACCAAGGTCTAGATTCCACGGCCAAACGACCCCTCTTTTCCTTTTCGGCCGCCCGCCTCCACCGCTACGCCCACCCCCAAGCCCGAGCAATTATACAGGAGCGTCCAGAGAGATACGGGTGGAGATTTTCCTTTATTTGTTTTTACTTTGGAGAGAAAGGGCGAGAGCAAAAAAATGATGCCAAACACACCAGGCCTCAGAATGACCCCTGCATGTGCAGGACCCTGATGGGCGCTCACTCTGGATCTGGTGACTGACAAATGTGCCCCCCGAAGAGAATGACCCCACAACTGCAAAAGCCCCCTTGACCCTTCCCCTTTTTCTTAATTTCAAGGCCCTCACCCACACCCATCCCGGGTAGCCTTGTCATTCCCAATAAGTGGATCTCCTAGCAAATTGGGCTTTTACCTCCGTGGGCTCAGATCCCACCCCCAACCCCCAAATAAACATGCATCGCCTAGAGATAAAGGGAAATTGACACAGGATGCTGGAACGTGGAGAGACCACATGCTTTATTTTTCATCATCCTCCAGCTTGGGAGAAAGGTTGCCCTCCATCATACCAATGAGAGACAGGAAAAGGTGGTGAGGCCGCACCACCTTTCCCATTTCCCCAGGGGCCTGTGCCCATACCGCTGCTCACGCCCTGGCCCTGCCTGATTTTAAATAAACCCGGCAAGAAGCCTTCTACGTCTTCTCTCTGGAAAAAGACATTTGGGAGCTAGCAGATGTAGGGCTCAACCGATCTTTTAAACCAATCTTCTTACTCAGTTTCTGTTCAACCCAAAGGTCCATCTTGCTCTCCGAAGGAGATTTCTGATGCTTGAAGCCCCCAAACCTGGCTCCGTTGAGCAATCTGTGGGCCCCATTTAATGTTTTTAGTTGTAACCACCCAGCCTCCCTACATCCTCCCAGAGCCGTCTTGGGTTTCTCTCAGCATCTTCCCGCACGGTCTGCCGTGGTGCCCTGACGTGGAAGTGCCCAGGGTGGCAGGGGAAGTGTCAGGTGCCCTTGCTTTCTGTCTTCTCTTCATCAGCCGTCTGGGCATTGCTGATGGCTCGAAGCTGCCCCTGGGCCGCAGGCTTCACCGATAGGACCAAGCGTTTTCGGAACGTCTCACAGAGCACGATGTACACAAAGGGGTTGAGGCAGCTGTTGGCATAGCCCAAGCTGATGGCCGCGTTGTACAGGTAGACAAAGGTGAGCGTCGGGCGGCTGATGGACAGCTGGGTCAGCTGAAGCACGTAGTAGGGTGCCCAGCACACAAAGAAAACCAGGCAGATAGCGATGGCCGTGCGGGTCACCCTCTTTGTCCGCAGCCGGATGCTGCGTTGAGAGGCGGGGGCCACGGAGGATGTCATGCGCTGCAAGATCCTCACATACGCGGCCGTGATGACCACGAAGGGCAGGGCAAAGGCCAGGAAAAACTGGTACAGGGTGAACCAGTAGAGGTCAGTGTCTGGGTTGGGCAGGCGGATGCCACAGCCCACGGTGCCTCCTGGGAAGGGGATAAGCCTGGCGTAGAGCCACACGGGGGTGATGCTGATGAAGGACAGGGCCCACAGGAGGCAGATCACCAGGGTGGCCACAGAGGGCTTCCGGAACTTGGTGGAGGAGATGGGGTGGACGGTGGCCAGGTAGCGGTCAATGGCCATGGCGGTCAGGATGTAGGTGCTGGTGAACTGACTGTTGGCGTCCATGGCCGTGATGAGGGTGCACATGGTCTCTCCAAAGTGCCAGACACCATTGCCCATGAGCTGGTGGATCATGAAGGGCATGCCCAGGAGAAAGAGGAGGTCCACCACCGAGAGGTTGATGATGAAGATGTCGGGGACATTGCTGAACCAGTGCAGCTTGGATTTCTTCACCACCGCGAAGATGACCACAGAGTTCCCAATGATGCCCAGGAGGCAGATGGTACCGAACACCGAAGGCATGATGATGTTGATGTAAGAGACGCTCCCTGTGCGAGGCGGCAGCCCTGGGGACAGAAGGAGCGAGCGTCGACCATTTGACATGCACTCTGCTCTCTGAGGACTGACCTCCTACTGGCATGCTCAGCCTCCAGCCGTGAGCCTGCGCCCCATTCATCCTCCTGCCATTTCAGCTCAGGGCCCATCATTCATCTGGAATCCCCCATGCCACACTCCCTGCCCACACTGCTGCTAATCCTGCCCCCGTGCCCTCCTGCACCGGTTCCCTGGTCAATCCCATCAGGGTCTCCTGCACCACCTGTTTGTTGAAGGACTGGTCCTTTGCCTCCTGCATTTTCTCAGAAGTCAGAGTCAAGAACCACAGCAGTCTGCAGAGAATTGTTCTGTGGGCCTCTGGGCTTCACCAGGAAACATCATCAAAACAGCCAGCAGGACATGAAACTGTGAGCATGTGTGGGTGTGTGCATGTGTTTTCTCCTTTCCTATTTGCAGCCCTGATCATTTCATTTCAGGAGTCGCTGATTGAAAGCTGGGTACTGATTCCTGGGCATCTCTGTGGGTGACTGTCTCCTGGAGGCTTTTGCCCATCAGGCCCACAGCCCTCCCCTCTCCTGGGTTCCTATCCAGGATTTCCTTGGTCCCTATCTTCTGAGCCTGGGCTTCCCAGGCTTCCTGAGTGACCAGAGACTGAAGCTGTGTGTTGCAGCCCAGCCACCCGAGAATTTTCTCTATGCAAACCTTTCCTCTTTTTTCTTCCTCCTCTTATCCTTCAAAGCTAGAATTCCAGGGCATCTGAGCGCTGGAAATGTCCTCGCATCTCTGTGAGTTATCCCTTCCCACGCCTCTCCGAGGAGGCAGTAAGGATGTTTCAGACCCCATCACACGTAGTTCGAGCGAAAAACCAACGGGATCAGTGAATGAGTGAGCCTCCAGCTATCTCCCTACATACCACCCTCCAGCTTCTCTTGCTTGCTTTTCTAGCCTGGAATATTTTCTGCAAAGCATCTTTGGAACTCCTGGCAGCTCTCCCCTGCCTCCCTCGCGGCTGGCCACCATCCCCGGCCACTTCCGAGTGTGCCTTTGCCCGCTTCTCTGTCCCTGCCGTTTCATTCTCTTCCCCTTTTCCCCTGCCCCTCCGGGCAAAGCATACTGCACATTTTATCCCCAAGAACTGTAATAAAGTTTCGCCAGCAGTTTGGCTTAGAGGTGAAATCTTCCCATTTCCCACCCCCGGCGCAGAGGAGGGAGGACTCCCCTCCAACACGTCTCACCGGCCGTGGTGAGGTTATCCGGGCCATCCGAGGTGTTGCTGGCGTTGGGGCCGGTGGGCAGCAGCGAAGCTTCCAGGTCCATCCCGCCGGCGCCGGCGCCCGCTCGCCCGTCGGCCCACGCAGGCTGCGGCAGCCTCCCGCGCCGACCGCTGCGTCCCGAGCCCCGGCCCCCCGGAGCCCCGCCGTCTGGAGGGGGTCTTCCTAGGCAGTCCGGCAGCCTCCGCCGCCTCCGCTGCCCACCGCTCTCCGCTCACTCCTTCCCCGGCTCCCACTGACATCACCTAGACACATTAACATTCGGAGGCAGATGCGCGTTAACCTCTTCGGTCCTGCGCCGCAGCAGCTCCAGCTTCCGACTGCCTGCAGAGCCCAGCGGCCGGAGCCGGGCTCAGGCATCCCCATCAGGGACGGGGCTTCCTTCCCTCTGGCACTTGGGCTGTGTCTCCTGTGCCACCGGGGGTGCTGCTTCCCTCACGTGAGGCTACAAGACTCTGCAAAGGCAAGGAGCCCGGCCAGCCCCTCACCCCAGGTACCGGTGCCTGGGCCACCGGGCCGGGGGCCGGGGGTGGCTGGGAGCAGAGCTTGGGAAGGGAAGGCTTGAACCACAGCACGCCTGCCCCCAGGCCACCCTCGGCCCCTTCCCAGCGCCCCGATGGATTCCAGCCTTCAGAAGCTGAGGAGTTGTTGGCTGCTGAGCCCTTGCAGGCACTCAGAGGCGGTTCAGGTCACCCCATGTTGGTGACGGCCAGGGTCTCGGGGACCAGAAGGGGACAAACTCCCTTCTGCCCAGGATCAGCATGGACCAGGCTTAGAGAGATGCTCTTAGGTCCTTGAGGTTTTACCTGGAACTCCTTGAGAGAAATTTCAGAACAAAGACCCCCAAAGGGATCATCAGGAACAGCCCGAGAGGGCAAAGCATTGAGTGAATTCTCGGCACAGGCATCCTGCTGCCAGCCTCTGGTGTCCCTCAGAGCCCAGAGCCACCACCAGACCCGCTGCCGGACTCAGGAGCCGTGGGTTCAAGGTAACCACAGTCTGATCCATACGTACTTCTTCAGTCTTATTTATTTATTTATTTATTTGCTTCATCCAACAAATATTTATTGAGCACTTACTACTTGCCAAGCACTGTTCTAGGTTCTGCAGTGAAAAAAACAACAAAGTCCTTGAGTCCCTGTCTTCATGATGATTGCTTTTAAGTTGGGGGTGGGAGAGCAGGCAGAAAATATACCCCCCTAAAAAGACAATTTATGATATTGGTGATCAGTGCTATAAAAAACTTAAAGCAGGGTGAGGGGGACAGGGAATACTGGGGGAGGGGGAGAGGTTACTACTTTACATACGAAGGTCTCTCGGGAAGAGTCCTGAAGGAAGTAAAGAAGCGTGCTTGGAAATATCTGGAGGAAGAGCATTCCAGGCAGCAGAAATAGCCAGTGCAAAGGCCCTGAGGCAGGAGTGTGCTGGGTGTCTCTGGAGAACTGTGGCTATAGTAGAGCAAAGGGGAGAGTAGCAGGAGGAGCTAGCGGAATGGCAGATTCTGTCAGGCCTTAGCCCTTGTCCTGGGACAAGGACTTATGTGCATGTGGCTCTTCTGAGAGATGAACCAAGGAGCAGCCGTGAGGGAGTGGGGACAACAAGACAGGAAAGAAGACAAAGCCAACAGAAGATGCATTATCAACTTCACTGCTGTGGGCAATGGGAGCTTGCATTTACCAGGGTCCTTGAAAAGTGCACAGACTGTTTCCCAGAATAGTCTGCCTGAAGGATGGGGGGCAGGAACATTTTCTCAGTTGCCTCGACCCCCACTGGTTGAGTGTTGCCACTGGGGCATTGACTCTGCGCTCCTGGGTGCATGGGCGGAGCAGGCTGCTACGGCATCAGATGTGGCACAGAACGACTTTTGATGTGCAGCTCACACTTGAGGCGAGAGGCTGTTGGCACAAGGTGAATCTTGTGCTGGAGCCAAGAGGGCTCTGAGAGCGCTGACGTCCTGGGTGAAAAGCGAATAGACCCAAGGTGCATGCCGGAGGCAAGACACATCAGCACAAGATCAGCTGAGCTCACACACACCTGTCTGCTGCAGCTGGAGTCAAAGTCAGAGGTAGCCGAGGGAGATGTGACAAGGATGACCAGAAGCATCCAATATAAAAGACTATTGCAATAATCCAAGTGAAATAGGATGGTATCTTAGACCGGGGAGGTGGGGGTGGGGAGAAATGGTGGGTTTCTGTACATTATGTAGAGCCCAGAGGATTTGTTGCAGATTAGACCAGAAATGTACGAGAGAAAGAGGCATCAGGGATGACTCCTAGGTTTTTGGCCCAAACTACTGGCAGAATAGAGATAGGGAAGTCTGCGGGAGGAGAAGATTTGGAGGAGAAATGAAGAGTTCTGTTTGGATACGTTACATTTGAGACGTCTGTTAACATCTGAGAGAAAATGTTGGGTCGTGTTGGATGTGAGCCAGAAATTCCAAGGAGAGGTCATGCCTGGAGCTATGAAGTTAAATAGATGACACTGGATGAGCTCACCTAGAGGGTGAGGGTGACTGGAAAAGAGTTGTGAGGACTCGGCCCTGGGGCATTTCAGAATTTACAGGCTGGGAACATGAGCCTTACAGCCCACTATTTCATCCTCTTCCACCTGCCACAGTCTTCCCACCTCTATCCATCCACCCACCCATCCATCCATCCTTTCATCCAGCAAATCATTCTTGAGCCTCTGCTATATACCAGGCACTGTGCTAGGGTCTGTGGATACAGTGGAAAAAAAACAAACAAGTGCCTGGTATCAAGGAGCTTCAACGACAGAGTGGTGAGAGACAGATAATAACAAGCAAGCCAATAAGTAAACAAAATATCCTGCTCAACGCTTAGATCCAGACGAGTCCAGGTAACTTAATCATGAAGGGATTTAGGTGTTTATAAAAGCACGGCTCCGAAACTATGCCACCCCTGCACTAGCAAAATGACTCTGCCTGATTGGAGAAATTTAAACCATGACTGAGCAGCAAGGGAATCTGGGAAGGGTAAGTTTTAGATTTCTGGCCTTTGCATGTTAGGTGTGGGGTTGGTGGAGGGGCTGAACAGTCAATCCACAATGGCAGATGACTTGTGTGGTAGGGAATGAATGGGATGATGGGAGTGACTGCGGTCCTTTAAAGAGGAGAGTTAAGGACGTCCTCTTTGAGGAGGCATTCAGGTAGAATCCTCAGCATCCTCTTCACTACAAATGACTAACTTAAACCATGTCTCACTCTCCTTGCCAGTGACCGTTTTAGGGCTGAGCATCCCTCCTGGATGCCCATGTGCACCTCTCAAATCGTCTTGGCCACACCTAGTTTATATTCCATCCATTGCTGCAATGACCCTGCTCAGCACAGTCCCTGACCAAGTTCAGGTATAGGTACAGGTGTACCAAACTCAGGTGCAGGTATGACCTGATGGTGCTTTGCCCTAGGCCTGCACCATGTGCTTTTTACCCTCTGTCCCAGTTCTCTCTGTTGCTGTCGTGACTTAGAATATAGGACCCCACAGAATGCCCACGCCAGAGCAACCTGGAAGTACGGGGGGAGTTCACTCCTTAGGGTGAACCGTTGGCCAATGGGGGGTGGGAGCCACAGAAAGATGCTTTTCCCATTTTCCCCTTTTCCTGAGACACATTTCACATGGCTTCTCCGGGATCCCATGAGGTACAGCATCTGGTCCCTTGTAGTGGTGGACAAGCCCACACCGCTCACCAACTCCTCCTGAGAACAGAACTTTTGACCTACTCTCCTCCAAGCCATCTGGCTTTTGACCTGCTGCTCAGCTCTGCCCAGCACAATCACGAGGAAGATCAGGCCTACGTACAGCAATAAACCCTTTCCCTCCTATCCATGTGCCCCCACTCACCATGCCCTACCCAGGGTACGCCAAGGGTTTGGTGTATCTCCCTGACTGCCCCCGTGGTAATATCCACCTGCCCTGTACTTTTCAGGACTTGGCTGTCATCTGCATGTTTTGAAGTCTTACTGGGGTCACTGCATCGGATTCTCACTTGCTCCCCTCACTCCTGCCTTGCCCCTTACACTATACTCCCTACCAAACAGCAGGAGTATTCTTGTTAAGATAGAAATTTCAGGGGAATTCCCTGGTGGTCCAGTGGTTAGGACTCAGTGCTTTCACTGCTGGGGCCAGAGTTTGATCCCTGGTCAGGGAACTAAGATCCTGCATGCTGCACGGTGCAACCAAAAAAAAAAAAAGATAGAAATTTCATCACCCTACATTGTTGAAAACACTTTAGTGGTTCCCAATTGCTTTCAGAATAAAGTCAACCCCCTAACAGAATGTAATGGACATGATATTTTTTGGTACCCAGGGTTGATCCCCCGGAAAACCACGGCCTTGAGAAGTTCTTTGGGAGGGGCAGTAGTAGCACCTCTAAACAGTCCTTGGTGGGAGCTGCTGGTGGGAAAAGCAGCAGGTGAAGTGGGCTTCCTTATTTCCGTGGGGATGGGTAGACCCTGGAGTGGAAGAAACCAAGTAGCAGCACTTTCCAGAGGAAAGTGAGCATGGTTATTATAATAGGCGGGGCCAGTGGAGTTACCCAGATTGGCTGCCCTGCAGAGGCTGATGTGGCTAATTGATCACGGAGTCTCTAAAACCAAAGTATATGAGCAGCCCTTCACTAAGTTCCTACTTGATCTGTATATCTGAAAAAACCTTCAGGTCTGATAAGCAGAGCTCTGACTTTAGCCACTTGGCTCTACTGGTCAGAGTGGGAATTAAGGTGGATCGAGTAATAAATGGAGTTTGACTGGAATGACTTAACAATAGTCCCCGTGGACCTCCAAAGCTATTTGTTTCCCTGCCCCTACTTCTATAGCTGGAATAGATAATCCCAGCCATTGGCAGGACTACTGTATTGGCTCTTGGATTGGCAGAGTAAGGGATCTGATGAGGAGAGAAGTCAAATGGAAATCCCTCTTTACTAAAGTGATAAGCCAAAAGCAATATTGCACCCCCTGGGGGATTGAAGAGATTAATGGTATCATCAAGGCCTTTAAAGATGCAAGGTGGTGATTTTATCACATTCCCACTTCACTCTCAGTTTGTCCAGTGGAGAAGGCAGATGGGTGTCACGGAATGCCAGTGGGTTACTGTAAACATAATTATGTGGTGACTCCAATTGCAGCTGCTATTTCAGATGTGGTATCGTCGTTGGGGAAAATAAATACAGTCCCTGACACCTGGTATGCAGTTATTGATCTAGCGAATGCCTTTTTCTGTATTCCAAGAAGCAGAAAAGATCAGAAACCCTGCTTTTTTTTTGTGAGGGTCCTCAGCGCACCTTTCCCATCTTGCCTCGGGACTTCATTATCTCTTTTGATGGCTCTTCGATTCTCAGACTTTGAACACGTCAAATGCCATGAAAATACAAAGGTCTGACATCTCAGTAAAGGTTTGGGGTCCAGTGTTCTGCACATGTCATGATCTTCCCTCCGAAGGAAAGCTCAGTTTACCCGACATCCCCTACCCCAAAAGAGGAGCCCCTGGAGACACACAGTTGGAAAAGGGAACAGCAATTCCCCAAAGGAGCAGGGAGCAGACGGGTGCTGGACATGCGAGACCAAGGGCAGCCAAGTCCACGAAGTCTCCCCTGTTAGGTCTGGCACGCCTTGCATGCAGGCACTGTGGCTCTTATTCTAGTGCCAGGCACGGCTGCCATGTCAGTCAGTGGAGTCCGAGTACACCCCAGGTCCCCTGCTCCAACCTGGCACCCTGCCTTTGGACATTTGCATTGTGCCCTGTACTTTTTCTTCACAGCAGTCATCACAGTTGTAACCAGACGTTTATTTATTGTATAGTTGATGATTGAATGCCTTTCCCTCACTAGATTATAACTTCCAGGGAGGCAGAGACCATGTCTGTCTTACCTTACTGTATCTCCTGGGCCTCGCCCAACGCCGGGTACACGTTAGACATTCAGTAAATCTTGGGTGAATGAACGGCTAGTAGAGGATCTAAGTGAAAGCCCCTGGCACAGAGGTGGGCAGAGGGGAGGGGAGCACAGCAATACTGGCCGAGATCCCTGACCCCAGGGCTCCGCTCAGCCCCAGTGCTTCCTGGGCAGCCTGGCAGCAGCGGCCGTCACGCCTGTGGGCAGGCAGTGGACGCCCGTCAGCTGTGAGGCAACCCAGAGGCCACAGCCTCCTTCTGATGGAGAGAAAGACAAACGAGATCACCTTCATGGGTAGGGATTCATCCTAAGATTCATGGAAATCCCAAGGAAGAGTGGGAAAGCAGCTGAGGTAAAAACACTTGCATGAAATTCTGCCATGTGCTACAAGAGGGTGGAAACTGGAAGACATTATTCTAAGTGAAAGAAGCCAGACCAAAGCAAAACAAAACAAACAAACAAACAAAACATAGTATGACTCCACTTTTGTGAGGTCCCAGGAGGAGTCAAATTCACAGGGACAGAAGAAGAATGGTGGTTTCCAGGGGCTGGGAGGGGTGGGTGATGGGGAGTTAGTGTTTAATGGGTACAGGTTTCAGTTTGGGAAGATGAAAAATTTCTGGATGGTGGAGATGGTTGCCCAACAGTGTGAATGAAAATACCACTGAACCGTATGCTTAAAAATTGTTGAAGTCAATTTTCTGGATTTTTTTTTGGTTTTTTGTTTTTGGCTGTGCTGTAAGGCATGTGGGATCTTAGTTCCCTGACCAGGGATCGAACCCATGCCCCCTGCAGTGGAAGCGTGGAGGTCTTAACCACTGGCCTGCCAGGGAAGTCCCAAAGTCAATTTTCTGTTACGTATATTTTACCACAATTTAAAAGTATGTTAAACAAACCCAGTCAATGAATCTGCTTACCCAAATGTGTTTCTGTAGAAATTTAGAAAATGCTGGCAATAGGAAAGCCATGTTACAGGCCTTAAAAACATTGAAGTCATTAAGGCCCTTGAAAATGGCTAGAAGACATTTTAATGATGGGAAGCATTTTCATAAGACATGTGCTAATTTTTTAAAGTTTTACTATAACTAGTGTTAACAACTTAGTGGAGTTGCCAAATATTAGTAAAATCACATATTTTTTTTAAGGACTGTGGCAAAGAGTCTCAGGCCAAGGATGTCACTGAGGAGTACTTCAAATGCAAGAAATGATCAAATAAAAAACTGGGCTCTTGTTCCTCAAAAAATAAATACAATACAATACAATACAATAAAAATACATTAAACAGGTTAAGAATGGTATCACATATAGTAATTGAGTCAAGAGCTTTTTATAAGATTTCAAAAGCCTAATATATGTCATATTCTTATAAATTGCAGCTCCAAGGCGTGCTCAGTTAAATATCCTTTCTTAATAAACATGGAAAAACTAAAACACCACCACCACTCTGGGCCCCAGAGATTTCAACACATCAGGCCACATGCAGACCTGGGGCAGCTTTGCAACATCTTTGGGAGAACAGATCAAGGTAGGTCACTTGCCTTACTCTGTGGGCACCCAGCCCTCGCGCTATTCAAGAGAGAATCTGATTTTTTTTGCCTTTATCAAATATTAGGAATTCATGTTGGACAGCAAGTCTCCTCAAACCACAGGCCTGTGACCAGAGGAAAAAAGCTGCCTTCACTTGCCAGGAATTGTAAATTGTACTAACTGCATGTAGAAATTACTGTTTAAGGCCTGCTTTCCTTAAAATGGAGCTGTGTGGGCTTCCCTGGTGGCACAGTGGTTGAGAGTCTGCCTGCCAATGCAGGGGACGTGGGTTCGAGCCCTGGTCTGGGAAGATCCCACATGCCGCGGAGCAACTGGGCCCGTGAGCCACAACGACTGAGCCTGCGCGTCTGGAGCCTGTGCTCCACAACAAGAGAGGCCGCGATAGTGAGAGGCCCGCGCACCGCGATGAAGAGTGGCCCCCGCTCGCCGCAACTAGAGAAAGCCCTCGCACAGAAACGAAGCCCCAACACAGCCAAAAATAAAATAATAAAAAAAAAAAAAAAATGGAGCTGTGTGATATTTGACATGAGTGACAGAACAATTCAGTGAGGGAACGAATAGACTTTTCAACAAATGATGCTGGGACAACTGAGATCCACACACACGAAAATGACATGAGACCCCTACCTCACACCATATGCAAAAACCAACTTAAAATGGATCAGAGACCTAAATGAAATAACTAAAACTATAAAACTCTGAGAAGAAAATATAGGGGTAAATGTTCATGACCTTGGGTTAGACAAAGCCTTCTTAGATATGACCAAAAGCTCAAGCAAGAAAACATAGATAAATTAGACTTCATCAAAATTTAAAACTTTTGTGCTTCAAAGGACACCATCAAGAAAGTGAAAAAACCCACAGAATGGGAGAAAATCTTTGCAAATCATATCTGTAATAAGGGACTTGTAGGTAGAGTATATAAAGAACTCTTACAACTCAATAATAAACCGACAAATAATCCAATTTTAAAATGAGCAAGGTATCTGAGGAGACATTTCTCCAAAGGAGATATACAAATGGTTAATAAGCACGTGAAAAGATACTCAACATCATTAGACATTAGGAAAATGCAAGTCAAAACCACAATGAGGAATATATTTAATGCCACTGAATTATACACTTACAAATAGTTAAAATCATAAATATTATGTTACATACATTTTATCACAATAAGACAAACACCATGAGATACTACTTCACACCCACTAGAATAGCTATTATAAATATGACAGATCATAACAAGTGTTGGCAAGGATGTGGAGAATTGGAATCCTCATACATTGTTGGTAGGAATGTAAAAAGGTGCAGCCACGTTCAAAAACATATCCTCAACATGTTAAAGTCACCGCATGACCCAGCAAGTCCACTCCTGGGTCTATACCCAAGAGAAATGAAAACATGTCCACACAAAAACCTGTACACAAATGTTCATAGCAGCATTAGTCACGATAGCTAAAAATTTGAAGCAACCCAAATATCCATGCACTGAATGGATAAGTAAAACATAGTATAACCATACAATAGAATATTATTCAGCCATAAAAAAGAACGACAGGGGAATTCCCTGGTGGTCCAGTGGTTAGGACTCCGTGCTCTCACTGCTGAGGGCCCGAGTTTGAACCCTGGTCTGGTTGGGGAACTAAAATCCCACAAGCCACGCAGCACAGCCAAAAAAAAAAGAAGTACTGATACATGCTACAGCATGGATGAACCTTGAAATCGTTATGCTAAGTGAAAGAAGCCAGTCACAAAGATGACGTATCTTACTATTCTATGTGAAATGCCCAGCATAGGCAATATTTATTGAGATATAGAGTAGATTAGTGATTGCCTGGGAGGAAAGTGGTGGTGGGGGGGAAGGGAATGACTGCTAATGACTAGGAGTCCTCCTATGGGGTGATGAAAATATTCCACTATTTATTGTGGTGATGGTTGCACCACTCTGTGAATATAGTAAAAAACATCCAATTGTACACTTCAAAAGGATTTTATGGTATGTGAATTATATTTCAATAAATCTGTTTTGAAAAGGTTGGTGGGGGTCCAAGGGCTGGGGCCAGAGGAAGGGTTGAGAAATGCCTGGTCTCTTCTTCCATCCTCAGGGCAAATGTCTACTCTTTGTCTCCCTCTTCACCATGCCTCCTGGGAACCTCATCCAGCTACATCTTGCCAACCTTTCAGAGGATATTGGGGCTGCCCATTGGGAACCACCTTGAACACTCCGCTGAAAGGGACTTCCTGGGAACACCTTGGATATCCGAATTGCAGTGTGAAGTTGGGTTTCAGCTGATTCTGCCGACGATGTTGGAGCTGGTACTCGGATGAGTTTACACCTTGGCTCTGCTGCTCACTTGCTGTGTCATCCAGTAAGTCTCTGACCTGCTCAGTGCCAAATGGGAACTGGAGTAAAGTGAGCCTGCCTCAGGATTCTCCTTGCTGTGGGAGCTTTTTTTTTTTTTTTTTTTTTGGCAAAATGATAGTAACTAACATTTGCACAGCCTTTTTTGCACACATGCCTTATCTTAGCTGACCCTGTGGAATAGATATGATCCCCAGTGCAGATGTGGAAACGGAGGTACAGAGAGTTGGGTGAGTTTCCCAGAGCCGTCCAGCTGGCACAGTGGTGCTGGGCCCCAAGCCTTGGCCTTCGGCTTTTCTGACTCCAAATTCTGTGCTCGTTCCTCTCCACAGAACTCCCTTGTGTTGACACTTTCTTTCTACTTCTAAAATGCCTACGTGGAGAAAAACAATTTTCAAATTGGTGCCAACTCCTGTGTTTTCAGCCCTTGGAGACAGCCCCTCTCTGACCGTCCCTCTCTGGCCATTTGCCTGCTCTAGGCCTCCTGCCCATTTCAGTTCTGCAGAGAATCTGGGCCCTGATTTCACCCAACTGAACAGGGCTGGGCTGGCTCACCCTGTGACAGTGGGTGAATGTTTCCAGGAAGGACTGAGGTGGGGGTGGAACGAGAGCCCAGTTCTTTTTAAAAGAACTTTAATCTCCAGTCTTTGATTATGGCACACAGGACCCTTCATGATCTGGTCTCTGCCCGCCACTATGCCCAGTGTGGTTCTTAAATAGCTCAGCGTTTCCAGAAAGCGCCACGTGCTTCTACAAGATTGGCACACGTTGACCCCTTAGATCTTTCTTCGCATGTCCACCTCCTAAGCTGTTCTTCAAGATGCCCCAGAATGACCTTCTCCTCCAGGAAGCCCCCCGCCCCACAGCTCCCTTCTGCTCCCTACCCCGTCCTCCATCAAACATCCAGCATGACACACATCAGAGCAGATGCCGTTGCTGCCCGCCCCGCCCCCCCGGCCCAGGTTGCTCCGCCAGGCTGCTGCACCCATCCTCCAGCTTCTGAGAGTGATGGATCCAAGGCCTCGCAGACACCCCACCTGTCCTTCGGTGTGGAGAATTGCCCTTGGCTGACAGGAGCCTCCTTGCCAGGGAGGTCACCACCCCCATAAGTCAGCAGCCAAAGTCTGAAAGGCGAGTAGAGGCCAGTCCCTTTGACCCAAGGGGAACCATTCCACGGTGCAGGTGTGTCCACCCCACCACCAGCACACACACGCCCTCTGGACCAGGTCAAGGCTAGACTGACCTGAGGCTTCTTGCTCAGCAATGACCTTCTTCACTCCTCCCTCAGGGGTACCTTCCTTCAATAAACCCCAGACCCCTGCTATCACATTCCACTGTGATGAACAGTTTTCTTATTGTGTCCCAGACCACACTCTGTGGTCCCCAGAGGCAGGGATTTATTTCTTTATTTTGGCGGCCTCACCTCCTAGTTGGGGACCTGACAGAGAGCAGGTGCTCTGTGTTGAGTTCTGTCCAGTTTCTGAGCTTCTGTGCGTCCCGGTCTTCCCGTCTCTGTCTCCCCCGATTCCTTTCCTCCAGGACCCTCTCCTAACTGGGTCTCCCTCCTCTCTTCCTCCCCTACCCACCAAGTGCCAGATAGATCCCTGCCCCCCCGTCCTGCCCCTTGCAACTTAGATTTGAAGGAAAGAGACTGGCAGAGCTGTAGAGTGGGTGGGGCCGGGGTGGGGGCAGCTATGCACCTCCCCCCGCTCCCCCTCCCTCCCCCGGGGACTGGGCAGCAGGAGGCTGTTGGCAGAAAGCATCCTCGGCCCCCGGTGGGCGGCTGCTCCAACTGCTGCTCTGGATTTCCCCTCGCTTGCTTTCTGTGCTTCTTCACTTCATAAACGCTTCAGGAACCGTGGTGCTCCCAGTCTTTTTCATTCGTCCCCACCCACTCACAGCACCAACCCCCGTCACCAGAGGAATGTCTTGCCTCTGAGGCTTACTAACTTCCCAGGCAGCATCCAGCTAGCAGCTGAGTGCGGCGTCAGCGGCCCCGGAAGGAGGGCACGCGCAGCTGATCAGATGCAGCACGTGGGTCTCAGCAGAGGCCTCCCCCTGTTGCACAAAGCAGAGAAGCCGGGGCCAAATCCACCCGAGAGGCCCGCCCTGGGAGGGCTCATCTCACCTAACTCCCCACAGTCAATCGTGCATTGTTTTTGCTGCCCCACCTCCATTCTCCTCATATCCCTCTGCAGCCCCAGCAGCCCCTGGGCTTCCAGCAGGTAACTTGGTGGGGGGTGGAGTGTAGCAACTGACCCCAGTAACCATGATGATTGGTCCAGGCCTGGGCAGGTGACCTGTCAGAGCCAATGAGAGGCATTGAGACTCAGGTTCAAAATTCTGGGACAAAGGTGCTCACTCCTTTTAGCTGGACTTGAAACTGGAGAGGATGGGGGGATTAGAGCTACTGGCTCCAGGTTGCTACCAGGTGAAACATGAGACTGAAGCCATCCCTATAGAAGAAAGAGAGAGAAATTATAAGAAACTGAGTCCTGACTATATCCTGGAGTCCTGAGTCCAGCCATACCTGAAGCTGCATTAATACAAGGACTTTTGGACTTCTGTAGCTCAATATACCCCTTTACTTAAGTCAATCTGAGTTGAGTTTTCTGTCACTTTCTTATTGAAAGAATTCTAATCAATACAGGTATTTGCTACCCTATTTAACTAGTTCTAAGATATACATTCTTTCCTACATTTTAACACCTCTGATGTTAGGAGTGTGTCTTACAATCAATGGAGACATCCTGATTGTGTCCTGATGGAGACATCATTGTTTGCAAACGTGAGAAATTGAGCACAGCTGCCTATATTGTCTTGTCTTCATCTGATTTAGATGCCCTGTTTGTACTGCACGTACTGAATTTAGTGCTATTTAAAATATCTTCGAAAAGATCATAGCATGATTCAGCATTTGGATAAAAAGTGATGATGCAGAAAGACAGGCATATGGAGCAACAGGGAGTGAAATTGATACCAGTGAAACAAAGTTTTCTCTTTGGAGAGATGACTACTCTTCTCTTAAAAGCAACAGCAAGTGCTTTGCAGAACCAAGGCAGGAAGACAAACGAGGAGCAGGAGTTGTATTACATTTTGTTCCTAAACTGTGGGTAAAAAGATTGACTATCTACGTACACCAAGCAATGGAGCCTAAAGCGGGAGAAATTGCCAATCTCACAGAAGAAATGAGAGGAATCTCCAAGCCAGGAGAGTTGCGGTGACTGGTTTATGGCTTGTCCAAAACTATCATTAAGACGTTTTGTCACAACGTAATTGGTGTGTTTTCTTTCTGAGTGGTGCATCTTATAACCATTGGAATATGTTATTACTCCCATTTTGCAAAAGTGCTGTTAAAGTCACTTGCTCAATGGATGGACCTAGAGATTGTCATACTGAGTGAAGTAAGTCAGACAGAGAAAGACACATATCATATGCTATCACTTATATGTGGAATCTAAAAAAACGGTACAAATGAACCTATTTACAAAACAGAAACTGAGTCACAGATGTAGAAAACAAACTTATGGTTACCAAGGGGGGAAGAGAGGGATAAATCGGGAGATGGGATTGACATATACACACTACTATATATATAAAAGATAACTAATAAGAACCTACTGTATAGCACAGGGAACTCTATTCGGTGCTCTGTAATGACCTATATGGGAATGGAGTCTAGAAGAGAGTGCATATACGTATGTATAGCTGATTCACTTTGTTGTACAGCAGAAACTAACACAACATTGTAAATCAACTATACTCCAATAAAAAAATTAATGTAAAAAATTTTAAAAATTGGGCTTCCCTGGTGGTGCAGTGGTTAAGAATCTGCCTGCCAATGCAGGAGACTTGGGTTTGAGCCCTGGTCTGAGAAGATCCCACATGCCGCAGAGCAGCTAAGCCCGTGTGCCACAACTACTGAGCCTGCGCTCTACAGCCCGCGAGCTACAACTACTGAGCCCACGTGCCACAGCTACTGAAGCCCGTGCACCTAGAGCCCATGCTCCGCAACAAGAGAAGCTACGGCAATGAGAAGCCGTGCACCGCAACGAGAAGCCGTGCACCGCAACGAAGAGTAGCCCCCGCTCGCCACAACTAGAGAAAAGCCCACGCGCAGCAACGAAGACCCAATGCAGCCAAAAATAAATAAATAAATATTTAAAAAATTTAAAAATTAAATGCAAAATAAATAAATAAATAAAGTCACTTGCTCAAGGTCACAGGCTAGGTCTGAACACCATGGACCTGACCATTATGTCACACACATCCCCCACCCTGGGAGGGCCCAGGTTCCCACTGGTCAAGGAGGGTGTGGAACTGGGGACACTTCTGCCATCCCTGCCCTGCTGTCTGAGCGCCCTGGCCTAGGCTGGATGGGGGGAAATGTAGAATCAGGTGGTTCCCCTGTCCTGGCCTTCAGTACTATTTGCTCTCTAACTGAGTTCACTAGCTCAGCCCTAAGAAGGGTCTCCTGCTCCCAGATGAATTTTTGTGTCTACAGTCTGAGTAGCACCAGTAGGCTGTGCCTGCGTTACCGACCAGTGTTCTCGGCCTTCCCCAATCAATAGAAATTGACTAGAGGCCACAAAAAATTCAGGCAAGGCTTTATTGGGGCCCCTGCTTCAGCAGTGGGGAGTGAGAACTAACAACAGTTTCCCTTGCTTGCTTGCTCACTGAGAGGGGGAAAGCTTGTTTTTTATATGGGGTGAGGGTAGGGGTGTGTCCAGGGGTCGGGCCGGAGGAGTGGCTTAGGTATTTTGCCCACCCCTTAGGTGGTGTTGTGTGCAGGGGCATGTGCGGTACCCCGCTTTTGCTCTCAAAACCCTGTTTCTGCTCCAGGCTCTTCAAAAGTGGCGGTTGGGTTTTTTGGTCTCTTTGTAACTTTTGGGTCCAGAATTTGCCCCGACTGCACATGCACGCAGTTATTTTTGGTCCCATACAGTTTCTTTGTATTTTGTAGCTCCTGGAAAGGTGTGTCCAGGTGCAAGCATTGCAGCACTGCAGCAAAGGGTCCCAGGTCCCAGCAAAAGGTCCCAGGTCCCAGCCTGTCTCACTTGGATTGTAGTTTTTTCCTCCTCAAAGCATTTTTGAACATCTTTGCATAAAACAAGATTTCAGTAGAGATAATATAGTCATTTTTCATACACAAAGTAATAGGAACATTCCTACTAGAGTTATCTTTCTACTAAAGCCAATGGAAAAACAATAGATATGTGGGACTTCCCTGGCGGTCCAATGGTTAAGACTCCCCACTTCCACTCCGGGTGGGGGGTGGGGGGTGCGAGTTTGATCCCTGGTCGGGGAACTATTATCCCGCATGCCACGTGGTGTGGCCAAAAGAAAAACCAATAGATGCTATTTACCAAGGGGTAGCATGGATGGTGATTCAGTTTATAGACTCTGGAGTCAGACTTGAGCTCAAAGCCTGTTCTGCCACTTACTAGCTGTGTGACCCTGGGCAGGTCCCTTAAACTCTCTGTTTTCTCATTTGTAAGGTTAGGAAAATAACAGTAAGCAACAGCATCTACCTCATAGAGATGTTGTGAGGCTCAAATGAGATAATATACATAAAGCCCCAGAGCCTAGCGCGCATGCTAATTTATTTCACAACCCCGAAGCAGCCCTGACCATGTACCAGCACTATTGTTTTCCTAGGACAACTCAGAGGACGGTTATGAGGATTAAAGTCAATATCTGTCAGGTATGAACCACATCTCCTCGACTCAGCGTGGCCCAGTAATTCCTTACTTCCTTCTTAGCTCTTTTACACTTTTAAGAAGATACTTAGTATATTTTGCCCAGTGTGTTAAGCTATCTTTAGTGGGCACGTTGGTACGATTTTCCTAGTCCACCATGACCGGAAGTATAACATTTATTATTTATTGTCTTTCCCCATCCTCCACCTTGCCCTAAATAAAATGTAAGCTCCATGAGGTAGAGGTTTTTGTCTTTGTTCTCTGATGAAACCCAAGTACCTAGACAAGCTTGTCTTGTAACAGGTGTTCCATGAATACTTGTTGAACCAGCAGAGAAAGGAACGGAATAAAACTGATTAGCCCATGGAGGGGTGGGGCCCCTAACTGGTAGAGGTTAGGCCTGGACCCGCAGAGAACTAACCAAGCACAGGCCACGCGGCCCGGTGTTGTGGCTTGGAAGCTGGACTGTGGTGCCCGGGGGTATGGGTTCCGGCCCAACTCTTCCATTTTCTACCTGTGTGACCTTAATTACTTAGTCCTCCTCTGCCTCAGTTTCCAGCAACTCACTGAGAACTAACAATCTAACGTGTAAAGCAGAGGGGTCAGCACCGTGCCCAGGGAGTGGCATGTGCTAAGCAAGCACTTGCCATTCTGAGGACAAAGGACAGCAATGTTGCAGCATCAGGCCCTTACGAAGTTCTTACTTCTCTTCCTAGTGCACACCTGGCCACACGGTGTCTTCCTTTTTCAGGGAGGGGCAAACGCAGCACCTCATTCACTCCTCTGTCGGGGTTGACCACGTGCAGTGCTGGGGAGACACATGTTGCAGGGCTCCTGCCCTGGGCCGGAACTCTGCCTCCTGCTGTGTCTCATCCCGGTTAATCCTCCCAACACCAAGGAAGGCCATCTACCTAGAACATTCTGAGACAGCTCCCTTCCCATCTTCCCCTAGGAGCTAATCTCAAAGATTTTATGGGTCTGTGATCCTGTTTTGGGTCCCTTTTTCCTGCAGCTCTAAAAGGCACTATTTGGGGTCAAGAGAGGTGCAGCAAGAGAGCTTATTCTGACTCTTTGGGAGAGAGAGAGAGAGGGAGAGAGAGAGAGAGAGACACTGTAAAATTTGAGGGCTTCTTCCTTATGAGTTTGGACAGAACTCTAAGAAGTGAGGTTTGATCTTGGAAGGAGTGTGTGTGTTTGCTTCAGAAGTTTTCTAGACAATGTGCACCTGAAATTCTCACACAGGTGGACTGAAAGCTACGAGGAGACTTGACCTGAAAGGTACCCACCTGCTCTGGACCATCCTTAGAGCCCTCTCAACCCCCCTTTCTCCCCAGACTATTCTGCAGGCTGCTGACTGCAAGTGTTTGTTATTATTTACTCAGTCAGTGAACAGATATTTACTGAGCACCTACTATGGACCAACTCAGACTTGGAGAAGTATGCTGCTGGAAGGAGGGGGCACGGATCTCCACAGAATTTCCTAAAAGACAGGTGGGGACTTGCTTTAGGGCAGTTGGGAAAAGCGCCTTTTGAGAGGAGACAGATCCTGGGTGATGAAATAAAATTCATATTTTGAGGCAAGAGAAGAAAAATTTAAACAAAGTTTTTCTCGGCTCGTTTGGGCCTCCTTCCTCCCCTCTAGTGTGCACTAGGCATCTGCATTATGTGTTAACCAGACCTTCCCCACAGCAGAAACACCCGCTAAGCCATCAAGATCAATTTTTCTTCTTCTGGCACCAGCCATGTAACTCCTTAGAAGATGACATTATTTACTTACAACCTTATTAATGTTGCTAGTTCTATTATCTACATTCTGCCTATCTTACAAGATCATTTTTTCTTGTATTACCAAATGTGTGACTGAGCCTCCAATAAAGTAATGATGACCAGGTGACTTGGAACAATTGGCGAAATATATAGTTCTATAAGATCAATGATTGTCATAGTGTAACTCTAGCTATGGGTAGAAGCAACAAGAGGGAACCATTTCCTGGACCACAACAAACTAGTAAGAGAGGTGGTTCAGAGGCTTTTGGTGACTGTTAACAGAGTCTAGTCCAGTAATAGCACACTGAGTGGCCTGTCAATGAAATCCTCGCCTGGCCTGGGAATGAGCATTCCTGGTGCCATGGGACAAACTGGTCATGAAATGCCTCCCAAACCTTGATTGAAATTAATACTTAAAGGGAAAGGATTATAAAATAAAGAATGTTGCCCACCATCCAGTTCTACAAGAATCAAGTCATTAGCCACTGCAGTTGCTGATACACAATACACCCTGCAAGGAATTCAGGGCAAAGATCAGGATGAGGCATTTTGTGTTCTGGGAAAACTGGCAGAATTGGCCCTCAGATAGTTAGATATTTTCAGGAGAAAATGTCAGGAACCCAGTTTCTTGCATCTTCTCATACTTAGAAAAGCACTGAAACCATTGACTAAGCTCTCTGTTCCTCGAGAAGAGTGGTAACCTGCCAGGGTGTGTGCTTGATTGCATGCACCCCCTTTGTCAAAATCACAAGATATACTGCCCCACCCCCCTTACCTCTTCAGAACAGTCCTCAGAGCTTTTTGAAAGACTCTCTCCTGCTGGGTTATAATCCTCAGGTTGGCTCCAATAAAATTCTCCATTTCTTTCTTAGGTTGGCCATTGATTAATTTTTCATCGACCTGATGATGGGGAGTCAGATTAGGAGCTGGAGGTACCCCTGATGGGGGCCCTCTTGGGAAGATTCCATTGCTTAGGCCCCTTCTCCTGGGACTCTGGAACAAAACCTCCTAACTCCGGGGTCACTGGGGTCTCTCTGTGCCTGGCAGGTTGAAGTAAATTTCAGGAGGCAAGGCCAGCCCTTGCCCCAGCTCCACAAAGCAACCACTCACCTCAGCTTCTCAGGAATGTGACTGTAATGAAAAAAATGTTGCCTGCTCTTCCAGTTCTACAAGGATCAAGCCATTAGTCAATGCAGTTGCTCAGCCCACAGACAGTATGCCCAGAGGGGAATTCAGGATGGGGAAAAACGGGAAACATTCTGTGCTTTGGATATACGGGGCCCCTAGATAGTTAAGATACACAATTAAGGAAAATTTTCAGTGACCCCAGATTCTTGCATCTTCCTATACATAGAAAAGCACTAGGGAGTTCCCTGGCAGTCCAGTGGAGGACTCAGAGCTTTCACTGCCTTGGCCCCAGGTTCAATCCCTGGCCCGGGGAACTAGGTAGGATCCCGCCAGCCACGTGGCCAAAAACAAAAGAAAAGAGAAGAAAAGAACTAAAATCATCTACTTGGATGTCTTTCCTTTGTGATTAGCGGTAATCTTTTGATGCTTGACTGTGCGTTTTTTCCAGCAAAAAAAGTTCCTCTGTGTCCTGGCTTCTTGCTTAACTCTTCAGAGCAATTCCTCAGAGCTGTCTGAGAGGCTGTCTCCCGGGCTATAGTCCTCAGTAAGGTCCCCAAATAAAACTTAACTCACAACTTTTACGTTGTGCCTTTTTCTTTCAGTAAACAGGGACATCACTGGAGGTTCAAGGAGGGGTGACATCCCAGGATCCTCACTTTTCCCACTCCCCACCATGTTGCAGTGTAACCTGAAAATTCTTTTCGCCCAGGCACTTAGGAGAATCCTGGCTGTCTCAGGTCTTCTGGGGGGCATGGGGCGAGGGGGTTCCCTTCCCCTCCATGTGAGTTTATCAAGGAATTTTTTTCCTGAACAAATAAACAGTGCTTCTCCCGAAAGGAATGCCAGTGAATATGGTTTTCTCCAACTCATCACCATTGGATTTAGGCCACAGCTTTAAATTCTTTATTGTCATTCTCGTTAATCATCCCAACCCTTCAGTAAAGGCTGAACACACCGTGGTGTGGGGAAATAGACACAGGGTGGGAGATGGAAGCAAGAAGCTCTGGCCTGGAGCCTCTGGGAAGGAGGCAACATGGCCCAGGAGTCCGGGCTCTGACCCACAGGGGCAGGGTGGCCCCCAGCAGCGCTGGGAGTGAGGGACACACACAGTGAAGACTCCGGAGACCTGAGTGAATGTCCACTCCACCACTGTGAGTCAGAGGAAGCTGCCCCATAGCCCGGCAGAGGCTGAAGGCTGTGACAACACGCATGTTTAGCCCTCATTTTACACAGGACAAGATTGACCTTCAGGGACACTCAGTAATTGACCTGAGGTCCCCTGGCCAGCAGGGCAGAGCCAGGCTGGGAACTACACCTGCCTTTCCACCAAGTTGCCCTGCCTCTCTGTTCTGAGTTTCTTGAGAAGTGTCTGTTTCCTTACTGCTCTCGCGTGGCACGTTTGGTTCACCTGTACCATGAGGGTCGTATGATCAATTAGCGTGACTCTTATCAGCATTTTTTCTGCTGCTGGTTTTTACCACACTCTGGTTTTCTGAGACTTGGGGAGCAGCGGGGCATCGAATATCCCCGTCCATTCAAGCAAGACAAGATAATCCACTTGAGAATGAATCAGTAGAATAGCAGCCCCCAGGGGCATGTAAAACATTACTTCAGAACACTGTCCTAGTCAGGTAGGACTTTGTAGGAAGAGGAACCAGTACAATGGGATCCCCCAACTCAGAGCACAAACAGACCTCCAGCTAATTGCTAGAGTCCTTACCCACGCCCCCCCAGATTTGTGATTTGCCCCCTGCTGCGAAGGGCTTCAGGCATGGCTCATCCAGAGATGTGAATGATGTCCTGAGGACGCTGTCTCTCTCTCTCTCCTCCACTTTTTGGTCCTGCTTGTCATTGTTGGGCTTTATTCCCAAGTCTTCCCTTGCCACCTGACAACAAGACGGCCACTGGCAGCTCTAAGCCTACCTTGTCTTTATGGTTTATGAAGTTAGAGGGGAAGACAGAGCATCTTTTCTTTGCTTTTTTTTTTTTTTTAAGTCTTTATTGAATTTGTTACAATATTGCTTCTGTTTTTTATTTTTGGTTTTTTGGCCGTGAGGCACATGGGATCTTACTTAGCTCCCCTACCAGGGATTGAACCTGTACTCCCTGCATTGGAAGGCAAAGTCTTAACCACTGGACCGCCAGGGAAGTCCCCTAGAGCATCTTTTCTTAATGACTCTGGCAAGAGTCCCAGGGAGCACTCGGACTGGCCCGCTTTGGTTGCATCCCTCTTCCAGGGGCACGGAGTAGTTTGGCCAGAATTTGATTGTATTATATGAGCTCTTTGGGGTAAGGAGCAGGGCTCAGATCCACTGAAAGCACACAGACTGAAAAATATTTCTAAGGAATAGGACTGGGTTATTCCCCAGAAGGTCTACTGGGCTGACATCCACTTGACCTTCTGGGTGTCACCCCCTAGCAACATGGACTCTGTTGACCAACCTGTTTCAGTCAGACTGCTTCTGGCTTCAAAGAACAATACAAAATTCAAACAAGCCTATAAATGGTGAGGAAATGTATTTATTAGGCCACACAACTGAAAACCCAGCAACCGATCAGCCTCCAGTGGTGATATAATCAGCTGCTCAATAAAGCTGGTCAGGGAAATGACGGGTGATTTCAACAAATGGTGCTGGGACAATTGGACGTCCACACGCAAAAAAAATGAATGTAAATGCTTACCTCATGCCATGCACAAAAATGGACTCAAAATGGATCATAGACCCTAACATAAGAACTAAAACTACAAAGCTTCTAAATGTACGAGAAAATCTTTGTAACCTTGATTTTAGGCAATGATTTCTTAGATATGACATCAAAAACACAATCCATAAGAGAAAACTTATAAATTGGACTTCATCAACGTTAAAAAATTTTTCAAAAGGCATCATTAAAAAAAATGAAAGACAAGCCACAAAACTGGAAGAAAATCTTTGCAAATCAAAAATCCAGTAAAGGACTTGTATCTAGAATATACAAAGAACTCACATAACTCAATAATAAGACATCCCAGTAAAATGAGCAAAGGGTTTGAACAGATACTTTACCAAAAAATGATATGTGGATGGCAAATAAACACATAAAAAGCTCTCAAATCATTAGTCATCAGGGAAATGCCAACTAAAACCACAGGGGGATTTCATCACATACTCACTAGCATGGCAATAATCCAATGACTGACAATACCAAGTGCTGGTGACGATGTGGAGGGCTGGAGCCTGCATAGTCTACAAGTGGGAATGTAAAATGGCAAAACCACCTTGGAAAAGCGTTGGTAGCTTCTTTAAAAGTTAAACATATACACTTATCATATGACCCAAGCAGTCCCACTCCTAGGTATCTATCTAAGAGAAATGAAAATATTGTCTCATTATTCACAATTGCCCCAAACTAGAAGCAGTCCAAATGTCCATCAACTTGCAAATAGATGAACAAGTTATAATGGTACCTTGGCGGATGATTATCCTCCAAATGGAATTTTTCTCTGCAAAGTAGTTTAGGACACTGGTTAAAGGACTCTGGACTTACTAGCTGCGTGCCCTTAACATATTTAGATTCCCTGAGCCTCACTTTTTTCACCTATAAAACTGAAATATGAATACCTTCCTCATAGAATTAGAGTGAGAATTAAATGAGGGAATGTAGATAATGTGCCTCAAATAGTGCTCAAAACAGCTGTTTCTGGAGTATCAGTTTTACTTGAAGAATGAGGGGAAAGTCATATAATTTTAAAGGGAATTGATTTAATTATTTACTTTTATATGAAAACAAAAACAGATATCACACGTATATGGTCATCTTATATATGGAAAAAATATATATATATGTATATTTGACCCCTACCTCATACCATACCAAAAATAATTTCCAGAAGGATTGCACATCTGAAGCTAAAATAAATAAATAAGGAAAGTTTTTAGAACAAAACATAGAAGAACATCTTTCTGACTTGGGAATAGGCAGATCTTTCACAAACAGGAAATGAAAAGTGCTGATCATGAATGAAAAAAATATTAAATGAATTCTATGAAAACTAAGAACCTCTATTCATCAAAAGACACCATTAAGGGAGCAAAAAGACAACCCACAAAATAGGATAAAATATTCTCAATATATATATCTGATAAAGATCTCAAAGCCAGAATTTTAAAAGAACTACAAAACAATAAGGAACAGATAGAAAACCCAAGAGAAAAATGGGCAAAGATTCAAACCGACACTTCACAAAAGAAGCTATCCAAATGTAGAATAAACATACAAAAAGGTTCTTAACTTCACTACTTTCCAGGGAAATGCAAATAAACTACAGTATGATACTACTCCACTTGATTGGATAAAGTAAAAAGGATAAAAAATATTGTCTAGACAAAGATGTGAAGCAATAGGAACTCTCTGAATTCCAGTTGCTTTAGAAAGCTAACCAGCAGTACATACTAAAGCTCAAACTATGCCTCCCCTATGACCCAGCAAATGTATTCCCAGCAGACATGCAGGCAGGTGTATGGTTTTTTTCCTGTTTCAATAAACATGAATCATCCTTGCATTTTAATGTTTGTTTTGCTGGTAATTAATTTTTATGACTTCAAAAGAGTGTAATATTAGTTAGTTATTGCTACAATATTCTACAAACCAAACCACTCTACAATTCAGTGGCTCACAAATCTATAGTTCAGCTAGGAAGTTCTGCTGATCTTGGCTGTTGTAGGCATGTGTATGTTAACCAAACGACATGCATATAAGAATATTCATACCAGCACAGTGTGTAACAGCCCACACTGAAACAACCTATGTCAGCAGAATGGATAAATTTATTATAATAGATTTATACCATGCAGTGAGAATGAAAAAACTACATCACACACGAGGATTATGGCCTAATCTTACTAACATAGTTTTGAGCAAAATAAACCAGACTCAAAATACTTTAGATTGTATCGTTTCATTTATATAGAGAACAAAAATAGACAGAACTAATCTATGCTTTCAGACATCAAGACGGAGGTAACTTGGGGTGGCAGTGAACAGAGAGGGAAGGAGGTGCGCTCTGGGGACCTGGTCTTGATTGGGTGCTGGTTAAACATGTGTGTTCATTTGTGACACTCCTTCGAGCTGTACGGTTATGATATATACTTTCTCTGTACACTTCTGAAGTGTCTACACTTCAATAAAAGGAAACAGAACAAAACCAAATATGGATATATTAGGACATTGAATTCAAAATGTGCCTAAATAAGAGCCTTAAAGAAATTTCTTGCTTGCTGCAGGTCTTCTGCCTACTCCTGGCAGGGGGTGATCTCTTTTCTACTAAGGTTCTTTGGTGGGAAAGTCTGAAAGCACCGCTTCCATTTCCTATGGTGAGGTTTTGAGGGCCACTTTCAGGAATCCTCCACCCAGAGCTTCTCGAAGGGGCTGGGGTTCCGGGAACCTGCACCAGTGCTCTCGGGATTGGGGTGAAGCAAGTGAGGCATGGCAGGACAAGTACACGGTCAGATCCTGTTTGTTCCATATTTTAAATTTTGATATTTTGTTCATCATGGGGGTTTTTTTGCCATTAATTTTGTTCTTTTTGAAACATTATTTATCTTGATTATTGAGGTTTTTGTGGTGTCCACTTAAATTTTGTGTCTGATTCTCCTCGCCCTACACTATGACAGCCTGGCCAGCTTTCACTTAAGAAAAAAAGAGAGAAAAAGCTCTGCTAGCTTTTATTTTTAAAGCAAAATCTTTATGCTCCCCAAGCAGCAAGAACTTTTAAAAAAAATATTTTTATTTTTTACTTTCGAATTTTATTTATGTATTTTGTATACAGCAGGTTCTTATTAGTTACCTATTTTACACATATTAGTGTATACATGTCAATCCCAATCTCCCAGTTCATCCCACCACAACCACCGCTCCCCCGCTTTCCTCCCTTGGTGTCCATACGTCTGTTCTCTACATCTGTGTCTCTATTTCTGCCTTGCAAACCGGTTCATCTGTCCCATCTTTCTAGATTCCACATATATACGTTAATATACAATATTTGTTTTTCTCTTTCTGATTGGAGTAAGAACTTTCAGCGGGGTTTCTCCTCTCACCGTTTTACGGGCGTCATCTAGGGAGTAAGGGAGGGGTTACTAACAGCTCTTCACCACGAGGGGGCGCCAAAGAACAGTTTATAAAGCCGAACTCTCTGGTAATGGTGTCCGGCAGGCGTTCCCCAGCCTGGATTCCTTTTCTCTGACAAAAACCCATCCATTTTGTGAGTCTGCCTCTCTCTACGCGCCTGTCTCAACTAGGCTCCAAATACAGGAGCCAAATTCAATATAAGAGTATGCTTGGATTCTATCCCCAAAATACCCAAGTAAGATATTTATATTGGCTGCAATGATCAGAAAGCCAAAATAAAATCCCATGGGAGTTTGAGCTGGTCAGACTTGTGTTTAAACCCTGGCTTGTGTAATATGGGGCAAGGTATCTTGGTAGGGTGACCAACCTTCTGGGTTTGCCTGGGGCTGTCCTGGTTTTAGCACTGAAAGTCCTGCAGCTCAATCTCTCAATTCCTGCAAACTGAGAAGTTTGGTGACCCTACTCGCTTGACCCTCAGTTTTTCTGATCTGTAAGATGGACATAATGTCAGTACCTACCATTGGGAGAATTGAATGAGAGGATGATATACATAGTAGGTGCTGAATTAAAAACTTGCTTAGTTTTGTTACCGTGTAATACTGCAGTTGGTTGCAGGCATGGCCTGAGTTCCTATGAAACCATTTAAACAGAGCCCCAGCATTTTTATCACCCTGCTCATGCATTCAATTAAATTACAATATTTGCTGAGTGCTTATCAAGAAATTGTTAGCAGTTTAGCAGTTATGGGCACATTTTTTCAAATGATTGACATTTCTCAAGGATGATCTTTAGGGGACAAGGAAGGACATAAAGCGTTTACAGAGTAGAGGAAAAAAAACAATCCAAGGCCACTGCCGGCATCCTTGTGGGTCCGAAATTCCTCTTGTCTGGAAAACAGTAGTGGTCTCCTAACTTATCTCCCCAGCCCCATTTCAGTTTCCCTCCAATCCAATCAACTAACTACCAGGTAACTCCTCTTAAGACACAGTTTGGATCCTGTTTTCAAAAGCCCAAGCAATACCCACCTTGCCTTGGCATTCTTTACTTTTTAAAACAGGGACTCCACCGAGGCTTGAAAGCCTTATCTCTCAAACAAACCAGACGAATCCCTTGCTCAAATATGCCCCATGTTTCCCTTCCTCCATGCTGTTACTCACAGTGTTCCCTGAGCTGGGGGGCCCCACCTCATTCCCGCCTATCAGACATAAACTCCTTCACGTGATCTTACTGGCTTTCCACCAGACACAAGCTCTCCCTTCTCTTATTTCATTAATACCATCCTTACAGCATTGTTCATATTGGTGCCATTTATAGACCCTGTTCTTGATTGCAGGCAAGGATCATCTATTTCACTTTTTAATATCTCCTCTAGTTCCTTGTGTGTAGCCAACAAATGTTTATTGAATTTCAGCCAGAGTTCTCATTTTAGTATCTGTACCCTGGCTTTGCTAGTTTTTAGCTGTGTGATACCGAGTTACTTAATTAATCTCTCTGTCCCTGTTTCCTCATCAAACAATGTGGATCATAACAGCACCCACCTTGGGGTTACCACAAGAATGAAAGACGACAATGCACTCAGAACGCTTAGCATTGTGCTTGGCACACTGGAAGCTATGGATTATCAGAGAAGGGAAAGATCCATTTAGGCTGGAGGAATAGTGGAGGGCTTCCTGGAGGAAGTGGAATGTGAGCTGGGATATAAATAAATAAAGATAAAAGAGAAGACATTTAGGCAGAGGGACCAACCTGAACAAAGACTTAAGAAGAAACAGGAAAGAGCAAGATGTGCTGAGGATAAGGCAGATCAAGACCTGGGAAATGGGAGTTCCCTGGTGGTCCAGTGGTTAGGACTCAGCACTTTCACATTCAATCCCGGGTTGGGGAACTAAGGTCCCACAAGTTGCGCAGTGTGGCTAAAAAAAAACCCCCAAAACCTGGAAAATACCTTTCGAGAGATTCCCCAGGAAGAGAGACAATGAGGAAAAGGACAGGTGGAGTAAATCTTCCAGGAGTATGTATTAGCAGGTTGGAAGGAGGGGAAATCAGTCTCCAGCAGTTTGCTGAAGGTTTCTGCCATTGGGTTTGCCCGTTTCAGTAACGACAACAAAATTAGAAGTGGCCAGTTAGATGGGTGACAATCCAACTTGCAGCAAAGGATGGAAATGGACAAAATGACAACTACTGCTAATTATTAGCAGGGTTAAGCCTAAAATCCCATATTTGTGTTAAATAATTAATTAAAGATGTATAAGAAAGAGTGAATTTGGCTTAGTAGCAGGTGGTGGGGAAAAAGCATTAAAGGAAAGAGGGTGGAAAGGATTGGTTACAAAGTCATTTTGAGCCAGAAGGTCAGGGCAGCCACTAAACTTGCTAACACAATCTCATAGTATACTCATGGATGTAGGGGGTCAGATCAAGGACGGCCAAGGTCTCACTGTACTCTGTGGTGGTCTGATCACAGCTGAGTATTTTAGGTACTCACATTTTGGTTGCAAGGAACAGAAACCCAGGAGGGAAGGGAATGAATTGGCCCCCCAGCGTTAGACTCAAATGGTGCCCCTCCCAGATTTCCTTTAAAAAAAAAAAAAACTATTTATTTATTTGGCTGCACTGGGTCTTAGTTGCAGCATGCGGGATCTTTTATTTTTTTAAGTTGCGGCATGTGGGATCTTCAGTTGCGGCATGCATGCAGGATTTAGTTCCGTGACTAGGGACCGAACCTGGGCCCCCTGCATTGGGAACGTGGAGTCTTAGCCACTGGACCACCAGAGAAGTCCCTTCTCCCAGACTTTCTTTAACAGGCCAGTCCACCCATCCCCCAGTTGCTGTGAGTATTGGCAGCTAAGGGTTCCCAGATGCCCACAATTCCGGAGAATTGCCCTCCGCTGAAGGGAGCAGTTTTGGTGACCTTAACCCCTTCATGACCCACGGCCAATGGCTGAGAGATACTGGGGGGATAGCCACGTGGTATGGTTTATGCTCCAGAGCTCTCTGCTGTGGATCAGGCCAAGGTAGGATTTGAGCCTTTCTTGGCTCTTTCCCTTTCCCTGTCCTGGTCAACTTCCTCCGTTATAGGTTTTTCCTCCCTCAATAAATCCCATTCACTGGACCTCTCTTACAGGCAGTTTCTAAGGACCCTGACCTAAAACAACTATGAAATCAAACAGCCAAAAAATAGCTGGATCCAGGCTCTCAGAGTCATCACCCGTTGTGGCCTTTATCGGTATCTCAGCTCTGATAGTTTGTTGGTTCTCATACCGGCTTTTTGCTCAAGCAAGTTCTTTCCTGTGGTCTCCCTGTCAGCTCCAGGTGCAGAGCTGGACAGTTCAGCAGCCTTAGTGCAAAAAGAGCTTCTCCCTCCTAGTAGTTCCAACAAAGAGCCCAAGACTCATTCCAATTGTACCATCTTGGGTCACGTGTCTTTCTCTAAATCAATCCCTGCAGGTGGTGGTGGGGAGGGGTGAACAGAGATTTGGTTGATCAGGACTGAGCTGTGGGCCCGCCCCCGGAAAGGTGAGAGGTCAAGTCAGCCCCAGGCAGCCAGCCATATAGACCAAGAGTGGGGAGGAGTGGTTCCCCAGAGGAAATATGGGTCCCCTTCCCAGAAGAGAGAGAACGTTTGCTGGAAGGACAAAAATGTCCCCGGCAGAGCCTGACAAATTGAAGATGTCCTCATGAAGTCATTGGGATAGTGAGGAGCATGGAAACCATCATCTGAGGAATGGTGGCAAGAGAAAGAGACTTAATCCCTGTTATTTTGGGGGATGGGTAGAGGGTGTGGGAAAGGAAGCATACCGTCATCTTCAAATATTTGGAATGCTGTCATGACGAAGTGGGATTAGACGTGTTCTGTGTTATCTTTAGGGGATAACATTAGCATTTAGGGTCAGAGATTACAGGGAGGCAGATCATATGAATACCATCTATATATGATATATGTATCATTCACACACACACACACAAAATATATGTATACAATTTAAGTTGTCCTAAAAAAAGAACAGGCCTGTCTGAGAGCTGGTAAGCTTGCCATGTCTGGGAAGCTGAGTGGGATGTCACTCTTCCCATGACTAATAACATACGCCATCCCTGCCTCTCACCCTGGCTGTTTCATGAGGGCTGTGTCTAGGTAGACCCTATCTGGAATGCTCCAGCCCAGTCTTGTCTTGGGGAAATTCTGCCCCACCCCAATAATTCTGACCAGCAGTGCTTTTGTCTCTGAGGCGTACCTCTGGGCCCTCTAGTTAGTCATGATGCTTGGGATATTCTGCCTGGTCACCTCAGCATGTGCCTTAACTTCTTCGCCCAGTTTGGTAAGAGCACGCAGAGGGTACTATCTCTTTTGTCTTACTCCCTCGAGAAATATTTGTTGAATACATAGTATATCAGGACTTTTGCAGAAGAATTCTTGCCTTGGGGGAAGGTATGTCACTAACGGGCCACACGGATCCTGCCTGCGGAGCTACAAGATTCTATGACCAGCTGTGACACTGAACTTGAAGCTGATGGATAGATGAGTAATTGGGAATACCCAAGGCCGCTTCGCTTTTGCAGCTGTTGGAGGGGGAGAGGCACCCTCTCCTGCCCTTCCTCTGAGAGTTACACCAATGCCAGGCTTTTGGGGGAGAATAGGGGAGCATATTAAGAATTTACTCTGGAATGTAAAATGAGCTGCCGCTTTTCAGTTTTTGTGCCTTCACACTTCTCCATCCTAAACCTGGAAGAATGCTCTAGTCCCCTTCTTCCTGTAGCTACTGTTACTCCTCCCTCCTTACCCTGTCTGGTGACACCATCCCCGGGAAGCTTTCGGGAAAACACTTCCCCCCTTTTCCACCCCGCCAAGTTGGAGTTATTTCGCCTTTTCTGGGCTCCCTCCCATTGCTGGGGGAGGGGAAGCAAATGGCCTGCCTCCACCAAGGCACTTACCGCCACGGACCTTGCTTTCCGTGTTTCTCTCTCCCTCTTAGCCTGCACTATTTCTTCTTGTTGAAGTCATGGACCAAGTCCCTGTGTGGCCTCTACGCCTAACGCAGGAGTCCCGCGCATGCACACCCCCCCCACCCCCCAACCGCCCCACACCCCTTCGCTACGTGCGGAAAAAGTAGGACATCAATCAGCATTTTAGAATTTTAGAATTGCAAGAGTCGTCGGGAGTCGTGTAGTGCAGTCCTCCCTTTTACAGAGGCTTTTCCTGAAGTCTCCTGATACAAGCTTTTGGGTTCATTCAGCCTTTCCTTCTTGAAGCCCAAAGCACTTTTGCTGTTAATGATCTCAACATCCTGGGCGGGTAAAGGAGGGTCAGGTAGGTGCCGGTATCCTCCCTTTTACCGTAGGGGAAACTGACTCAGGGAAACGAGACGGCGGGCTCCTGCGGGGCGGGGGCTGTAACTGGAATTCAGGACTCCGGGCCAGGGCGGAATTTACTGTGTCTCCTTTTGGGAAGCGTGAAAGTAAGTAAGCGATTTATGAGCCCCAGGCGGGGACCCTTCAGACCCCTAGAAGGATTGTGATGGGGTCGGGAGGATTAATGCACTAAGCACTCGCGGCATTGACCCCTTGGCAACTTAGCGAGCTCTGGCAGGATCCGCCGCCCTTCCCGTGACTGGGTGACCAATGGGCTGCGGCCTCTTTAAGGCCCCAGCGCCCCGCCTCCGGCTCGTCTCCGACCTCCTCCCACCTCCTCGCTGCCACTCCGCCAGTTCCACACTTCCCTCGGCAATGAGGTCATCTCCCTGCTGCCCATTGGCTGCGCTGGACCGTCAGTCACAGGAAGTCCCGCCGCCGTCCTCGCCCGCCTCGTAGCCCTCTTGTCCCCCCGCCCTCCCCTTAGTCCGCGGTTCCCGGCCTTCACGAGGCCTCTGATTGGCCAGCGCTGCTGTCACTTCTCCAGCGGGCGTTGTGGGGGGCGGGAGGCGGGTGTGGTGGGAGGGCCCGCAGCTTCCGTGGCTGAGAGGAGCCGGCCGCTGCCGTGTCTGTGGTGTCCGCGGCGGCTGCGAGAGCGACTGTCCCATCCTTCCCACCCTTTCAGCTCCGCTCGCTGCACGCCCTCCGCTCGCGCCGACTTCTCCGCAGCTCCGCACGTCCCAGCTGGACGTTGAGCCTTGGGAGGAGACGCGCGCGGTGAGAGCCGGAGCGGGGACCGCCGCAGAGCCCGGGCCGGGAGGAGAGCGAGGCGGTGAGTGAGAGTCCGGGCAGGGGACCCCTCCCCCACCGCGGCCCCGCCCCGCCCGGAGCATCCTTTCTCTTGGCGACCCCGCCGCTCGCGCGCCCTCCAGGGGGTCTGGCGGGGCCGGCATCGCGGCCCGGCCCCCTCCCCACCGCCGCCCCGCTCCTCCGGGCCGGGGTCGCAGAGCCGGGGTGGGCGGCGCGGGGCGTGGCGGTGCACCTGTGCGCCGCCGGGCGGGCCTCGCAGGTGGGGAGGCACGGAGGTTCCCGCCCCCGCCGCGTCCCGGGCGTTTCGTGACTGCAGGGACTGGGTGTCGGGTGCTTTCTCCGGAATCTTGTGCAAACCTTCAGAATCTATGTGCAATGCCAGGATTCCCAGGCAAGGGAGTCTCACCTGGACTTGTTGATGCCTGTGTAGCAACCTGAATGCTGCCAGGTGTAAGGAATCTGGCAGATTTGAAACTTTTCTCTCTAACAAAGTGTCTGTCAGGACGTTTTGATTACAGCCCCTACCCTGGGGGGAATGCAAGAGCATTGATCCGCTGTAGTTGGTAGGGTTGGAGTTTCTGAGTCAGACTCTCAAACCTGCCAATTGCTAGCTGTGTAATTTGGGGCCTCAGTTTCCTCATCTGAAAATTGGGGATAATAATAGTATCTGTCATCGGGGGTCGTTGTGAGTATTAAATGAAATACTTCACATAAATTGTTTGACACAGCGCTTGGCCCCTTGTAAAGGCCCAAGAAATGTTTGTTTTTATGATGTTGAAAACCATGATAGACCAGCGTGTGTGTGTAAGCACCAGCCCAACTTGGCTTTGTCAGGATTTCTGTTTTCTCCCTGTTATGCAGCATAACTAAAGGGCAGTTTGGTGGCCAGTTAACTGCTTACCAGCCTATACTTGGCATGAAATGTGTGTAGACAGGAATGTGAAATACGTCACTTAACTGTAGTAATGAAATTACGCCCAGCTTCATGTATTTTTACACACTTTAAAATCCATAAGATGTCTGAAATGCCAAGTTGACAGTTTTTGAGTTCTTTTCAAGGTCTTTTCCAGCTGAAGCCAAAGCCTGTAATAGAATCTTTATTTTCAATAAGAAGTTAAATTTATGTCTTATTTTAGAAGACCCCCCCCCCCAAAACTCCACATTTTACTTATGCAGTTTTACTGTTGAAAAGCAGCCACCTCCCAGGGTTGAGGTGGTACAGCCAGCTGGCCCACAGCCCTATGACTGCAGGGTGGGGAACCTTTGGCTGAAAGTTACTAAACTAAGTTTTGCCTAGTGTTGTTGGCATTTTTCACAACGAATCAAAGGGCTTTATGATACTTAGTTTCTTAATGAAATGATTTAGAAAGAAGCAAACCATTACTGCTTTTTCAGAAACACGTGCAAAGAAAAACTGGCTGTAATGTAGTTCTAGCATTTGCTTCAGTTCTTTGACAATAACTGTTAAGAAGAGCCTCTGTTTAAAAAGGCTTCAAAAAGTCACATCCATTAGGATAAATTTTTTATTTAGAGTGAAATCATGTGAGATGGAAGACTAATATGTATCCCATAATCCAAAAGTATTTATTGCAGACTTTCCATGTCCTGAGTGCTCTGTCGAGAGCTATGAGGAAGGGATTCAAAAGAAGTACAGAACAGCATCTTGGCCCATAAAGGGCAAAAGCATAAAGTTCAGTTACCCAGTAGTGATTATGGGTACTGCTTAAGTAATGACTTCATTCATTCATTAATTCATTAAATTTTTGTTTCATGCCTGTAATGTGCCAGGTGTTTTTCTAAAAGCTGAGATTATGAAAATGGGTGCGGTATATGTTCCCTGCTCATGAGGAGCTCACGGTCTAGTGGGAGAGTAAGAAAGTGACAGATAATTGTAACACACTGACATAAACTCCAAGTACAAACCCAGAACTGTATGGGAGAGTCAAAGGAACTTTTCCTTTGGACTTCAAGGAGAAGATGGCCTTTGAGCTGAATCTTAACTCATTAGATAAAGGAGAGGAAGATCATTCCAAACAGAAGTAATTGAGCTTGAAAAGATTTCCTGACAGCTCTTCGGACCATGAGTACAAGCCCTAGAGGAGGGGAAAGAAACTGACATTCCTTGATGCCCACTATGTTACAGGCATCAAGCTAAGCTTTTAATGCATTGCTTAATCCTCACAATAACCCTAAGAGGTAGATTTTACCTCCACTTTAGGATATGGAAACTGAGGCTCAGGGTAGTTAAATAATTTGTCTAAGGTTACGCATTAGTGACAGAGCCAGGACTTGAATCCCTGACTTTAAAGTGTAGTAAGCTCTTTTTCTTTTAACACTCTGTTTTGTAGAAATACTAAATATACAATGAGGTGAGAAAGTTCCACCCACGTATATCATTTTACTGCTTGTGTTACAGATTGCTTTCTGTGAAGTAAATGTTTCATATTTGATTAATTGATTGAGTTTTGGCTGCGTTGGGTCTTCGTTGCTGCACGCGGGCTTTTTCTAGTTGTGGCGAGTGGGGGCCACTCTTTGTTGCCATGCGCGGGCTCTAGGAGCGCGGGCTTCAGTAGTTGTGTGGCACGTGGGCTCAGTAGTTGTGGCTCGCGGGCTCTAGAGTGCAGCCTCAGTAGTTGTGGCTCACGGGCTTTAGTTGGTCCGCGGCATGTGGGATCTTCCCAGACCAGGGCTTGAACCCGTGTCCTCTGCGTTGAAAGGCGGATTCTTAACCACTGCGCCATCAGGGAAGTCCTCATATTTGATTTAGAGTTGCTAGGGCTTATATGATAAATAAAGGCTGTTTTTATCAAATGATATTTATTTTACCCTTATAAATATGATATTTTCTAAAAACTGTGTCCCATGAAAACATTCAGTGAAAATGGAGGACATTGAGATATACAGATCCTATGTGCAGCACTTTACAAAGTAGTTAAACAGGTGTGGACTTTTCTTGAGGCTGCAGCTTAAATATTTATTTAAATGTAAAAGAAAAGCATATGCAGACATATGGCCAATGACACGGGTTCGAGCCCTGGTCCTGGAAGATCCCACATGCTGCAGAGCAGCTAAGCCCCTGCGCCACAACTACTGAGCCTGTGCTCTAGAGCCCTTGAGCCACAACTACTGAGCCCACGTGCCACAACTACTGAGCCTGTGCTCTGCAACAAGGGAAGCTACTGCAGTGAGAAGCCCGCGCCCCGCAACAAACAGTAGCCCCGGCTCGCCGCAACTAGAGAAAGCTTGCGTGCAGCAACGAAGACCCAACGCAGCCAAAAATAAATAAATAAATAATAATAAATAGATGATGAAAGGGGTAAAAGTTTTTGAATACTTAATTTTTACACGGGGGAAACTAGAATTTTGAAGTCATATTAATGAAGATGGTTGTATTATATTTAGAGAGACCACCACAGCAAGGGCATATACTGGACTGTAAGCTCCATAAGGGCAAGGATGTTTGATTCTTCCGTTCCCAGCTTCAAGAGCAGTTCTGGGACGTAGCAGATGCTCAGAAGATTATTTCAGAAAGTCTTTGAAAGAGAAAAGGGAGGACATTGATAGAGTACGGATGAAGTGCTTGAGGCAAAGGGAATAGTTTATAAATGGATACATTTTGGAAGAAAAGGAACAGCGGACAAAGGGAATAGTCTGCTGACACAATTCAACAAATATAGGCACTGTTTATTTCTAAGGCTTAATGGAGTTTTGAGAATCAAGGAAACAGTCTCTACTCTGAAGGAGCTTACAGTTTTAGAGAGTAGGTATCTGCTATTAGCTATCTACTGCTGTCTATTGCCATATAATAATTACCCCAAAAGATAGTGTTTAACATGGCAATAAACATTTATTACCTCTCACAGGTTCTGTGATTCAAGAGTTCAGGAGCAGTTTGGCTGAGTGGTTTTAGGCTCAGGGTCTCTTTAGAGATTGCAGTAGTATGTCAGCTGGGATCGCCGTCGTCCAAAGGCTTGACTGAGACTGGCAGATCCTCTTCCAAGGAGGCTAATCATATGGCTGGCAAGTTGGTGCCCGCTGTTGGGGGAAGTCTCAGTTTCTCTCCATGTGGGCCCCTCCACAGAGCTTGCTTACCCTCATGGCATGGCTGCTGGCTTCCCTCTGAGCAAGTAATCCAAGAGACCAAGCTACGTTGTCTTTTATGACTTAGCTTCAGAAATTACATACCATCCTTTCTCCAGCATTCTGTAGGTCACACACTGCAGGAAAGGACTACACAAGGATGTGACTACTAGGAGGTGAGGAGCATTGGGGGCCAACCTGGAGGCTGGCTACCACAGCGGGAAGCGTAGAAAAAGCTAAGTGTTGAAAGAAAGCACAACGTGCTGGGGGAGGGGAGGGAAGGACTCAGAGGAGGGAAAGATTACTTTTGGGATGATGAGGGAATTGGGAAAGATTTAACTCTTTTAACAGATATTTATTGTGTGCTTACTGTGTGCCTTCCACATGGTAGGGTAATTTGTGGAAATGGACACTGAATTAGGGCCACATGAAATGTTTTAAGTAGTCTAGGCCAGCATTGACACTAAGGACAAATGTTTGATCTTTATGTGTAAGGTGAAGGTGGAGTCATTTTTCTGATGTTGAAGAGAACAGTAACTTATCAGGGTGATAGACAAGCAGTTACAGAGTGTAAGTAGTTAAGAGAATGAATACTAGAGCCAGACTGTCTGGGTTTGAATCCTGGCTCCACCACTTGCTAGCTCTGTGACCTTGGGTGTGTGACTGTCATACTTTTGCTACTTTGTCTTCTCAGTGACTCACTAACTGTAAAATGGGGATAATAATGGTGCCTGCTTTATATTGCTGCTATGAGGATTAAAAAAGTTAAAAATATGCCAGGTTCTTGGAACAGCTTTACATGCATCATCATCATCATCATTATTTTTTGGCAGTAGCGTAGAACTGACATGGGTGAGTGAGGTTGGAGGGAGAGATGAATGAATGTAAAATGATGTGAGTATTGAGAAGGAGGCGTTTAAATGTCAATCATTGCTGCTTCAGCGTCAGTTTTTCCAGTTCAGATATCTACATCCAGATAAATTTTATTTCTCCAATTAGAGTGAAGCAGTGGTTTTATTAGTTGAACCCCACAGTTAAAACAAGACCTCAGAAGGTGCACAGTTTCCTGTTAAGGGTATCTCATACCCTCTTATTGTCCCTGTAAATTCCTGGGCCCTCTATCTGCAGAATGGGTTTAGCCAGAAGCAGTCCTTAAAGTTGCATATGCTTCAGAAGAGCTTAGAGGTGGAACTAGGCACCATAGCAAAAATACCTAGAATGAAAACTTTTGTGACTGAGTCACAAAAGAATCTGCAGAATTCTTAAAAACATTAACTATATAACTTCTATGGAGAGGGAAGATAATTGAACTCCATGTCGCTGCAGGTGTTGAAGAAGAAATTGGGTGAACTGCCAGGGTGTCTTGGGTGGAGCTAATTGCTTAAGTTGCCTTCAGTTCTGCGATTTAGTGACTAGTGACTCAAGTCCAATTCTCATTGTTTAGTTGAATGGAGGCACTGAGAAATTAAATGGTTTGAGGTTCCACAATAATCTAATGGCTGAGCCTGGACTACTTCCTCACCCTTTGTTTAAGACCAACTCACATAGCAGTAATAAAAGGTCTGCAGAATCCTAGGAAGACTGAGTGTTGTGAAAATTTCCTTTTTTTTTTTTAAGTTTTTAAAAAAAATTTATTTTAATTTATTTATTTTTGGCCGTGTTGGGTCTTCGTTGGTGTGCGCGGGCTTTCTGTAGTTGCAGTGAGTGGGGGCTACTCTTCGTTGCGTTGCGTGGGCTTCTCATTGCGGTGGCTTCTCTTGTTGCAGAGCACAGGCTCTAGGCGCATGGGCTTCAGTAGTTGTGGCACGAGGGCTCAGTAGTTGTGGCTCGTGGGCTCTAGAGCTCAGGCTCAGTAGTTGTGGCGCACAGGCTTAGTTGCTCCGTGGCATGTGGGATCTTCCTGGGCCAGGGCTCGAACCTGTGTCCCTGCATTGGCAGGCGGATTCTTAACCAGTGCACCACCAGGGAAGACCCGAAAATTTCTTTTTCTTTTCTTCGGATACCATATTTTTACTTTTGTGGTATGTCTGGTTCATTTGCTTCTTCACTCACTCTTGCTAATGTGCATTTAGAAATCATTTCCTGTATAAATGAGTACCAGTAACGAGTAATTTGGGTAGTTCATTTGGAAATCCGGAGTGTATCCTCTGTTACTGAATTTGAAGATAGGTGGGCTGTTTTCAGGTTTTTGACCTCTGAAATTGTGGGAATTATGGGTCAGTTTGGTTTGCTGAAAAGTCTTTGTTTTGGTATCAAAATTTAAAGTATCATGGGTATAATTTGAAAAAAAAAATTCTAAACTTCCTAGTATGAGAGAGTAAAATAATTAGTGAGGTAACACGTCAAGTTGTAAGAGTGTGAGCAGAGCTAGGTACTGACAATTATCAGCTGTGTAGCCTTAGACTCACTACTTAACCTTATGTGACTCAATTTCCTCATCTGTAAAGTGGAGTTAAAAATTCTTACAACATGAGGTTGTTATTAGGAGTATGGAGAAATGTAAAGGGGAGTAACGGTGACATGTGCTTTGTTAGTCATTGTGTTACCTCATTAATGCTCACACCAGCTCTGTGAAATAAGTAATAATAGCACCATTTTGCAGATGAGGTTAGAGAAGCTTGGAGAGATGAACTAATTTAGGAAGATCACAGTCAGGATTTGAACCAGGTCTCTCTGTGAATTAAAAGATGGTGACTCCCTACCATAATATGTTTGAAGTGCCTAACTTTACCTCCAGTAAATGTTTGTTCCTGTTCACTTTCTTTTGCATAGCTAGTGAAAATGTCAATACAGTGGGAATTTTTTATGGTAGTGATCAAGGTGTTATAGCTCTCAAAATATTCTTTGTAATATTCCTTATATGGGGACTTCCCTCGTGACACAGTGGTTGAGAGTCCGCCTGCCAATGCAAGGGACATGGGTTTAAGCCCTGGTCCGGGAGGATCCCACATGCCACGGAGCAATGAAGCCCATGCGCCACAACTACTGAGCCTGTGCTCTAGAGCCCGCGAGCCACAGCTACTGAGCCCACGCGCCACAACTACTGAAGCTCCTGTGCCTAGAGCCCGTGCTCTGCAACAAGAGAAGCCACCGCAATGAGAAGCCTGCGCACCACAACAAAAGAGTAGCGCCCGCTGGGTGCAACTAGAGAAAGCCAGCACAACAACGAAGACCCAACGCAGCCAAAAATACATAAATAAATTTATTTTTTTAAAAAAGTTAAAAAAAAATTCCTTATATGTATCTTGCTGCCATTCCTGAAATGGAAAGCTGTAATAGTGACTTCACATTTTAAGTTGCACGTTAAAATACTTACTAAATAAGGGCATACCAAAATATCCAAATTAAAATTTTTTTTCAGTGTTTCAGTATCTTTGTAACTGTAAATGGTGTAAGTTATGCCAGAGTCTCTTAATGGTGGTTAATTTGTACATATTTTCACTACCACAAAATTTACAGGAACTTGGAAATTTGTCCTTTCCTCATACTTTAGGACACGCCATGTTGCATTTTGGTATTAAGAGTTGTGTTATCGTGGTTGAAACTGGCTTTATTGTTGATTTTATATTTTGTTATATGATGTATATCTTTAAAGTCTTTTAAAATTTGCCACATATATGTCTTGGCTTTTTTTTTAAAAGGTAGAGATGGGGAAACAATTTCGAAATGAAAAGTTAGGATCATTTTCTTTCTTATTCTTTTTTTTTAAGTTTTTTTTTAAAAATTTATTTATTTATTTTATTTTATGGCTGTGTTGGGTCTTCGTTTCTGTGCGAGGGCTTTCTCTAGTTGCGGCAAGTGGGGGCCACTCTTCATCACGGTGCGCGGACCTCTCATTATCGCGGCCTCTCTTGTTGCGGAGCACAGGCTCCAGACGCGCAGGCTCAGTAATTGTGGCTCACGGGCCTAGTTACTCTGCGGCATGTGGGATCTTCCCAGACCAGGGCTCGAACCCGTGTCCCCTGCATTGGCAGGTGGATTCTCAACCACTGCGCCACCAGGGAAGCCCTTCTTTCTTTTTAAATTTTTTTTTTTAAATTTATTATTTATTTATTATTTTTATTTTTGGCTGTGTTGGGTCTTCGTTTCTGTGCGAGGGCTTTCTCCAGTTGCGGCAAGTGGGGGCCACTCTTCATCGCGGTGCGCGGGCCTCTCACTATCGCGGCCTCTCTTGTTGCGGAGCAGAGGCTCCAGACGCTCAGGCTCAGTAGTTGTGGCTCACGGGCCCAGTTGCTCTGCGGCATGTGGGATCTTCCCAGACCAGGGCTCGAACCCGTGTCCCCTGCATTGGCAGGTGATTCTCAACCACCGCGCCACCAGGGAAGCCCCCTTCTTTCTTATTCTTGATACATGTTATAATCACTTTCTATGAACAATCACTTGAACTAAAGCTTCCATTCAGGAGCTGTACATTCTTTAATTCTAACATTCCAGGTTAATGCCCTGAGGTCATGACAGTGAAGGCAAAGATTTCATGGTATTTTAAATTCTTTTTTTTTTTTTTTTTAAGTATTTATTTATTTGGTTGCGCTGGGTCTTAGTTGCAGCATGTGAACTCCTAGTTGCGGCATGCATGTGGGATCTAGTTCTCTGACCAGGTATCGAACCTGGGCCCCCTGCATTGCGAGCGCGGAGTCTTAACCACTGTGCCTCCAGGGAAGTCCCTTAAATTCTGTTTTATAGTCAGTGATCATTCACATTATCTTGCTGATATTTCCTTTCTGTTCAGACTTTTTTTTTTTTTTTTTCCTGGGGTTGGGGTGTGGGGGATGTGTGGTCCTGGAATGGGAATAATAGGCAACCAAGAATATAATGAGATCATAGGCTAGTGATTTGAAATTAAATAAATTTAAATATTTCCTTTACTTAGTAGAAGTTCATAGGATGGTATGGTTAATTTGTGTATCTGTCATGAATCTTTGGGTACCTCGTGTCAAACAATTATTTATTTAATCATTCTCCTAAATCAGTCACTGCAGCATAATTGACACCCCCCCCCCCCTTTTGGCTTTACCTGTAAGCTGATTCTGAAGGTGAACCTAGCAGAAACAGTATGTGTGAAAACTGGACATGACTTGTACAATTTGGATAAGCTATTCATGACATTTTACTTTCAACATGTTTAATAACCTTTTGGGTGCCTAAATAAAACTGAGTTAATTATAGTGTAACCTTTTGTTCTATTTGGAGAGTGTTAAGGGATTTTTGAATACGCTCCAAAATTCACCTTCATCAAGTGAGCTTAGAAAGCTCTTTCTAGAGCAGGAATTCTCAAGACTTTACCTGCATGATTGTTTCTACTTCTTCTGGCCACTCTTTTTGTTTTATTTTTAAAAAGAAGAGTAGATTTTCCCTGCTCTTTGGAGATAGTAGTGATGAGTTTTAGAGTTGAATGCACCTGTTTTCAATCGTGGCTCTACTGCTCATTGGCTCTGTGATCTCGGGTGAGGGAATTAATCTTTCTGAATCTCTGCTTCCTCATAGGATAGATGTGGGGGGTAAATAAAGTTACATGTAAAGCATTCAGCACATAATGGACGTTTAATTCATGTTAACTTCCATAGCACCCAGAATTTTTCTTTTGTAGCACTAGCCACAATTGCAGCTAAATAATTATGTAATTATTTTATGATTTTCTTCTCATAAGCTTCACGAGGCTAAGGCCCAAGTCTATTCCCGGCTGTATTCCCAGCATGCAGCATAGTGCTTGGCATGGCATATAATAGATGCTCAATAAATACTTGAATGAATGAAAGTGACTCACCTCCTCTTCTTAACCTGTCCTCCCTTGCCTTAAAGGACAATGTCCTGAACTTATTTCCTTTGGCCCATTTGGGACTTGTTACTCGAAGTTTTATCTATTAAAGATGGGAGCTGGGTAAAGGGGAGGGCAATGTACAGATGAATAACCAGAAAGAGTAGAGCAATATTCAAAGTAAATTATACATACTCTGGACTTTCTAACCCTCTCTAATCTGGTGTCCAGCTCCAAATTCTACCCGTACGGTTTTCAGTGAGGCCACTACTGACTTACATGTTGCTGAGCCCTTGGGTTGTCTCTAGCTTAGTAAAGTGGTAACGATTCTGGTTACTCAGGTAAGAACCTTGGAGTCATCTTCTCTTTCTTTCCCACTTCATATCCACTCCGTGGGCAAATCCTGTTAGCTTCTTCCATACGCATAATCTGATCACTTCTCATCACCTCCACCATAATCGCCCTTGTTTAAGCCATCTGTATTAGTGTCCTGTGGCTGCTGTAACACATTACCAGAAACTTGGTGGCTTAAAACACTGAGTATTTATTCTCTTATAGTCCTGAAGGTCAGATGTCTGAAACCAGTTTCACTGGGCTGAAATCAAGGTGTCAGCAGCAGAGCTGCAGCCCTTCCAGAGGCCTTAGGGGAGAGTCTGTTCCTTGCCTCTTCTAGCTTCTGGTGACTGCTGGCATTCCTTGTCTTGAGGCAGTGTCTCTTCAGTTTTCAAGGCCAGCATCTTCAAATTTCTCTCTGCACATGTTCTCTGTGTTTGTCACATCTCTCTCTGCCTCTTTTATAAAGACATGTGATTGCGTTTAAGGCTGACCCAGATAATCCAGGATAGTTGTCCCATCTCAAGATCCTTAGCTTAATCACATCTACAAAGATAACCCCCCCTTTTTTGGACATATAAGGTAATATTCACAGGTTCCAAGGATTAGGATATGGAGGATGTGGATATCTTTTAGGGTGCCATTTTTCAGTCTACCACGCTCTGTCCTTTGGACCCCAAAGATTCACATCTGTCCCACATACAAAATACATTCATCGCATTCCAGCATTCCCGAGTCCCAACCAGTTGCAGCATCAACTCAAGTCAAAGATCTCATCTAAATATCATCAGCTCAAAAGTCCAGAATCTCATCATATAAATCATTACATCAGGTATAGGGGAGACTTCTGGGTATGATCCATCTTGGGACAAGATTTCTTTCTATCTGTGGACCTGGGAAACGAGAAAACAAGTTATGTGTTCCCAAAAATACAGTGGTGGGACAGGCAAAATATGACTGTCATAGACATTCCCATTCCAAAAAGGAGAAAATGCAAGGAGTAAGTGTGTCACCAGTCCCAAGCAATTTCAGAATTCAGCAGGGAAAATTTCTTAGGTTGCAAAGCCTGGGAGTAATCCTCTGGGGCTAGAGACTCTGCCCTCTGGGCCTGTGGCTCTGGCTTCTAGGCCCAAGGCTCAGTTCTTGGAGTTATTCCTACTTTTTCTTGAAGGGTAGCACATGTTTTCAGCTGAGTAGTTTTATTAGTAGTTAAATTGCCTGTAGAATTTTGGTAGTCTGACAGTCTTCCTTTGTTCTCTTTCTGTCCCTTTCAGGCCAAGCTGGCAGTGTTTCTGCTGATAAAACATTCTCAGAAGGCTTTTGGGTCTCCTGTGTGTGTCTCAGGGATTCTTGTCATTAGACAAGAAGGTCCTCCAATCTCATGTCTCTTCCTAGCTTCTGCTTAGATGGTTGGTTGAGGGGGTCCCTGAGTTACATGTGTGTGTAATCTTTCAGCACAAGTCAAAGGTTGTCCAGGCACACTCTTGGCTTTCTCTCCACAACAGTGCTTTCTTAATAGTATATCTCCTAATTTTAGAATTTTCTGTGATCTAGATAAGCTGAGAATTTCCCAAATCATTATGTCCTGGTTTCTTTTGTTTAACATTTTGCCCATCAATTTACCTTTCTGGTTGCATTTTACTGTAAGCAGCAAGAAGAAACCAGGCTGCACCTTCAACTTGTTGCTTGAAAATCTCCTTAGCTAAATATCCAAGTTCATCACTTATCCAAGCTAAATATCCAAGTTCTGCTTTTCACACAACTGTAGGACAAAATTCAGGTAAGTTTTTTTTTTGCCTCTATCTAAATAGGATCGTTTTTCCTCCAGTTCCCAATAATGTTCCTCATTTCCTTCTGTGCCCTCACCAGGAGCACCTTTAATGTTCATATTTTACCAGCCTTCTGTTTATGATGACATATGTATTCTCTAAAACAATATAGGCTTTATCTATTGTGCTTCTCACTTCCTTCTGAGCTCTTACCAGGAGTGCTTTCAGTGTCCATGTTTCTACCAACAATCTGTTTTAAGGCAATCTAGGCTCTTTAAATTATGCTTCTCAAAATTCTTCCAGCTTCTACGCATTATCCAATTTCAAAGCCATTTCCATATTTTTAAGAATTTGTTACAGCAGCACCCCACTTCAAGATACCAAAATCTGTATCAGTCAGGGTTCAACCAGAGAAACAGAACCAGCAGGAGATTAAGGGGTTTATTATCAGGTTGTAGGGGCTGGCTAGGCAACTGGGACATTCATAGGCTAGGCTGTCAAGAAGGATAGATTGGACCTCTCAGTAGGAGCTGAAGTTGGTATCCACAGGTGAAATTTCTTCTGAGAAACCTCAGTTCTGCTCTTAAGGCCTTTTAACTGATTGATTCAGGCCCACCTGTATCATCTAGAATAATCCCCTTTACTTAAAGTCAGCTGATTATGAATGTTAATCACATCTACAAAATACCTTCACAGCAACACTTACATTAGTGTTTGAATAACTGGGGACCTTAGCCTAACCAAGGAGACACAACTGACTGTCACACTATTATTATTCTCTTGCCTGGATTATTGCAGTAGCTTCCTTTGAACTGGACTCCCTTCTTCTGCCCTTGATTTCTTATGATCTGCTCTCCATGTAGATCATAGAGCTTATGATTTGCTCTCCAGAGTCAATTCCATGGTCTTCCACTCTCCTCCTTGCTTACTGTACCGCAACCTCACTGGATTCCTTGCTGTTACTGGGTTGTACCCGGTTTTTGTGTTTGCTGTTCCCTCTGCCTGAAATACTCTATCCCTGGATCTGCACATGGTTTACTTCCTCACTTTTTTCAGATCTTTGCTCAGATGTTACGTTATTAGACCATCATATATAAAAAAGCCACTTTACTCCCCAATCCCAGGCATTCCCTATTTCCCTTATCCTGCTTCACTTTCTCCACAGGATTAATCACCCCTTGACATGTATTTATTTGCTGTCTGTCTCCTCCCACTAGATGATAGTCTCTGCAAGGGCAGGTACTTTGTTTTGTTTATTGTTGTGTCCTCAGCACCATCAATGCTTGGCACGTAGTAGGTGCTTAATAAATATTTTTTGAATGAATTACTGAATGAAGGAATGGATATTTTCATTCCTGTTTTTCCTCCCAAGTGGTATTTAACATAGTTGATCACTTTCTTTCTTGAACCATTTTATATTCTTGGTATGACATGATTCTCCTAGTTTTTCATCTGATACCTTATCCCTTCCTTCTACCTCTCCTGCCATTCTTTCTCAGTCTCTTTTGCTAGCTGTTTTTCATCCTGACCTGAATGTGGGATTTTCTCAGGACTCTGGCTCAAACCGTCTTATTGTCTCTCTCTGTAGGAGATCCCATCTAATCCCATAGCTTTAACCACCAGTTATATGCCAATGATTCCCAAATGTGTATCTCTATCTTTTTTTGAACACAAATCACTTTGCCACCTCTACTTGGATGTCTCACAGACACCTCAAATTTACATTTCAGACTGAACTTTTAACCTTCATTTCCTCTTGTCAGAGTTGTTCCTGCTCCAGTGTCCCCCATTTCTGTAAATGGCACTTCTGTCCACCTAGTTACATAAGCCAGAAATCGGAAGGGTCATCTTTGACATTTCCTTCTGTCCTCACATCCATTCCATCATCAGTTTCTATTAATAATCACTCCATAAATATTATCTCATTTGTCAACTTCTCATTTCTTCTACTAAAGCCACTCCAGCTAGTCCAAGCCATGCTCTTTCCAGGGCCACTTCAATAAATTCTTAGCTAATTTTCCTGCTTCCAGCCTTCCCCCTGACTCTTTCTCCACAGCGAAGCCAGAGTTTCAAATGCAAATTTAATCATATCACTGTTCCTCTTTCCCTAAGCCTTTCACTGTATGTAGGCTCCAAGCAGATAACTTACATGAATGGAATTGGGTAGGTCAGGGATTTTTAATAAGGAGTGGTAGGAACTGTAGCAGTTGGAGAGAACGTGCCCTGTCTAGAGAGGACAGCCACTACTCAATTTTGATGTATTGCTGACATGTGGGAGTATTGGCCCAGAATTGCTGATCTTCTGATTTTTTCCAAGGGAAGCCAGAAATCTGGATTTTTTTTAATTGTGAATTTTCTCTATTTTAAAATGTTGACAACCAATTTGAATTTAAAAGATTTCTATACTTAGGAATAAATTTACTGAAATATATAAAAAACTTTTACGTTGAAAATCACAAAACATTGCTGAGAAAAATTAAAGAAGACCTAAATAAGTAGAGATGTGTACAGTGTTCGTGGTTTGAAAGACCCAGTGTTGTTAAACAGTCCACTTTGCCTCAAATAATCTAAAGATTCAGTGTGTTGGCAATCTAAATTCCCACAGGCTTTTTTTGTGGAAATTGATATGCTGAATCTAAAAGGTATGTGGAATTGCAAAGAATTTACAATAGCCAAACAACTTAGAAGTGGAAGAACAAACTTAGAGGAATTAAATTAACTGATTTCAAGACTTATTATAAAGCTTGAGTAATAAAGACACTGTGATGTTGCTGTAGAAAAAACATATTGAGCATCAACCACAATAGAGTCCTGAAGGGGACACATATGATCAATTGATTTTTTAGCAAAGGCTAAAACATAATTCAGGAGGGGAAAGGATAGTCCTTTCAAGAAATGTTGCTGGAACAATTGATGGATATTTGTGTGTAAAGTAATGAGTCTTAATCCCTGTCTCACACTATACAGAAAAATTAATTTGAAGTGGCTCGTAGACCTAAACATACAAACTAAAGCCATAAAATTTATAGGCAAAATTATAAGAGAAGATCTTGGAGGCCTTGAGGTAGGCAGAGATTTTTTTAGGACACAGAAAGCCTGAACCAACCATAGAAGAAAAAATTGATAAATCAGACCGTATCAAAAGTAAAATTTTCTTTTCTACAAAATACACTGTAAGAAATGAAAAGGTAAGCCACAGGCTAGGAGGAAACATTTACAAACACACACATACTATCTATATAGCTATATATATATATACATATATATATACGCATACACATACACACACATATATATGACTTAAATCCAGAGTATGTGAAACACTTTAAAATTCAGTAATATGACAAATGGCCCAGTTAAAAATGAGCAGAAGTTTGCATAGACCCTTCACAGAAGAAAATATATTTGAATGCCTAAAAGCATATGAAAAGGTGCTCAACATCATTAGTTACCAGGGAAGTACAAATTAAAACCACAATGAGATACCACTTCATACCCACAAGAATAGCTAAAAATTAAAAAAAAAAAAAAAAAAGACAATTCCAAGTATCGGTGAAGATTTGAAACAACTAGAATTAATGTATGTTGCTGGTGGCAGTGTGAAATGGTACAGCCACTTTGGAAAACAATTGGTCAGTCTCTCCTAAAGTTTGACCTAAACAATTGGTCAGTCTCTCCTAAAGTCTCTCCATCCTCCTCTTTGGTGTTTATTATCTAAGAGAAACGAAAACATATGCACAAAAAGACCACATCAATGTTCATGGTAGCTTTATTCATAATAGCCAAAAAACTGGAAACAACCCAGATGCCATCATCAGCAGGTGAATAGATAAACCATGGATAAACAGTGAATTATCGATACATGCAGCAATGTGAATGAATCTCAAAAACATGTTGAGTGAAAGTAAGACACAGAAGAGAACTTACTGTATGGTTTCATTTATACTGAAGTTTTAGAATAGGCAAAACTAATTTATAGTAATAGAAATTAGGTCTGTGGTTGGCTGGGGTGGGGGTGTGTGGAGATTGACTGAAAAAGGACATCAGGGATGATGGGAATGTTTTTTTCTTGATTTGGCGTGGTGACTACACAATAGTGTACATTCGTCAGAACTCACTGAACCCCTTGAAAATGTACACTTCAAATGTGTGCATTTTATTGTGAGTAAATTATACCTCAGAGTTGATTTTAAAAAATACTGTACGGGTCAGCACTCTGGATTAGACAAAAGATGTGTGCATGCCAAATTTGGTTGAGGTCAGCCAGTTTCTAACAGCCGATCTATACCCCCACTCATGCATACACTGCAAGAGGGCCTGGCCTGTAATAGGTCTTCAGATTCTGTTCAATGAATGTTGCAGCTCCCTTGCAAGAAAATATCCCATCCTTTATCCTGCAGTTTTCTGACTCCAGTCATTTTTATGGAGTTAATTGGTTTCTCCTGGCCCTAGTACCTTGAGTACAAATCAGTCCATTCATTCAGATAGTTACTGAGCATCTACCACATGTAAAACCCTGACCAAATAAAGTACTTGCTAACTGTCAGTTGATTATGTGTATATATATATATGAAAATTACATTTTACTTATAAAAGCAGAGGCTTGGTAAGCTCTTCTTGCTTAGAATGTTTCAGCTACTATTTCTTTGTCTTGAGCATTTACAGTCGGCTATCTGTGGAAAAATAGCATAGGCTTAATAACAGACTCTTTACATAGTAACTTCTCAGATGAGAGGAAGCAAAACATTTCAGAATATCATTCAGTTATAGCTGTAGAAATGGCAGATTTCTTTTCTAGTCAGAGTCTATGAGGGAGGAGGGGACTGACTTAACTGTGTTGCTAGGACCAAATTGCTTCTTGGTCTTATAGCGAGTCTGCAGCTGTATGTTGTCTTCATCAAATTTGGTTATGGCTTTGTACTTTTATAGGTCACCAAGCAGAGTTATTACATGGGTTTTCAACCAGAACTTTAAAAAGCACTGGTTATCATTCTCTACTGATAATTGTTCCTTTCCTGACTTTGATCGGGCTGCCCTGAATTCTCCAAATAGCCTTCTTCCTCCCCTTCCCTAAACTATGTCCTTGCCCGTTTTAAAAGTTAGCCTAAGACTTAACTCCTTTACAAAACAACTTTCCTTGATTAATACAATCTCAAACTTGTTTTCAGACTCTCCTCTCCCCATGGTACCCTCTTATTATTTCTCTCTCTCTCTCCTTTTTTTTTTTTTTTTTTTGGGGGGGGGGGCCTTGCCATGTGGCATGCAGGATCTTAGTTCCCCACCCAGGGATCGAACCTGTGCCCACTGCAGTGGAAGTGCCGAGTCCTAACCACTGGACCATCAGGGAATTCCCTCATTTCTCTTTTTTTTTTTTTCTAAAAGAAATTCACGTTCTTTTATTTATTTATTTATTTTTTTATGACTGTGTTGAGTCTTCGTTTCTGTGCGAGGGCTTTCTCTAGTTGCGGCAAGTGGGGACCACTCTTCATCGCGGTGCGCGGGCCTCTCACCATCGCGGCCTCTTTTGTTGCGGAGCACAGGCTCCAGACGCGCAGGCTCAGTAATTGTGGCTCACGGGCCCAGTTGCTCCGTGGCATGTGGGATCTTCCCAGATCAGGGCTCGAACCCGTGTCCCCTGCATTGGCAGGCAGATTCTCAACCACTGCGCCACCAGGGAAGCCCTCATTTCTCTTTTTTAACTTAGCATTTCTTTTTTTCACCAAGACCTTTTCTTCCTATTAACGTTATAGTTCATTGAGGGTGGGGGGTGGCAGCTGTACCATTTTTCTCTCTGTGTATCTAATATAAGATCTGTACCAAGTGGGTTTAATAAATAAAACAAAGATTGGTGGTACATTCTACTGTGAAGGTAAGTAACACGTAACTCAGATTCCATAATGGTGAAAAGCACAGTACTTTAGATAACTGTGGACCTAGGTGTTTTCTCCACCTTTTGTTGGCACAGTTCCCTAGGAAGGAAGCCAGGGAGATTAAGAGTTGCCTGTATCTGATAATAGCCCAGAAACTTAAGAGCAGGCAGTTCCCACAGCAGCAATCTGAGTCCAGTAAGAGAGCTTAATGAACTGCCTGTACCTGGACAGTCATCAGAGTTTGTCTCTGTGCTGAGATATCAGAAGCACTGAATGAAAGAAAGTTAACAGGAGTATGAGAATGAGGAAAAAAGAAGTGGGCGTTGGAATTGCATACGTGTGTAATCTTGATAGTTTATTTTAATTTGGAAAGATCTGTTATGCTCATTGACACGTTTCTCTGATTAAAATTGTTTCTACTTATGCCTGTGCTAAAATTAGTATCATACTAAAGAGAGGACTGTGGTTTGTCTGCCTTTCAGAATATATTATTTCAAATACCTTTTATCTTTGAAGGATTCAGAATCTTATTTAGTCATTTCACTGTCTAAGATTAAATTTACTTTAATTTTACATTCTCACCAACAGTGCACAAGCGTTCCAATTTCTCCACATCCTTACCAGTGCTTGTTATTTTTTTTCGTAGTAGACATGCTAATGGACATGAGGTGGTAGTCTTTTACATATTCAGTGTTTTCATCTATGACTGGTAGGTAGCATAATGTCCCCTCTATAGTTCTTATCACAGTACTGTTTTCCCCCCCAACACTTATCAGTCATATCTGAAGTGCTTATTTTTTACTTGTTACCATAAGAGCCATAAGGGCAGGGACCTTGTCTGTCTTCATCACTAGTATCTCTAGGGCTGAGACAGTACCTGACACATTATCCTTGCTTAGCGAGTATTTGATGAATGAATGAATGAATGAATGGAAAGCAGAGAGGCTTAGTGTAGTGGTTGAAACAAAAGACTTTGGCATCAGACAGACTTGGGTTTGAATCCTGGTTTCCTTATTTACAAAATGCTTTCCTCATAGGATTGTGGTGAGATTAAATGAGATCACATACGTAAAACCCTCAGTACAGCACCTGGCACATTGTAATTATCTGGTAAGTGGCCGCTATTATTATTAGGGAGAGGTCAGCTGGCCAACGGGGCATCAGTAGGCTTGGGGTTTAAAAAAACCCTCATTTTGTCACTAATAAGATGTGACATTTCAAAAAGAATTTTATTTATTTATTTGGCTGTGTCGGGTCTTAATTGCAGCGCACAGGCTCTTCTCTGCGACATGCGGGCTTCCCTCTAGTTGTGGCACGTGGGCTCTAGAGCGCTCGTGCTCAGTATTTGCATCGCATGTGGGATCTTAGTTCCCTGACCAGGGATCAAACCCGCGTCCCCTGCATTGGAACGCGGATTCTTAACCACGGGATCACCAGGGAAGTCCCATAAGCGGTGCAATATTGATCAAGTTGTCTAAGCTCTTTAGTCTGAGTTTTTTCCCCCTGTAAGAGCATTAATCCCAAAAGGCCCTTCTGTGATTTTCATTTGATCCTTACGTTTGTCACTGTGTTCACTCCAGCAGTCATTACCATTTCACACTATCTCAACTTCAGTTACAGTAGGAGATTGTTCACCTCAGAGTCTGAATCTCAGAGCATCTAAATGATAGAATTAATTTAAAAGAATATTTTATAGAAAAGATCATTCCATTTCAAAAGTTAAACCATTAAAATAGTTGAAGAATAATTTGCCCTAGTATGAAGTATTTAGTAATGATTTAATATGCCAGGTTGTGTACAACCACTCAGCGATCATAGAAGTGGAGGAATGCAGATTGTAATGTAGATTGCAGTGATACTGTGGTGGTTTTGCTGAGTTGTGTTGCACTCAGCTCTTGGGGAGACTTGCTTTAAAGATACCTTTTTGTCCATTTGCTATACTGTTGAATGATGGAGGAAATAAAATAACCCTTAAGAGAAGACTTCTTTTTTTTTTTTTTTTTAATGATGTTTGCTGTGGGTTTGTCATATATGGCCTTTATTATGTTGAGGTAGGTTCCCTCTATGCCCACTTTCTGGAGAGTTTTTATCAGAAATGGGTGTTGAATTTTGTCAAAAGCTTTTTCTGCATCTATTGAGATGATCATATGGTTTTTATTCTTCAATTTGTTAATATGGTGTATCACATTGATTGATTTGCGTATATTGAAGAATCCTTGCATCCCTGGGATAAATCCCACTTGATCGTGGTGTATGATCCTTTTAATGTGTTGCTGGATTCTGTTTGCTAGTATTTTGTTGAGGATTTTTGCATCTATATTCATCAGTGATATTGGTCTGTAATTTTCTTTTTTTGTAGTGTCTTTGTCTGGTTTTGGTATCAGGGTGATGGTGGCCTCATAGAATGAGTTTGGGAGTGTTCCTTCCTCTGCAATTTTTTGGAAGAGTTTGAGAAGGATGGGTGTTAGCTCTTCTCTAAATGTTTGATAGAATTCACCTGTGAAGCCATCTGGTCCTGGACTTTTGTTTGTTGGAAGATTTTTAATCACAGTTTCAATTTCATTACTTGTGATTGGTCTGTTCATATTTTCTGTTTCTTCCTGATTCAGTCTGGGAAGGTTATACCTTTCTAAGAATTTGTCCATTTCTTCCAGGTTGTCCATTTTATTGGCATAAAGTTGCTTGTAGTAGTCTCTTAGGATGCTTTGTATTTCTGTGGTGTCTGTTGTAACTTCTCCTTTTTCATTTCTGATTTTATTGATTTGAGTCCTCTCCCTCTTTTTCTTGATGAGTCTGGCTAATGGCTTATCAATTTTGTTTATCTTCTCAAAGAACCAACTTTTAGTTTTATTGATCTTTGCTATTGTTTTCTTTGTTTCTATTTCATTTATTTCTGCTCTGATCTTTATGATTTCTTTCCTTCTGCTAACTTTGGGTTTTGTTTGTTCTTCTTTCTCTAGTTTCTTTAGGTGTAAGGTTAGATTGTTTACTTGAGATTTTTCTTGTTTCTTTAGGTAGGCTTGTATAGCTATAAACTTCCCTCTTAGAACCGCTTTTGCTGCATCCCATAGGTTTTGGGTCGTCGTGTTTTCATTGTCATTTGTCTCTAGGTATTTTTTGATTTCCTCTTTGATTTCTTCAGTGATCTCTTGGTTATTTAGTAACGTATTGTTTAGCCTCCATGTGTTTGTCCTTTTTACGTTTTTTTCCCTGTAATTCATTTCTAATCTCATAGCGTTGTGGTCAGAAAAGATGCTTGATATGATTTCAATTTTCTTAAATTTACTGAGGCTTGATTTGTGACCCAAGATGTGATCTATCCTGGAGAATGTTCCGTGCGCACTTGAGAAGAACGTGTAATCTGCTGTTTTTGGATGGAATGTCCTATATATATCAATTAAATCTAACTGGTCTATTGTGTCATTTAAAGCTTCTGTTTCCTTATTTATTTTCATTTTGGATGATCTGTCCATTGGTGTAAGTGAGGTGTTAAAGTCCCCCACTATTATTGTGTTACTGTCGATTTCCTCTTTTATAGCTGTTAGCAGTTGCCTTATGTATTGAGGTGCTCCTATGTTGGGTGCATATATATTTATAATTGTTATATCTTCTTCTTGGATTGATCCCTGGATCATTATGTAGTGTCCTTCCTTGTCTCTTGTAACATTCTTTATTTTAAAGTCTATTTTATCTGATATGAGTATAGCTACTCCAGCTTTCTTTTGATTTCCATTTGCATGGAATATCTTTTTCCATCCCCTCACTTTCAGTCTGTATGTGTCCCTAGGTCTAAAGTGGGTCTCTTGTAGACAGCATATATATGGGTCTTGTTTTTGTATCCATTCAGCCAGTCTATGTCTTTTGGTTGGGGCATTTAATCCATTCACGTTTAAGGTAATTATCGATATGTATGTTCCTATGACCATTTTCTTAATTGTTTTGGGTTTGTCTTTGTAGGTCCTTTTCTTCTCTTGTGTTTCCCACTTAGAGAAGTTCCTTTAGCATTTGTTGTAGAGCTGGTTTGGTGGTGCTGAATTCTCTTAGCTTTTGCTTGTCTGCAAAGCTTTTGATTTCTCCATCAAATCTAAATGAGATCCTTGCCGGGTAGAGTAATCTTGGTTGTAGGTTCTTCCCTTTCATCACTTTAAGTATATCATGCCACTCCCTTCTGGCTTGCAGAGTTTCTGCTGAGAAATCAGCTGTTAACCTTATGGGAGTTCCTTTGTATGTTATTTGTCGTTTTTCCCTTGCTGCTTTCAATAATTTTTCTTTGTCTTTAATTTTTGCCACTTTGATTACTATGTGTCTCGGCGTGTTTCTCCTTGGGTTTATTCTGTATGGGACTCTCTGCGCTTCCTGGACTTGGGTGGCTATTTCCTTTCCCATGTTAGGGAAGTTTTCGACTATAATCTCTTCAAATATTTTCTCTGGTCCTTTCTCTCTCTCTTCTCCTTCTGGGACCCCTATAATGCGAATGTTGTTGCGTTTAATGTTGTCCCAGAGGTCTCTTAGGCTGTCTTCATTTCTTTTCATTCTTTTTTCTTTAGTCTGTTCTGCAGCAGTGAATTCCACCATTCTGTCTTCCAGGTCACTTATCCGTTCTTCTGCCTCAGTTATTCTGCTATTGATTCCTTCTAGTGTAGTTTTCATTTCAGTTATTGTATTGGTGATCTCTGTTTGTTTGTTCTTTAATTCTTCTAGGTCTTTGTTAATCATTTCTTGCATCTTCTCAATCTTTGCCTCCATTCTTATTCCGAGGTCCTGGATCATCTTCACTATCATTATTCTGAATTCTTTTTCTGGAAGGTTGCCTATCTCCACTTCATTTAGTTGTTTTTCTGGGGTTTTTTCTTGTTCCTTCATCTGGTGCATAGCCCTCTGCCTTTTCATCTTCTCTATCTTTCTGTAACTGTGGTTTTTGGTCCACAGGCTGCAGGATCGTAGTTTTTCTTGCTTCTGTTGTCTGCCCTCAAGAGAAGACTTCTGACTTCTGAAATGTTGGTGGTTGTGTCCCTGATGTTCTTAGCAAATATAGGCCCAGATATTTAAACTCAATCTGGCTGGGTTTGACAGAAAGAGAATTTCATCAGTTTTTCCAGCTAAGTAAGATGTTGTGGCTCCGTCCAGCAGTTATTTGTTTTTTTGTACAAATAACTCAGAGCAGAGAATGGAAGAAACTTGCTTTTATTATCTGTTTTATGCTAGACACTGTTAGGGGCTTTCGTGTACACTGTCTTGTTCGTTTATTTATTTTTGGCTGCATTGGGTCTTCGTTGCTGCGTGCAGGCTTTCTCTAGTTGCGGTGAGCGGGGGCTACTCTTCGTTGCAGTGCGCAGGCTTCTCATTGCAGTGGCTTCTCTTGCTGCGGAGCACAGGCTCTAGGCGCGCGGGCTTCAGTAGTTGTGGCTTGCAGGCTCAGTAGTTGTGGCGCATGGGCTTAGTTGCTCCGTGGCATGTGGGATCTTCCCAGACCAGGGCTCGAACCCGTGTCCCCTGCATTGGCAGGCAGATTCTTAACCACTGTGCCACCAGGGGAGTCCTGTCTTATTTGGTTTTATTTGTTGATGGAATAGTTGTTTTTGCATGTACATGTTGCTCAGTGTCACCACCCTAAATCACTTAGAGACAATCCTGGAATGGTCCTTGTACATGAGTCCCTATAAACTTTTCTTAGGGAGTCACTGCTGCTAGCCCCAAGAAAGTATATGCTGCCTTCAAGGAGAAGCTCCTTTGGCTTCATTAAGGGCAAATAACCTGGATAGCTTTTGCCACCAAACTCCCTTGTCTCTTCAGAGGTGCTTTCTGGTGGTCTGTCTCCAAGTAGGAATCCTAAATACTTTCCCCGCTGAAGAAATATTACAATTGGTGGTTAGACTCCCAGATGAAACACACACACACACACACACACACACATACACACATATGTGTAAACTTATTTATCTATTAGTACATTAGTCATGTGGAAGACTTTCTGTAATTTAGATCTCTATTTAAACGTTTGTTTAGTGGAAAGAGTATGGGCCATGGAAGCCACTTAATGGTTGTGTGACCCTGAGCTAGTATCAACTTCTCTGGACCTGTGCCCTTATCAGTAAAAGGGGGGATATATTTCTCTTGTAGGAATAATATCAAGATTAAGTGATGCAATGTAGGTGTAGCCCCACAGATGTTGGTACTGTCTATCGCTCCTCTTTCCATTCTGTTTTTCAAATAACTGAGTAAAATCTCTTTGAGCGTAACTTGGTTTGTTAGTGCCTTTATCAAGGTTGCTTAGTCACGTGCCTCAGGGCTTGACAATGGAATTTGTTTTTCTTTCTTTATTAACTACAAATGCTATTAGAAATTTATTCTTGGGACTTTCCTGGTGGTCCAGCGGTTAAGACTCCATGCTCCCAGTGCAGGGGGCCCCGGTTCCATCCCTGGTCAGGGAACTAGATCCCGCATGATGCAACTAAGAGCCTGCATGCCGCAACTGAAGATCCCGCGTGCCGCAACTAAGACCCAGCGCAGCCAAGTAAGTAAATAGATAAATTTTTTTTTAAGAAAGGAAATTTATTCTTGTTTAGAGTTCGGAATGAGAAAGCTTTTTTAAAAACATAATTAAATGGGTTTGCTTTAGGCATCTTTCTGAGATCTAGCCAATTTGGACAGGAAAATTAGAATTGCTTTCATAGTAGAGTTCCCACCTGGGGCATAGTTGGCAATAAGAAAGGTTGTGCGATCACATTCCTCATCAGATGTTCAGTAAAGTTTATTGTTACCTGAAAAACTTGAGGAAGGTCCCTACTCCTTGCCTTTCAGTCAAGAAGCTGATTGTGGATTAGGAGATGAGTAAATGAAAATTAATCTGACTTTGGCAATTGGAGAATGAGAAAAATGCTTACCCCCAGGCATCTAGGCTTGTTTCAGCTTCCCAGAGAGCTCCTCAGAGGTCATCACCCATTGGTAGTAAGCATTAAAAACAAAACAAAACAAAAAAAACTGTAGGTGAAGCCTGGACTAAGTAGGGTAATTTAAAAGATTTTAGATTGGTAATGGAATGCAGACATGATTTTTACTGGCCACAATCAATTTTGGTTTTACTCATCTAAAATTCCTCTTGGTAAAAATAATTATTCTCTTTCAATCCATTCTCTCCAGAGTAGCAGGAATGATCTTAAAAACATAAACTGAATCATGTCACTTCTCTGCTTAAAACCCTCACCTCCAACCATTTCCCATGACACTTAGAATAAAATCCAGATTTCTTCCCATGACCTACATTGCACACATGCTTTATCTATGCTGACCTCACCACCTAGTCCCTCCCCCCTTCAGTCAGTTACATTATCATCCCTTGGTATGATGATAGTTGTTCAACTTTCCTTATCACCATGTTTACAAAGTAGATTCTTTCTACTCATAAAGTTCCTTCTTTGATTTCTTTGTAACTTGGAGAAGTTTGTAATTAGTTTTCTGCTTGATGGCGTGCTTACTTGCTTGTTTTTGTCCTTCTGTGCTCTGAGATTATAAACCACATGAGGGCAGGGACCATGTTTTATCTTTCTTTGTCTAGTACGTGCTGGCACGTGGTAGGTTTTTAATATATATTTGTTGAATGAATGACAGTTTGATAATTTCTGCGTTATAGGGAAATGGATACTTTAGTTCATAAAGGAAGGCATTTTCCTTTTGATCTGACAGTCTGTGAGATGATGAAGGTCAGCATGGGAAAAAAAGAAATGATTTGTTTCTCTGGGTTGAATCTTTCAGAATTAATTTAGATGGTGCCTGGGAACCTTTTCCCGATTGGCCAGAGTTGGATTAGATCTCCCTCTTGTTTGGTCTGTGACACTGTGTGCTTGCCTCTTTCATAAAACAGATTACTACTGGATTCTTTGAGGGAGAGAGAATTTAGTTTATCATTGTATCCTCAGAACTCAGGTTGGTGCCTGGAACCTGCTAGATGTGCTTGATAAGTATTTGTTCAGTGAGAAATAAGTGTTAAATTCGAGATACATATTAAAAAATGAACAGTTTTTATTCTGGTAGATTATGGAGCTCATTGGTTCCAAGAATCACTTTGTTCTTTGTTTTTCAGGTTCACCAGATCATGACATAAGTTAAAAAAAAAAAAAATCTTTATAATGGACTATTTCAAACACATGTAAAAGTAAAGAGACTAATAAAATCAACCACCACCATGGACCTGTCACCCAGTTTCAACAATTATCAGCACATGACCAATCTTGTTTAACCTTGCTCCCCTCTTCCGCCTCAGTATTTAAAAACAAATCCCAGACATTATATCATTTCATCTGTAAATACTTCAGAAGGGTATAATCAGTTTAAGAACTAGTTAACTTTTGGAAAAACCTGATAGAAAAATTCCATTTGCCTCCTTGAATCTAATTGTAGATGCCAGCTGGTGAAATTCCATGTGCTAAACCACTCCCAGGGCCTGACTCACTATTGAAAGCATATACTCAATTGTAATTGCTGAGATAGCAGCAGTTTGCTGGAATATGTTATCATGGTAAAGTATGTTTCTATTGGATATAGAGAGATTACCAATAAGTGAAAACTCGTAAGTCAGAGATAAGTTTTTTCCTTTAGACATGTGTAAAGACAGATGATACTTTTGACACTGTGCATTACAAGCCTTTGAGATTTCGTCTGGAAAATGAAGATGAAATACGGTTTGTGGATTAATAGAGTAATTTCCCATAGTACTTTGTGGCTGGATTCTTGAGAGTCACAATTGGTGGTACAATGGAAAGTAAGAGTGCTGGAAGACTCAGAACTAGAAAGACTCCTAAGCCTTGGGAGGTGGAGGGGTTAGAACTTGGGCCAGCAGAAAAGACACGTGGCTTGGAAGTGGTTATGGTTAGGTTTATTCTAGAAGTTAAAGTTGTAACTTAGATCTCTGTAAATAGCCTAGGTGAAATAAAATTTCCTTTAGGACAGGAAGAGAAGGCACTGTTTTCTTTCGGCAAATATTTTAAAGGATTAAGTACTACCTTTTAAAAATTTGGAGGTTGGCACTGAGTGAATGGTTGGACTAGAACAGTGTTTTCCCGTGATCCAAGTTTTTTTGGTGGAAAAGAGATGAAGGGGGGATGTAAATGATCATAACTGCCTTTAACTACTTTTCTTTAACCAACCATGTAAGAGAACAAGACTGATTCTAAGAGGCTACAAGTCCCAGCCCTGCAAGGACCACAACCTTGCTTTCTTCTTAGCCTGAAGCACTAGATGAGTCTTCTGTATGTTAGATTGGTAGGAGGTGGTGGACATGGTGATCGTAAGTTAATTCTTGGCAATTTATTTTGAAAACCTGCTCCTTTATTCTTGCCTTTGTTCTCCCATAACCCTTAGTTAATTCTTCTAGTAAAGTACTTAGCATACAATGCCTTGAATAGGGATTTTGTCATAATCATCTGTGTATCCTTAGCATCTAGCACATGGTCACTTGGAAAATATTTGTTGACACATGATGATCCCTTTCCAGCCCTGAGATGATGTGATTTTGCGATTTCTCCCATGGCCTTGACTCAGAATGTGGGTGTGGTACTAGTTCTGTGTAGGCTCCTCTCTTTATTGTTCTCTCTAGATGCATTTGTTCTCAGGCTCTGGACTGTTCTCTTCTTTTGGGACCTTCCAGGGAACAGAAGGAGAGAAAAATTTGTGTTTAGAACAAGAGGAGTATGTGAGACTGAAGATGATCGTGTTAGGATCACGGGAATCCTCCAGCTGCCATCAGATGAAGAACTCAGTGTTGGCTGAAGAATTCAGATGCCAGGAGCTCATTGTATTTTATTATTTTATTATTGTTACTATTTTCTTATTTCTCCTCACTTACTGTGATTTGACCCCCTACCTATACCTGTAGGGTGGAATGAATTTTAGTTCTGATTTTCAAGCTTTAAAGGATACAGTCAGTCATTGGGAATTAAACAGCATCAAACTATGAGTATTTTTTTTGTGTATATTGTAACTGCTAAAATTAATTTGTTATAAAATGGTAGCATCTAGGCCAAACTAACCTATAGTTTATCATCTGTTACAAGATAGTAAAATGGAAATGCTTTTAAAAACCATTATTTCATCAATCTGACCCTGTTTACCTGTTGGAAATGTTGGAAGGCCAACTATCTCAAACAACATACACAAAACTAAAAGTACACTATTCATTTTCTTCTCTAAACTTAATTTTTTCCACCCGCAGCTTTCCCTGTTTTATTTGACGACAATCCTACTCTTTTAGTTGCTCTGATCAAAACTTTGGACTCTCATTTTTCTCTCATACCCCACATCCAGTATGCCATGAAAACTTACTGGGCCCACCCTCAAAATATATCCAAAATCAGCCACGTCTCACCTTCTCTGCTGCTACCGCTGTGGTCCAAGCCACTGTCCTCTCTTGCCCGGATTATTGTAGTGCCTCCTAACTGACCTCCCAGCTTCTACCCTTTCCTTTGTTTTCAACACAGCAGCCTGAACCATTCATATGCCTAAGTCAGGTCATGTCACTCCTCTGTTCAAAAGCAGTGGCTCCAAGCCAAGGAATGTAGGCAGCCTATAGAAACTGGAAAAGGCAAGGAAACATTCTCCCCAAGAGTTCCAGAAAACAATTCATCCCTACCACCACCTTGATTTTAGCCCATTGAGACCTGTGCCAGACTTCTGCCCTTCAGAACTGTAAGATAACAAATTTTTGTTTCTTTTAAGCCACTTAAAAAAAAAAAAAGAAAAGCAGTGGCTCCCCTGCATTGGCCCCCCACCCCGTTCCACTCCGAGTAGAGAATCCTGTAAGGCCTTATATTATCTGGTCTTGTAGTAACCTTTCTGACCTTACTTAACTATATCCCCCTTGCTCCCTCTGCTGCAGCCACACTACTTTTCTTGCCGTTCCTTGAACATGACAGTCCTGCTTCTGTCTTAGGGCCTTTGCATTGGCTGTTTCCTCTTTCTGGAATGCTCTTCCTCTAGATATCTGCATGGCTGAATCTCTCATGACTGTCGAATCTTTGCTTCTGTCGCTTTCTCAGTGAGGCCTAGTCTGATCATCTTATTTAAAAATTGCAAGTCCTCTTCCCCCAACACTTCTTATTCCCTTTTTTCTGATCTACTTTTTCTTTTTCTTCCCTAAAGCATTCATTACATTTTAAGATCTTTGTAGTTTACTTATTATATTTATTATTTTATTATCTGTCTCTCCGTATTAGAATATAAGCTCCACAAGAGCAAGGATCTATGTCTTTCTAGATCACTGATGTGTCTTTTGCAACTACAGTGCCTGGCACATAGTAGGCCATTACTAAATAAATGAATAATCACTGATAGATAAACGAATTGTGAGCTATTGAACTGTTTCTTTTACTTAAATCCATGCTTTTGCAGCACCTAGAGTTGATACCAACAAAGCAGTTTATATGTTTGAATATACCACCAATAACAACTCTTCATGGTTATTCTGAAAGATAGGTGGTATTATCCATCTATTATTTTTTAGCGACTCTGAGCCTCAGAGAAGCTAAGCAACTTATCCCTAGATCACATGGCTAATAAAGGTAGGAGCTGACATACAAATCCAGATCTGACTCCAAAGCCTACATTCTCTGCTGCCATATTATATCTTCTTAAACCATTCATTCAACAAATATTTATCAAGTGCCTACCATGTTCTAGGCACTGTTGACAAATAGCAATTTATTGTGGGATACTAACAAAAGTATTTGATATTTTGTCATTTTTGTTGTGTTCTTCTTGAGCACTGAGAAGTTTAATGTATTTATTTTATTTATCTGCAAGCTCTGCTTAAATGCAGGTAGAAATAAGCATGAAAATGCCTATGGTAAAACTTTGGTTATCCAGAGATCAACTTTCTGTCATTTTCAAGCATCCAAAAGAGTTCTTAACGCAAAACCAAGAAAAAGAAAAGCAAGTGCCTTAGATAGTCAAGAAACAACTTTTGAGCATTGTTGACGATTCTTGAGAAGACTTGAAGTGCCAAAAGTGCTGTGAGTAGTCACTTCTTCCAGAAATTGAAGGAGTGTGTTGATTAAACTGGCAGTGTCTGGTTATAAATAGATCAACATTTTTTGAGAAGAAAGCCAAAAAGCATAGATGAAAGGATATTAAGACATGCAGAGAAGGCAGAATGGAGTATGGTGGTAGTCATAGTGTGCAAGATTTGAAGTGAGTAGTGCACTGAATGAGTGGTAGACACTTGAGAACCATGATGAAGAGCCAGATGATAAGACACTTGTTGTGGGGTGGAGATGGACCAGTGCCATAGGAACACCTTCAAATGCAAAATGTTTTGAAGCCATAGACATAAGAATCCTCTCCTTTGAATGCAAAGGAAAACCACAATGAGATACCATTTCACATCCATTAGGATGGCTATTACCAAAAAACTGCAAGGAGGAGAAACTGGAACCCTGTGTATCACTGGTGTAAAATGGTGCAGCCACTGTGGAAAACAGTTTTGTGGTTCCTCAAAAAGTTAAACACGGGGCCCTCCCTGGTGGTGCAGTGGTTAGGAATCCGCCTGCCAGTGCAGGGGACATGGATTCAATCCCTGGTCTGGGAAGATCCCACATGCCACACAGCAACTAAGCCCGTATGCCACAACTACTGAGCTTGCACTCTAGAGCCTGCATGCCACAACTACTGAAGCCCGTGTGCCTAGAGCCCATGCTCCGCAACAAGAGAAGCCATCGCAGTGAGAAACCTGTGCACTGCAAAGAAGAGTAGTCCCCGCTCACCGCAACTAGAGAAAGCCCGTGTGCAGCAATGAAGACCCAATGCAGCCAAAAATAAATAAATAAATTTATTTTTTAAAAAAAGTTAAACACAGAACTTCCATAGGTACAGCAATTCTACTTCTAAGCAAATATCCAAAATAATTGAAAGAAGGGACCTAAACAGATACTTGTATACCAACGTTCACGGCAGCATTATTCATAATAGTTAAAAGATGGAAACAACCCAAATGTCCCTCCACTGATGAGTGGATAAACAAAATGTGTTATGTACACACGATAGGATATTATTCTGCCTTAAAAATGAAGGAAATTCTGAAACAATCTACAACATGGGAACCTTGAAGACATTATGCTAAGTGAAAGAAGCCAGGCACAAAAGGACAAAAATTGTATGATTCCACTCATATGAAGTACCTTGAATAGGTAAATTCATAAAGACAGAAAGTAGAATAGTGTTACTGGGGGCTAGAGGGAGGGGAAATGGGGAGTTACTGTCTAATGAGTACAGAGTTCCTGTTTGGGATGATGAAAAAGTTTTGGAGGTGGATAGTGGTGATGGTTCCACAACATTGTGAATATATTTAATGCCACTGAATTTTACAGTTAAAAATGGTTAAAATGGTAAATCTTATGTATATTTTACCACACATATACACAAAAGAACCCTCTCCTCATGTGCATGCACATGAGTGGGAGTGTGTACGGGGAGGGCACAAATGTGCCATGCCGCACTGAAGGCTGGTCCCTCCCGCTCAGACACTCCTTTTCAGTGATGGTGGAGATGTGCTCTCTCCGGTAGTGTGATAACCAGCCAAGTCATTCAGCTGCAGCCACATTTGTAAGCACAAGAGAGCGATTCAGTCATTAAGAAAATGTTAACTTACAAGAAACTTGAAATCCTTTCTGGAAAGAAGTACTAGGGGACTGGGTGGGAAAGAGACCTACTTTTCACTATATGCGCATTGCACTGTTAGGTTTTTTTAAACCATAGGTACGTATTACCTATTTTGAAAAATTAAAATAATTTATTATGGGAAAAAAGCAAGGAATAATAAAAACTATTGATTTTATTCTGTTTAAGAAAATAGGAATGTACATGTTTATTTAAGACTTGCTGCGGAGGTGTCTGAGTCAGCTTTGAGGTCTAAACATAATTAGAACACTGATAGACGGACTCCTTTGTGAATCCACTCGTAATAGGGGCTTTGCTGCGGTTTACTCTCCACCAGTACCACCTTACAGTGTTAGGAGAGTCACATAAGAGAACAGATGTTCAAACACCTGGATTTTGCTTTGCAGTTTCAAAAAGTGATAGCTATATCTGCCCATCTGGAGTTACATCTGAGTCTTAATACACAGTGAAATAGGAGATGCTTCCATTGCTTGTTATGGGGTGACGGCAGGGGAAGGTGAAACTGGGAGCTTTGATAGAGTTGGAAACTCTTCTTATGAGTGGAGGGTTTGAGATTTTAGTTTTTTATTTGTAAAGTATTGTCTGTGTTCTAGTGCCTTACCAAGCATATGTTAGGTTGAATGCTGAATGCTGCAGCTGGGTTGACCAGCCGGGTCTTACTTATTCCCTCCCTCCCTCCCTCCCTCTATAATATATATGTATATATAGTACCTATGGTATTGCTTCCTTTTTCCACTTGTCACCTTAATTAATTGTTATATTAACTGTAATTTTTGTATCCAAGTTAAATTGATAGTAGGAAAGGAAGGGCTTTTGGTGCATGTGAAAGGCAGCAGGTTTCTAGTCTCTTCTAGAGGAGGTTATAGACACACTCTGGGAACGCAGCGGTCTTTCTCGACTCCCCTTTTGAGACTCTAGTAACTCCAGCCAGTACCGGCACTTCGAGGGGGCTGCATGGACCGACATTTCTGACTCCCTTACTTGTTCCAGGAGGCCCACTCCACTTAATACTCTATCTTTGGAAGTGGAAGAAAGAGCAAATAGAGGAATCAGGCAAAATGAGGTTAAGATATTTTTTTTAGGTGTTCAGTTTGAGGAGGTATGTAACCATACCTTGTAGAGGCTGATTGCTTAAAAACCACAGTTCACTTATTTAATTGGGAATTGTTTTTCTCCTCCTTTTTTGATATCAGAGTCAAACCTTTATATTGATTTTTCTTTCCTCTTTTCTCCTTTTCCTTTTTTTCCCTTCCATTTTATTTTTTTGTTACTTTCCTTTTATTTTTTGCATCTTTTCCCTGCAAATTAAAATGAGACAGTAGAATTCGTTCAGAAGAAATATTTGTTTGAAAGAAGACCCTGAATTCTATGAAATTGCTTTTTTAATATTTTCTAATTTCTCTTGTGATTTTTTTCATTTATTTATTTATTTGTTTGCATCAGGTCTTAGTTGTGGCAGGTGGGCTCCTTAGTTGCAGCAGGCAGGCTCCTTAGTTGTGGCACATGGGCTCCTTAGTTGCGGCAGGTGGGCTCCTTAGTTGCGGCAGGCAGGCTCGTTAGTTGTGGCTTGCAAACTCTTAGTTGCAGCATGCATGTGGGATCTAGTTCCCTGACCAGGGATCGGACCCGGGCCCCCTGCATTGGGAGCTCGGAGTGTTAACCACTGTGCCTCCAGGGAAGTCCCGAAATTGCTTTTTTTGTGTGTGTGTGTGTGTGAAGTTTATATTTTAGAAGGTAAGGATAATGTCATCTTAGATTGTAAAAATTATTCCCATACCCTTAGGGATGTAAGAAAAACCTTTTAAAGCTAAACCTCTAGCAAAGATTCTACAGGTCATTGAGCCCAAAGCATTGAAAATAACTGCTATAGTCTTCTACTGCCTAAGTTTTTAAGGGTCAGCATTTCCAAATCTTGAGGGCACACATCTAATTTTTAAATTCTTCTCAGGGAATGAATGTAGTTATTTAAACTTTTCTTCTGTTGTAATTTCCAAAACATTTTCTGTCTTAATAAAACAGTGTGTTTAGTAGTATGTAGTAGAATAAATAAATTGGACTAGTAATCAGATTCTGGTCCCAGTCTTCCTGTTATCAAGTCATTGAACCCCTTCTGCTCTGGTTCCCCAACTGAAATTGAAGGGACTGGATGTGTGAGCTTCTGAGGTTTATTTATAAAAATTTAGTCATTCCAGGTTTTATTAGAATTTTTCTAAAGCTGATAAAGTAAAAGATTAAAAAAACTTTGCTTATAATACTGTTCATATAAAAAATATAATTTATTTCAATATAAAGTAAGTTAGACTTCGATTCTGAAGGGGCTTAGTCAGTGGATGACTAAAACAACCTTTTTATGAGATGGTCTCATGTAGAAATCAGTTTCAAAATACATTCTCTGACACCTTGGAACTAAAACCCCAGGATCTCATTTTAGGTGAGATTAATAATTGTAAGAAATCTGTCATTAGCTTGTATCTTATTTCTATTCAGATATTTAAAAATAGTAACTCATCATTATTTAGTTGACTTTTTCTGTTATGGCTTTCATTGAAATACTGTTGCTTTAATCATTCTCCCTGAGTTCCTTTTCCTGAGAATAAAGGATTGAGCTCATACCTTTGCATAACGATCTAGAGAGTATTTTAAGCTTGGCATGTTCAAACCTGGCAGACTCGATTAATATTGGACAAACTAGCACATTAGAACACTTTTTTAAGTTCCAAGCCACAAATTGTTCTTTCAATGAACACGGGCATGTATAAATTAATACTTAAGCCTTGAATAGCATAGACATTCAAAAGGCCGGTTGCTGTGGGTGACTGATTTTCAGCGAGGCTCCTGCTTGCCCTGCACATTTCTTCCTCTGCTTTAAGCAGTGCCAAGAGCAGAGTCAAGAGAAGGTCTGGTCCTTCGGTGCTCTGCTACCTTTTGTTTTCGGCAAAGAAAATGGCTGCTGTTTTACTTTTTAACTCTTACCATATGGAAAGTTTCTATAAATAAACCTTGGATTTATGATTGGACTTCTAAATTTGTAACCTCTACCTCCCGTGACTAAAGCCAGTCTAAATACCTATTTAAACATACATACTACCTACAAAGTTGTGGCATCCGTTCACTGAGAAAGGTCACCAGCCATAATATCTAAATAGTCAATTCAGTTAATTTCTCCTGTGTCCGTTGACATGGATGAGGACCTCATTTTGTCATCAAGCGGTAGTGTTTGGTGAATCCACTTTGACTTTTTTGTGCATGACTTGTTGGTATAATTATGTAGCAGACATATTCATGAAGATGTAAAAGTGCATTAGATTTTTGACAGACTGAATTGTTTAAGTGTACTAAATGAGCTCACTTTTTAGAAGAATCCTATCGTTATTCATTTTGTAAATTTGAGTTAGTTGGGCCTTCAGTCAACAAGTGCATATGATGGGCACCTGTTACATGCCAGACACTGTGCTAGGTCTTGGGGGATATAGAGTTGTAGAAAAGATGTTACCTGTTCAGACAAGTAAGAGAAAAAAAAAGGAAACCTGGGGACAGTAGAATGTTTTATCATTGTAATGGAAAAATGGACAAATGCCATGTAGGTGTGGCAGAGAGGCCAGTAGATTAACTCTGGAGAATTGGAAGTTACAGAAAAATGTTTCAATTGAATCTTAAACAATATTATTTACAATAATGGCTATATCTTATTGAGTGCCTACTGTATACTAGGACTAGTTTAATGTTACCCACCAGGGAAAAGGTGGGGAAAACATTCAAGGCAGTAGGAGAAACAAAGGAGCTATCAAAGACTGTGTATCCTAGAAGGAAGAAGTCTGGTATGGCTAACGGGGATGGGGAGGGAGGTCAGCGGCCAAGGCAAAGGCTAGTCAGACTGAATGGGATCAGATTATGAAGGACCTCAGATAGAGTCTGTCTGTCCCCACCACCATGTTTTTGTTCTCGTTTCCTTTCCTGAAGAACCTTTCTCCTCTCTTTGCCAATTTTTTTTTTTTTAAAGGTCCAGCTTTAAGGCACCTCTTCTGTAAAGCTTTCCTTTCCTTTTCCCAAAGGTTATTCATTTTTTCACTGAATGATTGCACAAAGAGAGTGTACCTCATAATAGGGCATTCCATTTCTTGAACCATTTCTTGGATTTAGTCTGATCTCCCCAACTAGTTTCTCAACTCCTAAAGGGCAGAGAATAAATCATGTTTAGCATCTACTATAGTGCTCAGCCCACCATGGGGACTTAAATGTATAATGAGTGGATGAATATGGAACATATATAGATATCAACCATTGAGACAGCCCAGCCACAGTGGTTGAGATGGCCTACATTTATTTAAGAGGCATTTCTTAACACAAGTAAGAGCAATTTTCAGAGGTATAGGCCAGTTGTCATTTGGATGTAAAATGAGTTAATAAGAGTATCTCATAGGGTTGTTGTGAGGATTAAATTAGTTAGTACATTTAAGCACTTAGAACAGTGCCTAGCATATAATAAGTATTCAATCAGTGTTACCTGTTATTTAACTCCACATATCTGGGCCTTTTTGCCAGTGACACTCAGCTACTGTTGTGGGCGTGGAGAGGATAGAAAGCAGATAAGAAACAGCTTCTTACCATTGAAACCAAATATGCTGTAGGAACTGGAAGAACTGCTTATATTGCATGAACTTTTATTTTTCTGTTTGTGTTTTAGTGATCGAAAGGTATGGTTGGCATGGAATTGAATTTCATCTGTCTTTGGGAATTGTAAACAAGGTAGGTCCCAGGTTTATTTATTCTTTCCTGCCTCCTTTTCTAAGGTGTTTGTTAGTATTTTCGGTTCCACTGAACTAGAATTGATCAGATTTGATTATTGTTTATGGAAACACTCAGCATGGCCCTATGATGGTCTGTCACCATGGTTTATTTAGTGTTGTGGACTACATCTAGTGTCTTGTCTGAGGGTATTGAATGCCAAGAAACAGCACAACCGATTTAAAATTTTGGTGGTCATAGAACAACAGAACCATGAATTCACACACATGCACACACACACCATGACCCACTCTTTAGAGGGCAGAAGTTCTTGTATTGGAGCCATTATGTAAACCAGCTTGTAGTGGGAGGTGACAGGCTAGCTAATTCTTCTGGTCACTAAAATTCAGTAGCTTACGTGAATGGTAGACTAGATGCAATCGAAGGGCTTATCTTGATAGTAACCAGACCATCACTGACAACTATAAATTTTGTTACTGATGACAGAATCTGTCCATCTGTAACCACTAGAGTTTGTTTTGACACAGCATGCTTGTGTTCCTATCTTAAGCTCCAGAGTCTGAACAAAAGTACACCAGATATGACTTTGGCTCATATATCTGTCTTGTATCAGATGCCCACAAAAAAGGGCTATAGACGGCAGCTTCACACAGCTCTGCAAACCTATTTTTGGCAGAACATTTCCTGTCAAAGTAGAGACTAGTGCTGTTTCATGTAGTTTTAGTTCCCCATAATCTTAGGTGTGTGGAGACCCCATTGCTCATTGGTGCAGGAAACTTGGATCATTTGGAGAGTGAAATTGGTAGCCAAAAAAACCAATGGCAGTACTCCCCAAATCCTCCAACCAAGAATCCTGTGAACTTGAGCATGGGGTTCTCTGGGTTGATGACAATCTTTGGACTCTTGCTGCACCTGCACTTAGAATAGAATAGCTTCTTGAGACTGGCTTCCAGTCACAAAGAACAGGAACTGCTAATATATTGCTACGGGGAAAAACAGTTGAGCCACTTCCAGTAGCAGAAGGAACATGGTCCTTGGAACTGACACTGCTGCCTAGGAAGGGAGGTAGAGAGAGTAAAGTTTAACTTTTGCAAATGGTCCTTGGAACTGACACTGCTGCCTAGGAAGGGAGGTAGAGAGAGTAAAGTTTAACTTTTGCAAATCAGTGCCTTCATCATCATCTGGTGGCCTGAATTTTCAGAGTCTGATCTAGGTGTTCAGTGAGGAAATTATCTTTTTTCTATTTTCCTGCTATATATTGGGGTATAATGAGCAGGAACTGTTTTATGGAAATACTCTAAGAATTAATGGAAAGGAAAGAAAGGAACTAACATTTATTGAATGCCTAGTAAAGGTTTGGCATGGTACCATAAACTGTAAAGTTCATTGATATTACAATTTTTCAAGTCTAGATGGATAATATCGTGAATATCACTATCTTGAACTTTTTTGACTTTTATTATAGCCACTTAGAGGAGATAGAATTATATATTAATATATGCTATTTCATTTGTATCTGCTAGAGCATTCTTTTATGGAGGAAGAAAGAAAATACCTACATGACTTCTGAGTTTTTTTGTTTTTATTTTCTGGGCTTGCTACTGATTTAGCCAGAGTCAGAGAGGAGACTAGCAGGTCTGAAATTAGAGACACCTGTGCTGTTTTGGAAGCTGAGACTCTTGATCCAGGGTTCGCTGAAGTTGGTGCAGGGGAGGTCAGAGTAGGTTAATATTTTCATAGCTCGAAGCAAATGTGAGTTGTGATTGTTTATAGGTGCATTTTTGCTTGATCTTTGTTTGTAGTTACAAATGGGGTAAATAAAATACAGTACTGCTGTTTTGGGAAACTTCTGCAAAAGTCCCTGAACCAATGCAAATTAATCTTCTTCAAAAATACCAAAAAATTCCCCATGTGTATATTTTGACTGACTGAGGGAATTGACTGTTGCCATCAGACTTGTAAAGAAATTAACATACATTTTTAAAAACAATTATATATTTGATTTTCTGCTTTTAAATTTCTTAAGATTCTTCTCATAGGAGGTACCATCTCTGTATCTCAGGCACATGCAATAATGTGAGATCAGAATAAATTGTTACTCTCTTCTAGGGGATAGGAAATTAAGTCAAAGTGTTCCTTCTCCTTATTCCACATTTAAGGGTTCCAAATCCATTGTCCTTCTACCCTTAAGATAGTAAGATTTTGTGGTCCTAGCCAGGTTTTATAGAGAGTTACCCAGAGACACAATACTGTCCTTTATTGGGCTGAAATGAAAACATTAATATTTCTTAACCTATGAAAAATTTCCTTTTTATTTTCTTGTCTGTCGAATGAATTACTGTACTTTTCCTCTTGGCTATTTCCTTTCTTTAGTCAGAGGAACTCTAATAATATAATTTTCCCTCCTTGCTTTAGCGAACAAATACCACTTAAAAAAAGAAAACAGCTTTATTGAGGCATAATTCATATACTGCAAAATTTGCCTTTTTGAGGTGTATGACTCAGTGATTTTTATCAGATTTGTAGAGTTGTGTAATCATTATCACATGGCAGTGTTACTTTTCCAGGACCCCAAAAAGATCTCTTGTAAACACCATTTTTTAACTTCCTCTAAAGTCATCCACAAATTCTGTTGTTGTGCGTCAAATTTAATCTCCTTCCTATAAAGTTTCCCAGCATTCTATCGCATGTCTTCTTCCCCCTTTTATTTTGTTTTTATTTTTAGAATTTTTTTGACATCTTTATTGGAGTATAATTGCTTTACAATGGTGTGTTAGTCCCCCTTTTATTTTTAAATTAGTTTCTCATTGTACATCAAGCATATCATCCTTTTGTCATTTTAAGTCCATTCTCTCACCTCTTTTAAAAAAGTGTAATCTTTTTTAAAAAGAAGGGCTTTAACTTTTATTCAGAGTTATTCCCCTCCCCTCCCCACAAAAGCCTTAGGTCTCTCAGTAAAAGCTCTTGCATTATTCTTGGTTTCCTGTTAACTTCACTTGTTATTTATTTATTTTTAAAGGAAATCATGTATCTGGTTATTTCTCTTTGTATATATAGATTAGGTATTTGCCTATTGGTAGAATTCTGCTTGGTACAGGAGTGTTCAGATGCTTAGTAGATAAAATAAGGTAAATGAATATTCTGGTACTCCTGAGCTTTTAAAAATTTTATCAGCGTATTGGTTATCTGCAGTTGACCCTTGAACAACATGGGTTTGAACTGCATGGCTTCACTTATACGCAGATGTTTTTCAATAAATACGTATACTGGGACTTCCCTAGTGGCGCAATGGTTAAGAATCTGCCTGCCAATGCAGGGGACACAGGTTCGATCCCTGGTCCGGGAAGACACCACATGCCACAGAGCAGCTAAGCCCGTGTGCCACAACTACTGAAGCCTGCACACCTAGAGCCCGTGCTCCGCAACAAGAGAAGCCACTGCAATGAGAAGCCCGCACACTGCAACGAAGAGTAGCTCCTGGTCTCCGCAACTAGAGGAAGCCTGCACGCAGCAATGAAGACCCAATGCAGCCAAAAATAAACAAATTAAATAAATAAATAAATAAATAAATAAAATACGTATACTACTGCACCATCTGTGGTTGGTTGAATCCTCGGACGTGGGACCACAGGTAAAGAGGGCTGACTATGGGACTTGAACATCCGCAGATTTTGGTATCTGTGGCAGGTTCTGGAACCAATTCCTTGTGAATACTGAGGGATGACTGTATTTCAACATAATAAATTATCCTAAAACTCAGTTTCAGCAGCTTGAAACAACAATAAATGTTATTGTACACAGTTTCTGTGGCTCAAGAATCTGGGAGCATTTTAAGTGAGTGATTCTGGCTCATGAGGTTGCACTCATAATGTCTGCTGGGGCTGTGGTCATCTGAAGGCTTGACTGGGGCCAGTGGATCCACTTCCAAGGTGGCTCACTCACATGGCTGTTGGCAGGAGGCCTCAGTTCCTTAACAGATGGACTTCTCCAGAGGACTGCTTGAGTTTTGTCACAGTATGGCAGCTGGCTTACCTCTAGAGCGACTAAGCTGAGAGAGTAAGGAGGAAGCCACAGTACCTTTTATGATTTCATGTCAGAAGTCACGTATTGTCACTTCTGTTACATTCTGTTCATTAGAAGAGAGTCACCAAGTACAGCCCACACTCGAGGGAGGTAGTAGTTTCCACCTTTTGCACGGAGGAGTATTAAAGAATTTGTGGGTATATTTTAAAGCTACCACACTTGGTATTTTAATGACTTTATTTTTGCCTATGGGAGTTCTGTAGCTGCTGCCTTTGTCCTTTGTTTTCAGTAGAATTTAGTTTTTGTTTTATTGTTCATGTGTATATCTAGGTTATGTTTTAATTTATTTTTGGTAATGGAAGCTTTAACATTTTAGTTAAAGTGACTAAATAGGTTATAAATAAAACATGTGCTTTAAAGGTTGGATAAACCTTCTTCCCAAATTCAAATTTAGGGGATGAGAGTATATGGTGTAGTTTACTGGTAGGTTTTAAAATTGGACAAATTTCCTGGTAACAGAGGCTTCTGTATTTCCCTTCTCAGACAGGTTGTGAAGGAGTAGAATCTTTACTTGCTGTTTGTCACTTCCACATCTCTTTCTACTTCTTAATCCACTGAGTTGTTCACTGCACATGGCTGCCAGCCTGAGGGTGTGTGTATGTGTGTGGGGGGGCTGAAGTCCAGCCTGAGCCCTGCTTATCAATCTGTGTGCCCACCCAAAGAAGGCACCCTTTATGAATTTGCATTTAGGTACCCTGTGGTCTCACTGAAGTCACCAGTCACTATTTTTTCCATATGCCAAATCAGTGAATACTTCTTTCTTTACATTAATTGGTTCATCAGGTATTTATTGAGCACCTTCGGTGTGCCAGGCATTGCTAGGGGCAGGACTCCTCTGAGGCATTTGGCACTGTTAAGGATTTTATTTTCTCAAGGCTGTCTGTCCTCAGAAGATCGTATTCTTTCCTCCTTCCTCTTTGGCTGCTGCTTCTCAGCATCTTTGGTAAGCTTCTTGTTCCCTGCTTAGCTCTCCGTTGTTGATACCCCCTGGGTCTCTCTAGTCTTGGTTGTAGACTTTAGCTCTCATCACTCTCTACATTCTTTGAGGATCTCTGCATCAAAACCTCTGGTTTTAGTCACTGCTTATTTGCTGTTGATTTCTAAGTAATTCCTTCACCCCAGACCTTTAACAAGTGCTAGACCTATTGATCCAGCTGCCTCCTGGGCATCTCCACATGGGTGTTCATTCCATAGGTGCCTTAAACTTAACATGTCCAAACTTATCTACCTCTCCCCACCTCCACCACCTCCTGCACCTGTTTATCTCCTGTATCTGGTGAGTGCAACATAAATCATTTCTTCATTCATATTACTCGTGTTAGAGACCTGGGAAATAACTTAGACCCCTCCTGTTACCACCTCAGTTTAGGCCTGTTTAAAAAAAAAAAACAAACAGCTTTACTGGGATATAATTCAGATACCATACAAGTCGCCCAAGTAAAATATACAATTTTGTAGTTTTAGTATATTCATAGAGTTGTACAACCATCACCACAGTTTTAGAACATTTTCATCATCCCTCGAAGAAACCCCATAGGTATTAGCAGTCATTCCCTATTCCCTCCCTCCTCTCAGCCTCTGCCTTCTCCCCCAGCTGTAATATAACCCCTAACCTACTTTGTAATTCGATAGATTGCCTATTCCGGACAGTTCATATAAATGCGATCATAAAATGTGTGCTATTTTGTTACTGGCTTCTTTCACTTAGCATAATGTTTTCAGGGGTCATCTGTATTGTAGCATATATCAGTACTTCATTCCTTTTTATGAATGAATAATATTCCGTTGTATGGATATACCACATTTTAAAAATAAGTATTAGTGGATGGACATTTGGGTTGTTTCTACTCTTTGGCTATTATGACTAATGCTGCTACGGCCATTTGTGCACAAGTTTTTGTGTGAATGCATGTTTTCATATTTCTTGGCTGTACACTTAAAGGTTGAAGCCTATGTTTTTTTATCCCTCTGTATTACTGCAGTAGACTTCTAACCAGTCTCCCTGCCTCTTGACTTGCCACCTCTTTAATTTGCCCTCCACTTTACTATCCAAGTGATCTTTCTGACATGGAGATTTAAGCACATCACTTCTCTGCTTCTGTGTCTTGTGTGGCTGTGTATTGCTTTCAGGATAAAGTTCAAACTCAGCTTAACACACAGGCCATTTATGATCTGGCGCCTGCCTTCCTTTTTTTTCTTGCCATACTTTCCATTCTTGTTAGCCTAACCTCAACTGATGTCAGACTTCTTCCCATTAAGATTTTAAAGCTTCTAGAATGGTTAATCACTCTCTTTCCCTGGGAAATAACTACTTATTCTTCAGAAGTCAGCTCTGGTCCCATTTGTGGTAAACTTTTTATTATCTTTTGTTTTATTAAACACCCTTTCTCTCTGCTCTTATAGTACCTTTACTGTAAGTGCATACTTTTACATAATGCTTACCACACTGTTCTCTGGACATTGAATCTTTTTTTTAAATTATGCCAATATAGCATTGGATTTATTCTTTTTTAAAATATTTTACTTTTTAAAATTAATTAATTAATTTTATTTATTTATTTTTGGCTGTGTTGGGTCTTCGTTGCTGCACGCGCCCTTTCTCTAGTTGTGGCGAGTGGGGGCTACTCTTCGTTGCAGTGAGCCGGCTTCTCATTGTGGTAGCTTCTCTTGTTGTGGAGCACGGGCTCTAGGCGCGCGGGCTTCAGTAGTTGTGGCACGAGGGCACAGTAGTTGTGGCTCGCGGGCTTAGTTGCTTTGCAGTACGTGAGATCTTCCCGGACCAGGGCTCGAACCTGTGTCCCCTGCATTGGCAAGCGGAATCTTAACCACTGCACCACCAGGGAAGTCCCGTGGATTTATTCTTTACAGAAACTTTTTTTTCTTTTCCATTATGGTTTATTACAGGATATTGAATATAGTTCATTGTGCTATATAGTAGGACCTTGTTTATCTATTTTATGTATAGTAGTTTGTATCTGCTAATCCTAAACTCTTAATTTATCCCTCCCCCACCTCCTTTCCCCTTTGGTAGCCACAAGTTTGTTTTCCGTGTCTGTGAGTCTGTTTTTCTTTCGTAAATAAGTTCATTTCGTGTCATATTTTAGATTCCACATATAAGTGAATACCACATATGGTATTTGTCTTTCTCTTTCTGACTTACTTCAGTTAGTATGATAATCTCTAGGTTCATCCATGTTGCTGCAAATGGCATTATTTCATTATTGTTTATGGACGAGTTTTATTCCGTTGTATATATATGCCACATCTTATTTATCCATTCATCTTTCGATGGACATTTAGGTTGCTTCCATGTCTTGGCTACTGTAAATAGTGCTGCTGTGAACGTTGAGGTGCATGTATCTTTTCGAATTAGAGTTTTCTCTGGGTATATGCCCAACAGTGGGATTGCTGGATCAATGGGTAACTATTTTTAGTTTTTTAAGGAATCTTCATACTGTTTTCCATAGTGGCTGCACCAGTTTACATTCCCACCAAGAGTGTAGGAGGGTTCCCTTTTCTCTGCACCCTCTCTACCATTTGTCATTTGTAGACTTTTTAATGATGGTCATTTTGGCCGGTGTGAGGTGGTACTCATTGTAGTTTTGATTTGCACTTCTCTAATAATTAGCGATGTTGAGCATCTTTTCATATGCCTGTTTGCCATCTGTATGTCTTCTTTGGAGAAATGTCTTTTTAGATCTTCTGCCCTTTTTTTGATTGGGTTGTTTGTTTTTTTGTTATTGAATTGTATGAGCTGTTTGTATATTTTGGAAATTAAGCCCTGGTTGGTAGCATCATTTGAAAATATTTTCTCCCAGTCCATAGGTCGTCTTTTCATTTTATTTATGGTTTACTTTGCTGTGCAAAAGCTTGTAAGTTTGATTAGGTCCCATTTGTTTATTTCTGCTTTTATTTCTATTGCCTTGGGAGACTGACCTAAGAAAACATTAGTAAGGTTTATATCAGAGAATGTTTTGCCTATGTTCTCTTCTAGGGGTTTTATGATGTCATGTCTTATATTTAAGTTTTTAAGCCATTTTGAGTTTATTTTTGTGTATGGTGTGAGGGTGTGTTCCAACTTCAGTGATTTACATGTCCTTGGACATTGATTCTTCTGTTTGTTTCCCCAGGTAGACCGCAAATCTCTGTGGGAAGGAACCATATCTTCCTTGACTTTGTGTCTCCAGTGCCTAATAAAAACAAAAAAAAGTAGCTAGTATCTACTGGGTTGTTTAATATATGCCAGGCAGTACTCTAGCATTTTACATATATTTTGTCACTTAATCTTCAAAACGGCCCTTTGAAGTAAGTACTGTTATTATCTTCCCTTTAAAAATGAGGATATCAAAGCACTAAGAGATTGAGTAATTTGCTAAAAGTTACACAAATAGCAAATAGTGGAGCTGGGATTTGGTAGAGCTGGGATTTAAACCTGTGCACTCTGATTCCAGAATCTGTGCTCTTATTTTTATTGTGTGTTGCTGCCATGGAGTCTGACACACACATATATTTAGTAAATATTGGTGGGTGAGTGAACACTCACTGTTTCTGCACGCTGGGCCTTTACTTTAGAAATGGTTGTGTTGAGGTTCCTGCCAATACTATGTTTGTGCTTGGGGTTATAAAGAAAGGAAGATAGGGGTTTGATTCACAGTGGCCTGAATTCCTGTCTTACTCCCTGACTTCTGCTTCTTGATTCATTTCTCTTTCCTTTCTTCTTCCATAGAGAATGGTTCTGTTATTCTGTCTTAATTCTTTAGGTAATGTTTACATTAAGATTCCTGAGCTTTGTGTCTTTTTTAAACTTTTTTATTTTTTTAATTAATTAATTAATTTATTTTGGCTGTGTTGGGTCTTCGTTTCTGTGCGAGGGCTTTCTCTAGTTGCGGCAAGCAGGGGCCACTCTTCATCGCGGTGTGCGGGCCTCTCACTATCACGGCCTCTCCTGTTGCGTAGCACAGGCTCCAGACGCGCAGGCTCAGTAGTTGTGGCTCACGGGCCTAGTTGCTCTGCGGCACGTGGGATCTTCCCAGACCAGGGCTTGAACCTGTGTCCCCTGCATTGGCAGGCGGATTCTTAACCACTGTGCCACCAGGGAAGCCTGAGCTTTGTGTCTTGAATTATTTTCCACCTCAACCTTTTATTTTGGTAAGAGTAGTACAGTGATCGTCAAGAATAGTACATATTCACCAATTGTGAATGTTTTGCCACAGTTTTGTGTTCTCTCTCTTTCTCTCTACACACATGCACACATTTATATATTGTTGAAGCATTTAAGGGTTACTTTACTACTAAATATTTCAGCATTCATTTCTAAAGAATAAGGACATTTCTCTCATATAACCACGGTACAGTTGTCACACTCAGGAATGACAGTATTGACATATTATCATTATCTAACATGTAGTCCACATTGTACATATTTCCTTAGTTGTTCTAATAATGTCCTTTATAGCTTACTTTAAAAACTTTGAAATCCAGAATTCAGTCAGGAAATACATTGCATTTCGGTGTCATGTCTTTTAACCTAAAATAGTTCCTTAGCCCTCTTTTAGGAAGGGAGCGGTGTCTTTCATGACATTGACATTTTGGGAAACCAGTTATTTTGCAGAATATCCCTCAGTTTGAATTTATCTGTTTCCTCTTGAATAACTTCAGGGTAAATATTGTGTGCAGGATGTTTTGTCTTAGTGCTTCACATCAGGAGGCTCATGATGTTAGTTTCAGTATCAGTGATGTTAAATCTCACTTTTGGTTAAGTTTCTATGTGCCATATTTATCCATTGTAAAGTTGCCTTTTCCCCTTTGTAAAATATAATCAGTTAGGGTAATAATAGTTATTTCCTTTTGATATCTTTTTCTTTTTATTAAATTTATTTATTTATAAATTTTTGGCTGCATTGGGTCTTCGTTGCTGCACACGGGCTTTCTCTAGTTGCTGTGAGCAACTACTCTTCGTTGCGGTGCGCGGTATTCTCATTGCGGTGGCTTTCTTGTTGCAGAGCACGGGGTCTAGGCGCATGGGCTTCAGTAGCTGTGGCTCGTGGGCTCTAGAGCGCAGGCTCAGTAGTTGTGGCTCATGGGCTTAGTTGCTCTGCGGCATGTGGGATCTTCCCGGACCAGGGCTCAAACCCGTGTCCCCTGCATTGGCAGGCAGATTCTTAACCACTGCGCCTCCAGGGAAGCCCCTTTTGATATCTCTTAAAGTAATGAAGTACCATATGGTTGTTAAAATAGAAATGCCTCTTAAGGAACAATTAAACAGGCTAACAGTTTAAAAATTGAGTATTATGTGCAAGGCAGCACGTACAAAATGGAGTTCAGAGTTCATTTAATTTGAGCTTCTTTGTAATGTGAACTTTTAAGTGCAGAGTTTAAATATGATTGCTTAAGAGCCTTGGGATGAAAATCGAATTTTTCTTGGGTCACAGGAACTTTTGCTGATAACCTTTTCATAGTTAACTTTAGTGTATTAACATTTTTCATAGTTTTCAGATAAGTTCTTTCCTGCTCTTAAAGTCCCCTCCTCCTGTGTTCTTATTTGTGCCTTGAAACAATATAAGTCTTGGTGAGGGCTCTGGAGTTGATCTGGGTGTGACTCCTGGCTCAGCCACTTAGTCACTAGATGATCTCTTTTTTTTTTACAAACTTATTTATTTTATGTTATTTTATTTTTGGCTGCGTTGGGTCTTCGTTGCTGCGTGCAGGCTTTCTCTAGTTGCAGTGAGCAGGGACTACTCTTCGTTGCGGTGCATGGGCTTCTCATTGCAGTGGCTTCTCTTGTCGTGGAGCATGGGCTCTAGGCGCGTGGGCTTCAGTAGTGTGGCACGCGGGCTCAGCAGTTGTGGCACGCGGGTTCTAGAGCTCAGGCTCAGTAGTTGTGGCACACGGGCTTAGTTGCTCCACAGCATGTGGGATCTTCCCAGACCAGGGCTCCGACCTGTGTCTTCTGCATTGGCAGGTGGGTTCTTAACCACTGTGCCACCAGGGAAGTCCCTCAGTTTCTCCTCTTATAAGCTTGCTGCAGGTGTTAAATAAGCATTTGGCATTGTTTCTGGTCACATGTGTTTAGTAAGTGTTATATAGTCTTCTCAATCTGGTAAGACTTGTTACATATTACTCATTGACTTTTCCCTTAAGTTTGTGCACTGCACATGTATATATAAAAATGTAAATGTACCTGGAGACTTTGTTCAAGGAAATAATCTTAGACATTTTTTCTGTAATTCTCTCTGTCCCATCCTTTCTTCATGAAACTTGGGGGAAATGTAGATTCACTTTTAACTTAGAATCCATATGTTAACCTTTTTTTTTTTTTCCCCTTAAATGTCTACATTTGCTGTATCCCGCTTCGAAAATAGCAGCCAGGAACTGCCTAGTGCTAGGAAAAAGGTGGTAAATATTCTTTCTACTTCAGACTGCATGATCTTAATGCTTCCTTGGAAACGGTTAAATTCCAGGAACTGATAGCTGCCTGACATTTCTGCCCTGAGTTGGAGGCCACCATTTATTATGTGGCAATCAGTTGAACTAAGGAGAATCATCTACATTTTTCAGTGGTTCTCAATCGGAGAGGTACCATATCTCCAGAGGGTATTTGGAAAAGTATGGGGCTTCCCTGGTGGTGCAGTGGTTGAGAATCTGCCTGCCAATGCAGGGGACACGGGTTCGAGCCCTGGTCTGGGAAGATCCCACATGCCGCAGAGCAACTAGGCCCGTGAGCCACAACTACTGAGCCTGTGCGTCTGGAGCCTGTGCTCCGCAACGAGAGAGGCCGCGATAGTGAGAGGACCGCGCACTGCGATGAAGAGTGGCCCCCACTTGCCACAACTAGAGAAAGCCCTCACACAGAAACGAAAACCCAACACAGCCAAAAATAAATAAATTAAAAAAAAAAAAAAAAGCAATCTGCCGCCCCGAACTGGTTGCGGACTCAGCCCACAGACACCATGTTTAAAAAAAAAAAAAAAGTATGGAGGTGGTTTTGGTTGTTACAGTGACTGTTAGGGGAGGGAGGAGATATGCCACTCCCATTTGGTGGGCAGGGATCAAGATAACAGTCCAAAACAAAGAATTACCCACCCAAAATGGCAATAGTGTTACTGTTGAGAGACTCAGCTAATTGAACCTAAAGACTTGACGAAATTGGTAGATAATGTTTTATTTTATCTCAGTTATTTAATAAAAGGTTATTGCTTAAGGCAGGACATTTTATGAAAGAATCTTTCAGAGCTGTAGTATATAACCTCTGAATTCTTCAAGGAGAAGTAAGCATATTTTCTTATTTGGGAGAGTAAGATTTTTTCCTGAAAATTCTGAAAGCAGTGCCATTATGAATGTGCATTGGTGGTGTTTCATCCCTAAAATTAGGAGTAGTTGAATGGTTAGAATGGTTTCGTGGTTAAAGAAAATTGGCATTATATTCCTTTAGTAATCTGTATATCTCTCCATGGTTAGTAGAAATAACATAATTTGTGCTTGGCATTCCAGTGATGCTTGAATATCGCCTGTGCTGTTCTTTCTTTCTTTCTTTTTAAAAAGACCAAATGATGTATTTTTTTTGGCAGATCAATGAGATTATATTAGGTATGTATTTGAACTTGTTGTAGCTTGTTTCATTTGAACCTAATGTGGAACTTTGAAAAAAATTTTAGGGAAGATAAGTACTCTCAACTTCCTACGGAAAGTTTCACAAATTTTTTTGGACTGTGACTCATAATTGGAGACATATTTTATATTAGAACCCAGTTATACAATAAGTACATAGATATCTGAAACAAAAGTTTCATGAAATAATACCCTTACTACATTCTGATAGTTTCTATTTTATTTAGTTCAAAATGCTGACCTTGGTCTATTAAGTTGATTTCATGACCAGTGTATTACAAATTGCAATATGAAAAATACTGCTTTAGGGTATACATTCATGTGATTCTAACCCAAGGTTTAAAATATATCCCAATTATGACTATTTCTTTTCTTTAAAAAACTTTTTAAAAATTATAATGGTAAGAACACTTAAAATGAGATGTACCCTCTTAATAGATTTTTTAAGTGTACAATACAATAATAATATCTATGCACAATGTTGTACAGCAGATCTTTAGAACATATTCATCTTGCATACAAAACTGAAATTTTATACCCGTCGATTAGCCTGGTCCTCTTTAACCTTCCCCCCTAGTCCCTGGTAACCACCATTCTATTCTATGAGTTTGACGATCTTGATACCTCATGTGGGTGGAATCGTGCTATTTGTGCTTCTGTGACTGGCTTATTTCACCTCGCATAATGTCTTCAAGGTTCATCTATATTGTTGCATATTATAGGGTTTCCTTCTTTTTTAAGGTTGAATAATACCCCATTGTGTATGTGTGTATATATATATATATATCACCTTTTAATTTATTTATATTAATTATTTTGGCCATGCTGCACAGCATGTGGGATCCTAGTTTCCCGACCAGCCCTGCGCTGGAAGCGCAGAGTCTTAACCACTGGACCACCAGGAAAGTCCCTATATCACCTTTTTAAAGTTCATTAACCCATTAGGTTGTTTCCACATCTTGCCTGTTGTGAATAGCGGTGCATTGAACATATCTTATATCTCTTTGAAATCCCAACTTCAGTTATTTTGGAAAAATATCCAGAAGTGGGATTGCTGTATCATATGGTAGTTCTATTTTTAATTTTTTTTGAGGAACCTGCACGCCGTTTTCCATAATGGCTGTACCGTTGCATTCCCACCAACAGTGTATAAGGGTTCCAGTTTCTCCACATCCTCTCCAACACTTGTCTTTTTTTTTTTTTTTTTTTAATAATAGCCATCCTAACAGTATGTGGTGATAGTTTATTGTGATTTTAGTTTGCGTTTTCCTGATGATTGGTTGATATTGAGCATTTTTTCATATACTGTTGACAATTTGTATGTCTTCTTTAGAGAAATGTCTATGCAAGTCCTTTGCCCATTTTAAGTTGGGCTATTGGTTTTTTTGCTATTGAACTGTAGGAATTCCTTATGTATTTAGGAAATTAACCCCTTATCAGATATATGGTTGCAAATATTTTTCTCTCATTCTGATAGGTTTCCTTTTTCCTCTGTTGATTGTTTGCTGTGCAGAAGTTTTTTAGTCTAGTATACAGTCATCCCTCAGTATCTGTGGGGAATTTGTTCCAGGTGCCCAACAGATACCAAAATCCGCAGTGCTCAAGTCTCTTATATAAAATGGTATAGCATTTGCATATAACCTACACACATTCTCCCGTATACTTTAAATCATCTCTAGATTACTTATATTACCTAATGCAATATAAATGCTATCTAAATAGTTGCCTGCATGGCAAATTCAAGTTTTGCTTTTGGGGACTTTCTGGGATTTTTTTTCCTGAATTTTTTCCATCCACAGTTGGTTGAATCTGAGGATGCAGAGCCCACAGATACAAAGGGCCGAATGTAGTCCCATTTGTCTATTTTTGCTTTTGTTGCCTGTGCTTTTTTTTTTTTTAATAAATTTATTTATTTATTTTTATTTTTGGCTGTGTTTGTTCTTCGTTGCTGCGTGCGGGCTTTCTCTAGTTGCAGCGAGCGGGGGCTACTCTTCGTTGCGGTGCGCAGGCATCTTATCATGGTGGCTTCTCCTGTGGAGCATGGGCTCTAGGTGTGCAGGCTTCAGAAGTTGTGGCACGCGGGCTCAGTAGTTGTGGCTCGCAGGCTCTAGAGCGCAGGCTCAGTAGTTGTGGTGCACGGGCTTAGTTGCTCCGCGACATGTGGGATCTTCCTGGACCAGGGCTCGAACCTATGTCCCCTGCATTGGCAGGCGGATTCTTAACCACTGTGCCACCAGGGAATCCCCAGTGGATTTATTTTTCAGCTCTCTGTTCTATTCCACTAATCTATATGCCTGCCTTTATGCCACTACCATATACTGTTTTAATCACTGTAGCTTTATAATATATTTTGAAATCAGGACATGTGATACCTCCAGCTTTATTCTTTTTCAAGATTGTTTTGGCTATTTGGTGTCTTTTGTGGTTCAGTATGAAGTTTAGAATTGTTTTTTCTCTTTCTATAAAAAATACCATTGGGATTTAGATAAGGATTGCACTGAGTCTGTGATCTCTTTGGGTAGTATGGACATTTAAACAATATTAAGCCTTCCAATCCATGAACATGAGACATCTTTCCATTTGTTTGTGTCTTTAATTTCTTTTGTCAGTATTTTATTGTTTTCAGTGTACAAGTCTTTCACTTCCTTAGTTAAATTTGTTCCTTATTGTTTTATTCTTTCTGATGCTATGTTGTAAATGGGATTCTTCCCTTAATTTCCTTTTTAGATAGTTCGTCTATTAGTGTACGTTGATTTTGTATCCTGCAACTTTACTGAATTTGTTAGTTCTAATAGTTTGGGATTTTTTCGTGGAGTCTTTAGGGTTTTCTATATATAAAAACATGTCTGCAAACAGGAACAGTTTTACTTCTTCCTTTCTGATTTGGATGCCTTTTATTTGTTTATTTTTCCTTTCCTAATTGCTTTGGCTGTGACTTCTGGTACTCTGTTAAGTAGAAATGGTGAGAGTGGGCATCCTTGCCTTGTTCCTGATCTTAGTGTCCAGTTTCAGTTTTTTACTGTTGAGTATGATGTTAGCTATGGGCTTTTTCTATATGGCTTTTGTTATGCTGAGTTAATTTCCATTTATTCCTAGTTTGTTGAGCTTTTTATTTAATCATGAAAGAGTGTTGGGTTTTATCAAATGCTTTTTCTGCATCTATTGAGATGATCATGTGATTCTTATTCTTCATTATGTTAACGCAATGTATCGTATTAATTGATTTGTGTATGTTGAACCATCCTTGAATCCCAGAAATAACCAAATCTGACTATTTGACTATCTGCTCCACTACTGCTCTTGTCTAAGCCACCTTCATTTCTCTCTTAGACTTCTCCAGTAGCCTCCTAATTGCAATCCCTGTTTCCTCTCATGTTCTACCCCTATCCAGCTCTGTTCTCTTTTCCACTGTCTGAATGATGATTTTATTTTTTTTTTAATTTTTTTTTTTGCAGGGGGGATCTTAGTTCTCCAGTCAGGGCTTGAACCCAGGCCCTCGGCAGTGAAAGTGTGGAGTCCTAATAACCACTGGACTGCCAGGGAATTCCCTGAATGATGATTTTAAAATGTTATTCTGGTCACAATATCCCACTGACTATTGCTTTTTGTTATAAATCTAGCCTATATGTTTTTTAAAAGACTTGTATAATGTTTTAATAAAAATTTAAAAGTTAAAAGTTGAGGTAATCACCGATTTCATATATCTAGAACAAGTTATATCATGGAGCCCTCTTGCTCAGTAGCATTGAGGCTTAAACAGAATCTTCTCATCCCTGTTTGCTCATTTGCTGTTCTCACAGTCCTGCTGTATTCAGTTTAATTCCAGTGTATCACTTGGCCCCTTTTTGGATCTACTCTTCCTTTCAGATTGGCAGAAATGGTAGCTGCTCTTCATTTTGTTGTAACTTCTTTTGGAGAGGGGGTGGTAAGCCAATATGAGAGGAGATTTCGCATTTTAAAAGACAGGATAGCGTGCTGAATCAAATAGCCCAGAATCCTCCATACCTGTTTCATCATTTGTTTACAGAAAATGAATATGGTAGTATGGAAATGCTGAGTTGGGAGTCAGCAGGTTGGGGTTCTCCTCCTGGCTTTGCCACTAATTCATCTGGTAACATTGAGCAGATTGCTTATAACTCTTCTGAGCTTTAGTTTCTTCATCATCTGAAATCATTGAATACTGTAGATTTCTTCAAACCCTAAAATTCACCAATTCTACCACCTTTTGACAAGGTTTTGAGACAGAGTCTCTTTCTCTACTCAGCCATCCTGAATCTGAATGCCTAGAAGAAGGAAAATAAGTTTTAATCTATCACACTTGATGGGAATATTTCCAGAATTGTGGTTATAAAATAGTGTAAACATATAAAATACAGCAGATAACAAATAATTATATATACTACTGGGGGTGAAAAATGTAGATAAGCAGTTCCTTCCTGTGCACTTTATGTGAATTGCTCTGTAGTCACGATTGTATGATCTACTTTAAAGAGCCTTTTGGGCTCTGCTTTACTATGTTTTCCTTGAGTCACAAGGCTCATTTCCTGCGCCATTCTCTTTGTATTATGTTTTGTGCCTGGAGTGTACGTAATTCAGCCAGAGGTGAAGCTGGAGAATTCATTGCTTTGAGAGTTGGAAACCCTCCACTTACTTCCTGAGGCAGTTTTGCAGGAGAATTCAGCACCAGAAAAGATAAGGATACCAAAGTTATGACCGCCCTGTTTGCCACTGCTGTTACATAGGGAGCTAAGTTAAGCACATTTGTCTAATAAAACTATGTTTAATACTACTTTAATACTAAAGTTTAATACTACCAATTGTTAACAAGGCTGTGGGGAAGAGAAACCCTAATACACTGTAGAAGGATGTGTAATTTTCGGCAAGATTTTGTGAAGTTGAAAATGAATATATCCTATGAACCAGCAGTTAAAGGGATATATAACTCTACAGAGTTACATATGCAAAAGGAAACATGTACAAGCATTTATGCAAAAGGAAACATGTACAAGCATTTTTATTTCAGTCAAATTTGTAATAGGAAAAATTTAGAAACAAATTATCCAACTACAGAGGAATGGATAATAATAAAGCAGTAGTATTTTAATGCAATTTATTACTGTTATACAGTCAGAAGGACAAACCAGGTCCACCTGTGTCTACATATATAAATCCTGGAAACATTTTGTTTAGAAAAAAAGAAAGCAAGTTACAAAAAGTTAAATGTGATACCACTCGATTGTTAAAAACAAAATAAAATAATCTGTGTTGTCTGTGGATCCATGTATATGCTGCAAATTTATTTTTAAAAAACATGGATTAGGGGCTTCCCTGGTGGCACAGTGGTTAAGAATCCGCCTGCCAGTGCAGGGGACACGGGTTCGAGCCCTGGTCTGGGAGGATCCCACATGCTGCGGAGCAACTAAGCTCATGCACCACAACTACTGAGCCTGTGCTGTAGAGCCTGCGAACCACAGCTACTGAGCCCACGTGCCACAACTGCTGAAGCCTGCACGCCTAGAGCCTGTGCTCCGCAACAAGAGAAGCCACCGCAATGAGAAGCCCGTGCACTGCAACGAAGAGTAGCCCCCGCTCACCGCAACTAGAGAAAGCCTGTGTGCAGCAACAAAGACCCAACGCAGCCAAAATAAATAAATAAATAAATTAATTAATTAAAAAAAAACATGGATTAGAAGAAGATGTATTAATTTCAGCAGGGTTGTTACTTTTGACGGGGCAGAGAGGACAGTGGAATGAGCAGGGAAACCAAGTTACCTCCAGTTTTCTATTTCATAAAAAAATCTGAAGCCAATATGGCAGTATGTTATAATTGTTATATTTGAGTTTGTTATATTACACTTTTCTGTATTTTAAATTCTTTCACAACTAAAAATAACAAATAAAAGTGAAAAAAATCATACAGCATTGGTTTAAAAAAAATCTGTCGGCCTACACATTTTTCCTCAACTGTTTTCATATTTACATTTATAGAAATGATTCATCCTAATGGTCATGAACATTAGTTTTTGAAGAAGTGCAGAAATTGTAAGTGCTGTGGGTTATTTCATATTTTTATTTTAAAATCCTCATATCCATATTTTGATATTTTTTCCTTGATTGAAATATGCTTGATCAACACTGTAGCATTATACAACAGCACATTAGTTATTGGCATGGTTGAGTTCTTATGAAATGTGCACGGGTTTTTATGTTTTATAGTTAGGACTTAGCTTTTCCTCTATGACAGCACCTGTGTGTTTTAGTGGTGGTGTGAGAATGCTGCTTAGGAAGGGTCACAGGGCTCCCTTCAGATGTTCTTTCACACACTTTGAGTCTAAGGAAGGCTGTCAACTAGTATGATATTGGCAGGCACTAATGACATTGATGACTTAAAAGTTTATTTGTTATTAATGTTATTATTTTTTATAAACATTTACAGTATATAATAAGAAAGTGTAAATCACCAGATGGAAGTGTACTTCTGAAGAACTCCTTAGAGTAGAACTTTTTGCAGCTGAACAATGGAGTGGGGGATAGATGGTGATAATTATTTTAGCTACTCATCTTAAACAAACCTTAGAGAAACAGCACAAGATATGCATGCCTTTATGAGACTCAGGAATTCCTCAGTATTTATCTTTTAAGTAGCAGACTTGGCTCTGGATAGTCTCCCTAATAATAACAGTTTCCTTCCTGTCATTCTTAGAGGTAAGGATGTGACTAGGATCTCTTCTGTTTAGTATAGAAAATATTCCCTTCCTAGTTTCACTTTTTTCCAAGAAATGATTGAACTTTTATATTTTAGAATGAGTTTTCAAGTTAGACTTTCCCCTGCAGCAGTTTTGTGTTTTTTAAAATTGAGGTGTAATTGACGTATAACATTACATTAGTTTCAGGTGCACAACATAATGATTCGATATCTGTATATATTGTGAAATGAACACCTCAGTAAGTCTAGTTAACATCTGTCACCACACATAGTTACAGTTTTTTTTCTTGTGATGAGAACTTTTAAGATTTACTCTCTTAGTGACTTTCAAATATGCAGCACAGTATTAACTATAGTCACCATGCTGTACATTACATCCCGTGACTTATTTCTTTTATAACTGGAAGTTTGTACTTTTTGACCCCCTTTACCCATTTTGCCCACCCTTTCACCCCACTTCTGGCACTCGCCAACCTGTTCTTTGTATCTATAAGCTCGCTTTTTTGTTTTGTTTTGTTTTTTAAAGATTCCACATGTGAGATATGGTATTTGTCTTTCTCTGTCTGACTTATTTCACTTAACATAATGCCCTCAGGGTCCATCCATGTTGTCACAAATGGCAGAATTTCATTCTTTTTTATGGCTGAGTAATATTCCATTGTATATTTTTACCACATTTTCTTTATCCATTCATCCGTCGATGGACACTTAGGTGTTTCCGTGTCTTGGCTATTGCAAAAAATGCTGCAATGAACATGAGGGTGTATGTATCTTTTCAAGTTAGTGTTTTTGTTTTCTTTGGCTAAATACCCAGAAGTGGAATTGCTGGATCATATGTTCTGCTTTTAATTTTTAGGGGAAACTCCATACTGTTTTCCACAGTGGCTGCACCAATTTACATTCCCACCAGCAGAGCACTAGGGTTTCCTTTTCTCCACATCTTCACCAGTACCTGTCATTTCTTAATTTTTTGACGATAGCCATTCTAACAGGTGTGAGGTGATACCTCATTGTGGATTTGATTTGCATTTCCCTGATAATTAGTGATGTTGAGCATCTTTTCATGTACTTGTTGGCCATCTGTATGTCTTCTTTGGAATAATGTCTATTCCAATAATGGCCTTTTTTTTAATCAGTTTTTTTTGTTCTTGCTTTTTTTTTTTACTATTGAGTTGAATGAATTCTTTATATATTTTGAATATTAACTCCTTATCAGAGATATGATTTGCAGTCATTTTCTCCCATTCAGTAGGTTGCCTTTTCAATTTGTTGGTAGTCTCCTTTGCTTTGCAGAAAGAAGCTTTTTATTGATAGTTTTGGTGTAGTTCCACTTACTTATTTTTGCTTTTGTTGTCGTTGCTTTTGGTGTCAAATCCAAAAATGTAATTGCCAAAGCCAGTGTCAAGGAGCTTACCGCCTGTGTTTTCTTCTAGGAGTTTTATGGTTTCAGGTCTTACATTCAAGTCTTTAATCCATTTTGAGTTGATTTTTGTGTTTGGTGTAAGGTGGTGGCCCAGTTTAATTCTTTTGCATGTGGCTGTCCAGTTTTCATAGCAGCATTTATTCCAGAGACTGTCCTTTCCCCATTGCACATTCTTGGCCCCTTTAGGGCAGCGTTTTTTTGAGCTGGGGTATGTGGGTGGGGGAGAGTAGTGCTATTGAAAAGATCATGAACTCTGAGGAATTTTTCAGGACAGTAATTTAAAGAGATCAGATTTAGATTCAGCAGGAATGGTTTTCTCTGTCTCTGCTCTTTCCTTTTCTGCATAGCTTTTGAAGGCATTTCAGTACTCTAGAGATATTTAGAAGTGTTTACATAAATATGCCATGTTTGGGGCCAAGGTGGTGTTTTATTTATTTTGCTGCATTTGGTCATTATCAACTAAAATGGTTAATGTCTACTGTATACACAACATTCTTTAAAGATGTTCTCTCCCCCACTCCAAAATGAGGTCCTTCAAGTTAGAAACACACTCATGTCAGGAATGTTTGGGCTTCTCAGCTGTAGTCTTCTGTTTCATTAATTATCTTAATGGTGACAGAAAACAAACTACTTTAGTTAAATGTTATATTGGAGTTTTTTCCCAGTAGACATTTTTGTATTTTTAAAGATACACTTAACACATTGAAAGTAGGGATCTCGTCGTGTGCAAAGAAAATTTGTATAATCTCCCCAAACTCCATTTTTGGGATTATTTGAAGTTTAAGCCAAAACCTGACTTGGAAACATAGTTTTTCTAGGGCATTCCAGATTTCTACCATGATTTAGAATCTCTTGGATTGTCCCATTGAAAGGTGGGAAAAGTAAGTTTATGGTATAAGTGGAAAACTTTTATGCCATAAAAGGTCTATCAGCATTCACCCAAAAGTTACTGAGATCAGTAACTTATCGAAGAGCACCTTGTTCTTTTTTTTTTTTTTAATTTACTTCTATACTTGTTGCCAGAATGCTATATAAGAATGCTACCAAAGAATATCACTGGAGTATAATGTATTTAAATGAGAGAAATTGCTTAAAAATAGTATTTGTTGAGTTCTTACTCTGTGTCAGCATTGTTATAAGTGTTTCTCATGTATTATCTCATTTATCTTTGGGGTAACTCTGTGAGCATCATTATTATCTCCATAAGGATTACTAGCCTAAGGTCACACAGCCTAGTAAATGGTAGTGTAGACATGTAAAATCAGGCTCTTTGACTAAAATACTCATGTTCTTCATCACCATATTGGTTTAATAAAGTCACCATAGATTGTTTATATCAACCGAATTTCAAGTAGTTGAGCTATAGAGATATGCAGGCCATAAACATGTTTTTGAATCAGAAGTGTGGGGCTGTGTCTAGCATTTAACATATTTTACTTCTTACTGCTACTTACCTGGAAAGCAAATACTTTAAAAAAATTGGACTGTTTTTAAATAATAATATTTTTTCAGTTTAAAATTTACCCTAAAGTGAATATATTTTTTTGTGAAAAATATTTGAACACATCTCAATATTTTGTATCTAAATTTAGAACTTTGACTTATATAGGTCTGTATTAGGTAGCTAATTAAACTGTTCCAGCTATTTATTGAGCAGCTGAGCATCTTCTATACAAGGCCCTGTACTAGCTGGTTGGGAACAAAATGGAGAAGGGAGTTAACATTTATTGTACACTTGTTATATTTCAGTTGGTCTTTAGGTCTTCATCTCATTAATCCATACAGTAACCCTGTTAGGTGGGTGTTATCCTCATTTTATAGCACAGGAGACTGAGGCATAGAGAATTTAAGCTCTTGTAACCTAAATGGCAGCTCTAGAATTGGAGCCTAAGTCTACCTGACAAAAAAATCCATGCTCCTTTTCTGACTCACTGTGCTGCCTTGTGTGTGAAAATGTGTTCCCTGTTTCTAAGAGATTATAGTCTAGTCCAAGGGTTTGCAAGATGGAGTCTGCAGATGGACTGCTGGGGGTCCCTGATTGACTTTCAAAACTGTCTTTGTAATAATACTAAGATATTATTTCTCATTTCACTGTGTTGATATTTGCATTGACGATGCAAAAGCAATGGTGGGTAAGACTGCTGGCGCCTTAGCATGAATTGAGGGAGTGGCACCAACTGTACTCAGAGTTTTTTTTTTTTTTTTTTTTTTTAACCACTGTGCACTTACAGGGAAAGAAAAAAGTAGTTTCACTTACAAATGTCCTTGATGAAGCTGTATGACTTTTTATTTTGTTAATTTTGGACCCTCTAGTGTATATACCTTTTTTAAAAATTTGAGATATAAATCACACATAAAATTCACCTTTTAAAAGTGCACAATTCCTTGGTTTTTACTATATTTACAAGGTTGTACAACTATCGCCACTATCCAATTCTAGAACATCTTTATCACCCCCAAAAGAAACCCAATATTTATTGGCAGTTACTCCCCATTCTCCCCTGACCCCCAGCACCAGGCAAATACTGATCTACTTGCTGTCTCTATGGATTTTCCTATTCTGTATTATTCCATTTATATGGAATGTATGTGGTCTTTTGTGTCTAGCTTCTTTCACTTAGTATAATGTCTTCAAGGTTCATCCGTGTAGTAGCCGCTGCTTCATTTTTTTTTTTTTAAACAGCTTTAATGAGATATAATTCAAATACTGCACAATTCACCCATTTAAAGTATACAATTCAGTGTTTTTTAGTATATTCACAGGTATGTGCAACCATTACTGCAGTTGATGTTAGAACTGTTTTATCACCTCAAAGAAACCTGTACCATTTGGTTATCACTATCTCCCAGTCTCCCTCCCCCTCTTTCCAAATAAAGAACCACTAATTTACTTTCTGTATCTATAGATTTCCCTATTCTGGACTTTCATATGAATGGAATCATATAATATGATTTCTTAATATGACTTCGTAATATGATTTCCAGTTTCTCCACATTCTCACCAGTGCTTGTTATAATCTGACTTTCTGGTTCTGGCTGTCCTAATAGGTGTGAAGTGGTATCTCATATTCCCTAATGACTAATGATGTTGGGCATCATTTCATGTGCTTATTGGCTATTTATACACCTTCTTTGGAGGAGTGTATATTCAAAACCTTTGCCCATTTTAAAATCGGGTTATTTGCCCTTTTATTGTTGAACTATAAGAGTTCTTTATATATTCTGGATATTAACACCTTATCACAACGGTCCCCAACCTTTTTGGCACCAGAGACTGGTTTCGTGGAAGACAGTTTTTCTGTGGACGGTGCAGGGGAGGAGGGATGGTTCAAGCAGCAATGCGAGAGATGGGGAGCGGCAGATGAAGCTTTGCTTGCTTGTCCACCGCTCACCTCCTGCTGTGCGGCCCAGTTCCTAACAGGCTGCGGACCCATTCTTGTGGGAGAAATCACTTCTTGATAGTATCACTTGATGCACAGAATTTAAACATTTTGATGGTCCAGTTTATTTATTTTTTTCTTTGGTTGTGCTTTAGGTATCATATCTAAGAAATTGTTTAATTGAAGGTATGAAGATTTATACCTATGTTTTCTTGTAAAAAGTTTATATTTTTAACTCTTACACTTAGATCTTTGATCCACTTTGAGTTAATGTTTATAAATGGTATTGAAGTAGGGGTCCATCTTCATTCTTTGCATGTGGATATCCAGTTGTCCCAGCACCATTTGTTGAAAAGATTATTCTTTCCCTCCTTGAACTGTCTTGGCATTAATTGTTCATCAGTTTGATCCAGTTAAATTTGGACTGGCGTAATTTTTTAGGCCCAGTCTTTGTGGTTTGTTCTGACCCCAGAAGAGGCTCTTCTTTGCTGTCTCTTGCCCTGGTTCTTACTAGTGAGTTACCTGGCCTATGGTTTAGTTTGTTGCTCCTGATTAAGAGGAGCTATTTTTCAAGAACCGCCTTAGGCCTGAATTTCTCTACAGTCTGTCTCAAATAAAGCCAGTTTCTTTGGGGAGAGCTTTGGAGCTTTCCTTTCTTATGGACTACTTCGCCCTCTGGACAGAATCTCTGAGTCATTACTCTGGATGTTGGCCAGGGTGGTAGCTTTTTTTCTAATTGTCTTGTCTCTCCTGGCATGGAACCTTTGCCCTGTGAGTTGGGGAGAATACAGTCTGGACCCCAGGATTCTTGGATGGCTGCATCTTGGATACAGCCTCTGTCCTATGGATGGGGGCTGGGTGGAGGAAGAGGCCCATTATCTCCTGGTCCCACTCACCAGGAATTTAGCCTTTTCAGGTTGGAGTTGTAGAAGATGCAAAATCTTGGTGACCTGCTCCTTCTGGTGATTGGTTGGGAGCTGAGGAGAGAAGGAGTGCCTTCTTAGTCACACCCACCTGGAGCGAAGCTCCATCAAGCTAACTGCAGAGTAGTGGATTGTGGCTCAGATGCCACAGATGTTCACTGTTAGCAAGTTTTAGTAGATTTCTCTTGAATGAATACTTCTTTATTTGCTGTATGGCTCTAGGACCATTTCCAGAGAATTAATTTTTCTTTTTAGTAGTTTTCACCAGCTTTGCTTATTTTCCAGGGGAGTTTGTCCTTGGAGCCTCTCATGCTAAGATCCCAGGAGTGGAAATCCGTAATTTACACTCTGGTTGGGATTAATGTCAACTTAATTTCAATAGTATACGGCAATTTTGCTCCTATATGGTTCTGTTCCCCCCTCCCTTTTGCTGTTAATGTCACAAATTACAACCCAGATTTATAATTCTTACTTTATGCAGTTGTCTTTTCACAGACAGGAGGAAAAAGAGAAACAAAAATGCATTTATATTGTCTTTTTTGTTTACCTATATAGTTGTCTTTATCTGTGCTCTTTATTTCTTCATGTGGATTTGAGTTACTCTCTAGTGTTTTCTCATTTCAAACTGGAGGACTCCTTTTAGCATTTATTGTAAAGGCAGGTCTACTAGCAACAAATTCTCTCAATTTTGTTTTTCTCAGAATGTCTTAATTTATCCTTCATTTTTGAAGGATAGTTTTGCTTGATATAGGATCCTTGGTTGACAGGCTTCCCCCCCACCCCCCACCAGAACTTTGGATATGCCATCCCACTGCCTTCTGGCTTCTCGGATTTCTGATGAGAAGTCAGCTGTTCTTTGAATTGAATATCTCTTGTACATGATGAGTCACTTTTTCTTTCTGCTTTCAAGATTTTCTTTTCTTCTTTCTATATTTTGCATATGATGTGTCTAGATGTGGATCTCTTTTAGCTTACCCTCCTTGGAGTTCATTGGCCTTGTTGAATGTGTAGATTAATGTTTTTCATCATATTTAAGAAATTTTCAGCCATTATTTCTTCAAATATTCTTTCTGCCCTTTTTCCCCTCTTCTGGGCCTCCGTTATGCATATGTTGGTAAACTTGATGGTGTTTCATAGGTCTCAAGGGACATTATCATTTTTCTTTATTGTTTTTTCTTTCATTTCCTCAGATTGGATAACTTCAATTGATCTTCAAGTTCACTGATTTTTTTTCTTCTGCCTGGTCAAATCTGCTTGAAACTCTCTGGTGAATATTTCATTTCAGTTATTCTGCTTTTTCAGAATTTCTGTTTGGTTCTTTTTTATAATTTCTAGCTTTTTACTGATATTCTCTATTTGGTGAGACATTATTCTCACACTTTCCTTTAGTTTGTAGGCATGGTTTCCTTTAGCTCTTTGAACATATCTGAAACAGCTGATTTAAGATCTTTGTAATAGGTATAAATTCAAACTCTGGGCTTCCTCAGGGATAGTTTCTTTTGCTATCCTCAGCATATATTTTCTACTTTATAATTTGAAATGACTGTTCAAGCTCCAGCCATACAATCTGTATTCCAGCCATCAGGAAGGAGGAGGGGCTGAAGATGTGCTTATTCCCTTTGTACTTCCTAGAAGTTCTATATGATACTTTTGCTTATAGCCCATTGGCCAGAATGTTATCCTATCATTACATCTAGTTTCAAGGGAGGCTGGGAATTGTAGTCATTAATCTGGGCTGCCATTTGCCTGAGTCTTTTATTACTGAGAAAGAAGAGAAGAATGGATTTGGGGGTATAATTAGGATTTTGGTTTTTTAACTATAGTCTGCTCCTTTGGTTATTCTAATATATATGCCTACCCTTCTTTTCACATATACAACACATTCACCTCATCCCAAGAGAGACTACCCCAATGTTTCATTTAGTTACTGCATTCAGCACAAAGCCCAGGATGTCTGAGTAATGTGTAGTCTTCTCTGGTAGGTATGGTTCAGGGCTTATAAACTAAAAGACAGGGTAACTGCCCCCAAGACAATTAGTATACAATAGGTGTAATAGAAATAGGATGATAGCAATAAAAAATTACCACCTGGAAAATTTCTATCTTTTTATTGATATTCTTTATTTGGTGAGACATGATTCTCATGCTCCCTCTAGTTTTTTAGACGTGGTTTCCTTAGACATGGTTTCTGAAAAGGGGAGACTTGGTAACCTATAAAAGTCTCTGGTCCATAGCAAGTATTAAGTGCTACTGTGTAGGAAATTTGAAGACTTTCTGTCCTGACAGAGGAATAAATTTCTGGATTAAGCATTGTTTTTAAGCCTGATGACTCTGGTCTTTTCTTACTTGGATCTGTGCCTTACCTGTCTCCACCCCATCTTAATTTAATGACAGTCACAGTGAGGCTATCTGAAACAGTTGGCTTGTGTGAGAAGGCGACCCTAAGCACCCCTCCCCACTGCTCCCCCCCACCCCTGCCCGCTTTGTTTTGGCAATTGAGTTCATAGCCTTTATATGGGCAGAGCTCCAGTCTTATCTCTATTTGGCAGCCACTACTTTAAATATATATATATATGTATATTTATTTATTTAGCTAGCTAGCTAGCTGCACTGGGTCTTAGTTGCGGCGTGCGGGATCTTCGCTGTGGTGTGTGGGATCTTCGTTGCAGAGTGTGGTATCTTCGTTGCGGTGTGTGGGATCTTTAGTTGTGGCATGCGGGATGTAGCTCCCCGACCAGGAATAGAACCTGGGGCCCCCTGCATTGGGAGCACGGAGTCTTAACCATTGGACCACCAGGGAAGTCCCTGGCAGCCACTACCTTTAATTGCACCATTTTGGAATACAGAGTGGTTCGCTCTTTCTACCCTATAAGGCTCCAAAGTAAGAGGCTTCTAGTGAACTTAGATTGCAGGCCACAGGAAAGAGTACACCTTCCTTAGCAAGGATATGTTCCTTTTTATCTTTTCTTATTGACTGACTACCTCTAGTATGAGTTTTACCTCTCTGATATAATTTTGTTGAAAGTTGCAAGAAGCAGCCAACACATACAACATTCTGAATCTTTCCTACTATTTCCCTTAAAGCTATAGCATTCCAATATAATCAGACAGTGCTTTTTCTCTTTTTTTAAAATATTTATTTATTTATTTATTTGGTTGCACTGGGTCTTAGTTGCAGCAGGCGGGCTCCTTAGTTGTGGCTCGCGGGTTCCTTAGTTGTGGCTCACGGGCTCCTTAGTTGCAGCACGTGGGCTCCTTAGTTGTGGCATGCGAACTCTTAGTTTCGGCATGCATGTGGGATATAGTTCCCTGACCAGGGATCGAACCCAGGCCCCCTGCATTGGAGGCCCCCTGCGGAGTCTTATCCACTGTGCCACCAGGGAAGTCCCCAGGCATTGCTTTAATGAGATGTTTTGCTGTCTTCAGTATCTGAAGGCTCACCAGAAATGTTATAATCTTTCTCATGAAGCATTCTATTCCTGGCACCAAATTCTTTATTAGGATTATGTTCAACCATTTGTGATTCCAAAAAAGTAAAATAATAGTGGTTTTAAACATGATATAAGTTTACTTTCTTCTTACGTAAAAGAAGTCCAGAGATAGGTAACCCAGGGCTGGTGTGGTGCTCCACAGTGTCAAGGAACCAGCTTTTATTTTTGTTGCCTTGCCATTCTCAGCATGTGGCTTCTTCCTCATAGCCTGAGATGGCTGCTTGCACTCCAGCACCTCATCTATATTCCAGACAGCAGGAAGGAGGAGGGTCTAAAGAATAGTGTACTCAGTGCCTTTAAGGACATTTCCTGGAAATCACACTTAATACTCTTACAGGCATACCTCGTTTTATTACACTTTGCTTTATGGTGCTTCGCAGATGTTGCATTTCTCAGAAATTGAAGGTTTGTGGCAACCCTGCATTAAGTAAGTCTATTGGTGCCATTTTTCCAACGTGTCTCTATATCACATTTTGGTAATTATTGCAGTATTTCAAACTTTTCATTATTATATTTGTTATGATGATTTGTGATTGATGATCCTCGATGTTACCACTATGACTTGCTGAAGACTCAGATGATAGTAAGCATTTTTTAGCAATAAACTAATTTAAATTAAGGCATATATATTGTTTCTTTAAGACGTAATACTATTGCACGCTTAATAGATTATAGTATAGTGGAGACGTAACTTGTATCCACTGGGAAACCAAAAAATTTGTGTGACTCGCTTTATTATGATATTCGCTTTATTGCAGTGGTCTGGAACCCAACCTGCAATAGCTTCGAGGTATGCTTGTATTCATGTCCCATTGGCTCAAACTCGTGGCCACATCTGGCTACAGGAGAGGCTGGGAAATGCAATCTGCATTCTGGCATGCACTTAGCTAAAGTTCAGGTGTTCTATTACTAAGGAAGAAAGAGAAAGTGGATATTGGGCAAAACCTCCAGTGCTTCCCATAGTGATCCAGGTGAGGTTCTTTTACTTTCTGCTTATTGGTCATCTCTGGTATTTAAAAACACTCCTAATTCTCTTTGTGTTGTATTCTCTTTCATATCATCTAAAACTTCCAAGTTACTACATTCGGATGCTTTCTTCTCTTTTAGATGTAGATCACGAGTGTGCTTCCTTTCTCCTTCATTGATTTAGAACCTTTCCATTTTAAGATATGCCACCAAGACATTAGAATATTTCCATGCTGGTGTGCACTTACCTTTTCTTTCTTTCTTTCTTTTTTTTTTTTTGCTATACACATCATGCTTATTGCCTGCATAGATGCCTACAAAATGCGCTGCGCTAACTGCTGACTGCTGCTGTGTGTCTTAGCATTTTATAAATTCTGCAGTAACTGCTCTTAGATGTAGCTGTAAAGTGGAGATTCCTGCAGTGCTTTGGAGAACACTTTTGCTGTATTTTATATTTGTTTGGGAAGTGGATTTCTTTGCCTGTACTCTCTCTTCCCTCTTTATTTCAAAGCTTTAAATACAATTGTACTGAAGTTAAAATCATATTTACTGATGTCTGTTACATTTTATTCCATCAGAACTTCTCAGCACCTTTTTTTTAGAAATATTACTTGGCTGAGAGTAATAATATTTGAAGCAAGAGGCTGTCAGAAGGGAAGACTAATGGAACATGACTTAGGAGCTGTTTTTATTTAAGTTGAGATTTATTATGTTTCCAGAGGTTCTGCCTTGATTGAAGCCTTTAATGACCATGAGCAACTGAAAATGCATTTTTTTAAAATGTACTAGTGTTTTAAAAAATTAATTAATTGATTGATTGATTGATTTTTGGCTGTGTTGGGTGTTTGTTTCTGTGCGAGGGCTTTCTCTAGTTGCGGCAAGCGGGGGCCACTCTTCATCGCGGTGCGCGGGCCTCTCACTGTCGCGGCCTCTCTTGTTGCGTAGCACAGGCTCCAGACGCGCAGGCTCAGTAGTTGTGGCTCACGGGCCTAGTTGCTCCGCGGCATGTGGGATCTTCCCAGACCAGGGCTCGAACCCGCATCCCCTGCATTAGCAGGCAGATTCTCAACCACTGCGCCACCAGGGAAGCCCTGAAAATGCATTTTTAAACACAAACTCTGCACTGTTTACTGTGAAGGTAATGTGAAGAGCAAGTGCTTTTGTATGGTACCTAATCTTGTCAGAATAGATTCATTTAATCAGTAAGTTAGCTTTTATAGTTAAAGTGTAATCAGAAGGATAATTGATGAGAATGCTGGTGGTGTTTCATCTCAAATGCTGCAGTGCTGTCATAGATTGTACATTGTCCTGAGTGTTCCTTACTGTAGCACCAGTAGGTGACTAGGAGCCGTAGCCTAGCCTCTTCTCCGTGACCCATATTGAAGACTCTAGTCTTCAATATACTTTTTCTGGGTAGCAGAAAAACCCAAATGAACTTTTGGGCCGACCCAATATTTGCGTTTGCTGTATTCCTACAAAATTGTGACAGTTTCTGGATTTTTTTTCTTCTTTCTCTTTTTATGGCAAAATATTTCATTCTCAGTGTTTTGAAATATTTGATCAAGAGTTTAGGAAAATATTCATGACTCCTTTTATAAAGAGGGAACATATTCTTAAGATATGGGGAGAGAGCTCATTGGGAGACCTAAGGATGTGAGGCTCTGGCACTGGAAAATAGTGCTTCTCTTCAAACACTCCATTGTAGTGTGGAAACAAAGCACAATACTGTAAATGTCTTCCCTTTCCCCCAACTGCTGCCTGTCTTCATCCTAGGTGAGTTTTGTCTCAACAAGTTTTTCATTCCAAAGGTAGTATGTTCAGAAATAACTAGTCTTTTTCATATTATTCATACCTGAACAGCATCATTAGGGCACATTTTCTATACTGTGGCCTGGCAACATTTCAGGTTGTCCTGGCTTATTGGAGTGTAAGGTTTTAACGTCAGAGTTGAAATGACAGAAGAATTCCTAACTTGAAAATTGTCTTATGATGGATTATGTAATTTTGTAGGTGAATACACAGATATGTTCAGATCATATTTAAATTTATTCAGGTCTTTTATACATAGCATATGGACTGCTAAACATCCATCATTCTTTCTCTTAGAAAAGAAATTTCTTTCTTTTTTTAAATTAATTAATTTATTGGCTGCGTCGGGTCTTCGTTGCTACACGGGCTTTCTCTAGTTGCGGCAAGCAGGGGCTACTCTTCATTGCAGTGCGCGGGCTTATTGCGGTGGCTTCTCTTGTTGCGGAGCAAGGGTTCTAGGGCACACGGGCTTCAGTAGTTGTGGTGCGGGTGCTCAGTAGTTGTGGCTCACAGGCTCTAGACCACAGGCTCAGTAGTTGTGGTGCACGGGCTTAGTTGCTCCATGGCATGTGGGATCTTCCCGGGTCAGGGATTGAACCCATGTCCCCTGCATTGACAGGCGGATTCTTAACCACTGCGCCACCAAGGAAGTCCCAAGAGAAGAATTTCTAAAAGAATTCCACAGTTAAAAACTGGAACATATTTGAACACCACAGAAAAGGGATCAGGAATCATAAGGAAAGCATATCTGTAGTGTTTGTGGGCATGAATATAGTTTAAGGAATGTAATGAAGTCATCTTGCGAAAATAGTGCTTTAAATCTTAAGCAGCCTTTTCTTGGGGAGCAGGGAATTGGAGATAGGGGTTAAGGCAAATTGTCAAATTTCTCTTAAATGTTTGCAACAAAATGCCACCTTGTAGTTAAACTCTCTGTACTTTTCAGGATACCTTCTCATAAGACCCTTTAAGATAACAGGACAAAGAGTAACAATTTTTATTCAGAGTGACTTGCCCAGGGTCGTATCACCAAACTCAGTGATTTAAGATATTGATATAGGTCACATAACTTTTCCCCAAAACAACATTATTGTAATTGTTACTAGGGGGCCAGGCAGAATGGTAAATTATACCAAACTCAAAAGTCAGGCAGCAGGCTAAGGTGAACAATTTCCCCTACAATCTATTCTCTACACAGCTGCCAAAGTGATCTTTAACAACATGTGTCAGATCATATCACTCCATTGCTTAAAACCTCCTAGGGGCATCCAGTTTTTCCTAAAATGTATTTCTCCCCTCCTGTTCTGCTCTCTGCCCAGGCTGGTCTTTCAGTCCCTTGAAGATGTCAAGCTCATTCCCACCTCATGGTCTTTGAACTTGTACCTGCTGTTTCCTCTGCATGGCTGGCTGCTTCTTGTCAAATTCTGGTAGCATCAGATTGTGTAGTGCTTAGAGACGTGGGCTCTGAAAGCTGATTCTCTGCGTTCCAGTTATTTAACCTCTCAGTGCCTTCGTTTCCTCACCTGTAAAAAATTGGATAATATAAGTAAATACCTGTTAGTGTTGTGAAGGTTGAATACACACACATGCGGTGCCTCACACAGAGTAAGTGCTCATTAAGTGTTGGCTGTTACAAAAGTCTCAGCTCAGAATCACCTCCTCAATGAGACCTTTTTTGAACATTTAAATTAAACATTTAAATTAACCTTCCTCCACCCCCCCATAATACTTATAGTTACCTGAGATTATTTTATTGTGTATTTATTTACTTTTATTTTTGTGTCTCTCTCACTATAATGTAAGCTCCATGAAAGCAGGAATATTTTCTGTCTCTTGCATTTCCAGTGCCTAGAACAGTGCCTGCTCAATATATATTTGTTGAGTGAATTAATGGAAGCCAGATCCACCCCAGAAGGTCTTCTTAGGTGACATTAAGACTGAAAAGCAGTTCGTGTCACTCAGTTAAAGGTGTTCCCATGTGTACCCAACACCATGAAGTTATGTTCTAAGCTACGGGTATCTGGCAGGGGCTTGTAGAGAGTGGTGTGGAGAGGTAATACAAAGAAAAGGAGTTGAGCCTGCAGATAAAATACATATCTTACTTTTCTTTATTTTAAATGTTTTTATTTATTTCTCCTGCTTCCAGCTGGTAAGTTCATGTCCTTTTATATAAGCCCTTGAGCTTACTTGTGTCTTTAAGTTTAGGGACAGCTGGTTGCCCCTCAGCATTATAAAGTTACAGCTTTATTGAGCTTCTTCTAAAATAGTGTGAGTAGAAAGTACCGATATGTAATTAGATACTCGGCTGTATATGATAATTTTAGGAGTCAGAAGGATGCTGTAAAACCAAAGTAGGCAATCTGAGACTAGGAATTCCTGAGTTATCAACAGAGTCAGGTATGATAGCAATTTCTCATTCCCTTATATCTATACCTCTGCCTTTTCCTCTTATTAATACTATCACTCCTTTTTTTGTTTTCTGTTTTCTTCCTATTCTTGTATTCCTTTTTGTTTCTATCCTTCTACTTTCATGTCCATGTTTTCCTTCTCATGTATATGATGGAAACTCAGATGATGTTTCTATTATTTGGCTTTGGCTCCTGCACCCAGTACCCAGAATCAGATTGATCATCCTCTCAGGTAAATGTCCTCCTTCTTTCTTGCCTGCTGCTTTTAGTAGAATCACCGTTCTAGCAGTCACTCTGGCTTAAAACCATGGAGTCATCTTGACACCTCCCTTTCTTCACCCCCACAACCAAACACAAACATGTCCTATCACTTATAAATTCTGTCTCATTCATTCAGCATGAACTCAGCAAAGATTAGAATTTCTGCTCTGTGCCAGGTATGACTCCCTGTTGTGTGTGACAGTTCCCATCTTTCTACATTTGCTACCCAAATTCAGGATCTCAGTAAATTATACTTTGCCTAGTGAAAGTAGCTTCGTAACTTTTTTCCCAACTTCATATTCCTTTTTTCCAATCCAGTATTTATTGCACTGCCAGATTAATTCTCTAAAACATGGTTTGACCATGTTATTCCCTACTTCTTTTTTTTTAATTTTTATTTTATGTTGGACTATAGTTGATTTATAATGTTGTGTTATGTTTCCTACTTCTTAGAGTGAAACTGAGCTTACTGTTCCAGTCATATCTCATATAACTTGTACTTGATTGCCCTTTTAGAACATACTCCACACTTTCTCACATCCATGTTTTTGTTCATGCTGTTCTGTCTCCTGGAAGAATATAAGCTCCCTGAGGGCAGGAACTTTGTTTTATTCACTGTAGTATCCCCTAGCACCCAGAACAGTACCTGGCATGTAGTAGTTACTCAGTAGATATTTATCGAAAGAATGAATGAGAAATAAGTGAATCTTGTCAATACTACCTATTTAAAAAAATTTTATTGATGTATAGTTGATTTACAATGTTGTGTTAATTTCTGCTGTACAGCAGAGTGACTCAGTTATATATATCCTTTTTCATATTCTTTTCCATTATGGTTATCACAGGTTATTGACTATAGTTCCCTGTGCTCTACAGTAGGACCTTGTTTATCCATCCTGTATCTAATAGTTTGCATCTGCTAATCGCAAGCTTCCGACACTTCCCTCCCCGACGCCCCCTTCCCCTTGGCAACCACAAGTCTGTTCTCTGTGTCTGTGAGCCTGTTGCTGTTTCGTAATACTATCTGTTTTTTAAAAAAATTTATTTATTTTATTTATTTATTTTTGGCTGTGTTGGGTCTTCGTTGCTGCGCATGGGCTCTCTCTAGCTGCGGTGAGCGGGGGCCACTCTGCGTTGCAGTGCGCGGGCCTCTCATTGCAGTGGCTTCTCTCGTTGCAGAGCATGGGCTCTAGGCGTGTGGGCTTCAGTACTTGTGGCACGCGGGCCCAGTAGTTGTGACTCACGGGCTCCAGAGCACAGGCTCAGCTGCTCCGCGGCACGTGGGATCCTCCCGGACCAGGGCCCGAACCCGTGTACCCTGCATTGGCAGGTGGGTTCTCAACCACTGCGCCACCAGGGAAGCCCCTATCTATTTTTTATGACTGGTCCCAAACATTAATATTACCTCTCTTAGGAAGCCTTTTCTGATCTTCTGAGTATTTCTGTTTAAACATAAATACCTACCTGTGACAGAACCTTTTTCCCTTTTTTTTTTTCTGTATCAGTGCTGACTTTGATTGTGTATGTCATGTGGTTGCCATGAGATTAATATAGTCGGTAAATGAACAAATGTTTATTGAGTTCTTATTCTGCATCAAGTATGATATCTAGGTACTTGAGTCAAAAAGACAGTAGAATGGAATTCCTTTCCTCAGTGAACTTAACTGCCTAGTGGAGGATCAATCCATTTTAACAGTAGTAAAATTAAGCAGTGAGAAGCAAGCCTGGGATCTTATGGAAGCATAGCCTGTTGGAAGGGGTTGGATAATAGGGAGAAGGGGGTAGGTTGGGGAAGAAGAGGCAGTTCTAGGCTGTCACAAGTAGAAAGCAACATATGGCGGGAGCAGTGGGTACTTAAAGGGGAGTGTGAGAAATGAAGCAGGTACTCTGAAGGGCCTTGTACTGTTGGTATTGAAGAGGTAGTACTATATTGTTACCTTTTATCTGTTTTGTTGGGATAAGAGGAAAAACTTGGATGACTGATTCCCTGTAGAATGATCAGGAGGAGCTGAAAACCTGAAGTGAGCAAAAGCTGTAGCTCCATGGAACTTTCTGAAAAAAATTACTTGGGAGGTAAGATTTTTGTTATGTGGAATGCCTTCCTACTTGATTGATAGTCTATATAAGCAATTCCAATTTGAAAATAAGTTTTTTCCTGAGAATTTGAAAGCATACTCTATTATCCCAGTTTCCAATGTTGATGTTAAGAAATCGGATGTCATTTATTGTGTCTCACAGTGTTGTGGGTCAGGGATTTGGGTGGGGCTTAGCTTGGGGGTTCTTCTGCTCCACATGGTGTTTGTTAACTTGGGTCCACATGGTGGCATTCAGCAAGTGACTGGGCATGCCTGGGGGGTGTCCAGGAGTATTCAGGCCTGACACCTTGGTGGGGAATGTCTGGAAGGCTAGTCTTAGCTAGATCCCTTTTCTTTTCAGTGTAGTCTTGAGACCTCTTCTTATGGTCTCTCCATCAGAGCAGCTGGACTTCTGGGAGTACAGTGCTCCCAAAGATCAAGGTAAAAGGTGCCAGTCTCCTTAAAGTCTAGACCTGGAACTGGCATAGCATCATTTTCACTGTACTGCATTGTTAAGGCAGTCACAGCCCAGCTCAGATTCAAGAGGAGGGGAAATAGACCTCACCTACCAATGGGAGAAGTGTCAGGGAATTTGCAGTCATCTTTAATCTGCCATGCCACTCTTCATGTGCTTTCTGTTGTTTTGAGTTAGATTTTATATTTTCCTGTTTCTTGTACTCCTTGGTTTTGGATACTTCTAAGATGAAGAGGGAGCAGAAAGGCCTTTTCTTTGCCATCTGTAGTAGCCTGAGTAGTTTTTAAGACATCTGAAGATAATGGGGATGGTAGTAACAGAGATAAGGGCAGTTAGCTAGCCAAGGCTAGATGTTTTCCTCACCTTTCACTGTAGGATCTAGGACAGTACCTAGTACATAGTTAGCTCTCAGAAAATACTTGTTCTCCAATTCCTTTGTGTCAAATTATATATATATATCTGCTTAGACAGTAAGAGTTTTAAAGATTTTGGTTTATCTGTTGAAGATAAATCAAGGAAAATAAGAGTAAAAATCTGTACAGTTGAAAAAAGATTCATTAATTGATTAAAAAACCACTTTTTACACAGAGAAATTTTTTTCTGAAGAGTAGTATCATTTGGTTGCATGAAACTCTTTGTCATGGGTCATAAAAAATCATGTTAGTATATACTTTTTTAGAGTTATCAGCTGTCTGCCTGAGCTCTTCCATTTCTCTAACACATTTTGTGCTATTGCGTCTAGTTACATGTGCCGCTCGGCACCAGCAGAAGGCATGCAGCCCAAAAAGGGGGTGGGGTGGAGAAAAGATGAGGGAGAATCAAGCCAGCAAGAGAGGGAAACAGATGGGTTGTGGGAGATGACCCTGCCCCCATGTTGTTTTTGTTCTGGCTGCTACTGATCGTATGTGAATCAGCAGCCAAAAAATTGGGAGTCGGTGATCCTATGATGAAAAAGAAAGTTTGATTTTGGACTCAGTAGAATTATAAATTTACAACACTAAAACATGATGCAGATTTTTTCTTTTGGTTATTTTAATTATCTTTCCTTTGAGACATTTCAGAAAGTATTTTGAGATATAACTCTTTAATTTTTCCAAATAATATATGTATAATCTGAGATGACTATTACTCTTTCAGCTTTTCTTTTTCATGCAAGTTTTACAGTAAATAAAATTTTAGGCATATTCAGGAACTGGTAGAGGAGACATAATCCATGATGGCGATTCCTCAACATTTTTGGATCTTGTCTCTAGATGGTCAGAGTTTACTAGGACTTTCTCCTGTGGGCTATTAAAAAATGAGTAGAAAGTAGTATGTTTGCTAGAGAAATAAATCTTCCCAATGTATATATTTCATGCTAAATATTCTCTCTTTTCTTTTGTTAGTGCTTATACTTGACTTTTGTTTGGCTTATTTTCTAAGATCAAGATTAAGGAAACCTTGCTTTATGTCTCACCAAGTCTTCACTTTGTTCTATGGAAGAATCTTATTTAAAAAAAAATTTTTTTTTAAAACATTTTAAGAATATTAGCAAACATACACCAATATAGAGAGAATAATAGTATAATGAATCTCCATATACCCAGTATTCAGCTTCAACAGTTACCAGTGTTCTGTCTCTCTTGTTTCATCTGTTCCTCCTGCCCCTTACAATTTTTTATGGAAGAATTTTATTGTAATACCATTTAATGTTAGCATTTTGAAAGGCTATATCCTGAAACTTTTGAAATCTTTAAATTAAATACTACTGTAGCATATAATTTGCCCAGTAAATATGTTTGGTAAACTATATAGGTATGTAAAATTTTAAAATAACCTCTTCAAGCCCTTAATGATCCTATAAATATGGAACTTAATCAGTTACTAAGCTATTAAAATAAATTCTGAATAGAACACTCAGTAAAACAGTTTTTCAAATTGCTTTTTCTTTCATTCTAGGCAGTGGCAGGCACAGTCATGGTCCAAGTCACTACAGAATTTAATATTCCTTTCTTTAATCTATTAAAAATGTATGAGTTCTGAAAAAGATCACTTTTTAAACTTCTTCATTTTTTCTTTATGCCTAGCACTTGACTTGGGTTGACTTTCTTTTAGGGGTCATAGTCCACATTTTCTTTAAAAAAAAAATCTTTTTTTTAGAAGTACTGGTTATGTGCATTAAGTACATAGCAGAATTACAGATGCATGCAGTTTAACTTCAAACTTCATTAGAGAAATCATGACATCATGTGATGGATGGACCTTTGTTGTCTTTTGGGAGCAGTAACACATGTGAATGTCAGATCTCCAAATCTCAGCAATAATAATAATTTTCTAATTCAAAGTAATAGGAGGAAGGTTGTTCTGAATTACTGAAAAGTAAATTAAGGGACACTTTAAAGAATAGACAGTTTATTCTTTCAGGCTCAATGAATAATATGAGTTAGTTTAGTAAATTATTTCTTAAGCAGAGATCTTGCCAAGCCATTTAAAAATTATTGTGGTAAAAAACATATGATACTAAAGTTACCATCTTAATCATTTTTAAGTGTATAGCTCACTAGTGTTAAGTATATTCACATTGTTGTACAACAGATCTCTAGAACTTTTTCACCTTGCAAAGCTAAAACTCTATATCCAGTAAACACTACTGCCAGGCCATTTTTAATGGAAAAATAGCTCATTTGAAATGAGAAGTATACATTTACATATTAACATTGTCTGTGTTATGTGCTAGTCTCTTTTGTAATCGTGTAAAGAATTATGCATTATGAGGCAGTATTTTAGTTTTTCTCTTAATCTGGTAAACACTATAAAATTGGTGGCACTCTTTTATCCTACCCCTCCCTCAAGTAGCTTAAAATATTTCTTAATCTCATACTTCATTATGGTATCACAGATATCAGTGAAGTCTGAAATAATGGGATTTTGCTGTTTGGTTAAGAACTTTTTATATGAAACTATGATTCTACCCCAGCAGTTTAATTGGAGTACTTAAGTGGAATGAGGTTTGCTGGTTCCTATCCTGACTTCCAAACGTTATTCTTAATTTTTCTGTACTTTTTCATACAGTCTTCTTGTATTGTTCAGATTTTCCTCAAGACTTGCCTGTCTTGGTCCCCAGACTGTCTTTAAATATCTTTCATTTGCTTCTGTCTTTTGCAGACAGGCATTTATCAAGTGGCTGTTAATGTGCAAATACTACTTGCAGGGTCTGTCTACTGCATACACACACAGCTGTTACCATCTCAGTTAAATTTCTCCATTTTCTAATGAGAGGTATGAACTCATATAATCTATAATGATTTAACAACTTTTTTTTCCAGTTTTATTGAGATATAATTGATATATAGCACTGTGTAAGTTTAAGGTGTAAATAATGACTTGGCTTACATATATTGTGAAATGTTTACCACAGTAAGTTTTGTTAACAGTTATCATTTCATATAAATACAAAAACATTTTTTTTTCCTTGTGATGAGAACTCAGGATTTACTCTCTTAACAGCTTTCAGATATACCATGTAGCAGTGTTAACTCTACTTATCTTATAATTGGAAGTTTGTGTCTTTTGACAACCATCATCCAATTCCTCCACCTCCCACCCCAACGGCTGGTAACTACAAGTCTGATCTCCTTTTTTATGAGGTGTTTTTTTTTTTTTTTAATTTATTTATTTAATTTATTATTTTTGGCTGTGTTGGGTCTTTGTTGCTGCGTGCGGGCTTCTCCCTAGTTGTGGCGAGCGGGGGCTACTCTTCATTGCGGTGCGTGGGCTTCTCATTGCGGTGGCTTCTCTTGTTGCGGAGCACGGGCTCTAGGCGCGCAGGCTTCAGTAGTTGTGGCACACGGGCTCAGTAGTTGCGACTCGCGGGCTCTAGAGCGCAGGCTCAGTAGTTACGGCACATGGGCTTCGTTGCTCCGCGGCATGTGGGATTTTCCCAGACCAGGGCTTGAACTTGTGTCCCCTGCATTGGCAGGCGGATTCTTAACCACTGCACTACCAGGGAAGCCCCCATGAGTTTGTTTTTATTTTTGTTTTTCTGTTTGTTTTTTAGATTCCACATAAGTGAGATCATACAGTATTTGTCTTTTTCTGTCTGATTTATTTCACGTAGCATAATGCCCTCAAGGTCTGTCCATGTTTTTGCAAATGGCAGTATTTCCTTCCGTTTTGTAGCTGAATAATATTCCATTGTATATTAACAGCTGTTTATTGAAAACCTGTTACTGTATGTGAAGCTACTTTTCCTAGGTCTTAAGGTGGAAATTTTTTTTTTTTAATAAATTTATTTATTTTTATTTTATTTATTTTTGGCTGCGTTGGGTTGTCTTTGCCGTGCGCGGGATTTCTCAAGTTGCGGTGAGCGGGGGCTACTCTTCGTTGCAGTGCGTGGGCTTCTCAATGTGGTGGCTTCTCTTGTTGCGGAGCACGGGCTTTAGGCGTGTGGGCTCCGTAGTTGTGGCTCGCAGGCCCTAGAGCGCAGGCTCAGTAGTCGTGGTGCACGGGCTTCGTTGCGCAGGCTCAGTAGTTGTGGTGCACGGGCTTTGTTGCTCCGTGGCATGTGGGATCTTCCCGGATCAGGGCTCGAACCCGTGTCCCCTGCATTGGCAGGCAAAGTCTTAACCACGGCGCCACCAGGGAAGCCCAAGGCGTTTTGATATTATCCTCCTCCTGCTTTCCTTTAGGACTCATTTAAGAGTGGTTTTTTTTGTTTTTGTTTTTTTTTTTAGTTTATTTATGGCTGTGTTGGGTCTTCATTTCTTTGCGAGGGCTTTCTCTAGTTGCGGCAAGTGGGGGCCACTCTTCATCGCGGTGCGCGGGCCTCTCACTATCGCGGCCTCTCGTTGCGGAGCACAGGCTCCAGACGCACAGGCTCAGTAATTGTGGCTCATGGGCGTAGTCGCTCCACAGCATGTGGGATCTTCCCAGACCAGGGCTCGGACCCGTGTCCCCTGCATTGGCAGGCAGAGTCTTAACCACGGCGCCACCAGGGGAGCCCAAGGCGGAAGTTTTGATACTATCCTCCTCCTGCTTTCCTTTAGAACTTCATTTAAGAGTGTTTTTTGGTTTTTTTTTAAACTCACATCTCAGCGCCATCATCCATGTGCACATGTATGTGTGAGCACGCTCATATGTTTCAGGGTGGGGAAGGGTATTCAGGACTCTGTCCTAAGGGGTTTGGGTCTCAAAGGATTGTTAAATATCATAAAATTGAACTTTTTAGCCTGAAAAGGCTGCTGTTAAGGAAAGCAAATATTCTCTTTCAGGGTCAGTGGCAAAGAAAAGCCAGATGGATTAATCATGTTTAACAGTTGTTTTTTCCCAGTGCACATAGAGACATGGCTTAAATGATGGTAAATCATAGGCAAGATGGGAAAAAATTCTTTGAAGTTCAGATTCTGGATTTTCTTGGTAAACATTTGTTATTTTTTAATTCCTAAAATTGTTCAAACCCTTAAAAAATTCTTTTCCCAAGGTTTGCCCATACTACCTCTTAGATTATTGAGTTCCTAATATATATATATTTTTTCTTTTGAACTTGCCTCACTTTCTTTCAGCATTTTTGGAGTAGAGCATCCTTCTTAATGTCTTTATTCTTCTTAATGTCACCCCCCCCCTTCTTAATTGGTCTTATCTGATCTTTTCCATTCCATTTTACATTTTATGAAGAGCAACCAGAACTACAGTCAGGTTTGGGCACATTATAGCCTTACCTGAAGGTAGAATGTGATGGTCCTTTTAGTTTTCAGTGCCTTTCTTCATTTCATGGCTTTCCAATATTTTGTTGGTTTTTTAATCTGAAGCAGATTAAAGTCCTCACTAAAGTCTGCAGGGAACTCCTAGGTCCCCCTTTTAGATTAAGATTATAGCTTTTTCATTATAAAAGCAATATGTGTGTTTTAGAGAAAATTTGGAAACTAAAGAAAGTAAAAATTTTCATAGTTCAAACAAACAAAACCTATTTTGTGTTTTGGTATATTTCCTTATGGTCTTTTTTTCCGTGTATAATATTTTTATATGAGTATGCATTTTTATATCTTTTTGTAAACTTAATTTTAGATAAACAGTTTCCACATTTTAATTTGTAAAACTTGTTCTTAATAATTTCACAGCATTTGGTGGATGAATATAGTCTTAATTCCCTTAACCATTAATTCCCTTGTTGTTAAAAAGACTTTCAAATTATTTGTATTCTTTTTCATTTTTAAAGATCTTGTTCTTTCTCAGGTTGCCATGTGTTTTGTTTTTAGTATTCCATTCCTGGATCCTGTGATTAAACATTCAGTTAGGTTGAAATATTTGAGCTAAAAAACAAAAACACTAATTCGAAAAGATACATGCCACCCCAGTGTTCATAGCGGCATTATTTACAATTGGCAAGATATGGAAACAGCCTAAGTGCCCATCAACAGATGAGTGGATAAAGAAGACATGGTATATATACACAATGGAATACTACTCAGCCATAAAAAAGAATGAAATTTTACCATTTGCAGCAACATGGATGGACTCGGAGGGCATTATGCTAAGTGAAGTAAGACAGAGAAAGATAAATACTGTATGATATCACTTACATGTGGAATCTAAAAAATACAACCAACTAGTGAATATAACAAAAAAGAAGCAGACTCACAGGGAACGAGCTAGTGGTTACCAGTGTTGGGGGAGCAATATGGATGGAAGAGGAGTGGGAGGTACAAACTATTGGGTGTAAGATAGGATCAAGGATGTGTTGTACAAAATGGGGAATACAGCCAATATTTAAATGGAAAGTAACCTTTAAAAACTGTATAAAAATTTTTTTTTAAAAATTAAGCTAATATCCATTATCAAACAGACATCTCTATTTATATTTCTTTGTGGAATCTAGTGGCTTGGGGATTGTTTTCTTAAAGAAATTTTCTCCCCTGGATTATGCTGGTACAATATGATACTTTAATACCTTGTACGCATTAAGTATTATTTCACAAGATATTTTTCCTTAGTAGTTGGAAGGTAACATTTATCTTATAGCTATTTCTCCTTGACTATTTCCTTTTATCCCACTAGACGTGTCTGTGTGTGTGTGTGTGTGTGTGTGTGTGTGTGTGTGTGTTGGTTTTATTTCAGTCGTACATTATCCTCCTGAGTGATATAGTTGAGGACACTTATTGGACTTGAAATCTCATGCACTCTGTGAGCATAGTAAAAATTTAATAATGATGCTAGTTTACTTTACAAAAAGCTTTTAAGAATAGTGGTAGCTCACCAGTACTGTAATTTTTAATAATTAGTATTCAGCATGTACTCAGTGGAATAGTCTTTTTTCCATAACTAAACTTTTTATTTCTCCTTCCATTTCCAGGTTGCCATCACGAAAGCCAAGGTGGATTTCTCCAGTGTCGTGTGCCTGCCCCCTTCCGTCATTGCTGTGAATGGGCTGGACGGAGGAGGGGCTGGCGAAAATGATGATGAACCAGTGCTGGTGTCCCTGTCCGCAGCACCCAGCCCCCAGAGCGAAGCTGTTGCCAATGAACTGCAGGAGCTCTCCTTGCAGCCCGAGCTGACCCTAGGCCTCCACCCTGGCAGGAATCCCAATTTGCCTCCACTTAGTGAGCGGAAGAATGGTGAGTAGATATGGAATTATTGAATTGCCTGATTTGAACCAAGGTCTTCATGTTTCTAATGTCATAGATCCTTACTTTATTTTATGTCTCTTGAAAGTTTCTAATAATCTTAATATTTCTTATAAAATAGAGGAATGATAAGTTTAGGTGGTCATTGTAAGCCCAACATTTCCTGCCTGGGTTATCATAATTGGTTTCTGGGTTTTTTTCCTACTTCTTTGCTTCTCCCTATGTAATATTTCTCATTTTGTAAACCCATATACACATTTATGTAATACATGTATTAATTGGAGAGGGAGAACTATATTGTATGTGTTCTTCAGCAACTTGTGTTTATTGTTCAATATTTATTTTCCCTGTGAGTTATTAAAGGTATTCTGTAATTTCTTCTAATCTAATCTATGAATCACCATTTATTGAATAGTTCTTCTTTTCCCTAGTGATCTTTTTTTTTTGGCCGTGCCATGTGGCATGTAGGGTCTTAGTTTCCTGACCAGGGATCAAACCCATGCGCCCTGCAGTGGAAGCGTGGAGTCCTAACTGCTGGACCATCAGGGAATTCCCTTCCCTAGTGATCTTTAATGCCAGCTTTATTCTGTTTCTCTGTGTACAGGAGTTAGTTTTTGGGCTCTCTGTTCTGTTTCACTGATCCCTCTATCTCTGTGTCTTTACATCATTTTAGTTACTGTTGTCATCTGTTAGGACAGGTCTCTCCTTGCCTTTTTCTTCTTCAAAGTTGTTTTGGCTAATCTTGCCCTTTTATTTTTCCATAATTTTAGAATCAGCTTGTGAAGTTCTACAAGAAAACCCATTGGGGTTTTTTCATCCAACATTTTATTATGAAAAAACTCCAACATATGATGAAGTAGAGAGTTTTACACTGCACACCTTTATATCCACCACTCAGATTCTACCATTAACATTTTATAATATTTTCTGTATAGTAGATCTATCCATCCCACTGTCCATCAATCCACCTTATTTTTGGGATGCATTTCAAAGTAAATTGCAGACATCAGTATATTTCTATTTTATTGAAGTATAACGTTGATACAGAATAACACAAATTGTAAGCATCCTGGTTGTTAAGTTATTACAAACAAAGTGAATACACCTGTGCGTACTTACTATTTAATAAAGAAATAAAATATTTCCAGCACCCCAGAACCACCCCTTGTGCTTCTTCCCAATCAGTACTCCCTCTTCCTGATCAGACGAAACTACCGTCCTGACTTTTAACACAATAGGTTAGTTTTGCTTCTTTCTAAACTTGATATAAATGGAATCATGCTGTATGGTGTTCTGTTGGTGGCTTCTTTTATGTTTTTGAAATTCATTTGGGTTGAATTGTGTGTGGCAGTAGTTCATTTTCATTGCTATATAACCAATCCATTTTATGAATGTAATTTGTCCATTTTTACTTTTGATGGATATTTGGTTTGTTTTAGTCTGAGGCTCTTACGAATCATGCTGCTGTGAAGTTCTTGCTGGGATTTTGATTTGAAATATATCATTTATAGGTTAAGGGGGAGAATATACATTTTAAATATTGGGTCTTCCTGTCCATTAGTTAGTTTTATCTCTCCAATTAAATAGGCTGTCCTTAGTATCTACCCACAGATTTTATAATTTTTTCCATAAAGGTCATGCAAATATTTTATTAGGTATATTCCCTGGTATCTTTTTTGGGGGTAGACATTATAAGTGGTATATTTTTATAAAATATTTTTTGACTCTTTGATACTGGGGGATAGAAATACCAGACCTTTTCAAAACTCCTCTGGCTTTTCTACGTCTGTACCCTCCATTTGGGAAACCCGCCCCCCCGCCCAAACCCCACCCTGCCGCCTTCTTGCTAACTCTTACTTGTCCTTCAGTATTCTGTTCAGACATCATTCCCTTTGAGAAGCCTGTCCTCACTCATATTCAGTGTTAGGTGTCCCTCTTTGTGTTTGCCCAGTTGCCCTTTTTCTTCGTACTTCATCACCTGTGTTGTAATTGGAATTCTCCACTCAGTGGGCCTTTGAAAACTGAAATCAGACATTGTCACACTCCTCTCAGAACTCTTCAGTATCTTCTCATGAGGCTTATGATGAAATCATAGTTTTTACGACATGGTCCTGGTATCACCTCTCACCTGATTTCTTTTTTTTTTTTTTTGTAGCTTAAATCTATTACCTCACAGCTAACCCATGAACAACATCACCTGATTTCTTACCTCTGTTCCCCAGCTCACTCTGTTCCAGACACACTTACTTTCTTGTTATTTCTTGAACATATCAAGTACGCTCCTGCCCCAGGTCGTTGATACTTGTGCTGTCACTGAAGTTCCTGCACAAATGTTATTTTCTCTGGGAGGCCTTTCTCTGCCTATCTTATTAAAATAGCACCTCCCATTACTCTCTATCCTGCTTTGTTTTTCTTCTAAGCACTTATTATGACCTGTGTGTGTGTGTGTGTGTGTGTGTGTGTGTTTGTACATGTGTGTATATATGTTTGTTGTCTGTATTTCCCCTCTCTGATAGTACATTTCATGAGTCCAGAAACTTTATTCTATTCACAGTGTTATTCAACTCCTGGCTCATAGTGGGCACCCAGTAAATATTTGTTGAATAAAGAGATGAATGGTTTACTTGTTTATGGCAAGAACTCTGTTTTACATGCATAGTGGGAAATGTAATGGAAACTCATGCATTTTTTATTTTGGGAAATAGTGGACACTCAAGCAGTTTTCTTGTGTTTTTTTCCCATTTATAATTTCTACTTATTCACCCAAGATGGCAGAAAGTTCAGCTTATTTATACGTTAAGGGGAAAGAGTCCAGAGGGACAAGCTGGAGACAGAAAAAGAGAAAGGATAACTGATGGAGCAGTGTTCCTGGGAGATGCAAGAGGATGGGATCCAAAGGCATTGGTTCTGCCTTGAGTGTGAGTGGGGACCAGCATTCCTCTGGGATGGGAGGAATGGCAGTGAAGGTGATGACAGACAGCAAACAGCAAAACTCTCGTATCTTGGGCAGGAAGTAGAGAAAATTGGTGCTGACAGCTGTGATGGTCTCAATGGAGTAGAAGGCAGCTGTTGCTGTTGAGGCAGAGGTGTTGGTGTATCTTCAGCCTTTCTCTCTCAGCTCTTTGCCATATAAATCAGCTGATTTTTTCCCCCATTTTGAACAACAGCAATTTTCTAACCTTCCCTTTAAAGTCAAGCTCCTGAAAGAGTAGTTTACAGTTACTGTCTCTCTACTTTCCCACATTCCAGAGACTTCGCTGCATTCTGGCCTCTGTCCCTGCCTCTCTTCAGAAACTGCCATTGCCAAAATCATTAGTGCTCTTTCTGTTGTAGACCAAATAGGTACTCTTTATTCTATTTGACCTCTCTGTAGCATTTGCCATGGCTGGCCACGCCCTCTGACTGAAACTTTTCCTCCACTGACATCTGTGATACTACTCTTTACTGGCTTTTAAAACTCAGTCTTTCTAGCCACTCCCTTCTCTGCTCAGATCTTTTACTGTCTTTCTCTACTCACCTCTTAAATTGTATTACTCTCCAGTGTTCAGCTCTAGAGCTTCCTTAACTTCTTACTCTGTATATTTACCTTGAATGGTTTCCCCCAGAACTCTGGCTTTAACCTCCATTATATGCTATTGATTCCATGTTATCTTTCCAGGCCAAGTCTCTGCCCTAAGCTCCAGACTCATATGCTTGGCTGTCTGTTGAACACCTTCACTGGATGTGCTACAGACTCAGTACGCTCAGAGCTAAACTCATCATCTTACCGCTGTTGCTACTGAATTCGTCATTGTAGAAATTGGCACCACCTTCTACCCAGATGTTCAGACCAAGGGGTTGCTTTGTTTTGTTTTCTTTCTGAATGAAAACTTTAAGGGTTTTATTTGTTTTATTATCAGATGAAGTATAGGAAAAAAGAAAATGAAAATTCCCTCATGATTATACAGTTCAGTGATAGCTAATGGCAGCAGTTAATATATTATCTATCAGTTTTTATTTGTTCATTCATTTGTTTACTTTTACACATATATACTCTGTATAAATTACTTTCATGTAATATTATTTTATGAGATTTTACTATATCATTCAACTATATTAGAAAACATTTTTTCTCTGCTTGATATTTGTATTGTGTGTATACAACATTAGCCAGTCTCCTGTGAGACCTTTACCTTGTTTTTATTTTTTTATGTTATAAATAATACTGCAGTAAACATCTTGGTATATAAATCTTGCAAGTAACTGTAGGACAAACTCCCAGAAGTGGATAAAAAGATAAGGACATAAAGAACATTGTGTCCTTCTGGTCACAAAAGTAACGTGTTTGGGTATGAAGTTTTTAATTTTTTAAAGTCATTATTTCCAAATTGTCCTCCAGAAAGATTATAACATGCTATTTTTAGAAGTAACTTTTTACTCCATTTCCTTTCTATCTCCTCTATCTTTCCTCCCAGCCACCAGTCACCAATTTTTGTAAATTCCACAATGGTCATATCTACTGAATTCATTCTTTTCTTGCCATCTTTACAGCTGCCACTTAGTTCAGACTCTTAATAATGTCATACTTGGATTACTGCAAGAATGGCCTTCTAACTGGTCTCTCCTTGTTTCTCATCTTGTCCCTATTGCCAATGGGGTGATCTTTCTAAACCATAAACGAGGCTACTGCTCTCCTGCTTGAAATCAGTTAGTGGTTCCCCATTTCCTCCCTTTATGCTCCTCATCTTGGCAAACCTTCATAGCCAGTTTCTGCCCTGCCTCTCATCTCCTCCCGCTCACAATAAAATATTTGGGATTTCCCACAAGAGACATTTCCACATCTCAGTTCCACTTCATGTCCTGTTTTTTCTTCCTGGAATGACCTTCATCCTCTTCTTCTGGCTAATGTTTTTTTCTAGTCAAGAACCAGGGTAAGGACTTCCCTGCTGGTCCAGTGGCTAAGGCTCCACACTCCCAGTGCCTGTGGCCTGGGTTTGATCCCTGGTCAGGGAACCAGATCCCACATGCCTCAACTAAGAGTTTGAATGCCACAACTAAGAGTTCTCATGCTGCAACTAAAGATCCTGCATGCCGCAACTAAAGATCCCGTGTGCTGCAATGAAGATCCCACGTGCCTCAGCTAAGACCCCAGCACAGCCAAAAACATAATAAATATTAAAAAAAAAAAAAAGAACCAGGGTAAGGTGCTGCTTCCTTCAGGACTTCTTCCTTAGACTCCCAACTTAGGTTAGGGGTTTGCCCTTTGTGTTCTTCCTAAGTACCCTGTGCATAATTATCTACTTATTTGTTACCATATTTGACTAGATGAGAAGCTCTGTGAAAGCAGGGATTATGTCTGTCTTATTTACTGTGGTATCCTTAGTGCCTAGCCAGAAACTAACGTGCTAATCAATCAACAAGGGTGCTTGTAAGTGCAGATTCTGATTCTGTAGATCTGGGTGAGGCCTGAGAGTCTGTATTTTAAAAAAAATTTTTAATTTTTATTCATTTTTAAAATAAGTTTATTTATTTATTTATTTTTGGCTGCGTTGGGTCTTCATTGCTGCACGCAGGCTTCCTTTAGTTGCAGCAAGCAGGGGCTACTCTTCATTGCGGTGCGCAGGCTTCTCACTGAGGTGGCTTCTCTTGTTACGGAGCACGGGCTCTAGGCGCGTGGGCTTCAGTAGTTGCGGCTCGTGGGCTCTAGGGCATGTGGGCTTCCGTAGTTGTGGGGCACAGGCTCAGTAGTTGTGGCGCACGGACTTAGTTGCTCCACGGCATGTGGGATCTTCCCATACCAGGGATCGAACCCATGTCCCCTGCATTGGCAGACGGATTCTTAACCACTGTGCCGCCAGCGAAGTCCTAGACCAGAAGTTTTAACTACTTTTTTAAAGTTGAAGATCTCTGTAAATTTGAAATTTTATGTATAAGTCCAGTGTGTAAAACAGCTGCTCCAGTTGACTGGAATCTGTATGGAGGAGGCAGAACCCCACTGACTTGGCATCCTGCCCCTCAGGCAGCTCTCGAAAGAGCACAAGTTGAAAACTTCTGATCTAGATCATCTATCTCTGTTAGTTTAAGCTATGTCAGAGCCAACCTCTTCAGTTGCTAGAATGGTTTCCTAACTGCCAGGAGCCCCAAATTGATTAATAGTGATCTTGCTTATAAGAGAATGTGGATACTTGAAACTGACAGACAAACATAACAGTCTGTACAGCATAATTACCATTTTAGCAGGAGAAAATAACCCCCCCCCGAATTGAAATTTTATTCAACATTAGAAGGGAAACAGTGGTGAAATACTGATATTAGAATAATGCTGAAGGGGAGGGGAGGGGCTTAATAAAGAAATAATCTATAAGAAGTTTGATGACTACAGAAAAATACCTTATATGGTAGAATGTATGTCAATGGCCAAAAATACCAATTGCTTAGCAGAAATCATTAAAATAACTGTCAAAATCAGATTCTGTTGTTTTAGGGAGAAAATAGGAATTACTGATCAAGTTAAGAAAACTAGGAAGTTGCAGAGGAGCTGTTTCCCTGGTGAAGCATCTTACTGTTTTCCTTTTTGTTCCATCCAGCAGCCAGCAGGTGAATGTCTGGACAGGGGCATGTTGTTAGTATGTAGTTGCATTGCTTTTCTGGCCATAATTGGGTCTTCTGTTTGTGCACCTTAATGGTGCTTCTTCCTATCAAAAGGAGAAAAATGCTGGATGTACTGGTAAGAAAATCATTATTATATTTTACACTAGGTCTGCTTTGCATGGTTATTAGTAGGGAGGTAAAGGTAAGAGCAGAAATGGAAAATCCTTGAGAGGATTATGAAGTTGGAAAGTGTGGTGTTCTAGAGCAAAATAAATCCTGGGCTTCGAGGTGCTTTTTCATGGATGGTGTACTGCGTGTTGAAAAGGTGGAGTGAAGTTTTACTTCTTCTCAGATCTCTTTCATTTAGAGGCATATCTTATATGGAAATTCATTGATTAAGCAAGGGTCCTTACGGAGCAATAGGCAGTCAAGGTCCTGATACCTCTATTTCCTAAACAGAGGAAGTTGGAACCCTACTGAGAGGAGGTGTCTTAATCCAACCTTTATTGGCCTAATTGGAAAAAGTTGGCAGAGACGTTTCAAGGTGTATTTTTAAATATTACTCGTCTGTCTTCTTCTAGGCTGAGCACTTAGGTCTAAAAGATAAAATTGATGTACCTTGGGATCCTCTCCAGGCTGGGCTTGGAGAAGTCCAGAAAAATCTCTTTAATGATCTAACCCTATCCCCTTTGGCCAGCTGGCACACATTGAATGAATGTGTCATAATGGAAAATTCAAGTTTTACTTTGCTTCTTCCTTTAATGGCACAGTGCTGTTTGGCTTCTTTTCCTTACATATCCACCCCTTCTTTATACTAACTGATAACAGTCTTTCAAGTATGAATGAGTTTCAGAACTGGCTGAGACTGCATAAGGTGTATTTTCAGGAGCCTCTAGGATGGGAGCTGAAATACCATTTACTCCTTTTTCTCATTGCAAATATATTGCATTTCAGTTACCTTATAGGCTTTTGTGGGCAAGCCTGAGAATTTTGCCATAATTCATATTTCATGGCCTTTGTGGGAAAGTATATTCCATATTCCAAATGATCAAATTACAAATGAACTTTTGGAATATAATCCATTTGTAAGTTGGGGACTTGCTTATATCCTAAGAGGTGTGCCTCTTGACGTTTGAGAATTATGGATTTAAGACACAGTGTATAGTAATTACATGGAATGCATTACTCAGAAGACATTATAGACAAAAGTTAGATAATTTAATGGATGACAAGTTCATAAATGTTTCTAAGAGAGAGCTGGCATTTTGGGGATTGTATTCTTGGCCTTTTATTTTATCCTTGACTTTTAAACTTTTATTTCAGGTCAGTCATTTGTACCTTCCTACAGTTCTGCTACTGTTCATTGCTGTGACCAGTATGGAAATTATTATTCAGCAGATATTTATAAAGTGCCTACAGTAAATGAGGCACTGAGGAAGACGTTGAAAGGTATACAGAAGAATAAGTTGGACCATAGCTACTAGTTTTTGCCTTCTCTCCTGTTCCTTTGATGAACAAACCATTAATTAGCTCTTTTATAAGAGCTAATCAATACCAAATTTCTTTGTTTTTCTTTCCCACTTTAGGTACTACAGACTAAATTTGGGGCTGGTCATCTGTTTATGGGGGATAATTTTGGGGGTCATAGATAGAGGTTGATACGAGGCAAAATTTTTGAAAATGGTGAGATTTACCTTTCCTTTTTCCTGCTTGGTCCCCCTAGCAACCCCCTAGATAGCTCTCCTGCACTTCTTGTGTTCTAGTTAACAAATCCATGTTTGGTTCTTAAAGCCGATGAGAAGTTTGTAGGACTTGAATTCTTGTATTTTGCATTCTCATTATTGAGAAAGTACTTTTCTCCAACCCACCAAGGATTGAGTAAATAAAAATTTGAAATATCACCCATGAGAAATTACTTTTATCTACACCTGTAGGAACCTTTACTTCTGAATCACAGATTGTTCATGATCCAACAAATATGAATATACTTAGAGAACAATTGGACAGAACATTTGAAATTAGATCTACATAGCTGAAAAAGCTTCTTACACTAATTGCCCCCCCACCCTCAGTATTAGATTGGTGATATATATTTTACCATTCATGTCTTTTTTTCTTTTTTTGGGGGGGCGGGGGAGGATAATAACATGTATACAGAAGAGTTTATAAATCATGATAGTTTACAGAATAACCGTAAAGCAAAGAGCTGTGTAACCACTACTCAGCTCAACAGTAGCTCATTGTAAGCCCAAGGAAGCCTCCCACATGCTCTTCTCTGATTACAGCACCGTCTCTTCTTCATAGGAGTAACCACTATTCTGACTTCTTGAAAATCATTTGTTTTACCTACTACAAATATATCCCTAAACAAAATAGTTTAGTTGAAGTTTATGTGAACAGAATGATTCTGTATTCTTCTTTTGTTCAGTGCATGTGCTATTCATTTATGCATACGGCTTTAGTTTATTCATTTTCATTACTGTATAGTGAATGCTGCCATGGAAAATTATTCCATAATTTAAAAAAATCCATTCTTCTGGTGAACATTTGGGTAGTTTCCAGGGTTAGGCTATTACAGTATTGCTGTGAAGGTTCTTTATGTATCCTGGCGCATGGGTACATGCATATATACATAGGAATGGAAAGTCCTATACATATATATAGTAACACAAAATTACTAGGTAAGATTAAATTCTTTTCCAAAGTGGTTGTACCAGTTTATATACCCTCCAGCAGTTTATGAAAGTTCCCACTGCTCCATATCCTTACCAACACTTGGAATTGTTGGATTTTTAATATTTACTACTCTGTTGGTTATGTGAAGGTATCTTATGATGTTCTTGTTTTTCATTTTACTGTTTTCTAATGAGGTTAAACATCTCTTCTTATACGTACTAGCCATTTGGATTTCTTTTGTGAAATGCCTAGTGACATTTTTTGCCTATTTTTTCTACCAAAGAACTAATAGGAGTTCTTTGATATATTCTGAATACTAGTTTGTTGTTGCTTAAATGTGTTACAGATATCTTCTCACGCTCTGTGATTTATCTTTCTCATTCTCTTTATGGTATCTTTTAATTAAGGATTTCTAATTAGTGAGTTTTGTATCTTAATTTTTTGTATGGGGGTAAGGTAAGGCCCAACCTGATTTTTTTTTCTAAATGGATTCTTATTTATTCATTTATTCATTCATTCATTTAAAATATTTATTTATTTTTTTTTGGCTGTGTTGGGTCTTCATTGCTGCATGTGGGCTTTCTCCAGTTGCTGCGAGCCAGGGCTACTCTTCATGGTGGTGTGCGGGCTTCTCATTGCGGTGGCTTCTCTTGTTGTGGAGCACAGGCTCTAGGTGTGCGGGCTTCAGTAGTTGTGGCACGCGGGCTCAGTAGTTGTGGCTCGTGGGCTCTAGAGTGCAGGCTCAGTAGTGGCGCACAGGCTTAGTTGCTCCGTGGCATGTGGGATCTTCCCGGACCAGGGCTCAAACCCATGTCCCCTGCATTGGCAGGCGGATTCTTAACCACTGCGCCACCAGGGAAGTCCCGGATTCTTATTTATTGAAAATAATCTTCTTTCCCACTGATCAGCAGAGCTACTTCTTTCATGTATCAGGGACTTGCCTATGTGTGAGTGTGTTTCTGAGCTCCTGTTTGTTTCCACTGGTCTCTGTGTCTGTGCTTGTACCAATACCTCAGTCTTGATTATGGTAACTGTAGTTAGTCCTGTTCTATGGGAGAAATAAGTCTTCCCATCTTTTTCCTTTTCCAAGAGTCTTTTTCTTGGCTTATTCTTGGCCCTTTGCATTTCCATATTAATTTTAAAATCACTGTGGGATTTTGATTGGAATTGCATTAAATCTGTAAACCAATTTAGAGAGAATGAGCATCTTTAGAATATTGTGCTACAAATGTGGTATTTTTCTCCATTTATTTAAGAAATTATTATTATTATTATTATTATTTGGCCATACCCCACAGCTTGTGGGATCTTAGTTCTCTGACCAGGGATTGAACCCCTGCCCCCTGCGCTGGAAACACAGAGTCTTAACCACTGGACCACCAGAGAATTTCCTCTCCATTTATTTAGATTTTCTAAATCTCTCAGTGAGGTTTTATAATTTTCTATGTGGTGGTTTTACATATCTTTTGTTAGATTTATTTTCAGAGGTTTCATAAGTTTTAATGCTGTTATGGTATCTTTTAAATTTTTTTCACTTTCTAACTGTTGTTGCTGATCCCAAATATTTTTCTGGAAGAAATAACAGATGCAATTTGTATGTGTCTGTTATCTGCCTTGCTGGGTGGGATGGGAAGAATTATGTAAAGAGAAATGAACAGGAGAGAATGTTCACTTCGACATAGTCGTTTCCCTTTCATAGGTTTTTCTCCTTTGTGTAAAATTTGGGAAGTACTCATTTGTTTTCCATATGTGTAGCCTGTGGAAGAAAGGGCAGATAATGTATTTTTTTTCCTGTAAGAGTACACTGTATCCTTTCATGCTTTAGTGTTGCACAGGAGGTACTAATTAACTGCTGGGAGAAGTAAAAATTTTGAGTGGGCAGTTTCTGATCCAAATCACATTATTTTCTTGGGGAAAGGAAAGATTTGTTACTTAGGTTCCTCAGGAAGCCTGGTTGTCAAGGGTTTTTTAGATTAGCCAATGTGAAAATGCCCAAATCTTAAACATGCTAGTTCATTAAGCAATTCTGCTTAAAATGTGATGTAGAGAATTTCATAACCTATTTCATCTCAGTACTGAGAGATAATCAATTTCCCATTCTTGAGTATTCATCAAATGTTGTGCTAGGCTCCTGGAGAGCAGATACCAGATAGAATCTCCCTCTTAAACAAACAAACAAACAAACAAACAACACACACACAAATAACTCCCATCTTCCAGAGAAAATTCTTATTAGCACATGGTTTATTTCCCGCTAGTTTTCTTCCAAATGTATGTTTTTAAAATAACTGAGCTAATACTATAGACTCAATTGTGTGTCCTGCTTTTTTTCACTTAGCACTGGAGCTTAAGATTTTTTAGTCATTGAAATACTTCGTATAAGTAGCCTTTTAATATGTGTAGAACTTCCATTCTGTGCCATCATTTATTTCATTTCCCCACTGATTGGACATTTGAATCATTTTCTGTTTTTCACACTTACACTAATATTTGGATAAACATTTTAAAAGCCTTTTCTGCATTTTAGGTTATTGAGGTCCTCAGAAGTGAAAATATTGGCTTAAAGAATTTGACCATTTTAACAATGAAAAAATTTATTCAGTGACTATCGAGCACCATCTGTATGCCAAGTATTGGAGAGACAGTAAGGAACAAGACAGATAAGGTTCTCATTGTCATGGAGTTTACAGTTAGTGAAAGACAGAAAGATTAAACAAAGAGTTACACAAGCCAATTCATAGTTACAAAGTTTGGTAAGTGCTTAGGGGGAAAAAAAAGCACAAGATGTTAAACAGATTAGGAAACCTCATTGTGATGGTTCTAATTTAGGTGTGTGGGGAGGCGGGGAGGTTGGTCAGGAAAGGCCTCTTTGAGGGAGAGACGTTTAGGCTGATAGCCAGAGCACAAGTAGTGAGCGCTTGGCTCAACAAAGCAAAGAGGGCATAGCCCGCGTTAAGACTGGGGAGAGGGGCTTCCCTGGTGGTGCAGTGGTTGAGAATCTGCCTGCTAATGCAGGGGACACGGGTTCGAGCCCTGGTCTGGGAGGATCCCACATGCCGCGGAGCAACTAGGCCCGTGAGCCACAAGTACTGAGCCTGTGCGTCTGGAGCCTGTGTGCTCCGCAACAAGAGAGGCCGCGATAGTGAGAGGCCCACGCACCGCGATGAAGAGTGGCCCCCGCTCACCGCAACTAGAGAAAGCCCTAGCACAGAAACGAAGACCCAACATAGCAATCAATCAATCAATAAATCTTTAAAAAAAAAAAAAAAGACTGGGGAGAGGAGGAGGTGGGGAAAGGGGTCTGGGACAGGCAAGGGTTCACTGGGGAAAACTTGGCACAGAAGAGCTAAAAGAATATCATTCTGTCAGTGGAGAGAGTGAGAGAGAAAGTGATGTGAAATAAGTAGATAGTTAGGGGCCATATCACGCAGGCCTTTGTAGGCCTTGTTAACAGTTGAGGTTCTTGAGAAATACATTGTCCCATTCCATTCCAGAGTAGCCCAGCAATTTACAATTATGTCAACCCTGTTGGAGTGCCAGTTTCACTTACTAACATTGATAGTCTTATTTGTAAAGGACTTTGATGATGTGATCATTGAAATGTTTTCATTTCAGTTTGTATTTCTTTGATGATTAGTGAGGAATAATCTTTCCCCAAATGTTTGTAGTTGTTTCATCATTTTTGACCATTCAGTTCATTTCCTTTCTCACTAAAAGATCATTTTTAAGGTTCTTCCACAAGTACTCAAGTAACAGACTGGGAACCAATTGTCAGGAATTTAAAGAAGAGTTTCTTACATGTCTCTCATCTTAGTTCTCTGGATAAGGGGCTGGATTAGGTCAAGAGTGGGTTTCTTTTGGCTGTGTTATTTTATGATTCATGGGTATACAAGTGTATGGAGTTGGGAATTGGAAAAGAAACTGATAAACTCTGGCGACTGTTTTTCTTAAGAGCCAGTTCACATCATCCTTCCCCTAAGAAACAATCCAAGTCTCTGGTAACCAGAACCAATGGCTGCTTCTTTTACGTTTGTTTAGCTCATTGTTTTTACTCTTACTTAGCACTTCATTTCTTCTTTTTTAAATTGTTGGTTAGAGATTTTCTACCTTCATTAGGAGGCCCTTGAGGACAGAGGCAGTGGCAGTCTGGTTCATCATTGTCTTTGTGCCCCGACTGGCGTTGATACCGTGCGTGATGACGATATTTCAGACATGCCGTATGAATGAGCTGGCTGTTTATATTTATGGCTCATAGCCCTTAACACTGACGGTCCTTTGGAAAGTTAGCTGGAGGTATAGCCTTCGTCTGTCCTGAGGCTGAGGAATAGCATACCTATGGTAATGTGTGAGCCTCCCAGGTTTGCAGGTCTTGACTGGGTTTCTCATCAATAGTAGGTTGTGTTCACAGGAAATGAAAACTGCCCAGGACCTGTAACAACTTGTCTGGGTGTTGGGTTTTGTTATCTTTTGGGTATTTTCACTTTGGCCAATACGAGTTGTCTGGGGGAGAGACTTAACTGGTTGGATCCTGTAAAATTTCGATATGATGATTAGATCTTTGTAGAGCTGAACCTCAGTAAACTCCTGCATGTACTTGTGAGAACCCAAATCAGAAGTGGACATAGGAACAAGATTACATTTCTGTGTTCTGAAATCCCACAGAGATCACAAAAAGGCATTCTTAATTTTGTATACCTGTGTATACTACATTCCATCCTAGGAATTGATACCAGTTGTTAGTGAAGCTGACAGCTTTCAATGCTTCGAGGATTGCTTAGTTTGTTAGGTGAGCCAGGTGCTCTGTTTCTCTGGTTTCTCCTGCTCATCCCCTACAATTTGGGCATTTTCATTGTCATTAGCACTTAATATTCCTGAGGTTATTATTGTGGATGTCGTTTTTTATGTTAACCCTATACCTCAATACTGTGGATAATTTCAGTCTTCCTCGTGTAGTTTTCTAAATAATAACATTGGCATGTGTTCTAATGAAAATTGTAGCAGACTACCTGCCTTTTCTGGGTAGGTAAGGATTCTTTTGTTGTTATGAACTTTCCCCATGTTAGAATTTTCTGAGATAAATAGGGCTTTTCATTCCATTTGGCATACATTTATGAATGCTGTCACATGTTAGACACTGTGTGAGCTCTGTTAATACAGAGGCATTAAACCATGTGGTAAAGAGCAGTAATAGAGTTGGGAACAGGTTCTGAGGGATCATAAATGAGGGGTATTTAGCATATCCATGGAGGGTGTGATCAGGGAGGCTTTCTGGAGAAGGCAGCACTTAAACTGAGTTTTGAAGGAGGAACAAGAGTCAGTTGGTAACAAGGATGATTTTTAATCGAGGCAAGGCTGGAGAGAAGGAGCACAGTTAAGAAGCTACTGCTGAAGTACACACTACCACCTACAAAATATTCTGGTGAAAAACTTGAACCTGAATTGGGTCATGACTCTGTATGAGTCTAACTCCTAACTTACTGGAAATAAAGGGGATGGAGCAGTATGTTAAATGGCACCTTTGGGATACAGTTAGCAGAATCCAAAATGTGGGGAAACAGTCTGGTTATTTTCAACAAATAAGCTACAAGAAAAGAAAAGAGGAAGTAGAAATCTGTAGATTAAAAGAGCTTTAAGAGGGAATTCCCTGGCAGTCCAGTGGTTAGGACACCATGATTCCAATGCCCGGGGCCTGAGGTCGATCCCTTGTTGGGGAACTAAGATCCTGCAAGCTGCGTGGCATGGCCAAAAAAAAAAAAAAAAAAAGTGAGAGAAATACATTAATGAAATGCAATATGTTGTCCCTGTTGGACTCTGATTTGAATAAATCATCTATAAAAAATTTATGAGACAGGAGGGAACATTTGAACATCTACTGGATAGTTGATGATATTGAAAAATTTTTTAAAAATTTAGGTGTGGTAATGGTATTGTAGTTATGTTAAGAAAATAGTTCTTATCTTCTGGGTTTACAGAATAAAGGTGAAATTCGGTGATGCTTAGATTTTGCTCCAGAGTGATCCAGTATTGGCTGGGTGCTAGGGGGAAGCAGGCATGTATTGATAAATTTTGAAGCCAAGTGATGGGGTACATAAGCTGCTTATTATGCCATTCTTTCTACCTTTGTGTATGTTTGAACTTTTCTATAATGTTTTTATCGATAAAAAGCTGTTACTGTACTCCAGGCAAGAAATATTAGGGACCTAAAATAAAGCACTGGTTGTAGGGATGGAACAAAAAGGATGGATTTGAGAAATAAGTTATAAGATAATTAGTTAAGGGCTTCCCTGGTGGCGCAGTGGTTGAGAATCTGCCTGCCAATGCAGGGGACACGGGTTCGAGCCCTGGTCTGGGAAGATCCCACATGCCGCGGAGCAACTGGGCCCGTGAGCCACAACTACTGAGCCTGCGCGTCTGGAGCCTGTGCTCCGCAACAAGAGAGCCTGCAACAGTGAGAGGCCCGCGCACCGCGATGAAGAGTTGCCCCCGCTCCCCGCAACTAGAGAAAGCCCTCGCACAGAAACGAAGACCCAACACAGCCAAAAATAAATAAATAAATAAATAAATTTATATTAAAAAAAAAAGATAATTAGTTAAACTTAGATGTTTGGGGCAGAAGGGGAGGGGAGTCTAAGTTTATGGTTTAAGAACTGAGTACTGTTACCTAAGTTAGGGCGAATGGAAGCAATGTATCTTGAGGGGTTGGTGCAAAACAATGATATTGGAAGTTTGCTTTTGTACATACTGAGTTTAGGATAGCCAAGCCACGTAGAGATGCATAGTTGGTAGCATACAAGTAAAGGTAGGGCTTGATATGGATCAGTATGTAGGTGGTGGTTAACCTTAAGAAAGGCTGAGGTTGCCCAGGGAGAATATGTACAAGAGGAAAGGAAAGGGGTGCTCCTGAGAGGGGCAGAGAAAGAGGAGCCGTTTAGAATTCTGAGAGGAAAGGTCAGAGAGGTAGGAAAGTAGGATTTTTAAAGGAAGTCAAGGAAATAGGAAATTTTAAGAAGAGTATGGAAACCATGACAAATCCAGTAGGAAGGTCAAGTAGGATAAGAACTTGTCTAGTTCCTCTTGATTATGAACATTGAAGGCCTTTGGGGAGCCAGTGGTGGGTGGGAAAGCTTTATGAATAAACTATATTGCTATACTGCAGTTATTAAGTCCCTTTAGAGTGGATTAATAGACTGTAGACCATATTAAATTTTTGTTAATTAGCTAGAGAGTTATGATTAAAAGCAAAAGAGCTTTTATTTTATTGGGAATTAAGATCATTACCCTTCATTTCCCTGGTGCCATCAACTTGAAAATCATGTTCACGTGTGCAGAGACCTTTTCAAAGTTTACTTTAGTTCTCTTTCTATGAAATTTTGCTCATTTGCACAAAAATTAGTGGATTTGAAGCTGCCACAGGAGTTCAGACTTTTAGAATTGTGAAACCTGTTTTAAAACCAGTTTTCACATTGAGTCTGTTGCTGTGCTGATACTCTTCAGGGTGAATGCAAAATCCTAGCAGTAGGCAGATTGTGTTGCTTATTGTTGGTTTTTTTTTAAGATTAATTTTTTGGATTTCTGTTTTAAAAATTGTTTTCTTTTTATTTAGCTCCTTTTATCCCAAAGTGCAGATGAAATAATGGGTGTGGAGTTGCTGTGAAAAAGTTAAACAAATCAGTTGAAATGTGATGTGTTAATGTTACTACCACCACGTGACTGTCAGTACTGTATCTCTGTCGGGCTGGAATATTGACAGTTGACATTCCAGGCACTGTTCTACAGCAAACAGAAAAGTTTTGGCAGAAGGGAAACAGCCCTCTGCCCTTCCTACCATCTTCTTTGCAGGAATCTTATAATTTGTATTTATTTTCCTGTAAGTACAGAACTGTGAGAACTTGTTTCACTTGAAAAACCCTCACACAGCAAATTGTCCAGCCCACATATGGACAAAGGAATGACTCAAGCTTTTAGGGATTCTTTTCCTTTAGTTGGTAACCTCTGACCAGACTATCATGTAGTCTGAGAGCTGAAATTTACCCGTTTTTCATAAGATGGTTTGAGAGCTTGGTTGTGAGAAGGGGCCAGTGAGAATGCTTCTCTCTTCCCAGAGCAGCATTTAGCCCACACCGGCTGCCACTCCGTTGCCTGTTGAGTCATTCCCACAGTTCTATATAGAGCTTTTCTGGCTTTTCTTTTAAACATGATGTTCTTGGAGTGAGAAAGAAAGGAAGTTTTTTCTCCTCCACAGAATCTCCCCCACCGCAAATCTGCATTGCTTTCTCTTTTCTAATAACAGAATATTGCCGTCAATCATTCTGAGACTACTTTCTCTTTTAAGACCTCTAAGCGCTTTCATTTATCATTTGTGTGACTACGTGAGCATTAAGGCATTTGCTGGGCTGAGTTTGCCCAGTAGGCTTTCAAGATACAGGCTGTCACCCAGAAAAAACCAAGGCATTCTAGCTAAACATACCAAAAATGGATTTCTAGTTTTCAGCTATTTAAAAGTCAATCAGGGACTTCCCTGTTGGCGCAGTGGTTAAGAATGTGCCTGCCAATGCAGGGGACGTGGGTTCGAGCCCTGGTCCGGGAAGATCCCACATGCCGCGGAGCAGCTGAGCCTGTGTGCCACAACTACTGAGCCTGCACTCTGGAGCCCGCGAGCCACAACTACTGAGCCTGCACGCCTAGAGCCCGTGCTCCACAACAAGAGAAGCCACCGCAATGAGAAACCCGCGTACTGCAACAAAGAGTAGCCCCTGCTCGCTGCAACTAGAGAAAGCCCGCGCACAGCAACGAAGACCCAACGTAGCCCCGCCCCCCCAAAAAATTCAATCAGATATGCTGAAAGGCATCTTAATATCCTTATTATGAATATCAGTAAAAAGTACTGTGAAGGGAAGGAATGAGTTTTTAATTTTGAATAAATGGAAATTGCTAAAATTTGAAAAGATTTTAGTTTCTTTTTGTTTTTGCGATGAAAGATTAAAATGCCCATGTTCGTTTTTATTCAGAAGATCCTGCTCTGTGCTGGTGGAAAAAGGATTGAAGTTTGTTTATGAGGAAAGGGAAATTCTTATTTCTATAACTGTCTTCTTATGTGTTCCAAACGTCCAGCAAGATCATAAAGCATTTTAGAAAAGTCAGTAACATCAGTAAGCTGTCTATTCACAGATCCCGTGTCTTACACAGGCACAAGTAAGGAGCTCTTTTAGGGGTTTGGCAGATCTGAAAGACAGATTATAGCTCCGGAATGTATTCAGATGACTTTTTGAAACAGATATTTTAATTGGAGAGGGAGTGGAGAAATATCTGTGCTTCTGTAGTTAAACATTCAACTTCCTTAGCCTGTTATCTATAAATACCACAGACGAAAAAGCCGTTAGAACGCTTTTTCAGAAAACTAACTCACCGTACATATTTATTTGTGTGTATGTGTTTATATGTGCCTGATCCCCATCCCACCTCCCATTAGTGGGTCAGTAATTGGGCTGTGTCTTTCACAAGATTGAGCTGTTTGGATTATGTTTAATCTGTTGCTCTAAACTGCATTAGCAGCAGAGTCCCTCATACTAAGGTTTTGAACAAAACTTTGTCTTCTCTTCTTGAAAAGAGAGGGGAAAAAAAGCAGTTGATCTCTTTTCTGAAGGTCTTTCTGTCTGTCTCTCCCCTCCCCCCAGAGACGAATAGCAAGGGGAGGAGCTCACTCACTGTTCTAACCACACTTCATATGTCTTAACTTGAGTGCTTTTTGGTTTCCTGTCGGCAGTAAATCAACTCTGTGCCATCCTGACTTGTGTGAAGGGTGGATAAATTGGTAACTGCACTCAGAAGGGGAGTGAGTTCTCACAGTCTCATCTGAGCATAAGGCATGAGACTGAATTTATGAAAGCTTTAGTAGCCTCTGAAGACAACATCTTTCTTCTGCGACTTTGAGGTTTTTTCATTATATTTGTGGGCTCTTGTTTCTGAGAAGAACCTGTCATGACGCTACTGGAACCTGAGATGTTAATGATGGCTGTACAGTCCGGTAATTCCCGTATTGCCTGCAAATCCTATTTGCCATAGGTTTCTTAAAAAACATTGGGCATATTTGTACTAGGATTGGATGGAGATAGGGAGGAAGATAGAGGGAGGGTAAATATAAATTGTCCAGTAAATGTACTGCATTTTCAGGTTTTTATTGTAAAAAATATTAATAATTTTTTCCTGATTGCAAATTTTAGATCTTCAGACATAGCTTTGAATTAGATGCTTACCGATCTTAAGACTGTTCAGTGAGGAGACATGTGAGAAAAAACTACTTGTCTTCTTTAATCAAGTATTTTTTTATTGTCCGTGGTGCTGCTTTTAATGAGGGATAATTAAATTGCTTTTGCTGTTTTATACAGTACTGTCTTTAATCACTAATCTACACTCTTCTTTAAATGACTCTTTGTGAAAGCGTGTCTTAAAATTTTTCCTTAGCTGATCTTCTCTTTTGTGGTAAATCTTTTATTTGTATCATCTTTTGGTTCTTTGGAAATGCTCTTGATAACATGTAGGATTGGGACTCTGAGTTTTGGAGATGAGGAAGTTTGAGCAAGGAGGCAGCCAGTCAACAGAAGGAATGCAGGATTTTTGAAGTTCTATCTCTTAAAAACAGTTTTCCCAATTTAAAAGTGTCTTTTAAAACATTTTAAAAATCCCAGTTTGTTTTTAATGATTTTTTTTAGTGTTCTTAAACTTGTAAGTTAGATATCTAAAAATAGGGAATGTTCTTTTGTTATTTTTAGACTTCTACTAAAATGTAGTCTGTAGTGTTTTCCTGTTTCAGAGAATATCTTGAAAGATTCATACAAGTGGCATTTGGGGACCTCTTCCCATCCACTGGCCTTCACTCAAAGGAAAATTAGACTCCTTGGTGCTGGCAGATACTGTCTCAGGCAGAACTGGTCTCACTGTTCTCCTCGGGGAGCGCTTAGATAGTATGTTGAAAGACACAGATATCCATCTGAAGACACAATCAGATGCTATCACATTGCACTTTATGGACAGGGTATGGACAAAAAGGAAAGATATTGCTACCGTTCTGTTTTTTCTGGTTTTACAAATAAGACCATGATGAGTCAGTTATTAGTTGAGTCTTTCTGTTCATGTATGCTCTGCATTCCAGGTTCCTTTCCTTTTCCTCCCACAGATCTTTTGAGCTTTGTGTTCTAAACAAGATAGTATGCTTATCTGAATGTTTCCCATCTGTCTTTGATGAGATAGTTCCCAGTTAAAATGAGTCAGATTTTTTTTTTTTTTTCCCTGTTCTGTATCCTGGTTCTCTGCTGTATGTGGGCAAGTGCATATTTTATTTTAGGGAGTAGAAGTTAGCATTTGGACTCTCTCTCCCTTCTTTGATCATCTTGTTACTTACAGATAATCTCAGTCCAGTAACTTTTCTTAATAAAAGTTAAAAGATTGCTTTTCCAACTTCGATTTAACTGAAAAAACAAAAAAAAACAACAAAAAAATATTGCTTTTCTCTGAGCTGGGGTCTCACTGTTCCTAGCTGGATAAGGGAAAGGGACTTACTTAATATTTTCTTGTCTTGCCTAAGAGCTGGTTTTTCTGTGACATATGTTGGGTAGGGCCAGCCACCCATCTGTTGGACCAGCTACTTCATAAAACTTTTAAACGATAATAGTATGTAAGACAAGTATGGATGAAATTGACAGGGGTGTTGGATACAGGTAGAATGAAAGGTCTGCAGAGAATAGCATGTATGTGGACCTTTTGCTTTTGCATATGTTCATAAAAGTAGGGAAACTGGGTATAGAAAGGAGTAATAGCAAACTGATTGCTGTAGTACTTGTGGTTCCTAAATGTTCAAAAACCTTAGTACTGTGTTGCTTTGTAAAATTGTTACTGTGTTCTTCTGAAGCTGTAACCATTATACTGGATTGTAATAGTAAATAATGGGTGTATCTATGATAGGAAATGAAAAAGCATCTCTTATGAAGCTTTAATAAAAAAAAAAAAGCCTATCATTCTTTCTATAAAGTCAAGACATTTAGACTATGTGAGCTGTAGGTTTTCCAGCAATAAAGTATTTGGATTTCCATGAATATATGCTTTATAGGTGAAACTACTATTTAATGAAATGTTTAAAGTAATGAAACTCCTTTGACAAGATTCAAGATACAAGGTTTTCACCCTAAATTAAACTTTAAGATACTGAATGTTACGGCAAAGTTCCAGGATACGTTGTGTTTTCATTTAGTATTTGAAGCTTGGAGATTTTTGGTGAGGCATACTTGCATGAGGAGACTTTCATCCTCCTCACTGCTGGTGGTCTCTTTCTGACCCTTTGAGATCCAGTACAGATGCTGCCTTTCTGTGAAACCTCTCTCGACAGAGTCAGCCCTTCCTTCTCTCTGTTCCTGCAGCACCACCTTTACAGTGTAGACTAATTATTGTTTTTCATGTCTTCCTAATTAGATTATTAGCTTCTCAAAGGCTATATATTCATCCATATATTGGCTCCTGACATTGGCACATGGTAGACACTCAGTATGTATTTTCTTTTTATGTATGTATATATATATGTATGTATGTATGTATGTCTGCGTTGGGTCTTCGTTGCTGTACGTGGGCTTCCTTTAGTTGCAGCTAGTGGGGGCTACTCTTTGTTGCAGTGCATGGGCTTCTCATTGCGGTGGCTTCTCTTGTTGCGGAGCACGGGCTCTAGGCGCGCGGGCTTCAGTAGTTGTGGCACGTGGGCTCAGTAGTTGTGGCTTGCGGGCTCTAGAGCGCAGGCTCAGTAGTTGTGGCGCACGGGCTTAGTTGCTCCGTGGCACGTGGGATCTTCCTGTACCAGGGCTCAAACCCGTGTCCCTGCATTGGCAGGCAGATTCTTAACCACTGCGCCACCAGGGAAGCCCCATGTGTTTTATTTTTTTAATGAATGAAGAAATCTGGTTTGGCATACTTACCCTAATAAATTGGCGTAAGCGTCCTAAATCAAGATTTTATGAAAGTATTTTAAGATCTGTTGTTGTATTAAGACATGAATCCTCTAACTATCATCCTGTATCTTAGCCAGGCCTTGCCGTAAGCGTGTGCTGTTGAAAGCACAGCTTTCAAAACTGAGTTCTTCCGCATCTCAGGATGTGCAGTGTGCACTGTCTTCCTGCGATGTGTACTGCTAAATCCAAGTGTTCTGATCAAGTCACAGAGAATTAAAGCACCTATCACCCCTATGGAAACCTATCTAGATCATTGTGATTAGAAAACTAATTATCTGAGATGGACATTTGGGATTTCTGAAGCTAAGACTAAGGGAATATTGGGGCACAGCACTGACTCTGGTATGTTTTAGAACCAAGGAATGCCAGGGCTCAGCCCTTGACAGCTAATATGTAAGGCTTTGACCAGGCAGGCCCTGTCCCTGCATCCAGCCAGTGCAGTCTTCTTACTAGTTTGTAACTGTACAACAGTGGATCATAGTTCCCTTTGTAGAGAAAAGGATTGAAGCAATTTCCTAGGTATGTTTGGTCACATGATATACACCTGATCTTGATGAGGCACGGTGAGGGAGTCAGTTTGTTTTTTCCGTCTCTCTTGTGCGCATGTCTCTGCATACCCACCCACCCACCCATGCACACACACAGACTCCATCCACACCCTACACGCCCCTCCCCACTCTTGTCTTGTATAGGATATCTCTGGAAGGACTGTAAGAAACTGGCAACAGTGACTGCCTTAGGGAGAAGGGATGGAGAGCTGGGGGATTGGGACAGAAGAGACTTTTTGTTCCACAAAAGAATGGAGTTCTCTTTTAAATTTATTATGATTATGGGATACCCCATAATTGTGAAAGAACATGTAGAGTACATATTACAACAGTATATAGAACACACAAGCCCATGGACACATTATCCAACCTGAGAAATGCAGCACAGTGTACACTGAAGTCCTCTAATTACCCTCTTCGATTTGTCCCTTAGAAAACCGCTTTGTTAGTTTGCTTTTAACTGTATATACCTTTTAAATTTTTTATGTGTGTACCCCATACCTGCTACCATATAAAAGTGTTTCCTCGGTCCATTTACTCTCTCATTCCTTGATGTCTGTGTACCTAATTCTTGCATATTTATTTAACTTCTGGTTCCCTAATCATTACAGTTTGCCTCTGACCTGTATATTTTATAATAGTATGGGTTAGAGAGAGAGGAGGAGTAATTCGTAAAAATAAAGTTAAAGGAAGATGGTGGGCAGACAACTTTTGCCCTTTTAGGTGATACATTAATTCTTTAAGGAAGGGCCCCCTGTTTGGGTTCACATCACTCAGGGGTCTATAGCGCTAGTGAAAAACTCCAGAACCTTCAGCAATAACTACCTTTTGGATCTACTAATACTCTAAATATTAATGTGGGCTTTTAAAAATATGTTTTTGTTTATGTTCAAGAAATTTTAGAGCTTGAAGGAAACCTTAGGTATTTTCTTGTCCTCTCCTTTATTTAAGATGAGGAATTTGGCCCTTTGAGGTTAGTTAATTTCCTGAAGTCACATGATTAATTAGTGGCAGAGATGGAAGGAGAATTCATTTCCTTACTCCCATGACAGTGCTCTTTCTGCTATAACATACTTACAAAGAAACCATCAGAGACCTTTGATGTATGAGATTGTTTATAATTTCCCCCAGAGATCTTGGTTTCTTTGGGTTTTCCCTTGCAGGTTTCTCCCACTACTCAGAATGACTCACATCTTAAGAGGTGGAGATAAAAACCAGTGCCTGGGTGTCTACCTCCTGCCCCTGGGAAGTGGAGTCAGATGCTACAGGCCCTGTGGTTCCCTGGTTCCCTGGTTCCCTGGTGGACCTCCATCTTGCCCTGCCTTCTCTGGCCTGAGTGCTGATCTCATACCTTGATGATGATCTCAGAAGACAGGTAGGCAGACAAACAGATGTTGTCATCAGTATTCTGGATTACATCTTACTGCCCTTTCTCTGACTTATTAATTTATCTGGGGTCCCCTTAGAGTAAGGACCTAGATCAAAGGAATTTGAATTCATCTGTCTGTCTCTATCTTTTTTTCTTCCCTTTTGTTTCCTTTTGGATGAGGCAAGCTGTCAAGACCATGAACCACAGTTTTAGCTTTATTAAAACAGTGCCAAATTAAATAAAGATGAGTCTCATACAGTCTTGTTTTTTTTGGAACTTCACTTTTATGATTACCACATGCATTATTTTTGAAAGGATTTTCTTTATAATAACAAGGGGGAAAAAAATTAAAAACCTCCCGCTCTGCCATCAACAACAAAAAACAATGTTCTCTGCCTTGCTCTCAACAAGCTAAAGGGCAGTATCAGGCTGAGCTCATGTTGTTAGGGGTCTAGGGCATCCTTAATCTCACGGCAGCCACATAAATGGGGTGGTGGCAGCAGTCTAGTGAGAGTACAGAGGGCCTAGAAAAGAGGTATCTGTGGCAATTACATAGTGAAAATAAACTCAGTAGTGAAATTTTTATAGTGTATCACACCTCTAAAGTGTTTTTATGTATATTATCTTATTTGATCTTCCCAACAATTTTAAGGTACCTTCACATTTTGTAGGGTAGGAAACTGAGGCTTAGAGAGGCTTCAAGACACACAGTAAGAGATGGAATATATGTTTAAATTTAGGTTTTTTACTTGAAACACTACTTACTTATACGTTCCATTTAGAATGAAAAGTCAGGTCGTATCCCTCCTCACTGAGAACCTGCCACTGGTTCTTATTCACAGAAAAAGCCCAAGTCCTTACAAGGCCCCAGCCCTGTAACTCTCAGACTACACTCCTCCTCCTCTTCCCTTGCTCATTCTGTCCTAGCCGTGCTGGCCTCTCAGCTGACCCTGCACACCTTAGGCTGTGCTCCTGTTTCAGGGCTTTCCTACTTGGTATTCTTTCTGCTCGAGCACTCTTTGCTGGGTAGCCTCATGGCCTGCTCCCTCACCTCCTTCAGATCTTTGTTCCAATGTCACTTTCTCAGTTAGGCCTTCTCTGACCATCCTGTTTTTCAAAATTCTGCTTTTATTTTTCTTCGTACCACGTACCATCTGACAGAATACAGTCGTCCCTTGGTTTCTGTGGGGAAACCAAGGGCCGACTTGGTTCCAGCCCACTCCCCACCCCCAATACCAAAATTCATGGATGCTCAAGTCCCTTTTATAAAATGGTATAGTATTTGCATATAACCTTTGCACATCCTCCCATATATTTTGAATCATCTCTAGATTACTTATAATACCTAATACAATGTAAATGTTGTGTAAATAGTTGCCTGCGCAGCAAATTAAAGTTTTGCTTTTTGGAACTTTCTGGAATTTTTTTTTTTCCCCAAATATTTTCATTCTGTGTTTGGTTGAATCCGTGGATGCAGAGCCTGTGGATATGCAGGACTGACTATATGTGATTATTTGTTTATTGGCTACTGCTGTCTTTCCCTACAAGAAAATAAATACCTCAAAGTAGGGGATTTTTCTCTCTTGTTTTTCTGCTGTGTTTCCAGTGCCTGGAAGGGTACCTGGTGCATAGTATGCACTTAATAATAATTCTTGAGTAAATGATTTACCAAAAAATTTGGGATATGTTTTTGGAATATGTTTTAGGCAGGTATGTTCCTGAGGACATGCCTTTCAACTATTCTGTGTAGCATGCACTGCAGTAACTAGTGCAGTGGTTTTCAAGGTGTGGTCTGGGGACCTCTGGGCATCTCTGAGACCTTTCCAGTGGATGTGAGATGGAAGCTCTATATATTTATACTGAGGTGTTATTTGCCTTTTTTACTATTGTCCAGTCATGAGTGTACTGTGTAGTTTTCCAGAGCTACATGGTGGTATGATATCTCAACAGATTGAATGCAGTGTCATGTATGAAAATTCAGCTGTCTTAGTAAGTTGTATGTTAAAGAGATTTGCAAAAATGATAAAATGGCACTCTTTTTGCTTTTTTGTTTTGGAAAATAATTATATTTTTTCATAAAAATATATATGTTAACATATAGTTGGGTTTATTGCTTTTTTTAAAGAAATAATAAATATTTTAAATGCTTTCAGTTTTAATTTCTTATATGATAAGTAGTAATAGATATAACTCATATAAACAAAAGCTCTTTTAAATTATCAGTAACTATAAGAGGGTAAAGGAGTCCTGATGTCAAAAAGGTTGGGAAGAATAGGTATAGTGTTCAAGAGCGTAGACTTTGGAACCCAGGTTTCTTAGCTCTGCCACTACTACCAGCTCTGTGACCTTGGGCAAATTACTTAACCTCTCTGTGCCTGTTGGTTCGTCTGTTTAAAAAAAAAAAAGGTAATAGTATCAATACCAACCCCAAGAAGTTTTAAGTATTAAATAACTTAATGTATGTAAAATGCTTATAACAGTTCCTGGTACATAATAAATGCTGTATGTTTTTTGATGTTATTGTGGTTGTTTTTGGTTTTTGTTGTTGGGCTTTGAATACTATTAGGCGCAGATAGTTTTTATTTCTTCCTGGATATTCTGACAACTTGCCACAACTCTCTTGATATTTGGCAACTCATAAATTTTTAAAAAATATCTTTCTTCTTTAATCTTGAAGTACTTCTGGAAATTTGTTCTAAAGATATTTTAAAAGGTATATATGTGTGTGTGTGTGTGTGTGTGTGTGTGTGTGTATATAAGGATGCTCATAGCAGTATTTTTTTTAACATCTTTATTGGAGTATAATTGCTTTACAATTTCGTGTTAGTTTCTGCTGTATGACAAAGTGAATCAGCTATATGTATACATATATCCCCAGCAGTATTCTTTATGATAGAAAAAACAGAAACAAACAGAAACAACCAATACTTTAGCAATAGAGTATTGGTTAAATAACTTATGATATATTCATATAATTGGTACTAATGTAGTCATAAGGTTATTTAAAGATGTGGGAAAATGTTTACCATTTATCCATATAATCCTAAAAAAATAGCTATAAAGATATACATCAGAATATTAATAGCTGTCTCTGAGTAGTGGGATTTCATAGTGGATTTTTTTTTCTTCCTTTGAGTTTTCCTGTATCTTTCTAATTTTCCATCTTAAGCATATATTTCTGTTGTATTGAAATAAAGCTCATATTAAATAGATGTGTGTGTATGTGTACACACATAGGTAGTTGAAAGAGGCAGAAAATGACTGGAAGTGTAGTGTCTTGGATCAGGAGCTAGAACTGTTGATTTTGGGACCTCTGACCTCTGTCAAAGCACTCCACTGACCAAACAGTGAATGATAAGGAGGCACTCTATCCCTTATTCCATCTGACCAAACAGTGAATGATAAGGAGGCACTCCATCCCTTATTCCATCTGACCAGTCTAGTTTGTCTAAACCTCTTTTATATTTTTTGCCTTTGTTTCTATTTTGTAAGATTTATTGAAATTTATCTTCGCAGTGTTTGTATTAGGTTGTGTTCTTGGCAGAGCTGCAGATCCTTCCCGTGCACGGTAACTTACTCTCAATTTGCTGAACCTTTCAGCAAAGTTTTTATGAACTAAAAACACACTAAGTTTTTTTGTTTGTTTTTGATGGGTAAGAAAAATCTGAGTTCTCTTAGGCATAAAATAGTGGTGTTAGTATAAAATATTTTAACTGTTTAAAAGTACCTTTCTGTAGTATATTTTGTTCTTTGACTGTAGGGTAGGTGTGAAAATCCTCTTAACAATCCATCTACTCTTTATCAGAAAGCCAAAATTCATATTGCCTCATCTTTGCCTTGTAGATAGGAACTGAAGCACTTATATTGAAGAATTATATTCCTCAAATCAGTGCCATAAGACAAATTTATAAAATATTTGGCTGTGTAGAGTATTGAAAATTTATGGTTTTAACATTAAGTAGGCTATCCAAATGGATGCTATAACCTTGCTAACCCTTCTAACACCTTGCTACTCAAAGTGTGTTCCAAGGACCAGCATCATCTGTATCACCTGGGAGCCTGTTAGGAATGCACAATCTCAGGCTCCACTTCAGACGTGCAATCAGAATCTTTATTTTAACAAGGTCCTCAGGTGCGTATTAAAGTTGAAGAGTGTTGTTCCAACAGATATTTTATTTTTATTGACTTTGCTTTGGAGGTGAACAGGTGAAAGAAGTAAAGACGATCTGTTGGTGTATTTTTTTTTTTTAAAAAGGAGCAAACTGTTGATACATAAAACACACCCTGGACAGCTCTCCAAAGAATCATGCCGAGTGAAAAAGCTAATCCGAAAAGGTTACCTATATGATTCCATTTGTATAACATTCTTTTTTTTTTTTTTAATGTTTCAAACTATTTTTTATTAAGTATGACTAGGAATATAATTATACGTGCACACACACACACACACACACACACACACACACACACAGTGTTTCTAAAAGAGTATTAACAAATTGCAAATATTAAAAAGTCCTAAAACTGGCAAAAATAGCAAGCATTTATAACTATTTCAAACACATCATTCCAAAAAAAATTATTTGTGAAATTCACGTTTTTAAGGCACAAAGTAATTTAACTTTCAAAGATATGGGTTTTCCCAACTAGCATTCGAAGATGTTTAAAGCTCTACTCCAAATCCCTTAAAAACATATTGAAGAGACATATAAAATCAAGTCATGACATTAGGAGAACTATTGAACAGTGGGCTCCCCAAGCATTTTCCCTTAGGGAGAATAGGTAGAGTACTTAAAATGATTTTTTCCATTAGGTATAGCAATGAATCAATTTGAAATTACTGAGTACCCAGCATTGTAGCATGGAGGAATAATGTGTATAACATTCTTGAAATGACAAAATGATAGTTATTGAGAACAGATTGATGTCTCTTGGGGGCTGAGATGGGGTGATGCTGGGAGGAAAGTAATTGTGGCTATCAAAGGTCAACATGAGGGATCCTTGTAGTGATGGAATATTCTGTATCTTGATTGTATCAGTGTCAGTATCATGGTTGTAATGTTGCACTATAGTTTTGCAAGCTGTTATCATTGCGGTGGTGGTGGTGGGGGAACTGGGTGAAGGGTAAACCGGATCTCTGAATTATTTCTTACAACTGGGTGGGAATCTATAATCATCTCAAAATAAAAAGTTTAAGAAAACGCAGACAGTTAGGCATCTTTTCAAAAAGTTAAACAGATTTACCATATGACCCAGAAATTCTACTCCTAGATGTATACGCAAGAAAACTGAAAACATCGCTCCACACAAAAACTTGTACACAGATGTTCATAGCAGCGTTAGCCAAAAGTGGAAACACCCCAAATGTCCATCACTTAATGAATGGATAAACAAAATGTAGTATATCCTTATAATGGAATGTTATTCACCAATAAAAAGGAAGGAAGTACTATTCTATAAAATGGATGAACCTTGAAAACACACCAAGTGAAAGAAGATAGACACAAAAGGCCACATATTGTATAATTCCATTTATATGAAATGTCCAGAATAGGCAAATCCATAGAGACAGAAAGATTAGTGGTTGCCAGGGCTTGGTGGTGGGGGGTAGGACAGTGATGGGGAATGACTGTTAATAGATGCAGATTTCTTGGGGGGTATTGAAAATACTCTGGAACTAGATAGTGGTGATGGTTGTACAACTTTGGGAATATTCTAAAAACTACTGAATTATAGACTTTGAATGGGTGAATTGAATAGAATGTGAATGATACCGCAATTTTAAAAAAAGTCTGAGGGAAACAATGCAGCTTTCTCTAGAGTGACAGGTAGCCTATCAGTTGTTGCCTGGGGCCAGAAGCAGAAAGAGAAGTTAACTACAAAGGGGCATAAGAGCACTTGAGGGGGTGAAAATATCATGTATCTTGATTGTCATATTGGTTATGCAGGTGTATACATTTGTCAAAAGGCATTGAACTTGTATGCTTAAAATGGGTAAGGCTATCATATCTAGATTAAATTTCAATAAAATTGATTTCAAAAACTTGTAAAATTATCCCTGATTGTTTTAAGCTTAAAGTCACCTTTACATTAAAACTCTCTCGTCTTTATAAATACAAGGCTAACAACTGTTTAAAAAATTAACTTGGTGGACTCTGACTTCTATTGCTAATTTCTATCTCCCTTTTCCATCTAGTCAGTTTACAAAGTGAAATTAGATTGATCATTTTCAGTCAGACTGTGCTCTTATGCTTTTGAACTATTGTGATTCTGTTGCTGTGCTTTTCAAAACCTATGAGTGGGTGTGATTATTCTAAAAATTTTTTTAAAGTTTAAAGTTTGTGGAACATTTTATGGGCTTTTGTTGCTTTTTTCCTTTTATGTACAACAGAAAAATGTTCCATTGGGTATAACAAATCAGGTTGACTGCCTTTCACCTTCATACACTCTGGAGTACCCTGAGCTAATTTGGGCACCAGGAGATTGGAGTTAAAATTACTCTCGAAGGAAGTAAGCCAAAAGGAGAAAAGGAGGTAGCACTGCTAGGTAATGTTTAAAAAACCAAACAAAACACAACAAAACCCCAAGTGTGTGAACGTCTTTCCCACCCACATCACCTCTGTCTCCCTGATCTCTTGTCAGGAAGTGTACCATATTACACAAAAACCTCCACGGTTTGAGAACAGTTGTGGAAGATAATCTCTAAATTAGCAAAACCAGCTCTGTAGGTGGTTCCTGAGCTTTCTCCCTGAGGTTTCCTTCCCTTGCCCTCACTCATTTCTTGGGCCTAACCATGCCTAAACCCAGGGGTAGAGTACTTCCCATTTAAAATTCTCCACAGATGAAGAAAATTTTTATTATTTCCCTTAAGCTTAGGCAAGACAGCCTTATATTTGAAAAACAAATCATTAGAAATTAGAGATAGGAAACTATATTCAGTATCTTATAATAACTATAATGGAAAATAATCTGAAACTATATATATGTATGTATATAACTGAATCACTTTGCTGCAGATCTGAAACTAACACAATATTGTAAATCAACTATACTTAAATAAAAATCCCTTTAATATGTTAACATAGATAACATGTTTTAAGGAAAATAGCTGTATTTTCTAAAATAAAAAATTAGTAAGAGAATGGCATTGTTTTACATTTTTGCATATCTCTTTAATATGTGGCTTAATAGAAGAAAGAAAAAAGAAAACTAGTAGAGACCAAACAGGACAATGCAACAAACCACAAAACATAAGAGACACATTTATAGAGTATGGAATTCTAAGTATATTTTATAAGAATTCCAGGAAAAATGTAGAAATATATTTAAAATAAAATAATAGTAGCTAACACATTTTAAATGGGATTTACCATGTGCCAGTGTTCCAAGCTCCTTAATATATTAGCTCTTTTAATCTTTGCAATAACTATGTGAAATGGATGCTCTCATTATCCCATTTTACAGATGGTGAAATTGAGGGGCAAAGTAGATAAAGGAACATGTCCACACACCTGGTAAGTGGTAGAACTAAGATTGCACCCAGATGGTCTGGCTTCAGAATCCATGCTCTTTACCACTACATTATATTGCTTTCCACGTGAACTTTTATCCCCCAATAAATATATAGTAGCTCTTGACAGGCTACCCAGCTTGTCTAGGTTCCTTGTCCTATTCTTTCATTACATAGCCTACCTTCTTTTTTACCCTCTTCCCTCCCTGCCTTATCCCCTGCACCCCCAGAACACTATGACATAATTGTTAAACACATTTCTAACTTTTTTCTCTTTTTGAATATCTGTATTAAATTTTCTTGTCCTAGATCTCCTCTCTACATAAGGATGACCTTTTCCCCTACATTTAACCCAACTTAGAAAGCCTTCATACAAGCCCTAACCTTTGCCTAGAAGCTTCCCTCTTTTTAACAGTGATTCTTGTACCTGTTCACGAGGATTAGAAAGGACGCTATTTTGAGTTGCAGTGTAGCAAGATTTCTGACTCAACACCCATGGCCCAAACCAGCTTCATATGTTTGAAACTAAGCAAAACCTCCTGAGTGTGTTGCCATAAACGTGCATTAGAAATTTTTTCCGATGTAGCAAGTAGTTTCTGTGGGTAGGAAGTAGATTTAAATCTGTATATCTTTAGAGTAGGAACATTTTCTATGTGAAGGTCCTTGCTGACTCTGGTAAGAAAAAAAGGTCTCCTTGCCTCCTTCCCCCTTTTCTTCTGAGCTCTGTAATATAGAGCTTTCAGAACATCCTAACAGCTGAGTTTTATATCTGCTAAGTCAGTCCATGAGATGTTTGCAAATAATCTCCCATTAGTTTTATGCTAAAGATCCCCTTGCAGCTTGGCTTTTGGTCAACTGACTCAGTGTTACTAAATTTATATTTAATCCCAACTAAGGTGGTTAGTATGAATGTTTTTAGAAAAGTCTTGATAAATTTGAAGGAAAACTTTTTTTGATGTACTCTTAGAATTTCATAGGTGTTACATGAAAAGTGTTTGAGAATCTAGAAAAACGTGGTCCCCTGCATAGGGATCATATGCTAGTTTCGATAGTTTAGAATAAGAGCGTAGATATCTAGTTCTGAAGTCAGTATTTGTACTCATGAAATAATAGGTGAGTTTCTCAGTGTGCATGGTTCATTTTATCCATTCCTGCCTACTTCTCCAGCTGCACCTCCTGATCTTTTTCCTTTTGCTTTCTAGGTTCCATCCTTCCTTAGGGTCTCAGAGAATGCCCCCCTAGCGTGCCCCTCCCTTCTGGTTATTTTTATTCTTTCTCATTCTCTCTTTCTTCATGCATTTATACTTAGAGATTATATGTTTATTTGTGGGACTTTTTGATTGTTTAATGTGCGTTTCCCTCACTAGTTTATAAACGCTATGAAGGCCTTACCTGTTACTGTTCATTTTAATTTTATCTTACCTGTTAATTTTGTTTTGCCACTTTATATCTAGCATCTATCTAGCTTGATACCTAGTTGGTGCTGAATAAATGTTAATGAGTGAATGAAGTGAATGTGAAATATTGGAGAGATTGGGAAGAAAGCCACTGTTGGAACATTTGGTATTAGGTTCCCCAGCCCAACTATTTCTCGAAGAGCAAGTACAGAGTATCCCGCTAAGGATGAGTCTCTAGTTCCTTTATAAGATGTAGAGGGTCATGGTTTTTTGTACCATCTTTCCCTCTCCATCATTCATTTTGAGAAAAGTCATTCTCAATTTTTGTGAAATTGTCAAGATATATAAACTACAGAGTATTTGTATCTCTATCACTAGATCACTTCTGCCCCAGGTTGAACCAAAAGTTATCTCTTGCTTCAAGTAAGGAGCTAGTACATATTTGGGAGCATTATGTTTTGGCCAATTGATGAGAGAATTTAAATTTTTTCCTTTTTAATATACTTAATTTTGTCTGAGGCTTTGGGAGATCATCGTGGCATTTTTTTTTTAAAGGAATTCCTTTATTTTTTTAAAATTATTATTTATTTATTTATTTTTGGCTGTGTTGGGTCTTCGTTTCTGTGCGAGGGCTTTTCCTAGTTGCGGCAAACGGGGGCCACTCTTCATCGCCATGCGCGGGCCTCTCACTATCGCGGCCTCTCTTGTTGCGGAGCACAAGCTCCAGATGCGCAGGCTCAGTAGCTGTGGCTCACGGGCCTAGTTGCTCCGCGGCATGTGGGATCCTCCCAGACTAGGGCTCGAACCCGTGTCCCCTGCATTGGCAGGCAGATTCTCAACCACTGCGCCACCAGGGAAGCCCCCATCATGGCATATTAAAGTCAAAGGACTTAATTTTTATTAAAGTGGCAAGCATTCATTTTGCAATTTAAAAGCTCAAGCTCAAACCAAGAGTTTAATGTCTGAATACTTCTGCTTCTTGCCCATTGATTTCTTACCTCCTGCATTTCAGAGTTCTCTTGTGAGATATGTGGTGCTCCTGAAAGCGCTTGTCTCAGTCTACTCAGTTTCAAAAATTGTTTTCATAAGAACATTAGACAGCCTTAAACTTGGCGTTTTGGTAGTGGGACTAAAGTACCACAAACAGACTTTATTCCTAGGAAAACTTTCCTTCCTTCTAATTTCTTTCTTTTGTTACTTTAGGCTTTCTAAATTATCTTTGTTCTTTGGAGGTGTTTGGAAATTTCTTTTCCTAGTAAAAGAGTTACATAAAATAAGATTTAGAAAATTTATAGTTTAACAAATGCTCTTGTACACTATTCATAATAAAGACGGATCAGTTAGTTTACAAATTACTTTAAAGATGCAAATTGCTAAGTGGTGGTGTTATGGGTTCTTGGCTTTTCAGGATGTCATCCCTTTTAGCCCTGTAGCTAAATATCAAGAGGCTACATGTTCAAACATAAAGCATTAGCCTCTGCCAACATTACATCAGCTCTACAAAACCTCATTGGCTAATTATCCCCTGGGACTAGGACATGGATTTGGCAGCTTGTGAAAGCTGCTATTTCCAATTTCTCCCTTCCTGGCTGTGACATATCCCAAAGGAATGAAGTTGAGAAATAACCATCTTCTTCTGAAAGCTCTCAACCTCTCATTCCCACAGTGGTTCTCATGGTCAGGGATAGAAGATCCCTTCTTCCACTTGAGGAGTCCTTGTAGCTGATGATATATTCTTTAAGTAGTGGCCAAGGCACCCTGAATGAGCCATGGAAGGGTGATGGCAAGGAGCCTCATGTTCCTTGAGGTATGTTTCTGGGTGGTTGTCTATGAGAATCCTAGTTCTTTTGTTGGGATCCTCTTTATATTGCCAAAATTGAAGAAGCTAGAAGTCCAGGATTGGGGACCATATGTGATCATCATCTGTGTTAGTTGACATTCAGTGTAAGAATTAGTGTAGACATTTAACGTCTCCTTTAATGAGCATCTATAAAGTAACTTTCTTGAGAGCAACTGCGGATAGTCAAAAGAACTGTATGATCTTAATCTTTTTTAGTCTCAATTTTTTCACCATAAAATAAAGATGTAGTACCTGCTTTATTTTCCTCAGAAGGTGTTGTGAGGGTGGAATGAGGTAACACATGTGAACAGTGTCACCAAGAACACTGCTGGCTACTAGTCACCCTATGCAGTGGACCCATTTTAGGCCTCCTCTTACTTGACTTTTCTTTACCATTTGACCCTATTCAGTGGTCTCTCCTTATTCTATACTACTCAGGGTTCTTTGTGTGATCTTGGTTAATCTAAGCATAAAATCAATTTTTTGGAAGAGTATTGGATAGTGCGCAGCCTTAATAAGAAGGCTGTCTAACGAAGGTCGGAAAGTGAGCAGAAACTGAGCGAGGCAAGACATAGCGAAGACCATGTCACAGGACTAGTCTGCTGAGGACTCTGTCACTGGCACTGCTTACTGGACTTTCTCTGCCACTGCTGCTGGCCTGGTCTCCAGTGAATGCCTGCAGCTATTGGCAGGTCTAGTTCCCTGACCAGGGGTCAAACCCGGGCCCCCTGCATTGGGAGCTCGGAGTCCCAGCCACTGGACCACCAGGGAAGTCCCAACAATTCTGGTAGATACTTGCCATAGTGCCAGGGATAATTTCTGATTATATTTTCCACATTTGTGTCATTCCCCCAATTTTCAAAGTTCTAGATGAGAGGATCTGATTGGCTGGACTTGGGTTGTATTTGTGAGCTGGATGCCAGGATGCAGAGAGAGGGACTCTGTAGTAGGAAGAGAGGCCTGCCTTCCCCCTATCTTGGAATTTCCCCCAAATAGGAAAGGTATTCAGATCTGGGCAGCTAAACTATAGACAACATTCTCTCTTCAACTTGCCTTCTACCTCTCTGTCCACTGTTGAATCTCTTTTGCAGTCTTCTCTTCTTCTTCCTGTCCCTTAAGTGTCAGTTTTTCCCAGGGTTAGTCCATGACCCATTTTTCTTCTCAGTCTGCACATTCTCCCTAGCAATCTCATCCCAACTCGTGGCTTCAGCTACCACTTATTCAGGATGTCTGCATCTATATCTCTAGCCCCACCATATTTCCTGAGCTCTAGTAGCTTCATTTAATCTACTACTTCTTTCCACCTGGACATCTAGACGACTACATACACTTCAGGCTTTTACAGATTTAAAGTTGCTGTTACCAGTCCCCACGGCTACCCCTGCGTTCCCTAACTCGAGACCAGTTTCCTACCCAGAAAATCAGGAGTCATTCTTAATTCCTCTTTGCCTATATTCCTCACATCTGTTTGGTCTCTGAGTTCTGTAGATTCTACCTTTACTTTTTTTTTTTTTTTTTCTTTAGACATCTTTATTGAAGTATAATTGCCTTACAATAGTGTGTTAGCTTCTGCTTTATAACAAAGTGAATCAGTTATACATATACAATAGGTTCCCATTTCTCTTCCCTCTTGCTCTACCTTTACTTTGACTTCTCCTATTTTGTCTCACTGCCCTAGATGAGACTGTCATCGTTTCTCACTGTGGTTTCAGTAGCCTTCTTACTAGTCTCTCTGCCTATAACCTGGTTCTCCTCTAGTCTGCCCTTCCTACAGCTGCCAAGATACTTTTTCTTACAATCAATTCTAATCATTTTATTCTTCTCAGAATGCTTCGATTTCTTATGGGGTAAAATTTAAACTATTATACTTTATTATATTGTCTATTTGGCCTCTGACTAATTATCCTCCTATCACTTCTAACTTCACAGTCTCCAGCAATGCTAAACTGCTTTTAGTTTCCAGAACATTCTGTGCTCTTTTGATTTTCTATTCCTTTGCATATAATCTTCCCTCTGCCTTGACCGTTCCTCTCTCTGTTTGCCAGCCGACTAACTTCTGCTTTCAAGTCCCAACTCAAGGGCTCTCTCTTCCGAGATGCATGCTGTCTTTGATTCCAGATGGACTTAGGTGCTCCTTCTCCTGTGCTCTCCCTATACTTGGGACAGACGACCAGAGGGTTAGTTTTATTGCATTATTGTTCCTAGCAGAGCTCAACAGTAAGCTCCTTGAATGCAGGGATGGTGTCTTATTTCTATATCCACAGTTCCTGTCACACAGTAGCTATAGAATAGTTTAATTTATTTAAGGACTAAATGAATGAAAGTACTTTGAAAGGGGAAGTGCTGTACAGATGTAACAATATTTTCATCATTAGCATTTTCTTGTAAGCATTAGGCCCTTTCTAACTCTAAAGTTCTGTGATCTGTAAATGAGTTCTGAGGGGACAATTCTGATTTTTAAAATTAATTAATTTATTTATTTGGCTGCGCCAGGTTTTAGTTGCGGCATGCAGGATCTAGTTCCCTGACCAGGGGTCAAACCCGGGCCCCCTGCATTGGGAGCTCGGTGTCCCAGCCACTGGACCACCAGGGAAGTCCCAACAATTCTGATTTTATTTCATTCTTTTATCTGTCTGCAGGCGGCCAGAGGTTCAAAAGCCCTCCCAGCCCCTCAGATGAGTTTGCTTTCTCTATGATCAGCCTTATACTCTTTCCCCAAGAAGTTGATTAAACATACTTTCCTTTGGTTTTTTCAGCCTTCCACCTAATACACATTTTAATCCTAAATAATGATTTGTTTCATGTGTGATTCCATTTCCTTACCCCACAACCACCAATTCAGTCATTTTGCTTTAGTTGCTCTAGTTATCATAAATTATACAGTGGCTGGAAATGTACACATTATCAGTATTCTAGAGATTCTCTAAAGAACCTAGAGAATTATCTGTCTGTTTGGCTGGACTGCTGGTTCTGCAGTTGCCTTTTCTCCTATCCCACAGCTCTCATCCTGGTTCTGTGCTTCTACGAGGGGCCTTGGCAAAACAAACAGTGTATAGTTTAACTTCACTCATACTTTATTTTTTAGGACTTGGCGGTTGTCTCTTGATTTATTGCACTGGGAAGAATAAGTTTTGATTTTTCTTTTTTTTTTTTCTTTCTTGTTCCTCCCTCTGAGGGAGCCTGCGTCATTGAGAAATGTTTAACCTCATGGCCTTGCACTGGGGCTGGAAATTTGCCTAAGGGAACTTGAAGCTGGTAGTGTTTTTACTCAGATTCCCCCTTATGGGGAGGGGGATTTCAGCAGGGCCTGCCAAAGCAGAAAGATGTTGGGAAATTTTTTAGTAGCAAAGCTATTGCTATTAGGTTACTGAAAGTATTTGGAGAGTTTTCTGGAGAGAAGCTTAGGCATTTTGGAATCCCTCTGGGAGAAAGCTGTAGCTTTACCAGGTACAAACAGAAATTCAGGCTGAGAAACTTAGCTTCTCAGATGTGTGGTATGTTGTTATAAGAAAACTGTGACCATTTGGATGAGAAAGAGAGGCTAACCATAGTTTGAGGAGTTTACAAACTCTCAGGGAAAATAGCCGTAGGCTGGGGCAAATCTCTATGGACTGTGGGAAGAATTTGGCTTTTTATCAATTCTGGATTATCCTAAGAGTAGATCATCACAGGGATTTTCTTTGGCAAGCCTCTTGTTCAAATTCTTATTGATATTGTCACTCTGTTCTATTTACAAAAGCACTTTGTTGATACAAACAAGATATTTGCCTAGTGAGAGTTAGAATAGATGATCTTTTGTGCCCAAACAATGATCTCCCTATTAGGAGAAGGTGAGATCCAGCGAATGTTTAGAATATGACTACCTCTGCTTATTTTTATCTTTGTGTCACCGATGAGGAAAAGTTATACAGTTGTTTGCCAGTATGGAATGATAAGCTGTGCAGACTCTGGGCCTTGACAAGGGAAGAATTGTGCAGTTAGACCATTTGTGGCAGCTTTGTGACTTCCTGGAAAATTGGAAACAACTGCACAGTAGTTAATACAAATATAGGCATTCCTGCCCACTCTAAAAGATAGTTGGACTCATCCAGCAGGTTGTCTTTCTATACACTGGCTCTTCTATTAGCCTGGATGATTGAGGGTTGATAATGTGCATGGCTAACGATACTTCTCTTTTAATCAGCAAGTATTTATTTATTACTGATTATATATATACTTAACACTCTGGTAGGTACTCTGGGGGATTCCTGAGAAGTAGAAGGAATGATTCTGAGACTCAAGAAATTTGCATTCTTGTTGGAGATACAGTGGTTAGTGAAGATTATAAAATCCTAAGAAAAAAGAAAGAAATGAGGTCAGGAAAACTTCACAGTGGAGGTAAGATTAGAGCTGGACCTAAGAGGAAAAGTGCTGTTAGCATAGGTAACAGGAGTCGGAGGAGGGAAGGGTTGAATCAGATGGCGTTCAGGTAGGAGGAGTATCCTAAGGCAAGATCTGGAAACTAGACTAGGCTGGTATGTCAGAAGAATAAGGTTTCACCTTGATTGGAATAGGAGGTATGGTATAGTTGGAAGAGAAGATTGGGTTGAATAGATAATAAGGAGCTGGATAATCGAAGACCTTGAATGTTAAATTGGAGAGTTTGGCCTTCATCGGATAGTGGGGAGTCATTTTTAAGCTATTGAGTAATTATTTATCAATCCATTTCTTTCAATAATTACTATTATTATTATTATTTTTTGGAGTATAATTGCTCCACAATGTTGTGTTAGTTTCTGCTGTACAACGAAGTAAATCAGCTATATGTATACTTAAATCCCCTCCCTCTTGGACCTCCCTCCCACCCTCAATAATTATTTTTTAAATTGAAATTTTGGTTGAGATAACTGTAGATTTACAGGCAGTTGTAAGAAATAATACAGAGAGATCCTTTGTACGCAATAATTACTTTTTAAGCGCTAAGTTTGTGAGAGTTGCTTCAAAGCTCGCATAAATGTATAAGATGTTATACCTGCTTTTCACAAGCATACAGGGAAAGGATATGTATATACTTCCTTTTTTTAAAAAAGATTTATTACTATTTATTTATTTTATTTATGTTTGGCTGTGTTGGGTCTTAGTCGCGGTGCGTAGGCTCTTCGTTGTGGCACACGGGCTTCTCTCTAGTTGTGACGTGTGGGTTTTCTCTTCTCTAGTTGTGGCGCGCAGGCTCCAGGGCACGTGGGCTCTGTAGTTGTGGTGCACGGGTTCCAGGGCATGTGGGCTTTGTAGTTGTGGCGCTCAGGTTCCAGAGCACGTGGGCTCTGTAGTTTGTGGCACACGGGTTCCAGGGCATGTGGGCTTTGTAGTTGTGGCGCTCAGGTTCCAGAGCACGTGGACTCTGTAGTTTGTGGCACACGGGCTCTAGTTGAGGCGCGCGAGCTCAGTAGTTATGCCACGCAGGCTTAGTTGCTCTGCGGCATGTGGGATTTTAGTTCAAACCCACGTCCCCTGCGTTGGAAGGCCGATTCTTTACCACTGGACCACCAGGGAAGTCCCTCCATCCTTTTTAGTAGATACTATTTAACAAAATATGAAGCATAAAATGTGTGCTCTATGAGCAGGGCTCTTAGAGAAACAGTGAATCACTTTTGGGAGGGGGTTAGGAAAGGCTTGTAGTGCTGGTGCCATGTGAAATTACTCACTCAGCCCCTCATATATCCCAGGGCCTGTGCCAGGTGCTAGGGGTGCAGAGGTGAACAGGATAGACATGGCTCTTGTCCTCGTGCAGCCTGAAATTTATTGGTGAAGGCAGACAAGTAATTACAATAAAATAGAATGGGAGTTATAATGGGAAATTCAGAATGCCATAGGAGAGCAGAGCAGGGGGATCCAAACAATTCTAGGGTGCATCATAGGAAAGTCTCACAGAGGGAGGGATATTTAAGCTATGATCTGAGGGATGTTCCAGCAGAGAGGACAATGTGAACATCTGAAGGTGAGAAGTAAAACAGCACCTTCAAGGAACTAATGGACTTCTATTACAGCTGGTATATAGAGACAGTGTAGTATAATGGATTTGAGGGCGGGCTCTGGAACCTGACTGCCCGGGTTTACATCCTGGCCCTACCACTTACTAGTTGCCCTTGGACAGTTATTTAGCTGTGTCTCAGTTTCCCCATCTGAAAATCAACATAACAGTAATTTCTACCCCATAGATTAGGCCTAAGTGATTTCTGACATATAGTGCCCTTAGATTAGTGCCTGGCACACAGCATGTGCTCAGTACATGTTAGCTATTACTGCTGTTGCTGTGACTTCACCTATAAAATGTGAAATGATGAATGCTAAGAATAACTCAGAAATTCAAGGGGGTCTTAAAAGACATGTTAGGAGTTTGGGCTTTTTATCCTCAGCACAATGGGAAGTCATTGAAGGGCTTTGAGTAGAGGCATGACATTAGATTTGCATTTTAGAAAGATTATTCTGGTTTCAGTGTAGAAGATGAAATGAAGGGGCTTAAGAAAGATGGCAGGGAGACCAAATAAGAAGCAGTTGCAAAAGTCCAGGTGAGGGATGGTAGTCATGAGGAAATGGTTCAATTGAAAAGGCATTTGCTAATCCAGCCATTCAACAAATACTTACTGAATGCTTTCTGTGTGCCAGGTAGACGTCTCAGTTCTGGAGATAGATCTCTCATGGAGTTTACGTTCTATTGGTGAGAGGGAGGTAGTGACAACGAGCAAATATTAACATAATATTAGGAATGATAAGTGCTGTTTAGAAAAAGAAAGCAGAGAAAGGGGATAGATGGTAAGAGTCTGTAGCTAATTTAGAAATGGTGGTCATGGGAATTCCCTAGCGGTCCAGTGGTTAGGACTCTGCGCTTTCACTGCTGAGGGCGCAGGTTTGATCCCTGATCGAGAAACTAAGATCCCACAAACCGTGGGGCACGGCCAAAAAAAAAGAAAAAGAAAAGAAAAGAGATGGTGGTCAGGGAAGGCCTTTTTGAGGAAGTGACACTTTAAGCAGAGATCTGAATGAAGTGAGGGTTTTTCTGGGGAAAAACTTTCCAGGCACAAGTGTGATCATGCTTAGCATGTTCAAGGACTAGTAAGGACAGGGAGGAAATATGAGTGAGGAACGCATGTGCCACAAGGACAGAGATCTTGTTCACCTAGAATTGCCTTGAGCAGCATCTGGCACATACGCTCAATAAATACTTGTTGATTGGATAGATGCGCAGGTGGATAGATGGAATTTCAAGTGAATGAACAAATAAATGATACATTCTCCCAGATAAACCTGGAATCTAGGAAGATGGGGAGAAAGTTGTAGGTAAGCTTCCCAACTAGCATCTTTCTTTCTTATGAGAGGTTAAGAGAAAGGACTCTGGAGCTAGACTGTTAGGTTCAGATCCTGGCTTTGCCATCTGCTAGATGTGTGACCTTAAGCAAGTTATTTATCTTTTTGGGTGCCTCAGTTTCTTCATCTGAAAAATGGGAACAACAGTAGTACCTACCTCATGGGGTCATTACAGGGTTTCTCAGCCTCTGCACTATTGACATTTGGGGCTGGATAATTCTGTGCTGTGGGGGCTGTCCTGTGCTTTGTAGGGTGTTTAGCAGCGTCCCTGGCTGCTGCCTACTAGATGCCAGTAGCTCCCTCCAGTTGTAACAAGCAAAAATGTTTTCAGACATTGCCATATGTCTCCTTCTGGGCAAAATCACCCCGAGTTGAGAACCCTGGGTTTTTGTGAAGATTAAAGGAGCTGGTATGTGTAAAGCACCTAGAACAGTACCTGGCATATGTGCTGTCATTAAGATTAGCATAGTGGCTTCTAGGGAAAAATAAGTGTTTCTCCTCGACAGCTTAGTCTCCCATTTGATTAAGTAAATAACAAAAACTTTAAAGCACAGTTGCTGATGGAGTGTAAAAAAATGGGTTTGTCTATCTCCAATAAAATTTATTTATGCACGCTACCACTTTCTGTGGATGGAATGCCTTCTGTTCATTCAGGAAACTCTGGCCCTACCTTTAGATACAAAAATGTATCTCAATTGGAAGTTTCTTCAAGGTGGAGGAATGTTAGTAATAGGTTCTTTCCACAGGAACTGGGATTTGGGGCCACTTTTTTGTAATGTAAGAATTTGGTTTCTAAGATTAGAGTACGCTTCTCTTTGGGTGCACAGTGGCTTTCAACAGCTGCTAATGGAAACCATCATCTATCCTAGTCAGAACTCACCATCCATAATAAGCATGATCAGTATTTATTGTATTTGGCCATTGAAGAATTGAAATAATAGTGTGTTCAAGAACATTTTGTGGTTATAAATTTTTTTCCAGTTTCATTGAGAAACAGTTGACATACATCACTGTGTAAGTTTAAGGCAAACAGCATGATGGTTTGGTTCACATATATTCTGAAATGATTACCAAAAATACGTTCAGCAAACATCCATCTTCTCATATAGATACAATAAAAAGAAAAGTAAGATGAAAAGAAAAAAGGAAAACAGAATTTCCCCTTGTGATGAGAACTCTAAGGATTTACTCTCTTAACATTTCTCCCGTATGTCCTACAGCAGTGTCAGCTATAGTCATCCCATTGTGATCATGGTTACATTTTATAGAGTCTGTTTTCATTGCACATCATCTGTGCTTGCTGCTAGCTTGTGCATTGGGTTAGCTGTTTGCAAATAGTGTTTACCTTCTGTGTATCTTAACTTTGCTTAAGCTGTGAACGTGGTGATAAATGGGGAGCGTCATTAGTTTTAGAAATGTGGTATAGAAAAATGTCAACTGACAAATGCAGCAATCAGAATGAGATAACTGAATAAATCTTTTAAAGTCATAAGATCAGGAATAAGACAAGGATGCCCACTCTTGGCACTTTTATTCAACACAGTATTGGCAGTCTTAGCCACAGTAATCAGACAAGAAAAAGAAATAAAAAGAATCCAAACTGGAAAGGAAGGAGTAAAACCGTCACTGTTTGCAGATGACATGATGCAATATATAGAAAATCCTAAAGATGCCACCAGAAAATTACTGGAGCTCATCAGTGAGTTTGGTAAAGTTGCAGCATACAAAATTAATATACAGAAATCTTGTATTTCTATACACTAACAACAAACTATCAGAAAGAGTAAGTAAGGAAACAATCCTTTTTACCATCACATCATAAAGAATGAAATACCTAGGAATAAACCTACCTAAGGAGGTAGAAGACCTGCTCAGAAAACTGTAAGACACTGATGAAAGAAATTGAAGACAACACAAACAGATGGAAAGATATACCGTGTTCTTGGATTGGAAGAATTAATAGTGTTAAAATGACCATACTACCCAAGGCAGTCTACAGATTCAGTGCAATCCCTATCAAAATGCCAATGACATTTTTCACTGAACTAGAACAAATAATTTTAAAATTTGTATGGAAACACAAAAGACCCCGAATAGCCAAAACAATTCTTGAGAAAGAATAGAGCTGGAGGAATCACAGTCATATTCCCTGACTTCAAAAGTCATATTCCCTGAGTACAAAGCTGCAGTGCACAAAAACAAACACATAGATCAATGAAACAGAATAGAAAGCCCAGAAATAAACCCAGAAATAAACCCATGCACATCTGGTCAATTAATTTATGGCAAAGGAGAAAAGAATATACAATGGAGAAAAGACAGTCTGTTCAATAAGTGGTGCTGGGAAAACTGGACAGCTACATGTAAAAGAATGAAATTAGAACATTCTTTAAAACCATATACAAAAATAAACTCAGATTAAAGACATAAATGTAAGACTGGAAACCATATAACTCCTAGAAGAAAACATAGGTAGACCACTCTGACATAAATCATAGCAGTATTTTTTTGGATCTGTCTCCTAAAGCAAAGAAAATAAAAGCGAAAATAGGACCTAATTAAGGGATAGGACCTAATTAAATTTAAGAGCTTTTGCACAGCAAAGGAAACCATCGACAAAATGAAAAGACAACCTACTGAATGGGAGAAAATATTTGCAGATGATATGACCGATAAGAGGTTAATATTCCAAAATGTATAAACAGCTCATATAACTCAATATCAAAAAAAAAAAAAATCGAAAAAAAAAAAAAACCCGATTTAAAAGTGGGCAGAAGACCTGAATAGACATTTTTCCATAGAGGACATGCAGATGGCCAACAAGCACATGAAAAGATGCTCAACATCACTAATCATCAGGGAAATGCAAATCAAAACCACGAGATATCACCTCACATCTGGCAGAATGGCTATCATCAAAAAGAACACAAATAACACGTTGGCGAGAAGAAGCAAGAAGAACGACAACCCTGCAGCCTGTGGAACAAAAACCACATTCACAGAAAGATAAACAAGATGAAAAGGCAGAGAGCTATGTACCAGATGAAGGAACAAGATGGAACCCCAGAAAAACAACTAAATGAAGTGGAGATAGGAAACCTTCCAGAAAAAGAATTCAGAATAGTGATAGTGAAGATGATCCAGGACCTCGGAAAAAGAGTGGAGGCAAAGATTGAGAAGATGCAAGAAATGCTTATTAACAAAGACCTAGAAGAATTAAAGAACAAACAAACAGAAATGAAAAATACAATAACTGAAATGAAAAATACACTAGAAGGAATCAATAGGAGAATAACTGAGGCAGAAGAACAGATAAGTGACCTGGAAGACAGAATGATGGAATTCACTGCTGCGGAACAGAATAAAGAAAAAAGAATGAAAAGAAATGAAGACAGCCTAAGAGACCTCTGGGACAACATTAAACACGACAACATTCGCATTATAGGGGTCCCAGAAGGAGGAGAGAGAGAGAAAGGACCCAAGAAAATATTTGAAGAGATTATAGTAGAAAACTTCCCTAACATAGGAAAGGAAATAGGCACCCAAGTCCAGGAAGTGCAGAGAGTCCCAGGCAGGATAAACCCAAGGAGAAACACACCAAGACACATAGTAATCAAATTGACAAAAATTAAAGACAAAAATTATTGAAAGCAACGAGGGAAAAATGACAAATAACATACAAGGGAACTCCCATAAGGTTAACAGCTGATTTCTCAGCAGAAACTCTACAAGCCAGAAGGGAGTGGCATGATACATTTAAAGTGATGAAAGGGAAGAACCTACAACCAAGATTACTCTACCCAGCAAGGATCTCATTCAGATTCGATGGAGAAGTCAGAAGCTTTTGACACAAGCGAAAGCTAAGAGAATTCAACACCACCAAACTAGCTCTACAACAAATGCTAAAGCAATTTCTCTAAGTGGGAAGCACAAGAGAAGAAAAGGACCTCAAAAACAAACCCATAACAATTAAGAGAATTGTCATAGGAACATACATATCGATAATTACCTGAAACGTGAATGGATTAAATGCTCCAACCAAAAGACGCTGGCTCACTGAATGGATACAAAAACAAGACTCATATATATGCTGTCTACAAGAGACCCACTTCAGACCTAGGGACACATACAGACTGAAAGTGAGGGGATGGAAAAAGATATTCCATGCAAATGGAAATCAAAAGAAAGCTGGAGTAGCAATACTCATATCAGATAAAATAGACTTTAAAATAATGTTCCAAGAGACAAGGAAGGACACTACATAATGATCAAGGGATCAATCCAAGAAGAAGATATAACAATTATAAATATATATGCACCCAACATAGGAGCACCTCAATACATAAGGCAACTGCTAACAGCTATAAAAGAGGAAATCGACAGTAACACAGTAATAGTGGGGGACTTTAACACCTCACTTACACCAATGGACAGATCATCCAAACAGAAAATTAATAAGGAAACAGAAGCTTTAAATGACACAATAGACCAGATAGATTTAATTAATATTTATAGGACATTCCATCCAAAAACAGCAGATCACACTTTCTTCTCAAGTGCACACAGAACATTCTCCAGGATAGATCACATCTTGGGTCACAAATCAAGCCTCAGTAAATTTAAGAAAATTGAAATCATATCAAGCATCTTTTCTGACCACAACGCTATGAGATTAGAAATCAGTTACAGGGGAAAAAACGTAAAAAACACAAACACATGGAGGCTAAACAATATGTTACTAAATAACCAAGAGATCACTGAAGAAATCAGAGGAAATCAGAAAATACCTGCAGAAAAATGACAACGAAAACACGACGATCCAAAACCTATGGGATGCAGCAAAAGCAGTTCTAAGAGGGAAGTTTATAGCTATACAAGCCTACCTCAAGAAACAAGAAAAATCTCAAATAAACAATCTAACCTTACACCTAAAGGAACTAGAGAAAGAAGAACAAACAAAACCCAAAGTTAGCAGAAGGAAAGAAATCATAAAGATCAGAGCAGAAATAAATGAAATCGAAACAAAACAATAGCAAAGATCAATAAACCTAAGAGCTTGTTCTTTGAGAAGATAAACAAAATTGATAAACCATTAGCCAGACTCATCAAGAAAAAGAGGGAGAGGACTCAAATCAATAAAATTAGAAATGAAAAAGGAGAAGTTACAACAGACACTGCAGAAATACCAAGCATCCTAAGAGACTACCACAAGCAACTCTATGCCAATAAAATGGACAACGTGGAAGAAATGGACAAATTCTTAGAAAGGTATAACCTTCCAAGACTGAACCAGGAAGAAATAGAAAATATGAACAGACCAATCACAAGTAATGAAATTGAAACTGTGATTAAAAATCTTCCAACGAACAGAAGTCCACGACCAGATGGCTTCACAGGTGAATTCTATCAACCATTTAGAGAAGAGCTAATGCCCATCCTTCTCAAACTCTTCCAAAAAATTGCAGAGGAAGGAACACTCCCAAACTCATTGTATGAGGCCACCATCACCCTGATACCAAAACCAGACAAAGATACTACAAAAAAAGAAAATTACAGACCAATATCACTGATGAATATAGATGCAGAAATCCTCAACAAAATACTAGCACACAGAATCCAACAACACATTAAAAGAATCATACACCATGATCAAGTGGGATTTATCCCAAGGTTGCAAGGATTCTTCAGTATACGCAAATCAATGTGATACACCGTATTAACAAATTCAAGAATAAAAACCATATGATCATCTCAATAGATGCAGAAAAAGCTTTTGACAAAATTCAACACCCATTTATGATAAAAACACTCCAGAAAGTGGGCATGGAGGGAACCTACCTCAACATAATAAAGGCTGTATACGACAAACCCACAGCAAACATCATTTTCAATGGTGAAAAACTGACAGCAGTTCCTCTAAGATCAGGAACAAGACAAGGATGTCCACTCTCACCACTGTTATTCCGCATAGTTTTGGAAGTCCTAGCCACAGCAGTCAGAGAAGAAAAAGAAATAAAAGGAATACAGATTGGAAAAGAAGAAGTAAAACTGTCACTGTTTGCAGATGACATGATACTATACGTAGAGAATCCTAAAGATGCCACCAGAAAACTACTAGAGCTAATCAGTGAATTTGGTAAAGTTGCAGGATACAAAATTAATGCGCAGAAATCTCTTGCATTCCTATACACTAATGATGAAAAATCTGAAAGAGAAATTAAGGAAACACTCCTATTTACCATTGCAGCAAAAAGAATAAAATACCTAGGAATAAACCTACTTAGGGAGACAAAAGACCTGTATGCAGAAAACTACAAGACACTGATGAAAGAAATTAAAGATGATACCAACAGATGGAGAGATATATATACCATGTTCTTGGATTGGAAGAATTAATATTGTGAAAATGACCATACTACCCAAAGCAATCTACAGATTCAGTGCAATCCTTATCAAATTACCAATGACATTTTTTACAGAAGTAGAACAAAAAAATCTTAAAATTTGTATGGAGATACAAAAGACCCCGAATAGCCAAAGCAATCTTGAGGGAACAAAGTGGAGCTGGAGGAATCAGACTCCCTGACTTCAGACTATACTACAAAGCTACAGTAATCAAGACAGTATGGTACTGGCACAAAAACAGAAATATAGATCAATAGAACAGGATAGAAAGGCCACACACCTGTGGTCACCTTATCTTTGATAAAGGAGACAAGAACATACAATGGAGAAAAGACACCCTCTTCAATAAGTGGTGCTGAGAAAACTGGACAGCTACATGTAAAAGAATGAAATTAGAACACTCCCTAACACCATACACAAAAATAAACTCAAAATGGATTAAAGACCTAAATGTAAGGCCAGACACTGTAAAACTCTTAGAGGAAGACATAGGCAGAACACTCTATGACATAATTCACAGCAAGATCCTTTTTGACCCACCTCCTAGAGTACTGGAAATAAAAACAAAAATAAACAAATGGGACCTAATGAAACTTAAAAGCTTTTGCACAGCAATGGAAACTATAAACAAGATGAAAAGACAACCCTCAGAATGGGAGAAAATATTTGCAAACAAATCAGCAGACAAAGGATTAATCTCCAAAATATATAAACAGCTCATGCAGCTCAATATTAAAAAAACAAACAACCCAATCCAAAAATGGGCAGAAGACCTAAATAGACATTTCTCCAAAGAAGACATACAGATGGCCAAGAAGCACATGAAAAGCTGCTCAACATCACTAATTATTAGAGAAATGCAAATCAAAACTACAATGAGGTATCACCTGACACCAGTTAGAATGGGCATCATCAGAAAATCTACAAACAGCAAATGCTGGAGAGGGTGTGGAGAAAAGGGAACCCTCTTGCACTTTTGGTGGGAATGTAAATTGATAAAGCCACTGTGGAGAACAGTATGGAGGTTGCTTAAAAAACTAAAAATGGAATTACCATATGATCCAGCAATCCCACTACTGGGCATATACCCAGAGAAAACCATAATTCAAAAAGACACATGTACCCCAATGTTCATTGCAGCACTATTTACAATAGCCAGGTCATGGAAGCAACCTAAATGCCCATCAACAGATGAATGGATAAAGAAGATGTGGTACCTGGGCTTCCCTGGTTGCACAGTGGTTAAGAACCTGCCTGCCAATGCAGGGGACACAGGTTCAAGCCCTGGTCCGGGAAGATCCCACATGCCGCGGAGCAGCTATGCCCATGTGCCACAACTACTGAGCCTGCACTCTGGAGCCCGCGTGCCACAACTACTTAAGCCCGCGCGCTTAGAGCCCGTGCTCCACAACAAGAGAAGCCACTGCAATGAGAAGCCCTCGCGCCGCAACTAGCGAAAGCCTCCGCGCAGCAACAAAGACCCGGTGCAGCCAAAAATAAAAATAAATAAATTTATTAAAAAAATAAAAGATGTGGTACATATATACAATGGAATATTACTCAGCCATAAAAAGGAACAAAATTGGGTCATTTGTAGAGATGTGGATGGGTCTAGAGACTGTCATACAGAGGGAAGTAAGTCAGAAAGAGAAAAACAAATATCGTATATTAACACATACATGTGGAACTAGAAAAATGGTACAGATGAACCGGTTTGCAGGGCAGAAATAGAGACACAGATGTAGAGAACAAACGTATGGACACCAAGGGGGGGTAAGTGGAGGGGGTGGTGGTGGTGGTGGTGGGATGAACTGGGAGATTGGGATTGACATATATACACTAATGTGTACAAAATTGATGACTAATAAGAACCTGCTGTATAAAAAATAAAATAAAATAAAATTCAAAAAAAGAACCAAAAAAAAAATTGGTAAGACCAGTGTCAAGGAGTGTGCTGCCTATATTGTCTTCTATGAGTTTTGTGGTTTCAGGTCTTATAGTTGGGTCTTTGATACATTTTGAGTTTAATTTTGTATGTGGTGTGCGAAAATGTTCTTGTTTCATTCTTTTGTAAATGGCTGTCCAGTTTTCCCAACACCACTTATTGACTTAGAAACTTTAGCACAGCAAAAGAAACCATCAACAAAACAAAAAAGCAACCTACTGAATGGGAGAAGATATTTGCAAATGACATGTCTGATAAGCTGTTAATATCCAAAATATATAAAGAACTCAGTGAATGGAACCTAAAGAGGACTGTATTTTGGCTCAACAGAGAGAAAAAATACCAGATGATTACAGATGAGAACAATGGAATGGGTATACTTCTTGAAGTGGCAGGCTTTCTGCCACTGGAGGTGTTGAAGAGTCTGGAGGCTTTGTTGGTCCCATTTTAGGTATGCTATAGAGGACAAAATACCTACATTTGGAAAGAAGCTGGACTAGATGACTTTTATGGTTTTTCTTAACTGTAGGATTCTAGATTTAAAATCTAATTTTTTGACTCTGCCCAAATTCACATCAAAAATTACTATCCAACAGGTTCCAGGTCATACTGGTTTAGGAGGTATGATTCTGAAAGGATGCCCATCGATTCCTAACCTTATTAGGTTTACATTTTGTAGGTAATTTCTATGTTTTAACCTAAAAGCAAGACTGAGATGCAGAATTCCATCCATCGTAGCAGGCTGTTGGAAGTCATATTTTGGACAGGTCTTGCCCTGGGGCTTCCCTGCAGCACCTGGAAGATTTATATCCCCTGCACCAGAAATCCAAGAATCTTAAATTCTCTGTTTTTTATATGAAACTTCCTTCAGTCCAAAATTTGATACAAAATGAATCAGTGAAATATAATGAATATGTGTTTGGGTGTTGAGCAATGGATTAAGTAAAATTAAATCATAAATCAGGAACAATGAACAGTAAAAAGAATTTACCTTTAAAAAAAAAAACACGGCGAGGATGTGGAGAAAAGGGAATCCTCGCACACTGGTGGTGGGAATGTAAGTTGGTGCAGCCACTGTGGAAAACAGTATGGAGGTGTCTCAAAAAACTAAAAACAGAACTACCATCTGACCCAGCAATTCCACTCCTTGGTATATATCTGAAGAAAAAAGAAAAAAAACCCACAAATTGGAAAAGATACATGCACCCCAGCGTTCATAGCAGCATTATTTTCAATAGCCAAGATATGGAAGCAACCTAAATATCAGCAGATGAATGGATAAAGAAGATGTGGGTGTGTGTGTGTCGGGGGGCGGTGTATAATATAGTGGAATACTATTCAGCCATAAAAAGAATGAAATTTTGCCATTTGCAACGACATGGATGGACTTGGAGGGTATTATGCTTAGTGAAATAAGTCAGAGACAGATAAATACTGTATGATATCACTTATATGTGGAATCTAAAAAATATAACAAACTAGTGAATATAACAAAAAAGAAGCAGACTCAGTTATAGAAACAAACTAGTGGTTACCAGTGGGGAGAGGGAAGGGGGGAGGGGCAGTAGAGGAGTGGGGGAGTGGGAAGTGTACGATAGACTCAAGGATGTATTGATTTGTAGTGAGGTGTATGGACCTAGAGTCTGTCATACAGAGTGAAGTAAGTCAGAAAGAGGAAACTAAATACCGATGCTAACACATATATATGGAATCTAAAAAAAAAAAAAAAGTGGTTCTGAAGAACGTAGGGACAGGACAGAATTAAAGACACAGATGTAGAGAATGGACTTGAAGACACGGGGAGGGGGAAGGGTAAGCTGGGACAAAGTGAGAGAGTGGCATGGACTTATATATACTACCAAATGTGAAATAGATAGCTAGTGGGAAGCAGCCGCATAGCACAGGGAGATGAGCTTGGTGCTTTGTGACCGCCTGGAGGGGTGGGTTAGGGAGGGTGCGAGGGAGACGCAAGAGGGAGGAGATATGGGGATATATGTATATGTATAGCTGATTCACTTTGTTATAAAGCAGAAACTAACACACCGTTGTAAAGCAATTATACTCCAATAAAGATGTTTAAAAATATGTATTGTATGACACGGGAAATATTTTTTAATATTTAGTATTTTATAATAACTATAAATGGAGTATAACCCTTAAAAATTGTGAATCACTGTATTATACACCTGTAACATATAATATTGTATATCAGCTATAACTCAATTAAAAATATTGTAACAATATAAATTTTTAAAAATAAAGTCGTGACTCATCAATCCCCATTTGGGAGATTATTATTATTTTTAAAATTTACTTAAGTCTTCATACATAAATCTACACATGTACATAATTTTACATAGTTAACATAAATCTGAAATTTTACATCCTTATTTTTTTAAGTGCAGGCTTTTTTGCTAAGCTTTCTCTCCTCTTCTTTTTCCTCATTCCCCCCACATTGGTGTGTCTTTACCCCCAAACCATGTAAACAGCCTGATGTATATCCTTCTATATTTTTCCCTGCACTCACACAATCGTATACAGATCCATATGCACACAAACACACAGTTTTTTTTTTTCTTTTTTGCCATTGACTTATTTTTAAATGGGATTGTGTCATATGCATTTTTTTTTACCTTTTGCTTTTCTCACTCAACGATACTTAATGGAATCCTACCACATCATTTGACATAGATCAAATTAATTCTTTTCAATGGCTACATACTATTTCATGGCCTGTATGGGCTATAATGTATTCAGACATTTCCTGTATCGGAGGATATTATATTCATTTTGCTTCTTTCTTTTTTTGCCATTATGAAACATGCTGCAATAAACATCCTTTTTACATATGTTTTATGTTTGTATTTCTGTGGTGTCTCTTCTTAGGAGTGCGACTGGTGAGTTAAGGAGATATGTATTTTTAAGTTCCATAAATGCAGTAGCCAAATTGCTTTTTAACAGACTGTAATGCTTCACATTCCACTAGCTACGTATGAGTGTACCATTTTCCCCACCTCTCTGCTAGATATAGGTGTTACAAACTTAAAATTTTTGACTCATCTAATGGGTATGACATGATAGTTTGTTGTTACTTTAATCTCTCTCCAATCAGGACTTTAATTAGGATTCTTAACAGGTTTGCTGACTAAGCCATATGAAAGCCCAACCTGTTTGGACACTGCAGCCACATCTTGAAATGCCAGTGAGACATGGATTGTAAGGGATCAGGGGATGACTACGATAGTTCAGTAACAGTAAAAAGTTGGGCGTTTGGATTCTAAGACATCTGTTAATGTGAAAATGTTGCATAACACTGAGTTTTTCTGGGAAATATGTCTTTGCATGTATGCAAAACCTTCTTCCCCAGATCCCTGGCAAATTACCTTGCAACAGAGATCATTTTTCTAGGGAAGTTTAGTACAGTGGTAAACAGATCACATTCAAGAAGGGATTATATTTTATATACCATATTTTATCAAGGAATTGATGCCATAATATAATATAGTAAAATTTATATTATGAATAGTTTTTCTTAGCTTATAATTAATCATTTTGACAGTGATGATAGCTCCCATGTATTGACTTCCTCCCTTGTAGTAGGCACTTTAAATAGTTATTTCATTTAACACCAACCCCTGTCCTTCAAGTTAAGTAAAATTTTGCTTTGAGAGAAACTGGAACCTATCTGGTAAGTGCTGGAGCTAAGGGTTGTACCTTCAAATTCAAAGCACCTGACTATTAAAGCCATGCAGTCTTCTGATTAGATACAGTATAAAAGAGCTTGAAGACTCATGGATAATTTTTTAACCTGTGTTTTAACATAAATATAGACCACCACAGTCTAGACCTTATCAGTACCAGGGGCTAATTTGAGTTTGACCTTTTTCTCCTTCCCTTTGTCTGGGATCTGGCAATGATGATAAATAACATTACTAAGGGTTCAATAATTAGTGAGCATCCGGCTGAAAGATAGTGGACTAGATGCCCTGGGTATTTGGTAATGTTTATTGAGTATCCATTGGATAGAGCCCTGTTTTATTATTATTTTTAATGGCAAAATAAAATAAGAAACAAGATGCTTATCCTTTTCTTCAAAGAGTAGCATTCAGTTGAAGATAGACTTGGTCATTATACTACAAAATAAGAGGAAATTTTATACTGAAGGTACAGCAGGTGGAGTGACTAGAGTTTTTAGAGGTTAATTAGGGAAGGTTTCTTGGAATAGGTAAGTTTTGAGCCAGAGTTTTCAGATGATGGATGTGAACAGGTGGCAGATCTGAGTTTCCTAAAAGATAGTATACTCAGAGAGTCAATTCCGACTTGGAATGTTTCATAATTTTAAAGAGTGGAGTGTCCCTTGTCACACATCTTAACTTGAGATTCTAGATTGAGGATTCTGTTTGATGAAATCCTTTTCTAGGCTCTCAGTTAAGTGCTGTGCTTCTGCTTGTCATTTTGATTGCTTGAATTTGTGGGGATGAAGTTTGAATATACGATCTGGATTCAGAAAATAATTTTTGGTTCTCTGTTGCTTTTCATAAAAATATAAGGTTTAGAGGTAATTTTAATTATACTTTACCATTCACATAGTTTTACTAATCAGAAAGCTTACTGTTTCCTTTTCTTAAGTCTAATTTAAAAAAACTTTATTTCTAAATTAGTAATTTAAAGTATAAGTAATGTTACAATGTATGTCCCTGTGTACACAAACCAAAAAAGAGAAGCACTCCTAAAAGTATTTAAGAACACTCTTTAACAAAAACATTCTTTTAACAACAACAAGTTAACTGTTTCCTAACAAAAAGGCTGATGTGTTGGTGTGTTGATATGTTCAGAACGGTAGACTGAATTCTGACCAGATGCAGCATTTATCTTGAAATTACCTGAGAATTTGAGACCTAAGAAATTTGAGAAGTCTAGGTTAATTTTTTTTAACTACAAAGCAAGTAGTAGTCAAATTTGAATTTTTAAAATTAATTTTCAATTATAATAATTGAAAATATATAATTTATATATTTATATATAATTTTCAATTATAAAACAAGATAGTATTTGTTTTCTTAAAATAACAAAGTTGTACAAAGAAGGCCCAATCCAGCTTTGAACTTTCTTAACCATTTACACTTAAAGTTATGAAATTATTTTCATCTAAATTTAACTGAATCTTTTCAGTGGGCCTATGCAGCCTTAGATAGTTTATTTTTTAAAAGTATCCTGGGAAATGTTGATACCTTCTTTGCAGTACAGTCTTGATAAAACTTTTTTGTTGTTGAATAGTATCAGAGTCTCAGGTTAAGATGGTTGATGAAGGACTCTACTCTCTTTAAAATTATGAAGCATTCCAAATTGGAATTGACTCTCTGAGTATAGGGAGCTCAATAAACTCCCTATCTTAGGGACTTCCCTGACGGTCCAATGGTTAAGACTCCATGCTTCCATTGCATGGGGCACGGGTTCGATCCCTGGTTGGGGAACTAAGATCCCTCATGCCACATGGTGTGGCCTAAAAATAAAATAAAATAAACTTACTATCTTAAAGGACTAAAACTGCTTTCAGACTCCCAAATTACAGACACCATGTAGTTAAATGGCTCCCCTGTGTGTACTGTCCTTGGATTGGAACTTGTGTGTATCTATGTGAACTAGAGAATTGATGCCTGTGAAACAAAACATGTAACCCTGGTGAGTGAGTGGCTGCTGAGCATCCTGACTTCTGGGGAAAATGTCTGGATTTGCAGAAGAATTAACATGCAGTATTCTTGCTTCAGTGGAGAAAAGTGAGGGGAGATGGCTTTCTGCTGGAGGAGTTCTAGCAGCTTTTGATTTTGAAAGATAGAATTGAAGACAGTGAAGTATTGAAGACAATGAAGTAATGAGAAAGAGCCAGCAGAGGAACTTCCCTGGTGGTCCAGTGGCTAAGACTCCGCACTCCCAATGCAGGGGCCAGGTTCAATCCCTGGTCAGGGAACTAGATTCCACATGCCGCAACTAAGAGCCCGCATGCTGCAACTAAAGATCCCACGTGCCACAACTAAGACCCGGTGCAGCCAAATAAATCAATAAATTTAAAAAAAAAAAAAAAAAGAGCCAGCAGAAATGTAGTTTGACGTCATCTGATAGTTTTTTCCTCAGAACTATGCACTAATAATTTTGCTGCCTGTTTATAATGTGGGCGGCTTGTTTGGCTGGTGACATCTGGACCACTGCAGAAGCGCAAACGGTGGTATGTTATAGGGCTAGCACAGGCAGTTATGGGGAAGCACGAGCGCACGGATTTCTAGCCTCATTAGATCAGCGCTCCAGTACCTAAAGGGAAGAACCTGGCTTTGTGGCTTTTTTAGGCTTGTCTTGCTAATACACAGCACAGCCCAGAGACCTTGAGGCAGAATGGAGCATAGCAGGGATGCTCGGTTGTTCAGAAGCTTCTCTAGCTGCTGGCTTCCCTCTGCACTAATGACAGGAAGGGGACTGGAGGAGAGTAGCAGCAAAAAAGGTGTCCTGTATGGTATTAGGTGGGCAAAAAGATCCTGGGGTTCCCTGGAAGCATGACAGTTGTCTACAGAGGACTGTCTGTATAAAGGAGGTTATAAACCACTAATAAGAGAAAGAGATGTAAAAGTGTGGTACTCTTTCTGTTTATAAGGGTAGACTTTTACTTCAGTTAAAAAAAAAAGTGTAGACTGTAATTGAAATTATTCTGTTTGGTCTGAAGTATCACTGCCTGGTTTCATTGCAAAAGGAAATTTAGGGAGGAAAGTTTAAATAAAATCATTTTGGCCGTTAAGGTCTGGGGTCCCAGGGAAGACAGTTTCTTTTTGTGTTGTACAAAGTCATTTGTAAAAAATAAACATTTTATTTGTTTTTATTTCTATTTTTTAAAAAATACATATGTATGTATATATATATATATATATTTTGGCTGCATCAGGTCTTAGTTGCAGCACTCGGGATCTTTCGTTGCAGCGCGTGGGCTCTTCTTTGCAGTGCATGGGCTTCTCTTTAGTTGTGGTGCACAGACAGGCTCGTTAGTTGCTGTGCAAGGACCCTCTAGTTGTGGCTTCTGAGCTCAGTAGTTACGGCATACGGGCTTAGTTGCCCTGCGGCATGTGGGATCCTAGTTCCCTGTCCAGGGATCGAACCGGCATCCCCTGCACTGCAAGACGGATTCTCAACCACTGGACCATGAGGGAAGTCCCCCAAAAATAAACATTTTAAAAAGGTGGCTAAAACATTTTTGAGTATGTGATTATAGGGAGGCAGCAGCCTTTTTTTTTTTTTTTTTTTTCCTTGAGAAACATATTAATTGATGTGCCTCTTTCTCCTGAAGACTTGATTACTCAAAGGCACAGCCAGTTAGAAAACTCTCCTTCCATCTTGGTTTTTCTGTTTCAGAAAGTTCTGCTTGCAGTAAACGGTCAGTCTACAGTCTGGCAACTATGCTCCCCAATTGTGTGCAGACTGCTTATCAGTGCTCTTCGTTGTTTCTGGTCTTTGCATGACTCAGTGTTAGTCAGAGTCCGAACGAAGGAATCCCAGGAGAGATTGTGACTGGCTCCCTTTTTTGGGTGATGGTTTTTATTTAATTTACTAAGTCTTGTAACATAGGCAAATGTTAACAGTTTGAGAAATCCTAAAGGAATGTGAGTTCCAAGCATGACATCTTTACAAGAAAACAGTTGTGAATTCACTAAATGTGAATTTAGTAATGTTAAACAGATCTTTTTTATACCTTTCTCCCCCTATTTTCTACTCTGAGTAATTTTGTCCGTTTAATGGGAGAGCATGGGCTGCCCTAAAAGTGGAAGACTATAATTAAACAATATTAAAAAGAACCATTTGCTGAACATTTTCTGTACATATGACATATTGATTATTGATTGTCTCATTAAATTCACCCTACAACCATATGGATTTGGTGATGTTACCACCATTTTCAGGTGGGATGAAAACTCAGAGAGGTTAAGTGACTTACCCAAAGCCAGACTGGTGGTGGGTAGTAAGAGCAAAAAATTGAACAAAGATCTTCCTGGTTCCGAGTGCAGAGCTCTCAGCCGCTATCACGTTGCCTCTATCCTGCTTCAGAGGGGTAGAAGATCTCAGTAGATCTCGGGCAGAAGAAAAAGCAATCTGGTTCTCTTGCTTGCTTTGGTGGTTCATTTGTTTACTGTCTGTGTCTCCCTTCTTCCCCAGCACCTAGCATGTGCATAACGCACACTCAATAAATATTTACTGAATGAACAAGTGTGTACAATTAACCATGGAAAATGGAAGTGAACTGACATTTTTGTTTGTAAAATTTTTGTAAGTATATGCTATATTTGTAAATATAGTAAAGTACATCTCAGACTAATATTTATCAGGTTTATTCATATATAGATGTTTGAGAAAGAATAAAACATTTACAGTTCTATATGATTTCTGGAGATTATCAGCAAACAGCCTGACCTCTCATTTCCCTTTTCCTAACCAGTCTCCCATGGCTGGTCTTGGTTCTCTTCATTTCACACTGCTGTCAAAATGCCCTTTCTTTCTTCCTCTCTCTCCTCCGTTGCCCAAGAAATTGTTATTGTCACACCTTTTGCTTTTTAACATTTCTCTCCCTTTGGTTGGAATTCCTTTCCCCATCTTTTTGGTTTGACTTTTTAAAAAAACTGTTCAGGACTTGGCTCAGGTGTCTTCTCTGATTCCTTTGAACCTTGTTATGTCCCCTCTTTGTGTTCCCATCAGAGCACTTGTCATGCCGACGATTGTATAATTGGGTACACGTCTGTCCATTTCTTTGAACAGCCTGTATTGTAAGCTCCATGAAGGGAGTGACTTGAGTGTTGTATCTGTCTGTGTCACGGTGCCTGGCACATGGTAGGCAGACAGTAAATATGGAACGAAAAATAAAACAAAGGGTGTAGCTTGCCCAGTCCCACCATACACCTTAGAGAACCATTCCATTTTAGAGATGGAGCCTGTCAGCTCTGGCCCCTTCCGTTTAGAGATGAGGGTGATGCCCTGCAGTCCTACAACTAAATAATTAGCAGCGCAGCTGAAAAACGGGGCTCCTGAATTCCAGCCCAGTGTCCTTTCTTTCATTGTTTTTTGAAAAAAGAATTTTTTTTTGCTTATTATAAAGGCAGTAGTTGTTTAAAGTAGAAAATTTAGAAGATACAGATAGAAGGGAGAAAGAAAATAAAAGCATACTGTTCCTACCACCATCCTTCCACTCTCCTCTGTGCACACGTTTATCTACGTGTTACATAATCGTGTGATGACAACAGCTTGCATTTACTGAATCTTATAGAATAGGCACTGTCCTCAGTGCTTTGCATGTATTACCTCATTTATTACAGCAACCCTACAGGGTGAATACTGTTATCCCCACTTTTACAGATGAGGAAATGAAGGCATAGAGATGTTGAGTATCTCAAGGTCATACAGCTAGTAAGTGGTAGAGAACCAAGATTTAATAAACCCAGGCAATCTAGCTCTAGAGCTTATATTCTTAACTACTATTCCATTCTGCCTCTATGCATAATATTTTAGAATCTGCTTTTTAAAAAAATTGAGATAAATTTATATACAGTAACGGTCACCCTTTTCAGGGGTACAGTTCAATAAGTTTTGGTAAAAGGTAAACCACCACCACAACCAAGAGATAAAGACTATTTCTATGAAAAAGTTCCGTTGTACCTCTTGGTAGATAGTCTTCCTCCCTATTCCCAACTTCTGGCAACCACTGATCTTATTTCTGCCCTTATAGTTTTGCTTTTTCTTGAATTTCATATAAATGTGTAATCATGTAGTGTGTAACCTTTTGTATTTGTCTTCTTTTACTTAGCATAGTGCTTTTCAGGTTCATACATATTGTTGTAGTTCGGAGTTTTTTTAAATTGCTGAGTAATATTTCATTGTATGAATGTACCACAAGTTGAAGGACGTTTGTTTTTCTTCTAGTTTTTGGCAATTAAAGCTGCTGTGAATATTCACATACAGCTTTTTATGTGGTCATATGTTTTCATTTCTCTTTGTTTAAATACTCAGGAATGGGATTACTGGGTTGTATGATAAGTGTAAGTTTACCTTTATAAGAAATTTCCAGACTGTTTTCCAAAATAGCATTATCATTTTGCATTCTCCCCAGTAATGTCTGAAAGTCCCAGTTTCTCCGCATCCCCAGCAAATTATCAGTAGTATTTGTATTCTGATATTAGCCAAATACTTCTCTTCACATAGTCTTGTTGGGAAAAGATGTTGCTTAAATTAAGGATTTCTGATATATTTTTTTCTTTTTCCTTTCCCTTTTTCTTTCATTTCCATTTTATAAATATTTATTGAGCGTCTTACACTGCAAGGGGGTGGATAAGGATGAGTGACTCTACTCAGAGCCCCCTGATTGGCCCCTTGAGTAGAGGCCATGCAGGTGATGGTGAAGCAGTTGATTCTTATACTTCACCTATTTTCCTACTGACACAGATTGCTCAGCATGGAGGTTTTTGCTTCTCTGCCTCTACCCTGTATCCCTTGCTCAGCTTTCAAGTGCTTAGGAACCTTGTGGGGAGAAGAGTATGGTGGCGCATCTGGCACCAGCTGTGCTGCCAGCCTTTCACCACCACCTGCTTTAAGTGAAAATGCCAGTGAGTGTCATGGTGGCAGCTATTTGCATAATTAGCTGGGTAGGCTTTTCAATTCAGTCTGTTAGTATAGTTGCCCTGATTGCCTACTCAGCAATTTGCATGATGTGACTGTGACATCTAAGGAGTAATATCAAAGAGTAAGGTAAGTCGAGGCCGACAAGGTAAGAGTATGAATCTCAGATTCTTGGTGGGCTGCCACTGTTGTCACAGTATGTTGCCTCTGACACTAGCCAGCTTCTTAAGAGCCTTTATTTTCTTTCTAAATGAGCAAGTCAAGTATGTACTGAGCTATATCTTCTTTTAGAGATTTTATCAGCAAAATATTTTGCTAAGAAATGTCTGTCTCTTCACTCATTTGTTCATTCATTGGGCACATTTGCTAATTAACCACTATGTTTGTGCTACCCTTCTTAGTGCTGTGATATGGCTTGTTTCAAAGTAAATTCTTCCTGAGTTTTTCTCTTAGTATCTTCCCCTCCTCCCGATTTGATATCTTTCATCTATAAATATTTTAAAAACAAATGTCAAGTGAAATAAAATAGTGTAGTGTTATAGCTCCTTGTTCCGCTTCGGTGCAGACTTTGCACAAGAAAGGAGGGAGGTAGAGGAGAGAAGAGGGAACCTGGTCATGTGATGCTGCTTGTCTGGCAGAAGCCTTTTGGTTCTGAGCAGAGAAACCAACTGTTTACTATTTTGGGTGAATGAGGTTGGTGGGTTGCTATGAGCATTTTCTCTAAGGGAACCCTCTTCTCTTCCAGCTCTGCGCATTGAAATCATCCCAATCCTGCTTTTTGGCATTTGGGTAGAGGAGGGAGGTGTCCGCTTCGAGGCCCAGTGCTGACAGGAAGAAATGTTTTCCAGGAGACTTACTGATTCTGACCTTCTGCTGTCACTGCTTTTAATGCCACACTCCCTAAGTAAACTTGGGATCTAGCTGTTCTTGCGACCCTTAGGGCTACAGAAATGAAGTGCCCACTGTAACTTAAAGAGCAGTGCTAATCAAATCTTCTGCAAATAATAAACGGCCTCTTTAAAGAGTGAGGGGAGGAGGATGAGTTTGTTGCAGCACTGGCCTTTGGAGTCCCACATCTCCCCCAGGCTGGAAGAGAAGACCAAGATTTATCAACCCACCTGCAGGATTCTGCCACTCTCATGGATTGTCCTGAAGCCGGGAAAGGACAGCTACTCAGCAGTGTGCCTGGCCCCTTATCACAGTTTACGGGAAGGTTGGCATATTTATCCCTGTGGGATTTGCATGCTTTTGTTTCCTCCTCTATCTACTGCTGTCTTTTATCCCCTCACTGTTTCTCTGTAGCCATCCAAGCTTTGACTTTGGATGGTTTCGTCTTTGGATGGTTTTTATTAAAGCTTTTGAGCACTTAGCAGATAGATAACTGAGCAAGGACCTGTAGGGTCCTGTATTTTATGACCTGATGGGACAGTGTTTAGGATGTTTCACTTTCTTATTCCTTTTCTTCCACCCATGCAGAGCTCATATATCAAAACTAGATTATGGAAGAATGAAGAAAAATCTTTTCTTCGGTAAGATGGGATTTTTCCCCTGTATGTGGGTCGAAACACAGTGTTTTACCAATAAAACATACTCTGGCCATGGGTACTGTACAAATCAATAGGCAGCTATTGATGATGACTTCAGTTTCTTTTGTTAAGTACTGAAAGCAGATAGATAACCTCTAAGATCTCGTAACATTAAGATACCATAATTTAAAATAAAATAACACTTGGAAGGCTTTTTATTTGTATTGCATGTTAGTTTTGGTTAGGGTGAACAATTTGGACTGGCCTTACCGATCTTTTTAGTAATTGCAGAATTACATTAGAATTACATCCAAGTGTATGGAAGATAGCAGGAAACTGTTTATTAGGTGAACATCCATAAAGGAGTTTTCCCTTGTGAACATCCCTGAAGGTTCTGAAAAAACTGCTGAAACTGCTGAAAAAAATTCTTTCAGAAGGGTTATGGGTTATGAAAAAAGGGAGGATAGTGACTTTATCCAAATTCTATCAAATGTGAATAGAAAAGAATTATCAACATTTTCCCCCTCCTAGCTTGGAAATCCTCTATTATCCATTATCAGAATTTAAATACAATCTCTATTATCGGTTACATAAATGCTGCTTTTCTAAAAACTTGGATGTTTCTTTTGAATTTTTGAGATCTCTTTGGGGACTTTTAACTGACATTTGACAGGATGACTTGAGCATGTGGAATCAGCAATGAATGAGTTCATTGAAGAGGGGATGAGCGTTCAGCAGTGCCCAGTTTGCAAAGAGCTTACTTTAAAAAACTGGTTGAGAGGCAGTTGATTTTTCTTTGAATATCTAGAAGTGCTCTGAACTAATGTCAAAGAAGCACCATGGCAACATTAGAGGGAAGGTCGTTTGAGAGGCAGAGAGACAGTGTGACTCCGGACTTAAGGCTTTGGGCTGCTACTGTTGACTTTCTATATTCCAGAGTACTATAGTGTTCTAGATTCCCAGTCTGATCATTAAGAATATCTTTGTTTTAAGTGCAGGAGTGTATAGGAAATAGAACTACAGACTTCTTGTCATAAGTAGGGTCACAATGGTAATTTTAGACAACTGTCCTAAGCAATTGACTGTATGTTTTTCTGCTTTTATACTGTGCTTAGAACCTTGTACTTAGAATTCTGTATGTCTTCTGGATCTTGAGAGGACTCACGTTATATTTTCTACAAATATATATACACATTGTTTTTTAAAAAAAATTATTTTGTAAACTGCACAAAATAGATTGTGCATTAGATGTAAAAGATGCCTGATGTTACTCCTTTTGAGGTGAAGCAGGTGTCTGAAGGATAAAGATAGTTCTTCCTTTAAATACGCAAAGAAGCTCAGTGGAAGTAACTTCCTAGTCTTGTGTTTTATTATTATAGATAAATACCTAATAATACTTTCTCTTCTTTCATAGTTGTAATTCTGTCTTTTCTTTTTCCTAATTAAAAAAAAGATTCTAAAAGCTGGCACATGTTTTTAGAGATAATTGTTTATAGGAGGCCACGTGTAATACTTTTCTTATTGTTTTAGTTGACAGTTGGAAATGCCTAGAAGGATAGAGACCAGACTTTTTAATTTACCTTTTATGGCATTAGGACCTGTGATTTTCTTTATTAATAGACTTTGGCAAGGATCAGATGTGCATTTTTTGGGAGGAGTGAGCTTAAAAGATTGATCAGCCTTGAAATTGATGTTTTGTGGTTTAATACAACCATCTGGTGCAGTATTACCCAGTACTACAGCTGTCTTGCCCACTATGGTAGCCACTAGACACACATAGCTATGGAGATTTGAAATGTAGCTAGAGTGACTGAGAAAATGAATTTTATATTTTATTTAATTTTAATTAAATTTAAATAGCATATGTGGCAAGTGGCTACCATATTGGATAGCACAGTTCTAGACCCTTCACATTCTGACCTTAGCCAGCCTTTCCAGCTATCTTCCACCACTCCCTTTAATGCTCTAGCTAAACTGGAGTGTATTGGTTATGTTCTTAGCCGTATAGTATTTCCTAGGCCAGGTCTTGGCTCATGCTATTCATCTTTAGTTTTTGAAGTCCTTCAAAGGTGGCATATATGGTGCTGCTCCAAAGAAGCTTATCTGATCCTTTTTGTACTCGAATAATTTATTATCTGCAAACTCTTAAAGCAGTTATAATACTGTCTTTGATTACAGTGACTTTGTTTTACATTTCTTATCTTCTCCATTATATTTATAAATTCCTTGAGGGGGGCTTGTATAGTTTTTATGGTTGTATGTGCGTGATAGGCTTAACCTTTTCTCTTTTTTTCCCTGCAAAATGCTAGCAAAGTACATTTATACATAGTAGGTGGTCAATATGCATTAGCTGAGTCTATTGAGGTCACCGTGCACTAGAGGGCGGTATCATGCCCTTAAGCAAAATGCAGTGTTTGTGCCAAAGTGACAGATATATTTTGAGCATTCTGTCTTAATTCAGTTTTATTCAATCTCATATTAATAATTATAGCCTTCAGAATGAACTCACATCTTTTAATTGTCAGTGATATTAACAAATAACCTTTTAACATAATTGTCTTGAATTCGATTCAGAATATGATTTTGGACCAGGAGATTGGTGAGATTCTTACTGGGAAGAAACTTAGTACACCTGAGAAACACTGGCCAAGGCATTAGGTGTCAGAGATTACTTCCTTGAGGGCAGAAGCCTTTTTGTGGTAGGCAGCTAGGACTCGGTACTGAGCTGTTAGTCAAGAACCTGAAGTTCTTGGTTTGATCTTGCCAGTGGGGTGCTTGGCTAAGTGGCTCTAACCTTGGCAAACCAGTTTCTTTCATTGTACAGTGGGTATAATGTCTGCCCTCCTAACTCATAAGATCATACGTGTGAAAGTAGCTTTGTAAAGTATTATATAAATATATTGGGTTATTTTCCTTCTCAATTCCTACCTTTTACCTTTTACCAAGACTTGTACATAGCAAGTGATTGATTTATGACATTTATTTTTCACATTTTAGGTAAAGAATTTACTCTGTTAAAGGTTGCGGAGAGATATATTGATACAATTACTCCCACCTAGGCTGCACACACTGAGAAGTGATTATAGTCACAATAGTTTGGTTAAAATATATCCTGTCCTTTGATGTTATGCAGCCTTAAAATAAACTGTATGTGTTTTGTGTGTGTGTGTGTGTGTGTGTGTGTGTGTGTATAAACTACATATACATATAGTTTAAATTCTTTCTTAGTCTCCTCTCTAGTGGATTTGTTTTTGTATATCTTCTACCCTGCTTAATACTAACTTCCAATATTCAGAATGAGCCAACTGTTGTGAGGTTTTTTTCAACTCATTATAGAAAACCAGGTTTTGGAAACATGCATTAGGAGATTTTCTTGCAAGGTTTGTGGGTTAGAAAAGAAGCAATCCATTCTAGAAGGAGGGTAGTATAGTGGTTGTTTTTTGCTGAGAACAGCCATCAGTCTGGAGCCTTCTCTAGTAAATCATTAGCTGTATCAAATAAAATGTTCAGCTGAAGTTCATGCAATCTCACAGTTACTAAACACTCTTGCCAAAGAGAGTTGCAATCATAATATCTGCAGTTGAATCATTTCCTGTTCAGGCTTGCAGGTGGGGGAACTGTCTGAAACTGCAGTCCTGTAAGATTAGTTATAAAGAAAATGCCTTGGTGGGAGAGGCCTTGATGATATTCAATGACAGCCTAGCAAGTGTGCGGATGGAGAAGGTACCCCGGGATCCTGGGACTAACCAGACTTTAAGGCATAGATCAGGATATGCAAGCCCACTCTCATGGGGCCATCTGACTAAAGCTCGTCTAGGGTGTTCAGATATGTGCTGAACACACTCGGGCACTGGGCCAGGCAGATGGCACATTCCTGTACCGACCTTCGTAGGCCTGCCAGGTTACAAAGCTAGCATTGGAGGCGTGGCTCTGCTCTGGCATGAACAGCCCGCGAGCCTGCATTTCATCTAGTGTTTGGTCCTCCCCAGTTGAAGGGATGCCTTGGGATCGGTTTGGTCTCTGAGTCCACTTAGGGGTTGGCACCTATTCTCATTCCCCTTGCCCCTGCCCCATCTTGGAGTTGATTTTTATTGTCTGCACAGCCCCAGAACTGACTCACATCCTCTAAGTAATTCCTCCAGACTGGGGATGACCCAAGGTTAGCGTTTGAGACGCCACAACTCCCCTCCTGCCTCTTCCCCAGCCTGTTGTCATTGACCCACGTTTTTAGGTTTGACTAACCTTCCATCTGAGAATAGGTGGTGGCTGCAAGTTAGGCTGCAGCCACCTGTCCCTTTATTTGCTTCAGTGCATCCCTTTAGCTGTGTAAATTGGGTGAGATGCACTGCTTGGGCTTCACCTTGCCCACCCCGTCCCCTGCTTTCCTGTTGCCCTTTTGATTTTTTTTAATCTGATACGGAGCCTCTCCTCCCCCCACTCACACACCAATGGAGTCTCCTATGCTATTTCTGTCAGTTTAATGATCCCCAGCTGTTGCTGTAGTTCTGGCTGCTTTCATGCTCCAGAGAGGCAGAAGAGCCAGAGAAAGAAGGGTCTTGCTTGTGTATCACACAGTGCATCAGACAAGTCTAATGCACTTTTCTGAAACAACTACAGTGAGACTTCTTAGGGAGGAGTGTTATTACTGGGATGATTTGAAAATGCAAGAGAAAGGAAACTATAAGCTAGTATCTGGGATATTTTAAAAATAAGCATTCTGCTGAAAAGTGTGGCACCCTCTGCATCACTCAAAATTATGCTAGAAAGATGTGGTATGGGATAACTGGGTAATCGGTTGATCACTTTGCATTCTACTTCCATTTTAGCTTTGGAGCTGGACTGTCCACTCTGAGCCATGGTGTGTGTTGAAGGAGCCAAACATCTAAATAAAAAGCAGGCTTCTATGATGGGAAAACACACAAATCATTCCTGAAGTGGCCAGAAAAGGCATTGATTTCAGTTCTGCTTTAACTTAATGCAAGTTTGTTTTGTAAAATTTTGTGTAAAACCTGCAGTATTGAAATGTTCCACTTGCAAATTTGACCACACAAACTTCAGGAAATACAGAGTTGCAGTTCTCCTGACAACACGCCCGCCCTTATACTTACTTACACATTTACTTTTGAGATGTCTTTATTAAACCTGGGGGGATGGGGCGTGGGAAAACCCTACAGTAGTTAAATGGGCTACAGTATTGTAATAGACTGGCTTTTCCTTTATGGATTTGGTCTTGAGAATTTTAACCCTTCCAGCAGTTTTAGCTGATAGGCTTTTAGCTTTCACACCTCATATATTACATGAACTTTAATTTTATGGATCTCATTCTTCTACAGAAAAGAAAAATTTTGCTGTAGCCTTTACCAAAATTTATTTTTAAATATTCTTTTAATTTTTTTGCGAAAAATAGATAAAATTTTATATTACCTAGGATTTAAGGGTTGAGAAATTATTACCATTTTTTCTTTGAATATCATGGAGAAGTTTACACATAAACATTAGAATTTTCAGATTGTGTGTGTGTGTGTGTGTGTGTGTGTGTTTTAACCCGTTTTACCAAATTTCTAATTTCTCATAACCTCTCTGCTCCCTAATTCTTCCCCTAAAATTTTTTTTTTCATTTAAAAATTATTTTAACCAGAATTTACCATTTTTTTCATCAAAATGTCAGTTACGTGAACTGTCGTCAATTATACAAACACTGAAAGTTAATTTCAAAAATGTCAGGAAGCTAAGTTGGAAGTACTTTAATAGTAAAAAACTAACTTTCCGAGTATTTACAGAATTTATATGAGGATATAGGCCTCCCTTATTATTTCAGTCATGATTATCCTACCATGCTATATGTTTTCAAGTCCATATTATAAAGATATAGAAGGAATAAATACTCTAATATAGTTTTAAGGGAAAAAGTTTTTTGTCACTTCTGGCTTAACTACCCTGTTCCAAGTTTTGAGTCTATTCACCTGTCACCTGCCCTCAACAAAGTTGGGTGCAAAATGTCAGCACCAGTTATGCAACAGGGAAGAGCAAATGAGATTCGAAGCTGCCCATGTTTTCTGGGTGAACGTGCAGAGCTAATGTGGCAGGGAAAATGCTGTTCCTGGTGCCTTTAATGTTGGAAGGGATTGTTCAGATGGCCCTGCCAGTCCAAAGGAAGCACATTCCCAATTTATCTCCACCCATTCAGACGTGTGGTGCAAGTACACGTTCTCCTCAGATCTTCTGTGATAGGGTTGTTTTGAGCATTGCCTTATAGATCCTCAGGAAAGAGACTGATGACCTCGAAGTGGCTGGCAGTTTGAGATATGTCTGCTGCAGTTAGAGAAGATTACTTCAAGGGGGTGATGAGCAACTACCCAAAATGAAATGGTGAGCCTCAGCTTTTTGAGGATGTGGGAGTTTGATTTATTTACTTATTTATGTATAATTATTAATATTTTTGCTATGACTCTGGCATTAAATATGATGTAATAGAAAAAGCACAGACTTTGGTATCAGGCCAACCTGTGTTTGAACTCTGGCTCTACCTCTTACTAGCTGTGCAAACAGTTACTTAACCTCTTTGAACCTCTTTTTCTTCATCTATAAAAGAGAGGCAATACATACCTTAAATAACTGTTGATATTATTGATAAATGAGTCACTGTAGTAGTGCATCCAACCCAGTGACTGCATAGTATAGGAAATCAGCATGTTCGATTCTTCATCTCTTATATCTTAGTTTCCTTCTCAAGACAAGCCTTTTACTTCGGTGCCTTTGCACTTGCTATTTCTGCTGCCTGGAGCACTCTCTCTCCAAATCTTTTCATGGTTTATCATGCTGTTTAGGTTTCTGCGTAAGAGTCATCTATCTCCTCAGAAGGACCTTCCCTGTGAACTTGGTCTAAAATTGACCACCCACCATCACTCTCTCCTCTTATTCCACTGTGTTTTTCTTCACATAATGTACCACCGGAAGTTATATGTAACTTATTTATTGTTTTTCGCACTAGAACATATACTCAGTGAGGGCAGGGACGTCAATCTGTCCATTTTACTGCTACATCACCTAGCACAATGCCTAGCATATAATAGGTGCGTGATAAACATTAGTTTGATTAATTAATGAATGAATCAACCCAGAATCTCCCTAGTACCAGGGAAGAACCCCTGGCAGATTGCAGAAAGGAAGTTGTACCAGGAAGCAGGTACTCTCTTCCTATTCGAGAGCCAAATGGGAAGTGGGCCTGTGGAGTTCTCTGTTATCCTTCCAGACTGCCTCCTGTCTCTGGGAGGAGCCCCTTTGAATGACCTTTACATGTGACCACTGTTATCTATAGTTTCTATGTCTTTTGGAATTTGAATAGACGGGGCCTTTTCAATTCTAGAGTTCTGAAATGCCATAAACTATTCACTGAAATCACCTGGACTTTCCCCTGGTTGGTAAACATATAGATAATTTTTTCCAGTCACATCATGCAGCTAATATAGTGTCATTTTTAAACATACAGAACTGGTGTGTTTTATGAAAGAAAAGAAGCACAACATAAGATAGTGGTTAAGGGCTCAGGTTGTCGATTGAAATGGAGCTGGGTTCCAATTTCTGTTCTACCCTTTACTTACCCTATGACCTTGAGCAAATTGCTTAATTTCTCTAATGCTCAATTTCCTCATCTACAAATAGTATGATAATAACAACTTCGGGACTTCCCTGGTGGCACAGTGGTTAAGAATCCGCTTGCCATTGCAGGGGACACGGGTTTGAGCCCTGGTCCAGGAAGAGCCCACATGCCACGGAGCAGCTAAGCCCGTGCGCCACAACTACTGAGCCTGCGCTCTAGAGCCTGTGAGCCACAACTACTGAAGCCCGCGTGCCTGGAGCCCGTGCTCCACAACAAGAGAAGCCACCGCAATGAAGAGTAGCCCCCGCTTGCCACAAGTAGAGGAAGCCCACGCGCAGCAACAAAGACCCCAACGCAGCCAAAAATAAACAAAAATAATAATAATAACTTCCATATAGCTTTGTTTTAAGAATTAAATAAGATGATACGTGCATGTTTTCACTGTTTTATAAGTTTTATTACACAATACAGAGCCCCTTTATTTTGCATATTTTAGTCGTTCAGGTTGGATTTTCATAAGCTTATCATTTGTAAATTACCAGGTTTACCAACCCAGGAAAATACCTCATCTCTGCCTGTATCCCTGCCAGTATTCAGATTAAATAGAAGCTATTTATCATTTTTAGTATTATTTCTGATTTCTAAAGCAGATCATTTGAGAGATAATTTAACTCATGTTTACACACTGTATACAGAGATGAAAGAGAAATTTATGGGATTGTGAAAGGGTTGAATGAGCATATTGATAAAATAACCAAATTTGAAATCTCACAGATGATTTTGGTATGTGTGATTTTAAAAAGAATTAGGGATTCCTGTCTTCAAGTCTTTGAAACATTACATTATTGTTTATTATATTTGTTTATGCCACAAATCATTTTATAATTTAAATTTATTAGAAGACCATTATTATTTGTTCTTCATAATTAATCATTTATAATTATTTATAATTTCTTTCTGTCCAACACATGGTAGCACTTCAGTTTGAAAAACTTGACCTTTGGGACTTCCCTGGTAGCACAGTGGTTAAGAATCTGCTTGCCAATGCAGGGGACACAGGTTTGATCCCTGGTCTGGGAGGATCCCACATGCCGCGGAGCAACTAAGCCCGTGTGCCACAACTACTGAGCCTGCACTCTAAAGCCCGCGAGCCACAGCTACTGAGCCTGCGCACCACAACTACTGAGGCCTGCGCACCTAGAGCCCATGCTCCGCAACAAGAGAAGGCACCACAATGAGAAGCCCGCGCACCACAACGAACAGTAACCCCCGCTCGCTGCAACTAGAGGAAGCCCGCGCGCAGCAACGAAGACCCAACGCAGCCAAAAATAAATAAATAAAAAATAAATAAATTTATTAAAAAGAAAAAAAAAGAAAAACCTGACCCTTGATATGTTTTAGTAATTGATTCGTATATCTTTCTGAAAGGAGAGTCAAATCCATGGGTTTTTAAAATAAACTTTTTGTTTTGGAATAATTTTAGACTTACAGAAAAGTTGCACAGATAGTTCAGAGTTCTCATACACCATTCACCGATTGCCCCTAATGTTAGCATCTTACATACCTTTGGTACATTTGTCAAAACTTAAAGATTAACATTGGTCACACTACTAAGTAAACTCCAAACTTTATTTAGATTTCATTTGTTTTCCCACTGATGTCCTTTTTCTGTTCCAAGATCCAATCTAGGATACCACAGTGCATTTAGCCATGTGCTTTTTAGATGGCGGATCAGTAGGATCCCTCTCGGAATCAACTTTCCTTCTCTCACTTCTACTTCCTCCTTTTTGTCTTAACCTCTGGATCTGACTTTTAGCAGATCCTTCGTTCTCTGGCAACAGATAAATGGACCTTTCTGGGTCCTTATTTTTTTAAGTATTTATTTATTTATTTGGCTGCGCCTGGTCTTAGTTGCGGCACTCGGGGTCTTCATTGCCACGTGCTGGATCTTCGTTGTGGCATGTGGGATCTAGTTCCCTGACCAGGCATCTAACCCAGGCCCCCTGCATTGGGAGCGCAGAGTCTTCACCACTGGACCACCAGGGAAGTCCCCTTTCTGGGTCCTTTAACCACTGTTTTGGTATTGACAGCTCAGAATTTCAGGAGCCTGCTTTGAACACTCCCTGTATATTTAATTTTATTAATGAATGGGTACTGATTCTTCTGCCTTTCTCTGCGTCTTGCTCTTTATACATACCAGGTTTTCTAGAGTCTGGGAACAGAGCATGCTTCTTCACTGACTGCATGTTCCAGAACTGCCTTCCAAAAGGAAGCAGTTCTCCTCTCCACCTCTCCCCTCCCTTCTCCCTCTTCCCCCTGCCCCACAACTTGGGACATGATTTTAAATAAGGAGGTTTTTTGTATAAGGACCTTTTACTCTGCAGAATAAAGCGTCTCATTGGACGTATGGTACCAGGTTACAGTGCTAGCAGTTCTTGCTCCTGTCCTAGAGAAAAGCTATCTCATGCAAAGACCTCTAGTGAAACATTTATAGTCTGTGTTACAGTTTTACAAAGCACTTTTCACATACATTAGGTTTTTTTGAGCTTCAAAGAGTAGGGGTTATTTTTCCAAATTGTATTATAGTGAGAAAGTCAAGGCTAAAAGACGTTAAGTGACTTGATTAGGTAGCAGCAGAGCCAGGCCTGGAACCCGTGTCTTCCCATTCTTTCTCTCATGTTTTTGGTCTGCCCTTAAAGGTCAGTTCTCTAAGTGTATTGCATTCACTTGGAACTTATAAAATATTCATATAACCAACTCAATATGCAATGCTTGCCCCTCTCCCCGGAGTCATAGTTAAGCTGATAGTAAATGCTTTCTGGTTAAGAGTAGGACTAATTATAGAATACACTGGGCCTTTAAAATGCTATTGTTTATATTAAAAGCATAGGCCAGAAATACATTTTTAGTGCTGTGTACACTGTGCTAACCCATTCCGGCTGGTTTCCCAAGTTGACGGAAGAAAATTAATCATGAAAAGGACTAGAGAAATTTAGAACTTAGAGGGCTTGAGAAATTATATATAAGGAGCAGAAGAAAAAGAATTCCAGGGATGCTGTAGGACAGGGTAGGAATGAGAACCAGGAAGCAGGAAGAGCAGTGGAGGGGAGTAAGGGAGCACAGAGGCATCTCTCCCCCCTCTTTGACATCCTTCTAGTCTCTCTCAGGAAGGGCTTATGAGAGACTACAGTAAACAGGGACCCAGAGGAGTATTCTTTTTGGGAATGAAATCAGCAAATTACTCGAAACATTAGTTCAAGCTAATCATGGGGATAAAATATTTTTAAGGGCCAATTTATATGTTCACTTGTCCTACCCCACATAGAAGGGATCTTGTTTCTTTTTCTCTGTGACTTCCAGCGTTGGGTAGTATCACCTTTGTATTCCCATAGCACCTAAGAAATACGTAACTATTTGAATTTATATTTTTAAGAAACCAACACATCTTTTTATTATTTATGCATATGTGTGTAGCACACATAAGACCAAATGACTTGAGGTTGGCAGGGACCCTTAGTAGTGTGTGCTAGCTAAAGTTGCTTTTTCCTGTGACTTTTTAGTAAAAAATCTACGTTACAGACATCAATATCTTTCTTATAGCATTGTAATTATCCATTTTGAGTCCCTTTTTTTGCATTAGACTTAAGAATTCCTTGAACATGAGAACCATGTCTTATTCACATATCTATTTCTAGTGCCCGGCTCTGGCTTTGAGAGTACAAAAGATGTTTGAATGCATGAATTGAATCATGGGAACCGTCAAACCACTTAGTTGGGATGTGGTGTCTGAGTAATGTTTTCTTTGAAAATACTCTTCACTCTTATAAGTCCTTATTTGATGGTTGTTTCCCTCAAACAACCACTGAAGGCAGCGACTCTGTCTGGTCACTGCTATATCCCCACAGCAAGCTCAGTGGCCCTCATAGTTCTTGAGTGAATGCCAAGGAAAGTTTTGACAGGAACTGAGGAATAACTGAATAAGGCATGAATATGAGGTGCATAGGTGTGCTGACCAACTAGTATGTGAACCCTCGAGCAACTAAGCAAATACGTGTAAAGTGACTAAATGAAACTGTGTCTTAACTTACTTACTTTAATACAGCTTACCCTGACGTCTCTGTTTCTCAAGGATTATTAGTATCTTAAATAATTGCCTCTATAATAGTGAAGAGAATTTAAAAAAATCATCTAAAAAAAATAGTGAAGAGGAAATGTGGAAAGTTAGTTATCACAGAATATTAAAGGAGGAGTAACTGTGAATTCCAGGGTCTGACCTCTCTCATATCCTTTATTCTTTCTTGTAAAACATTGATCACAACTTGTACTTATTTATATGTGATTTGATGTCAGTTTCCCCACTGGACTGAAAGCTTTATGTGAGCAGAGACCATAGATGTATCCAGCCTACTAGTATGAACCCTAACATATTTGTTAGATGAGTGAATGAGAGGATGCATGGAGGAGAACTCTTTGCTCATCCCGACTCCCAATCCCTATTTTGGTGGTGATGCTGTAAAGTAGCCCAGGCAGCAGAAATGAGAAATACCTTCCTCTGGGGGTACCTTCACCTACTTTTAAAAAATAATTAATTTGAAAATTGAGATATAATTGACATAAACACCCTTCACCTACTTTTATTCATATACTCTAATAATGAAATGAGTGGGTGTTCAGAGAATAGTCTTTGGTTCTAAGTGATAGGTGATGTGGTTTTACAATTTGGGTGATTTTGCAGTTTATAGGATAAACTGAAGTATAAAAATACACCAATAACATAGGTGTAATTCACTGCTGCAAAGATGAATATTCTAATTATGAGCATGCTAAGCTTCACATAAGGCTAAAACCCACACTGTTCCTTCTCTTCCCAGTAAAACACGTTCTCCAGTTTGAAGCTAGAGATGGTGTTGTCTATTGCAAATTGAATTGTATTTGCTTATTTCTTCTGGGATTGGTACCTGAAGGTTAATGAGGAGGAAAAATGTACCAATTATTATGAGTTCAGGCTTTGGGGATTTATAGAAAGAACAGAATTTGGAGTAAGAATATACTATCTGAAATTAGTTTTAACAATTAATATTTATTAAATAAGTGTGCTAGGCTGTGCTTAAAAGAGAACTTAGAAGATGATGCATCATATCAAGTGCATTAGATTTAGATAGAAAACTCACGGAAGTGAGTCTAGAGATACCAGATTTTATCTGTTTATTAAGTTGTTCTTTAGCCATTTTTTTCCCCTTGACATTTAAACCTTCAGTAGTAGACGACAAATAATTTTTCTGGAAGAAGTGTGTTAGAAAATGAAAATCCTCTCCTGTTACAAACTTTTAAACAAATTTAAAACAAAATTTTTAACTTAAAAAGATTCAACCATTGCTCAGTACACATCAAAGGATGATGTGCTTTAAAAGCAGTTAATTGGGAGCCTCAAAAGAAAGGTGGGTTAAATCTGCGCAGTACTAGTTACTCGGCATGATTTATAATTGGCATCATGAACATGGATGGAACATGTTTAATTTTCCAGTGTAAAGTGAATTTAAGTTAGGCCAAAGTAGCATTAAATGGGGCAGCAGTTGTTAACCTGACACTACATTAGAATCATCTGGCAAGCTTTTGAAAAACCCTGATGTCCAGGCCCCACTCCAGACCAATTGAAGACATTCTCAGATGATTTTATTTGGGAAGTAAAGGTTGAGAATCACTGGAATGGGGGAAAGAATACAAGGATAAGAATACAGAAGATTTGGTTCCAGTCCTGGCTTCTGTTTTCTAGTATTTTGTTGAGAATTTTTGTGTCTGTGTTCCTAAGGGACATTGGTCTGTAGTTTTGTTGTGATGTCTTTCTCTGGCTTTGGTATCAGAGTAATGCTAGCCTCATAGAGTGAGTTGGGAAGTGTTCCCTTCTCTGTTTTCTGGAAGAGTTTGTGAAGGATTATTATTAATTCTTCTTTTAAATGTTTGGTAAAATTTACCGGTGAAGCCATCTGAGCCTTGGTTTTTCTTTTCTCCTCAAAAAAAAAGAAAATCTCTTTACTTTTTATAGGTCTCTCTGGATATTCTGTTTTTTCTTGAGTCAGTTTCAGTAATTTGTGCCTTTCTAGGAATTTGTCCACTTCATCTAAGTTATCTAGTTTGTTGGCATATGGTCCTTCATAGTATTCCCTTTTAACTTTCTTACTTACTATAGTTGGTGGTAATACCTCCTTTTACATTGCTGAGTTTTGCATCTGTTTTATGTCTCTTTTCTTGGTCATTCTAACTAAAGATTTGTCAGTTTTGTTGATATTTTTAAACAAAAACTTTTGGTTCCATTGGTTTTCTCTTATTTTTCTGTTTTCTATATAATTCCTTTCTGCTTTAACTTTCTTTCTTCTACTTACCTTGGGTTTAGTTTGCACTTCTTTTTCTAGCTTCTTAAGGTGAAGGCTTTATAGTATGTATTTGAGATCTTTCTTCTTTTCTGATATAGGCATTTAAATCTATGAATTTCCCTCTAAGCACTACTTTAGATATATCCCATAAATTTTGATATATTGTTCAGTTCAAAATACTTTCTAATTTCCCTATTATTTTTCCTTTGACCCATTGGCAACTTAAGAGTGTGTTGTTTAATTTCTACATAATTATAAATTTCCCAAATTTTCTTCTGTTGTTGGTTTCTAATTTAATTTCATTGTAGTCAAAGAATGTACTTTGTATGATTTAAATCCATTTAAACTCACTAAGACTGGTTTTATGGCCTAGTATATGACCTGTCCTAGAGACTGTTCCATGTGTGCTTGAGAAGAATATGTATTCTGCAGTTGTTGGGTGGAGTGTGTTCAAGTTTTCTATATTCTTGTTGATTTTCTGCATATTTGTTAATTATCAAGAGTGAGGTAGATTGTAATTCATGAGGAGATAAATCAAAAGATTCCCTATTCTAAGTCATTTAAGTAAGTATCATGAAATTGAATTAAAACAAAATGGAGAAATCTTCTAGTATTTTTTTTTTAATATTTATTTATTTATTTATTTTGGCTGTGCCGGGTCTTAGTTGCAGCATGCGGGATCTTCATTGCCGCTTGTGGACTTAGTTGTGGCATGCAGATTCTTAGTTGCCACATGCATGCGGGATCTAGTTCCCCGACCAGGGATCGAACCCAGGCCCCCTGCAGTGGGAGCGCGGAGTCTTACCCACTGGACCACCAGGGAAGTCCTGAAATCTTCTAGTATTAGTTGTACCTTAGGAATGCCAGAAATGACATCTAATTTATTTTCTAGTGTATTCGTCCTTTTTATTTTAGTATCTTAGTATGAGGGTCACTTTTAATTCTCATGAAAACTCATGCTTTCAAACTTAACTCCAACCAGGCCAGTCTTTCAACTGATCATTTCTGGGTAGTAATTTCCTCCTCTGAAGTATGAGAACCTCCATAACTTAGGGTCAAATATCTTAATGGGGTTGGGGGGCGGGGAGAGAAAAGATTTTTGAGAAGGCTTGTTTGCCTTTTGCTCTCCTCAAGCATGTAAACCTCACTGAGTTTCTGATACAGCACTTTTTGGACTAGCATATAATTTCTAGTCAAGGAGCATTTCCCTTATTTGTCAACAAGTTTATTTTGGAGCCTTTTTGTAACATAAATAGTCTGAAGAGCTGTGATCAAATTCATTGTCATTTGATTAGGTTTAATTTAAAGTTTCATATCCAAATTTAAAGAACTGAGAAAAAGATTCATCAGTGTTTCGAATAGAGCTGAGTTAATGGAATGTTCCTGCAGTCAGAATCTTTGTTGAAGAGGTCTTCATCCAGAGTAAAGGACGATGCAGAGGGAGTGTTTGTTCTTTCCCAGTCATTCCCATACTAACCCTTTCCTCTTCTTTTCTACTTCCCTCATAACTTATACTTTGCCGCCCTATTCTAGAAGCCATGGTGAAATCAATAATGGGTAAATATGAATAAGGTAGGAGCAACCTACTGAGCTGCACATCTCCCTTTTCAATAAAATCCAGAACTACTGACCAGTGGAAGCCATAGAGCTGGACTTGAGAACACAGCACTTATTTTTGCTTTTTCTTTCCAGACCCAGTTGAACCAATTGTTTGATGTGTTCATTTCTTGGGCATTATCCCTTGAATACCATCAGTATACTTCCATGGTCATACAGGGCAGAAATATGTGAAGTTCCTTCCCTTGCTTTGATTTCCCAAGCAGCCAGTTATTCAAATAGCAGTTGATCACCTGTGTTTGAAACAAATGGAAAACTTGATTATTTTCATGGGGAATGGAGAACCTAGGGTTCCCCACTTTACGGTTTGTTTCTTTTTATTCCAGTCCTTTTCTGGCAGGCAACTCAGTTGATTCACCATGCATCAGCTTTAAAGACATCTGTTCATCTATATATAGGCTGCTTGCACAGACACATTTAGAAACAGATGATATATTAAATTTGTGGAATTCAATAACAGTGAAGGTATAAAGATGCATGCTTGTACACAAATAGGTATTTTTGTTTAGTTTTTATTGACTTGGGGAATGGAGAGGAAATCTAAATGGTGATGTACAATAACATAATACGTAATACATAATATACATAATACATAACATGGTATTTACTGAAAGTCAGTTATTAAATGATTTGTTCTAAAATGAATAATCCTCAAGGCCTGGCAACATAAAGCCATTTTATTTAGAGTGCTTAGAATTAAGAGGAATTAAGATAGACTTAGGAAAGGGGAAATTCATATAAATATGCATTGCTTTGTAGCTGAAAGTCTTAGAAGAAGGATTGTTGTATATATACAGAGCCAAACAGATACATTACACCATAATTCTGAATTTACTGCTTAGGGCTTTTATTTTCCTCCTTATAAACATTGTTAGGGTTAGCAGGGATTATGCAATGTATAAAATAATACATACCTACAATCAAGTTATAGCAATACCCAGAGTATACTGATACAGGGTTAATTCTATTATGTAAATGGGAAACTTGTTCAGATTTCAGATAAGCATAGATTTTGGAGTTAACTGCTGAGAGGCACAAGATGGAATTTTCAGATAACTGAACTTTAATTTCATTTAGTTTTAGAGATGGAAAAGGTTTATTAGATGAACCTTCCTCTTTGACCTAGAGCTGTTTAAAAAAAAAAAAAAAACTCCATAAAAAGCTCGAATCATAGAGTTAAATTTTTGCTTTCATGAAGCAAGAAGTTTTTCAGTCAGTAAGTTTGCATAATGGATCCCTGTCTGTATATAGGTTTTTAGGAAGGCTGATGATTGATACTTCAAAATTATTCTTGGATAATAGAGTTTTCATTAGTTATTGTTTTTTTGAAGTGTTCAGACTTACTGAATTGCATTAGGTTTCCCTGTTCTCTGAAGTCAAATCAGTTTGTTATATTTAATCCTTTTCTAATAGCTCATCTTACACGGGGCCTTAGAAACACTCTAAAAGATGACAAATATATGCCCTTTTTTCCCCTCTTACTTTATCCTGCCTGGCCCTCCTCTTTCTTTCTTCCAAGGAGACATGTGGCACAGTATTAAGTACCTTCATTTTAGTGTCACAGCGACCTGGTGCGAATCCTAGTTCCAGCTCTTTTGAGCCATCTGACCTAAGGCAAAAGTTTAAAGGTTTGATCCTTAGTTTTCTCATCTGTAAAATGGAGATAATAATTGTACTATTCCCACAGGGCTTTCCCCCCCCCCCCCACCCCTTCAAAATTATTTAATTACAAGGCTGGATAACTGAAAAAGAATTTTCCATTAAAAACAGTTTTAGAGCTAGAAAGTATCAATAACAGGTTATGACTCTAGGGCAGTGACATGATTAAATAGAAATGGCTTGAATCTTATGGATGCATTAATCTAGATTCGATGTTGGCTCAGAAATCTACTAACAAATGCAATTTCAAAATTAAAAAAAAATAATCTGTCTTGAGTTTTGTTTTCTTTCCGTGTCCATAAAATGAAGAGCTTTTCCTGATCACCAGTTTTTCATACAACAGACAAGTAAATCTCGTGGCGCTAGCCAGAAAAGTTTACACCTTAGGAACTTCATAGCAAACTGGCCTCTTTCAATAGGCAGACAGCAACGCCTCATTTAAAGTGAAGCTGTTCATCAGTTGGTGACATTCATAGCTTCATTAGTATTCATCAACCTGCAGGATGCTGGTAGGATTGTCAGGTTTTAACCAAGTCATTTTCCAGCAAACATTCTCCCATATGTTTTGGAACTTTCCTTTGCATCTTAGCCTCTCCACATAACAGTTCCATTACACAGAAAGCCATTGTTCCAAGCACCACAGAGCAGCTCCCAAGTCCCGACGTAAAAAAGAGGGCTTTTTTTTTTTTAATTAAACAAGTGAAAAGCATGTCAGTCACTTAACATAGGGCTGACACATAGCAACACTCAATGTCTCCTATTATAATTTTATTTTATTATTACTACTGCTGTTGATCTGTAATTTATTCTGAAATCAAGTTCTTAGATTAAATTTATTTTACTGAAACTGATCACCCAAACTTCTTTGACCCCGGCCTGAACCATCCCTTTCCCTCATCCCCTTTGTCTTAGCACAGAATGAACCCAGGTGATCATACTCCATGCCTGTTTATCTCAGCAGCACAGGCTTCCAAAAGACCCTGGAGAAGCAGAGAAGTAAGGAGCCCAGGTCCTGGAATCAGAATGCTTGGGTTCAAAACCTGTTGTACCTTTTATTAGTAAATCACCTTAGGTAACCTACTTAATCTCTCTGGGCCTCATTTTCCTTACCTATAAAATAGTAATACCTATTCTCTCCGTAGGGAAGTTACGAAGATTAAGTGAGTTAAAACATGAAAGAATGTAGGACAGTATCTGGCACAGAGCACATGTTCTATAAATGTTAGCTGTTGGTGTGGCTGTTGCTGCTTTTGTATTTTATTCTGCAAGGCTGTCTTTATTTTTAACAGTGTTAATTTGTAAATAATAATAATACCCTCCTGATTAGATTTCTCAGGCTGTATGTATCATCATTTAGAGATCCAGTTCAGTTTAAGAAACAACTGTTAAATGCTTACTGTGTATTAAGTGCTGTTGGGGGGTGGTTCATAGATTAGTAAGATATATTCCCTGCCCCCCCCCAGGAGTTTATAAACTGGTAGGAGAGAGAAGATTTATTCAGAGGGTAAATATTACACAGGGCAAAATATCACTCTACTTTTTATAACAGATAAAAGGTAGCTCACAGGAGGCCTGGAGTAATTCTCAGTGCTGGGGAGGAGTGAGTTGGGAAGGTCAGGTGAAGAGGTGGGCATTTCCAGGTGAAGTGAATAAGGAGTTGGGAAAGTTCATGGTACTGGAGGAAGAGTAATTGGACAATCTTGATTGGGTGACTGAGAGTGGGCGAGACACAGTGCTGTCACTGCAACACGAGGAAACGTGGTAAACTTGATAAAATAGGAGCGTAAGGAGGTGGCAGAGTTGAAGTTGGCCCAGAAGTTTTAGTATTAGTACTGGGGAAGAGGATAGTGATACCATTAAAGAGAAAAAGGATGGGAAGTAGGTTAGGTTTTGGGGGGAAAAGATAGGTTTTGGACCTGCTGAATTTGAGATATAGTCAGGAGAGACTAGTTACGGTTCTGCAGTTTTTGGAGACCTTCTTAAAAACTGCTTTGTGGATGGAAAAGGCAGACATTAGGGTAATATGGTTCCTAATAGATACAGGTCCCCCTGAGATGTGGCTTGCAGGGACCTTATAATTGAAAACTTATCATATAAGGGAACTTCCCTTGACCCGTGAGATCCTCTTAACCCTCCTTTTCTGGACATTTTCTCACTTAGTCTCTGAATGGAGGCTGTGCCTTTGTCATTCTGTATGGTGTGCAGTGGTAATACCCTTTAGGTTTCTCTGGCATTTGAAATAGAGATAATTGGCTTTTTACTTTAAAAAAAAAATCCTATTAACTTGTTATATCAAGTGGTGTTGCCAGAGTAGAAATAGGAGAAACGCCCATCACCCTCCCTTAGTCCGGATGTGCTTTGAATCACCTAGCTTTGTTGTTTCATGTCAACAGAAAAAGGCTGTAAGTGAAGAGGAAGAGGCAGAGAAGAATTATCTTAATGGCAAAATATTTTCTGGTCCACGGAAATCCATTGCTTGCTGAAAATAGGTATAATTTTTAGATACAAAAGAAAAGATTTTACAAATAACCAATACTTCCTGATCGATCACTTGCTATACTTATGGTGGTAAACATTTGCTACCAGAAAGAAGGTGTAGAACATCTAGAAAGCTTTTTCTGCTGTGCGGTGGTCCTCATTATGTTTTCTTTGAGTTAAGAATTTGTGTTTTTTTTCGTCTTGGAGGAGGACACAGTGTTGTAGGAGGTTTTGAGCAAGAGGCAAGACTTTGGTACTTTGTGGATTATTATCACCCGGCAAGACCCTTTGCAACTTCCTCTCGCCGCCCACAGCAGAATACGGAAACCGTGCTGTATCAGGCCACTTCTGCAATTACAGTCACAATTAAAGGGGATCCTTCTTTCACACTACACCCTTCTGTTTCGAGGCTTTCTTTGCATTTGAAAATGTGTCTTTTGTGGTGGAATGCCCGACTGAGCCTTGATCTCCCCTCTCTCTTTGCTGCCATGCAGTGCTGCAGTTGAAGCTCCAGCAGCGCCGGACTCGGGAGGAACTGGTGAGCCAAGGGATCATGCCGCGTAAGTACCACTCTCTCTCCCCCTCTCAGCACTTGATAGAGTTGCTTTTAGGATGCGGTGTGTGTACCCAGTATGCCACGGGGAGCATCTAACAGAAAACAAGGCCTACGGGGTTCATTTTTCACTCCTTTCTTTGTCATGCTTTTCCAAGTTCAGGGCCTCTCAATCAGTGATAGTTAAGAGAACAGCCCTAATTGATCAAGTTCAGTGAAACAAACAGCGTTAGGTTTAACGGTACCATTGAATCATCCTTAGCTCCTGAACTGCACGTTTAAAAAGGTTTCTACGCCCTATTATACTTCCCTTTATAGGAGGAACAGATCTTGAGCTGGGGTACTGTGAGGAAGAACACTTCTCACATGTGTTTTGCCTCAGCGTTCGGGTGCTTGGGAAGAGACAGCCCTTTTCCACCTAGTATTCTGAGTCAACCCCAGTTTTATTTAGAGTGAGAGCCTCAGATATACCCTAAGGCTGGCGTGGGGATGAGTGTGCCTGAATGGAGTCATTGATGGGGGTATCGCAGGGCTGGGCTTGGTGCAGAACTGCATCACTTGGGAGAAATAAAGCCAACCTTGGAATCTGTTAGAAGTAAGAAAATTTGCTTTTAATACCAATAGCCTTATAAAATGAGTGGAAGCTGAAGCCAGCAAAATTTTGCTTTTTTTGACATTTCTTTTTAAGTCATCAGCAGAGAGTTAGGCTCTCCCTCTCATTTCTTTTATCTTTATGTGTTACTGCTACTTGGACACACCCTAATGAAGTAAAAATTTATATATCATACAACAACTTCTAGCGTCATAGTGGGAGAACTGATGTTTTTCACCTTAACTCAGTGCCTGCTAACCTACTGCTACTGTACTTTCCTAATTCTCATTCACTCATTCATTCAAAATATTTGAGTACCTAGTGTGTGCCTGTTGATACAGCAAGATAAGTTCAACTCCTGCTCTCAGGAGTTTTGTACTTAGAAGACTGATAATATAATAAACAGGGAGACAAACACAATTATTTCAAAACATGGTAAATGCTATGAAGTAAATTAACTGGTTGGTATATTAACAAATAATAGGAATGAGATGGAATCACTTTGGAAAAGTTGGTCAAGAAAGGCCTTCTTGAGGAGGAAATATTTGAGCTGAGATCTGAAGGATATGATGGAGTCAGTCATTCAGAAGCAGGAAGAGGGCCCAGGAAGAAGGAAAAGCAAGTGTAAAGGCCTAGTGCATTTAAGAGCCTGGCATGTTTGCAAACATCAAGGAAGCCATTGTGGCTGGGCCTGGTAAGTGAGGAGAGAGTAGGGGCCAGTTAAGATTGGCAAGGTGGGCAGAGCCAGAATGAGAGCCTTGTCAACCACGAGGAGGAGGTAGGTTCTGTTTTAACTACAATGGAAAGCCATTGAAGGCTTTTAAGCAAGTGAAGATGGGATTTGATTTACATCGTGGTAATACCAGGTCCATGTCTAAGAGCTAGAACTTCATAGCAAGTATAAGGAGTCTGAGGTCTATTTCTGTCCTAAGTGTCAGCCAGGAAACTTAAGTCTCAAATTTATATCTTTTTTAAAGTTGCTATTAACTACCAAACAATTTACCCACATGCCGTCTTCTTCTCTGGTCTTCCAGTGAAGGACTCCCCATCTTTAAAGTGTGGATCAGTTAATGTGATCAGGTAGGGCGGTGTTGTGCTTTACAAAACACTCCAGATCCGCCAATCTATATACAAACCTTGTAGAGGAACAAGTTACCCAGCGTCACATCTACTCGTGCCTTTCACCAAGACATCATGTGTTTAGTGTCTACTTTTTGCCTGGGGTAGTCCTAGGTGCTCTAGAGATTAAAGAAATGGAAGGCACGGGACTTGCCCTCAAGACATTTAACAGTTTATCTGGGTAGTAAGGTTTGCCCGCACACAAGATAAAGAGCAGTTCAGCATTGACCTGTGGGGCGCTGACTCTAATTACAGTGCTAGTTCTGAGAGCATAGTGCTGCTTCTCAGGATCTGTAGTATGTTCAGGATCCAAAAGCCACGCGGAGGATGAGTGCCTTGCATTCTTCTTGCTGCCTTTCATTTGATACCAGGGGCTACTGGAGATAACTGTTTAATAAGATTTATTGTATACAGTCTCCTTGCTTAGCATTTCTTACAGTATTCTGTGTTGTTAAGACAAATGATGCTTGAGTATTGCAGTTATCTGCTTATATGTTTGTCTCTCCAATTAGACTGTGAGCTCCTTGAGAAAGTATCTTATTTATATTTCTGTCCCCAGTACCTGGTACTGAATGAATGAATGAATGAAGACAGCCATTTGTAAAGTGGAGTGTGTGTGTGTGTGTGTGTGTGTGTGTGTGTGTGTGTGTGTGTGTGAAAGAAAGAAAGAGGGAGAGGATGAAAGACAGACACAGATACCACTCTATTGCAAACTTGTTGGAATTCCTGGCATGGAATTTGAAACAACACTCCTGTTCTGTCAGGAGCCCAGGTTCTAAAATATTCTGAATATCTAATTATGTGCTTTGGGTGGTTCTCTGTATCTGTGAAGTGAGAATAATTGACCTTCTTATAGGAATAGAAATGCCCTGCTTCTGTGAGAATATTGCATCTTCCCTCATACAACAAGCCACCTTCAACTATGGGCACAGTTTGGTTTCCAGCTTTTCTAGTGAAGAAAGTAGGAAGCAAACTCTTAGATTATGAGAGAGACTGTTGAGGCCTGGGAAGAGTTTCAGGTGTGAAGTTCCCTGCTCATCAGCATGCCTGCTGATGTGCAGATGGGGCCCTGAGTTCCCAAAGATGAGGCTCTTTTTTTCCCCAGCCCCTCACCCTCTGAGTAACACCGCTTCCTCACCACAGCCCCTCGCCGCTACCCCAACTCCCATTACAGTCTCCAACATTCTCTGCCTCCCCGACATCCACAGCAATTCCACATCTCACCCTTCACTCATGTCTTTCAAAAAAAATATGAGTAGTGCTGGGGGCAAATCATAATTGATCAGCCGTTTGTTGATTATTGGAGATTTGGAGACCTGAAAAGATAACATCTGGTTTGAAGTGCCCATTTTGATTTCCATCTTGCTGGCCTGAGGAGTTTCTGAAAAGCGCCTTTATGTTTAAGTTTGTTGTATAACTTAGGAAGTAATTAGGACCTTCAAACCAGAGGAAAGGAGCATGGCTGTATTCTGCCTCATCATTTCTGATAATATCTCTTATCAAATTCTTCTCATCCCAGTCTTTCTGTAGCTCTAGGAAGAACCCACCCACCTCATTTCAGAGAACACTCACATGCAGCTCCCATGTGTGGCTGGCTTCCAGTTCTGACATCATATCTGTAGGACATGATGTTTTCAGTAGCTACCTTGCTGTCAGGGTCATTCGTGTTTTTGCATATTGTTCAAAGTTGGGCTATGGCCTTCCCATAGAATTCAGGGGATTAAAGAATCCCTCAATTCGCATACACCTCTTTCTGCTACTTGATATGCTCTGTTCATGGCATCTAAACTATGGGATATAGAAGTTGGTTTCTGATGTGTTTTTAAATAGGATCATTTCCCAGAATCCTTCTTTCTCATCATGTAAACATTTGTCTCGAATTTAACACTACTTAAACCCTACCAAATGCAGAGTGCCAGATAGCAAAGGATTACATATCCCAGGCCCTTAGCTTTCTTTAATGATGTCTAAAGCTCTGCATATCTTGAGGGAGAGGAGAGATGGCACAGATAGGAAGCTGGTGTTTAAGTACAAGATTAAGGAATGCTGCTGTATCTAGGATGAAGATTCATAGAAGAGGTGGGTCATGTGTGGTACACTTTGTTCTCAAACAGAGCTTTCCCCACAGCCTTTCTCTTTGACATTTAAAGTGTACAAGCCATAAGGTTAAGGTGAAAATTAAGAAAAACATTCTGGCAATGAGAGCTGCTGCAGAGGAATAACCTTTTAAAGGAAAACCTGGAAGTTCTCCTGACCCAAACAAATGAGAAAAAAGTCTCCTATAATCTTTCTAGATATGAGAGAAGAATCTCATTTGTCTGTTCCCTCTCAACCTTTTGTTATTCCATTGTGAATCCTTGAGAAAAAGCAGAGAGTAGCATATTTCTAATGCTCCAGTTACCCCTTACCAGTCCATTATTGCCCCATGTGCATGTAGTAGGAAAACCTTGGTACCTTGGCAAACATGAGGAAATCATTACGTTTGTCCAGTAGATTAAGGATCTTTCTCCGTTTCTTGGGTGAGCTTGTTTTTTTCATTTTAAATGGTGTTTCTGTGCACTCAGCCACTGCCATTGGTGACACTTACTTCTCAGTGGTTGGGAAAATCCGAAGGGTGTGAGGGCAACACAACTCAGAGAGGGCAGCCACTGTCAATCCAGAGGCCTCTCAAACTGCCTGGCCCCCAAGAGGCCCTCGGACATGTTGCTGAGTGAGAAAGTGAGCCAGTTGGCCAGCTAGTTTTGACTGATTTATATATCTGCTAGTAGGCCCTGTGTTCTCACCCTGAAACTGGAAAAAAAATGTCCTCGTGTAATGGAGTTCCCGCAGCTCTATTTTTAATAAACTTCACCACATCTTGATTCCCCAGCCCTTCAATTCTACGGTTTGATCCCTTTGTCACGCTTCAGCTGTTGGCATTAGCCAAGTGCTACACAGAGACAGTGCGGCCCAGTTGCAGCACTGGTAGCTAACCTAAGCTGTCATTTGACCGGCCCCACGTTAGCCGAAAATCTCCTGTTCATCTGACTGTAGCAGTCTCTGCACCAACAAGAAATTTCTTCTAAACTCTGACAGAAGGTTATTTAATGGCTGGAAGTGTCAGGATTAATTATTGTGATCTCTTTTCCTCTGTAGCTAAAATTCTTAATAATAATATTTTTGCTATTTGTAACTTGGGAATTATTTCTTATATTATTCTTGATTAAATGTACAAACTGAGTTTCAAGATTCTCTTTCCTAAGTACATATGGATAAAAATCTATTTTGGTGAAGCTCTTTTAAATGTAACTTTTGGTGTTCTTAACCCCTGAGAAGGTAAACCAACCTCCTCAGACCTCAGAATTTCTTGTAATGAGAAAGAGGCTATGATTTAACTTTGTCACTCTCAGTCCGTCTTTATTAAATACTGAGGTGCCGTGGCATCTTTTCCCCCATGTTACCATGAATTCAAAAGAACTAGCCTTTATACCAGCCCTGTCCAATAGCACTTTCAGTGATGATAGAAATATTCTATAACACTAGCCACTAGTCACATGTGCTATTGAGTGCTTAAATGTGGCTGGCTTGAGTGAAGAGCTGAATTTTTAATTTAATTTAATTTAATTTTAATTAATTTTAATTTAAGTAGTCATATGTGGATGGTAGCTGTTATATTAGACAGTAGGGTTTTAGGCTTTATTCTGCCACTTAAGAACATGGTGATTTTGGGTAACTCACTTAACTTTTCTGAACTCAAATTCTACTTTTATAAAATTCTTATCTAACATGGAAACAACCTAAATGGATGTGGGTGTGGGGGGGGTGTGTGTGTATACATACAGACAATGGAATACTACTCAGCCATAAAAAAGAATGAAATAATGCCATTTGCAGCAACATGGATGGACCTAGAGATTATCATACTAAGTGAAGTAAGTCAGAAAGAGAAAGGCAAATACCATATGATATCGCTTATATGTGGAATCTAAAATATGACACAAATGAACTTATCTATGAAACAGAAGAAGACTCACAGACAGAGAGAACAGACTGTGGTTGCCAAGGTGGGGAGGGAGGTGGGGGAGGGATGGATTGGGAGTTAGCAGGTGCAAACTATTATATGTATGTATAACTGAATCACTTTGCTGTACACCAGAAAATAACACAACATTGTAAACCAACTATGCTTCAATAAAATAAATTTTTAAAAAATAAAATTCTTATCTACCCCACAGTTAATTTGGAGGTAAGTGAGATGATGTATTGTTCATGCTTTTGAAATACAGGCAGTATTATTTGCAGTTAAGAGTGAGAACATTAGCTTGGATCTACCATCTTGTGAATCTGAAAGCAGCTTTTAATATATATATATATATCTCATTAAGTTCTGTGAAAACCAGTGTTTGGGAACAGGAACTATCTTTCTTTTTTTTTTTTTTTAAGCATCTTTATTGGAGTATAATTGCTTTACAATGGTGTGTTAGTTTCTGCTTTATAACAAAGTGAATCAGCTATACATGTACATATATCACCATATCTCCTCCCTCTTGCGTCTCCCTCCCACCCTCCCTATCCCACCCCTCTAGGTGGTCACAAAGCACAGAGCTGATCTCCCTGTGCTATGTGGCTGCTTCCTGCTAGCTATCTATTTTACGTTTGGTAGTATATATTAGTCCATGCCACTCTCTAACTTCGTCCCAGCTTACCCTTCCCCCTCCCCGTGTCCTCAAGTCCATTCTCTACATCTGCGTCATTATTCCTGTCCTGCCCCTAGGTTCTTCATAACCTTTTTTTTTTTTTTTTTTGAACTATCTTTCAGTAAATTAAATCCTTCTTAATTTCACTTTCCTCCCTACCCTTGGATTAAAAAACAATTGCTGAAAATTACTGACTCAAAGAACCACTAGCCAACATGGTACTCTGTTAAAATTGTTCCCCTTTTGGTTGTATATTAATGGGACTATTATTTTATTAGCTTGCCCTCTCCATGGTAATGTATTTTTGTTTTTAACCTCTCTTAAAACAAAACAAGTGAGTGGCTGGGTTGGGAATAATTTTTTTTTTTATTTTGGGGCAGCTTGCCAAGAGACAGAAATGTTCACCAGCGGGGATACTGGTGATTCCAGAGCAGAAGAGGGTCTAGTTTGAGGCTGAATTGCCACCGACCCCCCCTTTTGTAAAACTTACAAAGATTGAAGATGACAAAATTGTAGGCTTCAAGGAAATGTCATTTGTTTTGCTTTTAAGTGAAGTGTTACAATGTCCGAGACATTCTTTTTTTTAAATTTATTTGTTTTTTTATACAGCAGGTTCTTACTAGTTATCTATTTTATACATATTAGTGTATATATGTGAATCCCAATCTCCCAATTCATCCCCCCATCCTCCCTCGCCCCCGGCCCCGCTTTCCCCCCTTGGTGTCCATACATTTGTTCTCTACATTTGTGTCTCTGTTTCTGCCTTGCAAACCAGTTCATCTGTACCATTTTTCTAGATTCCACATATATGCGTTAATATACGATATTTGTTTTTCTCTTTCTGACTTACTTCACTCTGTATGAGAATCTCTAGGTCCATCCATGGTCCGAGACATTCTGTCTCAAAGGGTTCTGTGTAGATTATGAGTTTGGGTGGGGCTAGGTTGAGAGCAGATCCTCACCTGGGCCTCGGCCGTTTCCCATGTGCTCCAGTCCACTTGGGAGTTGCTAGAAGGTCTGTGTGGTAGTCTCTGAACAGCTGTTCCTGTGAGCCAAAGAAGTTTGGACAGGATCTGACCAGCTCCCCTTTCTGGCAGCAGCTCAGACGAGGCCTCCCTCGGGACTAACCTGGTGGTGCAGTGGTTGAGAATCTACCTGCCAATGCAGGGGACACGGGTTCGAGCCCTGGTCTGGGAAGATCCCACATGCCGCGGAGCAACTAAGCCCGTGCGCCACAACTACTGAGCCTGAGCTCTAGAGCCCACATGCCACAACTACTGAAGCCCACGCGCCTAGAGCCTGTGCTCCGCAACAAGAGAAGCCACTGCAATGAGAAGCCTGCGCACCATAACGAAGAGTAGCCCCCGCTCACCGCAACTAGAGAAAGCCCGTGCGCAGCAACGAAGACCCAACACAGCCAAAAATAAAACAAATAAATAAATAAATTTATAAAAAAGAAAAAAAGAAAAGGCCTCCCCAAAGCTTGCCGTTTGCCCACCTCTCCAGTCCACCCAGGGTCCTCGGGCTCGTGCTCCTCTCAGATGCTCACTCTCACAGCTGTTAGTGTGGTCCACTTGGCTTTTTCAGATACATAGATATTTTTGGATGAAAGAGCTAGTTTTCTTTATTTCCCTTTTCTTTTTAATTGAGATGTAATTGACGTACATTATATTAGTTTCAGATGTACAGCATAACTTTTTTTTTTTTTAAAGAAGCAGAGAAAGAGAACTCCGCCTGTCTGAGATGATGTATCCTCAGCACAGGAATGTTACCATTTAACTGTAGTTGAATCCCAAGTTTAAATGGCATTTGATAAACACCATGGTAGGGACTTCCCTGGTGGTCCAGTGAGTAAGACTCCATGCTCTCAGTGCAGGAGTCCCGGGTTCAATCCCTGGTCGAGGAACTAGATCCTGCATGCATGCTGCAACTAAGAAGTCCGCATGCTGCAACTAAAAGATCCCGTGTGCCGTAACTAAGATCCGGCACAGCCAAAATAAATAAATAAAAATAAATCTTTTAAAAAAAAAACACCATGGTAAAACATGTGTTCCAGGATTAGAGCTAACGTGATCCCTAGACTTGAAGCTGAGAGAAAATCGTGTTAGGCATATGGCCTCAGGAATCTTCTCTTTCATCTCAGGAGAAGACCAGCTGGGCACGTCACTCCTTGGCATTTTATGTTGCCTTTCTGATAGATGTCAGCATCCTCATCTCTCTTCCTGCTGATGTAGGTCATCAGAAGTGTGTCTTCCTGTGTCAGTGGTCAGTGACTAGCATAGAACCTCTTCCTTGTCCAGTTGCTGACTAATCCTAAAATAGACTCTAGAACGAGTTGTATGTTCTGAGCGTATTCATTGCTGAATCCAAAGGAGAATCCAACAGGGAGCTCTCTTGAACAGACCATCAAAAGTAATCTTCCTGATACAGGTTCTTGATACAATTTAATATCTAAAAAGTGTAATAGGTATTCACTTTCATTTAATAATTAGTTCTCAACATGTCTGAGATATCCAAGGCTAACATCTTTGCAAGATAATAAGTGAAGTAAAGGAGTTAATAAAGTCACTTGTTGAGGTGACTTCCCTGGTGGCGCAGTGGTTAAGAATCCGCCTGCCAATGCAGGGGACATGGGTTCGAGCCCTGGTCTGGGAAGATCCCACATGCTGCGGAGCAACTAAGCCCATGTGCCACAACTACTGAGCCTGCGCTCTGGAGCCTGTGAGCCACAACTACTGAGCCTGTGTGCTGCAACTACTGAAGCCCATGCACCTAGAGCCCGTGCCCTGCAACAAGAGAAGCCACCGCAGTAAGAAGCCTGTGCACCGCAACAAAGAGTAACCCCCACTGACTGCAACTAGAGAAAGCCCGCGCACGGCAACGAAAACCCAACGCAGACAAAAATAATAAATAAATAAAAATTTAAAAAAGTCACTTGTTGACACTATGCACTAATTTTACTTAAACGATAAAAATCCTAAAGAATTACATACTCATGGGGAGCCCTGATAGATATCTGATGATGGCAGTGATTTAAAATCCTTCAGCCTAGTAGGATGTTATTTGCAGAAGGGCAAAGGTGATTTGGAGCTTGTATCTAAACAGATGACTTAGGTGTATTGATTATGGGGCTTCAAAAAGGTGTATATGTATATGCTTCAGCAAGGAGTGTATATTGGAATGATAATTGACTGATCTGGAGTATTAGGCTGGGCTATGGTGTGAAAGGCAGATACAAACATGGCTGGCATACATGTCAAAGAGAAACTTGGAAGGCCAAATTCAAAATATTTGACCCCTGATATTTTAGCCTTTTGAAATTCACTGTACCTGTTGATATTCATGCCATGCAAGATTGTGCAGTGACTTTTTTCTCCCAGTCTTGAGTCTCTTTCACCATCAGTGGGTCAAGGTTGAAGATTCTGGAGCAGCTTGCACTTCTGCAAAGGAAAAGGTTAGCATCCTTGGGTCTCCATTTTTAACATTCATTCCTGGTAGTTGGCTTCCCTGATGGTTTGGGTTGGGGGTGACAGCTCAAGTGCCAAAACAGGATATGGATGAAGCACGTTTTCTGCCTGTCAGTTTGGACCCATGCTTGCCCCAGAGTGCATGATCCCTTCCCCATACCCCATCACCCAAGCTCTTTCTTTGATTCACATGAACTTAGTTCTGGTTTTCATTGTCATGGCCAGTCCCTGGACTGTTGACACAACTCTTTGGTTAATGGTCAACATTGCAGGTTATTTTTGCAGGCATTTTGGTATAACAGATAAAAACAGAAAGACAAAAAATGGAAGTCAACCCCAGTTAGCTCTCAGCATTTGACTCCACACCCACGCTGTTCTCTTCAGAAGGAGGATGGCACAGAAAAAAAAGTTAAAACAGTAACAGTGCCAAAAGCTTATTAACCAGAGCTTCTAGCAGATGGCAGAGCACTTTCACTTTAATGCTAGGAGTCATCACGGCAAATTGTATAATTGCCATTTTGCCAATGAGAATACTGAGGCTCAGAGGGGTCATGTGACTTGCCCAAGGTCACACAGCACCACTAAAAGACAGAGGTAGATCCACTCCAGGTCTTCTGGCTCCGAACCCCATGCTAATTCCTGAAGGTCATGGTCTAATGATTCTCATTGACAGAGGAATTTCATGATGATAGCTTGATGTACTTTCAGAATTTCAACTTTGTAAATATTAAAATTGAAAACAGCGTTAGATCAGGAACTACAGTTGGTGGGGAAAGGTGAAAGTTAGTGGGGAGGGGTTGTATGTGAGAGTAGCTCCATCATTTTTAAGCCCTCTATTAAAATTGCTTCCAAGTTGCTGCTCCTGTCAGCTGGCTTGAAGGCCATGGGCACCTTTTCACTTCTGTCCTAATAACGCTTAGTTAAACCAGAGGTTCTTGATTTTGTGTGTGTGGGTGTGCCATTGATGCTCCTTGGAAAATCTTACACATCCTCTCACTAGGCAGTTGCCCAAGCAAGTACCCAAAATTCAGCACACAGTTTCCAGGGATTCATAGATACTCTAAAGCTGGTATAGTGTGCCCCAGGTTAAGGGCTCCTCCTCTGCCTGAATATGGAATCCCAAGAAAAATCATTCCCCTAATGCTGTTGTAAACCCTTACACATCAGTGACACAGCCAACCTCTGTGCTCCTCACCTGCTGTGTGCTAAGACCAAGGACTACATTTCTGTAGCCGCCTTCCACTGAGTGTGTTGCCAGGCCCGAATACAAACAGCAGGGTGTGGAATCCACCCCACTGAATGAGGCCCTTGCCAGCGTGTGAGGAAGATGGCAAAAAGCCCTGATCCTCTGACTCCCAAAAGTACATACTTTGCACCTCGAAGCAGTGATCCCGAAAGGAGCTCAGGAGATTAAACTCTACCAATTTGTACACAATTTGGACACCTACACAGCCATCAGAGTTGCAATTTTGAGTTAGCTGTTCAGAAAAATTATCAAGTCCTTACTAGGTGTACTTTTTAGTCACTTAGCCCCTCGTGGTGGAGAATGAGCAAATAAAAATTCTTACTTTCTCATCTGCAGTGTCACCTTTCCCCTGCCTTTTGGACTAGGGAAACAATGGTTTTCAAATTTTATTGGCACCAGCCTCCTTGAAGAGCTGACTAAAGATTGAAATTCTTGAAGCTCTGGAATCTGCATTACGTAGAGATTCTTGCCCTCCAGAGACTTTCTAATGCAAGTGTGGTTCTGGAACCACACTCGGAGAAACACTGGACCAAGGGCTGCTGGCATCATTCCCCTTTACATTTTTAGTGATGGCGTAGAATATTGTTACTCTCTTCTCGCCAGGAGTTCTGAAGTACAGGATAGTCCTATCCACGTGATTCAAGAGTTGATGATGAATTTCTAAGACAGTTGAGGCTGCTGCATATAAAATGATTGAGTACAGACAGCTTATGACCCCTTGCCTCCAATGCTGGGAAAAGTTTGCCTTGCCTGCCTCTCATATGGCCTTGCACCATGTCTGTGGTCAGTTTGGCAGAGTTAATGAACTGCCTGGAGCTGTGTGACAAACTTCTGTGCTAGGGCCACGGAATGTGGCAAAAGACTCAGTTAACTTTGGAAGGAGTTTGATTATACGGTGACTCCCTCTTCTGCTATGTTGACCCCTTTGAGAGAGGGTTGATGGGAAAAGGGATGGGAAAATGTGTGCCCCTTGACATTTCCTGAGGTTATATCTGAAGTCCTCCCTTCTATCCCATTGCCAGTATTAGAGCAAATGACAAGGCAGCATTTCTTTCCGGAGGAATAACCAGGAGAAGAAAGCAAAATGTAAAAGATCAGATTAAAATCACTGTTATTTTTTTGTAACTATCAATTTTTTTTTTAAAAGATGCTTGATCAGAGAAGTATCTTTTCTCTGACCCACTCCCACCCCTCCTCCTACCTGGCTTATGCTGAAATATACATAAATTAAAAGATCTGAATTTTAGAATCAGAAGAACCAGAGTCTGGTCTTCGTTCTGCAGTTAATTAGGATGTGATCCCAGGCAAGTCAGTTCTCCTTTATAAAGTGTAGGAAATAGCAGGTACTAAGAAGCTCAAGTAAGGTAATTCCCAGCATGCTGTGCAAACAGCAGGGGAAAAACAAGGAAACCATTTGCAGCAGATCTTTATATTTACGTTACCCTCAGGAGCCTTTTTGTCAACAGCACGGTTGACAGGCACAATCCTGCTTTATTTCTTCTCCCGGTTTCATTCCCTCTATTTCCACTTGAGAACAGGGTAAAGTCCAAAGTCCTGCAGGGCCCTCTGCGGCTCCCCCTCTTACGGCATCTCCTCCCACTCTTCTCTGCTCACTCTGCTCTGCCAGCCTGGCCTGCTTGAGGTCCCTCTGCCTCTCAGGCAGGTTCCCACCCAGGGCCTTTGCACTTGATGTTCTCCTTGCCTGCAGGGCTCGTTCCTTTCCTCCAGGTCTTGGCTCAAACATCACATTAGAAAGTCTTTCCCTGACCACTGCGTATAAAATCCTGCCCTATCACCCTCTATTCCCCTTACCCTGCTTTATATTTCTTCAGAGCATGTACCACCTCCTACTGTGTTAGGTGTTTATTTGTCTGATGCACCATTCTTCACTAGAGAAGAACAAGGATATCCCAGCACCAACAGACATGTGGGCTCTCAATTAATACTTGTTGGGAGTGAGTAATCAACAGTTAGCGGTCTTAACCCCTTAGGGGACACACACCTCTGGACCCCACCCTCACTGTTACTCCTCTGCCTCTTGTGATTAGTCCCCATCTCCACCAACTCACTGGCATAGCTCCGAGACCTCTGGCTGTGTCCTAAGTATGAGTAATCCTCTGGAAACTTTGCAAGCCATATTTTGTCTGACCTGCCCACTATTAACATCTCTCTCTTTCTACCTACACCCTTTTTCTTGAAGCCGAGTCTCTGTATCTTTATAGCCTTCTCCCACCCCCGTGAGCCTTCTCAGTTTCTTTTGCTGGGCTCTCTCCGTCACCTATGGTTAAATTCTGAGAGTCTCTTAAGATTCATCCTGGGAAGTATTTTCTTCTGTCTCAGCATAACATATCACATTATCCCTAGATGATGCTGTATGCACACACATACACATATAAGCTTATGTACATATAGACACACACATGCAAGTACACACACGTACCACTTGCACATCTCTTGATAGGATGTCACACAATCAGCTCATATTCAGCATGTCCCAAACTAAACACCATCTCTCCCACCCTGTCCCAGGCCTGCTCCTTCTGTATCCCCTCTCTGGGAGTGTTAATACGACCATTTACCCGGTCACTCCATTTTATTCTTCTAAATGGCCTCTTGATCTCTACTAGAGTGATCTTGTAAAAATGCAGTTCTTACTATTTTGCAGTTCCCAATGTAATACTTGATTTCAGGCAGGTATCATCAATAGATGCTAAAACCATTAGGTAAGTAGTGCTTAGGGAACAGGATTTTCACAAGGCCTCAAAATGTTACCCCACAGACTATGTATTAATTACGAAGGTGGAAATGCTACCTTTGGGGTGGAGAGGTCTGCTGTCGCCTTTCACACTTCAGCGCTGTCAGTGGCTGGGCAGCATGGCACCGTGTGCGCCTCCTGATGTTAAGAAGTGCACGTCAGCTGTGTAGTCTTCCTGCCACAGAAGTTTAACCTAAATCTAATCACGAGGAAACAGCCAAATTCAGAATATAGGACATTCTTTCCACAAGACAAGCTGGTTTGTATACTTCAGTCAGTGTCAGGAGAAGTGCAGAAGGCAAGAGTACTGTTTCAAAATGTGACCAAGGAGACAACTATGAAATGTAGTGCATGGTTCTTGATTACATCTTGGATTAAGGGGGAAAATCCAAACCGCTATAAAAGACATTTGACGGGCAATTCAGGAAATTCAAACATGGACTGCAAATTCGATTATATTATTGGATTAATATTAATTTTCTGAGGTGTGATAAAGATATTATAGTTAGATAAGAGAATGTCTTTATTCTTAGGAAATGCATATTGAAGAATTTAGGGATGAAATGTTGTGATTGATAGTCATCCCTCTGTATCTGCAGGTTTCGTATCCACAGGTTCCAAATATGTGGATTCAACCAACCGCAGATTGAAAATATTTGGAAAAAAAAATTCCAGAAAGTTCCCAAAAGCAAAACTTGGAGTTGCCACGCACTGGAAATTATTTACATAGCAATCACATTGTATTAGGGATTATAAATATTCTAGAGACGATTTAAAGTATATGGGAGAATGTGCGTAGGTTATATGCAAATGCTACACCATTTTGTATAAGGAACTTGAGCATCCTTATACAGGATTTTGGTGTCCGTGGGGCATCCAGGAGCCAATCACCTGCAGGTACCAAGGGACAACTGTGTCTGCAGCTCACTTCCAAGTGATTAAATAAACAAACAAAATCGTGTGCACGTGCACGTGCGCACGGGAGAGAGAGAAAGCAAATATGGCTAAAAGGTAACTGGTGAATCTAGGTCAGAGTTATAGGGTCATTTATTACTTGCTCTTTCAGTGTTTTTGTAGGTTTCCAAAAAAAATTCAAAATTAAAAGGGGGTGCAGGGAAGAGGGGGGAGCATGTGAGTGCAGACATGAGTGGTGAAAGGAATACATACCAATTACCAGGTGTGTTTCTGCTCATTTAATTTTTTTTTAACATCTTTATTGGAGTATAATTGTTTTACGATGGTGTGTTAGTTTCTGTTTTATAACAAAGTGAATCAGGTATACATATACATATATCCCCATATCTCTTCCCTTTTACGTCTCCCTCCCTCCCACCCTCCCTATCCCACCCCTCTAGGTGGTCACAAAGCACCGAGCTGATCTCCCTGTGCTATGTGGCCGCTTCCCACTAGCTAGCTATTTCACATTTGGTAGTGTATATATGTCAATGCCACTCTCTCACTTCGTCCCAGCTTACCCTTCCCCCTCCCCGTGTCCTCAAGTCCATTCTCTAGTAGGCCTGCGTCTTTATTCCTGTCCTGTCCCTAGGTTCATCATGACCTTTTTTGTTGTTGTTGTTTTAGATTCCATATATATGTGTTAGCATATGGTATTGGTTTTTCTCTTTCTGACTTACTTCACTCTGTATGACAGACACTAGGTCCATCCACCTCACTACAAATAACTCAATTTCGTTCCTTTTTATGGCTGAGTAATATTCCATTGTATATATGTGCCACATCTTCATTTAATTTTTTAACATAAAACATCAAGTTAGAAATAACTCCCCACCCCTCCGTGTAGTTCTGATCATGTCACTCGCCTGGGTAATGTGGTAGTTACAGACCACTCTGGCCTCCATGGTTTCTGATGAGAAATCTGCTGCCATTCAAATTGTTTTTCCTCTGGCTGCTTTCAAGTTTTTTTCTGTGTTTTTAGTTTTCAAAAGTCTAATTCTGATGTATCCTGGGGTGAACTGCTTTGGGTTTAACTTGTTTGGGGTTTGCTCAGCTTCTTCAATCTCTGAAGACTTATGTCTCTTGCCAAATTTGGGAAGTTTTAAGTACTTTTCCAACCCATCTTTTTCCTCTCCTTCCAGGGCTTGGATGACACGATGTTAAACTTTTTTGTGGGTGGAGGTGACCTTGTAATGGTGAAAGTCCTGACACCTCACCAGTCCTCCCCGTGACACCACCTCAGCGGGGGGAGGGGGGAATCTCCTTACTGCTAGAGGGGGTGTAAGTCCAGGCTCCGCACTTGGTCTCCACTTATTCCTTGGATTGGGGGCAGCTTCCTACTTGGCCTTCTTTGACACCACCTGGCAGGGGTGTTGGGGTGCTTCATTACAGTCTTGTAAGGGTGAAAGTCTAGACTCCCACTTGGCCTTTCCTGTTGGGGGTGGGGCTTTCACCGTGCTGTCTGGCTGGAGTAGAATGATTACTGTCTTAAGTTTTTTCTCTTGCTAGGCCGCCCTTTTCCTGGTCCTGTGGCTAGCGAGAGTAGGTTTTGTTGGGGCTTTTTTGTCCGCTTCCATTGGCATTTCCAGGTTGCCAGCTTCTTCAGCTCCAAGTCTGGGATGTAAGAGGCAAAAAGGAAACTCGGGGGACTCGCCACTGTGTCATTCTTTGGGTTCCAAGGTCCCTAGCCAGTCTGCCACCTTCCCTCCACCTTTCAGAACCTACTTATGTAAGGTCCAGAGTGTTTAGTTGTACTTAGTGGGAAGAACAGAGAAAAGTGTCTTCCCCGGCTCCTCAGATGCAGGCCCTGTCCCCCGCCCCCCCCCCCAAGTCTCATGATCCCCACGTGAACACCCTGGTCCCACCACATCAGACCACTTGTAGTCCCTTGAACTTGTCACGCTCTTAGATGACCTTCCTTGTCTGCCTGTGGTGTTTCTATTCCATTCATTTGGGTTTTCTCTGTAAAATCTACCCATACAGTTCACACACTCTTTCCTCAGGCAGAATTTTGCCTCTTCTGTCTTACGTAGCACTTTAAATTACCTCTACAACTATGCTTCCATCTTGTATTGTGATTATTTGTCTTTTTCCCTGACCAGACCCTGAGCTGCCTTTGAGGGCTGGGACTCCATCCTGTACATCCTTGTCCTCAGTAACTAGCACAGTAGTTGCTTAAGAAGTATTTATTAGATAGATGGATGAATGGACGTAGTTCTGATTTCCCACCTGAGTTGTTAAGTGTGTTTGTTACCACACGCAGACGCAGCCCCCGCTGATGCACTGTGCGTATGCCTGCTGCTTCCACAGTGAACAGAGAAATCCAGCAGGCTTGCCTGGAAGAAGGGCTCCTTAGCCCATGGCAGTCTTGATCTCTGTTAGCTGTCCTGTGTTTATAGCCTTTGAGTTCCTCTGAATACAGAATTGGCAGTGAGCTTAATTCTAGCATAGTATGGGAGCGATCATTTTTACTATGTCAGCACCTAATAAAGTGACATTCAGACCCAGGCACCTAATAAATATTCCTTAATGATAATGATGAGAAAATGAATAGCTGGGGTTTGTTGCTATCCTCGCTGAGAGGCATTTCCAGAACTGCTTTGTGGCTCCTAGGAGGCTTTCACTTGCCTACGTGTTGAACTAAATCTGGGGCTGGTGATGGGAAAACGCTACATTCATGTGCTAGGTTGGTTGTTTTTTTTTAAGTTACTCTTTATTTATTTATTTATTTATTGGCTGCCTTGGGTCTTTGTTGCCACGCGCAGGCTTTCTCTAGTTGTGGAGCACGGGCTCTAGAGCGCAGGCTCAGTAGTTGTGGCGCACGGTCTTAGCTGGTCCACGGCATGTGGGATCTTCCCAGACCAGGGCTCGAACCCGTGTCCCCTGTGTTGGCAGGCGGATTCTTAACCGCTGCGCCACCAGGGAAGTCCCGCCAGGTTGGTTTTTCAGGCTCCTTATGTTCGCGCTTCGGTGCTAGATCAGATCACAGCGCTCCGTCTGAACAGATCACACCCAGCACAGCACCGAACTCCCCCTGGAAGTGGATGGCAGTGCGTTTTGAAAAAGGAAATTGAAACAGCTTTTGTCTTTTTAGTTCACAAATTACCTCACTTAATTAAGGTAGCAAATGTGTAAGGGGAGAAAGAAGATGGACGCTGGAGAGAGGGAACAGAGTATTAATCGGGGGTTAGAGCCAGCCAGGGGCGGGGCCCACATCTGGCACCGAAACTGTGACTAAGAGCACCACACCTCTTAGCCACTTGTGTTCATTTGATTTCCGTGGGGGGCTTGGTTATTTTTCCTTTCAGCACGTGTTTGCACACCCACCCTGTGTTCACGCAAAGCCGTGCAAGTGTTCCAGGAAACCAGCTCCCAGAGGGTGGGAGTAGAGGATCAAGTTTTGGTGCCCTCTGACACCAAAAATGTACATTCTCATAAACAACATGCAGAGTTCTTGGGTTTGCATTGGTTTGGGGGAGCTTCTCTTTCAGAAACTGCCTTCTAGGAGTTTCTGGGAAAATAAAATTTCCGAGCGAGCAGTGCCCTGGCTCCTCTGGCAAAGCATTAAGGCAGCGAGAGAGGGCGTGAGAGTCCAAGGTGAAAGCCGCCCTCCTACTCAGACACATGTTTATGGGTTAGCTTCGAGCCTTTGGGGATTCTCCACAACTAGTAGAGGCCTAAACTTTTAAATTATTTTCTGCGTTGCTGTACTTCCTTGTGTCTCATTCCCTTAGTGTGGAAGCTTGTGATTTTGACTATACATTGCCACCTGCTTCTACATCAAGAAAGCCCAGGGCTTACCTTTATCACCCCTAATCTCTTCACTAGGTTACCCTCCTCCACGGCTGCAGCTTTTAACAGAGCTGGCCAGACACATATAGGAGTGCCCTTTCCACCCCAAACCCCGACCTACCGAGAGCACTGGCTGCCCCAGCTCCAGGCTTCCCCAGATGGGCCCGGGAAGCGCCTTCCAGGAGTCCTGACTGAAGCCCGCACAAGATGGGCCATTGCTCCCTCTTCCTTTCGCATGTTGGAAGTGGCTCTTGAAATCGCTGAACTTGCTGTCAGAGAGCAGAATTAGACGTGGGGAGAGAGCAGCACAAAGTGAGTGGGCTCTTCAAGGGCTGATAGAAGCCTACACACCTGTCACAAAGGGGGAAAGAGAGACAGAGCTGGACCTGGGTTGGGGTCCACCACTCGGTGAGTGACCTCACAGGTTACTGCAGTGTTAGTTTCCTCACATATAGAATTGGAATAGTGGTACCTACCTCATGGTTTTTAAGAGGATTCAATGAGATTATAATGTTGTTGTTATAAAATGAAACCGTCTTTTGGGATCAGTAATTATTGTTTTGAATTCTTTTCTTGGTCTTCATTTCTGGTTCTTTTGCCCAAGCTCTGAGCAGCTAGTGAACTGCTCTGGTCTTCTCATCCACCTCCAGGCTCGTCTCCTAGTGTCAGTGCTGAAGGCTGCACCTTAAGCTCCATGGTGAGCCCCAGGTTTGAAACCGTGGCTTTGTGTACCTGCAGTCACTTTGCACCCCTCTTCTGAGCCTTCCTTACACCTGTTTGTGCTCAGTACTGTGGTCGAGCTGGCCTTTCCACATGGCCTGCCCTCAGCCCTACATCTAAGCGTTGCAGGTCATTGAAGCCTCCTTGCCTCCCATCCAACAGGGTCATTCTTCTCCACTTTTTGAAGAAATTAAGGAACCGACCCAGAGGAGGGAAGGAACTCTGACTTGAGGGTGAGAGAGAATTAGGTTATGATCCTATTCTGCCACTTGCTGCCTTTCCTGCCCTTTCTGAGCCTGTCCTCATCTGTACAGTGGGATATTACACACCACATGGAGTCATTAGGAGTATTCAATTAGGTAACATTTTAAAGTATTTAGAACCGTGCCCACCACAGAAGGTAGGCATCCTCGCTGTTACGCAGAGATTTCCTTAACTCGATGGAAGCAGGCAGTCACGTACAGTACAGCCGGTTCACCTGTCGCTTACCCCCACTCATGGTGCAACACCCTCGTTGTACATGAAGATGCTGCACTCCCCTTCCATCAAGAAATTCTGCGCTTTGTGAGTTGTTTTTCCAGAAGCTGGATCTGTGCCTTACCCCTTAGGATAGCCAGTGTAGGTCGTTGCATGCTGACTGGTGTTTAGCCAGCTTGTCTGTGACCGTGGTGTAGGAACTAGCTGGCCCGTGTGGGAATCTAACCCCTGATTCAACCAAATCACTGCGCGTGATGACAGCAGCACCCTAAATGTGTTGGTGAGGGCGCCACTGGCTGCAGAGCCCTTCACTCTCCTTCGGTTGTCACAGGAGTTCTGGGAGGTGGGCGGACTTGACTCTACAGAAGAAGAAAATGAGACCTGGAAAGCAGTCATTCCCCGTGTCACACCAGCAGTAACTGGTAGAACCCAGGACAGGCATGCACATGTCTTGCTTTTATATCTGGGACTTCTGTGAAGTTTTGAACTGAGATGAGAGCCTAATTCTGGCTGTACAAATGAAAGTTTAGAGCTCACAGAATCCTCTAGTTTTCCTGTCACCAGTGTACACTTTGTATCCATTCCTTATAGAATATTCATTAATTCATTGAATGACTTATGTGCTCTCCATGGCGGGGGTACTGTCAGAAAGAAGTAGGCAAACACCCTGCCGTGCCCTGAGGAGCTTATTGTAATGGTAGGAGGCTGGCAATAAATAGAGAGAGATGCAGTATGACCATCCAGGGTGTCAGGCGGTGATGAGCCGTGGAGAAAACTAAGGCAGAAAGGCAGCTGGGGGTGGGGTGGGGCGGACACTGAGTTTTGCTTTGATTCTTAGTGCTTCTCGTCTCATCCGTGTGATCAGCGCTCCTAGAGCAAGGTTGTGTGTTCATTCCCTGCTGGTCCATCACACCCTGCATATCAGGACTTTTGGAGGCTGATTTTGGAGTTGAACCAGCTTTACTCAGTAGAAGCAGGTGCAGGGGTTGTCTGCTTACCCACTGAGATGCCAAGACCTTCAGATTAGAGCTGGGATGGCCTGGGTCGTGCTTTGGAATGCTCTGGTAGGTTGGGGAGGGAGCCTGTGCTGGTTTTCCTTAGAGATTATTTGTTAAATCTAGCACTCCCCCTGCCGTTAGAAGATAGGGTACTTCCAACTGATCTTTTAAAATGATAGTTTCTTTTTTACTTTAATATTAGAAAAAAAAAAAAACTTAAAGAAAAAAAGAAGTACTGCAGTGACATTTGGAGCTTTCTTCGGGGACTGTTGCTGCTGAGGCCCAGCCCCTGGGGGGTGGGATGTGGGGAGGAAGTGCAAAGGCCCAGGCAGGCTAGGGTCATATCTGTGCTCTGGCTACTTTTAGCGTCTCCTTACCCCTGCACTCCTACCACAGCCAGCAGCCCAGCAAAAGTTATCTCCACACACAGTTTCACAGCTGCTCTGAAATTCTAGGGCAGCAGAAGTGAAACTGACCACGGTCTTACGAATTTCTCTCTTACTGCTGTTGTTCCCTACTTGAAGTGAGTCAGGCCTTTTCCCCTCTCATCCTCAGGGTGTCCCAACTCGTTATCTGCTGAGTTTTTGACACAGACTCTCTTCACGGCGCTGCATTTGTAGAGGGTCCTGCTTTGGTCTCCCCACCCTTGGTGTGCTTTGCTGAGTTGCGAGCTATGGCCATGTGATGGTAGCCCCAGAATAGAGCCGGGTCCCTGATGGGGGATACAGTGAGCCTTCTGGTCAGCTGCTGGCTGTGTGCACCAAGGTTAACCATACAATCATGGTGAAGTTCTTTTAGTCCTTCAAGATGAAATTCAAGTTAATTTTAGCAGCACTATTAATACCAGCTGAACCGAAGAAGGAAATGGCACCCAAGTAGATGCATGTCTTTTTTTTTTTTTTTAGAAATTCACGTTCTTTTATTTATTTATTTATTTATTTATGACCGTGTTGAGTCTTCGTCTCTGTGCGAGGGCTTTCTCTAGTTGCGGCAAGTGGGGACCACTCTTCATCGCGGTGCGCAGGCCTCTCACCATCGCGGCCTCTCTTGTTGCGGAGCACAGGCTCCAGACGCGCAGGCTCAGTAATTGTGGGTCACGGGCTCAGTAATTGTGGCTCACGGGCCCAGTTGCTCCGTGGCATGTGGGATCTTCCCAGACCAGGGCTCGAACCCGTGTCCCCTGCATTGGCAGGCAGATTCTCAACCACTGCGCCACCAGGGAAGCCCAATGCATGTCTTTTTGGTTTAACTGCCTCATTCAAACAGTTCGGTCACTTTGTGATTTCTGATGAGGTTGGAGAAGGAAAGTGGGTGGACCCAACTTGCAGCTCTGCTCTGTGTCCCGGTCTCCCCGAGAGTAAAGGGAGGCCCAGTGGGCATTCTTGGAGAGTTGACTGCTCCATAAGGATTATATTAAAGTTATATTCCGTGGGTGCACCTTATAGAGCCCAAGCTTAGGCAGTGACTCTTTCCATTAGGAACAAAGTAACCAGAATTGTTTTGATGGGGTAGCTGAACCATAAAGATATGTGCTTACTCAGGTGCCGTTTTCTTCTTCACTTCAGCTGATATTAATAGTACTGCTAAAATTAACTTGAATTTAAGATACCTTCTCCACTGTAAATTGTAGCAGTAGACATGATGCTTCACTATAAAGTAATTCTTTTATGATTCTTCTCCCAACAGCTTTGAAAAGTCCAGCTGCATTTCATGAGCAGAGAAGGAGCTTGGAGCGGGCCAGGGTAAGGCACCTTGCTTCCCAAGGATTCCTAAGAGCATTTTCAAAGCCCGTTGTGCTGCTGTCATCTTCCTTCCAGTCTAGCGTTGCCTCCAGGGTCAGCCCTGGCCTTACGGTTCTAAATAGAAAGCTCTGGCTTTTCTGCTTCATCCCCACCCCAGCGTCTCCCAGTGTGATGATATGGGCCATGATCAGAATGAGTTTCCTCCTTTAGTACATTCAAGGGTATGTAATGGTCACCTCCCTTCTTTTGGTTTGGAGACCACTAGTATTTCCCCATCTTTAAATTCCACTTAGCCTTTTGTAGCTGTTAGGACACGACCACCAGCCACGGAAAAGCTTGCTGAGTGGTGGTCCCTTCTGTCTGGCCACACTGCCCACACCTCTCCAGAATGGGCATGGAAACCTTACTGGTCTCCGTGTGCCTCTGAGCAGCCAGGGTCCACTTGAGGCCGTGGAAGCAGAAGCTGGGTCCCTCCGAGCTCAGGTTCACACTGCAGCACCTGGCTTGTTGCCCTGTCCCCCTCAGTTTCAGTTCCCTCGGGGGCCTCAGGGGATATTCTGCTGCCCAGTGTGGGCGGAGATGGGGAAGTCGCCAGAACATGCTTCCCCCTCTCAGCCCCTTCACAGACAAGGGAAGAGAACCTCCCCAGCTGGAGGATCATAGGCCGGGGCTCCCTAAGACCCACAGCTCTTTCAGAGACTCTGAAGTATTTACCTCCAAGACTTATCTTACTATCTCTGTCTTTATTTTATTTTTAACAAATTTCTAAGGAAAATTATGATTAACTCTTAGAGTGAGTGGGAAGAATGAGGTCACAGGTCCTGGGAACCAAAGGAGTGACCAGCTGCACTGTTTCAGTGGCTGGGAGGACGAGAGAGCACAGCAGGGAGAGAAGGAATGCCATCGCCTGTGCCCTCAACCCAGTCTTAAGACTTGGCACCATTTCCTGGCCTGCTTCTCCAAGGCAAGGAGTAAATATGAACTAATGAGTACAGCTACTAGTTTATTGAGTTCTTTTATATGTGAAATTATACCCTTTTCTTGTTTATGTTCACGTCAGCTCTTATGAATTAGGTGTTATTATCTTTATCTTAATAGATGCAGCTAAGAGAGGTTAACTAACTTGCCCAGCTAGTAAGTGGCAAGCTTACTGGGATTTACACCTTGGTGTGTGGACTCCAGGTGTTTTCTTCATCAGTACCGTATGCCTCCCTCTGCTGTCTGTGAAGACCTGCAGTGTACGACACCTCTTCTGCCGTCTTCTCTGGCAGCCATGGCAGTACTTCTGCCCACTGCAGATGGGTGATAGACGCTGAACCCACGGCCACTGTGAGCCATCTCCTGGAGAGCTCAGCACCACCTTGGGGCTGGCACAGAGCTGACCAGTCAGAGCACCAAGGCCAGTCCAAGGAGCAAGTCTTTACCTTGCTGCAGGCATGCAGTATGCTCTGATACTTTATTTTCTATTCAATTCTACTCTACCCTACTTTGTCTTGTCCTGTCCTGTCTTGTCCTATCCTACCCTATCCTGTGCTGGTCCTGACCCACTAATGGTCTTGACCTATGGTTTGTAAAATTCTGGTGCAAAGGTTAAGAGCACAGGCTCTAGAGTCAGACAAATCCGGAGTCACATATACATTATAACGTGAGAGCCGGGCAGTGGGCTGGCTCTGGGACTGTTGAGGGAATGGTTTAATTTGCTTGCTGTCTCAGAAGTGCAGAAATGAGGACATGAGACTTTAAGGAACTAGAGCTATGACACCATGTATCAAAATTAGTACTCTACTTGGCAGCCATTCAGAGTGAATGGAAAATGCTCATGCTATCAGGCAATGCCAAGTTTTTTGAAATAAGGTATAAAATTATATTCAGTATGATTACAGCTTTGCAAAATTAAACTTATCTTTTGCATGGAAGAATGATTAGAAACAAATATCCCCACATACTAACGGTGGATGATTAAAAATTTTTATTGTGGTTTTACTTTCTAATTTTCTGAATTTTCTTTGGTGAACATAACATATATTACTTTTATGATAGTAAAAGTAATAGATTAAAAATATATTGGTAGTCCAGCCTCAGAGCGACAAATGGTCTTGACAGATGGATGATGCCCTTGGCAGGTGCGCTGAAAGTGGACACATCCTTCAGGCCTCAGGACCCTGCAGTCTCCAGGCTGAGGTCGTGGGGGCTGCAGAGGTGACCCACTAAAGGCACGGCTGCTTTTTGGTCCTGTTCATGCCATAAGCTTGTGACCTGGATCTGAGAGCTGCTTGGTGTGTTTTTTCTATAGACAGAGGACTACCTGAAGCGGAAGATTCGTTCCCGGCCGGAGAGATCGGAGCTGGTCAGGATGCACATTTTGGAAGGTGTGTTAGATTGGAAATGCTTCTTCATCTAAACCCTCGTTCTCACTGTTTTCACCCCTGCACCACCCACGTTTCGTCTTCCCTCTTTTTCATCACTCCCATTTCTGTTGACAGTGTAAGCCAGAGCCTTAACGCAGTAAAACGGCAGTGCTGTGGGCACCACCACTGGTTTTTGGGAATTCCCAAAGAAGCACAGTCACATTCTCTTGGGGTGGCTTTCCTTTTTCTATGGCCATGTGGTGGCCCTGGATCTCATAAAACCTCGGTATGAAATCCTTTCCTCCAACTCTGTTTTTAAATGTGTTTACTTTCTGTTTTCATTCATTCATTCGTCTATCCATCCATCCATTCATTCACTCACTCAGTATTTACAGCAGCACCTGTGAAGTACAAGCAGGATCATCCCAGATGTACTCCACCTGCCCACACACACTTGTTTCCTCATTCTAGGGAAGGAAAGGTTTTGGCTTGAGTCTATTCATTTTTTGTTTGGTTTTGAAACCACTTTGGGGTTGGAAGAAGACTTTCCTAGACTGAACCCCACACTTCGCAGAGGAAGACACTGAGGCCCAGAGCAGGGAGGAGAATTGTCCCCATAACTCAGCGAGCTTGAGGGAGAGGAGACACCACCCATTGCCTGGTGCCCTTTCAGCTCTGGCTCCACCTCAGAGAGTCGTCTGGGCCAGCCTGCGCCTAGTGACCATTGTTGCGTGTGACCACACACTGTCCACAGCGGGGCCCCCTTCTTCTATCCTTGTGAAACTTCAAGCCGGGCCACCGTACTCTGCCTGGGACGTGATTTGCATTCTCATGGTCTCTACTCCTTCCCCAGAGGGAAGGGGAGCTGCTCTGGAGTTCCCAGGGCAGAACCAGCTCATTCCTATATCCTCCTGCACTCCATTCTCTCCCATGGGCAGAGACCTCGGCCGAGCCTTCCCTGCAGGCCAAGCAGCTGAAGCTGAAAAGAGCCAGGCTGGCCGATGACCTCAACGAGAAGATTGCGCAGAGGCCTGGCCCCATGGAGCTGGTGGAGAAGAATATCCTGCCTGTGGAGTCTAGCCTGAAGGAAGCCATCATTGGTGAGGAGGCCCGGCCACCACGTGTGGACTTGCAGGCGGGGCGCAGAGGGAATGGGCTCTGGACCGCTTGCTCCCTGACTGCCTGCTTAGCCTTGGGGGAGCCGAGGTACAGAGTATGAGAGCCTGATAAACGGGTCCTATGAGCCTGGGACAGCACCAGTGGCCTCACAGATCAGCGCCGTGCCAAAGTAACTACGTCAGTGACAGAGAGGCCTCTGGCCACTTCCCATCTCTGTGAGCGCAGGGGCTTGTCCCTCTTTCCCGGAGAAGGTAGATAGATGTTGGGGTTGGTGTGTGTGAGCACGTGCAGACGCTGGGACCTTGAAACTATACCTGCGGTTTCTTTTCATTAGTGAGATCTCTTCTTGGAGCCTGGCACTCTCCTCAGATAGTTCACTCAGTAAAGGTCGATTGATCCAAGCAGTGTGCTAGGTGCTAGGGCCACAGCCCCACAAGGCAGACCAAGCCCCTCGTCCTTACGGAGCTCAAGCCCAGGAGCAGATACAGGCAAGGAAATAGGCGAGAGTGAGATGGAGGGCCGCCCACCCCAGCCCCGACAGGGGGCATCGGCGTCAGAAGAGGTGAGGCCCAGATGGGGGTGCAGGGTGAGTGGGAATTAAAGCGTATGCAGCGGGCAGAAGGAGCAGCCTGCACGTGGAGCTGGACGCGGGTGTCGAGATGCGAGGGGGGAGGCCACAGAGTCCAGGACATGCAGGGCCTCATGTGCCATGCTCAGGCGTTCAGACATGATTCCCTCAGACTTTGGTAACTGTTGGTACAGACATGTTTCTTTTGCTGCCGCAGGCCTGAGACCTGCCCCCGGGAAGCAGCCGTGCCTTCAGGAGGCTCAGGTGCTCTCGCCGTAGAAGTGAGCTAGGTCTCTGGGCAGGGCAGGGGAGGGCACAGGAGTAGGCCCAAAGCAGGCCACGTTGGGCCCGAGCCCTGGCCCAGAGGAGACCGGTTTCTGGGGCCTCATCTGCACCCGCAGAGGCGGTGGCTCCGAGCTGGAGGCTGGCAGCCCGTGCCCCGGCCGCCCTCTTCCCCTTTAATTCCCTGCTTTGCCCTGGCGTTCACTTCACCTCGTGTCAGTGTTTTCCTACCCGGATCTTCAGCAGATTCCACGACAGCGTTTGGGCCAAGGTCAGTTCTGGACTCTGCAGCCGGCCCAGATCTGGTAGATGTTTGCGGGGAGTCAGCCACGCGCCAGGCCTGTGTGAGTCCTGCCGTTACAGAGACGAACGGAATATGCCGCTGCTGCCCTCAGAGAACTCGGTCTGACGGGAGAAGGCTGCCGTGGGCACGAGTGATTTCTGAGTCTAGCTCCCAGGCACGTGTGGCGCCACATAGTTAGAAAGACCAGGGCCCTGTGACATTGTAGCCAAGTCACCTGCTGTTCGGGACAGTTTGCAGGCTCCCAGGTGATGATGGCTGTGAAGGGCCCGGCACAGTCCTGGGCGCCCGGGGAGACTCGGGGAAGGGCTGCTGCTGTTGGCAGTGACGTTCGTTACAGACCAGCTGGCGGCTCTGTCGTGGCCAGTGTAGGGCGGCAGGTGTGTGGCAGGGGCAGCCAGAGCCCAGCCGAGACGGGCGTCTCTCAGGGACGCGGACGGCGGTGGGGCTGACGGCACGTTTGGGGCCCACCTGGAGACTGAGTCGGTTTGCCAAGTAGAGAGGGTGCAGAGGGACATCGCAGGCAGAGGGGACAGCGTGGGCAGTGTGGCCTGGAGCCCTGGCGGAATACAGCTTGTCTGAGGCCTGGGAAGTAGCTGTTTGGAACGAGGTCGTCACTGGTGACTGGGGAGAAAGGAGCACTCGCCGGCAGTGAGTGTGCAGGTCAAGGAGTGAGCAGGAGGCGAGGCAGTGGTGATGGCAAACGTGGTCCATCTGTTCAGGAGGAGAGTGGAGAGCAGAGAGAGGGAGACAGTGGTCAAGGAGGATGTTTAGGGCTGAGAGGAAGGAGTCAGAGGAGAGGCCGAGGAGGCGGGGGATGGAGGGGGAGGCAGAGCTGGGTGCGCGCCGGGATGGGAGGGGCTTCGCAGACGGCCTCCGCCTCCCTGACTCCACCGCGCACCCACCCGCGGCCATCTGCTCACACACGCGCCGCCAGCTGATCGTCGGAGTCACGCCCGGCCTCCCCTCAGCATCCACGTTTCCCGCCAGCAGAGCAGCGGCTGGGCTCCAGGGTGCCTGGCCCGTGAACTCCTGCCGGGCAGGACCCCATCCGGGCCGCCCTGGCTGCGGGAGACGGGTGGGCCCCGCAGTGACCTGGCCTGACCGGCCCTGGGGCCGCTGCGGCGTGGCCAGCAGCTTCCTCAGGCCGGGCTGAGGCGGGGGTGGACCCGCAGCTCCTCCATCCTGAGTCCCATTGTCCTGTGGCTGCTGTGCCATGGCAGGTCCCCTCTCTGGGAGCAAGAGGCTGTGGGAGGGCACCTAGACCTAGCGTGACCGGCGAGAAGGGCCCACTGTCAGTGAGCTGCGTCCCCTCCGCACTCCTTGCGGGCCCCTGGGAGGGCGGGTGAGGGGGTGGGGGACAAGCTCAGGGGCGTCCTGCCAGGTCCCAGGGGCAGAGGGCCTCGGGTCATGGCCCTGGAGCGGGGGAGGGTCTGCTGGGAGAGTTCCAGGCTTGCTCCTGTTCCTCATCTGTGGTCTTCCCGCCGCGGCAGCGTCCCCGGCATGGCCGCCGGCTCACCTCTGCGCCACTGCCTCTTTCCCCGTGTGGACAGTGCCGGTGCAGAACTTCTCCCCTGACCGTGCTGGCGGCGGGGTTGTGACAGGAGTCTTTTGAAATGCCCTGCCTGCCCCGTCCCCTTCTTTCCTTCCCTCTACATCTGGGATTCCCACGCCGGGTCCCCGCTTCTCCCGCCTCTCCCACCCAGCCTGGTCCCTGCCCAGGAGCGCAGGCCTGTCCCCAGGACGTGGGTCTCTGGCAGTCACTGGCTGCTGAAGGGAGGTCGCTGTCCTTCCACTGATCTGCTTCACCTGTGCAAGCAGGCGGCCCTTCTCCAGGAGGCTCTTTTGTCTGTTCCTCCTGGTCTTCGGGGAGTCAGGCAGCCCAGGGAGAAGCTGCACCTGCATAGCTGTTACCCAAACTCCTTCCGTCCCTGATCGCAGGGTCCATGAGCCTCTGGGAGAAGAGGAGAGTTTTGTGCAGCCACAGGATGGGAGTAAAGTGCCTTCAACAGCAGGGAAGCAGTGGAGGTGGAGGAGGTGGCAGGCTGTGGGGCGGGAGGGCAGACCCTGACTTGGAAGACTGAACGCAGGGTGGAGTTAAAAGCAAGGGGTTAGCAATCAGGCCTTTCCCCACCAAGGGGAGTGCTTTGATGGCCTGGTGGGACTGACTCTTCCTGGCCTTTGTTTCGGGGTCGTGATGACAAGCTTTCCTTGAGCTCTTTCGGACACAGGAGGCAGGTCGGCTGCTGGCCTCCTCCTCCCGCTGCTTGCTGGGGCCGCGGGGCCGCGGGGCCGCGGGGCAGGCGCCTCGCTGGGACAGCCTCTTCCCGTCTCACCCTGGCCTTGGCTTCCAGTGGGCCAGGTGAACTACCCGAAAGTAGCAGACAGCTCCTCCTTCGATGAGGACAGCAGCGACGCCTTATCTCCTGAGCAGCCTGCCAGCCATGAGTCCCAGTCGGTGCCGTCGCCCCTGGAAGCCCGGGTCGGCGAGCCGCTGCCCAGTGCCGCCTCTGTGTCCCCCGCTCAGGTGAGCTTGTCCGCTCCAGGTGCTTCCCCTGCTCAAGGGCCCCAGAGCTACTGGAGCGGCCCAGGAGGAGGTCCCTCGCTTGGCCAGGCGGGACGGGGAAGCCAGGAAGCGCGGCAGTGGCCCTCGTGGAGGACGCCGGCTGGGCAGCCTTGCGGGTAGATGCAGAGGCCTCCCTGCTGCCCCGTGTCCGCTCGTTCAGGACAGCCGCTTCTCCTGAGTGTGTTCAGTTCCGTGATATTTCACCACCCTCTGTCTTCCCCTTTTCTAGTTCCCTCTCCCCTTGCCACCCTGGAGGCTGTTCTTTTCATCCCTCTCGTCTTTGCCCGTCATTTGCCCCCTAACAGTGATGGCGTCCGAGGGGGTGACAGCCACCCACCTCCGGGCAGGGCAGGACAGGGACACACCACCGGCTGAAGCCTGGAGATGGCGCAGCTTCCGGGACCACGAGAAGGGGTGGGCGTGTCCTCACTTCCCCTCTTCTCCCCCAGGTCTTGTCTCAACTCCCCGTGGGCCCAGAGTCTGCAGAAACAGTCTTCCTGGCGGAGCAGCCTCCGCCGCCGCCCATCCTCGCCAACGGAACCACGGTCGCCACCGCCAAGCCCCTCCCCACGCTCATTAAGGTGCAGACCTCTAGCTGACCGCCCTCTCCTCCCCGTGCCCCTCTGAGCCCTGCCGTGACTCCGTCCCAGTGTGGGGAGTGGGGCTGGCTCTCTTCTCCTCCTGGTCGGGGACCAGCCGAGGTCACCACAGTGCTCTGGGAGATCTCCTGTTCCCTTCACGCACGCTGGCCGTCACAGCCACCGCCACCGCTCACTGAGCACCGCGGGCCGGGCTCTCACTCCTGCCCGCCGCAGAAAGACACGCCCACACGTCCCCTCTGTCCACTCACAGCCTCGTGAGGCCATGACAGAACCGAGAAGTGAGGTGACGGGCCTGAGGTCACCCAGCCGGCCGTGCCGGGTGTTTGTTGTCACTCTCTTCCTCCAAGGCCTGACCTAAGATACCTGAAGGGACAGCATTTACCGTCAACCCCACGAGACGCCCATGGGGACCTTTGTATGGGAACACGGTGCTGGACGCTGAGGTTAAGTTCAGCAGCACCAAGAGCCGGTGTCCGGTCCTCCCCGCCCGGCCAAGCTTCCTCCCTCAGCCTCTGGGACCTTGGCCCTGACTGCCGCCCTCCAGCCTGTGCTCCACGCCTGCTGGGCAGGTGCCCTTCCTTCCCGCCCGGCTTGCTTCCCATCTTGACTGATTCTCCAGTCCCGCCACACAGGCCCTGGCCCTGGCCCTGGCCCTGGCCTGGAGCCTCTGGCGGCCCACGTTCCTCTCCTGCGGCTCACAGCCTTAGCGAAGCCTTCCTGTGCCTCCAGGCGCTCCCAGGTGGTTGGCGGGGTCTCCGCCCCAGGCCTGCTCCTCCCGGTCAGTGGTGCCCTAGCGCCCTGCTGGCTCCTGGCCGCTCCCTCAGCAGCCGGCACCTCCCTTGCCTCTGCAGTCTATTCCTGATTGGCCACAGATGTCTGAGGTTTTCCCCCCAAATTCCTCCCTCAGACCTGCTCCTCGTCACACGACTGGTGCCTTCCTTTGCCCACTCCCCGTTTGCGAGAACAGTGTATGTGTGTTTATCCAACTTCCTCTTTCCCGGTAGTGCCTCGGCCTCTGTCCCAGCTCCCCAGCCCCGCCACGAACTCTCCTCCAAGCTGAGCCCCGAGCTGCCTCAGACCTGCCTCAGGTCGCGCTCCTCTCTCTGGGGGCTTTCCCTGGGCTCCCCGTCCTCTTCCCTTTCGGTGGGGTGCTCTCGGGCTGCCCTCGGCCTCGTTCTCGCGCCCTCAGCCTTGCCGCGGCCTCTCAGTGGACCCCCCTCCCTCCTCTCGGGTGCTCTCCGGTCCCAGCAGCCCCGCGCCTTCTCCCCAGCTCTCCCTACCCTGGCCAACCGCCACCTCTTCCTGACTTCTGCGAAGGGGCCACCGTTGTCACGTGCTGTTGCCGAAGCTCAAAACCGTGACCTTGTAGCTGCTTGGCTGCCACATGCTCTGTTGTCCCTTCTGCCTCGGGACAGTCGGTCACCTCCTTCCACATCCCGTCAGTGCCCACAGCGCCCTGGTCAGACCCCAGCTGAGCCCCGCATCGAGTCTCCACCCTTCCACCTGCCGTTCTCTGCTCAGGAGCCGCGAGGCCCTCCTCGCTCCTTCCCCAGCGCTCAGCGCCCTGCTTGCTCTTGCCCACACCCCCTCCACCCTCCTCACCCGGGAGACGGCCTCCCTGTGTGCCGGCCGCCCCGTCGTGAATGAACATGAGCTTCTGGAGCCCCGGGTTTGGATCCCAGTCCCTGTGCGGCCTCGAGCGCGGGGCTTCCCCGAGCCTCTTCCCTCCCTTTCGAGCAGACGGGCCGCTTCCTGGGGAGGCAGGGTTTTTGCAGGTCTGTGTGATGCGGTTTTTGTAAAGCGCCCGGTGTGGGCTGCGCGAGCTCCGTAGAACAGCTCTTTTCACCTCGTCGTCCCGTTCACTCTGTGCTCAGGGTCACAGGGAGGCTGCCTGGCCTGTGCACTCGGGCTAGAAGCTCTTTTAAGAGCAGAGCAAGTCACAAGCCCCGCCCCCATCAGCCCCCGCCCCCTCCCTGGACAGTCCTGGGCACTGAGGAGGCCTCTGATTTGGGAGGGGTGCCATCCGGCAGGGAGCGTGGACAGGGCGGGGTGGGCGGCGGGGCCTTTCCAGAAGCCGCTCGGCTGCCCCTGACGGCGCCCTCTATCTCCGGTGCCCACAGCAAAGCCAACCCAAGTCTGCCGGTGAGAAGTCGCAGCGCAGCAAGAAGGCCAAGGAGCTGAAGCCGAAGGTGAAGAAGCTCAAGTATCACCAGTACATCCCCCCGGACCAGAAGCAGGACAAGGGGGCGCCCCCCATGGACTCCTCCTACGCCAGGATCCTGCAGCAGCAGCAGCTCTTCCTGCAGCTCCAGATCCTCAATCAGCAGCAGCAGCAGCACTACAACTACCAGACCATCCTGCCCGCCCCGCCCAAGTAGGCCCCGCCCCCCCGCCCCACCCACACACACACCTGCCCGCAGGCACCCGGGACGGGCAGATGCGGGCGGCCCTGACATGAAGGACCCTTTGGTCCGGGTCCTGCCGGAGTGCCCTGTGGGCGGGGCCCTTGCCCCTTGCTCCTCTCCACCCGGCAACCCGGCCTGCCGAGGGCGGGACCTGGCGGGGGCTCATTCCTGTCCTTTCTTCCTCTCAGGCCAGCAGGGGAGGCTCTGGGAAGCGGTGGGGCCCCCCTGACGCGCAGCCTTTCCGCTACCAGCAGCAGCTCCGGCTCGGGCGCCCCTGGGCCCAGTGGGCTGGTACGTCAGAACAGCACCTCGTTGACTGGCAAGCCGGGGGCCCTGCCTGCCAACCTGGACGACATGAAGGTAGGCGGTCGCGCCCTTCCCCCTGGAGGCCTTGTGCCGTCACCAGCCTGGCCTCTCGTGGGGGCGGTCAGGTGCTCGGTCTCAGGCAGGGGAGGCGGCCGGCCCAGGACCCCGGCTGCAGGAGGCAGAGGGGAGCTGCAGCAGAGGCCCGCCTGGCCCTGGTCGTCCGCGGCATTAGCCTTGTCATCGTGGCCATCGTCATTAACGCCGCCAGCCAGTGTCTGTCCAGGGCCGCAGGGCTTACTGAGCACTTGTGCACCTCTCGTTTTCCTCAGCCTCTACAGTGCAGTGTGAGAAACGGGGAGTGTTACCCCGGCTTAAGGATGAGCAAGCAGAGGCGTCGAGGGATAGAGAGGTTTGCCTGAGGTCATGGGCCCGGCCGGCAGTAGAGCCAGGGTTCAGACTCAGGGCTCCACTACAGCACCCGCCCTTTCCATGCGGCCGGCTACTGCCCTGCTGAATCTGCTCTACAAGTGCTGCGTTGGCCTGGGAGAGAGCAGCCCACACTTGGGCCACAGGCTGCGCTCGTGCCCTGGGCTTTGGAGGGTGGCAGACGCCCCAGGCCTGGCCTGTTTTCTCTGCCCTGATCAGAAAGGGGAGTGGATCACATTCTCCCTGGAGAGTTTGTCCTCTGAACCAGTCTGCTCCCTCCCTAGCAAGATGCAGCCCTTTTGGGGGGAGCTGGACACGGGCCTCAGAGTCCTTCAGACCCGGCTCTAACTCCTAGCTCTGCCCATCACCAGCTGTGTGATCTTGAAGAAGTTATTTCACTTTCATGAGCTCAGTTTTCTCATCTGTAAAATCCAGTCAGTTCAATTAAGTATTTATTCAGCACCAGGCACCACGCCCCCAGTGTGAGGACGGCGGGGAGGAGGGGACCAGCCTGGCAGATGCACGTCTCGCCCCCCAGGGCTGTGGGAGGCTCAGGTGGTTGATGCACCCGAAGTGGCCATTGGGGTCCAGACAGACGAGGACTGCCCGGCTCTCTACCCCCTTGCAGGTGGCAGAGCTGAAGCAGGAGCTGAAGTTGCGGTCACTGCCCGTCTCGGGCACCAAGACAGACCTGATTGAGCGCCTGCGCGCCTACCAGGAGCAAGTCAGTCCCACCGCTGGAGCACCCAAGGCCCCCACCGCTGCCTCCATCCTGCCCAAGGCTGGCGAGGTGGTGGTAGCCTTCCCCGCGGCCCGGCTAAGCACAGGGCCCACCCTGGTGGCAGCGGGCCTGGCCCCGGCTGAGGTGGTGGTGGCCACGGTGACCAGCAATGGAGTGGTGAAGTTTGGCAGCACGGGCTCCACACCCCCTGTGTCTCCCACCCCCTCAGAGCGTTCACTGCTCAGCACAGGCGACGAGAACTCCACGCCCGGGGACACCTTTGGCGAGATGGTGACGTCGCCAGTGACCCAGCTCACCCTGCAGGCCTCGCCGCTGCAGATCCTTGTAAAGGAGGAGGGCCCCCGCGCTGGGTCCTGCTGTCTCAGCCCTGGGATGCGGGCAGAGCTGGAGGGGCGTGACAAGGACCAGATGCTTCAGGAAAAGGACAAGCAGATCGAGGAGCTGACCCGCATGCTCCGGCAGAAGCAGCAGCTGGTGGAGTGGCTCAGGCTGCAGCTGGAGCAGGAGAAGCGGGCCCAGCAGCCCACGCCAGCCCCGGCCCCGGCCCCGGCCACGCTTGGTGCCGCAGTGAAGCAGGAGAACAGCCTTGCCAGCTGCCAGCTGAGCAGGCAGCCCCCGGGCCCTGATCACCCCTTCGGCCCCAGCCTCGCGGGCCCCACTGCCCACCATGTAGACACTTGTACCCTGGTGCCCTCGGCCGTGGTGGTGAAGCAGGAAGCTGTGCTGCCCGAGCCTGAACCAGTCCCGGCCCAGGTCACTCTTGGCCCCTCAGTGAAGCAGGAGAACAGCCTTGCCAGCTGCCAGCTGAGCAGGCAGCCCCCGGGCCCTGATCACCCCTTCGGCCCCAGCCTCGCGGGCCCCGCTGCCCACCATGTAGACACTTGTACCCTGGTGCCCCCGGCCGTGGTGGTGAAGCAGGAAGCCGTGCTGCCCGAGCCTGAACCAGCCCTGGCCCCGCAGCTGCTTCTGGGCCCACAGGGCCCCAGCCTCATCAAGGGGGTCACACCTCCCACGCTCCTCACTGACTCCACAGGGACCCACCTTGTCCTCACCGTGACCAATAAGAATGCAGACGGCCCTGGCCTGGCCAGCGGGAGCCCCCAGCAGGTACCTGGGTGTGGGAGGGGCAGGAGCCCCAGGAGGGTGTGAAGGCACTCTTCGTGACAGCGCCCTGTGCACCAGGCTCCCCCGTGGCCGGGTGGGTTATGCTCGCTTCCTTTAATCTTCCCTTCAACCCTCCGAAACTAGGGATCGCCATCCCGGTGTCACCCAGGAAGGTGCTCAGAGTTGAAAAGGTTGAGGCACCTGTGTGAGGCCCCCAGCCTTGAGGGTGGGGCCACGAGGGCCTGCCCACTGCTCTGGCCCGTTGGCCTCAACCTTTCTGTGCCCAGCCGAGGGCTCCTGAGCAGCCCCACCCAGGCCGGGCCACTTCTGCCCCTGCTCCATGGGGTGGGACAGGCCCAGGGGAGGGTCGGGGAAGCCCCTCCTGGGAGAGACTGAGGGCCGCCAGGCTGGGCCTGACGCGGGCTCCACTCCTCTCCTTGCCCTCAGAGAGGCCAGCTGTCCCCCACCAAGGTGACATTGGCAGCTGGCTCCCTGCTGCTGCCACCCTCGCGGCCCAGACCCTCAACTCAGCCTGGTCCAAAGGTGAGGCTGCTTTAGGCTTTGTGTGGCCTCTCAGCCCTGCCGAGCTGGGGGTCAGGGGGGCAGTGACAGGACTCGGGTACCCAGGAAGGGACACAGGCCCCTGAGCAGCCTCAGGCAGAAACTCCAGGGGGGAGAGGGGGAATCAGCCCAGAGACCCCCCTCTGCCCCATGTGGCTTACACCAAACCCCAGGGAGCCAGTCGCCCTCTGTAGGGTCAGAGGTCAGGGCCTCCCCCATCCCACATCCCTTCTTCCTCGGGGGCTTCCACAAAAGCTCTCCGAGAGCCAGTGCAGGTGGCAGAGCTGCCCGCCTTGCCTGCCTGGAGTGTGTGGGCCCTGGGCTGTCGCCCTCGCCCCAGCCACTGGTTCCCTCCCTTTCTCCTGTCTAGCTCTTGTCCCAGCCTGGCTCTCCAGCCCCTGGCCCCCCAGGCCAGAGGGACCTGGAGCACCCGCCACAGCCCCTTTTTGGACCCCGCACTTCTCTGCCGAAGAAGGAGCCACCTGGCTATGAGGAAGCTGTGAGCCAGCAGCCCAGACAGCAGGTAAAGAGGGTGGACCGGGGCCTGGCTGGGCTGGGCTGGGCTGGGCTCCCACAGTCCCCCGGGCCTGGCTGGACGGTGGGGCAGGCAGGAGCCAGCCTCGCAGGTCAGAGAGGCCTTGGAGAGCAGCCGTCGGGCAGGAGTGAGTGTGGGCTCCAGGAGCCTGAGTGCAGGCCGCCGGGCTCTGTGGGCCAGGCTGGGGGGCCTCTTGTTCTAGACTTCCATCTCGTTTTCTTATTTTTGTGCCACAGGAAAATGGTTCCTCAAGCCAGCAGATGGATGACCTGTTTGACATTCTGATTCAGAGTGGAGGTAAAGTCCAGACCCGCCACTCTGCTCCTCGACCTCCTCCTTTCTTCACAGGTTGTCTCCATTCCTAGGCTGGTTGGTTATTGGGTTTGGTTTCGTTTTTTTTTTTTTTTAAACGCTTTATTTTATACTTTTTTTTTTTAATTAATTAATTAATTTATTTATTTATGGCTGTGTTGGGTCTTCGTTTCTGTGCAAGGGCTTTCTCTAGTTGCGGCAAGCGGGGGCCACTCTTCATTGCGGTGCGCGGGCCTCTCACTGTCGCGGCCTCTCGTTGCGGAGCACAGGCTCCAGACGCTCAGGCTCAGTAGTTGTGGCTCACGGGCCTAGCCGCTCCGCGACATGTGGGATCGTCCCAGACCAGGGCTGGAACCCGTGTCCCCTGCATTGGCAGGCAGATTCTCAACCACTGCGCCACCAGGGAAGCCCTGGTTTCGTTCTTGAACACGATGCCCGGCAGGCCTGGTGCTTTGGATGCGGTAACATGTGAGACGCGTCCCTTCTCCAAGGCCTGGGCAGGGACTCCCTGGGGTGCCGTCCTCGACACACGTTTGCCTGACCCTGACCTGCTGCGTGGCCAGCGCCGTGCCCGCAGCCCAGGGCGTAGCAGTGAGCAAGAGAGACGTTTGCCTTGGCGGGGTTTATAGCCCAGCGTGGGGAGATGAACGGTGAATGAAATAAGTAAATTATCGTATGTCAGACAGGTGTTAGGAGAAGCCGGGACGGGAAGGGTCGCAGGTGCGAGGGGTGTCAGGGTCAGCCTTGCCGGGCAGGTGCAGTTTAGCCGCAGGCGTCCCTGGGGAGCTCCTGAGCCTGCAGGGCTGACGGGCGCCGGGGGGCGGGGGTGGGGGGCACCAGGGGCAGATTGGGAGGCCTGGTGGGTGCCGGGCGGAGGCCCATGGGCTCTGGGTGACACTGGAAGCCATGGCACAGCTTTGAGGGAAGGGTTGCCCCGCTGGAAGGGCAGGAGCAGGGAGGCAGGCGCGGTGGTCCAGGCGCGAGCGGGGTGTGTGGGCCGGGAGGCAGCGGCGAAGTGCGGAAGGGCTGGAATCTGGGTGTATCTTGGAGAGAGCGCCGGTATGGTTTCCTCACGGCTTAGGTGTGTGGCGAGGGGACCCCAGGGCAGCCAAGGATGAGGCCGAGGGTGTGGGGAGTTACTGGGTGCAGCAGCATGAGCGCCGGGGGCGTGGGCCGGGGCGAGTGGTGGCCGCGTCAGTCGCAGCCTCAGTCCCTAGACAGCCGAGTGGAGGGCCACGTGGCCAGCCCGGGCAAGGTCTGGGCTGAGTCAGGAGTTGGGGAGTCGTTGGCGTCCAGGGGGGCGTTCGGAGCAGCGAGGCAGGGCGAGCAGAGAGGGCGAGGTGGAGGCAGGGGCGCAAGCCAGTGAGGCCGAGCAGCAGGTGGAGGGTGGGAGTGCGCCCTTGAGAGGGTGACGGCCTGAGGCCATGGGCTGCTGATGGGCGGTCAGGGAAGACGAGGACCGAGAGCCGGTCCCGGGCTGTGTTGTGGTGGCAGCTGGTGACCTCAGCCAGGGTGCTGCAGGGGGGCCAGGGCCAGAGCCTGCTTGAAGCGGGTTGAAGAGGCTGGTGCTGTGGGAGACAGCTGGTCAGGCGTTTATACACTAATTCCCCATTCCTCCGTGCCCCCCCGCACCCCCGTAACCTCTCTTCTCCTTCCTGTCTCTGAATTGATTATTCTAGATACCTTCTCTAAGTGGAATCATACACTATTTGCCCTTTTGTTTCTGGCTGGCTTCACTTAGCATAATGTCCTCAAGGTTCTTCCGTGTGGTAGCTTGTATCAGAATTTCCTTCCTTTTTGTGGCTGAATAGTATTCCATGGTGTGTATGTACCACATTGTGTTCAGCCCTTCATCCACTGGACATTTGGGTTGTTGCTACCTTTTGGCTATTGTGAGTAATGCTGTACGAACACTGGTATCTGTTTGAGTCTGTTTTCAATTCTTTGGGGTACATACCCAGAAGTGGAATTGCTAGATCATATGGTCATATTCTGTATTTTAATTCTTGAGGAACCACAGAACTGTTTTCCACACAGCTGTGCTGTCTTCATTCATACCAGCAACGCACAAGGGTTCCAGTTGTTCCACATCCTCACCAACACTTATTTTCAAGAAAGTTTTTTGAAAATAGCCAGCCTAGTAGTTGTGAAGTCACATACCTCACTGTGGTTTTGACTTGCATTTCCCTAATGACTAATAACGCTGAGCATCTTTTCACGAGCTTATAGGCCACTTGAATACCTTGTTGGAGAAATGTCTGAGTTGTCTGTCCATTTTTCAGTTGGATTTTGTTGTTGAGTTCTAGTTCTTTATCTATTCTGGATATCATTTACCAGATACATAGTTTGCAGATATTTTCTCCCATTCCGTGGGTTCTTTTCACTTGTTCTAATATTTTTGAAGTATAGTTGCTGTGCAGTCTTTTCAGTCTCGATAGTGACCTTTGATGTGCAAAAGTTTAAAATTGTTATGTAGTCCAGTTTATTTTTTCTTCCATTGCCTGTGCCTTTGGTGTTATAACTAAGAAATCATTACTAAATCCAGTGTCATGAAGATGTTCCCTTTTCTTCTAAGAGTTTTGTAGTTTTGGCTCCTAAATTTAGATCTTTGACCCATTTTGAGTTATTTTTTTGTATGTGGTGTAAGGCAGGGTCCCAACAGCAGGTCATCGTCAGGCTGGTTTCTGACACCCATTGACTCTCTTGATTGGCAGAGATCTCAGCAGATTTCAAGGAGCCAGGGAAAGAGAAGTCCCCCCTGACAGCAGCCTGCGGGTCACCCCTGGCCACACAGCCGTCACCGTCCACCGAGCTCCCTCAGGCTGTCCCGCCTCCATCCGGCTCGCCGGCCCTCCCTGGGCGCCTAGAGGATTTCCTGGAGAGCAGCACAGGGCTGCCCCTGCTGACCGGCGGGCACGAGGGGCCAGAGCCCCTCTCCCTCATCGACGACCTCCACAGCCAGATGCTGAGCAGCTCTGCCATCCTGGACCACCCCCCCTCCCCCATGGACACTTCGGAATTGCACTTTGCGCCTGAGCCCAGTGGCGTGGGCCTGGACCTGGCCGACGGCCACCTGGACGGCATGGACTGGCTGGAGCTGTCGTCGGGCGGGCCGGTGCTCAGCCTGGCCCCGCTCAGCACCACAGCCCCCAGCCTCTTCTCCACAGACTTCCTCGACGGCCACGACCTGCAGCTACACTGGGATTCCTGCTTGTAGCTCTGGGGGCTGCAGAGCCGGGGGCTGGGAGGGCTGGAAAGTCGGAGACCTCGGGAACTCCAGGGAGCTCAGCGCTCTCCTGCCTGATGCAGCCTCTCCACGTGGTCGTGAGTCCTGACAATCACAGGCCCTGCTTTCCCCTCCGTGGGAGGCCGGAGGAGGGTGTCCCCACACCTGGCTCTGGCTCATCAAGGAGAAGAGCTTCCAAGAAGCAGCTCTGGGTCCCACCCTGGGGTTTCGGAGGCCTGGATGGGCCAGGGGCTTCTATTTGACCTCCTTCTGTGAGGTCGGGGTGCACTTGCCTGCTGCAGTTTGCTCAGGAGGCGAGGCTGAGGCAGGGCAAGGGGTGCACGTCCTTCCTTCTCTCCCCCTTCCCTGCAAGGGAAGGAACTGGCTGGGCCTCTACCTCACCACCCTCGTGATGCCAACACCACTGACCCAGGCTTCCCGGGCGGGGGGGGGGGGGCTCCCTGCCATCTTAGTGTCTTGGTGTAGTGTGACCATTTAGTGGTCGGTGGCAAACATTTTCTGTACAGGTGTATATACCTCTATATTATATATCGCCATACATATATACACATATATCTTGGGGGGGGGGGGTGAATGCAACCCCCCGCCCCCGTTCTGCTCTGTGCACACGGAAGGGCCTGAAGCCACCGCTCCTGGGGCTGAACACAGCTTACCCTGGCCCCACCCATCACTTGTATTCGACATGTAGACGCCTCATCACAGCCTGTGCCGCACCTGTCCTGCTTCCTGCTTATCAGTGCCATGAGGGCGGAGGTGCTTCCTGGCCACCTGCCCACATTCCGTCCCGCTGCCTCACTGCAGCCACCACGGCCCTGGGACAGCAGTGGAGCCAGAGGTGGCCCTCAAGCTATGGCCTCCTCCTGCCCTGGGGCCTGGCCTCCCTTCTGGCCTGTCATCGTCATTCATAGGGGATCAGGGATGGAGTCACCAGAACCAGTGCTGGGACAGAGGTGGGAAAGCCGTGTGAACTTTTTAAAATAAAAACAAAAACCCCACTTGTTAGTCCATCTCGTTCAATCCATGGAAGGGAAGAGGTGGGTGGTGTGGCTGTGTCCTAGGTGTCCTAGCATCTGGGTGCCACGCTGTGACCCTGACTGCACCTCCCCGTGAGGCCACCTCCCATCCCTGGCTGTGCATTCTGGACCACTTCTCTGGGAAGAGCAGAACCTTGGACGCGCAGCTGGCTAGACAGAAGGTGGGAGAGGTGCTTCTCAAAGACAGTTTATTTATAAATCAAAGAGGCTGGGGAGCCTTCAGCCACCCCCACCCTCCTCCTGAGCAAAACCTGACAGAACAGAGGTGGCATGCCACCTCACAAGGTTTTTGTTCAGCACAGTGAACCTGGGGCCCGGGGCCTCTGGTAAAGACCCTGGCCGGGCAGAGCCCTCCCCCGGGCGCTGAGAGTAACAGGCTGAGCCAGGCCCCCACCTTCTGCTCCTGCCACCTGCTGCCCTCCACCAGCACTCTGACACCCAGGGCGGTGTCCCCGGACTCCCAACCACGGTGCCCAGCCAGAGCTCCCGAGTGTGTCCTCCCCTCGACCTTGCAGCTTGGGGTGGGCCCGAGGCTGGCCAGCGCCGGGCTGTTCTCTTCTTGCTTGAGGAAGGGGCCTGGTAGCCAAGGGGTCTGGGGAGGCCTGGGTGTGACGGGGTCCTTGGAGGAAGAGCATCACCCGTCTATGTCCCAGCTGAAAAGGTGGTGCTTCACCAGCATGTCCTGGACGCCCTCCTTCAGGGGCTGCTTCTCCTCCTGCACAGGAACAGCCCTCCTGTCACGGCCGCAGGGCACACCACAGGGCCCAAGGGGCCAGAGTGGTTCTCACAGGCGACACCAGCACTCAGGGCCCCCAGGAGGCCTGCCTCAGCACCCACACGTCTGGGGGAGACCCGCCAGCACGAACACCCACACCGCCCCAGCCGCCATCCCTCCCAGGGAAGGCAGGACCCGACCACCCACCTCTCTCTTTGCAGGAAGCTCCCAGTCTTGGGAGAGGCTAAAGGCGAAGCAGCAGAGGACCCTGGAGGCGGAGGGAGAGGGAGGCTGTCAGCAGCCGCAGGGGGCTCGGCCCGCCCCTCGGCCCACCCCCGGGGCCGGGCCTCCTCACCGCAGCTCGCACTTGATCTGGACCCAGCCGGGGCTGCGCAGGAAGGACCAGGGCTGGTACCACTTCTCCACGGTCGGCAGGCTGGAGCAGAGCACCTCCAGCCACAGGTGCAGGACCTGCTCACTGGCCACAGGCAGGGCGGGGTCGGGGGCGGCTCCAGGCAGAGGGTCCTGAGGACCGTAGGCGGGGCTCTGCCCTCCCGCACCGCACCGCGCTGGGCCACCCCCGCTCCAGGGCCCCTCCATCCGCACCCCCAACCTCCCTCCGCTTGGTGGCCTATGCAGGTGACCCCGCCTCCTTCCCGCTCAGCCACTCTGGCTCCTCCGCGTGGGGAGACGTGCCCAGGGGCCCAAGGTCCCTGTGGCCCCCACTCCCCTCGGTCCCGTGTCTGAGACTCGGCCACCACCACCCCGGGCCCCGGGGCCGCAGTCCCGCCGGTCAGTCGGGGAGCGACACGCCCGCTCGCTGGCCGGTGGGCCCACGGCGTGTTCCGAGCAGGTCTCGGGGACCCCTGCCCCGCCTCTCCAGGTCAGGGCAGCCTGGAGGCCGCCCCTCTGCTGCATGGCAAGTGCAGAAACACCGCACTCAGCCTGGCCAAGGTCCGAGCCTCGCACCAGCCTGCAGCCCCTCCGGCAGGCGCCCCTCCCTAGTTTGCAGCCGCATCCCTGGTGAGCCTTCACTGCTCACCTTGCTGAAATCTGTGCTCCCCAAAACCCAAGCGCCAGCCCCGCGCCCCAAGCAGTGGCTGGTCTCACGCTGGAGGAGGGGCTTTGGGAGCCACCCTGGCTGTCTTCCACCTCCGTCTGCCCAGCTCAGGCCCCCCGCGGCCCCCACTCAGCAGCGGCACAGACACTCACTTGAGCCCCACGCAGATGAGGGAGCGGAGCTTGACGTCCATTTGTGCGTGTGCAGCGTCATGGGTCACGTTAACGGACTGCACAGCCTGGAGGGCACAGCTGTCACTCAGGTGTCCCCAGCTGCCAACCCTTAAGGCCTGTCCCGCCCACGGCCCTGCTTACCCGGTAGAGCAGCTCCTCTGGGGTCAGGACTTTGCCATCTTCATCCAACCTGAAAGGGGGGGACCAAAGCTGCCAGCGCTGCCCTGGTGGGCTCGGGCCGCTCCCTCTCCCTCCTCCACCCCCAGCCCCAGGCTGCCGGGTGACCCTGCCAGGAGGACACCGAGGCCAGGGCAGGGTTACCTGTACGTCTTACACAGCACTAGGCGCGAATACACCGAGTCGAAGTCTCTCTCGACCTCCCGGCCCGCCGCCTGGGGGGCAAGGTGAGTGTCAGGCAACGGGGTAGGTACCAGGTCAAAGCCACAGAGTCCAACTGAGTTCAGGTCACCACCCCACCAGCTCCTGCCACCAGCTCCGCAGGGTGCAGGGGCTCGGGGAAGAGGACTGACTCACCTCCTCGATAAACAGCCAGGGGTGGCAGGCGCCCCCAAGCAGGGAAGGCTTCTTCAGCCCGTGTTCAAAAAGGGCCTTCAGGGCCGGGCAGAGGGTCCCTCGCACGAGGTCCGTGACCCCCTCTGTCACAGAATCGTCCCCCGCGATGGAGTACTGAGGGTGGAGGACAGGGTCTGAGAGGCCCCAGCCAGCCCCTCCCTGTCCTCACAGCCACTGCCACAAGCCACATGCGCTCGGGACGCAGGCCCTGCAAGGAGGTGCAGGCCTCGCGGGCCAGAGGCAGCAGCGGCTCCAGGGACGGGCCTGCCTCGTGCGTACTCTCACCTCCTTGCTCCGCTCATCCAGGACTTCCACGAACTTTGCTGGAAACCAGCCTGTGGGAGAAGCAGGGCCCGTGAGAAGCGGGCGTCCTGGCGTCCTGATGCTCCCCCCAGTGGAGCTGAGGACACACGGGAGCGACGGAGGCCGCTGTCTGAGCAAACCCAGTGCCCGCTACAGCTTCCCAGCCAGGCCCGCCTTCCCCTCGCCCAGCGTGACACAGGACCAGACGGAGGCCTCACCTCTCAAGCCATTCAGCTCCCCCACCCAGCAGTGCTCGTCCTTCTGGGAGATGATCTGCGAAGGAAAAGGGCGGGAAGCACAGCTCCAGTTGCCTGGCTTCATCCTTGGCTGGGAGCTCTGGCCCACCTGAGGGCTCGGCCAACCCGCCCGTGGCCTCGGGGCTGGCGGGGACGAAGGTGCCCGCTCCCCGCTCACCGTGATGATGTCGTTCTTGCGGAAGCCCAGCTCGTCATCATCGTGGCGCTCGAAGTCCAGCAGGGCCTTGGCCCGGCGTGGGTGGCCGCGCGAGCATGCCACGTAGTTCTCGTGGTCCCTCTGGTGGCTCTCCATGCTGTAGTCCGGGCTCAGCTCCTGCTGTGGAGGCAGAAAAGCCCGCCGCGAGGGGGCGCTTGGAACAGGGCTAGGGCCCCTGCTTGAGCTGTGTGCACAGCCCGGGACCTGAGGCTCACCACACTGCAGTTCTTGGGGTCTGTGCACTGGAAGTGGCGTGCCACGCGCAGGATGGCTTCCCGGAGGTCGGCCACCAGCTCCGTCTGCTTGATGTTCTTGGCCTTGAGCGCCTCCAGGTCGTCCTCCCCTGCGAGGCCCAGAGAGCAATGGCGGCCGTGGCCCAGCCCGGCCCTGTCCCGACTCCAAGGAAGCGCAGTCCACACGGGGTGTGAGGCCAGACGCCCCGGGTCTGACCGCCCCTGCCACCCCGCTCTCAGAGCCCAGCCCAGCGCTTGGCCACCCGCGCGGAGTTCTCACCGAAGAGCAGCGACGTGATGCCAGACTTCCTCCGCTGGGTCCTGCGGCGGACAACCTGCAGGCGGGGAAATCAGGTCGGCGGCGGCCCCAGGCACCCGGCGCCCAGCCAAGTGGATGGCGCCCCAGCACTGGGGACGGTGAGCAGAGCCCTTCCATGCGGAGGCCCGGCTGGCATCTCACTCGTGCCGCCTCCTCTGACATGGCCTCTGAGGCCGGCTCTGAGGCTCAGAAACATATCGTCAGTTCAAATCTGGGTCTGTCCTACGCCCAAACCAGGTGGGTCCCAGCAGAGACGCGCCAAGGACAAGGCGGCAGGTCCCTGCACAGCTGTGGTCTGGCCAGGCCGGGCCCTGGGTGCTGAGCTGGAGGGGATGGTGGTGAGCTGGGGCCTCCTCCCTCACGGGCCCACCTGAGAGAGGTTGGCGGCGGGGCTGGCGCCCAGGAGCTGGCCCTGGTCGGCTAGGAGGTAGGCCAGGTGCTTGCGGCGCTGGCTCTCCACGGCCACGTCAGTGAGGGAGCCCGCCAGCCGCATGGCCTCCCCCAGCAGCAGGTCCGCGTCCTCCATCTGCGACGGTATGTCCGACAGCGTGTTGAAGATGGAGGCCGAATTCTCCGACTGGATCAGCTCCTCCTCCTGGGCCATGCGAGGGGCGAGGGGGGCGCGGTCACTGCCTGGCTGACCCCAGTCACTGGCCTCAGGCATGTGTGACTTCCCTGGATGGTCCAGCTGAGGACAGGGAGGCCCTGCCCCAGGAGAGAGACCTCCCTCCTCCCCGGGGCCTCTCCAGAGGGGCCAGGGCTCAGGCCACATGACACTGAGACCCGGACTGGAGCAGAGGTGGAGGGAGGGCAGACCCCAAGGAGGCTGCCAGGACAGCTGCATCTGGCACCCGGGGCTCCGGCCTTCACCTTGAGGCGCAGCATGCCCAGCGTGGTCTGGAACAGCACCAGGGAGCCCTCGTAGAAAAACAGGTCCCAGAGGCGCAGCAGCAGCCTGATGTGCACCACGCTGGCGAAGGCCGTGAGGAACCAGTGCAGTGTGATGAGGGACAGCTCTGTGGACACACACCACAGGCCCTGAAGCTGGGACCAGGAACAGCCGGAGAGGAGGGGCATCCCGCAGGCACGCAAGCCGTGGAGGAGGTGGAGCGAATCTCCCAAAGCAGCAAGGGGCCATGCTTGCTCCACGGCAGAGAGGAGGCGGGGCGTCAGGGACCGTCAGAGAACAAGAGAGCAACGAAGGCAGCGTGAGTGGCCGTCATCAGATGAGCTCCTTTCCTCCCCCTAAGCTGCCAGCTGCCCCATCCTCAGCTGGGTCCTGAGGCCTCAGACGTGCAGCACCTGAGCCAGAGCTCGGGACCTCCTGACCCCAGAGCAGAGGTGGGCTCGGGCCCTTACCGATGTCATGCTCCTGGAGCAGCCTGTCCAACCGAGGCAGGTACTGGACGATGAGGTGGCGCAGGAGCCGCTGGTCGGTCTGGACGCCCAGCAGGGTGGTGCTGAAGTAGGAGGCGGGGAGCAGGTCCTCGATGATGGCGCACATCATCCAGAAGGCGTCCTCCTCCTCCAGGAACAGCAGGAGGCAGGCAGCCACCTGGCCGGGGCAGGGGGTAAGGGGCCTCTGCCCAGGTGTCCATGCAAATTAGAAGAGGCACCCCCTCGGGGGTGACCGGTTAGAACAAGGCGGCCTCTGGTTGGGGGGTGGGGGGCGGGTCACACCACAGACCGCATGCCTGCCTCAGGCTTGGAACCCCTCCCTGCTTGGGGACCCCCCCCCCACTCCACCCCCTTCTCCAGGCCTACTGCCCCCGTCCCGTGCTGTGCTCACCATGCCCGTGCCCTGGCAGTAGCCGATCTCCGGGTAGAGCCAGGCCAGCGCTCGGAGCACCCTGCGCAGGCGGGGTACGCCCACGCTGCTCACGTGGGCGAAGCAGGCGTTGCTGGGCATGGTGCGGAGCAGGTCCTTCTCAATCTGCTGGCAGCCCGCCCACAAGAGCCTGTGAGGCACACGAGCAGGCGCACAGCCTCCGCACCCCTGACACCAAGACCCCCGGGAAGGAGGCCGGGGGCCCCTGTGTGGGGCAACCTCAGGTTGGCTTCTCTCCCAGGAATAGGCATTCCTCAGGCTCCGGGTCAAAGTCACCCTCCTCCCTTCAGGATTAGAGCCCAGCTGGTGTGCAGCTGGTGCCACGTGATTCACGGGGGAGCCTCTGAACATAAAATTACAGATTCCCGGGCCTCAAACCACAGTTGTGGAATGAGGATCTCTGGAATGAATCCTGGAAACCTGTATTTAAAATCTCCAGGGGAGGGGCTTCCCTGGTGGTCCAGTGGTTAAGAATCCGTCTTCCAATTCAGGGGACGTGGGTTCCATCCCTGTTCGGGGAACTAAGATCCTACGTGCCGCGGGGCAACTGAGCCTGCGCGCCACAACTAGAGAAAAGCCCACGTGCCGCCAACGAAAGATCCCACGTGCTGTAACTAAGTCCCGACAGAGCCAAAATAAATAAATGAATAAATAAAACAAACAAAAAAATCTCCAGGGGATCCTAATGTGCACTGGTCCAGTGGCCTTTTTGACAATCCCTCCCCCCACGCCCCGCCCGGGCCCCCCGCCAGAGGGACCAGGAGGAAGCTGGCTGGCTCCAGGCACATGTCTGTAGGTGCAAGGACTGCCCAGGGCTGCCTCACAGCTGCCGAGCTCTGCCGAGCTCTCCCAGGCCCCCCCGAAGGGCCTCCCCCTGCCCCCCCACCCACCCCCAAACAGGGCCCCACCTGCTTGGCAGCAACGGTCTCGTCATTGGCGCTGTCCTTCACGATCTCTCGGTAGGACAGCTCGGAGTTCCTCTTCTTCTGCAGGGCACCGGAGAGCCGCATCCACAGCTGATGGGGGGAGCACGGCGCTCAGTCCCCAGGGAGCCCCGAAGCCCTCGGCCCCCGCGGGCCCCGCCTCACCTGCGGCCTCATGCTGTGGGGCACCCCGGCCAGCACCAGGGAGCGGAGCTTCTCCGAGCGGGGCAGGGAGATGGCAATCTTGTCCCAGGTGAGGTCCCCCACGTCGTGGTTGTGGGTGAACTCCAGGTGGGCCTGCCAGCGCAGCCTCTGGGGGGGGTCCTCCAGCAGCTGGCCTGGGCGGGGGGCGCCGTCTGCGCCTGTGGGGGAGGAGGGAGAGCGACACCCGCCGCCTGTGCCCTGAGAGCAGAGGACTGGGCTCTGGGTCCGCCGCCCGGATCTCACCACCTTTCCAAGCATCTCCCGTGGCACCCCGAACAGCCAGCGCGAGCTCTTCGCTTTCACCCCCAAACCAGACCCATGAGGCCACCCCCCACCAGGTGCTCAGGCTCCTCCTCCTCGGAGCACAGGCAGAACCTCGGCCCTCGCGCCCCTCCGACCACGGCCCTAGTCCAAGCCGACAGCCTCCTCACCAGCCTCCTAGTTCTGCCCTGCCTCCCTAGAGGCTGCCCACAGCCCCGTCACAGCTCAGAGCCTCTCACGCAGATACAGCGCCCGAGCCCCGCCTCCTCGCGCCCTGCTCCCTCCACCCCAGCTCCTCCCCACAAATCCACTCCCACCTCAGGGCCTCTGCACCTGTTACTCCCCTTCCTGGCCACACTCACTGCCCCACTTCCTCCCAGTCTCTGTTCAAACGTCTCCCACCTCCCCTCTTCTCCCAGCCTCTTCTTGCCCCCAGCAGACATTTGTTTGTTTACTGCCTGGGAACTCACGAGGCCAAGACCGCCTCTGGCTCTGTTTGAGGCACTGGGGATGCACAGTGGGGCGGGGCCACCCCACTGAGCCTCATCCTTACTCATCCTAAAGCCATGCCCTTGGCCTCCACTTTCTGAAACTTCACCTTCAGTGAATTCACATAAAGTGCACAAACTTTAAGTGTACACTTTGTTGAGTATCAATAAATGTCTAAACACTGACAGTCTAAACGCTGTCCCCATCAAGATACAGAATACTTCCATCATACTAGAAAGTTCCCTGTGCTCCTCTCAGGCCCAGCTTTTACCTTCTAAATATCTGCCTGCAAACTAGAGAACAAGGAAGACTCATCAGAACTGGGAATATGAGTGACCTGAAGATGACTGGTCTCAGTCAGTCAGTTAACATCTGGTTGGTAACAGGCTACCCTGGGTTCTGGCAGACGGCTTTCCAACAGCCCACTCGACAACAACAGGTGTCTTTACAGTAGAAAATAATGGAAATGGCCTAGGGGCCCACTCACAGAAGAATGGTTATAAAAATATGATGACAGGGACTTCCCCGGTGGCGCAGTGGTTAAGAATCCGCCTGCCAATGCAGGGGACATGGGTTCGAACCCTGGTCTAGGAAGATCTCACATGCCGTGGAGTAACTAAGCCCGTGTGCCACAACTACTGAAGCCCGCGCGCCTAGAGCCTGTGCTCTGCAACAAGAGAAGCCACCGCAATGAGAAGCCCTCGTACAGCAACGAAGACCCAATGCAGCCAAAAATAAAAATTTTTTTTAAAAATTAAAAAAAAATATGATGACAAATCCATTATAATTACAAGGATAGTACACAGCCACTGAAAAACATGCTTTAAAGAGGTCTTAACGGACAGAAAAAATGCTCATGGAATAATGTTAACAGATATAAGAGCAATATAAAAACATGTATATGATATCATCTTAGTTATGAAAAGTTACATATGGATACACACAAAGCCAGGAAAAAAATACATTGAAATGTCAGCAGTTATCTTCAGGTTGTCGGATAATGGGTTGTTTTAATCTTTATATCTTGATGTAGTTTTAAAATTCTCTATAATGAACATTATTGCTTTTATTATCATATGAAGATCAATAAAATTAATCTTAAAAAAAAAAAACCCAGGGAATTCCCTGGTGGTCCAGTGGTTAGGAGTCGGTGCTTTCACTGCCAAGGGCGTGCGTTCAATCCCTGGTTGGAGAACTAAGACCCCACAAGCTGCGCAACACGGCAAAAAAAACCCCCAAAGGATTCCAGATACTTATAACAGCATCACCATCAGATGTGGCTCTGTCCTTGATTCTGGAACATCTGGGTAAAACATCTAGAGCCCGAGGCCACAGCAGTGTAATCAGTCACTGGAGCTGGTCCTCCCCAAGGAAGTGGAGAGATTACACCCGAGGGGCTGTCTCACCTTCCTTGTCCACGCGGAAGCCGAACTCATCATAGCAGAACTCTGGTTGCTCCACTGCCTCTTCCTTCTAGACCCAGGAGTAGGAAGAGTCAGCCTGGGGCTACGTGCACTGCTGCCATGCCTCCCAGCCTCCCTGACTCAGACCAAAGGCCACCCTTCCCTGAAGCTTCTGTGGTCATCGCTCAGCTACGGGGGCCACGACCCTCTTGAATTCTCCCAGAGTTTTCCTCAGAGGTCAAAGATAAAATCAAGGCAAGAAACACATTTTATGTATTTCTGTGTCCCCATAATACTGAGAGCAGAGTGCCATACTTGTTCCCCAACCTAATGCCTGATTCACAGGGAACGTGGAGCTAAGATGCTGTCTCTGATGGGGGCTTCTGACCCTGTGTGAATACGGGGGAGCGGCCCCCCTCCCAGGATGCCTGCAGCGGGCAGTGGGTCCCCTTGGGTGCCCCAGCGTGGGAGCAGAGCCACTGGCGCCCGTTGGCTGACTGCTGTACCTGCGTGTACTTGGCCAGGATCTCCTGGGGCCACATGCTAGGAGTCAGGGCTGAGAAGGGGCCACTGGCAGAAGGTATGTGGCTTCCTAAAACCAAGGAGGACCAGGAATAGGAGATGAAGAAAATGCAGAGCACTCAGGGGGAAAATTCAAGTTGAGACACCCCCTCTCCCTTCCTCTCCCCCCCGTCCCACCCACAGAGTGCCAGCATTAAAGGACTGGACCATCTAGAGTGGGATGGATGGGGGAGGGAAGAAACCTAGCAAAGTACAACTTTCTGGAGGAAGGAAAAGGAAGCCAGCAGTGTGTTACAAGACATAACCAGACTTCATCTCCTTGCCTCTCCCTCCACCTTTGAGTGAGGATTTGCAGGCTGGAACGAGAGGACAGGGATTCAGGAAAACTGAGAAGAGAGTTGCAGTAACTCTCCCAGATGCCCATCAGACGACTTCCTCCTTCCTCCACCTCTTACCTGGATGGTCCACGTGACCCTCGAAGGTCCGTGGAAAACAAGCCTGTTTCCCTCCCACCAGGGTGTCCTCCTGGATAAGACCCCCCTTCCCCCTGGAGAGCCTGTCGCCCCATGTCCAAGCCAGGCCCCTGCCTCCCACCTGACATTGTGTGGAGAGGACAGGCAAGTCTTCTGTAGATCCAGACTCAGGAGTTTCCTATCCTAATATCTTACAGCTGGAAGGCTCCTCAAGCTTCATCTGGTCCAGAAACATTTACCCTGGTAGGAGTGCAAAGAGGAAAGTCATTTAACGCAGCCCCTCTCCTGGGAGTCCTTTCTACCCGACTCTGATTTGCTGGCCCAGAGGTGGTGGGGAGGTAAATCCTGGCCACTGTTTGACAGGGAAGGAAAAGTCACACTTGAAAGAAAAAGCCTCCTATTCTGAACATTTCATCCGAGAGCATACACTTTGAAGAAGCTACAAAACTATTGTTCTCCAACAGCTCTGTGAGCCAAGAGGAGGGTCTGCTCAGTTCCCATACTACTAAGGAAGGAGAGGATCACACAGACAGACTTCCTGATGCTCTGTACTCAGGCAAATGTTTCTTAAAAAAGAAAACAAAAACCAGCCACCACCAAAACTTCCATGAATAGGTTCCTCTGAGCCAGAAGTTTTGAGGAATCACTTAGGTACAACACTTCTGAGTCAGTGCCTCCACTCACCCGACACCGACGTTTCCACTTCATCCACCAGTCTGCTCGACTACACCTTCCAGCACCTCACAGCTGGGCAACTAGGAAATTGCCATCTAAGTCTCTCATGTCACTGTTTAACCCCTGCCTCCCTCCTTTTTTTGTCCTCTTAAAAAATGACTCAACAATTAAAAAGACAAACAGCCCAATTTAAAAATGGGCATAAGGGGACTTCCCTGGTGGTCCAGTGGTTAGGACCCCACACTCCCAACGCAGGGGGCCTGGGTTCGATCCCTGGTCAGGGAACTAGACCCCGCATGCCACAACTAAGAAGTCCTCATGCCACAGCTAAAAGATCCTGTGTGCCACAACTAAGATCCAGAGCAGCCAAAATAAATAAATAAATAAATATTAAAAAGAAATAAAAATGGGCATAAGATTTAAATAGACGTTTCTCCAAAGAAGAGACATAAATGGCCAATGAGCAGGTAAAAAGATGCTCGACATCATTAGTCATCAGGGAAATGCACATCAAAACCACCATGAGATTCTACTTCACACCCACGAGGATGGCATACTGGAGACAAAAGTCTTTTTTTTTAATATTTTATTTTATTTATTTTTGTCTGCGTTGGGTCTTCGTTGCTGCGCGCAGGCTTTCTCTAGCTGCAGCGAGCAGGGGCTACTCTTCATTGCAGTGCACGTGCTTCTCATTGCGGTGGCTTCTCTTGTTGCAGAGCACAGGCTCTAGGCACGCGGGCTTCAGTAGTTGTGGCACGTGGGCTCAGTAGTTGTGGCTCATGGGCTCTAGAGCACAGGCTCAGTAGTTGTGGGCCACAGGCTTAGTTGCTCCGTGGCATGTGGGATCTTCCCGGATCAGGGCTCGAACCCGTGTCCCCTGCATTGGCAGGCGGAGTCTTAACCACTGCGCCACCAGGGAAGTCCCTGGAGACAAAAGTCTTAAGAGCAGTGTTTGGCCATATGGGATGAATACACTTAGGCACATAGCTCCTGTTTGTCCTACAGCAGTAGGCACCTGCCATTAAAACTTATCTTCAACATCAAAAAAAAAAAAGACAACAGTTAGTGTTGGTGAGGATGTGGCGAAACTGGAAGCCTCATACTCTACTGGTGGGAATGTAAAATGGTGGGCTGCTGTGGAAAGTACTCTTGACAGCTCCTCAAAAGGTGAAACACAGAGTTACCACACGACCCGGGAATTCTGCTCCTCGTTATTTACCCACAAGAAATGAAAGCAAGTGTCCACACAGAAACTTGTACTTGGATGTTCACAGCAGAATTACTCATAGCCAAAAAAGCAGAAACAACCCGTATGTCCAAGAACCAATGAAGGGATATATGAAATGCATAGATATCCATACAATGGAATATTATTCAGCTATAAAAAGGAATGAAGTGCTAATAATGCTATAACACAGGTGAACCTTAAGAATATTATGCTCAGTTAAAGATGCCAGTCACAAGAGGATGAATATTGTATGATTCTATTTAAATGAAATGTCCAGAAGAAGCAAATCCCTGGACACAGAAAGTAGCTTAGTGACTGCCAAGGGCTGGAGGAGAGGGGAAGGCACAGTGACTGCTAATGGGTACAGGGTTTCTGTTTGCAGAGATGAAAAGAGTTCTGGAATTGGAGAGTGGTGATAGTTACAGAACAGCATAAAATACTCAAACCACTGAATTATACACTTTAAAAATAGCGAACTTTGTACCATGTGAATTATATCTCAATTTAAAAAAAATAAATAAGCCATCAGCTGAGGCGTCAGCGCTTGGGGCTCCCTCTGACTCCTATTTCTAGCCTGCTCCTATCAGAACAGGCAAGAGCCTATTATCACCCACTCGAGCTTCAACAGAAATGCAGTTTGAGGGGTGGCTTTCTCAGCCTTTTTCTGAATATGAAGCCTTTTACTTCTACCTTTTACTTCTAACCATGAAATGAAAGGAAGGTAACATAAATGGAAGGTAACAACGGAGATGTGGGTGAAATATTTTAGGGCAAGTTGCCTTCTAGGTTTTAGAATCATATTCACCTAGGCCTAGACCTCCTTTCGCCATTTTTCAGGTGACAGGAGCTCAGAGGTGACAGCTGTTGGCCTCGTCTCCTGCGTGCTGTCTGCTGTTGGGAATTCGGGGTAAATGAGAAGGGTCAGGTGAGTGAGAAAGAAACAAAAAAGGAAAATCAAAGAACCACTTCGAGGGCACCGTGAGAAGCGTGAGAAAACATTACCCTATGGACCCTTTACTCCAGCGAATGTTGAAAAATGGGCACATGAAAAAAATCCCAGTTCTCTTTGAAGACACACTTGCAAATCTGGGGCCAAACAGCTTGTCCCAAGGGCAGCTCAGCTGGGTCACCAACCTCTACTCCTGCCCCCAGACACACCCTGACCGGGCCACATTTGGGCTAAATGCCCATCATGGAGGCTTTGATGCCCAGCTGGGAGGGAGCCCTCTTGCTTCCAGGCAAGCCTTGCTGAGAAACAGATGGCAGAACCCGCTTCCCTAATGGGCCAGCCATCCTAGACTTGTCTATCTGTTCTGCGTGAGGAAAACATAACGTCTTCCTTCAGTATAACAGGTATGCGGGGCCTGGTTTGAATCAGAATTCTGTGCTGGATGGAGCAAGTATTTTAACATTAAAGGGACTGAGCTAGAAGTTCTTAAAATCACGTCACCGTTCAGTCCTCACAGCATATTCTGAAGCAGATTATCTCTGGTCCTCACACACGAGAAAACAAGCCTAGAAGAGACGCACGTACAGTCTCCCAAATGGACCCTGATAAATGTGCCCCCTGCACCACCATGCTGGGGAGATGATGTCACTCGGCCACCAGCTTGACAGTGCCAGGAAATAACCTCGTGCTCGGCCAGGCCACCGCTGGCCTGGAGCCCTGGGCAGGCACACTGCTGTGGCACCAGCGTTAGGAGGGCAAGGCTTCCAAACTCATCCTCTGCCACCTTTGTGCAGAGGCCGGACGGCGCTGCGGTTAAAGTGAAGACCTCTCCAGACAGACAGATGTGGATTCAAATCCCGGCTCTGCGGCTCCCCCCTTGTTATAACCTTGGGCACGTTCACGTCACCTCTTTGAGTCTCAGTTTTCTTCTCCACAGACTGGAGTAACAGTACCTATGTCTCACGATGGTTATGAGGATGAAGTGAGAACGCAAAGAGCCCCAGCACACTGACACACAGCGAGTGCTCAGGAAGCAGCAGGCAATTAGCAGGAGTCCTCATAATTTCCAGAAAGTTACTGTGACTATCTGGGCCCTCTACACTGAGGTTACTCAAGGCCATACGATACTGCTGATATCCATTCAGCCATTACAACCTGTAAAAACGACAACTCCGTATGGTTCAATGTAACATATGCCAGCTGGGATCATCAGAAAGACTCCTCGTCATTGACGCCTCAGAGATAGTGATTTGGCTGTTTCTTCCAGAAGGGCAGAGAAAGTGTGGAGGAAGCAGGCGTTGTCTATAAGTGGAAGAAAAGAGCTGTCTCTGGCTGTGGAGGACTGAGGGGCCTGGGAAGACAATTCTCAGTCCACAGCTCCCTTTCCCAGCCTTGGCCTGCCCCCCTCATTCATTCAGTCAACAGTTACTGAGCACCGCCACGAACCACACATGGTTCTAAGGGTTGAGACGCAACAGTGAAAAACCAAAGTCCCAGCCATTACATCACAGCAGAGAATCAGACAACAAACATAAACACAGCTGTGTTAGATGGTGCTAACTACAGGACTCTGAGGAAAATAAAGCAGGATAAGGCACAGGAGAGTCAGGAGAGAGGAGCCACGTAGCCAACGTAGTCAGGAAAAGCTCTTTGAGCATAAGGTGACATCCAAGCAAAGGCCCAAACAAAAGGAAGTGGGAGACCAAGTCCTATGGCTCCTGAGGGAAGGAAGATCCAGGCAGCAGGAGCAGCAGGGTGAAGACAAGGCAGAAACAGAGGTGGCAAGTGAAGTAGCTGCAGGGCAGAGGGGCTGGGGAGGAGCTGGGGAGGGGGAGGGGGAGGAGGAAACAGTGGGAGGTGCAGCCGGCTCAGGAGGGCCTTAGAGTGCAGTACAGAACTGGATCTTATCCTCCTTACAGGAGGGTTCTGAGCAGAGGCAAACCTGAATCTGATTTAGGACTTCAAAGCTCTCTCTGGCTGCTGTGCAGAGAAGACTGCAGGGCAGGAGGGGGTGACACAGTAGGAATGATGTTGGCTTTGCTACCATGGGGACAGTGAGAAACGGTCAGATCTGGATATATTTTAATGAGTCTCTGCAATAATACGTATATGCCATTTCTCTTACCAACTACCCCCTAGTCCCCAAGTTCCCAACAGGAGCCAGAAGTGATATTGCAAACCTGGGCGGGCAGGTTTTTCCAGCCTCCAGTCCCTATGGAAACCTTCCTGAAAGCAGCCATCTGGGAGCTGGCTAAAGCAGCCACATCACTGGCGGCCCTGATGTTGTCACAGGGGTACTGAGAGGCAGAAACTTTTGAAAAACAAGAAGTATACTGGAGGAAGATTAAAAGACTGTCATCTTTAAGCATGTAAATTTTTAAAAATGCCTTTTGATCCAGTAACTATTCTCCTGGAAACTTATCTTAAGGAAATAATTCAATAGACGCGAAAAGGTATGTACATGAAAAGGTCTACTTCAGCACCACCTATACAACAAAAACATGAGGACAATTTACATGTCAAACATTAGGGGAATTAATCAAATCTGGGTATACTGACACAATAAAATGTGATTTAATCATTTCATATTCCAGTTATGGTCTTCCGCTTTTGGCCAAGATGGAGTTACAAGGACTGGATTTACTTTCCCAACCTGAACAACTAAAAAGCCAGAAAGATACACGAAACGATGGTTTTCAAACATTGGATGACAGGCAGCACAGGACAGTGAAGCCTGAGAAAGAGAAAACAATTGAGCTGAGCCCTGTGACGGCCGGCTACCACCTGGAGAGGGTCTGCAGCCAGGACTGGGCACCCAGGAGGGCAGAGGAGCTGAGTTGGGAGCTAGAGGTGGCCAAAGCAGCCTGAAGTTGTAGAGCAGAGACTTGCACAGAGAGCTCCAGAAATCTGCAGAGAGCACCCCCAAATCTTCATGTGAATACTGGTCAGAGCGTGTGTGTGAGGAGGCTACCCAAAGTTGGGAAGAGAGCCACCTGCAAGCAACACAAGGAATAATACCTGAAGCTCACCCTACCGAGTCATTGTGATGTATTTTCCTTTTCAGAAATTGTGGAATGCAATTTGCCCAAACTTTGTTAAGAATTTTTGCATCTATGTTCATGAAGGATGTTTGACTGTAGTTTTCTTTCCTAATAACACCTTTTTCAGGTTTGGTATCAGGATGATATCTGCTTTATAGAATGATTTGGGAAGTAGTCCCCCCTCTTCCATTTTCAGGAAGAGTTTGTGTAGAAACCGGTATTATTTCTTCCTTAAATGTTGAAAGGAAATCACCAATGAAGTCTCCTGTGCCTGGAGTTTCCTTCATGGAAAGATTTTCAACTACAATTTCTTTCATAGAGATAAGGCTACTCAGATTATCTTTATTCCTCCTGAGTGAGCTTTTTTTTAAAAAAATTAATTTACTTATTTATTTTTGGCTGCGTTGGGTCTTTGTTGCTGCGCACAGGCTTTCTCTAGTTGCAGAGAGCGGGGGCTACTCTTCGTTGAGGTGGGCGGGCTTCTCACTGTGGTGGCTTCTCGTGTTGTGGAGCACGGGCTCTAGGTGCGCGGGCTTCAGTAGTTGTGGCTTGTGGGCTCTAGAGCGCAGACTCAGTAGTTGTGGCGCACAGGCTTAGTAGCTCCGCGGCATGTGGGATCTTCCTGGACTGGGGCTCGAACCCATGTCCCCTGCATTGGCAGGCAGATTCTGAACCACTGCACCACCAGGGAAGTCCCCTGAGTGAGCTTTGATAGTTTGTGTACTTTCAAGGAATCTGTCCACTATCCAAGTTGTTGAATTTATTGGTAAATTTAGTCCAAAGTATGCAGAAGAAAAAAAAGCAATAAACAATAAAGATAACAGAAATCAATAAAACAGAAAACAAAAAGAGAAAAATCAATGAAACCAAAATCTGTTCCTTTGGAGATCAATAAAATCAAACCTCTGATCAGACTGAACAGGAAAAATGAGAAGACACAGATTACCAATATTATCAGGAATGGAAGAGGATACATTACTACAGATCCTGGAGGCATTAAACGGATAATACGAGAATATTATGAACAACTTTTGCCAATAAGTTCTACAATACATAAAAACAATACCATCATGACCAAGTGGGATTTATCTTGGGAATGCAAGACTTGTTCAATATTTAAAAAATCAATCAATGTAATTCAGTATATCAACAGACTGAAGAAGAAAAACTATATGATTATCTCAATAGATACAAAAGAAGCATTTGGCAAAAGTCAACATCCATTCATGATAAAAAACTCTCAGAGATCTAGAAATAGAGGAAGCTTCCTTAACCTAATAAAAGGCATCTACAAAAATCCTACAGTTAACATCATACTTAATGATAAATGACTGAATGCTTTCCCCCTAAGATTGGGAACAAGGACAGGATTCAACATAATTCCAATCAAAATCCCAGTAGGAGTCATACAGAGTGAAGTTAAGTCAGAAAGAGAAAAACAAACATGGTATATTAACACATATATGTGGAATCTAGAAAAATGGTATAGATGATCTTATTTGCAAAGCAGAAAGAGACACAGACATGGACAACAAATGTATTGATACCAAAGGGGAAAGGGGAGCGTGGAATGAATTGGGAGTTGGGGCTGACATATATACACTACTATATATAAAACAGATAACTAATGAGAACCTACTGTATAGCACAGGGAACTCTACTTAGTGCTCTGTGGTGACCTAAATGGGAAGGAAATCCAAAAAAGAGGGCATATATGTACACATATGGCTGATTCACTATGCTGTACAGCAGGAACTGACACAGCAGTGGAAAGCAGCTATACTCAAAAAAAAAAAAAAAAAAAAATCCCAGTAGGATATCTTGCAGAAACTGACAAGCTGATTCTAAAATTTAAATGGATAAGCAAAGGAATCAAAATACTCAAAATAATTTTGAAAGCAGAAAGTTGGAGAATTCACACTACCTGATTTCAATACTTACTATAAAGCTACATGTAGTACAGGTGACACTGGCAAAAGGCAAGACATATAGATCAATGGAACAGAATAGGTAATCCAGAAATAGACCCATACATATGGTCAATTAACGTTATGAATTGAGTTGTGTCCCCAAAAAAAGATATGTTGAAGTCCCAACCCTCAGTACCTCAGAATGTGACCTTATTTGGAGAATGGGTCTTTGCTGATTTAACCAACTTAAGACGACCTCATTAAGGTAAGCCCTAATCCATTATGACTCATGTCCTTATAAAAAGGGGAAATTTGGACACAGATATATAGAGAGAGAAAATATGAAGAGACAGGGAGAACACCATGTGAAGCACAGACTGGAATTATGGTGTAATAAGCCAAGGAACGCCTGGGGCTACTAGAAGCTGGAAGAAGCAAGGAAGGATCCTTCCCTACAGGTTTCAGAGTGAGCATGGCCTTGCCGACACCTTGATTTCAGATTTCTGGCCTCCAAAACTGTGAGACAATATTACTGTTGTTCTAAGTCACCCACTTTGTGATACTTTATTATGGCAGCCCTAGGAAAGTAAATAATTAATTTTCAACAAACATATAAATGCAATTCAATGGAGAAAGGATAGTCTTTTCAACAAATGGTCCTAGAAGAATCAGTACAAAACTTCTAGAAGAAAACATAGGAAAAAATGTTTGTGACCTTGGTTAGGCAAAGATTTCTTAGATATTGCACTAAAAGTATGATCTATAAAAGAAAAAACTTGATTAAATGAGACTTTATCAGAAGCCATTGGTGGTAGAAAATATGTTCAAATCACACATTTAATAAAGAACATGTATCTAGAATATAAGGAGTTCTCTAAACTCAGTGAGCTGGAAACAAACAATCCAATTAAAAATATAAAATGGGTGGGACTTCCCTGGTGGTCTAGTGGTTAAGAATCCACCTTCCAATGCACAGGACACGGGTTCGATCCCTGGTAGGGGAACAAAGATCCCACATGCCGCAGAGTCCACAACTACAGAGCCCATGTGCTCTGGAGCCTGCGTGCCACAGAGAGAAGCCCGTGCACCACAACTTGAGAGAAGCCTGTGCGCCACAACGAAGAGCCCACATGCTGCAACTAAGACCCACCACATCCAAAAATTAATAAATAAATATTTAAAAAAAATAAAATGGGCAAAAGATTTGAACAGAAACATTAACAAAGAAGATATACAGATGACAAGCATACAGAAAGATACTTAACGTCATTAGTTATTAAGGAATGCAAATTAAAACCACAATGAGATATTACCATACACATATTAAATGGCTTAAATTAAAAAGCAAACCACCTGACAATATTAAGTGCTGATGAGGATTCAGAGCAACTAGAACCCTCATACACTGCTGGTAGAAATGCAAAATGGTACCACAATTTTGGAAGAAGGTTTGGCAGTTTCTTATAAAGTTAGACATGTACTTACCACACAACCCAACAAACCCACTCCTAGGTATGTTTATCTAAGGAAAACAAAACTTTTGTTTACACAAAAACCTGTATGTAAACGTTTGTGGCAACTTTATCTGTGACTGCCAAACTCTGAAATCTGAAAACAACTCAAAGGTCCTTTAACTAGTAAATGGATAAAGAACTGTGGTACGGGCTTCCCTGGTGGTGCAGTGGTTAAGAATCCGCCTGCCAATGCAGGGGACACAGGTTCGAGCCCTGGTCCGGGAAGATCCCACATGTCGCGGAGCAACTAAGCCTGTGCACCACAACTACTGAGCCTGTGCTCTAGAGCCCGTGAGCCACAATTGCTGAAGCCCACGCACCTAGAGCCCGTGCTCCACAACAAGAGAAGCCACTGCAATGAGAAGCGCGCGCACTGCAACGAAGAGTAGCCCCCGCTTGCCGCAACTAGAGAAAGCCCGCGCGCAGTAACAAAGACCCAATGCAGCCAAAAATAAATAAGTAAAATAAATAAATTTATATATAAAAAAAAAGAATTCCAATTATAGGGACTAAAGAAATATGGATACTATTTATGATATAATGTTAAGGGAAAATGTATGTAGCATGTGCACTCAGAAACGTGTATATCTGTCATTTACTCCCCAAATATTTCCCCAACACATGTCATGTGCTAGGGCAACAATGATTTACAATCTAGAGGGGGAAAATCAAACAGAAAACAAAGAGATGGATAAATAAATAAGAATTTCAGAGTATGGCAAGTGATCTGAATAAAACAAAAGGGTGATGTGATATAGAATCCAGGGACGGTTTGCCTGGCAAAGCATAAAGCTATTTTTTTCTACTGCACCACCCCCCCCCACAAAATACCAAAAACCAAACCAAACCAAAAAGAATCCAGGGAAGGAATCACTGACACACTACTTGAATTGAAACCGGAAGGACAAGAAGCCAGCCTTGCAAAGATGGGGGTAGAGTCATGGGCAGAAAGAAAGGCAAGTCCACAGGCTCTCAGGTGGGGAAGGCCTTGGAAGAAGGGAAAGCCCAGTAACTGAAACACAGCGGACAAGGGGGACAACGGTAAGAGGAAACTGGAGAGGTAGAGGCACCCAGATTGTCAAGGGACTGTAGGTCACAGTGAAGGATTTAGATTTTAAGGACAATGGGAAGCTACAAAAGGATCCTAAACATGGCGGTGGCGTGAACTAACACGTTTTTTAAAAAATCACTTTGGCTGCTGTTTGGTAAATGGCTTGTGGAGAGACAAGAGTGGATGCAGTGAGACCAGTTTGGAAGTACAAGCTCCAGGAAAGATGGTGGGGAGTGAGACTAAAGTGGTGACAGTGGATGTGGGGAGAAGTAAATGAATTCAAGATATAACCAGAGGCAGAACCAATAGGCCTTGCTTCTGGGTTGGATGTGGGGAGTGAAGAAAGGGAGCATCCCAAAGCGACGCCTAGGTTTCTGGTCTGAACTCTTGAGTTTACGATGATGACATTTACTAATACGGTGGTGAGTGGGAAAGAAACAGGTTTGGGGGAGGAGGGAATGAAGAGCTGTAGGATAATTTAAATGTTTCTTAGAAATCCAAGCGGAGCTGTTAAGCAGGTGACTGGATACACAAGTTTACATCTTCAAGGAGATGTAAAAACTAGAAATATAAACCTAGGAGTCTTTTGTTCATCTATCCAACCAACAAATATTTTTTGAGCAACTACTATGCCCCAGACACTGTTCCACATGCAAGCGATACAGCAGTAAAACAAGACAGACAAAGTTCTCGCTTTTATGAACCTGCAGTTTCCTCATCTGTAAAATGAGGATGACAAATGAGAAAATGTAAATATTTATCACAATACATAGCACATAGTATGTGCTTAATAAAGCCAGCTATTAATATTAGTGACAGAAAACAGACAATAAATAAGTAAATGAAAGAATAATTTCAGAGGCAGGTAGGGGCAGGACTATTTTTGATAGGTGGTCAGGGAAGGCCTCTCTGAGGAGATGACATTTCAGCTGACACCAGAATGATAAGGAGTCAGCTCTGCAAAGACTTAGAAGCTCAAACAGAGGAAACGGCTTGTGCAAGGACCTTAAGGAACAAAAGATTTATCACACTGGAGAAATAAAAGACAAGTGTGTCTGAGATGGAGCAATGAGGGGGAAAGTAGCAGATTATCACTGGAAAGACAGGATGAACTGGATTATGTAGGGCCTACTGCTCATAGCAAAGACTCTGGATTTTATTTTAATGGGAAGCCATTGGAGAGCTTTGAGCATGGGCATGACATGGTCTGACTTAGGTTTTTAAAGATATCACATTGGCTACTTTGTGAAGAATGAACTACAGAGGGGTTTAGAGTGGAAACTATTATAGTTGTCCAGGTGACAGATGGTATCTTGGACCAAAACATTTGAGATGATGAGAAGTAACTAGATTCTGGATATAATTTGGAGATATAGAGGTAGATAATGGAAAGAATCAATGATGTCTCCTAGGCTTTTGACCTGAGCAACTGTGCAGATCCCATTAACCAAGATGAAGGGAGACTGGGGGAGAGCAGGTTTCATGGTTAGCAAGCAATCTGCTTTGGCCACGTTCAGTGGGGATGTCTATTAGACCTCTAAGTGGAGAGGTCAACTGGGCAATTGTATATATGAGCACAGAGTTCGCAGTAGTCAGAACTGGAGACGTGAATTTGAGAATCACCAGGACTAGATGTCGTGGCTAAGGAGAGAATGCAGAATAGGGGGCTGAGGACCAGATCCTGGAACATTCCAACATTTAGAGGTTACGCAGAAAAATATACAAAAATAAAGTTTGAGGAGTGACCAGTGAAGTAGAAGGAACACTAGCAGTGTGTGGCACTGTGGAAACCAAGAGAAGAAAGTGTTTCTACGAGGAGGAGGTGATCATCAGTGTCAGGTGCTACTTAGAGGTGAAGTGGTATGGAGGACAGAGAACTGGTCATTGGTTTGGCAAGCTGGAGGTTGGTGGTGATACTGACAAGAGCTTTAATTGTGTTATTTTTCTTGAACTTTTTATTTTAATTAATTAAATAGAAGTATAGTTGATTTACAATGTTGTGTTAGTTTCTGGTGTACAGTAAAGTGATTCAGTTATACATATATATATACATCTTCTTTTTCATATTTGTTTCCATTATATGTTATTACAAGATACGGAATATAGTTCCCTGTGCTATACAGAAGGACCTTATTGTTTATCTATTTTATATATAGTAGTTTGTATCCGCTAATCCCAAACTCCTAATTTATCCTGCACCCCCCCTTCCCCTTTGGTAACCATAAGTTTGTTTTCTGTATCTGTGAGTCTGTTTGTTTTATAAATAAGTTCATTGGTATCATATTTTAGATTCCACATATAAGTGATACCATATATTTGTCTTTCTCTGTTTTACTTACTTCACTTAGTATGATAATCTCTAGGTCCATTCATGTTGCTGCAAATGGCATTATTTCATTCTTTTTCATGGCCGAGTGGTATTCCATTGTATATATGTACCACATCTTCTTTATCCATTCATTTTTCATTGGCCTTTAGGTTGCTTCCGTGTCTTGGCTATTGTAAATAGTGCTGCTATGAACACTGGGGTGCATGTATCTTTTCGAATTAGAGTTTTCTCCAGATGTATGCCCAGGAGTGGGATGCTAGATCATATAGTAACTCTATTTTTAGTTTTTTAAGGAATCTCCATACTGTTTTCCAGACTGGCTGCACCAATTTACATTCCCACCAACAGTGCAGGAGGGCTCCCTTTTCTCCACACCCTCTCCCAGCATTTATTATTTGTAGCCTTTTTAATGATGGCCATTCTGACCAGTGTGAGGTGATACCTCATTGTAGTTTTTTTTTTTTTTTTTTTGCTGTGTTGGGTCTTTGTTGCTGCACGCAAGCTTTCTCTAGTTGTGGTGAGCAGGGGCTACTCTTCGTTGTGGTGTGCAGGCTTCTCATTGTGGTGGCTTCTCTTGTTGCAGAGCATGGGCTCTAGGCACGTGGGCTTCAGTAGTTGTGGCACGTGGGCTTCAGTAGTCGTGGCACGTGGGCTCAGTAGTTGCGGGTCACAGGCTCTAGAGCGCAGGCTCAGTAGTTGTGGCACAGGGGCTTAGTTGCTCCACGGTTTGTGGGATCTTCCCGGACCAGGGCTTGAACCTGTGTCCCCCGCATTGGCAGGTGGATTCTTAACCACTGCGCCACCAGGGAAGTCCCCTCATTGTAGTTTTGATTTGCACTTCTCTGATAATTAGTGATGCTGAGCATCTTTTCATGTGCCTATTGGCCATCTATATGTCTTCCTTTGAGAAATGTCTATTTAGGTCTTCTGTCCACTTTTTTTTTTTTTTTTTAAAGCTTTTTTTTTTTTTTTTTTTTTTTTTTTTTTTTTTTTAATACAGGGTTTAAAGTCACAAATTAGTTTTTTTTTTTTTTTAATTTTTTTTCTTATTTATTTATTTATTTATTTATGGCTGTGTTGGGTCTTCGTTTCTGTGTGAGGGCTTTCTCTAGTTGTGGCAAGTGGGGGCCACTCTTCATCGCGGTGCGCGGGCCTTTTCACTATTGGCCTCTCTTGTTGCGGAGCACAGGCTCCAGACGCGCAGGCTCAGCAATTGTGGCTCACGGGCCTAGTCGCTCCGCGGCATGTGGGATCTTCCCAGACCAGGGCTCGAACCCGTGTCCCCTGCATTGGCAGGCGGATTCTCAACCACTGCGCCACCAGGGAAGCCCCTGTCCACTTTTTGATTGTGTTTTTTTTTGTTATCGAGTTGTGTGAGCTGTTTGTGTATTTCTGAAATTAAGCCCTTGTCGGTCACATCATCTGCAAATATTTCCTCCCACTCCATAGGTTGCCTTTTCGTTTTATGGCTTCCTTTGCTGTGCGAAAGCTTGTAAGTTTGATTAGGTCCCATTTTAAAATTTCTATTGCCTTGGGAGACTGACCTAAGAAAACACTGCTACGATTTATGAGAGCTTTAATTTTTAATGGTGAGGGTGGAAGTCCAGTTGGAGTGAGTTGAAGAGGGAAGAGAAGAAAAGTAGAGTCATCAGCATGAAGACAGTATGTGATTTCAGCCATTTAAAAAATATATAATATATACATGTTGAAGGTAATATAAAAAGGAATACAACTTATTTAAGTGGTAGGAGTATGGGGCTCATTGGTTTTGATTTTAAATGTTCTCTTTTTTGAAAAAGTACAGAGGTATTGTGTTTAAAAGTAATTATACCAGGCTTCCCTGGTGGCGCAGTGGTTGAGAATCTGCCTGCTAATGCAGGGGACAGGGGTTCGCGCCCTGGTCTGGGAAGATCCCACATGCCGCGGAGCAACTAGGCCCGTGAGCCACAACTACTGAGCCTGTGCGTCTGGAGCCTGTGCTCCGCAACAAGAGAGGCCACGATAGTGAGAGGCCCGCGCACCGCGATGAAGAGTGGCCCCCGCTTGCTGCAGCTAGAGGAAGCCCTCGCACAGAAACGAAGACGCAACACAGCCAAAATAAATAAATAAATAAATAAAAAGAACATGACCAAGGCTCACTGGAGCCCAGACCTCAAAATAAATAAATAAATAAATAAATTGCAAAATACAGGTAATGATAGTTCTTAACTCGGAGTATTAAAATAGTAGAGGAAGATAATGCTTTAAAAAAATAATAATAATAATTATACCACATCAAAAATTGTACATGAATGTTCACAACAGCATTATTTATAATAGTCCAAAAGTGGAAACAAAACAAAAACAAAAAACCAAAAGTGGAAACAATCCAAATGTCCATCAAGTGATGAATGGATAAACAAAATGTGTATATCCATACAATGGAATATTATTCATCCATAAAAAGGAATGAAGTGCTGACACATGTACCAACATGGATGGACCTTGAAAACATTATGCTCAGTGAAGGAAGGCAGTCACAAAAGACCACACAATGTATAATTCTATTTATATAAAATGCTCAGAATAGGCAAATCCATAGAGAAGGAAGGTAGATTAGTGGTTGCCAGGGGCTGGAGGGAGGGAGAAATAGGGAATTACTACTAGTGGGTATGTGGTTTCTTTTGGGGGTGATGAAAATATTCTGGAATTAGATAGTGGTGATGGTTGCACAACAGTGAATATACTGAAAGCCTCTGAATTGTATACTTTAAAAGGGTGATTTTTATGGTACATGAATTATATCTCAATTTTTAAAATTACAGTTTAAGTACAGAACACTGAGGGAATAAGAATGTGTCCTTGAGTTTTCTGAGGTCCACAAATGAAGCCTGAACTTACATAAACTATGCAGTTTCTCTGTATCCTGCCTTCCTCTTCCTCTCACAGGGCTACTACTTATCACCTCAAATATCCATCTCCACAGGGATTATATGAAACCAAAGAAAGCAAAAGTGAAAAAAAAGGTGCAAACTATTAGAGATAGCTTATATATAACTGTGAAAAGGATCCCTTTCTCTCTAATTTGTAACTAACACTTTACTAACACTGCTCAGCATGAATCTGACATCTTAACAGCAACTGTGAAGTCAGGAACTCCCTAAGCTGCTGAAACCAGGTTTCCACGCCAATTTTTTGTTTTGTTTCGTTTAAGGCTAAACAAGATCCCCAGGTGTTTGACTTCACATGGAGTTGCAGTTTCTTTCCAGTACACTGAAGTGAAATACTCTGCCCAAAGCAAAAGTCACTAAAAGCAGTTTAAAGGAAAAAGATGCTTATAAACCAGGAGACCAGAAAAGTACATCAATTTGCAAGACAGACTCTAAGGGGGAAAAAATGCTATTTCCGAATCTACTTGTACAGATATGCCTCCCTGTCCGGAGTTTTCTCCACAGCCCGGGCGCTTACTGGGTCCCCAGCCACACCCGAGCTGGGGTCAGGTAGGACACTGGCTGTCAGAGCCTGAGGCTCAGGGGGGCTTCTTCCCAGCACTTCTGGGCACTTTGCACAGGTCCGTTCTTTTCCACTGAGAACACAGATGACAGACTTAAGTGGTAGCAGGATATATGTAAGCTATAGGTCAGAAGAAAATCTCTGCAGCATATACAGTCACTGGGTTTATCATGGGAAGGAAGTGTGGGACTCTCCTCTGAGTTTTGTAATTATACTAACACAATGACATTAACAGAAATCAAAATTTTTAAAAATTCTGCCACAAGTTTGCCATCTCAATAAATCACACTTTCTTCTTTCCTATGCTCTCTTTTGGTTTTTCTCTACACACATACACAGTTCTTATATTTCAGATTTTAAAATATTTTTCTCTACTGCACATCAAATTATCAGCATTTCCCCAGTAATCATGGAGTCTTTATAACCATATGTTCTATAATTTACTAATGTAGTCATCTGTAGATACAACATTTAAGCACCTAACAGCAATTTTTGCAATAAAAACAGTGCTGTGAGGAACTTGACCTTTGAAGATTTTTTAAATGAAGTACATTCCTCTAGTTTGGGAGAGGATTTGGATTTTAAAAAAATGTGCCTTTTCTACTGTATAGTGTCAGCTTTGTAAACAGAAATCAAAGAACAGATTAGTAACAAATTATTGCTATTAGAGTTTAATACGATGTCACTTGAAGCAAGGTAATTAACCTAGTGACCCCTAAAATGAGCCTAAAATTTTATAATATTATAATAATAGGACAGTGGAAAATTACTATTTTTAATAGTTGGCTCTTGGGACTTCTCTGATGGCACAGTGGTTAAGAATCCGCCTGCAAGGACTTCCCTGGTGGCGAAGTGCTTGAGAATCCACCTGCCAATGCAGGGGACACGGATTCAATCCCTGGTCCGGGAAGATCCCACATGCCGCAGATCAGCTAAGCCCATGTGCCACAACTACTGAGCCTGCGCTCTAGAGCCGGAGAGGCACAACTACTGAGCCCAAGCACCTAGAGCCCGTGCTCCGCTACAAGAGAAGCCACTGCAGTGAGAAGCCCACGCACCGCAACAAAGGGTAGCCCCCACTCGCCGCAACTAGAGAAAGCCCACGCACAGCACCGAAGACCCAATGAAGAAAGAAAGAAAGAAAGAAAGAAGGAAGGAAGGGAGGAAGGAAGGAAGGGAGGAAGGGAGGAAGGAAGGAAAGCAATCTGCCTGCGTCTGGGAAGAGCCCACATGCCGCGGAGCAACTAAGCCCGCGTGCCACAACTACTGAAGCCCGCGCGCCTAGAGCCCGTGCTCCGCAACAAGAGAAGCCACCGCAATGAGAGGCCCACGCACTGCAAGGAAGAGTAGCCTCCGCTCGCCGCAACACGAGAAAGCCCACGTGCAGCGATGAAGACCCAACGCAGCCAAAAATAAATAAATAAATTTATTTAAAAGAAAAAATGTTGGCTCCAGAATGCTTCCCAGAGAGGAGGTTTATCTTTGGGAAAATATTTTGATAAGCTCCTTAAAGGTGGAAGGTAAACCTTGAAGCCACAGATTAGGAGAGATCTATCGATTGTCTAGCAAAGGAAATTAATGGAAATTTGGAGGTAGGGGAGAACAGAAAATAGGAGTGGCCTGGACTACAGAGGGGATGGGAACAGCAGTCCAGAGATGGGTAAGGAGCTGCATCCTTCAGGACAGAGCGACCCACGAGACAGTGACATGCTGCGTGCCTGGGAGTGGGGAGGTCTTAGGGGTGGACCAAATGCCTCTTAAGCAAAGAACAATCCAAACCCCAATTTAAGTTAGTGTGCTATTGCAAGGTAATACCCCTTTGTCATCCATACCTTCAAGAAAGCCTGCTGGACTCATAATAGCCTTGACTGTGGTTTGAGGGGAAAATCAAAGAAAGGTCTGAAAATAGGAATAGTAATTCCTACCTTACAGGTTGTTATGAGAATTAAAGGAGTTAAATTTGAAAAACCTGGGGGAGGGTGTTGGCCTCCTCACATAATGTGGGATATAGGGCTTATGCCCATTTTATTGACATTTCAAGGTAAGTGATTTAGACTGATTATGTAATGTACGTTTTATTAGCTTATCTTATTTCTTTATTTAGGTATATAAAATAACTACTTTTAAAAAAACATGAGCTACACTTCAGCAATACCATGGAGTTTAGTTCCCTGACTTTACAATATTGTTCCCTCTCCTAAATGACCTCCATCAGTGGTCCTCAAACTGCAGAGTGTATCAGAATCACCTGTAGGGCTTCTTAAAACCCAGACAGGGCTTCCCTGGTGGCAGAGTGGTTAAGAATTTGCCTGCCAATGCAGATGACGCGGGTTCGAGCCCTGGTCCGGGAAGATCCCACATGCCGTGAAGCAACTAAGCCCGTGTGCCACAACTACTGAGCCTGCGCTCTAGAGCCCGCAAGCCACAACTACTGAGCCCGCGTGCCACAACTACTGAAGCCCGTGCGCCTAGAGCCCATGCTCTGCAACAAGAGAAGCCACTGCAATGAGAAGCCCGCGCACCGCAACGAAGAGTAGCCCCCTCTTGCCGCAACTACAGAAAGCCCACGCGCAGCAACAAAGACCCAATGCAGCCAAAAATAAATAAATAAATTAAAAAAAAAAAACAGACAGCTCTTAAAACCCAGACAGCTGGGGCCCACCCCCCAGAATTTCTGATTCTGCAGCTTCTACTCTCTACCCAGCACAGAAATCCTTTTTAAATGCAACTGATTATTTCCTTCTCCTCTTTAAAGCCCCTTTTCTTCCCTCTGACTTTTGGAAAAAGTCCAAATTTGTTAACTTGACTTATAAGACTGCATGAGCTAGTAGCCCCTGCTGACCATTCCAGCCTCATCTCTCAGCCTTCGACACGCACTCGACGCTCCAGCCGTAGCACCCTTCTTTCAGACCTTAGAACCCACCACTTTCTCTTAGAGCATGCTGCTAAATGAAGCAATTACCACAGTATGGAAAGAAAGTCTCAAAACTTGAGCCCCACCAAACACCACGATAAAGCAGCTAGTGGCACTAATCTTCTAGAACTGGCTCCCCCCTCCAGTCACCCCAATCATTCTTGCTGAAAACATGTTTAGTATTCACTTTATTCTTAATCTCCTCAGTGAAAAAGGCATCCAAATTTCTCAAACTGCCTCCTTCCAAACAGGCATCAGCTAAAGAGCAAAACGACCCAGGAATCAACTCCACTTTGCGCTCCACTCCCTCCACTCCCGCTCCCACAGGCTTACAGCTGGGGCTGCTTCCCCGTCCCTGAGTCAATATTTTCTTTGTGACCAGAGATAGTGTTCCTTGAGGCAAGATTTAGGCACGACTGTGCAAGGTAGAGCACGGACTGGAAACAGACGAGGGAAACAGGATTCTCCCCGCCAGAACTCCACAAGCCCAGGTACGGCTCTCGCTTTCCTGCAGAGCAGCACCAGGTAAATGAGGCTCTCCTGTGCAGGCTTCTGCAGGCCCATCCACTCTAGGTCTTCCTGTAAAATAATCACCCAAGGTACTCTGGTCACTTCCCTGAGTACCTCCCAGGATCACTCCCCTAAGATGTACAGCCTGGAAGCACCTGCACTGTGATAAGGAAAGCAGAAGCAAGGTACCGCCTGGACCTTCTGTCATTCCCGCCACCAGGGCTGGGGAGCAACACCCCCCTTAGAAGTAAAAGTGAAACAAACAATGGGTACCTAACCTCAACTCGACATTCAGGTAGCTCTGAAAAATACAGACAAGAGTTTTTGAGGAAAATAAAGCTCCTTGAGGGCTGACTGGCAAAAAAGGGCACTGAAAAATTTATATTTAAAGCTTTATATTAACATAGGAGCTTAGGGCACTTAAAAGGAACAGATCATAAATATAGTTAACAAAGTCCCTATTCCTCATATAATTAAACCACAGAGGTCAAAAACTACCTTTAAGTCACTCATTTGGCCATACCATCTATATAATTACTGGGAATTTTTCATTTGCAGATATGAAAACACCTACCCAATAACCCTACAGTATGGTAATCCAATCCTGTGTACTTTGTGGCAGTGGTTAGATGGAGGTATTAGAAGGGAGATACCACGAAAGAAGGAAAAGTGTTTATTGAGCATTTACCATACTTGCTAAGCACTCCCCATTTTACACTTGAGAAAACCAGGGCTCAGAGAGGTTAAGCAGCTTGCCCATATCAGTCAGTGAGTCAGAAGTGACTCCTAAGTGGTCCCTCTCTACCACACTGACTAGTACAACTGAGCTGTCAATTCTCCAGCACAGTGCCCTGGGAAGACACAGAAGCCACTTGTGCGTGTGTCAGAACAATGTACCTTGACTTGGGAATGGAGCCCAGTGGAGCCAGGCAGAGTTAAAACATGATACAAGCAACTGTATTAAGAAACATAAATTTCTGTGAAAATTCCAAATTAAATATAAATTAGGAGAGAATCCCCATAGTACAAGAGCAAATGAATTTCTCTAACAGACCTGCACCTATGTTTAGAGATCATTAGCTTCTTCAATGCTGGGCGCAGGGCAAAGGCTCTTAGAACAGAGTCACAAATGATGAAGTTAGAAGGATCTTTTGAGTTCATCTCCCTCTTACTTTTTTCAAAAGAAAGAAACTAAGGCTAAAGAGGTCAAAAGACTCATATAAAGCCATAAAGAGAGTAGGTGACATAGCCGGGCCAGAAGCTAAGTCTCCTATTTCCACTATCCCAACCTCAAACTGAATCAAAAACTTGGTAACAACATGGTAACAGGCAAACTGCATTACACTCAGACCAGCATCATTATCACCAGAAATTCCAGGAAAGATGTCAGAGGAGGTTGTCCTCCTGCTGTTATAAACCTTAGGGTTAGACAATAACTTTTTTTTTTTGGCTGCGCGGCATGAGGGATCTTAGTTCCCCGACCAGGGATCGAACCCACGCTCCCTGCATTGGAAGTGCGGAGTCTTAACCACTGGATCGCCAGGGAAGTCCCAGGAAGCTGCTATTTTAAATTAGGTGTTCAGGGAAGGCTCAATGAGAAGGTGATGTGAAGAACGTAAGGGGCAGGACTTCCCTGGCGGTCCAGTGGTTAAGAATCCACCTGCCAATGCAGGGGACACGGGTTCAATCCCTGGTCTGGGAAGATCCCACATGCCGCGGAGCAACTAAGCCCATGCGCCACAACTACTGAGCCTGGCTCTAGAGCCCACGAGCCGCAGCTACTAAGCCCACGTGCCTAGAGCCCGTGCTCTGCAACAAGAGAAGCCACCGCAATGAGAAGCCCACGCACTGCAATGAAGAGTAAGTAGCCCCCACTCTCTGCAACCAGAGAAAGCCCATGTGCAGCAACGAAGACCCAGCATGACCAAAAATAAATAAATTAATTTTTAAAAAACTGTTAAAAAAAAAAGAATGTAAGGGGCTGGGTGAAGCAGGGGTGTGGGGCAGAGACAACAGGAAACCAGGCTGGCCATACAGGGAAAGGCAGGAACAGTCTGTTCTAGAACAATCTCTAGGGCTCAGAGTCTGGAGACTTAGATTTCAATCAGAGAATCATAATTGAGGAGAACTTTACAGGTCATTTAGTGCAACTACCCATCACATTATTAAACACCTTTATTACAACTCTCAGGTGACCATCTTGTCACTGTTCCTCACCTTAAGTGGGCATAATACTACTATACAGGGTGGCTGTGAAGATTGAGTTAATAGAAGTAAAATTCTTAGAACTGTGCCAAGTCTATAGTAAACACCCAATAAATAAGAGCTATTATTGAGTGGTGACAGTAGTAGTAATTATCCTAATTTTACAGATAAGCAAAATGAGGCATTGGGAAGCTATATCACTTTTGTTAAGTTTTCAAAGTTTAAAGTGGTAGAGCCAGAATTTGAACTTTATTGTAGGTGCTAATTACTATATCCCACTGACTGCAAAAGCAAAAAAAAAAAAAAAAAAGTGGTACTTGGACTTTAATCCCATAACCTCAAGTCACACAAATTAAGGATATTTACAAATGAAACTCAAACACAAGAAGAGGGAAATGATCTGTTGTTTCATGTCTTTAGAATGTTAGCTAGAAGGCTAACTAGTTATCTAGGAAGACCAGGAATAGTTGTATGGTTTTGTTAAGGAAAAAAAAAATCTATTAGTCCTAATTAGAAATCAGACCCTTCCCAAGAATAAGCTTTCTGATAACTGGACTGGTGCTTTCAATCTCATTTCTCACGTTACTCTTACTGATAAAGGTATTTAATGATTCCAAAGAAATTAACTTCCCCAAACAATCCAGAACATTAGCAGAGAAAAAAAATACATACAAAACCTACATCACAAACACTTAGAAAAAGCAGAGATGTGTTTATAACTGAAAAAGAGGCATAATACTGGAAGTGAAAACACAGTTAGCAGTTAACTATGCCTACAGAAAAGAGGTGAATGTCTCTCTCCTCATTTATGAATTGTGAGCATAAATTAACAAGCCTAAATGTTCAAAAAGGGGAGGTGATTATATGTATACTATTTCAAACAGTGGTGTCTTCAAAATCAGTTCATAAACCACACTGAACGTCAGCCTCATTACTTCAGTCACATGGTGCTGCTGAGAATCTAGCACCTCCCACGAGCTGAACATCCTATGAGGTATTCACTCCACAAACATCTACTGACTAGTGTTCTAGGAGAGAGGAGTGGGGTGGTGAAAAAGACAAAGGCCCTGGGGCTTCCCTGGTGGCGCAGTGGTTGAGAATCTGCCTGCCAATGCAGGGGACACGGGTTCGAGCCCTGGTCTGGGAAGATCCCACATGCCGCGGAGCAACTAGGCCTGTGAGCCACAATTACTGAGCCTGCGCGTCTGGAGCCTGTGCTCCGCAGGAAGAGAGGCCACGATGGTGAGAGGCCCGCGCACCGCGATGAAGAGTGGCCTCCGCTTGCCGCAACTAGAGAAAGCCCTCGCACAGAAACGAAGACCCAACACAGCCATAAAAAAAAAAAAAAAAAAAAAGACAAAGGCCCTACTTTCACAGAGCTGACACTGTAGGCAGTATTATGAAGAAGAAATTAAGGCTCAGGTCCCAGGTCTGGCAGACTCTAAAGCCTACGCTGTATATTTCAACTGTACCATCTCTCACTGGCGAGTTACAACTTCAGAAAGTCCACACCTAAGCATGCAATCCTGACACCATTGCCTGGAACAACTTAGGGTTTCTCTCTGTTGGCAGTCCACTATCACCTTCTCAGTGAAGTGTTCCTCCCCCACTCCCAAGAGCAAAGATTGCTCGGTCAGGAGTTAACATACAGTGACCCGTATAAGATTCTTTTTCTCCCTCATTAGCTCCTAAACTCCCTCAGGGCAAGAACCATAGCTCAGCCTCTTTGTAAGTCTAGAAGATGGTACCTAAGGTAGATATTCAATCAATGGCTGAGTGGAGTTCATGAGAGCAATTTCAATAGAGTCGAGGGGTGCGGGCCAGACTGCAATGAAATAAGGAGTAAACAGAAGGGAAGGGCATAGAGTTTGCTTTTTAAGGACAAATCTAGAAAGGAAACAGATGGGAAGTGACAGTAGTTTGAAGAAGAATTGTGGCCACAGGAAAGGTGGGTTCTTTTGTTTGTTTTTTTAAGAATGAGAAAGACTTGAACATATATGTTGGTAGGGTAGTACAGTGCAGTAGAAAGAGCGGGGATGTCAGAATCAGAGACCTGAATTTGCATTCTGGCCCGGTCACTATGTCTGTGGACAAATCACTTAACCTCTGTACTTCAACTTACACACATATAAAATGACAATGATAAACCTGCACTTCACTGTGACGATTACAGCACTTGGCAAAGAGAAGAGATTCAGTAAGTGGTACCAATGATTATTACCATATGTGGAAGCCTGGAGTCTGGTTTGCTAACCCCTCCCGCATAGTTTGTGCTTCAGTCCAGAATTCCTGTCTCATTCCTTGTGTAATATCTGACGGCAAAGAAACAAGACCCTTATTTCTCCTGTATGTGCCACCCTCTGTGCTATTCCACTTCCTTGTGACAGTCTGCATGAGCTCATGAATGGCTGCTGTGGAAAATTACTGATGTCACCAGCTGAGGAAGAGAGACAATCTGGAGAATAAGCAGATGAAACTGATGTTAAATTATCAAATGTACCAGATTTTGAGCTCCTGCCAAAGCGTTCATTGAGAACTAGGAAGAGAGAAACCAAAAACACAAACACACAGAACCTTGTTTAAGTTTCTAAGCCAACAAGGTGTCCCCAGCATCCACTCTGGGCACTGAAAGATGGCGGTATGATAAAAGAGATGATTCCTGAGATCCTTTCTCAATATTTTACCCTGACATCAGGTTCATTTCTGTGAGGTACCTCACCGACTCTTCTGTCAACCTGACAAGTTCCCAAATTCACAAGATTAATATTTAAACAATTTTTGTTCACAGCCTTCTAAAGTTGATGCCATGGGTCGTGTTCAGCTGTTACCTATATCTGGTCAAGAAAAACACCTCACCCCGGCCCTCTCTCCCAGATCACACACCCCCATGCTTAAAAAGGGATACGAAGAGGGCTAAAGCCCAGGCTAATGTAACAATTAGTGATGAAAAGGCTACCGGCACCTGGGATTATTAAAAGACAGGAAAGATGTTGACTATTATTTAGAATCAATTACCAGCTAATCATGGAGAACAGAAATAAATATGTAAAACAAAGAAGATATAACTCCATCGTTTAGAGTTCAGAGAGAACTGGAAGATACAGAAAAGAGATAAAGAGGAAAAGGAGGAAATATATGTGTACCTACAAACTTAATCATAAACAATCACAAAAGCTACAAATAAACAAGTCGAAGTTGAAAATTCACTTTTTGTGAAACAGAGTCTGATTAGGAACTTGAATTTACCAAGAAAGAAAAAGAAAGAAGGGTAAAGAATATTCCAGACACTTCTAAATATCCCACCAAAGAGCAAGCAAAAAAGAGCCAGCAACCCACCACAAATCGCATATGCAGCACAAGCCTGGAAAATATGATACAGTCATTCGTCACCAAAAAGAGACTTTAAATCACCTCTCCCCGCCGCCCCACATAAAAAGCATCTTGGATCGATCATTAAACCATGTATGAGAATAATTTTCAAAATTCCAATCCTAACCACACTGGCTGAGTCCTGGCTAGTACCTGCCTCAATTTCTCCAGAGTTAAAAACCCATATTACAGTGTGTTCCGAGTCTGGCCAGAATCTGAGCCCGTGTTCTGACACCAGACTTGAATCTTTAACGTAAAGTTACAAGTCACACCTGAAGAAGACTTTGCTGCTGTAAACGTATCCGAGGCAGCCGTTTTTTCAAAAAACCCAAAAAACAAAAAAGGTCGCCGGCCTGAGGTGCGGCTTCTGTAAACTGCTCCCAGCCGCGGGAGGGGGCCGTATTCGGGCTCGAGCGCCCAGGGCACTTCAGCTCGGGCGCCAGGAGCCCCCCTTCCCGCTGGGCCGGCTGGGGGTCCCGCCCCGGGAGGCCGCCCCCCGCCCCGAGCACCGCCCGCGCCCCTCAGGCCTCGCGCCCCTCAGGCCTCGCGCCCGACCTCGAGAGCCCGGGCCTAGCCGGGACCCCCGCCCCGCGCGCCGCACGAGCGAGGGCCGGGCCGGCCGGCTACGGCGCCGCCTTGCTCCTCGGCCCGTCAGTCCGTGGGTCAGTCGGTCGGTCCACAGACCCTCACGTCCCCACCGGAGGGGCACAGGTGGGCGCCGGGCCCCGCAAACCCAGCGAGTCTCGGCCAACCTCTCGCTCCGCACTCACCTGCCCCGCGGCCGACGTCCAGCTGCCCCGCGGCCGTACGCCACCGCCACCACTGTGCCAAAGCTTGTCAGGCTGGAGGCTCGACCCCTATCGGCGCTCGGCGGCGTCACCGCGCACGCGCGCCGGGCCGAGCGGGCGGCCGAGGGGCATGCTGGGGGCTGTAGTCTTTCTGGTCCGTTGGCCGGGAGGTGCGGTGGGGTTTGCGCGCTTCTGGACCCCGCACACCAGCCTCCTTTCGGAGACTAGGCCGCGTCCTCCGGCGGGGGTGGGGGGGTCGAGCGTTACTGGGGGTGGAGGTGGAGAGGCGACCTTCGAAGCCCAATTTTGGCCTAGCGATGCCCACCTGGCCTCCCGTCTGCGCTGCATCCCTAGGAGTTAGGGGAATATGGGGTGGACCAGTGGTCAGGATGGGGAATAGACGCGGCAGGGCTCTTGGAAGGAGCGGCTTACCTGATATTCATTTTCTAAACATTTAAGTGCCTTCTTTACGGGTGTACAAACCATTCCTAGACCGGCCTGATCCACTCTTACACAATTCACAAGCCTTGGAAGGAGCCGCAACTAGTAACAAATTGGTTGAGGTCCTACCCGAGAAATTCAATCTTCGGGCATGATGCAATGAGAGGGTGTAGTCAGAGGCCTGCATTTGAGTCTATCAACCACGCTAACATTTGGCTCACCCATAAAATGAGAATGTGAACTTGTGGTGGTTGTGAGAACTGGATGCTGTCTGAGAAAATGTTAAAGTGCAGTACGAATGAACAGTCCATGACGGTAGCAGGGCCCATCTCCATTTGATATCCAGGTCCCAGTGGACATCAGGCTCTAGTTTAAAAAAAAAAAAAAAAAAAAAGCACTTGCCATGTTTTAGAAAGGTCACCAAAAGCTATAACAGGATTACAGGAATATTTTTCTAGAAACTTCACCCTACTCTGAAGAGATGTACCACAATTTCGTTTTAGAGCTGTTTATTAACCTGAGCTCGGGTTCCTAAGGGTGTTCCAAGGTGGGGATGATGCAGTGAATTAATGGGAACCACAGGTGAAGCCTACAAAACACACTAAGGCATTCTCAGTCATGACCTCATTGTATTATGCTCACTTTACAAAGCACTTTCATGTTATTCACAAACACTCCTGTGGCAAAAGCAGGGCAAATTTTATCATTAGAATTTTGCAGAGAACTTGGCCAAAATATCAATAATGGGAACTAATAGTGGTTGAAGGACTGCAGATACAGAGGGTCAACTCTAAAGTTATATGTGGATTTTCAACCACACAGAGGTCAGTGCCTCTAACCCCCACATTGTTCAAGGGTCAACTGTCCTTGGCCTGTACTCTCACAACTAGCACTATCCTAGTTACAACTTTATAAAGCCATGGCAGAGGTGTAACACTGTCCCATAGTTTTAAACTTCTCAGTGCCCTAGAGCCATGTCAGTGGAAGGCTCCATCATTTGTGGATGGAAACTTGACCCGAAGCATTCATGGCTCCAGTCTCCCTCTCAACCTCATCTGTGGCCACTTGACATCACTATTTGATAGGAGCTTGTTATTTCCTAGGAAACTCCTGTGGGGATTGAGGACAAGGGGGCGGTCTGCAGTAGCTCCCAAGTATCCCTTGGAGCCCCTCCTTCCACTCCAGCTTGGACTGGGATGTTACCTAGCCACAGTTTCTTGCTCACTGTAGATAAGGAAGGCCCAATACCACCACAAATATGAACTTTCAGTACAAAATAAAGCATCAGAATCTGAAAGGGCAGATCTAACATGGCTTTTCTAAGGCCAAAGGATCTTGTTATATGAGAAGAGGGCCTCCTGTTTTGTGCCACCCAAAAACTCATTTCTTTTTCATTTGACCTTTTGTCCAAGTGGTCACCTACAGATCACCTCATCCTCTGAAGTGCTCAAGTTGAAATCTGGGTCAGAAACCCAAATCAGTTTCTTCCTGAGTTTGGACTTTTCATGAAGGCAAATTAACACCCATACTCACCTCTTAAACTATTTCCCCCGGCAGAAATTTGGCCTTTAAGAATCTGTCTGTACAGTACACAGCACTTAATGAGGTAAAGATAAGGTTGCACAAGATCCAGAATTGAAAAACCAAATTCTGCTTTTACTTTTAGTTACGTTCAGAATTAGCTAAATTCATGAGCTAAAGTTTGTGTCCATCAGACCACATCTCTAATAAAGAACATACCTTATAAGTAATATATGTGAATTCCAGTATTTTTCATCTTTTGTGTGTGTGTGTGTCTGCGTTGCACGGCTTGTGGGATTTTAGTTCCCCAACCAGGGATTGAACCTGGACCCTTGGCAGTGAAAGCATGAAGTCCTAACCACTGGACCGCCAGGGAATTATGAATTCCAGTATTTTTAAAATGTTATCATGACTAAATATAATGTCTGGGCTTCCCTAGTGGCACAGTGGTTAGGAACCTGCCTGCCAATGCAGGGGACACGTGTTTGAGCCCTGGTCCGGGAAGATCCCACATGCCGTGGAGCAACTAAGCCCGTGCGCCACAACTACTGAGCCTGCACTCTAGAGCCTGTGAGCCACAACTACTGAGCCCACGCGTCATAACTACTGAAGCCTGCACACCTAGAGCCCGTGCTCTGCAACAAGAGAAGCCACCACAACAAGAAGCCCGCACACCGCCACCAAGGGTACCCCTGCTCACCGCAACTAGAGAAAGCCCGCGCACAGCAACAAAGACCCAATGCAGCCAAAAATAAATAAATAAAATAAATAAATTTATTAATAAATAAATAAAACGTCTGTTCCAGGTGGAATCCTGGAACAGAAAAAGGTCATTAGCTAAAAACTAAGGACTCAATTTAATAATGTATCAAAATTGGTTCATTAACTGTGAAATGGTACATCAGATATTAATAATAAGGGCAACCAAGTATGGTGTATATGGAAACTCTCTGTACTATATATGCAATTTTCCTGTAAATCTAAAACTTTTCTAAAATTTAAATAAAAATTGCATTCAAAACTTGAAAAAATGCACAGAAGCAAAAAGAAAATATAAAACACCTATGAATAAATCTAATTAAGGAGGTAAAAGACCTGTACTCACAAAACTATGACTCTGATGAAAGAAATTGAAGACGACACGAACAGATGGAAAGATACACTGTGTTCATGGATTAGAAGAATTAATATTGTTAAAATGACCAAACTATACCCAAGGGAATTAACACATTCAATGCAATCCCTATCAAAATATCAATGACATTTTTCACAGAACTAGAACAAATAATTCTAAAATTTGTATGGAAACACAAAAGGTCCCAAACAGCCAAAACAATCTGGAGAAAGAACTAAGTTGGAGGTGTATGCCCTGATTTCAAACTATACTACAAAGCTACAGTCATCAAAACAGTATAGTGCTGACACAAAAACAGAACCATAGTCAATGGAACAGAATAGAGAGCCGAGAAATGAACCCACACTTATATGGACAATTAATCCATGACAAAGGAGGCAAGAATATACAATGGGGAAAAGACAGCTTTTTCAATAAATGGTGTCGGGAAAACTGGATAGCTACATGCAAAAGAATTAATAATGAGCATTGGCAAAGATGTGGAGAAAAGGGAACCCTTGTGCACTGTTAGTGGGAATGTTAATTGGTGCAGCCATTATAGAAAACAGTATGGAGTTTCCTCAAAAATTAAAAATAGAACTACCATATGATCCAGCAATTCCACTCCTAATTAGAAAAGATATGTGCACCCCTATGTTCATTGCAGCATTGTTTACAATAGCCAAGATATAGAAGCAATATCTTGTCCCATCAATAGATGAATGGATAGAGATGATGTGGTATACAAGGGGGGAAAGGAGGGGGTGGGATGAATTGGGAGATTGGGATTGACATATATACACTAATATGTATAAAATAGATAACTAATGAGAACCTGCTGTATAGCACAGGGAACTCCACTTCGCTGCACAGTAGAAACTAACACAACATTGTAAAACAATTATACCCCTATTAAAAAAAAAAAAAATGATGTGCTGTATAAACGATGGAATATTACTCAGAATGAAATCTTGCCATTTTCAACAACATGGATGGCCTAGAGGACATTATGCTAAGTTAAATAAGTCAACAGACAAATACTGTATGGTTTCACTTATATTTGGAATCTAAAAACAAAAGAACAAAACATAACAATAGAAACAGAATCACAGAGAACAAACAGGTGCTTGCCAGAGGGGAGGGGGTGGGGAGAGGGAAGAAATAAGTGAGGAAAGTTACGTGGTACACACTTCCAGTTGCAAAATAAGTGAGTCACAGGTATGAAGTGTACAGTGTGGGGGATATAGTTAATAAATATGTAGTATCTTTTTATGGTGATATATCATAACTAGAGTTATGGTGATCACTTTGAAATGCATAAAAATACCAAATCACTACGTTGTATAACAGGAACTAACATAGTGTTGTAGGTCAATCATACTTCAAAAACAAGCAAACTCATAGAAAAAGAGATCAGATTTGTGGTTACCAGAAGTGGGGAGTAGGGGCAAGGGGAACTGGATGAAGGCAGTCAAAAGGTACAAACTTCCACTTACAGAATAAAGAAGTACTAGGGATGGAATGTACAACATGATAAACATAATGAATGCTGCTGTATGTTATATATGAAAATTGTTAGGAGAGTAAATCCTAAGAGTTCTCATCACAAGGAAAAAATTTTTAATTAAAAAATTAAACTTTAATTTTGTATATCTTTACTAAGCTTACTGTGATAATCATTTCATGATATATGTAAGTCAAATCATTATGCTGTACACCTTAAATTTACACAGTGCTGTATGTCAATTATACCTCAATAAAACTAGAAGAAAAAAATCATCTTAAACTCATTATCCAAGAAACCACACTATTTCACTATATAGCTTTCCAGCCTTTTTTTTTTTTTTTAAACTTTTTACTATTCATTTTTTATGTTGACTCATTCCCAATTCTCTGGTTGGTTCAAGTTCAGGATGCACTCACCCATGGTAGGCAGACCAAACCAAAAGTAGAGTCCTCAAGTCTCAGCCTGCTCCCCGACTAACCAGCAAGAAGAGAGGAGGGTTGGCGAACACTCCTGAGCTCAGAAAGGAAAATGACATTTTCTGAATACTTTCTTCATGTCAGACCCTGGATTTTCATACTGTTCTGGAGACACCTATCCTCTGTGCTTCCACTGAAGGATATCTGGCTCTCCTGGTTATTGTATGAAATCTACCATCAGCCAGGGAAAGAGGGCAGTAAGTGCCCAGGTGTCTGACTGCAGCTGAACAGAAGACAGTGCTCCCACAGTCTGCCAAGACCCTGATTTCTGGATGATTCAGATCCTGGGGCTTGCATCATTGGTTAACTGAATTCAGTCTAATCTTTGAGATGCCATGAGCGTTCTCTCTTCTCAGGAACCTGAAGCCCACCCAAATGCCTTTAATTAAAATGTTAAAATAACAAAATTGCACTTAAGAGTATATCACAACACAGCCACTATGGAGAACAGTATGGAGGTTCCTTAAAAAACTAAAAATGGAACTACCATATGACCCAGCAATCCCACTACTGGGCATATACTCTGAGAAAACCATAATTCAAAAAGAGTCATGTACCACAACGTTCATTGCAGCACTATTTACAATAGCCAGGACATGGAAGCAACGTTAAGTGGCCATAGACAGATGAATGAATAAAGAAGATGTGGCACATATATACAATGGAATACTACTCAGCCATAAAAAGAAACGAAATTGAGTTATCTGTAGTGAGGTGGATGGACCTAGAGTCTGTCATACAGAGTGAAGTGAGTCAGAAAGAGAAAAACAAATACCATGTGCTAACACATATGTATGGAATCTTAAAAAAAAAATGGTTCTGATGAACCTAGGGGCAGGACAGGAATAAAGATGCAGACGTAGAGAATGGACTTGAGGACACGGGGAAGGGGAAGGGTAAGCTGGGACAAAGTGAGAGAGTAACATTGACATATATACACTACCAAATGTAAAATAGGTAGCTAGTGGGAAGCAGCTGCATAGCACAGGGAGATCAGCTTGGTGCTTTGTGACCACCTAGAGGCGTGGGATAGGGAGGGTGGGAGGGAGACGCAAGAGGGAGGAGATATGGTGATATACGTATGCATATAGCTGATTCACTTTGTTATAAAGCAGAAACTAACACACCATTGTAAAGCAATTATACTCCAATAAAGATGTTTAAAAAAAGAGTATATCACAAGTATATAAATATAAAACCAAGAGAATGGAAGAGGAAAGAAGACACACAAACCCACCCCTCAAATAGCCTAGGAAGAAAAACCAGCCAAACCACCAATCACTAGAGATCAGAATTGTCAGAACAAGACTGTCATCTATTTATTTTCTATGAGGAAATTTATTAACTAAAATCCACAGTATCCGATATCCCCAGTGTGTCTGGTATGTTATAGAAGCTCTCAGATTACGATGCACTGATAGTAGCTGCTTCCTCTCCAGAGGCCTGTACTAGAGAAGGAAGTAGACAGCGTGTCTGAACAGCGCCCAATGATTAATTCCTTGTGCGAGACCTAGTAGTTTCAAACATCCCTTCCAGATGCTCACAAGAGAGGACTAACAGTAATCAAACTGTTCCTGGAAAAATTGAAATATCACGTGGCTCCGGGTGGTCCATACCTGCTTGCCACCCTGAACTGTACTTAGAATTTGGCTTTAAGGATCACCTCCTATTCTTCCCTACAGGTTGAGTTCTTCAGTTGGGCTGCCTTTGACTTGATACAACTGGGGCCGATTCAGCCTCTTCTCCCTCACAACACTCCCACTCCTGACAACTAGGTGACCCGAGGGTGGAGGTGCGGGGAGAGAGGCACTAGCTCAGAGCAGTTCTGATGTCCCTGCTTCACTCTCAACCATGGGTATGGACGGTCTCAGCTGTGTCACTCTTCCTCCTCACAACAGTATTTGAAGCAATGGCAAGTTTTCTCTTACAAGACAGGAGCCCTAACACTCCTTCACCACTCCTCATGTGGCAAGGGCTTCCTTGGAGGCTGGCTCTCCAGTTTATCTCTGTTCCTCAGACTGGGTGTCCAAAATAGAACATAAGGCCACGGGTCTGGAACAGGGTGCCTTTTCCGGACACTACACTACCATTAACACGACTAAAACTGTCTTAGCTCACTGGCAACCACTCCTGGTTCATACTGAGTTTAAGGTTAACTTATTTACATCTACCTTAATTTTGTCTTCATTTTGGCCACATCGTTTCAATCTATTTTGGTTAGGTGAAATCTTAAGTTATCTTACCAAATAAACGTATTGGTTAATTGTCCTAGTTCTGTGTCATCTGCAAATCTGAGAGATAAGCTTTCTTCCTTTTCATCTATGCTGAAGAAATATGCAGAATGAGGTAGGGCTAAGGATAGAAGCCTATGTCATGACACGAGTGCTCTCCTTCCGGGTGGATGGTCACTCTCGCTCACCTTTGGCTGCAGCTGGTTCACTCAGCTATCAGGACCAGAGATGGTCAAATGCCTTGATGAGATCAGTATACCCAGTTAGCATTTCCTTGATATACAAGCCTTATCCAAAGATCAAGTGAAGTTGGGCACAACTTCAGCTAAGCCTGATGATCATATCAGTTTTCTTTGAGAATTTACCATACCTCTAAATTTCATTACTTATTCTCATCAGATACAACTGAAATGCAGGTATCCAGCTATAACAAATCACTGAATCCAGATTATTTTGCTAGGCCTAGATCAAATTCACTTCCAGAAGAGAGGGCCAGGAATTTGTTCCCCATCTTGCAATTGCAATCAAGGGAACGTGTAAAAAGGACTAGACTAGCTGGAAAATATGCCTTGAAAGAGCAGAGTGAAGACTATAAGCTACATTTATTACGAAAATTCGTGTTGCCATGAAAAACAGAGTCCAACCACAGTGCAATTTATTTCTGTGTTGCAAACTTGAGAAATGTGAAAGCACCATGGAAAGAAAAGTGCTGTATTAATTTACGGTAACAACTCTTCTTTTTTTTTTTTTTTTTAAAGTTTTTTTATTTATTTCATTTATTTTTGGCTGTGTCGGGTCTAAGTTGCAGCACACGGGATCCTCATCGAGGCATATAGGATCTTTCGTTGTGGCTCATGGGCTTCCCTCTAGTTGTGGCGTGCGGGTTTTCTCTTCTCTAGTTGTGACACACAGGCTCCAGGGTGCATGGGCTCTGTAGTTTGTGGCACTTGGGCTCTAGTTGAGGCGCGTGAGCTCGAGGGCTTAGATGCCCCCGCAGCATGTGCGATCTTAGTTCCCTGACCAGGGATTGAACCCGTGTCCCCTGCAGTGTAAGGTGAATTCTTTACCACTGGACCACCAGGGAAGTCCTTACGGTAACAATTCTCGAGATAAAATAAGGCACTAGAGTAACAGTTTTTATGACTCGGCAAAAAAAGTTAACACAGCCAACAATGGTTTTTTGTTTAATTCTCTTCTAACTCTACAGACGTAATTCTGCCTTCACCTTCATTACACTTTCATATGGTCTTAACAGGGGATGTACCTCCTCTTCTAAGAATCTCCGTACCTGCCAAAGAAGAAAGCAAATGCAAGATAAAAGAACACGTTAAGTTTTGAGAATCCTTTTTTCAATGTCAATTCATAACACTGAGACCTTACTTGATAAACCTTTATGCCACCACTGAGCTTCTATTTTTCTCAACTCCCTACCAGAAATCTCTCCCTAGACACAGGCAGCTCACCCCATCAGGCCCACCAGGCCGCCCCTCCCCACAAACCAGCCTGGCTGTGTCCTTTCAGTTGGTCGCACCATTCTCCACCCATTACCCAAGCTAAAATCATCACTGCTTCTTCCCTCCTCCCCATTCGACCAGCTTCCAAGTGACTAACATCTTAAACAGCCCTCGAATCTGTGCCCCGTGTGCACGTACCCTGGCCTTGGCTCAAAGCCCTCGTCACCGACTGCTTACCCACTGCAGCAGCCACCTTATTGGCCTCCCGACCTCCAGTTTAAGTCCTTCAAATCCAATACACCAGAGTGACTTGAATATAAATGATTAGCTCCCGTCTGTCTTCTACTTTAAATCCTAACTGCTTCCAGGGCACCTGATAATCTGGCAACTCTCTCTTATGCTGGACGTCCACGCATCTGCCATCTCCTCTCACCCTGGTGTTCCCTACAGGTAACTCCTGCCCGTCCTTAAGATTCAGCTCAGATGTCATGTCTTCCAAGAAGTCTTTCCTAACTTCTTCTGATCTAGGGTTGTCTCCTTTGTGATCCCCAAAAAGATGTGCTTCCCTCAATTCTTGCATGTACAGCTTGGTATTCTAAGCCTTCACCATTAAGTTTTGAGCTCCCTGAAGATAAGGATTATCTAATTCATCTTTAAAGCACCAGAATTAAACACAGCACCCAAACACAATCTGAGCACCTAGTCTGTACTCGATAATGTTTTTTGTTTTTTTTTTAACTTTGGGTTTATTTATTTATTTATGGCTGTGTTGGGTCTTCGTTTCTGTGCGAGGGCTTTCTCTAGTTGCGGCAAGTGGGGGCCACTCTTCATCGCGGTGTGCGGGCCTCTCATTATCGTGGCCTCTCTTGTTGCGGAGCACAGGCTCCAGACGCGCAGGCTCAGTAATTGTGGCTCACGGGCCCAGTCGCTCCGCGGCATGTGGGATCTTCCCAGACCAGGGCTCGAACCCGTGTCCCCTACATTGGCAGGCAGATTCTCAACCGCTGCGCCACCAGGGAAGCCCTCGATAATGTTTTTGAATTAACCCGTAGTCTCCAAAAGGCCAAGAGGAAAAGTGACAAACATTTACTGAATACTTACTATGCACCAAGCTAGGCCTTTCAGTCCACACTCCAAGATATGTATCTCTATCCTATCGGCCAGTAAAAGTAGAAAGTCAAGACTGAACCCAAATCTACCTGACAGTAAAACCCAATCTTTGTCCATTACACCACGGCTCCAGACCAAAAGAGAATTCAGAGAAATCCACTGGGAGAAACACTTAAGGCAGCTCAAAACAACCAAATCTTTAAATTTTAGCCAGCAACCTACTCTGAATTCTTTCTAACTAGCCCCATTCTCAGCATACCTCCCATGAAGCAGAAACATTATATTAATAGATAATATTCCAGGCTCTGCAGCCCAGCAGTGTAAAAAGAGGGCACTTGGGGAAGACTGCAGCACCACAGAAGTGTTCTGATGTTTACCTGCTGGGATGCACGACCGGTGAAAGAAGAAGGATCCAGTAAATGGTCCAACTGGGAGTGAATGGGACTGAAGTAGGCATCAGCCTGGATACGCTCTATGAGGTCATTTTCACCCCCTTCCTGCTTGACCACAGCAGCTGCCTGATGGGAGAGCACTCTGATTTTCTCATGGCAATCCTGGGAAGACAAGGAGTATGGTTGGCTTACTAGTAACAGGCATTTGAGGGCCCATGCTGTATGGCAGCTGGAGCAAAGGCCTCCTCCAAAGCTTCATGAACCATCTGCCCTTACATCCTGCCCACTTCCCAGCATTTCCTATGGAAATTCAGACCTAATTTCTTCACTGAAAGTGGACCTTTTCTACAAGTGATTAAGCAATTCACTTTTTAATAAACTGAGGTCACCACCATCACCCTCCAAAGATAGGCCTGTTCTACGGCAGTATATGGTCACTGTTCTGTACCAATACCATGACCGAAGGTAATAACAGAGACATCTTCGTGCATCCTTCTTTGGGGAGGAGAAAGCAGGACTAAAGGTGTACTTTGTTTACCCAGGAGCATGAGGGGTTACAAACCTGGCGGTTACCCCCAGCTTTCACCATGGCCATAATGATGTTCTCTGTGGCCATGAAGGGCAGCTCTTGCCGAATGCGCCGCTCAATTACCTGTACGAATGAAGCACCAAGAAGGATGCCTCAGGTTACAAAGTCATACGCACAGTAGGACATCAACTATGACCAAAAAGATACACAGCAGGGACAAGAACTACCATATCTATGAAGAAAGAGGGTAGAATGGATTGTCTTATGCTACACTGTATTTTTAAGTTTTCTCATAATCCAGAGTATTATTTTGATTTAAAAAAGGAATACTGACTTGAGTAAACTTTTAAAAGTTGCTTCATCAGAATGATTCCTAAAACCTCAAGTCTGCTCAATTTCAGTGCCTGACTTCAGGAGCCAAGCACAGCATGGCAACAAACCCACCTGCCTCAGGTACTCACAAACAGACCAACGGAGAAGTCTACTCTGCCAGTCACAGCAGAGCTGACGACTCAGGCCGGTGGACAATTTTAAGCCAATTCGAAGCACTTCTTTTTCCCTCTTCTATAAACATGTCTATGAATCCCCCAGACCTAGTTCCCTAGAGCTTATGTCACAACATGAAGAGTGAGCTCTGCTTGGGAAGAGCTCCAACTGGACCAGAATCCAGCTCCTCCAACATGCTCACTCCAGAGCAGTAGGCCACCCGCCCCGCCCCATTCCCACCCCGCCCTCATACTGTGCTTTTTAACGGAGGCCGCTTACTCTGGGGTACACCACCAAGCCTTCAGAAATGTTCTGCAGCGTATTCAGTATCGTATCTGCAGTGAGAAATGCCTCGGCCAAACACATTCGTCTAGAAAACAAACAGCCAATTCAGTTATCGCTTCAAGCAAATAACGATTTCCATGAAATGGAGGGTGTGTCCCAAGAAGCTGCCCTACTGACTTCTCATGCCAGATGTGCTACTTGGACAATTTCCTTCAACTACCCCAATATCCTAATGACCCTCAAATCTATCACCTCTTGACTAAGACCACTTGCCCAAGCGCCAGACCATATACCCATTTGGAGAGCTCCACCTGGCTGATGTGTAGGTTCCCCAAACCCAGAACTGAATTCAGCCGCTTTTCCACTGCCTCCTGCTCCCCACCTCACCCCGCTCCTCCTCTCCCTGTAGCTCCTGACTCAGGAAATGGCACCAGCACCCCATCACCATCTTAACACTCACTCCAGTCAACCGCCAAGGCCAGCCCACCTGACATCGATTTTATATCCACATCCTCTCCAGTTACATGGCCACTGTGCCAGTGTGTACTCGGATTTTTTTTTTTTTTAAAGATTTTTATTTCATGTGGACCGTTTTTAAAGTCTTTATTGAAGACTTTAGAGTCTTTGTTACAATATTGCTTCTGTTTTGTTTTGGTGTTTTGGCCATGAGGCATGTGGGATCTTACCTGCCAGACCAGGGATCAAACCCGCACACCTTGCATTGGAAGGTGAAGTTTTAACCACTGGACCACCAGGGAAGAACCTGGATTCGTTTTTTTTTTAAAATAAATTTATTTATTTATTTACTTATTTTTGGCTGAGTTGGGTCTTTGTTGCCGTGTGCGGCCTTTCTCTAGTTGCAGCGAGCAGGGGCTACTCTTTGTTGCGGTGTGCGGGCTTCTCATTGCATTGGTTTCTCTTGTTGTGGAGCACAGGCTCTAGGTGTGCGGGTTTCAGCAGTTGTGGCTCGTGGGCTCTAGAGCACAGCCTCCATAGTTGTGGCTCACGGGCTTAGTTGCTCCACGGCATGTGGGATTTTCCTGGACCAGGGCTCAAACCCGTGTCCCCTGCATTGGCAGGCAGATTCTTAACCACTGCGCCACCAGGGAAGCCCCTGGACTTGGATTTTTAAAGTAGCCTCCTAACTTGTTCTGATCAGCTCCCTGTCCCCTTACAACTGATTCTCCAAATTGGTGCAGGGTATTTTAGTGTGCACATCTGATTAGGTCACAGCCTGCTAAAAAACAGTCAATGGCTGACTTCCGAATGAGTTCACATGTTTTATTCCCATAAAGCCTGGATTATGCACACACCCCAGAGACCTAGCTTTAACTCTGATCATTTCCTCTCAAGAAATTCCAGCAGAATACAAGCAATACTAGAGTAATGAATCTGCTTTTGAATATTAATAAGTATATACACAAAGCAGAAAATCATGTGCATGCTGGTACCTTATTAGTAACTACAAATTACTCCTGACCCATCTCATAACTAATTAAGATGTTGCTGTGTCAAGACACCACACATGACGTCCCCCTGCCTTCAGAACAGTATCTTTGGGACTCCCCTAGAGGCCCAGCGGTTAGGGCTTCACCTTCCATGCGGGGGTGCAGGCTCCATCCCCGGTCGGGGGGCTGGGATCCCGCGTGCCTCACGGCCAAAAATAAACCCACAAAAAACATAAAAGAAAAACAGAAGCAATATGGTAACAAGTTCAATAAAGACTTAAAAAAAAAAAAGAAAGAGCAACATCTAAACTCCTTTTCAGGGCCTAGAAGGCCCTTCATAAACTGGCTACTAACCAAGAGCATGTCCGACCTCATCTCTTGCCACAGACTTCATTCTCCAGGGCTACCCGACTATTAGTAACTCCCCCAACTGTTTTTTCTCCTGCTCTGTGCCTTTATACGTGCTCCCAATCTTGTCTCAAATGTTAAAAAATGCCTAGATTTCTTAAGTCTAAAGCATCACCTCTGTGAAGCTTCCCTCAACTCCTCCACCACCCCTCCCTCCGCTTTGCCCCCACAAGGATCACTCTATATATATTTTGATTCTAACACGTATCACACTGTTCCTTCTATGTTCTTGCCTCCCTATTAGACTCCAGGCTCCTCAGGGACAAGGAGGGAATACAGAGATGCTCATAAAGTCCTGCTGCTTCCAGGCCCCTCTTGGTCCTCCCACAACTTGCTGTACGCGACACCCCCGTTTCACTGACCGGTTGGCACTATCATCCAGTGTGCGTTCAAACCACTGCACAGATGCTGTCTGCAGCGGGTCCATGACAAGGGTCATTAGGTGACGGGCCAGGCTGCAGCACCGCTCTGAGCGCATAGGGTTCCGCTTGTACGGCATTGCACTTGAGCCTGTCCGTGTAAAGGAGAAGAAGCAAAGGCAGGAAGACCTCAGGGGACAGTGGGCGGCCAAGCACGCCCCTGGCAGAACTGTTCACACGCGCCCGCGAACCTCCTGGCATCTCGCGGTGCTCCCGGGCCTCCACGCAACACTCACCAATCTGCTGTTTTTCAAAGGGTTCCTCCAGCTCCTTGAGGCTTGCCAGGAGTCGTACGTCAGTACAAATCTGGGGAACAGCAGGGCCACAGGCATCACCCACACTCTTAGCATGTGGGGTCTGGGGCAGGGACTGGACGGATGGAGGAGGGGAGCTCTTCGGGAGCCCGCCGAGCTGAAGGGCAGCATGTCCTCCCCGAGGGAGACTCCTCTCAGCTCCTGAAGAGCTGGCATTCGGGGAGCACGGGAATGTTCTGGTGAAACACTGCGTAGGATTATCACGGACAGACAACGGCAAGATGAACTTAATGAGAACACGGAAACTAGTCCTTCCTTTTAACACACCTTAACTTAAGAGGCTTCACTGACAGGCCCCAAATTGCTATGAGTGATATCTGACATCTCTCAAAAGCCACAGTGAAGTCGAAGTGAGGCTGGGCGGGTCTGTCTGTGGCGTCCAACACTCCCATTGCTACCACCACTCACCTTGTGCACTGATGCCCCCAAGCCGGCCAGCGCGGACAGCACCTCAATATCTATTTTTCGTGTATAGGTCTGCCCTGTGATGATGAAAGCCCTAGTAATGAACAGAAAAGAGCCTCACGTGAAAATATTCCAAAATGTGACTGTGTCAAACAAATGAGCAAAAACAGACTGAGCGAAAGCTTGGCGCCACTGGAGCACTAAGTCACACTGAGCCCAGGACCTCGCTGATACGTGGCTCCAGGAACACACTGCTCTTCCACCCTTGTTACTGATACCCAGACAGCCGCCCTGACCCGAGGAGGAAACACGGTCCAGCGAGCCTCTGTCCTGCTGCAGTCCAATGAAGTGCCTGAAACAAGGAGCCATGGGGGAGCCTGTAGCCCTCGATGCACATAGCCAGACTGAGACCAAGCCATCGGAGGTCCTCAGTAAAAAGCAAAACAGCAACAACATGGGTAAGGCTATTCTACTGAACTCAGAACTAAACAGCTTCCTTTTTTCTTATAAATTATAAGAAATATAATAGAATCCAGACTGTAAGAATAAAAACCCAGGCTAGAGATGGAAGGAGATGGGTGGAAGGACAGAGAAAGAAAAAAAAAAAAAAAAAAAAAAATTTAAGGTCAAATCTAGAGGAATACTATCTTTCATTACTTAACAAGGAGGCCAACACTTTTCCCACTTACCTACCTCTTAAATCCTGCCTTTTCTGTCACCATCTTGTCAAGCTGCTCTACCTTGGAAAGAAAAGACATCCCTATAGAAATTCAGGTGTGTCTAGCATGAGAACATCTTGACAAGTCACCTGCCCAGGTTTTGGCCTTCACTACCCGCTTCCAGTCCAGACTCCACCCATTCCAGGTTCAATCGCTTCTACCATCCTGGAGGTCAGCTTTGTCTCTGGTGCTCCTGCAGTTGAGTTTGTATCACCCAGGTCACTTTCAGAATACCTTTTGGTCATCTCCCTCGAAGAGCTGCAGGAAGCTGGCCTGGGTGCCAGTGGTGCCCTTCACTCCTCGGAAGCGTAGGTCATCTTGGACACGCTTCAAGTTCTGGAGATCCATGCAAAGATCTTGAATCCAAAGACAGCAACGTTTCCCAACTGTGGTCAGCTGAGCAGGCCTGAAAACAACCCAAAGAGAACACAGAGAGGTCTCAAACCAGTGACTTATTTCATAAAACCTTCATTGCTTCTTCTAATAATCACTGCTACCTCTGGGAAGGGTTAAGAATTAAAGAGAGAAACCAGTGAAGACAAAACAAGAGCTAAAAAGTTTAAGCAAATAAGTTAAGCAAATTCAATGTCATTTATAAATATTCAAAGGTTATAAAACTAAAGGGCTACTAGCACAGTTCTTTCTTCACCATCAAGAGGCACTATAAGGGCAGAGACAATGTCTGTTTTGTTTGTCCCCAGGCCTTGGCAAGAAATATACACGTAACAAACATTTGCCAAGCATCTAATGTGTTCTTGGTATTGGAAATACAACAAAGAACAAAACAGACAAGTGGAGCTCATATTGTCATGTAAACAAGTAAACAAACAAGATAATTGTTCATTTTTAAAATGCTATCAAAAAATAAAACACAGATGACGATACTGGAGATTGTGACTCTAGACTGACAGTAAAGAAAGGGCTCTGTAAAGAGTCCAGATCTGACGAAGAGGGGCTTCCCTGGTGGCGCAGTGGTTAAGACTCCACCTGCCAATGCAGGGGACATGGGTTCGAGCCCTGGTCCGGGAGGATCCCACATGGCACGGAGCAACAAAGCCTGTGTGCCACAACTACCGAGCCTGGGCTCTAGAGCTCATGAGCCACAACTACTGAGCCCACGCACTGCAACTACTGAAGCCTGCAGGCCTACAGCCCGTGCTCCACAGAGAGAGAAGCCACCACAATGAGAAGCCCACGCATCGCAATGAAGAGTAGCCCCTGCTTGCTGCAACTAGAGAAAGCCCGCATGCAGCAACAAAGACCCAACACAGCCAAAAATAAATAAAATAAAATAAATAAATACATTAAGAAAAGATCCAACGAAGAGCCAGCCAAACTGGAGAATAACCCCAAAACACACACAACCAGAGGACTCTAACATAATAGCTAATGGCTTTGTCTTCAGTCTGAGGTCTAAATCAATCTATTGCAGGTCTGTTTATAACATAAAACATAATTATGAGTAAACTGCAATAAAGTCAGAGTTCTACTAGATGACCTAGCCTACTCCATATGGAATTTCTCTTCTATTAGGCTAATGATACTGACAGCTGGTGACATCAAGGCACCCCACTAGGAATGTCTACAGCATACACATCAAAAGTTAGGACACATATTCCCAAATCAATCTTATGGTAGTTTTCCTTTTTAACTTCTGCTACTAGATTATTGGTACAAGCAAAGAAAAAAATACATTTGCATGGACCTATTCATAGGAGCATGATACATAATAGCAACAGAGTGGAAACAAGCCAAATGTCCAGCAACTGGTGAACAGATAATGTAAAAATAAATTAAGTACTGACACATGCTACATGGATGAACACTGAAAACACTATGGTAAGTGAAAAGAAGCCAGTCACAAGAAGATGAACATTATATGATTTGACTTAAACAAACTGTCTAAAAGAGGCAAATCCATAGACAGAAAACAGATTTGTGGTTGCCAGGAGCTAGGGAATGGGGGAATGGGGGAATGGGAGGGAATGCTAATGGGTACAGGTCTTTTGGTGGGGGGGTGATGGAAATATTCTGAAATTATATACTGGTAATGACTGCATGAACTCTATAAATATACAAAAAACCACTGAACTGTATACTTCAAATGGTGAATTTTATGGTAAGTCAGTTATATCTCAATAAAGCTGTTTCTTTTTAATTGCAGGGACTCACCCATTCTGAGGTCATATCTACGCATCAATACCATTTTCTGGGTTTCTAACGGCTGCTAACTGTGGCAGCAGGTACCCCTCATTAAACCATCCCCAGAGGAATCCTGGAACGCCTGCATCCCCTGAGCACTCTCCATCAGATGCGGGAGAAGAGGAGCTGCAGCACAGGTGATGCTAGGCGTCTACGGAGCCAGCACAGAACGCAACGTTTGTCGTGGCCCAGCCGTTCACACTGAGCACTGACTCCTTCACAGGAACAAATCCTTCTGGTTTCTGCTACTAATAACGAAGGCTCTAATTTTAAGGAAGATTAAACTCAATAGGCTTTCCTAAGTTACAGGGGATGACACCCTTGTTGCCATAGCAACACCCCATTAAAACATAAGGCAGGGCTTCCCTGGTGGCACAGTGGTTAAGAATCCGCCTGCCAATGCAGGGGACACGGGTGTGAGCCCTGGTCCGGGCAGATCCCACATGCCGTGGAGCAACTAAGTCCGTGCGCCACAACTACTGAGCCTGCGCTCTAGAGCCCGCGAGCCACAACTACTGAAGCCTGCATGCCTAGAGCCTGTGCTCCGCAACAAGAGAAGCCACCGCAATGAGAAGCCTGCGCACCACAATGAAGAGTAGCCTCCGCTCGCCGCAACTAGAAAGCCTGCATGCAGCAACGAAGACCCAACGCAGCCAAAAATAAAATAAACAAATAAATTAAACAAAACAAAAGGCAGAGGCTAACACACCACTACTCAAATATCATCACTTGAAACCTGCTACTAGCATTTCAAAAATGACATCATTGGCTTTAAAACAGGGTTTTATTCAGTAATCATAAAAATACTTGCACATTCAAAACATAAAAAACATAGTATGGAAAAAATTTTAGTTACCCTATTATCTCATAAACCAGAGTAATCAGTATATACATCTTGGTGTACTTCCTTCCAATCTCTGTACAATTTATATGCTGTCTTTTCCCCACAACATTAACCTAAGTGCATTCCCATGTCTTATTAGTCTTACCGGCATCATTTTGCTAGTTGTGTATTATTCCAACCTGTGGATATACTACATTCTATACCTTATTTAATTATTCTCTTATTCTTGGACATTTAGATTGTTTCCAATGCTTACCATCATAAATAATATTTTAACAAAGATCTTTGTACATATAGCTTTTCCCATAATTTGGATGACTTGGGTTAAATTCTCAAGAATGGAATCACTGAATCAAGAATACTTTCTTGACAGGCAGAGTGGAAACAGATCCAAGAAGGGAGCAATCAGAGGCTCCCCTTTCCTGTGGCCTAAACTGGGAGAGCCCCTCCTTCCCTCCTGCTCACGCCGCAGGAAGGTACCCATCTAAAACTCTGGTCCTTCATAGTTACCCCAACTAGCTGTCTACTGTCCTGACCTGCAAAACCATCTGGGCTGACTCTACTAACCAGCATTGGATTCCTGGAGTGGGAAAGGAGGGATCAGGCCCTGTGACTTAAACAGGATCTGCTCTCCAACCTCCTCCTTGCCCCTAAAAGATCTCCCTGTAGGCAAAGCAGATACCAGAAGTGTTAGATTATTAAATTAAGGGGGGAAAAAAAAAACAACTTTCTGTATACATATTTTCCAATGAAATGAACCACTAGATTTACTCTCTAAGCAGTATAGCTTTTAAGGTAGGTATAAGGTTCATTACTCACAGGCACCCCAAGCGCTTATGTTTTGAGATTTCTCATCTCCAGGTTACCATGGAGAAGGGAGAACTGAAGGAATAAATGGAAGCTGGATGCACATAAACAAGCCCAATTCCCAAGAGGTAACCCTCTCACTTACTGGAAATGTGTGAAACCTAAGGTGGGAAGATCAGCTCGTTCCTTGGCAAAGTCGGCAAGCCGAGAGATCACTCTGGCAAGCTGCAAGGAAGACCATGTGCGAGAAAGAGTGAATTCAGGCTGAGCACTTGCATCAACAGGAACTAAACTTGGAGACAATTCATACACAACTACACCTCCAGCTCACGGAAGGCAGAGGCCATAGTTTTTCACCTTTGTATCTTAAAGTGCCTTGGAGAGTTCATACCAACCAACATTCAAAAACTGAGTTGACTACCTAAAACGTCACGAATTATTTCTGCACAGTGTTAACACCACTGGCACGTTCATGAAGAAAAACAAGACAAAATCATAAATCTGACCCACATATTCCAGCCACGTGCTGCTGGTTACACTTTCTTCACTTAAAAGGCTATGCTTTAAAAAGCATTAACTTATATAGTGATTTAACTCAAGAAGAGATAATTAGTTCTACAGATTAGATCTAGGATCATTCATCTGAGTAAACAATAACTTATTTAGATTTACATTGTGCTGCTTTACACTGTGGTACCCATCTCCTGTCACAGGGAATCTTAGGACTGGTAAGCAACTTCTGTCAACTTCTTACCTTTGGCAAAAGCAGGTCAAATGCATTTCTAAGAATAATCAAGTCCTGCAAGGGAAATGCAGTGATCTTACGTTAATCAGCTTTGCCCAGACAACATTATGACATAACACTTTCTGGCCATCACAACTGGGTTTCTAACCTAGTCGCCTATCTCACTTTCAGCAACACACTGTGCAAGCCAGAAGATGCTAACAGAAATTCTCTTCTGATTACTGTTTTAAAAGCACACCAACTTAGAGAGCAGTACTACTGGATTCTATAAGCACAAAGCCTTTGTACTTATAAAGCCCTATTTATGTGGTATCTAATGTAACGGGAAAATGATAAGGGGTAAGCCCCATCGTGAATACGGCAAAGATGTCCCGGTCAACAGGGTTTATACCTTCCCGAAAATTAGTGTTTGAGTTTCTGAGAATAATCCATAGGGGTTAAAAAAAAAAAAAAAAAAAAATCCATAAGGCACATTTCATTAGTTTCCACTCCCTTTTTTTCATGTCAATCATTGCTAACAAAAAAAAGTCATGAACTACAAGATCTAGGTTTAGGAAATCTAAAGCTGTTCCTGGGGGGTTAGGAGATGTAAGTGTTGCAGGCAACTCCAACACATGTTTATGAGACAGTAATTGTTGAGCCCAACTGCATGCTGGGTAATTTTAGAAGGATACTCCAAGTTAGAGAACTGTTGTTCTCCCATTATCTGATTCACCAATTACACATCGATGCCTTTAATTACGTACCACATTAGACAAAAAATGTTACTTCGGGCAACTTAGAAATCACTGGCTTCTTTCTGAACTGCAAGTGTATCTGGATTCTAACTTCTAGTCCCACGGGTGCCCTGCAATAAGGGCAGAGCTTTGGAGCCACTCTACCCAGGCATGAATCCTTTCCAGCTGCAAAACCTAGAGCAAGTTCTTCAACTTCTACACTTCCTCATCTGTGGCAATGGGAAAAAAAAGCCAAAGCCAAAGACTACATATTCTGAATCCATTTATATGAAATATCGAGAAAAGGCACAACTATAGACACAGAAAGCAGGTCAGTGGTTGTTTGAAACTGGAAGCAGGAGTGGAGATTGACTGTAAAACAAGCAAAAGAGAACTTCTTGGCGTGAGGGGTATGCTCGAAAACTGGAGTGTGGTGAGGCTGAATGATTGCATAAATTTACTAAACCTCATTGAACTGTACCTTTAAAATGGGTAAACTTACGATATTAAACTATACCTCAATAAAGCTATTTAAAAATGGAGATAACAGAATCTAACTCTTATGCCTGTTGTGAAGAAAAAATGAAGTAATACATAGAAAGTGCTCAGAATAGCGCTCGGCGCCTAGTAAACTTCGGAAAATGCTTGCTTTTACTTTCTCGTGTTTATGAGACACTTTTGCTAATTAAGGGATTTAAGAATTATAATGTAATTATTTCTTTTTTTCAGAAGTCTTGGCAAAGAGTAAAAAGGACTTTGGAAAGAAAATCCCTTTGGAAAACTACTTTGGCCACTAAAATGCTAAGAACTCGGCTTATGTCCAGCATACCAATGCGTAGGCAGTATCTGTACGTCTCATTTTATGGAGGTCATTAGGGGTTTACAGTTTAGATTGGAAGGATACCAAAAGCAGAAAATTCCTGAGCACTGAGATCCTAAGATCTATGGAGTCACTTCCTAAAATGGACAAAATCAAAGAAAATTTATAAATGCATTATAAACACTGAGTCTAAGTGGAAACAAAACAACATCATGGGCTCCTACTGTATTGTCTCCAACATAGCAGGAGGTGGCACCAAGATGAATAATGCCAGCAGCTTTGGGGCAGCAGTGGGCAAACGTGTGCACGTGAGCCATCACATCATGTCGTAACTGCTTCTCTTCCTCAGCTGCCATCTTGAAGTCGATGTTGTCCAGGTTTGATTTCATCTCCTGAATTTGTTCATCTGTGATAGGCAAACCCAATGTCTGCAGAACAGGCAAAATAAAATAAAATAACTTCTTGTGGCACAATTATTTGAATTGAAGTGACACTGAAAAAAAAATTGGTTCATGTTAGCACTTATGCCCTACCTTCCAATTCTTAAACTAAAATTGGGCCAACTAAACTAAAAGGACATGGGGAGGAGGAGACAACTTTCTAAATGAATCATGGTAAATTATATTCTAAGGGAACTCCAATACATAAAACAATGCAATCCTGATTTTTGTTCCCTCTGCCCCTACGTCTCTGCTCACTCCCTCACAGGTCTGGTCTCTGGGCTCAAACGCCATCTCCTCAGAGGGGTCTTTCCCGACTTCAATGTGAAACACGCTTCTTCTGTGCACTCTCTATCTATCCCTTTAGCCTGGTTTTATTTAGAGCACTTATCACCACATGACATTTTTACAAATCTATTAGCCTGTCTCTCCCCTCTAGAATGTATATACTCTCTGAGAGGAGAGCTTTGTGGTATTTATTGCTTATTCTTTAGTGCTTGGCACTTAAGTGCCCAAAGTGTAGGATCCAGGCCACAGCTTTACATTTGATCTAGATGGATTTAGCCAGAGAAACCAAAATTAGGAATGCTATTACTGTCTTTGCCAACAAATTATGTGCAACAAATTCAGTGCAACTGAAAGCAATTCCGGGGCTTCCCTGGTGGCGCAGCGGTTAAGAATCCACCTGCCAATGCAGGGAACATGGGTTCGAGCCTTGGTCCAGAAAGATCCCACATGCCACGGAACAAATAAGCCCGTGCGCCACAACTACTGAGCCTGTGCTCTAGAGCCTGTGAGCCACAACTACTGAGCCTGAGTGCCACAACTACTGAAGCTTGCGTGCCTAGAGCCCGTGCACCGCAACAAAGAGTAGCCCTCGCTCGCCGCAACTAGAGAAAGTCTGCGCGCAGCAACAAAGACCCAACGCAGCCAAAAATAAAAATAAATAAATTAAAAAAAAAAAAAAAAGCAAGCAATTCCGGGAGATACAAATGAGAAAATAAACACATCAACATCTTACGTTCATCCATCACTGAAAAAATCAGGCCGACAAAAAATAGCTGGCAGCCCACAGGCAGCTCGGAACCCTGGAGCCAAGTACTGAATATGTTCATTGGTGAAATTTATCCAAACCTCACTTGAAAGCCCCAAGGCCTGGCCCTGGGAAGGGGCTCACATCTTAAGACCTACCTTGTCCAAGGTGGTAGCTACTACTCAGATGTGGTTATTTACATTTAAACTAGTAAAAATTTAAAAGTAAAAACTCAGGACTTCCCTGGCAGTGCAGTGGTTAAGAGTCGGAGCTCCCACTGTAGGGGGCGCAGGTTCGATCCCTGGTTGGGGAACTAAGATCCCACATGCCACTCAGCCCAGCCAAAAAAAAAAGAAAAGAAAAAATTCAATTCCTCAGTCACACTAGCCACATCTGGCCCAAGCTGCCTTGGATTTTTAGTCATCAGACGTGACATCTCAGGGCTCCTCCCAAAGCAAAGCAGCAGGGGGCAGCGTGGTCAAAATGCTTCCTATCCCCAAGCAATGTGTCTTCTCAAAATTCATTCCCTACTCCTAATTTTCAGCACTTCTCCTAATCTCTCATTGCTCAAATTTTTTAACTACTAAATTATTATGTAATTTGTGCTGTTAATTTTGACAACCTAGCTAACAGATAATCCGAACTCAGGAGACATCAAAATTGTCTGCATTTCAGGCAATGTATATATAGACTGGGCAGAGGAAAGGACACATATTCAGACTCTACATTTCAGTCCCAGCTTGAACCTTTTACTAGCTATGTTGAGTGGCAAAATCTTAAGAGTGCCACCACCCTCATCTAGAGTACCAAGTAAAACAGAAAATAGAGTACATGCTAGTACATAACAAACCACAACACACTTCATGTTCTTGTCTACTATCTATTATTGTTATCTGAGCCCAGTTTATGAAATCTCTCTGTGCCTCCATTCTATCCTCTGTAACTCCATTCTATCCTCTGTAAAACAGGAATAACTTACTTATTATAAAGAACTGTTTTGAGGATTAGTAAACTATTAATTTTTAATCTTCAAACTGCCAGGCACACACATAGCAGGCACTGTAGAAATGTCTGCTACTTTTCTTTTTTAATTGGAGTATAGTTGATTTACGATGTTGTGCTAGTTTCAGGTGTACACCAAAGTGAATCAGTTATACATATACATATATCTGCTCTTTTTTAGATTCTTTTACATATAGGCCATTACAGAGTATTCTGTCTGCTAGTGTTATGTACTACTTTATTTTCTTGAGCATAGTGATAGGAAGGGGGTAAAATCTAGGAAGAAAGTTTCCTGTTTGGGGACCGTGTACCTCGGTCCTAGGCACGTACTCAAGATTGTTTCCAGGTTTACTAAATGTCATTTGGGTGCTGCCATCTTGCTTGTTGTGGCATTTTCCTCTGAAACTTTACAGCTCTGTGGATCACCTTCAGTTTCCTTCAGCTCCTCTGCAAAGGCCCGTCTGTAGCTATTTCTGAAATCGTTGGGCTAAATAGGTCTACATGCAGCTCTTATAAGAGAACCCATACATCTCATCTAATAGCCCCGATTCTCCCTCCCCAGAGGCAGACGGCAGCAGAGTGAAGCGGAAACGGTGGCCCAGGAAACATGGATTTTGTAGTGACAGTCCGGTCTCAGACAACACTGAGGCACTGTGGAGGGCGAGGTGGCTGAGCGCTCAGTCAGGCTCTGCACGGGACACGGGTTCACACCCGGGTTCCGCTATCAGTGGTAAGGAGCAAATAACGCGCTGGGGATCATCGAGGCTTGGTCTTCTTCCCTACAATGTGGGAAAACCACCACCTAGTTTGCCAAGTCTTTACGGGTTAAAGGGGGAAAGACGTGTACAGAAACGAGCACAACGGCACGGACCAAGCGCTCGGCCATGTACTCCTGCAGGAACCGCCAAGACTTACCCCCTGAAACGGTAACTGCACTTCTCGCCGCCCCCTGTGCGCCTCGAACCCTCGACGATTAAAACATGTGAGGCAACAGGTGGCGGCTGCCGGGTCTCCTGCCCTGGGCTTCCTGGGGCCTCAGCTCCTCTGGATTAGCGGGGAGGCTGCCCCCGGAGGCTCAGCCGGCGCTCGGCACCCAACCCGGCACGTGCGGGGCCGGGCCCGCCTCCAGCCCCGCAGCACGTTACCTGCTCGGCTTCCGCCAGCCACAGCCAGAGCTGCCGCCAGGTCCGGAATTTGTACCTGTCGCTAAACACGAAGCACATCTCCGGGCTGGCATAACGGGAGGCAAGCGGCGAGCGGTAGCTGTCGTACCCGCAGGCCGCCTCCCGCCCGCCACCGTCGCCCCCCGCCGCCATCCCGAACACACTACCCCGCCGAAGCCGGACAGGGACACCGAGGACGGAAGCGGAAGTCCGGGAGCGGAACATCCTCCGCTTGGTCCCGCCCCCGGGGTTCCGGGAGACCCGAGCCCTCAAGGTTGTTCAGTTTCGGCGGTTGGCTGCTGAGGGTTAAGGAGTTTCTCTTGGTTTACCAGAAACGTGATTAGCGCTTCATAAGTTACTCAGCAGCTCTGCGTCTCAGTCTCCCCATCTGAAAAAAGGTACATTAAGACCCGCCTTTAAGATTCCTGTGAGGATTGGGTGTCATCATATCGATGTCTGGTTCACTTAGAAAGCCCTCTGTGTTTGCTATTATTATTGTCGCCTAATCCCTCCCACGCTCCTACCGCCTGCCTGGCCTCCAGCGCGGTTCTGAGGAGAAAGGAAGATGCCCAAGGGAAATCGGCATTTACTGAGGGCCAAGTGAGCCCCTTGCGCGAAAGTGCAGTAAAAATGGATTTCAGCAAGCGCTGGAACTGAGGCTCATAGACGCTGATGACTTGCTCACGGTCACCCAGCTAATAAATGGAGCCGCCCGACTTCAGATTCTGACTCTGAGCCATTACGCTGTGTAGTTCCCAGCACACACCGTGCCGGGTCACACCACGGCTTGGTGAAGGCATTCCCCCGTCCTGGAACACGTCTCTCTGTCACTGCGTCTTACGTAAGGCCCAGATGGTCCCACTCTTCCCTCTGGCCACTAATAATAAAACCACTAACGTTTATGTAAGTTTCACTAGGTATCAGGCACTGTCCTGAGTGCTTTACACATGGGATCTCATTACATCCATGTGAGGATCCTGAGTTTTTCAGGTACTATTAAATGAAATAATATACTACTCTCCAATGCAGAGTAAGTGCTCAGTAAATGCTTGCCATTATTATGATCCCCATTTTGCAGATGACAAAGCGAAGGCATGGGCAGGTTGAGTGTCTTGAGATTGCTCATGTAGAAGGGCAAGAGCTAGGAGTTAAGTGCAGGGGGATAGGCTCCAGGCTCCTGGTTCTTACCAGATTCAAAGGTACTCTTTCCTCTGTGCTACAGTAGCAGGTCCTATAGTGCTTTGAAATTACCTGTTTCTGAGTGTCTCTCTATGAAGGGAGGTCCATTTTGAATTCTCAGCTTGTTTGCTGAGGTGAATGGCCGCTTTCCCAGTAACCATAATACTTCAGGAATATTAAAAGCTGCTGATTAGATCTCAAGACTTCCAAGATCTTGTCTTTGACAATAACTTCTTTTCCTGTCACCTTTCCATTCCTGCTTTAATTTTTTCACGATTTACTCAAAAACTCATGGACCACCCCTGTAAGTGTTCTCCCTCCCCACCTCTGGGATTTCATATAGGCCTCTCATAACTCTCACCAGAGTTCAATGTTGTTGGCCTTTCCCATCGATGGCAAACTCGGTGCGGGTGGAGATCATGCCTGCCTTGGTCCCCCGTGTCCCTGGCAGGTGGATCCCGCACAGGACCTAACGTAGTGTAGGTGCTCAGTAAATGTTCGCTTGGTGAATGAATGCTGCCCAAAGGAGCCTAGAGCACAAAGGGAAACAAGGCCCACAGTCACCAAGATACAAGTTAGATCCTGACATTGCCATTCCTCTTCCCCCAGCCTCTCACATCCTTCAGTGTCCTCATGCCATAGATCCTTCATGTCTCCACCTGGGCTTCAGAATTGTCAGAATGGACCGCAGCACCAATCCCAGAATACTGTGGCCATCAGAGAAGCCCATCAGCTACCTGGGCTTATCACCCATGTCTTCTACCTCCCTTCTGGAGCTGCAGAGGATTGCTTTTGGGGATGAGGGCAAACAATTCTGGAAAGAAGACGACTACTCCCTGCAACTTCCAGGGCTGTCATTGCTGTGCTGTGATGAGTTTACTCTCCTTGCTTTCCACGGTGACTACTGCAAACTCTGTCTCCTCAGTCTTCCAGCCTCTCTCCTGGCTCTTGCACTTTGCTGTTACTTTTCCTCCCCCAATAGGAGTTTCTGTCTCCAATCTCTTCATTCAGGAAAGGATCTTGCTCTTTCAATTATTTTATCTCGAATCTCTCCAGTTCTGCCTCCCTTCTCCTTTTTTTTTTTTTTAAACGCACAGATCTCTTCCACTATAGAAACACCTTCACTTGCTGTTACCTCCTTAACACGGAAAGCTCTTTCTGGCTGCCTCTTCACCAACCGGCATTGATGTTACTAGCTGTGTGACTTGGGCGATTACTTAATCGTTTGGCACTTGGGCCTTCTTACCTGTGAAATATGGCTCATGACCCGCAGGTGTAGAGTGAGGAGCAAAGGCAGGTGACATAGATGCTGACATCCTAGCTCAGTGTCTGGGGCTCCCGTATTGAACACATTTGTTCCCCTCCCTTCTTTATTCCTTAGCACTGTGATGCAGCTTCTGCCCTCTCGTCTCCTCTAAACTGCACTCTCACTGATCACCAGTAACTTCCTCTAATAATTCAAAAGGCCCTTTGCCATAATATGTTTGCCTATTTGCATAAAGAATCACTAATAAAGGCTATGTGTGGGTGGGGTGGACATGCAGGGAACAGGATAGGCCAGGTAACTGGGAGCAAGCTTCCCAACGTACATCTTTAAATCATTTTGATTTTTGAGTCAAGTAGTTTTCCTTTTTCTTGTATTAAGTCATCCCTTTTGGCTGATTGAAATATTTACCATTTTTGACAACCCCTCCCTCCTGCTTTGAAAACTAAAGTGTACTGATTCTCCTCCCTTTCTGACTGCTCTTTCTTTGATGATCCTTCCTTCTCACACTCCTGGAAAAGGAAGTGGTGGGAATTTCCTCAAGATTTAACCCATCTTTACTCCCCTTGGAAACCGCACGTCTGCAAGTCTTATCCTCTGAGTCCACAAGTTTTCTCTAAAGTTTTGGTTCTTTTTTTTTTTTTTTTTTAAATGTGAATTTATTTATTTGGCTGTGTTGGGTCTTTGTTGCTGTGCGCAGGCTTTCTCTAGTTGCGGCGAGTGGAGTCCTCTCTTGTTGCGGAGCACGGGCTCTAGGCACACGGGCTTCAGTAGTTGTGGCGCGTGGGCTCAGTACTTGTGGCTCGTGGGCTCTAAAGTGCAGGCTCAGTAGTTCTGGCGCACGGGCTTAGTTGCTCCGCGGCATGTGGGATCTTCCCAGACCAGGGCTTGAACCCGTGTCCCCCGCATTGGCAGGTAGATTCTTAACCACTGCACCACCAGGGAGGTCCCCAAAGTTTTGGTTCTTAATCTTCAAAGGCCACCTAGACACTTGCGGCTGGTTGTCAGTGTTATCTAAAGCAACATCTCTAAATTGGGAATTTTATTTATTTATTTATAAACCTAATGAACCTAATATAGGGCAAGGTTATTTATTTATTTTTAAAATATTTATTTATTTATTTAGGCCGTGCTGGGTCCTACTTGCGGCACATGGGATGTTTTAGTTGTGGCATGCAGACTTCTTAGTTGTGGCACGTAGACTCTTAGTTGTGGCATGCGAACTCTTAGTTGTGGCATGCATATGGGATCTAGGTCCCCGACCAGGGATCGAACCTGGGCCCCCTGCATTGGGAGCGTGGAGTCTTACCCACTGGACCACCAGGGAAGTCCCTAAATCGGGAATTTTACATCTATCCTCTTGTTTTTATTTCAGGCTTTTAAAATACCTAGTTTCTTAAATTCTGTTACTCATGAGGGTCGTTCATTTCACAGTGCTGCCTAGTGTGTGCCAAGCATTGTACTAGGCACTGGGATATAGTGGTCAGCTGATGAGGCTTGAGTGGAGAGGGCAAAGGTGAAAAGAGAGGGAGGTAAATTTGCAGGAGCAGGTGGAAGGCAGACCATGGGAACCTGGTAGGAGATAAGGATATTTGGGGTTTTATTCTAAGCAATAGAAAACCACTAAGTTTTAGGCTGGAGGATGACTTCATCAGATTTATGTTTTGAAAAATATCATCTCAGCTCTTATGTGTAGAATGGATTGGGGGTGGGGAACTGGAGTGAATGCCAAATGAGAAACCAGTTGGGCTAATGCAGTGGACTAGGTGAGACCTAGGGGTGTAGGTGATCTAGCCTGGACAAAGGAAGTAAGTGGCAGAGGAAATGAAGAAAAGGAAGAGATTAATTTAAGAGGTGCAATCAATCCAGCTTGGTGGTGGGTTAGTTACGGGGAGTAAGGAAGGGGGCAGACTCAGCCGATGCTCCTAGGTCTCTAGGTTTCATTGCTGAAAGGATAGCAATGCCATTTACCATGGGGTGGGAGGAGGGGCAAGCAGGCAGGATGGACTTCTCTTTTGGGTTTATTGAGTTTGCAGAGCCATTAAGATATCCAGGTGTTTCAAAATGTTGAGCAGACAATTACATCTACAAGTCCGGAGCCCAATGGTAAGCGTTGGAAATATAAATTTAGCAGTCTTAGCACACAGATGGTAATTAAAGCCATAGGGGTTTTAGGCGCTCGAGCTGGAGAACAACACGGAAAAGAATTCTGCCCTTTCTGATGCTTACATTCCAGTGAGGGAGATGGATAATAATGACTGAACAAGATAATTTTAAAAAGTGGTTAAGTTCTGTGAAAAAAATATAGCAGGACAAGAGCATAGAGTAGCTTAGGGTGGGGATGGGGGTGACAGTTGATCACGTGAAGAGAGAACGAAGAATGGGGAGGTAAAAGTAGCCAAGTGGGCAGGAAGGGAAAGTGCTGGAGGAACCAGCACTTGAAGGGGGAGCACGTCTCTTGATCACAGTTTGGAAGCAGGAATTTGGGGGGAAATTCTTCTGATACCTCTAATTTTCTCCACATATCAGCAGACACAGGATGCTTGCTGGCAGTGCCAAGGTCTCATTGCTGGTTGGTTACAGTAGATTTACAGGAGTCCTTATTTGCCCCGCAGTGACTTTTTTCCCCAAGTGATACTGCTTTTGGTTGCTGGTGGAAAATAGAAAATAGGGTTTTTCCAAAGTGGGGATTTTAGCAACCATATTATTGAAATTATAGGCTATAAAATCTAAACTGGATTAGGAAGGAAATGAGGAAAAGGAGAGGGCTGATGGAGTCGAAGAAAGTAAATAGGCCAGTGTCCTGGGATGGCTGATGAGGTCAAAATGAAGCCAAAGAGGAGGGGGAAGCAGTCTGGGAGGACAGGAAGTCAAGGTCAAGGTTGCTGAAATTAGTGATTCTGGAGGGGAGCAATTTGGTGTGAGTATGGGAACGTGTGGCCAGGGTGACTGGGGGAAGGAGTGCAGAAACCTGGCAGTTAGGATGGATTTTCCAAGCGGACGCTGAAGTCACCTACGGTGACAGCAGAGCCCGCAGCGGTGAAGAGGGCTGAGTCAGAGGCTAAAGTCTTGACAACCATCTTCAATTCTAAAACACACCCCCCTTAGACGTTTATGCATTTTTAAAATATCCAGAATTTAAAGTCTTTGGTGATAAAGGTCTTCATAGGTTTTGCTATGATCTCAATTCCACAAATGCAGCACTTACTTGATATAGGCAGGCCCGCAAGGTGTTTTTTTTTTTTTTAATTTTTATTTATTTATTTATTTTTATTTATGGCTGTGTTGGGTCTTCGTTTCTGTGCAAGGGCTTTCTCTAGTTGCGGCAAGTGGGGGCCTCTCGTTATCGCGGCCTCTCTTGTTGTGCAGCGCAGGCTCAGTAATTGTGGCTCACGGGCCCAGTTACTCCGTGGCATGTGGGATCTTCCCAGACCAGGGCTCGAACCTGTGTCCCCTGCATTGGAAGGCAGATTCTCAACCACTGTGCCACCAGGGAAGCCCCCGCAAGGTGTTTTTGACATCTAGTTCCCCTCTCCTGACCTCACATTTCCTGGTGTTTACTTATTTTATGGTAAGAATTGGATGGTATATAGCCTACCACTTTGTACAGCAGACTTGCTTAAGACCATTTTCTTAGAATTCCAGGTGTCTTTCAGCCAAGGCATTTTGGCGTGATAACTTTGGAATCCAATCTAGGTTCCTAGCATGGTGACTGAAACAAGTTTCAATTAAGTGATGAATATTTACATGGTATGCTTAGAGCAGTGACCTAATGTAAACATTATAGGAAGCAATCAGTCAGTGTTATCTACTACTAGCTGATTAAATTATGCTGAGCTGCACTTCCTCATGAAATGGGTTTGCCACTACCTATTTCACACAGCATTCTGAGAATGAAGTCAGACACGACACTACCTGGGAATTAGAAGGTCTTAGTTTCCTTCCATTGCTCCCCTTTGCCCTTCTAGCGCTGTTGCATGGTCACATGTCTAACGAGTCTCCAGCAGCTAACAATAAGTAAGAAACTGTTCAGATGGGAACAAGCTGGCTTTCAGGGTAAGGCTCTCCCGCTCCTCCGCAGTGGTGAGCACCGGAAGCAGGGCGGGGGTGCTGGCGGGTGGCTTCGTGGACAGAGCTGGCACGCTGTCACCTTCCCGGGCTGCAGCAGAGCCCCGGCAGGCATCGTCCCTCTGCCCTCCTCCACTCTGTAGTGTCTTCACTCCAGAGGCACACGAGGCTCAAACGGGATGACAACGAAAGGTAGCAGGAGAACCTGAATTTCTTTCAGAGACTCTGAAGCCGGCAGCGTGGCAGGCAGCAAGGAGCACACACCCACCAGCGGCTGGTCAACCTGACAACTCCGGCAACACAAACATAACAAGACAAGATAGACAAAGTGGAGGCCCAGTCCAGATGCTGAATGTCAGACAGCTTTTATGTGTGGGGCAGGGCGAGGGAGTACAGTAGAAGAAATACAAACATTCAACAGACGAGCAAATTAAACTGGCAGAATGAAACAGGAAACCACAATAAATGCTTAGCAGCCAAACACATTTATTAGTCTTTTTTCTTTTTTTTTTTTTTCCAGGAACCCAAAAATATTTTGTAGTTATAATGTAAGCAACTGAGTTGCACATAATACAATCATATCTTTCCAAAATAAAATAAAATAAAAAACTAAACAAAAACAAAAATAAGCTGCTTAAAAGCCCAAAAAAACCCTTCAGAAAACTCATATATGCATTACATCATCTCTCAGTTTTAATGAAATGACGACGACTTAATTCCTTATTACTCAACCTGTCACATCCAATAAAAGACCACCCTTTAGTTTTTTTTGTTTTTGACTTTTTTTTTTGAAATCCAGCATGAGAAATACAGTACCTGCTATGGCAAAAAATACACATAAAATGCAACTTTTCAGCTTATTTGTACATTAGTAGAGTTTAACATTTTATTGTTTTTTAAGTGAACCAGTGATTTTAAGTACCACTATACTAAAAAAGTAAAATAAAATATAGAAAAGGGGGGCCCAGCCTGCCATGCAAGTGCACCTCTAAAGTGCCTAGTTTCTGTGTCCATGTAAAACCAGTCATATGAGGAGCAATTTCAACATATGGGAGTTTGATTAAACCTCTATGTTTAAGAGAGAAAAAAAAAAAAGACAATGCCATATCCTCCCTTTTCTCCCCTCAAACTTCCTTAAATCCCGTCATCCACTTTCTCTATGGCCCACCAGTAGAGAGAAAAGAAAGCCACCAAAATAACATTGTAAAAGCTATTTCAAGTATAAGAAAAACAAAACACTTCTAGGTAACTTGCAGAGAGCATCAAAATTGTGCAGCTATTTAGTCATGTTTACAGGTTTTGTTTCTGCAGACAGTGTTTCAGATGAGAGGATTTTTGCTGTACCTTCCTGTTACCTGTTTGTGTGCAAAGTTGGAAAGCTGCCTTTGAAAGATCCAGCCTCTTTCTGATGCCCTTTTCTGCACCTTCTGTGAAAGGGGGCAAGGAGAGAAGCGAAGGGAGGAGCAACGCGTCCCAGGCCGTCAGGTGGTACTGCTCCGTCTTTCCTCTGCGCCATCCCCCAGGGCCCTCACTTCTCTTGTTCACCATCAGTGACCTAACTCTCATTGCAGAGATTCCCATATTCAGTTTCCTGATTTGGTAGGATGTATTTTACTATGTAAACATAGCCCCCTAGGATTATGGAACCCAAAGCAGCATATATATCTCCATCTAAATGGAGAAAGAAAAAATAGTCCAGAAACCTCTCCTCGGGTTGCTTCTGTTATCTGTTTTTGGTTACTCGAAACAGGGAGGGGTGGGGTGGGCACAGAGTTAAGTCATAAGCAAATAGTGGAGAGTTAGGAGTGGGCATGGTTGAGCCGTTGCGTCTGCTTTTTTTTTTCCTCCAGGAAGGGTTTTTTTGTTTTTTTTAAACCTGTTAAAAATGTTCCTGCACCTTAAGTCATACTGAGGTTAAGGCCAAGGGTGCAGAATCTTGTGCACGTGTCTCTGTGAGCACATTCACGGTGCATGCACCATTTTTTATGTCTTCTGTGAGATCACTGGACACACTTTGGTCACTGGTGTGTGCAAAGGGTGGTGGGGGGGAGTGTCCCAGGACAGAAGTGCAGAGATCAGCAGAGCCCTTTGGGAGCATCGCAGAGGGACAGAAGGGCAGGAAAAACTCAGGAGGGACCAGAGGAAGGAGACTGATAGAAAAGGGGCTTCCACACAAACAACAGAAATAAAATCCGCAGGTCGACAGCGCCCAGATCAGAAGGTGGGTGGTGGATATGCGTGCATTTATCATCAAGCTTCTTCCCTCAAAGGAAGTCGTCAGTAGACAAAGATCAGCGAGCCCAACCTAAAAAGGGCTTCCTGACAGATACAGGGTTTATCTTTAAGATGGGGGGAGCTAGGGGGTTTGCGAAGAAGCTATTCAAAATGATCTATTCTGGTCCTGCCTCATGAGCGGCCAAATCTAGGAGAGCAGTAGCTGACAGATCCCTACAAGCAGCACTCGTTAAACTTATTTACCTCTACCTAAAGTCAGCTTCAAGCCTTGTGGAGGGAGGGACACCTGAGGGTGCGCGGGCCTTTCAGGGAGGTTGCCTGCACGTCTCAGATGATTCCTTCTAAGTAAGAAATCAATTCATTTCCAGAGCATCGCAAAGCGACACGGCTATGAATTCTACAGCACAAAATTGAAATGCTAGGGACTGATTCTCTTTATGATCTACAGAATGCTACTCAGTTACTCAAAGTATGTGTGTGTGTGTGCGTGCGTGTGTGTGTGTGTGTTTGAACCAAGAAAGGTTGAGAACTCAAGGTCTCAGGAGAAAACATTCTGGAGTCCCTGGAGGGGATGGATCTTCTGGAAGAGAGAAATCCAGACACTCCCTACTCTGGAACTAGAGCTAGAATAGATGGCATCTATTCAGAGCAGGGTTTAAACACTGGTCTGTCGTCACTGTGTATGGGAGGCAATGGAGAGAACATCACCCCACAAATGCAAGTCCACTCCCCTGACCTGTTCTGCTTTCTCTTCTTAAACATGAAAGAATAAGATCTGAAACTTCTGATGCCTTTAAAAAAAAGTGGAAAACATCATATTTTAGGGTTACTTTCACAGCAAAGAAAAAATTGTAAAAGTTATCCTGCTATCTACACGTTCATATTTTTCCAAGGATAACCCACCAATGTCAGAAAAGGAGGGGAGTTAAGGGTCTACACTGCAGGGGAAATGTACCTCGAGGTATTGTTTTGTGTTAGACAGCTGAAACGTCAGAATTTTATTTTTTTGTTTTCTTTTTTGTCTAAAGGCAATCTAACAGATTGGAACCCTGATGAGATCGTGCCTGTGCAGGCTGGCAGGGGCACGAGGAGACTGTGATCAAGTCTGTTACTAGTTACAGTACTGTGAACATCAACAGCAAAACTGCTGCAGGGAAACACTGGCTCCAGGCACGGCAGTCTCTTGCTTCCGATACTGTGTGTTGCCAATAATGCCTAGACCAGAGCAATGCAAGGGCCACGACTGACTGCAGGAAGGGTCAACAGAGGGATGCTGTCAGGACAGAGGAGGCTGTGGGCTTTCCCGTGTCAAACACCTCACTGCTCACTAGCTACACACAGCTTAACACCTGCAAGGGAAGCAGAGAGGCCACGTATGGCGGAGGGCTAGTGGACAGGGAAGAGCAGCCCTGTTTGCCTGTCAAGCAACAGACCTCTTCCCCATAGAGCAAGAAAGTTTCCTTACAATTAAATTCACTTAAAAATGACTAAGAAAGAAGAAAGAAAAATTAAAATGGAGCGAGGAGGAGGAGGAGTTTTTTCTGAAATGACATAAAGATTAAGGTCAGCACGCGTGAGGCAAGGTTTCCTGAGCTTGAAAGGGTTCTGAGTTCAGGACAGGGTGAGCACTTTTTTCCAGAAAACAGGGGGCCTTCGGGGCCCTCCTGTTGCACCAGGCTGACACCGCACGGCTAGGATGGAGATCCTGTACCACACTGGCTGGTAGGGGCTGCAGGCCCCCCAGGAGGTGCCAGGCCGGACTCACAGGTCTCTTTCTACCTCACTGTGCCAACCTTACCGCTTCTTACTCTCACTCCCCTTCCCTGCCAGCTTGAGGGGATACCATGGACACAGAAACTGTAGAACAAGGATACAAAGCTACTTCCTTCCCCTTTCTGCCCTCTCCTCCCACCCCCCCTTTGCAGAATGCATAGTTACAATTCACACGTTACAAAGTAAAGAAGCAATGATGACCACATATGGGACCTTTTTTTTTTTTGAAAAAAGAAAAATCCAACAACCTCTTCTTAAGTTCAGTATCAAAATTCACATTTGCATAATAATACATTTCAAGGCCATTAGAGAGGAATGAGAGTGAAGCCCCGGAAGCTGCAGCATCTCTCCTCCCTGTGTCTTCCTGAATGAAGCTGAAGGAATCTTGCGGAGGGATTGTTTTCCTCTTTGGGGAGTTCTGAGGAATTATGGAAATGGCCCTTAGCATTCACTTGATTACTCTTTAGAAAAGAGAGGGAGTGGGGAGAAGAGGTGGAATTGTTTAAAACAAACATGAAACAAAGGAAGAGACACTGCAGATTTCTATGTTTAACTATAATAGTTCTGAAGAAATAAAATATGATTGCAGATTTTTCTCTTTTCTTTCACAAACACGTCAATCTTATCCTCTCAAAAGCCTTTTCCTCGTGTGTGATACCCTGTTTGCACAAACAGCAACATTATGTGACTTCCATTCGGGAAAAGAATTGCCTTCTCAGGACACAGACTCAAAGGGTGGCAACGCGCTGCCTGCCCCGCGTGAGGCAGGAGGGAGAAAAGCCTTCTCGACGTGCACGAGTGTGTCACAAGCATCACCATATTTCAGTTCTCCAGTGCTCACAGGAAAACAAAGACTAAACCAGCCACAGCCATGCACGCACACACATAAACACGAAGAAGACCAGGCAATGCAGAGAGATTAAGTTCAACCTGCACTCTTGGACTAACCAGGTCTCTGTCATCTGTGCACCATCACCTCGTCATCCCCTCTCCCAAGTCCCGGAACCTCTCCCCCACAACTCTACACTGTGCAATAAAAACGCCCCGGGGACGGTCCGGAGAAATGCCGACTTCCCTAAAGACCAAGCTGACCGTCTTTCTGTTTTATCCCAATGGGTAGGTTCTTCCTAAAACAGACGGTCTCTGAACTCACAAAGGCACATTCAGAAATACTACACTTAAGTAATTAATTCCTTGGACAAAATTAAAAAGGGGTGGTGGGTAGGGGTGGTGTTTTAAACACATATATTTTAACTTATCCCGAAACGTCTGGCAAGAAGTGTCATGCTGAATGCAGCACTTGGTGAAAAACTCTACTACCTTTAAAAGGTACGTAACTTCTTTAAGGGTTCCAAAGGTTTTTGCTCTGTTTTGTATAAGTAGTCCCCTTTTTCATTTTTGGCGAACACACGCAGGATACACTCTCTTCCTCTCCATAAAGCTCTGCTGTCAGGCTGGTCCTGCAGTGAGGTGGCTCCTGGCATCCCGTCACCTCTCACAACCCAGCCCTCCGAGGACTGTGCACGCCTTTCAGGACCCCAAGGAGAAGGACCGCCAGATGCAGTAAGAGGTCCAGGGAAGTGGGGGACCAGAAAGGAAGGAAAGCACTTCGCTCCACAACATTGGAAGCTACTCCACAGTTTCTCTTTTGCTGCTCACCAACAGCAGCAAAGAGGACTTTCACTTTTTGAGAAAAACAATCCCAGCTAATTAATATTGGCTCAAAATGGATCAATTCCAATTGGGAATTTACTTCCAAAACAATGATTTATATTTTGAAAGTGAAATTGAGGCACAAAGTGCTTTAGGGAAACACTATTTCTTTTCAATTTAAAACAGAACACTTCTTGCCTCTTTCTGACCTTTCTCCTCCCATGAACAAAACAAGCGTTTGTCACAATGAAGAACCAACAGCTGAATTTTGCAGAGACCTTTTGCTCAGGGCAGTACCATTTTTCCTGGTGTGCACAGCTGTCGTTAAAAACAAATTCAGGTGTACGGCTAACTGAAGAGGAAATTATTTAAATTCTGTGAGGCAAACACTGGCAGTCTCTATCACTTTTGCTATTTTATTTTGGTGGTGGTTGGAGGTTACTGTAAGAGGCTGACAGTTGAAAAACCACTCAAATGTTCAAATACGTGGTAATTAATCCAGATCTAGTCCGAGTGACCGTAAACATGAGGATGACACGGATGCCCAGCCGGTGGGGTGCAGCCCTGCTTCCTGACCGGTGTTCCCTTCACCATCCCGTGCATGTCTGTGGCCTCTTTCCTCTGCTGAAGCGGGCAGGGTCATTGCTCAATTTTAATTATGTTATTACTATGTTCATAGATTCTTGAAGTTGATAATTATTTCAAATAAAGAATGTGATGCCAGTACCACCTCTGTCAAATTTCAGGTCAAGAAAACAACGTCATCATTGACAAATGGGGACCATCTCTGAAAATACACACACCTTTGGCACTGGCCATAAACCTACAGGCCTTATCACAGGGTGTGCACTAACTCTGGAAATAGAGATAATATTCTATGTTTTGTAATAGACTGATGATGTCCTTGACAACATTTTATACACCTGCCTGTTTCTAGACTGCTTGCACACCCTGTACTTGTGGAGAAAGAAAGCAGAGAGGCCGTGGTGCAGTTCTGCAGCCGAGGGGAAGGGCACTCCATTTTCTGATTAACTGCTGAGGTTATACACACGGGCCAGACTATTTTCATCTGCACTATCGCACGCAGCCTTAGTTGTACACTCACGGGAGGGAAAACAATAAGATTTCTCTTTGTAGTAACACTAAGAAGTGTAGTTAATGCATAGACGTGAAGTATGACAAAACTTGGCGAAACACTGGAGAAGAAAAGGTTTGATTTCTTTTTTTTAACCAGCTAAAAATGTATCTCTACTCCTAAAGACCTTATAGATAAGTAAAAGAAAACAACCCAAACTCAAAACAGTAACCTAGAGTGTTGTATGCTGAATTTGAACGCTGAGGTTGGGGGAGAAGGGGACCTTTTCAACATAAAGACTCAATTGTTCCCTAATCTTAGAGATGGCTACTACAGCCAAGTCTGCTGAAAACATCCTGTTTACACAGCAGAGAAGAGGCATGGCCTAAGCATTCTGCTCAGCTCACAGACATCTTCATTCTGTTTAACAGTCAAGATGGCAGAATAGAAAAAATAAAACTAAAAAGTACGCAGCATCTGAGGTCGATATGGAATCTGGCTGTTAATCTTACAAAAACTGCCCCCCTCCCCCGCAAAAAGTGGTGAAAGTGAGAGTGAATACTTGCAACTAGTTAATAGCCTGTGAAATTTTAGTTGCTGCTAGCTATATTAATAACAGGTCTTCCAAATTCTTCAATAGGAATTTTTTTTTTCTTTTCTTTCTTTCTGCATATCTTACACACCACATGCAACCCACAGGAACTTGGAAGAACCAACTGCTAACTTCTGCTACATACACGTCAGAAGAGGTGGGAAAGTTCTTAGAACAGGAGCCACAGTAATAGAAAATCAAGTTGCTATAAATAAAACTGACTGAATGGCAATCAAGGCGAAATGTTGATTTACTGGGGGACACTGATGAAAGGATGTGCTTTGGAACCTTAACTTGCAGCACTACTAAGTTAACTTCCGTGAATGTCGTAAATGAAAAATATCAAGGGCTGGGGACTTGGGGGATCAGAGACGCCACATGGACCATCCGTTTCGTCACAGTGTCTAGGAGATCTGTACTTTTTTTTTAAACACCTAAAATTAGGTCATGGCACTGGATCTTAATTGCCAGGAGAGGTCTCCGGTCTGATGGAAGACTTCCCTTCCCCTTCTAGCGCTTCTTTCCTTTTGGCTACTCATGTGGTAGACAGAAACCAAGTTCATGATGTTTGAGTGCGGGATATCTCTGGCCACTAGTAATCAAGTGTTTAAAAATATACAGGAACTGGTAAAAATTGGAAAGCTCAAGTTTACATGATCAAAATGTTCATGAAGTAAATCTATGTAATGAGAGGTCACCAGCAAGCCCCTATACCCATGCCAGAATGCAGTGGAAGAGAAGACGCTTCCGCCACATTTTCTAAGTGTACTGAAGCCATCTAACCTCTCAGCAGACGTGGCTCTTGCCAAGGAATGCCATGGAAAGAAAAGTTTTCCTCTTCCATTACATCCTCACTATATCCTGTTCTTAGGTCACTGACAACCAAAAAAGCAAAGCTTCCAGCAACTGGTCAAGAAAAAGGGAGCTGATGGGAAAGGGAGGAGACAAAGGAGAAGAGCAGAAAAATAGGAACCCCTTTCTAATGGCCTGACACAAAGAGCCTTTCCAAGTCACTGCAGTTGTCACGGGAGAAGCCGATACACAGGAACAAAGGGTGACAGCACGAGGAAGGATCTTGGTATCCCACATTATCAAGACATAAAAGCATACTTCCTTGATTTCTGTTTCTTTAATGACTTTAAATTTAGCCCACTGCCTTTGGGGCCTGTCCAGAACCACTCCAATTTCTGTAACGGGTGAGTGTCTTACTGTCTGGAGCGACGGGACCACATGCACATACGCACGAGTTCCTCTTGCTTAGGATGTGTGGGTGTATGTACGAAGGCACTAAAGCGGTTTCAGAGAAACTGCAGGCAGCAACCCCACCCACTCCCTTTACCTGTCGAGCAGGAGTTTCTTTCCTACTGGGAAGCTTAGGTGTTTAAAAGAAGCTGTGGTCATGCTTGGGAATTCTAACCCCTGGCCCAGGAGGGAATACAAAAGGAGAATTCGACATCACCAAAAACTGAAAGGAAACACTCCACATCTCCGGCTGGGGGATGGGGATAATTAAGCAGCAGATCTTCAAAACAGCAATTAAAATGAGCACAATGGTAGCTGGGAGCTAAAAAAGTAAAACCACTTGTTCCTTATTAGATTCTTCTACTTTCTCCTCCTCCCTTAACAAACGGAGGTTAAGACGGACATTCTTCATTAATAGAACAGTCCATAGATATTTTTCCTCTAGTAATGCCTACATTTAAAATTTGTTCCAAAAATTATTAACCTATATTTCCTAACTCTTTACATAGATTCTCAGCAATCCAACCGTACTACTTTACAGATTAGAGTTACTTTTTTTTTTTAAGCTCTTGTTTCTTTCTTTGATCCTTTCTTTTGTTGCTGTGGTTGGGGAGACAGGGCGAAAGGTTCCTTTAAAGAAAACTAAAAATTCCAAGGGGAGATTTAAATGTTCAGTCTTAAACGGAAAGGAATAAAGTGATGGCATTCCCATTTATACACACCAAACACTCTCCCACTAAATTATACACAATTTCCAATGAATCCATGCTAGAGCTCTTATAAAGCTTAATCCTTCTCCCATATCTTTTAAGCTCGTGAATTTACCTGTTGCTGCTAAATTGATAATTTTTTAAAAATATTTCTTTCTACGTGTTTTAAAATGTGTGATCCCCAGTATGACAATAACGTTTGGAGACTTTTCTTTTTACATTTTAAGTAAAAATTGTTTAAACGTTCTGAAGTTTCAGGAACTTGTAAAAGTTTATTAAACAGGAAAGAAACAGCCGTCTATCTAGGATAAGATACGGTTAAATAAACCATCTTCCAAAATCTGGCTTCCTACCCTAGAATTCCTGAGAATGCTTGCAAATTTTAAAGCAGGAAAATAAATGTTAAAAACAAAAAACACTGTTAAATGCTCCCAGAGTTAGTCTTCATCTAAAATATATATTTATATGTATATATATATGCACTTTTTGGTCTTTTTTTAAGTTTTTAGTTTTTTTCCCTTTAAGCTTATGATGGAAGAACATTTTAGCTTCTCATGTTTATTTTTACATATTTCAAATCCCTCATTATGTCTTGTAAACAAGAGGGGCTCTAGCACCCGGCTTTCACCGCAGTATCGTAAGGAACTCAACTAACCCATAGTGCAGGTCAAGGAACCAACAGGCAGGAAGAGAGGAGGGTGGGGCAGGACATGCCAGGGACCCACGAGCCGCAGCTCGCCTGAGCCTCAGGACATGCTCCCGGCCCAGGGACACTCAGACTCAGCCTTCTGTAGATGTGTGATCACAGCTGCTCTTCACCTGGAGGCCACCACACATGCCAGGGTATTGCACCCCTAGGCAGAGAGCAGTCGGTGGGGCTCGAAGGAGACATTCTGTGCGTGGGCAGAAGTGGAAGGGGCATGGTGGTGATGAAAACCGGAGGGCACAGTTAGTTTTCTAAAGGCATCCGATGGGACCAAACCAACGCTAGAAACTCAAGTTTGACCACCTACCCACACAGGGTTCATAAAGACTTGCATGAGCAAGCGCTCACTTGAATTATGCACGTCAATCTCTTTTGAGGCTAGGTTTATAATCAACAGAGTAAACTGAGAGGACTACAGAATTCCCATTCTTTGTCTCACAAAACCACTTAAATGCAAGTAATTGGTTTTTGCCTTTTCCTATACACAGCCGCCCACCCACCCACAGACACAAGCTAAAAGTCAAATACATTATTAGGCATTGTTGTATCCTTCACTGAAGATGCTAAAGAAAGAAAAACTCCCTTGTCCTCACTAGCAGCAAGTTACAGAGGACAGTAGAGGTCTGCTCCCACCAAGGGTTGGAATGGGCAGGTATTTGCTGGTACAGAATGTCGGCACTTTATGTTAAACAGTATAATGCAGACGGGGATGTCCACACAAGTGCTAGCACGTTACCGGCACACGTTCCCCCCACCTCCCCCCCGCCCCGCCAGCCATCTGTTTTGTATAAAGGGGTACCCTTCAGGTCTGCTGTAACTCTTCACAAAAAGCAGTTTGATACATTTTGATTCCAACATAAGTACATACATGTTGGTGATAACTGTGGATTAAAAGTTGCCCCCTATTCGGCCCAGAGTACTACTACATTGATGCTTAAAAAAAAAAAAGTCTTTAAATACCGAAATAAAAAAAGCAACATTACAAGGAAAAAAAAAAAAAGAGGTCAAAACCAAAAAAAGGTGCAATACTTAAGTCTTTGCTAAGTTATACCTGCCTAAGCAAAACCACATACACAGGAAATACACAACACAGAGAAACAAAAGGAAACGCTTGAAGTACACACTGGTTTAAGAACATTCGTTAAGTAAACGTTTCTGTCAGTGATGGCCTGGTGCTGTAACACGCCACGGCCTGGCACAGGTAACGCTCAGCAAGAAGGGAGCAGAGAGGGAGGGGCTGCGGATGCTCGCAGGAGGCTGCTCACAACTTATTTGTTTTTTTCTGTTTTTGTAAAATGTTAAAGAGGAACAACAGAAATTTTAAATTCAGCATTACCTGACTTTCTGACCAATTTCTCATACCTGATTACACAAGAAAGGGGGAACACAGTTTTTCTGCTTTTGAGACATCACATCGTTAAAAGCTATCTTACTGTCTGTTCCCATTCAGACTAATGAAAAGGCCAGCATGAAATTTAACAGATATTCAGATGTGCCTACTAGTAGCCACTTAATTCAAAAAACAGAAATAAATAAACACACAGTTGCTCCAAGAGGTACCTCCTGCTCTCCTAGTTTTGGGGACTTGGCAGTGCTCCACTCTACTGCTAGGTCAAAAGAAAAGAGACAGAAAACTCACGCTCTCGGGCTACTTTGCAAATGTAAAGGAGCTCCCTGCTATCCTCATTAAAAAGCACTCTGTTCATCTCAATACAGCCCAACGGGGTGGCTTCAGTAGCAGTGGCTCCCCAGGTGCTCGTGCTCCTGTGTTCTCATAGTTAAAAAAAATAAAAATAAAAAGCAGATGGCCGGCCAGCCAGCCTGCGGACTGTCAGCAATGCAGCTTTCTGAGAAATCAGGATGGGGAGGAGGAGGAGGAGGACACAGGCGCGCGCACACACACACACACACACACACACACACAGAGACAGAGAGAAGGATGCACGCGAATGCACATGAACACACGTGCACACACATACCAGAACGAGCATGCCTGGGCAGTTACATGTGCCAGAACACACTGGTATTTATCAACCAGCCAATCACAATTTTTTTTCTTTTTTTTTCTTTTTTTTTTTTTTAGGTTTTTTGTGTTTTTGTTTTTAAAGTGAGGCTCCGTCAAGTCTTCCCTCCCCCCACCCCAACAATTCTTTTGAATTCCCCTCCCTCCCAAACATGGTAGACCTAAGGACGGAAACACACCCAGTGCAAACAAAGTTAAAAAGCTATTTTTTTTTTCAGTATATATGTTTCTTAGCAACAACTTCCATATAACATGAAAAAAGTGAAAAACTAGAAACTAATTTTTTTAATTTTTTTGTGTTTAAATTTAAATGGTATGTGTACTTGCTTCACATTGTCTTTCTAGGTTGGCGTTCATGATTCAAGTATTTCAAGAGTGATATGTTCTCTTTTTGGATTCATATTCCAAACGAAAAAACTGAAGTTATAAGGGAGGCAACTATGTGCTCAGACAGTCTGTCAATGACCCACCTTTTTTTCTCTCTCCGTTTTCTTTTTTCCTTTTAAAAATGTATTTATTGCAAGTTGAAAAAAAAAACGAAAAGGTCAAGTTAGTGCTGCTGCTGTTCCAAAAAAGGTCACGAGGTCAGAGTTGAAAGTTCTAAGTTCAGATTGAATCCGACCCTCCTCCCAGAAGGTCACCAGGTAGTAAAGGAGCAGGGCTGCCCATCCTATGGGGGTCTTCCACGGTCGGGACTCCCCACAAGCTAGAAGAATAGTTTGGGGGTCCCCACAATGAAGCGCCAGCAAGATCGGCCCCGCTGCTGCCACCAGCACTGCTGCTCCATTGCCCGAGCCCTGTGGACCCACCGAAAAGATTCAGAGCAGGTCCGACGGGATCTGACTGGGTCTGGCCGGTCTCCAAGGACTGCCAACCCGCTGCGGGTGCACTCGGGGTCGCCGCAGGGGTAGGGGGCTGAGCTTGTGCCAGAAAGCGGCTAACTTCATCATCAGTGGCAAACTCAGCCAGGATGGTAGTGTTTCCCAACACACACCTGGAAAAAAGGGGAGGGAAAGAGCTATGCATTTGAGGAAACTCCTAAAAGCATGCACAGGGACTGAGTATTTTGAGTCCTCGCTACTCAAAAGCGTGGTCCTTTGACTCCAGCTTCCACCTCCCCTGGACGCTTTTCAGAATCACAGGATCGAAACCTGCATTTTAACCAGACCAAAAGGTGACTGAGAAGTACTGACTGAGAACAACGTTATCACTCAATCTCCAGATATCCAAACACTACTGGAGAATATTATATATCAATATCCCTTGGGATATGGAATTTGTACGTCAAGTAAAACGTCACCTCTTTTTTTTTCCCCCTTGGGGGTAAAAGATCACAGCCCCAAGCATCAAGGTGACCCAGCTCCAGACACCTGAAGTGCTGCTTCGTCTCAGGGCCGGGCTCACTGCCTGACCTCCCCATCACTTGCTTGTTCTGTGTGTACCTTCCTGTCATGGCATCTGCAGCCACGGGGAGTCAGCTCCTCCCGTTCACCACCTTGACAGCGGCGGGGAAGAGGATAGTCAGAGTCTGATCCAGCCCCACTTACTTCAGGCAGAACCCCTGCTACCCACTAAGACCACAATATTCATCATCACCCACAGAGGCCAAAGAAAGCAGCTAGATCCTATTACGAAAAGGGACAGCACTTACAACGTCTCACATTTCATAAATACTGGATTTGTTTCATGGTACTAAAAATGTACTCACTGTTTCACAAATCTGTTACTTTTGGAATTCCGATTATCGGATACAAACAGGACAATCCATGCTTACATAGGGTAGAAGAGATTAGCCACCTCGGTACTCAAGCAATTGCTCATGTCATGATGCCGTTTGTGTGCATGTTCTCGTGCATCTCTGTTTAATTAAGCAGGTGCCCGAATACTCACATGTGCCTCTTCATGCATGTTTGTCTCAGTGAGCGCAGGCTGGGTACTCACATGTGCAGTGCAGTTTGGGCCTTGGCCGCCTCCTGTTTGGTGCTGTATCGGATCAGGGCGGTGCCCTGGGTTAGGTTCAGATGGAATGTCAGCAGTGGGCCATGCTGCATGCAGATGGTTCTCAAGGTTGACCCATCAATCTAAAGAGTAATGACAGTCATGAGATAATAACTGGTGATGGGGTGGGAAAGGAAGTCAAGTGACCTTTCTTATATTTGAGAATGAGAAGGACTTCCGGTTCGTAAATAACAGCATTAGTACTAAATAAGTCTCGGAGAGACAAATGAAGAACTCAAGGCAGGGGAAGACTGCACTGAATACAGAGGTCTTCAAGGCAAATCTTAAGATATTCAAAGCACTGGGCTCAGATCTAATGTGGCCATTTTGCACATAAAAAATCTGTATAAATACAGCTCAAAACAAAAGCATATGATTCAACCTGTGGTCTATTTTCCTTAAGAGGTAAACAAGTAAACCTATGCTGACTGGTAGAGGCTTAAAAAGCAGAAATAAGACGGTAACCAAATAAGAATGTAAGAGAACATGCAAAGTTCTGAGCATGATTACTAATGTAACATTCTTCCAATCTCACAAAAAGCTACAGAAAAAAGACACGAACAAGAAAGGCACTGCTAACCATCTGACGATTTAGAATGCCGACGGTTGACCCAGCTCAGACTATTCTGACGTCTCTTTACTCCTACTCTCGCCATCTCGAGGAGAGACTCTACTTCTACCTACTTCTCTGTGCCTTCTGCTGCCCTCAGCCAACGTGACCAATGGTTTTTTTTATAGCTGCTCACCCTAGTCAGACTTTCAGCATTAGGGTGTTCAGTGATTAGGGACAATTGCCCTTCCTCACCTATGACTTAGAGAACAAATCTCTTTATTCCCTCCGATTTAGTTGTATCAAGAACTTTACTAGGTTTATTGAAGCTGCTCAGTGCAACATTTCAGTTCATTTTTTGGGAAGGGAAACAGATTACTACTGGAATAGCCTTAAAAAGTTGTGCTACTGGCAGCAGCAGTGGAAACATTCTGTGGTTTTACCATGGAAACCCTACAGGATGAAAACTGGCAGTTTCACCGTTAATTCTTTACAGAAAATGATGGGACAAAAGCTCTTAGCATTGTTTTATAAATGACAATTGACTATATAAGCATGTCAGTATATACCACAAGTGACTTTTTTAGGATAGATGCCCTATAAATAAATGGTAGGTGATGACAAGTAAATTTATCCAGGTCCCCAAAAAATGTGGCCTTATAACCTCCTTTTAAGCTATGATTGAGATTAGTGAGATGTCTGCTATTAGGTCATTTTGATTTTTAAATGAATCAATTCTTTCTAACACAAACACAGCCAATCCCTATATTCATTTTTTAAAAAAATAAATTTATTTATTTATTTATTTATGGCTGTGTTGGGTCTTCGTTGTTGCTGTGCGCGGGCTTTCTCTAGTTGAGACGAGCCGGGGCTACTCTTCGTTGTGGTACGTGGGCTTCTCATTTTGGTGGCTTCTCTTGTTGCGGAGCACGGGCTCTAGGTGTGCGGGCTTCAGTAGGTGTGGCACGCGGGCTCAGTAGCTGTGGCTCGCGGGCTCTAGAGCACAGGCTCCGTAGTTGTGGCGCATGGGCTTAGTTGCTCCGTGGCATGTGGGATCTTCCCGGACCAGGGATCGAACCCGTGTTCCCTGCATTGGCAGGCGGATTCTTAACCACTGCACCACCAGGGAAGCCTGCCTATATTCATTTATATACATATACAAATGTAATTACTATTTTTTCATTTTATTTATTTACTTTTAAATTAAAAAAATTTAATTGAGGTATAGTTGATTTACAATATTACATTAGTTTCAAGTGTATAACATTTTTATAGATTATACTCCATTTATAGTTATAAAACATTGGCTATATTCCCTGTGTTGTACAATATAGCCTTGTAGCTTATTTTTCTTATCCATAGTAGTCTGTACCTTTACTATGTTTCATATGATAATACAGGCTCCTTTCAACACTGCTTCTCTCATCCTAACCATATTACACCCACAGCACTGTGACAACTTAGAAATAATGAGGCATATTTTGAGGATGGTTATATAAAACGTCTATACTTCAGTCAACTCTTCGCTAAATAAATAACCCAGGGCTTTCAGCTGAGTTGATTAGATATGGAGATTAAGAGCTGTTCCAGACAGTTCCTCATGTTAACTGTATTTAGAAAACTGTCCATCTCAACAAGAACCCTGAAATACGAGCCCCAGATTTACTCCCCACAAATAGGTTCACTAGGCAAATAAATTTAGGAGAATCTGTATTTCCCCACAGAGGATCATAATACATGTTAAAGCATAGTAAAGGGTCTAAGAAGCCTCATAATGAAGGCACCTGCTTAATTTTGTTTAATCAAGTATGTATTACAAACATATTAGGCCAGAGACCTATTAATATCCCATGGGAACACTCTGGAAAATGCTGGCTTAGTAAAGTGTGCATGAATCCACTTATGAATTAAATGCCAGACAATTTACTCTCTATGTCAAAGGGAGGGAGGTATAATTGATTCCTTTTTAACAAGGTGTTGTAAAGGTTGTGCTGTCAAGCCCAAATGAAGGCCCTGGGCTCAGTTTCCATGGGTTCATTTAACCTCATTTGAGTGCTCCATGTATGTTGCTGCAAATACGTCAGTTATCAGGCAACTCAAGCGGAAGGGAGGGAGGTTTGGTGCAAATGAAACCCCACCACTGTAACAACAACCCAGAGAGCACCTTCTGATGAGAGCAAATCAGTAATGCCATCTACAGAGAAGAAGAGAACAGACAGGAAATGAAAATTAAATTAACAGACAGAAATTCACACATACGGCATTTAAGCCACGAAATCCACACATTCCTTCCACTGCAGAGATGGATGGTTAATTGTGTATGAATGAAGCATAAAAATGGTTACCAGTGAGCCACAAGTCTCCTTGAATGAGTAACACAAAAACAGGTAACTTTTTTGCTTGGTTCCAGATTCTGACAGGCAGATCCACACAGCAAGTTATCTCTGCTAAACAGAATTCACCAGATCACCACCCCATGCTCACTATTTATAAACTACACGTGTCAACATCACCATGAAGGCAGGCGTGAAGCTGGGTGTCCAGCATCCCCCCAGCTTCAGAAGTAGGCTTCGGGCCTTAGCTGGGGAGACTCACTCCTGCAGGCGGGACCTCTCTGTGGTGACCAGGAAATAAATGAGCTCTCCTCTCTGCTAGCCCCACACACCTCGGACTTCCCCTCTCGTAATACAATCAAGTCCCATCCAGAAAATCCCAAGAAAGCGTGGTTACCTGTGGAGTGAGATTGTGAAGAACCAGCCAGTAACTAGGACGAACTGAACCACCATCACTCCAGGTGGAGGCTGGAAGCAACCAGAAAAAAAGATCAGGAAGAACGATCAAAAAATTAAGATAGCCACGCGTGAGACACATTTTCAAACAGCCCACAGGGTTCCTCTCTCCTTTTATAAATCATCTTCTCCTTCTGCCTCACTCTGACCTCCTTTATCCTGTCACTGAATAGCCAGTTCTCTTCTCCTAGACCTTGATCCTATGCGCTCCTGCGCCTTATTTGCAAGACAACGTTGTCCTCCCAGGGTTCTCATCTTTACTCCGTCAGTACCTCGGGAGTTCTTGGGTCCCTCTGCCTTATGCTGACTTCAATTCTCCACTCAAGAGATACTTTTTCCTCTACCCAACAACCGGGATTTCCTCTGAGTTCATCGTGTCTTCAACATTTGTGTGAACAGAAGCCCCTCGGGTTGGAACAGTGACGCTCCTTTAGGCAGATCCTTCTCACCAGAGGCAAGCCGCGAGTCCTGCGTCCCCCACCCCCTGACTGAGCGGGGTGCTGTGCTGCTCCAGGGAGATGACGGCTTGGGGTTGGTCAGACCGGGAGGCGGGCGGGGCAGCGGTGTAGTGTTCCTTGAGGAAATATGGTTTTTCCACATCTTGTTGGAGAGATGAGTGGGGTTGTGTCCTATGGGATCTGGGGACCATGTCGATTTGTAATCAGGGAACTTTGCTGTAAGAAGAGAAAATTAAGGAGGAAATTAGGTTAGACAGGTCACTTTTGTTAACAAATACACATACGCACGCACACACAAATACATACGTGTTTAAATTCTAAAAATATTAAGGGCACAATTTAAGAGGAGCAGTACAAAATAATTTTGTTCTCTGAGCTTATCAAATATAAATTTTCAATGACTCTTACTCTGAATTGACAAATTAACACATGAACTAAAGAGTTAGTAAGATAACTAATTCTCTACTGCTTTCTTAGCTAAACACAACCTGAAAAGGAAGATAAATTCAAGGAAAGTCTTCTTAAAGTCATTAGTCTTACAGATATAGTAGAATGTGAACCCAGGCAGAACTAAAGTATTTATTCTATAAATACTTGCTGATTGAATGGAAAGTACATTAAAAATTAAACTTTTCTTGATCCAGAATACTAGATAACATTCAAACAGATTTTTAAAATATAATCAACAAATATTCACTAAGGGCTTACTCTGCTTTTAAGGTGCTAAATCAGTGCTATGGATAATATAAACAGTTGTTCCCAAGAACTTCAAGTTCAGACGGGAAAACAGAAAAGATGAACAACAGAATTGGTAACCCAGGCAACATCATATATGTTCAATACACGGAGGAAAATGACAACGCTGGGCTGTCAGCAACGACTTTGCCAAGACAAGTCTTGAAGGATTGATATAAATGGACGGCTCAGCAAGACAGGAAAATAGAAACCGAGCTTCAACTTAAACTCTCTTTGTACCAAATATGTTTCTCCCCAATTTTGGCCGAACATTTCACAGTAGCAGAGAGGTAAAGGAGGCCATAAAGGTCCGCTGGGGGCAGTTTCAGATGCTATCAGGAGTTTTTGCAGTAGATTTAGCAGGTAGTGTTTAAACTAGGGCCAAAATGTGGATGACAGCAAAGAGAATGGAAGAGAAGAAATGGATCTGAGAGAGAAGAAACCACTTGGGAGACGTCATCACTGGCTGGATCCAGCAAGCGAGGGAGACAGGAAAGAGTGAGGAAGAGGCGAGAGGGAAGACTGAGATGCTGCGACTAAGTGATGCACAGCAGCACCACTAAGAAAAAGAGTTAGTTAAGAAAGAAAGACAGGGCTTCCCTGGTGGCGCAGTGGTTAAGAGTCCGCCTGCCAATGCAGGGGACACGGGTTCGAGCCCTGCCCCGGGAAGATCCCACATGCCACAGAGAAGTTGAGCCCGTGCGCCACAACTACTGAGCCTGCACTCTAGAGCCCGCGAGCCACAACTACTGAGCCCGCGCACCTAGAGCCTGTGCTCCACAACAAGAGAAGCCACCGCAACGAGAAGCCCGTGCACCACAACGAAGAGTAGCCCCCGCTCACCGCAACTAGAGAAAGCCAGCGCACAGCAACGAAGACCCAACACAGCCAAAAATAAATAAATAAATAAATAAATTAATTAAAAAAAGAAAATTTGTGAGGGTGAGGGTTGGAAATGTATACATTCAGTTTTAAACAAGGGTGATGCTTGAGTCATCTCTCAGGTGACCGCTTGTAAATGAAAGATAAAATAGTTAAAACAGAGGCATGGGCAGTTACAGGAATAAAAGAGGTGAAAATGAGTTTTTACATGTAAAGGTAGAAGCCCTAGGGGACTTCCCTGGCATTCCAGTGGTTAAGACTGTGCACTTCCAGTGCAGGGGGCATGGGTTCAATCCCTGGTCGGGGAACTAAGATCCCACATGCCATGCAGTGTAGCCAAAAAAAAAAAAAAAAATTAAAAAAAAATGGTAGAAGTCCTATAAAAGCATAATGTAGGGTGGTGTTTAGAAACATGGAATATGGAGTTGGCTCCTTTACACACTCACTCGGACCTGAGGCAAATTCTATCAGCTCTTTGAACCTCAGTTTCTTCATCTACAAAATGGGGATAATAGCGGGACCTCCCCCACAGACTTTGGTGAAGGTAAGATAAGAATTCACGCTGAAGGCTTAGCATGCTGCCTGGTCCTGAGAGGTTACTGTTGCACTGTTGATATGACAGAGGTGGAAAGGAAAAGAAGACAATCTGTAAGGTCATTAACCCGCAGTGCCTTAGTAGGTAGCTAAGGATTTGTTTTATTTGCATTTGCCTGCATAAACGTCAGAAGCCTTAATGACTTTAATGGCTTAAGGTCCAACTTTTGCAAGACCAAGGTGCCAATTACTAATGATTGGTCTACCAATCTATAAGGTGTTGTGCTAAGTAAGTGACTTCAAAGGCTCTGTTATAACCAATAGGTTTTCCATTCCCTATTGTCTTAAACACACACACACACACACACACACACACACACACATGGAACTCAACAAATGTTGTTGGTAGAATTAACCAAGGTCCTCTTTTTTTCCCCTTGGCCATCTGCCCTTAGCCTTTGTCTGTAAGTGGAAGAATTTTTAGAGAAAAGCAAGCTCTAATTGGCTGCCTTAGGAATAACAACCTGGACTTAACTGGTTCTTCCCACGGCCCCTGATTTTCTTGGCAGACTGGTTAAAAGAAAAGCACTTGTGTCATCAGGATATAACCTCTGCCCTCTCAACACCCATAGCTCCCTGTAATTATGTCACCATCTGCCTTGGTCCTAAAGCTGTATTTGTCTCACCCTGCCTCTGTTGAGACTGCAAGTTCCCCAAGGACGCAGCCAATACAAGAGGTGGGTCTCCATCCACCCTGACCTATGCTGGTCAACTGCCATAGAGGTATTTATTCCTTAAGAAATAAACGCCAATTTCCTTTGTAGAAGGCAGCCAGACAGGAAAGCGCTAGCGAAGGGGCAGAACTGGGTCACACGCGTACCTGAAGTGCTATGAACGTTGCTGAAGGAGTTGTCAGAGGCACTGTAGGGCCAGGCACCAGGTGAAGGCAGCGAGGTGTTGAGGGAAGAATTAGACCCTTTGGATGACGAATGAAGAACGAAATGAAAACAGTGCAGATAAATGTCAGCGTAACTAGTGAAATCTTGAAGTATTTTATTTAACCTTTAATAAGAGGAAGGACAAACTATATCTAAAAACTAAATGTGAAAAGCTACATATTCCTATGTTTTCTGGTGAGATACCAGCAAGTACAAATGAAGCCACAGCCTGCCAAACATGAAATACTGGGTGCTCAATAAACACGAGGGGTGTTTTACTTATTTACCTGTGGTGTTATCCCGCAGAAGTTGGTGGTCAGTATCTACAATGGGAGATGTGGCTGTACCCCCCAGCACACTTCCTGGGGTGACATAGGGGTCAGATTCAGGGTCAATGTTTTGGATACCTTTCCATGGCACTCCTGGTTGGAATTCTGAGATAAGGAGAACAAATGTTGGATAGAGGTAGGAAGTTGTTCAAAACGTGGTAAAGTTATTTTTTGATACAAGAAATAGATCTGTGAAAAGTCTAACTTCTGAATCTATTTTAGCTCAGATTTTCATCACAAAATTAAAAAAAAAAAAAAGTCGGCCTGAACATATACTTTGCCAGCAGCACTCCTGTGCTATCCCGACATGTCGACCTTCTCTCTCTGCTTGGGAACTTGATGCCACAGACCCTCAAGGTCTGGCCCCAGGCCCTGCTCCTGCTCTTCCTGCTCCCAGGGAAGTTCAGGCCTGAGGGCAGGGAGGTAGGATACAGTAGTGTGGTCTCATGACAACTGTGAGGCATCTAGGACAAAAACTGGGAGAAAATCTGAGTTGGAGAGGAGATATTTCTCCCACTTATCTCACTGGAAATTGGCTCAGATGCACAAAAGAAAACACATATGACCACTACCACGTGGAATGTCCAGGGACAACCAGCAGGAATAATTTGGCTTATCATGAGAAAGCCTAGAAAATATTTAAGTGTTTACAATTTTTTATCAGTTAATTTAAATCATATTTAAAGCTATATGAAAATTTTATTTTCCTAATCATGATGAGGAAGAACAGTATGTAGTACATATGAATATGCACTATACTAGAAACTATACATATTCATAGCTCAAATATACCCGTATAGAAAGAGGTTTAGAAGGACATATACCAAACTTCTTGTTTTTAATTTTGCTTTAATAAATTAAAAGTTTTTTCTACAATGAAGATAGATTACTTGTATCAGAATAAAAAGAGAAAACAAATAGCAAATAGTCTCACTGCACTCACTACTGCGTACCTAGAACCTGATAATAAATACTTGCTCCGTGAATAAACTAATCAATTCACTGGACATTTCAGAAGAACCCACGTTACAAGGCATCCTTTGCATGGATGAATGCCAAGTCCCGGCTCCAAGGTCACCTTCTTTTACTCCCAGGCTGCACTCCACGGACTTCCTTTGGCCTATCTGTGCCTGTGCAGTATTTACCACACAGTAACTTGCCTTGTAGGTGATCAGCATTCACACCTATGTTCCTGACTGAACTCTACAGAGCAGAGACCCCCCTCTAATGAAAATTTGCTATCTTCCCACAGCAAATTCTTCCCTGCTTTTATCAGACAATAATTACTGAATGAAAAAAAATCAAAGTGAATGCCTTAGTAAAGGGAGTGTCAGAAGTAATCTGTTCAGAACCTGATATTAACAATTATAAAAAAAAAATGATATCCCAGAAAAAACATTTCCTGTACAATACCTGGAGGCCAACTGGCATTGCTGGATTTACTTCCGATTTTATTTGTTGGTGGAGATTTGGCAGGTAACCAGCTATCACCAGCAGGACCCGTATGGCCACCCAGTGTGTCACCCGGGATGATATCAAACTGGTTGTATGGTGACCCTCCTCGGGTCTTACCAGGGGCCACTATAGCGCCTGAGAAAAGAGAGAGGTAACTAATTCACACCAGAAAGGACTCCTATGAACAGAACTTGTTGCGCTTTCATTTAGAGGAACTCAAACACAGGATGCAGTAAGAAGAGTCCTGGAATCCGAGGTCCCACTTGAAAGCCACCGCCTAATTAGGGAGCAGGATAATCATGACAACTCATCTCGCCTTTCAGCCTCTCAGTCTGCACTTACGCACACAGCACTGTTCTCAGTCCTGAACGTCCTGTTCAATTTTAAAATTCCAGGGTCTTATGAAGTTAACAAAATTTTCATCAACTACGAATCGTACCATCATCCCCCCAAGTTTTTACACTAATGACCTAGGGGTGAGGAATAGGAAAAATACTCAACAATTTGCGGTACATAAAAGGGTTTTTAATTACATTTCTACTGACACCAACCCACCCAAGTCTTTAAGTGCTGATCAGGCCTAGTTTAGCTGGAAGAAGCAGAGTAAACAGAGGGAGTTCGCTGGAGAGAAAGGCATCTGCAATTGCTTTAAATTCCAAAGCAATGAGACAGCATTCTCGCCGCCGCCGCCGCCGAGGGTCTCTGCCAGCACAGGGCCAGCAGTGAACTCTGCAGCTCTGAGATCCACGGCTCCACACATGAAGAACAGCAAATCCTTTGTAAAACTGCTGTCCTGAGAGTATTTCAGCAGTTTTGTTGGTGCTCCCTTCATGCATTTTATATGCTGGGAGGCAGGAAAAATATTAAAAGCTTAATAATTCCCTTAAACTAACAAAAAATGAACTTTACTTTAAATGAAAATTTTGACCTCTGTGAGATACCATTCTACTTATCTTTCAAATGAATTTTACATGCTGTATTGTGTTACCTGATCTACTCTTAGGATGCTGTTTATGAACAGATAAAATTACTTCCAGGGTAATGTATTAAAATATTTGTGTAGGGACTTCCCTGGTGGTCCAGTGGTTAAGACTTAATGCTTCCACTGCAGGGGGCACGGGTTCAATCCCTAGTCGGGGAACTAAGATCTTGCATTCCGCACGCCATAGCCAAAAAGTAAAAAAAATGAAAATAAAATATTTGTGTAAATATCGATGAAAATAATCTGTTTGGTTTGGCCTAGCACAAGTATTATTAAAACTGTCTCCACGCTCAGCTAAGAGAAGTCATTCGCTTTTCTGGAGCCACTGACAGGAATTTGACTCAAGGGCACATAGTAGTGAAGTAGTAGGAAATGAATAGCTCAATTACCTTGGGGATTGCTAAGGAAATGGGAAAACATTACCTATAAGCTCTAAAAAGGCAAGCGAGTATTCTACCTGTAAGATAGCTTCTCACGTGCCACTGTGCATTTATAATCATACACCTATCATGTCTTTGGGGACAAGGGGACTTAATGAATCATCAGCCTAAGGAAGCAGCCCAAGTGTCCAAAGCTATAGATGCTGAGCTTAGATTATTCAGTCCAGAAACAGATTTGATAATTTCAATAAGTCATTCTTGATTTTGTAGCATGAAATCAAATGATAATGCTTAGGGACAGCAGGCAGAGAACTTCACGTGGCCACTTCACCAGCCTACCGGATGGGCACATGAAAGAGGGGTTTATAAAGGAACCCTGAAAGGCTCCAGACTGATGGGGCTGAGGCTGCCAGGAAGCCCCTGCAGGAGCCAGTCCGACCCCTATTTACAACTTGGTTCTCATGGATACAGCTGAGCCCAAGTAAATTACTGTCAAATGAAACAAACATTGAAACAAAGGCTGAAGGAAGGTCCTAAGACCTTTTATCCATTTCACAGGGAAATGGAGATGCTCTTACAGAGAATTACAGAGATGGAAGAGCTGACCCACATTCACAACCAAAGCCTACAATTACAATGCCCTCAACTGCTGTCTTGCAGACACTGTAATTCATAAAGAACAAGAAAGCTTTGTGCAAAGTTCAAACCTCATGTATTGATCTATTAGTCATCTTTTGGAGATCAAAGAGCTCAAACAATCATCATGATATATATTTGTTATGATCTCTCTCTTGTAGCTCCAAAAACGGATTCTGTTCTCTCAGCCAATTTATTAGGGTTTTAACCTAAGGGGAGCTCAAGTTCACTGCTACTGCTCTCAATCCCATTGCAGGTGGGAAATTTTGCTCCCCTTAAGTGGAACTAGCATTTAAGTTTCTTATAATTTGAAATACACACAACCCCAATCTTCCTCTCCTAGGTGATCATAGGATTGGGGGGAAAAAAATCAAGAGACTCATTAGGAAAAAGCTAAAATAGATCTGTGCTTCAAAGTAAGTTTATAGGCCACTTCGTCAAGGCCTGCTGAGAGTCGGAACAGCTCCAAGTCACGAAGCTTTGTTTGCTCTTACCATTTTTGTGCATATTGGCTTCCTGTGTGGCTACAGAGGGCAGTCCCTCCATCATGGAGGTCCACTGTTTAAAGCGAGACTCCGTTCCAGCCTCCTTCCCACCAACCATGCCGTAGTCCATGCCGCCAGAGCTGAAGCCTAAAATGGAGAACCAAATTTTACATCTTTTTATAAGTTTCTAGTATCAGTAACCAAGAGTTCTGAGGCAGAACCCATGAATAGCTTCATTTGTCACTTAAAGACCAATTCACATGAAGTTTTCTTTACTCAGAAACAGATATTTTGATTCAAAATGCTGATCCTGGCTCCTGCTTGCTAAAAAAGTGACGACTCTGTTCAGGTATGAAAACATGTATGACTGCCATCTCATTAAGACCATCTCAGTGCATGTGTGCATTCATTTATCCATCTGTGTCAAACAGAACGTGGGGCCAGCAATTCTCCAACTGAGATGGAGACGTCTACACGTCAAACCAACATGGTGGGCGCTTCCCTTGCGGCGCCGTGGTTAAGAATCCACCTGTCAATGCAGGGGACAGGGGTTCGAGCTCTGGTCCAGGAAGATCCCACATGCCGCGGAGCAACTAAGCCCGTGCGCCACAACTACTGAGCCTGTGCTCTAGAGCCCGCGTGCCACAACTACTGAAGCCCATGCGCTTAGAGCCTGTGCTCCGCAACAAGAGAAGCCACCGCAATGAGAAGCCCACACACCGCAACTAAGAGTAGCCCCCGCTCACCGCAACTAGAGAAAGCCCATGCACAGCAATGAAGGCCCAATGCAGCCATAAATAAATAAATAAGTAAATAAATAAATAAATTTATTAAAAATAAAAACCCAGGGCTTCCCTGGTGGCGCAGTGGTTAAGAATCTCTCTGCCAATGCAAGAGACACAGGTTCGAGCCCTGGCCTGGGAAGATCCCACATGCCGTGGAGCAACTAAGCCCATGCGCCACAACTACTGAGCCTGAGCTCTAGTGCCCACAAGCCACAACTACTGAGCCTGTGCGCCACAACTACTGAACCCTGTGCGCCTAGAGCCCATGCTCCGCAACAAGAGAAGCTACCGCAACGAGAAGCCCGTGCACTGCAATGAAGACCCAATGCAGCCATAAATAAATAAATAAATAAATAAATAAATAAATAAATTTAAAAACAAAACAAAACAAAACCCCAACCTGGTGTAACAGCAGCTATTAAGTTGTGGCAGGGTCTCTGGCGGAGGAAAGGCTTTGCAGAGGGACACTGATCCTGGACCTAGGCAAGGTAGGCGAGTAAGTCAAGGAAACCAAGTACAAAGCTCTGACTGGTGACAATCAGGCGTGTTTAGGGAACGATGACAAGCCCAACGTGACTCCAGTGCTTGGCTGCCTATGGATGCAGTGAGATGGGGAGCAATGAAGTCGCGTGGCGTGTAGGGTCTTCATGTATCAGGCTGAGGAGTCTAGACCTTTTTTTCCCCTCTAAGACAGGAGATGAAATTCTTCAGCAAGTGAGGAGAGATAACTAGACCTGTATTTTACAAAGAGACCTGACAGTGTGAGAATGGGGTAGACAGAATCTGGGAGATCAATTTGAAAAAAGTTTTTATATAATGACAAAGACCCCATAGCTTGAATAGGCAATTGGCGAGAGATTCAGTTTACTTCGCCATGTGCCGCCAGGTGTCAGGCTTTTAGCAAGGGTTTTGGCAGGTAACATTTTCCCACTGCACAGGGCTGGACAGGTGAAAGCCAGACAGGAGAGGCTTGTTGATGTAGCCTCACAGGGTCCACCATCCATTTTGGGTCAGAATGTATTTAATATTTTTCAAACCGATGCTCAAAAAAAGTAAAGGACTAAAATCAACCACTGAAACAGGGGAAGGGAAGAATAATGAATAAAAAACAGAAAAAGGAGAATGAGCCATAGATAGGGTGGCAACAACATGCAAGCATGGACACCCAAGGAGGTCAGCAGGGTTCCCACCACGTCTCAGCTCAGGTGGCCTGTGGGGTCTATTCTTCCCCTAGTGGACGTGCAGCTCCAGCCAGGCCAGACTCCACGCTGTACCCACTTTACTCTCCTACCATCTGGTGCTGTCTTATTGGCCCTCAAGTTCCATCTATCCAAATCCCACTGGGGGCCCGGGTCACATTTTTCTCCCCTGTGCTTCTCTTGTCAGGGATAGTTTTATAAATGCACAATAAATCAAATCAGTTCTAACACCTTTCTTGACCTGTTTAAAATGTTGCTATTAATACACGGAACACTGTCCTTTCACACAGTTTGTAACTGACTTTACTAGTCCAAGTGATTGCTTGGAGGGTGTGGGTGGGGAGAAGTCCTTGGAATGAGCTGGAAATATTTCAGATTGAACCCTTCTTTTTATTTTATTTATTATTATTATTTTTTAATTAATTTATTTATTTTTGGCTGCGTTGGGTCTTCATTGCTGCGCGCAGGCCTTCTCTAGTTGCGGTGGGCAGTGGTTACTCTTTGCTGCGGTGCGCGGGCTTCTCATTGCGGTGGCTTCTCTTGTTGCAGAGCCCGGGCTCTAGGCGCACGGGCTTTAGTAGCTGTGGCTCGCGGGCTCCAGAGTGCAGGCTCAGTAGTTGTGGCGCACGGGCTTCGTTGCTCCGCGGCATGTGGGATCTTCCCGGACCATTGCTCGAACCCGTGTCCCCTGCATTGGCAGGCGGATTCTTAATCACTGCGCCACCAGGGAAGTCCCCGAACCCTTCTTTTTTAAAAAGAAGAGTTTAAGATATTTTCACTTTTGTCCTATGTGGCTAAAATGAAATGAGACTGGAGGACAGGGAGGCTGAAAGGAACAAGGGCCTTCTCTGATACAGCTTCGGTGGCCTACGTGGGTTTACTCCTTGGGCAAATTACACCTCTACCTTTGACTTAGAAAACCAGCCCAAAGTGCCTGGACTCCAGGCCATCTGAAAGCTCGGTTCTAATCATTGAGAAAGAGCTTTTGAAAATAACCTGGGATTAAAAAGAAGAATGTAAGGGTTAGTAAGATAAGAAACCATTCCTTATATATTAATTTTCTTTAAAGTTGCTCTCAAATTTAAAACTCACAATGAATTAAAGTTATTTAATTTCAGCTGCTTAGAGTTCTTCTGTGACACATAAAATGTAGAAAATTAGTAAGAGTTATAAATCTTAGGAGAGAAAAGAGTTTGAGCAGTTCCCCCTGAACCTTAGGTAAAGTGGGCATCTTTCTCATTAGAAACTTGTGGATCAAATGCCAACACGATATGGCAGCACCGTAACTAAACAATAAAGTGTGGTAAGGAAAAAAAACTGAAGAGGGCAAAAAAACAAAAAAAAAAACCCCAAAAAACCACAAGAGATAACGGTGCCTTGAAAGGTCCAATCTACAAACCCAAAACTATGAGAGGAAAATCAGTGCAAGGTTGTATGTAACTGTATCTTTCTTCGACGTCACATAGTGACTGGCCTGACTTTAGAATAGAATGTGTTCAACAAATCTGGATGAAAGGAATTCTGTGCTCTAGAGGCTGCATTGACAGAAGGCAGAGGGCACTCCACTCGTGACCTCTGGGGCTGCTCATGAGCTATCACACCTCCAAACCCAGGAAAACACTGACTTGACTGTCCTTGCTATTTCATCAAACCAAACTTCCTCGGTCCATCAAGTGGCCTCCAGTAATTCTCCAGTTCCCCGACACAGAACTTCTAATCAAACAAGTCATTTAGTTCAGTCCAATGAATATTTATGGAGAGCCTAATTTGTGCCAGGCTCTGTGTTAGGAGCTAAGGTACAATCAGAGATAAGACATGCCCCTTGCCTTTCCAGGGCCTCATTTCACCAGTACATTCCTTTTACCTCCCTTACCATTCTTACAAATACAAGCCCTTGGCTACCTTATCTGTCCTTGCCAGAATTACTTTCTTTGCCACACACTCTAATTCGTTGTCTATTCATCACTACCACTTGTCTCAGGGCTTACCTCCTTAAGGAAACTCTCTCAAATTAACTTGTCCTTAATTCATCACTCCTTCACTCTCTTTGCCGTAGTTCTATATTTTCCACTATTACTTTGGTTGCAGATTGAAAAAACAAGTTCCTGGGGTTTTAAAATAATTATAAATGGATAAAGAAGATGTGGCACATATATACAATGGAATATTACTCACCCATAAAAAGAAATGAAATTGAGTTATTTGTAGTGAGGTGGATGGACCTAGAGTGTGTCATACAGAGTGAAGTAAGTCAGAAAGAGAAAAACAAATACCGTATGCTAACACATATATATGGAATCTAAAAAAAAAAAGAAAAGAAAAATGTTTCTGATGAACCTAGAGGCAGGACAGGAATAAAGATGCAGACGTAGAGAATGGACTTGAGGACACGGGGAGGGGGAAGGGTAAGCTGGGACGAAGTGAGAGAGTGGCATGGACATATATACACTACCAAATGTAAAACAGATAGCTAGTGGGAAGCAGCCGCATAGCACAGGGAGATCAGCTCCGTGCTTTGTGTCCACCTAGAGGGGTGGGATAGGGAGGGTGGGAGGGAGATGCAAGAGGGAAGAGATGTGGATATATGTATATGTATACCTGATTCACTTTGTTATAAAGCAGAAACTAACACACCACTGTAAAGCAATTATACTCCAATAAAGATGTTAAAAAAATAATAATTATAATAAAGAATAAATTATAAAAGAAAGAAATCATCCACAGTTGCCCCTTTAATACAACTGTTCTAATTCATGTCCACATGCACATGTGATATTGACGCATCATAATACCAGGAAAGATAGTTATTCTTCTGCTATTTTAATAATCTCTACTATTCATAACTCTACTTTTCACTGGATATACCACACACAGAAATATTACATATTTTGATAAATTTTAAACATAAAAAGTAAAATTTTATTTGACACGCCCTTCCTGATGAGCGACTTTGCTTCTCGATTAGTTCAGATATTTGTGAGTGACTATGACTTAATACTAGAATGAGATCTAGTTCACACTATTCCTATTTTTAAAATTTTTGTAGACTTGATAAAGCACTAAGATATCTTACACAAATAAGGAGATGGAAAAAGGAGGAGCCTTGTAATTACATAAGTTATTTCTTTACATTCCTTTTTAGGTATATTTCCTCCCCCCCCCCACTCAATAAAACAAATACTAAAACTACTTTTAGTATTTAGTATATATTTAGTATAAATACTAATTTTTAGACAGGTCATTATCACGTGACAATTCAATTAGGTATATTTTCCATTTTGCTAAAAGCAGAAAATTAGAAACCATCTACTTTACAAAAACAATCAACTAGGGGGATTTCCCTCGTGGTCCAGTGGTAAAGAATCCGCCTTCCAATGCAGGGGATGCGGGTTTGATCCCTGGTTAGGGAACTAAGATCCCACATGCTGCGGGGCAACTAAGCCTGCGTGCCACAACTACTGAGCTCGCGCACCTCAACTAGAGAAGAGAAAACCCTCATGCCACAACTACAGAGAAGCCTGCACGCTGCAACTAGAGGGAAGCCTGCGCTCCACAATGAACACCCGAAGCAGACAAATAAAATAAATAAATATTAAAAAAAAACAGAAACAAAAATAGCTAAGGGTAACCCGTTAAGGAGTCATGAAAGTCATTCAACTTTTTAATTCTGAGAAAATATACCAGTAGAGGCTTCATCAATATTTATTAAGAAACTTAATTATTCTTGCCAGTCTTTAACCTACAGGCACTTTTTTTTTAGTTTGCTATACTCAGCACCATTTATACTCATGTATATTCATTCATTTTATTACAGCTTTGCCATATAATCTTTTTTGAAAAAATTTTAACCTGTGTAAATGCTTTAACTATATTTTCATCAAAATCTTACAGCTATAGATTTTATTCAAAATAGCCAGCCAAATCAGACTTGTCTTCAGTCCCAATTTTTCAATTCCAAGAAATGTGGTAATATGAATTAAGGAGAATTGTAACTGTGAAATAAATTGCAAAACGCATCTTGTAAGGCAGATTATAAGTGGTCAGATCACAATTAATATAAAGACCTAATAAAATTAATTTATCCATTGTTTAATAAGTGAGCAGATGTAAATAAGTCAATATGTTCTTCCTCCTTACTTAATTTGGATTATAATGCAGAACTAAATTTTTAAGTTACTTATGAAACAGGAATATGATTTAAAAAAAAAACCCATGAAATTTCTTCCGTAAATGTACATATGTATATATACTGAACTCTGATCCTTTAGTCATTAGGAATAGTTAAGTATAATAATCACAAACAACACGATTAATCTAATAAGACATCATGATACAAACTTTCTATATATTTAATAAATAAGAGGTATACACTGCTAAAAATTAACAGATTTGTAGCCAACACATAATTTTACTTTTTAATAGGGGGCAGCAGATAGTAAAGATGTTATAAAGACTGTCATTGAAATAAATACATCATGATTTTAGGTTTTTAACAACTAACTGACCAGTGCATACCCAGTCTAAAGGAAATCACATAAAAGTTTATCCACAGGCTTTACCTGATTCGCTGTGAAAATGTCTGTTTCAAAGAGTCAGTCTCACTAAACTATACTGCTCAAGCTGTTCAAAGGTGCTTTTCTCTCCAACTAAGACATACCCTCAGGATGAGTACTGAGAAGGCCTGAAAAGAACTGTGTTCTTAAAACAAGTGGAAAAGCCACTTGTGGCCTCCAGATGCTCTCTTTGCTTTATACGACTGGATTCCTTTTCAAGAACTACGCACCCTTTGACTAAAGCGGATGTAAAAGAAGCACAGTTGCCCCACTTCACTATCATGTACAGTGTCTAAATTCAGAACAACTGAACACACACCAACACACCCAGGCTCTTATGTCAAGCTTCATCTGTAACAGAAGACATGATTCAGAAGGTGAAGACTGGAAACCCAGGGGTAATGGCACCATCATTAGTCATCAAGGGAGGCTTCCTCCTTGCCTGGAACCTCAGAGAAGCATGCTCTAATAGGATACGGGATGGTGGAGAATCTGCCCTTCTTTTATGTCATATGGAAGAAAGTTTATTTTGAATTTAAAAGTCAGTTCTCAGGCAAATCATTTTTAAGTACAGTTGGTAGAACTTGAGGATCTGTAAATTAATTCCCTTACAACTATCCAGGATCAAGGAGTCCTTGAACTCTCTGCTCTTCTCTGGATGTGGCCTCCCCAGGGGGCAGTGGGCACCTCACAGAGCACAGAGAGCAGGGCCATTTGTCCAGGGTCACTTTGTCACCTGGGAGTATGGATTTCAAGTCTCCCCAAACTCTTGTTTTTGAGTTTGCAAAGAACAGTGTCGTCTTTACTGAAAGAAAATCTAAATGTTGTCAGTCTGAGGAGAAACCCACTGTGGGGTGTGGTACCTTTTTAATTTTTTAATTTTATTTTTAAATCACTGTTGCCTCGCTGATTGTGGACTCTGCTTACAACACGTTCCCCAGTTCTGAAAGAGCTACGATTTGCCTGCCAACAAATTCTTGATGAATGTCAAAGGTATAACTTTACTTGTGCTAATTCTATTTAAATCAGATGAGATACTAATATCAGAAGAATTTTATCAGTTTGCCTTTTAATTTTAATATCAGTCCCCCATTTTTTCAAGAGAAGGTAATTTTATCTGGAGAGCTAAACGCCTCAACTTGTACATAAGTTATTAGATTATAACCTCAGACGTGTGTAGCAGTCACAGCAGGTACAAACATTTAACTGGCTTGAAAAAACTCCTGGTGGTAGGAGAGCTGATTGCCACTCACAAGTAATAAAAGACTGCTTTGGACCCAGAGAAGGTGGAGGCCTGTCTCTGTTATTTACTGTGTGGTGAGCTTCAGGAAACCACTGAGACTCTAGGATATCAATAACTCAGATATCTCACCTGAAAGAGAGGGATACAAATAGTCACCTACCCCGCACAGCTGTTGTGAAAACAGCGTAATGGAGGTCCAACCCCCCAGGCTGAGAACGTGACTGGCAGGTAATTTTCAACAGGCAGTTTTCATTACTTCACAGCTTACCAGAACCGTATCCAGGTATCGGCCCTTTGGTTTGAAGGTCTGGGAGCCCCACATTTAGAGCGTTGGGGACCATGTTGTCCAGGTGTGGCTTGGGCCCGACGGGATGAGACGGCGAATGCTTCATGCTGGGCTGCCTCTGCTGCTGCTGCAGGGCGCTCACCATTCGAGCCAGCTGGAGGCGAGCAGGCGCAAGGGAAAACGGACACGTGAGAAGCCAACACCCTGAACCGCACGGGGAAAGGCGGCATTTGAGTCGTGCTTGCCATCGAAGAGGTTAAGCAGAGATGCATCCCCCCCACCGAGCACCAGGGGGCCCTTCCGGAGCCACGTACCTGCTGCTCCTGCTGCTGGCGCACGGCTTGAGAAAGCTTCCTCTGGTTCTGCAACAACTGCTGCTGTTGCTGCTGCTGCAGGAGCAGCTGACACGCCTACAGCGCAGGGGAGAAAGAGAGGACGGAAGTTTCCTAAGACAGACTGACTGGGAAAACTGAAAGGGCCTGTGAATGAATCAAGTGCCCGTGAGGGAAGCACCACCGAGTTCCCAGTCTACGGGTCACATTTACCTGCAGTTGAGCTGATATATCAACCCTTAAGCACACTCAACAGTTTGCATGAAATGAAGCAAATAAAAGCTAAAGAGAAAAAAAAAAAAAAAAGAAAAAAAATCAAGTAAACTTTTTAGCTATAGGAGGAAAATCTGCTACTTACCAACTGAAACTGGGGAATTTGTGGAAGCTGGCTCAGCATGGCAATTTGTTGAGGAGATAACTGGGGCCCCACATTGAAAAGACCTGGATTCAGGCCACTGTTGGGAAACTGCTTGAGCATTGAGGCAGAAACCTAGCCAAAAGAAGGAACTTTCAGAATTTATCAAAATAAAATTTTTTTTTCCGTGAAATGAATCTTATTAGAGCTAAAGCAAGCACTGCCAATTTTTTCCTTGAAAAATATTTATGAAAAAATATTAAACGATTGGGAGAAATACACCAAAGTGTTAACAATGGTTGTCTTTGAGTGGTGAAATTACAGGAGCTTTTTAATTCTCTTTTTTAGACTTTACAATTTTTCTACAATAAAAATTACGAATTTTGCAATCTAGAAAATATCAAGAAAACAAATTAATGATAATATAACTTTTGTCTGAGAAGTTATTACTGGAAATGTGCTATAAAAACATCCACTGAACCCACTGAATCAGTGAGCGCCATGGAGAACAAACTTACTCCGTCTTCCATGAGTGGTAAATAGCATTCTGGTCAAAAGCTTATTAGTTCTAGAGGCAGACTGTGTGAGCCTGCCATTTCTAAGGTATAGGACTCAGAGCAAGTGACTTACTTAACCTTTCTAAGCCTCACTTTCCTTATCTCCAAAATGGTTGTTTGAGGATTTTACAAGTTAGTCCATGTCAAATGCTTAGAAATGCCCTCTGTACATGTTCATATTATCTCACAGGATGGTTCTTCAGATGTCCAGGCAATGATCACAGCTCCCCTGCATCTCATCTCCAGGCTACATATGATCAGTTCTCTCACCTGTATCTCATTCAATTTCTCAATGCAGAGCCCAGGACAGAAAAGCCATTTCCTAAAGTTGTCTAATACTGGGTAGATCTGGCCATCACTAACTATTCTTCTAAAAGCCATGCTTTTTTTTTTTTTTAATTTTTTAATTTACTATTTATTTATTATGTTTATTTTTGGCTGTGTCGGGTCTTCGCCTCTGTGCGAGGGTCCTCTCCAGTTGCGGCGAGTGGGGGCCACTCTTCATCGCGGTGTGCGGGCCTCCCACCATCGCGGCCTCTCTTGTTGCGGAGCAGAGGCTCCAGACGCTCAGGCTCAGTAGTTGTGGCTCACGGGCCCAGTTGCTCCGCGGCATGTGGGATCTTCCCAGACCAGGGCTCGAACCCGTGTCCCCTGCATTGGCAGGCAGATTCTCAACCACTGTGCCACCAGGGAAGCCCCAAAGCCATGCTTTTAACAGTTCCTAAGATCTCAACTTCTCTGATGATCAACTCCTAACTCACACATTAAGCTTACTGTCAATTAAAATCTACAATATTAAAATTGTAGATGGTGCATTAAATTAAAATTACATGGGGTGCTTTACTCCCCCATGTAATTTTTAAGCAGCTGGGTTTAAAAATTTTATTAATTTATGTTTTGATCCTTAGGACTTTACATTTATCTTTATATGCATGGCACATAGCAGATGCTCGATAAACACCTGTTAGATGAATGAACCTCTCATATTTTAACTTACTAACAGTCACCCTTCCAGTCGAAGTCCAGGAATAGTCAATCATTTCTAATCAACACAACTGTTTTAGACAGCTTGTCAAATGACTTGTCAAAATAGAGATACAACAACTTTATCGTTCCTATAATCCAAAATTTTTTTACCAATCAGTGAAGAAAACGAGTTAAGTTCAAATATGTTAGCAAACTATGATTCTCGATTCCTAGTACAGGTGCTCAGAAACCATGTTTTTGATAATCTTGTCTAGAATCTTGCTTGGAATTGGCACCAAGTTCATCAGTCTTTAAGCCACTTTCCTTGTTCTTTCAAAATTAAAAAAAAAAAAAAAATTCCCCCATTCTCCTTACTTCATTGTAGGGGAGGGGAGCTTCTTTCCCATTGCTGACCTGAGGCTCCAAAGAGGGGCATCCACCTTTATCATAACACTCTGGGCCTCTTTCCCTTACATCCTGGCAGCAAGCCCACAGGGGGGACTGCCCTATTCCAGTTACTAGGGGGTAAGTTTGGAATTCAGTATTAGGAAGCTCACATTCTCCAGTATCAGCTTTCTCGGTAGTAAAGAGGACGTTTAGGCCCCTGGAAGCCTTCCTCTTTTTGTCTTAAAAATTCAGGATTTGGGCAGGAAAGAGGGGTTGTCATTATTAAACCCTCCTCCTTGAAGACCTCAAGCATTCTTCAAAGATCACAGTCAGGACTCTGCAATTCTTTCCACAAATTCTTTCTCTGCTGTAGGATTTAATGCATCTTAAACCCTTTCGGTTGAACACCCTTATTCTTAACAGAAAAGACAAAAGCAGTAAAAATATTCTTTCCACTTAATCAGTCAGCATTATATGAAGAGTCCAAAGCTATGATTCCTTTCCCAGTCACCACATTGCACCAAACCAAGTTCTAAGACACTTTTGACCTGCCTACTTTTTTACAAGCCTCAACTTATTTTGTGTTTTAATCTCCCAGCATGACTCTCACACATTCACCCTTGCTTGCATACCCTTACTTTCCATCTTTTAAAAATGACCCTATAAAACGTGAGTCAACAGAAAGCTTTCATCAGAAGGCCACGGGGTCTTCCCATGTTACCTTTCTTTAGCATCACAGTCAAAGTTAAATTCTTCAGCTTCCTAATACTTTTGAGTCACTGTCTGCTACATTCTCAAGAATATCTGCCTATCTTTTCTTTGACACCTTCTAGTCTAAAAACATCTAAGTTCAAGTTTCCTATACTCGGCTCACCAACTCATTTTCTTCCAAGATCTCAGGCACTTGCACTTAAACTATCAATTCTCTCATTTTGGAAAGTATTTTGATTTAAAGTAATAGTTTGCCCAGCTGCTTCCTTGCTACTCTCTACGAGGTGCTGAGTGCTGCCAACCAATTAAAAAACTTGTCTGATGCGACTATATAAAAAGCAGATAAACAACAAGGACCTCCTGTATAGCATGGGGAACTATATTCAATATCTTGTAATAACCTATAATGGAAAAGAACCTGAAAAAGAACAGATATATAGATATATATAACCGAACCACTTTGCTGTACACCTGAAACTAACACAACATTGTAAATCAACTATACTTCAATTAAAAAATAAAAGATAAACTGACTTAAAAAAACAAAACAAAACAAAACAAAAACCCACCTTATTTGATTTTCTATTTTAACAGACCCCTAGCAGATAGGAGCTCAAAACAGGCACACCATTACTGTGCACTTTACCTCTGCACCAGTTTTATGGCCAGCATGAGGGACATACCTTCCACAACTCCTCTCAAATAATAATTCTTCTTCATCTGTCCTTTGAGTTCACCCAAATGGTCACCAGTGTGGCTTAACTTATTGTCTCTGATATAATGGTTCCAACCTCACTGTATTAAAAGTTTTTCTTTTTTTTGTTTGGGGGGGGCAGGAGCGGTCGGGGACAGGGAAGGAGGCTACAAGTGGAGATATATCCTACGCTATCACACCATATTCCAAACCAGAGTCTTAGACCATACCTCAGTGACTCATGAAATCGTATTTCTTACCTTCACAGTGTGAATCTTAAATTCATTTGGTTTAGCAACTATACCAGGTTGAACTGTGTCCCCCACCCCCCCAAATTCATGCCCAACTGTGATCTGAAAATGTGACCTTATTCAAAAGTAGGATCTTTGTAGACATAATCAAGTTTCAGATGAGGACATAATGGATTACAGTGGGCCCTAATCCAATGACTGGTGTCCTTAGAAGAAGAGAAAGTCCAGAGACACACAGGGAAGAATGCCACGTGAATACGGAGGTGGAGATGGGAGTGATGCATTTACATGTCAAGGAACACCAAGCTCTGCCAGCAGACACCAGAAACTAGGAGAGAGGCACGGAACAGACTCTCCTGTGGAGCCTGCAGTAGGAACCAACCCTGATGACACCTTGCTATCGGACGTCTAGCCTCCAGAACTTGTAAGAGAATAAATGTCTGTTGTTTTAAGCTACCCAGTTTGTGGTCATTTTCTGTGGCAGTTTCTAGGAAAGAAAGGAATACAATAACTCTGTTTGCAGGCCTGTGCCATCTGGTATGTTAACTACTAGTCTCATGTGGCTATTGAGCAGCTGAAACATGGCTAACCTAAGTGGAGATGTGGGTTGTTTTTTTTTTTTTTTTTGGCCGCAGTACGTGGCATGCAGGATCTTACTTCCCCAACCAGGGATCGAACCCATGCCCCCTGCAGTGGAAGCGTGGAGTCCCAACCGCTGGACTGCCAGGGAAGTCCCGAGATGTGTTTTAAGTGTAAAATATACACCAGATTTCAAAGACTTGGTATTAAAAAAAGGAAAGTAAAAATTTTAATATAATTTAAAAACATTGAGTAAAGGTTGAAATGATAATAATTTAGATATATTGGTTTGAAGAATATATATTATTAAATTAACTTTACCAGTTTCTTTTTATCTCTTAGATGGGCTACTAAAAACTTTAAATTCCATCATGTGGCTTGTGTTACATTTCTACCGGACAGTGCTGCTCCAGGCTGTCTGTACTGATCAGCACGTTTCTAACTTCCTTTCCGAAGCTTTCATCTATGATTCATGGGAAATCTCCTCTGCTTATTTTCTTTCCCAACCTGCTGGCCTCCAAAATAAAGAGCCATTGTCTGAACTGTCATTTCTCCTCCCTTCTTTCAGTTTTATTTTTTTAAAATTTTATTTATTTATTTATTTATTTATTTTTGGCTTCATTGGGTCTTCGTTGCTGTGCGCGGCTTCTCATTGCAGTGGCTTCTCTTGTTGCGGAGCATTGGCTCTAGGTGTGTGGGCTTCCGTAGTTGTGGCTCACAGGCTTCAGTAGCTGTGGCTCGTGGGCTCTAGAGCGCAGGCTCAGTAGTTGTGGCGCACAGGCTTAGTTGCTCCACGGCATGTGGGATCTTCCCGGACCAGGGCTCGAACCCATGTCCCCTGCATTGGCAGGCGGATTCTTAACCACTGTGCCACCAGGGAAGCCCTCTTTCAGTTTTTTAAAATAAATTTATTTATTTATTTATTTTTGGCTCTGTTGGGTCTTCGTTGCTGTGCGCGGGCTTTCTCTAGTTGCGGCGAGCGGGGGTTACTCTTTGTTGTGGTGCATGGGCTTCTCACTGTCGTGGCTTCTCTTGTTGCAGAGCACGGGCTCTAGGCGAGCAGGCTTTAGTAGTTGTGGCACGTGGGCTCAGTAGTTGTGGCTTGCGGGCTCTAGAGCTCAGGCTCAGTAGTTGTGGTGCACGGGCGTAGTTGCTCCGCGGCATGTAGGATCTTCCCCGGCCAGGGGTTAAACCTGTGTCCCTTGCATTGGCAGGCAGATTCTTAACCACTGCGCCACCAGGGAAGCCCCCTCTTTCAGTTTTAAAAGACCTACTGGACAAATCAGCTGGTCTCCTGATTACCATTTCTCTTCAGTCTTGAGAATGTATGTTACCCTTTGCCACGAGCCCATGGTCCCACCACCTGCCTTACTCAAAACTTCCTACTACTCAAACCTAGCTACAGAAACCACCATTCAAAGTAAAACATGCCCATGACCCAGCAGTACCCTAGAGAAATTCATTCTAGGAGACAAATAGAGGAATATTCACAGCAGCACTGCTCATAATAGCAAAAATCTGGAAACAACCCAAATGTCTATTGATAGTAGGGTAGAATAGGTAAATGAATGATGGTATATTCATATAGTAGAATACCATATGAACCACAATTGCCTAAATCAACATGGGAAAATCTTACAAGCATTATCAAGTAAAAAAAGTCAGAGAAGGTTACATACTGTATGATTTCATTACATAAAGTTCAAAAAAGGGAACATGAAACATATTATTTACAGATAGACAGATACAGAAAGACTATAAAGAAAAGAAATGCTAACACAAGGTATTTTTATACTTTAATTTAAATGCCAGCATCTCATGTGTTCTATAAACTGACAGTTATAAAGACTATCAAGGTTGTACTTTGAGGACTTCCTATCTAGCACTGCTCAACTTCCCCCTCCTTCAGATTCACATGTACTGTCCCCCTCCAGTGAACACAAAAGGACCAGACAGATGCTTCACTGGGCTCCTGGCAAATGACTATTCATACCTGGGCTGCAGAGTAATTAAAGTGCAGGTTTGCACATTCCCATGGCAGGGAATTAATTATTCTGGCTTAAAATCCTTTCAATCTCCAGCTGGGTTGGAGAAAGTGAAGCTCTAGTTGGGAGTCAATATGGCATTTAACGAAGCGTTACAAGTGCAAAATGACAGCAATTTAAAAGCAAGACAGGCTTCCCTGGTGGCGTAGTGGATAAGAATCCTCCTGCCAATGCAGGGGACATGGGTTTGATCCCTGGTCCGGGAAGAGTCACATGCTGCGCAGCAACTAAGCCTGTGCACCACAACTACTGAAGCCTGCGCGTCTAGAGCCCGTGCTCCACAAGGAGAGAAGCCACTGCAACGAGAAGCCCGCGCACCACAAGGTAGAGTAGTCCCTGCTCGCCGCAACTAGAGAAAGCCTGTGCGCAGCAATGAAGACCCAATGCAGCCAAAAATAAATAAAATTAAAAAAAAAAAGAAAGAATGGTCTCTCTCTTTTTTTTTTTAAAGTTTAATTTTTATTTATTTATTTATTTATGGCTGTGTTGGGTCTTCGTTTCTGTGCGAGGGGGCTTTCTCTAGTTGCGGCAAGCGGGGGCCACTCCTCATCGCGGTGCGCGGGCCTCTCACCGTCGCGGCCTCCCTTGCTGCGGAGCACAGGCTCCAGACGCGCAGGCTCAGTAGTTGTGGCTCACGGGCCCAGTTGCTCCGCGGCATGTGGGATCCTCCCAGACCAGGGCTCGAACCCGTGTCCCCTGCATTGGCAGGCAGATTCTCAACCACTGCGCCACCAGGGAAGCCCCAGAATGGTCTCTTTATTAAAAAATAAATAAAAATAAAAGCAAGACAAAAACCTCTAAAATATGTTACTTTCTGAACATTTGAGTAACAGGAAGAAAAAGGCAAGGTAGAAAAAACCCACGGTATGGAACATTTGTAACAAATCTTAAAGATGAGTTTCAATATCTTCTTCCTATGTTTACATTAATTATTGACTGTCCCTAAAAAGCGGTTAAAATGGATGTAAAATTTGGTAATATTCATCAAGAATTTTATAAATTTATTTATTTTTGGCTGCGTTGGGTCTTTGTTGCTGTGCACGGGCTTATTCTAGTTGCGGCGAGCGGGGGCTACTCTTCACTGAGGTGCGTGAGCTTCTCATTGCAGTGGCTTCTCCTGTGGCGGAGCACGAGCTCTAGGCACATGGGCTCAGTAGTTGTGGCGCACGGTCTTAGCTGCTCCGCGGCATGTGGGATCTTCCCGGACCAGGACTCGAACCCGTGTCCCCTGCATTGGCAGGCTGATTCTCAACCACTGCGCCACCAGGGAAGTCCCTCGTTAAGAATATTAAATGTTCAGGGACTTCTTCCCTGGTGGCGCAGTGGTTAAGAATACACCTGCCAATGCAGGGGACACAGATTCGAGCTCTGGTCCGGGAAGATCCCACATGCCACGGAGCAACTAAGCCTGTGCGCCACAACTACTGAGCCTGCGCTCTAGAGCCCGCGAGCCACAACTACTGAGCCTGTGTGCCACAACTACTGAAGCCCGCGCGCCTAGAGCCCGTGCTCCGCAACAAGAGAAGCCACCGTAATGAGAAGCCCATGCATGGCAACAAAGAGTAGCCCCCACTCACCGCAACTAGAGAAAGTCCACGCGCAGCAACAAAAACCCAACGCAGCCAATAAATAAATAAATAAATTTATAAAAATAAAATAAAAGAAGGTATGGGAAATGGATTTAAAAAAGAAAAAAAAGAATTTTAAATGTTCATGTGCTTTGACCCAGAAATTTCATTCTGGGCAACTAAATTTAGAAATAATGTGGGCAAAGATCTATGTATAAAGGATTTCTCTACAGTGTTACTTATGACAGTGAAAAATTAGAAACAATAACCAATTGGGAAAGGGAAATCAAATCAAGTCTACCTGATGGAACATTTTGCCTTCTTCATTAAGAATGATCAACTTGAAGACTGTATTAGTAACCAGAAAATATTATGACCCAATGTTAATGAAAATAGCAGGCTGTTGTGACCATGAATGCAGTTATGTGAAAAGCATGCCTGTAAACGAACAAAGTCTGGATTGGGGATTACGTAAAAATAATTCTTGTCATTGCGTCCAGTGGGGTGGGAGGGTAGTTTTGGGAAGAATTTTTTTCTGGGACTTCCCTGGTGGTCCAGCGATTAAGACTCCGTGCTCCCAATGCAGGGGGCCTGGGTTCAATCCCTGGTGGGGGAGATAGATCCCGCATGCATGCCACAACTAAGAGCTCACATATGCAACAAAGATCCCGCATGCCTCAACTAAAGACCTGGCACAGTCAAATAAAAATAAATAAATAAAATTTTTTAAAAGAAAGAATTTTTTTCTGCACAATCCAAACTTTCAGTGCGGTTATTATATTCTCTTTACTTGAAAAAAAAAGTTTTTTTAAACCTACCCAACTGCTTTGTTTTTTAAAATATGTAAATGTCAGGAAAAAACTGAACATTCCATTGTTTAATATTTTGCCCTAATTATGCATTAAATAAAGGTTAACCATGTTTTGCTAAATAAACACATTTCAAAAATGTAGGAGAACGCAAGTACTTTTCTTTTCCAAGTAGAGCAGATACTTTGGTCCTAAAGAGATTTGCAGCCCCTTAAGTTCACTGTGTTTTCCTAACAATTCCACTTTCTAGATCATTCTGAAATGCATCTTCCTGTGACTCGACATATACTTACTGAACTTAAAATACATGCCCTGCACAGTTGCCGATGTTCAGGATGCAGCAATGAACAGAGCAGCCACAGATCCTGCCGCTGTGAAGCTTATTTACCCTCCTGGGGGTGGGGTGGGGGTGAGTAACGGTGGTGGTGGTGTACTATACACAGCCTGGGACAGCCTCCCTGATAAGGTGGGACTGAAGCAGAGCTCTGAAGGAAACAAAGACGGAGCCATGTGCCAATCTGGGAGAAGAGCATTCTGGGAGTATGTTCCGTGCACTGGGGCCAGTTGGCTGGAGAGGTCTGGACGAAGAGGAGAGCGGCAAGTGTGGGGGGCAGGGAGGTCACCAAGAGCCCCAAAGACCACAGTGAAGAGCTGGCTTTGTATTCTCAGTGAGAGAGGGAGCCAGGAGAGGGGTCCCGGTAAAGCAGCAACGTGATTTACCTTAACTTTCTGTGATGACAGAAACGTTCCACATCTGCACTGTCCATACGGTAGCTGCTAACCTGGTGTGGCTATTTAAATTCATTAAAACCAAAATTCAGTTCTTCCATTCCACAAGTCACATTTCAAGTGCTCATGTGGCTAATGGCTACACTGGACAGTGTGGTTTTAGAGGATCAGTCTGAACTCGGGGCAGAAAACAAGACTCGAGGGAGCAAGTACGGGATGAAGCGGGGGGGACCAGTCAGGAGACCATGGTCACAGTAGGAAATGGTCGGACGCTGGATGAAGTTTTGAAGGGAGGATTTGTTGCTGGGTTGGTTGTGCGCTGTGAGGACTCACAACCAGCTCTGGCCTGAGCACCTGCAGGATGAGAGTGCCAGGTACTGGGAGGAAGAGGACGCTTTGAGGGGAGAGCGGGATGAAGCAGGAAGTTCTGTTTTGGGCGTGTTCACTTCAGATGCCTATAAGGCATCCTACTAAAGATGGCCAGAAGTCTTTGGGGTTCAGAAGAGAGATCTGGGCTGAAGTCACAGTTTTGGAACTGTCAGTATTTTAAAGTCATTCCACTGGGCGAGATCACCTAAAAGTGGATGTAAGTGGTGAGAAGAGGTTCAGATATTGAGGCTGGGGTACTGTGATGTTTAAACACTGGGGAAGTGAGGAAGAACTTGTAAAGCAGAAAGACAAGAAAAGGCAGGTGGAGAACCAATATAGAAGGTGTCTGAAAGCCAAATGAATTGTTTCAAAAAGGAGGGAGTGACCCACTGTGTCCAATGCTGATACATGAGTAAAAAGAGACTGGGGAACAGATCACTGTATTCCACAACACAAAGATCACCAGTGACCTTCACAAGGAGGCCTTAATTCCCACTGCCACTATCTTTTTTTTAATTTAATGCTGTGTTTCCTTTATTTATTTATTTATTTAGTTGCAACAGGTCTTAGTTGTGGCAGGCGGGCTCCTTAGTTGCGGCTTGTGGGCTCCTTAGTTGTGGCATCCGAACTCTTAGTTGCAGCATGCATGTGGGATCTAGTTCCCTGACCAGGGATCGAACCCAGCCCCCCTGCATTGGAAGTGTGGAGTCTTAACCACTGAGCCACCAGGGAAGTCCCCCCGACTGCCACTATCTTATCTGGACTCCTGCACTAGCCTCGTAACTGATCTCCTTTGCTCTAGCGATTCTGTCACTCAAACACGTCCTCTATATCATGGTGTTATTTTTCCAAAACTTAAATTTTCCTATACTGCCACTCAGCTGAGAAATCTTGCCTAATACTATATTATCTTCAGCAGGAGCAGCCAAACTCTAGGGAGCATGTAAAAATCCCCTGGGGGTGACGAGGCCCCAACACCCAAGACTCTGTGTCTCAGTAGATTGAGGAAGACCCAGAAACTGTATTTTTAAGTAGCAGCCAAGATAATGTTACAAACCATGGTGACCAAAGGACAAAGTCCAAACTACTTAGCAAGGCAAACAAAACCGTTCCAAATTTGGTCCCAAACTTCCTGACTAGCTTCTTCCTATTCCATTCTAGACAGCATACCTACACTTCCACAAGCTCAAACTAACTACTCACACTAACCGCATTTCCACAAACGTGCCGTGTCCTTCCAGATATTACTGCCCCCTGCACAAGCTGCTCCTGCCTCCTGGAAGGCACCTTTCATCTGGCTGTGCCCAGCGAACTCTGATTCGTTCTTCAAGACCCAGCTTAAATGTCACTGCTAGTGTGAGGTCCCACCCAGCTCCCCAAACTCTGTTAAGCTTTTCCATGCAGCACACTATCTACCGACTACTCTGCCATCACCGCCACAACTCCAGGAGGCAGCGATGGGAGAGGCAGTGTTTTCTTCAATCACGCACTGCCAACACACAACCTGGAACACTGCAGACGTTCGATAACCACAGACGGCTGTTGGCCTGATGGCAAGGCACGTTGGCAAGTGCTCCAAAAGGCAAGACACTGCCACTGTAAAGTGCTGGGGAAGTCAGGAACAGCTCTGTCTACCTGGGACTTGAAGGATGAGTGGAACTCAGAGAAAGGGAAGGGGAAGAAGAGAGACCTAAGAGGACTCCAGACAGGACCGTGAAGATGGGGGCGGGGGCACGATCAACATTCCTTCCTCTACCAAGACGGACAGACTCACCGTCCAAAGCAGGGTTTGAAATCTATAGATTATGGTTTCAAATAAACATTTTAAGCTTCTGTCTTACAAGATGTATCAAAAAACAAACAACAAAACCTGACCCTTCACAACCTGTTGGCTGGATCTAGTAAGTACCCCACCCCCCTCTTATACGATGGGACAGACTCAAAGCTCTTGATCTTGATTCACACACTGAATCTTTACTTGGGCTTATCACCTTTTACTTTGCTCCTCAGACCTGTTTCCCACAAAGATGTATGAGAGGCAGTATGTGGTAGACTGGCACAAATCTCTCACCTATACCCCGAACAACTTGTCCAATCTCTGCTAATAGAGGGTCCTAAAGGGTTCCCATGGTACCCACGGACCGTGTCCTACACAAAGCTGCTCTGTGAATAAGTCTCTGCCACTTCATTGGTTCTTTAACCCCCCCTAGAACACCCAGTCAGTGTTTTAGTATATATCTCCTCAAAACTTTTCAGAATAACCCAGAACCTGGCAATTACCCTGCAAATCCTTGAGGGCAACCAACTTCTGAATGTTGACACATCAGAATTTACACAGCAGTTTTAATTATACACAATTTAAAAATCAATATAGTATTGGGAAAATATATAGGAGATCTAAAAGGAATATAATCATAATGCTTTTCATGTAAAAACATCTACTTTGTATGCACGATACAATAAAAAAACCAAACAAACGAGATTTGCCATCTTGTTGTAAAAATCTTGATCCCTGGCATCTGGATTTTTCCCATTTTAGATGGGTAACTGTTATTCCTTTTACGCGCACAAAACCAGTCAGTTGACAACTAGTAACCATCTGGACTTTACTTATGAATTGTGGATGCATGAAGCTGCTTACCTGGGGGGAAATGAACTGGGGAGGCACTTGCGCCCGGAGATTAGGAGAAGAATTCAGCGGCTGCACGGGGGTGTGCACGCCTCTCGATTGTGCTGTGCTATTTCCAAACAAACCATGATTGCCACCCTGTCAACGGAACAGCGACGGTGAGGCTTTTTGTTAACATAAGAAAACACAAATAAGAAACAGTTCAGGTTTTCTCTCCCTCAGAAGAATCATATCCCGTGTTCCATGGAATCACAGAATTTTACAACTGAAAAAAGTTCCTGATCTCAGAATACTCAGAAAAGTATTCAAATCCAATCATGGGCGTATCATCACCACCCCTGCAGTCTGATGCATTCTATAAACCAAAAGGGTTACATTTAGTCAAATGTTAGAAAAAACACTAATTTGTTGTTGTTGTTATTGAAAGGTACAGGCAGTATAACATTTATTCAACTACTTTCTTTTTTAAGATTGGGTTTACCGAATTTATTCTCAAACTATATAAGCTGAGACGCACCTTAAAAAGCACCTAAGTAAAAATGCAGGCTTGTGAATAATATCAGTTGTAAAACAATACTATGATATGACTTCTCTGAATTGGTTGATTTGAATACTTTTCTGATTCAATCATAAGATCAGTGCCACCCAACTGTGAGCCTAGCTCCATGAGGATCCTACTCCAGATCCGAACACCCTTCCCTGTCCTGGGTCTGCTTGGTCCCTTCTTTACTAGACGAGGAAACGTGAATCAACCACAGGGTGAGATAAAAAAGGAAGAAAGGGAAAAAGTGAAAAATCATTCCAGGGACACCAAAACAAAACATTACTCACCTGTAACTTCTCATTCAAATGTATGACTATCAGTTTAGTCAAAAAACAAGCTTAGCTCCCTGATTTCTGGAGGATCAACTCACTGAAGCACTTCTAGACTGCTCCAATCAAAGAGCTATATAAAAAGCTGGGCTGTATATGATGGCCTTTCCTTTCTGACTTGTTTCTAGCAGAGAAGCAAAGAAATCATATTCGATACTTGACGCTGCCTGACGTAGTTTTCTATACCATCTTCACTTGGCCTCTTCAAGGCCCAGCTCAGAGGTCATCCTCATCAACAAAGTCTTTTCCCAAACCTTCCTCATTGCACATTCAGATTCACTGAGCCCACCTCTACATTCTCAAAACACTTGAAAACTCTTTGATAGGATCCATCATCAAATCATATTACAGTTATTTTGCATCCTGTCTTTCCACCACCAGCTTAATATTTCCCTCTTTGTATTCCCAGGAACTCAGTCAAGCCCTGGTCTGTAGGATGAGCACATCATTTGCAAACATCCATGACCCACTAATTTCATACACTTGAAAACAAACATCCCACTGGACACCGTCAGTGAAGACAGCTACACCACTGCTTATACCAAGTCTGTGCGCTCTGAGCTGAGGTCACCACCATCATCTTATCCCTGGAATCGTGGGGATTAAGGCAATTTTAAAGAAGCATTTTGTCCTTAAGTTCTAGAGCAACAAAGATATTTTGATGGCTTAATGATTCAAAACAGATTAAGGGACTGCTTCAGGGGAATTAATGAACTTAAAAGAATTGAAAATAAAAATGATTATGAATATAAAGTAGAAATGGCAATTAAAATCTGTGTACATCTCATAAAAGAAAATCAAAGATCCACCATGAATTTTGAATCTCCCAAAGGACTGTTTAAACATGAAAAGACCTTTAGTTCTAGAAACTCTAATGTCTCTGCCTCTCCTGTCTTACTAATCAAACTTGTCATTCTGAGGGGAAATGGCTCAGTTCTAATTTTTCTGAGATCCTGGTAGTCTGGAGCTTAGCTACTAATCCTTCCCAGGAAAATAGGAAACATTTATTTTGCTAAAACTATTCCACTAAGATCGTTCTCACACTTTACTATCAAAGTAATGACCTTGTTATTAGATGTTAATTACTCATGGATGGTCTTGGATGGTGGGGTTTCTGACAGCTAGAGTCCTTGCCAGACCTATGTTTTGTAGGGCTCCAAACTGCTCTGTACGGGTCATTGTAAATTTCAACCTCTCTTTCTGGTAAGAGGTATTACAAAGAATTTGCCTTTTTTGCTTTTTGTAAAATCAAGTCCTCCTTTCCTATTCCTAGGAGAAAGAGTCCATCCCACTCCCACCAAAGGTTTTAGGTTTTCATTATCAAGTGTCTCTAAAGCCATACCAAACACTTTTGATATATCTGATACAGATAATAACAAAGGTAAGTCAACAAAAGTTTATTCAAAAATACCTTTTAAGAAAAAATAAACCATTTTTAGATAATTTTTATTCATTATTTACTGTTAAATCTCGCTTTTTTATTTTTTGGCCGTGGGCATGTGCCTGGTGAGATCTCAGTTCCCCGACCAGGACGGAACCGGGCCATGGCAGTGAAAGCCCAGAATTCTAAACACTAGGCCAACCAGGGAACTCCTCTCACCTTCTCTATTTTTTAATATGGAACCTTGGCATCAAAAGTTGGTCATCTTCTTGGCTCAGAAGTAGCTATTTTGCACAGTAATGTATTTAATGGTAATCATACAAATCCAGTCTTTTTTTTTAAAACTATATTTAGAGATTAGGAATACCAGCATCAAAAGCGTATATATATATATATAAATGGTGGCTTATCTGGCTATTTCTAAAGCTTCACTGTTGTATGTGAGGCTTTAATGATGACCTGAGCCTAATAATTATTGGTGATATTTGCCTCAACTACAATGTTTAACTTAGAAAGGTATATAAATTAAAAACACAGGTTATCAAGCTAATTGAAATCTTCTATAATTTGGAAAAAAACCTCAAATTTTGTTTTTAAATATGAAGTAGTTAACTCTGCATGAAAACAGTGTGAAAAAACCATAACATATTTGGATAGAACATGTATAATCAACTGGTTCACAATGGACTTTGTAGCAACTCCACAGATCAAAAAAATGAAGAGAATGACCTTTTTTCAGAGTCCAGTGCACAGCTAGTTTGGCTGGTCACTTATACTAACGTTTATGTACTAAAAGCATCTGATAATCAGGTGATCCTGGGAGCATACTTTAATCACCATTAACCAAGAGTATAGACTATCTTCTATTTTATATATCTCAAACCAAAGAGCCCTCCTCCCCACCAAAATGGATATAATTGTTTCTTCTCTGTTTATATAAGTAATACAACAACCATGTCCTCTGTGGAAACATTAGGAAAAGAGCGAAATATCAAGGAAAGAAAACAAAAAACTACCTATAAACTCTCAATCCAGAGGTAACCAATCTGAACATATGGATATAATATAATCCATTTTTAAATGTGCTAAGGCAACAATTAGAAAGCATATGAACGATCTATATGAGACTTGAGGACTATAGCGTAAGAGGTGTTTCATACCATCCTTTCATTTCTATGTGGAAGTCATCACGTGCAAACAGAATGGACGCAACTAATAATTAAATGTCCTTCTGTGACATTCAGAGATGAAAGTCAGAAGGACAAGTAAGTAGTCATGGAACTAAGGTTAGGAAAGTATCACTGGAGCCACTGTCACAAAGGAATTGTCTCCAAATTCCTGGTTTTCTCCACAAAAACTACAACAGAGCTCCTGCAAGGTGACAGACAGAGGCCTGCTCTGTCCGCTTGGGCCTGCAGAGGCGAGGCGGCATCATCACGACAGCCCTGCCAGTCCTGTCTCTGCTGCACAGCCCTTCCCTGGAGGACGGACAGATCCAACCCCAGGAAAGGCGCTGCTCCAGGCTGAACCAAACACTGGGCAACATCGGTCTTCTTAAAGCTTCATTATCTAACATGTAAGTTACCTTTCTCTGGATAATATGATACTTAAAGACACTGGATTTTTAAGATGCTGTAACCCTCCAATATTTAATCTTACTAGTTTTGCTGCTGTTTTCTAATTAGCAATTTTATTAGATTGAAAAGACCTCAAAAGTAGTCTTGCCATTCAATCAAACGTTCAAAAATGGCAAATATGTTGCTAAATTAGATGATAGAAGGTACCTGTAAGCTTCTTTAACATTTTCCTACGCCAGTCATTAGTTAACTATTAAACGTAAACTTATGACTAAAAATGGGAAGACAAAAGAAACATATTTAAAATAAAATCCATGTTGAGAAACATGAAGAGAGATGGGTTCTATGGGCTGAAAGAGCTAAAGCCTATACTTAGTATCATTCTGTGCATTCAGTAATCAACAAATTTCCCAAGACAGACAAATGATGCAATAAACTGCAGACCAGGGCCAAGGCGAGGCCACAGCCAAGCAGTTATAAATTTGAGAGGCCTCCTTACTTGTCTAGCAGCGAAGTTTTGGGGGTTGAGCCCTGTGCCGATTGCTCCAAGGCTGACGTTGGGTAGTGTGGAACCAGAGGGAGACAGCTTGTAGCTGGGAGAAGGGGAGAAGGGAGAGCAGGGAGCCTCATCCCCAAGGCACCCATCTTGATTGGAGAAAGGCAAAGTCAGCTGAAAAGTAGTAGTAGTTAGCCAATCACAATGAGTGTTGGTTAGTGAAGCAACAGAATGCAAGAAGGGAAAAGAGAAACACCAGGAATAAACAAGGTTAGAGTGTATTAGCAGTAAACGAGGATAGAATTTGGATCTGATAATAGTCATGATACTTTGCCCAACAGACACCATCTGTCATCCTCTTTCCTATAGATTCTTATCCTCTAAGTTAGTAACACATTCTGTCCATTGCACTAAGATAAACATTGCCAGACACTTCATTTTCATGCGTCTAGTACTGATTACTCTAGCTACGTGGCTGCCGAAACAGAAGCCAGAGCAATCGTCTTGCGAACATGCTGCTGTCTGCATCAGCACTGTGGCGTCAGAAAAGTGCCAGATCTAAAAACTTTGGTTTTAACTGCCTTCTGAAGACCAGGAACACTGCAAATTGGTATTCTGAATCAAGGAATCATCTCCTCCATTAGAAATGTTAAAAATCCCAACAGATAGGTATAAATGACTTGTTTAAAGCAGGTAGTTGAGAATTTGAAAAGTATACCATCATAACTAAAAACAGATCATTATGGAAATGGAGAAAGAAGACAAAAGAGCTCTCTTAGAAATAGCAAAGGAGAAAGTTTTGGATCATCTTGACAAAGCTAGAAGGCAAGGCCTTAGGAGACACAGAGTATTTGCACAAGATCCAAAAATTTATTTTTGTAAATTGCACAACAGCAGAAAAAAGAATTCAGAATAAATTTGCCTCTAGGATTTCTTCTACGTGTTTTGAGTGTGCATTTCCCCCACTATAAATAGATCACTTCCCCCCTCCAAACTTCATAAATTCCCCAAAACTTAGACCTTGTTCACAATACTCACATTCTAAAGACAGATGGTTCTAGCTGCTGCCTAATCACCTGCCAACGACAACTATTTTCATGTCACCATTCAAAAGCAGGTGATGTTTGTGCTTTGCTCGCTCATTCAGTTCAGTAATTCTATGCTTCCTTCTGGAATTAATTATCAAAAGACAAGTGGGAACCAAAGTGGTTCTCATGAATTATTATCTTAAACCAAGGATTCAACTCACCTTCTCAAATAAGGCCCACTATCTGTGGTTCCCATGTCTTTGGAATTAGGTGACGGAACCCAGATCGATCCTTCCTCATGATATCATTAAAATCCCCGAGATTCATTGCTCGCTTGTCCACATCAAATTTTTTATCTGGAAGGCTCCCTGAAAAGTAACACAGAAGGAGTGAGGATGTTAGCAATCAATGTCTCCCTCATGACCAAGAGTGACCTGTCCCACTATGCTCCCTGAGTGCAGGTGTAGGACCAGAAGAGCTTTTTACTGGTTCAGGCTGCTGGTGGTCCTTCCTGGAACACACATGGATGCCTTAAAAACAAAACCAAACCAAACAATCCCCCCCAAACGCCACAACATATAGTAGCTGTAGCCTGTTTTCTATGGAAGACTGAAAGAGAGCCTGAGGGCTAACCTAGTAAAAAATCTCTAACTAATCTAATTCTTAGACTGGGTATTGATATGTTTGATGAATATATCTTGCTCATATATTCAAATGTCCTCGGTGAGAGGATGTGTCTCTTGTTAATATTTTAGTATCTGCTAGACAAACAGTTGGGGTTGTGAAACACGTTATTAGGAATAAAAAGAGCAAAGAGGCACGGTTGTTGCCCTAACATTTAGAACTTCATGCTGAACGCAGGAGACGGTGTGCCATGTTACTGGTACAATGTAATTTCCCAGGTGCAATGGCTATTCCCACTTTCTTTCACATGTCTATAAATTTGCTATTGTACAGTGACATGAAGCTCATTTTTTAGCTGCTCTCGTATTTAAGAGTATCACAGATCAGAGGTTATTTCCCTTATCTCCTAGGACTGTTTCCTTTTCTTCCCGGTTTGATTCTTTTCAAGTTCCTTCAGGTGAGCGACAGCATCAGTGTGAAGGTCCCACAGATGAAGGGCTGATGCTGCATCTGCTCTACTTGCGGGGTGGCGGTGGTGGGGGGGGTTGGTCAATAATGGGACATCCCAGTGCAGACAGACCTGGCCACCTGAGGGCTGACTCTGGCAGGGCCACAGACATATTTTATTTGGCCACACACAGCATTTAAAAAAATCTGGATTAGCTTCCACTATTTAAAAATCAGGATGTCCAGGACAGGAATAAAGATGCAGATGTAGAGAATGGACTTGAAGACACGGGGAGGGGGAGGGGTAAGCTGGGACGAAGTGAGAGAGTGGCATGGACATATATACACTACCAAATGTAAAACAGATAGCTAGTGGGAAGCAGCCGCATAGCGCAGGGAGCTCAGCTCAGTGCTTTGTGACCACCTAGAGGGGTGGGATAGGGAGGTTGGGAGGGAGACGCAAGAGGGAGGAGATACGGGGATATATGTATATGTATAGCTGATTCACTTTGTTATACAGCAGAAACTAACACACCGTTGTAAAGCAATTATACTCCAATAAAGATGTTAAAAAAAAAAATCAGGATGTCAATGCATATCTGAATTTCTGGCCTCTCTTGAAAACACTGGAGGACCTGGCAAAGCTGAGCCTGAACTCGTCCACGACAACAAGTGCCAACAGCCGAGCAAAGGTTGACTCCTTTATGTGGAACACACAGTCTCCCCAGCTGCCCAGTGGCCTCCAAGTCTCAAGTTTTTATATGTAGCACACACTACTCATTTACGTCAAGCACGGTACCTTCCCCAGAGCGAGTGTGGAATATGTGTCTAGGACCTGCACCCATCCCAACTCAAAGTGAGCAGGGGATCCCAACAGGGTGTCATGAACAGCAACATATTCCATTCGTATTAGTGCAGGGATACACACCTACAGACAAATCCATTTTGCTATTTGGATTATCTTCAGTTTGACTCTGAAAATAAAGAACAGTGAAGGAAGATTAAAGGCTTGAATTAAACGTCTGAATCAGAGGAGAAACGGCATTATTCATGTGTGAGCCACACCTTACTTTACTACTAGGACTATACAACATCCTTGGAAATGAACCTTAAACTGGAATGAAGACAATAACTTTTTTTTTGGCTGCGCGGCATGAGGGATCTTAGTTCCCTGACCGGGGATTGAACCTGCGCCCCCTGCAGTGGAAACGCAAAGTCCTAATCACTGGACCGCCCGGGAAGTCCCAAGACAGTAACATTTTTATAACTTAAAAAAAAAAAAAAAATATATATATATATATATATATATATTTATTTATTTATTTATTTATTTTTGGCTGCATTGGGTCTTTGTTGCTGCACGCGGGCTTTCTCTAGTTATGGCGAGCGGGGGCTACTCTTCGTTGCGGTGCGCGGGCTTCTCATTGCGGTGGCTTCTCTTGTTGCGGAGCACTAGCTCTAGGCACATGGGTTTCAGTAGTTGTGGCTCGTGGGCCCTAGAGCACAGGCTCAGTAGTTGTGGCGCACGGGTTTAGTTGCTCCGCGGCACCCAGACCAGGGCTCAAACCCGTGTGCCCTGCGTTGGCAGCTGATCTTAACCACTCCCCTTCCCCACCAGGGAAGTCCCAGTAACATTTTTAATGACTAATTTTGGGACTTCCCAGGCGGTCCAGTGGTTAAGACTCTGCGCCCCCAATGCAGGGGACCCAGGTTCGATCCCTGGTCAGGGAACTAGATACCGCATGCCGCAACTAAGAGCCCGCATGCTGCAACTAAAAATTCCGCAAGCCGCAACTAAGACCTGGTGCAGCCAAATAAAGAAATAAATATTAAAAACAAAAATCTGACTAATTTTGATTGCTGTTGGTGTCTGTATTCCTAAATTCGATTTTCACATCAAATTAGCTTCAGTAAATCTATGGGCAGAGGAACAGCTAAACAGCTGCTTGGAGAATTAAACCCCTGTGCTCAAGTTCCAGTCGGCTCAGGATCAAATTCCAAGAGTGGCAGCCAAATGATGACAACTTCTTCTTGTGACTTGTCAAGTCATCAAATCTCGAAATGTGCAGCCAAGTCATTTGTCTTTTGGCAACCGGGGACAGGGTGTCCCCATAATGTTCCCAAGAGATCAAAAAATTAGAAATTCTACAAGAACTGCCTATATAATTAATCACAAATAGTTTCCCTGGTTATTCTGCAGTTGCTGTCTTTTTAAAAATTATAATATTAAAACTGGTACAGTAGTCAGCAAAAATTATATAAATTTTAAGTACTTGGCTCTTTCTTCCCTAACTGCCTAAGGAAAAGGATACAAGGACTAAAAATTTAAAAGCTGTACCCTTTAAATACTGGAGTATTTCATTAAGAAAAAAAAGCAGAGAGAACAAATACTGCCTAATCCAAATCAGGAACACTGCTTAACCAGTTTCTAAATCTGTAATTTTGCACTATATGTGGCAGTGGTCTTAAAATCTGTACTAAATGTAAAAGTTGGGAGACATTACACATATGAAAAAGTGAAACTTACCAGCAATCCCATATTTGAAAGCTGTTTGGCAAGAGGATTCATCCATGAATCACTGTTTCCTCCTTTTAGTGAGCACTAGAGAAATGAAATACGTGACCTCAGAATCAAATAATTTATTTTATTTCAACTTCCTGAGATGCATAAGTACTGACTGAAAATGCAAAACCAAGAGTTTACCTTTTTGAACCCTAACTATTCCTCTTTAACTATAGTTATTTTGATATGTTATCTGTTAGTCTAAAAAAGTACTATGCCTTAGTTATTATATCTGTGTTTTCATTCTTACTTTATTCGTTGCATTGAATTAGAAGTAACTGGAAAAATATATGGTCAGCTAGTGTTTTTACCCTATAAATAGAAGGTCAATATCAGATTTTCTAAAACATAATGTTTGCATGCTAGTATTTTCTCTCTTAGTATCTCCTTGTAACCCAAGCCGGTTTGTATTAGGAGTGAAGAAAAAGAGTTTGATGCTAGTGCATGTTATTTGGAAAGGAGCCCATTTAAACTGGTCATTATTCTCTGTGTGGATACAATGAGGAACTCATCCACGTAGCACTTTCATCTGCTTGTTTCATAGTGTAAAGGATGTGGATCCCCAATGGGAAAGAAGCCTAGCAGAAGACACCATCGCCAAGCTTACCGCATAGCTGTTACTATATGAGGGCAGTTAGTTTTAAGTGCAAAGGTGGCGGATGTAGGTTTCTGCTTGTTTCTTAATGGGACAAACTAGTTTCTCCACTGAACAAGGCACCAGCCATCAGTTCCACTTTTATTTCTACATAGAAGGTGAGTGGAACTGTGGCAGGGACCTTGTGGGGGCAGGAGGTGATGGGGCTTTGTGCACGTGTGCATTCTCCAGGTAAAAATTCTATTTGTGTTCTGATGGTATTGGTCAGATCAATTTTATTATTCTTGCAAGTGTTAAGGTACTTAGTTTGAGGGTCAAAAAAACCCTCACTGGAGGGAGGAGAGAAGTGGTAGTTACTTTGTGGACAGATGTTAGTGATGACAGCACAACAGTGTGAATGTACTTAATGCGACTGATCCGTACACTTAAAATTGGTTAAGGCGGTAAATTTTATGTCAGCTGTATTTGATCACACACACAAAGAGGCCCTCAGTATGAAAGGTCAGAATCATCAGTCATGGAGCAGAAACATTTAATTCCCAATTAACTTCGTTAAATCTTGGTGGTTCCCTGAGTGGGCTAGTACCTTTCACTCAGTTGCTTCCTCAACAGTCTCCTGAATTGTCTTGTAATTTGGTCTTATTGTTAATTTGTAAATAACAAAAAGAAAGCCACAGCAGACTAGACAACACGAATGTACTAAAAATGCTGGCAAGTTTACTGAATAATTTCTTTTGTGACTGGAGTAATACAAGTCCTTTAAGAGGGAAAACTGTAAATGACTGCTTAAACAAAACGTCTCTAACAGAAACAATCTGTATTCTCAGGCCTAAAAGAGAGTAATCGTATTCAGAACAAAATCCCATAGGCAAAGGGGACGAAGGTACAGCCCCTGGCCACTGAAGACCTTCTAAAATGGCACCCGGTATCTGAAAACCAGGACTTTCAGTTGTGAAGCGTTACTTAGGGCAGCAAGGCTCCCATCCTCAAATTAAATACATGGCTGCCCACTTCCTATGTCTCTCAATGTATCTGTGGAATGAGAGGCTGGAATGAAAAAAGAGGGCTTCTACTGAGAGTCGTTCAGGTTCTAGATTGAAAACCAAAGTCCTCATCAAATTATGCAAATCAAAGGAGAAACTAAGTTGTTCTAAGATACAGAAAGTAACAAGTGTAGAACACAACTGGCACAGGATGTAGATAAATCATCTAGTTGCTAACGCAGGGTTACGCACTGGCACCTCATTTTGTTGAGAAAAGGGTCCTGGGCCTTGGAGTTTCCCGAATGAGATAAAAATGAGTTGCGATGATTGCTGTTGGAGAAACCATATTACTGTGGTTTCTCTTTTACATATTCCTGGGGATTTACTCTAAGGACTGACTTGGCTTTAGAACGCGAAAGCGTAAAACATTTATAAGGTGTGCCTTGACAGCTTCCAAAGAATTATTCTAATATGGAAGCCAAAGTGAGGAAAATTTCGTTTCTTTGAAAATTCCATCTTACCCACAGCAAGAGTTTTGTTGTTCGAGATTTCAAGGTCACGGGGAAGGAAGATGAGGGGTAAAGAGGAAGTAGCTACTTGTTCTGAAGAAAATACCTTCCCCCTCACTGAGGACCTCAGGGACTCCGGCTGCCTGGCTTCGCCCATGAAAACATTCTCAGTTCTGCCCTCTAAGAACGAATAAGCAAGCCCAGGCATTTCTAAAGCGGGCTACCTTCATCTGCTTCTTTCCTCCTTGTCCCCAGCTTGCCGAACTGTGGGAGGAAGCACTTCCCTGAGAGCCGGCGGTGTTCCAGACTCCTCCATCCTCCTCCTCTTCCCAGCTGGGATGGCGAGTTCCTGTCACGGGCCCGTCACTCTCCCCCCAGCCGTCTTGCATAGATTTGGAATCTTTAAGAGAAGAACGAACCAACTGTACGCAATAGCTATATATAACAATAACCGCAACAACCATTCCCCGTAAACGCAGCATTTTAGTGTATTTGTAATTTTGTCTAGTCTACCTGTACGGCAAGGCGAATATCATTCGAACTTTTGAGAGGAGAAATGGAAACCCAAAATGGGTCAACGATACAGAGTAAGTTAATAAACCACAAATCAAGATTTCCTGGCCTCTGGTTCAATGATTTTTTCTCCTTTATACAAAGTTGACAGAAATCCCCCAATTGAAAAGAACCTGTCGTTACTTATAAGAAATTTCACATCTCAATTTAGAGAAATCTGTTACTCTTAATAAGGATGTTTTACTGCATTCTTTAGTTTTACCCTCCTAAAAGTATGTGGTGAACTTTATAATGGACTTTACAAATATGCGGTATGGCAAAGAACAACTGTCTACCTTGCTTGGGGTGAAGAAAAGAACACGCAAAATGGATGAAAAAAGAAAACTGTATTAGATTTTGAATATCAAAATTATGGTGAAAGAAGAGAAATTCACATATAGCCATGAAAATTTGAAAGTTATTGGATTTACACACTTGAAATGGATTAGGTACTAAAAAGATCCTACGCAAAGACAATGTATAAGCAATGGCTTTTAAAAGACAGACGGAGGAAATGTGGTAGACAGGGAACGAGGAAAACAGAACAAAGACAGAGGGAAATCAGGGCTCTAATATTCGACGAAGTAGGACGTCATCAGTATCCAGAGTCAAATTTCACCAACATCCCCCTTTAAACAAAGATCTTTAATTTGGAGATTGGGATAAATCCTTAATCTCCTTCTTAAAATACTGTATGGAACTGACAGATACACTTTGTGGTAATGATACTCTATACAATGATGGAAGAAGGGAAATAACACTATCCTGCCTAGAAGCTCCATCCACACCTTCAATTTACCAAATGACAGGACCTTTACAAAGGGGTAGTTATTTGATTTAGATATCTTCATGTGAAGAGTCTAGAGCCAGAAAGGTGTCTCTTCCAGGCCTTTCCTTGAATGACTGCTGCCATGCCCTAGGACCAGGCCTATGATGCCATGCAGGCACCCATCAAGTACACAGGGTGCAAGGCAGTTGATTTCCTCAGACTGTGGCATCATCTCCCAGCAACGCCCAGGGGAACCTGATGGAACCTCCATGGGGTTCACTGAGCCCCCCTTGCAGGGGCTCTGTGACTGGGCAGCAAGAGGCAGGGCTTGGGGGCTGTCCTCTCCGCTGCTGGAAATGCCATTGATAACCAGGACCATTTCTTCTGCATAGGAGGTTACCCACTATTATTGTAAACACAGGCTTTATACATCCCCTGACAAGCAACAGGAATTAAAGACCCAACATAAGTGACATACTGACCCCTTTAAAGAAGGAAGACATCCACGTAACCCTTCTTCTAGAGAAAGGAGCTGAACTTTTAACAAACGACTTCTTGTAGAAAGATAAAAAAGCTCCGAATTTTAGTCACAGAACCCACACCAGATATAAGGTATCTGCAGTCTAGACAAGATCACAGGTTAACTATCAGCATCAATTCGGTAGGCGGTGATGATCTAGCCCCTTCCTCTATTACACACTGAAATTACCCAGAGAAGGAATAAATATAACTACAGCTTTAACTGCAGATATAGATGATCTTGAAGAGTAGAAGACTATTTAAAATCTGGAGAAAAGTGAGTCGTTTGTGATGGACAAAAGATGATCCTGAAGTTGAGAAAGACACATAAAAATCCTGAAAGTACTGCTAAAGTACCTCCTTGTGCCAAGGGTCTGGTTAATGCCTTCCAACAGCATTTTGGATCTATTCCAAGTCTACAGGATGGTATTTCCCATGATGATACAACCAATTTTACAATGAAAATCAAGACGAAATCAAATTCTTTATAAAGCTATTTCTATGAAGGGAAGGAGATTCGTAATTTTTAAAATGCAGTCAAGTTACATAGGAACAAGAGTGAGTTTCTAGAACACAGACAGCTAAGATGATATTCCTTCCTGTGGCATGGTAAGAATCATACATATCATAAAATAAACTTGGCAGTAGAATTTTTTTATTCTTGTCCAAATTTTGAGTATTCAGTCTGACCACATTTTTTAATCAAAAGACAATTCCTTAAGTCTGCAATATGGTAGAAAAGTGATGTTGGAGTACTTTTTAAGAAAACTATAAACAAGTGAAAACAGATACTTGAGACTGAATTTTTCAATTGAGCACCATCCAATGGGACGTTCCGCAGCATCCATTTACAAAGTTTGCAAATTACTGTGACTACACATTGCCAGCTGGATCTAGTATAGCTTAGATTTTCAATGATCATGAATAAGTGTGACGTGCTTTGTTTAAAAATTCAAATGAAGAAATCTTTGTTGGGTTCAAGAAACCTTAAATGTCCTTACATGGGTGGATGTATGAGAAGAGAGACAAAGAAAGGGGAAAGGAAGGAACGGAAGGATGAAGTCACTGGGCAGCAGAGACCTTGTTCCACGTTAAAAGCCAGGAGTTTAAAAAAAAATTATACCAACATGAGAGTAGAAATGCAAAATAGATCTAATGAGCAATATTTAAGTTACTGAGCAAAAAAAAAGCACCACATGAAAATGTCTATTCTGGCCAGACACTAAACCTAAGTTAAAACGAAATCAACAAAACTAACTTATGACTTTTAGCTCACTGTAAGCATTTTTACATATGCCAAGTCCCCAGCATTTGCTGCTAACCATTTATTAAAGGTTCAAGGTCCTGAATCTCACTGAAACAACAGTTTAACAACAGCCCTCGCCAAAATGTGTGACCCCCAAAGTTATAATAGAGACTCCCTCAAAAATAATGCCGTATACTTACTAGGTTTCATGGCATTTGGAGCACTGGAGGGTGTGGTCCCCCAGCCTGTGGTCGATGCTCCTGTGTCATCCATTTCACCCCACCCAGGACTGCTTTCATTTGGCTCACCCCAAGCTGAAGTACCATTATCTGGAGCAGGTGGTGTGCTTTTGCTCCAGACTGTAAAGAAAGGACATGTATCTCTAAGAATGATTTGTTCAATGAACACCATAGTATCCACTGGGGGTGAAGGTAGGAGGAACAGGCACTCCTGAATTCTGTTGGTGGAAATATAAATAGGTACCACCTTCATGGAGGGCACTTGGCATTGTCACTTTAACTTTTTGCCCAGTAATTCCACTGCCAGGAAATTATACCACAGATATACTTGTAAAAGTAGATGAAATTACATGTACAACAATGCCCACTGCATCACTGTCAGATAACATTTGGAAGCAACCTAAATATCTACCAAAAAGGGACCAGTCAGACCAATCGTGAGTTGCCCATCAAATGAATACTATACACGAAGCAATTAAAAGACAGAAATGTACATGCTAACGTGGAAAGTTTTTAAGAATAATGAAAAAAGCAAGGTGAAGAACAGTGTATATAGTACAATCCCTTCCGTGTAAAAATTTTAAAGGATAGATATATTTTGCTATAGGTATGAACGGAATTTTTGAATGGCACACAAAATTCTAAGACCTGCAGGGAGAGACCCTAGGGGCTAAGATTCTTTTACTTATTACCTTTTGCTTTTCTGTACAGTTTGAAGGTTTTTACTATATGAATAAAAATTTTTACATGTTCTAGGTAGGGAATTAATGAGCAATCTTCATTTCCTTCCTCATTCTTTTCAATATTTCAAGAAAAGAACTAATTAAAAGTAATCATTTTCTAAGTGTCCATAACTGGATTCACTGAATACTAAGCTTACTGTGGAAAGTGGAAAATTAAATATTATGAATAATTTTAACTAAAAAAACGAACACTTGAATGGTGCATCCTCTTAATTTGTTGAACTATATGAGGACATTCAAGCTGACAATGCCAAACTAAGAATGATTACCAGCACTACTTTTTTTTTTTTTTAAAGAGTTCAAAATCCCCCGGCCACCCCCCCACCCCCGCCACTCTGCCTTTTTAAAAATTTTCACCAGCACTATTTTTAATTTACCAGGTATGATGTTTCCTACTCAAATAAGGAGGGAAGAAAGTTTAATTCTGGACAACTGATTATCATGAGATAACAATCTCCACACAACGAAGTACTCCACTTCCAGAGGTTAACTGTTAAAAATCATCTGGAAAGTGATGGAAACCTTCCAGATCCCAGCTTTGCTACAGCATTTTCTGATGGTCTCTGCAAGAACAACACAGACTACTTCCCGTCGCCGGGGCAAGAGAAACACACAGGATGTGTCCACAGGCAGAACCAGAATGGAAGTCAGGTCTATTTCTGCTCCTATTTTAATTCTTTATTTTTAAATCTAGAGCACAGTTTGTTTAGCAAGAGATAAATCTTTTGGATTCTGCAGACCAATACAATTACCAAAACGAAAAAAAAAACAACTGGGGAGACTAACCCAGGGATGCCATCTTTTTCCTTTTGCCAAGAAAGAACATTAAAATGTACCACCAGCATCTGTTATCACTATCATTTTATAAAAAGAGAGTCTCTGTTAACAACAGCCTAGAGTTAACGTAGGAAAGATTCCCAGAACAAAGCTAAGTTAAATAAATGCATCTTAATAAAAACACCTTGGTTTAGGATTTATTTTCTTCACCAAAACCTGTGAGAAAAAGCCATTGCCTACCTGATGCTGATTTAGCGGTCATCGGGGTAGGCAGGTTTGGTTCTCGAGGCGCTGGGCCCCCTTGGGAATTCTTATCCCACAGATTCACATTCTTGTAGTTGTAACTGTTAGGGTCTCCCCACGCTGAAGTGCCATCATCAATGTCCATCTTCCGACTAATCGACTGTGGGGATGGCTCTTCCCAACCACTGGGTTCCTCATCCTTCGGGGCCACTGGCTGCGGCCCGCTGCTCCAGTTGGAACCGGAAGGTCGTCCGTTGCCTGGAGGTGGTGGGGCTGGGCCTCCCCATGAACCAGAAGTCTCTGGTTGTGGCGGCGGCGGCTGCTGTGCCTGCTGCTGCTGTTGGTGCTGTTTGTTCCAGGAACTGGGTTGTCTGCCGGTCTCTGTCCAGGCTGTAGATCTTTTGCAATCTTCCCACCCGCCTTTTGAAGCTAGGCTTGCATTCCCACCGTTCCCCCAAGTTCCGATTTCATTCTGCCCTCCTTCACCCCACCCAGACACAGGTTTACTGGCAGAACTTTCCCAATTGCTGTTTTTCGCCTGATCGACCTCCTCTCCCCAACCATTCTTTCCAGAAGTCCATCCTTGATTGGGCTGGCGTCCACCTCCCCACCCCTGCTCCTTGTTGGAATTCTCATTCCAAGAGGAAGATGTCTTTTCATCTGGTCGTCCTCCTCCCCAACTGGAAGAGTTGTTGTTCTTATAGTCGTTCCAGCCTCCTGTGTTCTTGGGGTCTTTCCACTCTGTAGAGGCTGAGAGCTCCCCCCATCCAGACTTCATTTGATTGCTTTGGCTGGGTGCGTCTCCCCAGCCCCCTGAGTTCTTGGTCTGTGTGGCAGCGCTCTCCCACCCCTCAGTTCCTTTGTCAGATTTCCCCTCGGGCCTTGGCACCTCTTCAATATCCCACACTGTGTCCTGCTTAATTTGAGTTTGGCCCCAGCCAGTGTTTGAGAGCACCCTGGGGTCCAAATCAGTTCGGCTCAAAAGAGTCTGCAAGACAGCCTGACAATCAGGATGTGTGGGCCTGTACGACCGACGGCCAGAATTATGACTGTCACTACTTCCTGCTTTGTGGTTGCTTCCAGTGCTTTGACCTCCAACTTCACTTCCCGTGGAGCTGGAAGATCTTCCCCAACAGGGAGCCTGGGCATTGCCTTGGTTTTCAGGGAGGGGGTGGCCCTTTTGATTGTCCCATGCTCCAGTGCTAGAATTTGGTTGGTTTGGACCACTCCATTCTCCAATTTTCAACTCATCAGACCCAGTCGGCTGTTTCCATTCTCCCTGAGAGACCCCGGATGTCATTTTGTTCCCTTCACCCCATTTGTTGTCATTAGAGTCCTGAGGGCCAAAGTTCCAGGACCCACCCGTAGACCTGTTATTGTTGTCCCAAGAGTCATTTTTTGACCCGGTTGATTTCTGAACAGGAGCTCCTTTCCAGGAGTCCTCTCTATCCTTTCCATTGTTCCCATTGTTTCCAGAATTGCTTTGTCCAGAGGCTGTGTCAGTTCCAGAAGGCCCCCTAGCTGCACTCCAAGATCCAACACTCCCAGTCTTTCGATCTCCAGTGCTTTGTGAAGGGGCATCAGTGCTCCTGGAGGCGTTCCCCAAGCCCATTCCGAAGGGCATTCCCTTATTCTCCATGGGGTTTGGTGAACTTAAGTTCAAGGAGTTAGTGTTTCCATTTTTTGGTCCATCAGTGTTATGAATTTGAGCCTGCTCTCTGCCAGAGACAACAAAATTAACACCCGCATTTTCCATCTTTGACTGCTGTTCCCTGGATGCCTGACCTACTGTGCTAACCTGTGCACTGGAATTACTAGTATCCGTTTCCAATGCCCCTTTCCTAGAATTTCCTTCTTGGACCAGCGCTGGCCAGGCAGATGGGTTGCTATTTGGGTTAAAGTTGCTGAAGCCAGAGCCAGGTCCAATTCTATCCTGACCGCTCACATTCCTCCAATTTCCTAGTCCATTGTTGCTTTCTGTAGTAGAGTTGGAAGATTGAACAGATTTAGCCTTAGGGTCAGATTTCCAGACCCCAAGATTACATTCGTTCCCAGAACTTGCAGACTGGCACTGGCTCCCTTTTCCTTTGTTACTAGTGGTGCTTCCTGGCAGAGTGCTCTTCTCAGAGCCAGGGTTCGAGGCACTGTTGTTATCGGTGGTGTTTTCGGAAGAAGACTCAGTGTCTTTGCTGGCAATGCAAGGCCACTCTTCCATGTCAGACCCGTCTACAATCACCTTGTCCCAGATGTGAATAGGGTTGGGGGAGGCGCCGTTGTTGGAGGAGGCTCCCGGGCCCCAAGTGGGATTTGCATAATGTGAAGCAGCAGCACCTCCAAGGGCTGACTCTGAGAAAGAGAGTGTCTCATCAATCACAGCTGCACATGCATGCTCTATTAACACCCCAAGCTCAAAGTGCCCCAGAGGAGAGCTCACCATGCTTCCCCGCAAACTAGTTCTCTACCCAGCTGCCTGCCTTGGTGAACTGTATCACACCCGTCTTAGTCATCTCTTCTGTTTTGCCAGGTTGGTGTATTTGCTAAATCTCACCCCCTCAGCATCTCTCAAAGATACCCTCTTGCCATTCCTAGTGACAGAGAAGGGCCTTCCTGTATCTTGAGACAAGGCAATAACACCTGTACTTGCTTTATATCTCCAATCCATGCTGAACACTCCTGGCTGCAGTGAGTTTTCTAAAGCACACTTTTGATTATATCACTGCTGTATGGAAGGCAGTGGATAGTTTCTTAGTGTACAAGAATAAAGCTAAACTCTTTGGACTGAGGTTTGATCAAGATGCTCCACAACCTGGGACCAACTGACTCTTCTAGTCTCATCTTCCACTGCTCTCTCTGATGATGCCCACATTCCACAAATTGCACCTTCTCACCCTGGCACCATTCCACATAGTCACCTCCACATAGGCACCTCCTGTTTTTTCCTTCTGAATTCACAAACTGAAATTTATCTGTCTTTCTGGGCCTAGTTCAAGTGCCATTGCTTCTATGAAACTTTTTTGAGCTTACCACCTGAAAACCACCTTTCCCTGTCTGGCGCCGTTTTGCTCAGTGTACTGTGTTCACATCTTCCCTTCCCCACGTCACTGCCTTTTAGTCAGAGACCTATCTTGCTAACGTTTGAGTTCCACATGGCGACCAGGGAACCGCTGCTCAGTAAACATCTACTGAATGAGGAATGCCCACCCAGCTAGATGCCAGGGGCAGACAAGCATGAATCAGTTTGTATGCCCAAGGAACTTGATAAAATAGTCTGGCTCAGCACATATCTGATGGAATTTACTATATTTGGTGGGGGGAAAAATGACCTGCTTTTAGCCCAATAATTTCTAAACTTATTCCTTTCACCAAAGAGCTTTAAATCAATATGACGTTGAAAAAAAACTATTACATAGAGCCATATAAAAATAAGGAAGCAGAGAATCTCAAACTCTTGAGATCAGGGGCTCCTTGGTTTTAAGAATGTAAACAGGAGACTGACTCACACTGCACCCATGTCGACGTCCAGGCCTGGCTACACTCAGCTGCTGAAGTGCCCGGCACAACCGCTCCCTCACACTTCCCTTTGCAGCTGGTTACGAGGGGCCAGGAAGGAAGGGCCAGGAGGCCTTTCCCTCCCTGACTTGGGCCTGGCCTGACAGCCACCACAAGAAGCCTCCTATACAGGGCTTATCTCTGTATGAAGCCTGTGTCGCCGCGAGCTTTCCTTCCATCTTCGCTTGGCACACAAGATGGTAACAGAATTTTCTAGGCAATTCTACGTTCAAATCAGAACTAGAATAAAGTGTCCTGTCATTAACAACCACCAGCTCATTGTCCTTGCCAACGCTTGATGGTCTTCAAGCTCTGAATTTTAATATAGTCTCAAAAAATATTTTAAGAATACATGGAAATCTGTTAACAAGCTTTAAAAAAAAAGGGGGGGGGATGGTATCTGGAAGTTCTTTACTGTTAGCTGTTTAGTATTCATCTATTAAAAACTCTCAAAACTTCCAGTAGGACCCTTCAGCTAAAGGTCCCTTATGTCTACATACAGTTTTTAACAAAGCTCAAAATCCAGGGCTCTCTAAAGAAATACTGATTTTAAAAATCTAATAAAAGAATGGTATTATGTGGGATCCTCCCAAGATTCTACATTATCATCTAAGAGACCATTCTCTCTATTCTCCCAGCATTCCAGGAACGTAAACACGGGAGTCTGAGATTCAGAACCAGCCTCTGCACTAGCCTCACTTCCAGTCGCCCCCTGAGCACACACCTGTGGGGGAAGCTGGGACTATGGAGGCTCGAACTGTAATGCTCTTGTCTGAGGAGGAAAAAAGGTCCCAAAGAGAGAGGAAAAACAGCAGCGACATTAGACGCTCAGGCCAAGACCACGCACTCACTGGACACCAAAACCCAGTTTCAGGAGAGAAATGCTGGTACGCATCTCACACTGGGCTCCTCCCCCATCTTTTGAGTAACCCCAAGCGTCTATATAATTAACGTGGACTTGACGTGGGCAACACAAGTGACATGCTCACTCCCTGCAGCCGCCGTGCCTCCCGTTCACCCGCATGAGGCTCGCTCACCTGGTGCGGTCCCACCCTCGCTCTGCAGCAGCGCTCCTGTCACTTGTGCGTTGGGGTTTGCTCCGGGCGCTGTGGAGGGAGGAGGCCCCGCCCCGCCCCCGAGGAGCATGCAGGACGGTGGAGGAGGCTGCCCACGCTTTAGTAACACTTTGTGGTCCTGCTGGCAACGGAATCGCGGCGGCACCTCCCGAGGCATGTAGCGGGCGGCGCTTGGCGGTTGTCCGTTCGGCACTGCCACCCTTTTGGCATTGTTGCCACCATTGACTGGTGGCGATGGAGAGCTGCCAATCGGGCTGGCGGCCGTTGGTTGGCTTAAACTTGGTTTCGTCACTTCGGGCACTGAAAGAGAGAGATTGGGAAACAGCCTTTGAGATCAAATGCATTTTTCTGAAGATTATTTTTAAGAAAGCTTCCATGAGACCAATTCTAATAAGACAACTCTTCTTTCACCCAACTCTGAGGGACATAGTCTTTCCGGATTCTCCAGCATCTTCAGCTTACCGAAGGTAGCCGGTAAGGGCAGCGAGTGATGGTGACAAGGATTCAAAGACTGCGGTATCGTGGAATTACATTCCATTAACTAAGGAGGAGAGGGGAGCAAGCACCATTCACTCCCCTAAATCAATAGTGGAACACCTGAAGGGCTGCCCAGAAGGTCTAAGGATGCATACAAACCCCACACAAAACCCATGGCAAAGGTTCAAGGCTCTCAGCCCAAGGACCCTTTTCCTTCATCCACATTCTGAAAGACTGGCCTCTGAGAAAATTTCCCCCAAATCCCTGGACTAGGTAGGCTACACACCCTTCATTCGGGCTCCTGGAACATGCTGTCCATCTCTGTACCACTGAAGGAACCGGTTATATTGACATTCTCCATTTACAGACCCTTCTCCCCACCATGCCAGAAGTTCCTCAATGGCAGGAACCCATCTTTCATCTTTTTTTCTTAGGGCCTGGCACAGAGTAGACCCCTACAGGGAACCCCAGGCCTAGAGAATCACAAAATCAACTTGGTTTTGGTTTCTACAGCCACCTGAACTCAAAGACTCTTGGCACTCTGTGTAAACATTAGAAATGTTATCTTTTTGCTTTTGTCCAAAAAAAAAAAAAAAAAAAAATTAAGTGGACCTTGTGTGTGTGTTTTTCAACTGTTCATTTAAAATAAAAATTTCAAAATGTAGCTAGTTTTCCTATTTACTTTAAATACTTAAGGTTTTCCCTCACTTTTACAATGGCAAACAGGAAGTACTGGAACACTGAGACGACTGTGAAGCTCTGCAGGACCCCTTGGCTTCCCCTCAACCCTACAGAGAATGTTCCGCTGGATCTGCACCTCCCTTGCTTCATCTTACCAAAAGACTGCCACCCTTTCCAAGAAAATCCACCTGGTAAATACAGGCTGGCAGCAATACAGAAACAATCATTGAGACTGGTAATTCAGAGGATTCTGAGGCCCAGACCCTTGACACCCAGAGTCATGTTAGGGCCAGCCCTGGTGACAGTATTGCTCTAACTGCTGAAATGATGCTGGGCCAGCATGTTGCTCATTGAACTGGCTCCTTTATGAGGAGAGAGATACATCATCAGAAACCAGGGGGCCCAATCTATACCCACTGGACATTGGTGAGTACTGTGAGTAACAGGAAAAAGAAAGAGTAGGAGCCTGAACTAACTGCAAAGCAATGCTTGTGTCTAACAGCCAATCATGAGGCAGTTCTGGGCCTCCTAGTAAGGAAGGGAGGTCAGAGGATAAATGAATGAATGAATGAATAAATAATAAACATACTTCTTAAGAAAATAAATTGGTCATTATCTAATATTATTAATATAGTACCCTTTGCATGACTTATAACAGCCAGTGGATAAATAACTGATAAATGAATGAATAAAGATGAATTATTTAATGATTCATTTTCTATCTGTGCCTGGAGGATTCCGTAGCACATGGCATTCCCAATCCCTTTTCCTCTTATTATGAGAATAAACAAGAAGCTGACAAAGGCTGGCGGGATTCTTCCCAACTAGCTTTTAGGATAGAAGGAGTTATGCTTCTGCAAGGCTACCCTTCTATAAGAGGGCTAGAATCTCCACTTTAAGGTAACCAGGTTTGTTACATGCCTTCCCTCATTTCTCTAAAATAGAGTAAGACATGGTAAGGAGAGTCTACAGAGCTGAGATCTGAACATCAGTTCGACTAACTTTACGACATTCATAGCATAACCAAAGAAATCTGGTGGGTACTGTGTATTGTGCAAGATTCCCTGCAAAAGCTCCTCAAGGCATTTTCCCACCGTCACATCAGAGGTAGAATGGATGATAAACGATGAAGTCATTACGAAACAGGAGCACCGCCTGACCACTCTCCTTGCAGCGTGGTGCTCTATTCTGGGAGACCAGCCACTCAAAACTCTAGGCCACAGTCAGAAAAAGCCCGCCTGTGCTACACGTTAAGAGCAAACTGTTTCAGGACTTGAATGAATTCTTACTCTGTTTTTTTTTTAAATTACACCTTTCTGTAAATTCAAGAATTTCCAACATTTAAAAGCCAGTCACAACTCTAGGCACTAACTGGAGAGCAGTGCAGCTGTTGGGCAGGACGCCCAATCCGACCTGCTTCCAGAAGTCCAACTAGAGATATCAGAATCAGTGCGTGTGCCACGTCATGCTCCAGAAAGTCAGGCGGTAACAGAGGAGAGGGAAATTATGATTAAGTCTGAATTACTTTTTGGGCCCTCTCTCTTCTCTTCTGAACCTCAGTGATTTTAACAGCTTGTGGTGCAAATATTTCTAAAGATGAGCTGCTCAGAATAAGGGCACAGCTTCTTATTTTCCAGAGAGAAAGTCTGTGGCTTAAACATGATCTCTGCATCAGGGAAATAAAGACGTGAAAAATGCTGGGTATCCTATTTTCTAATTTCCATTCATTTACCACCAAGAGCCATTTACTTACTCTAATGATTGAATCTTTTCCCCTTCCCTGCTGCCATTATTTAATACCATTCTCATCTTACAGCCTGAACTTCTAATTGCCTCTATTTCTGAAAAACTTCAATAAGATTCTTTTTCAGATAAAAGTATTCTTTAAGAAAATTCCGATACGGATAGGACCAATACAAACTATTTTCTTTAAACACCTTTTTGTTTTGGTTTTCTAATTAATTTTTATTCTTTAAATACCTTGATGGTACCAAACATCAAAAACAAACAAATAAACAAAAACAAACAAAAAACCCTTCTAGAAATGTTTTAAAAGTAGTAGTTAAAATACAAACAAGCTCTAGAGAAGACATTATTTTAGACTGAAAATTTTCTTGGTGAATAATAATGAGTTACAATGCAACACAAAAAAATCTCAAAGATTGATGACACACAAAGTGGCTGACACACACTCAACACTGTTCGGTAACCTCTAAGCACCGTCTCCATTTCTTTACCTTCCACTCACTCCCCATACTCAATGTACACTGGCCTTTGTCCAGACTGTCTCCCTGGAAGCTTCTCTCCTCATTAAATCACTAGTGATTTCGTTGTCATTCTAATGGGCACTAGCTGGACCTCGGGGGAAGAAAGCCTACCTCGAATGTTAATCAATTAGAGTAGACCCAAGGTTATTCAGTGCACGCAGCACCATGCACCCACTGTAATATGACTTCTGGAATGGACTCAAAAGCCAGAGCTGTGGTCACTGTACAACAGTGGTCCATCTCCTCGGGTATGCTGATGGGAAAGTGCTGTTTCTCTGCTGTGTACAAACTGGGTAAAGGTTATGAATTACTGCTTTGGACAGCAATATCTAAAAATTTTAATTTATATTGAGCTGGAAGCTTTTCCCTGTTGCTTTGACTCACCAACAGACATTTACCAAGGAACTGCTAAGTGTCAGGCACCAGAGCCCTTCAAATCCTTGAAGACAGTTACCAGAGCTTCCCCATGTGGGAAGCATTCCTTGGGAGTTAAACACTTCCCACCCCCTTCCAGTATTTAACCCTCCCAGAGGTGACACAGGTCCAAATTCCTTGACCATTCTGGCCCAAACTCCTCATGGTCCATAGAGGTTGATCTCTGTTCCTTTGCATAGAGTGGTGCCCATTACAGGAACTGTAAATCCCTGCCTAGATACTGTATTTCTAGTAATGTAGCTTAAGGTCACGTTAGTTTCTACAAATCGGTTATTTCATACTGATAACTTCCATTAAGCCAACTGTCACCCTAAGATCTAACATCTTTTTAACAACGCTAAATGGTTACGTCCAAACTCTTCCGTTACACAGTCTATTTCTTCAATCCTAATCATACCCTTCCATCCCTGTTAAATCTGGTCTGTTACATCATTCCCACAAACTTTTCCAATTCCAAGACCAATATCCAACAAAGGAGGAGATCAGTTTCTACCTTAAGTGCCTTTTAGTTATTTGCTACTTGAGTAGCAGGCCCAGCTCTGGCCCATGTCTTCACCTAACCTCCACTTGAAAGCCCTCTCCTGTTTTCTCCAAAATTCTCACTTTTTTTAAATGATGAAAAATAAAGAAAATATGCTGAATTTACTTTTTCTCTGAAATACGGACAAACCTTACTTCAGTCCTCTGTACAACCAGAGACTTGGCACCGACACAGTCTTTTTTTTATATAGGGTCTGTTGGGGAAAGAGAGGTGGATTCGGAGTTAAGGGGAGGCCGCCTGAGGAAGGCGCCATCTTTGGGAAGGGGACTAGGACCCAGAAACAGCAGCTGAGGGAAGGAGAATGGGGTTTAGGCAGGCTCTTGGGAACAAAGATGAAGATGTGGCTGTAAAATGGTATAAAAAAGGTAGAAAGATCAGGGCCTCCTTCTACTTACGGTCTAACATACCTCAGGGATAATTTTTATTCCCCAGTTCTAACAATTAAATCCCTTATGAGACCCAAAGCAGGCTCTCAGCTCACTTCAGGATTATTTTAATTTTTGAGTGGGAGGGTGGTGGTGATAGGGGGGTATGGAAACTGTGAAACTGTATTCCATTTTATGGTAGGTATGAGAAAAACCCTAAATGGAGGGAAACTTTGGTAGTAAGTAAAAAAGAAAGTTTAATTTTTAAGGCTTTGGCAGAGAAAAGAGGAATGTGATTCTGAGAAGAGACCTAGTACAAATAAAAAAAAAAGAAAGAAAAATCTAACGGATTTTCAGTTTTCCAATAGAAATACCACTTAACATACAGAGCAGCTTGTTTCGACAGCTCAACTGGTCCTTGGCGTCACAAGTATTAAGAACTGTGGCCAGGCCCAGGAACCCAACCACTGTGTTCCAGCGACCACAGAGTCTGGATTTTTTAGGAAAATGCCAATTTTCTCATCTGTTGTCCTCATAAATCATCAAAAAGTCCTATAAATATACTTATACGCCAAAATCCTTTCCTAGACAGTATACTGGTTTAGAAAATATGGACACTGTTCTACTATCAAGAACTCTATTTCTATGGTAAAGTATAATTTATATTCCAAACAAGTAATTTATAGAGATACTTCCAAAATAATGCCTACCTCTGGGTTAGGAACTGGCTGGAAGTACAAGGGGGGAACACCGTTCTCTCTAACTAATTAAAATAATTACAGCTAACAGTAGTTTCTCTCAGTTTATTTTATAAATCACTACAAAGTTCCAGACTATATTCTCTTTGAAATGCTTTTTGATTAGAAATATGTGACAGTAATGTCTACTCATCTGAGAATTTGTTTTCCAGAACTAAGTTTCCTAAGAAACTAGTACCATCTTTATTAGTCTTCACTGTGTGACATACTTTGGTCTGGTGGTCCAATAAAACGAAACAAAACAATAAAGAAACCAGTCATTAGAGAACCTCCCATCAAGCCTTGGCCTCTCCATGACCCTTATCTTCCCCCATGTTATCATAATCACATCTGATTCCCTTCATCCAGGGCAGTGATCCTCAACCTGGGACATATACTGTGGTCACCTGCAGAGCTTCCCTAAATATATCGATCTGCTAGGGCTGTGGCCTGGGACCATGAAGGTTTGGGAAGAGACTGGGCTTGCGTATTTTGGCAAGTCTATGCAAATGATTCTAGTGCATACGCTAGCAGAGAACAACATATTTAAGTGGGTGAGGTTAGGAGTTACAACACTGGTCTCAAGGAATTAAGTCTCCCATTTTTAAGGAGAACTGACCAAAAGTATGACCACTGATTATGCAAGACTGCATAATCAAAATGAACAAAAGAGAAAGAACTGAATACACGCAGACCATCAGAGGTCGAGAAGGACCTCAGGGACATCTGCTTCTGTTTACAACACATCACAATTTTGTAAGAGGTAAAGTGCATTATCTTTTTTAAAAGCATATTCCAGGCTCTAGTTCAGAAGATAGCGTGAGCATCCTAAATATAGCACTCATTTTCAGACTCAGTGCCTATCATGGATCAAGGTGGTTAACAAGCCTCTGCAGTTCCCATCTGTAAAGTAGGGACCAGTGTGCTGCTTTTGCTACTGTTCTAAGAAAAATTTTGAAAAGGTTCAGTTCAAAATCATGACCTCTTTACTTTCAAAACAAGGTATTACACCGTCTAATCTCTCTTGCCTCCCCAAAAATGTAAGGCCAACTAGAAACACTAAGTACTTTTAATTTGTCATTACTGCTCTTCAGTGACTGCAAACAGCCAACCTTAATTACTCTACACCTACTCTCACGAATCAAGTGGATTGGAGGCTGAGTCAGCAAAGTGTAAAATCTAAACACAAAAGAGCATAAATCTAAAAAGGAAGAAAAAAAAAATCTTACCTTTGGTTTTTTGTTCCGTGACCTGCAAAATAAAGAGACGTAAGTAAATGAGACTTGCTTTCTAATTCTGTATTGTATTGTAAGACTACTTTAATTCTGATATTAGTAATTCAAGGTGTCAGATACATAGGCATACCTAAAATTCAGAAAAAGTCAGTTCAGACATCCTTCTAAAGACAATGGCCATATGTCCAGCTATAACTTACATGACCACCATTACGAAAGATTCTAAAAATTAAGACAAAAAAGCATTCCGCTCTCGTTAAATGAGGTCCTTGCACTGGGAATGCTATTTCCCATTCAGACTGCAATGACTAGAGAAAAGCAAATGGATGAGACCCAGAAACAAAATTAACCACAGAGACAAAAAGATTTACCTATGAGTATGGACTCAAACACTTGACTTCAAATCTAGAAAGCAAAGTTTAAGGGGCCACGCTCAGAGGCATCAGAGATCACGGTAGGAAAGCTGGATTCAAAACCAAGCTATGCCACTTCCTGGCTACGTGATCTCAGTTTTTAATTTATCTTTTGAATGAAGATAATAACAGTATCTCCTTTGCAGAAAAGGATGCTGTAAGGATTAAATCAGATAACCTACACCAATGCTTAATGACTGCTATTATTATCAAAGTTTATAGAAAATAATGTAAAACAGAGAAATATTCATTAAGATTGAAATATATAAATTTTGAACAAATACAGATTGCTTTGTTGAAAGTATTTCTTTATATAGTAACTAATACATTTCTGGAAGTGATTAACTGAAAAGGTTGGATATGCTGAATATAATAATGGGTTTTTGGAGAGTTTGGAAATGATGACTAGGAGCCGCACGGAAAACTGCTTCTGCTATTAAGAGGGGAAAATAAAGGAGAGCATCTAATTATACGTGCCCTATAATATTTAAGCAAAACCACAAAAGGTCATGAATAAGAAAAATATTCCAAAGGAAATGCACCAAAATTCCAATAGGGGTTAAATCACATTATTGAGATCATGGGTTATTTTGACCCCCCTTTTCCCAATTGTTAAATCTTCCAAAAAAGATTTTTATATTAGTTCTCCGACTTCTGTCACAAAAATATTCATATAGAAGAGGTTTAATTATTTGTGGCTGGTAATCATACTAAGTTACTGCTTTGGGTGTTCGTGAAAACATGGTCATCTTTGGAAGGTCTGTCCTGTGGCTAACCAGCCCCTTCAAAACGGATTCCAGCGCACCACCGAGTTAAAACAATCCACTTGGATGACCTCCTGGAGTGTTTCTTACATTCTTGCATTAAAAGACAAGCTAATTCTGCTGTACTGAATCTGTGGTAGGCAGCCTCTTAAAATGAATGTGTTTCCCAGTACTAACTGTTACAGAGCTCAATTCTACTGTATAATTTTCTATAAGCCCCCATATTGAAGAATGAACTGATTTGTATCCACATACCAATTCCTTAAGGCAACTGAAGATTTATATCATTGTAAATACTTCTTACAATGCCATTTGGAAGATCAGTTATACAGGAAGTCACTTCAATGCCTTCCCTAGCTGTAAGCAACAAACCCAACTAATGTCAAATGTGTCTTATAATGTGGGTTCTGTTAAAAGAACTACCCCCAGACGGTGAAAATCTGGATGATCAAAACATATGTTCTGCCAACGCTAAACAATGATTCTTTAGCAGCAGCAGCCTAACGAATGTGAGTGAAATCCTTCTCTGACACCTCTCTCGTGAGTGAAATCTAACAGTTTACTCAGGGATGGTTCTAGAAAGAGCAAACTGCCATAACCACTGAGCATAATGGAAAAGAAGCTCGTGCTTAATTTCTATGTAGAAATAACTTAATTTAGCTAAATAAAAGTCAGTTCTTCAGGAAAATTATGTTGCCAGCATCCATTCTTGACCATTCACTTATTTTTTAAATACATTTATTTATTTATTTATTTATTTATGGCTGTGTTGGGTCTTCGTTGCTGCGAGTGGGGGCTACCCTTCATTGTGGTGCACGGGCTTCTCACTGCGGTGGCTTCCCTTATTGTGGAGCATGGGCTCTAGGCACACAGGCTTTAGTAGTTGCAGCACACAGGCTCTAGAGTGCAGGCTCAGTACTTGTGGCGCACGGGCTTAGTTGCTCCACAGCATGTCGGATCTTCCCAGACCAGGGACCGAACCCATGTCCCCTGCATTGGTAGGCGGATTCTTAACCACTGTGCAACCAGGGAAGTCCCGACCATTCACTTCTTTTTTTCTTTTTTTTTTTTAAACATCTTTATCAGAATATAATTGCTTTACAGTGTTGTGCTAGTTTCTGCTGTATAAAAAAGTGAATCAGCAATATGCATTCGTATATCCCCATATCCCCTCCCTCTTGCATCTCCCTCCCACCCTCCTTATCCCACCCCTCTAGGTGGTCGCAAAGCACCGAGCTGATCTCCCTGTGCCATGCAGTTGCTTCTCACTAGCTATCTATTTTACATTTGGTACTGTATATATGTCAATGCTACTCTCTCACTTCATCCCAGTTTACCCTTCTCCCTCCCCGTGTCCTCAAGTCCATTCACTACGTCTGTGTCTTTATTCCTGTCCTGCCCCTAGGTTCATCAGAACCTTTTTTTTTTTTTTTAAGATTCCATATATATGTGTTAGCATACGGTATTTGTTTTTCTCTTTCTGACTTACTTCACTCTGTATGACAGACTCTAGGTCCAGCCACCTCACTACAAATAACTCAATCTCGTTTCTTTTTATGGCTGAGTAATATTCCACTGTATATATGTGCCACATCTTCTTTATACATTCATCTGTCGATGGACACTTAGGTTGCTTCCATGTCCTGGCTACTGTAAACAGTGCTGCAATGAACACTGTGGTACATGATTCTTTTTGAACTATGGTTTTCTCAGGGTATATGCCCAGTACTGGGATTGCTTGGTCATATGGTAGTTCTATTTTTAGTTTTTTAAGGAACCTCCATACTGTTCTCCATAGTGGCTGTATCAATTTACATTCCCACCAACAGTGCAAGAGGGTTCCCTTTTCTTCACAACCTCTCCAGCATTTATTCTTTGTAGATTTTTTGATGATGGCATTCTGACCGGTGTGAGGTGATAGCTCATTGTAGTGTTGATTTGCATTTCTCTAATGATTAGTGATGTTGAACATCTTTTCATGTGTTTGTTGGCAATCTGTATATCTTCTTCGGAGAAATGTCTGTTTAGGTCTTCTGCCCATTTTTGCATTGGGTTGTTTGTTTTTTTGATATTGAGCTGCATGAGCTGCTTGTGTATTTTGGAGATTAATCCTTTGTCGGTTGCTTCGTTTGCAAATATTTTCTCCCATTCTGAGGGTTGTCTTTTCGTCTTGCTTATGGTTTCCTTTGCTGTGCAAAAGCTTTTAAGTTTCATTAGGTCCCATTTGTTTATTTTTGTTTTTATTTCCATTTCTCTAGGAGGTGGGCCAAAAAGGATCTTGCTGTGATGTATGTCACGGAGTGTTCTGCCTATGTTTTCCTCTAAGAGTTTTATAGTGTTTGGCCTTACATTTAGGTCTTCAATCCATTTTGAGTTTATTTTTGTGTATGGTGTTATGGAGTGTTCTAATTTCATTCTTTTACATGTAGCTGTCCAGTTTTCCCAACACCACTTATTGAAGAGGCTGTCTTTTCCCCATTGTATATTCTTGCCTCCTTTGTCAAAGATAAGGTGACCATAGGCGCGTGGGTTTATCTCTGGGCTTTCTATCCTGTTCCATTGATCTATATTTCTGTTTCTGTGCCAGTACCATACTTTCTTGATTACTGTAGCTGTGTAGTATAGTCTGAAGTCAGGGAGCCTGATTCCTCCAGCTCCGTTTTTCTTTCTCAAGATTGTTTCGGCTATTCGCAGTCTTTTGTGTTTCCATACAAATTGTGAAATTTTTTGTTCTAGTTCTGTGAAAAATGCCACTGGTAGCTTGATAGGGATTGCACTGAATTTGTACATTGCTTTGGATAGTATAGTCATTTTCACAATGTTGATTCTTCCAATCCAAGAACATAGTATATCTCTCCATCTGTTTGTATCATCTTTAATTTCTTTCATCAGTGTCTTATAGTTTTCTGCATACAGGTCTGTTGTCTCCTTAGGTAGGTTTATTCCTAGGTATTTTATTCTTTTTGTTACAATGGTAAATCGGAGTATTTCCTTAATTTCTCTTTCAGATTTTTCATCATTAGTGTATAGGAATGCAAGAGATTTCTGTGCATTAATTTTGTATCCTGCTACTCTACCAAGTTCATTGATTAGCTCTAGTAGTTTTCTGGTATCATGTTTAGGATTCTCTATGTATAGTATCATGTCATCTGCAAACAGTGACAGTTCTACTTCTTCTTTTCCGATTTGGATTCCTTTTATTTCTTTTTCTTCTCTGATTGCTGTGGCCAAAACTTCCAAAAGTATGTTGAATAACAGTGGTGAGAGTGGGCAACCTTGTCCTGTTCCTGATCTTAGAGGAAATGGTTTCAGTTTTTCACCATTGAGAACGATGTTGGCTGTGGGTTTGTCATATATGGCCTTTATTCTGTTGATGTAGGTTCCCTCTATGCCTACTTTCTGGAGAGTTTTTATCATAAATGGATGTTGAATTTTGTCAAAAGCCTTTTCTGCATCTATTGAGATGATCATACGGTTTTTATCCTTCAATTTGTTAATACGGTTTATCACATTGATTAGTTTGCGTATATTGAAGAATCCTTGCACTCCTAGGATAAACCCCACTTGATCATGGTGTATGATCTTTTTAATGTGTTGTTGGATTCTGTTTGCTAGTATTTTGTTGAGGATTTTTGCATCTACGTTCATCAGAGATATTGGTCTGTAGTTCTCTTTTTTTGTGACATCTTTGTCTGGTTTTGGTACCAGGGTGATGGTGGTCTTATAGAATGAGTTTGGGAGTGTTCCTCCCTCTGCTATATTTTGGAAGAGTTTGAGAAGGATAGGTGTTAGCTCTTCTCTAAATGTTTGATAGAACTTGCCTGTGAAGCTATCTGGTCTTGGGCTTTTGTTTGTTGGAAGATTTTTAATCACAGTTTCAATTTCAGTGCTTGTGAATGGTCTGTTTATATTTTGTTTCTTCCTGGTTCAGTCTCAGAAGGTTGTGCTTTTCTAAGACTTTATCCATTTCTTCCAGGTTGTCCATTTTATTGGCATATAGTTGCTTGTAGTAATCTCTCATGACCCTTTGCATTTCTGCAGTGTCAGCTGTCACTTCCCCGTTTTCATTTCTTTTTTTTTTTTCACACACACACACTGTATTTTATTTTTACAAGAGATAAATAGACTGACACCAAGCATTGTACATGGATGACCACAACAAAAGCAACAATGATTTCAATTACCAAACATGAAACACACTCATACTATGTCATAATATTGACATTCAGTCCAGTAATCCTCCACTGTAACAGCTCCTTTACTTTGCAGTGAAAATTGATTTGTATATTCTTTGCCTCTGAGTCCTTGTGGGATTTTTTTTTTTTAAATTCAGACAGAAAGTCACAAAAATTATACTCATCCTCATCAGTTCGTTCACTCAGTCCCATGTAATTAATTTTCTTTTTCATCTTGATCTAATTCTGTTGATTTGAGTCTTTGCCCTTTTTCTCTTGATGAGTCTGGCTAATGGTTTATCAACTTTATCTTCTCAAAGAACCAGCTTTTAGTTTTATTGATCTTTGCTATTGTTTCCTTCATTTCTTTTTCACTTATTTCTGGTCTGATCGTTATGATTTCTTTCCTTCTGCTAACTTTGGAGTTTTTTTGTTCTTCTTTCTCTAGCTGCTTTAGGTGTAAGGTTAGGTTGTTTATTTGAGATGTTTGTTTCTTGAGGTAGGATTGTATTGCTATAAACTTCCCTTTTAGAACTGTTTTTGCTGCATCCTATAGGTTTTGGGTTGTCGTGTTTTCATTGTCATGTGTTTCTAGGTATTTTTTGATTTCCTCTTTGATTTCTTCAGTGATCTCTTGGTTATTTAGTAGTGTACTGTTTAGCCTTCACGTGTTCGTATTTTTTTACGGATTTTTTTCCTGTAATTGATATCTAGTCTCACAGTGTTGTGGTCGGAAAAGATACTTGATACGATTTCAATTTTCTTAAATTTACCAAGGCTTGATTTGTGACCCAAGATATGATCTATCCTGGAGAATGTTCCATGAGCACTTGAGAAGAAAGTGTATTCTGTTGTTTTTGGATGGAATGTCCTATAAATACCAATTAAGTCCATCTTTTTTAATGTATCATTTAAAGCTTGTGTTTCCTTATTTGTTTTCATTTTGGATGATCTGTCCATTGGTGAAAGTGGGGTGTTAAAAGTCCCCTACTATGATTGTGTTACTGTTGATTTCCCCTTTTATGGCTGTTAGCATTTGCCTTATGTATTGAGGTGCTCCTATGTTGGGAACATAAATATTTACAATTGTTATATCTTCTTCTTGGATTGATCCCTTGATCATTATGTAGTGTCCTTCTTTGTCTCTTGTAATAGTCTTTATTTTAAAGTCTATTTTGTCTGATATGAGAATTGCTACTCCAGCTTTCTTTTGATTTCCATTTGCATGGAATATCTTTTTCCATCCCCTCACTTCTAGTCTGTATGTGTCCCTAGGTCTGACGTGGGTCTCTTGTAGACAGCATATATACGGGTCTTGTTTTTGTATCCATTCAGCCAGTCTATGTCTTTTGGTTGGAGCATCTAATCTATTTACATTTAAGGTAATTATCAATATGTATGTTCCTATTACCATTTTCTTAATTGTTTTGGGTTTGTTATTGTAGGTCTTTTCCTTCTCCTGTGTTTCCTGCCTAGAGAAGTTTCTTTAGCGTTTGCTGTAAAGCTGGTTTGGTGGTGCTGAATTCTCTTAACTTTTGCTTATCTGTAAAGGTTTTAATTTCTCCATTGAATCTGAATGAGATCCTTGCTGGGTAGAGTAATCTTGGTTGTAGGTTTTTCCCTTCCCTCACTTTAAGTATGTCCTGCCACTCGCCTCTGGCTTGCAGGGTTTCTGCTGAAAAATCAGCTGTTAACCTTATGGAGATTCCCTTATATGTTATTTGTTGCTTTTTCTTTGCTGCTTTTAATATTTTTTCTTTGTATTTAGTTTTTGATAGTTTGATTAATATGTGTCTCGGCGTGTCTCCTTTTGGGTTTATCCTGTATGGTACTCTCTGTGCTTCCTGGACTTGATTGACTATTTCCTTTCCCATGTTAGGGAAGTTTTTGACTATAATCTCTTCAAATATTTTCTCAGACCCTTTCTTTTTCTCTTCTTCTTCTGGGACCCCTATAATTTGAATGTTGGTGCATTTAATGTTGTCCCAGAGGTCTCTGAGACTGTCCTCAATTCTTTTCATTCTTTTTTCTTTAATCTGCTCCCTGGCAGTTATTTCCGCCATTTTATTTTCCAGCTCACTTATCTGTTCTTCTGCCTCAGTTATTCTATTATTGATTCCTTCTAGAGTATTTTTAATTTCAGTAATTGTGTTGTTCATCACTGTTCGTTTGCTCTTTAGTTCTTCTCGATCCTTGTTAAATGTTTCTTGTATTTTCTCCATTCTGTTTCTGAGACTTTGGATCATCTTTACTATCATTACTCTGAATTCTTTTTCAGGTAGGTTGCCTATTTCGTCTACATTTGGTCTTGTAGGTTTTTACCTTTCTCCTTCGTCTGTAACATATTTTTTTGTCATTTCATTTTTTTTTTTTTTTTGATGGGTGGTGCTGTATTCCTGTCTTACTGGTTGTTTGGCCTGAGACGTCCAGCACTGGAGTTTGCAGGCAGTGGGATAGTGCTGGGTCTTGGTGCTGAGATGAGGACCTCTGGGAGGCCTCACTCCGACTGATATTCCCTGGGGTCTGAGGTTCTCTGTTAGTCCAGTGGTTTGGACTCGGAGCTCCCACCACAGGAGCTCAGGTCGGACCTCCAGCCTGGGAACCAAGGTCCTGCAAGCCCGTTGCTGGGTGTTCCTCCCATCCCCTTAGGTGTCCATGGTCCCCCACCGGTGCCTGGTAGGTGCCCTAGTTGTTAGGAGATGTGAATTCTGCGTCCTCCTAGTATGCCATCTTGACTCCGCTATCCCCATTCACTTATTAAACAAACATTTTTTGAGTAACACTTTTGCACTGGGCACTGTCCTAGTCACTGGAAATACAAATATGAATAAAATCTCGAGAAACTTAAGAGCCAGTCTAATGGGGTAGACAGAAAGAGATGATTGTAAAGCAATGGGGTAGGCTGAGAGAAAGACGTGGAAGCACGAAGAAGAGGCACCACAAATGTTTGCTGACTGAATGAATGAATGACCCCATTATAGAACCTCTGGCACATTCTCTACCATTCTTTGCATTATAGCACATTTTATGCCTCCTAGTTGAGGTGCTGTCTCTACTGTGAGGTCAGAAACCACTAAGACAGTCACATGGTGAGCTTTGTGCTCGCTCCTTAAAAGTGCTAAATCAGAATCTAATTCTGAAATTACACAATGGTTCAGTATGATAAAACAATATCAAAGGACATGTGTTAAGCCTAGATCCTGTGTCAGCCAATCTAGAACATTTCTGAACAAAAATGAGTGAATTTTTATTGTTCATAGTTAACCATCTGAAATTTCATTTATGGTGATTTTCCTCTTTGCCGTAACTTTTAAACCAGTTCTTAATGCAGATGCAAATACATTGGGGAGACTGTCCAGCTGTATATACGAAATTCTCTGCATAAATAATCCCAATTCACTCTCGAATAAATCCACACCATCTTTTATTTTAAATCATTTTTCTTATTAGTAGGATCCACAACGAAGGTTTACAGATGCACATTTTATTAATCACTTCTAGTATTGACATTTCAGGTTAAAAAACATTGTTATCTATGTGAAGAATGAGGATGAACTGTACATTGCCTAAAACAATCACTCTATCTGGCATCTTCTTGTAACCAGCCTTTGTTCAAGTTCCCCAGTGGCCAGCTTATAACCACGTATTTCCACAGACAGCAAAATCCAATTTTTGTACCAATTTAGTAGATGAAATGTGAATGCCCTAAAGAAAGCAAGCCTTGGGGCTTCCCTGGTGGCGCAGTGGTTGAGAATCTGCCTGCCAATGCAGGGGACATGGGTTCGAGCCCTGGTCCGGGAAGATACCGCATGCCACAGAGCAAGCCCGTGCACCACAACTACCGAGCCTGTGCTCTACAGCCCATGAGCTACAACTACTGAGCCCACGTGCCACAACTACTGAGCCCGCATACCGCAACTACTGAAGCCCGCATGCCTAGAGCCCGTGCTCCACAACAAGAGAAGCCACTGCAGTGAGAAGCCCACGCACCGCAACAAAGAGCAGCCTCCACTTGCTCCAACCAGAGAAAGCTCACGTGCAGCAACGAAGACCCAAGGCAGCCATAAATGGAAGGAAAGAAGGAAGGAAGGGAGGGAGGGAGGGAGGGAGAAAGGAAGGAAGGAAGGAAAAGAAAGAAAGCCTTCACTGAGGTTCACTGTCCCATCACTCCTGTAGGAAGGTCAGTGCATGTGGGTACAGGGGCAATGCCCCTGATACCCTAGAGCTGGTGGACCCGCACATCACAACCTTGGTAACGCAGAAGGTGGCTGTATCCACCAAGTATAAAAAAAAGCCTCTGGGTCGTCATCTGACATTTTTATTCAGACTCCTTACTGTCATTTTAGGCAGTTCCAACAAGCTCAGATTAGAAGCAGGTACCCTGACAGCATGAAGATGTGATGGTGAGCACGCCACTATTAATAGAACCAGAAACACAATTAAAAGCAGACAAAACCTTAAAGAGCACAGTAGTCTATTACAGCACCAAACAATAATAAATATTCCTTTTAATTAAGTCTTGAAGAAAAGATAAATTACATTTCACATGTTTAATGTGGCAGCGTCATATGCAATCCAATTCAGAAAATACTTCCACTGTTTTTTTTGTGCCAGCACTCCCAAATGATTTCAATAATTCAAAGAACAGAATTATGGGAAACACTCTATCCAATAGTGCTGGGGTAACTTGCAGTGTCCCTTGAGTTCGAATGCCTAGAGTCTGTTTCTAAATCTAGAGTTCCCTCTGAAGTTGGTAACTGTTTCCCCTCCTAAACTTAGCTTCAGTAACTTGGCTCCACAGCAGGGACCCTCAAACCTGCCTCATACTGAGGCCCTGCTTCCCAAGTGCTTCAGGTAGTGGTAACAAGAACTAGAGGCAAAGTGATTCTGCCAGGCACTTTGCAAAGGCAGAAATGCAACCGTGCTGAGCCAGAGTCTGCAATGAGGTGGGAGAAGTTAGCTCAGACAGTGGCCAGGGCAGAGGGGCACGCTCTTCAGCAGAGGGGGCAGGGCAGGGAGGTCTACCCACTCTGTTCCCCACAACCCTGTCAGGCAAACACTTCAACTAAGACTTGACAGTTGACAGCTGTCAGTCCTATGTCTTTTTTTCTTTTTTATAAATTTACTTATTTATTTATTTTTGGCTGTGTTGGTTCTTTGTTGCTGCGCACGGGCTTTCTCTAGTTGCGGAGAGCAGGGGCTACTCTTCATTGTGGTGCGCGGGCTTCTCATTGCGGTGCCTTCTCTTGTTGCGGAGCACGGGCTCTAGGCACGCGGGCTCAGTAGTTGTGGCTCGCAGGCTCTAGAGCACAGGCTCAGTAGTTGTGGCGCACGGGCTTAGTCATTCTGCAGCATGTGGGATCTTCCTGGACCAGGGCTTGAACCCGTGTCCCCGACATTGGCAGGCTGATTCTCAACCACGGCGCCACCGGGGAAGCTCTGTCTTTTTTTCTTTTAGCATCTCTTTTTCCCCAAGCAAATGCCTCAAAGCCATGCAATACTATCTCCCCCATAGCACGAAGCAAGCCCACCAGATCCTCTCTGAGGGAGGTTTCTTTACGGAATTATCAAAAGGTAGACTCATATAAATGACAATGCTGTAGGTGGACCAGAAGGACAACATCAGGGCAAATGGAAAGCTTTGAAAAGTTATTCTATAAGCTTAAGAAAATGGAGATTAATCATGACACAAAGAAGGAAACAGTACAAGCATTTAAGTGTCGGTAACTCTCTTGCTTTTCTCAGTATTGTTTACTGTTGTTTTCAATAAAGTCAGCTATAGCATTAATTTAACATCTACTTTATGGTAACAAATGCAGGTCTTTAACTTTCTCCCACTTTCAAATCTTAAAACTCTTAAGTAAATTAATGCCTCAAGTAGCATTATTAAGATGTCAGGTATCCAAACCAAGGCAGTTACTTATTCTAGATGCTTGGCTATGTAAAGACAGACTTTAATTGGTAAAACCCACCTTCTGAGTGGCTTCTTTCTTCTTTTTATCCTCTTTCTTCCTTTTCTTGTCTTCCATTAACTGTTCTTCCCTTTCTTGCTCCTTCTCTCTGTTAAAGTAATGTCACACCACAAGGTTAAACATCTCTATCCACAGTCTATTTGTGTAGCAAATTAAATGCTTATAGATGGTAGGCAAGGCAACAAACATTTCATCTCTGACTGAGCAGAGCACAGTATTCTACTTAAGCTAGGAGGATACATAAAACTCACCACATTTAGTTATCCCCTTTATTTTGGTTTGTCACCCCTTTTGCAAAACATGACATTAAGTTTGGTTTTAAAGTAACCCATTAAAGAGAGCCTTTATAATATCTTCCTAAACACACACACACACACACGCACACACACACACACACACACACACACGAGATTAATGTATTTCCACTCAGCAAAGAACCTGATTTGAATATATGACAATATCCAGTTGGTTTCTGACAATATTCCTCACAAATAATGCAGAATATGACTTCAGTTATGGTACACAGGTATTTATCATAATTTAGGTGTTTTCCCATGACATCTTCAGAGCCGTGAACATAAAACCCTATGTTCTAAATTCTGTATTTTTCTTCTGCATTATTAACACTGTATGTTTTACATGTTTTCTACTTGTGTTTTTAAGGCAGTATTGAAGGTCCTACAAATCCATGTATTCCCTATTGGGTGATTTGACAATTAAGATCATCAGGTTTTGCTCTCCTCAATTAAAATAAAAATAATACATAAAAAAAAAATCTAGTTGAAGAAATATGCTGAATCCTAAGAAACTAAGATAATGTAACTTATACCTCACATTTGAAAAATAACTGTAAAATGTAATATTTATTCTATTATATATTATATTTTTACATATACTCTAATATTCTAATATATATATAGAAAGCTGTCAACTTCTATGTATTAACTGGGAAAAACGCATAAACAACCACTGGTGTAACCTTGTGGTGTAACCACAAGGCAGGAAACTCCAGACGCCATTCTTATTGAATTTCAGAGCTGGAAGGAGAGTTAGGGATCCAGCTCCCAGTTCCCAACCTCTGAGCAGACGCTGCCTGCAGTACTTGTGATTTTAGGTGATCCGACACACCGAGTCCACGGTTTCACAGATATCACCTAGATAAAGGCTAAGTTAAATGTCAGAGAAATTAAAGAAAAATGTTGCATGTTTGCAGACATGACAAAGATCACAAAGATGGTCCTTGAAGGACTCAAGTTTGGGGAGTGAAACTCACTCAACCTACCTAAAAGGAACTGAGGACCCACACTGAGGCACACTCTCATGAATAGATAAGTAACGCTTTATTTATAGAAAACAAGAACTAATAAACAAACAAAAAATAAGTGTTTTACCTACATATCAAGTTTTCAGTGGCTCTTTCTACATTCACAAATACTGCCCTTTCTCCTTCTGTACCTCTGGCCGTTAATATACAAAAGCCTAAAGTGCACGATTCATACTCCAAGGCAACTTCCATGAACACTTCAAAAATAAAATCAAGGAAGAGATTTTATGGTAATTTCCTTAGGTTTAAGGCTGGATTTCTTTGGAGTCAGATTGTGTGTCATCAGCCTAAGTGTGAAGTTCTTGGTGAAAATCCACTTGCAGCCGTGGACTGCTTTAAGAAAATGGACTTACGAAAATTGGCAAGATAGATGTTGACCATCTAAGGTAGGCTGGCCACAGATCCTGTTATATTTGGCTCCTAGGGCCTCTCGCTTCCTCTGGCTGCAAATGGAAGAAGATGGGGTTCCTCATGACCCAGTTACTGTAACTTGATTTCCATACTTTAAACTAAAACTTACTACAGAAAAAGAGCAACCACAGCCTGAAAATCTCCTGTTTAAATATTCAATGCTCTAAAGAGCATTAAGTTGCAAAACTAAAAGTTTATTTTTTAAATGCAATGTAAAAAATAAAAAGCAGTTTTGTTTTTTTTTAGAATTGTGTGATCCCTTTTATATATTACTATTTCAAAATGTCAAGTGATAAACAAACATTGGAAACAGAAAATAAAGCAGTAAGTCTTTAATGAAACACCTTTTTAAAAAACAACTAACCTTTTCAAATATTTTTTCCTATAAACAGGTAATTCAGGGAAAGGGACTGAAATTTACGTTCACTACAAGCAGATTTATTTCCAAAACAAATATTTTTCAAAGCTTTCCAGGAGACAGGCTGTGCTTTCACCCTGATCTTTTACTCTGTGTGTTGGTAGAATTGAGTCTTCTCCTTAAATTTCACTTCCTTAGGAAGAATTTATTTTCCCAAACCAAACCTGACTTAAAAACCTACCATTTGCTTAATAATGAGTCAGAAAGTGTGGGGTTCACGTTTCTTCTAATTCGGTTGTGCTCTATCTTGGCTGCACATTAGTACCATTTGGGGAGCTTTAAAACATCTCTATGCTGCATCAGAGCCTAACAGGGGTGAAGAGGGCATCCATGCAGGGAAGGCAACTATGGTGGTGGTGATGGGAGATCCATTACATATGGGTGATTGACCAATAAGTAAATATATTAACGATGATGACAATCAGGTTTCTCACTACTGAAAAAAGGAGTTACCAAAACGGAAAAGGAGAAATCTCAAATGAACCCTGTAGCGTTGGATCAGAATTAGTTATTGGCACGAACTCATGATTTTTAACACATAGAAACAGACATAACAAAAAAAGTAGATGTAACTTTGTATGCCTATATGTGTATATTTCCTTCATGTATGCAAACACGCACGCTTATTGTCTAGCTCTATCACTGAGACGGCCTGGGAACAAGCAACGTCCAAATACGGTAGGTATGAACACACCTCGAACCCAGATTATGTCTTCTAAATACCATTCTTTACTAAGAGAACCAGAGTTCTTCGGAAAAAGAGCTAATTTAGGGGCTTGAACATGGAAAGTACAAAATGAGCCTGGAATGCCTATTTGCCAAGAAGCAAGGAAATCTACAAATGATGGGGCACATCAAATGGTCACAAAGGCTTGAAGGGGCTCCTACAAGCTAAATCTGGGACAATATGACAACAAAAATAAGTAATGATAGTAACAGATTATAGGCCATTGCATAAAACAGGAAAACATCAGTCTATACAGATAGAAATAAGTAAATGAATACATTGAAAACGACAAGGAATGTAATAGAGTTTTAAAGCATCACACCATAAAAATACGTACTGATTATAAAAGAGAAAATAATAATTATACAGAGGAGAAGCCTGGCAGACACTACCTTAATCAATAATCTTCGTGAATATCATCAATAATGGGACAAACTGAGATTGTGAGTCACCTGACTGGATGCTCTGAGAACACAGCATCACTCCTGTGATACGTGTAACCTGAATATCATCACGAGGAAACATCAAACAGCCCCAAACTGAGCGACATTTTAGAAAACTACTGGTTTGCAATCTTCAAAAGTTTCAAGGTAATGAACACTAAGGGAAGATTGGGGAAGTGTTCCAAATGGAAGGAGACTAAAGAGATACAACCACCAACTGCAAAGTGTGATCCTTTTGCTATAAAGGCCATTACTGGGGCTAGTGTTAAACCTTGAGAAGGGGCTAAAGATTAAATGGTAGTAATGTATCAGTGTTAATTTTTTTGATGGTTTTATTGTGCATATATAGGAGAATGTTCGTGTTTTTTAGAAATACACTAGTATTCTAATTATTGGGGAAAGGATGCACGTGATGGGACATTGGGTCAGCAATTTATTTTTAAATTATTAAGGGAAAAAAGTGTTGTGCTTTTTTTCCCCCAAAATCATAGTTGTAACTTTGCAGTAAGTTCAAGATTGTTTCCCAAAACAAAACACCAAAAAACAAACATCAGCAAAACCATTACCCAGGCAGTACTCCAGATCAATTACATAGGAATCAGTGGGTTTTTTTCCCAAAGTCCCCAGCCCCAAGTGGTTCTAACATGTAGTTGGAGTTGAGAACAACTACTCTAAATTCCTGTGCTAAGCCTACACTTTAAAACATATCTATTTATACTTCAAAAATCAAACCTCCCATACAACAATCAAATACAAATGGCAGGGACTACGTGGGTCTCACTTAACCTTCAAATGCTTCTAGATCTAGAAGCAGGAGAAATCATTGATACTTTCCCCCATCTCTAAACACACAGCCAGATGCAAGTGTAAACACTGTAATCGAGAATAAATCTACAATGATAAAAGCCAAAACTACTCTTAAAAAGGTCCAAAGTGAAGAAAATCAACAGTTTCCTTCTTTTTTTTTTTTTTTAACAAATAACCATTAGTTGCAAGAAGTATGTACAAGTGAGTTTTTTTTGAGAAAGGCAGTATCTGAATAAAAGGGGAGATTATCCAATATTCACCTGAGCTGAGGCAGAGCAAGACTCCTGTTTTGCATGCAAGTTCAGAACACTGAAGAATAACGATGTTGACATTCCTAATAACCTGCTGCTTCTCACATCCAAAGCCTCCAAGGGTCCGAGGCCATGCTGGGGATGTCCAGAGCTGTAATATCCAGATGACAATCCCCTAGAGCTGACATCCAGGGCCATTCACAGTACAGTTCCAAATCCTACACTTCCCTCATCCATTGTGCAGACCTGACACAAAAACCTTCCTCCTTTTTGTTGCCCAATGACATCTTACCCCATTGTCAAGCCCTAGCTCAATATCCATCTGCTTCAATAAAGCCTTCCCTGACAACTCCAATTCATAAGAAACTCGCCCTCCTCTGTACACCTCACCACCTCTGCCGTGCCTCTTGTCTGGTCCTCGAGGGGTTCCAAAGCAGATGCTATCAGTCACTGGCAGCACCAGAGCATGTAAAATGACTTTTCTATAGCATGGCTGCTTTGACCAGGGCTCTGGGAGGAAGAGCTGGGTTGGGGGCTCCTCTGTGTCTCACTTCCCTTCTACCAGGATGCCCAGGAACTGACCCATTTCTTTAACAAACATCTATGAGCCAGGCGCTTTCCTAAGCACTGGAGATACAGCAGAAACAAAACCAAACCCCAGCTCTCGGGCGGGCTTACGTTCCAGTGGGGTAGATAGGCAACAACCAATATACAACAAAGTACATGTATCAAATATACATTTCAGGTGGTAACAAGGGCCTCGAGGAGGACAGGGCAGGGTGAGCTGAAGGAGAAGGGTTAGAAAAGGCCTCTCTGATAAGGTGGCCTAGGAATGGAGACCCACGAGGCGAGGGAGATGCGGCTATCTGGGAGAGAGCACTCCAGGCAGAGGGAACAGTAAGTGTGAAGGAATGACACGGGGGTGTTTGGCAAGGAGGTTGGAGCAGAGGGAGTGAGGGAGACAGCGGCACATGAGGTCAGAGAGGGAGCAGGGCTCTCGTGAGAGTGACTGCACTTTTCAAACCAACCGGGACACGTCCCCTGATAACTGAGTAAGGAATCAACCCGGGACTGGGGTGCACACACATAAACCAACACTTCCGATACCTCTAATTCTCACCTTCAATGAAAAGGCCCATCTCTCCCCTCCGGGTCAACACTTCCAGAGCTCCTGCTTCTGTCCTCCCAGGGGCTGGCATGCCTCCCTCAGGGCGCCCATCACACTGTAGAACAGCAAGCCAAGTAGGTCTACGTTTGCTACCAATGAAGTCTCTGGACGCAGGGGAGTTGCCCTTCCTCTTATCATATGCACTGAGCACAAATACCAGGACACACTAGGCCCTCTACTAAGTGTTACCAAAACGCATGATTACGGAGCAAGCGACACTTTCCTATCCCTTCTGTGGGACACGTGTTCAAAACAAAAGCCTCAAAGCACCTAATTAAATCACTTAACAAACATACGCTGAGTTACTATTATGTGCCAGGCCCTGATCTAGGCAGTGGGCATGTAACAGTGGCCTCAGGGGCTGACAGTCTAGATGGAGACAGACACACACATACACAACGCCAGGAAATCATTACAAATGCCATGAAGAGAATAAAGCTGGGAAAGGGGCTAGAGAGTGACCAAGAGGGAAGGGACAAGGAAGATGGTGAGCTACTTTACACAAGATGCTCACAGAAGGCCTCTCTCAGGCAGTGAGAGACCAAAATGAAGAAAATTATCTGGGAGAAGAGTGACCAACCAGGCTGAGAGAACAGTAAACACAAGGGTCCTGAGATGGGACAGTGCGTGGTGTGTATTTGGGGCTTTATTTTTTGGGGGGAGGAATATTCCTCTCCCTCCCTTCCCCAACCCCCCACAGCAAAACCCCACACACACCCTTCAGAGTTTTCTGTACTTACTTTGTAATAGTCTTCGCTCACGTCAAAAGAACTAGGCATTCCATTTCTTAAAAGCTTCTGTCCTACGTCCGTCTGTCCTTCCTTCCTTATTTCAGTGCCTACTTCACGCCAAGCACTGTGCTAGAGGCCGAGATTCAGCAGCAAACTAGATGCAGTGCTGCTTGTCCTCCTGGAGCTCTCAGTTTAAATTTTCGTGTGTGTGATAATTTTTTAAAATTTTTATTTATTTATTTTGGCTGAGCTGGGTCTTCGTTGCGGGGTGCAGGATTCTCTAGTTGCGGCACGCGGGCTTAGTTGAGGCATGTGGGATCTTAGTTCCCCCACCAGGGATCAAACCCGGGCCCCTTGCATTGGCAGCGTGGAATCTTAACCACTGGACCACCAGGGAAGTCCCTCAGTTTAAGTTTTTAAACAGCTGCATCTCGCCTCACAGCTCAGACAACATCTTCAAGGGAGGAACCTCTGCTCTTGCTCTGCTTTACCAGCACTCTGGGGTACTCTGAAGACAGCTTACAGTGCCATTGGTGTTTTGAAAGTACCAGAACCCTGGATATGTGAATTCATAGCTTGTGATAATCCATGTAAGAGATCAACTTCTTCCCACAAACTAGAATCATGACCAATGATTCCTGAATTGCTCAAACCCAAACCCATCATGCCTCAAACATCAAGTAGAGGCAGGGCTGACAATTTCATACTTGAAAGCAGTAATCACCAATATGCTGACTGGAGTGTAAAGATACTAAGAACCTCAATTCAGCTAAGCAGACAGGGTTCATCTTAACAGGAAAATGTGTCCAGATATAAAGAGCATCTTTCTTTTCTTTAATGTGGGGATAAGTGGCCACAACACCATCAACACCTGATGCTCTCTGGTCAGTAAGTGTGGCGGCACCTTTGGTCCCAGTTCCTAACCAACTCTACACAATTGAGGCAGACAGACCCGAACGGATACAACAGATCCACCCAACATGTGAAACATGCCAGAAGCAAACCAATACTGTAAAAGAACAAGCTATCAGTACATCAACAACTTGGATGAATCTCCAGGGAATTATGGTAAGTGACAAAAGCCAATCCCAAAGGTTACATACTGTACGATTTTATTTACACAACATTCTGAAATGAATGTTGTTGTGGTCATGAATGTTGTCAGTGAAGGAAGTAGTTGCAGGGGTTGCCAGGGGTTGAGGTGGGGTGAGGCAGGGCGATTATAAAAAAGGGTGACACTAGTGGTCCTTGTGGTGATGCATCTTCTGTATCTTGTTAGTGGTGGTGGATACATGAACCTACATGTGACAAAACTATAGAACTAAACACACACATACGCAAATAAGCACAAGTAAAACTGGGGAAATCTAAATAAGATCGGTGAGTTATATCTGTCAGCATCTTGGCTGTAATACTGTACCACAGTTCTGCAAGAAGAAACCATTGGCAGAATCTGGGTAAAAGGTACCTGGAATCTCGATGTGTTATTTCTTACAACTGCATGTGAATCTACAATTATCTCAATAAAGATTTTAATTTAAAAAAAAGAGCCTCAAACATTGACTCATCTTTTAGTTATCTGTTTAAAATTTTTTAAGGACTTCTACTTTAAACAACTCTTTTAACAGCTCTTTATGAAAGTCACATAAAGTCAAAAAGAATTTTAGAAAACATTTTAGTCCTGACATTCACAGAAATGCATTCCCCCAAATATTCTAGAATCTACACTCACTCTAATGTATTCAAATTGTTATAGATTTATCAGTCAAGGTTCCTTGTGTCTTCAGTACGTTAGATATGTGATAAATATGATACCACAGGATATTTAAAATGTTCCTCTACCACGCAATTCGTAGTATCATCCTTCTACTGAGAATTTTAGTGCTGTACTAGTAATAAAAGCTATTATTTGAAAAAAAAAAAAAAAGCTATTATTTGACTTTGCGGTGGATAAGTGCATCAATTCTGCCAACATCAACTCCAAGCCCCTTCTGGCCTATTTCCCAGACTCCCTTACAACTAGAGATTGAAATGTGACTTATGTCCTGCCAATAAGTTGCGCTCGTGCGTGACTTTACTAGGGAACTGACAGGGCACAGGGCACCCCTCTTCTCAGGGAGCAGACATGATGGGTCCTGGAGCCAAAACCTCTAACGGCGGTTTCCTGAATGTACAGGAAGAGGAAAAAGCTCCCGTGGGGCCGCCAGTTCCGTGGTGTGATTCCCAAGGATCTGTGAGACAGCATCACCATTTAATAAACCCCTGGCACCAGTGAGAGTGGATTAATTCTATTGTCTGACACTAAGAACTCCGTCCAACACAGATATATATAAGCTTTCCAAAGCACATCTAATATATGTGACTTGTATAGACGTTTATTTCCTTAAAAGACAAACGGTAATCTCGGCAATTCATAAAACAGTAAGAAAATAACTAGACACAAAAGCATTAACATTCATAACCAATTAAGGATTAATGATACCACACACACGTATCTGGAGTGAGGAAAATTAACAAAAGGAGTGCAATGAAAAGAGTTAAGCAAAGTGCCAGAAGTATCCATTTAGAGTGTTTTTAATTAAAAACGCACACAGAAAGAGAGCATGTTGGAATAAATCCATTCCAGCAGAGGAATTACATAGCAGGATACTCCAAAGATCTGTGTTGGATTTGTTCTTAACATTTTTTCATTTGCTGGATCTGACTGAGGGAATTTAATGGGATGCTAATGTAATTTGCACATGATATTAAATTAGTAGACAAGGCCAAACAGCACAGAGGCATCAAAATCGTTCTAACACTGAGTGGCTCATGGGAGGAAAAGAGTAACATTAAACCTAGAAAAATTAAGGTAAATATATTTTTCATTAATTTAGAAGGATGCAGAAATTTCTCTTGCCTTCAGTTGCATCGTGTAATACGCAATAGGCTATTCTTTTGCGCGTCAGCAACAAAATTAACACCGCTCCTGCTACATATGACTTACCTTTCTACACGAGGTTGCGCAAAGCAATGCTTCTCAAACTTTAATGGGAATCTTGTTAAAATGCAGATTCTTATTTAGTAGGTGTGGGTTGGGACCTACAATTCTCCATTTCTAACAAGCTGCTGGTTCCTGGACCTTACTTTGAATAGCTCAGGTACAATGCACTTGGTTGTTCTTTCTAGGAAATTATGGAATTGTACTTACTTCTCCAAGGATAAATATTAACCTCATTAACACCAAGCTTATGCCTCGTTATTCCCATCTGTGTTTCAGTGCCAAATTACAGTGTAATCTTCATAAAGATATATTAAAAGTCAATTAAACAACTTGTGTAATACCAAATATGCATAAAATTCAATTGAAACGATGACATCAGGAAGAGCTAGGACCAAATCTGTGCAGGCAAAAAATCCACGATGACATCAAATGTAAGGCATCAATAGTTGAAGGGGACCATCAACTGCAGGGTACGTGCAGATTTCAGGTATGTCAAACATGAAAAGAACTTGGCGTTTCAGAATCAATGAAATATGGCAATAATACTTTTGCATATATAACCTCTGATTCTAAGCATCTCACAAATTCCCCCACTTTCCATAGATGAGGCACATGCAAGGAATAGGTTTGTTTGGAATTACTCAAATCAAATAAAGGAAGATAATACATTTAAAAGACCTTGTTTTCACTTTCAAAAATTCCATGTGGCAAAAGTTATAACCAACGATGCAGGAGGTTTTTCCCTGCGAAACCCTTCAGGGTTAGAATGGTGCCTGAGGAACACATAATCTGAAATGACTCTTCTTATACTTTATATACTGTTGCCATGCAGCCCAGCAATCTATAACAAAACCTTCTATTCAATCTTAGTGCAGCTGTGTAGGAAGTTCTCTATATTGCTTTGGAGATTATCTCCTTATAGTTCCCACCCACCGGTCCTAAGCCTTCCTTTTCAGACCGCACAAGACAAGTCTTCTAAATCCGTATCTGTAGTCATCTATCATGCATCCCTGACGCTTTCTCAGTTTCTTCAAACATTTCACATGTGACCTGGTTTTCTGTCCCCTCACCACTGGGGTCATTCATTATCCCCTAAACATGTCCAGTTTGTCTACATGCATCCAATTATCGGTTAAAGCAGGACCAAATAGAGTAGACCTGCCACTTCTTTGTCCCAGATAATATTTCACTGCCAATACAGTCAAAGAGCCAGTTTGCCTTCTTAGCAATCACATCTTTCTGAGTTACAGCTACCTCACACCCCTATTTTTCACAGTACTGCTAAGTTACTTCTCCAAGACTGTGTGCAGGATCTCACATGTGTCTCTCCCAAAGTCCTCTGTGCCAGACTGTCTGTCAGCCTACCACTGCGGCCTCCTACAGTCTTCCCTGCACTGCAGGGAAAGGGCTGGAACAACACTTCCCAGAATCCCTTTCTCTGTCTGGTCTAGGTTGGATACAGCCAATGAGAGGCTCTCTCTTGGTCTGGAAGGCAGAAGTCAGTATTCTCTAAAAATAGTTGCAAGCAGACACATAGGCAGTGGCAGACAGGACTTTCCACTTTTACAGCAGCTTCCAGATGAACTGGAGCCATCCTGGAGCTGCAGGCAGCCGCTGAGATCACTGCTTCCCTGGGAACCCGGCCCTCTACTTTCATCAACAATAACAGTGGTCTCCCTGCATTTCCCCCCCCCCCAGACTTTCTAATGGTTGTGTGAGCCTTTAATTCCCTATAAAAAACCTTTTCTTCTAGGAAAATACAATGGGTTCTACAAAAAAAAGCTACCAGAATTAATAAATGACTTTAGCAAGGTTGCAGGATACAAGATCAATATACAAAATCAATTCTATTTCTATATACTAGCAACAAACAATCAGAAATTGAAATTGTAAAAAATCCTATTATAGTAGCATCCAAACCTACAAAATACTTAACGGATAAATCTGATAAAAAAAAAATGTCCAATCCCTGCACACTGAAAACTATAAAATACTGATGAGAGAAAAATTTTAAAACCTAAATAAGTGGAGAGATATACTGTGTTCATGTATTGGAAGACAGCATTGTTTAGATGTGGATTCTCCCAAAATTAATGTACAGATTTGACACAATCCCTATCAAAATCCCAGCATGACTTTTTTTCAGTAGAAACTGACAAGCTCTTTTTAAAATTCATCAGGACCCAGAATAGCCAACAAGTTTTAAAAAGAACATTTGGAGGACTCACACAACCTGAAACCCAGACTTACTATAAAGGTACAGTAATCAAGACAGCGCAGTACTGGCAGCGGCATAGACAAAAAGTTCAATGGGATAGAACAGATTCCAGAAATAGACTGACACAGAAATGGACAACTGATTTTCAAAAAAGGTGCAAAGGCAATTCAGCAGAGAAAGGATAGTCTGTTTTCAACAAATGGTGGGGTAGCAACTGAATAGCCATATGTTTAAAAAAAAACCTCAACCCATACCTTACACCACATACAAAAATTAACTCAAAATGGATCGAAGACCTGAATATAAAACTAAAAGAAAACACAGAAAAGGAAATCTTTGTTATCTTGGGTTAGGCAAATGATTTCTTAGCTACAACACCAAAAGCACAATCCACAAAAGAAAAAAAGTTGATAAAGTTGATTCATTAAAATTAAGAACTTCTGCTCGCCAAAAGATGCTGTTAAGAGAACAAAAAGAGCAGCAGACTGGGAGAAAATATTTGCAAATCACTTATCTGATAAAGAATGTGCGTCCAGATATATAAAGAACCCTCCAAACTCATTAATATGAAAACAACCCAATTTTCCAAACGGGCAGAAGATCTGAACAGACACTTCACCAAAGAAGATACACAGATGTGGCAAATAAGCACATAAACAGATGTTCAACATCATCAGTCATTAAGAAAAAACAAATTAAAACCACAGTAAGGTGATACCACATGCATACTTATTAGAATGTCCAAAATTTTAAAAACGGACCATACCAAGTCTTGGCAACTGGAACTCTCTCATGGTGGGAATGTTACGTGGTAACCAGTTCGGCATTTTCTTAAAAAGTTAGACACCTACCACATGACCCAGCCTTTCCTTGCCTAGGTATTTACCCTAGAGAAAAGAAAGCATACATCCAATACAAAGACTTCTAAATGAATATTCACAGCAGCTTTATTTGTAAGAGCTGAAAACTGTAAACTACTCAACGGTGCATCAATAGGTGAATGGATCAACAAATGGTGGGATTGCATACAATGAAACAGTTCTTAGCAATAAGGGGAATGAACTACTGATACACGTAACATGGATAAAACTCAAAATAATTATGTTGAATGAAAGAAGCCAGATGAGAAGTACTGTATGTTCCATTTGTATTAAATTCTAGAAAATGCAAACTAATCTATGAGGGCACAAAGCAGATCAGTGGTTACCTGGGGGCTGGGAAGGGGCAGGAAGGGGTGAAAAGGAGGACTGACAAAGGGGCAAAAAGAGACTTTGGGGGATAAAAGATGCATTCCTTATCATGTGTATACACAGTTCAAAATTCAGTGTATTCTGAACATTTCAAATATAGGCAGTTTAATATATGTCAATTATACGTCAATAAGGGGCTGAAATAAAAGAAAGAGGAAAAAACTCTTTCCTACATGGAATACCTGGAATGGCCTGTTTTCCTAGCAGAGCCCTGACTGTGCACTGGTACCAATGAGATTTATCAGTTCAAATTTCACCCAGGTTGGGACTTCCCTGGTGGCGCAGCGGTTAAGAATCTGCCTGCCAATGCAGGGGACAAGGGTTCGAGCCCTGGTCCGGGAAGATCCCACATGCCGTGGAGCAACTAAACCCGTGCGCCACAACTACTGAGCCTGCGCTCTAGAGCCCACGAGCCACAACTACTGAAGCCCACGTGCATAGAACCCGTGCTCCGCAATAAGAGAAGCCGCCGCAATGAGAAGCACGTGCACCGCAACGAAGAGTAGCCCCTGCTCGCCACAACTAGAGAAAGCCCGTACAGCAGTGAAGACCCAATGCAGTCAAAAAATAAATTAACTAAAAACAAAAAAAAGAAATTTCACCCAGGTTGTGCACACTGTTCCCTAAGATGGCAAATCTTTAAATCGGAGCTTCTGCACGGATAATGTTCCTGTGAGTGTAAAGTTTCATTTTTAAGTGCAATGAAGCCTCCTGTAAAAGAAAGCTTAATAAGGCAAATGTCTGAACTTTTAGACCTTTGTATTTCATTGCTTTAACTCTCTGGATTGCTATAAACTACCAGCATGTTCACTGGGATTTTCTCCCGATGTTTCCATTCAGTTGGTAACACCTATATGGTGTGTTTATATTGTAACTCTGAATCAAATCTGCTAATTTTTCAACCATTCTTTCGGTTTTGCTTGCCTCAAACTGAGGTTCTTCAAGCTCAGAGGACCCCTTAGGTTTTAAAGGGCTAAGATTTGGTGAATAAATCTTTGTTAACACCATCTCACATTTTACTCCTGAATGTGCTTTCACACACGCTACAATTAACATGCTAGGCTCCTAAAGACAGCCTGAAATTAGCAGTAGTTTTACAAATACCCAAACAGGCTAAGGAGCAGCATCATGACGAGGGCTATACCACATACTCTAATATTTATATCCTGCAACCACTAAAAACTATGTTTAAACCTTAAGGGCCAGACCAACACACAAAAGCCAGAGAAGCACTCTACCCTTAGTATTCAACAGCAAAGAAAGCGAAAAGAAACAAGGTATAGGAGTCCAAGCCAGGGTTCTGGAAATCACTATAAAATAGTGATGAAATACGGTTCCTCAGCAGAAAAGAAAATAAGCTTATCAATCAGAACCCACAGTGTGAGGCACATGTTATTCAGGAGAAGAAGTGACAACTTATTAACAGTAGATAGTGGGGATGCTTTCACAAACATTTAGGTGCTTTTGTTTTTATATTGCTTTTCCACCCTTCTTTGCCTGCTTCCATGCATGGTCAAACACAATCACTATATTAAGAGAATAAATAATAATAACTGATCTTTGAAATCGGTAAGATTGTTAGCAATTCAACCAAAATCACAGTAAGTGGCAACTCCATTAAAAGGCAATTTTAAAGCAATTAAAATGTGACATAAGAGTATGCGGTGTCCACATGTATCCAGGAGGACTCAGTGGCCAGGATATCAAAATGCCTGAAGTGCTTCCACATGTCTATCCCCAGCAGGGCCTCATCTCTGAAGAAGCTGAGTCAGAAGCCTTGGTCTGAGGTTCGGACCCTTATGTGTGCACTCCCAATGGAACGGTCTGGAAAGTTTGGAGAGATTGTGGAAGGTCTGTTGCCTACCCACACAGGAGAAGGGAGTTGGGAAGTGTGTGCCCTCAACTGGGAGCCATTATCCTCAGGCTCTGGACCCTCCTCTCTCACTGACCAAGCCACTTTCTCGGGGCTATGTGTGCAAGTGGCTTGCACCCATAAGAAACAGGGCTAAACAGCGTGCATGAAAATCTTTAAAAGCATTACTCAGATCTAAGGGGAGGAGAAAAGAAGGGAATTCAAACAATAATCCATTTGGCTCTCCTCTGACCAAGGTGGGAGGGGTCTTATATCGCAGGCCTCCAGGGAAAGTGATTTTTGCACATCTTTCTAGATCTGTGCCTTAAGAGAAAGCCAAACATTTTATTCAGAAATTAAAATGGAAGAGATCTGGCCTTTCCTCAGAGATCACACAGTATACTGCAAACAATGAGTGAGACAGGCAGTGTGTAAGCTTCCTGATTATAATGCATCACTATCACTTTATTAAGTCTGTGCCTGTTATTCTAATTCTGGAAATCCTCTGAGAAAGGGTGCTATTTGTGACACTTATCTTGGTATCGAAAAATTAGCAGAGAAGGAAATCAACTCTGAATTCAGGATTCCACAGGTGACAGTCGTACCCTACTTCTCAATGCTCTTAATCTGTGCTCTATTTTCAGAATAGTAAAAATGGAAAGTAGTGTTCTTGTGTGCCAGTTATCATTTAAACCTAGCAAGTTGAATGATAATAACTGAGTTACCTTGAGGGATATGTACATTTCTGAAAGATAAGCATGTTTAATAAGTAACCAACTACAGAGTAAAAATAACTCGTGAACTTACATGACCCATTTCTTCAATTAAAATTATACAACAGTGGGAAAATGACTCAAAATTTAAAATACGATTTACATACAGCCTTTTGGGAACAACTAAGCCAACATGTACCTGTGCTTGATGCTTCAAGATCAGATACAGGATGCCTAATTCCATTTAAGATGATATTCAAGGCACAGTTTTGTACCTAATTTCTACTTAGGTAACCTGAGGAAAATTTTTAGAGAGTGATTTACCATTGTAATCTTTAATAGCATCACCCAAATCTAAGGAATTTCAAATCTATGTTTTTAATACTCTCAGTAATAGCCAAGTGTAAATATCATGTTTTTTTGAGAGAACACTTAAGTTTCTCTTAAGCAAGAGATCAAGATCTTTTTTTCCCTGCAGTTAAGAATTACGCTTTCTATATATCACTTGAGTCTAGAGATTCTCAAGGAATGTATGCAGTATTTCTGTATTTTTTTGTGTGTTTCAGGACCCTCAGTTTCCAACATCTTCAAAGTTCTTTTGATTCCATCTCCCACAACCCCATACCCAAGCACAGTCAATTACAAGCAGAGCCCTCTACCAAGGTCACCAGGTGAAGAGAAAACACATAAGCTTTGAAGTCTGACAGTTTCAAGATCAAATTACATGTATCTCTCAAACCCTAATGGTAGGAACTTGGGCAAATTACCTGGCTTCTAAGTCAGTTTCTGTATCTATAAAATGGGGGTTATACTAGTTATCTTGAAGACTGGTTGTGCTGATTAGATATGATGAATGAAAGCACCTTACAATACTCAGCCTATCAGCTGCTGCTGCTGCTTCTGGCAGCAGTGTCCTCCCCCTTCTCCTCCATATCAAGCATCTATTATGCATAAAGCACCAGATGAGGGGCTATGGGTGATACACAGGGGGTATGAGACACACACCATTTCTGAGACACACTCAAGAACCACCACGACTCTCTAGAGAATTAGACCCATATCTCAACACCTCACATGAAAATAAACTCCAGATGAGGGAAAGGTTTAAATATAAATGAAAGAAGGAAGGAAGGAAATCATTAAGGCACTGAAGAAGCTGGCTAATTTTTCTTTTCATAATTACAGAGTGAACAAAGACTTTCTAACTATGATACAAACTCAGATTTCATAAACAAATGATTGCTGTATCTATATAAAATACAGATATTTAAAAACTTTAAAACAATTATCATGATAAAATTCACCAGGAGCAAGATCAGTATTTGCTGGGAAAATATATTAGCAATTTATATCACAAAGAGCTAGGTTCCATAATACATAAAGAGCTCCTACAAATCAATAAGGAAAAGGCCAACAATCCAATAGAAAGGTAGGTGAAGGAAATGAACACATAGTTCACAGATCACATCTAAAACATGAAAAGATGACCTACTGCATTCCGCATAAGAGAACACCATATTAAAACTGTACTGGGATACCACTTTTCACTTACCAAACTGTCAAAGACAAAATCTGTAAAAACACAGTGCTATCAAAGGTGCCAGGGAAAAGTCATTCACATATGTTGCTGGTGAGAATATAAACTAGTAAAATCTCTCTAGAGGACAATTTGAAAGTTTTCTATCAAAATTAAAGTGTACATAGTCTTTGACTGGGCTATTTCACTTTTAGGAGCATATCACAGGAAAATAACTGCACGTGTGGGAGACTATGCATGTAAAGGATATTCATTGCAACATGTTTATAATGGCAAAATATGGGAAACAGTCCATCAATTAGGAAGCTGGTTATATGAATTATAGCTTATCCACACAAGGAATACTATGTAATTATAAAAGGAAGCTCTTTATGTACTAATGAAAATAGATCTTCAAGATATATTGTTAAACTTAAAAAGCAAGATGCAAACAAGTGTACTTTAATTACCATGTATGTAAGAAAAAGAGGGCTTACATGTAGTTCTTTATATATGAACAGAGACTCCCTGAAAGAAACATTTAAAAAAACTAGTAACACTACTGCATCAGAAAAGGAAAAGCTGGGTGGTTGTAAGACAATTGTATACCTTTTTTGACCAGATAAATTCAATTTTAAAGATTATATTTGCAAATGATATTATCTGATAAGGGGTTAATATCCAAAATATACAATGAACTCATACAACTCAACATCCAAAACAAAACAAAACAAAACAAAAACTTGATTTAAAAAATGAGCAGAGGACCTGAACAGACATTTTCCCAAAGAAGACATACAGATGGCCAACAGACACATTAAAACTAATCACTAATCACCAGGGAAATGAAAACCAAAAGTACAAGGACATATATCACCTCATACCCGTCACAATGGTTATTATCAAAAAAGACAACAAATGAGTGGTGGTGAGGATGTGGAGAAAAAGGAACCCTGGTACACTGTTGGTGGGAATGTAAACTAATGCAGCCACTATGGAAAACAGTATGGAGGTTCCTCAAAAAATTAAAAATACAGTTACCATCCAATCCAGCAATTCAACTTCTGGGTATTTTTCTGAAGAAAACAAAAACACTAATTGGAAAAAGTATATGCACCCTATGTTCACTGCAGCATTGTTTATAATAGCCAAGATACGGAAGCCACCTAAGTGTCCACTGATAGATGAGTGGATAAAGAAGATGTGATATATATACACAATGGAATATTACTCAGCCATAAAAAAAGAATGAAATCTTGCCATATGCGACAACATGGATGGACCTAGAGAGTATCATGCTAAGTGAAATAAATCAAACAGAGAAAGACAAATACCGTATGACTTCACTTATATGTGGAATCTAAAAAACAGAACAAAAGAACAAACAGAACAAAACAGAACACACTCACAGACATAGAGAACAAACAGGTGATTGCCAGAGAAGTGGGGGTGGGAGGATGAATGAACTAGGTAAGGGATTAAGAAGTACAAATTTCCAGTTATAAAATAAATGAGTCACAGGGATCAAATGCACAGCATGGGGGATATATAGTTAATATAAAAAAAGAGAGAGTAAGATGTTACCACTGGCAGGAAATGGTAGAGGGTACACAAGATTATTTCTTAAAACCCACCATATTATTTCTTACAACTGCATGTGAATCTACAATTATTTCAAAACAAGAAGTTTAAATTTTTAAAAAAATCTATTTTATTTGAGTAAGCAATATAAAATGGATCTGGAAGTCAAATGGGTGGTCAAGGCAGTGATGCTATCCTGAGTTCAGAAGAAAGGTCACTGTTTGGCTTCAGCACGGGAACCTGATTCCTGTGAGAGCCCTCCATTCCCCAGACAAGCCCCATCCCTCTCCGCCTGTCTGGCCCATGCCCACCCCCCAACCCCTGCCCCCCTGCACGCCTGGAATGCAAATCCCACTCCTTTCTTTTGGTTCCAGTCAAGGCCTTCAAATAGCCACGAAGTTTCCCCTTGGTCACCTCCGCATCCCCTTTCAACCCCTTTTATTCCTGACACCTCAGCATTTCGTACAGTGGGACACAGAGGGGACTGTGCAGCCCACCAAACATGAAGATGCAGGCTATCCAGGTCAGCCACGATAGAATAAAAACCTCCTCAAGCAATAAGCTGCAGATGGGCAATTAAGAGGTTTCAGGGACTCGCAACTTTTACCTCCACGAGGGGCTATGAGATGGTGTGAAGAGAGAGAAGGTCAGGGGAGACGCCAAAGAGCGAGAATTTGTTGCTGTCTCCACTCCTCCTGGGGTTGAAAGTGCCCGCGTTATTAGCTATGAGTCATCATCCTGCCTCCTGGCTACACCCTAAAATGGAGAAAGAGACGGACGGGCCAGGACACCTTAACTTCAGGACATCAGCCATCAAAACCCTTCAATTAAATCGCCCCTATATGGACTCCAGGCTCACCGGGCAGCCACCCAACTCTAAAACACAGGAAACCCGGAATAAGGACGGATTGGGGCAGAATGTCCAACGGGAGTGTTGGAGCCAGGGCGGCCAGGAGGTAGACAGGAGTCAATAAAGGGGGCAAGAAGGGAGCCAATAATCTTTACCTAAGAGAAAACCAGCAACCAAACAAATCTGCGTTTACAAATTTCCTGAGCACTCAACTGGTGTAGGAACACGGCTCCTGAAACATCAGCTAGACACCCAAGATCTGTCTTAGGAATATAGGTAAGTACTACTGTCAAACGATTCATACACCCGAAAGAAGGAACCCATTGCCCTGACAAAAAGGAACTATATGCTATGTTGTGTCACAGGGAATAGTGGAAGAACTGGAGTCTTTGACATGCTGGCGGGTTTGAGCGTCTAGACACAAGATAGAGTGCTACAGGTATCAACAAAACTGGCGGTGACGGTGGGGTGAGCTGGGAAGGGCAGGAGATGGGATGCCTTACAGGGATTCCACCATCATCAGGAAACCTGAAGCTTCCCAGAAACAGTCAAGCCCTCTCGCTAAAAGCATATTAGGTGGGGCTTTGGGGTTAAAATTTATAGTTATTTGCTTTCCGCTACATGCTTGCTTTAGCTTTACATTTTTCACTCATTTTATTTGACATGCTCTGGGCCCTTACCAAATGAGACCAACGAGCCCAGTCTTGAAAAGCTAACAACTGCTCTCCAAATACACCAATTTCCTTTTTCCTAAAACAAAGGCTTTAAAAGGGAAAGGAAAGTGAGCGCATTCACAATTCCTGCCAATTTTTCTGGCCAACTTGGGGTTTCCACAGTTAAGCTTTCCACTCTTGTATGTACATCTTTTGCTAAAATAAAATTTTAAAAGGATGAAACAAGAAGGGAAATCAAACACTATGTACCAGAACTAAACCACAGAAGTGCTAACCAAAAGGGAGAAAAATTTCCAAGAAGATAAAATGACTTAAGCAAACACTTGAACAACAGTGAGCACGCAAGGCTAACAAAACTATTTTCTGCCTCCAGCAGGGAAAATTCAAACAGTCCCTCCCTCCTTCTTCTAAGTCACTCTAATGTTGACAGAGTGACAAAGGCTCCCCAGAAGGTGGGGCTGGGGAGGGAAGGGGGCTCAACCTCCACCCCTCTCTCCAATGGAGAGGAAACTGCACCTGAGTACATATATACCGCCCTGCCTTACATCCTGGTCATACTCGGGATTCCGGCTTCAGCTCCAGGAACGTTGTGGCCTGTTCATGGTTATCAAGAATCTGAGGATCCTTCAACAAGGATTCCCCACTACACTCTCTGTAACCCACAAGTAACCGGTACTATAGATTTAGGATTCAGGAGGCCAGAGCATCCAGGCTAGGACATGCTAAAATGCTCCAACCTCCACCCCTCACCTACTCTAACAGCAGTTCTCAGCAAGATCAGCTGTGAGCTGTAGCATAAACTGTTGCTAATAAAGTTCCTACGTTTCCTAATGGTTTTTCCAAAAGGAAGGGCTTTCCTGTGTAATAAAACATTTTTCTCCATGCAATCATTTAGTGCCCCCTATAGGCCACACCTTGTTCTGGGTACTCAGGATACAGGAGAAAAAGATAGAAATGGTGCTTACATTCCAGTAAGAGAAAACCAGCAGTAAGCCAACTAACTAATGAATAATATGATTTTAGTAGCGACTGATGAAGAAAATAAAGCAGGCAGGGTAATAGGACAGAATGTGGAGAGGTCAGAGAATGGGTTCTTCTGGATAAGGTAAGGGAAAGCTTCTGAGAAGGTGATATTTGAAAAAAAAGCCATGTGTGGGAAGAATGTTCTAGAGAGAGGGAAAAACCAGTCTAAAAGGCACGGGGAGGGAACCAACTTGTTAAGTGAAAGGCACAGTAAGATCTGTGTGGCCACTGTTGACACCAAAGTATTTAGCTGAAGTCTGCAGGGTAAAAGGCAGTTAGAAGAGTAGGTGCTGGCATGGGGTTGGGGGGAGGGGTCTACAGCGAACACCTAACAGCACCTGCTATCATGTCCAGGACTCTTCCTGTCCTCCCACTGCAATCAAGGAACCTCCAGCCTCCTGCTGGGCCTCCTCCAGCCCGCATTCCCAAGCCTGGACCTTTGCTTAAGGTGATTTCCACCTCCAGAAATGACTCTTGCTCCTTCAAACAGCTGTACCTCGGTATCCACAGAGGATTGCTTCCAGGAACCCCCATGGACACCAAATCTTCGGATGTTCCAGTCCCTTATACAGAACGACGGAGTACAGTCGGCCCTCCGTATCCGCGGGTTCCGCATCCGTGAATTCAGCCAACCTGGGATAGGGAACCCGCGGACATGGATGGCCAACAGTATATTGTTTCCATCTAGCTGAAGCTTCCCCACCCAAGTCTCAGCCCCTCCACGTCTTCCTGTTAGATCCAATGCAAGGATTCCTGTAAGCCCCAAGCACTTATTCAATTTTTTCTAAGCAAATATTGACTGTCCACCTTCTAAGTGCCCAGTATAATCCTGGCCCTGGGAACCAGACACAGGTCCTGACTTCGATGGGCTCAGCCTGCTCTCCCAGGGAGAGAAACTGGTAAACGACAATTTCTACACAATGGGGTAACTATAACAATAAAGGTTCATTTGACTTTTAATCAGATAACTGCCTCTGACAGCAACTTCACTCTTTTGTGGGTATATATGATGTCATCTGCCCGGTGAGCCTGCTTCCCAGAATGCCTAGGACATCTGGTTTAAGCCTGCTGCTCCTCAAAAGTGTCCTGGTTTGGACACTGACTGAACTCACCCTACCCATCAGGATCAAGCCTCCACTTCTGAGCCTGGCCCGTAAAGCCTGCCCTGCCTGTGGCCTCAATTTACATCTCCATCTCCTCTTCCTCGCCTCCCCAGACAAACCTTCACTTCCTGTTACTAGAACCCACTGTCACCTTCTGCCTTTTCTCTGGTCACCCTGTGCCACCCATGTTTAGTCCAAGAAAGGCACTCAGTAAATACTTGTGAATACAAAGAAATAAAGAGGATGTCTGTCCAACCGTCCCTGGGCTGGCTTGAGTCTCTCTCCTACAGAAGCCTTCTTGACAGCACTTCCCTGCCCTGCTCAGAATTCTTCACTATCACCTAGTCATCAATACGCTGCCATGTAATAGGATTTTACAATTATTTCTAGTATTATTAAATTAGGTCATTGTCTCTAAGAATATTATAAGCACCCTGAAAACAGTAGCCCTAACTCTATAAACTATTATAAAGAAATAAGCCTGAGAATTTGACAATCATACCAGGATTTACTGTGACAAATAAGTTTTGTCCTCTTCAAAGCAGTTGTCTTGAAGACATCTCTGTGTTTAGTCCAGTAACATTTTCTTGGGTCAAATAGTTTGGTAACTCCTCTTTCAGACTATACCAATGCTAGGGCACTTTTTTCAATATCTGAACTGCCTGCTTTATGAAAGCAATGCTAATCTGGATGTATAAATCCTAGAGGACTGGCTTAGAAAGAAATCACATAGCCACACTGTGCGTTCGTTCCTGACACTGCCTTACACACAGTAGGCGTCAGCCCCCACTGTCACTGAACACATGAGGCAGGGCATCTGGAGCCCTGGCTCTGCATCCAACACTCACCAGCTCTGGGTCACACATGTGAGAGAAGGAATTTGGCTAGATGATGTCCGGTTACTTTCAGCCCTAACATTTTACGGTGATTTTACAGAATTAGTAAAATCCAATTTCAATAAAATAATTTGGGAACTATTACGTGGAACAAGTATCAAAAAACAGTCTCTACTTTTTAATTGTTAGCTACCAAAAGGCTGATGCCAATAACACAGTGATGAAAGACAAGAAGCAATGAAGGAAACGCTTTCAAGGTCAGAAGGAATTTTCAGAGTATGGTAACGGGCTGCAGAAGGGATATATGTAGGGTATACCCAGCTCGAGGACAAGGCTTTTGCCCGTGTGACCAAGACCTTGAGAAGACAGAGGAAAGGAAGCAAAGTCATACACAGGGCACGGTACTGGATTGAGAGAAACGGTTTTAGAAATGCAGATATTGTGGGTTCATGCTGTAGCAAAATCTCCTATTTGAGACTAACGGCAACTCAAAGAAACTAAGTAGGATAACTTCTACTTCTGTCTTTTGAGGAGGAGGTGGTAATACAGAATTAGGCTTTAATGAGGGTACACAGGTCTTCATATTGTTTTTCCATCTGAATATCTCAGAAGACAGCAATCTAATAACATACTATGACTTCCAGTTCAATAAGTGAATTTTTTTCTTATAGTTTGGCTACTTGTCAGTATTTTTTTTGGAAAAAAAACAGCCCTAATTTTTTTTTTTTTTTAAATTTATTTTTGGCTGCGTTGGGTCTTCGTTGCTGCGCGGGGCTTTCTCTAGTTGCGGCGAGCGGGGGCTACTCTTCATTGCAGTGCGCGGGCTTCTCATTGTGGTGGCTTCTCTTGCCGCGGAGCACGGGCTCTAGGCGCACAGGCTTTAGTAGTTGTGGCTCACGGGCTCTAGAGCGCAGGCTCAGTAGTTGTGGCGCACCGGCTTAGTCGCTCCACGGCATGTGGGATCTTCCCGGACCAGGGCTCAAACCCGTGTCCCCTGCATTGGCAGGTGGATTCTTAACCACTGTGCCTCCAAGGAAGCCCTACTTGTCAGTATTTTTATTGAAGTATTTTAACTCACAGCAAGAGAGGCTTTCTCAAAAATTTTTAGCTTATAATAAAAATTAATTCACCATCAAGATATCACCAAATGGTCCCTTTCTACATTTAATAAATATTTATTTTACAATATCCCTGTTCATTCAGCAATTATTTGAGCACTAAGATGCGTCAGGCGTTTCTTACTGGGGACACCGCAGTCAAGAAAAGAAACAAGAAAAAACCGAACACTGACTTAGTCCTGCCCTCATGAAACTAACGGTGCAGCTGGGGAAGAGAGAAACATATATAAACGTCCACTGAGGCTGTGATAAGTGCTGAAGGGGGTACAGGCACCATGAGTGCACGTGGTGGGGAGCACAGATCTGGGGGTGGGGCAGGAGAAGGATGTTCCCAAGGAGGTTACAATTACACTGAGACTTAATGGAAGAAAGGGCAAACTGGGGGGGGGGGTCGTGGGTGTGTCCAAGCAGAGGGGGCAGCCCCGGCCAAGGCTGTGCAGCGGGACGAAACCGGGCTGTTGAGGAACTGAAATACGACCAGTGTGGCTGGGTCACAAAGGCAGGGGAAGTGAAGTGTGAGGTGAGACTGGGCTGTTCACGGGGCCTGCAGGGGCTGTCGACCAATTTTCTTTTTTCCTCAGAGCATGGGAATCCACTGCTGATATCAGATTTCTATTTCAAAAAGGGCCCGGGCTGCAGAGGGGAGAGCAAGTGCGAGAGGAGCTGGGATGCAGGCCATGCGCATCCCGCTGGTCTTCCCAGGATGAGGCACGATCCCCGCAGGAGACAGACTGCACGTGCTGTTTTAACAGAGAGGTTTTTTTGTTTTTGTTTCTTTTAAAATAAATAAATAGCTAGCTAGATAAATTTATTTATTTATTTTTGGCTGCATTGGGTCTTCATTGCTGCGTGCGGGCTTTCTCTAGTTGTGTCGAGTGGGGGCTACTCTTCGTTGCGGTGCATGGGCTTCTCATTGCGGTGGCTTCTCTTGTTGCGGAGCACGGGCTCTAGGCGCGTGGGCTTCAGTAGTTGTGGCTCACGGGCTCTAGAGCGCAGGCTCAGTAGTTGTGGCGCACGGGCTTAGGTGCTCCGTGGCATGTGGGATCTTCCTGACCAGGGCCTGAACCCGTGTCCCCTGCACTGGCAGGCAGATTCTTAACCACTGCACCACCAGGGAAGCCCCTAACAGAGAGGTTTCAATGAAAAGAATAGTTAACTAGGTACAGAGTTATTAACTAGTCACGGAAAAATCAAACAGAGAGAGAGACAGAGCGAGCGCTAAGGTACCGCAGAGGTAGCAGCAGCCCTAGGGCTGGGGAAGAAGGGAAGAGGCTCCGAGCAGGGGGCTTTGGGTGGGTGCCAAGGCCTGGGGGGGGGGGGGTTTGCAGGGAAGCTGGTCCTGCAAGTGTTGGAAAAACTGGAAAGTGCATTCAGCTGCTGCTACAGGAAGCCCCTGCTGCTGCCGCTGGGGCAAAGAAGTATTGCTCAAGTGACCCTCATGGGAAGAGGAAGCAGACAGGAAGAAGAAAGAGGCCCTGCAGTCAGCCTCTCACACGCCCTGTTGGTACAGCCTGACAAAGAGCTCGGTGGCAAGCACACATGCGGCTGGTAGAAGCCCAGCTTTCACATCACGAAACAGAGTATAGAAGGGTGGGCTTGGAGCTGAGAAACACAAGCTTGCTAACTGAAAAATCACACACACATACACACAAGGGTGTCAAACAAAACTTTTACCAGCCTCTGTTCTTTTCCAAGATGGTCAAATGACTCAGGAATCAAACGTATCAAATGTAGGACACCAGTGATTGTAGGACACACCAACATTTTAGGTACCATTAAGAAAAACTGCTGCCAATTAAGCTGACTCAACGCCAAGTCTCCATGAATTGTAAGATGCATCCTTATTTCAAAGATGTTAGGGCTTCCCTGGTGGCGCAGTGGTTGGGAACCCACCTGCTAATGCAGGGGACGCAGGTTCGAGCCCTGGTCCTGGAGGATCCCACATGCCGCGGAGCAACTAAGCCCGCGAGCCACAACTACTGAGCCCGCGTGCTACAACTACTGAAGCCCACACACCTAGGCCCGTGCTCCGCAACAAGAGAGGCCACCACAGTGAGACGCCTGCACACCGCAACGAAGAGTAGCCCGCACTCGCCACAACTAGAGAAAGCCTGTGTGCAGCAACAAAGACCCAACGCAGCCAAAAATAAATAAATAAATAAATTTATTAAAAAAAAAAAAAAGATGTTAAAAGGTAAAGAAAAAATGTATATCTCAGAATTGACAAAACAGCTAAATATTCTTTAGCAACGTGTCAAATGTAATCAAGTCACTTCTGTAGAAAATTATTACTGAAGAAACATCCAAATAAAAGGAAAATACTGAAAGCCAGGAGCTCCAAGGAGATCTGCTTTATTCCGTTTTTTTGTTGTTTTTCTTTTTAACTTTTTATTTTGAGGTAACTGTGGATTCACATGCAGTTGTCAGAAATAACACAGAGAGATCCTGTATCCTCTTCACTCAGTCTCCTCCAATGGTAAATCTTACGTAACTATGGCACAATATCACAACTAGGAAACTGACATTGATACAATCCACCAACCTTATTAAGATTTCACTAGCTTTACAATGTACTCATCTGTGCCTGTGTGCGCATGTGTGTATTCAGTTCTAGGCAGCTTGTCATGTGTGAATTCAAACAACCACCACCATACCATAGTAAGATACAGAACAGTTCCATTACAAGAATCCCTTGGGTTACCCTTTTATAGCCACCGCCATCCCTCTCCCCCGCCAATACCTATGTACATTATTTTTTAAGGAAAAGACCTTATATATTTTTATCATTTGTCATATTAATTGAGAGTTCTTTTTTCCATATTTAAAGAGTGATTAAAGAACAAGATAACTCAGGTGGCTTTGGATTAGCTATTCCTACACAGCAGTACAATGCAAAGCAGATAAAGACCTCTTCAAATAAGGACACCTTATTTTTCAAATAAGAGACGGCATCTTTCCTAACCCCGTCAGGCACTCTCAGGCTCTCAGCATCATCTCCTCCTGAATCGCTGCCACGTTGAATGGAAGCTGCTGTTATTATCACTGTGGTTGTCATTAGCCTGATTGTGTCTCCCATGGTCCAGTTTTGCCACACTCTGATACATTTTCCACAGAGCGGCCCCAGAGTGATCTTTATAAAAATAAAATCCAAACATGTCATTTACTTGCTTACAATCCCTCCATAGCTTTCAGGACCAAGCCTCATCTCCTTAGCCTGCCATCTGGGGCTCTTCAAGGCCTGGCGCCTACTTGCTAACCAGCCTCTCCAGGTCCAGGTCAGGAAGCCACTTGTCACCCCTCTCCCCTGGGCCACTGCTCATGCCTGTCATACTGAGGGTACTCTCTCCTCAGCAAAAATCTCCCTGATGGCTCTTCACTGCAGACTTTACCACCATTCACCATGCGGGCAAACTTTCATTTGTTTTTTATTGTGGTAAAACACACATGACATAAAATTCACCATTTTGAAGTATACAGTTCAGTGACATTAAGTATTTTACTCAATTTTAACACAAGTTTACTACTCTAGATGCATCAGGCACTGAAGTACAGAACAATGTTCCACAAAAGAGCAGAAGGACATCAGAAGTTCCAAATTATGAGACGACGTAATGTCTCACTAAACAGGAAGGGTTAAGTAATTAACAGTCAAGACCAGAGCTGTACAATATGGTGGCCACTAGCCACACGTAAATTGACTAAAGTTAAATAAAAAATTTAAATTACTTCCTCAGTCACACATCTCAAATGTTTAAGAGCCACACGTGGCTCCTGGCTACCTGACTGGATAGCATAGACACAGAACATTTCTATCACCACAGAAAATGCTACTGGACAGCACTGCTTAAGACTATTTGAAAAAGAAATCAGAAATACCCGGCTGGTGTAAGGCAAGGCACACAGGCCAGAGCAAAGCCACAGCTACAAGGGAAGCTGACGCATGCTGGAAGCATGCAGAAACCCAGTACACAGAGACCACAACCTTGGCCTGTGTCCATACCCAAAGGCCATAAAAACTCCAAGCTAATCTGTTCCCTAAGGTATGCTTTTAAAAAATAATCAGTGCTGGCAATAAGGATACTAATGAAAGTGTTAACAGCAGTATGTGCAGAGGCTGAGAATGGAAGGTGAAGAGGGTAGAGGCACTGAGGGGCCAACAAGGCCTCTCCAGCAAGGGCCACGTTCACCGTCCTAAAGACAGACCTCAGCTAGGGGGACACGGTGGGCAGGGTGGTCCAGGCAGGGCCCAAGGTCACAGAACTGGTAGGTACCAAGATTCAAACACAGGTCTGTCTGTTTCCCAGTGGTCTTGGCCACTCCACGAGACTGCAGAAACCGCAAAAGCATGCAGCTTTAAAGCAGTGGGTGGCTGGAGCCTTAAATATACAGCTAGGGAAATAACAGGAGCCAGTTCTAAGGTAAGCAGGGGCCAGTACAAAGGGCTTTGTCTTTCAGGCTAGATTTGGACTTTATCTTGGTGAGGGACCATTGAAGAAATCTACTAAGCGATGTAAACTAAATTTTAAACAACCAAATTTTCATTTTAGAAAGCTAACCTTTGAAGAGAAAGAAGCCTATGCAGCAGGAGAAGAGACAGAGCAAAGGATAGATGCATTAGGATATAGCACACAGCAGGAGAAAGAGTTAGGCTTTGGGGTCAGACCCCACCCACAAGGTAACCTTAGGCGCAGGGCTCCCCCGCCAGAGCCTCGGTTTCCTTAATGTCAAATGGAGACTATCTCCCTACACATTTCTGTGGTCGGTGAGGAACTGGCCTCTGCGGACTGCTGCCGGAGTTCTGGTGACACCCTCCTGCTGTTCTCTCTGGGACGGAGGTCTGTAGGACAATGCGGGGCTAAGAGTTGCCAGGGCCTCTGGCTGCCCTGCAGCGAAAGCCTGTCAGACGGAAGCAAAGCACAGGCAAGCACAGCCTAGAGGTCCAGAGTGGGGTACAGTCCTGGGCTTCCTAGTACCACAGGCCCTTAAGTTCCTCTTTTGGTTTAAATGTTGAGCTAGATTTAGGTTGCTCGCAACTGAGAGACTGACAATAAGTTTGTGGTGAGGATTATATGTAAATACATGTAAAGCGTGTGAGGTACTCAATACAGGTGGTGTTCTTAGTACTACTAAAATAGTTCAGGCAGGAGAAAAGAGCCTGAACTAAGGCATGAGCAAAGAGAATAAAAAGGAAAGATGAAATCTCCGAAAGATATTCAGGAAGAAGAATCAAAAGGGCTTGGTAACTGACTAAATGTGAGAGGTAAGAGAAAAAGTGTGTAAGACAGTCATTTTCAACAGGGGTGATTTTGCCCCCCAGGGGACATATGGCAGCAGTGTGTGGAGACATATTTGATTGTCACCACTGAGGGGGCCAGCGTCCTACTGGCATCTAGTGGGTTAAGGCCGCAAATGCTGCTACCACTCTACGATGCACAGGACAGGCCCCCAAAACAAAGAATTATCCAGGTTCCTAGACTAGGGTAACTGGTAAAGAATGGGCTATAAATCAAGAGTGAGCACGCAGGCGGAAGACTATGGATGTGGGGCTGGGGGAAGGAGGCAAGAGATAATGAGTTCAGTTTGGGATATGGCAACACTTGTGTGTCCACCGGCATCCAGATAAAGATGGTGAGCAGGGCTTGGAAACTCAGAGGAACAGTGGAGCTGGTAACAAGAATCAGGAATTTTACAGGGCACAGAGACAGTAGCCCAAGTCCTGGGAGTAATGAGTTTCTCCAGAGAGCAGGAAGAGAAGACGGCAAAAGACAAATCTAAAGATGATATAAGTCTTAGCAAACCACAGCTTATAAAACCACTTTATCTTCTTTACAATTTAATTGACTTTAAGTTCTAGGGAAGATGAGTATCAAAGAATGTTACCACGAGTCTGTTAATAGTTTCTATCCTCACCTTCATTTAAGATTCTAACACTGTCTCCACTGCAGTAAAGAGGAAATGTTTAGGAAGTGATATAAGACTCTACACTCACCTACTTGTTTTAACCACTGAAAGCAATGCATAAAAAAATGTTACAGAAAATAATTTTGACCAAAGTATCAAATAGTTCTCAATGAATCTGCAAGCAGAAATAGATTCACAAACTCTTATCAATTTTAAGCAAAGACTGTCTGAGCCATGTACCTTCAAAGCTATTTTATGAAGATAAAACTCTGTCATTCGACAAACATTAACAGGCTTGCTTGGCAGCGGGTGGGGTGGAATGGACAGGTTCCCACACTGCTACAGAGGACAGAGCATTTTCATGCCCACTGCCTCATCTCACTTGACTATTTGATCTGTGTAGCAAAACTGTGACACAGATATTGCCATCTCTGTTTTATAGTTGAAGAAACCATTTCAGAGATTTTATGTGATTTGCCCATGCTCAAACAACTAGTTAAATGGCAAGTAGAGATGACGTGCCCTGTGAAACCTGAGGGGCAGATGGGGAGGCAGGAGAAACACCTGACCAAAGGGCCCAACCTGTGCCTGCTTTTTGTATGAAAATTAGGGCTGGTCCAAGAGTAACAATCACATGTTTTATATCTATTAGTTCTTTAATCCTTAAAACTATGAGATCGGAACTATCAACATCCCCATTTTATAAGTGAGAAACCTGAGGTTCAGAGACTTTAAGTAAATTACAAAGGGTTTACACATAAGAGGCAGATCTGAGGCTTGAACCTAGGTTTGTCTGATGCCAAGCCCATGTTCTTAATTTAAACTTTTTCTTTTGCTTAATATTGAATTTTCCATGTTATTTTGGTGAGATAAAGGTTTGAGCTTTTTCTTGCTAGCCAGATGACTACATGTCCAGATGGGTTGGAAGAAATGAAAGCTAGTTTTATTTATTGTGTTCTTACTCTCTATTCAGTACATGATTTGAACGGAAAGGGGCAGGTGTAAGCTATCATTAAAAGCTTCTGTACTGGAGAACTTAGTGGGAAAGTAAATGTTCTAAAGGAAGTCTGCCCCAAGAACAGGCTGCTATCAACCTTGACTAGAATAAATTGGACTCTCTTAGTCAACCACTCACATTTTGAAGTCTTATCAACAGGAGATTAGGGACAATAAAATTAAATGGCTGACATGTCGAAATAGAACCTAATGTGGGAAACATTTTCCATCTGGCTCAGTTACTCAGATGCCAAGAAAATAATGAAATGAACAGGAGATGGGCATATTGTTGCTTCGCTAAAAATGTGAATATGCTTTCACATGCTGTTAAAAGCCCCTTCAGCAGGGTCTTAAGACACAAATGTCACGTCTGCAGTGGCAGAAGCCTCCTCAACGCCAGAGACATGAGACAGACAAGGATCACTGGGCCCGCCTTTCCCTTCTCCCAGTTTCAAGCATCTCTCAGCGACAAAGAATTCAAAACACATGTAAAAATAAGTATTCAGTGCCTGAATTTTTGGATGGAGACCTGACATTTCTGTTATTTTTCTGCTCTTAAAAACAATAAAACTTATGAGGGTAACTTTTTCAAAGTTTTAAAATTTTTTATTATTAAATATTTAATGCATACGAAAGAATATCCATGTACGCAGTACTCAGTTAAAGACTAGAACACTGCCAGTACTTAGAGCCCCTGGTATCCTCTGTGATCCCACCTTTTCCCACCCTGACAGGTAACTACCCCTCAGTTGATGCTTATCACCCCCTTGCTTTACCACATAATGCTTAAACAATAACCTAAACAATATATTTGACTGTATACATTCTGAATTTTATAAATGGAATCATACAATTTTATTCTTTTTGTGACTTGCTTTTCTTACTCAACACTATGTTCCTGAAATTCATTTGTTACGTTATAGTTCATTCATGTAAATGTTGTACAGAGTTCCATTGTTAATATACCACAAGGTATTTTTTTTTTTAACACATTATCCATTTTCCTTCTGACCAACATCTAGGTTTCCAGTTTTTACAAGTATATGCAATTTTGCCATAAACATCCTGGAACATGTCTCCCTATACAAACATATACACAAGAGTTCTTCAGTGGGGGTAGGTTCGTGCCCACAACTCAAACTGCTGGGTCACAGGGTGTCCATGTTCTCCAACTTTACTGGATATTGCTACACTGTTTCCAAAGTGGTTACTAAAATTTACACTCCCACCAGAAGAGTATAAAAATTCTCATTGTCCCATATCCTCACCAATTCTTGGTATTTTCAAATCTTTTAATTTTTGCTCATTTGATGAGTGCAAAATCTTATCTCACTGTGCTTTAACTTGCATTTCCTTGACTACTAATTAAGCTGCATTTTTTCCCTATATTTATTGGACATTTGGATTTTTCTCTACTGTGAAATTCTTATTTCATTTATTTTTTTCTACTAGGTCTTATTCTTATTGGTTTGTAGGAGTTCTTTATGTATTCTGGATTCAAATCCTTTGTTGATCATATGTGCTGAAAATATTTTCTCCTAGTTTCTCTTTTACTTTCACTATAATGTCATTTGATGAATGTAAGTTCTTAATTATGATGAACATGAATGTATCAACTTTTTTCATTCATGATTTGTGCTTTTAGGATTGTGATTAAAACATCCCTGTCCCAAGGTCATAGATATTCTCCTATATTTGTTTCTAGAATTATTAAATCTTTTTACATTTATCTGAACCCATATGGCATTTATTTTTGTACCCAGTGTCTGACTTGATCCTTACACACAGGGTGAAGATGGTCTTGTGAAATGGAGGCAGAAATTGGAGTGACGCAGCCACAGCCAGGAAATGCCAAGGATTGCAGGCAAACACCAGAAGCTTGGAAGATAAGGAAAGATTCTTCCCTAGTGCCTTTTAGAGGGAGCCTGGCCCTGCCAACACCTTGATTTTGGACTTTCAGCCTCCAGACCTGTAAGAGTGTAATTTTTTGATGTTATAAATCATGCAGTTTGTGACATTTTGTTATGGCAGCCCCAGGAGCCTATTACAATCATATAGAGCAACCCAGCACCATTTGTTGAAAAGTCCATCCTTTCCCCTACTAATCTGCTGTGTCAATTGTCACCTCTCCCACCGATAGACTGGTGAGGCCATTTCTATCATAGATTCCATACATGCTTAGTGGTCTGGGTCTAGGCTTTCCACTCTGATCCACTGATCCATCTCTACCCCTGCATCTATACAAGGTTGTATTCATTACTACAGCTTTACCGTAAGTCATGATATCTAGTAGGGTAAGTCCTCCTACTTGTCATTCCTGTTCTTTCTTCCATATAAATTTAAAAATCAGAGACTTCTCTGGTGGCGCAGTGGTTAAGACTCCGCACTCCCAATGCAGGGGGCCCAGGTTCGATCCCTGGTCAGGGAACTAACTATACACCACATGAAAACCGCAACTAAGAGTTTGCATGCCGCAACTAAGACCTGGAGCAACCAACCAACCAACTAAATAAATAAATAAATAAATAAATGTAAATAGGCTTATAAAGTTTCAAAAAAATTACTGGGATTTTTATTGGAATTGCTGTGGACTTAAATGCCAATTTGCAGAGAAATGACATCTTTAAATTACTGAGCCCTCTCACCCATGATCATGACAGAGTTCTGTGCTTATTTACACCTTCATGTCTCCTAATACAAGTTTACATTTTCTTCCATGGAGATCTTACTAGGTTTAGCTCCAAATTTCTTATTTTTTCTGTTGCTACTGTAGTAATACCTTTAACAATTATATTCTTAAACAGGGAATCATTCAAATCAGCAGCCCTCAACCTTTTGGGCACCAGGGACTGGTTTCATGGAAGACAAGTTTTCCACGGACGGGGGCTGGGGGGCTGGCTCAGGTGGTAATGAGGGCGATGGGGAGCGACGGGGAGCGGCAGATGAAGCTTCACTGGCTCCTCCGCCTCTCACCTCCTGCTGTGCGGCCTGGTTCCTAACAGGCGGCAACTGGTACTGGTCCGTGGCCCAGGGGTTGGGGACCCCTGGTTTAAATAAAAGAGATGAAACTCTGCTGATCTTTAGAAACAGTTTCTAATGCCCAGTAACCTCTTGAATGAGCATCTCAGACATTTTAATAACCATATTAATATCTGATATTTCAGTGCTCATTATGTGTCAGACACTGCCCTAAATATGTCATCCTCACACATCTGAGGTAAATTGTTAACCTCATTCTACAGTTGAGGAAACTGGCTTAAAGAGGTAAGGACCCAAGGAGGCACTTTGGAAACAGAAACCAGTATTTGGTTCCACTGCATAATCTCTTAAATACTATTGTATTGTCCCCTTGTATTGTGATAGATGAGAAGAATAAAATCCACTTTAACCTCAGAACCAAAAAGGAATTATTGTTTCCTAATAATCAAAATCCCTTTAGGCTGCCCAAATTCACTTGATGGGTTCTCTAAATCAGAATAGCATTGACAGTATATTTATGGATTCAAAACTACTTTTCTGATTAATTTCAAAGAACATGCTCTATAGATGATCATTTCCAACCCTTTTAAATAATTATATTTAAAAAACTTAGATAATTCGTAAACTGAGAATGTCACAAAAGCTAGTATTTCTCTGTTGGTTAACAATGGTAACTTTCAAATAATTATTCAATTACTTTTTTTCCCTCAATGCTTAAATGCCAATTTTCAAATTAATGACTCACTTTAAAGATTCAGTAATGAACCTCACTCAGATCCTAAAGCTTCTAGGTTGATGATCATTACTGCTTCTGTGGGCAAACCAACACGACTAATCTCGTGATTTTGGTGATTACATTAATACATTATGTGTAAATTCTTTCTTCATATTAGAGTACCAGTAATCTTTTGACCTCTAGTCAATACCAAAGAATCCTTTGTAGTATTGGTGCATAAAAACATGATCTCACCTAACACTAAATAATCTGTGAATGGCATCTGTTTAATTACTACAATGCTACAAATATTATTTAGTATTCTATCAAGCACTTGGGATGCATCATTGAACAAAAAACAGACAAAAGGCGCTGACAATTTCCCCTAAGAGAACAAGCCAAACAATTGAGAAAACGGGCTCAGTACGCTCCCGTGTGGTTCAGTGGTCAGGAAAAGCTGATCAGCCTCCTAGATCACATCTGTGGAATACACCTGAAATTAACATCATCGTCAAAATTAATGTATGCTGGGAAGAGTGCCCTCTGCTACATGCTTGTATACCACCTTCAAACTGGAAAAACTGAACAGTGCTGTTTAGTAAGATAAAAATGCATCAGTACTTTCAAAATAACTGCCAAGAGCTTCTTAATATCAATAATTTCATTGGATAAATGAAAATAAAGATTAGAAAGCAATTATATTTGTCTTATGCCCATTTCAGCAAACTGTTGGTATCCCTACAAAAACCCAGTAATTGGCAACTTATTAAAAATAGAAAAAGCAGCGGCAGTGGCGGCCGAGAAGAGAACAATAGCAGGTGGTATAAGTATAGCAGAGCTCCTTGATAGCCGCAGGCAGCTCTGCAGTTACCAGAGTCAATTATTCTCACAGAAGAGCATCAATGAGGCCAAGCAGCCCCTGGGTCGGTTACACATGTAATCATTCAGAGATACATCATACTTACAAATAATGGTGCAGGCATTAAAACCCAAGTTCCACAAACTGCTTTGCAACACTTAAAACTTACTCTCATTAGTAGTAACTTGCTAGAATTTTCTGAACACAGTGGGGCAGAGGAAGCAGAAGGGCAGGTCAACAGCCAAGAAAAGATATACTGTCTGGGCTCTGCTAGTAGCTGGGAATCCGAAGTGGCAGGAGGTGAATCTGGAACGACTGGCCCCGGACACTGGCCACAGCAACCGAACAAAGAGGAGAAGAATTGAACCTGCATGCCCAGTTTACCTTAGTGGCCCATGAATAAATACAGGACTGACTGAAATTTGCAAGTACATGAAAAGATCCTGCCCCATACCTCCTTCTCTTATAACGAAACAATAAAGAACCCACAGAGTCTAAACACAGTACAGATGGCTTACTGAACTACAAAAGACAAAATATTCATATCCTCTAAAAATGTAAAGAGATGTGGCAACACATAAAGACACAGAGTTATGTATGTCGCTCAAAACTTTGCATTATAATGATTCTTCTTCTCTTTTCCTTTCTTTCCTTTCTTTTTGATTCCCTTTCATTTACTAAGTGGCTGGTAGGGGTGAGACGTAGAGGGCTGAAGAAGGTACTGCTGTTTGGACGGAAAGAGGACAAGGAAGAGTGAGGAAGGAAAGGAAAAGTGAGACAGACACTTCATAAAGGGCAATAAGAGACAAGATAGAGGTCCAAGTTGAGGCTGGCCACTAGCCTTCCACCCTGCAACTAACAGCCCTTCTGGATTCTAGATAGATCACTGCACCCTGCAGAATGATGAGGCCAGAATTTTCCGTGATTTCTGAAGGTACTTCTCAGCTGCACCTGCCATGTGGCAGGAAATGAAAACAAAATATAAAATCTCAAAAGTAGAAGGCCTCACCCCATGAGAATGTTCTGATGACTGAACTCAAAGCTATATAAAGAAAGAAAGAGGATTTTCAGGTCTCAAAATTTCATCTTAAATATAGAATTTACTGTAATTGTAAAGCTTTTCCATAAGTGGCATTTATCAAAGTAATCATTAAAGAGTTTACTGGACTGTGGAAAACAGTTTGGAGGTTCCTCAGAAAAATAAAAATAGAATTACCATATGATCCAGCAATCCCACTTCCGGGCATATATCCGGGCAAAACTATAATTCAAAAAGATACATGCACTCCTATGTTCACAGAAGCACTATTCACAACAGCCAAGACATGAAAACAACCTAAATGTTCATTGACAGATGAATGGATAAAGAAGATGTGGTACATATATACAATGGAATACTACTCAGCCATAAAAAAAGAATGAAATAATGCTATTTGCAGCAACACGGATGCAATTAGAGATTATTGTATGAAGTGAAGTCAGAAACAGAAAGACAAATATCAAATGATATCACTTATATGTACAATCTAAAATATGACACAAATGAACCTACCTATGAAACAGACAGAATTACGGACATAGAGAACAGACTGGTGGTTGCCAAGGGGGAGGGGGCTGGGGGAGGGATGGAGTGGGAGGTTGGGTTAGCAGATGTAAGCTTTTATATACAGGATGGATAAACAACAAGGTCCTACTGTATAGCATGGAGAACTATATTCAATATCCTATGATAAACCATAATGGAAAGAACATTAAAAAAAGAATGTGTATATATATATATTTACAACTGAGTCACTTTGCTGAACAGCAAAAATTAACACAACACTGTGAATCAACTGTACTTCAATAAAAAACTACTGAGGGAAAAAAAGAGTTTATTGGGCTATTTTCCCAATTCTGTCTATTTTACTCCACATTTGTAAGTTTTTGCATTCTTATGGAGTATTCTCATGAAGCTGACTTCTGCTATGGAAGGGCAAGTGGTGGGACATGGATTAATGTAAAGAGGAAGGTGGGGCAAACAGCCAGAAGCGAGCCTGATGGGAACCCAGTAAGGGGGTGAGTGAGACCCTGGGCAGTGGGGAAAACCTGGCATTGTTGTGACACGTGAGGTCTTTGTGATGCACTAGTGTCCTGACACGGGCCTGGGAAGCACCAATAGCTTAGGACCAAAAATGTGTTTTGTTTTGAACTATCCGTGAAGTTTGCTAAACAACACTGTGAACACCAATGATTAGTTCTCTCTAAAACACTTAATAAGACAGGCTGATAATCAGTGGTCAGCATTTTGGGGAACCTGCTGGTAAGCTAATGCCAACCTGCAAAGCTGAAGCCCATTCAACACAGACCTTGGCCTCATCACAGTCTAAGGCAACAGGTCCCAAGGTCCTCCTCACTAAATTCAAAAGTGTTTTAGATCAAAACATTAGTGAAAGCCTGGGCAAGAAGAAAGAGGCTAGCAAGAGAAGACAGTAACAGTGTGAGGAAAGACAGGATGGAAACAATGTCCCCCCCACCCCACCCCAGTTATCCCCTCCACTCAGTCCACTCCTCTTCCTATTCCAGCAGGCATTCTACATATGGGCCCCTTTAATACATCTGCAAGAACTTGAGATCTGTATGGGCCAGTGATATGGAGGAAACATTTTGGTCTGTACAAAGCTATGAGGGTGATTATCTGACACTGCGGACTATATAAATCCAAACTGAGAAATAAGTCATTTGCTACTGAGGCATTACATAAATCAGATTAATCTTTAAGAAATGGGTTCGTCTCCTTTTGAAAGACAGACTCCCTTCTTTTTCACAATTTTCAGTTGTATCTCCCATCCTATACGAGTTTATACATACTCATGAGCAGCAATGGTTTATTTCCATTCCTTCACTGAGTACAGGAAAATCACAATCTATTTGCAATTATAATACCCTAAAAGTAAGTTATTTGATTCTTTCAAATGTGAAATGTAACAAGTGAAAACATTCTTGTTAAAACTCATAACAGAAAGTTGGTCATTTGTAAAACAGGTCTGCCAGAGGCCAAAAAAAAAAAAAAGGGTGGAGGGGGGAGTCATTTAGAGGTTTTAAAAGCTTATTCTGGTTTTTAAAGCATTGCTTGAAGCAGGGTATACAGGAATATAAAAGTCAAATTAAATGACTTTAAACTGGAACAAATAGGAATTCTCTGACTTTCAAAATCCCTCAGGCAAAGTTTTCAAAACGCAGCTACCAGAGGTGGGCAAGGACTATGCCTTTTGATTGCTGATCATTATAACTCCTAGGAATGCAACGTGGCCAGCATACCATAAATACTCAATATAATCTACTTATATATACATTCATTCCTACATAAATAAAATGCCTAGAAGAATATGCATTCGTTGTTAACAGTGGTATCTCTACAGAGTTGGATTGGGGTGGGGAGTGGAGTTTAAAATGAGAAATGGGGGACTTTTAATTTTATGTACTTCTCATGATTTAAATTTTAGGCAAGAATATTTTTTAAGTTCTTTTAAAATGTTTAAACAATCTCAAACTTATAGAAAAGTTGCAGATATGGTACAAAGAGTTCATTCTCCCAGAACCATTGAGAGTAAGTTGTCAGTCTCATACTTCATCACTCCAAATACTTTAATGTATGATTTTCTTGAACAATAAAATAAAATCTCCTATGTAACTAAAATACAGCTATCAAAATCAGGGAATTAACACTGATACATTACTATCATTTAATCCTCAGGCCCCATTCTAGTTTTGTTCTTGTCCCAGCAACGGTCTTTTAAAATAAAAGGACCCAGGTCAGCATCATATGTGGCATTTAGTTGACATGACTCTTTAGTCTCCTTCAGTCTGAAATAGTTCCTCAGCCTTGCTTTGACTTTCATGACCTTGAACTTTTAAAGATGATCACAGGTCATTTAATTTGGAGGATGTCCCTCAAACTGGGTTTGTCTGATGTTTTGTTTCCTCATGATTAGATTTGGGTCATGCACCTTGGCACAAATATCACCAATGCAATATTGCATCCTATCAATTTCAGTCTGTCCCATTACTGGTAATATTCATTCAGGTCACTTGGTTAAGGTGGTATCTACCATGCTTCTTGACTGTAAAGTAACTCTTTTCCCCCCTCTGTATTCAATAAGTATTTTGAGGGGAGGTACTTTAAAATTTAAATAAGACATTTTGAATTTATTCATGAGTCCATACAAAGGTTTTATTTCAAAGTAGGTGAAATCGTGAGAACCTTCACATTTCTCTTTTATTCAATAGGTTTTAACCAATGACTATCACTTCTGAAATTTTGATGATCAAATTATCCCAAATTTGGCCAGTGGGAGTGCCTTCAAACTGGCGTGTGTCCTTTTGAAATATCTCCATCATTCTTGAAGACTTCTTTGCTTTCTAGCACAAGATATTCCAGGTTCATTTTAAACTTTTCTGCTCTAAGCTCGTAATCAGCCATTTGTCCAAGAAGTTGGGGTTCCTTTTAGTGGAAAATGGTATTTAGAAGCCAAGATCTGGGCACGTGATGTGCTCATTGCTATTGAGGTATTGCTGCTCTCAGGTACTCTCACCCTCTTTATGGACAGAGCGAAGAGATGTATATACATATGTATATAAATACACATGCATGCATTTTACATCTGTATCATTTCTATATTTATCAATACTTATTAAAATTCATGAGTTCACACTAATACTTCTGATTCCAATCTAACATCACAAGGTTCATTCCAGTTTTCTCCCTTTCAATATTTGTAACTCCCTTCTCCAACAGTGAGAGTCGCTGGCTCCCATTATTCTTAACGTACATATGCATTAGATCAATCTTCCTTCCTCCTATATTTAACCAATCTCCCAGTGCTGCTGCCACCCCAGGCTCACGTGAATGCCCTGCTTACCTCTCTTTGGGTCCAATACACCACACCAGACCTTCCCTGTATGTGAAGGCCGCCTCATCCTACTGGGGCTCTAACACCCCGACCAGGTCACCTACCTTCTCTGTCTACCTAAGAAGCGTTAGGACTGGATTGTTCAGGAAGGGACAATTTTAAAAAATTAAGTGTAAAAAAATGTTTTTAAAATGAGTATCCATTAAGTTGGAACTTGTGATAATTCAGACAGCCAAGCTAAAGTTCACTTTTGCATCATCTCTGAAGAACAGGTTTGTTAAGTAAATTAATAGTGTAAACAAGCTTATAACCCAGATGTTTAACCTACTTAAGAAAAGTAATTGTTTTCAAGCACTCTAAAATCACTGGGCATGTACTTGCCTTTAATTACTGTCTAATTACAAATGATTTCTATTTTCTTCATTATAGTTTTGATAAGTCCTCTGTTTGATTACACTTTAAGAATTACTACTTAAACTCGATACAGTTAAGATCCTTTTAAAAATGTCTCTTTATTAATCAATTTGGCTTTTCAATTAATTATCTGAGATAAAGTTTTTAATCACTCAGTAATTTCTCTTTCTTAGTTAACATATCATGTTGCTCAAGAAGAAAAATGCCTTTCAATGGCCATCCAGGACTGTCCCCCAAAACCTCCCGCTCTGCATGCCACCAGTACTGGCCTCATTGTCCTCATTATTATTTATTAGGAATGCAGTGTGAGGATCCCCATAAAGCCATCAGTTCCCATCATTTGAGTGCATATTTTATTTAAGACACTCTGCATTATAAAACAGGGATTTATCATCAATGCACAAATTATTCTGTGCCGCAACTGAGAAGGCTTGGGGAGAGAATACATTCTGGAGTTAGAGCCCTAGTTCTTCCACTTCCTTGTTCAGTGGTTTCAGATCAGTTACTAAGTTTTGGGCATGCCATCCTTCCTATGAAGATCAAACCATTTCCACTTCAGGTTGCAGTGAGAACTAAATGAGGTCATGGGAAATACCTGCTATATAATAGGCACTTAATGAATGTGAGTTCATGTCCTTTCCCCACCAGAGCCTCATGGAAAAACTCAGTATGATTCTAAGCAGTCTTTTTCAATCTGGTCACACAGAACCTCAGAGAGAACCTATAGAAGAACATGGGTCATAACTGCTAGCTTTAACTATGTCTGCCTATCACTGCCCTTGACCAAAACAAGAGAAATGAAAAAACACCAGCAAGAGTTCCATGACCTAAAAACAAGCAATGAACTTATCCCTTACCCAGGAGAATAGTATCAGTATTCAGAGGGGGAAGAAATGAGGAATAAATAGCCTATATTTTCTACTTTGACTTCCAAATAAAGGTGCCAACTAGTCTTAGAGACCCCAACTAATACTGGCCTGAGGGCATTGGGACCACTCTCTCAGTGATGGGTTATCTGTTTGTTTGTTCTGCCTAACCAGCTCTATCAAGTACCAGTGACTAAATATTAGGATTTAATATCTGACAAAAGAAGATCACATTATTAAAAATCAATTAGGGCTTCCCTGGTGGTGCAGTGGTTAAGAATCCGCCTGCCAATGCAGGGGACATGGGTTCGAGCCCTGGTCCGGGAAGATTCCACGTGCTGCGGAGCAACTAAGCCCATGCGCCACTACTGAGCCTGTACTCTAGAGCCCGTGAGCCACAACTACTGAGCCCACGTGCCACAACTACTGAAGTCTGCGTTCCTAGAGCCCGTGCTCCGCAACAAGAGAAGCCACTGCGCCGCAACGAAGAGCAGCCCCTGCTCACCGCAACTAGAGAAAGCCCGTGCACAGCAACAAAGACCCAATGCAGCCAAAAAAAAAAAAAAAAAAAAAAAAAATCAATTAGAGGTAACCAATTTTAAAAACCAAAGGTGTTAATAATGTGATGCACTATGGGCCACACTAGCAGTGTTGGGAAAAAAACACAAAAATGCTAGCCCCCAACAGTGAACCAAGCAGAAATGCAAAAGTCCCAGAAGGTAAGACACGGCCTCAACAGAAAACACTAGGATGAGGAGTGAACCTAAAAATTGCCAGCAAATAATGCTAGATGATCTATGTGCTCTGTATATTCAATATTTGAAATATCTAAGCTTTTCTGGAATGTAAAAGTATGTGGTTTTGGTGTGTTTTTTTTTTTTTAAATCATGAAAATTTGTTTACCTTGAAGGGATGGAGGAGGATGTAGTGGCCTTCCTTCCATACTGCTTCAAGAGCAAAGCCAGATGTTAAAAGAATGCAAACAGGGGTTTCATGCTCGGCCGGCGGTTGGCAGCGGACCCACAGCCCCCTGCGAGGCTCGCCGCGGCATGGCCGCCCCCAAGCGGTTTCCGACGCTCGTCCAGCTGGAGCAGCGAGAAGGGACGCTCTTCGAGGTGCTCGGTAACCTCACCAAGCGGCCCTACTGGTTTCACTCCGAGTACCTGAAGAGTCCGAGGGCGATTCACCTGGAGGCCTGGCTGGTGGAAGCAATCTTCGGCCTGGGCGGAGAGCACATCCCGCATGTCGAGTGTGTGTCGCAGACCCTGCTTCACGTTAATCAGTGGGACCCGGACGGCGAGGCTGAGATCTTGATATTTGGCCGGCCTTATTACCAGAAAGATGTATCCACGATGATCATGAACTTGGCTGACTATCACCGCCAACTCCGGGCGCAAAATACAGGGCCGGCAACAATGAAAGGCTCTGAGAAGCCTCCTGCCCGGGAGGCGGCGACCCAGCGGTCCCCCAGTGCAGCCCGGCAGGCGGCGACCCATCTGTGCCCCGGCGAAGCCCGGGAGGCCGGGACCCAGCGGTCCCCCTGCGCGGTCCGGCAGGCGGCCACCCAGCGGTCCCCCGGCGCTGCCCGGGAGGCGGCGACCCAGCGGTCCCCCGGCGCTGCCCGGGAGGCGGCCACCCAGCGGTCCCCCGGCGCTGCCCGGGAGGCGGCCACCCAGCGGTCCCCCGGCGCTGCCCGGGAGGCGGCCACCCAGCGGTCCCCCGGCGCTGCCCGGGAGGCGGCCACCCAGCGGTCCCCCGGCGCTGCCCGGGAGGCGGCCACCCAGCGGTCCCCCGGCGCAGCCCGGGAGGCGGCCACCCAGCGGTCCCCCGGCGCTGCCCGGGAGGCGGCCACCCAGCGGTCCCCCGGCGCAGCCCGGGAGGCGGCCACCCAGCGGTCCCCCGGCGCAGCCCGGGAGGCGGCCACCCAGCGGTCCCCCGGCGCTGCACGGGAGGCGGCCACCCAGCGGTCCCCCGGCGCAGCCCGGGAGGCGGCCACCCAGCGGTCCCCCGGCGCAGCCCGGGCGGCGGCCACCCAGCGGTCCCCCGGCGCTGCCCGGGAGGCGGCCACCCAGCGGTCCCCCGGCGCAGCCCGGGAGGCGGCCACCCAGCGGTCCCCCGGTGCCCGGGAGGCGGCCACCCAGAGCTTTCCCGAAGCTATCCAGGGTCCGGTTACCAGGTTCTGAATGCGTTTCGGGCCCAGAAGCAAGAGAGCCAGGCAAGGTCAAAGTGGAAGCCCCTCCTGGAACCCTATTCTGCTGCAGAAGCTGAGAAAAGAATGGTGTGGTTCTTGGTTTCCCCGCTCCCCGCCACTCCCTGTTAAATGTTTGCAAACACGAATCTAAAGAGTTCTAATAAAGCATCGAATTTCAAAAAAAAAAAAAAAAAAAAGAATGCAAACAAAATGCTGAGGTATCATGAATATACACTTGGTCTCTGCAAATAATTCTTTCTTCATACAAAAGGATGAAGTTGTGTACATGTTTCATTTGCAAAGCCTCTGTGCTTCCAAATGGCTTCCAAGCAAAGGTCAAAATGTCTCCCCCCAAGGTTTGCAAAGGGCCTAGTCTATGAGTGATCTGTCACAGGCCTCAGACACAGCTGGAGGGCACGGGGCCAGGGGTAAAATTCCTTACCCAACTGAAGTCCAACTAGTTATCCAGAAGAGCCCATGTCACCAAAAACACATGGGGACTCGCCCCAGGAAGAGAACACTTTCTTGTTTGTCAAAGCCCCCAAACCACAGCAGACACTACCAACATTTCTGTAACAGGCAACACAGCCAGATTCCCCTCCTTTTAGACACCACACATCAATCAAGCTTTTATTTAGTCTCTCCTCCCTTCAAACTGGTGGAAGTGCCAGATGCTCTGGCTCTTCTTCTCAGTTTAGTGGGGGGGAGGACAGGTGAACAGGAGAGGTACTAGAGCTCAGAGACTGGCCTGCATTTAAAGCCTTCTCTAATTGTGAAATATTCTTTGTTTCCTATTCAAGGATGTCTGGGCATGAACAAGGCAGGTAGGAAAAACTGAGAGTTCTATATAAAATACACTGTTGCCTAAAATATTTTTAAAGGGAGGGGACAGTTCACAGGTCCCTTCCATGCCACCCCAAATATTTCTACTAGAAGGGAAGGATGGCTCAGATACTTCAGGAAGCTACTGTGAAGCTACTTGGCCTGGGAGAAGCTCTTGCGTCTGGTTTCTTCCCAAGGCAGTAGGACTTAGTGCTCAAGCACACAAATTCAGCAGCCTTGGGCAAGATACTTAACCTCTCCACAGTTAGCTCATGGGGTCGTCATGAAGAATAAATGTTAACGTATATACAGCACTTAGAACAGCATTATAGGAAGCACACAGGAAGTAACACTGTCTTTCCCTTCTAATGTATAAGTTCTCGCCTCCTCCAACCCAAACCCTTTCTTTCCATATTCTTTCAGGTCATTTGCCTGACCCTGGACTTATCTTATTCCCAACCCAGCCTGGACTCCCATGAACATTCACTAGCATTCCCTGAAGACTTCAACCCCTGGCTACCCCACACTACCTACCCAGGCCAATCCTCACTCAGCCTCAGATGAACCCCAACTCACCACGTTCTTCACCTTGCTTTGCTGGAAAGAGCCTGCATAGCCTCAGATCACTGCAGTTACAAAGAAAGGATCTCCTCTCTCAGCTAAGCCTGTAGAGCTGGTAGATGGCTCTTCCTGTAGTCCTTTTCCACTCAGACTTCATCTCCTGTTTTACAGCGAGGAATGCCACCCATTGAGAGGGGAATGTCTCCCAGAGGCAACTCCCTCAAATATCCTTCTCTCCATTTCCAAATTTACTCTTCCCTCTCCAAGGCTAACCTGTCATCTAGGCAGCAAATCTCTTCCCACACCTCAGTTCTCTTCAAACCCTCTCTCTCCCCTGTTCAAGCCACCCAGCTGTATCGAATGCCTCCTGGGTGCCAGGCTCAGTTCACGGATGGTGAGGCTACAGAGCTCATCCTCGTACCTTCGACAGTTAAGTCTCGGCTTGTTCCTTCCCCTTAGCCTTCTGATTCATGCTTTAGAATATAAGCCCCACGAGCGTAGGGATTTTATCTATTTTCTTACTGCTTTATCCCTAGAGACTAGCATAGCTCCTGAAACACACAAGGCACTCAATAAATATATGTTGAGTTAATTCAAGTCATCCTTGATTCATTTATTCATTCAGCAAATGCTCACTGAGCACTCGCTCTGCGTGTGTGTGTGTGTGTGTGTGTGCGTGTGTGTCAGGTCAGGTGCTGGAGTTACAGAGGTGAGCACGACTAGTTCCTGTCCTAGAGCTGCTCACCGTAGTGACAGAGAGAAACCCGAAAACCCACAGGGAGGCTTCCCAATGTGACAGACAGCAGCAAGCAGGATGAACAACGTGCTGGACCTCAGTGGAGCCCTGAACGCGTTGCACTGAGCTCCTTTTTTATTTAATTAATTAATTAATTAATTAATGGCGGTGTTGGGTCTTCGTTTCTGTGCAAGGGCTTTCTCTAGTTGTGGCAAGTGGGGTCCACTCTTCATCGAGGTGTGCAGGCCTCTCATTATCGCGGCCTCTCTTGTTGCGGAGCACAGGCTCCAGACGCGCAGGCTCAGTAATTGTGGCTCACGGGCCTAGTTGCTCCGCGGCACATGGGATCTTCCCAGACCAGGGCTCAAACCCGTGTCCCCTGCATTGGCAGGCAGATTCTCAACCACTGCGCCACCAGGGAAGCCCCTGCACTGAGCTCCTAAAGGCCAAACCTAACTGCCCACATCCAGGGCTTATCTCAGCTGACCCCCTGGGGCACCAGCCCTGATAACTATCCTTTACTTCCCTAAACGCCTTCCTGCCTGGGTTTCTCTTGCACCACCCTTTTTCCTGTTTTCATCCCACTCCTCTGACCATCTGTTAAGAGAGCACCGTCACAACCATGGCCTAGATGACCATCTCTAGATCTAAATGGATGGCTCCCAACTTCTCTCGAGCTCCAGGCCCTCATTTCCACCTGCCAAGTTATAGTAAATGTCCTGCAAACATCTAAAACGTATCCAAAGCAAACACACAGCCTGTTAGCCCCCATCCTCACACTTTTACAAACTCAAAACCTCTGCTCCACCCACCAAATGCCCATCCCAACTCCTGGCATCATCCATTCAGCCAGCCAAGGGCCTGTCCACAACTCTTCCTCCTTTATCACATCCGATGGATTTCATTTCACAAGTTTTTCTAAAATCTAGTGTTTCCATCTTTACTGTCACTGACTTAATTTACATTCTCCAATCACTTCTCTTGCTTTGATTGCCCCTTATCTCTCCTCCAGTATCAGATTCTCAATATGGAGATCAACTGAAGCAAGTTGTTTTAAAAACTGCTTTCTACAGAATAAAATTCAAATTCCTTAGAACACAAAACCCAGACAACCCTTCCACTCTCCTCCAGGCAGCCTGCACTTGTGTCCCACTAACACCTCACCATTTCCCATATGCCCCCGCCCCCTAAATCCTCCCTTGTTTATGTCACTTCCTCTGCCTGAAATGCTAGCATAACTTTTATGAAAACAGTAGCTAACACTGATTCCAGGTACTATTACTATTATTATTCCCCATTTTACCAGTGAGAAAGCTGAGGCACACAGATATTACTTGCCCAACACTGGGCTGACCTAACCACACAACTGTCCTGACTTCAGAACCTCAGTTCTTAACCACTACGTTATATCACCCCGATCTACTCACCATCCCCTTCACCAAGCAACTCCTAATTTCCCTTTAAGACTCAGTTCAGGGACTTCCCTGGCGGCGCAGTGGTTAATAATCAGCCTGCTGATGCAGGGGACACGGGTTCGAGCCCCGGTCCGGGAAGATCCCACATGCCGCGGAGTAACTTAAGCCCATGCGCCATGGCTACTGAGACTGTGCTCTAGAGCCCGTGCTCTGCAACAAAGAGCAGCCCCGCTTGCTGCAACTAGAGAAAGCCCGTGTGCGGCAATGAAGACCCAAGGCAGCCAAAAAAAAAATAAATAAGTTCAAATGTTTCCTCGATGGTGAAGACTTCCCCAATTCCCTAGGGCTCTGCCTCCAACCTCCAGGATCCCTTGGCATCATACCTCTGTCTTTATTACAGGCAGCCTCACATTACTGGTTGAGTTCCAAAGATAAAAGCCAGGTCTTTTTATCTTGTACTATTCCCAACACTGTATAGTGCCTGAGGCATAAATACTTAGGTAATAAACAATTTTTTCCAAGTACACAGGACATAGAGTATATCCTGCTCACTCAAGTCTACCCAGCCTGTTACTGCTTCCAAAGACCCTACCTACAGTGCTAACCCCAACCGCTCCCCTCCTCCTCTCTTGGCCCCAGGATTCTGAGGATGAAGAGTCAAAGCACTAGCTGGGGCAGCCAGTCCCACAGCCAGCTGACAGCATTATCACAGCAGGGCAGGCCAGTGAGCTGCTGGCCATGGGCCCCTTGATAAAAGGAGTAAACTGCATCTAAAGAGCACTTTCTCTCGCTGAAGACAGACAGAGGGGACATTTGATGTGCAGTTGCCAGATTTAAGGTCTTTGTCATTTAAAATGTGAGAGTGGGATGGTGGACACAAAAATAAAAACGTACATGATATGACAAAAAACCTGCCATGGCCATTATTTACACCTCACTAAGAGCCAACAGGCTGGCAAAAATGTACATAAGTAATATTATTTAGTTCTGTGACCTACTTGCCACTTTTACAAAATCACCACGACTATACAGTTGGCTCTTGAACAGATAGTGTTTGAACTGTGCGTGTCCACTTATACATGGATTTTTTTCAAGAGTAAATACTTAACAGTTGGTTGAATCCGCAGATGCAGAACTGTGGATACGAAGGGCTGACTGTAAAGTTACACTCGGATTTTCAACCGCGCAGAGGGTTGGCGCCCCTAACTCTGGCATTGTTCAAGGGTCAACTGTATACCTCATTAAATCAGATAAACTTTGGAATAGGTTTTGATTATTATTCTAGATTCTACAATTGCTCAGCACCTAATGGAGTTGGTTCGTTTTTTCTTTTTTTCGTACGTTAAAGTAGAATGGTTACCTGCTTACAGTATTTTCAGAGGGAGCAAAGTAATTTTTTTAAAAGTGAGTCACTGTCACACAATGACCATCATTGTCAATAAATATGAAGGAAGGTAGTTCCAGAACTTGAAGTAAGGTTTATTCCTATGAGTGAGGCTAATAAAACCAGCAAGCACATAGTTAACTGTAATACATGCTAAGAGATGGGCTATAATTAGGGTGGTTCCCAAACACTGAAAACTTTAGTACCTGTGCTGATCTATATTCCGTATGTAATAGTTTTCACGAAGCTATAATCAACTGAGTAATGTTTCTTATTCTGAGACTGTCCATTCTACTCTTTTGTCAAAATGCCTTTTCTTTGAAATGGTGGTAATAAATAGTGGGTTTTTTAAAATGCCTTTACTTGGCATATTTAAAACTGATAACTCATGATGGATCCTAATATTGCTTTTGCAATGTTACAGTTCCCTGAAACCTACGTCTGTCTGGGAACAACCATGTTAAAGTGTCTGAAGAGACTTGGGAAATAGCCAAATCCAGCTTACTTGTCTAGAATGTAGTTCTAGAAAGGAATAATTAAAATGGAAAGCACACCATGCATTTCCCCAAATTGTGCCTAAAAAACAAAAATAAAAACCTGGGACTTTAAGATTTTATATATACACAACACTTAAGATTCCCAACGCATATTAGCATCTTAAAGACTCTTAAGTCCTTGTAGTAAGCAAAGATCAGTTTAATTCAGGAAAGGAACTTTTTTTTGTTTTCCAGACAAACCTGTTAGTACCCTGACAAACAGTAGGAAATGCTGAACTAATCAAATCTACTGAAGTGTGTCTAAAAACAGAATATGTTCATTAGTGGAAGTGTGTCTTCCTGAAACCTGGAAATGGGGCAGGGAATCACCCCACCCTCAACCCCTCCAAAAAAGAAAGTATGGCAGTGTTTTCTGTGGGGCTTTCCTGAGAGAAAGTTACATAATCTGGTAATAGGGTTTTTCTACTTCAGTTTCTCTAAAATCTAGGGGGAAAACATGCATGTATATCTCCATTCCTCAATACGGATGGCCAACTCCTTTTGATCCAAATGGAAAGCTCTGGATAGGGAGGACAACATTCTGGTCATCAAAAATGTTCATCTCCTACATGTTGAAGTAGCAAATTAACTTCTTTTTTTTTTTTCCCCCAAATCTTCTGGCCGCTCCAGGCAGCATGTGGGATCTTAGTTCCCTGACCAGGATCGAACCCACGCCCCCTGCATTGGAAGCGAGGAGTCTTAACCACTGGACCGCCAGGGAAGTCCCGCAAATAAACGTTTTTAAAAATCGCTTATGAATTTGGTTGGTATGGCAACTGAGTGGACTGATAAATTTGATTCTCAAAACCAGAAAAACTGGGGATCATGTCCTGGAATATGGCAACCCACGAGTGGTTCCTTAAAAATTCTTTAAACCTCAGTGAAACAACCCAGGGTGGATCATTAAATCATTTCAGTGGTTGGGATCAGCTCTTTTGGTTTTGGTTTTGTTTTACTAAATGGACTTGAGTAGCCTATATCAGGATAGAATATATGACGTAGTATCAGAAAGTAAATATAAATACTTTTGCTTCAGTGTATACTTCATGTATGTACAGGGCCTCAATCAAATTTATTGCTTAGTGTAGATCCAATCAAAAAGTTTGAAAGCCACTGTTCTAAGCTACCCAATTAGCTGTCTAACTTCAGCTTATAAATAGGAACTTCTTGGCATAAAAAGAACAGCAATTATTTTATGCAAGCAAGGGGTTAAAAAAAAAAAGAATGGCACCGAGAGGCACAAGACTCACTGCTCTGGGCTCCTGAGAGGGGGGCAAGGAACCTTGTGCTAGGTCTCTTTTTAAGCCATTAAAGGGCATTACATAAGCCCACCACTACACAGTCTGGTGTTTTACAAAGGCATGGATAACCAAAATGCACTTCTAAAGGAAAACAAAAATGTAAGGAATTAATTTCCATATTGATTTAAAAAACAAAAAGAAGACTTCACAGAATAACTGACACCCCAAACTCTTATACTTCATAGAAAAATAAGGTCCTCTATGCCCACCGAAATGGAATTGTGCACCAACTCAAAAGCAACGCTTAACTCTCCAGTGTGAACAAGGTTTGGTTCCAAGCACAACTCAAGATCATTTCTATCTTTACAGGTTATTATTCAGAAGGTCTAGTTAGCAACTACAAAGCAATATAAATCAATGAGATCATTAAATAAAAATCTTTGAACCTGCTTTTTTATAAACCACCCATATTTAGTAAATATTATATTGGCCCAGGATGTCAAGAAATACAAAATGAGTATAATAGTCTATGGCCAAACAGCCTGCAGGTTGCCAAAAAGAAGCGAGATTCAAGCACAAAATAATTAGCCCTTTGGCACCCTTTCCCCCTCATGCAAGAAGGCTGGGACCACTGACTGAAAGCTTCTGAGAACACTGGAATCCTAATGTCACCTCCCCACCTGAAGCCCGGCCTCTCACTGACCCCACAGAGTTCAAAAAGGGGGAGGGAGTGCTCCCACCCTCCAACTAAATCTCTGTACCTAGCATTACTGAAACTGGACACAAATTGGTTATGCTTAAGAACTTCTACCAATGTACCATCCAGCTGACCTTAGCCAAAACAATTTTTTAAATTCCTGTTTTAAATTTTAGAATCTATGCATAAAAAGTTCATCTCCTCACAAGCAAAATTAGGATCTGACCCCTTCAATTCTAAAAATTTCATTAGCATAAGCCCACATGTGTTCTAACACCAATCCTGTGAAATGCTTTGTGATGGGAAAAATGCTTTGTGACTCTGGCTATTTCCAAAGTGCCCATTAGCTGCAAGTAGCCTATCTTACTCTGCATAAACCCTCCCTGTCCAATTTCGTAGCCACACATGGCTAGTGTGAACTTTTAATGAGGCTACTGTGACTGAGAAACTGAATTTTTAAATGTATCTTAGTTTTAATTAATTTAAATTTTAAGGGCGTTCTCTGGTGGCCTAGTGGTTAGGATTCTGGGCTTTCACTGCCGTGGCCCGCGTTCAGTCCCTGGTTGGGGAACTGAAATTCCGCAAGCCACATGGCGCAGCCAAAAAAAAAAAAAAAAAAAAAAAATTTTTTTTTTAATTGATAACTTACTTCTATTACTAGAAAACTTTTGTATGTTTGAAAAAACTTGGGTACGTGAATGTACTTTTTCAACTGTAAAATTTATCAAATCTAAATACAGATCAAGCATGTCCAATAAAATTTCACATTCAAACTGAAATGTATTATAAAACACACACCAGATTTTGAAAACTTAGTATGAAAAAAAAGAATGTCAAATATCTCATTAATATTTTAAAATCTGTTGCATGTTGAATTAACTTTTTGTACATATTGGGTTAAATAAAATATATATTATTAAAATTAATTTCACCTGTTTTCTTCTTTTTTTTTCTTTATGGCTGCTCTGCATGGCTTGCGGGATCTTAGTTCCCCGTTGAACCCAGGCCCTTAGCAATGAAAGCACTGAGTCCTAACCACTGGACCGCCAGGGAATTCCCCCGTTTTTTTTTAATGTGACTCCTGGAAAATGTAAAATAACACATGGCTCACATTCTATTTCTACTGAATGGTGCTGGCATAACGTAATGATTCCCAAACCTTTCCCACCAGAACACCTTCCAACACCAGGTTTGGGGACGTTGCCATAACCAAATACTGTTCTTCCTGTGTGGCATCAAAACCTGCTGACGGCATCTGAGATTCAGAAGTCCTTCCCTCATCTTCAGTGACTCACGACTGTCCTGCACAAGCACCTTTCTTTAATCCTTTCCCAGGTCCTCTTTCTCTGGCTGTCCCCAAGGCCCCATTCTCAGTTCTCTTTTCCATTCTCTGCACCCATGGTGACCTCATCTCCTCTCAGCTTCAACTATCACTTCTACGTGGATGACTTCCAATTCTTTATCTCCACTTCTGACCTCTTTCTCAAGCGTCAGCTCCACATTGCCAGCTGCCTGCTAACCAGTTCCATCTGGAAATCCCACCAGCTCCTTAAACTCAGTATGCCCGACCTGGAATTCCTCATCTTCATTTCTGCTGGATTCCCGTCATTCACCTTGAAAATCTGGAGTCCCTGGTCCCTCTTCTAGCCCCACTGCCATAGTCTTATGGCAGGCCCTTTCATAACAGGCCTCCTGCTTGGCCTGCCTATCTCAATTCTCCCCTCAGTCCTGCCCTCTCCCAATCCCACCACCCCGAGTCCTCCTCTGCCTCACTGCCATACTAATATTCTCAAAATACCACACTGATCACATAGCCATCAGACTTTCAACAGACCCCCACTATCTGCCATGGCAATCCAAACTACTCAGCAGGCGTCCCAGCTCTCCCATCCAAACTCCCTTCAATCCCCTCTGAACACAACTAACCCTCCAGCTACAATGCTCTGCCCTCATGTCTGCTCTTCACAATTCTGCCCAATATTTAAGGCTCAGCTCAAATAAAAGGTCCTCATATAAAGACTTCTCTGATCAACCCAGCCAAAATTAGCCTTTCTCCTCCCTCAAACTCCTTTTGTATTTCTAATGGTGACCACTGTAGTAATGGGAGTACATCTGTGGTCTTACCCTCTTTATAAAATAGTGTTCTTTTATCAATACCCAATAGCACTTGCACTGCACATTGCCATTTCTGGACATCTTACCAAAGAAATCAACTTAAAAAGGAAAATCTTGGGCTTCCCTGGTTGCGCAGTGGTTGAGAATCTGCCTGCCAATGCAGGGGACACGGGTTCGAGCCCTGGTCTGGGAAGATCCCACATGCCGCAGAGCAACTAGGCCCGTGAGCCACAATTACTGAGCCTGCGTGTCTGGAGCATGTGCTCCGCAACAAGAGAGGCCGTGATACTGAGAGGCCCGCGCACCGCGATGAAGAGTGGCCCCCACTTGCCGCAACTAGAGAAAGCCCTCGCACAGAAACGAAGACCCAGCACAGCCATAAATAAATAAATAAAAATAAATAAATAATTAAAAAAAAAAAAAAAAAAGGAAAATCTTGGTAAAGTTGGGACCACTGATGACTCTCAAATCTTTATCTCCAACCAGGTATCTAATTACTCCAGACCTTCATTTAGATGTCCCAAGATTAAACTACTCCAAAACTGAACTCATTTTCTCAATCCCACATGTGTCTCTCATCTAAATGGACCCTAACTCCGTGAATGGTACCACCATCCATCAGCAGGCCAGGCCAGAGACAGAGGTGTCATCTTTTATTTCGCCAACCCTAACCCTCAATGATCAGGTTCTGTGAAATCTTCTTCGTAAATGTCTCTGGATTTATCCACTTCTTCCCAGCTCTGCTGTCAGCCCACGCCACCATCACCTGAGATTACTGCAATACCAACTGGTCTTATACTCAATCCTCCAGCCATTTTCTACAGTCCAACTAGGGCATATCTTTCAAAAATTCAATCTGATCAGGTGAAATTCCTGCTGAAAACCCTTTAATTGTTCTTGGGATAAAGACTTCCAAACATGACTTATAGACTCTTCCGCATCTCACCAGTGTTTACCTTTTCAGTTTCACTTCTCATTTCCCAGATTATCTTTTCTCTTACACACATCATGCTCCAACCATGTCCAAGTACTCTACATACAGTTCTCCAAATATGCTGAAGTCCTCTCTTGCCTCGGGGCCCTTGCATAAGCTGGTCCCTCTATTTGGGTTGGGTGTCCCTCTTTTGTAATCACCCAACACCCTGAGGACTGGCCAGGCTCCTTGAATTTATATTCTTTCTAACTTCAGCCTGGAAAAAAATCTTCCTACTACTGGTACCTGGTACCTGGAAAAAAATGGTACCTGGAAAAAAATCTTCCTACTACTCCTATGCTAGCTCTTATCCCAATGTCTGGCAGGTAACAGGTATTCAAATAATTATTTGTAATGAATGAACAGATAAAAATTTTGTTTTTCTCTGAAACAAATTCCAGTCCAAGGTCAATGAATAAAGCTATTTGTCATCTATATTAATTCAACAGCATTGTATAAAGTGGGCAATTGACCTAAATTTTAATTTTATCTGTCTTTTGAGTCAAAACTATTACCAGTTTGGTGAAATAGAGTCTACATGTGCAGGCTCAGAACAATGAAAATGAAGGAAAAAACACTGTATTTTATGTTCTCCTTTGCCTTGTAAACTTTAAGACCAATTCATCTGAAACCGTTGAGAACCTTTTGATGCAAAACACAGAATGTATGAAAAGCAGCCAAGCAAATGTGGATACACCACAGAGGCAGAGCCTGAAGGGAACTGGAGAGCAGGGAGACGACCTCAGACCATAGGAATGTAGGGACTTGAATAAAAGAAAAGGCTCAGCGCTGCTCCTGTCCTCATCCAGGCTGGAGCTCCGAGCAATCAGTGCAGCGCTTCACGATCCTGGGAGCCGTGAGAGGATCAAGGCATCTGTGGGGCCGTAAAAGCCTTTCTGGTTTACTTAACAGAGAGAGAGCAAAGGGGAAGGAAATACTGAGCAACGAGACTAGGTGCTGGCCCCTTCATACAGCATTTCCCTTCTGCTTCCCAACAACATATTATTCCCATTTTACCGATTAAGAAACAGGGGCTTATGGTCACATAGCTGGTCCTGGTGACCTTACACTCAGGTCTAATTCAAACACATTTTTATTGAGCACTTACTTGTGCTAAGCCCTATTCTAGATGCTGAGGACTGAGCAATAAGCAAAACACTGAAGTCTGCTTTGGTTTGTGGGGAGTGATGTACCACACACAAATAATGTGATTTCAGACACTGACACAATTAAGGGGCATAAAAAAAGTAAAACTGAGGGATATGATAGAGTAACTAGGGAGGCAACTTAAGTTGCAAGGTTCTCAGAGATAATTTAAAAGATAATTTTGCAGGCCTGAAAAAAAAAAAAAAGGATAAAGTGACTATCTCGTCAAACCTTAAATCGAAGTCTCTAGAACTACCAGAAGCAAAAACTTACCATTCATTCCCTGAGTATCAGTAAGGAGACCATCAGGTGAAAGAACTATAGCGTTATCCTAGTCATAACCCAAAGCAGTAGGTTAGACAGTCATCAGGTGGCAAATATTTCCACATGAACCGGTGGTTGTTCAGGGCGATGGGCTGACCAAATTAATTCTTAGCGCCCCCTGCACCTACACCAGCACCTGGCATAATAAATGATTGCTGAATATTTGAAGAAAGAAAGGAAAACATGTTAAAATGTCACCATCGCGGGTTAAATCCCTTTTCAGGCCAAGTGGCTTCAATTCACCCCACCCACTCCACCACAAGTCTTAATCACAAGAAGCAGGTGAGGGAAGTCGGATTAGTGTAAACCCTTGAACAATACTGTACTAGGAAACAATTAGCATAGGCTGCCCCACTCCCCAGCCAATGATCAGAAACCCCACCTTTAACTTCCAAGTTCCACTTAAAGAAAATCTAATATCCAAATGATAATTAAAAATTAATAAGGAGTAATTATTTGGCTTCTTTAAATAAGGGTTCTCCTAATGCAGATACTCAGGCTACTTATGTACCAGGTACTTGTTCTAACTGTTGCACACATAGCACCAAGGTAAAGCCACTGGTTCTTTACCTGGGTATCTCCCTCGCTAGATGGGTACTCCTTGAGGGGAGGGACAAAGTATATTCACCTGTGTCGCCTCAGGGCCTTGTCCAATTTAAACGGCAGAAGGTCAATGATTATACTGAGTTGTAAAAATTAAATTTCTCCAAAACTTTTCAGTTCTGGGGCAACTGGGTAGGGTGAGGCCCACCCCTTACTACTGTTATCTGCTGGGGCCTGCTCTGCAGAACCTGAAGGTCTCATCATCACATATCACTCTTTCTGTGTCTCTTTGTAGTTTTAAGAGCTGGAAAAGCCTTAGAAGTCTCTGCTTCAATTTTTAGAAGTCGATTTTTAAAGGACTGTCCCAGTGGCGACAGAGAATAACAAATGGCCATTCAAAGCTGAACAACAGGGTTGAGTCTGCGCCATATACCAAAGATGCCAATGCTTCCTTTCTGGCACACAGATGGAAGGACTGAAAAACAGTTTAAAAATAAGATACCACTTCTGATAATAGGCGCTATCAATTTTTGTGATGTTTCAGTAAAATCTTAATAATGAATCTGTGACAATTCTTTCTGAGACAGAGTAGCCTTGTGAATAATGACATTACTGTAATATCACAAGTAGACCCAGCATTGGGGGTGGGGAGACTTTAGTGAGGATTATATTATTTTTCTCCAGTAAGAAACTTCCTCTGCATACACCGTCTCATTTTTAAAAACCACAACATGCAAGTTCTAATATCCCTGGGGTTTTGCTGTTCATAACATCAGCCACATCTCTAAAGTTTTTAGATTCATTTCACGCTGCCAACAGAAAGAAAACTTCAACAAAAGGCACAAATACCACCCATCTGCACACTTGATTTATTACTCATTTTTATTTGCTCCTGAATTCCCATAGTTTGGTGTGCCATAAGGACTGGCCCCGAAGGAACTTAGATCCAAAATGGCAGCTGAGCTTCTGAAACTCATCAGAGCCATAATGCCTAACATACGTGAAACCAGGTCTTATTTATCGCACTTCTCAACCTGTCTAGGAGAGAAGAATATTTACCAAAACATTTCAAAGAATCAGATGGCATTCTGTTAATGTTCATTATATCATTCTCCTTCTTGCCTAAGAGAGCAGGCACCCTGCTTCTGGTCCCTCCGCTCTGCAAACTGAATTAAACTGCTATTCACATGTTTACAGTCCACAGAAACAAGCTAATGGCAAAACATGGAAAGCTTAGGTTCTTCTCATTCTTCTTCTGTAAGGCCAACTTAGGAAATGGGCGTAAAATGAATCATCTAACAAGTAAAGCCCCAAATAAGCGCTTTCATTTTCAGAAAAAACAACAACAAAAATCAGAGCTCTAATTTTCCTTAGGTCTACCACAAAGCAACACTCCCTATCACTATGGTAATTTCTGTCTTTTCCTTTAAATGCAAGCTGTAAAAAAAATTTTTAAGAGATAAATTTGTTCCAGATTACCTCCTGACTGTAATGTTTCCAATCCCTCTTACACAAAAGCTGAACTTATACCACCAAAAAAATTTACACTGAATTTAAACCGTCACTTCTCTACTCATTTCCACTGCTAATATAATAACAACATTAATTTTAGAAAAATAATAAAATACTTGCTCTTTAGAGACAGAGAACTTTAATTATCTTCATGAATTCAAATGGAAAGTCTTTTTGTTAAATTAGCATGAAAGTCCCTTCATCTACACACAATTGGCCCAAAGAAACAGGCCATTTTCAGCACAAGAGGCCAATCCATTTTAACAGTGAATAAAGCTTTTGAAAGCACTACACACCCTCTTCCAGACTGTCAAATTTTCAAAATGGTCCAGCATTTTTTTTTCCATTTTTTTTTTAACACTTTCAGGTCCAGCAAACATCTTATAATTAGATTAATTAAAGAGGAAACAACAACAGCCAAAAAAAGCCACTGCTCACTTCTGATCAAAATTATTCCATTTATGCTTAATTAGCTTTAATCCAAGTCTACATATTTAATGATGGGGATATGACAATTCAACCTATTTGCATATTTTAAATGCCCTTTCTAAACTATGTAACAGATTTAGAAAAATAGTCTGTTTCTCATGCCAATATGCTAAAGCATAAATCAGTAGGATACAAATTTGGAAGGAAAAAAAAAAGAAAACAAGGCCTCGTAGAGCCAGGGATGTGCTGAGGGGGGGGGCGGGGGGGAATTTCCCCGGGGGGGGGGTCAATTTACCCGCCGCCTCAAAACTACGATCCTTTCAGCCCACCAGACCGAGAAGCATTACATCACACTCTCACAATGATAGGGGGAGGTGGCTCTGAGAAAGCAAGTTTTCAGCCTTCTTCCCTCCCTGTTCCCAGGCTTTCTAGAATCCTGCATTAGGAGTAATGGAATTTAACTTCAGTGCACTGCACACACAGTTTCAGGGGTAACACGTACAGCTACTTATTTAGGTGACCCAATACGACCACTTCACAATGGATACGTGGCTAAAACAGGCAACTACACACACAGATGCTGAATTTGTGCTGAAAAGCCCAGTTCATCTGTGTAAGATTAAACGGAAATTGTAATCTATGAGAAACGAATAAGGCCAATCCACAGGGAGAAACTGATAAAGAAATAATTCCTAATTGGGAGGAATAGCTGTTTATACCCTTTAAAACACCATGTTTACAAGATAGTCCCACCATTTGGTTCGAACCACAATCAAAATAAAAGCGCATCTGGCTGCATATTTGAGAACACACACAGAGACCCAGTGCAAATGAGCGCGCGCGGAGGAGAGGGGTGATCCACACATTGCTTGGGAGGTTTTCAAGCAGGGGAATCTACAAACCCCAAACCTCCTGGTGTTCACTCGCCCCCAGCCTGATGTTTAAAATGGATCAGGTCTTATTTTAGGTTTTACATCTCTCTAGGAAGGAGGGCCTAGCTTTAAAAAAAAAGAAAAAAAGAAAAAGGTTTTCCCGTGGTAGTGCTTGCCCTCCCAGATCCTTTGTCGGCCTTAGCAGCCGAAAGAATGCAAACCCATTTATATTTATGCAAATTTTTGCAGCAGATTTAAGGGGGCAGGGAGAGGTCTGTGTTTTTTAAAAAACCTCTTTCTAAATATCAAATTTCCAAATACTCGCAGCTTCATTTATTTGCAAGACAGAAACGATGATGAAAATCTGCATATAAATTAAAAGTGCAATTAAATCACTTCAAAATCAAATATTTTACCAAGGCTTTTCCATTTCTAAAATGCCGAACCAAAAGTACATCACGGGTCTGATTTACACAGATTCACGAAATGTCTGAAGCCAGTCTCCACGCTAGACAAATGTCGATTTGCAACACCACTAGTGAAAACGGTTAGACAAGATCCATATAAATCAATTGGTTTTAAAAAATTGAAAATATTTACCAACCTCATAAAGTGCAGCAGTGCTTAAATCCAGCAAATTGAGGCATACAAGGTAGAAATGGAAATGAAAAAAGGTCCAAAAAATGATTTCTTTTTGTCTATCTGTTTTTTTGTATTTTAAATATTCAGAAACCAGCAGAGACTCTGTCGGCCATTTTGGCTTGAACTAACTCTCACACTCACTCTCCCTCTTGCTCTCTCTCTCCCCCTCTGTCTCTAAAGGAAGCAGCTTTTTGTGACCTTCAAATAGAGGCGGATCATGTGACTTTGGGTAGGTTTGTCAATCAGGAAAGGGGAGGGAACTGGGGCTGAAACTACCTTAAAGGGAAAGCGGCCCTTTTCCACTCACTTTCATTTGTGAAACGCTGTTATCTCATACTCTCCACCTACACACACTGAATGTGAAAGTGGCAACAGCATAAGGGTAACAGATGAACAAAATATAAAAACCTTTATTGGTTTATAGAAATGTGCTCAGTTGCTAACGATTCTTACAGATCCTGGAGCTTGGCTCACTTGCTACAGTTATTCCCTGGATGTTTGGACAAGCACAGGCTGGCAAACTGCTCTTTAAAAAGGGGCTTAAACAACACCTTACCCAAACAAGAGACTTTCGTCTTTAAAGACTGAGGTGAAATATAGGACACAACTGATCTCTAACAAGCTCCTAAAATGCACAGGAAAAGACTGAAAGGAAATACACCAAAGTATAATCTGTGAATGCCAACTCAGAGAGGTTAAGTGACTTATCCCAATCACACAGCTAGACAGCTGCAGAACAGTGACTGGTTTCCCAACTGAACTCCACAGTTATTGTTTCGGGTGTATGTATGTTTGGTACCTCCTCCCCGCACCCCAAATAAAAACTATGCTACAGCACAGCAAGCTGGCATATCTGAGTCACCTTTAATCCCCTCCCCCACCACCTGAGGAAGTACCTGACCTAGAGTCAGCGCTAAATTTAAAACCTACCTGGTTTCCCCCATTTCTAAGAGCCTTCTTCTGACTCAGTGCATCTTGCTTTCAACCCACCTAAGAAAACCACGCTGGGTTTGCGTCTCTAGCCCTGGGGCTAACAGGCTGTGTAACCTTAGTTAGGCAACTCCCTTTACCTTCCAGGCCTCAGTTTTCTCATTTGTGGAATGTAAGGATTGGCCATCAGTAGACGGTATCTTTGATTCCTTTCAGCCCTAAAACTGTACTCGGCTTCTTTGTTTTTAGCAGTTCTGTTTCATCTTATCCTTGCCATCTCAAAAGTCATTACCCCAGGAAAGTTTTCCTTGACCCTCCCCGTCTAGACCAGGCCTTCCTGTTCAACACTCCCATAACTTCCCTTACTACTTCTTCATAGCACTGGGCATAACTGCAATTTATTATTTGTCAAAGAACTTGCTTATAGTTGGTCGTCCCCAGTATGTATAAGGACACATACCACATCTTCCTTCACTGCTGTGTGAGGCCCGACACCTACCTAGCCCCACATAGTAGGTACATAAATGAATGAATTAATGACTTAGACCTCCATTCAGAAGTGCTGGGCTGAACAGAGGAAATGTGCTATCCAAATACAAGGAATAAAAGTCACATAGTTTCCAGAAAATCATCTCCATCTATTTGTTTTAAGGATTGCTTGAGGAAATAAAGTAACTAAAATGATAGAAAGTGGGCAAAAGTGTCCTGTGACTATCAGACTCCATCTATCTCTATGAACCAGAAAAGCTCGGATTCCACAGTGTGATTCTCCCAAATGAACTGGGCTGACCAAGCGTAATCTGACATGCCAGCCAGCACAGAACTGATGGATTCTGTAAGCCCAGCGTTCCTTGAAAAGGATCCTACGAACCCTTTCTAAATCCCACACTTTTGTCATCCTGGCTTCTGGGTCTTTATACAGTCTCCCTCCTTCGCTTTTTCCACTGTGATAGAAGAACCAGAAAGGAGCTGTTTCAGGGCAGGCAGAAGCCAATGCCTAGATGATCTGGCAGCTTGAATATTTATGGCGTAAACGCTTCCACTGTCTTTGCACAGACCCGAGTGGAGCAGGAGCCAGGACCTGAACTGACAATTGAGATTGTAAGCAAAAGCAGGAAACTCCAAGGATGGAAATTTTGAACATTTAGTCTATTTTTATCCTTCCAATACCTTCCAGATGAGCTACGGAAAGCTTACTTATGTGGAGCATGCTCAACATGTTAAAATGCACGGAAATTGTACAGCTGCCTTGTTTTAATTTGTGACGGACAGGATTTCTTTATAAGACTGAATTTTGCCAAGTCTCCACTCCTCAATGCAGAATATTATCATATAAACGTGACTATGTGTTTCCTTGTGTTATAGCAAGCTGCACAAAAAGTAGAGAAACAAACACATTTTAAAGCAAAATATTAGTTCTATTTTCAAATGATATGATCAACAATTTTCTTCAACCTCCAGGAATCTTTTTCTTGGTGAGATACCTCTAAACTTAAAACAATTAGTCCAATTGTTCATCTAAAAGAAAGAAGTGTAATAAATGCACTATTTCCCCTGTATTTCCAGGCATTTTGGACTTTGTGATATAGTTATATTTATTGTACTGTTTTCATATTAACAATTAGACAGCGTTTTTAAATTGTATTACAAGGTGAGGATACAAAGTAACAAAAATGAATTTACTTTTAAAACAAATAAGCCTGAACTTACATGCTCAAATGAGTGTTATCTTTCAAACTTGGCACCTTCGGTGACTATATAACCACTACTAAAATATTTCTATGAGGAAACACGATTGAAAAATAATGAACTGAACATATTTAACTCAAAAATCTACAAAAATGAGTAATGAACTCAAAAAATAAATTAACAATGATAAAATCATAAACATAAAGAGTAGACTGAATCTTTATTGATTCAAAAAACTTTTGTTTGTTTTAAAATGAACCTATCTACAAAACAGAAACAGACTCACAGACATAGAGAACAGACTTGTGGTTGCCAAGGGAGAGGTGTGTAGGGAAGGGATGGACTGGGAGTTCAGGTTTAGCAGATGCAAACTATTACATATAGAATGGATAAACAACAGGGAACCATATTCAATATCCGAGATAAACCATAATAGAAAAGAATATTTAAAAATTTACATATATGGGGCTTCTCTGGTGGTGCAGTGGTTATGAATCCGCCTGCCAAGGCAGGGGACACGGGTTCAAGCCCTGGTCCAGGAAGATCCCACATGCCGTGGAGCAACTAAGCCTGTGCACCACAACTACTGAGCCTGTGCTCTAGAGCCTGTGAGCCACAACTACTGAGCCCGTGTGCCACAACTACTGAAGCCCACGCACCTAGAGCCTGTGCTCTGCAACAAGAGAAGCCACTGCAATGAGAAGCCTGCGCACTGCAACAAAGAGCAGCCCCCGCTTGCCGCAACTAGAGAAAGACCGTGCGCAGCAACGAAGACCCAATGCAGCGAAAAATACATAAATAAAAATAAATTTTAAAAAGTTTATAATATATGTATAATACTTTGCAGTACAGCAGAAATTAACACTGTAAATCAACTATACTTAAAATTTAAAAAAAATTTTGTTTTAAAAAATAAATAACTGGGTATATACCTGGAGAAAACCATAATTCGAAAAGATACATGCACCCCAATGTTCACTCCAGCACTATTTACAATAGCCAATCAACCTAAATGTCTATTGACAGATGAATGGATAGAGAAGATGTGGTATACATATGCATATAATAGAATACTACTCAGCCATAAAAAAGAATGAAATAATGCCATTTGCAGCAACACGGAGGGACCTAGAGATTATCATACTAAGTGAAGTAAGCCAGATAGAGAAAGACAAATACCATATGATATCGCTTATATATGGAATCTAAAAAAATGACACAAATGAGCTTATTTACAAAACAGAAAGAGACTCGCAGACAAAGAAAACAAACTTATAGTTACCAAAGGGTAAAGGGGGAGTGGGGGAAGGGATAAATTAGGAGGTTGGGATTAACTTATACACACTATTATATATAAAATAGATAACCAACAAGGACCTACTGCATAGCACAGGGAACTATACTCAATATTTAGTAATAACCTATAAGGGAAAAGAATCTGAAAAGGAATATATATATATACACACACACACATATCTGTAACTGAATCACTGTGCTGTACACCTGAAACTAACACAATACTGTAAATCAACTATACTTCAATGAAAATAATAACAATAAAATTTTAAAATTAAGTTTTAAAAATTAAAAATAAATAAATAAATAAAAGTGGATAATCCTTTGGAAAGTCTGATCAATTAAAAATAAGAGAGAAGTTATAAATTAACATTAGGGCTGAGAATGGGACATTATAATCACAGATTTGGAGAGGACTTTTTTAAACTGTGAAAGAATCATACATAACTTTATGTCAATAAACCTGAAGATTAAATAAAATGGATGATAGCCAAGGAAAACAGGAATTACCAAGGTCAACTCAAGAAAAGTTATGAAAATAACAACAAAAACCCATTGCAGAAATGTGTTAGATAATTATTCAAAGAACTAGCCACTGAAACTACGTCAGGCACAAGTGGTTTTCTTCTATCAAACAGATAATTTCATGTTATCTCTACTGTTCCCGAACTTATGGAGACAGAAGAGAAAGCTTCCTAATTTCTTCTATGAGGCTAACATATTCCTGATACCCATCTGGACTAAGGACGCGGTATGAAAAATAAAACTACAGACCAATCTTCATTTGTGAAGACGAACACAAAAATCCTAAGTAAAATATTAGCAAATAGAATTTACCAGTTTTAAGAGAATAATTCATTATGACCATGTAGGGTTTATACCAACAATTCAAGGAATGGTAAATTACAAAATCTATTAACATAGCTCTTCATTTCTTCAACAAGTATGCATTAACTGCTTTCTCTGTGTCTGTGCTAGGTGCTGCGGATACAGTAGTATCAAACAGGGTAGGTTCTCGTCCACATGGAGCCAATATCCTCATGGGAGAAGGAAATTCACTGAGAAGGAAGTAAAGAGTTGATGGGATATGGAAAAACAGAGAGGCTCACTTCAGATCAGGTGGTTAGGGAAGGCTTTTCTCAGGAGGGGCATTTAAGCTGAGTTGAAAAGCAATTGCTTGAGTGTTGAAAGAACAAGAGGGATGATCAGGAGGCTAGGTCAGGTGACCAGGGGAGAGAGGTGGGAGCCGAAGCCGAGGAGGTAGGAGGAGCTAGATCATAGTGGGTCTTGCAGGCCACAGAAAGGATGTTATTGTTAAGAACGGTGGAAAGTCACAAAAGAATTTTAAAGCAGGAGAGTGAACAGTGCCATTTTATCCATTACGCAGTCTCCACTTAATATCTCGGATCTACAAGCTTTTTAAGGGTCTAGGCAAATGTTTGGGACCTGAAAAAATATATTTACAAGTCCAAAATACAAAAAGAAAATTATAACCATAAAAATTAATAAATGCTTCAGTGTCCTTGGAATATAACACCCAACAATTTCATTCACTAAGTTTAGCATTTATAAGGTTTCATTACATTTGAAAATAATTCTCACTTTGCAAAAAATGCTAAATATGTTAATCATTAAGAAATCTTAGGTGATTACAAATTAAGTCAGTTATTAGTAGCCAAAGAATTTCAGAAGCAAAATTATTAAAATTCTTTTAACATACGATAGCAAAAATAAATAAAACCACGTATTTAATATGGGATGAGGGACTTTCCTGGTGGTCCAGTAGTTAAGAGTCCGCCTTCCAATGCAGGGGACACGGGTTCGATCCCTGGTTGGGGAACTAAGATCGCGGGGCAACTAAGCCCACGCGCCGCAACTAAGACCCAACCCAGCCAACTAAATAAACAAATATTTTTTAAAAAAAATAGGGAATGAGGGTACCTTTTAATATGTTTCCTATAAAGTGGGACAAAGTCTCCAAAACCTCCCAAAGTAAACATTCCAAGGACCCATGGAGGTCTTACTACCACTTTAGGAGAGACAGGATCAGAGTTATGTGTTCAAAAGCTCATCCTGGCTTCTATATGGAGAATACACTACAGAGGACCAAGTGGAAAAGCAGAGACAAGTTGGAAGGCAACTGTGGACTTCTAGGTGAGGGAGAATAGCCTGGATCAGATGGATGTGGTAGAGGGGCTTCTATCGTAAGTTAGATAACTGGTTGTTGTTAAGAATGCAATCTGTGGGACTTCCCTGGTGGTCCAGTGGCTAAGACTCCATGTTCCCAATGCAGGGGGCCTGGGTTCGATCCCTGGTCAGGGAACTAGATCCCACATGCCGCAACTAAAGATCCTGCTTGGGGGCTTCCCTGGTGGCACAGTGGTTAAGAATCCACCTGCCAATGCAGGGGACATGGGTTCGAGCCCTGGTCCGGGAAGATCCCACGTGCCGTGGGGCAACTAAGCCCGTGTGGCACAACTACTGAGCCTGCGCTCTAGAGACCGCGAACCACAACTACTGAAGCCTGTGCTCCTAGAACCTGTGCTCTGCAACAAGAGAAGCCACCGCAATGAGAAGCCTGCGCACCACAACGAGGAGTAGCCCCTGCTCACTGCAACTAGAGATGGCCCGCGCGCAGCAACGAAGACTCAACGCAGCCAAAAATAAAATAAATAAATTTATTTAAAAAAATATATATGCTGCATGCCACAACTAAAAGATCCCGCGTGCTGCAACTAAGACCCGGTACAGCCAATTAAGTAAATATTAAAAAAAAAAAAAAAAAAAAAGAATGCAATCTGTGACCATGAAGTATAGTAAGGCCAATCCACCCTTTCAAAAATAAGACTCCAAACTCTGAACTCACTGTTCATTCAGTCAAGAACCATCTTTTAAGCATCTACTATGTATTAGATGCTGTGCTAGAACAAAGCCCAGGAGGGTACAAAGAGGATTTTAACACCTTGAAGGACAGAGACATGTAAATCCATAATTAAAATATAGCATGGTAACTGCCATAATTAAAGTATAAATAGAGATATATACGCTATAAGAATACAAAGAACTAACTGCTGAGAGTCAGAAAAGGTTACACAGGAGAGGTAAGATTTTAAACGGAGTCTTAAAGAATCAGTAGGAGTTTGTCGTGTAGAAAACAGAGGAAAGGCAAAAGCTTTTCTAAGTTTTATCAACTTCAGCACTACCAAACGACAGCAATGAAGAAGGCTGACGAGAAATAAATGTAAGAACTAAGTTTTTTCAGAATTTTTGTCCCCAACAAAGTCAGAAGGTATATAGATAGAAATAGTAGCCAAAACTACAGTGGAATCTCTAACACAACTAGAATCCAAATCTTTGGAGAAGGTTAGCATTTACACTCTTATTACACATTTATAAATTAGAATGCTAGCAGACCTTTTAAGGAACACTAAAAAAAAATTCTCAGAGTCTTTAGAACCAAACCTCAAAAGTCAAATTTGCGTCTGGAGGATGCCTTCCTTGACACTTCTGTTTGAGTTCAGTGTCCTCTGTGCTTCCTGGCACCCTGTACATGCCTCTATGGAAGCACCTTCAAACCCTATTGTTATTGTTACCCATTTACTTGGTGCTTCCCCCTCTAAACTATGAGCTTCTTAAGGGCAGGGTATATGGTTATTATTTCTATCTCTAGTACACAGGAAGAATTCAATTAATGTTTGCTGAATGAATGACCAAATGAATAAGCAAAAGAATGAATAGATGAATACTATTAACCTGGGTATTTATAAGATGCAAAAGAAACAACACTTAACATCCTATAATTAGGAGATAAGACACTGGACAGTCAACAAGAAAGTATAAGATAAATTGTTAACTATATGGTTCCAACCCTCAGAGAGACAGGAGTTAGAAAATTGAGACACTATAGCTCATTTGAGCTGAGTTTCAAAGAAGGACAGAATCAGAATGGTCAAAATAGATGTTTCAGCAATGTGTGCCATCCTGTCGTTACAATGGTGGAGTTGGTAGGTGTGCCCGGGCCAAACAGTGGGGCTCCATGGCCCAAAAAGAGTGCTGAATTTTTACTGCACATGCTCAATAATGCATAGCGTAATGCTGAACTTAAGGGCTTAGGAGTAGATTCTCTGGTCATTGAGCACATCCAGGTGAATGAAGTCCCCAGGACGTGGTGCAGGACTTAACAGAGCTCATGGTCAGATCAACCCATACATGGGCTCTCCCTGCCACACTGAGATATCCTTACTGAAAAAGAACAGATTGTTCCTAAACCAGAAGAAGAGGTTGCACAGAAGAAAAAGATATTCCAGAAGAAACAAAAACTTACGGACCAGAATAAATGCCCCCCAAAAATAAATGCAAATAAAAGTAAAACAAAAAACAAAACCAGAAGAATGCAAAAAACCCAGATGCTTCAATATGAAGCTAATGAAGCTTTAGCTGCAGGACCCCTCACTTTCATGGGGCTCTCCCAAAGCCCTAGGAGGGGTCCTGAAACTATGCCCAGATGATCTCTTTTTTTTTTCTTATAGTAAAATATGTAAAATTTACCATCTTAACCATTTTTAAGTGTACAGTTCAGCAGTGTTAAATATATTCACATTGTTGTGAAACAGATCTCCAGAACTTCTTCATCTTGCAAGTCTGAAATTGTATACCCATTAAACAACTCCCCCTCCTCCCAGCTCCTGGTAACCACCATTTTACTTTCTATTTATATAAATTTGACTACTTTAGATACCTCATAAAAGTAGGATCATACAGTATTTGTCTTTTTGTGACTGGCTTATTTCACTTATAATATTTTCAAGGTTCCATCCATATTGTAGCATTTAATAGGATTTCCATCTTTTTATGAGTGAATAATATTCCATTTCCTATATATACCACATTTTGTTTATCCATTCATCCACCAATGGGACACCTGAGTTGATTCTACCCCTTGGCTATTATGAATAATGCTGCTATGAATATGAGTGTGCAAATATTTCTTCAAGACCTTGCTTTCAATTCTTTTGGATACATACCCAGAAAGGGGATTCCTGGATAATTTGGTAGTTCTATTTTTGATTTTTTGAGGACACTCTACACTGTTTTCCATAGAAGTTATACCATTTTATAATCCCACCAATAGTGCACAAAGGTTCCAATTTCTCCATATCCTTGCCAACATTTGTTATTTTGTTTTTTGTTTTGTTTTTTTTTTTGATAGTAGTTGTCCTGGTGGGTATGAAATGACATCTCATTGTGGTTTTGATTTGCATTTCCTTGATGATTAGTGATGCTGAGCATCTTTTCATATGCGTAAAGGCCATTTATGTTATCATCTTTGGAGAAATGTCTATTCAAGGCCTTTGGATATTTTTTAATCAGGTTATTTGATTTTTGCTGTTGTTGAGTTGTTCTTTATATATTCTGGATATTAATCTCTTATTAGATAATATGATTTGCAAATATTTCCTCACAATCTGTAGAATGCCTTTTTACTCTATGACTGTGTTCTTTGATGCATAAAAATTTTAAACTTTGATGTAGTTCCATTTGTCTATTTTTGCTTTTATGCCTATGTTTTGGTGTCATATCCAAAAAACCACTGCCAAGTCCAGTGTCATGAAGCTTTTCTCCTATGTTTTCTTTTAGGAGTTTTATAGGTGTAGGTCTTAGGCTTAGGTCTTTGATCCATGTTGAGTTAATATTTGTATATAGTGTAAGATAAGGGTCCAACTTCATTCTTTTGCAAATGGGTATTGAAAATTCCCATTGCCATATGTTGAAAAGACTCTCTGTTCCCCACTGAATGGTCTTAGCACCTTTGTCAAAGATAATCTGACCTTATATGAGGGTTTATTTCTGGGCTTTCTATTCTTTCCATTTGGCTATTTGCCTGTCTTAATGCCAGTACCACACCGTTCTTTTTTTTTTTTTTTTTTTAATTTTACACTTTATTTATTTATTTATTTTTGGCTGCGTTGGGTCTTCGTTTCTGTGCGTGGGCTTTCTCTAGTTGTGGCGAGTGAGGGCTACTCTTCATCGCGGTGCACGGGCCTCTCGCTGTCGCGGCCTCTCTTGCTGCGGAGCATAGGCTCCAGACGTGCAGGCTCAGTAGTTGTGGCTCACGGGCCTAGTTGCTCCGCGGCATGTGGGATCTTCCCAGACCAGGGCTCGAACCCGTGTCCCCTGCATTGGCAGGCAGATTCTCAACCACTGCGCCACCAGGGAAGCCCCCAGTACCACACTGTTTTTGATTACTGTAGCTTTGTAATATATTTTGAAATTAGGAGTGTGAGTTCTCCAACTTTGTTCCAAATGACCAATTATTTTTAAAAATGTGCAAAGACAATGTATTTTTCCTCACAATCTTAACACAGATTGTCAAAACCACAGCCTCTTTCCATCTCAACTTCCCCCCACCATGATCCCCTCTGTCAATAGAGTTAAGAGTGGCTGTAGGCATTTGGGGGATTCCTAAAGGGAAAGCTGTGTTGATGATATTCTATTGGTTTTGTTTTTTTTTTTTAATTAATTAATTTATTTTTGGCTGCATTGGGTCTTCGCTGCGGTGCATGGGCTTCTCACTGCGGTGGCTTCTCTTGTTGCAGAGCACAGGCTCTAGGCGCAAGGGCTTCAGTAGTTGTGGCATGCAGGCTCAGTAGTTGTGGCTTGCGGGCTTAGTTGCTCTGCAGCATGTGGGATCTTCCCGGACCAGGGCTCGAACCCGTGTCCCCTGCATTGGCAGGTGGATTCTTAACCACTGTACCCCCAGGGAACTCCCTTTGGTTTTAATGGAATATATTTATGTGGTTCTCAGTCACTTCCTTGTATGGCTGAGTTACTATTAACCATCCTGTGTACAAAGATGTTGCTGGGCCAACTCACTGTGCATACTGACAGAAATGTGCAGGGCCAGATCATACCATGATATAAATGTGTCAATTCAAAGAGTATTTCAGGGTAGTCAATATACAAGAAAAAAATGAAGCCTTGCAATCTTATAGCTTATTTATAAAAGATACTTGCTTGAGGTTTTCCCAAAATTGATAACAATCTTACAAATTTATATGATGTAGCCAATAACAGGTTGTGAAGATGAAAGGAACTTCTCTAATCTATCAATAACAAACAACATATTTTGGTCAACCATGCTATAGGAAACACTGAATTATCTCCATCTCTTTTTAGAAAATATCACAGAATTGTCGTAATATGAAGGGTCAATCAAAGAGTAAGCAGCCAAAAAATGTTGGGAAAAAAAACATTACAGCAATGTGTTAGGCAAATATTAATACAAATTAATATAAATATGTTATTTTTCTGAATTTTGTATTTGTCAACTTTTAAGTTGCCATTTTTGTGATTTCTTTCCTCATTGTAAATAAATATTCACTTTTGTACCAATTGTGTATTTGAAATTTTCTTTTTCTTTTTTAAAAATTTTATTGGAGTACAGTTGATTTACAATGTTGTGTTAGCAAAGTGATTCAGTTATACATATATGTATATTCATCCTTTTTTAGATTCTTTTCTCATATAGGTTATCACAGAATATTGAGTAGAGTTCCCTGTGCTATACAGTAGGTCCTTGTTGGTTATCTGACTTTCTTTTTCCTAAAGAGCATTCCCACAAAACCTAGATTTGCTCCTGGTCAGAAAGAAGGGTCTCTTTGCCTGAACAAAGGCATGAGAGGGGGAAGGAAACGAGATATGCATGGAAGACCTTACTGAGAGACACTGGGCAGGAGCAGGAAGATCCTTTGAACAGCAGAGAAAATATGCATAAGTAGGCTAAAGGCATCTTATGGAGGCCCTTGGAAGCAAAGAAAGAGTTCAGACTTGCATAGAAAATCTTTTTTTTTTTTTTTTTTTTGTGCAAAATAATAATCTACTGGCTTACAGGTAGGGACACTTAAAGAGAAGAATCTGTTAAAGCTGGATCTGTTGGAATATATTTAAGAAAGTACTGAATATAAAGTCAAACGTGACAGGTTACCAATTCACTTTTCTTCTGCTAACAATAAATAAAATATTCTTAAGTTAGGATTTTTAGTTACCCCACTTCAGATTTTCAAAGTTAGTGTGCAGAACAGGGATTCTTAACAGTCTGTGGAAACTTACTGACATCTTCATTTATTCAGTATATATTTATTGACGTTTTCTGGTGCCAATGGCAGTGACCATGCTGGCAAAAGTTTCTGTTCTTGTAGAGCTGAAGACAGAGCAAAAAGCCTTAGCCTGACCTTTCACTGCCTGCCATCATGTTGTACCTCCTCTTTACTACAATCTCCCTCCCCCTCCACCCCGTACTTCTGCCAAAACCTCAGTTCACAGACTCCCAGTGGGAAAGGAAAGGCGCAGTGCTTAGGGCAGGACTTGTGTCCATACCCTCCAGTGAACATAAAATTTGGGAGAAATAAACACTACCTTCTCCTCATGACACCACTGGAAATTCTTGCAACTGAACATGCATTTCGTTATCTATATTTACATAATGCTATGTATTTCAAAACATTTTACAACTATACGATAACAGTAATGTCTCCAAAAAAGCAGCCTTAAAACAACAATTTCAAGGAACTGTGCAAATACATTTTACTACATTTTGCCTTTCAAGTAATATTTTTCCATGAAAGCATATTATTTGTCCATAAGTAAAATATAAGCTAAATAAATAAGACTTTTATTAAATTAACTGTAGTTTTCTGAGAGCCACATGAGCTACCCTATTCATTGTTGTTTAAAGTCACCACTTTAACCTGTAAGTGTAGCAGCAATCCACAGTCTAGTCATTTTCAATTATGAAACACAGGAAAAAACCTCATAAAATAGAGTTTAGAACTTAAAGATATTTTCAAAGAATTAATTTTTTTAAGTGACTTCAACGTATATTAGAAAATTTATTAGCAACTGAAAGTTTCCCAAAGACCTAGTATAAAATGTTTATGGTTATACTAAAATTCCCAGCAGCAAAAATTCCATGAGCATAACTATCTATTGAACCTCTTTGTGGCATTTTCAAAATACTAATAAACTTGAAAATAACTCTCACTTCCTTTCTCCCAAAAACAATCTGAAAAGATTATATAGAAATCCAGGGACTTCCCTGGTGGTCCAGTGGTTAAGACTCGCACTCCCAATGCAGGGGGCCCGGGTTCCATCCCTGGTCAGGGAACTAGATCCCACATGTTGCAACTAAAGATCCCACACGCGGCAACTAAAAAAGATCCTGCATGCCACAACGAAGATCCCACGTGCTGCAACTAAGATCTGGTGCAGCCAAATAAATAAATATTAAAAAAAGAAATCCAACTATTTTCCTGATGTCCAGCTTACTGCTGTGTAGTAATGATTGAGTTTACAAAGCATTCAATTTGGTACTTCTTAAAAAGTTTATTTCAACATGTATATATTTTAATGGTCCAAAGGAAAAAAAAAGTTGGTGAAAATCTGATGGTAGAAAACAGAAAATAAAATGTTAAAAACAAACAAACCAAAAAACCCTTTCCTATGGCCAAATACCAAGGTTTGTGTTTTCAAGATAATGATCTATAAAATGAGTGATTTGGAAATACTTTCATTTTCTCTGTATTTAGGAAATGCTACAGAGCCTCGCAAAGCCTTTAAATAAGCACCAAAAGAATGGTTCCCAAAGAGTTTAGTGTTAAATTCGGTAGTCAAATATAAAACAAGGGCTATCAACTGTAGAGATTTAGAAAGAATAAACTTTTAAAAGTTGTACCACAGTGTAAGATGAATGTTAGGAAGAGAGAACTGTAGGTTAAGGAGTTAGAGTAGGAGCAGAAATAACGGTAAGGACTAACTATCAGAACTTACAAAAGGTCTGTATAATTAACAATTCAGAAAAATTAAAAGGGCATTTTATAACTAGACATTTAAGTTGGGAAGAATGTAATTAGTAAGAAGAGAATTTAATCAAGACATTGTTGTTAAGACATTTAAAAAACAGCACCTCAAGCACAAAACCATATTACACCACACTGGGGTATAAAGGGTGGTGCTGACTCCCTAAATTACACTCTTCTCTCTGAATCAATATAAACCTGTCTTCAACACTTCGATTTCCTTACAGGTCTCCGATGCAAGAATAGATTCTCCCTTAGAAAGAGAAGTTAAAAAAGCACCCCAGGAGAGTAGAAATATAGAAAATGATATAATTAATTATATCAACAATCCCTAAAAGGGGGATACTGTCTATAAAATACATTATTAAATGAGATTTTTTTGGTTTTTAAAATTTTAATATGCTTTAAGACAACATACGTAACAGATTATCATCTCAACATAAAACAATATAGAGCATCCGAGCCGCCACCATGGTGTGGAAGCTTAAATTCCGTGAGCAGAAGCTGCTGAAGCACATGGTCTTCCTGAACTGGGAGGCCACCGATCACAACCTGCAGGAGCTGCGCGTGTCGCGGTGTCATCGTTTGCAGCGGTACGAGGACGACACACGCTACAACCAGCTGAGCCTTGCTGGGCGCGCGAGCTGCGCCTGCGCGACTGGCCGAAGCGCTGCTGGACAAGTATGCTCTCGGCCTAGTGCCCACATGTGGATCACTGGAGCTCTGCGATTTCCTCAAGGCCTCGTCCTTCTGCCGCCGCAGCCTGCCCACTGTACTCCTTGAGCTGCGCCTGCGCAGCACCTCCAGGCCGCCGTGGCATTCATGGAGCAGGGCCACGTGCACAAGGGGCCCGACGTGGTCACCGACCCCACCTTCCTTGTCACGTGCAGCATGCAGGACTTCGTCATCTGGGCTGACTCGTCCAAGATCAAGCGGCATGTGCTGGAGTACAATGAGGTGTGTGAAGGCTTCGATCAGGAAGCCTATCAGGTCTTGCCTCGCCAGGGCCGCATTTTATAGATGGGGAAGCTGAGAACGGATGCCTAAGATTCCATGAAGGCGTTCTCCCCAAGAGTATGGCAGTCAATCATCGGTTCTTAAGAACTTGGCTCCTCAGCTACAGGCCACGCACAGAGCCAAAGGGTATGCTCCTTTTCCACGAAATTTTCTTAGCCTTTGGACAGTTGATAATTAAATGACTGCCTTATGGGAAGCGGTTTTGTGCTGCACTGGGGAATTGTTAGTTTTTTTTTTTTTTTGATGTGGACCATTTTTAGTCTTTATTGAACTTGTTACAATATTGCTTCTGTTTTATGTTTTGGTTTTTTGGCCAGAAGGCATGTGGACTCTTAGCTCCGCGACCAGGGATGGAAGCCTCACTCCCTGCACTGGAAGGGGGAGTCTTACCACTGGACCCCCAGGGAAGTCCCAACTGTCGGATTCTTGTACCTGAAACACTGTAGTGTGAAAGCAAGGACTCTGGGGGGGTGCTCCCCCGCCCTCAGCTTTCCCTTCATTTTCTTCCTCCGCCCCCCAGCTTTCCTTTCATTTTCTTGTAGATGGACAGTTTGGTTTAATTTATTTAACTCAAATTCTTGCTCCTGTTCGTGATTAAGCAGTTTACAGATGATGAAGAGTTTGGTCTCAAGTTTTCATAAAATGGATGAGGTTTTAATGTTCAGAGTCCTTTCTCTTATTTAAAGGAATGCTCTCCTAATGCCAACAAATGACCTAACTGCTTTTTAAGTGCAAAAAATAAATAAACAAACAATATAAAAGTTATTAATTTTACATTCTTTTTTTGTACTAAGTCTTTGAAATCCAGGCTATATTTTACATTTAAGGTACATTTCAATTTGGCTGCTATTTTTTTTTATTATGGTAAAAAACATTAAATTTTATATCTTAACTATTTTTAAGTATACAGTTCAGTGGTATTAAGTATAGTCACTTTGCTTTGCAACAGATCACTAGAATTTTCTCATCCTGAACTCTATACCTATTAAATACTAATTCTCTCTCCTCTCTCCCCATAGCCATTGGCAACCACCTTTCTACTTTGTATTTCTATGATTTTGACTACATTAGATACCTCATATGGGTGGAATAATACAGTATTTGTCCTTTGTGACTGGCTTATTTTGCTTAGCATAATGCCCTTGAGGATCATGCATGTTGTAGCACGTGACAAGACTTCCTTCTTTTTTAAGGCTTCATAATATTCCATGTATGTATATACCACATTTTCTTTATCTGTTCACCTGTTAATGGACATTTGGGTTGCTTACACCTCTTGGCTATTATGAATAATGCTGCAATAAATATGTGTGTGCAAATTATCTCTTTGAGATCCTGCTTTGAGAGAGTTGTTTTTTTTTTTTTTAAATTAATTAATTAATTAATTTATTTTTGGCTGTGTTGGGTCTTCGTTTCTGTGCGAGGGCTTTCTCTAGTTGCGGCGAGCGGGGGCCACTCTTCATCGCGGTGCACGGGCCTCTCACTGTCGCGGCCTCTCTTGTTGCGGGGCACAGGCTCCAGACGCGCAGGCTCAGTAGTTGTGGCCCACGGACCTAGCTGCTCCGCGGCATGTGGGATCTTCCCAGACCAGGGCTCGAACCCGCGTCCCCCGCATTGGCAGGCAGACTCTCAACCACTGCGCCACCAGGGAAGCCCCCGAGAGAGTTGTTTTTAATGATGACCTTTCATAAAATGAACCAAAAGAATTAAGAAAATTCAATCGATAAAAACTTACTAGAAAAATTGAATTATTTTAGTAGGTTAAAAGCAAATATCTTTTGAGAATATGAGTGAATTTCAGCATGATGTAAAGCTTAGATTTGTTTATAAGCTATATTAAAATTTTTTTTAAAGGAGGAAATGAAAAAGAGGCCAAACTCATCTTGTTAATATACCAGAACTGATATCTAACTTCAAAATAATTTACAAGATAGATGACCATATGTGCGTGGGTTTATCTAAAAAAAAAAATTACAAGAAATGATATGCCCACAAATAACTAGACCACCACTTGTATCATAAATAAAACCAAATCAAAATCCTGCCTGGGTAGAAACATTTTATCTGGAATGAGCTTTCAATAAGCATGATCAAACACAATCTATGAGCAAGTATCTGCTCATGTTGTGTTTTAAAAAGCTGTAATAGTTTTATATTTACCCCTGTGTCAAACACATCATGTGATTAATACTGTGTGAGTTTAGTGTAGTAATTATATATGGCAATAACCTTGGTTTGTCTGATTTGCTTCAATAGCTCATAAAGTGAATATCCTCAGAAAAATGATTATATTAGATATACTAATAGTAAATAAACCTCATTAAAAAGCAATAATATTGGGACAATATATACAGACAAATGTTTAAAGCTATACATTCTACTAAATCTTATTCACATGTACACCAGAAATCAGCACAACTGATCTAAATATTAACAATTTAGCACAAATATTTTTCAATATCAAAAGGCAATTATTTTTTCAAGAAGCTTTCTACATGCATAGCTACCTTAATCTACCTATTAATAGAACTTATTCCATTGAAATAAACATCACAGAAATAAAATAATTTTTTCAAGACTTCCAGAACCTATGGTAAAAATGTTAAATGAAGAAACAAGGAAAGTGGCACAGATCAGCTAACAGAAATAATTTTAGACCTAATCCTTACTAGAATTTGCTCTGTGACCTTGAGCGAGTTATATAATCCCTGTGCTCCACCTGCCTCCGTAAGTGAAAAAGGCTCTCCGTACAAGCTAATACCAATGAATGAGAGCCATTTTGGAAACCAATTCAGAAGAAAATTAAGTTAGATCTTTGCGTCATACCATACACAAAAATGAGTACCAGTTCAATTAAAGGTATAAAAGTGAAAAATACAGCAGAAAAACTCAGGACATTTCATCATGTTAGGGTAGGAAAGACTTCTTTAGGAAAGCACAAAACATAGAAGCCATAAAGGCTGATTTTACTACATAAAAATGTAAATGGTTTATTAGTATGACAGATACCCCAATGTTAAAAGATAAGGCCTGGGAGAAAATATTCAGAACATCCCAAAAGACAAAAGTTAATATCTACACTTTGCAAAGGGCTCCTACAAAACTATCAAAACAATCCAAAGAAAAATGGGAATCGTAGGTAAAATAGGGTGGTAACACGAAATAAAAATCAATGGCCAATAAACGAACAAAAGACATTCCATCTTATTAGTAAGCATAAAAGTGCAAATTAAAACAATAAAATATTAGAGTGGCAAAAATTCAAAGATAAATAATTTTATTGTCATCAAAGGTGTGGAGGAGGGAGACGCAAGAGGGAAGAGATATGGGAACATATGTATATGTATAACTGATTCACTTTGTTATAAAGCAGAAACTAACACACCATTGTAAAGCAATTATACTCTAATAAAGATGTTAAAAAAAAAAAAAAAGAAATTATTTGATCAATACATTTTTTCACTCATCAAGGTAAACTCTAAAATCTGCTTCCCATGGGCCGAATGGGAATCCAACAATAAGAAAGAGAGTGTGAGTTTAACCTTGAGAAACTTAAAAGAATTTTATAATTGAGAACTGGATCTTGACATTTCTGAGGAAAATGACTGTGAGGAACACCTACCAATAGGGCGAATCAGAGAATGGATCTGAATGAATGGAAACATTGAATGGAGGTGTGGAATTCATAACCTCAGCTAAAATTGGAGTCCCACAGGCCTGTAGGGGTAGCTCTCAAACCGCCCCCACGCATCTTCAATCACTCTGAATAGGAAGAGATGTACACCTCCGTCTCCAGCAGGAAGATGCTGCTTACTTCATTACCCAGCCGGAAGAAGAAAAGTTCTCTCGCGGGACCACAGCCCAGCCAATCAGAGACTAGCAGTCCAACCAATGAGAAGCTTCCATACTTTGGATTCTCAGCTTCCTCCAATGGACTCTTTGGTTACTTCAGCCCCTCCCAACTCCCCCTTTTTTCCTTATAAAAACAAGTTCCCCTTCCTTGTCTCTGCCCTTGCCTATGCTCCGCCATATTTCACGTATCCCGGATTGCAGTTCTGGCTGTTCTTGAATAAACTCGCGTTTGCTGGTTTAAAAAAAAAAAGAAAAAGGTGTGGACGAATGGGCACTCTCATTCACTGCTGATGGAAATGAACACTGGTATAGCTCTTTTGAAAGGTAATTTGATAGCAGCTACCTCCTTGTAAAAAAATAAACATGCCCATGAGCCAAACAGCTCCATGTCTAGACATCTATTCTACAGAAATACACCTGTGTATAAAGATATAAGAATAAGTATGTTCAATAAAGTATTATTTGTAATAATCAAAGAAGCGAAGGCCACCAAAATATTTATTAGAGAAGAATGACTATAGTACATCAGTTCAACAGAATGTTTTGCATTTGTTTAAAAGAATGAAATAGACTGCAAAAGATGTCAGATGAAACAAGCAAGTCTCAGAAGAATTGTATTAGGAAAAAAATCTATTTAGTTGTTTTTTCTAAATATACAGAAAATGTTTAAGAAGATGCGGAAGGGAAGGAGGGTAAAAGAAGAGTCTCATTTTTATTTCTAAATCCACACTTACTATTTGAATGTTTTATGACAACCATGTATTACTTTTATAATTAAAAAAAAAAAGAATGGATGGGAATTTCATAAGTTATTCAGCAATGTGTCACTCACAGGATCTAGAATGTAGTATTCAGTTCCTAGATCCTACTACCCAGGATTCAATCATCCTTTGCTAACTGCAGTTCTGAGATACAAAAAATAAAAAATAAAAATTTTTTTCACTCTTTTTATTTCTGTTGCCTCAAACAAAAGAACACAGCACCTTTGCTCCCCACTCCCACAGAAGAGGTGGGCAGGTCTATCAGAGGAAGCCCCAGAGAGAAGATTCATTTCTGCTTTATCATTTCAATATATGATAGCAGACCAAGCCCAGAAAAAAACAAACAACTCCTTCCCACTAAAAAACAAAACAAAATAAAACAAGATTAATCTGTGAAAAGTCAGAGATTTGTGAAAACAAAACAATCAAGAGGAATGGTAAGGATACAACCCATGACGTTTCAAGTCTGCTGGGGCTGTTTTAAGTTCTCTAAAAGAAGTACAGTTTGTATAACATAAAACTTGTGGGAGAATCTATCCCAGCAATGTTTCCTGAATACCTAAAGAAGCTGATTCAGGATAGGGGTTACTGGAGCAGGTTTTTAAAGATAAAGACTGGTTTGTTTGGGAAATGGATACCCTTCAGAGAATAGAACCTTCATCTGTGTTTTGAAAATAGGCTTTATGCCATTTTCACTGTTTCCCCCAACTCACTCTTATCCATGAGACTTTGATCTTGACAGCTGCAATTTTGCTAGACACAATACTTTTCAGGAACATAGATCCCAAGGTTGGCAAAGAATTTGCATTCAAGAGATGTTATAAAACACTTTAAAGTCAGAAAGATCCAGTTCAAATCCTAACTTCCGTTTCAAGCTGCATTACCATGGGCAAGTTACCGACCCCAATACCTGAAGTGGAGACACTGTAAGGGTTGGAAATAACATACACAGCACCTTAAGCAAAGTTCTCAGTGCACAGAAAACCCTCGTCAAATGGGAGCTATGATTTTTATATTATAATACCTTTGACCTGAGTCTGGGAGGGGGGAGTGGATATGGGGGCAGGGCAACTGAAGTGTTCCTAGTTCCCTCTACTGGGACTAGTTGTTTGGCTTTCTATCTTGCTAAAGATGAATTGATTCCATCCGCCCATGCAGAATATAAGTGCATTTGACAGAATACAGCAAAGTTAGGATTTATATTGTAAGCTATTTTTAAAACTGCCTGGTTAGCAAATTAAACCAGCTGTGAAAATATCCTGGTTTCCATTCACAACAAATACAACACAAACATTCTCCTTTAATGAACCTGGCCTCAGGGCAGCATAGCATATTCTGCATAATTCATTCCTAAGGGTTTCAGAGACATAATTTTCATAAGACAGACCAAAACTAAATTATTTTCTAGGAAAAAAAAAAAAGATGAGAGAAAAGAGTTTCTCTCTACAGATTTTCTGTAAATTCCATGAATCACTCACTGTCCCATTCAACTTAGAAGACTACTGTCTGAATAAAAAATAGTTATGTCAGTACTTTAAGCCAGTCTTAACTGTTTTTCCTTTAAAAGGGCATATGAAACACCACTCTGCTCTGCAACATAATTTTTCAAGTTCTGTGACAGAGGGAGGAAAAAATCTACTCACTGCCACACAAAAGCTACCTAGAGGACTCTCAATTTCAGATTTAAAACGTATCACTCCTTAAGAAGTTAGAGGAGGGGCTTCCCTGGTGGCGCAGTGGTTAAGAATCTGCCTGTCAATGCAGGGGACACGGGTTTGATCCCTGGCCCGGGAAGATCCCACGTGCCGCAGAGCAACTAAGCCCGTGTGCCACAACTACTGAGCCTGTGCTCTAGAGCCCGTGATCCACAACTACTGAGCCCACGTGCCACAACTACTGAAGCCCGCGCACCTAGAGCCTGTGCTCCACAACGAGAGAAGCCCACGCACTGCAACGAAGAGTAGCCGCTGGGCTTCCCTGGTGGCGCAGTGGTTAAGAGTCTGCCTGCCAATGCAGGGGACACGGGTTCGAGCCCTCGTCCGGGAAGATCCCACATGCCGTGGAGCAACTAAGCCTGTGAACCACAACTACTGAGCCTGCGCTCTAGAGCCCAGGAGCCACAACTACTGAGCCCATGTGCCACAACCACTGAAGCCTGTGCACCTAGAGCCTGTGCTCCGCAACAAGAGAAGCCACCGCAATGAGAAGCCTGCGCACTGCAATGAAGAGTAGCCCCCGCTCACCGCAAGTAGAGAAAGCCTGTGCACAGCAGCGAAGATGCAACACAGCCATAAATAAATAAATTAAAAAAAAAAAAAAAGCATAGGCCCTGCTCGCCACAACCAGAGAAAAGCCCACGCAGCAACGAAGACCCAACGCAGCCAAAAATAAAATAAATAAAATACAAATAAATAAATTTATAAAAAAGAAAAAAAAGTTAGAGGAGACATCCTGAATTACTTAGAACGTTGGCTAAGTTATATTATTTATAATTCCTGTTCCTTTAGGGAAACAATTTGTTATTTAAACAAAGATCAGAAGTATAAGTAACTAATGGAATAGAATTTCAGGAAGTATTATTCAAATGAGTTCACACTTGGAATGCAGGGTAACAGTCTATTAATTAAGTTCACTTCATAAAGACATTGCTAAGAAAAGGATATACCATTTTACGCTGTCTTTGGAAATCAACCAGACTGAGTTAGTTCAGTTTGGAACATCCTAAGCCTTAAAGCCTTTGCTAAAGCGTGACATAAATTTTGATTAGTCAAGTGTGAAAAACTACAAAGCCAACTTTCTTGTCCCTCCAGTTAGTCTGTCTATAAATAGAAGCAATGCATTAACAGCCACCAAAGCAATTCGTGAGTTCCACAATGTGCCCAACATATACATCCCTTGCAAACATGCTCTCAGCATGTTTAACCAAAGTGTTTCTGAAGATCTGTAATAAGACCCTTTTTAAATAAACTGTAACTCACTGTTTGCTTTCTTCACCAGGAGGTGGAGTCTTGCCATGCCCTTCCATTACAAAATCCTCCTGTTCCACCTGCAAAGGCAAGTACCACAAGTCAGCAGTAGTCAGTAACTAAGACGCAATCACTCCAAAGTGCCAGGGCCTGTGCTTACAGAACCGCATGGCATTTCACTATACTGCCTAGGACAGAAGCCTCAGCCAGTGGTTTTCACTCTCCAGGTTTGCTTATGGCATCTCTGCTTGGGTGACCAGATTTGCAGAATAAAAAAGGAAGCATGCTGATTTGCAATTCGTAATTGTGACAAAAGATTAGCATCCAGAATATAATAAAGAATTGCTATGAATCAGTAAGAAGAAGACAACCTACCAGAAAAATTTACAAAATTATTGAGTAGGAATTTCACTGAGGGGGACGCATAAATGGCCCTAAACTTATGAAAAGATGTTCAATCTCCTGTCAATCAGGAAAATGCAAATTAAAACCACAAAGAGATACCATTTCACAACCACCAGGCTGGCTAAAATTAAAAAGTCGGGCAATACCAAGTGTTGACAAGGGTGCAGAGCAACAGCAACTCTCATCTATTCCCAGTGGGAGGGAAAATTGGTGCCACTACTTGTAATAAGTTTGCCCTTACCTAGTACACTTGACTATGTACTTACTGTACAAACCAGTGGTTGCACTTCTAGGTACATACCCTAGAGAAACTTCTGCACATATACAAAAATATTTTTTGGAGCATTATTTTTAACAGGAAAAAAAAATAAACATTCATCAACAATAAAGTAGATAAATAGGCTATGGTGTTTTAAGACAATAGAATATTATACTGCATGAAAATGAATGAACTACAGAAACACACCTCAACCTGGATGAGTTACAAAAACACAATACTAGGTGAAAGAAGCAAGTCACAAAAGAATACATACACAGTTTAAATCCATTAATATAAAATTCCAATATATACATTTTTAAGCCATATATGTGTATATATAGACATATATGTATATTTATGGTTTATAAAACTATAAAGAAAAGGGAATAACTATTACAAAACTTAAGCTAATTAGTATCTTAGGGAGTCGGGCAAGAGGGATTCGATCAGGAAGGGACACATGGTGGTTTCTGGGGTATGGTTAAATTCTATTTCTTGGCCTATGTAGTAGGTATATGGGCATTTATTTTATGATTATTCTTTTAACTGTATGTTTTTCTTTTCTCTTTTATATGTATGGTTTATTTCTCAATGCAAATTTTCAAAGGAAAAAGAAAGCATTTTACTATTCCAGATGGTTTACTGATCAATAAAGGAAGATAAGTACAGAGGTAGAGCTACCTCCACAAACTGGGACTATCAGTCCTATGAAAACTTCCCCAAAAGGCATAATCTTAAAATATCAAACAGAAGTATTCAAGGAGATAGATCTCAACAGATGTATTCAAGGATTATTCCCTACTTAGAAAAATACCGTCCATTTCTTATAGAACCTAGTAATCTGGAAGACAGACAACAGTAACACAGACACACACCATAATGAAACCCACATAAAACAAAAGGCTTTCCAGCTCTGCAACCCTCTGCAGTCTTCATTTCTCAGAAATACTGGAGAAGATGGAATAGTATTAAGAGGCTATGTTTCAAAAAGAACAGAAAAATCGAGAGGTTTACTTTATTTCCATTAAAAGGAGAAACTGGAGGAAGTGTAAGCAAGAATAATAAAAGACACATACTGCATACTGTGAAATTCAAACCAGGTTTCGACTTTTATTCTTCTCTACGGACTTCCTGATTCTGCAGCCTACCAGATTTTGCCAAGGAGAGGGAGGATTCTTCCATCCTAAATTTACACAGTGATCTAAACCTCCAGAAGAAAAAACATGGTTATAATGTTGCATAGGGAACTTTATGAGGAGCTGGAGATGATCTTGATCTGGGTTGTGGTTACAAGAAAGTACACATACGCGGAAAAAAAAAAATCACTGAACTGTACATTTTATGCACTTAACTCTACAAATAAATGTTATGCCTTAATTAGAAAAAAAAAAAGATGACACATTGTTTAAATTTATTAAAGTTCCTTGTAATCATTTTCTCAAAGAATGACTATTCTCCCACTTATATATATTATGAAAATTTCTTGATTTTTGACCTTTAAAAATCCTCCCCAGTTAAAGAGCTCTACATTGTGGACTTAGCCTCTGCTTACTAGTTTTTTTTAAAAAGGCTTACCTAGGGACTTCCCTGGTGGTGCAGTGGTCAAGAATCCGCCTGCCAATGCAGGGGACATGGGTTCGATCCCTGGCCTGGGAAGATCCCACATGCCGCAGAGCAACTAAGCCCATGCGCCACAACTACTGAGCCTGCGCTCTAGAGCCCACAAGCCACAGCTACTGAGCCCGCGTGCCACAATTACTGAAGCCCACGTGCCTAGAGCCCGTGCTCCACAACAAGAGAAGCCACCGCAATGAGAAGCCCGTGCACCGCAACGAAGAGTAGCCCCTGCTCGCTGCAACTAGAGAAAGCCCGTGTGCAGCAACGCAGACCCAATGCAGCCAAAAATTAAAACAAAACAAAACAAACCCCCATAGCTTCAACAACCTCCCCTATACTGGTTTTCGAATCTTTAACTGCAGCCCTCATATTTTGCATATTTGGGTCTCTACTTGGATGGCCCAATAGGTCCAAAATGAAACATCATCTTTGGCCTTAAATTTCCACTCCTTTTTATATCCCCTATCTCTGTAAATGGTGCCATCTTCACCAAGATCCTTAAACAGGAAACCTACAGTCAAGGTTATAGGTTCTCCACCTTCCTTCCTTAACCCCACATCCTATTAATCACCAAGTACAGTGGCTTCTACCTCTAAACAGCTCTCATACCCATTATCCCTTCTTTATCCTCTTTAACTGCCATAGTTAAAGCCAGCTTCTCTAAATCTCACTACTACAAAAACCTTCTCACTAGCCTTTGTGCTTCTGGGTCCCATCTCATTTCAATCCATCCTCCAAACCACTTCCATCAAATGGACTTTGCGAAATGCGAACATGATCACATCACTCTCCTTGAAATTCTTCAATGGCACTCTATCACCTGTCTTGAGGGATAAAATTTCAGTTCATTTGCCTAAGTGATCTTTATTATCACCCCTGCCTCACTCACCCCTTCTGAACCCCTGGTGGAGCACACACCAACTCCTCACCCCTCTGTGCCTTTACATATAATGTCCCTTCTTGCCTAGAAGCCCTGGTCTTCTGCCTTACATATACTTCATATTTCTGCTCATTCTTTTAAGTATTAATTAAAATGCTTTTCCCCAGAAGATACTACCTCCTTCACCAGGGTTCATACCTTTTCTCACTCTTCATCATCTCAGAAGGCAATAAAAACGGTCCAGAAAGATCACTGCTCCTTATTGCCACTTCCTGTTTTTCTCAAGTCCACTTCCAGTCCCTTCGCATCTTAATTTCTTTTTTCTACAAATGTCTTGAACACTTTGAACTTAATTTGATGATCCCCACCACTCCTCCCCCTTGACCTCATTTTCAGGAGCTTCAGTATTTTTTTTTTTTTTTTTGAAAGGAGAAAACATTCCATGTATTTAAAAACAATAAAACAATAAGCATATAATATGCATCTTAGATATAAGTAGTCTTTAAGTTCAGAACAATTTGTCATTATTGTAATTAGTATTATTATACCAATTTCTTTTTTTTTTTTTTTTTTTTATTCACACACACACACACTGTATTTTATTTTTACAAGACATAAATAGACTGACACCAAGCATTGTACATGGATGACCACAACAAAAGCAACAATGATTGCAATTACCAAACATGAAACACACTCATACTATGTCATAATATTGACATTAAGAGCTTCAGTATTTTTATTCATAAAACTTACACCATGTCCTCACCTTTCTCCCATTACCATTCATTCATTCAACAAATTATTTATTGTGTACATACTACATGCTAGGTGCTGTGCTGAGGTAATGGGGAAGAAGACAGTCTTTGCCCCCCAAAAAACTTACGGATTGGTGGGAAAGACAAACAAAAACTAGTCAATTAAAATACAGTGTGAGAATGCAATGAAACAAGGAAGGAAGGGCACTTAACTCAGTTTAAAGGTATCAGATACTCTAGACCCATCCTAGACAAAAGATCCATCTCCTTCCTGCTTCAGGGAGGAGATGCGCAGGACCGGATGCTGGGCCTCGCCATCCATCTGGACTGCTCCACACCGAGGTCCATGAATTCTGAAATCCGCCTCCAACCATAAGTGCCTCTTCCACTCCCTCCCTCCATATGAATCTGTAAGGAGTCCTCATTGTCAGGTCTAGTTCTGTGATTCTTCTCTTTCCTCAGAGTCCATTCAGAGGCTCACCCGCAGGCATTTCAGTGACTTTCCTCCATAATGTCCTAGATTTGCTCACCACCAACTTGTCCTTAGGACATTCCTGTCTTGCCAAACCCTTCTCTTTTTCTCTTCAGCTCCTGGAGTGCAGAGCTGGAGAAAGTTACAAAACTGGTTCCTTTACAAATTATACCAGTTAACTTCCACTCAGTGCTGACATTCAGCACCTCTGCCTGGAAGGCCCATCTTCATCCTGTCTTTCTGGTGAACTTCCATTTCACCTTCAAAAACTGGTTGAAAGTTACTTTTTTAGGAAGCATTTTCTGATATCTCCTGGCACTTCCTCCTCCTCCCTTCCAGGTGCTCCTTCCCAGTAGCTCTGTAAGGCTTAGCCAGCAGCTGTGATCCTTTGTTCACCTGCTTCCCCCCACTCCCCCAAACACAGCCTCTAACACAGCCCTTCTGGTCGGTTATTCATTCTTCCAACACAACTGCCAAATGCCTTCTAGGTGCTAAGAACTGGGCTGAATGACTGACCTACTACACCACACTCCTTACTTATTTATCCTGTACCTTTTCTATCTCCTCAAAGACTCTAAACCCATCCACTAAGCATCCTCCCTAAGTCTTTCCTTTCTGAAGATGACAATGCTATCCCACACAAAGTCCCAAAAGCCCCTCGTTTTTTTCTCTCGTGAGTATATCACAAACCTCTGTGTCATTGCCCATTTGCCCCCCACTGACTGCTCTGCAAGGCTAACCTCACCACTTGTTTCCAAACTCATGACCTACACCACACTGCCTTCTCTGGGATCTCACTATCTAAGGAACCCTTCTTTCTCCCTTTCCAGTAAATTCAACTCCTCAAGCTACAAATATTTTATAATCTCTTCCATTCTGAAAAATTATTTTTGGCCTTGTGATCCTCTCCAACTATCCTCCTGTTTTTTCCCTTCCCTTTACTAACCAAATTCTTTAAAGACTAAACTACACCCCCATTTCTTCCGTGTTCTCATCACTGAGCACGCTCTTCTGCTGCTTCCCCCACCAACACATATGTACCTCCCTTCTCCCAATATATCCCAATATCCTCCCAATATAAATCACAATTTTTGTTCAAATCAATATTCAGTGCTAGCAGTGCTATTACTCAGTAAAAAACATATACAGCTGGATCATATGGAATAGTTAATTTCCTTTCTTGTACAATTTTTTCTTTTCCCTGGAACTAACAATTACTACTTCCTCTTATACTTTCTTTCAATTTTTTTGGCTTGGTATTATGTATTTTTCACTAATTCGCCCTCAAACCCTTCAACAGAGCTGTGAGTCTCCTCTTAATAAGTTCAAACACTTCAGGTAATCTATCAATTCCATTTCACTCCAGTCTCGGAGACATTCCTCAGGGGTTTTCTCCTGTTCCAGCTGAGATTGTTTGCTCTCTAGACTGCTCAATAGCTGACACTTTGCCAGGGATGACTCTTTCCCTTCATCTCTGGGATTCCTTGCTCTCTCCCCTTCACTGGAGCATCTGTTTCCTTTTTCTCCCTCTTTTATGGTTTATTCCTGATTTAGGTGGAACACAGACTTCAATGATTTCCTAATAAAAGGTATACAGGAAGTGAATTTTTTGAGATCTTGAATGACTGAAATGTCCTTATTTTATCTATATATTTAACATATAGAATATTTTTATCCACATACATAATCAAATATAGCATTTCAAGTTAGTAAATGTTTTTCCCCCCCAAAAATTTGAAGGCCATGTCCATTGTCTTCTAGCATCCAGAGTTGCTAGATAGAAATTCGATAGTATTATAAATCCTAATGTTTTGGATATAACCTGTTTCTTCTCTGGAAACTTTTAGGATCCTTTCCTTTTCCTCAGGTTTCTAAAAATGCAAACCACTAAGTATGGTCCTTCTTTCATTTATTGAGCTGGTACTGGGTAAATACTTGCAATTCCAGAAGTTCTAGTTCTTCAGGTTTGGGATATTTTCTCTACTTATTTAAATATTTGAAAATTTTATTCCCTTCAATTTCTTTTCTCTACTTTAGGAATTCCTGTTACCCAGTACTCAGTCTACAGGACTCATTCCTTAATTTTCTTCTTTATCTCTCCACTTTTATCACTTGGACTTTTTATTTTACTTTCTGGAGATTCTCTTAACCTTTCAATACTTTCAATTAAAATGGTTTTCCTGCCCTTGCAGTTTAATTTTAAGAGCTCTTCCTTGTGCTCTGAACAGTCCTTTTTTTAATAGTCCTGTTCTTATTCCCCGATTATATAATCCTTATTTCTGAGGATATTATGGAGTGTTTTTATTTTGTTTGCTTTATTTTCTTTTGCTCCCTGTATAATCTGTTTCCTCCAAGTTCCTCTTTGATCTTTGGTTTGGTCACTATCTTCCATTCACAGGTTTTTATCAAATGTCTGGTCATCTTCGGCTATCCACTGATTTTTAAGAGTTAAGTCCTAAAGAGCTCAAAAGTGCTTTTTGTCTATGGAGAAGGGGGAGGACATTGCTTATCCTGTGGCTGGCTTCCTGGATATAAGGAGGGGACCTGGCCATTTCATTGGGAGAACACTCAGATGCCTACATCTGTATATTCTTTTTCCCTCCTGGGTTGTTCAATTGCCCAGAGAGGTACCCCTTCAATCCTCAGCCTAACAGGTATAAGCCTGGCTTCCAGTGTTCTGGGACTGAATGGGGGAAGAGAGCTGGCACATTCTCACCTAGTATGTGACTTTGATTTAATCCTTCTGTTTTTAGTTAGGTTCTCTACCCCTCCCCCGCCCCCTGCTTTGCCAGGGTGGGAGAAGAATAGCTATCCATCCATCTGTGGATGTGAGGGGCAGGATACCTGGGACCCTGCTCCTTGTAAATTCTTCAACCAAACCTGCCATTTTCAGGGTCACTCCAAAAGCTTTCTAGCTTCCAAAATTCCATTGGCGTCTCTTATCTACTTCACCTCCTCTTCCACTCACTTTTTTTCTGGTGGATTTATGCTTGCCGAAATCATTTTGTAAAAGTAATTTTAGTGGAGGTTTAGAAGGGAGCAGAGATTAATAACTGGGTTTAATCTACTGTGTTCAGACTACTTTTAAAACCCTCTTGCCTCTACGTTTTCCCACTATCAAAACTGCTCTATTTAGTGCCACCAATAAATTTTTGTTGGTTTGTTTTCTTCTTTTAAAAATTATTTAAAATTTTAACAGTTTTATGAGGTATAACTGACAAATTAAACTGCATATATTTAGAGTATACAATCTGATGTATGTATATACTCATGAAACCATCACCACAATCAAGAAGTCACCACTCCTAAGTTTCATGTCCCCTTTTTAATCCTTCCCTCCTGCTCTCCCTCCCCAGGCAACCACTAATGTCCTTTCTGTCTGCATAGGTTAGTTTGCATTTTCTAGAGTTCATATGCATGGAATCACACAGTATGTACTCTTTTGGCTCCCTCCCCTCCTCTCCTCTCCTCTCTCCTCTCTCTCTTGTTCTCTTTTCTTTGCCTTTTTGCCCTGGCTAGAACCTCCAGTACAATGTTAAATAGAAGTGTAGACAGCAAACATCCTTTTTTTTGTTCTTCATCGTATGAGTAAAGCATTCAGTCATTCACCACTGAGCTTAATGTTAACTGTAGAATTTTCATAAAAGTCCTTTATCAAGTTGAGTAGCTCCTTCCTATTATTTTGCTGAAAGTTTTTATCAGGAATGGATGTGACGTCTGTCAAATGCTTTTTCTGCATCTGTTGAGTTGATCATACAGTTTTTCTGTTTTACTTTGTTATTGTGGTGAATCACATTGATTTTTGAATGTTAAACCAACCCTACATTGCTGGGATAAACCCTACATGTTCACATATTATCCTTGTACATATTATTGGATTCAATATGCTAAAATTAGGTTTAGAATGTTTGCATTTATGTTCATGAGAGATACTGACCGGTAGTTTTCTTTTCTTGCAATGTCTTCGTCTAGTTTTGTTATCAGAGTAACGCTGGCCTCACAGACTGAGTTGGGAAGTACAGCTGACCCTTGATCAACACGGGTTTCAACTGTGCAATAGTAAATATTGCAGTACCATACCATCTCCAGTTGGCTGAATCCAAGGATGCAGAGGAACCCCAGATATGGAGAACCGAGTATAGGGATGGCTGACTATAAGTTATACTTGGATTTCTGACTGCCCAGAGGGTCAGCGCCTCTAATCCCTGCATTGTTCAAGGGTCAAGTGTATTCTCTTCTCTTCAAGTGAAATTATACTAATTCACGTATAAGAATCTTACAATAGTATTCTACCATGTTCCCTTCCAGGTCTTTATGCCACTGTTATCGTACAGTTCACAGATACAAATGCTATAAACCCACAATGCATTTGTATTATTGTTGTTCAAACAATCAATTCTCTTTTAAAGAGATTTAAATAACAGAAAAAAGTCATATATTTAAGCTGTGTAGTTTCCGTTTTCTGAGTACTTCATTCCTTTGTGTAGATTCATACTTCCATCTGGCATCATTTTCCTTCTCCCTTTAACATTACTTATAGTAAGGGTATGCTGGTGATAAATTATTTCAGCTTTTGTATGTCTGAAACAGACTTTATTTAGCCTTCAGTTTTGAAAGATATTTTCACTGGTTATAGAATTCAAGGTTAGATTTTTCTTTCAGTGCTTTAAAGATGTTGCTCCACTGTCTTCTTGTTTGCATTGTTTCCAACGAGAAATTCTTTGTTCCTCTGTTAACAGTGTGTCTTTTTTCCTCCGGTTTTAAGATTTTGTCTATCACTGGTTTTGAGTAATTTGATTAGGATGTGCCTTGATGTGGTTTTCTTCATTTTTCTCATGCTTCAGGTGCATTGAGCTTTTTGGATCTGGGAATCTGTGGGTTTATAGCTTTTATCGAATTTGGAAAATTTGAGCCCATTATTTCTTAGCTATTTTTCTGCCCCATTGCCCCCTTCTTCAGAGACTCCAATTACATGGGTATTAGGTTGACTGAAGTTGTCCACAACACACTGATACTCTTTTCACTTTTTCGAGTTTTACTCTTTGTGTTTCATGTTAGATAGTTTCTATTGGTGATTCTTTATATTCACTAATGTTTTATTCTACAATATCTAATCTGCCACAATTCCATCCAGTATATTTTTCATCTCAAACATTATAGTTTTCAACTCTAGAAATTTGATTTGGGGCTTTTAAAAAATATATTTTCCATGTCTCTGCTTGACTTTTTGAACATCTGAAATACAATTATAATAAGTGTTTTAATATTCTTGTCTGCTAATTCTAACATCTGTGTCAACTATGAGTTGGTTTCAATTGATTTGTTTTTCCCTTCACTATGTTTGTATTTTCCTGGTTTTTACATGCCTGAAAATCTTTGCTTTGAATAACAGACATTGAGAATTTTTGCTGGATCCTGAATATTTTTGTATTCCTATAAATATTTTTGAGCGTTGCACTGACATGCAGTTAAATTACTTTGAAATAGTTTGTTCCTTTTAGGTCTTGTTTTTAGGATTTGTTAAGCCAGACTTAATAATTAGTTAGGGCTAATTAATTATTCCCCACTACTACGGTGAGAACTCTACCAGTACTACTGCTGAGTATACTAATAATGCTCCATGAATTACGAGGTTTTCTAGTCTGTAGAAACAGGCACGATTACTGACACTGTTTGAGTGCTAGACACTGTTCCTTCCAATCCTCTTGGAGGGGTGCCCCTTCCTGCCTCAGCCTTGAGTAGTCACATGTATGTGCCGTAAGTATATAACAAAAGCACTTTGTATATATACAAAAGTACTTTGCTGAATACACAGGTGAACCCTCCTCAAATCTCCAGAGTTCTCTCTCTTAGCAGCTCTCTCCTTTCCAGTACTCTGTCCTACAAACTTCGGCTGCCTCAGTCTCCCCAGACTCTCAGCAATGTTGCCTCAACTGAGAGGGTCCACTGGGCTTTGCCTGGGCTCCCCTTCCCTGCACTGCGGCCTGGAAGCTCTCTCTCAAGCCAGTACACTGGGGTAGTCAGATGACTCACCTTGTTTTCCATTTCTCAGTGATCACTGTCCTTCATTACCTGATGTCCAGTGTCTTGAAAAACCACTGTTTCAAATACATTTTGTGTATATATATTTTTTTTAAAAATAAATTTATTTATTTTATTTATTTTTGGCTGCATTGGGTCTTCATCGCTGTGTGCGGGCTTTCTCTAGTTGCAACGAGCGGGGGCTACTCTTTGTTGCGGTGTGCGGGCTCTAGGCACGCGGGCTTCAGTAGTTGTGGCGCACGGGCTTAGTTGCTCCGCGGCATGGGGGATCTTCCTGGACCAGGGCTCGAACCCGTGGTTCCCTGCATTGGCAGGCGGATTCTTAACCACTGCGCCACCAGGGAAGCCCCCATTTCGTATATTTTAAAAATTGTTATTTCTAGTGGGAAGGTAAATCCTGCTGCTGATACTCCATCTTGCCCATCTGGCCTCTGAATTTATTCCTTTGGCTTAGAAAGCTTTTCTCTCACATTGTTACATGAAAGCTTCCCTCAACATCATTTAGTTATCAGCTCAAGTGCCATCTCTTTGAAGCGATGAATGAATCCTGACCACCCCAACTGAAAGAGCTTCCACATTCAGTCACTCTCTAGCATAACACACATCACTATCTGAAGGGATCACTTATTTATGTGTTTTGTTGCCTGTCTTCCCCCCACCAAGAATGCAAACGCCTTGAGGCAGAGACTCTGAATGTCTTATTCATCATAAACTGGGCTCAAGATGTTTGATAAATATTTGCTGACTCTCTAATTTGCTAATCTGTGCTTCTCTTTCTTCTACTCTCTAAACATTTATGTCCCCAGGTTCTGTCCTTGGACCTCTCTTCACATTCTGCCATAGCAATACCATCTAATCCCACAGTTTCAACTATTAAATGTGAGTGATTCCCAGTCCTGTATTTCCAGCCCCCAGCCCCGTATTTTCACCTGGCTGACAGACACGTATCTGTGGATAGCTTGCCACCGTCTCAAACTCTGTATGTTCGATACCGAATTAATCCTGTTCCCTCCCAAACTTGTTTTCTTCCTTATGTTTCCTATTTGACAATGGCATCCCCATCCTCCCAGTCATTTAGCTTGACACCTTGATGTTACCCTTGATTTCTCCATCTCCTTTTCTTCCATATCAAATTAATTGCTAAATCCCATCCGTTTTATACATGTTACACCTTTCCAACCACCCCCTCCATTCCAGGTATCACAGATGGTTTAAAAAGAAAACATATATATTTCCTGAAATGTAAAGCTGAGAAAGACAGCTAATATTTTGCATGACAGAATCAATATTCAAAATGATCTTAGCAGACTACGGAGAAAGGTGGAAGTTCCTAAAACTGTTTTTTGTTTTTACTGAAAATCATTCACTTACAGAAAAATACACAAGCCTTAAGTGTAGAACTCAATAAACTTTAGATATCGTTGCACCCACATAACTATATAGTTCAAGACAGGACATTTCCACCTCCCCAGAAAACTCCTATATGCCCCTTCCCTTGAATTCTACCCCCTATACCCCAAGTAACTATTCTATCACCATAGATGAGCTTTACGTGTTCATAAACTTTGTATAATTAGAATGTACACTTTCATGTCTGTCTTTTTTCACTCAATATAATGTTTTTGATATTCACCCATGTTTTATGTGCATCAAAAGTTCAGTTTTTAAACTTAGCAGTATTTCATTGAACAAATATGTTTATTCATTCACCTGTTGATACAGTTTGGCTATTTCTAATTTGGGGCTGTTATAAACAAAGTTACCATGAACATTCTCACATAAGTCTTTTTGTGAATATATGCAGTCATTTCTATTGGGCATACGTCTAGAATGGAATGTCAGGGTCGTAAGGTAGGCGTATACTTAACTTTACTACAGACTTGAGAAATAGTTTCTGAAGTAATTGTACCATTTTACACTCCTCCCAACAACGTATGAGAGTTCCAGCTGCTCTATATACTTATCAACACTTAGCGGGAGCTCCCTGGTGGCCTAGTGGTTAGGATTCCGGGCTTTCACTGCCGTGGCCCGGGTTCAGTCCCTCATCAGGACTGCAAGCCCTGCAGCGTGGCCAAAAAAACAACAAAACACAGCATTGTCAGTCTTTCTGAACTATAGTGAGTATGTAATGGTATCACATTACAGTTTTAATTTTCATTTCCCTTATGTATAAGAATGTTAAATATCCTATTTTCATGCCTATTTGAATATCTTATTTTGTGAAATGCCTATTTAAGTCTTTTGTCCACATTTTCACTTGAGTTGTTTGTCCTTTTCTGATTAATTTTTAGGAATTCTTTATATATTCTACATATGAGACCTCTATTAGATAAACGTATTGCAAGTGTTTTCTCCCAGTCTATAGCTTTTCCACGTTCTTAATGGTTTCAGCTGATCAACAAAAGTTTAACCTTTTTTTTAAAATGAACTTCAACTGAGCTACTTCTCTTTTACGGTTAGCGCTTTCTGCAAGCTACCTAAGGTCATAGAGACACTTCTTGTGTTATCTTCCAACAAAGCTTTACAGTTTTAGCCCTCACATTTAGGTCTATGATCCATCTCAAATTAGATCTTATGTATGGTATATGATATAGGGATCATGGTTCATGTATTTCCATATGGTCATGTATTGGCTCTAGCACCATTTATTGAAAAATCTTCCTTTCCCTCATTGAATTAATCAGTCTTTTTAAAAACTCCTTAAATTGCGAAGTCTTATACTTTAGATTCAAAACAATCAGTTGTAAAACTGTAGGATGGGCAAGACCAGTATAATAGCAGTGTATTGGATAATGTGGTTGACTCACACAAAGAAGCACTTCTCGCTTAGCAAGGGAATCTACAAATTTTAGCTGACACATATTCTAAAGTCCTTTGAAGCTTATTGTGACCATGTGATTAAATTCTGGTCGAAGAAATATAAGCACAGTGGAATGTGCAACTTCCACAAAGTGTTTCAAGGGAAGTTTTCTCCTCTTTGCTGGATGGAACCCAGACATGATGGTTGGGGCTAGAGCAAAACATAAGGTGGAGGCAACATATTGAAGATGAAAGAACAAAATAGAAGACGTCTGAGTCCCTGTGGCCATACCAGTCCTGGGCCACCTAGTCAAGATTTTTGAGAAATTTATGAGAACTGTCATCATATATTTGAGAGAGTGGTCTGTAGAATACTTTTTATCCTTCCTTATTCTATATGGCAGAAACAAGAATAAGCTGTGTTGAAGCTACAAGGGGGGAGAGAAAAGCACAGAGAATAAAATAACAAACACACCCATGTAACCATTACCCAGATTTCACATATTTACTTTGTTACATTTGCTTCAGGTTTCTCTCTTTTTTTTAAAGAAATAACATACAGTGAAGGTATGGTGAAGGGTTGAGGCCCCCCAGCACAGTCTTTTCCAAACCCGATCCCTGTCCTTCCTCCTCAGACGTAATAACCCTATTTTGAAGTTCATGTGTGCCTTACATCTCAGAGAGAACTTTAACAATTCACTGGTTCTTCCACCTCTGAGTGCCCCTTAGTTCAGCTTTGGTCTGCCTACAACCAGCATAGGAATCACCTGGGTGCTTGTAAAACATAAATTCCAGAGTCCCAACTCTTGAGATTCTGTTTCAATAAGTCCAGGGTGGACCTTGGGCACTTTCATTTTGAAAAGCACACAATGTGCAAATCAAAGCCACAATAAGATAGCATTTCATATTCACTAGAATGGCTAGAATAAAAAAATACAATAACAAGTGTTGGTGAGGATGTGGACAAACTGAATCCTCACACATTTCTGGTGGGAATTTAAAATGAGGCGGCATTTGGAAAACAGTCTGGCAGTTCCTCAAAATGTAAAACAGAGAGTTAGCATATGACCCAGCAATTCCACTCCTGGTTATTCACCCATGAGAAATGAAAGCATATGTCTATACAAACTTACACAAAAATGTTCTCAGCAACATTATTTGTAACAGCCAAAAAGTGGAAACAACCCAAGTTTCCATCAACTGATGAATGGATAAACAAAATGTAGTATATATAATAAAATATTATATATAATAAATTGTATATATTGTATATAAAATACTATATCTTATATATTTATACAATAAAATATTATTCAGCCATAAAAAGGAGTGAAGTACTGATACATGTTACAACATAGTTGAACTTTAAAAACATACTAAGTGAAAGAAGTCTCACACACAAAGGACACATATTGTATGATTCTATTTATACAAAATGGCCAGAATAGGCAATTGTATAGAGACATAAAGTAGACTAGTGGCTGCCCAAGTCCAAGAGGAACAGGAATGGGGAGTGACTGCTAATGGCTACAGGGTTTCCTTCTGGCAAAATGAAAACTTTCTTAAATTAGATTGTATTATTTTTTAGATTCCACATATAAGTGATATCATAACAGTATGTCTTTCTCTGTCTGACTTATTTCACTAAGCATAATATTCTCTCAATTTTTTATATATAAATTTGTTTATTTATTTATCTTTGGCTGTGATGGGTCTTCGTTGGTGCATGCAGGCTTTCTCTAGTTGCAGCGAGCAGGGGCTACTTTTCATTATGGTGCGTGGGTTTCTTATTGCAGTGGCTTCTCACTGCAGAGCACGGGTTCTAGGTGCGTGGGCTTCAGTAGTTGTGGCAGGCGGGCTTAGTGGCTCCGTGGCATGTGGAATCTCCCTGGACCAGGGCTCGAACCAGTGTCCCCTGCACTGGCAGGCGGATTCTTAACCACAGCGCCACCAGGGAAGTCCCTCTCATATTGTTTCAAATGGCAGTGTCATTCTTTTTACAGCTGAGTAATATTTCGTTTTGCATATATACATAACCATTCATCTGTTGATGGACATTGGGGTTGCTTCCATATCTTGGGTCGCAAATAGTGCTGCTATGAACATTGGAGTGCATGTATCTTTTCGAATTAGTGTTTTCATTTTTTTCTGGATATATGCCCAGGAGTGGAATTGCTGGATCATATGGTAATTCTATTTTTAGAGGTTTTTAAAAATAAATTTATTTATTTGTTTTTATTTTTGGCTGTGTTGGGTCTTCATTGCTGCGCATAGGCTTTCCCTAGTTGAGGCAAGCGGGGCTACTCTTCGTTGCGGTGTGCGGGCTTCTCATTGTCGTGGCTTCACTTGTTGCAGAGCATGGGCTCTAGAGCGCAGGTTCAGTAGTTGTGGCGCACGGCTTAGTTGCTCCGTGACATGTGGGATCTTCTTGGGCCAAGGATTGAACCTGTGTCCCCTGCATTGGCAGGTGGATTCTTAACCACTGCACCACCAGGGAAGCCCTATTTTTTTTTTTGGGTCACCATAATGGTTTTTTTTTTTTTTTTTTTTTTTTTAAATTAATCAATTAATTTTTTTTTTTTTTTGGCTGTGTTGGGTCTTCGTTTCTGTGCGAGGGCTTTCTCCAGTTGTGGCAAGTGGGGGCCACTCTTCATCGCGGTGCGCGGGCCCCTTACTACCGTGGCCTCAGGGAAGCCCTATTTTTAGTTTTTTGAGGAACCTCTGAACTGTTTTCATAATAGCTGTACCAATTTACATTTCTACCAACAGTGTACGAGGATTCCCTTTTCTTCACACCCTCTCCAACGTTTGTTATTGTACACTTTTTGATGACATCCATTCTGACAGGTGTGAGGTGATAGCTCGTTGTTCTGATTTGCATTTCTCTAATAATTAGCAATGTTATTATTTCATGTGCCTGTTAGCCATCTGTATTTCTTCTTTGGAAAAATGTCTATTCAGGTCTTCTGCTCATTTTTTGAGTCGTTTGTTTTCTTTTGATATTGAGTTATATGACCTGTTTATATATTTTGGAATATTAACCCATCAGTTACATCATTTGCAAATATTTTCTCCCGTGGGTTGTCTTTTCATTTTGTCAGTGGTTTCCTTTGCTGTTCAAAAGCTTTTAAGTTTAATTAGGTCTCATTTGTTTATTTTTGCTTTTATTTCTTTTGCCTTAGGAGAAAAATCCAAAAAAATATTGCTATAATTTATGTCGAAGAGTGTTCTACCTATGTTTTCTTCTAGGAATTATGTGGTTTCAGGTATTACATTTAGGTATTTAATCTATTTTGAGTTTATTTTTATATATGGTGTGAGGAAATGTTCTAATCTCATTGTTTTACGTGTGGCTGTCCAGTTTTCCCACCACCACTTATTGAAAAGACTGTCTTTTCTCCATTGTATATTCTTGCCTCTTTTGTCATAGATTAATTGAACATAGGTACATGGATTTATTTCTGGGCTATTCTGTTCCATTGATCTGTGTGTCTATTTCTGTGCCAGTACCATGCTGCTTTGCTTACTGTAGCTTTGTAGTATAGTTTGAAGTCTGGGAGGGTGATACCTCCAGTTTTGTTCTTTTTTTCTCAAGACTGCTTTGGCAGTTTGTGGTTCCATATGATTTAGGATCCAATCCAAGAGCATGGACTATCTTTCCATTTCTTTGTATCATCTTCGATTTCCTTCATCAATGAGTTTTTAGATTATAGGTCTTTCACCTCCTTGGTTAAGTTTATTCCTAAGTATTTTATTCTTTTTTGATGTGATTTTACATGAGTTTTTGTTTTTTTTTACTTTCTCTTTCTGATAGTTCATTATTAGTGTATAGAAAAGCAACAGATTTCTGTATATCAATCTTATATCCTGAAACTTTGCTGAATTCATTTATTAGTCCTAATAGTGAACTGTATACTTTATTTTTTAAATTTTAATATAATTCTTAAAGTTTACTTTCCATTTACAGTTATAAAATATAGCCAATATTTTGAACTGTATACTGTAAATGAGTAGTTTTATGGTATGTGAAGCATATCTTTAGAAAACTGTTAAGAAAGAAAAGAAATATACCCAAGGTAATGCTTATGTATATAGGCATACCTCAGAGATTGTGGGTTTGGTTCCAGACAACCACAATAACGCAGGTATTGCAATAAAGCGAGTTATATGATTTTTTTGGTATCCCAGAGCACGTAGAAGTTATGTTTACACTACACTGTAGTCTATTAAGTGTGCAGTAGCATTATGCCTAAAAGAAACAATGTACCTTAATTAAAAAATACTTTATCGCTAAAAAAATGCTAACCATCATCTGAGCCTTCAGCAAATTGTAATCTTTTTGCAACAGTAACATTGAAGGTCAGTGAGCACAGATCACCATAATGAATATAATAATGATGAAAAAGTTTGAAATATCATGAGAATAACCAAAATGTGACACAGAGACCCGAAGTGAGAAAATGTTTTTGAAAGAATGGTGCCGATAGACTTGCTTGACACACGGTTGCCACAGACCTTCAATTTGTAAGAAACGCATTATCTGTGAAGCAAAACAAAGCAAAATGCAATAAAATGAGGTGTGCTTGTACTAAAGGACACAAACCTGAAGTAGTTCCTACAGTTCTATACTTGGACCTTTTCTCATTTCCCAGGTCCCATCTATTCTTATATGCTGATATGCAAATATACTCCCAAGTATATACCTTGATATCCTCTCTTTCTCTCTTCTGAGTTCCAAGATGCCTACTAAATATCTTCTCCTGGGGTGCCTAAAGGCACCTCAATATTTCAAAATCCAAACCCTCCATACATAACCCAGTTAACCACCACCACAATAATAGTTAACAACAGCTACAACAAACCTTGCTCTATCTCTTATATTATTGCATGTATCATTCAAGCTGAAAACTCCAGATTTGCCTCTAAGTGCCCCCATCCCATTCTTTCTGAACATTTCTCCTGTTAGTCCTCTCCTCTTTAGACCCACTGTTATTGCCTGATTCCAAGCCTTCCTCAATCTGACTCTTACCTGGTCTCCCTGTATCCATTTTAAACCCTGTCTGTAACCATTTCTCCACCCTGCTGCTATAGTGATGCTTCTAAAACACATATCAGACCAGGTTTCTCCCCTTCTAGCTGTACTCTGTTGCCTGCATGGGATTCTGTCTAACCTCATCTCTCACCGTCTCACACACACATCCCAGTGCTCCAATACCTCTCCTCAAGAGAAGTGTATGACTCTGAACACGCACAAAGCACCCTCTTCCCTCATATGCATTCTTCTACACCCAGGTGAACTTTCTAGGAAGCTTCTCTGATATAAGTAAACAGAGTTGATTACTCTGCCATATGACTTCTTCAGGACGGAGTATTGAACTTAGTGTAGCCTCTGGAGTCAGACAGACCTGGAATCTAATCCAAATTATGTTGTTTGCCAGCTATGTAAACAAATGGGAAAAATACCTATCTTGCATGGTTTCTTTCCCAGTCTGCTCTTAAAATACCAGAATCTATAAAATCCTGTTATAAATTTGGTAAGTCATATTCAGTCTAAGGTAGAAATATCCTAAACTTAAAGAAGCAAAAGACTGTCTAAATCATCTCATTTAATTCTATTTAGTGTAAAGCAGTCAACAGATCACTTTATTCTTTGTAGGCAAAGACTAAGTTTACTTGTTACCTTTGGTAACAATAAAGGGAATGTTATAGCTAAAATGTTGGCTTCCTGATTCAATACATATTTTTTATTTGTAGTAATTAATAGAGATACATGGGCACTTAAATCCATAGCTATAACTTTTAAATCCTAGAGTTTATTCATTTTTATTGTTTTATTATATTTAAATATACAAAAAAAGTACAGAGAATAAGATTACAAACACCCAACTGCTCAGTTTTATTATAAACTTTACTATAGTTGCTTAGATTTTGCTTACTTAAAAAAAAAAAATGCAAGCCTATAGCTGCATAATCTCTATAATTAGTAAGCCAACATGAACTCATTTAGACTATCAACCTAAATTATACTAAATTTAAACTGAGAAATAGCTGTGGAATTGAAATTAAGATTTCTAATCCATCCTCATTGAGAAATATGTATAATGGAAGATTATATCAGTGTTTATTAGAGACTTACCCAGGAATGCTGGGTTTTGCCTCCCAATTCATATGTCTTTTTTTTTTTTTTTTTTGGCCACATTGTGCAGCATGTGGGATCTTAGTTCCCCGACCAGGGATTGAACCCGCACCCCCTGCATTGGAAGCGTGCAGTCTTAACCACTGGACTGTCAGGGAAGTCCCTAATATGTCCTTTTATGGGATCTACTTCCTCATCTCTGGGCCCTGCCATCAAAGAACTCAAGACCCAATGGAAATCAGTCCATAGGCGGGGTTGGGCTAATCAGATTCTCTTTCTTTTAGAGAATTTGAGGGTCAAGATGCAGATATTCTAGTCTATCCTCTACATCAACACCAGCTATCATAAGAAAGCAAACCATAGGGACTTCCCTGGTGGCGCAGTGGTTAAGAATCCACCTGCCAATGCAGGGGACACGGGTTCGAGCCCTGGTCTGGGAAGATCCCACATGCCGTGGAGCAACTAAGCCCGTGTGCCACAACTACTGAGCCTGCGTTCTAGAGCCCACAAGCCACAACTACTGAGCCCACGTGCCACAACTACTGAAGCCTGTGCGCCTAGAGCCTGTGCTCTGCAACAAGAGAAGCCACCGCAATGAAAAGCCCGCGCACCGCAACGAAGAGTAGCCCCCACCTGCTGCAACCAGAGAAACCTCGCATGCAGCAACGAAGACCCAACGCAGCCAAAATATAAATTAATTAATTAATTTTAAAAGATGCACTTAAAAAAAAGAAAGCAAATCATAAAGTAAAATGCACATATCTCTTCCATTCTTTAAAAATCTGTTGCCTATTATAGAAGGGTGCGGAGGGATGGATTGGGAGTTTGGGATTAGCAGATGTAGACTATTATATAGAAAATGGATAAACAACAAGGGCCTACTGTAGAGCACACAAACTATACTCAGTATTCTGTGATAAACCATAATGGAAAAGAGTATGAAAAAGAATATGTGTGTGTGTGTGTATCTGAATCATTTTGCTGCACAGTAGAAATTAACACAACATTGTAAATCAACTATACTTCAATAAAATAAAATCTAAAAAAAAAAAAATCTGTTGACTATTATTAAAACTCCTTAGCCTAAAATAACCTGGTCTCTGCCATTACCTCCTCTTCAACCTAGCACCCAACACTCATATCACTGTGTTGTGGATTAAAGATGACCCTAAATTTTCTGCCAGTCCTCTCAATGAGAGGTGGGATCTGTTTTTCCTTCCTTTGAATCTAGAGTGGCCCTATGACTTGCTTTAATTCAACAGAATGCAGAGGGAGTAAAGCTGTGTGACTTTTGAGCCTGGACCTTAACATAACTGCAGCTTTTGCATGCTGGGAATGTTCCCTCTTGGGAGTCCAGTCTCCATGCTGTGAGAAACCCAAGCCAGGTAGAGAGGTCATATGTAGGAGACCCTTGACGCTCAGGTCAACAGCCTCAAGCTAAGCTCCCAGCTGACAGCCAACGTTGACTGCCAGCTATGTGAGTGACCCACTTCGGACATTTCTGGCCAGTTGGGCCTCCAGATGATGGCAGCCCTTGCTGACACCACTTTGGAGCAGAAGAACTGCCCTACTGAGCCCAACCAACTACAGTCATGAGAGTTAATAATAAGTTGTGGTGGTGGTGGGATGGGTGTGTGTGTGTGTGTTTTAATGTATATAACTTTTATTTTTAAGAACAGGTTTAGGTTAACAGAATTAAATAATTAACTGAATGATTACAAAGGTATATCTTTTTTAAACAATATCTTAATTACAAAAAATAAAACAGAAGGGACAATATAAATAAATAGCTACAATACAAAATATGTCAGTAAATCCACACTAGAATGGAAACGCCCCAGTAACATAGAGTCCCACTATGGAATAGCTAGCCCAGGCATTAAGAAACTGATCACTGCATTCAGAAAGTCAAAGCCACAATGTCAGATAAAATAGTACCTGTTCTTAGATTAATGTGACAGCATAAGCACAAAAATACTAAATAAATTAAGTTACATGAGTCTCTCTCTAAGAGAATCGTGCCAATGAAGTTCATGCTCCCAGCTTTGGATTTCTGATACGGCATCAAAGACTTTTTTACAGAACATAATTTTCATACTTAACTTCTGAAAATGTATAACAATAAAACAGATTCATGGGTAACTGTGTTAATTCTATTCAAGTTTCTCTCTCACAGACCCAGCAGGGAAATTAAATAAGTCCTGAAGTAGTCCTTGGGAAAAATATAAGGAATAGTCACTGTGCCTCCAAAGGATATATTCAGGGGCTTCTGAAGTTTTACATTAATAATAACTCCGTCAATTTGCTGTCCTTCAGCATTTACAATAGAAGCTTTCACTAAAATAGCAGAACTCTGTTTGAGAAAGTGATTAGGTCACACAAAATTATACTTAGTGACCATTCAGGGAAAAAAAGCTAGTTCTAAACTAACGTGAAATTTAACATTCTTTTTTCCTGCTTCCACTTAAAATTCTTGCGGCTCCAATAATCAAAAGAAAGAAAAATCACAGTTCACTGAGGCAGCTCTGTGTGTCAGCACCCAGCACGGTTCCTGGCACGTAACAGATGCTCAATAAGTATTTGCAGAATTAATGAGAAGAAAAGAGGAGGGGGGAAAGGGAGGTAAAAAAAAATAAGCAAGGAAAAATGGAAAGAACACTTGTACGTAACTATAGATTCATCTATGGCCATCCTACAGCCAACTGTTAGAAACAATCCTCTGCTTTTTATCTTTCTAGTACAGACACAGTCTTCTAAACTCAAGAGATTGAAGTGTACATCTCCTAACTCTTGAAGAATATATAATCCCCAGTCCATCTCTGAATTTAAACAAACATCTCTCTCCAAAAAAAAAAAAAGCTATGGAAGATGTTGCAAAGTTTCAGAGAATATTTCTTCAAAAGGAGCATCAAAATTCTCCAGGAAGACTTCCTTTGTCAATCCAGTCCGACCATAAGCATCCCTCATTTCTGTCTGTACAACACTTACATGGGTATTTTTAAAAACTGCATTGACCCTTTCATTCACTTATTAGCTTTCTTAGCACCTTCTCTACAAATGCAATTCCAAAACTTCCCCTTAAAAGGAAATCTAAACTCGTCATTTCCAGTCCTCAATCGTGCACTCTAAACTCTCCAAATAACAATGACTTCTATTCCAGAGGCAACATGAAGAAAAGCTGAACCCCACTTTCTTTCTTTCCTCCTCTAAATATCTCTCCACCACCAGACAGGAGTCAGAGGAGCAGGGTTCAGGCCTGAGCTCAGGCACCACCACAGCAGCAAAGGCCAGCCTCACTGATCCCCGGGGCTTCCTTCCAGCTCACGAGCCTGGTGAACCTCTTCCATAAACACACTCTGCCTTCCTCCACTCATTTCTTTCCTCTTTTCTCAAACAGGCATGGGCCTCCTCCATTAAAAAAATCTTTCACTTGAACTAGTAATGCCTCCTTCTCACTTCATTTACTTCTAAATTTCCTACAACTGGATAGTAGACTACAGCCACAATTCTTACTTTTTTCTTTATCATTTCATTTCTTTTTAACCCATAAAATTAGTTTCTCATCCTCTTACTCTTGCAGACCATTAATAAATTCCTTTTAAAAACTTTCTTATTATGGGGACTTCTCTGGTGGTCCAGTGGTTAAGACTCCATGCTCCCACTGCAGGGGGCGCAGGTTCGATCCCTGGTTGGGGAACTAAGATCCTATGTGCCGTGCAGAGGGGCCAAAAAAAAAACTTTCTTATTATGGAAAATTTCAAGTACATACAAAGTAAATACAAATGAACCCCTACGTACCCATCACCAAGCTTCAACAGTCATCAACATTCTGTCATTCTTCTTTTTTTTTTTTTTTTGAAGATTGATTGACTGCTATGTTGGGTCTTCGTTTCTGTGCTAGGGCTTTCTCTAGTTGCGGCAAGCGGGGGCCACTCTTCATCGCGGTGCACGGGCCTCTCACTATCGTGGCCTTTCTTGTTGCGGAGCACAGGCTCCAGACGTGCAGGCTCAGCAGTTGTGGCTCTCGGGCCTAGTTGCTCCGCGGCATGTGGGATCTTCCCAGACCAGGGCTCGAACCCGTGTCCCCTGCATTAGCAGGCAGATTCTCAACCACTGTGCCACCAGGGAAGCCCAACATTCTGTCATTCTTGTTTCAGCCATATTTCCATCCATTCTCCATCCCTATTTAATTATATTATTTTACAGTTTTCACAGGGCAATTGTACCTGGAAAGTTGTAATTTTTATTGTAAATGTAAATTATAGAATTATAATTTTGACAAATGGATATACCTGTATAACTCACACCCCTATTGGACATAGAACGCCTCCATCCCTCCAGAAAATTTTCTTGCGTCCCTTCTCTTTAATTAATTCTTCAAAAAACAAATCCAGATGCATTTTCTCAGTTACCAATCTCCTTGGCTTCTTAGCAGCATCTGACAGTACTGATTCTACCTTTTTCTTGAAATTTGCCTCTTGATTTTATGAAGCAACAGTATTCCAGTTCATCCTCAAGTCATGTCAGCTTACTGCCAAAATACACCTCAAGTCTGTCTTCCTCCACATCAGTGCAGGACGCTAATCCATCTTCTCTCTCACCTGAGTGACTGACTACGACTGTCTTCTTTCTCACTGGTCTCCCTGCTCCCACTCTTGCCTCTCTCCAACCCATTCTCCACACAGCAGCCAGAGCGATCTTTTAAAAATGCAATCATATCACGCTACTCTCTAACTTAACACCCTTTAATGGCCTTCCTTGACTAACCTAAGCTTGTCCTCCCAGTCACCCTATATTACATTATTTTATTTTCTTCATGGTATTGACCATAATCCACAATTACTGTCTTTATTTACATTTGTTTCTCCCACTGAAACATGACCACCTCGAGAGTAAGAAGCCCGTCTTTTCTATTTATTGTTGTGTATCCCCTAATAAATAGCACATATTCAAGAATTATTTATTTTTTTAAAAATGGATACACTTCAGTATCGTTTTGTAGAAAAGTCCCCACTTTTTCTCAAAACCAGTTACCTTTCCTAACTTCTTTCTGTTAACAGAAAACCACAAATTATGTTACCATAGTACTATGATAAATTCCTGTATTAACATCAAATCATTCCGAATATAATAAGATTTTAAACAAAGAGAAGCAGAAGAAAGAAAAAAGTCATAAAAACATAAACTAAGACTGATGAAAACAAAGTTATAATGTGATTTTTAAGAACAAAGCATCGGGCTTCCCTGGTGGCGCAGTGGTTAAGAATCCGCCTGCCAATGCAGGGGACACGGGTTCGAGCCCTGGTCTGGGGAGATCCCACATGCCGCAGAGCAACTAAGCCCGTGCGCCACAACTACTGAGCCTGCGCTCTAGATCCCACGAGCCACAATGACTGAGCCTGCGAGCCACAACTACTGAATCCTGCGCCTAGAGCCTGTGCTCCGCAACAAGAGAAGCCACCACAATGAGAAGCCCGTGCACTGCAATGAAGAGTAGTCCCCACTCGCTGCAACTAGAGAAAGCCTGCACCCAGCAACGAAGACCCAATGCAGCCAAAAATAAAAAAAGAACAAAGCATCTACTTAACTACAAGTATAAAAGGAATATTCTTTTATTCTTTAGTCTAACTGATTCTAAACTGATAAAATATTCAATAACTGAAAATCAAGAAATGCAATCCTTCCTCCCCTGCTCCCAGAAAGAAGGTAGAAACTGAATCTCTGGTACAATTAAATATTCTACATTGGTCTAGTTACATGCTTGTCAAGCAACCTTCCAGTTACAACTTAGCTTTCCAGGGAGAGAATGTACTAACCAGAAGATCCAAGAATCCAGTCTTCCTTAACATTGTAGTTCATTATAAATTAATTAATTAGGGTCTTGGGGAAGGGTCTGTGCATACTATAGAAATCCTGGGGTTTGTGTATTTTGGGTGACCTGGGTGTGTGTTTGGGGGAGATTCCTAGAGTGTGTCCAGATGTCACATATTCTGACTCTCCCTAAATCAGATTTAGGATCTAGATGAGTCTGATCAAAGTCTATAGGCTTCTCTTTTGGCTACAGAAAGAAGGAAGAGATCTGGTGAGGGGGAAAAAAACAAACAAGAAGACAGGATGACATCTGTCCTTCTACCTAACACATGGACTGCAGTGAGGGGGGATTCAGAAAGAAGCTGAAGCATCTTTCACAAGGGACCCTGAGACTCAGGGCACAAACCGTGCTTCTCTGAAGCCCAGCCCACAAAGCCCAATAGAGCAGAGAAGGGGGTGGCCTCTCTAAAACTTGGTGAAGTGTTTGTATGAGGCCAATAGGCAGTGAGGACTGATCTGATGGGAACCCACAGATATTTTTTTTCTGTCTTTTTTGTTTTTTTAATAATTTATTGATGTGAAATCCACATAACAGAAAATGAACCATTTTAAGGTGAACAATCCAGGGGCATCTGGTGTATTTACAATGTCATACAACCACCGCCTCTATTGAGTTCCAAAACATTTTCATCACCCCAAACAGAAACCCCACACCCATTAAGCAGTCACTCCTCATTCCCCTTCCCCTCAGCCAATCCCTGGCAGCCACCAGTCTGTGTTCTGTTTACAGATTTATCTATTCTACATATTTCATATAAATGGAATCATACAATATGTGACCTTTTGTGCCTGGCTTCTTCCAATTAGCATGATGCTTTGGAGGTTCCCGGTGACATCTGACCCCTCTCCACTTTTGCTCTGGTGAAAGAATAAGCTTTCCCACAGAGAGTACCAGTAGCAGTGGCAGCAGAAAAGGGACAGCCCTCAGGAGGGTTCAGAGCAGATAACATGCTGGGCACTGCCCAGGACACAGTGTGAGATACCCTGAGAGCTCCCAGGAAGGGACTAGAGACAATTTTGACAGGAGAAAGAGGGATGTGAAAGTGATACCGAGGGTTCCATATGACCAGGAAGAGAAACAGCCAAGGAGACTCTGGACATGAGGCCAGATATAGACAGATATAGATAAACACATACATAACTACTTATACACAGGTGACAACGATAGCACTCATTTAAGCTTTAGCTTGAAAAACCAAACCAATTACCATTTAAAAATTTATAATTAAAAGTGTCTAAAAAATTATCAGTGATACCTCTGTGTAGCAGGAATAAGGGACAGACTTTTACCTTTTACCTTATACACTTCTGATTTGTTTTGATTTTTAAAATAAGTACATACAACTTGCATAATAAAACCTTAAAGTAGTCTACAAATGAATCATAAATTTTTCTATGAGTTCAGATAAATTTGTTTTAAATTTGTCACCGAGTGCAACAAAAATGGATATTGAGAAGAAAAAAGATCCTCTCAACCTTAGGTTAGGTTCTAATTTAAATCAATCAAATTTCTAAATTCACCTAAAACATAACACCCACTCTACTCAATCACTGCTCCTGTTGTTTAATTTCTGCTCAAATTATTTGCACCTTCAGTAATTCACTGACCTTGGAACTGCTTTCTTCCGATACTTCTCCCTCATTGGTCTGCATGGGAACAGACTCTGTGCAAAACTCTGCAGAAACACACAAATACTGCCTGAAAGAGGTAAGAAGAGAAAAAAAACACATAAGGAATTCAGTGTGGAAATTTGTTTTCTCAGACTATACTGAAATTCTGTCACTGAGACCATAGATACTGTGAAGCAATGACCTTAAGTAATGTGTGTGTGCGCACGTGCACATGTGTGTGTGTGTGCATGTGTGTGTATGTGTATATACACATGCATCCTAGATAAGAAAGGAGGGAGAGAGGTAGGGAGAGAGTTTTCCCCACGTTAGGGGAGAATAATTAGGACAGGTTTCAGACACTGGAATATTAAACAGTTCTAGATGTCTTTCCTCTTTTTGACTTTTGGCAGAGGTAATAGTGAAAATCTTCGGCAATTCATACAGTACAAACACTGACCTGTCAGAAAAGAGGCCGCCCTAAGTAAACTAGGGGACCAGTTGTTATGCTGTAGCAGGTCATACTGTCTGGCTATTAGGCTAGGCTATTGAAAGTATCTGGGTTTCTTGGGTTTATAATTTATGTTCAACATTTATGGTATTTTATAACTGAAATTAAGGTGTACTCTAATGGTTGATCCCACCTTTTTACTTTAAGAAAATCTGCTTAATAAAATAAATGTCAGTTAATTTATTTTTATATGAGAACAGACTATTCATAGGGCAAGACAATAAAAAGTAGTAATTTTTCCTCTAAGAAGATGAGTCCAATAAAAGTGTTAAAATTTTACGAATTAAAATGTACCAAAAAGAAACTACTAAAAGTTTATGCAACATTCAAATTAATTCATTAAGTACGTAATTATTAAGGAATAAGTACTCAAACTGATACAAAACAAATCTCCATTATAATACAGGTATGAATATTTCAAAGCCTTTCAAATATTTCAAAGGGCTCATAGCTACAAAATATGAAAGCTAAAAAGACGTTTGACAGTGAATCCTTTTGGTGTGCAGAGAAATCTTTATGAATACAGCAGGTGTGGGGACCTCGCAATCTGGTTCTGGTGCAGGCTTCTCAATAACCAAGACCTAAGGCCAAAAAGGTATTGAATATTTCTGGAAATCTGTTTCCTTACCTGTTGGGTGGGAAAGGGTATCGAAATACCTACTGTGCTCACCTAATAAGGATTTTTGGGAACCAATGTGTATTTATGTAATGAAATGTAAAATTGGTACAGTGGAAGCCCCTTAACCAACACCAATTCACTCACTCCACGTGAACCGACACTGTCCATTCCCTCTGTAAAATACACAGCTGATGCTCACAGCAAGTGAAACAGGCTTTCTCTAGTTGGTTTTGTCCCTCACCTGTTTATGACAGTTGTGCAGAAGCAGAATTACTCTTTCTATAAAAACTAAATTGACAGCACTGGAAAAACTCGGTAACATAACTAGGAAGATCTGGTATACAAATTGCTTCACAAATGTCTTTTAAGTTCTCATTCTGCTTTACTGAAATAGAGATTGTATTTCATAGATGATACATTACAGGCATAGCTGACCAGGAAAGACACCCCCATTATTTCTGTGCTGTTTTCGTTTGAATGCGCTGGAAAGAGGAACGCTTCTTCCCCTCTCCTGAGGTTTCACTCCTGGCTCCACTCCATCCACACATTCCACCCCAGTGGAGGTGCAGGATCTTATCTGAATGGTGAGTTCAGAAGGAGAAACAAGGTATGTGAGCTCAGCCCCTTCTGTCTCTTCCCTTCGGAAGCCAGCTGTCCCCCAGGAGCACGCACTGTGCTCCACTCTCATACCCATCAATACAGGTCCCTCACGGTTACCTGTGACAGGTAAGTCTGCTGAATTCTGAGCTTCACTGTTAAGACTCTTGCCCGCAGATGTAAGCTGCATTCTCCAAAACAGCTTTATTAGTAATAAAGATGATATTTTGGTCTCCCAAATGCCCTACTCTTCTATTTCTCAATGGTATAGAACTCAGCCTAGGGAAAAAGTGCTATTTATTAGGTCTCTCAAAGACCTAAATCTGGCACATGAGACTAGAGTCTTGATTAATAGACATGAAGCAAAATTTGGGGAGAAAAATACACGTGAAATTTCTGAGGCTTCTGTTGGGCCCAGGACTTTGGGCCTTGGTCTTTTGTGAGAGGGCAAAGTGCTTTGACCTTATAGAGGTTTACATTAGTCCACATGAGTTTTTACAGTTATATACTAGCTTTTAACTACTGAGGCCAAATTAGAAGTTTATAAAGCATAGGGGGGCTCCCCTGGTGGCGCAGTGGTTAACAATCTGCCTGCCAATGCAGGGTACACGGGTTCGAGCCCTGGTCCGGGAAGATCCCACATGCCATGGAGCAACTAAGCCCGTGCGCCACAACTACTGAGCCTGCGCTCTAGGGCCCACGAGCCACAACTACTGAACCCACGTGCCACAACTACTGAAGTCCACACGCCTAGAGCCCATGCTCCACGACAAGAGAAGCCACCGCAGTGAGAAGCCCACGCACTGCAACGAGGTGTAGCCCCCGCTCGCCTCAACTAGAGAAAAGCCCGCGCACAGCAATGAAGACCCAACACAGCCAAAAAAAAAAAAAAAGACAATTTTATAAAGCATAGGCCACACTGTATTTTGACCTTAGTGTAACTGTAGTTATGGCAACTCCGTCTTCAGGTATGTGGCTGTTTCTATAGAGACAAGGCTGCATGCACCAGGCAGAGAAGCCTGAGCAAAAGCTTGGGGGCTTCGCCGGCCTCAGCAAAGCAACAAGCCACAGTCAGTCGTGGTGGCAGCAGTGGTGGTGGTGGTACTGAAAGCTCATCTAAATGTCAGCTGTGCAAGTGGCCTCAGCATACATCAGCCACTCTGGCCTAGCAAGCAAATGCCAGCTGTGCTGGCCTCAGCAAAGGCAATAGGGCATTATCAGGCTTGGGTGGCTTCAAAGTACAGAAGGCTGTTGCCTGACCTTGAATTATGCAGGCACAGCTTTTCCTAAGCAGGCATGGCTGAGGCAATGATTAGACTTTAGGGAAAAGAGACTTTCTTCATACAGGCCTTTTAGATATTTAGCGAGTGTAACAATTACTTGCTGTACATAAGCTGCAAGGCAGCTGAATTTCAAACAGCACATGCGCTATAAAACCAGTGAAGTTCTATGTTTAAATTGTTTGTTCTAGGCTTATATAGGCAATTCAAAGGGGAAATGGAAATTGAGAGGTTTCTCACTAAATGTCATACTGATGTCCTTTATTTAATTTGCTCTCTCTCTCTCTTTTTTTTTTTTTTTGGTTGATTTTGAACTATCCTTAATGTTTTTCAATGTGTTTCTTGAGAAAGCCTCTAAGACATTCTTGTTTGAAGTCATGGCTATAGTTGTGTCTAATGGTCTAAATCAGTTTTACTGCCCTTTTGACAAAAAGGAAGGTGAATAAAGCAGGTGACCGATAGTCTTGACCTGGCACAGTGCTTCAGCACACACAGGACAGGCCTCAGCAGACATTAATGAGCAAATATGAGTAATGTCATGCAGCCTCTGTGCTCGATCTTCTCTAAAGAAGTTGGCAAATATGTTAATATTTTCAAAGTCCTCCAGGATCCAGCCCTCACCTGTCTCTCCAGCATCATCGGCCAAGGCCTTTTTGATCACTTTGTTCCAGCCATAGTGAACTACTTACAGCTTCCCAAATATGCCAGATTGTTTCAGGTTTCCATGTTTTTATTCATATTACTCCCTTGGCCTTTCCTCTCCCTACTTCTCATTCGAGACTCAACTTTTATAAAGTAATTCCTGTCCCATCTCTAGGCAGAACTGGTGATTCCTTCCTCAGTGTTCCCAGTGGATCTTGTTTGAATTTTATTATAAGATCTGTAACACTGTATTGGGTTTATTTACTTACATTAATGCCTCTCCTATTAGATTATCAACCCTTTGATACCAGACACTATTTCTCATTAATCTCTGTATTAACAGATTATGTAAAACTGTGTACCCAGCATTTAATAAGTATCCAATAAATTTCTATGTAAGAATGACTGAATTAATCAACTCAAGTCTTTTTTGTTTAAATTGCAATAGGTATTTATTCAATAAATATTTACTGGGTCCTCACCACATGCCAGATGGTGCTGGGCTAGTGTGGTGTAGTAGAATGAGCTTTGGCTTTGAAGGAGCAAAACCATTATTCTTTGTCATTTCTTAGCTGTATAATCTTGAGCAAGTTACTTAACTTTCTAATCTTCATTATTTTCATCTATAAAACTGGTCAGGAGGAGGTGCTACAAGAATTAAGTTAAATAATAGGACTTCCCTGGTGGCGCAGTGGTTAAGAATCCACCTGCCAATGCAAGGGACAAAGGTTCAAGCCCTGGTCCGGGAAGATCCCACATGCTGCGGAGCAACTAAGCCTGTGCACCACAACTACTGAGCCTGCGCTCTAGAGCCTGCAAGCCACAACTACTGAGTCCATGTGTCACAACTACTGAAGCCCGTGCACCTAGAGCCCGTGCTCCGCAACAAGAGAAGCCACCGCAACAAGAAGCCCGAGCACCACAACAGAGTAGCCCCCGCTCGCCACAACTAGAGAAAGCCTGCGTGCCATAGTGAAGACCCAACGCAGCCAAAAATAAAAAAATATAAATGAATTAATTAATAATAATAATATACGTATAGCACTCAGCAACGTGTCCAGAAGCAGCCAATAGGCACTACAAAAACCGTTCCTTTCCAAGAATTCTCAAAGGGTTTACAGACTAGTAAAGGAGACAGATACAAATAACTCTTAAAATAACGAATGCTTCATTGCTGTAACAACAACGCGTGCTCTTAGAACACAGATGAAAAAGAAATTCTGCCAGGAGAGTACAAGAAGGAAGAGTAAATAGTTGCATTCCTCTCCCCTCATCCAAAATCTAAGCAAAGAGAAGAGCATCCATTGAGGCACAAAGTTGTGAAAAATAACTTCATGTCTGGGGAACAGAACATGGTCTGGTAAGGTTTACAGATAGGGGTTTACTGAAAAAGAAGCCAGAAACATTGTTTGGGATTAGGTTTTGGAGGGGTTTGTAGGATGACATCTGCAGTGACCGGGAGCCACGAGAGCTGTTTAAGCAAAGGTGCGACGTGAGCAAATCTATCGTTAGACGCTGACTCTGGCAGCGCGTGGACTACAGACCGAAGGGGGCAGGGACCGGAGGCAGAGAAGCGAGGCTACACTCACGTAAAACTGTGAAACTGCTAAATCGAAGAACAAATTCTAGCTTCATAAAAGGATGAGGCACCAAATGTCAGTATCAAACGAAATACAGGTGTTTTTAAAGGGACCTAGTGAAGTGGAAATGCAAAAAGGGCTGGTGTGATGGCCACTTTAAATACCCTTCTGTAAGAACTCTGGAAAGAAGCATTAATGTCAAAACATACTTTTCTTCTTTTTAAGATGAAGACTCTCTCATTTCACTGCCAATACGCGGTGGAAATAGATTTTAAAAACTTACCTTTGACAGTATCCTGGGGCAACACAAGCCCGTGAAGATGAGTCTAGACTACATTCAGTGCAAAAACCAAAACCCTGAAAAGAGAAGAAAATAACAATGAGCCTCATGCTCACAGCAAGATGCCATGGTACAAATCCAGGCTTCTCCACCTACCAGCTATTGACGCTTAGGCCAGTGGCCTAACAGCTCAAGCCTCAGCTTCCTCATTCAACATTGGGAACAGTAACAGCACCTTCCTCATAGGGTTCTTTGGAAGTTTAAATGAAATATGTGTAAAACACTTAACACAGGGCAGGGCACCAGCCACATGCTCTATAAAGGTGAATGGTTTTTAAGAATGTTAACTGAAATACTTTCTGAAGAAACATGACAACCGATGTTAAACCTTTATTATTTATTTAACTTATTTGTTCTACCAAAAAATACCAAATTGCTTTTTCAACTTCTCCATTTGACATGAGGCTGTCTCATAATCACTGTAGATTCAATACATCCCAAACTGCACTCTTCATTCCCTGTGCCCCTGTACTACCCCCAGACCCCATTCTCCTGTCTCCACTGTCTCAATCAAGGGTATAACTGGGACTTCCCTGGCGGTTCACTGGTTAAGACTCCGTGCTTCCACTGCAGGGGGCACGATTTCGATCCCCTAGTCAGGGAACTAAGATCTGGCATGCCACGCAGCACGGCCAAAAAAAAATAAGGAGAGGGTATCGTCCTCCACCCAGGTGCTTGGGTCAGAGCCTCAGAGTCACCCTGGATTTCTCACCCCACCCCAGTCCTCTCACAGTCCTTCAGCAAGTCCTGTCATTCCTGCTTTCACAGTATGGATCTCAGATCCACCCATAACTCTTCATTTTCACTGTTATCATCATTCCTTACTTGTGGAGGCCTCTTAGCTGGTGTTCCTGGGCCTACTCCTGCGCCTCCCCAATCCATTTCTAATTAATTACTGGAATGGCCTCTTCAAAATCAAATCAGATGATAGCAAGTTGCTAACAAGTGCAGTGAAAATGTTATTTCATGATGGAATGTTTCTCTCTTTATATATATGTGAAATATATACTCATATATATACAAATATATATGAAATGACAGCCATTTATTAGACATTTAGAGATCCCAGGCCAGTCCCTTCATTTTATAATGGCAGGAACAAATGCTAGAAGGATATTCTGCTCAACATGCTACACTGTTGTCAGAAAGAGGTCACTATTTGGAAGCGGGCCCCCTAGTTGATTTCAACTGGCCCCCTAGGTGATTTCACAATCAACTTAATGTTTCTGTCCAAGAAAGCACATTCCACTTCCCATGGCTACAGATTATAAATTATAGCTTTAGTCCTACATTTGAGGTAGTGTTTTACTGACTCTCGAAAGCATTTTGCTGCCCTCTTATCTATCATCATCTCTACCTTAGCTTATTTTTTTAAGTGTTTGAATAAATAAATCTCAGACGGAATGGTGCTGTGATATTAGTGACATTTTAATTATTATCTTTACCCTTCTATTATACACACTGTTATCCCAGCAACCTTCCTTTCTAAAAAGCCAATTTCACCTTTGAGCATACCACTGCCAAAATTCAGTCAATACCTACCCACTACCCTCAGGGTTAAATTCAAGATCTCTCTAGCCCCATCGTCACTTCACATTCTAGTCACATAGACTGCACAGGGTTTCCTTGCTCACTAACGTCTCTGAGGGCCCTGTGCCTAATTCCCTTCTACTCCTCTTTTTTTTTTTTAAATAAGGGGTGCTACTTATTTATTTATTTTTGGCCGCATCGGGTCTTAGTTGCAGCATGTGGGATCTTTGTTGAGGCGCGAGGGCTTCTCTCTAGTTGTGGCGCACGGGCTCTCTAGTTGAGGCACGTGAGCTCCGTAGTTGCGGCATGCGGGCTTAGTTGTCCTGTGGCACGTGGGATCTTAGTTCCCCGAACAGGGATCCAACCCACGTCCCCTGCATTGGAAGGTGAATTCTTTACCACTGGACCACCAGGGAAGTCCCCCTTCTACTCCTCTTTTAAGATCTGCCTCAGCTGTTAGCTCCTGATAGTTTCCTGTACCCTTCTTGGTTGCACTAAGTGTCCCTCCAAATACCATATAATACTGGTAATATCCATGGGTCTGTTTTCTTCACACAACAGAACTCCTTGACAACAAGGACTATCTATGTCTTACATTAACTTTGAATTTGGTATCGGGTAGGAGTTCAATAAACATAAGCTGAACTGAATCCTGATGTGATCCCAATAACTCAGTACTACAGTGTGGACGCTTCCACACTGCACTGGGGAAAGCTGAAGAAGCTAGTTGCAACTTCCAAGATGGGCCTGGCCCTCACAGAGGATGTAAACCTTGTGGTTACGTGTGAAACTCAGCACCTCAGAGAAAGACAGGATTCTTAAATTTTTTCTCAACTGCAGACTATCAAGATAAGCCCGACTAATTTTCAGTTCTCTATTGTGGTTAGTACCTGCCCCGGCTAAACATTCTTCTCCAGGCTTATCAGTAGTCTAAATTCTATACCAACTTCATAAAGTAGCCCATTATTACATATCTTGCTAACAGACAAGCTTAGGACACTGGCCAACTCTGTCCTTTGCCTGCTTGGCAGTTGGTCCCGGACGCTTGCCAGTGGTCAGTGACGGAAAAGGAGTTAAAACAGAGGAGAGGCGGGCGGGGGAAACTGGGCAGTTTTCCAAGTACTCTGGAAACCAGTTTTTACAGAACAGCTTCATTACGTTCTCTGCAGGGCTGTAAACCTCTGTATCAGATGCACTCATATTCAAAATAAACAAAATTTAATTCTAAAATCAACATTTAAAATTATCTAGTTGAAGTTATCTACAGCACTATTTTCCTTCTAAGGTATGAGTAATGGCAAATTCCTTCCAAACATCATTTTGAAATGTTCAGAACTACACTGCAATCCTTCCATCTGACGATGTGTAGCCACGGCAGTAAACTATTTGAACTGCTCCAGTTTTCTCTATTCTCTTGCAGAATAACCAGATTGGTCTTGAAATTCACACTGGGGGGATGGGAAGGTTCAGTGGGTCTTGTACTAAATCAATTCCCAGGCCCTGCAAAACTTCAAGTAGGCTTCAAGAGCTCCTCCACAGTTAAGTATGGAACTAAACTCACAGATGTAATTAGAACTGAAATCTTTCATAGGGAATATGGCAGGTTGAAAGAAATACAAAGTCAATAAACTATATTTACTAATAACACCTCTGATATGATAAAGTTTTAATTTTCAAACTTGGTTGTTTAGCATGATTCTTTTAAATTTAATTTCAATTCTCATTTCAAAAAAATTCAAGCAATATGGATAAAGCCCTTGACCATGGTCCTCTCTCTCCCTGCCCTGGTCTTCCCAGGACTCACCACTGTTATCTGTTTGACAACCATCATGATTCTTGAGATGCAGATTATTAAGAATATACCTGTAAACTTTTAATTGAATCACAAATAACACTGAAAACCCTGACTGTCTACCTTGCTGGGGACTGGCCTAACTTCAAGCAAGATGTCCGGAAGAGATGCCTTAAGTGAGGCAGCAGATGTGAGGGTGGAGCAAAACACCAGCAAAGAAGCCCAGGAACGTCTTCCCAGGAGGCAAGCATAGACCAGGAGATTCAGGGCAGATGGGAGGGTACCACACGTCCAGCTCTATAAGCGGGGCACCCAGCCCAAGTGGGCAAAAAGGAACCTATTTAATTAACATCAATGATAAACTCAAAAGTCTAAGGAGCACAGGTGGAGGCTGTTCTGCTACAGGTCGACGGGTTTATTTAGCCACCAAAACCCGAGGGTTGTTATTGTTCCAAGATCTGGAAATGCTACCTTTGCAGTTTCCAATCACTACTACTTCAGTTCAACGCTTTGGAATTTCTGTAAAAATGTTCAAGTCTGCCCACTCCTAAAAACATCCCCTTTAATCCTAAAATTTCCTCCAGCTTTTGCGCCCTCCATCCCCTCTTTCCTCTCCTAGTCAAGCTCTTAAAAAATAAGTTTTTGGGACTTCCCTGGTGGCTCAGTGGTTGAGAATCCACCTGCCAATGTAGGGGACATGGGTTCGAGCCCTGGTCCGGGAAGATCCCACATGCCGCGGAGCAACTAAGCCTGTGCGCCACAGCTACTGAGCCTGTGCTCTAGAGCCCACAAGCCACAACTACTGAGCCCGCGTGACACAACTACTGAAGCCCGCGCGCCTAGAGCCCATGCTCCGCAACAAGAGAAGCCACTGCAATGAGAAGCCCGTGCACCGCAACGAAGAGTAGGCCCCACTCGCCGCAACTAGAGAAAGCCTGCGCAGCAACAAAGACCCAACGCAGCCAAAAATAATTAATTAATTAATTAATTAATTTTTAAAAAAAGAAGAAGTTTTTACTTGTGGTGTCAGTGTCCTTATCTCTCATGCACTTGCTAAGCATCAAAATTTGGTTTCTTTCCCTGTCACTCTCTGTTGTCAAATACAGTGGATATCATTGAATTTTTTGCTTTAACCTCTCTTTGGCATTTAAAAATTGGAATGACCTGAAACCCTTGTCATTTGGGAGCTCCTTTCCTATCTTGATGTTAAGGATACTGCAGATCCCGTCACTAGGCCAGGGGCACCTTGCTTTAGTTCCTGGTCCCTTGGCTGTGTCTGGGTCCCCGTCTCCCTAGGTTTGCAGCCAGCCCAAGGTCCCTGTCAACACTGTTGATTTTCAGGTTCTCACCATGGGCAGAGTGCTGCTGGGTGAGGAGAGGCTGCCTCTGTACATGGAGGGTTGGAGGACAGGGGCTGTGGTAAAGGAATCCAACTCAATTCCTGTCGTCAAGGATTGAGCCTAGTTCTGATGCTCAAACTGATATGGAACATACTTAGTCCCTTTATCCCACAGAAGGGGCCAAATGCATCAGTTTTGCTCTCTTGACTTAGACCATTTCCTTCCAGTCTCTTTTGCTGGACAGTCTTTCTCTACTTGTCCTTTCATTATTGGTACGTTCCTCGGGAATTCATCCTCCCTTTCTCTTTTTATTATAAACCAGGGGTCCCCAACCCCCGGGCTGTGGACTGGTACCGGTCCTTGGCCTGTTAGGAACCGGGCCGCACAGCAGGAGGTGAGCGGCGGGCGAGCGAGCGAAGCTTCATCTGCCACTCCCCATCGCTCCCCATCGCTCGCATCACCACCTGAGCCAGCCCCCTACACCAGTCCGTGGAAAAACTGTCTTGCACGAAATCGGTCCCTGGTGCCAAAAAGGCAGGGGACTGCTGTTATAAACTCATGTCCTTATTCTCTCCCACAGATTTAACTACTAGCTATATCTTGATGACTCCCAAATCTCTCTCTAGGGCTCTCCTTTCTTACAATCTTCAAAGCCATCTATATAGCTTCCTAATGTCAGTGGACTTCTCTACCCCATGTTCCACAGGTCCCTAAAACGCAATGTAATGACACAAAATAATCTGCCTCTCTAGAGAACACTAGCGTCCCACTCAAATAAAAATCTGGGACCATCATCAGCATCTTGCTCTCACCAAACTCTGTCAATTCTAATCCCCAAATATTTCAACAGGTACTTGCTTCCCTATTCCTACTGTCACTGCCTTAGTTCCAGCATAGTTTCTCACCAGATTTATTCCATTTGTTTTTTAATTGATTTTTTTACCCTCAAGACCCACCCCACCCCCACTGCCATTAGAATTACTGTTGTAAAGTGCAAAACCACAGTGCCTTTGCAATGTCTCTCATCCACCTTCAAGATGAAATCTAATTCCCACTGCGTGGTATACAAGGCCCAGGATCCATTCACCTCTCAGCTTCATTTCACAAAACCACACTGCTTTCAATTTCCCTGAAGCACCACATGGTTTCATGTGCCTGTGACTCTGTACACGCTGTTTCCCCTTGGACTCCTTCCCACTCACAGGGCAAATTTCTCAATTTTCAAGATGCAAGAAAAGGGAAACCTTTCCTATGAAGTTTGTCTTGATTCCTCTCTTTCGCTACAGGCGCTCTGGATGGGTCCTTCCTCTGGGTTAGCAACCGTACTTGTATATTTTTCCACTAGGCTTGTTTATGTCGTGTATACTACAAAGTCATAAGCTTCCTGAAGGCAGAAACGGCTAAGTCTTTTTATCACAGTATCACCATCATTTAAAACAGTGCTAGTCCAAAGGATATTCCAATAAGCTCTTATGAAATAAAAACATACATTTTTGGGGAAAAAGAAAATCAACTCAATACAATATTCTTGGTTTACTCAAATAAGGACGTTGCTTATCACTTATAACAATATATCCAGGGGGACTTCCCTGGTGGCACAGTGGATAAGAGTCCGCACTCCCAGTGCAGGGGGGGGCGGGTTTGATCCCTGGTCAGGGAACTAGGTCCCAAATGCATGCTGCAACTAAGGAGCTGGCGAGCCGCAACTAACGAGTCCACCTGCCGCAACTAAGACCTCACGCAAGCAAATAAATATTTAAAAGCAAACAAACAACAACAAAAAACCAATACATCCAAGGCCACATTACAGATTCCATTCATTCATTCATTCATTCAGTGAATGAGCCACCTGCCAGTTATCATGCTCTGTTCTAGAAACACCATGGTGAAGTAATGCTAGGCTCTCGGGGCAGTGTGCTACTTGCATGGACCCATAGACTTCCAGGGAGGAGCTGTGAAGAAACTCTGGGACTGAGAGCAGGACCCTGGCACAAAGATGTTAAATTTATTGTATCTTGTAAGTCAGGGAGGGTTGCCTAATAAAAAACAAACTCAGTCTGAAGCAGGGATGATGAAAAAGGCACGTGCTTCACCTTCAACCACTAATCCAGTTTGGTCAAATGGAACTAACGCCCTCTCACTTTGTCCAGGACAACTTGTCAATTCTTTAACAGAAAGTAAAACTACCCTCTGAAGACCTACACACACTGCAAGTCACTTGGAGATGGGGGCGGGATGGTAGGGAATAATGACTGCCAGCTACAAGAACAGCAAAGGCAGCTATTGGAACAGCAGATTCAACTCAACCAGCTTTCCTGATGCTTACGAAATGCCCAGCACTATGCTCAGCGTTTTTGGAGCAAGGGCCTCTGGCCAGGTTTTACTGCAATCATTGGCCACATAAGAGTCAAACAGATTAACATGCTCAGCTTTTGTACCCAATTCACTGACAATCTAGGATCAAAAAGCCTTTATTCTTTTTCCATATTATATATTTTATGTACGTTTAAAAAAAATCAAATAGCTATTTTTATGAAGGTTCTTCACAAAATTTCAAATGCATATTGGTTTTCCATTAAACCAGTAAGTAAGGGAAATTTTAATATTGATATTGAAGATAATAATAATATGAATAACCATTAACTATTTATGCTGTGCTCAGCAATATACATCGTGGACATCTCAAAAAACTCTCATTTAAGATATGCTCCCTGTCCTCAGAGGTCTTAACACTGTTGATAAGAAAACTAGCACTCCAAGCAATTCCACAAAAACTAAGCACTAAGCTGTGTGGCACAGAAGTTTTGAGGATGCAGAGAAAACGGTGGGCTAGGCAATCTGTGCAGCCTTCAGAGAGAAACTAAGATTTGTGCTGGAATTGACGGGATCTAAAGCAGTGATTCTCAAACTTTTTTGGCTCAGGGTCTCTTTACATTCTTAAAAATTATTAAGGACTCCCAAAAGCTTTTGTTTAGGTGGGTTGTAATTATCAATATTTACCACATTAAAAATTAAAACTATGAAAAATTTAAAATATTTATTCATAAATATTTAAACATACAAATAAATGATTATGTGTTAACATTTTTAAATTAAAAATCATATTTTAAAGGATAAAAAATTTGAGAAGAGTGCCATTTTTTAACATTTTTGCAAGTGACTTTAATATTTTGCAAATATCAGACAACAGTTGTATCCTAACATCTGCTTTTGCATTCAACCTTTTGCAGTACCGCATGCCATGCAGCCTCTGGAAAACTCCACTTACATTCAGGAATGAGTTTAAAAGGCATATATCATCTTAATGTTATTAAATAGTTGTGATTTCATGGACCCCCTGAAAGGGTCTAGATGGGGGGTGAGGAGGGATCCATGGACCACACTTTGGGGAATCATTAATTTTAAAAGAGAAAGAAAATGGTATAAGCAAGGGCTGGGCAGGAAGGAAATGTGTGGCTCGAGAGCCATAACTTCCAAGTACGCAATGCTTACCCCTAAAATCTTGGCTACAACCAGGCTCACCTCCATCGTGAGCCTCAGAGACAGAAATGGCAGGGCAAGGTGGGGACAAGAAGCCTCCACCTCACCCCATGGTGCGTCTGTGCCTGTGGAAGAGGCTCTGCTGCCCCCAGCAACATTCCCTGAAGGCCACGTCAGGCTTTCCTCTCTGGCGCCTACACTGTGCTCTCCTCCTAGAAGCTGTAAATGGCTCACAAGAAACTGCCTTGCCGGGCCTTCCCAAGGCTGTGTTTACTAACTACTAAATCATCTCCCTGCTGCAGTCTCAAATTCTTCAGACATTTCTTGATCTGGCTGTCTTAAAAAGCACATTTAACATCAGCCACGTAGCCAGTTTTTCCTTGCCAATAATCATGGGAGTTTGCTATTCGGTTCCTGTGCATCTTGCGACTGTAAAAACAGTTCCTGGAGCATCATATGTCATGGATCTAGTTGCCATAAACTGAAAACATTTTCTTCATATTTTGTGGCACAAACTAAAAGCATTCTGGATGTGATTTGCATACAGTCCATCTCTGGCCAAAAAAAGAGGTTTAAATATATGGATAGAGGGAGAAAGGGGGGTGGCCATTACCATCGTTAAACTGTTTTATCATCAGTGTTCGATAGTGTATAACTATGGTAAAATTCTAAATTAAAAAATAACATTCTAAAATTCTCCTGCAATAAGTACAGTTGTTCATTTTATGTAGCAAGCTTTAAGTTGTCTAACAGTTATTTTATAGCTGAGAGAAGCACAGATGAAAACAGAAGCTTCTTTTTTGGTCTTTTAAATAAAAAATATAAAAAATAAAAGCAATCATGAATCTATATAGTTTTCAGTCTTTTTTATTTTATTTTTTTAGTAAACATATTTATTAAGGCCTCTTTACAGAAGAGAATGGATCATTTTGAAGTCAAAGTGAAACTAAAACTTTAAAAGAGATTTCTGGTTCTGGGCATGGTAAACTAGGTAATTCAGACCAACCATCCTATCTTGCTAAAAACAGCCCAGAAAATCGGGACAAAATATAAAAAAATATCTTAAAGGCAGAGAAGCACTAATAAGTTAATTAAGAATTACCATACACAAAAATCAATTCCAGGTGAACTATCTGCCCCGAAGTGAAAGATAAAGCTTTTGGAAAACAATGTAGGATAATGTTTCCATTACCTAGGCATAGGGAAGGATCTCTTAAACAGGAAACAAAAAGTAACTATTATCAAAAAACAGACAAATATAATGATACCAAAATTCAGCTTTTGTTCACCAAAAGACACCCTCAGGAAAACAAAAAAGCAGGTCATATAAAACCAATAAAGGGGGGCTTCCCTGGTGGCGCAGTGGTTGAGAATCTGCCTGCCAATGCAGGGGACATGGGTTCGAGCCCTGGTCTGGGAAGATCCCACGTGCCGCGGAGCAACTAGGCCCGTGAGCCACAATTACTGAGCCTGCGCGCCTGGAGCCTGTGCTCCGCAACAAGAGAGGCTGCGATAGTGAGAGGCCGGCGCACCGCGATGAGGAGTGGCCCCTGCTTGCTGCAACTAGAGAAAGCCCTCGCACAGAAACGAAGACCCACCACAGCCATAAATAAATAAATAAATAAATTAATTAATTAAAAAAAAATTAAAAAAAGCAATAAAGGGCTCATATTCAAAATAATAAAGAGTTCTAAAATGAAATATAAGACAGATAACAATAGGAAAATGGGCAAGAGGCAAGATGAGGCACATCACCAAATAAACTACATTATCTAAATGGCCAATAAACATATGAAAAGGTGTCTAGCCTCAATAGTAAGAAAAATACAAAAGAAAATCATAATGGAAAATACAAAAGAAAATCATAATGATATAACATTATATACCAGAATAGCTAAAAAATTTAAAGTCTGATAATAACAAGTGTGGCCAAGGATATGGAACAACCCGAAAAATCATGTACTACTTGTGTGAATGTAAACTGTTATATCCACTTTGGAATACAGTTTGGCATTATTCTTCTAAAGTTAAAGACAGACATACTCCATGATCCAGCAACTGCACTCCCAGGTATATACCCCAAAGAATTCATGCACATGGGCACCAAAAGATATACAGAAATATTCAGAGCAGCACTATTATAATAGCCCCCAAATGGGAACAACCCAAATATTCTCAATAGTAGAATGGATAAATATATTCTGGCGTATTCATAAAATGGAATACCATACAGAAATGAAAATCAAGAAACAACAGCCATACACAGCAACATGGATGGATCTCACAAACATAATGACCACAAACAAAAGAATATATAGCATGTGACTGTTCAAAATCAGCCGAAACTAAAATGTTTAGAGGTACATAGGAAGGAAAGAAAGAAGTCAGAAGAGTGGTTACCTGTAGGTGGGGGGGGGGGGGGGGTTCACTAGAAAAGTCACTAAAAAGAGCTGCTGGGTCCCTCCCTGCAATGTCCTATTCTTTGACCTCAGAGGTGGTTATTTTAAAATAACTAAGTTTTACATTTGTATTTTATGCACTTTTCTGGTTGTGTGATATATTTCACAATAAAAAAGAATGAAAGCAAAACAAAAAAATAAAATTAATACAAAGGAAAAAGTGGTATCTTTGGTATAACTTTTAGATGACAGAACCCCAATTCCTTAGCTGGCATCCTGGCCCTTCATTATCCAGCCCTGTCTTTCTAGTCTCATCTCTTGCCACCCACCTTTCTTCACAAGTAGTACAAGGAGTCTGCCACACTTGTTCTCAACCCTGTGCTTTCTTTACCTTTACTCGTGATATTTCTTTGTCTAGAAAACCATGTAGACAAAATCCAATCATCATTCTGCAAGGCTAAGTACAAACTGTCATTCAAGACACAGCCTGGGTGTCATCTCCAGTGAGACACCTTCTCAGGAGACACAGATTCTAGAGCCACACTGCCTGGTTCAAATTCCAGATTTGCCATTTACTGGGCATGTGACCTTGGTCAAGTTACCAACCTTAGTTTTGCAGCTTCCTCATCTGTAAAAAGGGGTAAAAATACTACCTGCCTCACCAGGTTCTTGTAATGATTAAATGAGTAAATATATGCAAAATGTTTGGAACATGCCTGGGAGAGAGTAAACGTTAGGTATTAGCTATTATTATTATCTAGCTACTATTACTATTATTATCAAGTATTATTATTAACTAGGTATTAGCTATTATTATCATCAATACACTCTGATAACCTCCTCCCTATCCCCCAAAGCCCCTCCAGATTAGATACTCTTCCGCTGGGTTCCCATGGCTCAGTATTATAGCTTATTTTCCTTTACACAGCTCTTATGGATAGTTACTTCCTTGAGAGCAGGAACTAAATCTTTCACATCTCAATCCCCAACATCTAGCACAGTGCCTGATATGTAGCAGATGCTCAATGAATATCTACGGAATGAATAAGCTACAAAGACTGCAAACATGTATCTAAATCACATGTAAGAGTAGTCCTTTCGTGGGGACTTCCCTGGCGGTCCAGTGGTTAAGACTCCACGCTTCCAATGCAGGGGGCACGGGTTTGATCCCTGGTTGGGGAACTAAGATCCTGCATGTCATGTGGCCAAAAAAAAAAAAAAAAAGAGTAGCCCTTTGGTGCTGCCCTATTGTGTGTGTACACTACAAACTGGAAGCATCATCTTGATGAGATTTCTACAGCAATTACCTCAGAATATCGATGGAGACTCCTTCTGGCAGCAACAAATGAGAGACAAGTAATAATACTCGTCCTATGCACCTGTTGTGAGGCTATTGTGAGGTTCAAATGATAATGACTAGGAAAATATTTTTTTAAGTGTGAAGCTCTACAATATAGTTTTATCACCTTAATAAAACAACAGGATTATTGTTGAATTGCAAGTGTGGAAAGGGATTTAAGGGATAATAAGGAATTAATATATGTAAAAATGTAATCTGACATGGTCTTAGAGAAGATTTTTTATTTTCAGGTTAAAATATTTTGCAATGAAATTTTCTGATTTTCTCATTTGGTTATTAATGGTTTATATACTGTCAAAACAAACATTTGTGTATATATGAATGTTCACAGCAACATTATTCATAATAGGCCAAAAAGTGGAAATCACCCAAATGTCCACCAACTGGTGAATGAATAAACACACCCAGTGGAAAACTACTCAGCAATAAAAAGGAACAGGGCTTCCCTGGTGGCGCAGTGGTTGAAAATCTGCCTGCCAATGCAGAGAACACGGGTTTGAGCCCTGGTCTGGGAAGATCCCACATGCCGCGGAGCAACTAGGCCTGTGAGCCACAAGTACTGAGCCTGCGTGTCTGGAGCCTGTGCTCCGCAACAAGAGAGACCGAGACAGTGAGAGGCCCGCACACCGCGATGAAGAGTGGCCCCACACTTGCCGCAACTAGAGAAAGCCCTCGCACAGAAACGAAGACCCAACACAGCCAAAAATAAATAAATAAATAAATAAAGTGTAAAAATTAAAAAAAAAATAAAGTGCAACACTTTATCGAAAGATAAATTAATTCACTCAAAATATATTTATTAAAAAAAATAAAAAATAAAAAATAAAAAAAAATAAAAAAATAAAAAGGAACAAACTACTGATACATACTATTCAACACGGGTGAACCTCAAAAACATGCTTGGTAAAAGAAGCCGCCCATGAAGGCTACATATTTTATGATTCCATTTAAATGAAATGTTCACAAAAGGCAAATCTACAGAGACAAAGTAAATTAGTGGTTGCCTAGGGATGGGAGTTGGAACAAGGATTGACAGCAAATGGGCATAAAGGGTCTCTGCGCTGATGGAAATGTTCTAAAATTGAGTTGTGATGATTACTACACAACTGTGTAAGTTTACTGAAAATGTTTTAATTTCATACCTAAAATGGGTGAATTTATGGTATGTAAATTATGCCACAATAAAGTTGTTTTTTAAAATACAAATATTTGGTATTCTTTTACAGCTAGCTATACTTCCCACATCTTTAAAATCTCACCCAGGGACTTCTCTGGTGGTCCAGTGGTTAAGACTCCGTGCTCCCAATGCAGGGGGCCCAGTTTCGATCCCTGGTCAGGGAACTAGATCTCACATGCCGCAACTAAAGATCCCTCATGCCACAACTAAGAAAAGATTCTGCATGCTGCAACTGAAAGATCCCACATGCCGCAACTAAAAATCCCGCATGCGACAACGAAGATCCCAAGTGCCACAACTAAGACCCAGAGCAGCCAAATAAATAAATAATAAATAAATAAATATTTAAAAAAATTAAAATCTTATCCACACACAGGACCAAATAACATAAAATTAACAAGAAAAATCAGCTTTTAAAAATTAAAAAATAAAAATATGTCACATACTAAGTATCTTAAAAACCCAAAGCGCCATCTCTATACTTATTTTCCAATCCAAGAGCAATAAATAATGATCTTGATAAACAGGCTTTCACTGCCATTTGTTCATTTCATCCCACCTGTACAAACATACACTCTTGCCTCATTTGCATTTATAATTGCAAATATAAATATTTGGCACAATGCCTCCCCTTTTTATGGCCAAACAGCAAGCATAAGAAAAAGGTAAATACAAGAAAGCATAGTGTATAACGAGATAAAAAATAATGATATACATACAATAAACAGGATTTCTAAATAGGGTATAAACTAACCCTTAGAAATCAACAGTCTTTATACAAATGTATTTCAGATTGAATTCTACAAGTCCTAAAATGCTATCAAAATTAGTTTGCTGAACTGGAATTGTCAAATTGGATATTGCTTAAAGTAGGTCACTGGCACGGGCCTGAAAGTATTTGGTAATGCAGAGTTCTACTTGCAAAATCATTTGTCATAATGAGATCTGACTTAGACACAACAGGAGAAACCACACTGGTTGGGTGTCAACTGTCAATTGTATTTTATTCAAATAAATCTCATTTTAGATGTATCGCACTGCAGATTCTTGAACAGGGAAATAACAAGATGAAAGAAGTGTTTTCGAAAGAAGTAAATCTGGTGGCAATGCTCAGAAAATGCCTCTTTTGCTTCCTGCTCCTTTCTCTCTCACATCTACGCAGTCTCCAAAGGCCATTAATCTTTCTTCTGAAATGTCATTCAGGTTTATTCTTTTCTTTCCACTTCTACTCTCACCACAATAATCCTAAATTGTGTCAGGAGTTGTTAAAGAACAGGAAAACTGGGAAAAGAACCCCAAACTAGAGGCCATTAGAATAATCTAGATGGAAAAGAAGAGGACTTGGTCTCGAGCAGTGGTTCTCCAAGTGTGGTCCCCAGACCAGCAGCAGCAGCATCACCTGGGAACTTGATAGAAATGTAAATTCTCAGGCTTCACTAAGACCTACTGAATCAGAAACTCTGGGGGCAGGGCCGGCAATCTGTGTTAAGGAGCCCTCCAGATGATTCTGATGTAGGCGTAAATTTGAGAATTAGTGGTTTGGAAAGAAGCAGCGAAGAAGGAATTGGCCAAGATGAGGAGAGAATTTGGGAACCTGATAAGAATTTCTATCACAATGTCCCTCCAATCTCCAACCCAACCTATCCAAAAAGAACTCTTCTCCAAACCTCTCTCCCAAGTATAATTCATTTCTGATATCACAAACCTCTACATTGCTTACATTCAATCTCCCTTCCCACTAGTCCTCATCCAACATACTAATCTTGTTGATTCCATGGTTGAAGCTCTAGTCAATCAAGGAGAAAAGAAATGCACCATATAAGGGAAATTATGATAAAAAGGACTCTTCAAATCAGTGAAGAAAAGATGAATTATTCATTAAATGATTTTGGAATAACCAGCTAGTTATCGTGGGAGTGGAAAGTGGAAAGCTATATTCCGTCCATCAATTCTGAGATGCGTATTTTTTTCTTTACATGTTAACATCTCTGAAATCCAGACAGGTTTTACAATGAATGCCATCTTATATCTTACAGTTAATTGGCAGCATTCTTTTTTCTTAGTGGAGCATAAAATAATGGCATGTCTTATAATTGATGGCATCTTAAATTCAATAAAATATGGTAATACAACCCCTAACATTTATTGAATGCATACTATGGGCCAGTACAACGCTTTAGATTTAACAACTCATTTGCTTATTTAAAACACCCCACGTATTACTGTCATCCCATTTCATAGAGAAGGAAACTGAAGCAGAGAGCTTAAATAACACAGTCAAGGGCAGTAGAACTCAAGCTGACTCCAGAGCTTAAGCTCTAACTACTGTGTTATAACTGAAAGCTCAAAAACACTCTTCTATTTCCTCCATTCATCATAAAATGGTCTTTATTTCAAAATAAAGATTTTGTCATCATTTTTGAAAGATAATTATTTTTCTCTCAGCACTTTGACAATAGCATTCTGTCTCGTGGCTTCCACTCCAGCTAATGAGAAGTCAGCTATCAAACTGTAGTCTGAGAACAGTCTGCTTTCTCTCTCTGGCCACTATTAAGATCTTACATTTGCCAATGTATTTAGGGGATATTTCTCTTTCTTTATCCTGCTTGAACTTCCTAATTCAGAGGATTCAAGTTTTTCATCAATTTTGGAAAATCTCAGTCATTATCTCCTCAAATACTCCCTCTCTCCCAATTTTTCTATTATCTCCTTCCAGAATTCTGATTAGATGTTATGTTAGACCTCATACTATCTTTCACATGCCTTAATCTTTCTTTTATATTTTCTCTTTGTCTCTCTGGGTTTCCTGTGGGCAATTTCTTTAGCTCTATCTTCTAGTTCATTAGTTCTCTCTTCATGTGTCTAATCTGCTATTTAACTTGTCGATTAACTACTAAATTCAATAATCGTGTTCTTCAGTTCTGAAATGGTTCTTTTTAAAATATATCTGGTTATTAATATCTTTTAAAACAGCTAGTCAGATAGCTCTACAACGACGCACAGCAATTGAAAAACCCGGCCACAACATATGGGACTTTCAACCTAGTTATTTCGGATGGTCTCAGTTACCTAGTTATGCTTTTAATCTCTGTTTTTATTGCTTTAAGGATATCAAATATTTTTACTTTATGTTCAGTTTCCAATCATTACAATATATAGTCTTTTCAAATCAGATGATTTTATTTCTGCTGACTCACTCATTGCAGCTTGTTTCCCAAGTGCTTTGTGATTTTTCATCATGGGCTCCTGTTCTGTGGAATTTTATTTGTGGGACTTCTTTGAGTCCTAAGTAGGATGTTTTTTTCTCCTGAGAATATTTGTGTTGCTCTGTCAGGTTCCTGGAGGCACTACTAACCCAAGAACAATTTAAAGTAAATTAGCCTGAGTTTCTCATGCTACACAGACAGTATGAATTCAAATCCCACATCCACACATGGGCCAGTTCATGGTTATGAATTCTTAGGGGAGATTTCAAAAAAATGTATCATGGAAAAATGTAAGCACAGAAGTAGGTGGAATAATGTAATGAACCTTCACGTGCTCATCATCAGCCTAAATAATTGTTAACTCCTGGCCAACACTGTTTCATCTGTATCCAACCCACATCTGTCTCCCTGCCTCTGCATTAGTTTCAAACCAAACCTATTTCATGGATAAACACATCAGTATTCATCCCTAATACATTAAAAAAAAACCTCTTTAAAAATTCACAATGCCACTATGACACTTAAAAATAGTAATAATTCCAATACCAGCAAGTAACCAGTGGGTATTCAAATTTCCAGTTGTCTCATAAATACACAAGGTTTTGTTAGTTTGTTTGCTTTCATGTGTTTTTCCTTTGCAACTTATTTGTCGAAGAAACCAGGCTATTTGTCCTGTAGGGGTTCCTATAGTCTGGATTTTTCTTATTAGACCCCCATGTTGGTATTTAACATGTTGCTCTGTCCTCTGTAATTCTTATAAATTGGTACTCAGATCCAGAAGCCAGATCAATTTGTATAGGAAAAGAAAAATATATGCTTAATGCAGCATTAACAAATGGTAACCAATAAGCTTTTATAAAGTATCATTATGAACTCATAAATGTATCAGTTAATGTTTTTATTGGTATTCAAATTGTCTCATCACTGGCCAAAGGGAGTCTCTTCATGTATGTTCTTGGGCCCTTTTGATATGACTTTGTAGTCTTTGATGACCTCCTTGTAATATGCTATAACAAGAAATTCTAGGTTTAGCTTTATCTTGTATAACTCCTACTGCAGAACTGGATAAGCTATCCAAGGAATTCTGCTTCCTTTTGTGAGAACTGGTATTTCGAGACTGTAATTTGGGCACTAGGGTTACATACGGCTACTGGGTTGATCATTGTTTCTAGGGCTTTTCAGTAGAATAAGGTAGCAGGTAGTTTTTATGTTTTTGTTTTTTTAAGATAAAATATATCAAGAGTTCTTCCAAAAACTTCCAATTCAAAATCAAGTTAATCAAGAGAATGAGAAGACAAGCCACTGAATGTGAAAGATGTATTTGCAAAAGACATACCTGATAAAGGACTGTCACCTACAATATACAAAGAACGCTTAAAACAGTAAGAAAATGAACAACCCAATTAAAAAATGGTCCAAAGACCTGAACAAGACACATCACCAAAGAAGACACACAGATGGCAAATAAGCATATGAAAAGACGCTCAACATTATATGTCATTAGGGAATCATGAATTAAATGAGATACCACTGCACACTGATTAGAATGGCCAAAAATTAAAACAGTGACAACACCAAATGCTGACAAGGATACGGAGCAACAGGAATGCTCACCATGGCTGGTGGGAATGCAGTACATAGTACAGCCACTCTGGAAGATGGCTTGGCGGTTTCTTACAAAACTACAGTCTTATGATCCAGCAATCACACTCCTTGATATTTACCCAAAGGAACTGAAAACTTATATCCACACAAACACCTGCACACTGACATTTACAGCAGCTTTATTCATAATTGCCAACACTTGGAAGCAAGCAAGATGTGCCTCAGTAAGTGAATTGATAAATAAACTGAAAATGGATTATTCAGCACTAAAAAGAAATGAGCTCTCAAGCCACGAAAAGACATGGAGGAAACTTAAATACATATTAGTAAGTGAAAGAAGCCAATCTTAACAGGCTACATACTGTATGATTCCAACTATATGACATTCTGGAAAAGGGAAAACTATGGAGGTAGAAATAAGATCAGAGGTTGCCAGGGGTTCTTGGTTGGAGGGAGGGATGAATAGGGGGAGCACAGAGGATTTTTAGAGCAGTGAAAACTACTCTGTATGATACTGTAATGGTGGACACATGCCATTAAGCATTTGTTAAAACCCACAGAATGTACAGCACCAAGAATGAACCCTAATGTAAACTCTGTAGATTTTGGGTGACAATGATGTGTCACTGCAGGTTCTTCAATGGTAAAAAGTGTACCACTCTGGTGCAGGATGTTGATAGCAGGGGAAACTAGGGGTTGGGTGTGGGGAAGGAGGTATATGGGAACTCTGTACTTTGTGCTCAGTTTTACTGTGAACCTAAAACTGCTCTAGAAAAATAAGCCTATTTTTAAAAAAACCAAGTTAACAGGGTTTTAATTAACTTCTTTTATTTTATATCTGTATCTCCTTTCACCTATGTTGAGAATCTGAGTCTCAACAACACTGGAAATGATAAAATATCACATAAGTACTCATTTACTTTATCTGACAATACACACACAACAATCTCTGAATGACAATACTGATACCATCACCAATTATATATGGGTACACTTGAAGGGTTTTGTTGTTTTGCTGTTGTTTTTTGCAGTTCTTTTTTTGTCCTTAGGGTATACACCATTAAGGATATACGTTCAAATTACTGAGTTTTTTTTTTTTAATTTTTTTTTATTTTTAAAACTTTGGGTTTATTTATTTATTTATTTTTATGGCTGTGTTGAGTCTTCCTTTCTGTGCGAGGGCTTTCTCTAGTTGCGGCAAGTGGGGGCCATTCTTCATCGCGGTGCGCGGGCCTCTCACTATCGCGGCCTCTCTTGCTGCGGAGCACAGGCTCCAGACGCGCAGGCTCAGCAATTGTGGCTCACGGGCCCAGTTGCTCCGAGGCATGTGGGATCTTCCCAGACCAGGGCTCGAACCCGTAGCTTCTGCATTGGCAGGCAGATTCTCAACCACTGCGCCACCAGGGAAGCCCCAAATTACTGAGTTTTAAATTTTAGGTTCTTTGTTTCTTGTTATTTTCAATTTTCAAGGATTGCTTTGTTAAAGAAAATTAACTTTGCCTTATAATATTTAAGTAATTGCACGAAGTCAAATCTACAAATACACTATACTCAAAGCAGTCTTGCTCCTATCCCCGTCCCCTCTACCTTATTTCCCTTCCTTCCTCTCCTAAGTTTTATGATTTTTCTTCAATTTAAAAAAACATAAAATGCAAATATTAACATCAAAATATGCTAGAAGCCCTCGCATTCAAAGGGAATGGAGGAACAGAGCACAAAGACCACTGGTCTTGTAGTTAGAAGACATAGTATCCAGTTACTGTTTGTTATACTACTACTTGGTTTTTCTTGTTGTTTTTTTACAAAATATTTATTTATTTATTTGGCTGCCCTGGGTCTTAGTTGCGGCACATGGGATCTTCGTTGCCACGTGCGGGATCTTCATTGTGGCATGTGGGATCTTTAGCTGCGGCATGTGAGATCTTTTAGTTGCAGCTTGTGAACTCTTAGTTACAACGTGGGATCTAGTTCCCTGACCAGGGATCGAACCCAGGCCCCCTGCATTGGGAGTGCAGAGTCTTAGCCACTGGACCACCAGGGAAGTCCTTGTACTACTTGTTAAGTTGACCTTGGGCACTGTCTAATTTTTCAGAGCTTCAGTACCTTTTATGTATTATGAGGAAAATAATAAATATCTACCTTATACACTTGCTGTGAGGATCAGATGAGACATGAAAAAGTTTTAAAGGTACAATTGTATATAAGTACATCCTTGGAGGAAAGGTTTCTGAAGATCAGTCCAAAATAATTCTGTTTATAATAAAATCTCTTTCACTCTTAGGTACAAAGTAGGCAGGAATAATTTTTAAACTATTCCCTTATTAAGAAAGGACCCTCGAAAAGATACATGCATTCCAATGTTCATAGCAGCATTATTTACAAAAGCCAAGACATGGAAGCAACCTAAGTGTCCATCGACAGATGAATGGATAAAGAAGATGTGGTACGTATATACAATGGAATATTACCCAGCCATAAAAAAGAATGAAATAATGTCATTTGCAGCAGCATGGATGGACCTAGAGATTATCATACGTCGTGAAGTAAGTCAGACAGAGAAGGACAAATATCATATATCACTTACATGTGGAATCTAAAAAATTATACAAATAAACTTATTTACAAAACAGAAATAGACTCACAGACATAGAAAACAAACTTGTGGTTATCAAAGGGGAAATGGAGGAGGAAGGGATAAATTAGGAGTTAGGGATTAGCAGATACAAACTACTATGTATAAAATAAACAATGAGGTCCTACTGTATTACACAGGGACTATATTCAATATCTTAGTATCTTGTAATAAACCATAATGGAAAAGAATCTGAAAGACAATATATATATATAGATATTTTATATATATATATATATATATATATATATATAACTGAATCACTTTGCTGTACACCAGAAACTAACACACATTGTAAATCAACTATACTTCAATTAAAATAAAAGAAAGAAAAAAGAAAGGACTCTCAAGAAGTAAGGGGAGAGAAGCTGAACTCAGAGGTTCCCCATATTCTCCCAGGAGAAGGACCAGCGGGTCCTGGGAAGTGTTACGTGGAGGCCTGCCCGACCCTTAGAGTCTGGGTCACCGATGATTAAGTGGCTGGACTTCTGGATCTCTAGGGGAGAATGAGGTCGACAATACCCTGCAAGACCCAGGCCTGCCTACATCTCCAGCTTCTCTCCTACCACCCTGCCTTCCTCTCTGCCTCCAGCAAACCAGCCTTCCTCAGTTCCTCCAAGGGTTCAAGCTCTTTCTTCCCTTAGGACCTTCACATGTTAGTCTCTTTACACGAAGGCTCTTGCTCCAAATGATCATCTGGCCAACTCCCGCTTTTCCTTCCAGTCTTTGCTTAAATGTTACTTTCTCAGAGAGGCCTTCCTTAACCTCCCAGACCGAGACAGATCCCCTTGTGTATCACTCTTACAGCTCCCTATATTTTCCTAAAAGGCAATTATCAGGGTTTGGTATTACTACATACTACATATGTAGTAATATGACTGCTTGACCGTCTTTCTCCCACGAGATAAAAAGTTCTGTGATGGTCAGCAAATGCTTTGCTTATTTCTTTCTTCTTTATTTTTGGCTGTGCCATAGGGCTTGTGGGATCTTAGTTCCCCAACCAGGGACTGAACCCAGGCCACTGCAGTGAAAGCACCGAGTCCTAACCACTGGACTGCCAGGGAATTCCCTGCTTTGCTTATTTCTTCATTCCCAGTTCCTAGTACCATGTCTGGTGTAGAGTAGGTGCTCAATGAGTATTTGTTGAATGAATGAATGAATGAATGAATGAATGAAAAGTTTAATGCATCATATATAAAACTGATGAACTAGATCCTGAATACTGGGGAAAAGGGAAGGATCAAATTGTTAAATATGGGGAAAAAATCTGTATTCCAGAGTCTTCTCATAAGGGGGGCAGTATTTCATTCTCCTCTAACTTGATTTATAATTTAAATATATAATCATTCAAATTGTAGAATTCATTTCCCTCTCTCTATATAATGAGTTTTAATGATCAAAATATCCAGAAACAAGGCTTCCTTATGCCTGTCACAAAAACTGCTTTTTTCACTAGTGATGTAGCATAAGCCAAGAAGTATTATGATAAAGCAAAAAATTTCAAAATAAAATACTATACCCTCCTAAAAATGCCAAGAAGACATGTGTCTGTGGGAGAAATGTGTCTGTGGGAGGGGGAATCTAGAGATAAAAAGAGACAAGAAATACAGAAACCAAAAGCTATAATGATAATCTTTAAACACTACCTCGTTTTATGTAGCCAGAAATATGAAAAGCTTATTAGCATTTCTCTTCACTGGACATAATGAATAACGTATGGCAGAAGAAGGACACACAATTTAAAAGAGAAGTTAAAACTTTATTTTTTCTATCTAAAGCCTTCATTTTCCTATTTTCCTGCAAACAAACAAAAACATTCCATATTTCTTAGATTAAGAAAAATAGCATTTCTATCCATTTGAACTCAAAGTGAAAGAAGACCTTTTTTGAACTCTTTATACATTCTGATTAGCATCTATTAAAAAGTGTGATATACATGATCAAGCACCCAAAATTCACATAACAGCCTTTACCACTGAAAGGAACCAGAGCTCCTCAGAGAAACATCTGATTCAGAACTGGGACAGAAAACGTACAAGATAAGCCCCAGACATCTTACATATCGAAAAGCAAGGATGCTATCTATAAAAAGTCTTCAGAAGTCAACTTGAAGACCTTCCTCCCACTAGTTAAAAATAGGACAATCTGAAGCATAAATAAAAATAATCACTGCAATGGTTTCACATATATCAAATATGTTAAAAATCCATGAGTTCATGATACTATTTTTAAACAAACTCATTGGTCTCCTTTGGATGATGCTAGGGAACCAACTCATTATTCTGAAAACTGATAAGTAAAGGGAAAGAATCAAGCATTTTTCCTGCCTTTCCTGAATGAAGTGTACCTCAGATTAACCACAGAGGTGATATGGGAAAGTTTCTCCAGCTAATTAATGAAGACAAATGACAGAGTTAGAATATCACCATTTTGCAACATAGAATAACATAGCAAGGCACTGATCTTTAATACCTGTTAACATCACAGTAAGATGAGACAACTGCTTATTATGCCTCCTAATGGAAGTAAACACCACCTCCTATAAAGTATTCTTGCCAAACAAAAAGAACCTGAACTAGAACAAGCCTCTAGATATAACTACCAGTTTACATGAAATACAAGATAGAGGAACATGTTAAACACACCATGGGGATGCAATTAGCAAAATCCAGAAGGTGAGAAACTACTGGACACATGATCGAGTTAATTTTTAGATAAATTGCGGGGAAGAAGAGAGGGAACCCTACAGATAAAAAAAGACTTAGGAAACATTAACCAAATGGTACTTTGGTTCTTGTTTGGATCCTGATGCAAACAAATCAAATTTACAAAATCAGGGGAAATCTGAATCCTGATTTTTTGATGTGCTATTAAGGAATTATTAATTTTTTAGATGTGATAACTGCATTATGCTTATGCTTGATTTTTTTTTTTAATGAGTCCTTAGCTTTTAGACATATACGCCAGAATATTTACGAATGAAATACACATGAGAGGCTGTAGTCACCTGAAGGTCTATCTGGGGCTGGAGGATCCCCTTACACAATGGCTCCCTCACACAGTGTCTGTTAGCTTGAGGCCTCAGTTCCTCTCCACGTGAACCTTCCCACAGGCTATTTACATGTCCTTCCAATATGGCAGGCTGCCTTCCCTCAGATGAGTGGTCTAAGAGAGCAAAGCAGAAACTGCAATGTCTCTTACGACCTAGCACTGGAAATCACACACCATCACTGCTTCAATATCTCATTGGTTACAGAGGCCAGCCCTATTCAATGTGAGAGAGGATTACACAAAGGCATGAACTCAAGAGGATCATCAGGGCCATCTCGGAGGCTGGCTACCACATTACCGCACATAAGCTCCAGACTGTGAGTTTCCAAAACCCTTCACCCTCCTACTGCACTCTAACCTCATTTCATTTCATTGCACCCTTTCTTGGTTGAATAAGCTCCAGCTTTACCGGCTTCCCTTCTGTTCTTCAGAAGTGAGGGGTTTGTATCCAGTTTAGAGCCTTTGTACTAGTTGTTCTCTCTGCCAGAAGTATTCTCTCCACTCATCATCTGATCAGTCAGATTTGACCACAGATGTCACCTGCTCAGAGAGGTCTTCCCTGGCCACCCAGTCTGAAGAAGCTGTCTATCCCCGAGTCCAATTTAATTATTTGCAGAACACTTATCACTCTCTGATATTTTAGCACATCTGTCTCAGTGTTAAACTCTGCAGCACACTTAGTCATCACATTCAACATAACCTCAGCATCCAAATGGGTAACCCAGGCAAACACCTTCCCTCCCAGTTCTGTAAACTGCTCAGCTCCAAGGACCTTCTCCCTCCCTCTGCCTCAGCCACATCCTCCCACTGTCACACCAAACTCAATCCACTATTTGACCCTTCTAGTTCACTTGCTCAAGTGCCCCATGAAAATGACTTTTCAATTGCCATAAGACCTTCAATTCCTTTGACCCCATCTTCCCTCTCCCAACTTTTCTCTTTATCTAGCTTAGATTTCATAGTTAAAAATTATAACCACTCCCTTGCAAGAACCCTCAATCCTCTTCCAAGGTCTCTTTCTTTCAAACTCCATAATTCCAGAACTCAAGAAACTGCCTTCTCCATACCAAGAATATTGATGAAAAAACATTCAACTAGGAAGACTACTTTCACCATAAATTCAAGGTCACTAAATGGGCACTCAATCTTAGCTGGTAATCCTACTAGATTTCACTAGTAAACTCGATTTCTAATTCCTCCCCTCTCCAACAAAGCTCTTTCTTACCCATTTTTCCCTCCTTTACAGCCCTCCCATCCTTTTCAGCTAATGTCCTTGATTCTCCATTGAGAACCTAAACAAGCTTAAAACTAGAAATTTGTCATCTTCTCGTGACCAGTTGTATAAACCTATGTGAATCTGTGCACGTTTTCCCTTCTTTCCTCCATTTCAACAGACATGACCCTCCTCCTCCTATTGAAGAACAATCTCTCTGCTTACGCTTCTGATCACCTCCCTTCTTCCCTACTCATAAACTCCAATCTTATAATTATCTCCTCTTTTTCCTCCAACTGTCACTCACTCTTTCCTGGATCATTCCCATCTATATAATACATTTAAGCTCTAGTATGTCCCCTCTTAAGAAACAAACAAAAATTCTTCTTTGATCCCATACTCCCCTTCAGGTACAACTCCATTTCTCTACTCTTTTCACAGCCAAATTTTGTTAAAGTGGTTAAGTAAATAAATACTATCTGCACTTTCTCACCTCCCATTCATGTTCTGTTCAATCCATTCCAATATGACTTCTGCCTCCATCACAAGCAATTTCTATCCCACCAATCCAATGAATAGTTTATGCCCTCATCCTACTAGGTCTCTCAGCAGCACTAAATTCTGTTAATCTTTCCCTCCTTCATGAAATAATCTCTTGATTTCATTCAACCAATGATTACTGAACACTAGCCCTGGTCAGGCACTGTTCTAGGCATTGCCTGTGGATACAGGGCTTCTGTGGCATCTCACGTCCCTGGTTTTCCTTCTTTGTATTTGACTCCTCTTACTTCTCATCTTCATCCTCCTCTGACCTATTCTCTAAATGTTAAGTAATTCAGAATTTAATACCAAGCCCCCTTTCCTTTATTCTCTCCTTAAATGGCATCATCCGTTCCCACGGCTTTAATTATTATCCTTATAGTAAAAACTTTCAAATTTATATCTGCAGCATGGAACTTCCTTTGGAACTTTAGTTCTCCCATATTCAATTACTTACTTGACATTTCCACTTGGGACTCCTTAAAGCATCTCAAACTTAATATAATCAATTTTGACTGTTTACTTTCCTCCCAAAACATGTTTTAGTAAATTTCAATAAATAACACAATATACAGCTCTCAAGCCATAAATCTTTATTCCTATCTCTCCCTCCTCTCCCACTTCTAATCCACCAACAAGTCCCACTGACTCTATTTCCAAAATATTTCTCAAATGTGTTCCTTTTTCTCCTTCTCTCTTGCTATTATCATCTCTTGCCTACTGCAATAGCTTCAACTGGCATCTCTGCTCCCATCCTTGCCTCCTTCCAATCTGCTTGTTTTTCTTTTTCCGATTCTTTTAGGTGGTAGGTTAGGTTGTTTATTTGAGATTTTTCTTGTTTTTGAAAAAGGCCTGTATTGCTATGAACTTCCCTCTAAGAACTGCTTTTGCTGCATCCCATAAATTTTGTATGGTTATGTTTTCCTCCAATCTTTTTGACAGACACATTTAAAAAAACAGTAAATTAGGTCGGCTTGTTCCATACTTACAAGTCTTCAACAGCATCACACTATAACAGGAATAAAATCTGAACTCCTCCTCTTGGTCTTCAAAATCCCAAGTGATATGGACTCTGCTTATCTGCTCACTATCATCAGCTCTCTCTATTCTTCCCTGCTCTAATATGCACTGACCTTTCAATTTCTTGACTATGCTAAGACTTGCTCTCCTATGACACGGTACATGTTACTCCCTCGTCAAACACCCTCTCCTCTAGCTGGCTCCTTCTCAATCTCCAGTCTCAGCTTAAATATAAACTCCCCAGACCACTTTACTCTTCATAGCACATAACATTTAATAATTACACATATTCATGTATTTACTTTAAAACTTATTTTGAAAATTTACAACCATAAACAAAGGTAGAGCAAATGGTAAAATGAGCCTACAGATTCTAGTATTTTTGTTTTATTTTTAAACTACTTCCCCTATTATACTGTAAGCTCTGATGGATAGAGACAGTATCTTTTTCTCTTTTTCACCCAGGGCCTTACACAGTGCCTGGATCATGATAAATACGCAACAAATTTCTTGTTTTAAATGGGAAGTAAAGTTAAAGATGACTCTAAAGGCAATGACAGTGCCACTGAGAAGAGGGAAACAGGAGGGGAGAGTTTTGAGCTGGTAATTTATTCATCAGTCTACTCCCTGCCAGGTTCTGGGCTAAATACTGGGTTTCAGAGGTAAATAAGAGACAGTCTTAAACAAAGTGTAGTGGAGACAGATATAATAATAAGTAGCATTTATTCAGGGCCACCTATGTTCTGAATACGGGGTAAGCATTTCAGAAGTATTCTCTCATCTAGCCCTAAAACAACCCTATAAGGAAGGGACTATTATTATCCCCAAATTACACCTAAGGAAACCGAGGCTTACGAAGGTTAAATAACTGATAGCAGGTTTCAAAACTGAAAAGTGGTAAAGTCAGGTTTAGAACTTAGGCTATTTAATTCTAAAACCAAGCTACTGGGACTTCCCTGGTGGCACAGTGGTTAAGAATCCGCCTGCCAATGCAGGGGACACGGGTTCGAGCCCTGGTCCAGGAAGATCCCACATGCCGCGGAGCAACTAAGCCCGTGCACCACAACTACTGAGCCTGCGCTCTAGAGCTTGCGAACCACAACTACTGATCCCGCATGCCACAACTACTGACGCCTGCGCGCCTAGAGCCTATGCTCCGTGAGAAGCCACTGCATAGAGAAGCCCCGGCATCGCAACCAAGAGTAGCCCCTGCTTGCCGCAACTAGAGAAAGCCCGTGTGCAGCAATGAAGACCCAATGTAGCCAATAAATAAATAAATAAATTTTAAAAATAGATAAAAAATAAAACCAAGCTACTAAACAGCACTACTTCCAGGTATATACTATCGTATAGAGCACTATGAAAAATCTTACAATTGAGGCATGCACAAGGCAAGATGGAAGAAAGTAGGGAACTCTGATGATAGGGCAAAAAGGCTCCTCCAGAGGTGACCCCTGAACAGAGCCTGAAAGTTTAAGCAGGAAATTGCCAGGTAATGCAGTGTGAGGAAGCAGTATGTAAGAAAAAGCATGCAGGCACTTAAAGGAGCACTGAATACCCAGGACACTTTGAAGGATTCCTCTGTTTTATTATTTTAAACTGAGTGCAATGAATTACAGGAGATGAACCTATGCTGGATCTTGAAGGACAAATTAACCACGTTAGGAGAAGAGGGCAGGCAAAGGGAATGACTTGCACAAAGGCATGGCCATCTGATAAAGCAAGGAACACTTGGGGAAGTACACAGCCAGAGATGGAAGGAGTATATTACAGGTAAGTGGCAAGAGATGAGGCTGGCAGCTGGGGTACAGATGTGATCTTCAATGTCATTGTTTATTATTACAGGATTAAATAACTGACTAACAAAAATGCTTCAAAGCCATAGTTACTAAAACAGCATGGTCCTCACAGAGGAATATATTCCCAAATAGAACAAAGAAACAGACCTATGTATATGTATATTGGAATGTGGTGTATAATAAACAGGGCATTCCAGATCAGTGGAGAAAGGATAAATCATTTAATAAATGCCATGGAGACAACTGGTTATCCATTTGGAAAAAAAAAAAATCATGTAAACCCCTTCCTTCATATATAAGAAAATAAAATTCATTTAGATTTGGGATTAAATATAAATAATAAAACCATAAAATTCTTTTTAAAACAAAATAATATTTTATGGAATAGAATATAAATTCTATAGACATTTCTCAATTAAAACAGGAAACTTCAAAGGAACTTTGTTCTGGTGGCAGACTAATGCGGCTTGCTTACCCCAATGAAGGTTATCAAGTTCACTCTGTTGCAAAAGACCAGAAGCACTGGTCCAAAGCAGTCAGAACCACCCAGGAGCTTTGCAAAAAACTCCCTAGAAACCTACCAGAGCTTCTAGGCTGAGGAAGAGGCTTAAAAGAGAGATCTTCCTTTGATAAAAGTTTTCATTTAAAAGGAACACACTGATTTTCAATAGCAGTTAATCAGTGATTAATCATAAATAACTTCATTAAGAGACTGGAAGAGTCCTTTAATGAAAAGTCTTCAAGTAGTAAAGTAGTATGGACACTTCATGAGAGAAGTTTCCACTTACTACACTTGACCCTTGAGCAATGCAGGGGGTTAATCTGCAAATAATTTATAGCAGACCCTCTATGTCCACGGATTCATCCACCTGCAAATCATGTAGTACTGCAATATTTACTATTGAAAAATATCCATGTATAAGTGAACCATGCTGTTCAAAGGTTGACTGTATATCTAAACTTTACCTTTAGCCTGACAAAGTGTCTTTTTAAAGCATTAAAAAAAGCCACATATACCTTGTGACCCAGCAATTCTTCTTATAGAAATCTAGCTAATTAACTATGCATATGTGCAAAGCCAGATATACAAATAAATTACAATGGTGTCGATAAATATTATAAATTGGGAATAAGCTAGAATCAGTATGGGAAATTATTACATATCCATATAACAGAATATAGCCATTAAAAATGAAGTCTATTTATTGACATGGAAAGATGTTCACAATACATATTGAATGGACAGAGCAGATCTCAATGCAACACATATTGTATTACTCATTTTGTGAAAAAAATATATATGAAACTCATCACCAAAATGTAAACAGTGGTTATCTCAATGTAGTGGGATTACAGTGATAACAGGCAATGTGTATTTTCTGAATTTGTCTACAATAAATATTTATTATTTGTGTAATAAAAATATTCCTTTTTTTAAGCTATTTATGTTCAATTCCCATCATACAAAGTAAAAGCAATGAAGACCTCTTGCAGCCTGGCAAATGCCAGATACTGAATCACAGTATTTTCAAAAATGAAAATTTCTAATGGTTATTCTAAGAAAAGGTATGCAGGGTAAAGGTTAGCAGACTGTTACTTTCTTAACAGACTGGAATAGAAAGTCTCTAGCATATAAGTGGTATAAAAGGAGTGGCCTAGCTTCCTGTTGGAAAGGAATTTATTTCCTTGACCTAACCTCTTGACTGGGTTCAATAAGGTCAGCAACTGAAACTGTTTAGTATTTCACTTAACTCTCAAAAAATATGTATGTTCAGCAAAATGTCTGAGTAACTAGTAGGGAGATTGGGAAGAGCACTTAATTTGGAGGAGGAAGACATGGGTTCTAGAAATTGCCACATAGTAGCTGTGTGGTACCAAACTATTCACTTAGTTATTTAACTTCTCTGAAATGCAATCCAATCACCTGGAGACTGACAATGACGATAATCCTAGACTCCTCTCCCACAGGGAGCCTGCAGTGGGAACTGAATGGGATCGCCTTCCTGTGAAACCACCCAGTGAATACTTGGGGAATGGTGAATGAGTACACCATATACGGTAAGTGTTTCACACATATATAGGAATGATACAAAATATCCCACCAATCTTTGTTATAATAATCACTAGAACTACACAATATAGATTCATATATAAAAACCAGGAGTCCACAACTCTTCATGCTTCTAAATACACATCAAGGATGTAATGGAGTCCTGGGGAGAAGGCTACTCCACTCCTCTTGGTTTCTTCCACCTCTCCTTTCCACTCCTTTCCTCTCCTGACCCTTGGCCTTCAGGAACAAGTAGAAAGGGAAGGCCTGGTTCTCCCAGTATGACTCAAGTCAATGAAAGGGTTTCCTCTTCCCAAATATCTCAATCAAAGACCACATTCTGAAGATAAAGGTATTCACCTCTCTTCTTGATATGTGGTGGTAGAATGTCACCACCGCAAATTCAAAATTTCACTTCCTCGAATACGCATTTCTTCAGTAAGTAATCTCCCAAATGGATAGGCTCCTTAGGTTCTCTCCACCTTCATGATATTTTGTTTGGCACTCCTCACATAGTGCTTAGCACAGCCACCCTTTGTTATAAATATCTGTATACATCTGACCTCCTCATTACCTCACAAGTGCCAGGGGACTATCTTTGAGTGCTTGTGGGGCTTAGTACATTATCTATAATACTACACATCATAAATACTCAACAAAAATTTAGTGCATGAATGGGTGATGACAACTTAGAAATGCAATGTCACCGTAAGAGATTGAAACTTGAGTCAAAATAATTGGAATAGCAGAAACTGAGGAAATATACAATTTCACTTCAATCCGTTCATTTAGTAAATAGTGGGTTGGCCAAAAAGTTCCTTCGGTTTTTAAGTAAAAATAAAAGACACATTTTTCATTTTCCCAAGAAGTTTACTGAACAACGTATTCACCGTTTTGTTCCACTACCTTCTGCCATTTTTGAAGAAACTTCATAATTCCATCTTCCCAAAACTTTTTATCTTTTTGAGCAAAGAACTGTTCCAGGTGCCTTTTACAGTCTTCCAGGGAATTGAAATTTTTTCCATTAAGAGAATTTTGTAAAGACCGGAATAAATGGAAATCTGAAGGCGCAAAGTTTGGTGAATACGGTGGAAGAATCAGAACTTCCCAGCCAAGCTGTAACAGTTTTTGCCTGGTCATCAAAGAAATATGAGATTTCTGTTATCCTGATGGAAGATTACGCATTTTCTGTTGACTAATTCCGGACGCTTTTCATCGAGTGCTGCTTTCAGTTGGTCTAATTGGGAGCAATACTTGTTGGAATTAATCGTTTGGTTTTCTGGAAGGAGCTCATTATAGAGGACTTCCTTCCAATCCCACCATATACACAACATCACCTTCTCTGGATGAAGACCGGCCTTTGGTGTGGTTGTTGGTGGTTCATTTCGCTTGCCCCACGATCTCTTCCATTCCACATTATTGTATAGTATCCACTTTTCATCGCCCATCACAGTTTGCTTCAAAAACAGAACGTTTCTGTTACGTTTAAGTAGAGAATCGCATGTGGAAATACGGTCAAGGTTTTTTTCGCTCAACTTATGTGGAACCCAAACATCCAAGCGACTAACATCACCAAGCTGGTACATATGATTTTTAACGCTTGATTTGGATATTTTGAGTATGTCAGCTATCTCCCCCATGGTATAATGTTGACTATTCTCAATTAATGTCTGAATGTGATTGCTATCAACTTCAACTGGTCTACCCGACCGTGGAGCATTGTCCAGTGAGAAATCTCCAGCACGAAACTTCGCAAACCACTTCTGACACATTCGATCAGTCACAGCACCTTCTCCATACACTGCACAAATCCTTTTTTTGTGTTTCAGTCACATTTTTACCTTTCTTGAAATAATAAAACATAATATGCCGAAAATGTTGCTTTTTCCTTCTATCTTCAATATTAAAATGGCTACACAAAAATTCACCAATTTTGGTAAGTTTTTTTTTTTTTAATGTAGGCTGATATGACAGCTGTCACAATACAATCTAACAAAACTGTTTCGAATGAAGTTAAAAGACAACTAAGCACTACTAGAGCCATCTTACGGAAAAAACTGAACAAACTTCTTGGCCAACCCAATATTTAATAAGCATCTACTTATGCCTGATACAGCCCAAGATATGTCATGGCGAACAAGACCCATTCTCTGTCCTCAAGGAGTTTATAATCCTATTAACACTCAATTGTATTTTTTTACTTTTTGATATAATTTTAGACTTGCAGAAGAGTTGCAAAGATAGTGTAGAGTTCTCATATCACTTTCACATAGCTTTCCCTAACGCTAACACTTTATATAACCACGATACACAACTAGGAAATTCACACTGCTACAATACATTATCTACAGACTTTAATCTGATTTCCCCAGTTTCTGCACTAATGTCCTTTTTCTGACCCTCATTACACTTAGCTGTCATGTCTCCCTCTCCTCTAAATTATATTATTAATAGCTTTTTATCCTGGTTATAGTAATATATTTTCTGCAAAGTTAAAAAAAAAAGATGAAGAAAAAGAAAGAATAAAATATCTGATAATTCCCTTATGAAATAATAAACACTCCTAACATCTATAACCTACTGGTCTTTTTTTCCATGTGTGTACACACATAATTTTACATTTCTTAAACCTAAGAATCTATATAGCCTTTTGCATCTTCTCTTCTCTTACCATTTTATCAGAAACATTTTCCCATGTTTTTAAAAAGTCTTTAAAAATATTATTTTAATGACAGTATAGATTCCACTGATAATGAATCATAATTAACCATTTCCCTGTTGTTGGATAGGTAAGTTATTTCCCATTTTCTACTACTATAAATAATAGCACAGTGAATATCCTTGAAATATGAAAAACACAATAATATATATTGTGATGGGTAAGCACAGGGTTAGTGACGTAGCCAGGAGAAACATCTAACCTAGCTTTGAGGAGTAGAAAATCAGAAAATACTTGTTGGAGGAGATATATCTGAGAGATGGGTTCTGAAGAGTGAGTGTTTTCCTTCATTCATCAGTATTCAAACAAACAACATTTATTGAGTGCCTGTTACCCCCAGTTATTATACTAGGATCCAGAGATACAAAAGGGACTATGGCTCTGCACGGGGAGCTCACTGTCTAGTCAGAGAGGCAGACACTGAAATAGAAAAAGCACAACAGAATGAGGTAAATGCTATTATCACAGTGCTGTTTATGAACAGAGCGCTCTGAGAGTACAGAGAATGCATTTTAAGAATCAATTACGAAAGTAGGCACGAAGAGTTATATCTGAGTTGATAATAACACATATGAAAGGTTTTAGTGAACTATGATCTTAATGTACGCCAACAATATGAAGGAGTTCCTTAAAACAGGTAAATTATTAATAGGATGCAAAGTATCCAGATGGAGAGAAGCAATAGTTCTATCATATTCTGTACTGGTGAAACAACAGCTAGAGCACCATGCTCATTTCTGAGAACTCTTTTTTTTTGTTTGTTTTAAATTAATTAATTTATTTGTTTATTTTATTTTTGGCTGTGTTGGGTCTTCGTTGCTGCACGTGGGCTTTCTCTAGTTGCAGCGAGCGGGGGCTACTCTTCGTTGTGGTGCGCGGGCTTCTCATTGAGGTGGCTTCTCTTGTTGCGGAGCACAGGCTCTAGGCGCGCAGGCTTCAGTAATTGTGGCACGCGGGCTCAGTAGTTGTGGCTCGCGGGCTCTGGAGCGCAGGCTCAGTAGTTGTGGCACACGGGCTTAGTTGTTCCGCGGCATGTGGGATCTTCCCGGACCAGGGATCGAACCCGTGTCCCCTGCATTGGCAGGCGGGTTCTTAACCACTGCACCACCAGGGAAGTCCCAGAACTCTGTTTTTTTTAATCAACTTTATTGAGATATGTCCACACTGAAATGTACCCTCTTAAGTACACATTTTGATGAAATCTGACGAGTTTATACACCCATGTGCCACCACCACCATCAAGAGATAGAACACTTCCATCATCCCCCAAATTTCCTTGTGCTTCATCACAGTCAATCCCCCTCACCCCACATCTAGCCCAAAGGAGCCAATGATTTCCCTTCTGTCACTATAGATGTCTTTTTTAGAGTTTCATATAAATGGAATCATATTGTACGGACCTTATTTGCTTCTTTCATCTCTGCATGTTTTTGAGATTCTGCCATGTTGCTGTGCATATCAGTAGCCCATTCCTTTCTACTGTGTGAACATCATATTTATAAGACCGTGGATAGACTGAAAAAAATCTGGTTAATACTGAAAGGAAGGGCATATGAAGAAACTTTCATGTTGAGAACAGGCTTGTTCTGGGTTATTCCAGAAGGCAAGACAAAAACTCATGGCTGCTCACAGAGGCAGTAAGGCATTTAAATGAAAGTAGCATGACTGACAAGGATGCTGCTGAAGGGATTCTAAGTTCAGCAAGAGTCTGGACTTGGTATCGTTAGTGTTTCTTCCAACCATGAAGGGCCATGATTCTGTAATTCTCATAAATGAGAAAAACCTTATATCATTATTAACGACTAATATCTTAGCATACATTTTTTTAAGCTAAATTAGCTATTCTGTCAGTCCTAGAGGCAGTACAGCACATAGCTTCAAATGTTATAGATGGGGGTTGGGAGGGGAGTGTTTAAAATCAGACAGATTTAAGTCTAAGTAAGTCTCTATTCTGCCACTTACCTGTGTGCCCAGAACTTACCCTCTCTATGCCATAGTTTCTTCATTTGAAAATTGAAATAATGATGAATATGCTTGCCCCCAACCAAAAGCTGAATAAATCTTGTTGTTATTCCCTAAGGAATGGGATAGAGAATATATGAGATTTCATAGGTAAGGGGGACTAGGAAAGTCCAAGGTATTAAGGGACTGTCTAGAGTGGGGACAGTAAACTGAGCCACAGGTCAAATCCTGCCATGGCCTGGTTTTGCATGGCCCACTAGCTCTTTTTTTAACCTTTTACATTTTTAAAAGGTTGTAAAAGAAAACAAAGGAGAATATGTGACATAGATCTTATGTGACCCAGAAAGCCTAAAATATTGACTATTTGACCTTTACAGAAAAAGTTGGCCAAACCCCAGGTCTAGAGCAGACAGGGCTCAACGTGGCTGCTGGTGAGTTATATGGCTTTAGAGAGGCAAACATAAAGACTGTCCATCTGGTTAAAGGAGAGCAGTAGGAAGAATTCCTTAAATATGTCTGGGCCCTGAGTTCCTTATCTATAAATTGAAGATAAAAAACGGTATCTCTCAACTTCTGCTTCAGGCCATAATTAAGCAATTAGTACCATACCTGCCCTCCCATTAAAAACAACTAGAAAATTGGGCAAAATATATGAAACAACTGTTTCTGTCATTGAACAACAGTTAGCACTGTGATATCTGATGGAAGGGAACCAAAGAAGTGAGTCCTATGAAGGCTCTAGCTTTCTGCTTGGAGGCACTTTCCAGACTGTGGCAATGGGAGAAAGAATGCAAGCAGAGCACAGTGGGCTAAATGACTGGGTCTCCTTGAGTCTTCTGCTGAATGTGAAATTCTATAAGGCCAGGCAAAGACAAACTATTAGAGAAAACCCAACAATTAGGGAGCTTAAAACTGAACAATACCCAGAATTGATACCCGGATGGGAGACATCTGGGTTTCAATCAGCCAGAGTGGAGAAACTTCAATGAATACTCCAAGCATGCAGCAGAGACCCTTAGTAGAGGGCTAAACTCGGAAGCCTAGAATAAAGGCAACTCTAGATCAGGGGTCCCCAACCCCCAGGCCACAGACTGGTACAGGTCCATGGCATGTTAGTAACCAGGCCACACAGCAGGAGGTGAGCGGCGGGTGAGCGAGCAATCGAGGGAAGCTTCATCTGCTGCTCCCCATTGCTCCGCATCACTTGCATTACTGCCTGAGCCATCCCTCCTCCCCCCTGATCCGTGGAAAAATCGTCTTCCATGAAACCAGTCCCCAGTGCCAAAAAAAGGTTGGGGACCGCTGTGCTAGATCCACCCTAAGAGATTAAAAACTAACCCAGAAAGAATCATCTGACCCACAAGTGATTTAACTGCTTGCCAAAATAAAACTTAACCCTCTTTTAAGAAAGACAACAAAATCAAGATACCAAGTGATGTAACATTCACAACATACAGCATCCAAAAAAAAAAAAAAAAAAATTACTATACATGCAAAGAGGCAGGAAAATGTGACCCATAACTAGGAGAAAAAATATCAGTTAACAGAAACAGACTCAGAAATGACCAAAATGATAGAACTAGCAGGTAAGGATTTTAAAACAGTTACTATAAATATGTTCAAGAACTTAAAGAAAAGCATCAACAAAATAAGAAATAAAAGATTAAAAAAATCAAACACAACTTCTAGAGACGAAAAGAAAAATTCATTGGCTAAGCCGAACTGCACAACAGACACAACAGGAAAGAAGATTAACTAAAAAAAATGAGCAAAGCCCCAATGACCTGTAGGACAATATCAAGCAGTCTAACTTACGTGTAATTTCAGACCAAAAAAGTATGTAGGCTGAGGAAGAAAAAATAAGAAATAATGGCTAAAACTTTCCCTAATTTGTTGAAATTTCTAAGCCCAGAGATCTAAGAATCCCAAGAAAAGCATCCCAGGACACAGTGTCATCATCAAATTGCTGAAAACCAGTGAGAGAAAATCTTATAAAGCAGTCAGAGAAAAAAGGCAAATTACACACAGGTGAACAAAGCTAAGAATGACACCTGACTTCCTATTAGAAATAATACAAGATGACAACAGAACAGCATCTTCAAGTACAGAAAGATAGAAACTGGCCATCTAAAATTCGACAGTCAGCAAAAATAGCCTTCAAAAATCAAGGAGAAATGGAGATTTTTCAACAAACAAAAGAGGACAGAATTCATTGCCATCAGATCTTTTCTACAAGAAATGCTGAAGCCTTTCAGGCTAAAGAAAATTAATACAAATGAGACCTCAGATTTAAACAAAAGAATGAAGGGCACTGGAATTGGCAAATATGTGGGTAAATGTAAAAGACTTTTCTTTTTTCAGATTTTTAAAATTTCACTAAAAGCAAAAATGGTAACAATGAATTGTGGGGTTAATAACATATGGAGGAGTAAAAGGTATGATAACAACAGCCTAAAGATATAAGAGGAAAATAAAAGCGTACTTTATAAAGTTTTTACACAATCAATGAAGTGCCATGTTATTTTAAGGCAGATACAGTATTAGTTAAAGATGCATATTTTAAACTCTAGAGCAATGACAGTAAAAATAAAGATTTAAAGCTAATAATCCAACAGAAGAAATAAAATAGTAAAAAAAGTAATAACCAGGAAAAGAGGCAAAATGACAGACTTAATCCAACCATTTTGAAAATGACATAAATGTAAACGATCTAAACACTTCAATTAAAAAGCAAAGATGGTAAAATTGTATTTAAAAACAAAACAAAACAAAACAAAACACAAGACCTATCGACCTATCTGCTATCTAAAAGAAACTCATTTTTAAAGAAGGACAAAGATAGGTTAAAAATTAAAAGATGGAAAAAGATATACCATGCAAACACTAGTCATAAGAAAGCTGGAGTGAAGATATTAATACTACACAATGTAGACTTCAAGACAAGAAATATTACCAGAGATAAAAGAGACATTTTAAATTACAAAGGGCTCAATTCACCAAGAAGACGTAACAACCCTAAATGTGTATATACCTAATTACAGAGGTTCAAAATACATGAAGTAAAAATGACTGAAAGGGGAAATAGACAAATCCATAATTATAGGTGAATATTTCAACACTCCTCTCAGAAATCAATATAATAAGTAGAAAGAAAATCAGTAAGGATATATAAGACTGAACAACACTATCAACCAACTTGATTTAACTGACATTAATAGCATACTACACCCAAGGACAGTAGAACACGTATTTTTTTCAGATACACATAGAACATTCACTAAAGAAGACTATCACAAGTCTCAACAATCTCAAAGGACTGAAATCATATAATAGGTGTTCTGTGACCACGATACAATTTTTAATCAGAAATTAGTAACAAAAAAATCCAGAAATATGTTGAAAGTAAGAAATTTATATGTAACACATGGGTCAAATAAGTATCACAAAGCAAATTACAAAATATTTTGAAAATGATATATAAAAATGTGTGAGACACAGTTATGGGATATAGCTAAGTAGCGCTAGGAGGGAAATTTATAGTGTTAAATGCTTCTACTAGAAAACAAGAAAGGTTTGAAATCAATGACCGGTTTCCATCCCTAAGAAGCTAGAAGAAGAGCCAATTAAATCTAAAGCAAGTAATATGAAACAATAAAGACTGGAAATCAACAACCACAACAGTAATAACAAAAACCCCAGGAAAACAACAGAGAAAAATCTATGAAATTCAAAGCTACTTCTCTGACAAGATCAATAAAATTGTTCAGCTTGCAGCTAAAGAATAAAAGAAAGAAAACACAAATTACTAATATCAGAAATAAAGGAAGGGACATTACTACAAATCCTACAGGCATTAAAATAACAATAAAAGAATGTTATGAACAGCTTTATGGCAATACCTAAACAATTCTGATGAAACAGGCAATTCCTTGATGTACATAAATTACCAAAACTAACACAAGACAAAAATAGAAAATCCAAATAGCTTAATTATGCACATAAAATTTAGAATCTGCATTAGCTACAAAGCATACTCCTAATATATCTTTATACCTTTTTTGAAATTCATAATAACAAATACATTACCATGTTTAAATGTACTGGTTTCATATACTCTAAAGTTTCTCCATATTTATATCCTTTATTTACTCTTAAATTATTAGCTTGACTTATTTCCTATCAGAGAGGGCAATTCTATTACTCTTCTAAGCTCTACTTAACTGCTTAAAATAATCAGCTCTATTTTTAAATTTGACTTTTTTAATTCTTTATTCTGCTAATTGGCTTTTTACAACTTGAGACTATTTGCCTGACTTTATAGCAAACTTTTGCTTATTATTTTGTTAGTCCTACTTAATAGTTTTATTTCTGCTACATTTTATAGTCATTTCCCTTCATCAACCAGCATTTTTTCCTTCAATTAACGACTAGAGGCTCTTGTAAATGTCACAGATCCCAGTTCCCATTCCCTCCAAAATCACACTAAAAGGAAAGAGGCAACTTATACTCCATGAGCCAAAGCTTTGCCAAAAAGTACTTAGAGATCTCTGGTCTGGCTCCCACAATTCACAGCCACATCACAGTAGCTCCTGTTCAATGCAGAGTGTTGAATCCTAGCAAAGCTCCACCAAAAGAGGACAAAAACTAAGAGAGTCCTTGACCTTAACAAAAAAAAGCAGTCTATATGTACTTGGCAAAAACAAGGAGTCTGAGGCTCTAAACCGGCAAACAAGCAACCTAGAACACCAATGACTATTTTTATTTTCTCCTGTCCCATATTTATGGTGCCAAGCACAAAAACTGGAAAAAAAAACAGACCCTGTGTGTATGTGAGTGTGAGGCAGCAGGGGTGGGATGGGTAGGATGAGGGAAGTACCACTTAGGGATCTGGACCAAGCAACTTCAAACTGAATGACCTTAAGTTGAATTTCAGCCAGTACTTACTAGGTACGTCCTCATTTACAAGGGTATACATCTAACAGCCTCATCATGACTTGGGAAAAGTAGTTCTCAATTTTGTTTTCTAACAATCTCTGGACAGTCCCCTGGAATGTCCCAGCAATTTTTATCTCATTACTATAAGGCCAATTTTTGACACGGTTAGTACTCAATAAATGCTTGTTGAACTAAACAGTAAAACAATCTGGATTCCATATAAAACAAAAATTGACACTTTCCCCAGAAGGACATTCATGTTTAGATATATTGTGCTCTTATATTTATCATGGATTTAAGAACATAAACAATTTCAGTAATGTTCTTGGTAATAATTGCTAGGACCATCTGCATCTCACTGCCCATATGCTTACCTTGAGAACAAGTGACTTGGCCAATGAGCTAACACCCTACTTCTTTTTTTTTTTTTTTTTTTTTTTTTTCACCCTACTTCTTAAACGTAAGTGTTCCTTAAAAGTGCACGCTGTCAAATATATGCATGCTTTTTGACTTAAAAAAAAAATTATATTTTGCTAAGCAAATCAATAAGTCATTGAATTTTTACTCCTATGTGTGGATAATACTCAGACATTTGCAATTTAGAACAATTAATATTCAAGACATGTGTCTAACATTTCAAAACTATGCAGTTTGAACAAATAGCTCTAGAAATAAAATTTATACAGGCCAACTAGAACCGAAAAGGTCACTCCATAGTTTAACATACAATGAACACAAAATCAGTCCAAGTTGGGTTATAATACCTAATCAGAATTTCCCAAACCGTCCCCTGGAAAGTCTGAACTAAAAAAAAAAAGAAAAAAAAAATTTAAAAAGGATCCAAACCCCTAGAAGAGGTACAAAACAAGTGGTTAAAAGCTGATTGGGTGAAGGGTGCTGTAGGGCAGGGGAAAGCGTCTACTTTTAATTTATCCTTCTGTACCATATGGAGTTTTGTTTTACTATAAGCATGTATTCCTTTTAGAAAGATTTATTTTTTAAGCTACTACATTAGCTGATAGTAGGAAAGGCTGGTCCTCAGAGAACATGCTGTTCCTTCTGAAACCTTACTGTGCGTGAGACAGGATATGTATTACGTGAAGTACTGCGAATTTTAAATCTCTTTTCCTTACTATTTATTACCACAAAGCACTCCGAAAAGGAGAATGGAGACGAGAACGATGAGATTCTCAACATAAAGCCAGTGAAGTGGAGGAAGTGTCATGTGACAGTGACAGCTGCCTAAGGTATCAAGCTTTGTGAAGAGGTGTCCTAATTTCTATTAACTGGCCTGGAGAGAACAGATTTAATCTCATATCCTGTAGAAGAAAAAAAGGAAAGCAGGTTTCATTTTCTGAAGGTAACAAAAGTAACCAAATATTAGAGCTAAGAAAGTAAAAACAGGTCCATAATCCCTTAGCCACAATTCCAAAATCCACAAAAACTTCTGAGAATCAAAAATTTTCTATAATTCATTGGTAGCAAAACTTGATCTGAATTTAACTGGCAGCAAAATCTGACCTGAACTGACATGAGACTATTTATAGTCTACCCACTAAAGTAAGAATAGTCATAGCTTTGGCCACTGAAATATTAATGTATTTGACTATGTAGTGCTACCCCTGACTCTGCAGGGGCGTTACATGTATACAGTAAATGTATCTTATAAGCTTTCCAAAAAAAAAAAAAAAAATTCTGAATTCTAAGATACAGCTGGCCCTTAGAGTTTCCAGTAAGGGACTATGAACCTAAAAATGGGTTTTTATTAAAATAGTCCTGTCCATCTCTATCAAAATATACATCTCTTTCTAAAAATATTCCTATACATTAATTTGAACTAATTAATTTTTAATTAAAAATTATCACTATTAAAATATTCTACTCTGAATGTCTATAATGCTATAACTGCATTATTCGTTAGAATTTTTTTTTAAATTATTTATTTATTTATGGCTGTGCTGGGTCTTCGTTTCTGTGCGAGGGCCTTCTCTAGTTGCGGCAAATCGGGGCCACTCTTCATCGCGGTGCGCGCGCCTCTCACTATCGCGGCCTCTCTTGTTGCGGAGCACAGGCTCCAGACGCGCAGGCTCAGCAATTGTGGCTCACGGGCCTAGTTGGTCTGCGGCATGTGGGATCTTCCCAGTCCAGGGCTCAAACCCGTGTCCCCTGCATTGGCAGGCGGATTCTTAACCACTGCGCTGCCAGGGAAGCCCCTAGTTAGAATATTTTATACCACTTCAACATTAAGTCAACCTCTCTCTGAAGGCAACATTAAAATCACCCTTTGACAGGAGTGTGGTATCAAAATGGGGTAAAGATAGTAAAGTTAAAAAAGCAGACCTCTGTCAATATGTTTTGATTTTTCTTTTTATGTTGGAAAAAACCCCAAAAACAAAGAGCATAAGTTTTTTTTTAAATATGTCAAAGAGGAACATAGATTTTAAAAGTTAACAAGCACCGATTTAAATAATTAAAAGAATAAAAATCAAAAAGAAGTCACAGGGCTTCCCTGGTGGCGCAGTGGTTAAGAATCTGCCTGCCAATGCAGGGGACACGGGTTCGAGTCCTGGTCTGGGAAGATCCCACATGCCGCGGAGCGACTAAGCCCGTGAGCCACAACTACTGAGCCTGCGCGCCTGGAGCCTGTGCTCCGCGACGGGAGAGGCCGCGACGGTAAGAGGCCCGCGCACCACGATGAAGAGTGGCCCCCGCTCTCCGCAAATGGAGAAAGCCCTGGCACAGAAACGAAGACCCAACACAGCCAAAAATAAAAATATAAATAAATAAATAAATTAAAAAAAAAAAAAGAAGTCACAGAATCCAAGTAGTTACCAAGGAATAGAACACAAAATAAAAGTCAAGGAATAGAAGACGTGCAAGGGAAAATTATATATTTTAGCCCAGTTATGTATCAATTCTATTATAATATATGACTAAATGACAAATAATAACAAAGCTTGCAAAACTCAAAGGTCTCTATTATAGAAAGAAAACTATAAAGCCAGAGTAAAGCAAGAACTAAGACATAAGACTACTAAGAACCTATCATTAATTACAATGAAGAGTAACTTAGAAGATTTCACATGAAAAATAGGGGTAGAATGAACATTTTAATAAACATAAGTACAGTACTGTATTTTAAACCCTGGTATCTAGGTGAAATAAAATTTGTTAATTTTTTTTTTAAACTATACGCCAATCCTCCCTCCCTCCCCGACCCTCTCTCACATACAGAACTAGCAAATGCTAGAAACAACGCAGCCAAATAGGAACCTCATTTCACAACTGGTGGACATGAAAGCAGTAAATCCCCCCCTTTTTCTTAACATCTTTATTGGAGTATAATTGCTTTACAATGGTGTGTTAGTGTCTGCTTTATAACAAAGTGAATCAGCTACACATATACATATATCCCCGTATCTCCTCCCTCTTGCGTCTCCCTCCCACCCTCCCTATCCCACCCCTCTAGGTGGTCACAAAGCACAGAGCTGAGCTCCCTGTGCTATGCGGCTGCTTCCCACTAGCTATCTATTTTACATTTGGTAGTATATGTAACTCCATGCCACTCTCTCACTTCGTCCCAGCTTACCCTTCCCCCTCCCTGGGTTCTCAAGTCCATTCTCTACATCTGCGTCTTTATTTCTGTCCTGCCCTAGGTTCTTCATAACCATTTTTTTTTTTTTTAGATTCCATATATATGTGTTAGCATACAGTATTTGTTTTTCTCTTTCTGACTTACTTCACTTTGTATGACAGGCTCTAGGGCCATCCACCTCACTACAAATAACTCAATTTCGTTTCTTTTCATGGCTGAGTAATATGCCATTGTATATATGTGCCACATCTTCTTTATCCATTCATCTGTCGATGAACACTTAGGTTGCTTCCATGACCTGGCTATTGTAAATAGTGTTGCAATGAACATTCGGGTGCATATGTCTTTTTTTTTTTTTTTTTTTTTTTTTTTTTTGGCTATGTTGGGTCTTCGTTACTGTGTGTGGGCTTTCTCTAGTTGCGGTGAGCGGGGCTACTCCTCGCTGTGGTGCGAGGGCTTCTCATTGTTGTGGCTTCTCTTGTTGCGAAGCACAGGCTCTGTGCACGCAGCCTTCAGTAGTTGTGGCACATGGGCTCAGTAGTTGTGGCTTGCAGGCTCTAGAGCTCAGGCTCAGTAGTTGTGGTGCACGGGCTTAGCTACTCTGTGGCATGTGGGATCTTCCTGGACCAGGGATCAAACCTGTGTCCCCTGCATTGGCAGGCAGATTCTTAACCACTGTGCCACCAGGGAAGCCCGCATGTGTCTTTTTGAATTATGGTTTTCTCTGGGTATATGCCCAGTAGTGGGATTGCTTGGTCATATGGTAGTTCTATTTTTAGTTTTTTAAGGAACCTCCATACTGTTCTCCATAGTGGCTGTATCAATTTACATCCCCACCAACAGTGCAAGAGGGTTTCCTTTTCTCCACACCCTCTCCAGCATTTATTGTTTGTAGATTTTTTGATGATGGCCATTCTGACTGGTGTGAGGTGATACCTCACTGTAGTTTTGATTTGCATTTCTCTAGTGATTAGTGATGTAAGCATTCTTTCATGTGTTTGTTGGCTATTTGTATATCTTCTTTGGAGAAATGTCTGTTTAGGTCTTCTGCCCATTTTTGGACTGGGTTGTTTGTTTTTTTGATATTGAGCTGCAAGAGCTGCTTGTAAATTTTGGAGATTAATCCTTTGTCAGTTGCTTCATTTGCAAATATTTTCTCCCATTCTGAGGGTTGTCTTTTCATCTTGCTTATGGTTTCCTTTGCTGGGCAAAAGCTTTTAAGTTTCATTAGGTCCCATTTGTTTATTTTTGCTTTTATTTCCATTTCTCTAGGAGGTGGGTCAAAAAGGATCTTGCTGTGATGTATGTATGTATGTATGTATGTTTTCCTCTAATAATTTTATAGTGTCTGGCCCTACATTTAGGTCTTTAATCCATTTTGAGTTTATTTTTATGTATGGTGTTAGGAAGTGTTCTGATTCTTTTAAATGTAGCTGTCCAGTTTTCCCAGCACCACTTATTGAAGAGACCATCTTTTCTCCACTGTACATTCTTGCCTCCTTTATCAAAAATAAGGTGACCATATGTGCGTGGGTTTATCTCTGGGCTTTCTATCCTGTTCCATTTATCTATATTTCTGTTTTTGTGCCAGTACCATACTGTCTTGATTACTGTAGCTTTGTAGTATAGTCTGAAGTCAGGGAGCCTGATTCCTCCAGCTCCGTTTTTCTTTCTCAAGATTGCTTTGGCTATTCGGGGTCTTTTGTGTTTCCATACAAATTGTGAAATTTTTGTTCTAGTTCTGTGAAAAATGCCATTGGTAGCTTGATAGGGATTGCATTGAATCTGTAGATTGCTTTGGGTAGTATAGTCATTTTCACAATGTTAATTCTTCCAATCCAAGAACATGGTATATCTCTCCATCTGTTTGTATCATCTTTAATTTCTTTCATCAGTGTCTTATAGTTTTCTGCATACAGTCTTTTGTCTCCTTAGATAGGTTTATTCCTAGGTATTTTATTCTTTTTGTTGCAATGGTAAATGGGAGTGTTTCCTTAATTTCTCTTTCAGATTTTTCATCATTAGTGTATAGGAATGCAAGAGATTTCTGTGCATTAATTTTGTATCCTGCTACTTTACCAAATTCATGGATTAGCTCTAGTAGTTTTCTGGTAGCATCTTTAGGATTCTCTCTGTATAGTATCATGTCATCTGTAAACAGTGACAGCTTTACTTCTTCTTTTCCGATTTGGATTCCTTTTGTTTCTTTTTCTTCTCTGACTGTTGTAGCTAAAACTTCCAAAACTATGTTGAATAATAGTGGTGAGAGTAGGCAACCTTGTCCTGTTCCTGATCTTAGTGGAAATAGTTTCCGTTTTTCACCACTGAGAACGATGTTGGCTGTGGGTTTATCATATATAGCCTTTATTATGTTGAGGTAGGTTCCCTCTATGCCTACTTTCTGGACGGTTTTTATCATAAATGGGTATTGAATTTTGTCAAAAGCTTTTTCTGCATCTATTGAGACGATCATATGGTTTTTATCCTTCAATTTGTTAATATGGTGTATCACATTGATTGATAAAACCCCTTTTAATAAATGTGTGGGGTAGAGAAGAACCCCAAATTATATCTGTCCAAAGGAAGCACTCACAAAGTTATACTACTCAAAGAAACTAAAGACTGAAAAATAACTCAAAACACTCCTTAAAGCAATATTAGTAGCAAAAATGGTCATTGCTACATCCTGGAAATGAAGGATAATGCTATCTTTACAAGTATTATTTACTAAATTGTGGTTCGTACTATGCAAGAAAAATAACAACGTTGCCATCAGAAATAGCACATATGAGAACATCACTGATATATGGAATTCTAATTAAAAATTAAAATTAAAAACGTCAGGGTAAATTTGGATCTTAGAAGTCCATCTTACACATAAGAATTTAAAAGAAAAATTTCGCACTGTAATCTCCCTTTTACTTAAACAAAACAGAAATGGAAGGAAAGAGGAGAGGAAAAAAAAAAAAAAAGATAACATAAAGATACTGGAACATCAAGGATAAAGAGCAAGCCAAGAGGACATCCTGTAAGTAAAAGAGTTTCCAAACTCACTATTATAAGATTTACTATAAAAGAAATGTAAAGCTATAAATTCAGTTAACTAAAAATACAAAGTTAAAGAAAATCAAAGTTGAAAGCTAAAAATCTAAGATTTTAATCCATTAAGAATACGTTTTAAAAGTCCTTGTTTCCTAATGGAGGGGTGGGGTTGGGAATAATGGAACCTTCAGGTACAAGAAAGACTGTGAGAAAAGAATTTTACCTCCGCCCCGAAGAATTATACCCAGTGATCAAGGTTGCATATAATATAGTGTATATACCAATCTACTAGGTTCTAAGAATATTCCTTGGTTAATTACATAACAGATCCAGATTCAAGGCATCTTTGTGAACTAGGTCATTCACATAATTCCTACAGTGTAAGACAGATACAGATACGTGCGCGCTCAAGCTACTGGAATTCAACATCTTATACAAATAACTTTAAATTTAAATCATGATGCATCAATAATTCTGTACAGTTATCAAAACCCAACTTTATATCCTTTTATATCATGCAATGTATTTTGACAGGGTGATCTTAGTTTCCCTACACAGAAATTAGTTGACTATCATCATTTAAGAAGCTTCCGCAGTTAAGACTGCAGTGTACTGACGAAATGTACAAAAGTATCCAGATATCAGTGAGTTTATAATCAAGCTGGAGAGAGAGAATCACATAAAAACAATTTGAGAAAGCTTTAGTAAGCAATTAAGTGCCAGTTGTAAATATAAACTGATATTAAATATGTACCAATAAATATATAGAAACATTCAACTGAAAGTAATTTTTCAAGATACACACCCTAAAAAGGTTTATATTTATCTCAATCAGGTTGCCATCCCTGAAAAAAGTTTGCAACTCCTATTTTGCAAAACAGTTTACAAATGGCACAAGGAAATTTGCCTCATTACTTTGAAATCATTTTGGACCCCAAACAGTATCACTCAGACATATCATTTAACCAGACCTTAAAAATGACTCTTGGGGGCTTCCCTGGTGGCGCAGTGGTTAAGAATCCGCCTGCCAATGCAGGGGATACAGGTTCAAGCCCTGGTCCGGGAAGATCCCACATGCCGCGGAGCAACTAAGCCCGTGTGCCACAACTACAGAGCCTGCGCTCTAGAGCCTGCAAGCCACAGCTACTGAAGCCTGCGTGCCTAGAGCACATGCTCTGCAACAAGAGAAGCCACCACAATGAGAAGCCCACGCACCGCAACAAAGAGTAGCCCCCGCTGGCCACAACTAGAGAAAGCCCATGCAGCTACGAAGACCCAACACAGCCAAAAATAAAATAAATTAATTTTTTAAAGAAATGACTCTTGGTTGCTCCCTAAAATCAAACCCACCCTGAAAGAATGAAGATTTTCCCCTACGGAAATTCCAAAGAACATCTCATACTCGAAGCAACTCCTAAATAATTCCTCAGATGTTTTAAGAAAAGGCAGGACTTCCACTTCCAGAAAAGATGGAGTAACAGGGATCAGATGTACCCCTGCACCTGAAACAACTAAAATTCTGGACAAAATATACAAAACAATGGTTTTCAAAACATTGGACATCAGGTAAGGAAGGACAGTGATTCCTGAGAGATGGTAAACAAACAAGGTGTGCCCTGTAATTGTCCTAGCTTGCTGTCTAGGGAAAGTCTCCAGGCCAAAGCACCGGGAGGGGGAACCCAGGTAGAACTCAGAGACCTCCTTTAGTTGAGGAGATGGAGCTGAGATTCTGGGAAGTCCAAGGGAGCTAGAATTTGTAGTACACAGTAGTACTGGAGAGGAGAGGAGTGCACAGAGACAGCTCCAGAGATCTGCAGGGAACCCCTAGAGTATTCAGCTGAGTAACTAGGAAAAACACAGCTAACATCACACTTAATGGTACAGTGCTTTCCAAGTCCGGGAAAAAAACAAAGATGCCCATCTATATCACTTTTTTTTTTAAACATCTTTTTTGGAATATAATTGCTTTACAATGTTGTGTTACTTTCTGCTGTATAACAAAGTGAATCAGCTATATGTATACATATATCCCCATATACCCTCCCTCCCACCCTCCCTATCCCATCCTTCTAGGTGGTCACAAAGCACTGAGCTGAGCTCCCTGTGCTATGCAGCTGCTTCCCACTAGCTATCTATTTTACATTTGGTAGTGTATATATGTCAATACTACTCTCACTTTGTCCCAGCTTACCCTTCCCCCTCCCTGTATCCTCAAGTCCATTCTCTACATCTGCGTCTTTATTCCTGTCCTGCCCCTAGGTTCATCAGAACCTTTTTTTTTTTTTTAGATTCCATATATATGTGTTAGCATACGGTATTTGTTTTTCTCTTTCTGACTTACTTCACTCTGTATGACAGACTCTAGGTCCATCCACCTCACTACAAATAACTCAATTTCATTTCTTTTTTATGGCTGAATAATATTCCATTGTATATATGTGCCACATCTTCTTTATCCATTCATCTGTTGATGGACACTTAGGTTGCTTCCATGACCTGGCTATTGTAAACAGTGCTGCAATGAACATTGTGGTACATGTCTCTCCATTTATAGTTATTATAAAATACTGGCTACATTCCTTTGCTGCACAATATCTTTGTAGCATACTCATTCTACACATAGTAGTCTATACCTCTTAATCTCCTACCCCTATTTTGCCCCTCCTCTCTTCCTTCTCTCCACTGGTAACCACTAGTTTGTGTTCACTATGTCTGTGAATCTGTTTCTTTTTGTTATATTCACTATTTTGTTTTACTTCTGTAGAACCCACTTATAAGTGGATATATATACAGCATTTGTCTTTCTCTGAGATTTCACTAAGCATAATACCCTCCAAGTCCATCCATGTTGTTGCAAATGACAAAATTTCATTATTTTTTATCCCTGAGTAGTAGTCCATTGTATATGTCTTAGTTGTGGCACGCGGGATCTTCACTGCAGTGTGCAGGCTCTCTGGTTGTGGCACACGGGTTCCAGAGCATGTGGGCTCAGTAGCTGCAGCACGTGGGCTCTCTAGGTGTGGCACATGGTTTCTAGAGCATGCAGGCTTAGCTGCCCCACAGCATGTGGAATCTTAGTTTCCCAACCAGGGATCGAACCCTCGTCCCCTGCATTGGAAGGCGGATTCTTAACCACTGGGCCACCAAGGAAGTCTCATGTATCTTTTCAAATTAGTGTTTTCTTTTTTTTTTCAGATATATACCCAGGTGTGAAATTGCTGGGTCATATGGTAGTTCCATTTTTAGTTTTTTGAGAAGACTCCGTACTGTTTTCTACAGTGGGTGCACCTATTTACACTCCCACCAACAGTGTACAAGTGTGTTCCCTTTTCTCCACATCCTTGCCAACATTTGTTATTTGGTTATATCACTTCTATTATGGTACTTGAGGTCTTAGCCAGTACAATAAGGCAAGAATTAAAACTCAAACATTAGACAGTAAAATTGTCTTTCTTTGTAAATGATATAATTGTGTATGTAAAAAACCAAAATGACCTACAAAAATGCCACTAGAAATAAGGAATGAAATTTTATTTATTTGATTCATTACAGTCACAATCGTATCAATAAAAACACATTGTATCGGACTTCCCTGATGGCGCAGTGGTTAAGAATCTGCCTGCCAATGCAGGGGACACGGGTTCATTCCCTGGTCTGGGAAGATCCCATATGCCGCAGAGCAACTAAGCCTGTGCGCCACAACTAATGAAGCCCACGTGCTCTAGGGCCCACGTTCTGCAATTACTGAGCCCACATGCTGCAACTACTAAAGCCCGCGCACCTAGAGCCCGTGCTCCGCAGCAAGAGAAGCCACCACAATGAGAGCCCGCGCACCAGAGTAGCCCCCGCTCGCCGCAACTAAAGAAAGCCTGCATGCAGCAAAGAAGACCCAACGCAGCTAAATGAATGAATGAATGAATGAATAAATAAATAAATAAAACACTGTATCTAAATGAAGAGGTCTTTAATAATGAAGGACTTCCAGGGGCTTCCCTGGTGGCGTAGTGGTTATGAATCCGCCTGCCAATGCAGGGGACACGGGTTCGATCCCTGGTCCGGGAAGATTCCACGTGCCACGGAGCAACTAAGCCCGTGCGCCACAACTACTGAGCCTGCGAGCCACAACTACTGAAGCCCGTGTGCCACAACTACTGAAGCCCATGCGCCTACAGCCCATGCTTTGCAACAAGAGAAGCCACTGCAATGAGAGGCCCGCGCAGCACAACGAAGAGTAGCCCCCGCTAGCTGCAACTAGATAAAGCCCACGTGCAGCAATGAAGACCCAATGCAGCCAAAAATAAATAAATAAATAAACAAATAAATCTATTAAAAAAAAAATGAAGGACTTCTAGGAAGACAGTTTAGAGGACGCTTTTTAAGAGTGAGAAGGAAAATGGTTTGGAATCCAGAAACAAGGCAGAATATTTTACGTACAGCATAACCCTTATAAAGTATGGGGACAAAAAGGGAGAAAATCATATAAAATACAGAGAAAAGATTGTAGGGGAGAAGGCAAAGATTCAAAACTAGGGAATGATAGTTGATAGATGGAAGCATTAAAGGATCTGGCTCAGACAGAGAGGTCTGGATTTCACAGAATAAGAAAGGTTGATCAAGAAGGGAAAAGAAAATAGTGTATGTTGGAAATGTTTTCTGGAGAGAAACTAGGAATAGGACCACTGACAGGAAGCTATTTTAATAATCCAGACATAGACTGAAGATGACTTAGAAGTAGGATGGTGGCATGAAAATGAAAATGAGAGGCTCTAAGTCCAAAGCCATAGAGAAAAGAGCTGAAAGATGTGGCAATGTTTCAAGATTCAGTGTTTCCGGATTTCAAGATTCAGGTATTGGGAGGATGGTTACCAATGATGCGACCCAACTGAGTGAACAAATCATTTAGGGAGGTGAAGCAGAGGCCCATCTCTGGCCTCCAGAGTTACCTTTTTGAAAGGCACCCTTAATGATAAACCCAAGTTCTGAAAAATAGGAGGTGAAAGGAAAACAAGAGAAAATGACATTAGATACACATGTTTAGGTGCAGTAAATAAAAGTTTAGAGGGCATCTGCTTCAAAAGCAAACACGCTGCATCAGTGTGGAGCCCTGGCTCTGGCAGGTTCGGGAAGCGTAGGGTGATGCCACAATGTGCTGAGGCCGCCTCACAAGCTGTGTGTGGGGCACAGGGTCCCCTGTTTAAAGTTTTCAAACCAGCCCTTACTGGCTTGAAATGTGATGTCTTTTGCATTTTCATTCTCTTGTTTTGTTTTTGTTATTTCCACAAAGAGCCTTTTCACTAATTCTCTGGTGTTTTAAAACTAATGTTTTCCCCTTTGGGTCCGGGTTTTGGCCATATATTGGGAATATGGGGGAATAAAGAGACCTTCTCCTGCATGATTTAAGTGGGAATCAATAATTAGTGTGCCCTTTTGTTTAAAGGGATAGAGCCAAACGGCAAAATAAAAACATCATAAATTTTAAACACTTTGGTATAAAATATAAAACTTTTATAGAGAAAATAAGGTTGACAAAAGAGTAGCTGTTGAAGGTTTATTTTAAAATCTGTTGCCCATGGTACATCTTAAGTAGAAAGTTCTACACTTGGAAGTCCCAAAGAGATATACATCTGGGTAAAATACCTCCTCATGAAAGGGATATTACTGAGCATGATACACCATTAGCAAGATTTTCACAGGAGGAAAAACATCTAGCTCCTAGGAGGACCTTGGCTTCATCTTTCACTCCTTCCTCCACATCAGAACCCAAAAGATGCTCAAGACATTTCCCTTGATATACTTGAGACAGGAGATAAAGGGGCAGGGCACAACCATTAGAAGAATGACACAGCCATTGAGGACACAACAAAAACTGGTTAGAACCTACTAGGCCCAAGATGGTGGAAGATTCGATGTCTATTAGACCTTGAGCCTCACGATGTGCTCATTGTAATTCATTAGCATATGCTAAATGACACACCCACAGGTACCATGACAGTTCCGAGGCCATAAAAGGCCAAAAAGTGGGTGGTGCCCAATTTCTGGAAATCCTTGGCCCTTCCCCAAAATAGTTGGAATAATCCTCCCACTTATTAGTCTATGCAATTACCCAGCCCATTAAAAACTAACCACCCCATATTGGGGGGCAGCTCTTGCCTTCTGAGACAGACCACACTCTGTCTATGGAGTGTGTATCTCTCTAAATAAACCTGCTTTCACTTTACTATGGCTCACTCTTGAATTCTTTCCTGCGTAAAGCCAAGGACCCTCACTTGGCAGCCGGGCCCAGGAACTTGCCTGAGACCTGGAACATGACCAACCTCATGTGTCCCACTTTCCTGCAACATACTGACCTGGGCCTAAGTCAGGAAGCCTGGACCTCTTCCACTTTTGGAGGTTCTTACTACGTTTTAAAATAAAGACATGCCAAGAAAGCATTATAAAAACTGTGGTACAGGGCTTCCCTGGTGGCGCAGTGGTTGAGAATCTGCCTGCCGATGCAGGGGACACGGGTTCGAGCCCTGGTCTGGGAGGATCCCACATGCCGCGGAGCGACTGGGCCCGTGAGCCACAATTACTGAGCCTGCGCGCCTGGAGCCTGTGCTCCGCAACAAGAGAGGCCGCGATAGTGAGAGGCCCGCGCACTGCGATGAAGAATGGCCCCCACTTGCCGCAACTGGAGAAAGCCCTCGCACAGAAACGAAGACCCAACACAGCCATAAATAAATAAATAAATAAATAAAATATTAAAAAAAAAAACAAAACTGTGGTACATTTTAAATGTATACATGTAATTAACCCTTCTAGGGAAAGAATACAACGTAACTGTACTAGTCACAAGATACAGGATTAACAAACATGTTCATGTGTCATAAATCACAGATAGTATAATCTGGCAACTGGAACAAGTTTAAAGTTACAGTCAATATCTCCTTTCAGGGACTTCCCTGGCGGTCCAGTGGTTAAGATTCCACGCTCTCAATGCAGGGGACACGGGTTCGATGCCTGGTCAGGGAACTAAGATCCCACATGCCACAGAGCGTGGCCAAAAAAACAAAAACAAAACAAAAACAAAAATAATATCTCCTTTCAATCCTGCGGATTTATCTCTTAGACTGCTTACACCTACTATATGCAAATCATTCTGCTGAGTGCCATAGAAAAAAACAAAGTAGTATAAACTGTTTTAGGCTCACGGTATCCAAGAGAGAATCCTGACTTCTCCCTCTTCTCTAGTTGAGGAACTACAAGGAACTTCTATCAATTATCACTCCACTCTCCTGGGTCCTTCCTGAAATTGCACCTTGAACCAACAATCTTCCAACTGAAACCACACAACTCGTCTCAGAACTTAATGAAGCTCAGGTTCTTTACGACTCGGCGCAGAAGGAATTCAGCGAGAGGCAAAGTGACAGAGAAGAAATAGATTTATTAATATCCTTTGTAAAGAGGCTGCAGGAAGATGGGGCACGAGAGGATGGTCATGTCCCAGGTCTCGGGCGGGTTCCTGGGATAGGCCACCAAGTGAGGGTCCTTGGCTTAGCACAGGAAAGAATTCAAGAGTGGTCCATAGTAAAGTGAAAGCGGGTTTACTGAGGGAAAAACACACTCCACAGCCAGAGTGTGGGCCGTCTCAAAAGGCGAGAGCAGCCCCAAAATATGGGGTGCTTAGTGTTTATGCACTGGGTTCATAAGCTAATGAGTGGGAGGATTAGTCCAACTATTTTGGGGGGAAGGGGCGGGGACTTCCAGGAATAGGGCCACCACCTACTTTTTGCCCTTTTATGGTCAGCCTCAGAACTGTCATGGTGCCCATGGGTGTGTCATTTAGCATGTTTTACAATGAGCGTATAATGAGGCTCAAGGGCTACTGGAAGTTGAATCTTGCTGCCATCCTGGGCCTAATCAGTTCTAACCAATTTATGTTACATCCTCAATAGCTAAGTCCTTCTTTTAAAGGTTCTGCCCTGCCCTCTTCCCTCCTGTCTCATTCCTACACCTTTTAAATAGATTTTCTTTCTTACCTTAAGATGTTGTGCCTTCTCAACCTCACTGCGCTTCCCATTTTCTCCTTCCTTTCTTTTCCAAACATCTTAAACTACACTCACTGCTATCACTTTCCCTACCATCCACTATCTCCTTAGCCCCTTGTAATGTAGGTCAATAAACAAGCACACAGAAATTTGTAGCAATCGACATTGTAACAGGTCAATTATCATCTTCTGAATGTGATCAGCACTACCAGAGCTTAGTCACCTCCCATTCTGAAAACTATCAAGTTCTGAATATGATAATCTGAGGAAACACTGGTTAGCCAACAAAGTACAGACATCTCACAACTGTACTTAAAAACAATAATAGAACGAAAGATAGCAAGAGTTGGGGTGAATTAGGGAAAAGGAGGCACTACTTAAGAATAACAAGGCTGAGAAAGAGGAATGGAAGGGGACATGAAAGCAAAGAGCTGTTAAACTAAAGAGGTATAAAATGAATGAAAATGGACTAAATTTCCATTCAACGAATCTTCCTTTCTTCACTTTTAGTTGAGAATCAAATTAAACTAATGCTGGTTCAGTGAACCACTTAAAGACTTACAGATAAGTAAAATTAAAACTTCAAGCTGTAGAAGTCGTCTTTCCCAGTACATGTACCTGGAGGCCCTTCTGGGTAATCCTTTCTGATTTCATCCCTTTCACTGGTTCAGTGTCTGGCCCTGTGAGGTGGATCTGCACTCGCCTCAGGCAACCTGGAGGTCATTTCCTTTACTCTCCACTCCTAGATAAGCTTAAATGAGTTACTGCTTTCTAACTCCACCTGAAATCATTTGCATGGTTACAGGCACTCTACTCAAACAACTATATTAATTAGAAGCAACAAGCATCATTCTGGTTTATGATTAGCTTCTTTGAATGGTACTTTATAATGCCTTTATGAATTCAAATGTACGGAATCACAACATGATTTCCAAGATTATTTCCAGTTCTGAAATGTAGTGTAATCTAAGAGTCTGAGTCTGACATGACATGGTTAGCCTGCAAGTCAGCTGTTGGCCCTGTACCCCAACGCCAGCTTTATAAAAGCAGACCACTGTGCCATCTTCTCCATATACTAAATATGCTCCTTCGGGCCTCTGTGCAGGCTGTTCACTCTGCCTGAAATGCCCTCTTCCTCTATGACTTACTGGAAGTGTCACCTTCCCTGGAACGGCTTTCTGGACCTCCAGTTGTGTGGACAACTTTCCTTTTCACCCCTGCCCCCTCCCCTATATGCCTACTATAGCACTTATTGCACTAAATGGCACTCATTTGTGTATGTGTCTGCCTTGCCCACTTCGCTGTGCACTCCTCGGGAGCAAAGATCTCTTCTCATCCCATCCTTGTAGTCCTAGCTGCTAACCTAGCGTTCAGCACATGGTGTGCACTCAAACATTCAGAGAAACTGTAGTCATGTGAGTCCCGACCACATAAAGAAAGCATTTAAAGGAATAACCATTCTGATCATTTTTACTAATAAGGATTAAAAAGATACTCATTAAACTCTACAGTGGGGAGTTCCCTGGTGGCCTAGTGGTTAGGATTCCGGGCCTTCACTGCCGTGGCCCAGGTTCAATCCCTAGTCCGGTAACTGAGATCCCACAAGCCACGCAACATGGCCAAAACAACAACAACAGAAAAAAACTCTACAATGACTAGATTAAATTTTCAGACAAATTAAAATTTTTCATTACAATATTCTTTCTGTAATATTAAAATGTTTACCTATTACAAGTAGAAACTAAGAAAAAAATAGAACCTGGAGACAATCTAAAATGGAAAGCCCCTCCCTGCCCCCATATATTTAATTTATTTAAACCATTAAAATGATTTTTTTTAAATTCTATTTTTAGTTCTCTTTCTTAATTTATTTGAAAAATATTCATTCAGGACCTACTATGTGCAATTTACAGTGCTAGATACTGGTGATAAAAATGTGAACAAAACAGACAAGGTATTTTTATTCACATAACTATTTTCTAGCAGGGAAAACAATATACAAGTTAAATGATTACTTAATTACAACTATATTAAGTGCTCTGAATTTTTTAAAGCAGCACATCTCCTAATCTGGGGTGGGGATGCTTAGAAAGTCACTACAGAAGTGACATATAAACTGGGCTCTGAGGATTGAAGAGGCATCAACTAGGGTTGGGGTGGGAGGCCTCCAGACCATGGGAAGAGCAAGTGCAAGGAAGAGACCTGGAGTGGGGAGGAATATGCATTTCAGGAACCAGAAGGTCGGTGTGGCAAGAGTACAGGCAACCAAGGGGAGGACAGGCAATGTGGCAGGGTCTTCCCTGGGCATTCAGTGAACAAGACAGAACAGGTGCTTATTCTCATGAAGTTTATACTCCAGAGGGCAGATGGCAGGGTTTTGGGGACTCATTAACAGTTTTAAGTAGGGGAGAAATGTGATCAGTTACACTTGTTTTTTAGTTAAGTGCTGTATATTTGAGGTATAACAGACACAGAACAGATACGTAGTTTTAAATGATTATTCCTGCTACAGTTTCAACAATTCTCTGAGGCAGAGAATTCCCTACTTACAAAAGAAAAAACTAAGGTTCTGCAAAACTAATTTATTTGGGGATATTTATTCAACAAACATTTGAGTGCCTACAATATGGCAGGCACAGTACAGTGTGTGCATTCATACAGAGATGAATGCAACAGTCTTGCTCTTAAGAAACTCACAATCTGATGGGAGAGACAGATCTAGAAACACTATATAGTGTAGTCCATGCTAAAAATAAGGAAAGTATAAGGGAGCAGAGGGGAATTCAATCTTCCTAGGAAGAATGAATCATTTCATCTCTGTGTTAAAGCTGCATCTTTTTCATACTATTAGTTTTTGAATTCTCAATCATTCCTGTGCTTGGAACACAGTAGGTACTCAAGCATATGTCTATGATACAAACCAACCCAGGTTTTCAACTTCTAGTTCAGTGCCTTTCCAGTAACTAAATATGCCCCTAACTGGAAGAGCATGCATTAATTCCAAGGAGCTCTTCTTTTGAAGCTGCTTTCGAAGCCAGCTTACAAACCACAAAAGAAAGTAAGTATCATTAAAGTCAAACCTCATTTTTTGACCCAGTCTGAAAACCCATAACAGTATCTAAACATAGTTATTTTTTTAAAGCAAATCTTCATTCAGAAGAAATTCTCCTATGAAGACAATCAAGAAACCGCCATCTAGTCCTTCATATTTCATGATCTCTGTCCTCAAAGAACTTATATTTTGGTTTCTAATTGGAAAGATAAAACGCAGCACACAGAAAGAATAAAACAAAATACAAGGTAGCATTTGTTCATTGATTTAACATATTTACAGACTGCTTACTATATGCCAGGTAAGGCGCCATCTTAGGGATGCAAAAATGAGCAGGACAAAAGCCTGCCTTCAAGGAACTCAGTCTTATGGAGGAAGCCAAGAATAACACAGCCCAGGACAATAAGAGCTGTAATTCAGCAGGTACACACAGATGAGAACACAGTTGCCATTGGCTCTAATTCATCAGGCACCTATACCTATGCCTTATCAGTTATTAAATATTTTAACACTACCTCTGATTATAATACAAACTGATAAATAAATAATTGCTATATGAAAAAGCAATGACACGAAAAAATTAACATTAAAATGGCTCAGAGGAGATGGTGAGAACTGAAGTTTAGGGTTGGTCTTAGGATCCTCCGGGTTTCTCAGCAAGGAAGGTTAGCATATTTGGATAAGGAGCTGGTTGTAGGGAAGGGGAACAGAGTTACCAAAAGGCCAGTGGTGGCAATTACCCAGGTACAGCCCTCCATCTGTGTTGAGGACATGGTTTAGAGTTGTGCCGTCCAGCATGGTAGCCACTAGCCACATGCAGCTACTGAGCACTGGAAATGTGGTTAGTCTGAATTGAGATGTATTAAATGAAAAGTACACTCCAGATTTCAGAGTTTCACATGAAAAAAGGGATGTAAATCACCTCAATAATTTTTTTTTTTTTACTGATTACATGTTTACATAATATTCTGGATATATTTTAGTAAATAAAGCATTATGAAAATCAATTTCACCCTTTTTTTCTACCTTTCTAATGTGGCTACTAGAAAATTTAAAATTACATGTGTGGCTCACATTTGCGGCTTGCATTCTATTTCTACTGCACAGTGCAAGTCCAGAGAGCTTTAAATAACAAGCTCCAGAGTTTAATCCCTTGAGGCAATGAAACACTATTGAATGTTTTCAAACTTAAGTGCCTGTGGTAGATTTGAGGAGGGGACAGGAAACGTAAACAAAGCACTGTTTCAGGAAGACTAGCGTGGGGGCAATCCCTAGCGTCAAGACACTAGAGGCAGTTGTCAATGTCAAAAGGCCAGCAAATGTCAAAGGGTAAGCAGGCTCCGCTGGAAAGTATACAGGTCTTTAGAAGTCCCACGCTGGGTGTAGAGAGGAGGAAGAAATCAAGAGCAGGGTGAGGTGAGGGAAGAGTAACAGCTGCAAGCACTGACATGAGCCTGGATAACCAAGGTGCAATGCTCAGCGGACTAGCAAGCCCAGCCCCGGTTTAGATTTAGGTTAGATCTCAACTGGCTCAGTGGTAAAGGCTCCCAGGCGGAGGTGCAATTCAAGAGAACAAAATCGGTGTCCTCTTTAGTGATTTCATATCTATCTCTATGTGGCAAGACCTCCACCAGTGGGATCAAGTCCAGAGAAGGTAGGAAGTAGAAAGCAAGGCTACCAGAAACTACAAGATAGCAATAAATTATAAAAGCAGAAGCCCAGACTCACAACACAGCCAGCAAATATTTACTGAGAGTTTGCTGTATGCCTGATACTTGGCTCGGCTCTGGAGGCATGGGAAGCAAAACAGACATTGTCCTGAATCACAAACTGTAGTGAGAGCTATGAAGACAGAACAGGAGCTCTGAGAGACCTAATTAAGGGTGGATGGGAGTGATGGGATGAGGCCATAAAGGAAAGACTCTCTGAAGAAGTGACAATTTCATCTGAACCCTGAAGTCAGGTGGGTAAAGACTAGGGGGGAAGAACAGCCCAAGCCAGGAGAGTGGTATGTACAAAAACCTTACGGCTGGAAAAGGCTTGGGTAATTCAAAGAATTGAAAGAAAGGCTGTGTAGTTAGAATGTCAGGAAGGCAGGTGGGCCATAAAAAGGTGAGAGAAGGCTGGAGAGGCAGGCAGAGGCCACATCTTGCGAAGCCTCAAAGGATGAAAAATAAAATCCTAAACGGGTCTGAGCGCAATGGGAAGCCGTGAGGGGTTTTGACCAGGGAAATCCTGATGGGTTCTAAGTGTTCCAACCACCTATGCTCTGCTCAGCATACTGAACAGAAGCCGGCTTGGCAGCAAAGGGGCAGGAGCCAGCATTTGTAGCTGAGTAGCAGGATACTTGGTCTGGGGTAACAGAGTTTAATATAAGGCCCTTCAAGTGTTCCAGGGTTACAAGGCTGGGAGAAGGATGGCATCACCAAAAAATATAGAAAAATCTGATGGAAGAGCTGGTTTGGGAGCCATTAGCTGGGAGGCAAAGTTAGGCACAACTCTAAACATACCGGGTATGAAGGACTAGGGAAGAATTCCAGCAGGTAAATATGGATGTTGTTTAGAGAATGGAAGAGAGATGAGGCATGGATCCTCAGGTTAATAGATAGGAGTGATAGTTTAAATCCCAAAAGTAAATAACATTTTCAAGGAGTAGAAAAAGAGAAAAAGAAAGACAACAAAAGGAGCCTGAGTTTGATCCTTAGTGTTAATTTCTCTCTGGGATGGAAGTCAGGAGAAAGGGCTCTCAAAAGGGATAGAGCATGAGGGAGTCTTTTGGGGGTGATGGAACTGTTCTGTATCCTCATTATGGTGATGGTCACATGAACCTGTACACGTACTAACATTCACAGAAACGTATACACACTAAAAGTCATTATTATTATATGTTATTTTAAAAGTAAAAAAAAAATTTTTTTTAAGGGTGGGGCAGTCAAAAGGACTGAGCTGCAGGGAAACAGAACACAACAGGATAAAGCCCGAAAGGATGGTCTGGGAAATTTAACCATTAAATTAAATGGCAACCTTGGAAAACGCCTCAGTGAATGGTGGTGAGGTTAAAAGCCAGGCTGCAAAGGTTCAAAGGATGACTAAGTAGTGAAGGGAAGCAGTCAGTATAGCCTCCTCTGTTAGAATTCTGGAGGTGAAAGGAAGAACAGAATGGCACAGGAGCTCAAACAGATAAGGAGAAGTGGAAGATTTAGCAAACTAGCAGAGCCAAACTTCCCAGACTCTATGAATTGCTCCATTTAAGTATTCTTCTAGAACATGCCTTTTGCACATGAGCTGTTCACTTTCTTATTGTCCCATTAAACTAAAACTGCTAAAATGAACCCGAAATCATGACATTTTTAACTCTGTTCCTTAGTCAACTGATATTTACTGTGCTCCTACTATACAGTAAGCACCCTGCTGGATACAACAGTGAATAACGCCTGGGCCCTGGAAGAGCACACAGGATTAATCACAACAAGCAAAGGTCCTGGAGTGATCTGCACGAAGGGCTCTGAAAGCCCTGACCTCTGAATTAAACGCATTTTAATTTATCTTTATAAAAATTAAATAAGGAGGAAATTAAAGCAAAGCTTAGATGTAACACTAGTAAAAATGTTCCTAATTTCTAAAAACTAAGAATGAGTTTAATTAATTCTTAAGTTAGGTATGGGGAACCTAATCACTCGCATTTCCCTTTTCCATCCCTCTCTTACTTTTCAGTGTACTCTGCATTTCTTCCTCTGGGTAACTTAGTGGGCAAAATGGAACAAGCACAGGCTTTGAAACCAAACAGACTTAAGACTAAACCGATGCCCTTGAACTTCCTAGCTCTGTGGCTTTTGGAGGCTCTTTTTCTCATCCATAAAACAGTAATGATACCTACCCCGCAGGCTTAAGGTAAGAATTAGGTAAAAATATAAACAGGTTGGCATACGCAAAGCACGCAAAAAATGTTAGCTTAACATTACTACTACCATTTGAAGAAATGGTATTCTGATTTAAAACATTTTTAAGTGCTTCCGTTCGAATGAGAAAAAAATAATCTTTTTTCCCCAAGGGCATGACATTTATGTGCTACCTTAGAAAAGCAGCTTGGGAATTTCTTCTCCTTAAGTCCTATCAGGAACTATTCTGCTCAAATAATGATGTTTGCGACAAGCACTTAAAAACAGTCAAGAACTAAGAAACTATAAAGGCATCATTATTATCATCACGGCATCCCAAGTGGAACAAGCCAGTCTGATTTGTGATCTGGATACTTGCCTTAGTGTATGGACCTACTACATTCACATCTCTCCTACTTCCTACCTAGTGTGACACTGCACACATGTAGAGTTGTCAATGTTCTAAAAGTTCTGCTTTTTAAGAGGCACTTACAAAACACTACCAAAAGAATAAACATAGTTTCAAAGCCAAGATGCTTCTCCAAATCAATAGGAAACTACCATCCTACTGAAATTCCCCACAACTACGAAGGAAATAGCCTCTACTGTTAAACCTGCACAAAATGCTAAGATGTAAGATTTCTATACATCTCATTTCTGTTTGCCTAACTGCTGGGGGGGGCAGTAATTAATGACGTTTTATTCACTGACCATGGGGAAACATCTCTGGCCAATTTTGTTGTATAATTTTGCTTGTATTGTAAGCAAATGGCCAACTTGAAATTCACCTTATCCCTCGCTTCAACCTCTAGCACAGACGCTAAAAAGTAATAAAACAGCCAAAAGATACATGAGAAAGCAAGGAACCTGAAAAGACCCAGACTAGTTCTCGGTGCCCAAAGAACTGAGGATGGACTGGTCCTTAAGGAGCCTGACAAGACGCTACCTTTACTGGGTGTCTTTAGCCACTATAGTGCATTTAAGCCCACTGTGGAAACCCACTAGTTTGAAACCAAAGGGCGCAGGACCAGGGAATGCAGAAAACACTTCGGGCTGGTCGTCCGCTGATATTCCCCTCGCCCTCCTTTCCCCGAGAAGGTTGAATCGCCTCTCGAAGGTGGCCACACACGCAGGGCTCTGGGGTGAGGGGTGGGGGCGGGAGCAGGGGCACGCATTCACTCCGTCACGCAGGTCCTGCACACAGGTGGGGACCGGGAGGCTCCGAGGCCTGCCGCCTCTCTCTGCCACCGCCAGGCAGGGGCCCCGACGCGCCTCCGAGGGCCTCGGCTCTCCGCGGGGACCCCTCCCTGCCCCGAGGTCCCCCGGCGACGGGAAGCGAACTCGACTCGACCAGCCCACCCGGAAGCCCTCCCCCAGCTCACACCTGACGGCGCGTGACGCCCGGAGTCGCGCTCGTCCGCCGGTCCCGGCCCGGCCATTCGGGGCGCCCCTTCCCCGCGAGCGGATGTCGCCCGCGTCCCTCCTAGCCCCGGGGTCAAACCCACCAGACGCCCGCCCAGCGGGGCGCGCGCCCAACGCCGCCACCCCCGCCGACCCCGCGCGCGCTCACGCCCCTCCCGGCCCTCTCCCCGCCGCGCGCGCTCACTCGCGAGGACACGCACACGCTGCGCCTGAGCTTGACAGGCCGACCCCGCGCCGCGCACTCCCGCGGGCGTCCTCGCCCACCCGGCCGGCCAGCTCTGACTGGGCGGTGAGCGGGGGAGGGGAAGGGCGGCGGTGGCCGTCGGTCCTCACTTACCACTGAGCCGTGCCGGCTCCGAGTGCGCGGCGTTCCGCTGTGAGGCGATGCGCCGCGATGCGCGCGGTCCCCGCTTCTCTGCAGGCTATGGAGGCGACGTAGTAGAGGGACTGAGGGGCTCGGGGGGGGTCACTCCCTCCCGCTTCACCTCCGAGAAACACGGGGACCCCAGAAACTAAAAACAAAATAAACAAACTTTCCCCTCCGCCTCCCTCCCCCAAAACCACAACACAAACACTCGGGGGCCCGCCCAGAGCCCCACTCCATTGGCCGCAGGGAGGATGCTGCCGGCCCTCACTGGCTGGCTTTTGTGCCCGTCAAGCTGCCGTTCCGCCCCTCCAATTTCTCTCAGCTGCCGTCGCCCCTCATTGGTCAAATGCGTTCCGTTTGACGAGCTACGATTGGCTGAGCTGCCTGCGCCAATCATTCGGGGACACACCCCCTCAGCATCCCAGAGACCTTTTCCTCGGTCGCAGACTCGGATAGGCGAAGGGGAAACTAGAGCATGATGGCGGCTGAGCTCACTTGGCGCAACCATCGTCTTTTTCCTTTTATTAGCTCATTAGTGCCTCGCCCTCGCGCTGTTTCCCCTAAGCGCCTCTCTCCATCCAGTACTGCCTAATAACGGAATCTATACGTCCCGGCTTCTTGATTTATCCCCTCCGAAGTGCTGAGTGTGGGCTGGTTGTGAATCATTGGACCGTCAGCATGTCACTCCCTAGTCAAATCTTTAAACTATTGGTGGAACAGCAAGAAAGTCCGTCCAACAACAAGGGCTAATGCCATTGGTTTGTCTCCACTGAGTTCTTTCCTGGTACCTTATTGGGCAAATAGGCGTGTCGGTCAGATCTGGATTCGCTGTGCTATGGTTAATTGTTTGCTAGGGAGTTTGAATGACTCCGGTCATTTGGCCTGTGGTTGACGATAGTAACGATTACCATTTATTGCATGCCCGCTTTGTGCCAACCATGCAGAGTTCTTTACAAGGACTGTCGGTTGAACCTGTGAGTTTTACGTTCTCTAAATTTTACAGTTAGGAAACTGAGGCTCCAGAGAGGTTAGGAAATTTGCCCAAGGTCACCTAGATAGAATGTAGTTGGTAGACCAGCATTTGGTCCTAGGTCTGTCTGACTCCAGAGCCTTCGCTCTTTTCACTGTACTTTAGTGCCTCTCCCTTAGCCTAGAATCGTACCCCTCAGCCAACCCAACATCTTCAAAAGCTTTCATTCAGAACCTAAGTTCCTCAGTTAGTTTCTGGAGGTGACATTGTTGGGGACTAAAGCTATGGATAGGTTGTCATTGCCTCCACTGCATCCTCTTCTCCAGCACCCATTCCTCCCCACCCTGAATTAAACAGTCTTGGTGGTTCCTGACCAGAAGCCTATCTACCTTTATGTTCATTTTCTCAGCTTTATGAATAAATGGACACTTCTACCAGCCTTCTGTTTCAAGCCTACCTTCCTGACCCACACCCATCCATCTCCAGCTCACTCTCTTTTGAGAGAGTCCTCAAGAGCCAGAAACAAGAAGAGAGTCTAAAGAGAGAAAAAGAATAAATCGGTTTAGAAATAAATAATTTACTGTATGCAAACGGAACAGCCCTTCAGCTCCTGGATAGCTTCCAGAGTAGCCCCTGATGCTGTGCAAGACAAGTGCTCCTGGCTTGTGGCCATTGGATTCTTTCTCTGTGGCTGCTTTCAGCAAAGTGAATCCAACATTCCAGCCAGGGGAGGGCAGAATGCTTAGGACCCACTGCCAGAGAGCCGGCCCCAGGCTCTGGGACTGAAATGATCTCCAGGAGCACAGTGCTGGACGATAGCCCGCATTCCGTCTCGGGTAATTAACATTTTACCATCCCAAATCCCCATCCCCTGTAGCTTCAGTGGGATCACTGCCCTTGTTTCGTCTCCTGATCCAAGCTGTTGTGTAACCGCATTGGCACTGCTTTAATAATAAAACCACTGTAACACAGTAATAGTGCTCAACACTTATAGCCTTTCAGCAGAGGAAGATAAGTGTTTCACAAACATCAATTAAGATTAAATGGCAGGTATTCTTAGGGCAACTGCCAGCGGAAGGACAGAAGAAAATTCATGAGTCAAATTCTAAGAAAGGTCCTAAGAACCTGAATCCTTATAACTACATGCACATACCCCATACTAGCATTCCAATATGGGGATTCTGAACCAGAAAACAAAAAGAATGAGAAATGGTCATTGTCCAAAACCTTCCTTATCTTCATAGTTGGTTGTTTGTAACTCTATTTTTAACCCTTAAACTAGTGCTTGGTTTTAGAGTTAACTGTTGGACATACCTGTCTCCCCAACTCAGTTTAAAGTTCCTTGAAAACAAATGATTTCTTTTTCATCTTTGTATGTCTCGAATTGCTCTGATTATAAAAGGTTCCCCCAATAAATAATTATTCAGTAAATATTTATGGAGCTTGTTTGCACTTTCCTAAAGTACAGAGGCTGCACAGATGTATAAAACACGTCTGCCTTTAGGAACCTCGATTTAGTGGGGGTGACCAACAGGTAAACACAGTGCAGATGGCTTGGAGGGACATGGGACTCAATCTTGGAGAGACAAAGATGGCTACCCTGAAGGTGTGACATCTATAAGGAGAACTAAAGGCTAAATTGTGATTACCTAGGCAAGAGACTGGAGATGTGCCGTGACCTGCAATACTTGCTCTATGGGGGCAGGGAGCAGGATAGGAATATCCAGGAGTGGCCAAAGCCGGTGCCTCCTATAACCTTTGCCTTTGAGGGCCTTCAGGGGTCTGTCCACTCCACCTCGTTGTACTTTCCTTCCCCAGGAGAAAGCAGGAAGCCAGAAACCCTGTTGTGTTTGCCCACTTGAGAATAGGAAAATAATTCCCAAATAAGATTGCTGTTTTTCTGATCATAAAAGTAACATTGAGTAAAGATTTCAGACAATACAGAATGTTTTAAAGTAGAAAATAAAATCTCCCTCAAATCCCACTACTAGAGCCAACCGCCATTAAGGAGAATATCTTCCCAGACTCTTTTATGAATAGACCCACACATGGATTTCTTCCAACAAACAGTGGGGTGTGGTTTAGGGTCTTGTCTGTACTTTGAGAGCTCTCATTGCTCAGAACTGCAGCTTTGGATGGAACCTGTTCTCACTTTCTATACTTGTGGGAAGAAAGCCAATAAATCAACTAAATATTTATTGTGGAGGATGATGGTTTCAACTTCCTGTCGCAGCAAGTGACAAATTACCACCTGTTACAGGACTTAGGGGCTTGCTCAGCCTAGTGTGGAGTCAGTGAATGGTGGGGAGGAAAGGGGTCTGCTGTACTCACTGCCCGAGGGCTTACAGGCTGCTTTGATGGCTGTGGAGTCGATTCCTGCCCTGAAAAGGCAGCCCAGGTCAAAGAATGACATGCTAGGGTGCTCTCCTTTGCTCTCTTTCTCGTTTCTTCTCTGCATGCTACTTGTGGTAAATATTTTGTGTGTTTGTTTGTTACAACACACCCAGCTTTGAGAGTAAAAAGACTCGCCAAGCCCTGCACACTCGTATGCAGGCCAAGTGCAGTATGTTCTTGGAGCGCTATACTATTCTTAGAGCTCTATATGTGGTGTTCTATACAGTTGGCTTTTTGCTGGAGGGGAAGGCAGATTTAATGAGTGATAGCTGCCTTGGATGGCTACCAAAAGTGCTCTAAGCCATTCCAAGCAACAGGCCTTCCTTTTTTCCCTTGAGAGATTGTTCTGTGATCCCTGAACACATTGCATTGGCCTGGACAAAATCCAATACAAGGGGAATTTCTGCAAACAATTCTGCAATGACCCACAAGCTTGGGGTGACATAGCCAGCTGGATCGGCTCCAGCTCTGATTTCTGTGGCACAGGAGAACTCCCTTTACCCTTTGCACTGGCCTCTCATTTCTGTGAGACATTTGGAAGTGTTTATAATGCAGTCTCTGGTTCTCAAACTTATGGGAAGATTCCCTGTCAAAGAACTAAATCCAAAAGACAAGAGGACAGCTGACAGCTGATCTGGCTCACTTGGGAAGTGGGCGTGGCCACAGCCAAGGCCAATAGCAGTTGGGGAGGGGAACTTTCTAGAGGGTGCTGATTACAGAGGACGCGTTCATAAGCATTTATTACGTTTGGTAGCATTTATTGTGTAACAAAGCCCTTGTGACAGAAGCTGTGCCGCCTCTAAATCACCTCTCATTTCTTACAACCACACTTCCTGAAAAGCTCCTAGGGAAGCTGCAAACACTGGACCCCTCCTGTGTGCTGGCCAACGCTCGACCCCCAGGAGGTTCACAGGAGAACCGGAATGTGCTGTTAATAACATCTACCCTTTCGTGAACAGCGATGTATGTCAGACACTGTACTGAGGGCTTTACATGGATCATGGCAGTTAACCTTCACAACAACCATGGTTATCCCCATTTTCCAGGTAGGGAAACTGAGGCTCTGAAGGGCCGACTAACTTGCGCCAGGTCACCACAGTTAATAACCTCACAGCTGAACCCAGGCCCTCTGACTCCAATGAGTCAGCTCTTTTCCATGCTGCTATGTTGCCCAGAGGCGTCTACGTCGGAACCGCCACAGTGCCGCTGGAGAGACAACCAGCCCCCAAATGAACAGTCGCCCTCATAGCCTTTATGAGCTCAACCCCATGCTCTTTTCCCTACAGACTCAGGGAAAGGGGCGCACCTCTTCCTGGCTAAATTACTGCCTCTGATGGTCCTTCCTCTGCATCCAGTTGGGATCTGGCTCCTCTCCCACCCCCTTCGAAATAGCCTTCCTTCCTGCCTGCCTGCCCTTTTCCCCTCTTTTTCCTTTTCTCAGCGTCTTAAATAATGCCCTGTGGCCATCTCCACCACTGCTGTTCCGTATCCTGGCTTCCAGCCCTAACTCTCCACTGAAACTCACTTCTCTAAGCTCATCTATGACCTCTTTGTGGCCGGCATCCAAGAGACTTTCTTAGTCCTTGTTTCCATGGCTTCACCACTATGTTTTACTCTGAAAATCTTCTCTTGGTTCCTCAAAATAGCTAGCTCCCCTCCTACCTCTACAACTGTTCATGCTCTTTTTCATATCCCCTCTTTCTCTAAGCTCCTGTTAAGGAGTCTCTCTCTCTCCTCTCCTTATGTTGCCTTCCGGGGGTGTCGGGGGGGTGGGGAGTGGGGGTGGAGAGCTGGGTCGTTGTCCTGCCTTCACCTCTGAGATCGCGGTTTTCATTTCTCCGTCCCCAGCCTTCATTCTGCAGGCCACTTGCTGTGTGATCGTGTGCAAGTCACGTAAACTGTCTGAGCTTCAGTTTCCTCATTTCTAAAATAAGTGTATTGAATCAGATTTGTTATTCTAGACTCTAAGATAATAATAAAACCTCAAGTTTGTAAGCACATGCTATGCCAGGCAGGACTGGCAGTGCAAAATGAAAGCATGGGGCTCCTTGTTCCAAAATTATTAAGAATTTCAAGACAGCAACAGCAGAGCATTAAACCAAATGTGGGACCCTTCGCCTTCTGGGTGCAGGGCCCATGGGAGCCCTCAAGTTGCATGCCCATGAAGCTGGCCCTAGTGCCAGGCACTGCTGTAATTATATAGGTATTGACTTACTCAATCCTCATAACAATCTTATGAGGTAGATACAGATGAGGACACTAAGGCAGAGGGAGGTTAAGTAACTGCCCAAGGTTGCATTTTTTAATTGGTAGGGCTGAGAAAAATTATACCTGTTGGTTGGAGTAGTTGTGAGATTCATACCGTGAAGGATGCTTCCCTCCCGGGGGTCCCCTCGGGAGGACTTCCTGGTGGCCTCTCAGCGGGCCCATGCCCATTGCTTCCTCAGTGAGTTTGCCGGCTCTCGGATGCCCCTTTCTCTGTCCCCTGTTCGGAGGTCTACACTTCCTTCAAAGCTCAGTTCAAGCCCCTTTTCCTCTCAGGGGCTTCTGGAGCAGAGAAGCCAGACCCACATCTCCTTCCCCCTAGATTCTCTCAGTTCCCTGTGTAGAGTCAGACCCAGCCCTGGCCTGGCCATGGGGATTGTTCATAGGCATGGGTGAAAACTAACAACTCCAGAATTTGTTAGGAAGAGGGCTCAGCGGCAGCAGTCTGGTTGGGGGGGGTGGGGTGCTGGGGGAGTCCCCTTTGCAGGACAGTGGCAAAGTAGGGAAGGATCCCAGGTGTGACAGTTGGGGGTTAGTGCTGGGAGCCTGGAGGAAAGTGGCCCGGGGCCAGGGGTCCACCGGGCTTGCAGGCCAAATCCAGCCACTGCCTGTTTTTGCACAGCTCTTGAGCAGGAATGATTTTTACATCTTTTTGAATGGGTGGTAAAATTAAAAGATGAGTGATATTTTGTGACACACGAAAATGAGACGAAATTCAAATTTCAGCGTCCCCAAAATTTCATTGGAACAGCCACGCCCACTCACTCGCATCGTACTGGTGGGCTTTAGCGCTGCAGCAGCAGCAGCGGTCGTGACAGACCCCGCATGTCCCCAAAACCTAGAACATTTACTATGTGGCCATTTACAGAAAGTTTGCCGAGCCCTGGCCTCTGCCTTCTTTCTCTACCCTGAGGAGGAAAGCACGGCGCTGCGAGCGGCCGCCAGGTGTCAGCATCGCCCCGCGTGCTCTCAGCCGCGCGCTCCGCGGGGACCCGCAGCCTCGGGTTCTGCGCCCCGACCCGCGCCGGTCCTGGGGCTCCTCCCGGTCCATCCGGGGAGACGCCGGCTGTCATCGCCGCCGGCGAGTGCGCGGAAAGGGCTGGAAGAAAGCTGAGGAGGGTCTGGAGCCGCACGGGGGTTCAGGACTGGCTCGGAAGCCCGGTGGCTTGGCGCGGGTCGGCAGGCTTTTCTGATGTGCTATTTGTTTGGTTTGGGTTTAATTTGTATTTTATATATGAAGGAGTCTCCAAACAAACAAAAATTGTTTATTTTTACCCAAAACTGTCAGTCAAGAAAAGTTTGGGACTTTTGCACAAGCAGATAAGACGGTGGCCCTCTTCCAGGCCCCCTGATAACAAACCTACAGAGCTGGGAGGGTGGGGCGGTGAGCGGGCACCGGCCTAACTCAGGCCCTGCTGAGCTGAGGGCTCACAAGTGGCATCTCTGGAAATTTTCTCCGTCTTTCTTTCAAAACCCGGGTCTTGAAACTTCTTCCAGGTGGATGAGCATTTAGGCCGGTGTGCCAAGTCCTGGACATGAAAGTGGCAATTTTACTGGGAGGGAGCAGGGGAGAGAATCCAGGAGAGAATGTCCCAAGACGGAAGTGATAACCACCACCCCCCCCCCCCCCCCCCGCCATATAACACAACGGAGGCATCAGCCTTTACAGAGCTCCTCCTCTACGTTAGCCACTGTGCTGAGTGCTTTACTCCCCAGGGCCTCTTGAGAGTGGTACCAGGATTATCCCCATTTTACTTGGATGGATGTGGAACAGCTTGCAGGGTCATTTAGCTAATATGTGGCGGAGTGGGGAATCCAGCCCGAGCCTGCCCGTTCTGCACTGTCCTCTCGCTGCCACAAGCCTCAGCTAAGATCACAGCAAGCAGGATGCCCCCCCCCCACCCCGCTGCCCTAAATCCACGAGGGCCTGCCTCACCGTTCATCCCCGGGCCTAGTGCACAGTTAATATCTGCTGAGTGAACAAATGAATAAAGCCTTCCAAGTACTGCAGTGAAGTGCCTCGCCTTGTCCAATCGCCCAACTTCCAAGGCCTTCCAGGAGGAGACCAGCCAGGGTGTCCAAGCTGCACTCAGGAAATAAGGATCACCAGGCACGGTTCTTGGCTCAGCACAGGATGGGCTGTGCTTTTCCCTTGCTTGTGCCCAGAGGACCGTAGCCTCTGCAGGCATACTGCCTGTCTTGCCCTTTCCTCCCTTCCTCCTCCAGGCTCCCCACGCACTTGCTGGCTTCCGTGGCAGGTCCTAGCTGGTCTCCTATGACATGAACATCTGTTCCTAGAGCTGATTTCTAGTGGCTGCAGACAGTGCCTAACTTCTAGCCACTTTTCTGATGAAAACTTGTCTCCAGCTGGCTGTCACTTGGAGAGGCCACATGATGCAGTGACAGTGCCCTCCTAGAGGGTCTGGATAGCCAGGTTCTAGCCCTTCTCATGACTTGCTGGGTGACTTTGGACAGATTTCCTTACCTCAAGGCCCATCTCCTCCTCCCGTGCTTTCGTGCTTGCCTTTGAAAGAAGCAAGCAGACAGGGTCATCCGTGAGCAGCCAGAGGCCTGGAGACCGGGTGACTGGGAGATGAAGACTGTCTGCTGAGGACGTGCACTGAAAGGAGAAGGCTTCCTGGAGGAAAGGATTTGATAAGGAAGGACTCCAAAGTCCTTAAGAAATTAAATCCTGTTTGGCTTCCATGTACAATTTCAGGAGTCAGGAACAAAAGTGAAAGGATCATGATCAATTGCAGAGCCTCTGACACCGTCCACATTGATTAGCCTGACTTATTCTCTGTATCACATGGTTGTCAAGTGTTCAATCATTTAACGAATCGTTATTAAGCAGATACTGCGGATACGATAGTGAGGCAGAAAGACAGTGTCCTGGTCTCCAGGCACAGAATGGGTATCTATCGTGCCAGGCAGCAGCATAAGCTGTCAGAAGCAGGGCCTTCCTCGGTTCAGAGCTGGGAAGGCAGAAGCTTCGCAGAGGAGGGGTGAGAAGTTCAGGCCTGCCTAACTTTTCAAAGCCTTCTGGCTGATCCAACGATGACTCGCCCTGAGCACACTCTCACATCTGCACCTGCCACCTCTCAACCTTTCCTAAGGTGCACATCCTCTCAAACTTGGTCTGGCTCAGCTTGCTGAGCCCGGGATGCCTGTTCTGCACCAGACCTCCTGCCACTGGAACAGCAGTGCAGACAATCACAGTGACAGCCGCTGGGTCCTCCAGACAGGGAGGAATGACGGTGGTGCACAGCCAGGTGATAAACTATATGCACAGTGCATGGCAGAGCTCAATAGCTGCTAAGGGGGCTTTGTCAGAACGGAACGTGGTTGTGGCACCCCAAGTAGCAATCCCCACCTGGCCCGTGTTGAGGAGCGTGGAAGTCTCTCTACTGTCGGCCCTGGCTGCCTTTTGAGGTGGGGACACTGCTGGGCACACATGGGTATGTCCAAGGGTACTCTCTGTGTAGGACTTTAACTGAGACTGAAGGAAGGGGAACAGATTGGGAGGAAACGTGGCAGGGCTCTGGGTGGAGTAAGACAGATGTGTGCACATAAACATACCTGTTCCGCAGAGTCCAAGGCGGGCAAGAGCTAAGCAAGGTAACCGGAACAAAGATGGAAGATGCTATCGTGTCAGTCACGGAAAGCAAAATCTTTGGCAAGTCAGCCAGCCTCTCTGGGCCAAAGAGATCTGTCAAAGAGAACTGTTTTGCGGGATGTAAGCACAGAAAGCAGCTCAGGGAGGAGCCCGTGGCCCTTCAGGGCTCAATGCAAAGAGCTCTTTCTCAACTGGGGCGATTCTAACCCCCAGGGACACTTGGCAATGTCTGGAGACATTTTTGGCGGCCTCATCTGAAGGGGTGCTACTGGTAGTTGGTAGGTAGAGGCCAGGGGCGCTGCTAAACATTCTACCACGTGTAGGACAGCCTCTCCTCCCACAGAGAATTTTGTGTCCGAAGCGTCACTGGCGTTGAAGGCAGGAAACCCTGAGCTGGAGGAGCAGGCTGAGATCTGCACTTTATGTGCCGTGGGATCTGGGGAGAACAATGCACCTCATCTGAAAAATGGGGGCGGCAAGACCTAAGCTGCTCATCACACAACTTTGTGAGGCTCAGTCTCCAAATATACAGGAGAACTTGTTGTTAACTTTGTAAAGGGCCTTTTCCTGAGCTTTTCTTAGTTTGAAACCTGCAGGTGACTGAGGGGGGCATCTAGCACGGTGACTAGCATATAGTAGGTGTTCAATAAGTTAAAAAGAGGAAAGCGTCATAGCAAAAAAAAAAAAAAAAAAAAAGTCTCCCCCGTAGCCCCTCCCCTCCCCTCCACCCGGGCCCATTTCCTCCATATCTCAAGGCTGCCTTTGTGGTCCAGCCTTTCTATTAGGGTCCAAACAGGCACGGGGTGGTGCTGTTGGCAGAGGCGGTCTCAGAAGCACCCCCGAAGGATCAGGGCTAGGGCTAACCGCACCCCAAGGACAGCTGACAATGAGACTGGGAAGATTTGTCAATGTCAAGGCAAAGCCTCCCAGGGCCATGCAGGGGTCCCGGGGTTCCTGCTCCTACGGGGCGAGGTCTAGGGTGGCAGCAGCCCCGGGGTCTCGGCCCTCAAGTGCCTCTGCTCATCAGAGGTCAGCCTCTCAAGGAGCTGTGCCAGTTGTTGGCACTCAACCTACAGAGGCCGGACTCAGAAAGTGGGCAGCTTGGCGGTGGGGTGAGATGGGGCCAGCGAAGCCAGGCCCCGCACCCAGAGTGCTGTTTCATCCCTGTTCCTCCTGGAGCCCTTCTGATGTTACCAGCCTTGTGGAAGCTGCTGCAGAGGGACCAAGGGCATGATCCATCCTTGAATGTGCCATCCAACTGGGAAGGCCAGATGTCCCCTTGAGATTTGATGACAGAGAGACTATTTCACAAAGTATGTGGAAAGTGCTGGAACAGAGGGCAGATGCACTAAAAAGTGAGAAGCCGAGAGGCAGAACGGAGGGGCTGGAGTTTAGGCAGACAAGCTGCATTTTAGGTCTTCAGGATCCTCAGCCACCTTTGGACTATCGTCTCTTCCCGAACATCTTAGAGCTGGAGGGGGTCAGAGACCATCTCGCCGAGACCTCTGTAAGGAAGGGGAGAGGTGCCCCACCTCACAGGCCAGCACTCTTCCCGTGACACTGCGTTGCTTCCTTTTTGACACATGGTCTCCCAACCTGCTTGGTTTCTCTGAAGAGAGTGAGAATGACCCCACGCTGGTGCAGGGAGAAGCCGGGGCAGGACGGACAGCCAGGCTCAAGGCTGCAGCGACTTGGAACCTCCAGTCCAGAGCCTCCTGCATGTGAGGGCAGGGGAGGAACCGGGCTTGCTTTGGGTCAGGAGACGGGAAAGGGATTCCGTGGGCCTGCTTCTCTAGCAAGGGAGGCACAATCGCTTAGGAGCCGGTCCCCTCCTCTGGCCTCCCCCCTTGCCCCAGAGGTGTCCACTCTGCTCACCAAGAGTGCTCTCTCCACCCAAACACTCTGAGCTGAGGTGTAACCCCTGCCCCATGTTTTCCACCTCCCTCTCCCTTCCCCTCCAGAACAAGCAGGGCCACATCGCCAGGCCTTGGTGCATAAGGAAGCACTTCCCAGGAGTGTTTAATCCTCACAGACGCTCATGGAGGTGGGTCAGGGTCCCTCACCCCCCAAGAACCAGGTGCACCCTTCCTTCCCCTGCCGCTCCCACCACCCACCGGGGAGGCCAGGCTCCTCGCAGGATGCTCGGTGCGCCCCTCGCTCCCTCTCCCATCAGGTGCTAGCAGGCACCAGGGCCCCTCCCCAAGGGGCTGCTGGTGCCCCAGGGTTTTGCAGAAGGAAAGATGTGAGGACGAGAGTTTGGCTCAGAAGTAGGAGGCTGAGAGAGGCTGAGCGTGGTGCTTTCTCAGGCACTGCAGCCCTCGGCTCTCCAGGCCTCCAGCACCCGGCCGGAAGCAAGGCCAGCCGCAGAGCCTGCGGTTTGGCAGTTTCTCTGTTGTCCGTTCAAGAACCCCCTCCGCAGGTCCTCTCAGTCACATGCGTGAAGAGGGGGTGGTGTGCGATTTTCAGCTGGTCTTCCTGGCCTGGCATCATGGCGATTATCAGGCCAGGTCCCTAAGAAGCCAGGGAGGCTGAGGCTCCTCAATACAGTCTGACTTTGGCAGGAGGCCTAGGCTGGTCTTTGGCTGACATATAACTAGAGAAGGCACGTAAGTCCCGGCTGGTGAAGGGACTGAGGGCCATCTCTGGGGTGGGAGGAAGGCCAGCACTCTTGGTGACAGGGCCCAGCCTCCAGCGCCACCGGAACATCAGCCAGGCTCTCTCTCTCCCTACTTTGGGCTGCAGATCAAGGCAAAAAACGGGAGGGAGCTGCCTCAGGTAAAGGCACTAGCGGAGCTGCCAGATGGGCTTGCAGCAGGCAACAGCCGAGGAGGCCCGGACCACTCAGGACACAGCCTGCCAGGATGGTGCTAGGGGAGGGAAAGGAGGCCTCAGCACAAGGGCTCTCAAAATGGCAGGGTCAAATTCTGCCCTCATTCCATTCAGAGTCTACTGCAGGAGCCTGAGGGACACGCCAGGAAGGCCAAAGCAGCCAGCCCCCAGCCGTCCTCGCTGCATCTTCCAGCTTGAGTTCAGAAGCTCAAGCAAGACCGGATCCCGGGCTCAGAGCCCTGTCCTCGTCCCTTCTGTTCCACCAAACCTCTTGGGGGACCAGCAGCACCAGGAAGCCCAGGGAAGGAGAAGCCAGGGGGCTGGGGCTGCCCCGGAGACCCCATCACATTAAGGTATAAAGACATGGACTCATCCCATCTGGGGGCCGGCAGGGCAAGGCTGGACCGGTGGAGGGAGGGGGCTGGGCATAAAGGAGAGCGGACACTAGTCAAGCTTCCACTTCATGTAAACAAAGGCTGACCCCCTGCCCGGCCACGGCAGTCTCGTGGAGGCGTGTGATTGTCTTGAGATGCTGCAGACCCTCACATCTGGGATACAGGGTCCCTGAGGCCAGGATGGAGGCTGCTGGGGCAGGAGGCCAGTAGGCGTCCGATGTGCAAATCGGTGCAGGGTTTGACCCGTGTCTCCACAGGACAGGATGGGGGCATCCACAGGTCCTGCCGACAGCTGGCCCGCAGCTCACAAAATCACACAATTGCTGGCCTTGGCAGGACTGGAACTTGTTTTACCTGCAGAGACAAGGGACACAGGCGAGGGAGGATGTAGGTAAAGTGCTCCCTGGGCTGGCCTCCAGCCCCCCTCCTATGCACCGCCCACGCCGCAAATTTGGGTGCTGGGGTCACTGTCTCCCTCCCAAGCTGCTGAAACTAGGTCAGTAGGGTCCTCAGAAGAGCAAAAGGAAAGATTCTCCCTGCCCTGACAGCCTTAGCAAGACCACCACTGGTTGGGGCATCAGGGATCTGCCATCTCCTGACCTCAGCGGGGTGATTCACCAGTTGCTAATACCCTATGCAGGGTCACAGCTCACAAGCGCGACCGCAGTCACTGTCAGTGACCCTCAGCGTGGCTCTGCTGCAAGGGGGCATCCTCGGCCCGACCTGACAGTGGGGGGCAGGAGGGCCAGTAGCCCCCAGAGCCGGGCAGCGCCTGCGCCAGTGCCCGCTCCGCCGAGCCCCATCTCAGCTCCTCCCGCCACTCAGGCCGCCGACGTGGAAGGGGCAAAGCGGTGCCTCAGGAGGGGCCGGTAGGCTGACCGGGAGGGAGCCAGGCATGGTGGCGCGGACCCCAGGCTTAGGGGCACGGAGGAAAGAAGGGGTGGAGAGGCACAGCTCTCCTCTTCCCAGGCCCCTTCCACCCGTTTCCACTGCCTCTACAGCCCAAGCGGAGGCCGGCTGTGTTCCTGCCCTCAGGCCAGCGCCTCGCGTCTGCTGCGGGGAGCCCTCCTGGGGCGCTGGCCGCCGTCTCCCGGGCGGCCGCTGACCTCTTTCCTGCCGGTTCCTCTCCACACCGCCAGGGCCAGGGTCGTCTCCCGGCACTCACACCACCTTCCCGTATCACCTCAGCTGTGAGTTTCACGGAGGTGGTGTTGGCCTCCTCTCCCGGGCCGTTAGCAAGAGAGACGCTGAACAGGCCTGAGTAGGGCCCTTCCCTGCCCGGCCAGCGGGGCCCAGGCCTCGGGACTTGCTGCGGGTCCAGCTGAGCCTCCCCGGAGGCCGTTCCGAGAGCAGCCAGAGGGTCGAGGAGGTGGGAGGGGAGCCAGACGATGGTGCCCGCCTCCCTGTGGCTCCAAGGGCCCGGAGCTGGGTCAGCCTTCAGCCTCCAGCCTCCAGCCTCCAGCCTCCTCGGGTGCTGAGGCTGCCTCCGCTGCCCTTCCTGTCCTGCAGTCCCCTGGCCGCCGCAGGACACGTCCGTCCCCACTTCCTGTCCTCAGCGGCTTGCTGTACTTACTTGGCCTACTGAGCAGATGCCGAGTTTCTCCCCAGAGGCAGCAGAATTTTGGAGGCAGGTGAGAAAAGTCCGCTGGGCTCCCGAGGCCAGGGAGGAGTGGCTGCGTGGGCTGGGGGCAGCCGGGGCAGAGCAGGTTTGTGGCCAGCTCCCCACACTCCCACCCACTCCCTGAGGCTGGATGTGAGCCTGGAGACGGGCCTCTCGCTCAGAATTCACCTCCACGCCTCTGACGGGAGGCCGGGCTGAGGACCAAGCCCTCGGGTCCGCCCCTCCCGCGGCACACAGACCAGAGCCCGCTGCCGCCTGCAGCAGATGCTGTGGCCAATCACACCTGCTCAGATGAGTGGAGGAGAATATATCAACAGCCCCACATTTCTATTTTTTACAAAGTATATGTGGCACGGGCGGCCCAAAGGAGGCTCACGAGAGAAAGTCAAACTTCAAAGGAACAAAACAGCGCAGTGAGACTGGACATAGGGGCGGGAAGTGGAGGAGAGGCGGCCTGAAGGAAGGCCTGGAGCATCAGGACCCGGTCCGATGGTCAGGACCTGGCCGGTCCGGCCCGGCAGGCAGGAGAGGGGACAGTGATATAGACGGCCATGACAAGGACAGTGAGCTCTACCTCCCTACAGGCTTCAGGACCTCACACTCCCCTCTTCTGGAAGATTCTTCCCCTGGATGTCCACATGGTTCTCTGCTTCCCATCATTCAAGTCTCTGCTCAAATGCCCCTTTGTCAGAGAGGCCTTCCCTGATCACTCTTCAGGAGAAGGTCCTTGCCCTCCCTGCCCCCCTCCCAGTACTTAAGAGCAGGGGCAAGCTCACTTTGTCCACTGCTACACCAGGAATTTAGGACCGTGCCTGGCACAGAGCAGACACCACAGAGATAGACATTTGTTGAAAACAATGAACGATCAGGCAGCAGCAAGCTACGTAAGGGTTCACACCAATCTAGTAACAAGAGCAACTGCAGTGGCATCAGTGGGTGGTGACTGGGTGACGTACGTGCCCTCACTCACCTAGATGGTGACGGAAGCCCTGGCCAGGCCCAAGAGACCAGCAGGGCAGGGGATTTTGACACCTGCCAATGAGACTAAGGACCCCTGCCTCTTCTCCGGAGCCCAGTGGGATCAACTCCTCGAAGGATGCCCACTCAGCTCCCCTCATCTGTGCCATGTGACCGAGACCTTGGCTGGTAACAGTTCTCAGGTTTATGGAATCAGAGCACAGCCTAAGAACATCAGCCGGGGTCTGACCTCAGGAGCGACACTGAGTTTTGGAACTCCATCTTGGCAAGACAGCTGTTGAGTAGGCTTACCCTGGAACTGGAGGCCCACAGGTTCCTTATGGAGCTCTGAACCCCAGCAGCACCTCCCCAGCCTTCCATCCCAGGCAGGCGCCCAGACTTCTAGGAGAGAGATCTGAGACCTCCACCCCAGGGATGACACAGGCAAATCTGAAGTCCCCAAATCCAGGAGCCAGCGAGCACAGCACTAGGAGCCAGACCACACTGCCAGCCAGGGTGGCCCATCCACGCATGACTCAGGGGAACCTGGGAGAGTTCTGGCACAGCAACTGTGGCTGCAGTCACCTCAGAGAACTCTGGGAACACAAGCGTGGGCTCAGGGGCCCTCGGAAGGTGGTGACCCAGAGGCACTCTCCTCTTCCTCCATACGTGGCGGGGGGCGGGGGAGTCAGTCATGTACTCAGGCCTCTGGCCCTTCCAAACAGCCTTTAAAGACGTAGGCAGCTGGTGTCAACCCTAACCTCCCAGAGATGGCCATAATGCTCTGGCAGGCCCTGGGAGGCAGGAGAGCCCACCGCCCTTTTCTCACTCATGACTATGGGCACAGGGCCTCGCCTCTCTGCACCTCTGGGGTCTCGTCTTGAAACAACGTCATCAGGCAGGGTGGCTGTGGGTTCTGGGTGAGAGCATTTAGCACCGTGTCTACCCAGCACACGCCAGGTGCTCAGCCAAAGTCTGTGCCTTTCTTCCTCCTCTTACCGTGCACGAGAGTGTTGGCCTTGTCCCAGGGATTTCCCCAGGGGGACCAGGAGGGGTTTCAGGACATCACCTGGAACCCCCTCCCCCAAACTGGCAGTCCCCGAGGGCAGAGCCTTGTCACCTAATCTGCTGCTCTGAGGACCCCTACGTGGGAAAACGCTCGGGGCGCTCGTTTAAAATGCAGATTCCTGAGCCCAGCCGAGCGGGACAGACCCCTGACTCTTTTGACAAGGCTCTCCAGTGACTGCTGGTCCCTGAGGTTGGATCTCTGCCGCAGAGTCCCGAGCTCCTGGATGGGCACAGGCGGCCGGCTCAGGAAAGGCGCCAATTGCAGGAGCAAGGACTCAGCTGAGAGAAAAACCAGAAGGACAGGGTGCTTGGCTTCCACCTGTAGGGGGAGCTGTGAGCCTTCAAACCACCTGGCCGCCCACGGCTGGACTGCCAGACCCAAAGGAAGGGATTTCTGAAGGTTCTCCCAAGGGCCACGCTTGGGTTTGCAAAAATGTGCATGCTGTTTGACAACTATATACTTCTTATCAAGTAATTGTACAGGCTGCCAGCTCTTAGCTTTTCTATTTTTCTCTCTTTTAGCCACCCTGTCATTGGCCTGGGTTCTCCCTTGACAAGAGGGCAGCAGGGACAGAAAGGACAGTCAGAATCAGAGCTCAAAGGGACCTCCTGAACCCTTCCTGGATCAACCCTTCCTCTTCTCAACCAGGAAACAGCCCCCGGGGAGGTGAAAGGATGTGTCCAAGGCGTGGGGAGCAAGGTCCTGGGAGCTGAGATCCCTCCGATGGCTGTTCTGACGCTGCTCTGAATGTTCGCTGTAGGACAGGGATCCTTTCCCTGGATGGGGCCCTAAGGGAATAGCTAACGTGATTTCCTCCCAGATGACAGTTCCCAGTGTACTAGGATTGCAAGTTCCAACCTTGGGGACCCCCATGCTGCCAGGAACCTGACCCTCTGGCACACAGAGTCCTGCTGATAAGCTTCTGCTGCCTGAGAGGAGGCACTAAACCAGTCAAATGTTTGGGAGGCTGGAGGCCACAAAAAGGGCCTTTGGGGAGGGGAGTCTCTGGCTTCTTGCCCTGCCTTCGAGGGAAGAAAGAGGAAAGGTCTCATAAGGGATTTGAATGCCAGGCCCTCGGGGCTGGATGCCCATCCGGGTACACAGAGGCTGTGCTGGACGAGGCCACTCTGTGTGTTTCCTTATGACGGAGCAGGAATAGGGTGATCTTGAGGGCCATCCCTCGTGCGTGCCGCTGCACTCTTGCACTTGCCCTTCTCTGTCTCTGACTCTCTCTCTCAGGGTGCCAGGCACTCAGGAGACGAGCTGGTACAGGGCACTGTCCCTGGCTGTTTGGCTGGCTTCTGGCACCCCGTGCAAACACTCAGGGAACAGCAGAAGTGTCAGTGACCGTTCAAGTCATCCAAGCAGGGGAGTCTGATGCTGAGACTCACTAAAGGAAGCAGGAAGGGATAAGACAATGGCCTTTTGTTTCTATGGAAACAGCACCTCAGGGTGAGGGGCTGAAGGAAGAGAAAGCTTCTACTTCACCTCCAGTCAGGGCGTGGGAAAGAGCCCCTTTTGTGGTTGGGCTCGCCCCTCCCCCTCTCTTCCCTGCCAGGTGTTCACCATGGCAACCCTCCTTCTAAACAAGAGGTGCAGGGCAGCAGCAGCAGCATCCGGTGCTGGGGGAGCCAGGGAGCCCAGGGGGAATGGGACGGGCCCAGCTACCCCTCCCTGACAGGACACGGGCCCTGGCCTCGGTTTGCGAACTGGCCCCACTGCCACTTACTGTGCCCTGGGACCACTTAATTCACCTCTCTGAGCTTCCATCTGCCACCTCCGTGGTTACTGTGAGGGCCAAGTGAGAGAGCGAGCACCTAGCGAAGGACCCGGCACACGGAGGCGCTCAATAAATGCTTCCTGGCCAAATGCAGCTATAGCCCTGGCACTGCTGCTGTGCCCAAATTCTCGGAGACTCCAGGCCTGTCCTAACTTTAAGAGGCACGGACTGAGTGCGTCAGGCTCTGTAGCAGGGCTGGGGCATCAGTGTTTGGGAAGACTTGCACTGCAGCCAATGTCAGGTCAAAGCTGGGGCCTTGAGGGACACAGGAATTCTGGAAGCACTCAGGCTGCCCAAGGTAAGTCCCTGCCCTTACCTACCTGGCCAGCCAGGGAGCCCAGGCTCACCGCTGCAAAGCCCCACAGCCATGGAGGGAGAAACCCCAACATGGAAACCCCTTTGACTCAGCAATGCCGACATGAGAAAAGGTGCCAGCAGTGGCCCTGGCTGTTACCACCAGCCAGAAAAGGCCACTCTGGAGACTGTTCCAGAGAAAGAGATAAAGGCAGAGAGACAGCCAGAAAGATACCACCACCAGGAACAGTCTCTCCCAGAAGTAAGCAGCCTGGCAAATACCACTTATCAAATAAACACAGGGAGGAGCCACGTCAAACTATTTACAACAGAAACAAGGAAAAGTGGGTCAGGGCATTGGTGCGGTGTGTTTGACCAGGTCAGATCCTGACGACAACTGATCCAGCAAGGAACAAGGTTTGCTGGAACAAGCCCTAGAGTCAGAGCCCTAGTCTCAGACTACTCCGTGCCCAGCACTGTTCTGAGCACTTCATATCCTCAGAACAGCTGGGCGAGGCAGGCATCACTTTCCCCTTTTAGAGAAGAGGAAACTGAAACTCCGGCCTGCAGTGGCTGGCCCCAGGCCACACGCAGGCAAAGGCCAGAGCACCTGAGGAACTGAGGACCATAGGGCCCAGAGCTGATGTGCTCTCCCTGCCGGGAGGCTGCCTTCTTACAGAATCAGCAGTGCTCCTGGACCAGGGCCAGAGGCCTGAGGAGCCCTGGGCCCGGTGGGAGGGGCTCACCTGAGACGTCACTGGAGCCCTGGTTGGGCCTCTTCCCCGTCACAAACTCCGCTTCGGCCAAGGCCTCGGGGGAGAGGGCACCGGCCGTGCTATTGGGCGCTGCGGGCCTCTTGGACCGCCGGTTGAAGAACCTGCTGCTGAAGCGCCTGCCCTCCTTGGCCGCGGTGGCCTCCCCGTTGGCAGCTTCTCCCCTGCCATTTCGGGCAAGGGCCTCCCGGGGTCTGGGCTTCAGGTCCACACGCAGGTGGGAGACCACCCTGCCATCCTGACTCAGCTCTCCCGAGAGAACGGGCTCCACCGGGGGCAGCACCTGCTCCAGCGTGACCAGGTCGTGCAGGAAACCCTCCAGGCGCCGTGCTGACTCGCCGCCCTTGTTGCCCTCCTCCTGCCCCTCTGCATTGCTGCCGGCCTCCCGCTGCTGCCGGGCAGCCCAGCGCATCATCTCCCCAGGTGGGTGGCGGCCGCCTGCCACCAGCGCGTACTTGGGGTTGATTAGCTTGCGAGCCACGGTGGAGGCGTAGTTGAGGCCCAGCCTGCCAGCGCCTCCTGCCAGGCCCAGCTGCTGGTACAAGTCCACCTCCTCGGAGATGGCGTACAGCTCCCGGAACTCCACGTCGAAGGGCTCCACGTTCTGCCCCGTCAGGAGGAGGAGAAGGTTCCTGTCCACATGGGAGGAACTCCAGGTGAATCTGGGAACGTGGGGACAGAAAAGCAACATGCATGTGCCCGGGCCTGCAGCCTCGCCCTGCCAGCCGCCCCTCGGCGAGCCCATCTCAACACCCTGCTGCCCAGCCCGACCTGCTCCACCACTGAGGCTGGATGCCTTGCTGCCTTCGTGCTGGGGTGCTCTCCCTCCACAGACCCAAATCCTCCCTTGGCCCAGGTCTTGGCCTCAAATGCAGAAAGCAGGCAGTGGGTGCAGGGCAAGGGCAAGGGCAAGAGAAGTCAGGCCTGGATTCAAACCTGCTTTCTGCCCTGCGTGCCTTGTAAAATGGGGCTTGTAAGGGGTACAGTCACAGCGTTGTTGTGAGGCTCAAAGTCCAATAACGAATATAAAAGGTTTCGCTCAGTACCTGGCACAAACATACATTTAATAAGTAGTACCTATAGCTGCCACTACTGTTAATAGTATTCCATTCCTCAATAGTTCTTCTCTGAATTTTTAGAGCACTTAGCGTCTGCAAAACCCCATACTTTAACCATGTAAGAGGACTGACGCCATTTATTAATTGTTTCATGTGCCCGGGTCTCTTCCAGCCTCAAAAGGCAACCAGCTGTTGTGGACCATGAAAGGCAGGCAGTGCTTAATGCTCAATAAAAGTTGACCCTCTTTCTTGAATAATCCATTAGCCAGAAAGTTTGAGGGAAGGGACTGGCCAGGAGGCTATTCTTTGCTATCAGAATAGACAATAGCTCTTAAACTCATGATTGTGGAGGCTCTAGCCCAGCATCTTTCTGAACATGAACACTTCTGACCATGAACTAAGGCCTCCCAGGCCCTTCTCTGACCTGGCCCAACTCACCTGTAGGATCCAGTGGCTACTTTTTCACCATCTACCATTAGGAACTTGGATGACAGGGTCCCCTTGATCTTCCCCATGGGCATGTAAAAGCCAACACCTGTCACAGAGCGGACACGGATGTTCTGTTGAGAAGAGGAGAAGGGCACTGTCACTCAGGCTGGGGGCCTAGAGGCTCTAAGCTGAGTCTCTGCTTGGGTGGAGGACGAATGCTCTTGTCCACGGGACCCTGACTCTGCTTCCTAAGGCCTGAGAAAGTCAGCAAATCTTGCTTTGGGCTCGGACGGGCCCAGGGTGGCCCCGGTCTGCTCTCAAAGCTCTTCAGAAGAGAAGCACAGCCCTGCCTTCAACCCTGACAGTGACTCTGCGGGCTGAGTGCCCGGGACTAGGCCGGAGCTGCCTCCTTAGCCTCAGCAGCCCTGGGATAAGATGTAAGCTGGGCGTGCCGTTAGGGTTATCAGTTCATGAGGCAAGGTTTTAGACACCAGGAAAGGGGTTGAGAGTGCTGTTCCCCTGGGCCCCTGAACCGGGGAGCAGGCAGAGGCAGTCTCCATCCCACTTCCTTCCCCCCTCCCGCCCCCAGCCCCAGTGGTACAACTTACCCGAATACGGAAGTCAGCGAGCTCCAGGCCCTGACACATCTCCAGGAAGTACTTCACGCCTGCCTCGTCCAGGATGATGTACACGGGGACTCGGCGCTTGGAGGCAGCATCCACGATGTCTTGGAAGATCTCACCATCAGTGAAGAGGTCCATGACCACAGCAATGACCTGGACAGGGAAGGGCACCAGTGAGGCACGTGGTGACTACACACATACAGAGTCACACTGCGGCCCACGGAGGACCAGCTGGGCTGGGGTAAGCGCTGGCCAAGAGTCAAAAATGCCATCTGCACCACTCCTGGGTTTCGCACATCCCCACCCACCTCTGAGCGCATGTGAGCAGGAGATGGGCTCCCTGCTCTGGGAAATGAAGATGGTGCAGAGGGTGCAGGCCATGCTGCTTGTGCTTCATCCTTGGCAAATTCCCACCACCCACCCTGGGGATTTTCCAGCGGCTCTTCAGAAGCCGTTGTCAGTGGAGATCTAGGAGGCTGAGGAAAGTTGGTTCTGGTGCCTTTGGGAAATAAGCAGGTTCTAGGAGCTGCAGTCACCGAGAGGCATGAAATGGACCATTTCCACAAGCTGCAGATCTGCTCAGATACCACTTTCTTTGCAGACCTGGGTGCTTTGATCTCCCTGCAGCTGTGCAAAGCCCTGTGCTTCCCTGAGCACAGATTCGGGCAGAGCTCCAGTTAGCTCGGGCTCCCTTGGCCTCCAGGTGTCCAGACCATCCCACTTCATCCTCAAATCAAGGTCCCTGCCTAGGACCCTTGATTTCCAAAAGCCAGTCTTGATTATCCATCCTGGAAGGCGAGGCCTTCCACAGCCTGAGGCAGATTTGCCTTTCTGACCTCAACCTCCTCCACTTCCCTATACAAACCTTCTGCTCCAGAGGCAGGGTTTTCTTGTTTGCCCCTAGCACTGTGCCCATGATGCAGAGGAAAGTATGTGCTTTGGGGTCAGAGAGATCTGATTATAACCACTTTCTATTTATGTAACCTTAGGCAAATCCCTTAACTTTGATGAGCCTCTGTTTCCTCATCTGCAAAGTGCGGATACTCTGTACTTGCTACATTTGGCATCAGGATTAGAAATAACATCTGTAAGCATCAACAATGCCTGATACGTAGGCAAGTCTTCAATAAATGGTAACCACTGTATGGTCGAAGGAGTCTGCTTGTCGTTGTAACTGAAAGCCTGAACGCTGAAGCCAGGCAGACCAGGCCTGGCTCACTAACTCCACTGCTCACTCATCAGTGCCCCAGCTTCCTTGGCAGCAAAATTGAGCTCATAGTAGCACCTGTCTCAAAGGGTTGTTGAGAAGGCTTAGAGAAGCAAACTGTGAAAGCGTTCAGCACAGTGCCGGCACATGTTAAGCTCAATAAGTGTATCCTCCATCACCATCGTCATCATCACAATCACCATCACCTTCACGTGTGCTCTGCCATTATCTCTGCCTCTAAAGACCACCCCCCAACACCATTTACGCAATATTACATAAGGCCCTTCTTACCTCCTACATTTAATACCCAATCATTCATACAGGTAACATTTACAAATCCCCACAGGCAGAGGGAGGATCTATGGACAAACTATAGTCCCTAACTTCAAGGGGTTAATCCAGTTGGAATCATAAGACATTCACACAAAATAATAAGACATAAGGTAAAACGAGATAAATGCCTTAGGAGATGCACAAATGATGTGTGATGTGAGTTCGAAGGAGGGGTGGTAGGAAGAGAAGGAGGGACTTAGGGAGGGGGAAGATTGAAAGATTACTTTCAGCCAGGGGAGAACAGGAAAGGTTTCACCGAGGAAGCTGAAACCTGAAGAATGGGCAGCCTTGGGTGCCATGAGAAATGAGCAGGGAATAAAACCGAGCAGGGAAGTGGGCAGGGCTGCCATGCATGGGTATGCAGGTTGTGCACTGCACACAGGCACTGGGCTGATGGGGGTGAGTGGGAGCTGTGCCTGCCTGAGGAAGAGATGCCTTTTCCTAATCTGCGCACAGGTGCCACATGGGCTACCAGGGGCCTAGGAGGTGAACATTTCAGGCAAAGAAAACAGCACAAGCAAAGGCACTGAGGACAGGCATGACTGACAAAAACAGAGGAGATGCAAATAAAATACTGAATGAAGAAAGAGAAATAACTACAGATATATTTACTTTTCAAGAAATTCTTACTATTTAATAAATCTTACTATTTAAGAAATGGTAAAAAGACTAGGAACACTTACACATTGATGACTTTGAAAATGAAACTGACATGGATAAGTCATTAAAAGTGAATTAAACATATCAACTATAGTTCAGTTTTTTAAAAAGTAAATTAAATATGATACAGCATAATCAAGTAAGGTTATCCTAAAAATGAAAGGATTATTCAACATCAGAAACGTATCAATTTATAACATTTATTGTGTCAAAGAGGGAAAATCATATATTATCTTAATAAGTTTTTAAAAAGTATTTGATAACACTATTTGTGATTAAAATTCTCAAAAAACTAGGAATAGAAGGGACCTCCCTTAATGTCATAAAGGCTATCTACTAAAAACCCTCATGAAACATACTTAAAGTTGCATTCCCTTTAAGTCTTAAGCAAGTCAAGAATGTTCACTTATCACCACTGCTGTTCAACAAAGTATTGGTGGTCCTGAGAAATGCAATATGACAAGAAAAAGAAATGAGACAGAAGGACTAGAAGAGACAAAACTACCAGTATTTAAAGATGATATTTTTTTTTAAAAAACAATTAGAATGCAGAGAAAAACTATTAGAAGTAATAGGAGAATTTGGCACGATTGCCAGATACAAGAAAAACTTACAAAAACCAATAGCATTCTTCTACTACAGCAATAACCAATTAAAAAAAAAAAAAAGAAAAGAAGATCCATTCAAAATTGCAACTTAAGCACATAGTATTTAGGAATTAATACCTTTATGGAGAAATTTAGAAATCTCTATTAAAGGACAGTTACAAATATTTGAATAAATGAAAAGATAAACTGTGTTCATGGATAACATGATTTAATGTTTTAAAAATCCAGTTCTCCTCATATTAATAAAATCCAATGCAATTCCAATGAATGGTCAGTAAAATTTTTTGAGGAGCTCAAATATTTCTAAGATGTGAGGAAGAATGAAGATTCACAATAGCTAAGTCAATTTTGAAAAAGAAAAGCTAAAAGGGAACACTTGTCCTACTAGACAGTAAGACATACTGCAGAGCCAAATTAATAAGAATTGCGATACTGAGATAGGAAGGAACTGACAAATAGACCATGGGACAGAATAGAGAGACCAGAAATATATAGGTACCTACACACATACATAAAACTTTAAGTTAACTTAGTCTTAACTTTAAGGTAGAATCACAACTCAGTGGAGAAAGGATGCTGTTTAGTAGATGCTATTGGGACAATTGGCATACTAAATAGAGAAAAATAAAATGGATCCCTACCTCATACCATATATAAAGGTGAATTTCAGGTAGGCTGTATACCTAAATGCAGAAGATACAACTAATAAAGGAATTCATGAAATATAGGAAAATATCTTCATGGCATAGGTAAGATAGGATTTATTAAGATTCCAAAAGCATGAATCATAACACAAATAAAATTTTAAAAGAGGCATTTGGCAAATTAGGGATTTTCTGTTCAAAGAAAGATGTCAACAGACAAAGATAACTGACAGGGAGAAGATATCTGCAATATCTACAACCGAAAGGAACTAATAATATACAAGAGATGCCTGCACATCAGCAAGAAAAAGACAGAAAACTAATTAGAAAAATGGGCAAAGGATATGAATAGGCAATTCCTAGAGGAGATACCTGATGGCTAATGGCTAATGGCTAATAAGTATGTAAAGAGAAGCAGACCTCATTAGTAAGCAGAAAGATTCAAATTAAAGCAAAGAGATAGTAATAACTGCAAATGAAGTGTAACCTTTAAAAATTGTATAAAAAATTTAAAATAAATTTAAAAAAAGCAAAGAGATAAGAGAGATACCACTTTACAACTATAACATTAACTAAAAACTAGAAAGTTGGATAGTCCTAAATGTTGGCGTGTGAGGAAAGGGGAACCCTCATTCACTGAGGGTGGGAGGGAACACTGGTACAGCTATTTCTTAGGGCAAGGGGCAGAGCTTCGTGGATTTAAGGTTGTGCATGCCTGGAAGCCAGCAACGCTACTCTTGGCCACACACCCAGGGAACCTCTTGGATCTTTGCACAGGTCTATAAGGGGGCAGGAACAAAGACATTCACTGTAGCTTTCTTTGGGATAGCAAGGAGTTGGCAACAACTTGGATGTCCATCTCTAGAAGAATGGGTGTGGAGAATGTGAGGGGTGCTCGGGACAGAGTGCTCTGCAGCAGACAGAAGCAATGGACGAGTTCCATGTGCAGAACCTGGGTAGTTCTTTTTAAGATGAATGTTAGAGATAGAGATCTATAGCCTAATACCATTTATGTAAATAAAAACACACTACATAAAATAACTCTGCGAGTTTTTCAAGGATACGGACATGTCCAAGGACATACACTGCATATAGGAGGGTGGCTGCCTATGGAAGGAGAAAGGGACGGCAGGGAAGGAGAGAGTAAAATAAGAGGGGCCTTCCCTGGATTGACGATGGCAGCGGACCACGAACTGAGGTTCACAATCAGCTCTGCACTTGAGGTCCACAACAAACAAACAAAAAACAATTGGCCTGGAACAGTTCAGGGTAGATGTAGCGTAAGGACAACGGGGTGGGGCTGGATCACGGAGGGTTTTAACAGGCCACTTTAGGCTTCATTCCAGCAGAACACAGCTCCCACCATCTCATAGGCCTCCTGATAGCTCCCAACTGCTGCCTGAGGCCAGAGTCTACTGTTTGCTCATTTCCAGACTCTCCAGTGCCCAGCTCAAAGCTGACTCTCAGTATGTCGCTGGGGAGGGCTTGACTGGCTCAGGAAAGCGCTTCTGGATTCACTCTTGCTTTTGTTTTGTAATTGAAAGCACAGGGAGCCAGCTCACCCTCACCCCCACCCGACAGAGGATGTGCTGTGAGAGCATCACAGACTAGAGGGAGAGACGTCCCCAGGGGCCCTGCTTTCGGGAGGCTTGGTCTGCGGCGCCCTGGTGAGAGCCAGCCATCTGTGTCACTACCAATTAAGCAGTGAAATATCTGTAGTAGGAAAAAATCAATTGCTCGCTGACTCCTGCAATCTCGTTGTGGAGGAGAGGTGATAATTACCCTCCGCTTTGGTCTCTGAGGCCCTGCTTGACATTAGGATGCACGGCATCAGGCCCAGGGAAACGAGCTCCCCACTCCCTCCGCTCTGGTGTTTAATGTGCCACGTGATCCTACGAGCCAAATCTAACTTCAAGGCTCCCAGTATAAATGGAAAATCAGGTTTTATAAGAGAGACATCAAAGGCACAGAACCCGGGGAGCCGGATTTCGTCAGGAGGGAAAAGCCATCCCCTGGCCTCCCGCAGGCTCCTAGCATCCTTTACCTGGTTACCCACTGATGTGCAGCACCTGGGGAGAGAGGTTAATTTGAGGTGGCAGGAGTTTTTAGAAGCTGTCGCAGGCTCTGGCAAAGCAGTTCTGATGCTGTAACACTTCTCATCAGGTGTTTGGTTAGCTTACCATCTCCTCCTTTGATATTCGGCCTCAGTGGTGGGGTGGGGGAACAGGGTGTGTTAGGGAGCCTCTGAAATCCCCTCCATCTGTCACTTACCTTTAATTAAACTGCCAGCTTTTCAGATTCTCTTCCTGGACTCCTTAATTACCATTAGATTAACAAAATTCATGAAAAGGACTCCACCTTCCCCATGCACTCCACGGCAACTCTACTCAAGACAGCTGGGGAGGGGCTTTCCTGGAGGCACAGTGGTTAAGAATCCACCTGCCAGTGCAAGGGACATGGGTTCGTGCCCTGGCCTGGGAAGATCCCACATGCAGCGGAGCAACTAAGCCCGTGCGCCACAACTACTGAGTCCGCATGCCACAACTACTGAGGCCTGCACAGCTAGAGCCCGTGCTCCGCTACAAGAGAAGCCAGGACATGAGAAGCCCGCGCACCGCTACAAAGAGTAGCCCCTGCTCGCCACAACTAGAGAAAGCCCGCGTGCAGCAACGAAGACCCAGCACAGGCAAAAATAAATAAATAAATAAAGAACATTCATAAAAAAAAAAAAAAAAAGACAGCTGGGGACTGACACCCCTGGTGTGTCTGGATGACCCAGTCTGGACGGCCACTGCACTGCCAGTCTCCTCGTCACAGAGCTATGCTCACCAGCCTGCCCTGGAGGCCCTTCCAAAATCAACGTCCTCTAGGTCACCCGGGCCAGAAGCCCGAGTCTACTGGCCTCCTCCTCCTCCCCATGACCAAATCCAATCGGCCACCGATGCCAGCAGGTCCTCCTCTGTGCACCTTCTCTGTCTGGGTCAGCTCCGTTCTGTTCCCACTGCACTGCTGCCCTCGCTCGGGCCCCCCTCATTTCTCACTGCACTGCTGGAATAGTTTCCTAACTAGTCTCTCCTCCATCTCTGTGCTCCAATTCTTTCTCCGTAGCAGTGACCCTGCCAAAACAACAGACTGATGAAGTGGTGGGTCCCACAGCCAAACTCCTTAACTTGGCACTGAAGGGCCTTATGATGGCCCCTTTCCTCCTCTCCAGCTTCATCTCGGACCATCTCACGTCTGCCCCTTGTTTTCAGCCGTGCAGGATGACCTGCAGTTACCCTAACTCAGGGTTTCTCCACTGTGGGACTTCCAGGGACCCAGGGACAGTATTCCTTGCTGTGGGGGGCTGTCCTGTGCATCGCAGGGTGTGTAGCAGCATGCCAGTAGCGCCACCCCCACTGGTGACAACCAAAAATGTTTGTAGACATCGATAAATATCTCCTGGGGGCAAAACTGCATCAACTCCCCACCCGCTTTTGAGAACAACTGCACACATCAGGCAGTTTCCAGTTCTGTTCCTACCCCTCCTGTACTCCTGTGAAACATCTACGCATCTTTCAAGACACAGGCAAGAATTTCCTGAACTTCTCCCCACCCAATATTGTTCACCACTCCCTGCTTCCTGCCCACGTTGTGTTCCGGGCACATAACAGAGATCCTTGACATTTTATTGTAACATCTGCTGAATGGCTCTGTCCCTTACAGGGCTGTGGGCTCCCGGATGGCAGGGACCATCTGACTTCTCTCAGAATCTCCACCCTCAGGGGACATCTCAACACCAAGTCAGTTCTCCATGTTTGTGGAATGAATGTCTAAATGGAGGGTGTTTCATGTCTACTGTTTTATTTGCAGGGTGTGGACCTAGCTTTGTTGTTAACTCTTTTATTTCATTAATGACTAGACATTTCGGTGGAAGGACAAAAAAAAAAAAGAATGCTGAGCAAGATTCCCGGTTAGATCATCCTGCTGGAAGGCAGAGTTGAAGTTCTTCCTCAAGGGCACAGAGAAGGGAAAAGAAGTGGCCGCCTTTTGGGACTGCTGCCTGAGCGCCGGTCCCCAGGCTGGTCTGCCTCTGTTCCACCCGCCCGAGGTCTTGAAGGAGTAGCCAACCCATTATTGAGGACAGTACTTTACCAAGGGGTAAAAGTCCACGCCAAGAACATCAGACCAGGAAGCAGAGCTGCCACCAGCACGTACAGCCAGCGCCTCTGTGCAGATTATGAAAGGGTACCCGTCCTCCCTGTGATGGAATGCAAGCCAGTAAGTGGAGCATGGGCTGCAAGTCAGCCCTACAAAGCCCCTGGGCCAGGCTCCAGTGCAGGCACAGGCTGCATCTCTGCACTCGGCCCCTGCACTGAAGGACGTTCCAGATGGGCAGCACCTCAGAGCTGGGAGGAAACGTATCAGCTAGAGCCCAGCCCCAAGGTTAAGTTACCCAGCTGGGTCTTGGCAGAGGCGGGACTAAAGCCCAGGCTTCCGATCCCAGTCCAGAGCTGTCACCCCCAGATGACGTGGTCATGGAAGGCTCTGGGGACATCTACTCTGGCTAGGACCTGAGGTCACTTCTGGACACACAAAACCAGGATGCCTCCATAGAGCCAGACGATACCACCCTCTCCCTCACTGGTTTCCCCAGCTCTGCTGACGTGGAGCCTAGGCACCGGGGTGGGCACGGCTGCTGCCGACAAAGACCCCCGTCCCGCTCAGCGCCGCGGTGGGGAAAAGGCAAGAGGCCCCAGGCCAGGCATGCTCCGTGCAGGTATGCGCTGGAGATGGTCACTTTTTCCTGGGGAGGGAGGGAGGGAGGGAGGGAGGGGAGCCCACACGGGCAGCTCCAGTCCCCACTTGACCACTGATTACCCATGTGAGCCTGGGGCCTGACTTTTACCTCCCATGCCTGCCCTTCCTGCCTCCCAGGGCCGTTGGGGGTTTCAGATGAGATCATGTCCACGAAATCCTATGAAAAAGCTGTGCGGTTTTGAGGGGCTATCACCAAACCAGGTGAATGGGGCCAAATGCCCACACCTCCAGCCCTAAGGTGCCTTGGGGTAGGAAGGGCAGCACCTGGGCAAACTGGTCAGCTGCTGCCTCCCAGAAGGTCCATCTGTCTGGCAGCCCAGGGGAGTCAGTTCTGGGCAGGCCAGCCAGCACCCGGCTCACACATCCCCAGCTGTGGATCGCCTTCTCTGATTTCCCCAGCGAGCGATCTAGGTCTCCAGGGCAGTGGCTGTCAAGCTCGAGCCTGTAGAGGATCAGCTAGGGCAGGGCGGGGCAGGGCGGGGTGTGCCCGCTGAATGTGCGCATGCTAGGGCCCCATCCTCAGAGAGTCTGACTCAGCGGCCCCTGGAAACGCGTTTTAACAACACCCTCCCCCTCAGGTGATCTGAACGCAGGTGGTGGAAGGATCACACTTTGAGTGACGGCCGGTGTTGGGAAGAGAATCTACCCTCTGGAAGCAGAAAGTCTCACTGGCTGTGGGGCCTTGAGTGAGTAATTTAATCTAAGTCTCCATTTCCTCATTTTAAAATGGGGAGGTGGTCCCTTCAGGGTTGTTCTGAGTTTTAAATGAGATAATGCAGTGGCACGAGGAACACAGTGCCTGGCCTGCTGTGAGCTGAGGGTCCACGTCGGCACCCCCCTCTCTCCTCTGATGGAACCCAGAACAAAGGGGCCTCACTTCGGAGGCAGCTCCCAGGGAGCCAGCAGCACAGAGCTGCCCACCAGCCCCAGACATCAAGGTGGAGATGTTTTCCTTTGCCTGATACCATGTCCAGCAGGCCCAGCGCATGGTGATTAAAGCCCAGGCAACACTACACTTCCAGGAAGGTCAAAACTTGAACCGAAGGGAAGGGCAGCTCAGTCAAGGGAAGAGTAAGTAAGTCTGTACAATGCACTGTCCCTCGAGTGATGCTGGGCATCAGTGCCCGCACACCGAGCGTGGAACGCACCGCTAAGAAAACTGCGGCCCTGGGAATTCCCTGGTGGTCCAGTGGTTAGGACTCTGAGCTTTCACTGCCGAGGGCCTGGGTTCAACCCCTGGTTGGGGCCATGAGGCGCGGCCAAAAGAAAGAAAGAAAGGAAAGAAAACTGCAGCCTGAGTGGAGAGCACCTCCAGGTGGGCTCGGGACCCAATTGGCACGGCTGCCACTGAGCACGGAGAGGTGCTGCTGGAGGATGGACACAACTCACGGTGGAGGTGCCAGTGCTCCTGGCACACCGCAAAGGCTTTCTTTTGTCATCAAGGCTGCAACAGGCCCCATCCAATTTCTGCCCCGGTGGGATGTGAACAACTGGACAAGAAAGCTTTACCTTAAGCTTCCTTCCTGTCTGTGCTCCCTGGGGTGAGAGAGGAGAGGAAAGCCCAGGAGAGGAGGCCTGCATGACTGCCCGGGGAACACCCACGGACGCTGCCTGGCCCCGCCCCACCCGCCTTGCAGCCTCCTACCCGTGGACTCCAGAGTCATTTAGCTGAATCCCCAAAGTCCAAGAGCATCCTGCAGTGGGTGAAGCACAGACTTTGGAGTCAGGGGTCCCACAGGGGCGGTGAGACCACGGGTGTTACTTGACCCCTGGGAACTCTCCCTGTAAAGTGAGGCAGCCTCATGGTTCTTGTGAGGATGCAGAGAAACGCAGTGATGCCTGGAGAGCATCTGGCACTGCGCTTCCTCCCCACAGCGCCTGGCGCACGGTGCGGGCTCAGCGTCAGCGTGATGGGAGACTAGGGGTCGGTCCCCTGCTCTTGGCAGGTGGAGCCAATAGCCCAACCCTAATCGTGCCGTTTCCCTGCCCAAACCCTCGGCCTGAGTTCAGCCTGGCCAAAGACCCTCCGTGTGCTTCCAACCCACTCCCTCCCTTGACGATAAACTCCTCTGCGTTCTCCAAACACACCCATCAACTCCCACCCTGGTGGCTTAACTCACCCTGTCACCACCTTCTCCCTGTGGTGATGGGAACATCCCTTCCCTGTTGAGGTCCTTACTTCACCCTCCCCCAGGCTGTCCCAGGTTCATTCTCGTCCTGGGTCCCCAGCCCCCAGGGCAGTGTGTGCCCTTTTCAGGAGGCACACCTGCTCAGGCCTGCGTCTCTCTGAGCACATGGTGGGGGGACAGAGACCTATCATGCCGCCCTGCACTGGGCCCGACACGCAGTAAATGTCTAAACAGAGTACCTCCGCGGTAGGGGGCTTCCCTCGGGGGGCTGAGGAAGCAGTCTGGACCAGAGCCCTGGCCCACCGAGAGGACAGAGCCAAGACCACTGGGGTCTTGTTCTCTGCCTCGAGGCCGGGCTGCCCCCAGCCCAGCAGCCGGGCACCTGCGCTTTGTCAGCTGAGGCTTCCCAGCTGCCTGAGGCCATGCTACACTGTTTCAGGCTCACTAATTAGACGTCATTAAACACCAGGCTCCCTCCTGCACTGGCAGCCCAGCTCTGCCAGCCAGGCCACTTCCCCTCCCAGACCCCTTGGCCTCTGTGCCAGCTCTGCCCCCGCCTCTGCTGCGCACCACCGGGGCTCACTCCCCGTCCACCTCGGATCCATACGAGGCACTCCTGACACCCATTCCCCAAACTAGGTGGATGAAGGGGTGATACAGAGGAGCCTCGGGCTGGCTCTCCAGAGAACAGGCTGTACCCCTGTGAGCGAGGTCAACTAACTCAGCCGTGAAGAACCATATGTGATCTGCCAGGCAGTGAGAAGAGCAATTCTTTTTAAGATCCTAGGCCAGCTTTTCTCTGCCCCACGGCATGCTTCTGGGATGACTTCCCCTGCATTAAGTTGGTGTTAATTAGTGAAAATTATCTAATGCAAGCTCATTTTAACATTAGCTTAAAGCTAAACATAATTAGGAAGATAAATCAGCTGCTAAAAAAAAAAACCCAATGAGGATACACAGATGATTTTTAGGATCAGCTGCTGCTCTGGGTTACTGGCCTGGAGCTCTGAGCAACATACAATATGTGGGCAGAGTAAGGCAGGACTCGAGAAGTACCTTCGAGGTATTTCTTGATTGATCAATCAGGGCAAGACAACTGGAGTTGGCAGCTTGCCCGGGAGGTTCTGAGAAGCAGCAAGGAAAACCTGCTGGCCACTGCCAGGGGATGCCGCCTGGGAGGGCTTCGCCAGAGAGGCAAGTGGAGGGTGCGGGGAGCAGGGGAAGGTGGTCAGGAGGCGCTGGGCGATGGGAACAGTGTGAATCTGTGCACTCCTAGGCCTTCCGCCTTGCACACCCCGGCCCTCTGCCCGCCCTCCCTTCCATACTGGCTGCTTCAGCTGTCAATTCCCAGGAGGCCTCTGTGCCCCTGGAGCTCAGTGGGATTCAGACTCAATCTCAAGTTCCCATCCAGCTCCACTATTTACCAGCCCTGTGACCTTACCATCTGTAAAATGGAAAGTTGCTGGATTGTTGTGGAAGTTAAACGAAATAATATATTTTAAAAGGGCTAGCACGGCCTGGTATTTAAGTACTCAACAATTAATAGCTATTGACCCGCTCCCTCCAACCTGTCCTGCAGTTTATTTTCTTTTTCAGCGTCCACATTTTATTCACCTGTATATTTCTGGAATGTGGCACATGTGAAACATGGTGAGTGAATGAGCAGAAGTGGGGAATCTCCAAGCAGTCTGGGAACCCTCCCGGGAGGGGGAGTTAAGAACACTCACAGTTGGTCCTCAAAGACCCACAAAAAGGTAAGAATCCCTGGTCCCTGTCCCTGCCCCCGCCCTCTACTGACTCTGCTAGAAAACAGAACAGAAAGAGCATTTATCTGGACCCTCCCACACGCCCCACCAGTGCTGTGAGAGGCCCAACAGGGTGACCACCGTACAAGCTGGGCTGGGATGAGTTAACAGATTACTAGAAACTCGGGCCAGAGAGACCACTAATTAGAAAAGCCATAGGCTCTTTCCCTGGGCTAAGGTTCTGGGATCATTAGCAAGTCTACAGACTCCACAAATTCAGAGAAGGAAAAGAAAACGGGGGAAGGCAGCGGCCCCAGCTAAGGCTGACTAGTCATGGCCCCTGGGGTAGGAGGTGTGGTGGGAGGGAGGGGGAGGGCCAGGGATCACTAGAGTGACTCAGCCTGGGAGGGGGTGTGGTCAGGACAGTGCCAGGAGCAGAGGCAGGCGGTCAGCCAGGACCCAGCCCTGCTCCTCTCTCCCCGCAGACGGGAGGCCTGCCCCAGAACGGGCTCTGTCTGCCCTGTACACTGTGAGGAAAGGGAGGCGGATCTGACCACCAGCCAAGGTGAAGCAGTGAGGCAGCATCCCGGGGGTGCACCTGGACAGATGGGGCGGCGTGGGCGTGGGGTTGCCGGCGGGTCTCCCATTAAGGTCTCAGTTTGTCAGTGAGGGCCCACGTCCCAGAGGGCCAGAAAGTGGCCAGCAAGAGGACACTGGTCGGGGAACTAAGATCCCACAAGCCATGTGGCATGGCCAAACCAAAAACGTCCCTGGAAGCTACCTATATCCAGCTTCCTGGTGACACCTGTGCCAGTGCCACCAAGCAGAAAAGACTCCTCTCCTCTCCCTCTCCCACCAAAGTAGTCCTGTACTTGTTTGTTTCCAGAACTAGTTGGTGAGCTTCCCAGAACCTGGCTGGCAACAAATATACTTTGTTTCTGGAATTTCAGATGGAAGCGGTGGCCACAGGGGCAATCCCCAAAAGTAACTGCATGTGTAGCAGAAGGACACAAGCCTTGAATTCAGACCTGGGTGGAGTCCCAGCTTGCCTCTTATGAGATCTACGGCCTTGTGCTTTCCCTGAGCCTCTGGGAAAACCTCATTTCCCTTGCAAGGTGCCAAGGATTGAATTAATTAAAGGAAATAACATGCAGAGCACCTATCTTTCAACAATCTTAGCCTCTCTTAATATAAATACCTTTTATCTGCATCTATTAGTCATCTTTTTCAAAATGCTGTCTCATAGAGTCTTGCATTGGAGTCTCAGAGCAATCTTGTGAAAGTAAGCAAGAAGACAAGAATGATACCCATTTTACAGATGCAGAGATGGAGACCTAGCAAGGTCAAATGATTTGCCCAAGGTCACCTGGTAGAGGAGGAAAGACAGAGCAAGAATGAAGACACCCAGGCTCCCGGCTGCCAACTGTGTACTCCTTCCCTTGCAGTGACCTGGCCTCCTGAGACCACTGCCCAGCAAACCTGGCTAAGCTACCATGAGACCAAGAAGTCATGAAGAAGGCACCCCTTTACTGAGGCCCCATCTTCTACTTTTGAACTCCCCGGGAAACACCCATCCTCAGAGTTTCAGGGACCTAAAGTGTCAGATTTCAGAGGAACCAAGCCTCAGCCTCCCTCTTCTCCAAAGACTGAAACACAGCCTGTCCCCCAACTCAACCCACCCCACCCCCGTGTCCCCATGCCCCAGCGCCTACTTGTGCAAGATTTAGTCCTTGAGGAGTCCTTCCAGACTGCCCTCGGGCTCTTTGAGCTGGCCCTTCTGGGTGACTCTGCAGGGGAACGCCCTCAGGGACCCCTGATTCAGGGACCGGGGAGCCTCCGTGCCTTCCTGTCTCGTCTCGGCCCGTGGCAGATCCTAGAGAAGACCCTTGGCTGAGTACTCAGTTACCACAGCCCTGCAGACGAGAGCCGCCCTGACAAACGGCCACATCAAATCAAGGCAGCAGAGAAGTGCGGGGGTCGGGGGGGAGGGGAGGGCAGTCGGAGCGGCTCCTCTCACCCAGAGGAGGAAACAGGAAGCGCACCTGCACAGGGCCTCCAACCTGAGGATGAGAAGCAACCCCTGAGAAGCAACCCCTGACCGTCCTAACTCTGATCTCCTGGCCGGCAGCCCCGCGTCCTGGGAGGAAGCTCAGCCACACTTCCCTCCCTGCTCCGAGAGGGGAGGGGACAGCGACGGCAGCAGCACCTCTCCAGGACAACTGGTATTTGTACGATACTTTCTTGGTATCCTCTGCTTCCATACAGTTTCTTCCTTATTTTTCAAAACCATCCAGAAATCTAGGTAATGCCCTCCAATTTTGCAGGTCAGGAGTCCCAGGGAGGGAAGTGATTTACCCCAAAGGAACACAGTTTGTAAGTAGCCAGGTCAGGACAGAAATCAAGACCTTTCAACTTCAGAGCCTATTCTCTGTCCTTGACGTGAAGCTGGGTCTCCATTGCCCAGAAACCCCAGCTCCCAGGATCAGTGACTGAGCATAAAAGACAGAGACTCAGAATCCAATAGCCACAGAGCCAAGGGCTTGGCAGGGATGCTGGGACAGGCCGAGGCAAGATCCTGGAAGGACTGTGAAGTGCTCAGTCCCTGGAACTGCAGCTGCATCATTATCCGCCAGCCTCAAGGGGACAAGGACTCTGGAACTGCCCCGCGCCTCGGAAATAACGCCCGTGAGGAATGGTCACTCAGGGAGGGAAGAAGAGTTAGGCAGGGGGGACAGTGTGCTGGACCCACAGGTCACGGGCTGCCCTGAGAGGCCTTTTCTTGCTCTGCACAGCGAATCAGGCTTTTCAAAGGCAGCTCAGATGCTCTAGATAAAGCCTCTGACATGGAACGTCAGGAGAACGGGGAAAGGTATCAGGCGAGAATCGGGACCAGCTCTCGAACAAGGCTGCGAGGTGGCTAACGAACGTATCATCAGACTCAGATTTCACAAACCAGTAACATTTAAGTATATATATATGTAAACGCTTTCTTTTGTTTCCTCTCTCTCTCTCTTTTTTCTTTTTGAATCTGCTTCATGTCAATATCCCAGTGCCCAGCATGGTGCCTGGTACAGGCACCTGGTACAGAGAAGGTGCTGCGTGCTATTTGCTGGATGTATCTGAATGAGGGAAGAGCCAATTTGAGGCTAACGGGGGAAGACAGTGGCAAAGGCTGCCACCCGCAAGCTGAGCCTCCTGGTGAAGTGAACTGGAGCCTCTGAGACTTTGCCACATCCCCTGGGCATGTGTACCCAGCTGTTCACCCCCATCAGCTGCCCAGACCTCTAACCAAGGCTGCTAACCTGGCCAGCCATGCCTCCTGCCCTGGAGCCTTCCCCCAAAGCCCTCTGCACCCCCTCCTCCCAATTTAGAGCATTCTTCTCTCTGCTGCCAGGTGGCTTTAACAATGGGGATTAAAGGGGTCCCTCGGTAATGTGCCGTTCAACTGGGGACTCTCCAGACACTTGCTTCCCTAGAGGGATGGAGAGGGGCGGGTGGCCAATAGGAGGCAGTTTCCATCAATTAAACATCATTGGTTGCCCGTGCCGCTGGGGCCCTACAAAGATGACGGAGAGGTGTAGGAGGGAGTCTCAGCTCTTCCAAAGCTGCTAGCCTCCGAGGATAAAATGGGCTCTCCTAAATCGAGCTGTGTGCCAGGCACACATGTGGCACAAACCAGGAGCCACGTCTGAGAACAAAAAGTCACTTTTGGATTGAAAATTTGATAAACAGCCAAAGAAGGGTTAGCCTCTGAGCCAGACCCTGAAGGAAAGGGACAAACCGTTGACAGGCAGAGATGGGGTAGGGCTGGGCCTGCTACCCATGCCCCTCTGTCCCCCACCAACCAGGTGGGCCTGCTCCTCTCACTGCCACAGGAATAAAGAGCAGCAGCTCCCAGTTAATCACAGCTTCCTAGCCCAGCAGCCACCCTCTCCTGGGTTGTGTTTATATCTACACGGGGTCATTGGTAGTTCTGACCGGGGACCTGGGGAAGCTGTGTCCTCTCCTTGTCCTTGGTCTGAAGACAAGTCATTAGACCCTTCTGGACCTCAGGGGCCTCCCCTCTGCCCGACACGGTTTTTGAGGCCCAAAGGAAATGCTGCGGGAGGCACGGTGGTAAGCAGTGAGGAGCTGGGTAGTTGGTACCCTTGAGTGTGGGGCTCAGGAACGCAGGGGCCAAGGATCAATCTTCAAGGTGGGTGGCCAGTAGGTTTTCCTCTGCTCCTGGAGCACAGGCAATACTCTGTAAACCTACCCAGTAGACCCAAAAATGGATGCCGCTGGTCAGAAGGGAGCTGGGGTGCAAAGATGGGTGGATGCTTGGTGCAATCTCACCCTTCTTGCTGCATTTAGACACGCCTGTAGACAGGCCCTCAGCATCAAAGGTCCTTCCCTCACCCGGTTCAGGGGCTGGTTCAGTGCCCCTCCTGCCACGCCCTCTGCTAAGCACCCATCATTCTGTATTAAAATGATGGTTTATTAGACTATTAGGCAATTTAAGAGCAGAGGTGTGTTTTATGTCTGTTTTCTACTGAAGTGCTTAGCACATAGTAAACCTCGAAATATTTGTCCAATGACCAAATGCACTATTCTTCCAAACCACAGTTATTTGGTCCTCTCACTCTGCCCTTGTAAATGAGAACCGTTTCCTTGTCTACACATGGTCTCGATTTAAGTCCAGTCCCCCCTGCCCCCTCCCTGCAGTTACAGTGGTCACAGCAGCCCAAGCGGCAGCAACCTCCCCTGGTCCTCTCTGCCAGCGTGGGAGAGGCCACGGACTCACTTCTGGGTCCCTGAAGGCACGTTTTCCGCCTGTACTTTAAGCAAAGTACATCATTCAGTGACACTAAAATAAGCAGATCACCTAAGGGGGATTAAAACAACAGGAAAAACCGCCCCCCCCCGCAAGGAACCAGGGCCGAATGTCTGAATGCTGGCTCTCCAGCACAGCCAGGAGGGCGTTCTGCCATTTGCAGAGGCCCAGACAGCAGATAACTTAAGACTGACCAACTCAAAGGCCTCCTCCCATTCCACGTGGTCCCACCTCCACCACTGCTGGGCTGTTTCCCCACTGGCCACCACCCTCTGCCCCTCCTCCCCAACCTCCAATCATATTTTCAAAGTGTCCCCTAGTTAGGCTCCTTTGTCCATAACCCTGAGGCCCGGGTTCAAAACCCTCACTGGTCTGCGCCTGTGGGCAAGTCACAGCCACTCCCCCTGAGGCTTGGTTTCCTGTTTTTCATTCGGGAATAAAAATGACAGCCCCTCACGAAGTTATTCTGAGGATTAAAAGAGATAAAATATGAAATTCTGGCACACAGCTGGACGTGTGTACTAGGTCCTTCTGACCCTCCCCCCCCTTTTCCCCAACAGTCACCTGTGTCTCTGCACATAAACCATCTCGGTCTGTCCCACCCAGCCTCACAGCAGCCAGACTCTCCCTGGAGACAAAGGAAACTCCCTCCAGGGTGTTTCAGGGTGAAAAGGAAGGGGGAAGGATCTAGAGGGTTGCTTGCCAGTTGGACAAGCTGGGGTTGGGGAGGTGGGCAGGTAGTTGTCGGAAGGTGTAGCCTTTAGAGCGGAAGCTAGGGATCTGGGTCTTTCCATAACCAACCATGTGACCTTTGGGCAAGCCCCTTTTCTTCTTTGCGCCTCAGTTTCCTCACCTGTGAAACAGGGTCAACCTCTCTGCCCTGCCTACTCACAGGATCTTTGGGAAGAAGGTACTGCACAGATGTGAGTGGCAGTGATTAACAGTTGGGGTCCAGAGGGCTTGTGGGTTTCGGGCACAGATGGGGCCAGAAGCTGCTTCTTCCTGAGGGGTGGTCACCTGCTTTGGACCCAGTTTTAGGACCAGGCTCTAAACACCAGGTCCCCCACATACTCAGCTCCCACCACAACAGCTCTTTCCTCCTGCCAGTCAAAGCCACTTGCTGTTTTGAAACGAAAATCTCTCTCTCCTGAGTCTCTTAAGGAGAAACTGCCCATTCCACTTTCCTTCTCTCTCTCCTTTCAACTCTGCAATTTACGTCCCTTGGGAAATCCTCCAGATTAGGCAAATCTAGCCTCAAAAACTGTTTTCCTTCCAGCACATCTCCCAGCATTTGAATTAACTCTTGGAGGGCAAAGGCCACCTTATATCCTCCTATGGCTAGTGCCTGGCACACGGTAGGCACTCAGGAAATAATTACTGGTTTAATATGTATGCATTGGATCGGTTCACAGTTGTTAAAGTTTCTGTTGTTAAATATTTAAAGAGTTAAGAACACTCCACTACATAGGAGATTCCTGACATCCCATATGGGACTAGAAGTTCTAGTGGGCAGGGCCCTCTCTCCACCTTCTTGTAACAGGGGTTCACAACCTGCAGCCCAGGTTGTGACCAGGCTAGTTCCATTCCAGCTCCTTGGTTTAGTCTGTTGCACCATCATCCGACAGCACAGCAGTTAAGAAGAAGGACTTTGGTGTTTGAACCCTGGCTCAGCAAGTGACTTAACTGTTCTGAATCCAAACATAAGGAAAATACCCATCTTACTCCGTAGTTGTGAAAAGCAAAAGAAAAAATGCAGGTAAATCATTAGCACAGTGGCTGGCACATATTAGGAATGCGTAAATCAAGGCTTGTTAGTGTTACATCGTGAGCCCTGACCCCTGACCCCAGCTGCACCCTGCTGCACAGTATTGTCACCTGCGTCCTTTCTTCTCCTCTGTCCAAACTTGTTTTTCTCTTTTGCAGAATGCAATATACAAAGAACGCTCAGGTAGACAAGCTGGAATTCTTTAGAGAGGGAGGGTGGAAACATGGACAGTGAAAAGTTAACCCTTCCTTCTGGCAGCCAATCTAGCCGACTACCTGCATCGCGCCTTCCAGGAAGAGGAGGCCCACCACTGGTCTTTCTAGGCTCGTTCAGCCTCCAGGGATAACAGGGCTCCAACAACAGTTACTGAGTTGAATCAGAATGGTGAACCCAAGCCACTCCTGCTGTATATTCTGAACTGGGCACCGAAGGCTGCTGATGTTTCTTAACAAATCTCAAGGTAGGGGAACCAGACTTAGCAAATAAAAATACGGAATGTCCCCATTAAATCTGAATTTCAGAGAAACAGTGAATGACTTTTTAGCATCAGTATGTCCCAATGCAATATTTGGGTCATACTGAATAATACTAAATTTTTTCTTGTTGTTTATCTGGAATTCAAATTTAACAGGACATCTTATATTTTATCTGGAAGCCCTACCCAGGTACCCCTACCCAAGGGCACAGAGTAAATCTTCCCCCTGCCCTATGAGCTACTGGCCCTACCAGTATTAGAATACCAGCCACTCTGGAAACATCACCTCCTTTCAATCCCCAGGTAGAGTAGACGCCCTAAGTGGGAGCTTCTTCTTGACCTGCTGAGTCCAGGGATCTGCCTTGTCAAAGCACCCAGCACAGAGTCAGGTACGCAGTAGGTGCTCAAAATACATCCCTTAATTCATCCTAGACTGCTTGAGCTCTAGCACTGGGCCCAGAGCCGGAGTGAATACCAGGGGCCAGGGGCCAGGCCAGCCTTGACTCTGGGGGGCCTCCTAAGAGCAGCGAGGCTTGGGGTGGGAGGCCACACCGCACTTCCTGGGGTTGCCTGAGGATCAAATGAGAAAATGGCCAGGGACATGTTTTGTAAATCCCTGGGCAGCACATAGGTTATTATCAAGACCTCTGAGTGGCCCATTTTACCACAGGACTCCACAGCCCACACTCTTCTCTAGGGAGAGAAACCAGACAAGGAAACAGAAGCACAGAGCAGAGGAAAGCCAGCGCCTCTGGACACTGTAATGGTGACGACAAACAACTGTCCCAGCACCTTGTAATTTGCCAAACACGTTCACATCCATGCTCTCCAGAGGACTCACCAGCCCCACGTCGGAAGGCAGGGTTCTGGACCCATTTTCCAGAGGGTGGTCAGGGGGGCCAGGCCCAGGCCTTGCCTCGGAGGTGGCGCCTGGTCCGAGGGGACAGGCGTGGGGCGGGGCGGGGCCTACCTTCTGGGCCTCTTGGATCATCTGCCGGACCACCTGCTTCAGGTGGGGCGCCTTCTCCTTCCTAGGGGGGTGAGTGAAGAGGGTGACGCGGCTCACACCGCGGTAGAAGCACGATTCGGTCCAGCCCAGCTCCAGCGGGGGCACCTCGGTGTCGGAGCGGTCGGGCCAGTAGGCCAGGGACTCGCCGGACTCGGACGCGGCCTGCGTCGGGGTCTCGGCCGCGGCCTTGCTCTTGCCCCGGGCGGCGGCGGCGGCGACTTCTTCGTAGGGGCTCCAGGCGGCGCCGAGGGCCTGACGCTCCTGGCTGGAGAGGAAGTCCCGCAGCTGCTCCTCCTTGACCCGTTCGCGGTAGGCCTGCTCGCCGCCGCCCAGCAGCGCTTCGAGCGCGGCCCGCCGCCGCTCGCAGTAGTAGAAGGATGCCTGCGCCGCGGTCACCCTCTCGTTCACGTGCGCCTCGTCCAGGCAGCCGAGCTGGGACTCGGCCATGGCGCCCCGGCCCGGCCCCGGCCCGGGTCCTACCGCCGCACCTGGAGCCGCCGAGGGGCGGGGCGCCTCACCTGGACGAGAGAGCGGCCAATCGGCGCGGGCGCGGGCGCAGGCGCGGCCGTCGGGCGGGGAGGGGCAGCTGCGCTTTCCGCCTCTGCGGGGCGCGAGCGGCGCAGGCGGCCTCGGGGGCTCGGCTGGGGACGCGACGGCGCTTAGGCCTGCGGGGCCCAGCCCGGGGCGGGAGCCCCGGAGCGGGCCGGAACTTGGAGCCGGGCCGTAGTTAGACCCACGTGCGGCCTCTGGCCCGCTTTCGTCTCCTGGCCCCGACCCTTCGGTGGGGGAAAGGTTGGGGACCTAACCCTTCCTGTTGCCGGGCCGGCCAGACACGTCCCAGCGCGTCCATTTTCCCCGCTGTTAGGGCCCCGAGCACGTGGTCTGGCCAGGGTGCTTCTGGGGTGGCCGATCTGACCACTCCTCGGTTGGGGGTCCGGGGGCCCTCTGCTAGGCCAGATTGTGACGGCCTAGCAGGGACGGTTGGTGTGCAACAGCGAAATGCTAGTAAAACCCCCAGCTCCCGGCCCACGTCCACGTGTCCCAGTCTGAGATCAGAGGCCCCTCCAGGGGCTGTCAATCCAACACTTTCACCAGGACAAAAATTTCTTTAAAAAAAAAAAAGCCACCCAGATACAGCAAGGATGTAAGCAGCAGCAGTGGAATTTTTTTCCCCCATTTTAATTTGAAGTGGTGTGTGTGTGTGTGTGTGTGTGTGTGTGTGTGTGTGTGTGTGTGTGTGTTTGGGCAAGATAGGCTACCAGAGGCCTGATTACTATATTAGTGATCTAAAATGTATGTTTGAGCTCAAGGGAGGAAGACACACACACACACACACACATCACCAGCAGCAACTCTGCTGTTTCCCATTGGATTAAGTACAATCTTCTTAGTCATTAACATATTATTTTGTCCATGCACTGCTGTACAGTTTGATTCTCCACATTCAAAATATTTTCAGATCATAGCAACCAAAGGTTCACATTTCTCTCATTTTATAACACAGCATCTCAGAGCTGGAAGGAGCTTTAGAAACTAATTCAACCCCCTCATTTTACAGAAGAGGAAAATAAGGCCTAGAAACATGTGGTTTGCCCAGGTCTCCCTGTAAAGGAGAGGCAACACAGGGGACTATTAGGTTCTCTGTGTCTGGGAGATCTTTGCCCTGAACCATGGCCACATTTGCCCTTTCTACGTCTCTTGTGAAATGACAGAAGGTTACTGGGGACATGGTTTTAACCCTGGGGACTTAGAAGAGATCACCTAATATTTCTGGGTCCTCCTTTGATGGCCTGGAAAAATGAGGGTTAGATTTTCAAATATCTGCAACTTTTGTGACAGTAGTCAATTCTGGCGTCCTGTGTCAGGTCAGGGATGGTGAGCAAAGAGGTGTCCATCATCTCACTTGTGTCCTCTGCTATTCTTGGGAATTGGAAGGCCTCACTGCTAGTAACACTCTAAGTATAGAAAAATTTCATCTTTAGATGGGAGAGCATTTAGTTTGTTTTCCGATGACTTGAGGCCCTATAAGATGCCAAACTCTATGCCCTGGGTATACAGAGGAGCTCAGAGAAGTGGGAGGAATAGAAAAACAAACACACAGGAGAATAACACAGGTGTGATGAAAATGCTTTTAATAAACTCAATCAGCAATGCATTGGGAGTAAACATTTACTCAATGCCTACTATGTGCCTGGCACACAGTATGTACTTAGTACGATTTCTTTAAAAAAGAATGTATTAGGGCCAAGAAAAGGGTAGGTGCAAGGAGCTGTGGGGACTTTGAGGGAAGAAGAAATTAATCTGACTAGTGGGATGTAAATAAGAAGGTCTTCACCTAGCAGGAAGGGATCTTAAGTGGAGCCTAAAAGGAGGAGAAGTCAAGGGGGAGAGAGGGAGTGAAGACATTCCAGGCAGAGGAAGTTGGGATTGGGTGCAGTCAGAGTGTCATGCTGGCATAAGGCACACGTGGGTTCAACTCAAGATACGCAACCCTCAGAGCCTTAAGTATCCTCATCTACAAAATGGGATAACAATGCTGACCACCCTCCGACCCTGTGACCTCCCAGATTGTTGTAGGGATTAAATAAGATCACATATTTGATTTAATTAGCAGTTGTGTCTGACTGATGGAAAGCAGTTTACAACAGTACTTCTAAAACTTTACTGTGCCCAGTAGTCACCTGGGGGGATCTTGCTAAAATGCAGATTCTGATTCAGTTGGTCTGAGGTGAGGCCCAAGAGTCTGCATTTCTAGAAAGCTCCCAGGTAATGTTCGTAGTGCTGGTCCATAGACCAATTGGCATAGCAAGGATTTCAGAAGCCAGTGAATAAGAGGGTGAACTTTCATGTCAGAGAGTCCTGGAATGGAATCCCACTTTCTTGGTGTAAGCTGTGTGTCCCTGGGGAAGTTACTTCTCCTTTCTGAGCCTTGGCCACATCATTAGTGACATATGGGTAATAATAAGTCCTACCTAATAGAGCTGTGCGAGAAGGGAAACAAATTAATGGATATACACCACTTAGTGGAGTGTCTGGCACAGCGTGGTAGCCTGTGAAGAGTAGTTAGTGTTAAAGTGTGGGAAGATGGGACTGGAAAGAGAGGGACCTGGAGTCCAAACTGTGGGGACCTTGATTTTATTTTATTTTTTGGCTGCACCACACGGCATGTGGGATCTTAGTTCACTGACCAGGAATTGAACCCGAGCGCCCTGCGGTGGAAGCGCAGCGTCTTAACCACTGGACCACCAGGGAAGTCCCTGGGGACCTTGACTTTAAATCTTATTCCGTAGCTAGGGGAGCCATTAAAGGTTATTAAGAGACTGATATGGTCATAAAAAAAATAGCAGCAATTACTATGTGCCAGGCACTGTGCAAAATATGTATCTTTCAAATAAATTCATATAGTCCTATTAGAAAAATTATTATTATCCTCATTTTACAGGTGAGAAAACTGAAACACAGAGAGGTTCAGTAGCTCAATCTAGGTCACCCAGCTGCTAAGTAGAAGAGCCAGGATTCAAATTCAAACCACCTGACTCCAGGGCTTACCTGCCTGCCCACCTTGCTATACTGCCTCGGTTGAGAATGCTAGAAAGGGACATTAGAAAGAAAAAGAATTCCCCTTGTTTAATAATTTATCCATTCAACAAACATTTGCTGAATGTTTGTTGAATGGATAAATTCAACAAATGAGTGGTCAGAAACCACTCATTCATTTACCAAATCCTTATTGAGTTGTAACAATCACAAGGCCCTGCTCTAGGTGCTGAGGGTACAGCTCTGAACAAAACCAAGTTCTTGCCCATGTGGAGCTTACATTGAAGTGAATGACTGAGATACGGATTTTGCTCTCAAGGACACAAATATTATGTGACACAAGTTAGAATAGGACAGAAGGTTAGAATCAGAGTAGACTATTTTAGTAACAGTTCGCAGTGGAAAAGAGCTTTCCTAGATCTAACTGCTATGAAACACACAGTGATCTTTTCGTGATAGTTCCCTTTACATACCAATGACTTATTTATTCAGCCAACTTTTTTGAGCAGTTGACGTGTACTAGATAACATGCTTGCCACTGAGAATAAAAAAGAGGAATCAGACGTGATCGTTAGCTGCTCTGGTGGCTCCCTTGGTTTAGCTGGGAGTCAGATACCCACAGCCTTCTTTACAAGGCAGGTTGACGAGTGACACAGTGGCATTCACAGAGAGGTTATAGGCTATGGAGGCACTGTCACGTACAGTTATCTAATTTGGTCCTCCCAATCTTTGGAAGTAGGCTGTGAAAGGGACTACCGTAAGGTGCTGCAGATGAACACGTTGAGGCCCTGGGAGGTGAGACAGCCTCTTCAAAGTTATCAGCCAACAAGTGGAGGTGCTGGGACACACATCCCTGAGGCCTGATCCCCTGTGCATTATTAGTGAGATTTTTTAAACACCTTACCAGCCCAGGAACTGATTTCTTTTAGGCACAGGCCCAATTTACCTTGTGTCTGTGGACATCCCATGCGGTGGTGACTCCCTAGGAAAGCCTCTGGTCCTCTACCAGTCCCTCAAGTCCTGGATCTGGTGTTTCCCTGAGCTGGGGGGCCCATCACGGTTGCATTTCTTCCAGCTTCGGAAGCCACCTTGCGCAAGGTGACTGGGCCTTCCTGAGAAATTGTGCCTCCTCCTCCAGTTCCCCTCAGGCCTCCTTCTCCTCCGGAAGACACCTCCCCCTCTGCCTGGGCTCTTGGCTGTCACTCGCCTTCCCCTCACTCCGCGCACACTGCCGGCTGGGTGTGCAGTTGAGATCTGACCCCTTGGCGTTCACATTCATTGTAGGTACGTCCATCCCTGTTTGCGTCTATTGACCTAGGTCCTCCTGTGTAATTCGAGTCACAGAATAACCCACCTCATGATATATTCTAAGATAAGCTTCTCAGGGCTGACTTTTTTTTCCCTCTGCGGCAATTTGTGTCATGAAGACCTGTTATAAAACTTTGGGGGCTTTCTCACGCCTCTATGAGATTCGTGCTTTGCTGCCTATTCCCGGAGAGGATGAGAGAGGAAGAGGAGGTGATTATAGCTGGGGCCGTGGAGGAGGGGTGTAGATCCTGGTACTGAACTAGCTGAGCGGCCTTCACCTCCGACCCACTCTGCAGCCCAGAGAAGTGAACACACCGAGGCCTCCCCCCTGCCATTCACGACATATCTCGGGCTTTCATCTGTTCGTTCAGGGGTGATTTATTGCACGCTGATTTTGGACTAGGCAAGTACCTGCCCTCCCCGACCTCCAGACTTGGGGACTTGGTTGTATCTGCAACTTTGGAAGCCTATAGGCTCCTCTCCCCGCCGCTTCACAGCTGCCCTTGCTTCCCGACAGCCCTACTCCCTGACCTCTCTGCACCTCCCGCCACTCCTTCTCCGCCTCTTTTGTCCATCCCTTCAACGTTGGCGTCCCTCAGCGCTCGGCCTTGGCCTCCTCGTTGTTTAGACCTCACACGCTCCATGGGTGCTCCCACTCCCTAGGGCTCGAAGGACTCTCTCAGTCCTCTCTCAGCTCCAGAACTTTCTCCTCTGCTCCATACCAGTAGATCAGGCTGCCTGCTGCTCATCTCTGCTCAGACGCCCCACAGGCACCTCTGAGGCAGCGTGTCTCAAAGGAACCCCTCACCCTCTCCTCCTCTACCTGCTCCCACTACACGTCCTTCTGGGTCCCTCTCCTCCAGAATGACACCACTACCTGCCTGGTGGCCCTAGTGGGACTCTTCCCCCATCTCACAGCCACCAGGCCAGATGAGGCTCCTCTGTGACGTCTCCCATCAGCCCTTTTCACTCCATCCCTGTTGCCACTCCCCCCATCCCAAGCATTGTTACGAAAGCCTCCTAATGAAACAGAGCAGGACCCTCTGGTCCTTGCCCCTGCCACCACCATGTCTTCAGCCTGCCTTTTGTCTGTGGAAAACCTTTAGCCAAAGAATAAGTTTAATCAGAGAAGAGAGAAAATGCAGAAACAAAGGAAAACCGTCAAAGGAGACCAAATAATCACTTAGTCATATAGTCAAGGACCTTTTGTGCCTCCTCAAGGGCTGTAGACAATATTCTGAGCCATGTCCTGTGAGCTGTCTTATAGATACTGAAACTCCCACCAGGTGGAAGAAGTGAACTACATGATGACCAGACTGTAGCCACGACATAAGCTGCCACAATTCTGAGAAATGGCCTCAAAGAAATGGAAACAAACCGAACCTGGAACTGAAGATTAACTGTACCTAAAACAAGCAAGATGAGGCTGGTCAGACCACCAATGACCAATTTCAAGATGACTGTCAGAGCTGACTGTATTGTTTCTGCATGTAGGCCCCTCCCTCTGTCTATAAAAGCTCTTGCCCCCTGATTGTTGGGGGCGGGGCATCGGCCTTTGGACAGACATCCACACCCACCCACCCCACCCATCCCCGGGTGCCGGCATCCAAAATAAGGCGGCAAACTTTCCTTTCCACCAAACTTGTCTCTTTATTGTCTTTTGAGCAGCAAGCAGCTGGACCTGGGTTCGGTAACACTAACTGGTCTTCCCAACTCGATCTTCTCCTCCCAAATCCTTTCTAAAATGCAAATATATTACAACATTTCCCTGCACAAAACTCTTCCAAAGTTCCCTATTATCCCTACGCTACAAGTCAAGCGCCTTGTGACCATTTACGATCCAAACCTGTTAGGTTTCTTCTCCCCCTTCCTCAATACGTCATGGCTTTGCTTGGGGACTTCCTGCTGCTGAAATGCTTTTCTGTTCAGTCCATGTGCTACTCTTCTGAATCCTTTGTCTTCAGCCTGGTCAATTCCTCCACAACATCTCTCCTGACCCTCCGGGTCTGGGTCAGGGCCCCTCACTTCACGCTCAGCCCCTGTTTAGCACTCAAGCTCTGTGCTGATGGCCTGTCTCCCCCAGCAGGTGGTAGGTTCCTGGAGGTCAGGACTGTCTTATTCAGTGTGGTGTTCCCAGGCATTATACCCTAAACACTGGACTTTCACCCCAGTTTCCCCCTTTTCCACCATCGTTTTACTTCAAACTGACCAGGAATTCCTTCTTAAAAATGGGTAAGTAAAATAGCTAGCTAATGAGAAGCAGCCACATAGCACAGGGATATCAGCTCGGTGCTTTGTGACCACCTAGAGGGGTGGGATAGGGAGGGTGGGAGGGAGACACAAGAGGGAGGAGACATGGGGATATATGTATATGTATAGCTGATTCACTTTGTTATAAAGCAGAAACTAACACACCATTGTAAAGCAATTATACTCCAATAAAGATGTAAAAAAAAAAAAATGGGTAAGATTTTCTCTCTTCCTCAGCATAGATGAAGTAAGAACATAGGAATAAGAACCTGGAAGTCAGGGGACTTTCCTGATGGTCCAGTGGTTAAGAATCTGCCTTCCAATGCCTGGGAGGCGGGTTGATCCCTGGTCGGGGAACTAAGATCCCACATGCCGTGGGGCAACTAAGCCCGCATGCCACAAACTACAGAGCCCACGCGCGGCAACAAGAGATCCCGCATGCTGCAACTAAGAGCCAACGCAGCCAAAAATAAATTAATAAATAAGTCAAAGATGAAGCTGGATTTTGCCATCCACGTCCTCCTGGGAGGTGCAAACGGAAGGGCAGGTGGGGTTGGGGGCAGGATCAGGAAGGGAACAGAGGGCAGAGTTCAGCCAAAGTCCTGCCTAGGAAGAGGCCCAGGGGATTGTGCTTTTCCCCACCTGGAGACTCCTCCCCTGGCCCTTCCCCCTGGGGCCTGGTTGCTGCGTTCCTTGTCAGAGTCAGACCACTGTGTGACCTGGGATGCAGTGACCTAGAACAAAAGCTGGTCACTGGAGAGGTGGCCATGGCAGATTAGCTTGAGTTCTGCCCTGTGGTCTTCAATGCCTCGTGCTCCGGCTGTTTCTGCTGGTTTAATATCAGAAGGAGATTCCTGACCACGAAGTAGGTGGACCAAGACAACCTTACGCCCCAAACCAGGCTTTTGCCCCACCTCGTCTCTCACTGCCCGGGCAGAGACACTTAGCCTGACCAGAACGGCCCCATCCCAAGGGCTTCACACCCAGAGTCAGAGGGCAACACGATCGCAAGCAAACGTGTTGCCTCCGCTGTTAGATTAAGTTTCCAAGGTTAGGAACTGTTGTGGTTTGCTTTGTGTTTCCCATAGTATCTAGCCAGAGTGCATGCACTAAATATTTATTGGACTGAATTCTGAGTATTGTTATCAGTGAATACAATGATTCTATCAGCAAACATACATAAAGCATTATGTTACAGGGGACTTAAGTAAAAACACGGACACACTCCCAGCTCAAAAGGAGCTCAGAAAACAAAGGGACTTCCAGAACCTGTCTCCCCTGCTGTCCTTGAAACATCGAAGGAGGCAGGATTTCTATATTATTTCAGGCCAACTGAATATATTCAAAAGACTTCAAAAATATTGACAAGGTTAATAATAGGATAGGGATCATGATCCAAATAATTATTTAATTTCTAGAGACAAAAACTCAGATTCAACATATTTTCTAAGCATTTTCTAGGCTCCAGGCATACATTTGCTCATTTCATCTTTACATTTATGTGTTACAACCTGTTCACGATGTAACTGATAAAGTTGAGGCTCAGAGAGGTTTAGCAACCCAATCAGGGTCACACAGCTAAGGATTCAAACCCAAGTCTACTTGCCACCAATTTCGTGGGACCCAAGGGCCAGAAGGTTTTATAGTAGAACTGCACTGTCCAATATGGTTGCTACTATTTAAATTTAAAGTAGTCAGAATTAAATAAAAGCTATTAGAAAGCTGGCTGAATAGTAAGTACTTCTAGGAGAAGTAAGAAAACTGTGCTCTTCACATTTGCATCCCAGCTTTAATATGGACCTGGCACCAAGGGAATGTTGAAAGGATGAATGAACGAATGAATGAATGAGTGAATGAATGTAATGCTCAAAGCAAATACAGGTTAAACAACAAATTAGTTTGGGTCATGTAAGTGTGTATGTATGTGTGCATTTATGTGTGTATATAAAGTGTGTATTTGTGTGTATGTATGTGCATGTATATATGTGTGTAAGTGTGCACACGTGCATATGTGTATGTCTGTATACATGTATGTGAATATGTACATGTGTGTGTGTTTCAGGGATGGGGCAAGGACGGGAAGAGCGATGGGCCAGAGATATAGGTTGCCTCATGAAAGTTCTTGAATCTTTGAATTCTTGAATCTTTGAATTCCAAGGTGAGTTTGAACTTAACTCTGCTGGCAGTTGGGAGCCATGGATGGTTCGTGAGCTGGGAAATGGCAGGATGCAAATGGTGCTCGAGATGGATGTGCCTGGCAGAGGGCACAGGACGGGCCAGAGGCAGAGAGAGCCCGTGGTGGACGACATTAGGTGTTAGAGAAAGAACTCTGCTCTGAGGCTGGGAGGCTTTAGGAGGGAAGCCGCGGGGAGGGACGGAGCCTCCTCTCACTTCCTCTTGGCGGCAGCACAGACGTGGGGAGTTCCTGGAGCAGCACACCTGGTAGGCTGTAGACGCAGGGCAGACGCGGGGCAGCGTGGACAATCTTCACCCCTGCGGGCAGAGTGCTGCGAAGCACCTCCTCTTCCCAGTGGCTGGCAGTGCTGGGAACTGGGCTGTGTCTGCAATAGTTTTAGACAAATTTTATGACAGCTCTGACCCAACCAAGGGACCTGGGCTGGAATTATTTGTTTGCTTAGTATCTGCTCATCTCTGTCTTTGGGGAACTGGAACCCCCAAAGTCACAGGGCACAGGCTTCGAGGGCACACATCCCTCCAGGGCAAGGCCAGAGAGCAAGTGTCAGGAGAAGTTTCTGCAGAGGGAGAGTTACTCCAGGCTGAGGGTGGAATCAAGGAATCAATCAAGGAGGTGGCATTTTCCCTGGTCTTGCAGGCTGGCTAGGATGTGGACAGAGGTAAATCGAAAGGAAGGGGAATTTCAAGTGGGGACCTGCAGGAGCACAGTCTCCAAAGAAGGAAATGCCGGGCAAGGTTCAGGGCAGAGGAGCCCACACATCCTGCCTCCACCTCCCCCCCGCATCTCCGGGAGGCTGCTTGAACCCCAAGCCAGGCGTGGCAGGAGAAAGGTTTTCCAGTAGAGAAAGTGCCCGATCTGGGTAGCGGAGAGCCTGGGGGCAGGCAGACCCGCCAGAGGAAGTCATGGTGGCTGCGGGACACCTCTGCCTGCCCTGGCATTCTCCCTTCAAGAATCACTCCTTCATTTGGCCAACACCCTCTGTACTTTGTCCCCGGTGGGCCACTATGGCAGAGCAGCCGTCACCCGGAAGGGGGTGGGTGAGGCCCAGGGAATAGAGCTCCTCCAGAGTTGATTTACTACATCAGCAAGTTATCAACTTGATAGGGGCGGAGAGACTCACCCCAGGGGGCTGAATACAGGGCAGGTAAGTTTCAAAGCAGAGGAGGCCTTTGCAGCAACATGTCTGGGGTGGGGTGGAGGCATGAGGAAGCCCATCTCTGCCAAGATGGCAGGGGTGGGGGGCTGCCCACGGTTTGCTGGGCCCTCACCAAGCAGTTCCTATCATTCTGCTTACTTCTCATGACAACTCCGTGCTACTCTCTCCAGTTCTCTAGAATAGCTCAGAGAGGTCAAGGAAGTTGTCCAGGCTCAGGACTCGTCAGGGGCAGAGTCTGGACTGGGGCCCAGATCTGTCTGACTCAAAGCTTGTGATTTCTCGGCTTTTCCGCATTGCCTACAGGAGTGTTAGAAAGAAGGCGGGACTGGGGTGCATGACTCAAGGATGGGGCTTTCTCTGCCCGGCTGGGAGGGTCTAGAGTGCCCCAGAGCAGAGCTGGCAGCTGAAAGGCCACTTGCCCTGACCACCCCAGTGATTCTCATTCCCTGTGCACAAGGTACTAATGCCTCCTTCTGCCCCCAACCGGGGGGAAACTCTGTTGAGGGGGTGGAGAATGTTCCCTGATATGACTCCAGCATCCTGGGGCACATTCAGACACGATCCTTTACGCTGTGTGTGTATGGCAATAGGGAAGGATCAGACGTGGCCAAGACTTAGAACTGGACCAGGAAGGCAGGGTCTAGGAGGAAGGGCAAAACATATCAGCTGCTTGGGGTAGGATGGGGTCACAGGGGCCACCTGTGACAACGGGCATTGTGTGGTGGTGGTGGCCGTGGCATGCAGCTGGCACACCAGGGGCTCTGGCACAAGGGCACGGGAATGCTGAGGGGTAAAGCAGCCTGCCGTATTTGGAAATTCAGGTGGGCAGACAGGCAGGATGGCGGCAGGGTTAGGAAACTTCAGTAGAAGGAGTCTGGATTCTGGGAGGGGGATTGGCATGAACAAGGGGCAGGGGTGGTGAGGAGCTGGGTCCTGCAGAGGTGCCAGCATGCGGGCCTGGGCGGGGAGCTTGTTGCAGGGACCAAGGAAGAGGGTGGGACCGGGTCTCAGAATGAAGGCAGGACCAAGTAGCAGACCCCAGAGGCTAGTGCAGAGCCCACACTGCAGGAGTCGGGGCTGGCCCCAACAACCTGGGAAGGACTGGGCCTGTGACGTGGCTCCAACGGGAAAAGAAGGGCCAGTAGAGCCCAGATAGGACAGCATGCTTTAGCAAGCTGTGACCCTAAGGGGACTTCTTTAGGAAGTCTGGGTTTGGAAAAGGACCCGGGGAGCCCCATGGACTTACGAACATCAATTCCAGAAGCTAAATTTCTGCCAACAGAAGGAAGATTCTCTGCAACTTCTTTTTTTTTTTTAACATTGTGTAAGTTTTTTTTTTTTTAATTGATTTGTTTATTTGTTTTTATTTTTGGGCTGTGTTGGGTCTTCGTTGCTGTGTGCGGGCTTTCTCTAGTTGCAGTGAGCGGGGGCTATTCTTCTTTGTGGTGCACAGGCTTCTCATCATCGTGGCTTCTCTTGTTGCGGAGCATGGGCTCTAGGCTCGCGGGCTTCAGTAGTTGTGGCACGTGGGCTCAGTAGTTGTGGCTCACGGGGTCTAGGGTGCAGGCTCAGTAGTTGTGGCACATGGGCTTAGCTGCTTCGCGGCATGTGGGGTCTTCCTGGACCAGGGCTCGAACCCGCGTCCCCTGCACTGGCAGGCGGATTCTTAACCACTGCGCCACCAGGGAAGCCCTCTGCAACTTCTGCTTTTATTTATTTTAAAATTTATTATTATTATTATTTTTGGCCTCACCGTGCAGCATGTGGGATCTTAGTTCCCTGACCAGGGATCCAACCTGAGGCCCCTGCAGTGGAAGCGTGGAGTCTTAACCACTGGACTGCCAGGGAAGTTACAGATTCTCTGTAACTTTTATGTGTCCTAATGGAGACACAGGTTTGCTAGTTTCTCTATTTTATTTTAAAGGCAAATAACTCAACCCATTCCTTTTCTGCACTCATGTTGAGTCATTCTTACCTAAGAGGAATCTGATGATCAGTGTTTATTTAGTTTATGCTGCCTGCATGTGTCAGCGGTTTAGAGAGAAAAGAGACCCAGCCTCTCCTTCATTTGACTGACAAGGAAACTGAGGCCCAGAGGGGTGAATAGACTTCCCCAAGGTCCAGTGGTCCAGAGAGAGTGAGGGCAGAGTCCAGGCTGCGGACCCCCGGCCGGGGCTCCCTTTCCTTTGCACGCCCCAACTCATCTGGACTTGCCATGGTAAACAGGCCTCCTCGGCGGCGTGGGAAGCAGAGGCCGCGTAGCGGTTACCTAGCAACTCCCCATAACCAGGTCAGAGCTGGAGTGAGGCACCATGCGCTGCTCTCCCTGGGGAATTCAGACCTGTCAAAACGGGGTCACCCACATCAGACCGTGGCCAAGATGACCCTGGATAGAGCCATATCTGGAAGCACCTGCGTGGGGGAGTCTCACACCAGGACCAGAGAGTTGCTGGGAGTATGGCTGAGACCTGGGCTGGCTGGGACCTCTGTCCCCACAGCAGACGCCGGGCCTTACTATGTACAGTTCTGGTTTCTTTGAACAGCATGGAACCTGTCCCCATTGACGTGTTGGCTTAACCTGCACGTGGGAATCCATAGAGGAGGGCTGACGGCAGGGTGTGTTTGTGTGTGTGCCTGTGTGCGTGTCCACGTAGGTATTTCAACCTGGAGAGGGAATGTGGGGAGCTGTGTTCCCTCGCACCGCCTTCTTGTTCCTTAATATCTCAAGAATGCCTATGGAATGGCCTGGTTATAAAATAGGTGAATCTTCTTCTAATATTCCCTGTAGATTGGGTCTTGGCAGCCATTGCCCACTGCCACCCACCCCTACCTGCTTCTTCCATGCGGGCAGAGTCCTGCCTGGGTTCCCAGGTTCTGCCTCCTGGAGGGTCCCACTAATTGGCCTAAGCCAGTCACGGTGGTCTCATCCCTTGGAAGCGGTTGGTTTAAGTACGGCATGTGAGCTAGTCATTGCCGCTGGGATCTGAAGGAATGGCTGCTGAAGGGCTTCTGGGTAAGTTTTTTCTCACTAACTAAAATTGGGGGGGAATGTGCCTCTTCTTCACTGGACGTTGTCGGCCTGCATGTTATGCCTGGAACTGCGATGGCCGCCGAGGAGAGACACCACTGACCCTCAGAGGATGGCGTCGTTGAGCCGTTGAATTCAGAAGCCAGGAATTGCCCTCCTTCTGGACATCTTATGTGGGGCATCACAGACCGCTGGTTGTTTAGGATACTTCCGGTCAGGATTCCATGTTCTTGCAGGCGAGCCCTCCTAACTGATACCCTTGCTTCCTAGCCTCAGGCTCACCCACTTTCCTCTAATCTGAGTTGGGGGCTCAGTAGATGCCTGGACAAGGCTTGGTATTGAAGGTAAAGGACCCAAAGGAAACAAAGGTCTCTCTTCCTGAATAAGTCAAAGACATGACACCTCAGTCCTTTATCTGATGGTTTAGAACTGAAATCAGACCTGCAGCTGCATGCCCAGCTTCTTGCAGGTCTGAATAAGCTTCTTCCTAAAGAGCCTGAAGGCATCTCTTATATTTCCAGCATCTAGCACACTTCATTCATTCTTTCATTTATTCATGCAGTGGTGTGCTGGAGCTGGCTCCTACCACCACTGGATTGCACGTGTGAGAGCCGATCCTGCACATCTCTTCCCCACTCTGAGTTCAGTGATGTCATGTTGGTAGCTTGAAGTCAGCCATGGTAGTTTTTTTTTAAAAATAGACTTGATTTTTGAGCAGTTTAAAGAGTAGTTTTTAGAGCAGAAGATAGAGATTTTTCTTATCCTCCGCATCCCCACACATGCATAGCCTCCCCCATTTTCAATGTCCCCCACCACAGTGGTCCATTTGTCCCAGCTGATGAACCTATATTGATACATCACTATCACCCAAAGTCCATAGTTTATGTCAGGGTTCACTCTTGTTGTGGATTTTGACAAATGTATAATGACATGTAGCCACCATTATAAAATCACAGAGATTAGTTTCACTGTGAAGCTCTAAAAATCCCCTGTTTTCACCTATTCTTCTCCCCAGTCACCTTTGGTAACCTTTGATCTTTTCACTGTCTCTATACTTTTGCCTTTTCTGGAAAGTCATATAGTTGGAATCATACAGTATGTAGCCTTTTCAGATTGGTCTCTTTCATTTAGTAATATGCATTTAAGTTTCCTTCATGTCTTTTCATGGCTTGATAGCTCATTTATTTTTAGCGCTGAATAATATCTCATTGTCTGGGTGTCCCGCAGTTTATTTATCCATTCACTTACTGAAGCACATCTTGGTTGCTTTCAAGTGTTGGCAGTTATGAGTAAAGTTGCCGTAAACATTCACGTGCAGGTTTTTGTGTGGACATAAGTTTTCAGCCCTTTCGGTAAATGCCAAGGGGCATGACTGCTGGATCATATGTTAAGACTAGGTTTAGTTTTGTAAGAAACTGCCAAACTGGCTTTCAAGGTGGCTGTACCATTTGATGTCATTCACACCAGCAGTGAGTGAGAGTTCCTGTGGCTCCACATCCTTGCCAGTATTGGGTGCTGTCAGTGTTTTGGATCTTGGATTTTCTAAGAGGTGTGTAGTGGTATCTCATTGTTTTAATTTGCATTTCCCTAATGATATCTGATGTTGACCATCTTTTCACATACTTGCTTGTAATCTCATTATCTTCTTCAGTGAGGTGTCTGTTCAAGTCTTTTGCCCATTTTTGAATTGGGTTGTTCATTTTCTTATTGTTGGATTTTAAGAATTCTTTGTTTATTTTGGATAACAGTCTTAAATAACAGATCTATCAGATATGACTTTTGCAAATATTTTCTCTCTTTCTGTGCCTTGTCTTATTCTCTGGACACATAATAGGAATATTTACATCACAGAATTGGCAAATACAACAAATCAGGGCTTTTCCTCTGAGCTAGTTAAACCTTTACCAGTGCACTTATGCATTCATGTACCAACCATTCATCGGGTGAACTGTTTGCCCTTGTCCTCAAAAATGTTCAGTCCAGTGGGGGAGGCAGGTTGATGCATCACTGGCTATAGAGAAGTTCTGAGTATGGGGATAGAAACAGAGCAAGGATGCTACAGGACACAGAGGAGGGGCATCTACATCAGCCATGAATTCGACGTGGCTTCCCGGCACAGAACTTGAGCCCTGAGCTAAGTACTGTAAAGGGATTAGCAGTTGTCTGGGTCCATACTGCCCAATAAGGTAGCCACTTCTGGCTATTTAACTCACTTGCACTAGACACATTGCATGTGTGGCCAGAGGCCACCACATTGGACAGAGCAAATAGAGACTTTTCCATCATCATTGCAGAAAGTCCTATTGTACAGCACTGGTCTAGACCAAAAAGTGGGAGAAAGACATTCCGGGCAGAAGGAACAGGGTGGGAAGACTCAGAGGTCTGAGACAACGTGGCTCATTCTGGGGAGAGATGGAAATTTCAGCTGAACAAACAGGCAGCAGTCAGACCACAAAATGTCTTTAGTGTGAAGCGAAGGAGGTTAAACTCTAGCCTGAAAGCCATGGGGAGGCCCTGAAGGCTTTAACAGAAGCCTGATGTCATCAGCTTTGCATATTAATAAGCTCTCTTTGGCAGTCTGGATTGAGGGGGCCAGCCAGGAGGCAGGGAGGCCAGTTCTGAGACCATGGCAATCACCTGGGAGGGAAGAGAGGGAAGTTTTAAATGAGGCAATGACTGTGGCACAGGTGCAGAGACAGGGCAGGGTCGACAGATGGAAAGGACCCAATGGCTGATTGTGTGTGGCCCCTAGGCGTGCTTTGTAAATATTTGTTGATTTAATGAATGAATTATAACCAAGCCCAGACTGTACAACTTGGGTGCACATCCCCTGGGACCCTATTGCACAACTGAAGAGGTACAGGGGCATTTATTTCAGCTGAAGGAAAAAGGGGCAATAGGAAGAGAGACAGAAAAGAGAGATGATGGGGCATCCCTATCCTGTCTGATGGAGAGATGGCTCCGGTGAGAAGGGAGCAAGCTGTGAGGGACCCTGGACCCAAGCAGTGCCTCTCTGGGGCCCAGGGACAAGAGCTACTCAGAGTTGGGTGCAGGCTATTCTCCCCCCCCACCCCTTGCCACATGGACTGTGGAGCAGGTTTGGTTTCCTGAAGGATTGGCCCATTTCACCAGCAGACAGATGCAATGCACAGTGTATCTGCAGCATCAGGGGAGACGCTGTCAGCAGAGGGTGTCCTGGGCAATGCAGAGGAGGAGACGCAAGCAGACTGGTGCTTAAACACATGAGAGACACCAGCCTCTGTCTCTTGGGCTTCCAGAAGTAACTGGAGATTTTGAGGGCAGATGGCTAAGAGCTACTATAACTTGGGCATCAATGTTAATATCACCTTGTTTGTACCTATGGGCCTGTAAGGCCTGGAACATTTGGGTTACAGAATGAATGACAAGTAAGATGAGGCAGTTCTCACTTGTTCATTCATTAAACAAATATTTATCGAACCTGGGTGTGCCATGAATCGTGCTAGATGCTGGGTGTACAATGGTTTACAAAACAGAGACAATCCTGTCACCAGGGAGCTTACCATCTAATAGTCATAGTAATCAGTCTGGCACCATCATCTGTATATGTGCTATTCAGGAAAAGTACCGGGAACCACGAGATAGTCTAACGGGAAGGATTAGTATTATTATTTTTTGGCTGCAGCACGTGGTTTGTGGGATCTTAGTTCCCCGAACAGGGATTGAACCCAGGCCCTCGGCAGTGAAAGCACAGAGTCCTAACCACTGGACCACCAGGGAAATACCGGGAAGGATTATTTTAGATTAGAGGTCAGGAAAGGACAATTTGAGAAAGTGACATTTAAACCAAGACCTGGAGATGTATAGGAGTGAGCCAGGTGAAGAGCAGGGATATGCATTCCAGGTAGAGGGAACAGCAGGTGTGAAAGGTATGGGGACAAATCCTTGGCCATCTGGAGGCTGAAAGAAGGCCAGTGGGTCAGGGGCATGAAAGCAAGGAGGAGAGAGGAACCAGAGGAGGCTGGGGAGGGAGGGAGGGGCCACACCTCACAGGGCCACATTAGGACTTTAGATTTAAACCTAAGTGCAATGGGCAGGGGAGTGGTGCCTTCAGACTCACATTGGAGAATGTGTGGAGAATGAATTGGGTTCAAGAGGGTGTGCAGGGAGAAAAGGGTGGAGGTGAATTCAGCTGCCTAAGGGAGAGATGATGGTGGCGTGGCTGTGGTAATAGAAAGAAATGGAAGAGTCTAAGGAGTATTTAAGAGAAGAATTGAGATGACAGGTTTTTCTTAGGTTCTTGCCTTGGTATAGACAGGCCAACTTGAGACAAAGCAAACAGCAAATATTTTGACTGTGCCAGTCTGTCCCACACGTGACCTGTTTTGCTTTGAGTTACCCAAGATCTGATGACGTCACAGGGCTATCCCTCCGGCCTCCAAGCAGGATCACAGCTGATGGGAGTTTAAGGATTTCCTGAGAAAGCTTTCACAACTTCTGTAACCACTGCTCGTGTTTACAATAATTACTGTTAGGAAATCCCTGTCTGTATTTCATCCGAATGCCTCTTGCCCTAAAGTTTCTTGATTCGAGATGGAGATGAAGATGCTAAAATAAGAAGTCTGGGCTGCCAAACGCAAATGATGTTATGACAGCTCTGAATCATGTCTGTCTATCCCACGGCCAAAGTGACTTACTTGTTAGCAACAGAGAAAAACGCCTAAATATCCCTAGAAGAGAGATTCAATTAGATTTTCGTAGACCGTTAGCTCACTGCCAAGTTCTTTGCCCTTGCTACTCAAGTGTGTTCTGTGGACCCAGCAACATCACCTCAGAGCTTGATAGACTTGCAGGACTGAACCAGACTCTGCATTTGAACACACTTCCCAGGCAATTCATAGGCAGGTTCATTTTGAGAAAAGCGCTGCCTCAGGTCACCCTAGGGCCATCTAAAAGTGGGTGGGCAGTGGCAGGTACAAGATATTTGAAATGCCGTGAGCCTCAGCAAGCGGTTAGGGAGACCGAACTGGTCCAACAGGAACCGGATTTTCTCTGGAAGTTCCAGGTGGCCCCCAAGTCACGCAGAGTGATTCATTCAACCGAATTCAGAGACAGTGTGTTGCTTCCTGGTTGTGTGGTTGATGAGAGGCCCTTGGGGGGACCCGCCCCTGGTGCTGAAATGCCCTTGGGTGGAGAGCAACTTCCCCTGGGCAGCACCAGAGGCCTCCCCTCCCCCGACAGTGTGGACAGCGTGGTCCTGGGCCTCTTAGTCTGGTCCCTGAGGGCCCTTGTTCTCTGTGGGTGGTTAGGATGACTCTCAGTTCCTTCTGGATTGAGCCTCAAGATGAGCAGGGACAAGGCTGTTTGAGCACCTCAATTAAAAGCTCTGGTGGAACAGAAAGTCCAGATCCAGGGGTTCTGAGAGCTTTGCCCACACTGCGTGGTCAGCTTCTCCAGGCCAGTGACCCCCGCCCTCCGCCAGAGAGGCGTGTGACACAGACGCCAGACCCAGCCCAGCAAAACAAAGGCATTTGTTTTATTACTGCTTTCTTGAGGAGTGTTTCAAGGCACAAAACCCAGGCCAGAACCAAGTCGTTTCCCTCTGTCCTCCCTGGGGCTGGTCCTCCCACAGAATCAGACAAATGGACCAAGTTCGTGGACCGCTGAAAGCATATGGTTTGTAAATACTGTAAAATCAAACATTACTTTTGGCTTTTATTTACTGTAACCTGTTCACATCACCCAGCACCGAGAAACAGCTTATCCGGGCTCCTTGGCCTTTGTTCTTTTGTCTTGGTTCCTGCAGTGTCTTCTCTGTCCCGGTTCCTCCTGCCCACCGGCCTCTGTCCCTCCTGCCTGTGCCTCATCTGCCCCCAACTTGTCACTCCAGTGTCTTCCTCACCTGCCCCACTTAACCTCCCGTCCCTCTTCCTCCCTTCGGCCTCTCACGCTGCTCCTGGATCTTTTGAAATGTCTCCGCTCCCTTCTCCCTCCTGCGCTTTCATTTCCAGAGACCGCTCCCCACTCGCTGGACTCCCCCTGCCTCTCAGGCTATTTTCTCTTCCCTCCCGAGACCCACCGCAGAGTCTTTTCTTTTTCTCTTTTTCTCTAAAGGCGACATGGGGATCAGAGAATGGCAGATTTCAGAGTCAACAGGCCATAGCCTACGTTACACTGACAGTTACTTCTGAGTCAGAAACTCTTCCTTCTTACGTCACCTTGGGCGATGGCTGCCCCGTCCCTCCTCAGAGCAGGAAGGGCTGGGAAGAGGACAAAGCAACAGGTCCCCACCCACCCCGGAGCTCCTTCACCAACACGTCCGCCAGAGCCCTTTCCTTCTGGTCTCAGTATACCTGCCCACCACCCCTCCCAGGTGCCCTCGGGGCGGACACGTTTGTTCTGGCTCCCCTAAGACACTGAGCTTCCTTCTCCAGTGTCCCTGCTCCCCGGCCAGCCTGATCTGCGCTTCACGCGCCCAGGCTGAGCCCTGGGAGACACGAGTCTATTTTGAGGTGAAGGAGGGACAGTGGCCGTGGGGTTCCTTCCCAGGTACAGCTCGTGGGGCGGGGAGGCGCCAGCGGTGGCCCAACAGTCGGAGGGAACAGGAAGCTCTCTCAAAGCCAGCTGCCACCCAGGGTCATGGCCAATCAATCAATCCATCAGTTGCTAAGCAGTGCTCTTGAGGAGTGGGCTTCTCTCTGTGTTGCTGGGCAAAAGCATCTTCAAAACACAGGAAACCAAGAGGGAAAACAAATAGAGCCCTGAAGAGACATCCCTGTAACCATAAAACAGTGGCTCTGAAATCTGCCATTCTCAGCTGGGGCTTCTCCGGGCGCTTTACAGAGTCTAGGATGCTGCTTTCTTGGTTGCTGGGGAAACAGATATTACACTCAAGTAAGCCAGTGGGGGATTTGTGAAAAACCGCTCCAGTTTCCCAGTGCTCGGTTCTCACAGGGCCTGCGTTTCTCCACCTCAGCCACAGGGAAGAGAATTAGTTGGGGAGTGTTCGCTTGAGGGAGAGGAAGGTCTCAGGTGAGCATCGGCCAGGGGACTAGTCTTGCCCAGGCCCCGGGACGCCCCCTGCTCCAGCCCTCCCCTCACATCCCCTCCCGCTCCCAGCTCAGAGCTGCACCCTCATCCTCCAGCCGGCAGTGCCCACCCCGCGGGCAGAGGAGGGCAACAGCCCCGCGCACCCTCGGAGGGGGCGGGGAGCAGGACGTGCAGGGAAACGAGAACATGCCCCGCCAAGTCCAACCCCACCCTGTTTTCCGCGTCCAATACCAGGTGTGCATCCCGCTTAGCTCCTCTCGGTTAGAATTCCCAAGACGAGGAGGGAGCAGTGCCGACTTAAGGACAGGAGGCATTTCCGTATCATTTCCCTGCCTCCCACTTCCCAGCGCCCCCACTGCCTTCTGCACACCCGCTGAGGGGAGCAGAAAAATAAGTATGAATATAATTCTCCACCTGAGTTCCTTTCATATCAACTAAGTAACCAACTAACTTGCCAATAAATTACTATTATAAATGTGTGGATACATAGGCATATATATGTGTGTGCATATGTATATATACACATATATATATATATACACACACACATATATATATATGTATGTGTAGTTCCAGATTTTCTTCCTTGTTCCGTCACTTGCAGGCAGCTTCAGACAAAAGCTTCCGAGCCCTCCAGAAGGGCCTCATCGGATCACGGGGGCCACGTAGTTGGCAGGGAAGAGGCCCAGCTTGTTGTGCAGGCGGCCGGTCCACCAGGATGGGTTGGAGCTGTCCAGGACCTCAACCACCTCTCCGCAGTGGAACCCCAGCTCATCATCTTCGAGAGCCTCAAAGTCGTACAGCGCCCGGGCCCACCGCACTCGCTGCTGGGGGAAAACACAGAGAGAGGTCCTGCTGAGCTGGGGCCGGCCGAGCTGGTTTCTGAGCCACGGGCACACGGAAGAGGATCTGCTGGCCCTGGCACCAAGACAAAGCTCGCCGTGAGCTGCCTGCCCTGAAGGCTGACGGGTGGCTCTCCAGAGACATTTCAAGCCCCATTGCAACTGAAAGCAGACCCGGATGCCCAGCTCTGAGCAACCGAGATGTAATTCTCCAAGGCTTCAAGAGGATCCTTGAGAACTACCCTCTCTACATCAATAGGTGGTCTTTTTATTTTCTTCAAGTGACAAACAGAACGCAGTGTGCCCAGACTAACAGCCCTCGATGCCAGCGCAACAGATCTCCCTCTGCTCGAATTGCAGTCAGGAAATATGAGGATCAGGCAAGGCCCGACAGCCAAACTGAGAAGAGCAGGCTGGATGGTGCCAGCTGGGATCAGCTCTACGGGGAACTCTTGCCCCACCATCACTCGCTGGGTTCCCACCACCTCTGTGCGCAGTTTGACGTCTCTCGTGGAGGACCAACCGTTTCTCTACTTGACCCCTTGGCCTCCTCCACTGAGCCCAGAGAGGGAAGTTCACATACCCCGGCTGCTTGGAGTTGCACGGGGTCTGTGTGTCTCCGGTGCATGAGGGCGGCATTCATTTCGCTGCTGTTGCCTATGCCACAGTGCCCATCGTTTATGTCCAGGCTGCCTCCACGGCGTTCCTAGAAACAGATGTGACAGAAGAGCCATCACCACATCGCCGGAAGCGTCCCTCACAGGCTCCCCCAGCACCTTGCTCTGATGCCATGGACACAGCCCGTGCTCCAAGAATACTTACTGCTGAGGACAACAAACCCTAGATAATGGAGAGAGGGAAAAGGATGACAAGCAGACCTTAGATTGCAAAGATGATGCCAGATTTCATTCGTTCAACCAAGGAATATTTGTCTGGCACCTACCATGTGTCTAGTACTGTCTTGAGGATATGTAGCTGGAAAGAGAAGGCCCCTATCTTCATGGAACATCAGTTTCGAGGGGGAACCATACACTTTTAAGTGAGGAGTGAGCATAAAGAAGAGAGTGTAAGTTGGCCTGGGTGATCAGGGAGCAGATGATGCTTGAACTCCAGCTTCAAGAGGAGCAGAACTGACGAAGAAAGGGCATTTCAGGCAGAGGGGACAGCATATAAAAAGCCTCAAAAGCATGAGAGAAAACGCAGTGAAAAATTCTGGTAACTAAAGGGAGTGCAGCGTTGCCAGAATGTATGTTCACGTGGCGCGGTAGCAGGGGATGGGGCTGGGGAGACAGATAGGGGCAGCTCACAAAGGACTTTTGTATGCCCTGCTGCGGAATTCAGGGATGATGTTATCTGGCTGTATTGTCACTCTGGGCAAGCCACGTAAAATCCCATCTGGAACAAGGCGGGGGATAAATAAATAAATAAGCAAGGCTCCATTTCTGGTGTTCATCTGTTTTACTTGTAGATCCTGACAGCCAGATGGGTTAAAGGGCATGAAAAGATTTGGAATTGTGCTGATAGGAAAATGAAACAATTGTTCACTGAGTCCTCAGGGTAAGAGAGAGAGAGAGAGAGAGAGTATGTGTGTGTGTGTGTGTGTGTGTGTGTGTGTGTGTGTGTGTGTTTTCAAGCAGGGAGCCATTTAATTCACAGAGACTTCTTCGCCAAGAGCAGTTTCCATATTTCTGCCATCTGGGGGTCCAGGATCTTCTATATGGGCCCAGTGAGAGCTGATGGGGCCAGGCCTGGATTGGGACGTTCCTCCCCAGTCCTGGACCCAAAACAGGCCCCCAGCGTTTATTTGCTTTGGTTGTTTCCGGCACTGTGGGGAGTTTTCACACACTAAGTGGCAGTGGGGACAAGGTGACTGAAGCCTGGGGGGGAGAGCAGGTCCTCCTCCCCACCTCGCTGTGCCCCACTTCATTCTTCCCGGATACCTGATGAAAATGCTGCTGGTGCAGGTACCGCTGCTGTGGTGGCAGTGGTGCGGGGGCAAACTGCGAGGGGGGGGGGCGGGGGGTGATCCGACAGCTTCCGGTTCATCGAAGGCCGGACTTCTTCTCCCACAGTCCCACTCAGGGGTGGGCCTCCCTGGGACCTCCAGTCCAGGCTGTTGCCCCGCTGACCCTGGGAGAGAACAGAGATGATGCGGTTCCATCCTCCTCAAGCATCTCCTGGCCCTGCCCCACTCTTCTGGCAGCTGTTCCCAGACTTAGCTCGTGACAGCTCCAAGAAACAGCTGATGGGGTGAGGGCAGCTTAAGGAGAATCGATGGTTCAGACCATTACATTTTCAAAGTGGCCGCTGCATGCTCAGATTCTCCCAGTTTGGGGAGTTTGGATCTCTGGTTCACAGACTTTCCACGTGGTACCCAACTAGCCCCTTCCTAGTGGGCTTGTTTTTCTCTGTGTAATCAAGCTTAAATGTTCCATTTTACCGACACAGTGCCACCCCTCCTTATCGCATGTTGCCACACTGCTGGACATCCTATCCTCCAGATAAGCTCTGCTATTGACTTTGCATGATTTTGAACTGTCATTTATAGCCTGGTGATAGAGACCCAAACAGCAACGCTCTTGCAGCACCATGGAAACCAGGCCTGCTGCTGGGCATGTTGGGAAGAAACAAGATCTTTCTCCTGACTGCTACCACAACCTCGTGACTCAGAGACACTTTCTTGTTATTTTTATCTAACAAACAATTACACAGGGCCCTCGGCTTAGTATATGCCAGGCACTGGTCTAAGCACTTTGCAAAATGAACTCATTAAATCCAGTTTAATGCAGTTTTATATTTCCTCTTTCACCTCTGCGCGCACATCCTAATAAATGAATACCTCTGTCCATTTCCTGGTTAAAAGAATTTACAGGGTGGGGGGGTGGGGTTAACCTTTGTTTATCTTTCTGAACTTCTGTGTGCATTTGGGAACACTCTTTCCTCCTTTGACTGTAACTTCTCAGGCTTAAAATCAACCCATTACTTGCAAGGGATGGTTTTCTTTACTTTCCTGAAGCACATGTTGCTTTGAAAGTCTCAATGCCTTTTCAAATAACCTGTCGCTGGGATTTCAACTCTTCTAGTCAATGCTTGTTCCTGTAATACCCATCTCCTATAACCATGTTATTTCCTTTGAAACATATTGTATAGATTGTGTGTGTGTGAATTTACTTATGGAGGCTAGTTAACATTTCCTTAGTGCCGACTGTGGACCAGACCCTGTGGCAAGGGCTGTAATGATGTCTCATTTATCCTCACAATAGCCCAATGAGGGAGGCATTATAGTCTCTCCATTCTATGGAAGAGAAAAACCGATACTCAGAAAGTTTTCGTCTCTTGCAATGAAATCAGGTTTTAAAGAAAGCCAGGTCTGTCGGATGCATTTTCTTTAAAACAATACTTCATATCCCAAACTGTTTCAAGAGCAAGAATCCCACCTCCAGTTTTCTCCTCCAATGCCCCCTGCTTCTACCCTCCCCCACCCCCAAATTTGGTCACAAAGCTCTACCTGCTGCATTAGTCCTGGACTCTAGGCTCTAATATCCCCACGTATAGTGCCCCCCCATCTCCCCCCCACCTTCATCCTTGGGCAACTCCTGAGCTAGGCTGAAAACTGTGACATAGTAACGTCTGTGAATAACAAAATAAGAGCATCCATAAGAAGAGCCCACGTGTACTGAGTGCTTGTGGCGTGATTAGGAACGATGCAAGGAATGGGGATACATTGTCTTCTCTAAACTTCACACCATCCTATGAGGTAGCTGTCACTATTATCTCAATTTTAATGGATGAGGAAACTGAGGATTAGAGAACTTTCCAAAGTCACATAGCTGGGAAGTGTTAAGCTAGGATTTAAACTGAGATCTCTGCCTTTCAGAATACGCAGGGACCTGCCCATCAGATGCATGGTCTTGGTGGTTTGTGTTTGACCCGAGCTGCCCAGAATCTCTGGACTGGGGCCGACGGGGACCTGCAGCATACCTGTTCCTCCCGGGTCCTGTCCCTCAGAAAGATCTGCTTCTGTTTGGAGATGGAAGTCGTCCTGTAGTAGTCCACCAGCTTGTTGAGGGATGGAAACTTCTCTGTCCACAGGAAGTAACTACCCTTGTTGTCTTTCATGACTTTGAAGTGCTGAACGTCATCCTCATGCCTAGGGATCAAGGCAAATCCAAACTGTCTATTACATGGTGACCATGTCCTTGCCTCCAGGGCTGACTGCATCCAGGGATGCTGGAGTTCTGTTTGGGCAGGAAGCAGAGGTATGGGTGGCTGGCCCATCCCTGGACAGGTGGGCTGGCCCAGGTGAACTCCGGAGGGAGATTTGTGGGAGGGATGGCTCCGGACACAGGCTGAGCTAGAGGGGATTTTTTTTTTTTTTCTTAACATGAGGAGAAGGTAATCTTTCTTCTGACACTGGAACTGACCTTTTATAAGAAAAAAATGTTCCCAGTGCTTCAAAGACTACAAGGTCAAGGACTTTTTTTTACAATGTTTATTTGAAACATGGCAACACCTGAGAACCTACCAGGCTAAGGACTGTGCCAAGACTCGGAGGAGAGGAGTTTTTCAAGCCCTCGTTACCTGTCTGTTAACAGAAAATAGTTTGAACCAGCTCCTTTAAGCCCATAAACTACCCTGAGAAATCTGCCACGCTTTGTTCTCTACATAATGGGTATCTCTTGGTCTTGTTTTGCGTAAATAAGGTTACAAAGTATCTTGAGCTTTTGGGAAAAAAATGTGCTGAGCCTCAGAGAGGTGGAGGGGCCTTGTCAAGGTCACTGTGAGTGAGTGGCAGAGCTGAGACAAGGACCCGGGGTCTCTGATTCCAGTCTAATGAGCTGGGCCTGTCACACCATGCACACGTGCTAACTTCTTTTGTTTTTTATTATTATTTTTTTCATGCTAACTTCTTCTAGATCAGCACCTTTGACACCAGCTGGGCTCACAAGTGATGGAGTATGTTTGTACCGGGGATGGAGAAATTGGATTTTATTCATTGGAAAGAGGGGACCGGGCCTTTACTAATAGCTCCAGCCTTTTTCCATCACCAAGTCATTCTCATTGGGATGTCAAGTTTTTTTTTTGGTCAAATGGATACACATTTATGTCTAAAAATAAACTGGCGTTAATGATACCAGTTGCCTGACACAGAAGAAAGGTCACAAACTTAAAGTATGTTGAAGAGTAAAGATACCTCGTTCTTAGGGATGGATTTCGTGGTCCGTGTTCAGAGGGGACAGGAATTCTTTTTTCAAAAATTTACTTATTTTATTTATTTATTTATTTATTTTTGGCTGCGTTGGGTTTTTGTTGCTGAGTGCAGGCTTTCCTCTAGTTGCGGCGAGCGGGGGCTACTCTTCATTGCGGTGTGTGGGCTTCTCATTGCAGTGGCTTCTCTTGTTGCAGAGCACGGGTTCTAAGCGTGCAGGCTTCAGTAGTTGTGGCACACGGGCTCAGTAGTTGTGGCGCACAGGCTTAGTTGCTCCGTGGCATGTGGGATCTTCCCGGACCAGGGTTCGAACCCGTGTCCCCTGCACTGGCAGGCAGATTCTTAACCACTGTGCCACCAGGGAAGCCAGGACACAGGAATTCTGATTTTCCTTCTCATCTTTTGTGTGGGTCTCTGCTCATAGCCAAGTGAACCCATGCAGTGACCTCTGCTTAACCACCTTGGGGGTCGTAGCCAACACTTTGGCAGTCATTGCTTGCACTTCACCTTTTGGCTGTGGTCACTCACATATGCTTTCTTCAGTGCAACACCACATGGCTCAACTCACAGCCATCACTCCCCACATCGGGGTGAGGAGGAGGAAATATTCTTGTGATACAATTATTCATCCACCACCTCTTAGCCAAAGAACTCAGAATGAGAAACATTAACCCTTTCACTCCCATGTGCTGAGAGGATGGATGTCAGGGCTGTAGTGGGTCATCTGGGGCTGGAGAGAGAGTGGCTGGACCACTGTCTCGAGTTCTGAGAGGGACAGAGAAAGGGTGTAATTCAGGGCTCCAGACTCTAAAGTCTAGTATTTCAGACCCCTAACAAATGCTAAGTGATAGAACTACAATTAGATCTTAATTATCTGTACCCATGACAGAAAGCAGACGTATAAATAAATAAAAATGATTCTGCTTTGGAATATATTATGCTACATTTCTGCAGAAGAGGTAATACTGATTACAGTAATAATCACCATCACGAGAAGCTGCATGGCCTCAACAGCAGGGGAAGACTGTGGCAGACGTCAAGGCTGATCGTTTTTTGTAGAATTCAATTTAATCAAGGAACTAGAAACCCTAATTCCTCACTGAAAAAGCCAGACTCAGCAACATCATGCAAACCAAAGACACCAAGAAATGCCTTTCAGTCGAACAATTTGCTTGGTCTTGCCTCGAATTGTGGCCCTTAAGAAATAGGTTTGACTTGCAAGATTTATTAATAGAGCAAAATCTCATTAATTAAGACCTAACAAGTTTAGAATTTGTGATACATCAATATTGGCCTGAGCTAAAATTTACCATCACCCAAGATGTGAAAAAGAAAGCTTTAGTTAAGGGAAATGAAGAGTTTAAGCCAGCCTGCAAGGGCAATGCTTAGGAGACCAAGCTATTCTTGAGCACGTTGGGGGCACAAATGCACACAAATGGTTGACCTATTATTTTTAAGTCCTTCCTACTTATTCCTTACAGGACACTTTCTTTCTAAATAGTAAAGTGGCCTCCGTTTATTACCCGAGATTGGATTTATGAACTTAAAGCTGCACGCCTTTCAGATTATATTGCAGAATCCAGACAGCACTTCCGGTCAGGTAACTTGACAGTGAGGTTTCACTGTACGGGTTGCCGCGCCACCCCCTGTACTGCTATCACCATAATTCTTGCACTTTCACATGTGGTCACCAAGTCCGATGTGTGACTTGAGATCCCCAACACGCTGACCACATGCCGTGTATTCAGACTTGGGGCTTCTGCGTGTGGGGCTGTGTCGTGTTAAACTGAGTCACTTCCTCCCGGGGGTGCTTCACTTCCTCCCGGGGGTGCTGCACATTAACGAGCCTTTGCTGTCATGGTCCCCCCACCCCAGGACTCCTGGACTCTGCTCTGTTCCTGTCAGTTTTGCTGCATTACGGGGCATAGAGGTAGCCTTTCGTTTTGTGCAGCCACTTACAACTACAGATGTGTCCTACGGCGGTGACTTGGGGTTTTGATTTTTCTCTACCCTTCTTCAGACAAGCATCAGTAGTAAAAGAAAAGGTTAAGATCGCAACCCCAAGACGGATGTGGACAGTTGGGAATTCTCTTTTCCTTCTCCATTCCCACGCCTTCCACAGATACTCATCCAGCACCTACTGGGTACAGGGTGCTGTAAAAGGCACAGAGACGAAGTTGGTAAAAATCCTCTCTTTCCAGAAGCACCTGGGCTGGAGGGGGAGGCAGATGAATGCACATGTAATTTGGGCCACAAACTAAGGAGTTGTGTACGTGTGTTATGGAAAGAAAATGCACAGCATCACAGTTGATAAGGTGCCTGGGCCCCTTGTCCGCCATGCTCCTGAGGAATAGGTCATGTTCAAGAGGTCACCTTGCTGCTTTAGTGCTTTAGTAGGTCAGGGAGGAGTCAGGAACAGCCGGTACCTGACGGATATGGAGAAGTCCCCTGGGGAGCTCTGGCTGGCCCGGATGATGAAGCAACCAACCTCCTTGCCCATCAGCAAGCTCTCTGCCTGGTGTCGTGAGAGGCCTTCGTGAAACCATCTATCAGGTGAGATAAAAGCAGAGGATCTTGGTGAGACGCCAGAGTGATGGTAGGGGTGAGGGTAGGGAGGGAAGGAAGTAAGGGAGAGATGACCCAAAGGGAGAGAGGCTGGGGACTGCTCAGCAGAGAGCAGGCAGAGACCAAAGAGGGGCCAGGTGCTTTTGAAACTAAACAAACGCTCCAGCAGTTTGCAGGCGAGGCAAGTGAGTGTTCCCCTTGAGGCACCGCCTGTCCCGTCCCCCCAGGAGAAGTCTCTCTCCTGCTTGGAAATCCTGAATCATGGAAATGTGCCACTGCACCAAATGGGACAGCGTGGGAGTGACTCACTGCGGGGAGCGGCCGCCTGCCGGCAGCTGTGAGAGGGATGTCTCCAGAAAAGAACTGCAGGGACAGGGACCCCTCGGGGCACTGGGGGCAATGGGCAGGGCCTTGGGTGCCGGCTCTGGGCTGAGACCTTGGTGGCTGGGAAAGAGAGTCACAGCCCAGGGCCCCTGGGTGGCGTGGGGCGGGAGCGGCTGTGCTCCATGCCTGGCAGAGGCTGCAGGGCACACAGGGAGGCCCGCACACACACTTGGAGATAAGCGAGGCTGGCAGCAGCCGGAGAGAGGCGTCTACACAGCCAGCTCCTGGGCCCTCCAAAAGCCAGGCTGGAAAGTAATCTTTACCCTGCAAAAGAAGCAACCAAGGAGAAACTGCTCTTTCAGGCTGGCAGCCTTTGGAAGCATTGCTGCAGGGGGTACAGCGTATGTGAAAAAGGCCAAACACTTGCACAGGGGCAAGTCAAACAGTGGCTACAGCCACGGGGCAGGAGGCCAGAAACCTCTCTCAACCATAGCGAAGAGGAACAAGTGTTTGCAATCCCTCAGCGGCCAAAGGGGGGGGCGGTGTCCTTTTGCTGCAAGGTGGCTGCTCTAATTGCCACCCCTGGAAAGCCAGTATGTGTGTCCCTTTAAGATGAAGGTCCAACAGGCCACAGCTTTGGATTCCTTTGTGAGCAGTTCCCCATGCTCTTTGGAATGTAGGAACTGAACAGACAGGGGTGGCGGGAAAAATGTCCTTCCTCCAGACCCGGGACTGCAGGGGAAGGTTGGTCGGGCTCTGAGGGGCCGGAAACAGAGGGTTTCTGCCAGTCATCTGCCTGGAGATCCTGCCAGAGTATTTGCCATACAAACCTACAGTGCTGATGAGTGACCACCACAGGAAATGTAAAGGGGAGGGGAAGAGAATGGGACCCCTCCACAGCAGCCGTCCTCAGAGGAGATATCTTGGAAGAGGCAGCAAACACTGAGGGGACTGTTTAGAAAATACACGCTTGTCCTCCATCTGGAATTTGATAAGTGACTTCCCTCAAGACTTGCAAAAATGTCCACACACTGCCTATGAAACGAGTACCAGGTTTTCCTATTACACATCATTCCAAAAGCTATTCATTCATCGCTAACAGCTTTTATTAAACATCTACTGTGTGCTGGGCCTCCTTCTGGGGATATAGCGGGTACAGTGGTGAGCAGCACAGACAAGGACCCTCATGGAACTTCTTATATTCTAGTGCGGCAGGGAGAGACGCACCATAAACAACAAAGTAATTAGAATATTAAGTGTGTCAGCTGATGTAAGTGCTGGGGAGGAAATGAAGACAGAGGAGAGATGGGGAGGGGGAGTCATTTAAAATATGGTGATGGGGAGGGTCTCACTGGGAGGGCGACATTCTAACTGTAAAGGAGATGGGGGAGGCGAGGAGAAACCGGCAAAGGAGCTGGGGAAGGAGCAGCTAGGGAGGCGGGAAGAGAACCAGGAAGAAGGATGTTCTGGAAGCCAAAGGAAGAAAGTGTTTCCACGGGAGGGAGCGATTCCCCACATCGAATCGTGCTGACGTGATGGCCGACGATCGGCCACTGGGACCAGCAGTTCACGGTGACCTTGAAGTCGTGTGGGTTCCGGGGAGAATGGCAGGAGAGGACTTTAGGATGGCAAATATAACGATTCTTTTGAAGAAGTGGAGTCGTAGCTGGAAGGGGGTTTGGAATCAAGGGTTTTGTTGTTTGGTTTTGCTTTTTGGTTTTTGGTAAGATGGGAGAAACTGCGGCATCTTTGTTTGCTGCCGGGAATGATCCAGCAGAGAGGGAGGCAAGTTGATGCGCGAGAGAGGGGAGAACTTCTGCTCGAAGCGCAGATGGTTCTTTCCAAACAACTGCAGGAAAGGCAGTATCTGCGCAGTTGCAGGATGTGGGTGGATGCAACGAGTCAGGTCGGGTGGGGTCGAGGGGCTTTTCTGGGGGCCTCCGCTGTCCTGGAAGCCAGGCCATCCGCTGAGAGTGCGGTGGAAGAGGGGCTGCAGGTGTGCCGTGCTCACCTAGAAGATGACAGGGCAGCCTCAGGGGCCCCCTGGCTGAGGTCAGTGGTCATTCTATTGGTTCAGTGGTCAGTGCTGGTTCCTCACCAGAGTCACCAATACCTAACAAACCTTTGCTCTTCGGCTAGACCCTGACCCTCACACCACGTTAGATTTCTATCTCACCCCTGTGGTCAATTCTTGAGACGCACGAGACCCAATCTCAATTTTTCGTTTCCTCTTTATGGAGGGAATTTCCCTGACCTCTCTCACTGGTGCGAACGTGGTTTCAGGAAGGCCGAGAGCTTTGCCCTCCTGGTTGGGATGGAGGGTGGGTTGGGAGATAAAAGAGAAGAGCCCTGAAGGAGCCTCTGTTGAGGTGGAGTGGCCGAGAGCGCCCCCCGCGCCCCCCCGGAATTCTTGGAAACCCCATGGTTACAATTATACATGATGTTAGTTTATAAACTTAAAATAGGTGATTCTTGCCCATGGTATAACATTCAAACGAGAATGCTGTGTGATGCAAATCTCCCTCCCAGCCCTGGCCTTCAGCGGCGTGGTTCCTTCTCCAGAGGCAACCATTTTTGACAGCGTCTGGGCTGCGTCGGGATAATTTTAGTGGCTGCTGCAGTAAAGGGGAGTGTGTGGGACAGACCCATCTCAGCAGGCTGGAAATACTTACTCAGGAAACTTGATGTCTATAAAATTCTTGGGCACGTATCCTTCTTGGCTCCTAAGCTCCGCCTTGAACCACTCCTCTTGGTTACTTAAGATCTACAGGGAGGAGAAGGAAGGACAAAGACACTGTGGGGAGGACGCCAAGAAGCGGGAGAAAGGGGTTGCAGGGCAAAGAAAGTGCTTTGGGATTTAGAGGAAAATAAGCCGAAGAAGCCACACAGCCACTCGAGTGGGGAGCGGCTGGCTTGTCTTTGGAGTTTGGCTTCTCTTGACCCCAAGCTATTTCTGTCCACGTGGGCCACCCACTCATATGAGCCCACCCTGGCATGACCTCCCAGACTCAGGGCTCAGGGGCTTCCCTGAACCCCTTTTCTCCTTCTGTTTGGGAGATTCGTGTCCCAGATCTTAGCACTTTAAGCTCCTTATCTAGGCAGGTAGTTAGTTTCTCCTTCTCTGCCAGGTAACAAGGAACCTTTTATAATTTTAATTTGCTCTTCCTTTTTTACACCAGCAGATTAAAACATCAAGTGGAAGCAGCTTTGAAAACAGTAACTCTTGGTGTTCACACTCCATGTTTTCCCAAACAGTTTGGACATAACTCAAGATACCTGGAATGCCTTTGCTCAACTTGCTTTTAGACCCAGATCATAGGCAAAACCAGAAGTTCTGTCTCATTACTGTAGGGTCTTACCTCGACCACGACCTCAAATGTCATCATCTGCCCTGATTACTCATATGACCCTCCAGACATGGCTCTATGTGGCTTCTGGTTATTTCAGAAAATCTTTTACCATCAAAAGACAAATATTTGCCCCCCTCCCCCCCACCCCCCACTGAGAATGTTTCTAAAATATGTAGCGCAGACTCAACAATAATTCAAAATGAAGATGGCAGAACAAAAAGATGGGAAGAAACTTGGCGATGTCACGGAGCCGCTGAATTAGCCACCCAGGAGCCCTCCTACTTCTGGACTTCGCAGGAGAAATTATAAATCTTCTGTTGTCGTTTAAGCCAATTTTAGTTTCTGTTTCTTGTAGCTGAAAATGTCATGCAATGATAAAGAGGAAAGCAGAAGATGGCTAGGAAAGGTTGCCCGGAGGAGAGGCCATCTGGGTTGCCCAGGCAATGAAAGGAGCTACCCAGGCGAAGTCTGATGGTAAAAGAACTACTTCCGGGGAGTGAGGAAGGAAGGTGCGTTCTGGGGACAAAACACCTCAGTCAGGGGGCAGTTTAGATTGTGACTCCAGGAGTAGAGAGAGGGGAAACCAGGGGCACAGGGCCTTGTAGCCCAAGTTGAAAAGTCTGGATTTTTATCTTGAAACGTATGGGGAGCCATGAAAGGATTTTCAGCAGGGAAACAGCACAGTGAGAATCAGAGTTAAGAATGGCATGCTGTATCAGAGTGTGAAGATGGATTGGTAGGTAAAGTCAGGGGAGAAAGTGTAGGAAGACGCGCGTAGCCATCTAGGCAAGAGACGAAGGGGATCTGGCCTGAGAACAGGTGAGGACAGATTTCAGAGGAATCAGGAAGCACAAATGGGCAGGACTTCCTGACTGTTCGCAGAGCCTAGGGAGAAGGGGGATTCTGGGATGGCTCCGGATTTCTGGCTTGGGAGACTGAGTGGGTGGTGATGCCTTTACTAAAATAGAAAATACAGGAGGAGGAGCAGGTCTGAGGGAAAACTCACAGACTTCAGATCCCCTTTAGGGGAATCAAGTTGCCCCGGGACGCTCTGAGAAGGAAGGCTTAGCGAGCGTTGGAGATGTGTGTCGGGCTCAGCGGAGAAGTGGGGGCTGGAGCTAGATTTCGGAGTCGAGTCATCCAAAAGTGGGTGGACTTGAAGCCTCTGATTTCTCCCTCCCGGAGATGGGAAGAGAGCTGAATAGAGCTAAGTAACTGAGAAGCAGGGTTGACCTATTTCTAATATCACTCCTGAGTTTTGGATGAGAAGGCCTGGGGTCTAGCTTGGTCCTGTCACTAGCTGTCTGACCTCAGGTGAGTCAATTACCATCTGCAAAATGGGGGCAAAAAAAACTGGCCGGCACCTCACGGAGCTGATGCAAGGATCAAATGTGCCCTGGTACCTGGATGTCCTTCAGAGAGTACAGGCTGTGTTTTTAAATATAATTCTGTAAAATGTGATATTCTTATGAGGGAGAACTCCAGCTCTGAAGGACACGGAAGGGTTTACAAGTTCTTTAAAGTGTTATATTTGTATGTTTTGAATGTAATTATGTGTTCTGAAGAAATAAAAGTGTGTCCCATGTTTGAGTTCTAGAATTGCTGAGAAAAGAAAACTCTATAGTTTCTGACATCAAATATGACTGTCGGCATCACTAAGGGCGTGTGGGTACGTGTGTGGTGAGGGGCCTGTGGGGAAGGTGGGAAATCTAGGTCAAAGGAAGAACCAGGGAGCTCAGCAGCAGGGCCTGCCTGCACATAAGGAACACGGGGGCATTTCACTCTGCGCCATCTCCCCCAAGTTTAAAGGCTTTGGAATTCCTTTCTCCCGTCGCATGGGAAGGCGATGTGCGGCTTGGGTAGCAGCTGTCAAATACCGGGGTGAGCAGGGATGAGGTAAAAGAGGTCATTTGGAAATCGATCCTGCACGGTAAAAACCACACTTCGCACTTAGCTCTCTGACCCCAAACCGGCTGTAATTTTAGTAATCGTGGCTCATACCCATCTACCCCCTCTAGCAACCAAAGATTGTCCCACAATGCGAGCCATTTTCCCCACCACCTGGTGCTCGGTCAGCCTGAGATCGTGTTCCCAGAGAGGCGCATTTATAGGCTTTCTGTGGTGTATAGAAGGCAAGGTTTTAAAAAGATCTCATTTTCTGCAAAGAAGAGTCTTTGGGGGGAGGTGGTTTCCTCCTGCCGTTGTTGGCTCAGGGCCCATACTTCCTCTTCCTCTCATCTCTCCATCTCCTCCTTCCCCCTATCTCTTTTCCCCATCGTGCAAAGCTGGGCAAGTTCAGCCTAAATGCATGAGGTTTTACCCTTAGCTTTGCTGTGACTTAATTCTTACAACGTTGCCTACCGGAATCATTTTCTGGGTTACATGGCCTGAGAATAAGTTAGACGTGGGAAGAAGACAAAATGTATGGTTGGGTGAATTTTAAAATTGGATGAAATTTTAGCTGTTAGAGGCATAGCAGAAATGTGAAGTGCTGAAGAAGTTAATTACGTAGGTCTAACTCTGGGGGCTTTTTGGTTGCTGTTTTAGTAGGAAGAAACGGGGTCGTGTTAGACGTATTACAGAAGCAGATAGAGATGGCCTGGGTCGAGAGACATTTTGTAATAATGACCGGCAGATTCGAGTGGGAAGTGTAAGTTGCGAGCTGTGTGCAGCTGCGGGTCCAGAGGGGCTGATACGAACATGAAACATCCAACCCCTGACTTTTGGAATGTGTCTCTCGCAGGAGAAACGGGATCGAGTCATTTGGCCAGAGTTCTGTGTCCAGCGTCTTGTTCACCATTCTGGGATCAGCATCTAGTGAGCGCCTGCTGGCTGTTTGTACTTAGGTGCCGGGGATACAGAGATGAACAAGCCGGGGCCTGCGCCCCGGGGAACTCAAAGTCTGCGGGGGGCGGTTGATGGTGAGCGAGACATTTTGTGTACCTTCTAATGAAAACATCTGTTTAGTCTTTTAGCACTAAAGGCCAAACACGAAAGAACATTCCATGAGTGAATTGCCGGGGCAGTTAAGAGCTAGCCTTGAAAACAATTTCCCAGAAAAAAAAAAAAAAGAAAAGAAAAGAAAACAATTTCCAGGACCCTGGGGCTTGTTACCCATCTCTGGAGGAGAGGGTTGTACGTGGAGACCTACAGGCAGGCCCACCGACCACCATGATACAGACCTTCTGTGAGGCTCAGCCAACAAGCCCCCTCCCCTTTCCTCTTTACCCCTGTGGCCGCAATGGATAGAATTTGAAAAGAAGGAGGGGTCTGGCTTTCTGATGGAATTCTAAATGAGTGTGCAAAAACGCAGTTAACAATTCAAGAAATATGTACTGAGCCCCTATCTGGGGCCGTGACTTGTGTTAGATGCTGGGAATATACAAAGATGAACCCGGCAAAGCTCTGCTCTCACACCAGCGGAGGGATCACCCATTCGTTCATTCATCGAATGTTCATCACCTTTCTCTTGTTCTGGACACTGAGGCAGGCCCGGCCCCAGCCCGCGCAGAGCTCTGGGGAGTGGAACAGCCACGATGTGCGTGGACAGTCAGGATGGCACGGGGTAAGGGCAGCAGCAGAGGTGGGTGCTCAGGGTGCAGAGAGCTGAAGCTCGGCCTGCTTGTAAATAACTGTCCTGTGAGGCCAGGGTGTGAGTGCCTCGAACAGTGTGTGTGAAATGCTGTGGGGGAGCTGAAGAGGGAGTATTTATTCTACCGGGGTGGTCAGGAGCAGGGAGGATTAGTGAGGGTTCCCCGGTAGAGGTGGTCAAATATGTGTGTGTGAGAGAAGGGCATTCAGAATACGGGGAGAGCCTGAAAAAGGAGAGTTTGTATATTGCAGCATGACCTGGGGCATTTCATACGCAAAGATGTGTGTGTGTGTGTCACATGTGTGTATGTATGTATGTATATGTGTATGTATGTGTACATGTTCTTGCACGCGAGCATGATGAGGTTGGGCAGTAGGCTGGGGCCAGATGGCTTAGATTTCCATCACCTGGTCATGGGGAACCACTGAATGCTTCTGAGTAAGGAAGTAATATGATCTGATTTATCTTCTGGAAAGATCTTTCTGGGACTGGTACGTAGAATGAAGGAGGAAGAGACGGGAGGCAATGAGGCCAGTCAAGGGAACATAACAATAGTCTGAACAGTCAGAGGCAGCAGGAATTGAGTGATATTGACAATACGGTGATCATTTATTGAGCATCCGATTTGGGCTGGGACCAGTACCCCTAATCCTTTCTATACCTCTGCAAGATAGGCATGGCCTCCACTTATAGATGAAGACACTGAAGCTCAGAGGGGGCATGTGACTGACCCAAGGCCACACAGCTAATGGGCTGGGACTCAAACTCAGATTTATCTGTCTCCAAAGTCCATGCTCCTTTTTATTGCACCAGACTCTTCTCCAGTGAAGAAGGGATTGCTTGGGAGATATGATAAAAGAAAAATATTCAGAGCAGAGTACAGTGTTTAGGTGTGGGACAGAGCTTCATTCAGATACAGGAGAGGGGCAGTTAGCAGTGTCTAATCCTACAGGCGTTTAGTAGGGTCCTTACATTCCACATTGAGGAGATCACCAGTGGACTTTAAGGGAATGTTGGGGGTAAAAGACAGATTCCAGAGGGTTCCAGTGGTGTGAACAGGAAGTGAGGGAGTGGAGGCACCCAGCATAGAGAATTCTTCCCAGTGCTGGCAGTGAGGAGAGGAAAGAAATTAGGAGCTGAACAGAGAAGCAGAGTTGAGGAAAGGTGTTTTTTTTTTTTTTTTCCTTTTTCCTTTTCTGGGGAATAGGGAAAATTTAAGCCAGATAGTAGGTTCTGTTTGAAATGGGAGATGAGGGACGGGACTTGCCCCCAACCCCCCAGCGAGGTTCTCTTTTGGGTGAAAACACTGGAGAATGGTAGATAATCACATGGTCACAATACCCCACAAGGAAGGGAGGGACTGCTCACCTTGTCGCAGACCCCTCTGTGACCTTGGTAAGACCCCAAGGAAGTGAAGGTCACTTTTTCCTGGGTCAGCGGCCCAAGCAATATTTTGACCTTGAGAAGTTCCAGCATTGAAGGCATACTCTTGGCAGCCACATTACCAGACCTTGCCAGATGAGAGCAGTCAGAGGGATAAACATTGGGGGGTTAAAATTCCAGACCACGTCATTCCACCTGGGTTGTGCTCCACAGACACTTTCCGAGTCACCCTCTCACGTATGATAGGGTTCTTTCCATAGCAAGCATTTATCTTCGTGGAGAGACAGTGGTGGTCTCAGTGCCACTGGGCAGTCTCAGGAGGCCCATATGGGTTGCTGAGGACAGGGGATCAGGGTATCTGAGGTGCTCTGAGGCCAGGAAGGGGGGCATAGGTGCCAGAGACTCCCCAGTGGCCTCTTGAAGGCCTCCTATGCTATTTTGCACAAAACAGGGGCTAAGATGCAGAGTGCGTAAGCATGGTGCATGAAATGTGGGAGAAGTCCAAGGCCTCTTCAGCTCAGCAAGTGGCCAGTACAACTCAAGTGGGGGCAGAAAAGTTGTAAGGAGCCCCTGAGTGGTCGGGTGTGCGTGGCCTTTGTTGACTCGCATCTCCTCCAGCTGACTTTCCAGGTGTCCCCATCCACACCTTCCTTCTGTAAGTTCCAGCTTTGCTGAAACTCGCAATGCTGACCTAATTCTGCCTGGGTTTGCCCATCTCTGAGCTTTAGCCAAAAGCCCGACTCACCTGCGTTGTGTTCCCTGACAACTGATGTTGCCACCCATTCCTACAACCCCATCTTTCAAGGTGGGATCACTTGTCCCCTCACCTGTGCTCCTGAGCCCTCAGATAAGGACATCTATGACAGCCCTTTGGATGGATTTGTTTCCCCCTCCAGACCACGAGCATCTCAGGACAAGGATGGTGGCTTATGCCAATCGGATTTCCATCACCCGGCCTGGTAGCTGGTGCACAGGTGCTCAGAAGGAACCCTTTTGAATGAGGCAAACTTCACATTTTGCAAGGAACTGTGTGTATTTCTTGAGAAACAAAGGATGGATTGTTAGATTAACTCAGTGGCTAAACCAGAGTAACCTAAACTCTCCCCGGCTCTCCTGGGTCCCGCATCACCTACCTTCAGAACATCTCCAGCGTGAAAGCTCAGTTCATCCTCTCCTGAGGCCATGAAATCAAACTTGGCAATGGCTTCCATGTTGTAACGTGAAGCTGGAAGGGAAATAATGTGGTCATTGTGTCTTTCTGCCAGGAGGAGGGCAGTCTTAGCAGTTGGTGGAGAGGGTCCAAGGTCTCCAGGCCAGAGAGGGAGGCGTAGGCACACAGTGAGGGCTTTTGTTTTCAGAAAGAGCTGCACGAGCTGCTAGGATCCACTTCCCGGCATCATTCTCTGAATCCCCAGATGCCAGGAGCAGGAAATGAAGGCCAGCAACCGCCTTTCCCCTTCTCCTTTCATCCCCATTTGCTGTCCTGGCCTGTAAGCGTTTCTGGGGCACCCCTGTTTCCGGTTGATAAGGACAGAAGACTTGCTATCATCTCTAACTTGAGGCCTGGGGGGCTGGAAAGACTGTTCTGTAAACACTGTCCCGAGGCCGTCCCTCAACAGCTATATTTAGCCAGGCGGTGTTAATTAGACAGATGCCATTTTCTCTTTTACATCTGAATCATTTAAGAGAATTAGACAGCATTGGTCAGTGGGGAACTTAGCAGCCTTCTACATGGTTTGAGAGTGGAAAGCATTCTGGTTTTAGAATTGGGAGACTCAATGAGTCAGATTCCTTATTTTATTATTATTGTGTAAGCCAAGTACATTTTGGAAACTTGCATTTTAATACCTCTGAATTGAGTTAAAATATTGGCTCCTCCTAGTAATACATGAGACCTGTGTAAAGATAAATAAGTCAGCCCACAAATGAAATACGGTTGGGTTTTTTTAGGAGGCAGTGGGGTTGTAATAGAAAGAGAGCAGAGTCCTGGTTGTGTCGGTGAACAGCTGTGTGATCTGTGCAAGTACTAAACCTCTTGGAGCCTCAGTTTCCTCGTTCGTAAAATGGGAATCATAATGTTCAACGAATAAGGATGTAAGATGAAATTAAAGAATAGATGCAAAATGTTATACAAGATAAAGTTGAGTAGCATAGCATTTATGTTTTAGAATAACTTTATGGAATGAATTTAGCCTCAGCAAAGGCAGCCTAGCCAAAAGCCGCAAAAATTTTCTTCTGGTTTCTCCCACCTCCTCTAAACTTTTCTCATTGAAATTTGAGGCTTGGGCTTCCCTGGTGGCGCAGTGGTTGAGAATCTGCCTGCCAATGCAGGGGACACGGGTTCGAGCCCTGGTCTGGGAAGATCCCACATGCCGCGGAGCAACTAAGCCCGTGAGCCACAACTACTGAGCCTGCGCGTCTGGAGCCTGTGCTCCGCAACAAGAGAGGCCACGATAGTGAGAGGCCCGCGCACCGCGATGAAGAGTGGCCCCCGCTCACCGCAACTAGAGAAAGCCCTCGCACAGAAACGAAGACCCAACACAGCCAAAAATAAATTAAAAAAAAAAAAAAAAAAGAATGCATTGCTTTAAAAAAAAAAAAAAAGAAAGAAATTTGAGGCTTATTCTCCATGACGCTCAAGTTCTTTGGTTCTCTGCTAACTGTCAAGGACACCGTCTTGAGAGCTATTGCTTGGCATTTATGTTTTGCAAAATTTGCTTAAGTCTGAAACCCTGTAGGTTAGAAACCCTCAAACCTAACTGACTTTCAGCAACCAGGAAACTGGGACCACAATTATCCTCTCAGTGGGAATTTCTGCCCAAGTGACAAGATTTAGGTAAATAAGGAAGGTGGCTGCCCGTGGGAGGGGGTGGCACCCGGAGATCAGGGGCTTAAAGCAGACTGCAACCCTGGTGATAGCAAGGGGCGCCTTCCTCTGATTCTCCACATTTGCTTGGTCTTCCAAAGGCAATTTATAGAGATGAGTATTACCAATCCCAAAGATAGATATTAAGCAAAAATTATTTCAGGATCCAAAGGAAAATGTCATAGCTCACCGTCTGAGCTTTATCACCAGCCAAAACTTATTTCCAAACCCAAAATATATATACTTTTTGTGCACTTTCTTCAAGATCTGTCTGTCTAAGGCAAATTAAAATTTTTGTGACCTAGGATGACCCACTCAACAGGAAGAAGTATTCTGTCCTCCTGAGTGAAAGCTAAATGCTTTTGCTGATTTGATTCACCCCATTACTTTAACATGCAAAGCTTTCCCTAATTAAGGCCTTGCCTCTGGTGTGCAGGAAGATGGGCTTCTGTGGGTCACCCACATGGTATCAGCAGCAGACACTGGTCACATCAAGAGATCAAGTGTCAGGTGAATAGTCCTAAAAACCAAGATCCCATTTCTATGCAAATTTACCTTAATAAGCAGGACGGAGACAAGGGGAGGGCAAATGCTAAACATATTAGAAAGTCACATACATTAGAGATGAAAAAAAATATCCGACGCATGCTCTAGATATGACCTTGAGCTTGGGGAGATCTTTCCTACATTACATGTAACTCAGATCAGGCCTGGGTGCTCGGTCCAGGCTGACTGTAAGTCATTCAGTGAGAAGGCTGAGGCAGAAGTAAAATTGCTTCTGAATGGTGGCACTTTTCTCTGCCTTCCCCCAGGAGGCAGGTGGTGTGGCAAAGCCAACAACAGAGGCACATCACAGAGCTCCCCAGCTTGTAATATTAATCCTGGCGCAGGAAACCCAATTAAACAGGCCCACTCTTCATGAAATCACTTTGAAAAAATCTGTTTGCATCCCATTTCCATTTGTGAAATGAAATCTGTTCAGATGTTGTTTGGTGGGAGGGAGATGCTCAGGGTGGAGTGGGGGATGCTCTGTTTTCATTCAAATCACCGGGCTCTGCAAGTTCTTCCCTTGAATTTACCATTCTCTGCTTCCCTAATAGCGGAGAATGGTAAATGTGCCAGCCCCAGGGGTTGGTCTTCTGTTTGATCATAAAAATGCGTGGAAAGTTATATCCTATTCCTTTATATCCATTAGTTTTAATTTTGAAAAGTTAAAAATTACCACCAGGGAAAAAAGAAAACGGAACTAACATAGTTTATTCAGTATTTATCCATTTCGTTTGGTAATCTGTACCTACCACCACTGCATACTGCATCTGGAAAAGAAAACAAATAAATGATGGAGATAAAACATGGTAGCAACAATTCCAAGAGAGAAAAGAGTGGAGAGAGAGAGAGAGAGAGAAAGGGCAGCAGTCTCAAGAACTCAAGAATGTGGTGCAGCCTTCTTGCTGCTGTTTGCAGTTACGCCGCTGCTGACCTCAGGGGAAGATGAAGACAGACACCTCCTCAGAGAGCCTCACAGATGGGTTAAATGCGTTTTCCCTTCCAGTGATCAGCTTTAGAAATGGCTGCAATGCTACCTGCCATAGAGCGTGAATGAGAAGTGACAGCATCCAGGTGCCAGGCCCCTGCCAGCAGCCTCCCCCCCTCATCCCAGCCTCAGTGATGGGGCCATTTGTTCAGGAATCCCGCCTCTGAACCGTGCAGGGTTCCTGCCTCTGCTTCCCACCAGCCCTCTGCATCTCTCTCACTCTCCTGTTTTACAAATTGCACGGAATACCCATTAGCAGCCCTGAGACACAGATCACCACTGGACAACACCACACAGGACATCCTCAGCACGATTTTCTCTGTCCTGGCTTTTCCATTTAGGCTTCTTGTACCACCAAAAAACCTGAAAAATAGTCAGGCTATATACCAGGAATGCTTATCTACTTCTAAAGTATAAGTCACCATGGAGGATGAAAATAAAAGCTAGGAGACAGCTCTTTAAAAGAGCCTCCATTTGAAAGCCAGAGTCAGGGGATATGTTCAGAAGAAACGCATAGTTAACAACAAAATGGTACCAGGCAAGCAACTTCTTGAACGATTTCAGTTCCTCCTAATTTGGCTATGAATAGTGAAGGTTTCCGTTTTACTCCTCTCTGAAAAAGAGCGATTGCATAACAGCACGGAGCTGTTCCGAAGATTCCGGCTCAGGACCCAGGGAAAGAAGCAACCAGGTCCTAAACTGAATCGCGACAACACTTCCTGTTTTGCTGGGGAGAGCCCTAATTTGAATATTATATGACTTGCCCCAGTTTCTGTTGTCATGTGGTTAAGATTATGTCTCAAAAAAAGAAGAGAAACATTGCTCTTGATAAGTATTTCTTATAGCCTATTTATCAGAACATGAGCAACATAATTTGTATTGATTTATGGATTGATAGAATATAGTGAGGAGTTTACATTTCAGGACTTTGGCTGCACTGACCAAGAGGAGCTTAGCTAAAAATGTAAAATTATACCAGCTCTCTAGGTTCACATAATGCGCATGCTTGGAATCCACACCCTTTCATCTGCCGGGCAAAGCCCCTCTTGGAGACGGTGGGGAAGGCAGTGCCTCCTCCTCCTCTGAATTGACAAGGTCAGCTCAGTGACTTTTCAGAAGTGGGAAACCTCTCAGTGCCAGGAAAAAATGATGATAGCTAAACCTCACTGTACACAATAGATCTGTTCTTGGAGAGTTATTATGAAGAGGGTATTTGCAAATAGAATCATATTAGCATGCATTATGGAGGCTCATTCTACAAAGGAACCCCGTGGTGAATCCCTTTACAAAATGGAAAGGAAAATTTGTTATGCAGATAGCTATCTTTTAATTGATCTGTTTGGAAGGCTGGGTTTTCCTGCACTGAGTCTTAAAACGGAGCGCACCTGTTTATCCCTTCTATCACCTCACACCGTGGATTAAATATTAGTTCCCCCTTTCCTTAACCCCCAAATGCTTTCTAAAAACCTCTTCTACTGATATATAACACCACACCTCGGAATATAGAGTAGGAGTCCTCAACCCTTTTCTGTAAAGGGCCAGAGAGAAAGGGTTTTCGGCTCCGCGAGCTGTACAGTCTCTGCCATGACCACACATCCGTGCCGTTTTCCAGAAGCCAGCCTGAGAGAACAGTAAACGAACAGGCAGAGCTGGGTTCTGATACAATTTTATTTATGCTCACTGAAACTTGAATTTCATATAATTTTTACATGCCACAAGATATTATTATTCTGATTTTTCCCCACCATTCAAAAAAAGTAATAACCATCTTAGCTTGTGGCCAAAAATATGTATGAGTCAAATTTGACCTACTGGCCGTAGTTTACGGACTCCTGGTATAGACGTTTTTATCAATATCCTATCTATCTCCCCTGATAGTCTGTAAACTTCTTGGGGTCTTAGGAGTAGCTGGACCTGGATTGGAACCTCAGATGTGGCATTTACTTCCCAAGTATCACGTTTTTTCATCCCTAACCCGGGAGTAGCCACCCTTACTTCATGGGGGTCCTGTGTGTAAATGTGTAGAAAGACCCTGGCGCACAGTAGGCATCCAATAAATGGTAGTAACAGTCGTTATTTCTTCTTGGATGCCCTACGATACCTCACCAGTGCTTAGGCACCTAGCAAATGATTGTTGAGCGACTGGAAACATGATAAACGGCCTGCCGTCAGAGTTACAACTGTAATTGATTTCCTCAGGGAAGGGGCAGCAGACCGGAGGACCCGTTTACAAGGATGGATTAATTTCCCATTCAAAGGTGCCCTGACTTCTGGGCAAACTCAGCCAGAGATAATGAAGCATGCACCCGCGCTAAAGGTCTGATTTATTTAATCCAATAGAGGGCAATGGTGCGCCCCAAACAGTGGATTCCATCTCATAGCTTTTCTATGCATCTCGAGTCCCCGCAACCTCTCTCCAGACAGTTTGGCGACTGTCTTCTTTCTCTCCAGTGCGTTTTAAGGCATATAAACTTTAACGTTTCAAAGAGTCTCAAACCCATAAAATACAGAATTGCTTTGATGGATAAAAATTGGAAGACACCTGCTCCTACACATTTTCTGATGCTTAAATTCTCTCTGCGCTCCCTGGAAAGTTGGTCCCCTTTCATTTCAAAGTGACCAGTTCCTCTCTGCTACTTTTGAGTCTAGGTTTATGATTTGTGTTGAAATCCCTACTGTGTGTTTTTCTTTTATCTGAACCTTACAGTTGTGGTTAGGGCCTTTCTGCCTTATCACCTCTTACTGGGCATTGGACAGAGCAGGAAACCAAGAAAGGTCATAGATGGGTCTTCTTGAAAATCTGTAAGCATAGGATGGACAACTACCTGTAACTCACCTGTTAGCCTCTGCTGAAATATTCTTCTAGAGACCCAAACCAATCTATTCTGGAAAAGAAAGTGAAAAAAAAACAAGAAAGAAAAGAAAAAGGCTGCGCATGGCCAAGTGATCAAGGGCTGGCCTTTCCTCACTGTGCGCTCTCAAATGACAACATTTTGGCTCTATTCAAAACCAGCAGAACCCTCGCTTACAGGCTACCTCTTCATTAGCTGGCCATGTTGGAAATGTTAACCTTCTCTCTGAATGTCTAACAAGGCTTACAGATTCCTTTACTGTGCCTGTTCTTGAATTACTTCTAACTCATCCTCCGGGGCCCTTAACAAAGAGAGCCTCCAGTCCTGTCCTAGTAAGATTCTCCTTCTGGTTTCTCGGGGGCCTTGGATCTGAGGCCAGGTGTGGAGGGTGAAGTGGAGTTGGAATCATGGCGGCTACAACCAAGCTTGCAGATAGCCGTGAACTTGGGAGTGGCCACCATGGGCTTCTCCTTTAAAAGATTTACAACCAACAACTCCTATGCTTATCTGGATCTCCCAAGTCAGAGAGGCAGGACCATTTCTTTTGGGGTGTAGGATCTCAGGGGCCTGCTCAGGAGGACCTGGCCTGTTTCCATAGGTACTCTCTCCACGGGATATAAACATTTCTGATTTTTATTGCAACCAGAGTAAGCCAAGACAAGCAAAATATACCCCACAAACCATTTCTGGCTAGTTGGCTGAGAGTTTAGTACTGTACCCTCTAAAAGCCTCCATTTTAAATGATTTTGTGCCCATGGGACATTCTTATTTTCCTCTTGTCCCCGGGGACTCATTATTTCCCCCTCATAAGCCCCAGGAAAGCATAAATCCCCTGGCATGACCAGCAGGGGTGAACACATGGAACTAGAGGGGCCCTTTGAAGCTTGTCCGAGGACGATAATTCCTCGGCGACTGATCTGCTGACGCCAATCCTGAAGCCACTAGGAAGTGGCTGGTGAACAGAAGCTTTCAGGGAGCGCTCCATCTGCCCGCGCAGGTGTGTTCCGCACCGAACAATGCATCCTCTAGCTGCTTCACTGCGGAAAGTGGCAACAGGGCGGTCTCTGATGACAGGTTAACTAATGGGTAGCAGGCAGTGGGATGGGAAACACGGGCAGGGGAGGCATGCTCTCTGCAATGGCCTCAGGCTCAGCCCATAACCATCCACTGCGAGGCTGACAGTGCCCACCCTGACCTTCTAATGCCTCTCTCTGCCAGCACCTCCTGCAGACCTTCTGCCAGCCTCTTAGGTTCAGTCCAACCTGGGAACCCAGCCCTGCCTGGACCCCTTGGCTTTGCCCTGAGATTTTTTTCCTACTTTCCAAATGGGAACATCTCCCCAGCTAGAAGGCACTTGGTTTCCAGGTTTGGAAGGCAAAGAAATATATTTCAAAGACTAACAGACAAACGTGACACAACTGGAGAGTCCCTCTAAGTCCCTGATATCCTTATTTAATCAAATTGCTCTTCTGCTGGTCCCCGTCTGTCACTGTGGATTATGGAGATTTCATTGGTCTCAAGGATGCTTTCCTCTTTTAAAATTAGCTCCTGCTTAAGGTTTTTTTGTTGTGTGTGTGTGTGTGTGTGGAGGGGGGAGGGATGGCAAGGGGAGGGAAGTAGAAGAGGGAGGAGACAAATCAGGAGATGGTCCCTGTGCAAGTCGCTCCCCTCCCCTGCCTCACAAGTTGAGTGATGCCCAGATAAAGGGTCATTTGCTCTTCCTTCTCCTGATTATTTATCACCTTACTTTTCTTTCATCAACACCAGTTTGGCTTATAAAACATAACTTTCTTTTTAAGTTCAAAGCACATCATATAAAATCTCATTCGTCTTCACACTTTTTGTAAGAAAAATCTTGCTTGAAGCAAAATGTATAAGTTCTTTCAAACTCAAGCAAATTCTATTCTCTTTTTTCCTAATTTACCAGTCTCTGCAAGGTGAGGCTGCCAGTAACAGTGACCTGGTTTCAAATCTCAAGTCTGTTGCCGACTTGGTAGCTGGGGAAACAACTTCTCTGTGCCATGGTTTTCTCATCAAGACTTGAGAAAATAATCCTCACCCCACAGTGTTTTGGGAAGAGGATGTAGAAGGCATGGCTCATCATTGGGGATCAACAGTTTAGTGTGTCTTTCTCCAAAGCATTTTTGCCTCTCAGCTATCTACTATTCTTTCTCGTAAAGAATTCCAAAAAATTTCAAAAATTTCAAAATTCTAAATCCAAGCATATACTCCTTTTCAGCTTTTCAAGGCCCCATTTTCCCCCACTTACCCTGGGCAAGTGTTAGCTTCTCCCTACTTACTATGGGGCCCTGGCTGCAATGTCACCAGAAGGTACAACGCTTGTAATCAAGACAATCCAGTAAGTAAAGGAAAAGATAGCACTAACCAAAGGGAAGTGGGGAAATGGAAGGTTGAGAAACACAAAACTGACTTGGCTTCTAAACCCTGCCGTGGGCCCAGAGCTCGGTCACTGCGTTGCTATCTTTAAACAGGAAGCTCCAGGACAGTCATGTAGGGAGAGCACATGGGACATGTCTCACCAATGGCTAGGAACAAGAACCACCAAAGACTAAATTCCATTTATCGCCATGGTCTAGCACGTGCCAAGGGCTTCACAAACGGCCACCCTTTGCAACATGCATTATTATTATTATTATCATTCACATTTTATGAATGAGAAAAGGAGGTGAGAGTTTAGGGTACGTGCTCTCCTCCTTCCTAGCAAAATAATGCAAGTCTTGCACTAGTTCAGGATAATTGCTAACTCGCTAAGGGCCGCCTGAACCTTCCTGGGCTGCTGTCCATCAGCCAAGAAATTAATGGGAGCAATTCTCACATACTTGCAAAATTCAAGCCCATTGCTCCTTGGTCAAAGAGGCAAAGACTCCAATAAACCTGGCGGACCTCACACCAAGCAATCATGCTTTAAGGCAACTGCAGATGTGGAAACAATCTCAATTAATAAACTTACAAGCAGCTGTTCTCTTTTCCTTTCCTTTCTGTTCCTCTCCCTCTCTCTCTCCTTGCCTCTTTCTCTCTCGTGATATCATGGTTATCTAACCTTTCCCACCATCCACTTTCCCCACAATGTGTTCTGCTTTTTTCAACTTCTTTTTCTTTCTCTTCAAAACATTAGTAATTTACCATGGATCTATATAGTTAGAAAAAGTATATCTAAAATGTCCCTGTTTAAATATCTTCTACACTTTTCTTATTCAAATAACCCCATGAAAACATCAATCTAAAACAACAACAACAAAAATGAAACAGAAAGAGCCCACGACCAGGAGACATTACCTCTAGCCCAACTCTGCTGCAAGACTTGCCACTTTCTCATTTTATCCTGAATTGTTTCCTAAAACTGTAACGATTGTCTACAGAAACACCAGGAATCCTGCTGGCAAAACCCAACCAGGAATGAAGCATTAAAAATACCCACCTAAAATCAGAAATTACTTAGTGAGCCCTATAAGAAGGGCAAGGGGAGTGGTGGTGGATGTGAGTGGAAGCCAAGAATGAGACAGAAAGACAGACAGACAGGCATTTTACACATCTCCAGTCTTCCTTTTTTTCACTTCTCATTTTCTATTCACATCCTGATTTACCCTGGAATATATCACTGGGATTTTATGGTGCCCTCTCTTTTCCTTCTTCCCTTCTGTTTGCTTCGTGTTTGTTTTTATTGATTTGGGCTCTGAAAGCTTGGCTCATTTATCACATATTTGAAAGCCTCCATCTTCCTGCTCCGTCGTCACCAGGGCTGTAACATCATTCACAAACACCACAAACACTCTCAGTGCCTGCCCCCCCCTTTCCCTCACCATCTGTGCTCTGTGCTCCCTTAACTTTACCAAAGCACCAAAGGGTAGAGTGAATGACTGCATGACCACAGCTACTTTCATCTTCTTGTCACTTTTACTTATATTCCCCAGCCCCCATTTATTATTGGAATGCGGATCATGTTTTTAACTCACTGGTCTCAAAAGCTTGCAAAAGTGGGCATGAACCCGTATGACAGTGTACCTTTCTTCATTTGATAAGTCTGTCCCTGAGAAATTGGAGGTAGTTACATTTTTATTGATCAAGTCACCCCATAAAGGTACTAAAAAGCTGCCAATAGAAGGGAGGATATTGTGAATTGCTTCAATCAAATGAATAACTGTAACATTCTTACTTTTTGGAAATGTAGGTCTTAACTGGAGTTTGCTTGAACTGAGGAACACCTGTATTAGCCTTGTTTAAAGCAGTTCTCTTTCTTTTTTAATTGCCAGTTTTGATCAAGTAGGGCCCTAAATCTTGGATTCTCAAAGTCGGAAGTGACCCAGAAAGTTGGTCTGGTCTTTCCCTAATGTATTGAGATGACAGAGAATGGGCATGGCAGCGGGGGAGGGGTGCGGTAGGAAGGGTGGACTTGGAAGGAATAGACTAAGAGCTTGGTGAACTGGTTATATGGAACCAAAATGTCACATGATAATTTTCAGTCTGAAAGCTTAGACATAAGAATTTGGGACTTGTGAGTATCATCTTCTTATATTCAATTTGTTTTTATTCTTAGGGTAAAATTCAGACTGAAAATTATTGTATTCCTTCCCTCTGCTTTTCTTTTCCATCTCCTTTTTTCATAAGCAAACTTAATGCCTTTTGGGTCTTTATTCCATAATAAATGGAACGCGGGCTTTGGAGTCAGGCAGAGTCGGATTTGAATTCTGACTCCTTCATTCACCAGTTGTGTGGTGATAAACAAATTGGTTATCTGTGAACTCAGTTTCCTTACCTAAAAACTCCCTCCAGGTTGACGTTAACCTCTTTATATTTTTTGCTCATCAACTCCAAACCCGCCCGTTCTGGTAGTTATCACTTGACGTGTCTTTCTTCATTTTTTAAAAAAAATTTATTTATTTATTTTTGGCTGCGTTGGGTCTTCTTTGCGGTGCGTGGGCTTCTCATTGACGTGGCTTCTCTTGTTGTGGAGCCCGGACTCTAGGCGCGTGGGCTTCAGTAGTTGTGGCACATGGCCTCAGTAGTTGTAGCTCGTGGGCTCTAGAGCGCCGGCCCAGTAGTTGTGGCGCATGGGCTTAGTTGCTCCATGGCATGTGGGATCTTCCCGGACCAGGGCTCGAACCCGTGTCGCCTGCATTGGCAGGCAGATTCTTAACCACTGCACCACCAGGGAAGTCCCTCTTTCTTCATATTATTCTCTAGGGTATCATGAAAAATGCAACCAAGTGCCTTGCTAAAAGCAAACTGTGCTGTGCCCTTTCCAACCCTCAGGAAAAGAAAAACCAGAACAGGTCAACTCTTCCTTGAGGGACACACTTGGGGAAATGCGAAGTGGAAGAAATTCACCTTCTCACTCACTTTCCCTCTTTTGTGTTTTCTGTTCCCCACTCCCTGAGCCCTTTTCCAGTCTGTTGAGTTTCCTTTTCTCATGTCTTTTATTTTTTATTTTTTTATTTTTTGGCTGCGCCGTGGGGATCTTCGTTCCCTGACCAGGGATCGAACCTGGACTCTCTGCAGTGGAAGTGTGGAGTCTTAACCACTGGACCGTCAGGGAAGTCCCTTCTCATGTCTTTTAAATAGACTGCTGTCACATTAGCTATTGTGCCCCTATCCTCCCTCTACCCTATGCTGCCTGCTTGATGGAGCAAAGACCCCTGCGTGTTGAAGATTTCTGACACACACACTTTCTGAGGGTCATTTTTCCATTCAGAATTCGTCAGTGTCATGTTGCCATGCCACCTCCCAGATCCACTCAAGACTCTTGTTGTCATTTCAGGCCTTCAGCAATCTCTCCCCGGCCTGTATCTCTAAACTGACTTCAGAGCACCACCTACCCCGTGCAAACGTGCTTTAGTGACTGGCCCCTCATTATTCTCTCAGCACCCTATCTGCATCCTGGCCTCTGCACTGGTCCTCCTTCTGCCAGCTAACTCAGGCTGCTATGTACAGCTGTGCAGGTTGTCCACTGCACAAGGGCCCCTGCCTAAGGCTTCAGTGGGGACTGAAATCCATCTGGTGCTCTTCTAATCAAGCTGCCGGTCCTGGTGTGGGGCTGCATCTGCCTAGAGTTAGGGCCACCCTTTTCCAGCTTAAATAAAGGCACCTGGTCTAACTTCAACTGCTCCTTCAAGGCCTCACTCAGGGCCTGCCCCTGTCATCCCCTGTGCTCCCGCTGTCTCTTACTCTTTTGGGGGACTCAATGTATCTACCCCTTGCTTGCTGCTGCCACCGTGTCCGGTGAGGTGGGCAAGTACATGGGCTTGGCAGTCAGACTGCCAGAGTTCAAGTCTTGGCTCTGCCAATGGCTATCTGGGTGACCCTGAGCAAGTTATTTAATCTCTCTGATTTAATCTCATCTTTAAAACAGGAATAATACTAGTGCCTGCCTCCTAGCGTGCTTGTGAAAAACATGTGAAATATCCCCCTAAACCACTTAGCGTGGGGCCTGGCACTTAGTAGGTGTACTCAAGAATTGTTAGTTATTGAGACTTCCCACACATTCCTCGATTATTGAGATGTGTGTGGCTCACAGGCAGTAAGAACGAGGAAATGTATACCTCACTAAGTAGGGGTGTGAGATAAAACACAGACGGCCCAGTTCAATTTGAATTTCAGATAAACAGCAAATAGCTTCTAGCATAAGTACATCCCAGATGTTTACCTTCTCCACAGAACTCTCAAAGAGGAGGACTGGCTCATTGTCAAGAATGATGGCAAAGGATCATTTGATCTTTTCACCCTCTCACCTCAGTTCTCCCTGCTGTCCCTTCTCCTCACACCATGCCTGTCCCATGAGGCCTTTTACATGAAAACTGAGGAGTGGGCTATCCTGTGGGATGAGACCTGAGGTCTCAGAATGAAGCCTTTAGGCGTTCTTGTGAAGGTTGTGGTTTGTGTGTAGAAGTATATATTTTCCCATTCATATACCCTGTGAGCCACAAAATGTCGTACTTCCTACTTTCTCTACCTTTCTGGTGTTATTTGCTAGTTTTAGTATTGTGTGTGTGTCAAAAAACATGCGTTTAGCATTATGCATTCTGGAATGCTACATGTTTTGATAAGTGGATTTTATATAGTGGAATTTCTGTCTTTATAAATGAATTTTCTTGTAATCCATATTTGTGGTAAAGCTGGAATCCTCTAAACCTTCTTACACATTCAGATATTTCTCTTGTGATTATTCTGGCATTTCACATCGTTCTTCTCAAATTCACTATCTGCTTTCTCATATCTATAATGTGTCAAAATTTTCCATACTTGGCATTTGCACCACAGTAAAAGAATTCCTGGGCACCAGCCCCAGGAAATTATTAGTAGTCTCATCACGTTGTCAGCAGGTTGACGTTTACTTGTATCACCCATGTATCTAGTCCTGATAACAAATAATCCTTGAATGGGTTGCTGATACCTCATCCTTTCTTTATATGATTTGTGCCTTCCTAGAGCCTTGTTTCTTCCTGGAATCATTGTAGAGGAAGTTACTAAACCACCGGCAGTACCAAATGTGGTTCTGTTCTTTTCATGATCTTCTCTTTTTTATAGTCTTTCATTTCAAATCCTCCATTACTGACTCCTTGGCCAGATTCTTTCCTCTCTCTTAATTCTGTCTGCATGGCCAAGAAGCGTCAATTTCTCCTCGGGCTAGTCTTCAGATTTTCTGCTGCTTGGCCTCACTAGCTCTCACTCTCCTTATTTCCCACAGGAGCATCTCCTGTACTTTAAGCATTCACTCAACAAACATTTACCAGACCCCACTTTGTGCCGGGCACCCTGTTCAGCGTGGAGATCCCGAGTGGACTGGGGATCCCATCCTAGCCCTCAGAGGGCTCAGAGTCTTGTAGGACAGACAGACACGTCGACCAAAGAAGCAAGGGCAGTGTGACAATGGAGCCAGACCTCAAGTGGTTGAGGACCCCAAGGAAGTGGCTCCTGATCCAGCCTGGGATGGCTACAGGCACAGCAAGGACCAGGGGAAGCTTCCCCAAAAAGGTGTCAACTGAGCTGAGACTTGTGGACAGGTAGAGGGTACGTACATCACAGATAGAGAGGTGTGTGCAAGAAGGAACTGGGGAGCCCAGTGGGTTCATTATAGCCATCGGGGATTGGCAGGAGGCGGGGTTGGTGTTTCCAGTGGGGGCAAGTCATGGAGGGCCTTGCATAGCATACCAAGGACGTTGGACTTTATCCCAAGGGTGATGGGGACTCACTAAATGTTTTGATAATATTTGCGTTAGAAAATGTTTAATCTGGTGGCAATATGAAGGATTGGAGGGCAGGATGAACTAGAGATGAAGAAACTATTACAGTAGCCTTGGCCTGAAATGATGAGGCCCTGAAATATGACAGTGAGAGGCTGTGCTCTTTCTCTTGGCATTGGGCCTTTGCACATGCTTTTATCTCCATAGTAAGTGCTTTACATGTATCCTCTCACTTAATGGTGTCTGAACCTAAGGGGTAAGAACTAGCATTATATCCATCTGACAGATAAGGAAATTGAGGCTCAAAAAGATTAAATAATGGCCCAGGTTCACACGTATCAAAAACTGGTGGAGCCAAGATTCAAATTCAGCCTGTGCACGTCGCTGATATTGTATACCTTGTCTTAACTCAGGAGAATCACTGTAACTTTTTGACCAATTAGGAGTGGCTAAAAGGCAGAGAAGAGTCTAGAGCAGCACCATCCAGTAGAAATATAATGCAAGTCACAGACGCAAGCCACACATGTAACTGAAAATATTCTAGTAGCACATTAAAAAGTAAAAGGAAATTTTTCAAAATAATTTGTTCTATTTAACATTATAAATCCAAAATATCATCACTTCAATGTGAAATCAGTATAAAATATTAAAATATTTTGTCTTCTTTTTCTGAACTAAGAAGTCTGGTATGTGGTTTACACTTGCAGCACATCTCAGTTTGGACCAGCCATATGTGAAGTACGTAATAGCACATGTGGCCAGAGGCTACAAGACTGGGCAGCATGGGTCTAGAATGGCTCTTGTCTTTCTGCCATGGACAATGTAGTAGATGGCGATGACATTTTTGGAGATAAGGGAATATAGGAAGAAATGATCACTTGGAAAGAGTTTGAAATGTGAAATATCTAAGTAGAGATTCCCAGTCAGGGGTTGAATACGTAGGTGTGGATCTCAGCAAAAAGGTCTGAGTGGACATATACATTTGGGAGTTATTCTCATCTAGATGGTTGTTAAAACCCCAGATAAGAAGGAATCACATGGGGAGATTATGTAGAAGGATGAGCCTTTGGAAACAGCAGGAAGGCATGGATGCCTTGTGCAGGTGAAGGAGTTCATCTGTAGCAGCAAATGAGGTATCTCCCCTTGAACGGGAAGGAAGGAGGACAAGGTGAGTGCGGATGCAGAGGGTAAGTCTGTGCAGGTAAAGGGTGTGGGGAGGGGCAGGTGGTAGGCCTTCTGACCCGATGTTGGCAGGGGTTCTCCTGACTCATTCTGACTCATTCTCCTTCTTTCTTCTCTTCTATAGAGAAATGAACCCTAGCTTTTTATATCTGACTGCTCACAAAAGCTATATGTGAAAAGGGGAGGAAGAGGAAGACAAAATATGAATATTTGTCTAGCTGGGGACCAAAACCAAGATGAGCATTCATTTCTCCTAATTGCCACCCCATTCTCCTTCTCTCTTTCTTTCTCTCTCATTGAACTTTTTATTTTGAAGTAATTATAGACCCAAAGGAAATTGCAAAAGTAGTACAGAGAGTTCCCTTATACCCTTTATCCTGCTTCCCCCAATGGTGATAAAGGTATCACCATAGTATAGTATCAAAACCAGGAAAATGACATTGGTACTATACTACTAACTTCTTTTTTACCACTTCCTAGAAAGAAGTAGCCTGAATAAAAAGAATCAAAATGATGTAAGATGTAATGTGTTACCAGGTCAAGAGCTCTGTGTGTGTTCAAGAGGTTTTATCCCTGTAACTAAATGACATGCATCAGACACCGCACTAAATGCCACTGAAACGCTCAGGCCAAAAATACCTTCTTACAGACATTTGTAATTTGCACCAACATTATTTGGTTAAACCAGACTCTTCTCCGTCTGTTTGGTGGTTATCTCATTATGGAGAACAGCAAAGAAGAATAGACTGTTCTGTTGTTCCCATCAGCATCTCTAACAAGGAATGTGTGGCTCAGAAAAGGGAAGCCATATGCCCAAGACTGCACCGTTTTACGACCTGGGTCTCGCTGACTACAGCACTCTAGTTCAGTTTACGACATCGTGCTATCTCTTGGTAGATGGCTCTTTCATGCCCCCATCTACACAGATGGATTAGGAGGGAGTCAGCATTGAGATAAGTGACTCCATCCAACGTTCAAGCAGGGAGAATTTCAGAGGAATCCACAGCACCAAACACAATAGATTCCTCAATAAATGCTAAGGGGTTAATCGAACCAGCTCACGAAACAAAGACCGAAAGGAGACAGGCATATTCCTCAAAAGCAGGATCAAAGAAAGAACCAAGAGTCTCTTTGCTTCAAGGAAACAAAAACCAAGGAGAGAAAATTAAGCCAGCTTGAAGAGAGCAGTGGCAGTCTATCCAACCAAGATATGGTCAAGGCGAGTAACACATTTATCCGCAGAGAGTGAGAGAGTTCTGTTGTATTTTCACTGCAAGTGATAATCTGTTAACGGGTAAATATGCAATGACTTTCTTCCTCCCTTGGAGATAAATGAACTCACATTCTCAAAACAAAACAAAACAAATATACAATATATCTGGCAAGAGGTAGAAGACAGAAAAAAGAAGTATCTCATCCATTAAGATCTGAAAAGCCAAGGAAATACATATTTCCGGTAGCTGGCTGAAAAGAGTTTAGCCTTGACAATTCCTGAGCAGCTGAAGAAGGAAAAATTTAGCAGGAATAGACTGAATAAGGGTGGTCAGGCGCCTTAAGGCTGAGCGATCTCTATAAAATGACATTTCTCCTACACGGGCTTCTTATTTATTTTGTGTATCTACACCTTCCCTTATATCACAGGGTATTATATGTGTGCTACCAGTAATAAAATAGTTTTTGTCAAATCCAAGAAGACAGGCTGAGAACAATTTGCAGCTGTGAAGACAAACTAAAGGGAACAGGACACAGAGAAGGGGTTTTGTAATCCATTGTAGCCCCTGGAAAGGGTCTTCAGCCCTCAAATGCCGAGACAGAGCCGCACACATGATGAGAGCAGAGGAAATAGCTAAAATCGACTCAGCTCTACAAACGCTGTTATCAAATAGTCAAGGGGAGGGGGAAAAATAATCTCTTGTTTGATGGACTGGCTCTGCATCGACCGGAGTTCAAATTCAGCCAAGAGGTCAGTTTTGTCGTTGACCTCCCCTAACCATGCCACTCGGCCATTTGTATCGGACCCCGGCCATTGGTTTGGGGATGAATGGATGCAGCCTGCATTTTGAAATCTGCGCAGATGCTCAGACAGACCCTCCTCTCCAGGCAGACAACATGAACCCCACCAGATATGACTTCAGCTCGCCTCACTGTTTAGCCGTGGAAGTGTGAGAAATTCCTCCTATATCTATTCCACTGCAGGGTCTTTCAAGCCCGGCTCTGAGACACAGCAACAGATATTCCCACAAAAGTTCCATGAGTGGACAATGAAATAAACCCAATGCCAGACAGACACGCACACCCAGGCAGGCAGAGAGGGTAGGAGTCACGTCACAGCAACGTTCCCCGAGATCACTCTGAACTGCAGATAAGCTACTGGGGGCAGCGCGGCCGCCGGGGCAGAATTAAAATGTGATCAACGGGGCATCTAGTTTCCTGTCTCTCTGCAGCGTTCACAGAAGTGATCATGAAAAAAGGGAAGAAGCAAGGAGGAAAAATAAGGAGAGACATGGCCCCTTCTGGGGAAAACAATTCTAGTCCTGAATTCTCAGCTGTGCATTCCTCCTCAGAAGCCGGTGGTGGCTTCTACTGAGCCCCGGGTGACAGACATCCTGAGTTAGAAGCAGGCTGGGGCCAGGCAAGGGGTGGCAGCTTCTGCCTCAATCTTCCTGCTCTCCCTTCCCGACTCCAGTCACGATAAATATATTTATACTCACTTGATTATGTCAGCCAGACAATGCTCCCCTAATTGGCAGTGATCAGGGTTTCAGAATTGCTTGGGTGAACCCGCTGTCTCTCTATCAGGCAGAGCAAGAAGGGGCCGCTAACGCGGTCCCCATTAACAATTTCCAGTGGAATAAAAAGCAATCCCCCGACTCGTGCATGGCAATGAATTTTCCTAACAGCTCCTAAAGCCAACCCTTGGGGAACTCAGGCTTACATGAACCTGCCCAGCACAGAATGATTTTATAAGTCTTCCCCACCCCTGGGCTTGAGTGCACAGAAAAAAAAATAGCCACTTCCTCCTGCTCAAGTTTCTTTTGTTCTTTTGCGTTTTTTCGCTTTTCTTTTATAGGGCTTATATGGAGCTAACTGTCATTTTTGGTTCTTGGTTCTTTGCAAATTTCGGAGACATCTGGCACACAGTTTACTGCATTTGCCAGCTCTGGTGTTTGTAGACATGTACACAGTCTCTGCTGCGTGTGCATGTGGACACGCCACGTGCATAAGTTACGCATGCATAATTTGGAGCTTGAGTGCCTTGGCATATTTTGACATGTAACAGTGAACCACAATACTGATCATAAGTAATTGCTCAATAAATATTTATTAAATGAATGAATGCACCAAGAAGGCAAATGCCATTCATTCATTCATCAGACATTTGAATGCCCCGTATGTGCCAGACTCTGGGCAAGATGCTGGGTGTTCAGTGATGCATACTCAGTCTCTGCCCTCAGGGAGCTCACAGTTGAAGGGTGGGAGGCAGGCACATAAACAGGCATTATAAGACATCTAAGAGACACAGGGATACAGCCTCGTGTAGGGTAGCGCAGAACTCCAAGGAGGGAGACCTGAGTCCATCTAGGGGAGGGGCTGAGGCCAAGGGGTCTCCTGAAGGTGGTGAGGCTTATGCTGGGACCATAAAGGGTTCTGGACAAAGAAGACAGCACAATCCATGGCAAGACACAAGAAACAACAGGGTCTGAGCAGAGAACTGGAAGCCGGAAGATGCTGCGGGAAAGCATGGAGGCAGGGAGTTGGCAGCAATGAAGAGGGGGCTCAGGCAGGGACTGGATCTGGGGGAATGGATTCTGGGAGGAGTCAAGGAAAGTAGCTTCAACTATCTCAGTTAGTGATCGGAGTTTTCTGGATTCTGCCAGAATGTATATACACACACACCTGAAAGCAGAATTTGGACCGGCTTTGGAAGCTTTGCTGGGGTGCAGTAAGGAGATCTAGTCGCGCCCTGAGCCCGACATTGACGAGCTGTGTGAACCTGAGAAAGGGCCGGCCTCTGGATCGGTAAACTGAGGGGGTGGACTTCGCGGGCTCTGAGATTCCTCCCAGCTTTTATCCTCTAAGTTGCCTAGATTCTCTGAGGTTTGCAGAGGGACCACACCTGGGCCTGTTGCATGTACACACTGTGGGGCTCTAAAGGAATGAGGTTACTTCCAAGCAGCACGCGGTATCACAAAGTCACTGTCTTACGGTGTGGAGCCAGTTAGGCATATTGAGCACAGTTTCGTAGAAATCCCTAAGAAGCATTCACAGGAATGTACTGCATGATGGAGATATCCTACTGTCCCCAGCCTGGGTCATGGTCTCATTATCTCAATTCTGAAGACCCCCGATTAAATTCATAGCATGGATCTCTGTTTGATTTAATTTCTGTAAAGCATTACTTAGCTCACATCCTTTCTGCTCCAAAATTCTCAATGATTCCACTTTACTTCTAGAATCAAGCCCCACAATCTTAGAGTGGCATTCAAGGCCACCCCCAATCTAGCCCCTACCTTAGCTGCTACAACCTTCACCTCAGCCGGTGGAACCCCTAGCAATGGCATCCAGGAATGTTCCTACCACTTTGCCCTTTCTCACTGCAGTCTCCCACTAAAGGTCCAAGTCAAATTTAAGTCCATCTCCTCTAGGAACACCGTCTGGTTACCACTGTCCATTTCTGAATCCTGTGTAGCACTTACTGACCATGTAGTTCATTAGTAACTATTAATTTTACTTTGTGGTTTCTGTCTTACTGCCCCAGCTAATTTGTAAGCCCCGGGGGATAGGAACCTTGCCTCGCTCCTCTTTGTAGTGTACGGACCTAGCACAGTATCCAGCTCATGGAAAGTATTTGCTGCTGCTGCTGAGTTTCCTACATTGTAGCCTCTAGGAGACTATTGAGTAACATCCAAGGGAAGTGTGATTGCTATTACTGTTATCTTAGTGCTGTGCGTTGAAGTTTTTTTCCTTCTTCTTGGAAAATAAGGAACCTCGGAGAGAGTGGTTTGGAGCAACCGTGTTGGAGTGATGAGAATGTGAAACATTTCTCCCACGATTCATAAACAGTATTTTACATGCATCATTTGGGAGCTTAAAGTTTATCTGGGAATGAGCTATTTCACAGATCAAAAGGAGCATATGTGCAATCCACCAGGAGGAATAATCTCTCTGCTAAATTTAAAGAGGAAAACAATTGAACACCCTAGCCTGAAAGTAGAAATGGTTTAACATCACCTGACCAGAGAGGAACATGAGAGACTTAATTTCTGGCCCCAAAATGTTCGGGTTTTCTTGTACGTGTTCCGTTGGACAGCACACGGGAATTTTCACAAAAGAGGAACTGGCATGAAATCAGTAAGGAAAATCACCATTTCCTTACTGATCCAACAGCATTTAAGGAAGCTGAGCTCTGCCAATGTGTACAACTGTGCAGAATTTGTAACTGGGCAGTTAAAACCACCATCTAAGCTGGCAGCTGTGATTTTCCCAGAAGTAGAGCTTCAGGAAGAAAAATAGCTTTTAAACGTCAGTTCCATTTTTGCAAATTGGATCTGTTCATGAAAAATTGTTTTAAGTCCAGGTTTTTTTTCTTTTCTTTCCACATTAGTAAAGGATATGATGATTTCTTTTTACCCGTATGGAAATTCATTCATTTACTCAACAAATATTTATTGAACAACTACCGTGAGGCAAACACTGTTTTAGGGGCTGGGGATGCAGATGTGAACAAAAGAGGCAAAGTCCTTGACCTCATGGAGCTTGTCTTAGTTGGGGGGAGACAGATTAATAAATAAGTAAACAGATAAGTAGATATCTTAGTGGTTATCAGGCACAGATAACTGAGATAATGCTAACATCTTACTGTATCTGGAAAATTAATTTCCAGAAAATTAAAAATTAACTTAATTTTAAATTAACTCCTACATGAATATTATCTTACCTCATGTAAGTCACATATATTAAGGGGTCTTTTGAAAAGAATAACTAGTAGGGAATATATATACTGCCCTCTGCATACAACATTGACATTCCCTACTGACCTTCAACAAGACTTATGTCTTTGAGGAGCATTTCTAGGAGAAGGATTTGTGCCAACTTGTATTCGCTCTATTATGGCACAATATGGCACCGAGGCCCTCACAGGGGTCCACACTGGAAACCTCGAATTCCTTCTGGGCTCCTCCTTCTCTTTTCCTCCTATTTCCCAACTCTGGCATCCCTCTCTACTGGGTCTTTAAACCCTGTCTTTTAAATATGCCTAAAATGACTCCCTTCTTTCCTTCACCCTCTCCTTAGTGAGGCTTTACAGTCTCTCTCCACGACCCCAGAATCCTGCTTTTCCTCTCTGACTCCAGACTCAAATGCCTCCAGTCTCCCCTCTTCACTGCTTCCAGAGTGATTTGTGTAAAACACACCCTCCCCACTCTCCCTGGACCTGCAGGACGGAGCTCAGGCTTCTTGGGCTGGTCACTGTGGGCCCAGCCCCAGCCAACCTGGGCAGTTCTGTGTCTCTGCATCCTCCCTAGATCCTGGCCCCAGACATACCAGCACCCTGGAAGCTAATAGTTTCTTCTTCTTTGAATACTCTCCTCCTTTTCTCCCCTGCCTCTTTTTTTTTTTTTTTTTTTTTTGTCTGCGCCGGGTCTTAGTTGTGGCAGGAAGGATCTTCGTTGCGGCATGTGGGATCTAGTTCCCTGACCAGGGATCGAACCGGGGCCACCTGCATCAGGAGCACGTAGTCTTAACCACTGGACCACCAGGGAAGTCCCTCCTTGCCATTTTTTAATATGGCTCAAAAGTCACCTTCTCTGTGTAGCCTTCCTAGACCCACCAAGCAGTGCTGAATTCTCCCTCCCTTCTGCCCCAAGTTTATCCTGCCACCTTCTCACTTCAAGTACAGCATCTAATGACAGACTTTGACAATGCTTTGTTTACTTCCATGTCTTCCCTCCGAAGCTATAAGCTCCTCCAAGCAGGGCATGTTTCATTTGTAATCTTAGAGGCTAGCACAGTGCCTGGCACATTGTAGGCCCTCAACAAATATTTGGTGAATGAATGAATGACTTCTGGTCTTGTCTGGTTTGGCTTGTGCTGAATTATGCATTTGAGAATTAGTTGACTATGGCAATATGACAGAATAAAACCAACTGACAAATATGGTAAAGAACTTAACTTTGATCTTATGAACAATAGTTTTAAACATTTGAGCTAATGGACTGTAGATGATAAAGGATTCCAAAACCAAATTTTCCTAGACAATATTTCTGCGTGTACTAAATCTAGAGATGGTTGAGAAGTTCAAATACATGATTACAGCATGTAAAACAGAACGATTAAGTAATCTGGATCATTTACCGCAGAAAAGAAGCTTGAAGACACTTAATAATGGTTTTTAATGAAAGGAAAGATTGTACTCCAAGGATGGTTAAACACCTTCCTTCTGCACATACATAAAAGAAGAAGAAATAGGAAATTAAGTGCTACAAAGATTAAAGTGATGGGAATTCCCTGGCAGTACAGTGGTTAGGACTCCACGCTTCCACTGCTGGGGGCCCAGATTCGATCTCCGGTCGGGGAACTAAGATCCTGCATGCCGCGTGGTGCAGCCAAAAAAAAAAAAAAAACAAAAAGAAAAGAAAAAAGATTAAAGTTAAAAACAAAAGAGAACTCAAGAGTTTCCTGTTGGGATATGTGAGCCCATTTGAAGTTACTGTTCCAAATAACTCCCATATCTTGGGGGTTTGCTCTGAACCAGGCGTTGTTCTAAACACTTTACTGCTATTATTTCATCTGCTCTTCATAAAAAACCCACGGGGGTTAGTTTTAGTTATATTATTCCCATTTTACACGTGAGGAAATGGAGGCACAGGGTAGATAAGTACCTTACCTGGGTTGTACAGCTGGAAGACAGTAGAGCTGAAATTCCAGCCTGGGGTGTCTGGCTCCTGAGCCTTCGTTCTTACCTACTCTGCTTACTGCCTAAGGCTGAAATCTGTGCCAGCCTTCCATCTGAGGATGGAGGCCTAAAGCCAAGCTCACTAAGCTCATGGGAACAGTTTAAATTTAAACAGGAAAATCCTGGAAAACATTAATTTTCCTTCACTGCCTGGGCAACTGTCTTGTGGGCTGCATTACACAAATGTGTGGTGTGTGTGTGTGTGTGTGTGTGTGTGTAGAAGTTAGAGTCTCCATTTTTCTTTTCTTTATTCTGGTGAGTTGGCCTACCAGCTCTCGTCTTCTTAATGAGACAGTAAGTTTTTTGTTTTCGGCAGTCAGCGTACATGGTTTAAGCATCCATGCACCAATACGTACGTGGTGCATGTATTTATCAGACCTGACATAAGTCGAATCAAATTTAGATATTATGGTTTTACTTTCAGAGTGATGGAATTTACTCTTGGGGCTCAAAAACCAGCATCTTCCTCCGTCTTATTTTTTTACAAGGCGACCTTGTTGAACTGGCCTCAGGGACATAAGTGGTGGGGTTACCGGCAACACAGAGCAGGGGCGGCTGGCTGAGCAACCCTACCGTCTGTGCAGGAGGGAGTTAGCACTCATCTGGTCTGCAGAGGAGAGCGATCAAGCCCTGAGCTGTACTCAGGCTGCAGGAGCCTGGAGGCCGGTTCAGGAGAAGCCGGGCGGCCCGCAGGAGCCCTGTGAAAAGGGTGTGAATGAGTCACTGGACTTTTCAGGTTGACTGAGATGACTTCTGTTGATTTTCTTCGAATTTAGATGTGTTATCAGTGTTCACACATTGGGCATAACGGGAAGATGAGCGAACACTTTCTTGATAGAGACTGACGTTCGGCAGGGTTGTGATAAGATTTGGGGTAAGATGTGACTCTGCAAGAATGCCCCGGTCAGCACGTGTGGCATGTGTCCCCGTGTTCACTGAGGCCTCATGGGGACACGTCAGCGTGTTCTGAGCTGGGAGGAAACCCAGCGTGACAGGTGCGAATGTTTTCTGTCATTGTGCACAGGTCGGTCTGGGTTGATATTTACCATTTTAGGGCATCAGAAGGCACCGCTAATTTGTCCCACTTTAACTTCATGGTCTGGGAAAAGCACTTGCTTTCTAACCTCGGGTCCTCCACAATAACCAGAACAATGGTTGGTGCCTTGGTCAGGTGTTTGAGTTCTAGAAGCTCACTTGAGCTCTCTGGCCTCAGTTTCCTCATCTTTAAAATGGATATAACGATGTAACCTACCCCCCTCGGGTAGGGTTAAATAGACTAACGTGTCAGGTGCAAGAACAGTTCCTGGTACTTAGTTTGCACTAAATTCGTATGTATGTGAATGCATGCATTGTGGCCATACGACTTCGTATTTGACAGAGGCTGTTCCACAGCTTGCACAAAATAGGCGCTTGGTAAATATTTGTTAAATGTTGAAGGGATTAGAGGAATGGATTTAGTGGAATACCTGTGTGGTAACCTGTTCTGACTGCTCAGTAATCTGTAATTCAGGGACAGACCGACAAAATTGGATGTTAAGATTTAATCTCCCATAGAGAAATAGATCAAAAAAAGCAGAGTGTTCAGCAATCAAACATCTCTGCAGAAAAGAAGAGAGACAGGACAGTTTTGCATGAAGATCACGAAGGAAATTGCCTGAAGAACTGAGTTGGGGAATATCACACTTGAAGAAGAGGTAGCAGGGTCCGTGACTCTAAATCAAATCAACAGAAGTCTCCAATATAGTAGAAAACAAACAAAGAAACAAAAGAAACCCTTAAAAACTACAAAATATATGCTATTTTTTGAGCCTACAAAAATAAATAAATATGAAAAACAGGAGTCAAATCCCTGACCTATATTTACCTTCTACTGATTTTCTAATAATGACAGCTTCAACTTGAATCATTTCATTTAAAAAATAGAAAATGAACACTATAATATTTTAGGAACTGATACAGTATGATAAGAGTGCCTTAATTTTGGGTTGAATCATATGAAATTGCCACTTCTTTTGGTAAAAAATGGTCAGACATTGTCAATTTCATATGGTTCAATCTAATATACTTAAGCTAATTGACACTGAATTAAAACTCTTAATATTATCTTGCCCTTTATTGCCTTTTAACTATGACTATAAAACTAAATTGGCCAATTTCCCCCATCTCAGCCTCTGTTGCCTCTTAGAATTTGTGCACAGTAGGTGCTAAACAAATGCCTTGTTAATTGAGTAGTGTTTTCTGTTATCTTCTCTCAAAAATTAGGCCGAAATTTCGCTACACTACCTAATGCTGAGACTGCCCTTAAAATATAATTAACAAAGTGTTAGCTTTATTTCATGTTTCATGATTTAGATAAATCCTCTCTGTTCCTTGTTGGGACAGCACTGGGAAGCTAATTAATACATTATTGATATGCTGTAGAGGCAAACAAGACTCTGCTTGAACACCCAGCCATGACAAGAATAAATTCAGGTCAGAAATATTTTTGCAAATAAGGAAAAATGTTATTATAAAAATGAGAAATTACTGTTTATATGACACATCTCTGTGCGTTAAGACATATTATACACTTACAAATGAAGCGAATGGTAGAATCAGGCAGCCTTCTCCTGAAGGTACCAATCACTTAGGGCCCGACATGGGCATCCAAATTCCCTGCGATGAACTAGAAATGATCACCTTTGGGACCCCAGGATTGAAGAGCATCATTATTCCTCATATAAGGTTTCATAACAGTTGGGATTGGTCCCAAACTTAGGAGCGTTTACTGAAATAATTAAGCAGCCAGCATGAAATGGTTTTCAATTCAGAAAGTGAAGAGCTCCTTCTATGGCAGAAGAGACGGGGAAGCTCAAGGAGTGTGAATTACCTGTGAGTTATTGCACCTCCTTGGGCCTCAGTTTCCCCATATTTGTTAACTACCTCCTAGAGGACAGTCATTCTTTATAGCATCTGTTGTTGCATGGGATCATACCTTCAAATGCCATGCATTTCTTTGGGGGGAAAAGCTAGAGCTCTAAAATGTATTATTTTGGTTTTGGTTGACCCAGAGCTGTGAGAGCAGCCACATTGAACAAGCAGAGTTCTGAGAAAACAGAGTTGCTTTCATTTTTCAAACAGGAGAACCACAATCATCTCTATGTTTGGATCCTTATGCAACTTAAATATATGGGTAAGAGAAAGCTCACGAAATCAGCAATTTTAACCTTTCCCTCAATGCTGTGGATTTTTCTTAGAGATTTTTTTGGAGCATGGAGCGTGCACAGTTCTGCTCGATTTGTGCCGTCTAATGAGATCCCAGTCCTAGGTGATGTGCTCCTACAACAATGTCTTCATGTTAATTACGTTTTAGAATGGTTAGGGCAAGAATAGTTCCAAACATACTTGAGGTAATAACTAGTCATTTATCCAGAAGGTCAACAGTTCAATCAAAGAGAGAAAAAAAATTAGCATATCTTAAGAAAGAGTTCAAGTGGTTTTGTATAAGAACTCTCATTTAAGTCTTCAAGAATACTTAAAATACTGATAAGCTAGGTAATTCTATATTTCCTTTTTTAACTTGTTGAAAGCCCTCGATTTCAAGGTGCAACATCTGAGAACAAGAAGCGTCTGGCAGGTGAAGGGGAGAAAGTGTGTAGTTAGGGAAATTGGCTGGAGTTTTAGGTTAGGGGTCTGTGCCAGGACTGCATCGCACAGAGTCTGAGAGCGGGGCGGGGGGTGAGGGTGGGCAGCTGATGAAAGAACAGAGGCGATGTTAGAGAGTTTGGCATTGGATGAGGGCTCTGGGCCAATCTTTTGTTATAGAAACAACACAGCTTTAATCCACAATAACAATAAATCAAATAATTGTATATCAAATCACTATAAACAAAATTACAATCTGCTCTCATCAATGCAGTTTCCATAACAGGTCTGATATTTTCCCCAAATTCCCATTTTTCTATGATTTCTAATGAATACAAAAGAGCAGCAAATGGAAGCTATACCCATTGCTATTTGTTTTAAGTGACTGAAGTTATCTTTCTTTTAGAAAGGCATAGTATTTTAATTTATTTTAAAAATATTTATTGAGCACCTATTATGTACTTGGCAATAGTTATATGGCTAATCATGTTAGAGATGATTCCTAAAAAAGACTTTCTGCCCTGGCAAAGGTAAAGTATTAAAATAGTAAAACAGCTCAAGGATTTTTTAAAAATGTGCTAAAAAGTGGTACTTTTTATTCTTCAAGAGCCCCACCCTTTGCACAAGGAGTTCCTTTCAATATGGATGCAATGCAAGGTGGAATTGTGTGGATCACAGTCTATGGACTATTGATTTCACTGGGTACCATATTCAGTAGATAAGATACAGCTAAGCTGTGGCGTTAAGGATGACTTTTCTAATTTAAACTACAGGAAAACTTTGAGACTGAAAATCAAGTTAGAATAAAAGTTACTCAACTCACTAACTTTTAAATAGGATGGGGTCTTTTATGTTCATTTAAACATATGAAATAATTGCAAATGAAAAGTACGAAGAAGAATAAGAACGCTCCTTGTACCCACCACTCACAGGGTTTTTATGAATCTATTTCATAGACCCTGTTCCATTTCATAGGGTCCAACAATTAGCTGTGCAAGTACATTATCATATCTGAGACCAGCCTCCAGGAATAGAGCCTTTTTGTAGGCCATTTTTGGTCCGTGGAATTCTCTCCTTTATCCTCTGGCCACTTTACTTTGACCTGTTATGTCCATTTGTGGCGGGGAAGAGGGCCTGGCAGATGCTAGGATGGCCCTGCCCTTCAGCAGGTCGCAGGGAGATTGATACCCACATAAATAATTCTAAGGCTGATATGAGTGCTGGGGAGAAAAAGATGAATTCTGTCTGGGTAAGAGCTGGGGATAGAGAGTGGATTTGGGGCTAACCCTTGAAGGTTGGCTGGGATTTCGGAAGGTGACTGTGGGGAATGGGGACACTCAGGTGAGAGTGAAGGCCTAGTTCCAGAATGGTGAGCAGACACAGTCCTTGGACCAGAGTGTATGTTCTCAACGGAATGGGTGTGCTTTGGCTGTAAAAAATGTTGAAGAGTTCTAGCTTATTGATGAAGGGGTCAGTGCCCCAAATTCTCATTTCCAACTGGGTTACCAAGTCTTACTGAACTTTTATATATCATCCAGCTGCTTTTTAAACCCTAAAATCATGTAATACAGTAATAATTTACTTTGAGAAAGTGTGTTACCGTTTACAAATAGCTTTTTCAGTACACATTGTTACATTTGATCCATGTAACAGCCCTGTGACACCACAGCCTCATCTCCACAAGCTATTTCCTTTGAAAGTAACCACTAGTTATAGAAACTACTAGCTATGGAAATCAGAAATTTTTTTCCACTGGCAGCTTTATTGTGTTAGAAGCACAAGCCAGCATAAAGTCAGCAATCTGGGAGAAATGAAAGGAGGAGTCCCAAGACAGACAGAGATTGAGAGTCCCGGGAGAATGGTGAGATTGTGGTTTTGGAAATGGAGAGTGAAGCAGAGGAGACAAGTGCGCAGCAGAAATTAGAGGATGGAGTGAGGGGGTGGTGGTCCAGTACTGGGTGGGCCGTGGTCCTTAGTGCAACAATGAGCACACAGCAAGCGCATGGTCAATACCTGTTCACCCACGTATGGGCTTGTGTATATCTTGAGCAGTACCAGTGTGAAACACAATTCAAAGATCTACAATGGCGGCTTTTAGAACATGGATACAGAATGAAATTAATATTTTTTATAATATTTTCTCATTTTACATATCTGTGTTCTCTTTCATTCTACAACATTCCCATCTAATCGTAACTTTGATAAATTTTTTAATGCACATACTGAAATGGTGCACTTTTGCAACTACTTTACAGAAGCTAAAACAACCAGTGCACTGTGATTGTTGTAATCAAGCTGGAATAAATCTTACTGACGTAGGATGTATCAATATATCCTTTTAGCCTGCTGCAAATCAGTTTACTTTTCTACTTAGAGACATGATGTGAAATGAAATTAATCCAGTTGCAGCAAAGCGAGTGCATTCAGTTGAATAAATCCCTTTACGTGGAAAAGAACTTTGTTTTGCAGCTCATTTGAAAGAAAATCCACATGGCAGTATAATGCCTTCTCTGGAACTGAACAAATGCATTTATCCCACTTTTATTTACAGTTAAATTCACGTCAGAGATATTTTATATGACAGTACACTCTGTTGCCCTTAGGTGAAGGTCACAGTGAAAACATATATAGGACAACTAAAATTTTACAACGGAACTTAGCCTAAGGACTGTTGCTCCAACTAGACTATGAACTTGGCAAAGATTGACAACTCCTTGGAGAGAAAAGAGACTAATAAAAACCACCAAAACCATGTATATCCTTTTATATTCTTTCTTCTTTGCTTTCCATGGTCAAAAGGGCAATCTACACACAGTGTATATTTAATAAATACTTTTTGGTGGTGACTATCGTAAGCCGGCAACACTTGGAGAGGGTCCAGAGACAAACAAAGGGATGAAGAGGTTGGGTAGAGACTCTTAGGGTGACACGCTAATGGAACTGAGGTTCTTTAGTCCAGAGAAGAGAAGGCTGGGTTTGGCAGCTGTGAAGGTAGTTGGTGTTATTTATCATTACTGAATGTTAGAAAGCACATCATATGCAGGGTAGGATGAAAGAAAGTTGACTTACATCCGGTAAGGTGATTTAGGGTTAGGAATACGGAAGCAGTTTTGACTTAGATGGATTATAAGGCATCAACACAGGTCCTTAAGAAATCTTACTTTGGCAATTTTACAGTTGAAGAGTAGGTCATCTTTCTGAAATGAGTTAGGTGCCGTGCAGTAGGTAAATGACTCAGAGGACCTCTCAAGTTCTATTCCAGTTCTTATCCTGTGACTTTTAAGCAGCCAGTATCAGGATCTGACTTGCTTCTTGCCCAACTTTCTCTATAGCTGGAAGCCCTTGACCTCTTCCCGCAAGTCAACCATATGGTACACTCAGCCCTAAGCCTTTCTTGGTTGGGAGGGATTTAAGAAGCTCACTCTAGCTGAACGCTCAGCTAACTGTCATCAGGTCACCCCCTGCTGCTGGCCTGGCTCTGAAGTGTCCCAGTTCTAGCAAGTGGGATTCTGCCTTGCACCTAAGTCCACTTCTTACTGGATCTACCTGATATTCACCCGTGTCTTCCTATGCTAACACCCGAAATCCTTTCTCCCTTTCCAGGTCTAACATGATTTTGAGATCACACCTAACCTCCAGTCCAGGACTGAAGCTTTGTCTCTTTCCAGCCCCTCCCTCCCCCTCCCCCAGCTCAGACATGGTGTCCAATCTCTGAACTCCAACCCTGTTACCTAAAGCTGGCAGTCGTGCACAGAGCACTGGTTACAATCTCCCTGAGATCTCTCCTCTCCCCTGTGGCTGGATTCTCTACTCACTGCCCCCCAGGCCCCCACTGTCATGACTCAGGCCACTGCCATTCCGTTTGCTCTTCGCCTGGCCACGTGATGACCTGCCCCATGGCTTCATTTTCCTGCATTCTGCTGCGAACCGTTGCACATCTGAGTCCCTCTCTACAAACCACATACCTCTACAAAAGGCCTCCTCAACCTCGTTGCCATTGACACGTGGGACTGGTTCAGTCTTTATCGTGTATCGGGGCGGGAGGCGTCCTGTGCATCATAAGGCCCTTAGCAGCATTGCTGGCTTCCACCCACCAGATGCCAGGGGTAGCCCCTCTCCCCCACCTCCAAACTGTGACAACCAAATATGTCTCCAGGCATTGCCAAATGTCCCTGATGCAGAGGGGGTTTCAAAATTATGCCCTGTTGAGAATTCTTGCCCTGCAAGAACCCAGAAAGGCAAGAGCATTTTAAAACCAGTTATAGATACTTTGAGAAATAGCTGGATGTATCTAGAATATTTAAATCCAGATAAAAAAATTTAACTAACAAATCTAAACTATTAATAAACACCAAATGGAGTTTTGTTAAGTTTTGTATTACGACACAAGGGGTAAAGTGGGTAAAATGGGGTTATGGTGGGTAAAGTGGGGTGAAATCCCTTCACCCTAGATCCGGTCTCCTCACATCTTATTGTGCAGAAGAATCACAAGAGGACTTTTTTAAAAGTTCAGACTCTGATTCAGTAGGTTTTAGGCAGGGTCTGAGACACTCAGTCCTAACAGTCTCCCAGGTGATACCAATATCATTGTTCCCCGGACCTCACATTGAGTAGCAAGGCCCTAGATCAAAATCACTAGTGAAGGCCCGCGCACCGCGATGAAGAGTGGCCCCCGTTTGCCGCAACTGGAGAAAGCCCTCGCACGGAAACGAAGACCCAACACAGCCAAAAAAAAAAAAAAAAAAAAATCACTAGTGAGAGGTGGGGAGGGGCTATTTGAATCTTAATGATTACAAGGTCATAAAAGCAAGATTAAAATTTGCATTCGGAGGACAGACTATAAAAGTGTGACTGTTCCCTGCACTCTTCTATAATGAATAAAACTGTTCTCAGAGATGTGTTTTGAAATGTGACATTTCTACTAGCTTGAAATTATAAATATTATACAAGCTACCTGCAAAAACCTGTGAACTGCTAAATGAGCTTGGAAAGACTTTGAAAGGTTTCCCAAACTCTGAGGGAAATCTAGACTTCAAGGTCTTTGTAGTCCTTGTTTTAGGGAGGAAGAGACTAGGGGTGAGGATGGGTCTGGGGGAGGGGATGGAGAGAGGAGAATCATTTTAAACAAGGCCTTGCAAAGAAACAGATTCATAGACCTTCCTCAAATTACAAATAATCGTGTGCTGAAATTATACTGACATGACATGAAGTTACAGCAACCCCAAATCAGATAACTCAATTATAGCTATAAAACAGTTGCAAAAATGAATGCTATTTACTGTAACGTATAGCGATCAGAGTAATCAAATCTTTTGAAAGCTGTCAAAAGCCTGATATAAAAACTTCCTCCTCTCATATAATACTGCCTCTGAGTAACTTTGACTTGGAGTTTTGCAGACATCTGACTCACTGTTGCATACCCTCGGGAAGGAAAGGGCTATTCACATTTGTTCCTAGTTTACAGTTAGAAAGATTGAGGCTCACTGGTTTCTCTAAAGATGTAGATAATAAAGTCCTGACCCTTTTGAGGTCTCTTCCAGGCCAGTGTTGAGACTAGCTATGCCCTCATGCCAGCAGATAAGTATTCACCTTGGGGAGGGAGAACTAATATCCTAGCTCTGAGATGTATTGATGGGTTGTTATCAATTTGATCAAGTGTAATAGAGTTAAATGTCTCTACATTTAAAACTCTGTGTTTGCTTTTCTTTCTTTCTTTCTTTTTTTTTTTTTTAAGTAAATCAATAGTGTAAGTACAGAATAAGGATGAACTGGCTTAATAGTAGTTCATGGGAACCCATGGGTATGAGTTGACCACAATTTCAGTATGTTCATAGTCAGCAGTGTGACTGACATGAGTGCCAAAAAGGCTAATGCAATCTCGGGCCATATTAATAGAAGTATAGGGCATAGATCAAGGGAGGCAACTACTCCATGGGATTTCGCATTTGTCAGACCACTCCTGGAGAGCTCTGTCCCATTCTGAGCACCATGGTTTAGGAGGGGCCTTACGCTGGAGTCCATTGGAGGTGAACACTTAAAATGATGAGAGCGTGTAAAACCACATCATAGGAGGAATAGTTAAAAGAACAAAGGATATTTATGCTTGAAAAAGAAGACTTAGGGGGACATGATAAGAAGTGAAGGAAAAACAGGTTATCTGGGAAAAGAGCTTGAGGTACAGTTTCCACTGGCACAAGTTTAATATCTGGATCCCCAAGGAAAAAAATTCACAAGAGCCTTCTCTACTCTTTGTCACTTGCAAAATAAACAGATCTTCAGCAAAGAAGACTCTATTCCTCCTATGATATCCTTGAAGTACGCAAATTTGTGGATAACTTTACGCCCCTTTGCCAAGCCATCTCCATCTGCCTGCAGACGCACCTCCTTCAGGAAGCCTTCCCTACAAAGCGTGGCCTTGGGCCACTTACCCTGTCTCCTGGGTGTTTGCCCTGCGGTGGCAGCGTTTGCTTTCGTTTGTCCTAGTTTCCCTAAGAGCTTGTTAGTTCCTTAGGGAAAAGGACCCTGTTCTCTTTTTGTTTTTATTACCCTAAATGTTCTCAGTACCTCTGGGTACTGTGAATTAGGACTGAGGGGATGTCTGCTGACAGTAGCCAAAAGATGGATTAAAGTCACCAGATAGGTAATTTTTTTTATAGTGTCTACATGACAAAGCATTACAGCATGCTCTCTTGATGATAAGAACACCTAATTGACCTTTCACTTTATGAAATAATATGAGCTGACAAAGTTGGCTGTGTAGTAAATCTTACTTTCCCCTACATCTTGCATTTTAAAATCAAAGTTGTGTGTCCATGCCACTATTTAAGAGCCCCATCTTCCTTGTGTCAGGTCTTGGGAATTACTCTCCAGCTAGGAGATTCTTTGACTTCACACATCCTCTTTCTTTGTTTATCTGGATATTTACAGGGTACCTGTGTCAAGACACAGCATCGCACAGTATCTGGTTTGTAAAATGAATGAGTCGTCTATTTAACAATATTGGTCTAAGAAATAGAAATTCCACAAATGAGTTTAAATGAGAAAGCACCATGTTATGCATTCTAAAAATGCGAGATTGCACATTTATGTTATGTCAAAGATATAATAAACATGCTTTGGGGGTAGCAATGCACGACTCTTCTTAAGTCTCCTGTATAGTGGGTTAAAGAATGGTATCGTTTCACTCAAGGACAGAAGCATGGATGGGGCGCTCTGAGTCATCCACGAAGCTGAGAGTAGAATGCAGAACACAGGAGCTAAGTTCATGCTCTGTCACTCTCATCACTGGACAGTATTACCTCCTAAAATCCAATGACCTGACACGGTACAGAGCAAATTATACACTTCACTCCAAGAAGTTGATAGAACTCCACTCGCCAGCCTAACGTTCAGTTAGAGAATGCAGTGAGCAAAAAGACAGGGCCCCCAATTTTCTATCATCGGCTGTTAATCATAAATAGACACCAACACCTTCCTGGTTACTGAGGGAGCTAACCTGTCTGTGCTAATAGCGCTTGGCTCAGATGATTCAAAAGGCCAACAGCAGGGTGGTTCCTGTGATGGGTAGAACACCTTTGGTTCTAAGTTTCCACCGTTTGACAACTGATATTATAAAACCCTGGTTTACTGACATACGGGGCATGAGAACTTTCTGCTTGTTTTATCTTCCTGGAGAGACCCAAAATTAAACTGGGGCTATATCATGGATTTTGTATACTTGGCAACATGCACTGCGGACACTTTTTATAAATCTGAAACAGAGGCGAACATACAAATTTGTCCTAATTATACTGACCCAAAGATTCTACAAATACCCCCCAAAGGAAAGGGCTTGGTCATGTCCTTTCTTGTCTCAGGGCGTCTGTGTTCAGCGCTGTTGGCTCTCTCACGACTCTTTGATTTCCAAGCACATTTCAGGGACATTAAAGGAAATAACTGCTAATGACGAAAAATCAGGTGGAAGATTTGCATCCTTCAAGAGAAATAACCTTTTTAGAAGGATAAGGTCTATCAGCCCCAAATAAGTCCATCAGCATTCTTTATTTCCATATTATATTCTGAACTACCCAAGAGGGATCATAAAATAGCATGGTACGTCTGTCGGGTGCAGAGCACAGAGTTAGAGCAAAATTGCTGTGAGACAGCCAGCCCTGCAGGAAAATGAGGCAACCAGCAGAATGACACACCAGCAGCCCACAAAAGCACTGTCCATGTTGATAGTTTCCAGCAGGATCTGGACATTGAAAAGGAACCCATCTAAAAGGGGATGCCAGCTCTAATGACCTACAGGGAAGGGTGAAAGGTCTTGCCATCTAGCACAGAGAAAAGTCATTTCCCTCTGCTCAGACCGCGGCGGGGATTAGGTAGTTTGCAACAGAGAATGGAAGGGGCTTCAGAGAACATGTGATCTAACCTCTCACTCGACTGAGAAGGAAACTGAGGCCCAGAGAGGCTACAATGTCATGTTCTAGGTCACACAGGTAGTTTCTAGTAGAGCCAGAATTCAGATTTCCAGAACCCCCATCAAGGGTTCCTGTGTCTCCAGAATGCTGTGCCTAGACCAGAGTAGTAGAAGGAGCCCTGGGCTACAATTTCACAGCCTAGGTACTAAGTGTTGGCAGATGTTAGCAAAATTACCTTGAGCAAGTCACTTAAACTCGCGAGCTTTGCTTTTCCCACTCTGCAACATGAGAGGCAAAATATGTGGTCTGTCTGCCTCAAAGATCATAGGCAGATCAAATGAGATAATGTGTGAAAATGCTTTTTAAAGCTTTATAAGGCTTAGGGTAAAAAAAAAAACACTTCAGATAGAGGATGTTTTTCCTTCTGAGAATGTATGGATGGACTCTTGGAGGGGGAGGGGGGAGGTGGTCCACTGGAAATTCTGTGTAAATGTGTGTGTGGATGAATGCTGGACATATTTTTTACCCCTGGGGAGAGTTTCTGTAGCTTTCTTCAGCTTCCTAAATGTGTCTCTGAAACTCCTATTCACCTCTAGCTTCACCACCGCCAGTAAGAACCTCTGCGCTATGGATATCAACACATTTATGATCAACCTAAAAGGTTGATATAATGTATTAAAATATGATTTAATGTATAGCTGGGATCTTCCTGCTGGCTTTACTAATTCAACAATTCACATTTTTAGACTATAAATCCATTTGGGGGAGGGGAGCTAATCTGACCTCACACCTTGCTCTGTAAACTGCTAAAAATCTATCACTTATAAAATGATGATGAAAATTCAAATTATAAATCAAACAGGTTTTTTTCTACTAGTGTACTTCCTTAGTAATATTTCCTACTTATTTAAAGATTTTTCTTTAAAATCATACTTAACAAGAGAAGTATCTACTTATTATTTACTGAGTTCCTACTGAGTTCCCAGCAGTTGGTTTCCAGTATTTTCCCATAAAGCACTGGACAATAGACACAAATCATAAACCATTTGCAGGCTGCCACATTAAGCTCGTGGTTCTGGAAGGCTAGGAGGTGAGGAGAAAAACAAATGAAAAAGTATTATTCATGACCAATTGATCAATTAGCCTGCTTTTCATTAGAAAACATAAAAAGGCAGAACCAATTTAGCAATGACTATGTTGGAAATGCATAAAAACATTATTAATGTTGGGCTTTTTTCTCATTTATTTTTAGTTCTCTTTAGAAAATTATACTTGAGAGCTTTCTGTAACGGCAATAGAAAGAGTGAATAAGACAGCACTGGAACCATTTTTTAATGCTCATGAAGGGGTAGGGACCAATACCTGGTTTGTGAGGCCTTTTCTGTACACAGTTATGTGTTTCCAAAGCCATAGACTGACTTATGGAATATCTGAGTGAGTGAGATAACCAACCAGGAAAGTTACCTACTAACAAGACTCATCCATCATCCCATAAAGAAATCCAATGTGGTCTTTTATAAATCTGACAATGGCTATACTCTTGTGTTTTAGTGGTAAATCTTACACAGTACAGTAATGTGAAAAATGAAAGGGTTTTTTTCCCCCCTTGACTGTATCAAAATATCACCTTCTGCCCCAAGGTTCTGAGATCTCATAACTCCCCTCTTGTATTATTCCTTTCAGTTTTTTTTCCTTCCTCTTCCTTTACAGTTTTATATTTTTCAGTCCTAGCATTATCTCTGATGTTTAAAGTTCTTACACATAGCCTTGAACTATAGAAATGCAATAAGCATACTCACCTGTGCTTAATAGAGTGCTATTATCAGATGAACAAAACCTAAAATACATTTTGGTAGCAACGCTTCCAGATTTTCAGTAACTTAAAATAACTTAAAACTTGGGTGGTGATAGGATGGGGTGGGGGTGGGAAGCTATAACTGATTTTCTTTCAGTCCCATTTGTGTTCCTTCTCATCCCATGTGCCAGGAGTCTTCAAGAGAATGCTCTGGAGTCAGACCGCCTGGGTTCAAATCCAGGCTCTACCACATACAAGTTAAGTGACCTTGTGCAAGTTACTTAACCTCTCTGTACCTCAATTTCCTCACTTATAAAAGAAGGGTGATCTTAGGCCTTGTTTCATTGTGCCGTTAGGAGAAGCAAATGAGTTAATACCTGTAAAGTGCTTGGCAAATAATAATAACAAACACTGTTTTAGAAAATTTACATATAACAGAGAAAGACAAATATCATATGATATCACTCATATGTGGAATCTAATTTTAAAAAATGATGCAAAGAAACTTATTTACAAAACAGAAACAGACTCACAGATTTCAAAAACAAACTTATGGTTACCCAAGGGGAAACATGGCAGGGGGGAGGAATAAATTAGGAGTTTGGGATTAACATACACACACTACTATATATAAAATAGATAACCGACAAGGACCTAACGTACAGCACAGGAAACTCTACTTAATATTCTGTAATAACCTATATGGGAAAAGAATTTGAAAAAAATGAATATATGTATATGTATAACTGAATCACTTTGCTGTACCACTGAAACTAACACAACATTGTAAATCAACTATACTCCAATAAAACAAAACAAAAACAAAAAACAAACAAAAAAAACCCTTTACGTGTATAAATTATTTAACCTTCAACACAATATGATGAGATAGGTACCAATATCACTCTCATTTTATAGCTTAAGAAACTAAGGCACAGAAAGACTAAGTAACTTATCCCAATTGGCCTAGTTAGTAACGGAAGGATTGGCCTCAAACCTAGACCATCTGGCTCCACAGCAACACTCAGTAAATGTTACTTATTACTATCATCATCATCATCATCATCACCACCATCATCATCATCCTTGTTATTACCTGAACTTAAACACTCAATAAATATCTGCTGTTGCTGCTGATAATGATGAATGCGTATGTCTAATCCTTCTTCAAAGTGTACTAAAATGTATATGATCCCCAACGGAATAGTTGATTTAGGCAAGGATTCTAAAGACTCACTAAAGCTAGTGAGTGAGGTTTGTTAGGAAATAGGATATTACCACAATGCCTAAGTGTGATCCTGTCAGATCACTTGTTAATTGCAAAGGAATCCCTGGAGTGAGGTGACGATCTTGAGCCACAATCAAACTGAGTGTCACAAATAGAGGGACAATGTGGCACTACGTGTCTCCTGATGAGATGCGATATGGAGCACCCTGTAAAATATGTTCATCTGAAATCGAATCAGTGCTTCAGTTCTAACTTGGAGTTTACAGGGAAATACAGGGGATAGAGGAACAAATTAAATGACACCAAGAGACAACAACAAATCCAGAATGTAGGACATTCTACAAGATAACGCCTAACCTTTTCAAAAAAATCCAATGTTGAATAAAAAGACATAAAACTCTAATGCAAAAATGTATTTTTCTTTCTAAAAATTAGATCCTAGTTTTTTTAAGGTACGGACAGCATTTGGGGGATGATGGTTAAGGTTAGATATGGGCTAGATATTAGATGATATTAATGAATTACTGTTCATCTTCTTAGGTATAATGATTGAATTGTGGTTATGTAGGAGAATGTTCTTATTCTTAGATGTTTACTGAATTATTTAAGGCTGAAGTATCATTTTGTCTGTAACTTACAAGTAGTTCAGAAAGAAATACATATAGATAGAACAAATAGGCCAAAAAGTTAGCAATTGTTGAACCTAGGAGGTGAGTATAGAGGTATTCACTGTACAAATATTTCAACTTTTCTTTATGTTTGGACATTTTATTCACTTTCTTCGTAAGATGTATGTCTTATATCTTCTTTGGAGGGCATGTAAGACTTTAATCTTCACGTACTTAGTAATAGTTTCTTTTAATTCTCCAAAATGTTTGCTGTGAATGCATATTTTTTTTTAAAAACCTGTTTTTTAAAAAAAATTATTTACTGAATTCCTATTGGCTCAAGCTTATTGAAACCTAATATAACATTAACATTGTTGAAGAGAACTCACTGCCTAGCACAAAGCCTGACACATAGTAAATGCACAATAAGTGTTAATAAATGTTCATTTGTTAAATGAGGCTATATTTTCCTAAGAATTGTAAAGAGGCAAAAAAAAAAAAAAGACATGCACACACACACACACACACACACACAGAGGGCTGTGTTGTTCCTTTACAAATCGAGATATGGTGGGCAAGTACTTGAGATGGACAAATGGGGGTCAGTCAACCCCATCCTTTGATTCAAATAGCTTAGGTCATAAAGATTCTTGACCAAGTTTTGAGTTTGTTTTATGAGGGCACAAAAATGAAGCCTGTCCCTAGGACTAATCCAGCAGCAACTCTTGCTTGTTTAAGAAATCCTGATGGAATCACACTTAATGACACATTTTTGAACAATTGTAGACTTTTCTTGAGCCAGGAAAAGAAGCAAGTTCTGCTAGAGTTCAGGCATGAGCCCTACAAATCACCAATACCCGCAGGTGTTATTCTCTGAGAATCAATAAGTATGTGGGAACTAGGCTCATTTTCAGCCCCTCCAGAAGGCAAGGGCTCTGAAAGAGATGGCTTCAGGCAGTAAGTGAGATATATTTCATATAAGAGGTGGGAAGAAAATGATCAAGATTCAAAGAGATAACTAATACTGATATCACCCTGTATTTTCACAGCGCCTTTTTCCTAAGCCATTTCATATCTATGTTAACTCATTTATTCTTACAATATCCCTATGAGATAGACGTAGAACAATTGAAATTTTAAAAAAAGATAAGGGATTTTCATCAGGGCCCAAGATATAGAAGATATTCAAAAGGATATTATATTAGCAATAGAGATACTTCTTCATTTTGAACAAATCGATCACCTCCTTCCCCTCTGCTTCAGTAAAGTCATTTTAAAAAGATGAAATCTATTACAATGTAGGGAGAATCAGATTACAGTTTACTACATGGGAGACACTCCAAGTTCAATCTAAAAAGATAGTTTTATTCAATGATATAGGGCTGTCTCCCTTTACCATAAAAATCCTTAAATTTCTCCAAAAGGGTGCAAATCAATTTTTAAAACTTGAAATTTAAATACACTTAGATGGTTCTCAATTTACACAGTGCCCTTTATTTAATAATGGATCCTTTTGTAAAGAGGATCACTTTAAAATTATTTTATAAATGTGAAGTTTTATAAACAATACTGGGTTGTTAAAGCAGGGTACACTTATACTAAATGTTCTTTCTGAAACCAAAAAGAAGGAAAAAAAAAAAAGAAAGAAAAAGGACCCACTAAAGAACAAGTAAGTCTATGATAAATGTAGTTGTAGAGGATGAAAGGTTTTTCACCCTGAGGTTTCCCACCCTCAGATGACAGGACATGAGCACATGTAATCTTTTCTATTGGAGTTTTAGATCCTAAACATTTTCCCTCCTCTTAATTCCCCTGGGGGTGTATATTTTCAGTAATGTGCAGATGAAGTTACATATACTTTATTAACAAGACCCAATTCCAGGTGTGTAAAAACGATATTTTTAAGTTGGCTCAAACTTTGGTGGGTGTATGCAATCCTCAGGTTCGGGGGCAGGTGGGGCAGAGAGTGTCAGAGAGTTGTGTACGGGCTCAGTGCCTGAACTGGAGACCGTCTTAGGGACACAGTGTTGACTGTTAATAAAGAGACAAAGACAGACAACACTCTCTCAAAACCTATTTCAACGTAGTTTTCTTTTTGTAAAGGAACCCGAACTGGTGTGCTTTGTAAAGGCACCACAAATACTAACAGAAGTAGAAACGCAAGCCCCAAGAGAAATCCTGACCACGCAGTACTGGTGTTCATTCATTGCTGCTCCGCCCTTCACCTGCCACCCCCCCCCACCCCAATTTGGAATAAATGCTGACACTGGTGAAGTGGAATTTCACCTCTGTAATCCCAGGATCCAAAGTCTTTCCCTGAGATGGCTCAGGAGCCAATTAGTGGAGTCTTTTTGTGTAACGGGCTGGGTAAGGAGCAGCCGAGTTCATTCGCTAGAAGTCGAATCCTATCACCACAAACACTGTTACAGAAAAAGATGTAGAGACCTTAGGTGATGAACCGAAAATTAAAACCAATATTTACAGAGCCCATGGGATTCATTTAATTAGATTGACTCCTACAGAACATTCTGCAAATAATAAAGCTATCCAAGATCTCTAGAACGTGTGGACTGATGGTGTATAATAACATACCTTTCAGAAGAGAAGAGCTTGAGTCTATGCCTTTGACACGGAGTTATTAGAATTCTTTCTTGCGACAAGGAAGATGAATTCCAACATCAAAATGTCTGCATTTCAGAGTACAGATCCACCTTGTGCTGTCTTCCAAGTACCACACTAACCCAGGGCACAGGCTCGCAGATCCATTGAGTGTCTCCTCCTCCCCGACTTCTTCTTCCCTCCCTCAAACTACCCCCAGTTGGCCCTGCAGTCTGTGTGCAAACCACACAGGAACTAGCAGATACAGGGCTCCAGAGAGTTGGGCGTGAGCCTTAGGTTATGTGGTTTTGTCTTCTTGCTGCTGGAGTAGAATTAAAATGCAGGAGGTTCACTGAAACACTTTTGCTTCCTTATGCTTGGTTTCAGTTTTAACAAGTTCACCCCGAACGATTATGTTCACATAAGAAAATTTCTAATCCTAGAGATGGTCTGTCAGCAAGCTGCTGCTGGTCTTAAGGAAAATGCATTTTCTGTGTCTATCCAAGCATCCAGAGGAACATTAGGACTTCTTAGTGGAACTTTGTTAATACCACCCTGGATCACTCACAATGTTAAAATGCCAGAAAAAAAAATGCTTTCTTAGTGGACTCAGCCCATAATATTACCCTTAGCCCATAATATTACCCTTAAGAAAAGACAGAAGAAAAACTTAAGCCAGGATGAGTTCTAACCCCAGCTTTGCCATAGTCAGGTGTGAGCAGGGGCTTGTTACTTAGATTTTGGGGATTTCATTTTCTCCTGAGTAGGTTGGACTAAAATATTTCTGGGATTTTAAGATTTTTCACGACCTAACGTTTTTGTCACCTTCAACTTCCTTAGCTCTTACCTTCAAATTTATAGCCGCTCTCTTCTCTAAGCTCCTTCCTCCCATACCAAGTGTAACTTGCGAAGGCCTCTTCCTCTGTCTTTGCTCTTGCTAGAAAACGGATTGCCAACGTTGCATCTTTTGCACAAAATTAGAGACATTGCTACTTGCTAAGTGGCACCGTTCAGCGTTGGGTGACCAGACCCAAGACAAAGAGGGAAATACTGGCTGACAAGATGTTCCCAGTGTTAACCCCTTAAAGGCTAAGAAGGAGGGTATCAGATAAGACAATTTGGGAGTCTCAGATTTAAACTTATTCTCCACTGTGAAATGGTATCCTTTTCTATCTCTTTGCCCCTTTATACCTAAACCTTGCTCAAGATTTACTTTTTTGGGAGGGAATTTCTCCTTGGTTATGATCACTCAACATTTTTATTGAAATAGAAAAGAAGAATCTGGTGTGGAGTCATTAGAGTACTTGGTCAGAGTGGGTGCTCAGTAAATGATTGGTCAAATGACTTAAAGGAAGGAATTTGCTCCTCTTAAGTCTGTAGTAAAGAACTTTCTTTGTATTAATGCAAGTTTGTCAAATGTTCTTAAATCCAAGTTGCGTCTGAACAGGGTCCCCACTACTTCCACATGTTATAAAGACAGACTTTTCAAGATAACTATGATTTTAAAACAACATCTCCATGTGTTCTTCAGTCTCCAGATTCTAAGGGCCTTCTTGGTGGGATCACCCGACAGCTCCATCGCTAGTTTTCAAACACTGAAATCCTCTGGCCACAGTCCTTATCCCGAGCCAGTGGCTTTGAAGTGGGAAGGAAGGGGACTGTTGACTAGGGCTGTACAGGAAGCGCCATGGTGTTCTGAGCACGGGCCCAGCGAGGAAGCTGCTTTCCCACAGGGCAATGCTCCCAGGGAGCAGAATACAACCCCTTCCCCTCCAAGTATGGCACCAAGGGCAGAACAGGAAGATCTCACAGAGATGTTATTTTGGTAGTAATGATCTGCAGACATGTTACAGAGCATATTGGGTGGGAAGCAAGGCCCCTTTGGTGGTTAATTTCATAGCAGCTCTGTAACTGAACCGGTGCAAAGGCAGAAACTAAGAATAAAAACCCTCATGTGAGAATGCCAGCAACTCAGTCCTCACCATCACAGGACGCTCATAAAAATATCAGCAAAATCGGGAGAATTAAGACATATATGAAATCTGGACTTATCCACCATGGAGAAATTTTCATTTAAAACCGTACTTGTTTAAAATTTTCCAGCAATTCCTTTTGACGGGTCATTGTTACTATCAGAACTTCTTATTTATAATTATGTTTAATTTAACTTCATGGTAAAATGTATACTTTTCATCCAATAGTATGGATTCAGACATTCTCTTTTTATTCATTCAATAGATAATGTTTGAGCACCTACTCCTCGTTAGGCCTGTTCCAGGTACTGGGAATGTATCAGTGAACAAAACATAGTCCCTGACCTTCTGGATCTCACACTCTGGTAGAGGAAGGAATAATACATACGTCAGATGGTTGTACTGCCACGGAGAATTATAAAATGGAGCAAGAGTCATAGACAGTGTGGCTGAAGCGGGGGTTGTGATTTCATTAGGAGATCAAAGGATATTTGAGCAAAGTCCAGAATAAAGTGAGGGATCCAGCCCGATGGTTCTTTGGGGAAATAGCTTTTGCAGGTACTGAGACTCGCAGGAGGAAAGCCTGAAGGTGGAAGCAAGCTTGATGCAGTGAGTGAGGTGGAGAGGAGTCGAGATGGAGGTCAGAGAGGGAGCAGGGGCCAGAACACGTAGGGCCTCACTGGCTGTTGCAAGGTCTTTGGATTTTATTCTTGAGTGAGATGGGAGCCAATGGAAGATTTTGAACTAGAGAATGATATGATCTGACTTGTGTTTTAAGTTTTTCAAGTCTCATGCTGATCACTATGTTGATAATAGATTGTACAGTAAGAAAGCAAGAGAAAAAGCAGAGAGAGCAGGTGGGAGGCTACTGCAACGATCCTGGCAAGAGATGACGGTGACTTAGGACAGATGTTGGGGAGTGACTGAATTCTGAATATACAGGGTGACTGTAAAGTCTGGAGCCATAGATACTATTATTATTTTATGTGTATTAGAAATGTGGCATTGATAAACCGTTTATTACCTGTGCAGCACACATAACCCAGGCTTGGTAGCCACCCTGTGGCACAGGTGCGCTCATGGACATGATGTGCAGTGTGAGAGACAAAGAGATACGTCAACGGTGACCCCAAGGTTCGTGGCCCGAGAAACTAGCAGCAAGGATGTGTCATTTCCTGACACAGGAGTGACTGTGGGGTAGCAGGTCTGGAAGACCAGATCAGGAGTTTGCTTTCAGACATATTAAATTTGAGATGTCTATGAGACCTGCCAGTGGGGCCGACAAGGGAGTTAGACATATGAGTCTGGAGGTCGAGAGAGGTTAGGGCTGGCAATGAAACCTTGACTGTTGTTGAGAGACGGAAGGGTGTTGAAAACTATGAGACTGGATAAAACCACCCCGGAAATGAATACAGACAGAAAGTTGACTCCTCCAAAGTCGAGAGGTCAGAGAAATAAGAGGAAAACCGCCAAGGAGATGAGAAGAAGCGATGTCCTGGAAACCAAGTGAAGAAAGCTTTGTTCACTTTTATAAAACTCTGAGTTCAGGAAAAAAAACAAAACAAACCCACACCAAGTTACTGTGGTAAAATGATGTCTGTATTCGGTGGATGCTACAGTATTGCAACTAAATTATGGTGCCCCCAAATGGAGGAAAGCAGACAAGAAGAATCTCTTTACACAATGTTTCTTTAGCGGAGTTAAATCCATAGGTTGGTACCACGTGAGCCTTTTGCCTGCCTGATCCACTCCGTCACTGTTACTGGCCTCTCCACCTGCACTGGGACCACCGTCTTTGAGTTTGCTCTGTTCTCTTTTCTCCATCTGCCCCTTCAATCACCTCCTATGTGCTGGCTACTCTCAAGTCTGTGAGCCCAGCCCAGAACCCTCTCCTTTATTCCAGTTATTTCTACTCAGCTGTCTCCTGGGCATCTTCCCATGGTCGCCCCCAGACACCTCGCATTCAAAATGTCCAAAGCAGAATTCATCATCTTTCCTGCCAAATCTGTTCCTCAGACCGTGTACATATCTAGGTGAACTAGCAACAGCCATTCACGCGGTCACCCAAAAGAGAAACTTGAGACTCACCGTAGACTCCTCCTTCTCCCTCACTCCCACATGTATTTGGAGCCAAGTCCAGTAACTACTATGCTTTAACATCATATGCAAAAGTCTGCGTGTCAGAGAAGAATGAGCAGAGTGGAGTATGGCACCAGGCCCATGACTTCTGCTTTGGTTACGGCTTTCATCACTTATTGCCAGAACTATTATAAAATTCTGTTCTATTTCCAATCCCTCTTTTCCTGCTTCCAATCTATTTTTCTGAACATACCGGGAGATTTGTTCTAAAAGGAGAAAATGAATGGGTTTAAAAAGAAAAAATTGGGGTCTCTGACCTTCTCAAAATATAACAGGTAGACTTGTGACTGAGAAGGTCAATGAAGCTCAACATCAAGGACAAAAGATTGGTTCTCAGCATGGGGGAAAGAGCATAGAAGTGCATGCAGGAGATCTGGGTTCAAGTTCCGGTTAAATCCTTGCTAGTTGAATATTTCTGGGGAAGTCATATAACCTATTTGTTCCTGCAAACTCAGCTCAGGTTCACCTCCTCCAGGAAGCCTTCCCTAACTGTGTGGTTTGGACAAATTCCTTTTTGACTCCCATAGCAATCTATACTTGCCTTTATCATGGTAATTTGTCACATTTACTGACGTATTCCTGTTCATTAGACTATTAGATTATAACTTCCTTATGTTCTCATGGCTCAGAATAGTACCTGGCTCTAATGTAGAATGATGGCATGTGCCTCAAACTTAGCATATTATCTGTAAAATGGGATATTAACACCTACATTTCAGACTTCCTTTGAAATTTACATAAGATATGCATATAAAAAGTCTTCATAAACTATAACTCTATGTAAAAAATACTTTTGGTTTATTCCTCACTACTTTATAAAGTCCAACACCTTACCCTGGCATTCAAGGTCCTGAACCACCCATTTCCAGGCCATCTTTTCAATTTCCCTCTGGCTTCTACCCCCACTACTCTACATTACAGCCAGCTAAGTTGGTTATAATGTACCAACTTCTTTCATATCTCCTATCATTTTAAAATTTATTTATTTTATTTATTTATTTTTGGCTGCATTGGGTCTTCGTTGCTGTGCGCGGGCTTTCTCTAGTTGTGGCGAGTGGGGGCTACTCTTCGTTGCGGTGCACGGGCTTCTCATTGAGGTGGCTTCTCTTGTTGCAGAGCACTGGCTCTAGGTGTGTAGGCTTCAGTAGTTGCAGCACGTGGGCTCAGTAGTTGTGGCTCACGGGCTCTAGAGCACAGGCTCAGTAGTTGTGGCGCACGGGCTTAGTTGCTCCGCAGCATGTGGGATCTTCCCAGACCAGGGTTCGAACCCGTATCCCCTGCATTGGCAGGCAGACTCCCAACCACTGCACCACCAGGGAAGCCCCATATCTCCTATCATTTTGTATTACACTTACCTATCTACATGTCAGTATCAATAATGCAGGCTGTTATTATAATAAATATGATTGAAGCAGTAGGAACCAAAAACAAAGGTAACTTTCATTTACTAAGCATTTTCCTATTCTCTAAATCTCTTTCCTTCCATTCCAGTCAGTATTCCACTCAGCCACCATAGTTCTTTAAAACATGGGTTTGATTACATTTTCAATGCCTACTGGATAAAATCACCTGGTTGTACAGACAAGGTTCTTCATGATCTGAACTTCCTCTGGCACTTCATCTCCCTGTGCTGTTTCACTAATAGTCTGCGACAGCCATGCTAACTACAGTGCTTGTAGTTTTACCAAGATAATAGGCTCTCTCAGCTGTCAAGCCTTTACACATGATGTGCCCTTTGCCTCTAATGGCTTCCTCTACTTTGCCTATCCAGAGAACTCCTGTCATCCTTTAAGATTCAATTCAGATATAAACTGTTCTCTGAAACCGGCCCTCAAATACTCCTTGGTAGAATTAGATGCTCTCTCCTCTCCCATCATGCTATACATATCTTGTTGCAATCTTCTGGGATGGTGCCTGTCACCTCCACTAGCCTGTAAACTCATCCAGCATTGAACTCTGTCCTACCTGAGTCCTTGCTGCTTTCGTGGGTGCCTGACACATAGTAGGTGCCCAGTGAAGGTCAGTCGAATATTTCAAGGACTACCCATCAGTGGTACCCAAGGCCCTCATTGGAGGCACTCCGTCACTGCCCATCACACACACTTTTCATCTCTAGTAATCTACTACTAGAGATTACATTCTTTGTCCTTTGAGATGAAAATCAGCTGCGGACGGCCAGTCAGTTAAAATTACACTAGTAACACAAATTGTAAAATTTATTATTTGAATGAAGGATTAGGGCAGTGCCACAGCCCAACAGATCGTGAAATGAAGACATTTGCCTTCAAGCCGCGGGATACTCTCAAGCGGGGCTTATTTTAACCCTCGGCATCCCTCTCCTTTGCATCCCTCTCCGTCCAGCGGCGGACTTTGGCTCTGGGAAAGGCCGGAAGTGAGGGGTCGGAAGTGAGGAAGCGGAAGTGGGAATGGGCGTGGGCGCTCTGGCCCGGTTGGAGGAGGCGGGGCTTGTGTTTGGGAGGGAAAAGCCCGGACGCTGGCGGCTGGACGTTCCCCTCAGGTAGGAGCCCCTCGCGTGGGGGTGGGGGTGGGGAGGGAGGGGGCCTGGAGGGCCCTGGAGGGGTGCTATCCCACTGCCCATCCCATGCTGGTCCCTGCTCCGGCGGGAGGCAGGCGGGAGGGCGACGAGGCTCGCAGGTCTGCGTGAGGGAAGGTCATTACTGTGTGACGCCATCACGTCACTCCCTCCTTCTAGAAGCTTCTCCAAGGCCCAGCCTCCCACTCCCAGTAAATTCCCTGAGGGCAGTCGCTGGGCTGAGTCGTCTTTGTGACCCAGTGCCCTCCGCAGGGCCTGCCTGGAACACAGTGGTCATTCTGAAACAATTGTTGAAAGAATGAAGTGGATGCCAAGGAACGACCCTGGCTACAGGCAGTTGATTCTCCCTCCGCCCTTCACGTTAGAAGTCCTTTACAGAACATCTCATGTCTTCCCATCAACAGTCTTCCCTAGGTGGTGATTATTCCTTATGCTGCAGATGGGGAAACTGAGGCTCAGAGAAGTCCTTAAGCCCTAATTAGGAAATGGCAGAGCAGGACCTCAAATCTGCACCTCTGGAATCCTAATTAAAGTAATGAGATGAGGTACTGAATGCCTAGGTGTGAACACGTTGTGAGCATTCAGTAAAGAGTAGCCATTTGCTCCAGAGGGTGGGGACTGTGTCTTGTGCACTGTTTCTCCATTTCTTGGAAATGGAGGCTGTCACATGGTAAATTCTGGAAAATTAATAGTTGAGTGATTTAATGAACACACAGGAGGGACTCAAGTTAGTTTCTCTGACTCTTGCAGTGTTCTTTCCATCAAAACAGCAACACCTTCTAATGCTGAGGTATTTTCTGTAATCCTTCTTCTATAACGATCTTGGCCAGAGCTTATTTTCTCCTGAGTTGATCTCATGTCTACAGGCAGAACCTGTATAAACACAAGAGCTGTGCTGTCCTCATAGCACTACCCTAAATGTGTCTTTCCAGAGATGCGTCTTGGTACTCAGCCTCTTAGATGCTGTTGTCATTGTTGTCCTAAATCTTTGGACAACGTCAGTTTAGCTCCCCAATCTTTTTTTTTTTGAAGGTTTGGAGTCATCTGAAATATATTTATTTCATAAAGGGATGTTTAATTTTCAAGGAAAGTGTTTTTAGTTGTTGCCTCTAATTTAATTAATGAATTGATCTTAAAAAAAAAGTATGGCCATCAACTATATGTTCTGCTTATCTCTTCAGAAACGTCTCTTTTAAGACATTCCCTCCTATTTATACATATTTGAATGCAAGTAAGTATATTCAAAACATGTATTTTTTTAAACCTGGCAAAACCAAATATCAATCGGACCCTCTTTAACTTTTTCTAGATATAGTTGATAAATCTTTCTTAGAATTTATGCAGGAGGGGTATATTTGTTTTCTAGGGCTTCCATAATAAAGTACCACTGACTGGGTAGCCTAGACAATATAAATTTATTTTCTTACAGTTCTGGAAGCTAGAAGTCTGAGAGCAGGGTGTTTGCAGAGTTGATTTCTTCTAAGCCACCTCTCTTTGGCTTGTAGATATCCTTCTTCTCCCTCTTTCTTCGCATGGTCTTTCCTCTGTGTGTCTGTGTCCTAATCTCTTCTTACAGGAACATCAGTCATATTGGATTGGGGCCACCTTAACGACCTCACATAACTATAATCACCTATTTAATGTCCCCTATCTCCAGATCACATTCTGAGGTACTGGGGGTTGGGATTTCAACATATGAATTTTGGGGGACACAATTTGGCCCATGAAAGGGGATATATGAGACTAGTTCATTTTATAGTTTTAATCACTTAAATTCCTAAGATTGCGGGTTTGGAACTTACAACTTCAGTAGGGGAATTTGTGCTTATTCTTTTGGTAGAAATTGTTGCATCTGGTAGCTCCCCAATCTTTTATTCTCAATTCTGACATCGAAAAAGTTCTGAAAACCAATTTTTCCCCCTAACTTCTCTGGCCACAAGATCTGAACTGAAACAGCCATTTGTCTTTACTTATTCCAAATATTTGCAAATTTTTGTTGCAGTCATGTTAATGTGTTTGATTGTTCAGACCTTGCTAAACTTACCCCAGATCTCACTGTGGGTATCATGTAATATATGGTGTAGGCATGGCATTACCCTTCAAAAGTTACCCCCCAAAAATTGAGTTTGAATTCCGTGACTCATTTGGCCTCAAAAGATTCAGATAAGAGATTGTGGACCCATAGTTTAATGTCACTTGGCAACTTAAATGCTCTCCTGTTATGATTCAGGTAAAGTTGGGGGAGAAAACAGCCTTTGCCAAAGAGTTGTGGAAGTGGGTAAATGTAATAAGAAAATTAAGAGATCTTTTATACCTCATCATTTGTTTATTTTGGAATCATTTAAGGGAGAAAGCTCCTTAACTAAATGATGTTTTTGAATGTAAGGAGCATGTTTTATATTTCTTATATCCTCCAGAAAGCCATATAAATGGTAGGTACTCAAGAAATACTTGTTGATTGGTTTGAAAATGTTTGCTCAAAACTCTAGAATTTTACTTGACAATTACAAGAGCTAGATTATATATTTTACGTGTCATGTTTATAATTAAAAGCTGTAGAATCAATTCAGGTTTATACCAAAGCAGTATCACTCCACCACTTGGTCATTCACTCAATGACCTGTTTCTTGAGTGCCTGCTATGTGCTAGGTACCTGTTTACACAGTAGGATTACACTGGTAAATAAGACAATCATGGTCCCTGCTCTCAAGGAATTTCCAGTTTGGTGGTGAAGAAAGCCAAGAGAAAATAACAAACACATAACTATGCATCCTGATTAGTGTCATGAAGGAAGTAAACTGGGTGCTGAAAAGAGCATGATGGGTAGACCTACGTAGTAAGTGTGGTGGGTGAAGGCCTGTCAGAGGAGGCAACCCAGGTTTACGATATGAAATATCTTACTTCTCTCCATTTCTAAATATTACAGGGATTTGGGTAGCCAGACAACCAAAACTCAGGTGTGAAAATTTACCCTCTTGGGCACTACTTTTGTCTTAGATGTCACATCACTGTATTTATTGATATAATCTCAAAATTTTGAAGGACTGAGTAAACTGAGCATTTGCATATAGTCAGGTGTCTAAAGCACATAGTAAAACAACATATAATTTACAACTAACACCAATTAATTGAGCTCCTTGTTAGCTTGAAAAGATTTCATTAGTAGAATGGTGTCTTACATATTCTGTGTTCATATCGCAAAGTACTGTATGTTAGTAAATGATATTAATTCACTTATCCAGACATTTTTCCTTGTGGTTTTTCGAATGGTTAGGAATGTGTTTAATTTTGGTATGATGTCCAACACATCCATTTTAAACTACTCTATTGGATGGAAGGCTATTATGTAGATAGTTTTCTTGGGCAGAAAGTTCATTTATGAAAACATTTAAAAAAATTTTAAAATGCAGGTTAGAGAATAGAGGAAAACCTAAAAATTATTTTGTCCCTCCAAAATATACATAGGTAGTTATCCAAAAAAGAAAAAGAGGGTTTTAAAAACTGTTGTTTAATTCCAGCAAGTTATGATTCTAACAGGGTTTTGTTTTGTTTTGTTTTTTAATAGACTTGTGAAGAAACAGATCAGTATTCGTTGCTCTAAGCCAATGTCACCGTGCATCTCTGCATTGAGTGAGCTTGGTAGAGGGGGAGAAAAGGACAATAGAAAAAGAAAACCCTCGTGATTGAAAATTTTAATAGCTTATTGAAACACATTATAAATCGAGTTTTCGCTGCAGGAGTGAGTCAGATAAAAATGTCTGTGTTTGACGTGCAAACAAGAGAGAAAATCAGAAAATTGTAAAAACACACAAGTTCTCTTTTTCTTCCTAAGGTTGATGATAGTCTCTTCTGGAGAAATCTTAATTAAACAGATAGATTTTCTATCTTGTTTATTTGAGGATGTGTTGGACTTTTACCAAAGAAGATTACTTATCCCCTTCTCTGATTTTTTAAAAAAGAAGTGATAGTTTATTTAGGAAGCTTCTGAAAATTTATGTCTTCCTTAAATACATACACAGAAATTAATCAAGCCTGAGCTAGGAATTGAGAAGGTCAAGGAAGAGAAACAAAACTAAAAATAACAAACACATTTGTTATGGATTTTAACATCTTTCTTTTGTATGTGTGCAGTGTCTCTCGTAAAATCTGATGATAGATTGTTGAGGCTTCAGTGCGTCTGGATGCTCGTCAGGGCATCTTTTTCTAAAGCTGAGTAAAGAAAGTAATTTAACCTTTTCCTTAAACTTACCAGCCTTATGAGGACTGAAATATTGGTTTAGGGTGCCATGAGTTAGTTGTGGAGTCCGCTAAGGACAATTAGTTGTCTTAATAGTTGATGACCCTCCCCTCTTTTAGATTAACAAGAAAACAGACCACATTTCGATCTGATTCTAATGACTTGTAGGTTCTAAAAAGGATACAACCATAGGGTCAGTTGATGATTCTAAGACTCAGTTTTCACTTGATTACTCTCAGGACATAACATTTTTATACATGACAACAAATCTTAAGCAAGAGATGTCACAGTGCAAGTTCCGTTTTCTTATAGTAACTTGTCCACTGTCCATGTAATGCTTTATAATAATTTTATTTCTGGCCAAAGAGGTTCAGTGATACTTTCAATGGAAACTTTTAGGTCTAGAAAGACCACCTATATTTCTTTAAATAACATAGGCCAATCCCTTGTGGGAGATTTTCCCATATCAATCCTAGGAACATGTATATGGTACCCTCAATTCTGGCTGATGTAAGGGAGGCACTGATTTGGAAACTAAAGCTAGCTTTTTCAGACTGAATTGATCTTCTATAGACATTTAAAAAAATATTTAACTTACATATTTTTTGTGCCTTCCTTTGCAGGAAATTGATACCTTGTCAAGGTGGAGATTAATCATTTGTATTTGGGAGCAGCAGACCTGGGGACCAGCTACCTCTCAAAGGTTTTATAAACCAATCACATAAACTCCTAGTCCATTGCTCTCAACCCCCATCTTACCTTCAAATTTGTCTTACCTATGGCATTCAGGAGGCAAGTGAAAAACTTTGTGAAAAATTACTCAAATGCGGAAATAAAAGTCAGGGAAGCAACTTCTAATGACCCTTGGGGTCCTTCTACTTCTCTGATGTTAGATATCAGTGACCTGACTTTCAACACAGTTTCTCTCTCAGAGATTATGAGTATGTTATGGCAGAGACTCAACGACCATGGGAAGAACTGGCGCCATGTGTATAAATCCCTTACCCTAATGGATTATCTCATCAAGAATGGATCAAAGAAAGTTATTCAGCATTGCAGAGAGGGGTTCCATAACCTTCAAACACTAAAAGATTTTCAACACATAGATGAAGCTGGAAAAGATCAAGGTACCAGTTGAAGAAGTTTATACATTGTGCCAGTAAAGATTAAGAGTTTGGGAGGGGATCATTTTAAAGCTGGAGCTGGGGGAAAGTTGTTCTTAAATGTACTAGCTGCCTTTTCTCTGGGACAGTTATGGTTTTCAGTTTAATCCTTTGTGTTGACTCTTGAGTGCCTTAGAGAACAATATTTTCTTTTCCAAAAGGATGTGTGAAACTAACACACTTAGGTATCTGATAAAATGATGTCTCATAGACGATGACCATATAAGAGAGATTGTATGGTATTCGTCTTTCTCTGTCTGACTTATTTCACTTAGCATAATGCCCTCGAGGTCCATCCATGTTGTTGCACAAGGCAAGATTTCATTCTTTTGGACCTTGAGGGCATTATGCAAAGTGAAATAAGTCAGACAGAGAAAGGCAAATACTGTATGATTTCTCTTATATGTGGAGTTAAAAAAAAAAAAGCTCATAGAACAGATTAGTCGTTGCCACAGGTGGAGGTTTGGGTGGGGAGAAATGGGTGAACTGATTTTGTTTTTGTTTTAGTCTAAATAAATTGAATTTAAAAATAAAGTGAAAAAATAAATAAAACAAATACACCAAAAAAGTTAAAAAGTTGGACTTGAGGTCCTACTTAATTTAAATATGACAAAATAGTAGTGAATAATTTTCCATGAACAAACTTCATGATTGAAGTCAAGGAACTATGTCCTTGGAGTTAATATGTTATTTTGGGGAGCTAATCCAACCTTTTACCCCCAGTACCATTTTGTAAAGATCAGTATATCATACTAAGATATATATCTCTTTTATAAGTTAAAAGCTTCGGAGTCTGTCATCAAATAGTGTTGTCATTCAACCTGGGGTTGAATCCTGACTCTGCTACTGCCTAGCTATGTATCCTCAGGCAATTTACTAGATTACTTGAGGCCTCAGTTTAGCTCTCTGTAAATTGGGATAATAACAGTATCTGTCTCATAGGATGGTTGTGTGGAGTACAAATATGTTTGCCTATTTTTCCCCAAAAGATGTCAGCTCCATGAGGGCAGGGACTTTGTCTGCCTTGCCCATTGCTGGGTCTTGGAAGGAGAGAAGCCATTGACATTTGTTGAGTGAGAGAATAAATGAAAGACAGAGAGTGACTATACAAAATGGTCCAATTTTGTTTAAAAAATTATGTTTATGTATATAAGAGTTCACCAAGTGGTACTGGTAGGATTAGAGATGATTTTTATTTTGTTTTATATAAATTTGTATATTTTAAAACACATTTTATAATTAGACCAAATAAAACCAACGTGGCAATGTGAAAAAAAAAGAACAAAATGAATAAAATAGGAGGCATGGTAATTTGATATAATAATGTCACTGTAATTATAATTAGACTGGAATTTAGTTATAAATGTAAGAAAGTGTTTCCAAAGACTATGGAATCTTCAAAAACTACGAAGGAAGTAGTTTTATGAATACGGAAATTTAGGTCATAAAGTAATTCTGTCGGGGGTGGAAGAGGAGAAGTAGGGAAAGGCTGTACAGGATACTGAACTGAGATGATTCAGTAGTGCCTGATATTCTGCAATGGTAAAAGAATCAGCACTTCCTCCCCATCTAATGTAAAATTATAATTTGTTAAAGTGAATAGTCTTATGAATCATGAGAAGAGGATAAAATTCAGTGCAATCTCTGTGTTAAGTATACATTTTAAAAATAGTCTTTTTTAGAGCAGTTTTAGGTTTACAGAAAAATTATGTGGAAAGTACAGAGTTCCTACATACCCTTCCCCACCCACACATGGTTTCTCCTGTTAACATCTTGCATTAGTGTGGTACATTTGTTACAATTAAACCAGTATTGATACATTATTATTAACTAACGTCCTTAGTTTACACAAAGGGTTCACTCTTTGTGTTCTGCAGTTCTATGGGTGTTGAAAAATGCAGTGTCCTGTGTCTACCATTCCAGTATCATGCAGAACAGTTTCACTGCCTTGAAAGTGCCCTGTGCCCCACCTATCCATCCTTTCTCCCCTGCCCTGAACCCTTGGCAACCACTGATCTTTTTATTGTTTTTATAGTTTTGCCTTTTCCAGACTGTTATATAGTGGAATCATTCTGTACATAGCTTTTTCAGAACGGTTTCTTTCATTTAGCAATATGCATTTAAGATTCTTTCATAAGATTCGTTTTACAGCTCGAGAGCTCATTTCTTCTTTTTTTTTCCTTCACTTAAAAAAAAAAAAGCTTTATTGAGATGTAATTCATATATCATACAGTTCACCCATTTAAAGTGCACAATCCTATGGGTTTTGGTGTATTATTAATTTTAAAAATTATGATAAAATAAATATAGCATAAAATTTGCCATTTTAAGTGTACAGTTCAGTCACATTCATTACATTCACACTGTGGCACAGCCATTACCACTATTTATTTCCAAAACTTTTTCATCACCCCAAACAGGAGCTCTGTAACCATCAAGCAGTAACTCCATGGCTTGATCTAATCTACTTCCTGTCTCTATAAATTTGCCTGTTCTGGGTACCAGATATAAGTGGCATCATGTAGTATTTGTCCTTTTATATCTGACTTACTTAACTTACCATAAAGTCCTCTAGGTTCAGCCATGTTAGAGGATGTATCAGACCTTCATTCTTTTTATAGCTGAATAACATTCCTTTGTATGTACTTACAGCATTTAGTTTATCTATTCATCTGTTGATGGGTTCTTGGGTTGGTTTCACCTTTTGGCTATTGTGAATAATGTTGCAGTGAACATTAGTGTACAAGTATCGGTCTGAGTCCCTGCTTTCAGTTTCTTTGGGGGTATACTTAGGAGTGGAATTGCTGGGTCATATGTTAAGTCAATGTTTAGCTTTTTGAGGAACCACTAAACTGTTTTCCTTAGCAGCTGCACCATTTTACGTTCCCACCAGCAGTGTAGGAGGATTGCTCTTTCTCCACATCCTTGCTAATCCTGTTATTGTCCATCTTTTTTTTTTTATTGTAGCCATTTTACTAGATGTGAAGTAGTATCTTATTCTGGTTTTGATTTATGGTTCCCTGCAGACTAATTATGTTGAGCATCTTTTCATGACCTTGTTTGGCCATTTATATGTCTTCTTTGGAGAAATGTCTATTCAAATCCTTTGTCTGTTTTTAACTGTTTTGGTTTTTTTTTTTTTAATTTTAAAGTTCTTTATATATTCTGGATACAAGACCCTTATCAGATAGGTGATTTGCAGTTATCTTCTCCCATTCTATATAGGTTGTCTTTTTACTTTCTTGATTAAATTTTGAAGAAGTCCATTTTATCTGTTTTTCCTTTGGTTGCTTGTGCTTTAGGTGTCATATGTAAGAACTCATTGCCTAGTCTAAAGTCACAAGGATTTACACCTATGTTTTCTTCTAAGAGTTTTGTAGTTTTAGCTATTACATTTATCTTGGGTCCATTTTGAATTAATTTTTACATATGGTGTAAGGTAGAGGTCCAACCTCATTCTTTTGCATGCAGATATCCAGTTGTTCCACTGCTATTTGTTGAAAAATCTGTTCTTTCCCCATTGAATTATATTGGCACCTTTACAGAAATCAACCATAGATATATGGGCTTATTTCTGTACTCTTAATTCGTTCCATTGATGTATATGTCTAGTCTTATGCCTGTGCCACACTATTTTTATTATTGTAGCTTTGTAGTAAGTTTTGAAATAGAGGAAAGTGACTTTATTTGCAACTTCAGCTTTGTTCTTTTTCAATGTTGTTTTGGCTGTTCTGGGTGCCTTGCATTTTCATATCAAGTTTAGCATCAGCTTATCAATTTCTGCAAAAAAGGCAGCTAGAATTTTTTTGAGATTGCATTGAATCTGTAGATCAATGTCAGGAATAGTGCCATGTAAATAATATTATTTCCTCAAATCTGTGAACATAAGAAATCTTTCCTTTTATTTAGGTCTTCTTTCATAAGTGTTTTGTAGTATTCATTGTACAAGTTTTATACTTCTTTTGTTAAATTTATTCCTAAGTTTTTTTTTCTTTTTTTGGTACTACTATAAATGAAATTGTTTTCTTAATTTCATTTTCATAGTTTTCATTGCTGATGTATAGAAATTCAACTGGTCATCTGATTTTTATATATTGATCTTGTATTCTACTACTTTGCTGTAATATTTTCTGTAATAATTATTAGCCGTAATAGTTTTGTTTGTTTGTTTAGATTCCTTTGGATTTCCTACATACAAGATTATGTCATCTGCAAATAGAGATACTTTTACTTCTTCCTTTCCAATCTGGATGAATATTATTTCTTTCTCTTGCTTAATTGTCCTGGCTAAAACCTCCTGTACAATGTTGAATAGAAGTGGTTAGAACAGACATCCTTGTCTTGTTCCTGATCTTAAGAGCTTTCAGTCTTTCACCATTAAGTACAATGTTAGGGATGGGTTTTTCATAGATACCTTTTATCAGGTTCACAAAGTTCTCTCCTATTCCTGGTTTGCTGAGTGCCTTTATCACGATAGGGTGCCGACTTTTTGTCAGATACCTTTTCTGCATCTGTTGATGTTATGTGTTTTTCCCCATTTATTCTATTACTTGGTGTTATTACATTGATCTTCATAGGTGAACCAACCTTTCATTCTTAGCATAAATCCCACTTGGCCATGGTGTATATCCTCTCTTTTTTTATGTGTTTATTTTAGGTCAGGTTTGAGGCTTAATGATGAAATTGGAGAATATCTTCTTGGGTTTTGAGCATGCTACGCTTCTTAATCCAGAAATTGTAAAGACATCACCTTCCGTTAGGGTTAAATTTATTATTAAAATTAAAATTAAATACTAATTAAAATTTTCCATGCCCAAGAGTTAGGTTTTAAAAAGGCATAAGTTTTTGGATAATAGTGAATGAAGTATAATCATTTTTGTACTTTACAGAACAGGTATTTTATCACTGTACTGAGCAGAGCACTATGATAATTTCTTTTTAAGTAGAAAGAAAGGGTCAGCCCCTGCTTTAAAGAGTTTAGGAGCTATTTTGAGCATTAGAATAGATAAGCATGCAATTATAAATATACAGAAAAACCTATTTATTCATTTATACCTTTCATATGTACAGGTATGGTATATATGGGTATGTTTGAATACACTATCATAAAGGTCTTTCAGATTCCCTAATGGTTGAGTTTAGGATTAAAGAAGTACAACTATGCTGTGTTGGACTTTATAAATACTCTTGATGATTTGTTAGCATCAAGAGAGGAAAAAAAAAATGCAAGTTAGAACTAAATTGTCAACAGAAGCATAGTACAGTTGACCTTTGAACAATGTCGGGATTAGGGGTACTGACGCCACCCCCTCCCCCGCAACACACAGTGGAAAATCTTCATATAACTTTACAGTCCACAGTTCCACATCCTCGGATTCACCCAGGCACAGATTGTGTAGTACCGTAGTACATATTTATTGAAAAAAAATCCACATATAAGTGAACCCGTGCAGTTCAAACCCATGTTGTTCAAGGGTCAACTGTATATTCATTTGTTGATTATGGAAGGTATATTAGTTATTGATTGATAACATTGGTGCACACTATTAATTTAATAAATATTAATTAATGAAAAATGATTCCATTGGGGAAAATATTACTCATTTTATTTTTATCTTTTATACACTTCTCTTTTTATGTTTGTTCCCTAATGAGTGTAACATATTAGAATAGTAGCTCTTGACATAATTTAATTTATACATAAATAAATGTATATATATATTTGGGGGTGGATGCATGCACAAAAATTTGTTACTGATGGTGTGTGCAGTTGAAATAGTTCAAAACCACTGGTTCTCAAGGCTTCCCTTGTGGCGCAGTGGTTAAGAATCCACCTGCCAATGCAGGGGGCACGGGTTCAATCCCTGGTTTGGGAAGATCCCACATGTCGCGGAGCAGCTAATCCTGTGTGCCACAACTACTGAGCCTGTGCTCTAGAGCCTGTGCTCCGCAACAAGAGAAGCCACCACTATGAGAAGCCTGCACAGCGCAAAGAGTAGCCCCCGCTCACCGCAACTAGAGAAAGCCCACGCACAGCAATGAAGACCCAAAGCAGCCAAAAAATAAATTAATTAAATTAAATTTTTAAAAATTGTATAAAAAAAAAACCCCATTGGTTCTCGTGATAGAGTCAAGACTCTTAGTGTGTTCCCAATCTACCTTTCTACTCTAATTTCCTTAGTCTTCAATCTGGCACATTGCATCACCAAGCATTCTTAATATATTATTTGCTTATACATCTCTGTGCTTGTATTTAAGATGTTTCTTCTTCACTGTAATATTCTTTCCTTGCTATCTGCTTTTTGAACTCCTATTTAGTCTTCAAGTCCTAGCTCAGAGGCCTTTTCCTTTGTACCCCCAACTCTCTTCTTTTCTTCACTGGGCAGAATTAATTGCTGTAACACTTTATTCATAATATCAGAGTGGTATTTTTTACAGTGTATCTTATCTACTATATATATCTCTCCTTAGCTAAGTTCTGAGGGTATATACCATATGTTAATCATCTTTTTACCATCAGGCCTTGGCACATAATAGATAATCAGTAAATTTTTACTAAATGGAAGTCATAAAAATAATAAGAGACTTGAAGAAAGGAATGTGATCATTGAAAAACTACTCAGTAAGAATGATTTTGTTCAAAGAAGAAAAAAAGCAGAGAGTGAAGTCTGTAATGGGAAATTAATCAAAGAGAAATTGTAGTGATCCAAGTAATCTACAGCTGGATCCTACCCTAGAAACAGGTTATCAAGAAGAGATACAGAAAAGATAAAAGTAGAAAATATTATAGAAAAAAGTCTTTTTTTTCTGCATTGGTCTTTACACTTGCTGTTCCCTTTGCCTGGAGTCCCCAGATACCTGCAGTGCTTTCTGCATCCTCCGGATCTCTGCTCAAAAAGTCATCTTATTAGTGCGGCCTTCTAGATGTACCTTATTTATAAAAAAGCAGCCCCACCTGTTCTTTGTACTGATATGCCCTAGCCACCTTCTCTGTTTTCTTTCTCTTCATAATATTTCTTATCTGACGTAGGGTATGATTTATCTTATTATTTGTTTATTGTCTATCTCCTCCTACCAGAAACTAAGTTTCATGAGGGCAGGAACATTTTATGTCTGCTTCGTCCATGCTCCATCTCCAACATTATAACAGTGCCTATCATACAGAACATGGTCAATAATTAATAATAGTGATACTACAGGGGAAGAAATTCAGAAAACAAGTCACAGTAGTTGGGAAACAGGAGAAATTTATTTTCAAATAGTACATTAGTTAACATTTTCAAATAATGTTCTCAATATGTTTTTCTTCAACTTCCAGACAACTTTTCAGGTGAAGTAAATTTAAAGCAATGAATCTAATCGTTAATCTCAAAAAATTTACAATAAATACATGATTTTCCCTATGTTTTCAGACTTTTGGGACACTGTATTATACTTATTGTAGTGGTTTTTTAAAAATTAATTAATTTATTTATTTATTTTTGGCTGTGTTGGGTCTTCGTTTCTGTGCGAGGGCTTTCTCTAGTTGTGGCAAGCGGGGGCCACTCTTCATCGCGGTGCACGGGCCTCTCACTATCGTGGCCTCTCTTGTTGCGGGGCACAGGCTCCAGACACGCAGGCTCAGTAGTTGTGGCTCACGGGCCCAGTTGCTCCGCGGCATGTGGGATCTTCCCAGACCAGGGCTCGAACCCGTGTCCCCTGCATTGGCAGGCAGATTCTCAACCACTGCGCCACCAGGGAAGCCCTGTAGTTTTTTTTAAGGTTAACAGTTGGACACATTACTTTATATTTCGAGATATTTCACCTGAAATACTGGAGGTATATTGTGAGGTAAAGTTCTTTCTTTCCTGTATGGTATCTAGTTGTTTGAGCATTTTTAGATTTTAATAATAGAGCATTTCCATGTATGGTATCTCATTTGATCCTTACATCATCTTATGAGGAACGTAGGATATGTCTTATCTTTCTTACAGAGATGGTGAGTTAACACTCAGATTAAGTTTTTTAGGTAAGGTTGCACAGCTAATTAATGGCTGAACATGATTAAAACATATATATCCTAATACTGTTTAGTTCTATTCTATTATTATGCTACACAGCCTCTCTTAATTTTTAAGGAGTTCTTAAAAATATCCTAACAAAGTTTCATTGAACTACCAGAATGAACTTAAATTGTCTGAAAAATACCTGGTTGAATGTTTCATACTACTAAACAATTTATTTAAACAAATTATAGTATTCTTTTTATAAAACCAATTCAGATTCTCAGAAGTGCATATTTATAACTTTATGTACTGTTTTATTCTCAGGTAAGTCATGAAATTGCGGTTAATTTCACTTAAATGGGCTATTTTACAATTATATAAAGTAAATATATATTATACACATATATTTAAACTAAAGGTAGATTTTTAAAAGGTACATTTTAAAAAACAAATTTTCAGTGTTAAAAAGTTACGTTAAGCTATTTTACTAGAAGTAGCATGCCTTGATGACATTACTGCCATTTTAGTTTTCTGCTGTCATTATCAGTCATCTAATTTAGGAAATTAGATAGTTCACATTTACGTTGATGGCTGATTTTGTATAGGCTGCTTCTCTGTGTGTCTTCCAAGACACGAGGATGAACCCTTACCATTCACCTATCCATTTGCTCACTGAAGTCGTAATGTCTTGGAGTAAGAATGAAGCCTTTTAAGCCATAGTTAAGAAATTAAAATGTGAAACGTAAATTTTCTGTAATATGTAATACATTTGTTTATATTTACACTAGCTTATAAATGATTAAAATCAACTTTTTTTGAGAGGGAGTTTGTTTTTTGAGTTCAGGTACTCTTAGAAGGAGAGAAAAACTCAGGTATTTAGGCTTAGAGAAAGAGGAAGCCTGGGCAAGTAGGAGAAAAAAGGAATGATAGGGATTTTCTTTTCAAGGCGACTGGAATAAATTGAAGAGAGACAAGATACCTGGAAAGAGAAAGTTCAAGAAAAAGAAAACATTTCAATGTAAAAACATTATTTTAGATCTTGGTTAGCTGTGTTAAGGCTCTAAAAGTCAAAAAAACTAAAATTTGGAGGTACTACTTCTCTTACAGAAGGGACTGGATGTGGGGAGTGGGAAGCAACAGTTCCTAAGCAGTGTGATGTAGTGACTGAGCACTGTGGAAAAAACTCTAGCTTCAAAGGGCACAGACTTAATCTTTTTCTACAGCTGTCAGACAGCAGTAGTCAGAATTCTCTAACCATTGAACTCACCTGCTAGATGTTGGTGGCTTGACTAATTAATGCAATGTAGGTGTACTGATCTATTGAGAGGTGGGTTACTTAACACAATGCTGCTGAGTTCATTTATAGCTTCCGTGAGCAAATGTGATTTCCTATAACAAACATTTTTATAATCTTGATGAACAAATGAATTTCATTTAACAACCATACTATAGACTTTGGGGTCATCATAAGCCTGTTCTGTTATTGTTAAAAGTTATATTACTGGGCTTCCCTGGTGGCGCAGTGGTTGAGAGTCTGCCTGCCAATGCAGGGGACACGGGTTCGGGCCCCGGTCTGGGAAGATCCCGCATGCCGCGGAGCGACTGGGCCCGTGAGCCACAATTACTGAGCCTGCGCGTCTGGAGCCTGTGCTCTGCAACAAGAGAGGCCACGATAGTGAGAGGCCCGCGCACCGCGATGAGGAGTGGCCCCCGCTTGCCACAGCTGGAGAGGGCCTTCGCGCAGAAACAAAGACCCAATACAGCCATAAATAAATTTAAAAAAAAAAAAGTTATATTACTGTGAGTTTAAACAAAACCTTTATACCTAGTTGAATATTTTGGATCGTCTTTTGCTCCTTTTCAACAAATCCAGTCATACTGATAATCATAGTAGCAGGAAGCAAATCATGAATTTATATAAAGTTAACTGTTCCCATCCAGCCAGTCTTCCCACAGTGCTCTTTGTTTATTGTACTCATATGGACAGCAGACTGTAAACACAGAAGGGCCAGTAACCAGGTTAGGACTTCAGTGCTGTGTCAGCAGAATCATTCTCTTCTCAGGTTCTCATCAAATAAAATAGCTTGCATTTGTATACTAAAGTCAGTCAAAGAAATTAAAGTCTATATTTTGTTATTTTTATAGAGCCAATCTCTATTTTCTAGTTTATCAACTTTATGACTTTGGGAAAGTTTCTTAGCCACCCTGAACTTTCTTTTCTCATCTGTAAAATGGACTTCATAAACTCTGAGGGTGGTTGTGAGGATTAGAGATAATGTCTGAAAGTCAGGCACGTAGTAAGTCATAAGTCAATGTTAGCTAAAAATATTAGCCATTGACATATTTTTACTTTTATTATTTCCTGCAGCATATATTCACGTTCAAGTAAAGCTTCATGCAAAATGCACCAGAAACGCTTTCCCACTGCCTGTGGAGTTCACCCATCCGTAGCACCTTGTCCACATGTCCGTGGTAGCACGCATGGCTCTGCTGTAATGACTTATTTTACCTCAGTCCCTTCACTGGACTGTGGACATTTGGAGGGCTGAGATTACTTTAGTTGTATCTCTGTTTCTTCACCTAGTTTGTGGAGGTGTCGAATAAATATTTGCTGACTGAGTGGCCAGTGGGCTCTTGTAGGCCCAAAGAAGGGATTGGTAGCTTTGAGTTTCTCTTTATCTTAAATGTTCTTCTGGTTTTCTGCAGTGTTTCTGGGTATAGTTTTCTTTTTATTTTTATTTATCGTGCTCGGTGTTCGGAGATCATTTTGGACGTGAGGATTCTATGGCTTTTCTGTAAAATTCCCAGCTCTTTCTGAATATTGCTTTTTTTGTGTGTGTGATTACTGTATTCTTCTTCTTTTGAAACTTCTTCTGAGTGACTATTGGGGTCTTGCAATCTGTCCCTTATGACTTTTAGTTAATCTTTTTAATCTTGTTGCCTCTCTGTGCTGTATTTTGGAAAAATTCCTTAGTACTGTTCTTTGATTACCAATTCTCTCTTCAACTGTTAGATTTTGGAGTTTACCTTGGATATTGAGGGTTTTTTCTTTTTAATCCCAGTGATGATAGCTTTCATTTCTAGGATTTTAAGTTGGCTCTTTTCATATCTATCTGTTGTTTCATTTCTGCCTATTTTTGTTTTGTTTCATAATTTCATATTTCTTGTTGTGAATGTGATTCCTGTGTTAATCTTTATTTAGTATTTATTTAAAGTCTGTTTTAATACTTATTTAAAATCTTTATTATTAGATTTTTAAATCTTACAATAATATAGAATATTGATTTATAGAAGATCCTATAGAATCCTATAGAACATTGATTTCTTTTGGAGTGAATTTATGTTTTAATTGCTGCATTAATTGGCCATCTTAAGATTTTTAAAAATCTATTTTGGAATTTTAGTTTTCAGGCTTATTTTGGGTGAGAGGTTCTTCTCCAGCTAACCATGTTCACTTTTCCATTTATGCTGATTTTTCAGTTTCCACCTCCAGTACAGTGTTATAAAGGTAGCTCAGGGGTCATGCCCTGTGATGATTGAGGGTGCCACAGATTCAGTTGCTGAGCCAGGGGGTGGCTTAGTTGAGTTCCAGGCCTTAGGGCTGCATTGTGTCCTTCCATTCCCACAGCTACAAATATGTTACAGCCCAGGAAGCAATTAGTGGCTGGTTTTTTTTTTTTACCCTTTTCCTTTTTCTTGTCTTTCCAGCCTTCTCTCACAAGCATGGATACCCCCTAACATCAAAGAGTGAGACCACCTCTGGTTCCCTAACACCTGAGGGGCTGAACTCCTGGCCGCCAGATCAAGAGCCCAGCAGCCCTGTGGCTTGAGCCCTGTTCAGTGCTTTTTCATTTCTCCGATATTTCTGGTTCTTGGAGGTTTTTATCTTGTTTTTCAGAACTGGTGATGTCTATTATTGCTGTGCATTTGGAACAGAGCAGAAGGGTACTTTGAAGCATGAACTTACTGTGCCAACTTGACTGAAGGTTTTTATGAAAATAACTTGATCAGCTATACTGTTTGGGATACTTCTCCTCTTCCTCCACGCTCCACCCCATCCCCACCCCTGAAGGCACTGTGGAGGGTAGATCAGAAAGGAAACTGCAGATAAATAAATGATTTAGAACATCACAGGCCTGAACTAAGGGAAATGGAGAGGAAAGCATGGAATTAGAAGATGGTTAGTAGGTGCAGTCAACAGACATGGATTACTGAGTCTGGGGAGGTGAATGTTCATATTTCTGGCTTAGAATGGAAGTGATACTCACTGAGAAAGGAATATAGGAAGAAGAGCAGATCTTGGCAGGTCAGTGGGTCAGGAACGGAGAGAGGAGTATTATGATGTTTTATAACAAGAAGCCCAATGTGTGATTTTTGGTTTTAAGTCTGGCATGTGTCTTTCTTGCTGATGCATCTCAGTGCCCAGTATCTTTGAATTTACCATATTTCCAAATCTCGTTACATGACATTCAGTTGTGAATTTATATAGACTCCTCCCCTGCACTTAGGAAATTTTTCCTCAGCATATTATTTAACAAATGTTTCTTAAGTATCTCTTAAGTGAACAAGTACAGTTCTGGCATTCGTGGATGTTATACTCTAATGGAGGAAAAAGACATTTATCACATAGGCAGTTACAAACTGTGGAAGCACTCTGAAAGACAAGTGTAGGTGCTATGAGAGTGTGTGAAAGCAGGGCCTGACCATTGAGGCCCTGATGTACATGTAGGGCGAGGCGGAAGAGGGGTTGTTATCTCTCAGTAGAAGGCTTTCCTGAAGAAGTGGAATCTGGGCTGTACCCTCTGCCAGGTGCTCTCTGCCTGTATGTCTGCACAGCTGGCTTTTTCTTGCTATTTAAGACTCAGCTGATATGTTACTTCCTCAGTAAGACTTTCCTTGACTGCACCCTGAATTGATGTTTGCATGCCCCTCTGCTTTATTTCCTTTAGAGCATTAATTTTTATCTGAAATTATCTTCATTAGGGACCTTGTCTCTTTTTTCCTCACCTGTGCCCCCACTACTTAGAACGCTTCCTGAAACTTAAGTGTTCAGGAAATGATTAAATGACTGCAAAAGTTAACATCCTTGGGGTCTGTTGCATAGTTGATCTAGTGATTTGTATGTCCTTGTCCTTTCAGTTTGGGAGGATTGCTCAAATTGGCTTTTTCCTCATTCATTTTTCTATCTTGTTGATCCTCCCCTCACTCCATTGTGTCTTCCTAATGGGGGTTGCCAATGGTAGCATCCCACCCTCTGGCCACGGTGATGAGTATATGACTTTCAAGCTGGGCCACTCAGTGTCATTCTCCTGGATGTTTCAGATTTGAATAAATGAAGAGGAAGACTTCTCAGGTGGCAGCGTGTAAGGTGTGAATCTGGAGCTGTCGGTGGTAATATCCACATCCAGATTGAAGAAGTCGGCCTGCGAAAGGAGAAAATAAAGGCATTACACAGGGGCAAGCAGAGGTGGGAGGCGGAGGGTCCTGGTAGTTTTCCAGTCTCTGCTTCACTTGTATCTGAGGCCCAATTGCAGCCCCTGGTTTTCCCACGGCCAGTTCAAATTGAGTTTCTGTCACTTACAACCAAAACATCCCCAGTTAAACAGTATATAGCTTTATTTTTATTTTAACCTTCACCTGAACCAACAAGCTTTTCATCTTGATGTGTTTTACATAGTGTCTTTGGATATTGATCTCTTACCTAGTTTAATTTCTTATTTCAGAGAATCTGTTTTCTCCCTCCCTCCCTCTCCTCTCTTTGTCTGTCTCCCTCTCCTTGCCTCCTTTTCTCCCTCTCCCCCTTCCCAGTTCCCTTCCCTAGCCCCCCTTTTTTCAAACACAAAGCAGTTGTTGCCTAAGTTTATTCTATTTTCCCTTCCCTAGCCCCCCTTTTTTCAAACACAAAGCAGTTGTTGCCTAAGTTTATTCTATTTTCTAGTATTTAGTACTATTCTCTTTTAGTACTATGTAGTGTTTCTTTTTTGCAACATATTGGTAACAAGTAAGTAGATGCCATCTTATTGCTATTGTTATTATATATGTCATCCTTGTTATTATTTATCTCAAGCAGGTTTATTGGGCTCTTGGATTTTTTTCACTTTCAACTTTGACGCTTTAAAACATCCAGGTTCCCGCTCTGCAGCATCTCGAGGGTGGGGGGAGGTAGCTAGGGCGGTGGGCAGCTTTGAATGGGAAGTTCACTTCTGGGTGATTTCTTCTCTGTTTTCTGTAAACTCCTGTGGCCCCACCGTCCTGATGCTGCAGGGAGGAGCCCTCCGTTATTGACTGGCATTCTGCTTGACGTACCTGCTCGTCCCTTTGAACTCCTGCAGCTGTCCTCAAATTCCACCAATCCATGCATACTCCAGGTAGAATATTCCACATCTGTCCCATAATTTCTAGTTGTAACCTTTTCTAATTAGGAGTGTTATAAGAAATTATTTCAGGCCAAGCAGCTTTCTCAGGCAGCTAAGTTATAAATTGTCAATTAGTGTTTTTCATCTATCTGGCTCCATTTGTATTATGTCAAGGAGAAAACTGAGACTTTTTTGGTCATTTGCTCCTTTATTGATTCATTCACTCAGTAAATGTTTACTGAGCATTTACTATGTGCCAGTCACTCTTCTAGACACTACAGAGTCTCTGCCCTCATGGAGCTGTATTCTAGGCAAGAAAACAATAAGCAAGTAAACAGATAACTATATAAAACAGTGTTAGGTAGTGATCAATGCCAAGTTGAAGAGTAAAACAGGGTAAGGGAATAGAGAGTGATGGGGGTGGGGCTATTTTAGAGAAGATGGGCAGAAGGAAAGCTTCTCTGAGGAGGTGACATGTGAGTAGAGACCTGAATGAATCAGGGGTCTAGTCATGCCAAGAGTCCCTGGCAGAAGCAACGGCCAGCACACAGCTCTAAGGAGGTAAAGAGTGTGGTGAGACTGCAGAATAAGGTGGCCAAGGTGGCTGGAGTAGAGGGAGCGAGGGGGAAAGTGGAAGGAGATGAGTTCATGAAGCGAAGAATGGGAAGGCAAGTCCCCCGACCAAATCAAGCTATGTTAATTATCCGGGAGAAGGTAGTATCTGGTGTGTTGTCCCCAAAGACTGATAGTCACAGCAGGCTTCTATCTTGCAACAGAGTGGTAACCCAAAACACGTGGGATTTTTTGGTTATTGACTGCAAGCCAATCATAGGAAATTAAGAGTGCTGAGAATGGTGTGGTTTAAAGCAGTTATCAAAGAAGTTTGGAAGGAAGAAATGGCTAAGAAGTGAGATTAGATAAAATAATCTTGGAAAACATGGCAACTTGAGCAAAGGTTTTTGACATTGTCCATATCAATCTTAATGAAACGACTGGCGCTTAGAGAACATTGGTTGCCCCTGGCATCTAAATATACCCTGAATTTGACTATTTCTCATTACTTCCACTACTGGTAAATTATAGCTGGAAATATTAACACTTTAATTCATCACACTTGGAGCCCAAAATGAGCATAGCAGTGAAGCTTTAGGGACTTTCAGTTTACTTCTGGAAGACATGAGATGTTAATATGAGTTGGTCCCAAGATGTGGAGAGGTGTTTCCTTTATCATTTCTTACAGGAGATGGTTGAGAATAGTACTAGTAATACTATATATTTGAATGAGTATAATTTTATATCTGTGAATTAACCTGAACAGATATGCTTATACAGTTTTCAGATAGGAAACTCAGGCTTAGACAGACCACCTAACTGGCTCAGAGTCACTCCGATGGTTAAGGCCAGCAGCATTGTTAGAATTCTGGTCTTAGACTGTCCTCTGGCACTCTGTTAATGGCATCACGTTATTTTGATAGGATGTTATGTCAGAGACAAGCCAATTGCCTTCCCTTCTCTTGTCCTACCCTAATTGTATCCCTAAGTTATACACAATGTTGATTGTGTATATACACAATGTTGTGGGTACACCTGCCCATCCATCATCCATCCATCATCCATCCATCATCCATCCATCCATCATCCATCCATCCATCCATCCATCATCCATCCATCATCCATCCATCATCCATCCATCATCCATCCATCATCCATCCATCCATCCATCCATCATCCATCCATCCATCCATCCATCCATCCATCATCCATCCATCATCCATCATCCATCCATCCATCCATCATCCATCCATCATCCATCCATCATCCATCCATCATCCATCCATCATCCATCCATCCATCCATCATCCATCCATCCATCATCCATCCATCATCCATCCATCCATCCATCCATCATCCATCCATCCATCCATCCATCATCCATCCATCATCCATCATCCATCCATCCATCCATCATCCATCCATCATCCATCCATCATCCATCCATCATCCATCCATCATCCATCCATCCATCCATCCATCATCCATCCATCATTCATCCATCATCCATCCATCATCCATCCATCATCCATCCATCCATCCATCCATCATCCATCCATCCATCCATCCATCCATCCATCATCCATCCATCATCCATCATCCATCCATCCATCCATCATCCATCCATCATCCATCCATCATCCATCCATCCATCCATCCACCCATCTCTGTATTTCTCTATCTGCTTCTCTCTTCTATATACATATATAATGGTTTATTTTCCCCTATGCTTTACAAATTTGGATCATGCTATGCATATTACTGTAAATCTTTAGCCATATGTTGTGGTCATACATCTAGGTCAGTACATCTAGATCTGATTCATTCCTCTGTATGCCTGTATTGTTTGATTTATTGAAGACTATGTATTGCTTTCAAAAGGAAAATCCAATACCATATTTAAGGTGAAAAATGTAATGCCAATGTATGATATGATTTCATCATATGTTTATTTACTTCTTAAACCATAAGAAAAGGAGTACAGTTATTGACAATTCTAATGAAACTTAAATTTCCCTCTACATTTGCTAGATGTTTATTTGCTTTGCTTACATTTTCATTTTTTCCTAATTTTCCTTAGAATAAAACTTAATTGTAGCCTTAATTAATATTTTCTTTTCTAACCCAATTAATGTATTTTCCAGGTTATTATATCCGGGAAAAGTCTAAGCAAGTTATAATGTTGCTGACGGATGAACTGTTGCTGCATAGAGAGAGGGAAGTAGCATGTCGGACTAGACGGCGTACCTCCTACTCTATGACATTTCCTAAGAGGTTACCTGGTACGGGTAACTCACGAACAGCATGTGCTTCTGCTCCCACACCAGAAATTCCTGCTTCAGAGAAGAAGCGTGAGCGTCTTAAGGTTGCAAGACTACATAATAAAAGTGCGTATAATGGGCATTGGCCTAAAGTGCAATAGGTATCATTTAAGAACAACTAAAACATATAAAACATTGGGTTTTAGTACTGAAGTATTAAAGCTGTATTAGTACTACTATTACTATATTAGACATTATACTATAGAGAACAATGATGAAAGATACTATTCAGTAGAAAATTTTATGACTATTTTCTGAATGTGGTTATCTGGGATTCAAATAAAATGTTTTTGAGCTTTAAAGGTATTAAACTAGTGACTACCCTATTTGGCATCGTGATTCAGTTTTAAGATGTTAATCATAACTGGAGAGTGAAGAACTGTTTTCTGAGACTAGGGGTCTGGGTGTGTGTGCATTTGCACTATTTGATCCTCCAAATGAAGAAACTGACATTTTAAAAAATGTGCCTCAAAATTCTGAAAGTGCTCTAAAACTCTTCTAGGACAATACCCTGTGTTAATATAACCCTTTCCTTTGCCTAAAACTTTAAATCTGGACTACTGAACCTAAAAAAGAAGGCACTTATTTATAATGTTATAATAGAAATCAGCAGGAAAATGCAGTTATCTTTTCTACTGAATTTGCTAAAACATAAAGGAAAGTCATTTTGCTCTAACTTCTCTAGTATAAACCCTGTTATTAAATTGTGTGTAAAGAATGGACAGTTTGAGGAAGCAAAAACATTAATGAAATGCGACTTACGTAACTGTCCCTTGAAAGGAACTACACTTTGCGCCGTAAGTGAGGGGCATAGTAGGAGTAACATAGAGTTAAAAGCATTTTCAGAGGCCTGCCTCCCAGCTTTATCATGTAATTCTATTAAGCAAGATCTTGAAAGAGAGATATTCCAAGTGTCGGTTAAATATTGAAATTTAAAAATGTTAATAGTAATACCCACACAAACCCATCCTGCTAAAAATCATTAAAGTACTACTCTAAGTCAGGAGTTCTCAAATGTTCACTCAATTTGTACTTGTGTGGACTGGGGCAGTCGAAAGATAGTAAAAGAGGTGGGCATTGTAATTACAATAATAAATACCAACCAAATGCTTCTGAAAGTCGTGGAACCTCTTTCTTTAGGGTACCCAGTCCTTTGAAATAAATCTCAAAAGAGACAGACACATTCTGAAATTTTCTCATAGAAGCCTTAAATTCAAACTGATACTAGAAAAAAGTAACAGAGTAAAATAACCAATTATGACTCCTCTAGAGTTTCTTCACCCCTTTTCCTACTTCTCTGTTACCTTTCTTGTTCTTCATTCCTCCATTTCTTTGCCTCTTCTTTTCTTTCATTATAAACATATTTATTAAATTTATAATTTGAAATTTGGATATCTAGCAGAAATTTAGAGCTATAGCAGTGAGTAAAACAAAGTCCCTTTCATCATGGAGCAAATATTCTAGTGACAGAGATGGATATTAAACACACATTAACAAAATAGATATAAAATATTATGTCAGATAGTGTCAAGTCCTATAAAGAAAAGGAAAGCAGTGACAGGACAGAGAGTGACAGAGATGCTTTATTTTAGGTCAGGTAGGGAGAGAAGGCCTTTTGGAGGAGGCAGATATTTAAACAGAGACTTGTATGAAGTGAGGGAACAATCCAGGTATATCTGGGGTGTTCCGGCAGAGGGAACAGCAGGTGCAGACGCTTTGAAACAGGAGCAAACTTGGCTCACTTCACTGTAAGCTTAGGAAATGAGTCCCTAAATTGCTACAGAAGTAGCTCAACTCTGAGCCATTCTTATGATTCATATAAGAAAATCTAGCTTATTGCTTTATAGTCACTGCTTTTAAAAAGCCCAAAATGGTATTTCCCAGCTTGATAACAGCTTCTTATTCACTAGGCTGAGCTCTGAATATCTTTTGACTATTTTTAAAAAAATCAATCTACTTTCAAATGAAGAAGTTTTGCTACAATTAATTTTTTTTCATACCACAAACATGTACTGAGTACCTACTTACTATATGCCAGACACTGTTCTAGGCCTGGTAAGCAAACTGGGTGTATTTCTGCTCTCACAGAAGTTATATCTAGTGATGGGCTTTCAGTCTGTTTCAAGAACCAGTGTTCAGAAAGAGTTTTGGGGAGTGACAGCATCGTTGAAGTGCATCTGTAGTAAGATTTAAAGTGAGTAGTGAATGTTTGGATATAAAACTGTAGTAAGTTTGTTAAAAATCTGTTACATTATTTTAAAATTTCATTTATCCATTACTGTGTATAGTACACATACATAGTAGACATATAGATGTGCGTGTTTGTGTTCAAAAAAGAGAAATTAGAGTAAGTAAGCTTGGCAGTACCAACCATATCCATGTAGGCATTTGAATCTGAAACTGTATTTTAAAAGAAGAAAGAAAACTGACAGTTTGGTTGGGTGGGGGGAAAATAAGAAAATTTACTAGGGGGGCATTATTGGCATTATTAATGGGTTAGGAGAAGTAGCAAATGAAAATTTGGAGGTGGATAGATCAGTTAAAATTAGGTGCACCCACAAGTGACAGTATTAGGCCACAAAATTGGTAGTGGTGTAAACATAATAGGAATTTCGCTCTTCTAAAATAATCCAGAACTAGGTATTCTAGGATTGATATGGCTCTCCATGATGTTAGGGCTCTTTCTGTCTTGTTGCTCCACCAAACTCAGGATGTAACTTCCACTTTATGATCCAAGATGGCTGCTTGACTCCAGCCATCACATCTGCCTTCTAGCCAATAGGAAGGAGGAGGGGTTGAAAATATGAATGCCCCTTCCCTTTAAGGACATTTTTGGAAGTTGTCCGTGACATTTTGGCTCACATGCTACTGTTTAGCACTTAGTTACACGGACGCTCCTAGCTTTAAGAGAGGCTGAGAAATGTAGTCTTTATACGAACCGACATGTGCCCAGATGAAAGAAAATCTATTGTTAAGGAAGAAGGAGAGAATAAATATAGGAGACAACAAATAGTCCCTACCATAGTGGGAAAGAATACAAGAAATGAATTAATCGTGGTAATACATGGTTGTCAGATTAAAAGGCATAGAGAATATAAATTTTAATATGTAGAAAAATGTGGGCAGATAGTTGAGAGTACTCAGCACAGTTTATAAAGGACATAATGAACAGTATTTGGAAATTTCAATTTGATATGACTTGCAGCTAGGATCCATTGTAGGCCTTGGAGAACAGAAGGGATGTTTAGCTTAGTCACAGAACTTAGCTTTCTTATTACTGAAAACAGCTGTTGGTGGGAGATAATTCTTACTGCTTTGTGTAGACATGAAGGAGATACAGATTGGAGGGAAGCTTTATAAGAGACAGTTAATTCAATCCAGGCATCCAGGACCTGATCTAGGATTATGGAAATGAGGGAAAGGTAATGTTTAAAGACAATATAGAAAGGAAATGGGTAGGTAGATGATGTATTGGAGAAGAAAGGGAGAAATTGAAAATGACTCTAACATTTGAGTTAGAGAAAATGGAGGCAAGTGATGGTATCATACAGGTAAATTTCCATCAGAAGGAATTTAAAGACTCCTCTAAATAATTTAGTTATAATGAAATGGAAAATTGAATGCATTGCTAGAAATCTGATACCCTGGCTTTAGGATCCAGAGCTGAAACAGCTGTGCCTCACTTCTTTGTGGTGAATTAGCAAGGGGAGAAAAGGTACTTTAGAGAAGGTGTTTAACGCACATCACTGCTTCTCCTTCTTTTTACCTGTTCCTGGATGTTTCCCCCATGTTAATTAATTCTGGTAGATAGCTTGGGTAGTTTTTGTTTAAATGATTTTGTTGTTCGAAGGAAGAGATGAGCTGAAGGATAATTGCAGCTTGATTGGTAAGGCAGAAAGCTATATAAAGCACAGTGGTAACTCAGCTTCTCTGAGCTGTAAGCATCAGAGTTAGGTCCTTTCCTTAGAGGTAATAATTATAAAAACTATCACCAGAGACATTGCTTACAACTAGACCAGCAAAGCATGACCTCTGTGGATCATCCAGTCTTCCATAAAGAGCTCTTTACTGGCATTATTCTTTGCAATGGAACTTTACCTGTACTAGAGAAGGATTACTCTGGCCTATGGTAAATGTAATAACATTCTACATCATGGAAATATTTCCCTAAAAATGGTATATGATTCCTGTTGGACCAAAAGTTAAACTTCAAAGTAGTTGTCATACTTTTTTAAAAAAATTTTCATTGATTTTAATATCATACTAGTTGGAAAAGATACCTCACAGAGAGCAACATACACAATAAACACATGGGAGAGGTTCAATAATGATATGAGATAGAAACCTGTATTTCAGTTAGTCTCTTTAATATTACTGATTGAGGGACAGGGCTGACCTCTTTTCATATTCGCTTAGCTTTCCCTTATTTTGAACCCCATGATGTGGCTGATCAACAGCTTCTACTGTGGCTAGAAGTGTAGACTCTGCCATTTTCTTGTTCATTGGTGTTGCATTTTGGCATTATTTTCAGTCCGGCCTCATTTCACTATGTGAATCTCTAAACCACTTGTCCATCGGCGAAGATTATTTCAGCTAAAACTAGATCATATAATCCATAATGTCCTTTAATCAAGCACATGTATATGATCCTCCATCTTAAAACAAAACCTTCTTTTGACCCCATATTCCCCTCCAATTATTACCCCATTTCTCTGTGCCCCTTTACAACTCTGCTGTGCTCAATTTCTCTTCTTCTGTTCTTTCTTGAACCCAGTCAGGCTTGAGTTCTTACCATTCGACCAAAATAACATTTGTCAAGATCACCATCTTACTGGAGAAGTATCACACAGCTGCTAATCAGTTGTCATACTTTTATAAGCAAAACACCAATGTTGATATTACTTCCCACAGTGAACTTTGTACTTAGAGAGTTGATGTAGAGTCATACTTGGTTGCCTTATCACATACAGTCTCAATGGCAGGGCTTATGGTACAAATGGTGGTTGCTACTAAAACATTTACACTGGTGAATGTTCAAGCAGTGATTTTTTTAAATTTAAAAACAAATGTATAAAAAAGAAAATAATAATAACTTATACCCCTACCCACCCTAAACCAACTGCTGTTAACATCTTAGAGTATTTGCTTCTAGTCTGCTTATTTTTCTTCTTTCGTTTTTGTTTCAGAAAAATCCCTCTATTCTTATAAAAAAAAAATACAGGCCCATTGTAAAGAATTAATCACTTCCAATCCCGTCACTCAGAAATAGCCATAATTAATATCAGATGAACATAAATTCTAGGCATCTTTCTATCCATCCATACATATATGTGTAAAGATGAATAACTAGAAAGAAATTGTTTTTATAAAAATGGAATTGTACTAGATGCTAAGTTTCACTAAAATATTTCAGGTCTACTTCTGGCAATAACATTTACTAGGAGCTCCAAGAAACTCATTTATTGCACAACAATCAAAGACTAGAAATGATACACTGAGACATTTCTGGCCTCACCAGAGGTATGGGAAGTCCCTAAGGATCTCTCCTTCTAAAATTTTAAATTAATTAATTAAATTAAATAAATGAAATAAGAACAGGACATGTGAGCTCAGGTGAAAGTGACTTGGAGCTGGTGCCTGTGGGACACTGCAGGTGACTGTAGAGGTTGAGTTGCTTAAGGGCAGTTATTAGTAGTTAAGAAAATGAATTTTGGGCCTGCCTTTAGCATTGGGAAGGAAAGCATGGGATTACTGTGCTGAACCCAGACCCTCAAGAGGGGGCTGAATTGATTCTGGGTAGTTCTCTCTGCAAGAAGAAAACCTGTTCAATTCACAAGTTAGGTCCATAGAATTCCCACCAATTAAAGTCAGGCAATGAGCTCCCAATCTGTTTCACCAAACACAGGAGAAAGTAATTAGCAAAAAATATATCTAGTCCCCCACAGACTGTAGATATTATAAAGGTTGAATACATAATGTAGAAGAACTATGTATTTAAATATTTAAATAAATAAAGGATGTAATCACAGTGTTGATAATGGGGGAGGCTATGCATGTGTGGAGCAGGAAGTATATGGGAAATCTCTGTACCTCCCTCTCAATTTTATTCTAAACCTAAAAGTGTTCTAAAAAATAAAATCTTTAAAAAAGACATATACAAAAGCACAACTGTCAAAACCAGACTTGCACTTTTCTAAATTAATCCAGTTATTCAAATGTCAGTTTTGTCTCTCACAGCCTGGGTCCTTGGGCTGAACTAAACTCTTAAGAATTAAAACTGTTTTACTTCAAAAAAAAAAAAAAGATTATTAGGAATGAATGTATGAATTTGAAAAATGGGTACTTACAGAAATGAGAAATACCATCGAGATAAAAAACTTAATTTAGTGAACTAGAGGATATATCCAGTGTAAATAGAAAATATGAAAGCAATGTTTAGACATAGAGGATACATCTACAGAGGAAAGACAATTACCATGCCAGTAAAAGTAAACTCTTCTCATCCGTTACAATGGAGGCCAAATGACAGTGATACAATATATTCACAGTGCAGAGAGAAAATAACAGCCTATATTTGTGTACTCAGCAAAATTGTTATTCAAGGCTGAGGGTGAAATAGTCATTCTCAGATAAGTACAAAAACTGGGAGTTTACCACCATGAGACCTGTAATTAAAGGATATACTTCAAGGAGAAGGAAAATTTTTCCAGAAGAATGGTTGGAGATGTAAGGGAGTGTGATTAACAAATAGTCAACATGTATATAAAATAAAATAAACACTTTCTGTGTAAAATAATGTCTAACTTTCGAGTTTAAAAAAAAGACAACTAAAATAGTGGATAACCATGGGAGTGGGTCTACAGAATTATAGTATTCTAAGTTCCTTGTATTTTTTGAGAGATAGGTAAGAATATTATTTGACTCTAAACATTTAAAGGTAAATGTGCATGATAAACTTTCAAGGGTAAATGCTAAAAGAAGAGAAGTAGAGTATATAAATTCCAAAGTAGCAAGAAAAAAATGGAATGAAAAATAGTTTTTTAATTTTATAAAGGGTAAGAAGCGTAGATAAAGTGGGGCAAATGGAAATAAAAAAGTAAAATGGTAGAAATTAGTCCAAATATATTAATAATCACAACAAATATCAGTGGGTTAAATTCATCTGTTAAAAGGCAGAGATTATCAAATTGGGGAAAAATAAACCCAGATATATATATGCTGCAAGCATAAGTTCACATAAAGGTTGAAAGCAAATGGGTGGAAAAAGATAAAACAAGCATAATACTAAGGAAACTAGTATAGCTACATTAATATCAGACAAAGTAGAATTTAAAGCCAAGAACATTATTAACGAGAATGATAAAAGGTTTAATTCCCCAGGAAGACATAACATTTCTAAATGTGAATATAACCAATAAAATAACTTCAAAGTATATAAAGCAAAAATTGGTAGGACTACAGGAAGAAATGGAAACATCTACCATTATAGTAGATGATTTCAAAATCTCTCTCTCAATTATTGATAGGTCAAGTACATAAAACATTTTTTAAAGTATGGATTTTATAATTGATTATATGTTATAAAGAAAGTCTTAACATTTCAAAGAATCTGTATCACACAGAACACTTTTTCTAGCAAAAATGCAATTTAGTTTGAGTATTAAAAATGTAAATAAAAAATTTCCATACGTTTGAATGTGGAGGTATTCTATTTAGAATCAGGTAGAAGAAAAAGTTCCCATTCTCCTTCTATTCAGTTTTATACTAGAGGTTCTAGCCATGACAATAAAACAAGTAAGTGAAATTTAAAACATAAGTGTTGAAATGGAAGAAATAAATTTATTTGCAGATGAAAAGATTTTCATATAGAAAACTTGAAAAGATCTACAGACATATTAGAAATAATAAGAGAGTTTTAGCAAAATGGCTGGCTGTAAGATCAAAATAAATTGTTTATTGAAATACTCAAAAATATTAAGTATCAGTTGTCTCCAAATTGCATAAATTTAGTGGAGGGTTTCTCAAGCTTGGTACTATTGACATTTTAAGTCAGATAATTCTTTGATGTGGGGACTGTCCTGTGCAGTGTAGGATGTTCAGCATTATCTCTGGCCTCTACCCACTATGCTATTAGCACACATCCCTTCCTTTTGTGAGAACCAGAAGTGTCTGCAGACATTGTCAAATGTCCCCTGGGGGCCAAAATTGCCCCCAGTTGAGAATCACTGATTCAGTGCATTTACAGACGAAGTCCCAAAGGATTTAAAAATTGAATTTGATCAGCTGATTCCAAAAATTTATCTGAAAGGATCAGAAGCTCAAGCATATCCAAAATGTTCCTGAAGAAGAATAAGGTGGAGGGCTTGCCTTTCTAGATAACAAGAATAAAGCAACAGTAATCATGGTAGTGTGGTATTGATGCAGGGGTGGGTGCATGGCCAATGGAACAAACTATAGAGCCCTGAAAACAGACCTGGGCAACTATGTTATCTTAGTGTATGACAGAGGTGGCGTTTCACATTGGTGGGGAAAGGATGAACTGCTTAATAAATAATACCAGGGAAATTATTTATCCATATTGAAAAAAATGAAATTAGGTCTCTACCTCATATCATCCACAAAAACAAATCCTGGAGGAATTAAGAACTTAAAAGTGAGAAAACAAAACTTCAAAATGTTAGAAGAAAATATAGGAGAATATCTTTTTCACGTTGGGATAGGGAAGAATTTCTTAAACTAACCAAAAACAAGCAAACTATTTTTAAAAAAGTATTTATAACTTTGACTATTGTGGTAGGCAGAATTCTGTGAATAAACCCCAATGACCCTCACCTTTATATAATGCCTTCCCCTTTGAATGTGAGCATAACCGGTGAATTATGATGAATTATCACTCCCATGATTATGTTACATTATATGTCAAAAAGCGGGTATCCAGATGGACTTAATGTAATCACATGAACCCTTTAAAAGCAGAGTTTTCTCTAGCTGGTGTTAGAAGAAGAAGTCAGAGAGATTCCAAGAGTGAGAAGGATTTGATGCACCCTTACTGGCTTGAAGATGTAGTGATAAGGAATGTAAATGGTTTCTAGAAGCTGAGAGTGATCCCTGGTTGCCACCCAGCAAGGAAATGGGAACCTCAGTCCTACAACCATGAGAAACTGAATTCTGCCAACCACCTGAATGCTCCTGGAAGTGTTTTCTTCCCCTGAGTCTCCAGATGAAAGTCCAGCTTAGCTGACACATTGATTTTGGCTTTGTGAGACTCAAAGCAGAGAACCCAGTCAAGCCTGCCTGGGCTTCTGACCTACAGAACTGTGACATAATAAATGGTGTTGTTTTGAGCCAGTAAGTTTGTGGTAATTTTTGGCAGCAATAGAAAACTAATAAAACTATATTAAATTTAAGAATTTTCTCCTCATCAAAAAACACCGTATAAAAAAGTGAAAAAGATAGTCACAAACTAGGAGAAAATTTTCTGACACGTATAACTGACAAGGATTAATTTCCAGAATATATAAAGAATTCCTATAAAACAAGAACAGCCCATTTGAAAAATAGGAAGGAGATATGGAAAGCATTTCCTAAAAGAGAGGAGGAAATATGTAAGGCCAGGAAACATTTTTTTTAATGCTTAACCCTGTGATGTTATATAGTAGCAACAAACAATTATAAAATGAAATATATGAAAACATACAATTTACAATAATTTCAAAAACCATCTAATGCCATATTGTGAGGAATTTCCTTCTGTTCCTTGTGCTATATTTTCTTCTACATTTGGCATCTTTTTTTTTTTTTTTTGGCATACTATCTCTCGCTCTCTTCCTCTTCATCTCTTTTCTTTTTTTCTACTGGAATATATTTGTTTAGTTGCCAGGTCATTTCTTTACATCTTGCTGATGCTCAGGCAGCTCTGACTGGACACTGCTTTGAAAGCAATAGAGAATCCTGGTTAAGCACTCAGGTTCTGGAGCCATACTGCCTGTATTGGAATCCTGATTCAGATTGTGTGGATTGTATGACCTTGGACATGCTACTTAAAACTTCATGCTGCAATTTCATCTTCTGTAAAATGGGGATAATACAGCTCCTATTACAGAGTTCTTGTATGAAGTAAATGGGTTAATAGAGGTACTGTATAGCACAATAGACTTTGGTGGTTATTTGCTCAGATGTGATTTCTTGACTCTTTGTACCATATCTGAGACCAGTTTGTTTTCTCCACCAAGTTGCGGTTTGTGAGCTACTTATTTTATCCACTTTTCTGGAGCAAAGAGGAATGGGGGACTTCATTAGGCCATATGCAATCTTCTTTAGAATAGGGGACTTCCGAGTCTTTTGTACAAGATCCTGCTCATTCTATCAAGTTGGGAAATGTGCCCCCTTCCCATCAGGTGGGGAGATACCCTCAGCTTCAGATCCTTCACCCAATTCAATGTGAAACTATGGCTTTCACTTTCATTTAAGTGTCAGCATCTTTATTTACTAACTCTGTTACACCTATTATTTTTTTCTTTGGCTGTTTCCACCTCTTTTCAGTCATAAAGAGGGAAAATAGCATTGTCCATTCAGTTCCCTTTTTTCCAGATATGAGAATATTGATGAGAAATCTCAGAATCTTGTCAACTCATCGGTATCACCTTTGGGAGAGAGGGGATGTCCTAGATTTGGTTTCTTTTCTTGGCCACCAGTTATTTATTTTTTTCTTTTAAAATTACCTTTAGGTACATCTGTTTCCATGTCAGATTGCTGTTGTAAATTTTTTGGATTAGCTTTTTTTTTTTTTCTTTTTTCATCTTTATTGGAGTATAATTGCTTTACAATGTTGTGTTAGTTTCTGCTGTACAACAAAGTGAATCAGTTATATGTATACATATATCCCAATATCCCCTCCCTCCCACCCTCCCTATCCCACTGAGAGTAGTTGTACACGAAGACTCTTAAAAAGAGAGGGCAAAATCCCTTGATAAAGCAGTTTTGATGGTTTCTAATATATTTTTTAAATAGATCTTTATTGGAGTATAATTGCTTCACAATACTGTGTTAGTTTCTGTTGCACAACAAAGCAAATCAGCCATATGCATACACATGTCCCTATGTCCCCTCCCTCTTGAGCCTCCCTCTCATCCTCCCTATCCCACCCCTCTAGGTCATCTCAGAGCACCAAGCTGATCTCCCTGTGCTATGCAGCTGATTCCTCCAACTCCATTTTTCTCTCTCAACATTGCTTTGGCTATTCAGGGTCTTTTGTGTTTCCATACGAATTGTAAAATTTTTTGTTCTAATTCTGTGAAGAATGCCATTGGTAGCTTGATAGGGATTGCACTGAATCTGTAGATTGCTTTGGGTAGTATAGTCATTTTCACAATATTAATTCTTCCAGCCCAAGAACATGGTATATTTCTCCAACTGTTTATGTCATTTTTGATTTCTTTCATCAGTGTTTTATAGTTTTCTGAGTACAAGTCTTTCACCTCCTTAGGCAGGTTTATTCCTAGGTATTTTATTCTTTTTGTTGCAATGGTAAATGGGAGTGTTTCCTTAATTTCTCTTTCTGATTTTTTGTTGTTGGTGTATAGGAATGCCAGAGATTTCTGTGCATTAATTTTGTATCCTGCAACCTTACCAAATTCATTGATTAGTTCTAGTAGTTTTCTGGTGGCATCTTTAGGATTTTCTATGTATAGTATCATGTCATTGGCAAACAGTGACAGTTTTACTTCTTTTCCAATTTGTAATCCTTTTATTTCTTTTTCTTCTCTGATTGCTGTGGCTAGGACTTCCAAACTATGTTGAATAAGAGTGGCGAGAGTGGACATCGTTGTATTGTTTCTGATCTTAGTGGAAATGCTTTCAGTTTTTCACCATTGAGTATGATGCTTGCTGTGGGTTTGTCATATATGGCCTTTATTATGTTGAGGTAGGTTCCCTCTATGCCCATTTTCTGGAGAGTTTTTATCATAAATGGGTGTTGAATTTTGTCAAAAGCTTTTTCTGCGTCTATTGAGATGATCATATGGTTTTTATTCCTTAATATGTTAATGTGGTGTACCACATTGATTGATTTGCATATATTGAAGAGTCCTTGCACCCCTGGGATAAATCCCAGTTGATCATGGTGTATGATCCTTTTAATGTGCTGTTGGATTCTGTTTGCTTGTATTTTGTTCAGGATTTTTGCATCTGTGTTCATCAGTAACGTCGGCCTATAGTTTTCTTTTTTTGTGATATCTTTTTCTGGTTTTGGTATCAGGGTGATGGTGGCTTCGTAGAATGAATTTGCGAGTGTTTCTCCCTCTGCAATTTTTTGGAAGAGTTTGAGAAGGATCAGTGTTAGCTTTTCTCTAAATGTTTGATAGAATTTGTCTGTGAAGCCATCTGGTTCTGGACTTTAGTTTGTTGGAAGATTTTTAATTATGGTTTCAATTTCATTACTTGTGATATGTCTGTTTATATTTTCTAATTCTTCCTGGTTCAGTCTTGGAAAATTGTACCTTTCCAAGAATTTGTCCATTTCTTCGTGGTTGTCTGTTTTATTGGCATATAGTTGTTTGTAGTAGTCTGTTATAATCCTTTGTATTTCTGCAGTGTCAGTTGTGGTTTCTCCTTTTTCATTTCTAGTTTTATTGATTTGTGTCCTCTCCCTTTTTTTCTTGATGAGTCTGGCTAAGGGTTTATCAATTTTGTTTATCTTCTCAAAGAACCAGCTTTTAGTTGTATTGATCTTTGCTATTGTTTTCTTCATTTCTATTTCATTTATTTCTGCTCTGATCTTTATGATTTCTTTCCTTCTACTGACTTTGGGTTTTCTTTGTTCTTCTTTCTCCAGTTGCTTTAAGTGTAGGGTTAGATTGTTTATTTGAGATTTTTCTTGTTTCTTGAGGTGAGATTGAATTGCTATAAAGTCCTCTCTTAGAACTGCTTTTGCTGCACCCCATAGGTTTTGGGCCATCGTGTTTTTGTTGTCATGTGTTTCTAGGTATTTTTAAATTTCTTCTTTGATTTCTTCAGTGATCTCTTGGTTATTTAGTAGCGCACTGTTTAGCCTCCATGTATTTGTGTTTTTTACAGTTTTTTTCCTGTAACCGATTTCCAATCTCATAGCACTGTGGTCAGAAAAGATGCTTGATACGATTTCAATTTTCTTAAATTTTCCGAGGCTTGATTTGTGACCCAAGATGTGATCTATCCTGGAGAATGTTCTGTGTGCACTTGAGAAGAAAGTGTATTCTGCCAGTTTTGGGTGGAATGTTCTGTAAACATCAATTAAATCTATCTGGTCTATTGTGTCATTTAAAGCTTGTGTTTCCTTATTTATTTTCTGTTTGGATGATCTGTCCATTGGTGTAAGTGGGGTGTTAAAGTCCCCTACTATTATTGTGTTACTGTTGATTTCTCCTTTCATGGTTGTTAGCATTTGCCTTATGTATTGAGGTGCTCCTGTATTGGGTACATAAACATTTATAATTGTTATATCTTCTTCTTGGATTGATCATTTGATCGTTATGTAGTGTCCCTCCTTATCTCTCATAACAGTCTTTATTTTAAAGTCTATTTTATCCGATACGAGTATTGCTACTCCAACTTTCTTTTGATTTCCATTTGCATGCAATATCTTTTTCCATCCCTTCACTTTTAGTCTGTATGTGTCCCTAGGTCTGAAATGGGTGTCTTGTAGACAGCATATATATGGGTCTTGTTTTTCTATCCATTCAGTCAGTCTGTGTCTTTTGGTTGAGGCATTTAATCCATTTACATTCAAGGTTATTATCGATATGTATGTTCCTATTACCATTTTCTTAATTGTTTTGGGTTTGTTTTTGTGGGTCTTTTTCTCTTGTGTTTCCTGCCTAGAGAAGTTTCTTTAGCATTTGTTGTAAAGCTGGTTTGGTGGTGCTGAATTCTCTTAGCTTCTGCTTGTGTCAGAAGCTTTTGACTTCTCCATCGAATCTGAATGAGATCCTTGCTAGGTAGAGTAATCTTGGTTGTAGGTTTTTCTCTTTCATCACTTTAAGTATATCCTGCCCCTCCCTTCTGGCCTGCAGAGTTTCCACTGAAAAATCAGCTGATAACCTTACGGGGACTACTTTATATGTTATTTTTGGTTTTTCCCTTGATGCTTTTAATATTTTTTCTTTGAATTTAATTTTTGTTAGTTTGATTAACATGTGTCTTGGTGTGTTTTTCCTAGGGTTTATCCTGTATGGGACTCTCTGTGCTTCCTGGACTTGGGTGACTATTTCCTTTCCCATGTTAAGGAAGTTTTCGACTGTGATCTCTTCAAATATTTTCTCAGACCCTTTCTTTTTCTCTTCTTCTTCTGGGACCCCTGTAATTCGAATGTTGGTGCATTTAGTGTTGTCCCAGAGGTCTCTGAGATTGTCTTCAATTCTCTTCATTCTTTATTCTGCTCCTTGGCAGTTATTTCCACCATTTTGTCTTCCAGCTCACTTATTCGTTCTTCTACCTCCGTTATTCTATTATTGATTCCTTCTAGTGTATTTTTCATTTCAGTTATGGTGTTGTTCATCTCTGTTTGTTCTTTAGTTCTTCTAGATCTTTGTTAAACATTTCTTGTATTCTCTCAATCCATGCCTCCATTCTGTTTCCGAGATTCTGGATCATCTTAACTATCATTACTCTGAATTCTTTTTCAGGTAGATTGCCTATTTCCTCTTCATTTATTTGGTCTTATAGGTTTTTACCTTGCTCCTTCATCTGTGACATATTTTTTTGCCATCTCATTTTTTTTTTTTTTATGAGTGGGATTGTGTTCCTGTCTTACTGGTTGTTTGACTCAAGGCTTCCAACACTGGAGTTTGTACGCTATTGGGTAGAGCTGGGTCTTGGTGCTGAGAGGAGGAACTTTGTGAGACCTCACTCCAATGAATATTCCCTGGGGTCTGAGGTTCTCTGTTAGTCCAGTGGTTCAGATTCAGAGCTCCCACCGCAGCAGCTTTGGCCCACCCCCCAGCTCATGAACCAAGATCCCACAAGCCGTGTGGGGTGGCAAAAAAAAAAAAAAAAAAGAACAATAACAAAGTAAAAAATAAAATTAGACTAGGAAACTAACAGATATGTTAGAAAGAATATAAAAATAAAAATATAGATGAATCAACAACTGGAAGGTACATCAGTACCACAACAGTAAAAAAGAGGAGGAGGGAAAAGAAAAAAAAGGGGGGGGGAGGCCTTGGCTGTGGAGGGCGGGGCCTAAGCAAGGGTGAGATTTGGGTGGTGGGCGGGGCCTATGCTTAGGACCCACAGTGCTGGAAAAGGCCTTGAGGGCTGTGGGAGGTGGGGCTTAGGCTCAAGGAACAGAAGGGGCCCAGGCGTGCCCCTCACCCCTGGTCTCAGAGGGCAGGGGACCTCACCTGGGAGCCCAGCAGGCTTCCTGGACTCGAGTGGGCAGGGCAATCGCCCTCCACTTCTCTCCCGTTCCTCCCTGAGGGCCCTCCCTCCTGCCTCTCCTGATCTCCCCGGCCTCCCTCCTATGCCCCCAGGACCCATGTGGCCTGGAGGGGGCGAACCGGCTTGGGAGCTCAGCAGGCTCCCCGGCCCAAGTGGGCCAGGCGACTGCTCTATGCTCCTCTTCCACTCTTCCCAGAGAGTCCCTCCCGCCTGCCTCTCCTGATCTCCACGTCCTCAGGGGTGCCGACCCTGTCTGGCCTCCACTTCTCCTCCCCCCTCAGTCCCCCCACGTCCTGCTGGTTCACCCTGGGGTTCCTCCCGTCTCCTTGGGCGTCAGAGTTCCCCACCAGCGGCCGCAGTCGCCCTAGTTGTGGGGAGGTGCTAACTCTGCGTCTTCCCACGCTGCCATCTTGACTCTGCCTCTGGATTAGTTTTGACTTTTAAGAAAAACATCTCATTAAGTATTCAATATTTTGTGATGGAAACTCTGTATTGCAGCTTTACTCTGTTACCTTAACCCAAGAGTCAGCTACTGAATATTTAGACTTGCTTTTGTAGGGACTGTTTATTTCTTCTTGTCCCTGTAGCTGAGTATATAATACAGTTTTGGGTTTTCCTGTTTACCATTATTATTGAGTAAGAACTACTGGCAGTGGCTCAAATTTTGTATGCTATTGTTAGCAAAATGCTGAAATAAAATTGCCTCAACTCCCTTTTTAAGATCTCCTGAAACAAAAGTTTGTCCTTTCTCATTATTTATTAGCTACCTATTTCCAATTTAATTTAAAAAAATCTACTTAAACATCTCTGCTTTCTTATTCTTTATCCTTCCTCTGTTTTCATTTTTTTAAAAAAACATGCTTTTCCCTACTAATCTCAAAATTCACCTTTCAAAAAAGATTTACCGGGCTTCCCTGGTGGCGCAGTGGTTGAGAATCTGCCTGCCAATGCAGGGGACACGGGTTCGAGCCCTGGTCTGGGAAGATCCCACATGCCGCGGAGCAACTGGGCCCGTGAGCCACAATTACTGAGCCTGCGCGTCTGGAGCCTGTGCTCCACAACAAGAGAGGCCACGATAGTGAGAGGCCCGCGCACCGTGATGAAGAGTGGCCCCCGCTTGCCGCAACTAGAGAAAGCCCTTGCACAGAAACGAAGACCCAACACAGCCATAAATAAATAAAAATAAAATAAATTTAAAGCTGCAGTCTCTATAAAAAAAAAAAATTAAAAAAAAAAAGATTTACCATACTCACATTCTATCTCCTGTGCCTCTGAAGTATTTGTCATGAGTAAATAGGAGCAGAGTAATAAAGTGGAATAATAGAGGTGCTGTATGTAGTGGATGCTGTGGTGTTTCCCATATTCCCGCTTCAAGATCAAGGCACTTATTCCCTCTGCAGCTGGGAGACTTGGTGCCCGAGGGGTCTCAGCTGAGTTCTTCTCTTCAAATTCCCAACAGCTAAAGAAAGCCTCATGCCCCCTCCCTGAGAGAACCTACTTTCAGTGACTTATGGAAGTGGACCGTCCCCTTTGCTTCAAGGCAGGACAACTATGAAGAACCATTCCAGCCCCAGAGCTCCTAGTAGCATTGGCTGAGGCCTCTGCTGCAAACGCATCACAGTGTAATTTCTCCCTTGGCCCAGTCCTGCCTCCCTCGCTACTCCCAGATGTGGTTTCTGAGAGTACTCCCTAATGAATCCCCTCGTACAAATCTGGGTCTCGGAGTCTGTTTCCTGGGGAATCCAACCTACAACAATGGCTTTGCCTCAAGATTTACGATATAGGACAAAGATACATACATAAATGAGGAAAGAATTATAAAGCAAATGGGACAAAATGTTAACAATTGGTGGATCTGGATGAGAATTCTTTGTGCTATTCTTGCATCTTTTCTGTAAGTTTGCTCCAAGATAGTGAAATTGTTAAGGTTCCAAACTCATGGTTCTGCAAAAGTTAAATATAAACTTAATCACTATGAGACTTTGAAATCTTATTAGTTCTTCATTAGCCCACTGAATATTTTCTATGGTAGATATACTTGTTAATTTTTAAAAGTTAATTTTGTTAGGTAAATGACTTAGTTTACTTCAATTACACCTAAAAGGACGCTGTCAATACATAGCAACAATGTCTATTACATGCTAAATAATACATAGAACAGTTTGGGTATTGATGAAGGGTTTCAACTCCGAAATGTGCTGTCACGTTGTTAATGTCTGATAGTTTGAATGTCAGTTTGATATCTCATCTGAGAAATATCAAAGGGTTCACCAGTTCTGCTTTGTGGTATTATCTCGTGATACAGGCTCAATGAGATCTATAGCTTCTCTCCAGATAGCTTCTGCCAAGTACCTACAGCCGTGGTATCTAAGCACTCATCTTTGAATGACTCAATACCATCGTTTCCTGAAGCATCTGCGCTTTTTCCTTTGAGGTTTCTCATTCACATACTGGTCCTCCTTGACTGTGACTTCACAGTCTTGATTGATAAATAGCTTGTGATATACAAGGTACTTCATTTCCATTAAGGAACTAAATGTGTGAAGTGTGTTCTCCCCCTCCACTTGCTTGTGAAAACCCAGAAAGCAATGTTGTGTAATCACCTAATTTAATTAAGCACACCTCACTTCCAGTGTTGTGCTGATGCTAAAAAAAAATTTCTAAATGAATTTCTGTAGACTCACTATATTCTAACTGCCTTCCTTCTTGCTCCATAAGATAATTTATTATAGGCTTATAACGTTTTAGCTATTCTAGGCTAAAATGCATCTCCAAATATGCGAGATATTTTTTTCTTTCACAATCCTTACTATTCTTCAGTTTTCCTCACACTTTACTTCACGATTGACTTCCTGAAATTTGTATTAATCTACTTCTGTGATGTGTAAAACTTAAGTCCATATCATTTCAAGGATAATTTGTTGCTGAATGCTCAAAGAGTGATAATAAAGATAGTTCCTCATTAAATCACTTGAAAGTACATAGATGATCTAAGCCTCAAACTACTGCTGTTTGCCGGTATTACTTATAAAATCTCCAAGTCCAAAATAAGCTCATTTTAATTATTCATTTTCATGTGAAGTTACAAGAAAATGAAAAGTTAGAGCCATAAATGCAAAGTTCTTATTCTTCAGCATCTTTGTCTTATATCATACTTGCTCCTTTTGCCCATGTAGTTCCTTCTGCTTGGAATAATTTCTCCCTCTGTATTTATCAGGATCCTAGCCATCCTTCAAAGCCTTCTTCACATTTTACTTCCTGTTTGAGGCTCTTTCTGATTACTCTGGTACACATTGATTTTTTTTCCTCCTTAGAATTTCTATTCCTAAAGTTAGTTATTTTAAGAAAGTTTAGCCTGTAGTTGTTCTCCTCTAATTTTTTCCTATAAGTCTGTACGTTAGACTTATCTCACTAGTCAGGCTATAAACTTTTTGAAGGCAGGGACCAGGCTATTTTTCTTATATAATTCCTCAAATGACTTTGAAAAATTATATGCCTCCTGACACATTTTTAACTGACATGTGAAATTTTGTCTTAAGTATAGTAAATGCAAAGGATATAATTCAAAATATTGACATTAAAGACAAAAGAAAAGAAAACAAGCAAAACTGTTTCATGAGTCTTTTAAGAGCATCTAAAGGAATATAAATACTATTGTGATTCATATCTGTAGTCATTCATTTGAAACAATACATGGTCTTCTTTAATTATTGGACATTGTACATCATTCCCTTTTCTCCTTGAAGTCATATTTCTATTCCATATCCCTCACAGAATTTTATCCTGTTAGAAAGTATGTTTATGCTTGAAAGTTGTCTCTACATAAAATATGTATATAAATTGAAATTATTTTTCTAAATTGTCTGTGACCAGAGGCTTTAAGTGGTAAAGTAGTTCTTCTAGATTGACTTACCGTTACAGTTATTTTTAGTACACAGTCGATCAAAACCACATAAATGGGGGCTTCCCTTGTGGCGCAGTGGTTAAGAATCCGCCTGCCAATGCAGGGTATACGGGTTCGAGCCCTGGTCCGGGAAGATCCCACATGCCACGGAGCAACTAAGCCCATGCGCCACAACTACTGAGCCTGCGCTCTAGAGCCCGCGTGCCACAACTACTGAGCCCACGTGCCACAACTATTGAAGCCTGTGCGCCTAGAGCCCGTGCTCTGCAACAAGAGAAGCCACCTCAATGAGGTGCCCGTGCACTGCAACAAAGAGTAGCCCCCGCTTGACGCAACTAAAGAAAGCCCATGTGCAGCAACAAAGACCCAATGCAGCCAAAAATAAATAAATAAATAAATTTTAAAAGAAAAAACAACCACATAAATGTGGTTAAGTACTTATTAAACATAAAGATACAATTTTATTGGAAAGACATATTTTTTATGAGCTACATGGAACTGTTCATTTACCCATATATGAATATTACTTATTGCTTGAAATAAACAGGGTTTGTAAATTCTGTTTCTGTTTTACATTTTTAGAGATGTAAATGCTGAGACGATTTGTTCACCTAAAATTGGGTGGGAATAGAAGGTGTTTTATTATAGCAATGTCAATCAATTTTATGAACTCTTTCCAAAAAATATGCCGAAAATTATATAGTGATTTATTATAAAAATGTTTTTCATCTCTTGTCAACTGTTAACTTGATTAGATCTTTCTTTAATGTTGTTGAAAGCAAAGGATTGGAAACACCCCACTTAGAAAAAGATTTGTTAAACAGTCATTGGGAGCAATTTACGTTCTCGATTTCTGGAAATAATACCAAAAACCTTTTGCTAAAATTTATCAAATGACTATTAATTATTCTGGTTACATTTTAATTTAACCCAATATACTCAGAATGTGTGGGAAAAATAAAATGTGTGGGAAAAATAAAAACTCTAATTGCAGTGTACCCGTCAATACAAAAGTTTTTGAGAAAATGGTTTTATTGTGTCATATGCTTTAAATGAATTTTCATCAAGTCTTCAGAACTGCAGATTTGTTTCATTCAATTATTGGAGAATATTTACCATATTTACCTAGTTGTCAAAGTCGGCCCTCATTGTGAAAACAACCAGTAGAATCAGATTTAAAGTTTCTTTCAGAAAACATCTAACTTTATTTAAATAAACATGTAACCAGACATCACTCTGGTTGTATTTCACACTCCTCAGTTTTCTTAAGATAAATAGCTAAGGCATGAAGCCTTGCCCTAAGTACGTTGCGTTGGTGAAATAAGGTGCCCCTGCCTCTGGTGCTTTCTCTGCTCTTCTCTCATGGGACTCTTCCTCAGGAATGATGCATTCTTCGACAGTACTGGGGGATGGAAAGCACAAGGACATTAGATGAAACTTATCAACTGTCCTGCTCCTCCACACTGTGATATATCTGAGTACCACACATCCTGGTGTGGACCAAAAGAACTGTTGCTTGTGCCATGCTTTGCGATTAAAAGAAATAGGTATAAGACAGGACAAACTTTGAAGCTCTACTTTCGATTTCTCGTGCCTTGATTAAAGGAAGCTTCCCCATACCGGTCTTTTTTACTATTGTTTGGTGCCTTAGAGACAATTATGCTTGTATCTTAAGGGAAGATGCACCATAATAAGATGGGTAAAGAAAATGTCTTTCTTTGTAAAGTGGGAGAAAATTGATTATGAAAGGGAAAGGGGAAAGAGCCAGCCTGATGCTTCTGCACAGCTGCATCCTCAGGCAGATCAGTGTTTGGTAAGAATATATACAGAACTTGTGCATCTGGAAATTGAGTCCTTTAAAGCTATCTATGCCCATAAAGCTATCTATGTACTTAGACTTGGGAAGTCTTCAAGTACCCCCAGAGGTGTGCATATACCAGTTTGAAGATAGATTTCTTATGCTTTTTGTTGTCCCCAATAATAGGCTGAAATATAGTTGCTGCTAATACTTTTGTTTACATAGTAATTAACATAGGAAGGAAAGTGATATTAAGACTACAAAAACATTAAATTCAGCAAAAATATATAAACAGATATATCAGCTTATCTTCACTGGCATTTCTTTTTTGTTTAAATTTTTAAATTTTGTTTAAAAGTTTCTTTTTATAAAATAATCTATACAGTTCTGACTAATTTTGCCTAGAACACATGAAATTCACACTGCAGTAATAAAGTTCTTTTAAATATTATTAGAATAATTATAATTGTCATTCCTGCTTTGCTAAAATTTCATTTGAGTAATTTTCATTTTCAAACTCTATTTTCTACACTATGTTATACTTTATTTTTAAAAATGTTTCAAATAATAAAACTTAAAATTGAATCATTGATGGGAGAAAGGGCTAGAATTGAATTTGTATTTTTAAAATTTGTCTGAACTTGTCAATTATGATAAAGGGATATATTAAATGATTAATATTCATAGGTAACCATTGGCACATGATGTATATTTTGTAGACAAAATGGATCTTCAGAAGTGATTAACTTAAAAATTGTGAGCTAATGTGAAAACATTACTCTTTTCTGTCAAAGTAAAATCTTAGCTTTATGTTGTTGACAGAAAACACTTCCAAGGCAGGATTGAAACAAGAGCAGTGTCAAGACATTCAGTTGCCTAGCAGAACTGTGTTGTCCCAGGAAACACTACCCGTCAAGATTAATGCTTGGAAATCAACAGAGGTAAGTCATTATAGTAGTTTCCTATTGCTGCTCTAACAAATTACCACAAACTTTGTGCCTTAAATCAACACAAATGTAGTATTTTAGAGTTCTATGTGTTAGAAGTCTGACCCAGGTCTCACTGTCCCAGAATCAAGGTGTCTGCAGGGCTGTATTCCTTTCTGGAGGCCCTATGGGAGAAGTTGTTTTCTTGCTTTTTCCAGCTTCGAGTGTTCTAAGAGAAACTGTGCTTGTCTTTTAACTTTGTTTTTGATGTCTTCTGTTATACAGAAATTTAAATAAGAATAAGGTTAAATTAAAGTTTTCCTTTATAGTTCGTGCTTTTTTTTTTTTTTTTAAGTATTTATTTATTTATTTATGGCTGTGTTGGGTCTTCGTTTCTGTGCGAGGGCTTTCTCTAGTTGCGGCGAGCGGGGGCCACTCTTCATCGCGGTGCGCGGGCCTCTCACTGTCGCGCCCTCTCTTGTGGCGGAGCACAGCCTACAGACGCGCAGGCTCAGTAGTTGTGGCTCACGGGCCTAGTTGCTCCGCGGCATGTGGGATCTTCCCAGACCAGGGCTTGAACCCATGTCCCCTGCATTGGCAGGCAGATTCTCAACCACTGCGCCACCAGGGAAGCCCTATAGTTTGTGCTTTTTAAAATCTTATTTAAGAAATTCTTTTTTTGGGACTTCCCTGGTGGCGCAGTGGTTAAGACTCACGCTCCCAATGCAGGGGGCCCGGGTTCAATCCCTGGTCAGGGAACTAGATCCCACATGCATGCTGCAACTAAGAGTTCACATGCCACAACTAAGGAGCCGGCTAGCTGCAACTAAGGAGCCTGCCTGCCTCAACTAAAGACCTGGCGCTACCAAAAAAAAAGAGTAAAAATTGAACTACTGTGGGTAAATAAAAATTGCATATGTTTAAAAAAAAAAAAAAAGAAATTCTTTTTTTAATCCTAATATAATAAAGGTGTCTTATTTTTTCTTCCAATGTTCAAATTTTATGCCCTCTAGAATTTTACTATATAGTGGAAGATAGGGGTCTTATTTTATTTGTCCCCCTGTGGATAAGCTATATTTAATTTTTTGAACAGTCCATCTTTCTCTATGCATTAAAAAAAGTTTTTATTGCAAGATAATTATAGACTTATAGGATGTTGCAGAAACAGTACAGAGTCCCATGTACCCTTCACCCAGCTTTCCCCTGTGTTGACTTCTATATAGCTGTAGTACAATATCAAAATCAGGAAATAAACGTTGGCATGTTATGCTAACTAGACTACAGACCTTATTCAGTTTTCAAATTTTCAATTCAGTATTCATTTTTTCAACCTGCATCGTGTGTGTATGTGTGTGGGTTCTATGTAATTTCATCCTAAGTATAGATTCCTATAACCAGCACCAAAATCAAGATACAGAACTGTTCTATCACCACAAAAGAAGTTCCTCATGCTATTCACCCCATCCCACTCCTCCCAACCCCGTATATGGGCAACCACTAATCTTTTCTCCATCTCTATTGTTTTGTTATTTCTAGAATGTTGTGTAAATGGACTCAGACTGTACATAACTTTTTGAGATAGATTTTTTTTTTCACTCAGCATAATGCTCTTGAGAGCCACTCAGGTTGTTGCATGAATCAATAATTCATGCCTTTTTATGGATAAGTAGCATCCCATAGTATAGATGTACCAGAGTTTATTCAACCATTCACCCACTGAAGGATAGTTGAGTGTTTCCAGTTGGGGGCTGTTTATGAATAAAGCTGCTGTGAACATTTGTGTACAGGTTTTTGTATGTGAAGTTTTCATATATCTGTGATAAATGTCCAAGAGTGCGCTTGCTGGATTGCATGGTAAGTGCATATTAAGTTTTTTAAGAAACTGTCAGACGGTTTTCCAGTGTGGCTGTACCGTCTTACATCCACCAGCAGTGTATGAGAGATCCAGTTTCTCTGCATCCTCACCAACTTTTGGTATTACCACTATTTTTATTTTAGTTATTCTACTCGGTTTCTTGTGAGATCTCATTGTGGTTTTAATTCGTGTTTCCCAAATGGCTAATGATATTGAACATCTTTTTATGTGCTTATTTGTGCCATCATAACTTCTCTTTGGTTAAATATATATATTCATATTTTTTGGCCATTTTCTAATTAGGTTGTTTTTTACCATTGAGTTTTGAGAATTCTTCATTTATTCTGGATTCAAGTCCTTTGTCAGAGAGGTGACCTGTGTATATTTTCTTCCAGTCTGTGGCTTGTCTTTTCTTTTTAACAATATCTTAACAGAGCAACAGTTTTAAATTTTGGTGAAGTCCAATTTATCAATTTTTTATTTTGTGGATTGTGCTTTTGGTGTCATATCTAAGAACTCTTTGTCTAACCCAAGGTTGTGTAGATTTTCTCCTAAAAGCTTTATAGTTTCATGCTTTACATTTAGGTCTGTGATCTATTTTGATTTAATTTTTGTATAAGGTGTGAAGTATAGGTTGAGGTTTTAAAAAAAAAAATTTTCTTTTCCCTACAGATATCCAATTGTTTCAACACCAGTGTTGAAAAGACTTAAATTTTACTCTAATATGCTTAAGTGTGATTTTCCTTCTCTCTCTTCTTTGTCACCCAATGAGACTTTCCAGTGGGAGGTCTTTCATCTTTATTTAATTCTGAGACAGTTATCTCTGGTTCAAATATTCCTTACTGTTTATTTTCATTTTCTCTCTTTCTTATCTGGGCTCTTCTTATCTGGATATTAGTAATTCTCTTTCTATCTTCATATCTCTTAACTTTTCTTTACAGTTCCTATTTATTGTTTTCTTTTTTCTTCTTCTAGAGTTTCTCAATCTGATCTTACAGTTTAATAATTTGTTCTCAGCCATGTTCATTCTACTGTTTATCCCATCTGTGTTCTCTATTTCAACATTCTGTTTTTACATTTGATATTTAATATTTCTATTTCATTCTTTTTATTGTGTTTTTTCCTGTTTCATATTGCTTATCCCTTTCCTTATTTATTTTAGTATGTGTATTAAGTTTATTTTAACTTCTTGATCCATCTTTTCTAATATCTGCGCTTCTGAAGAAACCTGTAATTCAGTTTTTTTTTTTAAAGTTTTGATCCTCAAATGACTGGTTACCCCTCGGGGTTACAGCTGCTCTGTCTAGGATTGCTAGAGGTCGGACCTTAGTCTGTGTCAGCCCTATCAGCTTAAGTGGAATGTAGGGGAAGTGGACTCTACGGTGGAGAGCACCTCTGTCCCCTCCCCGCTCCCTCCAAGAATACCAGAGTTAATCATTCCTCACTCTGAGGATCAATGCCTCAAATTAGATCTTTATCCTTAGCACCCCAAGAAGAAGCAGCTTTAGAGGGAGGCACTCCTTAAATTGTAAACCATCTGCCCTGGGGGATTGGAAAAGGAAGTGTGAAGAAACATCTTCTCACGCCTACCTAGTCAGTCCCCACTGAGTGTTCTTACCCCCTCGGGGCTTCTGCACTCACCGGAAGCACCTCCCTCCCGAGTTGAGCTCTCTGACTCACAGCAGGTGTGCAGGCAGGTTCCAAGGCAGTGAGTGGGCAGTAATTCCACCAACTCCTTCCTTATTTTATTCAACCATTGCACAGGCCACCTTCTGCCCCAGGCTGAAGCCAACTAGACACCCTCACCCCCCTCACACACAAACATACCAGTTCAGAATAGCCACGCCATCTCCCCTGCAGCCCCTCATGGTTTTCTTCTCATTTTAAAAAAAATTTTTATTGGGGTATAGTTGATTTACAACGTTGTATTAGTTTCAGGTGTACAGCAAAGTGAATCTGTTATACATATACATGTATCCAACTATTTTTTAGACTCTTTTCCCATATAGGCCATTACAGAGTATTGAGTAGAGCTCCCTGTGCCATACAGTAGGTCCTTATTCATCATCTATTTTATATATAGTAGTGTGTGTGTGTGTCAATCCCAGTCTTCCAATTTACCCTTCTCCCCTTTACCCCCCAGTTAACCATAAGTTTATTTTCTACATCTGTAACTCTATTTCTGTTTTGTAGATAAGTTCATTTGTAGCCTTTTTTTTAGATTCCACATATAAGCAATATCATATGATATTTGCCTTCCTCTGTCTGACTTCACTCAGTATGACAATGTTTAGGTCCATCCATGTTGCTGCAAATGGCATTATTTTGTTCTTTTTTATGGCTGAGTAATATTCCATTGTACTGTATATACGTACCACATCTTCTTTATCCATTCCTCTGTTGATGGATATTTAGGTTGCTTCCATGTCCTGGCTATTGTAAATAGTGCTGCAATGAACATTGGGGTACATGTATCTTTTCAAATTATGGTTTTCTCTGGATAAATGCCCAGGAGTGGGATTGCAGCATCATATGATTTTAGTTTCAGTTTTTTAAGGAAACTCCATACTGTTCTCCCTAGTGACTGTACCAGTGTAGGAGTACACTGTAGTGTAGGAGGGTTCCCTTTTCTCCACACCCTCTCCAGCATTTATTGTTTGTAGATTTTTTGATGATTGTCATTCTGACCAGTGTGAGGTGATACCTCATTGTAGTTTTGATTTGCATTTCTCTAATAATTAGTGATGTTGAGCATCTTTTCATGTGCTTTTTAACCATCTGTATGTCTTCTTTGGAGAAATGTCTATTTAGATCTTCATCCCATATACCTAGGAATAAACCTACCTAAGGAGGCAAAAGACCTCAGAAAACTATAAGATACTGATGAAAGAAATAAAAGATGACACAAACAGATGGAGAGATATACCATGTTCTTGGATTGGAAGAATCAATATTGTTAAAATGACTATACCACCCAAAGCAATCTACAGATTCAATGCAATCCTTATCAAATTACCAATGGCATTTTTCACAGAATTAGAACAAAAAATTCTTCTCATTTTGATGTCGTCCCTTTATAGTATCTCCAAGCTTGATCCTGAGGGAGGGGGCCACTGAATCAGAACTGGAACCTGCTCTGTTCTTCAGTGTTCTCTGACCTTCCCAGGCATGTACCTACTTACTTCTATTTGTACTTTCACATAAGAACACACATCTTTAATTCTGGCATATATAGCTCCTCAAATAATATTTTTTTCTCTATTTCATTGAAATTTTTTTTTCTGCTTAATTTCTTTTAGGTATGTATTGGGCCACTTAATGTCTCATTTTCTATGTCTTTCAACTGCTTTATTTTATTAAAATTTTTATTGAAATATAGTTGATGTGCAATATTATGTTAGTTTCAGGTATACTACCTAGTGATTTGACATTTGCATACATTATGAAATAATCACCATGTTAAGTCTAGTAACCATCTGTCCCCAACAACTGCTTTTAAAAGTAGTTTTTTGTAAAAAAAAAAAAAAAAAAAAAAAGGTCATGAAGAACCTAGGGGCAGGACGGGAATAAAGATGCAGACCTACTAGAGAATGGACTTGAGGACAGAGGGAGAGGGAAGGGTAAGCTGGGACAAAGTGAGAGAGTGGCATGGACATATATACACTACCAAACGTAAAACCGATAGCTCGTGGGAAGCAGCCGCAGAGCACAGGGAGATCAGCTCGGTGCTTTGTGACCACCTAGAGGGGTGGGATAGGGAGGGTGGGAGGGAGGGAGGTGCAAGAGGGAAGAGATATGGGGATACATGTATAGGTATAGCTGATTCACTTTGTTATAAAGCAGAAACTAATACACCATTGTAAAGCAATTATATTCCAATAAAGATGTTAAAAAAAAAACTTTAAAAAAAAAAAGTAGTTTTTTGTTTCATTATGTCTCCATGCTGCATTTTAGGTAATTAATCAGAACCATCTTCCAGTTCATTTTCTTCTCCTTTCACCTCTGTCCACTCTAGAATTTTCCCTGTCCATTAAGTGTTTTATTTCGATAGCTATTGCATTGCTTTTTTACAGGATATTCATTTGTACTTATTTCATCTCTGCCTGTCTTGGCTTCTTGTTTTTTTTATTCCTTTAAATTAATGCTATCCTTTCCATTTTCTTTTTGAGAACTAAATATACTTAGTTTTATATGCTTTTTAGATTTCTTAGTTTCATTTTGTCAAGAGTGGGTTCAGTTTTCTTTCTGTGTTTTGGAATACTGGTTTGTAAGCTCTCCTTGAGTGGCTCAAGTTTTTTATCTTTCTTTTTCTCTGAGTGTCCTTAACCTTTCCTGCCTAACAGTTCTTCATTTGCCTCCTCCTGACACCTGGGACTACGTAGCACGTTCAGAACCTACCCGGGCAGCTTGGGGCTCCTTTCTTTTGCTCGTGTCAGAGATATTGCAGATCCGGCCCCCAGACCAAAGGATGCTGTGGCTCAGTTGCTAGTGAAGTTTAGTTTGTGTCTTCTCGCCTGCTTGTGTACTACTTCCAGAAGCCATAGTCCCGGGCTGTGACTGATGCCAGGTTATTTCAGCTTCCTTTGTAAGTAGTGGAGCCCAAGGCCTGGCATAGTTTCAAGCAGTGAGCCCATATTTAGCACTCCTATCTTGGATGGTCACTTTAAATCTGTGTTTACCACTCTGGAATTAAGCTCCTGGTTTTCTCTGCCTTTTTCTGGACCCAAAATCCCAAAGGTCCACAGCTTCAACCTCCTTACCATCATGTGTTTTGTGTTCGTGCTCTCATCCATGAAGATGTTCATCTTGTCTTTTAGCATGACTGTACCTTTAATTCTCACCTTTGTATTTTCTCTTTCATTACTATGTGTTTGGAGAACACATATCCCTGAAATATGAACACATAGAACCATCTTGACTGGAAACCTGTTCCACTCAAGACTGTATGAAATTATCTCATTGATTCATTTTTCTGTTTTATGTGTGTTTCTCCTACTAAAAGGAAAGCTCCTTTTCAGGCGCTTTAGAGACCTTTCTAGTCTTGTTCATTATTAAATCTTCAGTTGCCAGATTCTTGTTAATGAAAAGTGAAATGAATGAATGAGTAGACACTCAGTGTTAGCTCCCTTCCCCTCTTTTCCTGGGATAGAGGCTTGTTTGGCCTTCTGCTCAGAGTGCTTTGTTTAGTGTTCTGCCACAGTTCCTATGAGGGAGGGTTGAAATTATTTCTTGGCCTTCTGTTCCCAGCCCTTTTCCCCAATCAACTAAGTATTGGATTTACAAGATTTTCTAGCAGCTCAGAAAAGTACATAAAATTAAAATTTCACTGTTTCTTAATTGCATAATAGTCCACAGATTGAAAATACATAGGTTATTTTCAAAGATATGACATTAAGGCAAAATGATTTTAAAATCTGAGATCAGTTTATTTGCTCCTGATGGCTTTTAAAGAAGAGAATAGACTTGAATAATCTTATATGCTTTAGAGGGTAACAAAGACATAAAATATCACCTAGTGGTTTTTTTTTTTTTAAATCAGTCTTTAAATTCTCATTATTATTGTTTTTTCTTACTTTAGAAGAACCCACCGTAATTGATTTACATCATTTCACATCTTATATCTGTGAGCAGAAAATGATACCCTTATCTCAAAAGACGTTTAAAGCTAGATTTTCCTTTTTCAAAGCATTACCATATCAGGACACTATTCCATCGTCCTACTGACAAGCATTACTGTTATTACTGTCATGAACATTTGATGCAATCCAATATGTCCTCTTCAGTAATCTGCTTTTGTAGCGGAAGACAAAACCTACCACGTTGAATAGTAAATCTAATTGTTGTTGCCAAATGTACTGCATCTACATTAAAATTCTCATGTTTTTAATACAGAGTGAGAAAGAAATGATATCGTTGATTGCTTAGGCAAAATGAGGAGTGCTTAAAAAATCTTTTAAAAACTTTAAATGGAAACTTCTTTAACTATTCTCTTTCTACAAATGTGAAAATGATCTAAAAGCAGTAAATAAAATTCTTAACAGAATAGGGCTTTCAAAAGCAGAATAGTACTTGCCTCTGATACAGTCAAAACTAAGGAAAACCTTTAAATTTATGACACTTGGATGAGTTTTCTCTCTGTGTACTGTCCAGAATTTTTATTATTAAATTTGCTAATTAATAAGACTATTTGTAGCTTTTCACCGGCTCAAAAGACCTTCCTCTTTTCTTGCTTGAGGAGATTCAACAATGAGGTTATGATTTTTTTGGTCTCAGTTGTTTCCATAGCAACAGTTAGGGATGCTATAAATTGGTTCACACAAAAGTAAATCTGACCAAAGCCTTCAGTGTAGTTGTGCGTTACTAAATCGCTAGTGACAGAAGATAACTGTTTACTTCTTACTGCCTCTGTTTATTGTTTGTTAGGTGAAGAGTAAACAGTTTTTATCCTTGGATCTATTAGCATATCATTTATTATATTTGCAAAAATTTGAACTCATCAAAGCTGTTAGAGAAATGGAAATTATACTTATTCTAATTATGTTAATTCACCATCCTTTTGCCTCTTTTCTGCATCACTGCTTTGTGCTTAAAAGTCCTTTATTTTCATGTTTGGGCTTTTATTCTTTTTAAGTTAGAAAATACTTGTTGAAAAAAGTTTAAACAATATAAAAGGGTAAAGAGTGAAAAACAAAGTTTCTTCTTACTTCTCTATACTCTTTCAGTTCCCTTCCTCAGAGGCAATTATTACAAAGTTTTTATGAATTTTGGGGGGGAAATTTTCTGTGTCCATACATTTTTTACCTAAATGGATTCATTCAAGATATACTGCTCATTCATTCAAGATATACATGCTTTTAACTAAATAATATATCTTCATCTTTCTATATAATAAATGCAATCATTTGATGTAAATTGTTCCAAAATACGCTTTTTTCACTAAACTATATATTATGGACATATTTCTATATTAGTACATATAGATGTGCTGTATTCTTTTTTCATTATCACCATTATTATTAATTTTTCAAAAAAGATCTAAACACAAGGAGAGAGAGAACAGGGGACTAATTCACACACTTAATAGAAGTATCAATAATCAACCTTCTGTTCACAAATATTACAACTTTCCTAAGGTAGCTACTATACACATGTGACTATTTAAATTTAAATTAATAAAATGAAATGAAAACTTTAGTTTCTCAGGCACACTAGCCACATTTCAAATGCTCAACAGTCACGTGTGGCTGGAGGCTACCATGTTGGATGGTGCGGACTAGAACATTTCTAGTATTGAAGAAAACTCTGTTGGATAGTGAGGGTACCACCCTTGCCGCTTTAAGGCCTGGAGGTAGAGAACTTGCAGTGACAGAGGCCAAGAGTCACGGGTATGTGGTTTTCCTTTAAAATTGTAAGGGATTTCCAATGCTGCATCGAAAAATGGACATTTAAAAAAAATCTCTTTATCAGCAGTAAACATAAAAATTAGTTCTTATCACAACTTCAAATAGAATGCACAGCTGCCAAGAATTTTTCTTTTTGTTTTCTTTTTTTTTTTACATCATGAATTGATTACCACAATTAAGTTTAGTAAAAATCCGTCATTTCATATAGATACAAAATAAAAGAAAAAGAAAAAAATGTTTTTCCTTGTGATGAGAACTTAGGATTTACTTTCTTAACAACTTTCATATATAATATACAGCAGTGTTAATTATATTTATCATGTTATACATTACATCCCTAGTACTTATTTATCTTGTGCTGTATTCTTGATGTATAAATGAATCTTAATTTATTTAACCAATCCCTGTTGGTAATCATCTTGGGATTTTTTATGTTTTTGTCTCTTAAAAGCAATGTTGCGATAACAACCTTATACATACGTTTTTATGATGCTGTCCCAGAAGTGGAATTGCTGAAAGGTCATGTTTATTTTTAGTTTTGAAAAGTACTGCCAAATTGTCCTCCCAAAAGTTGTACCAATTTATATTCACCAAATGTGTATCCCCTCATCTTTGCAAATACTGAGTATTATCAAATTTTTACCTATTTGTCAGTCTGAGGTAGAAAAATTTTGTTTTAATTTGTTTTATCTTAATTGTATATAAGATTGAACTACTTTTCATGTGTTTATTGGGCCTTTGGGTTTCTTTTTATTTATTAACTCTATTCGTGTCCTTTGTTCATTTTTCTGTTTGGTTTCTCACCTTTTTCTTTATCAGTTTCTAGAGCTATTTGTTAAATATTTAGCCTATTATCTGGTCCTTTATCTATTCATTTTTAGTTTTTCGTTTGATTTTTCACTTTATTTATGGGCTTTTTTTTTTTTTTTGCCTTTGTAAAGGAAAAACACATTATTCCTCCTGTGTTTCTTCTTTACTGTCATACTGCTACCACATTTCACTTCTAACACCAGAGACATGGGTTTTCCACACCTCAAGCAATTTTCTGACACCAGCTGGGTGTCCTACAATTTAATTTGTTTCTGACACTGTCTACCTGGAGACAGTGTCAGATCCCACAGGTTAAGGCCTCAGTCCACAAGACTTCCCTCTCCCTGCCTGTTTCAGATACCAATTGCAAGTCCCAGGTTGTCACCTGTACTTCTGGTTGACCACTGTAAATCGGTGTTCCAATGACCCCTTCCTTAGGTTCGATCATTTGCTAGAATAGCTTACAGTGCTCAGGGAAACATTTACATTTACTGGTTTATTATATAATAAAGGATACGATAAAGGACACAGATGAACAGCCAGATGAAGAAATACATAGGGTGAGATCCAAAAATGCATCCAAAATGGTTTTGAGTGCAGGAGCTTCTGTGCCCGTGGAGTTGGGGTGTACCAACCTCCTGGCGTGTAGATGTGTTCACCAACCCAGAAGTTCTTTGTACCCTGTAGTCTGGGGGTTTTTTAAGGAGGCTTCATCATGTAGGCATGATTGATCATTAACTCAATCTCTAACCCCTCTCCCTTCTTGGAGGGTGAGGGTTAGGGGCTGAAAGTTTCAAGTTTCTAATCATGGCTTGATCTTTCTTGTGACCAGTCCCCATCTTGAAGCCATCCAGGAGCCCACCAAGAGTCACCTCATTAGAACAAAAGACATTCCTATCGCCCAGGAAATTCCAAGGGATTTAGGAGCTCTGTGTCAGGAACCAGGGTCAAAGACCAAATGTTAGAACACAAGATGCTCCTAGTACTCTTACCATTTAGGAAATTATGAGCATTTTAGGAGTTCTGTGCCAGGAACCACGGACAAAGACCAAATATATATTTCTTACTGTGATCACAGTATCACAGCCTTATAGAAATCTAATTTTAATGTAGTCAAACGTGCCTTTTTTTTTTAACAGCTTCTAGATATTAAGTCATTTCTAAAAAGACTTTCTCTAGTCTAAGACTTTATAAAATGTCACCTTGGCTTTTTATTTTAACAGACTATTATTTAGATCAGTTTTAGGTTCAGCAAAATTGAGAAGAAGGTACAGAGATTTCCCTATATACCCCCATCCCCACTCCACACCCCACTATCAGTATCCCTCATCAGAGTGGTACGTTTGTTATCATCAATGAACCTAAATTAACACTTCAATATCACCCAAAGGCCATAGTTTACATTAGGGTTCACTCCTGGTGTTGTATATTCTAAAGATTTTGACAAATGTATAATGTTATGTATCTGCCATTATAATATAGAGAATAGTTTCATTGCACTAAAAACCCTCTGTGCTCCACCTATTCATTCCTTCCTCCCCACTAACCCCTGGCAACCAATTATTCTTTTACACTCTCCATAATTTTATCTTTTCCAGGAAGTCATATACTTGGAATTATACAGTGTGAAGTCTTTTCAGGTTGACTTCTTTTACTTAGTAATATGCATTTAAGATTCCTCCATGTCTTTTCATGACTTGATAGCTCATTTCTTTTTAGTGCTGAATAATATGCCATTGTTTCGATATACCACAGTTTATTAATCCAGTCACCTACTGAAGGACATCTTGCTTGCTTCCAACCTTTGGCAGTTATGAATAAAGCTACTATAAACAATGATGTGTAGGTTTTTGTGTGGACATAAATTTTTAACTCCTTTGGGTATATACCAAGGAGCGCAATTGCTGAGCTGTGTGGTAATAGTATGTTTATTTTTGTAAGAAACTATCCCAGTATTTTTATGCTTTAATTTTAAAAAATGTATTTAAATGCTGTCTATCAAGAATTTGTTTTGATAAATGGAGAGTGTTAGAGATCCACTTTTTAAAAAAAAAAATTTTATTCATTTGGTTGTTCCAGGTCTTAGTTGAGGCACACGGGCTCCTTACGTGTGGCATGTGAACTCTTAGTTGTGGCATGCCTGTGGGATCTAGTTCCCTGACCAGGGATCAAACCCAGGCCCCCTGCATTGGGAGCATGGAGCCTTATCCACTGTGCCACCAGGGAAGTCCCTAGAGATCCACTTTTAAACTTTTATTTTTACAAATGATAATCAGTTGTCTCAACATCGTTTGTTGAATAATCTATCTTTTCCCCATTGACTTGAACTGTGACTTCAATCACATAATAAATTCCCATTTATATTTGGCCCCATTCCTGGATTTTCCATTTGTTTATATTAAAGAAGTAACATGTAAAGATAAACCATAACATTAAAAAAGAAAGAAATACAGAAAAAGAAAGAAAAAAGAAAAGAAGGAAAGAAGGTAGGTTGCTCATAAGGGGACAGAGAGAATAAGGTGGAGAGGGGAAATAGAAGCTAGATTTCTTTGATTATACCTTGTTCTTAGATTTGTCACTGGAACCCTGGAAATATTTTGCATAATTATAAGACAAAAGTGAACTAAAGAAAATGATCCCTAAAAATGTAAAATAAAATTTACCTTTCATTCAGTTGGTGTTTTTATTCTGAGATGTTGATATTTTTTATCTGAGATTATGTGAGTATAATGTGGTGTGAATCAAATAATAATCATGCGGTACTTTATTTTCTTCATCTTTGGTGTCCTTGAGACCTGGGATTCTGAGTGTCAGAGAAAGAAGATAGGGATGTAAGCAAGAAGAGATTGCCGGAACCCAATAGATCGGAATTGAATGGGGTGAATTATACCTTAAAATTTTTTTGGTAATTAAAAAAATTCTAAATTATCCATAGGTCAAAGAGGAAGCTCAGAAGAAATTTTAAAATACATAGAGCTAAATGAGAAGGCAACACAACATATCAAAATATATGAGACACAGCTAAAGTAGAGGTGAGAAGGAAGTTTATAGCCCTAAATGCTTAAATTAGAAAAGAGGAATATAATTTAAAAAAAAGAGAGAAAAGGTCTAAAATCAATAATCTAAGTTCCTTCTTCAAAAAATCTAAGAAAAGCAAAATAAACCTATAGGAAACAGAAGAAAGGAAATAGTAAAGAGCAGAAATCAATGAAATTGAGAACAGGAAAGCTGTTAACGGAGAAAATGAATGATACAAAGAGCCAGTTCTTTGAAAAATATGTAATTGATGAACCTGTGGTAACACTGACAAAGATAAAGAGAAAAGATACAAATCACTAATATCAGGATGGAATGGGATATCACTGCAGTTCCTGTAGCCATAAAAGGACAATAAAGTATTACTACCAATTTTATGCTCATAAAATTGACAACTTAGAAGAAATAGAACAATTTCTAAGAAAGTACAAACTACTAAAACTCAAACAAGATGAACCACAACCTGCAACTGTTACAAAAATTGAATTTATAGTATAAGTGTCCTGAAAAAAAAATCTCCGGACCCAGATGGTTTTACTGGAGAATTATACCAAACCTTTTTTTTCTTTTTGGCCACACTGCAAGGCTTGCAGGATCTTAGTTCCCTGACCAGGGATTGAACCCATGCCCCCTGCAGTGGAAGCTCAGAGTCCTAACCACTGGACTGCCAGGGAATTCCCTACCAAACTTTTAAAGAAGGATTAGCATGAGTTTTACACAGTGTCTTCCAGAAAATAGGAGGGAAAACTTCCCAATTCATTTTAGGAGGCGAGTATTACCCTGATACCAACACCAGACAAAAACAATATGAAAAAAGAAAATACAGACTATTATCCCTCATGAAATTATACAGAAATCCTCAAAAAGACTTATCCAGTTGAATCCAACAATGTATAAAAAGAATTATATACCATGACCAAGTGGGATTTGATCTAGGTATGGAAGGCTGGTTCAACATTTGAAAATCAGTCAATGTAATTCATCATATCTACAGATTAAAGAAGAAAAAATCATAGGATTATGTCAAGTGATGCAGAAGAGCATTTGACATAATTCAATACCCATTTAAGATAAAAACTCTTAGCAAATTATAAATAGAAGGGAATTTCCTTAAATTGATAAAGATCATCTATACAAAACCTACAGCTAGTATAATGGAGCAGGACCCTATGGTCTATGTCCCCCATGTCCTCAGCCTGCCTTTTGTCTGTGGAAAAGCTGTAGCCAAAGAATAAGTTTAATCAGAGAAGTGAGAAAATGCAGAAACAAAGGAAAACAGCCAAAGAAGACCAAACAATAATAGTTTAGTCATTGAGCATAGTCAAGGACCTTTAGCTCCTTCTCAAGGGCTATAGATAATATTCTGAGCCATATCCTGTGACGTGTCTTATAGATACTGAAACCCCCACCAGGTGGAAGAAGTTAACTACATGATGACCAGACTGTAGCCATGACATAAGCTGGTACAACTCCGAGAATTGGCCCCAAGGAAATGGGAACAAACTGATCCTGGAACTGAAGATTAACTGTACTTCAAACAATCAAGATGACGCTGATCAGCCAACCAATGACCAATTTCAAGATGACTGTCAGAGTTGACTGTGCTGTTTCTGCACGTACCCCCTTCCCTCAGCCTATAAAAGCTCCTGCTCACGGATTGTCAGTAGTGGGGAGTCGGCCTTTGGACAGACGTCCGCCCTCCCCTCCCCAGTTGCTGGCATCTGAAATAAAGCAAACTTTCCTTTCCACCAGTCTGGCCTCTTTATTGGCTTTTGAGCGGCGAGCAGCCGGACCCCACTTTTGGTTACACTGGCATCATAAATAAGGGTGAATGCTTTCCCTCTAAGATAAGAAACAAGGCAAGGACTCTTACTCAACATAGTATAGGAAGTTCTAGCCACTGTAATAAGGCAAGAAAAAGAAAGGAAAAGCATGCAAAATTTAAAGGAAGAAATAAAACTGTCCTTATTTACAGGTGACATGATTGTTTGCATAGAAAATCTCAAGGAAATGATACAACAAACCTCATAGAACCAGTAAGTGAATTCAACAAGGTTGTAGGGTATAAGATCAACATACATAAATCAACTGCATTTTTATATACTAACAGTGAACATGTGGTAACTGAAATTAAGACATATGCCATTTATAATCACTTCCCTGGAATGAAATCCTTAGGTATAATTATAGCAAAACCTGTACAGGATCAGTATACTGAAAATTATAAAATACTGATGAAAGAAATTAAAACCACCCAATTAAACACCTACCATGTTCATGGATTGGAAGACTCCACATAGTAAAAATGCCCCTAATTACTCTATAGGTTTGATGCACTTCCTATTAAAATTTCAGCAAAGTTTTTGTAGACATAGATAACAAGCTTATTCTAAAATTTATATGGAGGGACTTCCCTGGTGGTCCAGTGGTTAAGACTGTGCTTCCAATGCAGGGGGCATGGGTTTGGTCCCTGGTTGGGAACTAAGATCCCACATGCTGCGCAGCATGGCCAAAAGATTTTTTAAAATAAATAAATAAATAAAATTTATATGTAAAGGCACAGGCCCTAGAATAGCTTAAACCATCTTGAAAAAAAAAAAAAAAAGAATAAAGTGGGAGTAATCACTCTGCCTGATATTAAAGCCTACTGCATAGCTACTGTAATCAAGGGAGTGTGGTATTGATAGAGAGACACTTAGGTCAGTGGAACAGAATGGAGAACCAAGAAATAGACCCACACAAATATAGCCAACTGATTTTTGACAAAGTGCAAAAGAAATGCAAAGGAGAAGGATAACTTTTTCATCAAATGATATTGGAGCAGCTGGACATTCATAGGCAAAACCATGAACCTCAACTTAAACCTTATACAGAAATTCACTCCAAATGGATCACAGATTTAAATGTAAAATGAAAAGCTATAAAACTTTAAGAAAAATACTTGAGAAAAGTCTTGGGGTCTAGGGCTGGCCAAAAGCACGATCCGTAAAAGAAAACAAAAATGACGTCAGACCTCATCACAATTTGAAAACTTTTGCTCTGTGAAAGACCCTGTTAAGAGGATGTAAAGGCAAAGCACAAACTGGAAGAAAACATTTGCAAACCACATAACCAGCAAAGAACTAATACCTGGAGTATATAAAGAAATCTCAAGACCCAGCAGTTAAAAACCAAACAATCCAATTAGAAAATGGGCAAATGATATAAACAGTCATTTCAGCAAATACAGGTAACAGATAAACAGATGAAAAGATCAACATCATTAGCCTTTAGGAATATATAATTTTGAAATATGAAATATCAAAATAGCTAAAATAAAAAACAGTGACAACACCAAATGCTGGTGATCATGCAGAGATACTGGATCACTCATGTATCACTGGTGGGAATGTAAAATTGTACAGCTACTCTGGAAAACGATTTGACAGTTTCTTATAAAACTAAATATGTAGCTACCATATGACCCAGCAGTTTCACTGTTAGGCATTTATCTCAGAGATATGAAAACTTATTTTCATACACTGTACACTGTGTTCACAGCAGCTTTATTATAGCACAATTCTGGAAACAATCTAGATGGCCTATAACAGGTTAAACAAACTGTGATACATCTATACCATGGATACTACTTGACAATAAAAAGGAACAAGTTACTGATACATGCAACAACTTGGATGAATCTCCGGGAATTATGCCAGGTGAAAAAATCCAATTCCAAAAGGTTACATCCTGTATGATTCCATTTATGTAGCATTCTTCAAATGTCGAAATTACAGAAATGAAGAATAAATTAGTAGTTGTGGGGAGCAGAGCATGGTAATAAAAAGGCATCAGGAAGGAGCCTTATGGTGATAGAAATGTTCTGTATTTCGATCATGTCAATGTCAATATCCTAGATATGATATTGTACTATAATTTTGCAAGATGTTGCCTTTAGGGGAAACTGGATAAAGGATACACAGGATCTCTCTGTATTATTTCTTACAACTGGATATGAATCTACAATGACTTCAGAATAAAAGCTGAATTATGAAAAGTGGCAAATCACTTGGAAAGTGGTTTGACAGTTTCTAATGAAGTTAAAAATAAACCTATCCTATGACCTAGCCATCCTACTCCTATGTAAATATCCAGGAGTAATGAGTGCATTTGTCCACAAAAAGATTTGTGCAAGAATATTCATAGTAGCTTTATTCATAATAGCTGAAATATGGAAACACCCCAAATGTCCATACGCAGGAGAATAGATAAACAAATTGAGATATTTTCATGCAATGGAATACTTCTTATAGAAAAACAAACAAACAAACTACCGATACACACAAAATATGGATGAATCTCACAAATATTATGTTAAGCAGTGGGAATAAGATACAAAAGAATAAATAGGGTATGATTACATTTATATGAAGTTCAAAAACAGGCAAACTTATTGATGGTGATAGAAGGTAGAATACTGTTTACTGGTGGCGGGAGTATGGTATCAACTGGAAAGGAGCTTGAGGGAACTTTCTGGAGCCAAGGAAATGTGGTTATGTAAGTATACACATAATGCTAAAAGTTACTGAGCTTTACACTTAAGGTTTTGCATTTTACTATGTTAATTATACCTCAATAAAGTAGGCAAAAAAAATTATCCCCCATTCATGGGGGAAGAAAGACAGGTCAACCAGTCCCACTGTGTAGACTTTGTTTGGATCCTTTTCCAGACTAGCTGTAGAAAAACCTATTTGTGATACTTATGTTACATTGAAAATCTGAACAGTTTATAATTGATGACATTAAGGAATTATTGTAAAGTTTACAGGTGTAAAATAATTATTATTGTTAAAGAGTTCTTATTGTTTAGAGATACATGTTGAAATAAGTGATATATCTAAGATTTGCTTCAAAATAAAACACATGAGGAGTGGTAAAGATACAAATAAAACAAGACTGGCTGTGAGTTGATTGTTGTTTAACCTATATGATTGGATTATTGTCTACTTTATACTCCATGATAAAAAGTTTAAAATTTTAAATATGGATAAAAGATACACACAGGTAGCTTTGTTATTACCAATAAAACAGAATAATTGGCCTCTGAGATAGTATGTTCTAAGGATGCTCAAGGAGTGGTAGGGAAAGTTAATGCCCCAAACAAAATCATTGCTTGTCTGCACTAGGTGTCTTTAGCAAGGAGTGAGAATCTTTTTTTATAGTTGGAAGTTATAGTTTTTTATTATTTATTTATTTATTTTAATTGAAGTATATAGTTGATTTACAATATTATGTTAATTTCAGGTGTTCGGCATAGTGATTCAGTATTTTTACAGATACACTCCATTAAAAGTTATTACAAGATAATGACTATAATTCCCTGTCCTTGTTGTTTATCCTTGTTGTTTATCTATTTTATACATGGTGGTTTGTATCTCTTAATCCCATACCCCTAATTTGCCCCTCCCCCTTGCCTCTCCCCTTTGGTAACCACTAGTTTGTTTTCTATATATATGTCTGTTTCTGTTTTGAATATACGTTCATTTGCATTATTTTTTAGATTCCATATATAAGTGATTTCACTAAGCATAATATTGTCTAGGTCCATCCACGTTGCTGCAAAGGGAGTGGGGATTCTTAAGGGCAGAATACCACCCAACACTAAGTGGACACCCACGTGTAGATAACTTACGTGCAAGTTCTTTCAGTCAAAATGTATTTATGATGATGTTAGCACATAGAGGCACATTGTATCTCCATAAATTGTCCATTCGTTGTAGCATATTGAAGCAGTGGGATTAATTTTTTTTCTACTTTCATGTGCTCTCTTGTTTTCCATAAGGACCTGATGTTATTTTATGAGGATGATCCAAAGCCAGTTTTGCCGACAATTCCTACTTCCATTATCTCGTCAACTACATGGTTGTCAGAAGGGCAAACAGATGTCTGTAACCTCTGGGATGCAGGTAAATTAGGTAAAGAATAAAATTTTTACTCAGAAACATGAATAAGAAACACTGGACAGGAACTGTTTTTCATCAGATTTTATTTTGTGAAATATAGCAACAGTGGCTTTAATTTAACTTTGGTCATTAGGGACAGGGTTAGCATGGATAAATTCAACCCACACAGGATCCTGTAACCTTATTTTACCATTTGTTTCAATGATTTTTTTCTCTTTCATTGTTTTATTGAAAAAATTATTAACTACAAGCCTTAAATCTTTTATGAATTTTTTAAAGCAGAAAAATTCATTTTAGTTCATTCTCTTGTTTGTATTAATCTTCTCTTTGAGGAAGAGTTTAAATTATGATATTTTTCAGAAGCAAGCATTAGATGAAAATATGAAAAAGCATGATGCATGGTATACCATAAATTGGTTAATCATCTCTTGAGTAATTAACATTAGAGAGTGGCACAGTATAAAATTATCCAAAACTGGCCTCCAATAAATTACGCTATCAAATTCCAACTGGGCTCTACTGCTGCTCAAGATCTGATTGATCCACTGTCGAGCCACTCCATCCCGTCTATTCTCCATGAACTCTCAGTTTTCAATACATTCTTCCTCTTGATTTTCTCAGAAAATAGGATGAAAGATCTGCCAAGATGAGAACAAAATGTTCTCAGTAGCTTTTATTCCCTTGTATATCTTTGCTTTTATATTCATCCAGGCATCCTTTTCCTTTTCACAGAGTTGGCTCCTTATGTTCTGAGTTACATCTTCTCCCTCATCTTTGGACCATGCACCTCAATTTTCCCCTTATATAGCACCCTGATATCCAAAATATTAAAACTTAAGTTTATTAGTATAGGTTTATGTTACAAGTTCATATGTATATAGTTTTCTTATAAAGCCAGTTGTGAGAATGATGAGGATATTTTAATAGACCCAAAAACAAGAAATTGTGGGTTATGGTGATATCTGCAGTACAAGGTTGGCATTATTCACATGAATAATTGGTTATAAGTGGTTACAATTTTTTAGACAGCTTGCTTTGTATTCTTAGAATACACTTTATGTAAACTGATCCAGATCCAGAAGTTTGAAAGAAGAACAGTAAGGAAAATGTTTTTGTATTTTAATATCTCCTAACATTTCCACCCCCTAATTTTTTTTTTTTTTAATCTTGCAGATACATTGGTTCCTACTCTTTTTTTTTTTTTTTTTTTTTTTTTTTATGGCTGTGTTGGGTCTTCGTTTCTGTGCAAGGGCTTTCTCTAGTTGTGGCAAGCAGGGGCAGCTCTTCATCGCGGTGCGCGGGCCTCTCACTATCGCGGCCTCTCTTGTTGCGGAGCACAGGCTCCAGACGCGCAGGCTCCGTAATTGTGGCTCACGGGCCCAGTTGCTCCGCGGCATGTGGGATCTTCCCAGACCAGGGCTCAAACCCGTGTCCCCTGCATTGGCAGGCAGACTCTCAACCACTGCGCCACCAGGGGAGCCCCCACCCCCTAATATTTTTGAACAGACTTTATTTTTTAGAGCAGTTTTAGGTTCACAGCAAAATTAAAGGAAGGTACCAAGATTTCCCCATATAACCCTTGTCCCCAAATGAGCACAGCTTCCCCACTATCAGCATCGCACACCAGAGTGGTACGTTTGCTGCAATCAGTGAACCTACTTTAACACTATTTTTAATCACGCAAAGACCATACTTTTCACTGTGGTTCATTCTCAGTGGTGTACATTTTATGGGTTTTGACAAATGTATAAGACATGTATCCACCATTATAGTATTGTACAGAGTATTTCTCTGCCCTAAAAATCCTCTGTGTTCTGACTATTCATTCCTCCCTTCCCTCTAACCCCTGGAAACCACTGATATTTTAACTGTCTTCATAGTTTTGCCTTTTCCAGAAAGTCATATAGTTAGAATCATGCAGTATGTAACCTTTTCAGATTGGCTTCTTTCACTTAGTAGTGTGCATTTAAGGTACCTCCTTGTCTTTTCATGGCTTAATAGCTCATTTCTTTTTAGTGCTGAATAAGATATACTAGAGTACTTATCTGTTCACCTACTGAAGAACATCTTGGTTGTGTCCAAGTTTTGGCAATTATAAATAAAGCTGTTGTAAATATCCTTGTGCAGGTTTTTGTGTTACATGTTTCTCGCTGCCAGCATTTTAATACAAGTGAATTTGAGTATAAATGAGCATCAGAGGCAACCCTTAAGAGGAAGAAGGTCACAAAACATGTCACTTGAGGGATGATTCCACCATTTTACTTGTTTAGGACTCATCTTAACTGGAGGAGGTTTTCCTATTTTTGAGTCTTTCTTTTTTCCAGTCTTTCCTTCACACTGATCTCAGAGATATCTTGCAAACGTAGATCTTAGCATTTCATTTTCCAGCTAAAAAACTTCCAACAATTCTCCACTGCCCATAAGTCTAATTTTTTTTTACTGTCATATAAGACTTTTCATAGTCTGGTTCCAGCCCGCCTTTTTTGGCCTCATCACCCAATACTGCCAGTATTCACAATACTTTATGACATTCTGTTACTTTCTCTTTAGAATGTCTTTGTTCCAGTTACTTCAGCTGTGTAACACATTGCTCTAAAGCTTTTATGGCGCAAAATAACCATTTATTCTGCTCATGGATTCTCTGGGTCAAGAATTAGGACAGGGCACAGTGAGGATGACTTGTCTCCGTTCCGTGACGTTATTTTATGTCTGGGCTTCAGCCCGAGAACACAGATGCTGGGGACAGGAATCATCTGAAGCCTCATTCACTTATGTGTCTGGTAGTTGATGCTTGCTATGTCAGCTGGGGGCCTCAGTTTCTCTCCACATGAACCTCTTTATGTACTCTCTCCACATGGGTTAGTTTGGGCTTCCTCATAGCATGGTGGCTGGGTTCCAAGGTTGAACATCCTGTGAAAGAAAGGACCAGGCAGAAGCTGAATAATCTCAAAGTCATGCTGTGAACTTCCTCCCCATTCAGTTTATCAAGGCAATAGAAAAGACTTGCCAAAGTTCAAAGGGAGGGTACGTAGATGCCTACCTCTCCATGGACAACTGTCAATGGCATATTGAAAGAAAAGCATATGGGATGGGATGTGTATTAGCACAGTCATCTTTGGAATGTACAGTCTGCCGCAGTTCTCCATCAAATAATGAATGCTTAACAAAATCCTATTCAAACAGCCAAGGCCCAGCTCAAATGTCACTATTGCTATAAAATCTTTCTGCACACTAAACTAGTTTCTCCTTTCAATGTGTTCCTGCAGGACTTTGCCCATTCCCCAAAAATAGAATTTCTAGTTTTGTATCGTAATGATTTAATACGTTTTATTTATTTTTAAATTATGTAAATAAGTGAGTATATTCTGACTTTTAACATCCGAATTCTGTAGATGGAACTAAAATCCCTCTTGACTGTCCCTTACCCCAACACACTCCCCTGTCCAGAGTTAACTGTTGTTTTCAATTGGTTGGTTACTCTCCAGACCTTTCTTTGTGTGTTTACATACATACATGTACCTTTAGAAGTATGTAGAATTGACTTTATTTTGTTTTAGAACATTGTTCTGTATTTTTTGGAAACTTTTTCTAAGCAGTATCACTTGTCAATCCTTCAGTGTATGTCAATATTTAGAGATTTACTATGTGTTTCTTAAACTCTTGCAATGCCTGGATTTTATAGTTTATTTCCATGCTGATAGACATTTTGGTGTTCTATATTTTTCACTATTGCAAATAATGTTTCAGTCAATAGCTTCCTGCACATATGTGAGTGTTTCTTGAGGGCAAATTCCTGGGAATGGAATCCCTGGGTCATAATGTATGCCCATTTTCATTTTAGTTAATAGTGCCAGTTAGCCCTCAAAATATCAATACCAATTTACACTGGCTTGCAGTATACAAGAGTACCTATTCACTCACACCCTCACCAGCACTTGATATTTTTCAAGTCTTATATTTTTATCACTTGGATAAAGGTTGCATTGCATAGTAGGTATAATCTGCACATTTCCACGTATTAGTTGTATATTTCTATTTCCTCTTCTATTGGATAAGCAGGATTGCCTGCTTATATCCTTAACCTATTTTTCTTTTGGATTGTATGTTGTTGTTAATATAAATTGATTTTGTCGGGACTTCCCTGGCAGTCCAGTAGTTGAGACTTCGCCTTCCAATGCAGAGGGTGCGGGTTCAGTCCCTGGTCGGGGAGCTGGGATCCCACATGCCTCACAGCCAAAAAACCAAAACATAAAACAGAAGCAGTATTGTAACAAATTCAATAAAGACTTTAAAAATGGTCCACATCAAAAAAAAAATCTTTTTAAAAAAAATTAATTTTGTAGCATTTTTACATAGATGTTACTAATCCTTTCTATTACATATGTTGCAAATATCACCTTCCAGGCTGTGAATTGTCTCTAAACTTTCTTTATAGAAGTTTTTTGTTTTGTTGGTGTCGTTATGGAAGTTTTGTATTTCGTGTAGTCATTTATTACTCTTTTCCTTCAGAGCTTTTGTTTTTTGTGTTTTTAAGAAGACTTTTCCTACACCAAGTTCATAGTATGTATTTACCCATATTTTATTTTAATTGTTTTGGTTCTTTAATCCTTTGGGATTTAAAGTCTTTGTGAATGGTTTTAGATAGTGTCAGTGGGCAGCTGGTCGTCTCAGTTCATTTTTCTGTACTGTTTTGAAATGACTCTTTAACCTGTACTTAACAGTACCTGTTTTACGACTCTATTCTGTTTCACTGATCCATTTTTAAATTTCCTTTTTTTTGGAACTATTATAATAATTTGCCATAGTGTGAATGTATCTTATTTTATTTAACCAGTATTATGTTAATGGTCACTTAAGTTATTTCCATATTTTTACTGTTAAAAATAATGATGAAATGACATTATTCTCCTCTCTCAAAAAAGTAGGCTTTTTATTGATATTTTTCCTCAATTTGAAGCAGATTCTAAAGTGCATTATTCTGAATTTCTGTTGGTAAATTCTGTCCAGTTCACAAACTTATCCCATCAACAGATGGTTCTAATTTCCATGTTACGATTTTGGCACCTTCAGCCCAAGGCAAAAGTGAAGTGGGAAAGTGATTCTGGTACAGCATCCTCAGTTCTTCTTTTCTTCCTTGCCCTTCCTCTCCCGAGGCGCACGGTGATGGGCTGTTTACACTCTGGCCTGCAGTGGATGGGAGCACTCACCACACCCTCACCGACACTCCTTCTCTGCCTCACTGGCCTCATCCCTTTCCTTCACTCTCGGAGGGACCACTCTTGAATTTTGTGCTCATCATTTCTTGCTTTTCTTTTGAGTTTTACTACCTATGTTTATACTCTAAACAATATATTATTTAGTTTTTACAGGCTTTTAAGCTTTATCTAAATGGAGTCATTCAGAATTTATTTTTCTGTGACTTCCTCTGTCACTCAATAGTATGTTCTTAGGATTCATCTATGTGTGTATATTGTTGTCATTTATTTTCACTGCTGTATAGTGTTTCACTGTATGCATATATTAGGATGTATTTATTCCATTCTAGAATACTATCATCAGTACTGTGTGTCAGGTTTTTTGTATTGCAAACAATGCTGTTTATGAACATACTTTTACAAGATTCCTGGTTCTCATGGACAAGTTTCTCTAGGGCATATATTTGGGAGTGCAATTGCTGATGGTTCAATATGAGCGTCTTCAGATTTACTAGATAAAGCCAAACTGTATTCCAAAGTTCACGTTGCTCTGTGTCCTCACCAACACTTGACATTGTCATTTTTGAAAAAAATTGCCAATCAGTTGGATGAGAATTGGCATCTCGTTGTTCTAAAGTGTATTTTTTTTAGTAATGAAATTGAGCCTATTTTCATATGTGTATGGCTCATTCATATTTCCTCAGCTGTGAAATGTCCATTCATGCTGCTGCAAATGGCATTATTTCACTCTTTTTTATGGCTGAGTAATATTCCATTATATATATATATACCACATCTTCTTTATCCATTCATCTGTCGGTAGACGTTTAGGTTGCTTGCATGTCTTGGCTATTGTAAATAGTGCTGCTATGAACATTGGGCTGCATGTACCTTTTCGAACTATAGTTTTCTCTGAATATATACACAGGAGTGGGATTGCAGGATCGTATGGTAAAGCTATTTTTAGTTTTTTAAGGAATCTCCGTACTGTTCTCCATAGTGGCTGCAGCAATTTACATTCCCACCAACAGTGCAGGAGGGTTCCGTTTTCTCCACACCCTCTCCAGCATTTATTATTTGTAGACTTTTTAATGGCGGCCAGTCTAACTGGTGTGAGGTGATATTCATTACAGTTTTGATTAGCATTTCTCTAATAATTAACAATATTGAGCATCTTTTCATGTGCCTGTTGGCCATCTGTATGTCTTCTTTGGAGAAATGTCTGTTTAGGTCTTCTGCCCATTTTTTGAGTGGGTTGTTTGTTTTTTTTTGATATTAAGCTATATGAGCTGTTTATATATTTTGGAAATTAATCCCTTATCAGTAGCATTGTTTGCAAATATTTTCTCCCAATCCATAGGTTGTCTTTTCGTTTTGTTTATGGTTTCCTTTGCTGTGCAAAAGCTTTTAAGATTAATTAGGTCCCATTTGTTTATCTTTGTTTTTATTTCCATTACTACAGGAGACAGATCCAAAAAAATATTGCTGCGATTTATGTCAAAGAGTGTTCCGCCTATGTTTTCCTCTAGGAGTTTTATAGTACCCAGTCTTACATGTAGGCCTTTAATCCATTTTGAGTTTATTTTTGTATATGGTGTTAGAGAATGTTCTAATTTCATTCTTTTACATGTAGCTGTCCAGCTTTCCCAGCACCACTTATTGAAGAGACTGTCGTTTCTCCATTGTATATTCTTGCTTCCTTTGTCATAGATTAATTGACCATAAGTGCATGGGTTTATTTCTGGGCTTTCTCTCCTGTTCCATTGATCTATATGCCTGTTTTGGGGCCAGTACCATACTGTTTTGATTACTGTAGCTTTGTAGTATAGTCTGAAGTCAGAGAGTGTGATTCCTCTAGCTCCCTCCTTCTTTCTCAAGATTGTTTTGGCTATTCGGCATCTTTTGTGTCTTCAAACAAATTTTAAAATATTTTGTTCTAGTTCTGTGAAAAATGCCATCAGTAATTTGATAGGGATTGCATTGAATCTGTAGATTGCCTTGGGTAGTATGGTCATTTTAACAATATTGATTCTTCCAATCCAAGAACACAGTATATCTTTCCATTTGTTTGTGTCATCTTCAGTTTCTTTCATCAATGTCTTATAGTTTTCGGAGTACAGGTCTTTTGCCTCCTTAGATAGGTTTATGTATCTTGTGATTTTTAAAAATTCTTTCTTATCTCAAGATCATAAGATATTTATATGTAGGCTAAAATTTTTATAGTTTTGCTTTCCACAACTCTTAATGCAGCTGGAGTTGGGTTTTGTGTATGATTGAAGCAGGAGTTCATTTTTACTTCTAGATGGATAACCAGCTGTCCCAGCATCATTTATTGAAAAGTCTGCCCTTTCCCCTGATGAACTGAAATATACCATCTATAGCCTAAAGCAAGTTTACACATATGCATGGATTTGCTTCTGGGCCCTCTATTCTGTTCCATAAGTTATTTGGTTATCCCTGCACCAACAGATAGTTTTAATTACTCTACCTTTGTAATAATTCTTGATGACTTTTCACTTATTAGTGTTTTGTCTTTTTTTGACCCTTTGCTTTCCCACAAAAAACTTGTCAATTTCCTCGAAAAAAACCTGTTAGAGTTTTTATTGGCGCTACCAATCTTTAAATCAATGTGGAGAAGTGACCTCTTTACGATATCAAATTATTCTGTTGATTTAAGTCTTCTTCGATGTATTATATTTTATAGTTTTTTTCCCATACAACTCTTATATAGCTTTTGTTAAATTTAGCCCTCAGTACTTTATATATTTTTTGTTGCTACTGTAAAAGATATAATTTTATAAACTGTGTTTTCTAGCAGTTTGCTGATTGTGAAAATGAGTGGAACTAATTTTTGTATATTGATTTTATAACCAGTAACCTTGCTTAACTAACTCTTATCAATTTTCCTAATTTATTTGTAGATTCTTCTAGATTTCTTATGTGGAAAATCATATCATCTGTGAATGATGGCAGATTTGTTTCACATTTGTAAACCATACTTTGTATTTCGTTTTCTTACCTTGCCATGCCAGGCAGCACTACTCAGGCAGTGCTGAACAGAAAGTGTGATTGTGGCCTTCCTAGATTTGGTCTGAATCTTAAAGAGAATGAGTTCAACATTTGCCATTAAGACGGGTTTACTGTATGTTTTTTGCAGATCTCAATTCCTAATTTGTTAACAGTCTTATCATGAATACATCAATATGTTGAATTTTATCCATTTTTAATATCTATATTGATGGTTATAGGTTTTTCTCCCTTAAGCTGTTAATTTTGTAAGTTAGTTGATTTCCAAATATTAAAACAACCTTGAATTTCTGGAATAAACTCAATTTGGTGATGATATATTATCTTTTATATATATTGCTGGGTTTGATTTGCTAATGTTATATTTAGGAGTTTTGCATCTGTATCTACGAGTGAAATTAACCACAACTGACTTTTCTCATATTTTCTTTGTTACGTTTTGATACTGAGATGTTGCCAGACTCATAAAAAGATTTGGAAAGTGTTTGCTCTTTTTTTATACTCTGGAATAGTTTGTGTAGGGTTGTTTGTGAGATGATGTGAAAATAGATAAGGTATTCTGTATGTTCACTAATGGTGCTGGCAGAAGGGCTGCAGGCAGGGAAGACAAATCTGCACCCAGAATATGTGTGTCTCCTTATGAAGACAAAGTACTACTCTCTTTGTAATGGAGGGGTCCAAAATAATCAACCTGACACCAGGTAATTAATTTGCTGTTTTCCCTGGAAAATGGTGCCATGCTAGGGATGTAGCATTAACCTCTACTCTTAGCAGGTTGGGCATTTCAGAAGTTGTGGTAGCCAGGTCACCTTGGTGAGAGAAAGCTCATGTTGTTGAGCCCCTGCACAGTCTCCACCCCTGCCACACTGAGAAAGCCCATTGTATAACCACTAGAGTGACTAAGGAAAGAGGATGGTTGACATCCATTAAACAGAGCATCTTGCCCATCTGATTTTTGAGAACCTCTTCTGCAGTGAAATGTCTTCTGGCAAGCATTTATATGGGACATGAACATCTTCACACAGTGTGTACATACATCCTGAAGGTTCATCCACGTATTTCTTTGTCACCAGTGTTCCAATCTTATTCTTTCCAAGTCCCTGATAGCACCCATCAGCCTTGAATTGCATCTTGCCCTCCATGTGAAGTGTGTGTCTGTTTGTAATTCTGTCTACTAGGAAGATTTTCCTACTGTCTTTTAGGGCACTTCTGAGTGAGGCTCTGATTTAGCAGTTAACCACTTCTGGCTAGTGCCAGCATTCCTTGCAGATATATCTGTAAATCAGTCCTATACTTTTCTCTCTTAACTGGCAGTTCTCCATGGAGCTATAGGTGTAAGTTGAAGGGGAAGCAGTAAAAGAATGGGAGCAGGTTCCATGGAGTCTGAGACATCTGCTTGAATAGTTTACATGGGCCTTCTGGCTTGTTCTGGTCTCATCTATTCCGTTTGATTTTACAATAGAATGCTGCTGTGTGTTCTGTGGACCAGATAACACCCATTACACGATGGGCACATAGTCATTTGGTGTCCTGTGGTGTAGGCAAAAGAAGACATGGCTTTACTCCAAAGCCCTAGAGGTCAGCTTTGTGATTTTCCTACTGGGGCTCATGAGAGACTCTGCTTAACATCCTTCTCTGCCTTGGGCACTAGCACTGGTTCTAGGTTATAAGGTCCACCTGGCAGGGCAGCTTATACAGTGGCCTGGGCCTGTTGCAGAACCTTTTCTTGCTTTGATCCCCACTAAAAAATGGCAGGAAATGGTCAGAGCATCACACCCAAATGTGGTATACGTTGCCTCCAAAATTCCAAGACACCCATATTACTGTGTTTTTTTTTCTTTGTGTTGGACAGTTCAAGGGGCAACAGCTTGTCTCTCACTTCCAAGGGGGTATCCTGACACACTCCAGACCTTTGAATACTCTAAAAACTCCACAGATGTGGCAGCCCTAGAACTTTCCTAGGGTTTATCTCCCACCTTCTGCATGCATGTAGCACCAAGAGGGTTTGTTACTTCCTGCTTAATAAGTCCAGTTAGCATTGTGTCATCAATGTAATGGACCAGTGTGATGTTCTATGGGATATCAAGAAAATCCAGGTCTACCTGGTCTCTGTTAAAAGACACTGTGAGGCAAGACAGTAGAGGTTTACTGTGTCCCTGCCACACGAAGGCTGATTCTAATTATCTTTATTGATAGAGATTTTTAAAGGAACATATCTAGACCAATAACTGGACATTAGATGCCAGGGGCTATGTTGATTTGCTCTAGTAAAGATACCACAGCTGGAATTGCAGCTGTGATTGGCATCACCACCTGATTATATTTGCAATAATCTCTGGTCATTCTCCACAAACCATCTGGCTTTTCAGAAAAACAAGAATCACCACCCCTACAACTTTCAAGTTTTTGATGGTAGCGCTAATGTCTGCAGTTTGCGCAAAAATATTTTTTGGAGTGAGGAGGTGTAATAAATTCTAGGGGTTTCTACCTAGTCCCTCTAAACGTAATAGCCTGAACTCCATGGGTTATGGAACTAATGTGGGGATTCTGCCAGTTACTAAGTGTATCTATTCCCATTATACATTCTGAGACCATGGAAATAACTAGAGGTAGGTCTGCGGGTTTACCGGACCCATTGTGAGTTGGAGCCTAGGCAGAGACTTCATGTGCCACCTGATTTCCATAAATCCCCACTTAGTAGAGGATAATGGCATTGTTGGATCTCCAGGGATTAGTGTCAGTTAAGAGCCAGTATCTAACAAGACCAGGAAATTCTGTGTATTTCCCTTTTCAAGGACAGTCATTGTTGTAAATGGCTTCAGGTCCTCTAGGGAAGGCTTAGGGGAAGATTTACCATATATACCTATGGTGGGCATTTCAGGATTCTTTCTCAAAGGGATCTGACCTTCCCCTCAATCAGGAGGTTCTGGCTCTGTGAACTGGCTTCAGTTTAGGAATTAAGAGGCCATGACTCCTCCCATGATGACACTAATTAGGTTTTCCACCTGTATATGTCAAGCAGCACTTAGTAGGCTGCCCACCTATTTTCTATCCATCTTGTGATTCGTTAACCATTACTATACATCCCTGAAAGTAAAAAAAAGCAAACAAACAAACAAACAAAAAACTGATGTCATTGCATCCCTGTGTCTACTGTGGTTGTTGTGTCTAGCTTGTCTCTACGAGTTAAGTGGTAGCATCTGGCTATTACCACTCCGGGGTGCCATTATTCCCACTGAGATCAGAGAACCCAATCCCACTGCATCATCCCTATGGTCATCTCTAGCCCACAGATGACAAGCACTACAGGCTCTTCAATAATGCTTGTGCCCCATCACAATACATTTTTTAGTGCATTGGTGAAGAGAGTATATTCCAAGGCAATTAGAAGGTATCTGAGCATGTTGTACATAATAATAGTTCGTTCCAATGGTCCCATCTCCTGATCCCATCTCCTTTAAGCTTCCTTTTACAGCATGCCAAGGAAGTGCCTTTTTTCTGAAGGCCACTCCTGAGTCCCACACACATGGTGTTCTCTCACTCACTCTCTGGCTCTCCCTGTCACTCTTTTCAGGTCCTGCTGAAATGTTACAGCCTAGGGAGGCTTTCCTGAACACAGTATTAAAAATTGACACTTCACCACCTCCACTGGCGCTCCCTCTCTCTCTTCCTTGCTTTATTTTCCCTGTAACACTTATCATCTGATGTGCTATATTACTTATGTCTATTTGATTTAGTAAGAGGATCGTTTGATCCGGGGGTTCTGCAGACCACCCACAGGTATCATAGTGACTCTGCCATTACCTTAGCTCTGACTTTGAGCTCTGCTCTTTGCCACTTCTAGGTGTGTATGATGCTGTTCAAGCAGTTGCTCATGAGTTGGGTGCATTACATTAACGGCTTCCATTTTGAGGACAGTTGCTATATGCTTTCACATTTCCCTGAAAGTATCTTTCTGTCAATCATCAGAGCATTGCAAAGCATGCTTTTAATTAGAGAACTGACTACAGAAATTTGAGAGGTTATCAGCATAGTAACTGTGTATTATATGGTTGGTGAAGAAATCCAATTAAAACCTTTTCTAAAATTTAATTGTTCCCACTTTTTTACTTCAAAAATATGGAAAACATGATTTGTGCATGAAAAACAGACATAAATGAAACTGTTAAATGGGTTTTTCTTGAAATGGATAGGGCAAAGCCACAATCATTTGCAGAAGTCAATTAAATAATTGAAAGACTAGAAGGATGGTAACTACATTTAAAGATGCCACCTTTTATTTGCCATGCAGTAACCACCTTTTTTCATCATTTTGATGATTAAAAGAGACACTGACTTTTGAATTATTTATGCGTTTTAGGTCAAGAAGCCATCCCACCTAAATCTTTTTCTATATTACTAATGAGTGTGTGTATTATAAAAGATACCGTATAACCCTTAGACATTTCAAATTAGGAGAATCAAGCTTAATGTAAACTAAGGTGACAAGTTCTTCATCAAATGACTGTGACATCTCAGGTGTATAAGTCCCAATTTGACTTTATTTGAGTGAAACAAATGGCTATATATCTATTTCCAAGAGTGAGTAAATTATGCATCCTACAGCTATTTACTGAATACCTACTATGTGCCAGGCACTGTGCTAACTGCTGGATATCCAATGATGACAAGATCCCTGCCTTTATGTAGGATGGGGTAAGAGGAAGCTGGGCAGGTTTAAAGAACTGAAATAAATTTAGTAGGGCCTTAGGATTAAGTGGATGGTAGGAGAGGTACCAGACGAAACCAGAGAGGTAAGCAGAGTCTTATCAATAAAGGTGACCATATAATTTTTTTGTCCAAACCAGGATACTTTTGAGAGTGGAAAGAGGCACAACTAATAATTATGCCAGAATAATAGATGTAAATCCAGAGCTTCCTGGGCAAGGTGGCATTGCTATGGTCTGAATGTTTGTGTCCATCCCCAGTTCATATGTTGAAAACCTAATGTCCAAGTTGATGGTATTAGGAGTGTTAACCTAAAGCAGTAAAACAGCCGGTTATTTTATGGGCAAAGCAAGTTTATTCAAGAAAGCAAAGAATTGCAATTTGGACATGCAACTATGGCAATCCACATGCAAATCCAGTAAAGCAAAGCAGGGGAGACTCTTTTGTAGAGGAGAAGGGGAAGTTGGGAGGGACTGTTATAAACAAAAAGTCCATTGGAGGAAACTGGAAGTTCAAAGTGTAGTGGCTTTTCATTGGCTGAGTTGTGACAGTCTCTCACTGGCTGAGCTGCTGCCAGGCAAGGAGAAATTCTTTCTTCCTCCCACTGGCTCTAGTAAAATAGTGTCACTTCCTACGGAAGATTCAAGGTGTGTTTCTTCCTGTTGGGATCTGTGTTGATGTTGAGTGGTATGTGCCTGAGAGCTCTTCCTTCTGGTCTCCCGACTTTATTTTAGTCATTTCCTCTAAAACGACTTTGGCCTTTGGGAGGTAATTATGTCATGAGGATGGAGCCCTCGTGAATGGAATTGGTGATCTTATACAATACAAGAGACCTCACAGAGCTCCCCAGCCCCTTCCACCAGCTGAGTACACAGTGAGAAGTCAGCAGCCTGTTACCAGGAAGAGCACCTTCACCAGAACCCGACTATGCTGGCACCTTGATCTCAGACTTCAGCCTCCAGAACAGTGAGAAAGAAATTTCTGTTGTTTATAATCTCCCCAGTCTGTGGTACTTTGTTACAGCAGCCCTAACATACTAAGACAGCCATGTGTGCCAGGTCTCCTTATAAGCCATGCTGAGGAGTTTCAGTTGTGTCTGGAGAACGATGGGAAGCCTCTGAAGTGTTTTAAGCAAGGACATGATATAACCAGATCCTTGCTTTAGGAAGACAACTGCGGGTGCGGTGTAAAGAAAAGATTGGAGGAGGGCAAGTTAGGAAGAGCAGTCAGGGGTCAAAACAGAACTAGAGACTAGGAACATTTCTAAAATGCAGCTCTGAGCCGGTCAGAATGCTGAGGAGCTCCCCTTAGGATGAAGTCTAACACCTTAGCCTGGCAGATAAGCTCCTTCTGGCATTGGCCTCTGCTTTCCTCTCCAGTCTACCTTTCACCTCCTTCCTCCTCCACCACACGCAAGGGTCTAGCTATGGATGCTGAACCACTTGCCGTAAAGGCCGTGCTCTCTCACACTTTGCATATGCTCATTCCTCTGTTCTCCATTCCTATTCATTTGAATCCTTAGGGTTCAGCTAAGATGTGGCTTCTCCCAGGAAGCCTTTCCTGACATGCTGGAGGCAGGGTTGTTGCTCCTCCTCCGGGATCTCATGGCACTCTGTGTGGGCTCCAGATCCCCGCCGATTCTGCTGTACTGTCATTACCCATTATTTCCTCTGTCATCAAACCAACTAGACTATGATTTTTTTTTTTGCGAGAAGGTCTGTGTCTTGTTCATCATTGTGTTCTCTGCCTCTAATCCAGTGCTTAGTCCATAGTAAGTGCTCCACTAAATAATTGTTGGCTAAAAAAGTATCGTTTGAAATGCCCCTAAATTGAGTATAGTCGTCCTCTTGCTCTTTCTGTATTTTCTGCATATACTTTTAAAAGTGTCTTCAGAGAAGATTCATCACAGTTTTTTTTTTTAAACATCTTTATCGGAGTATAATTGCTTTACAATAGTGTGTTAGTTTCTGCTGTATAACAGAGTGAATCAGCTATACATATACATATATCCCCATATCCCCTCCCTCTTGCGTCTCCCTCCCACCCTCCCTATCCCACTCCTCTAGGTGGTCACAAAGCACCGAGCTGATCTCCCTGCATCACAGTTTTTTAAAAGAAGAGCAGCATAACGGGTGTACTCCAAGTTCACCAGCGAGGTTCACTACCAGCAGAGTTACCTTCTGAAATTTTGTGGGATTTTCCTCATCCCTAATTGACACTTGATTTTTATATTAGCTTTAAAAAAGTCTATTTAAAAGGAGGAAACACATACAATTTAAAATAATGTTCACGGACTTAGAGAGGGAATGCATGTGGGCATTGGTGTTGGGCCAGATATTATTTATGTAGCTTTTCCTTTCATATCATTTCAAATCTGGTCTGAAACCAGGATCTGTCTCTGGTGTGGCAGGTGCCCAGAGACACAGCATGGATGATCCTCCTCCCCCGGTTTCTAGATGTTGTTACTCAAGTTAGTGAGTTTTAGAGGGAGGACGGTCTGGAGGGCAGAGAGAGAGCTGAGGGGCTATCTTAGCGGTGAAGAAAGACAAGGGGCTGTCAGAGAGATGGAAGAGCCCTCAAAGGCAGAGGTGACGTCTTAACTCGTGCTTGAGTCGCCGGCATATTTTCAAGCCATGACCTCAAGTGTGCCAAAAGGAGTAGCTGTATTCTTTAAATTTTTTTTTGTAATTCAAGATAATCTTAAATTTCCCGATGGCAGAGACTATAACCTCTTTCACGTAGTGGGAGATTCTGAGTGGCTGACTCAGATGCCCTCTTCCCAGACCCCCTACTTGCATTTCTCTTCTTCTGCTTCCATTGTCTTCTGCTGGTGTGAGGTGAAGAGGGGTGGGCATTCCAAAATGTTGCTTACTTTTCCAGGCTCCACCTGGGAAACAAGCAGAAATCCTCTTCACCCTCAGAGTGAAAGCAGCATGAGGGAAAGAATTTTTCTCTGTTTTGTTCATTGCTGAATGCTGAGTTCCAGAAAGAGCTAGCTAATGGTAGGTGCTTGTTGGATGGATGGATGACTGGCCCTTCCTTGGTTTCCCCAACTCCCAAGACTCGGCCCTGGACAGGCTCAGGATACAAGAGCTCCCTCTCCAGTACCTAACTCTTGCTTCCTCTGTTTATCTCCCCTCTCAGAAGATCTTTAGTCTCAGGTAGATGCTTGGGGGGAGGGGGGAAAACAAGCTAAACCAATATTCTCCCCAGATTCCCTCTGTTACAAGTTAATCTGGCTTTTGTTTGTTTTCAATTCAAGTCTTTCATCTCCAGACCCACCATGAAACTTCCTGCTGGGCAATGGCAGCTTCATATTTAGGTGACTGTGCTTGGGGAAAGGGCCTTGGGGACTCAGTATGTGTGGGACTTGTGGGGAGGGAGACTATGTCTGTTAACACTTCACTCATCATCCTTTCACCCTTGTAACCCCAGTTTCTAGCACAATGCCCAGCACATAGTAAGCTCTCAATTTATCTTTATTGAATTGAATAATGGATGAGTCAGAATTGGTAAGATATTGAAGAGAAAAGAGCAGAAGCTTGGGGATGTGCTCAGGGTAAATGTGGAATGAAATAGATATAGAGGGAGGAATACTCAGTATTGTTGATTCTTTATTGAAACAGAATTCTATTCAATAGAGCCACATATTTTGTTAATTTTGATACTAATAAGGAGTGTTGCTGTTATTTTTATTGTTTGTAATGGTATATGCTCTCTAGACCCCAACTTAGTAAACTAATTCTCTAAATTAGAGTCAAAACTCAGAGACTGTCCAACTTTTCATAAGCATAAACTGAAATAGCTATTAATGAGTAGATACTAATTGCTAAGTAATAGTAAAATTCTAGAAGGGAGGCTTAAGAAATTTGGTTTAAATCCAACAGATACTTACTGGGTTTCCACTGTGTGTCAGGCACTGTGGTAGGCATGGAGATTTGGCAGTGAGCCAGGCAGGCCCTGTCTGCCCTCAGAGAGCTTCTTTTCTGGTGAAGGTGATCGGCAATGAACAAATAAGATAATTATAGAGTGTAAAACGCGCTGTGAAGGAAATAAACAGGCAGCTTCAGTAAAGTGAATGAGAGTCTTAACTTTAGTTAGGGGTCATCGGAGAAAGCCTCTATGAAGAGATGATAGGGTGTAAGATGAGAATGAAAAAGCCTAGAAAGGAACATTCCAAGCAGAGGGAATAGCAATTTCAAAGGCCCAGTGTCGGGAAAAACTGGTTAGCTTGCTCCTAGAATTGTGAGGAGGCCAGTGAGGCTAGGAGGAGCAAATGAGGGGAGGTTGGTATGAAAGGAAGTCAGAGAAATGTGGGCAGGAGCCGCGTCACGCAGGACTGCGTAAGTCATGGGGAGTTTTGGATTGAATTCTGAGTACAAAGGGAACATTTGAAGCAGAAGAATGGTATCATCTGATTTATAGTTACTTAAATATAAACGGGGGGAAAATGCATTATGGGAGAAAGCAGAAGCAGAAAGACCAGTGATGAGGCTTTGTAGACTGTCCAGGTGACCATGGCTGAGGGTGGAGGTAGTGGCTGTGGAGAAAAGTGGGCAGGTTTGGCACATATTTTAGAGTTCAGCCCTCAGGATCTCCTGATGGTTGGTTGTCAGCATGAGGAAAAGGATGGAAACGAAGATGATTCCTAGTTTTCTGCCTTTGGGAAGTGAATATGTGATGGTGCCATTTACTGAGAAGGGCAGGACGGGAGAGAACAGGTTTGAGGCTATATTAAGAGTTGCATTTTGGATATGTTACACTTGAGGTGCCTATGAGACATCCATTGAAAGTTCTGTATTTGTTCTGGAAATATTGAATAGCAGTACGCTAAAATAACTGAATTCGAACTTAGACGATTGTTTTTCCTGTCTCTTTAATCAGTCTCTCTTTCCTTGAGACACCTAATTAAAGATTCTAACTGTGCTTTCTGGATGGTGGTTATGTCTGCCGTGCATTTCAGAGATCTGAGAATTTTATTACTATTTCAAAACAGCACAACAAACCTCGAATGTAGGTCATCGTCAAACACGCCTGCTCCCTTAGTAAAACTCAGAGAGAAATCTAGTGGTTCATCTTTTTGCATTCTTGTTGATCACGGTCCAGCATGTCCAACATGTTCGAGCTACAGTTTCGTTTCCCTGAAGTTAGCAGTTTTAACAAAACGGAAATAGTGGTGCTTGATTTTCCCTCTTCATGTTACCACCTTCTGTAAACAGGGTATGGGCACTTTAGAGGACTGGATGAAGTAGATAGTGAATGTCCTCATGTGTAATATGATAGCACTAGTGTACTGCAAAGGTACTCTGAAAGTGCCTTAGAGTTCTGTAGCAGGTGTTCCTTTTGGACCAGCATGCAGTGTGGCCTTGAGACAAGGTAAGCAAAGGGCTACAGCAGTTACAAATCTTGATAGCTCAGTTGTGGCTCATGCCAAGGTCAAATGTTTTGAATAAATATGGATTTAAAAAGGTGTTTTGCTTCCTGGAGGTATTTGACTCAATTAATTTAGAAAAGAAAAACCCAGAAAGGAGCAGTTAATACTTTGATACTAATAGTTACCAATCCTTTGCTACCCATAAACTTGGGAAAAGATTGATTATTCAGAAATATTCAAGCACTAAATTGCGTCTGTTCTATGATAATCTTAGGAAAACTTGGGAAAAGATTGATTATTCAGAAATATTCAATCACTAAATTGTGACAGTTCTATGATAATCATATTTTAACTGTTATCTCTGCCCGTACTGTGTGGGCTCTTGTCATCTGTTACCTGCACTGTTAGAATACCTTTGTCAGTGATCTCTTTGCCTAAATCTCACTCCTGTCTATCTTCCACATAGTCTCCACAGCCATCTGTATAACACACAAATCCTCAAAACAGCCTTTAATGGCTTTTCATTATCTACAGGGTAAAAACTATACTCCTGACTTACTTCATTTTCAGCAATGTGGTGGACTAGACACTCTGAAGTTCCTCTTGCAACAAACAAACAAACAAAACCTCTAGATTCTGGAATAAAAGATACTTTTTAATGCACTGTTGGGTTCATGGGAGCTAAAGGAAATCTCTAAGGGCAAAACAGAACAAAAATGCAAAAACCAAATAAACCCGAGAACTGAAACCTGATTAGAGTGGGGAGCTAAGAGTTTAAAGGAATCAAAGGCAGTTTTCCCTGAAGGCAAATGCTGATATCAGCATCCACAATCAGAAAACTAAGGATTGACTGAGTCTGTGGCAAGGGAGGGAGCGGAGCGGAACCTCAAACTTCTGCATTAGCTGGGGGGCTAAAGTGCTTGAGGTCTGTTGTCCCAGCTCCCGACAGAAACACAGATCCTTTCTGGAGGAAAGCAGACCCAGTTTAGACCCCACTCTTACAGATTAACCTTGGCCAAACGTGATGTCATCATCAGTGACCACCAAAACACAAGGAATAAGCCTGCATGACTGAGAGTCAGCAAAGTCACGAACAGCAGATTTAGCTTCCAAGGATTTCAGACATGAGCTGAGTATGAAATGTTTAAGAAAAAAAATGAAATCAATAAGGGACAGATGACTAGACAGATTTGGGAAATAACCAAATAAAACTTTCAGAAAGGAAAAATAAAATTATTTCAGAGTAAAAACCCAGTAGATGTGGATAGATTAAACAATAGATCAGATAAAACTGACATGAGAATTACTGAATTGGAGTGTGTATTAGAAGATATTCCCTAGAATGCAGCAAGGAGGCAAAGAAGATGGAAAATATTAAAGAAAACTTGAGACACAAATGATAAATGAAATTTAATATAGCCAATTACAGTCCCAGAGGGAGAGAATATATATGTAGAAAGAGAGACAAAGTTTGATAAGATCATGGGAGATAATTTTTCCAGAACTGATGAAAGACATGAAGCCAAAGATACAGGAAACATAATATATACCAAATAGGATAAATAATTTAAAAAATTTTCAAACTCTCATATCATAGTGAACCTGTGGAACACCAAAGAAAGAAAGAAAGACAAATTATTTATGAAAGAATAACAAAGCAGACTTTTCAACAGCAACATTAGAAGCCAGAAGACGGGGAATAATACTGTCTCTATTCTCTGAGAAACTATCTGTCAACCTAAAGTGTGTAATCATTTAAGAACAAGAGTGAAATAAAGTCCTTTTCAAAAAAAAAAAAAAGACACTTCAAATAAACAAAAACTGAGTTTACCACCACAGACCCTCAGTAAAGGAACTTATAAACATATATTTCAGGAAGAAGGAAATGATTCCAAAAGGAAAGTCTGAGGTTTAAGAAGGAATGGTGAGCAAAGATATTGGTAAACATATAGGTCAATCTAAACAAATACCGTTTTTAAAAAATAATTATAACATTTAATTTGTGGTGTTAGAAGAAGAACTGAAATGCTAGTTGTAACAACAGCATATAACTGAGGAGAGGGGCAAGTTAGAGTTACAGGGTTCTAAAGTCTCTTAATAATGATTCAGAAGGTGGGTTAATATATTAACTTTGGACTCTGCCAGGCTACGTATGTGTATTCGGATGTTAAAATGGACTCTTTCTGACTCTCTTTTGCCTTAGGAGCTAATAATAAAATAGATATCATATACCAAATCCATATGTGGAAGTATTTATTTATTTATTTATTTATTTATTTAATTTATTTTTGGCTGCATTGGGTCTTCATTGCTGTGCGTGGGCTTTCTCTAGTTGCAGCGAGCGGGGGCTACTTTTCGTTGCAGTGCACGGGCTTCTCATTGCAGTGGCTTCTCTTGTTGTGGAGCACGGGCTGTAGGCACATGGGCTTCAGTAGTTGTGGCTCACAGGCTCAGTAGTTGTGGCACGCGGGCTCAGTAGTTGTGGTTCGTGGGCTCTAGAGCGCAGGCTCAGTAGCTGTGGCGCACGGGCTTAGTTGCTCCGCGGCATGTGGGATTTTCCCAGACCAGGGCTCGAACCTGTGTCCCCTGCATTGGTAGGTGGATTCTTAACCACTGCACCACCAGGGAAGTCCATATGTGGAAATTTTTAAAAGGAAATGGAGGGAAACCTACCCTGTGACTCTTGAGCCCCACCCTCACCACACACACACACACACACACACACACAAACACACACACACAGTTTGGAATGTTATAAGGGGACAGTGTGGTGGAAGAGTCTGGTGAAGAAATGTCTTGGGAGGGAGCTATTGCCATATGCCATGAGTCTCCATGCAACCCCCTTTTGGGGGAGCAGTGAAGAGACTGCTACTTGCTAACCCCAACCCCAGTGAGAGAGGCTCTGAAATACATCCTCTGGAATTGGAGAACCAGTGCCTGGCTCATACCTGGCATTATAGTCAGGATCTGACTCTGGCCTGGAGAGAGAGACGCCGACCAGTAGCGTTGGTAGTAAAGCCACTGAGGCCTGGTGAATTGGTTTTGGCCTGTGCCCCGTAGCTGATCAGAACAAGAGCTTCCCAGATGTGGGTTTTGCAGGACAGAGAGCCATCGTGATCATCTTGGGCCCTGTCCAGTAGCGGTGCCTGGAGGGCAGAAAGACCTCAGCGGAAAGAGGCTGGAAGTCTGTGAGGAGCCTCCCGAACGGCAGCTGGAATAGAGATGCATCCAACCCAGGCCTTAGAGTCATGCCTGGCTTATTTCTTCCTCTCATTTCTGCTCTACCTTCAAAATATATCCAGCATCAGGTCACCTCCGTGGCTTGTCCTGGTCCTGCCCGTTACCGCTAACGTGGTTTATTGCAGGAGTCTCCTAATTTGTGGCCCTGCTCCTCTCCTTGCCCCCATAGCCTTCCTTCACAAAAAAAGCCAAAGTGATTTTATAAAAAAGAAGTCATAGCATATCATTCCTTTGCTTCAGGACCCTCCAGGGACTTCCCATCTCCTCCAAGGACACCTCTGATTGCCTTCGTCTCCCGCCCTTTCCCCGTTGCTCGCTCTGCACCGCCGCCTGAGATCCCTTGGTGTTCCTGGGGCCTGTCAAGCAGCCTCCTGCCTCTGGGTCTCTACAGGGATGCTTCGCTCCGACCGGAACACTCTGCCCTCCACTAGTCCACGTGCTTTTCTCTCTCACCTCCTTCAGCTTTCTGCTCAAATATCACCTTAACAGTGAGGCCTGTCCCCCTCCCTCTGCCCACCGGCCTGCTCATTCCTGGCTTTCCCGGTACCCCTTAACCGCTTCATTGTCTGCCGCAGAACTTACCACCATCTGACTTACTATATATAAGTACTTAATTGTTCATTTCTTCTTCCCTCACTATAGTGTGAGCTCCGAGAGGACAAAGACTTTGTGTTTCTGTTCACTGTTGTATTTTTAGTACCTAGAATAGCGTGTGACACATTGCCTAATAAATATCTTCGGAATGAATGAAGGTGTGAAATGAAGGATGCAGAGGGAGGAGAGACTAATCAATCTTAAACGCCACAGAGAAGTCGTGTGATGTAAGGACTGAAAAATGTCCATTGGATTCAGCAATTAAGAGGTCAGCGCTAGCCTCTCAGAGGGCCGCTTCGTTGTGAGAGAGGGGTAGGAATGGAAGCCAGAGTATAGCGTTTTGAGGAACGAAGTGAACAGGAAAGAAGGAAGTGAATTCACTGGTGGGGGAAAAAGGAATCATTTTTCGTTGTGTTTGGGTGAGGGGAGCAGGAGAAAGATTCAACAACAACCAGAGGAGCTCAGAGAAGAAGTATGTACAGTAGAAGAGACTGGGCTCCTCTGAGCTGAGAGGAGACAGCTAATAGAAGTTTCAACTAGAAAGAGAGGAAGTGACTTGCGTGGGTGTCTCAGGGACACGGATGGCAGAACAGGCCAAGTGGGCATGGGAGGGAAGGGCTGAGGGAAGGTGTAGGACTGGTGGTGGCCGCAGGTCAGCAGGTGAGCAGGAGGGTGAGAGGCTGAAGCGGATCAGCTTCAAGTCTCTCTTTTGTTGATGAGTAAGGGAGAAGCTCATCTTCTAAAGTGAGAGAGAGAAGGTCAAGTTGACAGGGGTGCTTGAGGAGAGCAGTGATGGTTTGGAATTGTCTTTGAGGGAAGCAGGAGCGCTGAGGACAAGCACAAGGGTCTGTGAGCACTCCTGAGGACCCAGGCGGCTTGGAGAGCATAGGTTTACAGTGTGACTTTTCTCTCCATCGCCTGGGAGAGGAGAGGAGGAGAGGATTCTAACGCATGTCAGACCTGAGGTGCTAGATTGAAAGTCTGTGGGGTTGCAGGGGGGAGCAGCAGGGACGTGGTTGGAATAAGCCGAACCAGACCTGGATGGCCCACATTCGGGAGTGGGAGCCCCCCAGGGTACACTCATACTCACCCCACAGGAGAGCCAGCGTTGGGGTGCCTGCCATACAGAGGGCGCGGATGACCATCCTAGCCAGAGAAACAACCACCACCAACAGATATGTGACCACAACAGGGGCCAGATGAGGAAGAGAGACACTTGCCCCTTACCCCCTGCCTCTGTTCCGACACCTGTGAGAAGCTGAGCTCAGAGGCGGGAGCTGTGTTCCTTAAGTCGACCTCCAGAAGACGGAAGGGAAAGAAAAGTAAAAAAGCAGCCAGAGCAAAAGCACAGAGGTGGGACAGCACCTGCTGTGCTGGGGAATCTTTCACGTACTTAAGAATGACTGGCACAGAATGGGGCAGGTGACTGGAGACTGGAAGGAGAGTTGAAATTCTGGTTGGATGGGGTGTAGACCCTCTCACTCCTCACATCCATATTGTCTTTCCCTCTGATCTCTGTGCTGTATTTTTGAATGATTTCTTTGTACCTGTCTTCCAGTTCCTAATTTTCTCTTCAACTGGAGTTAATCTGCTGCTTAAATCAACCAATTATTTTTTAAATTTCAGTTTTTTTGTTTTTCATTTTTAGAAGTCTACTTGGATCTTTGTCAGATCTACTTGGTTTTATTTTTATAATCTCTCCTTTCTTGCTCATCTTTTCAAGCTTTTATTTCTTTAAACAAATTAAATATATCTGTGGTTATTTTATCTTCTGTGTTTTGTAATTCTAATGAATTAACAATGTCTAAAGGCTTTGCTGGTCTAATTCTGCTGGCTTTTGTATTTTCAGGCACAGTGCGTAGTACATGATCCATCCTCAATATATTTGTTACATAAATGAATGAATGAAAATATATGGAAGGTGCTGGAATAAAAAGAGCAAATGAAACATTAATAGATAAATTACAATATGGTGCTGTAAGTCATATTATTAAAATATAAGCTACGGGTGAAATAGGTGAAGGCGATTAAGAGGTACAAACCTCTAGTTATAAAGTAAATAAGCTATGGGGAGGTAATATACAGCATAAGGAATATGTCAATAATATTGTAATAACATCTAGACAGATGGTTACTAGACTTGTCATGGTGATCATTTCATAATGTATGCAAATGTCAAATCACTATGTAGTACACTTGAAACTCACATAATGTTGTACATCAATTATATTTCAATTTTATATATATATATATGCAGAGAGCTATAAGAACAAGGACCGGGCTTCCCTGGTGGCGCAGTGGTTGAGAATCAGCCTGCCAAGGCAGGGAACACGGGTTCGAGCCCTGGTCCGGGAAGATCCCACATGCCGCGGAGCAACTAATCCGTGCGCCACAACTACTGAGCCCGTGCTCCACAACAAGAGAAGCCACTGCTCGCTGCAACTAGAGAAAGCCCACGCACAGCAATGAAGACCCAATGCAGCCAAAGATAAATAAATAAATAAATAAATAAATATTTAAAAAAAAAAAAAAGAATAAGGGCCATCCCCCTTTGCTGGGGGAAGAGAAAAGGTACCTGTCATCAGGTATTCAGTAAGGTGTTTTCCAAAGGGACATAGATTATATAATACTTGAAGTTTTAATAGGTCAGGGTTTTGTGTGTATGCTTATTTTGAGTAATAGAGCACTCATGCTTCATGAGAAATACCACTTCATTTGAATTCACAATTTAAATGATATTTAAAGGTTTGTTGCGGTATTGCAGACTTAGACATGATTTTTACTCAGTACTGAGGTAATAAAGTTTATTATTGGTCTGTACATCTAATGGGGAAAATGTTTGAGAACTGTAGTTCCTCATCTCATCGTCATCTTTCCACGGCACCCCAGGTCTCTTGGTCTCAAATACCAAGAACCGGTGGGTACAAAGAGCATGCATCGTGCTTGGGGTCTGTGAATACAGAAGGTTCTGGGGAGAAGGGAGCGTACTGGCGTGTTCAGGTTCCAATCTGCCTCCAGGCAGGGCCATGGTGGGGACTCCCTCGTAATGCCACCTCTTTAGACTGTCCCAAAATACAGTATCTGTTTATTCGTTTACTGTGGGCTGGGTACCACTTCAAACATCTCATATATTTAATTCATGTCAGAATTAAACCTCTGACCCAGTTTAGCTTAATATTTTACTCTCCTGGAGTCACCTGTAGGGTTTTATTGTCATTACAAGGTTTGGTTGGATGGTCACAAACACTTGTGCCTTCAGGCACCTGCCCATCTCGGTCAGCCTGGAGTATGCCCTGTGGCACATGGAGACCTTAGCGTGCCAGAGACCAGATCCACTTACGCTCTAGCCTAAAAAACAGAAAAACGGACATAGGGAATGATCACCAGCTTCCCGAAGACATTTCCAGCTTCAGTTTTGATAACAATCTGTTGAGGGAAATTATAGTTTTTATTATTGTTGGAACCATAACTATGGTGTAAGATTTAATAGTGAGCATCCTGTATCTACCTATTTTATAATCCATTCATTGTGATCCATTTTCATGGCCTGAAAGTCTTCAGCCGTCCCGCTTGAAGATTTTTAAAGAAAAGCACCTTAATTTTAAATGTGTCCATATCTCTGTTTTTCTGTGAGACGCTAAACCATTATCTCAAATTTATATCGAAAGAAGTACTAAATATACTTAGCATATTTCATAGCTGTATTTTCCAAATATGTTTTCTTATGTTAATACTTGGATATAATATATACTACAGTTAAATATAATGATATATGATAAAAAATTCTCAGAACCTACAACTGTGTGTATATACACCCACACATACACATATGCATACACACACTTATCATAGATCATATGGAGAGTATAGCTATTCTAACTTATTACGATTATTTGGGGCTTTATGTATATATTGTAAGGTAAATATATTAAGATTTTCATGTCAAACATGTTATTTAACTTTCACATTAAATATCCATTTTAAATTAATGGTCTGTCTACTTTAAACCAATATATTAATGAGCAATTCAAATCATCCCTCCATGTTAATAATTTATAACTCTGGCCTCTTAGCAAAATGGCCTTATTATCTTTTTTTTTTTTTAACATCTTTATTGGAGTATAATTGCTTTACAATGGTGTGTTAGTTTCTGCTTTATAACAAAGTGAATCAGCTATACATATACATATATCCCCATATCTCCTCCCTCTTGCGTCTCCCTCCCACCCTCCCTATCCCACCCCTCTAGGTGGTCACAAAGCACTGAGCTGATCTCCCTGTGCTATGCGGCTGCTTCCCACTAGTTATCTGTTTTACATTTGGTAGTGTATATATGTCCATGCCACTCTCTCACTTTGTCCCAGCTTACCCTTCCCCCTCCCCGTGTCCTCAAGTCCGTTCTCTACATCTGCGTCTTTATTCCTGTCCTGCCCCTAGGTTCTTCAGAACCATTTTTTCTTTCTTTTTTTTTAGATTCCATATATATGTGTTAGCATACGGTATTTGTTTTTCTCTTTCTGACTTACTTCACTCTGTATAACAGACTCTAGGTCCATCCACCTCACTACAAATAACTCAATTTTGTTTCTTTTTATGGCTGAGTAATATTCCATTGTATATATGCCTTATTATCTTCAGGTCCTATTTCCTTTGATTAACATAATTACTAAAGTAGAAGCTCCTTCAGTTACACAGTTTTAAACTACAGAAAGACATATTTTGGCATCCGTCTTTTGTCATGCATGCCAGCTCTCTGCTTTGTAGCTGTAATTGGATACTATGTATCAGACTAACAGGAGAACTGATCACAGCAATAGCTCTGTTGGAATATAACACCCATTATTAGAGTCACAATATAATAGAATATAAAATAATTTGCAGTGATTATAGTACCTGAAACAAGGCAGTGGAATTATTGAAAAATGAAAAAGTGTTACCAGTATGGGAATGTTCCTATCTGTAGGCAAAGTCTCTCAACTCGGAATTAAATCTGATGTTCTCTTTTAAAAATGATTTCATCATCGTCTCCAAACTAGCAAAAACATTTTCAGTACCTTCGACAACATAGCTATTTCTCTTTTGTCCTTAGGCTCAAAGCGTGGAGGTGTGTTGTTGGTGGTTTTTTTTTTCCTTGCTTCAGGCATTTTGGTGATAGTCTGCATTTAAATATGCTGTCTGATGTCTTACATAGGGAATAAGCTTCTTCCTAAAGATAACTGTCAAGAATATCCAAACCAGCTTTAATATGACTGACATTTCAAGGTCCTATTTTGCATTAATCAAGTATATTAGCAGGTGTAAATCACTGTACAATGAAGAGACTGGGTACAGTCTCATAATTTAATACTGGGCTTCCCATCCAGGAGTCTGCTGGATATATACTTGAGAATAAAGCTTTTTGACATTCAGGTTTAAATTGAAAGAAAATGAGAAACCAGATAAAGCAAGCCAACCAAATTAATTCACTCTGTACTCCTCTCTGCCTTTTCAGTGGAATCCAGAGAAATTCTCTCCCAGAGAAAGTTGGGAAGCCCTCACGAAACAAACCCTTTAGTGTTTACAGAGTATCCATTTATGTGCTTTGTGTTCAAACATAAAAAGACAAACCTTTTGCTGTTCTCCATCAAATCCCCGCAGGTTTTCCTGGGCTTCAGAAAATTTTCCATAAATGCTGTTCACTCTTTATATGAATCCAAGAAAAAATCTACCCCACACCCCTTCCTGGGAGAAGACAAACAGGCACAGATACACAGGCCAACTTAACTCTGTCCCCCACTACAAGGCCCCGCATCCCTAAAGGCAGTCCCAGGGACAAATGGCCTGAACCCAGTCACTTCACAGTTATGCACCATTACAACAACTGTGGTAAAGAAGTACTTGGTGCAGCTGGTTCTACCACACTCTTTAGTCCTTCTTTGACTCCCCTAAAAAGAGCATTGGTTTAGAATTCAGGAATCTGGAGTTTAGTCCTACTTCTGCCCTTTAATCATTATGTGATCCTGGCAAGTCACCTAATCTCTGGAAGTCTCAGGTTCTCCTGTATATCACGAAGGGACTGAATTAGAATGTCCTCTAAGACTTCTCCTGTCCTATAGTCAAGTTTCTTTTAATGACTAGATCATCCAGATAATGATTCCTTGAACAAACACTTATCAAGTGACTGTTTAGGTACTCCACCGGTCAGTTACAGGTTGAACAAGTTGAACAGGATGTGTGCCCTGAGTGGGTGTTCAGCCTCCAGGGGTGCCAGAGCTGTCAACAAGCTCTAACAGGTCGTCAACCACAGATTTGTTTATTGCTGATACCAGAGCTTAGCGCCTGCCACATACTAATATGTAATAAATATTTGGCAAATGAATGAATAATATTTGAAATAATAAGTGAAAATAAGAATATTCACATTGTATTATGCAAAAGCAAAGAAAAGAGGGATTCATTTTAACTTTGAGGATATAGAAAAGACTTTACAAAGGAGGTAGTATTTGAATTGAGTTTAGAAGAGTGAAATAGTTTTTGACAGAGAAGGGTAAGGATGAGGATATTCTAGACTGAGGGAAGAACATGAGCAAAACCAGAGAGACATGAAAGTGTATGTCCGCCTAATGACCATCACCCTGGAAGCTGGAATCAGGTATAAAGAGGGAGAAGAGCATTTCAGGCAGGAGGAACAGTGTGGGTGAAGACTTGGTGCCTGGCAGGAGCATGGTAAATGTGAAGAACTGGGAGAAGTTAAGCATAGCAGAATCATACGGTTTTAGGAAAAGTAGTACAAAACGAGACAAGAGAAGTAAATGGGGGCTGATTTATGAAGAGCCTTGTAAACCATATTAAGTAGTTTGAAGAAGTATTGGAAAGAAAATGATCAGATGTTCAGTTTGGAAAGGTCACTCTGGCTGTGCTATGCAGATTGAACTGAGGCGACAGGGCGAGGAGACCTTTTAGAGGCTGTGGGAGCAGCTATGCTCCAAAATAACCTGCGTGACTGGGAGGTTCATGGTCATATTAATAGAGGTAGAACAAACACCCAAGGATGAGGAGGCTGGAGGGTAGTGAGACTGCCCTGTGCAGAGGGATGAGTAGGTATTTAGGGCTAAAACTCAGCAGAAGTCAGAGCTGAGAATTAAAATGTGCGAATTACTTGCTTACAGGTGATAGATCTCATCCTCCTTTAAGTATGGTAATAGGTGACGTCGCCCTGGGGTATTGCAGAGGCAGAAAAGAAAGGGGCCAAGGATAGACTGTCTACATTTTAGAGGAAACAGAGCCAGGGAAGAATATTGAAAAGACTGCTTAGTGAGATGGAGGAGCGCCAGCAGAGTTCAGCTGAAACAACCACAGAGGAATGAGTTTCAAGGAGTGTCTTGAGATTTCTATTTCCTTCTTCCTCATCACTCCTGCCTGTCAGTCATGAGGTCCCCTGGCCCTGGCTCCTTCCTTTCTCTGCAGATTTCACTCCACCCCTCTGCCACACACTTTGCTCTAGGACCACCGAATGGTTTGCCGCCCCACGCTGTCTGTAACCTTCATTGCTTTGCTGAGGTTGTCCCACCTACTTGGACACCCTTCCCATCTTTCTCATCTTGGTTGACTTCTCCTCCTTTCAGCTCGGCTCAAACACTACCTCTTTCAGAAGACTTCCTTGAACCTCTTTGACATCCTTGTACCTCTAAACCTCACACAGTGCCTGAATGTGTAGTTTCTTGGTACTTGTTTTGGTATTAAATTAACCTTAGAATCTGAATCTCTCTGGTCTCCTGGTTGCTTTTCCTTATTTCTATTCTCTCCCAGCCCTAGAGCATTTAATTTAAAGATATAGCAATAATTTACCTAAAGTACTGTATCAGCCAGAATCCAGTAAAGAGACAAAACTGTACCAGTTATGGTTCTGGCAGCTTTATTGAGATATAATTATCATACAATCAATGTAAATATTCAAAGCGTATAACTTGATAAGTTTTGACATATGTATATACCCGTGAAATGACAACCACAATCAAGGTAATACTCATCATCCCCCAAAGTTTCCTTGTGCCCTTGGTAATCCTTACACCTGCCCTTCCCTGCCTTGCCCCTTCCCTGTTCCTATGTAACCACTAATCTACTTCCTGTCATTATAGATTTTATGAATTTTCTAGAATTTATATAAATGGATTCATACAGTAGGTGCTTTTTTGTCTGGCTTATTTCACTGTCTGGCCTAATTATTTTGAAGTTGTGTGCATCAATAGTTCACTCATTTTTTTTTTTTATTGGAGTATAATTGCTTTACAATGGTGTGTTAGTTTCTGCTTTATAACAAAGTGAATCAGTTATACATATACACATGTTCCCATATCTCTTCCCTCTTGCATCTCCCTCCCTCCCGCCCTCCCTATCCCACCCCTCTAGGTGGTCACAAAGCACAGAGCTGATCTCCCTGTGCTATGCGGTTGCTTCCCACTAGCTATCTATTTTACGTTTGGTAGTGTATATATGTCCATGCCACTCTCTCACTTTGTCACATCTTACCCTTACCCCTCCCCATATCCTCAAGTCCATTCTCTAGTAGGTCTGTGTCTTTATTCCCGTCTTGCCACTAGGTTCTTTTCATTGTATGGGTATACCATAATTTGTTTATCCGCTCACCTATTGAGGGACATTTGGGTTGTTTTCAGATTTTGTCTGTCACAAATAAATCTGCTATAAACATTCATGAAGAAGTCTTGGGAATTCCCTGGTGGTCCAGTGGTTAAGAATCCATGCTTCCAATGCAGAGGGTGCGGGTTTGATCCCTGGTCGGGGAACTAAGATCCCACGTGCCGCGCGGCTCAGCCAAAAAATTTTTTAAAAAACAACAAAAAACCAACCAAACAAACAAAAAGACATTCATGAAGAAGTCTTTGTGAGGACTTAAATTTTGTTTTCTATTGGCAAATACCTAGGAGTGGAATGCTGTGTCAGCCAAACTGTTTCCCAAAGTAATTGCACCCTCTTACATTCCCACCAGCAATGTGTGTTACTCTAACCAGCGTCCTGTGAATGATGAGGTCTCCCACTGGCTAGTGGATGCATGAACTCCCCACCCGTGTGAGCTCTGAAGATCACACCTACTGTTCCTTTCGGGAGGTGCATGCCCCGGCTTCAGGTAGTTTCCTCACCTGCCTACACTGATCAGCAGATCTCCAGAGGTTTCTCTGGTACCGTGCCCTACACACTCCTATCATCTTGGCCTCCGCAGATGCCCAGCTCCATCTCCTCAACTCGGATACTACTGCACTCCCTCTGGGTTCCCACTTCCTTCTCTGTGGCCTGGAAACTCTCTCCAGGCAGTACACTGGGAAAATCCTTAGGGCTCACCTTCTTTATTTCCTTCTTTCAGGATTCACTGTCCTGTATTGCCTGAAGTTCACAGTCTGGAAACACTGTTTCATTAATTTTGTCCAGTTTCTCAGTTGTTTTAAGCAGTAGGTTAAATCCAGTCTCTGTTCCATCTTAGCCAGAAGAGGAAGTCTGATCAGCACCAGTTATTTTAACAGAGTTTCTTCTTTGACCTATGGGCATTTGAAGTGTGTTTTTATTTATTTATTTATTTTGGCTGTGCCGCACGGCTTGTGGGATCTTAGTTCCTTGACCAGGGATTGAACTCGCACCCTTGGCAGTGAAAGCGCGGAGTCCTAACCACTGGACCACCAGGGAATTCCCTGAAGTGTGTTTTTAAATCTCCAAATATTGGGGAGTTTTTTCTGGGTATATTATTATTTATTTCTAATTCAATTCCACTGGCCAGAGAAGTTAATATAAGATTTCAAGCTTTTAAAGTCTATTGAGGTTTGTTTCATGGCTCAGCATATAGTTTATCTTGGTAAACATACCATGTATACTTGCAAATTTGCAAAAAATGTGTATTCCACAGTGGTTAGGTGTGGTGCTTTATAGATGTTGATTAAGTCATGATAGTTGATAGTGTTATTTATGTTTTCTGTATCCTGATATTTTGTGTATTCTGTCACTTGCTGAGAGAGGGGTATCAAAATTACCAACTGTGATTTGGTTGGATTTGTCTAATTCTCTCTTTAATTTTATCAGTTTTTGCTTCATTTAGTTTGAAACTCTGTTATACATCTACATACACATATTATGTTTATATCTTCCAGATGATTGACTCTTTTGTCATTATGAACTGTCCCTTTTATTCTCTAATAATACCCTTTGTCTTGAAGCCTATTTTATCTGATCTTAATATAGCCACTCAGCTTTTTAATGCTTATTGTTGCATGGTATGTCTTTTAAAATCCTTTTACTTTCAATTTATTTGTGACTTTGTTTTTAAACTGTGTCTCTTGTATACGGCATATAATTGGATCTTGTTTTTTATCCAGTCTGGAAAATGTGACTGAAAAAAACACTGATATGGTTGGATTTAGGTCTACTATTTTATTTTCTGCTTGTCCCATCTGTGTTTTGTTCCTCTGTTCTTTCCTTACTGCCTTCTTTTGGGCTAATTCAATATTTTTTAGAATTCCATTTTAATTTATCAACTGGATTTTTAGTTATACCTCTTTGTATTAATTTTAGTGGTTTCTCTAGGGATTAATTTATATATCCTGAACTTTGTGCAGTCCCATTGCATCACTACTTCGCATAAAATGTAAGAATCTTGCAACAGTATAGGTCTAATTTACTACCCCATCATTTATGCCATAATTGTAGTATAAATTATATTTACATTTGTTGTAATACTTCACACACAGTGTTATAATTTTTTAAACAGTCACATATATTTTAAAGAAATTAAGAGAAAAAATAATATTCTATATTTACCTTAATATTTCCCATTTCTAGCACTCCTTATCCTTCCCAAAGATCCAACTTCCCATCTGGTATAATAATTTTTCTTCAACCTGAAGTACTTCCTTTAGCATTTCTTGTTATAAAGGCCTGCTAGCCATTAATTCTCTTAGTTTTTGTTCATCTGAATATGTTTTTATTTTGCCTTCAGTTTTAAAGGACATTATTATTGCAGAATATAGAATTCTGCATTGACAGTCTTCTTTTCCTTTCAGCACAATATATATGTGTGTATGTGTATATATATATATATATATATATACACATATTATAATCTGGTAATTAATACAGTTTATTGGCTTTTGCCCCTTTTTTGCTTTACCTTTCTACTCCCTCACTTGTGCTCTTGAGGTCACCAGCCAAATCAACTACCTGCATCTAAGTTATTTTTTCAGAGTCTGCTTTTGGGGGAACCCAAACTGAAACATGTTCAGTTTACGTTATATAAATCTGTATACGAATATACAAATACTTTCTTTTTTTCCCATGAAAAAGACCATTTGCTAAACAAATGTATACTTTATATTCACTCATTTATTGAGAAGCTGCAGTCTCCTATACATTGTGAAATTGAACTGGTAACTTGTATTATTAGTTATTTTTATGTCTTTGGCACTTTGTGTGTATATACATGCAAGTATGTATATATATTCTTTCCTTCTACCTATCTACTTATCTGTCTCAATAAAATACACACTTGCTCTTAAGTTCATTGACAATTAGAACTCTGACTTCCTCTTAAGTATGTCTCTAAAATCTAATACAGTTCAGTGCAAACAGTAAGTGCTCAACAAGCGTTTCTTGATTGATCATTGATTGATCATTCTTATTTTTAGGCTTCACATACACTATACATTGTTATACACAAAGTCAACATATAAAATTGATATTAGATAATTTACTAATTAAGGAATTATTAAATTTAACAAATATTTGCACACCTCCTATAGGCAAAAGCATGGTGGAGGCTATGAAGTCAGAATGCAGGAACATAATATGGTGTGTGATAGGCTCTATACAGCAAATAATTCAGTGAAAAAACGAGTTTACAGAAATAAATACTATTTCACAGAAGGGAAGGATTAGGATTGAGCGATAGACATGACTGGAAATAGCTTCCAGAAGTAGTAATTATTTGAGAAGGGCCTTGAGGAATTGGTAGGATTTAAATAGACAGAGAACGGGGAGGGTGCTCCAGTGTTGGAGTGCAGGGTGAGAAATCAATGGTAATAAAGCTAAAGAAAGATGGAGTAACACGGAGAATGAGGGTAAAGGGACCTGAATGAACATGGGGTGTGTGAGTAACCAAGAGAATGGCCTGACTGAGGGTTAGTTTCCTATTGAGTAACGATAGAAAATAAGCAATGAAGGGCCTTTAAACCCAAGGCATGTAGACTTTGTCACTGAAACAAGAGGGAATTTTTGCAGGATTTTTTTTAACGTGAACTATAAATAACTAAAGTAGAGATTGAATTGAAGAGGATCAGTTTGTCATGTTGCACAGAAAGAGCAGGGATGAAACACGGCTGATGGCATAGAAACCCAGTACAACTTGCTGTCTAGAATCTTCAGGCCTCTTTAGCTTTCCGTTTAAGTGAAGATTTTTCTCTTTTAGGTAATCTGTGCATTTAAAATCATTATTTTCGATTTGTCATCGTGCTTTCTCTTTTAGATCATAGTACTTTATTCATTTTAAAAGGTTATCAGTTTTTTAAAAAGTCGAAGCAACCAGAAGATTGCATTCTGTTCTTTCTGGACTATTGAGAAAGAGGGCTGATAGAAACATAATGACTCCAGTCTGGTTTTTTTCATTGAATTTTAAGATTTTTTTTTTTGTTCTTTTGTAATTTTAAACTTTTGTACTAAACTTTAAAATTATGGTTATACAGATGACTTTATACATCCCAATTCTGAGATTTAGATGGAGTGTTATTATGAATATTGTCATCAGAAAGTCACTGTCACTCTGAATTATCTTAGTTTACATATTGCTAAATTTCAAGATGATTTCATTACTTATAGAAAGACTTTCCTCCTAAGAAAAATGAAAGTCAATGGAAAAATATTTAACTAAAATTCACTTTTTAGGAATGCTTTTATGTCAATCTGGTGATGTACACATGCACTTTGGGATACCATTGATCTCGTATTCTACTAAGAATATATTAATTTTTTAAAGAACCTTTATCAGCTAGGTATAACTTGATCATATGCATATCAGGAATGTTTTAGAAGTTATTTTCATCTACCAATTTTCCATTTCCTTTAATCATTATTAAGTAGTTAAACTATATTCAATTTAAAAAACAAAGGCATTACCTTTTTTTATTCTTGTGCTTCAGTTTGGCTTTTCACTCAACAAGCACTTATCAAACACATCCTATGGGAATGGCACTGTTGTGTGCTGTGGTATAAAGAAAACTCCTAGCAAGGTTTCCTCAAGGAGCCTGTTTTCAGGTAGGCAGCCAGACTTGTAGTTAACAAGATGAAGTGTTTCAACTGCTCACAGGGCTCCAAACAGGATACGGTAAGATAAACAATAATAGGATAAAGCGAGGAAAAAAATCAGGGCAACCTTTATAGAGAAGGTGAGAGTAGTTGAATTGAGTTTTAAAAGATGAAAAAGTTTGGAGATGAGAGGGCTGGGGAAAAATGGAATTCCTGGTAGAGCTAATGATTTAGGTTTCTTGAACTGTCTGATTCTGTGGTAAACCAGCAGCACTTTTGCCCAGGTTAGCCTCCAACTGTGGATGAAAATGGAAAGGAAGGTTAGAGTCAAAGAAAATTTGTTTTTCTTTATAATAACTCAGAGCCTGCAAGTGATGATAATAAGCATCTCAGTGCACACTATGAGGTATGTTGTGATGCACATTGTCATATGTAAACACTTGATAGCAACTTACGTAATTCCGGTAGCCTCCTCTCTTTTGGGAGCTCAAATGAGACAGTCTTCCTCTTGCCCTCTCTCAGTTTTCTTTCTTTCCATATCCAACTTCAGATGAAACTATTTGAGAGCAAGTCTCTAGCACTGACAGTGTTGATAACAATTTGCATCTAGAAACTTGGACCAGGCTCATAATTCATATTCAATAATATTTCCATATCAGACCCACCCTAAATTTCAGATTCTCTCCATTCTTTCAATTCCTTCAATTTGTAATAAATATTATTTGTCTGTTGTATTCCAGGTACTTTGTCCGTTATATTCTAGGTACTTTGGTAATATTAATGAATAAAAGGGACAAAGATCCCTGACCTGATGGAACTTACATTTTAGTAATCATCACAACTGCTCTGGAAAATTGCTTTTTTTCTCCCACAGAGATTTATTATTAAAATTAGGTTGCTATCTAAGAAAGTGATTTTCTTTTACAGCTTTGTATAGACACTGGGGTGGGAAGACATTTTTTATTTCTGGGGAAAAAGGCTTTTTTGTAGCTGGGGGTTCTGTAAGGCTAGACCAGTATGATGTGGCATATTTTCTCTAGTTTATCTTGTTAGAGATGAAAGTTTGAAGGCACTAAAAATATAGTGGTTTCAGAGACAGATAAGTGGGTGAAGGGAGAAATATTTAAAGACAAGTTATTTGAAGCTTTCCTTGCCTTGGCTTCAGTGAGGAGAGAGAGAGAGAAGACAGCCACCAAATGACTAGTGCATCAATTATAGCTTGGGTATACTTTATATAGACAGAAGAGAAACATAGTAAGAAAGTAGAAACGACTAAATAGGAGAGAATTCTGTTATGGCATAAAAAAAAATCCAATTATTAAAAATGCAGTAAATTTGAAATAGAGTATTTTCAGTTTTACTTTTTGTTTACAGCTCTTATTTGTTACTTCACAGATGCTGTGCCTGTTCCCTCAGAAAAAAGCCCATCTCTGCAGACAAATGTGAGTTTCGACAAGAAATCAGACAGTACCATTACAAATACTGTAATAGAAAACCCTTTGCAAACGTCTCTAGAAAAGCAGCCACCTGCAAAAAGTTTTGAAACATTGACAACTTTACCAGCATTTTGGCCATCTAGTAAAGAAGAGTTCATCAACCCTAATTTAAGGATATCAAAGTCGGATTCTACTTTCTATAACCAGAGCTCTGTGGAGACACTCTATGTCTCCCCCTCATTCAAAACATTTGACCCAGTGAAAGAGACTGTAATCAGTAAGGACCATCAGAAACCAACAGAATCCGGCCTGGTTCAGACGGAGGGTGAAAACCTCAAGACCTTAACCACATGGGGTGAGTCTACAAAAAACAAGCAGAAAACCTCTTTTGAAGTACTCTTCTTTTACTTTTCTCTGCTTTCTGCCTCCTGTTTTTGTTCCCTCCTTTTACTCTCCATCCATTGGTATTAAGAGAGGTACTTGAGCTGGGAAAGTCCCTGTTTATTAAAGGGCTAATAGCAGTTCATCTTTGTGGGTTACAAGTGCTTGATTGAAGCACACGTTCTGAACAGTTTTGATGCAGAACAAATTAGAAAGAACTAGCATTAAAGAAGAGCTTCCTGTTAAACATTTAGGCTAATTATTAAAAAACTATATGAAAAAAATTGGTTAGTATGTATATCGGAATGTATACACACACACACACCCATATATATATATATGGGAACATATATATATATATATATGGGAACACATGAATATGTGTGTGTGTGTTTTCCCTTTTTTAAAAGAGCTGTGTACTGATTCCAAAAACAGGTGGAGAATCTCTTCCCTTTTCTGTCTTACAAAACTTTAAGAGGGTTGCAGTATTCTTTAGACTGGATAATAAAGGATAAAGCCAGTTGAGATTCCAGGTCGTTGGCCATCAGATATTAAATCCTACATTTTTATAATTACACTTTCTTCTGTAAAGTTAATTAGTAAAAGAATAACTTGTTTGCTGGTGCATTTTTCAAAGACTAAGTAGTTTATTGATTCTTATATATGATAATGCTAACTAACTCATATAAATATAAAGTTTTTAATATAAATCTTTTAAACTGCCTCAAATTCAGGTCAGAAGTACAATATAAATACAAACAATGGAAGCCAAAATGTTGAGGTTAAAGAAATTTATCTTGGTGCTAGTAAGGCCAGTGAATAACAAAAGACTCTTCTTACTGCTCTTTCCAGAATTTTTTTGAATTGAGTAGCCTAAAAATAAGACTAATTCTTAGTTTTGTCACCAGATCAACTTTTCTGCTGAGACTGCTGATGGAGAACCCAATTAGTACTGGTTATGACGGCCATGTTAGTTTATGTGCATGGCTATCCCCTGGGAAGTTGTTATTTTGATTCATTTCTTTCACAAATACCACAAAAAGAAAACTGAAAATAAATTTTGGTCACTGCTTGTGTACCAAGTACATTTAATTATAAAAATTAGCAAGAAGTTCCTCTAAAACCAGTTAACAAGGAAGACTTCTTCTCCTATTTAAAATGAAGTAGATAGCATTAGTCTAATCCTCCACCAAAAATACCGGTTAAAGCTGGAAAACTATTAGAAGTCATCGTAAAACAACCAAGGTAGAAAACACATGATGGGTCAGGATCCTAGGAAAAAGGATTGTGATATTGTGATATAATAAGAAATATATATTTGGTCTTCATCACTGATTCCTGGCACAGAGCTCCTGAAACCCTTGTAATTTCCTGAGTGATACGAGAGAGAGGAGCATCTTTTGTTATTCATAATAAGCCCTTTCAAGCCCACCCCTGACCTGTGGGGAGAGGAGACGGGGTGGATGCTGAGTTAATCATCAGGGGCCAATGATTTGGTCAATCATGGCTACGTATTGGAACCTCTGTAAAAACCCTAAACAACGGGGTTTAGAAGTGCTTCCTGGTTGGGGAACACATAAAGGTTCTGGGAGGATGGCACACCTGGAGAAGTCATGGCAGCTCTGTGCCCCTATCCCATACCTTGCCCTATGCATTTCTTCCATTTGGCTGTTCCTTTATAAACCAGTAATAGTAAGTAAAGCATGTTCCTGAGTTTTGCGAGCCATTCTAGCAAATTATCAAACCCAAGGAGGGGACCATGGGATCCTTCAATTTATAGTCAACAGATCAGAAATAGAGGAGGCCTGAACTTGCAATTGGCATCTGAAATGGGGGGCAGTCTTGAGGGTTTAAACCCTTAATCTCTGGGGTCTGCACTAACTCTGGGTAGTGTCAGAATTGAATTAAATTGTAGGACACCCAATTGGGTGTCCACAGAGCACAGGAGAAATCCTTCGTGTGGAAACCCCACACGTTTGGTGTCAGAAGTGATGTGAGAAGAGTAGGAAACTAGTTCACATTTAGTTGGTCCCACATTCACCTCAGTTTTCCCCGCTTGCATTGTTTGCTTATTAGCAGAGCAGGATGATAGAAGCTGAGGGAAAATTAGAGGCCTGGGCTTTCCACAGTCTCACTGAGCTTGGGAGGTAGGGTTGGAGTTTGGGACTTCCAAGGTTTCAGGGACTCAAGGGGCCAATATTCCAGAGGGAAGGGAATCACAGAGAAAAAGTCCATAAGTCTTTGTATAACTTCTTACTGTTACATTTGCCTGCTGCTAAACTCATGTTCTGGATAAGATGCCGAGAATCGAAATGGGAAGCAGCCAACCGGTTTAGCCATCCTAAATGGGAAGAGGCTGACGAGCTAATCAGAGATTCTCATAATCTTGTGGCACTAAGAGACAGAGGTTGGAGTTCAGGATATGCCAAATTGTAGGGGCTCTGGTAAATACTCTGTGCTTTCAGCTGGGCTCTCTAACAGGCTACACCCTAAGCATCAGAAGTACACTCTAGGAGTAAGGACAAGCCAGAAATAGAACAGCCCTCCCAAATGCTGAAACCGAACTTCAACTAGAACAAAGTGTCTGGAAGACAATGAAATCCTTTCTTGAGAGCTGCTGCAATTTTTCATGCATAATGTTTGGCATTCAACAAAAAATTACCAGGCATACCAGGAAATGAACAAATGACCAGAAATACAGGAGAAAACAGACAACAGAAAGAGACTCACAAATAATCAAGATACTGAAGTTTCAAGGTAAGTACTTTAAAATAATTATGATTAATATAATCAAGAAAACAGAAGAAAAGATGGGGAATTTCATCAGAATAGAATACTACTATCTATAAAAAAAGAATCAAATGAATTCATGAATTCCAAAGCTGAAAAATATAGTAACTGAAATTAATACCTTGAGGGTACTGTTCAGTTCACATGGCCTGAGACGTCAAAAGAGAGAGTTCAGCACTGGGAGAGAAGCTGAAAATTTATGAGGGAAACCCTGAAAGCGAGGGAGACTCAGATGGAGTCTCAGATTCCATTTATAAAGTCTGCCCAAATCCTTGACTGACTGCTAAACTGTATGTGTAAGGGAAGACCCCAGTGACTCATGGAAAAAATAAAAGAACACTGGAAATTATAAATATGTGGGTAAATATAAAATACTATATATTTTATTTTTAATTCTAATTTGAAAAGTAACATACAACTGTTTAAAGCAAAAAATTTTAATACTGTATTTTGGGCTTTAAAACTTGTGTAAATGTAATTACATCACAACATAGCACAAAGAATGGCTGAATTGCATAGTTGTTAATGGCACAGGTTCTGGAGTCAGACTGCCTGGGTTCATAATCTCAGCTCAACCACTAATTGTGTGACCTTAGGCAAGGCCCTTGACCTCTCTGCATGTCAGTATCTCCATCTATAGGACAGAAGTCATGATGGCACTGCCACATGGAACACAGAGGCCGTTATAGGAAAGGATTCGACGTGAGAGAAAGGAGACAAGAGCCGGTGGGTGAGGTAGGGGGAGAGATCCCAAGATGAAGCAGGATGTGGGGAAGGCAGACTAGAATCCAGACCAGAAAGAGAGTCACCTCATGCTGCGGGCCCTCAAGGAGAGAGGAGAAAGGCTGTACCAGATGTGAGGGAAGGGTTCTGTTGTTTTTAATAATTTAAATGCGTTGAGCCTTCGTGGGCCACACTCTATGTGTCATGGCCTCAGGATCTTATTGTCTGAGGTCACCTACCAAGCCTGAGGGTTTGGAGTGGTAAAAGGGCTGTGAAGAGACTGGAGATTTAGAACAGCCAATCTAGAGAATGGAAGAGGGAGCTGATAAGACACTGAGAAGACGGAGGAGTAGTAATTTGTAATCCAGATTTGCAGCCGCCTGTGCTTTTCTCCTGTAGCGCTGAGCATCCCAGGGATAGGAATGAAAAGGGTAGATATTTAAATTGAAATAGGATTAGGACAGGGATTGGGGAACTGCAGCCTCTTGGTCCACAGCCTGTTTTTGTAAATAAAGTTTTATTGGAAAACAGCCACACTACTCAGCTTGCATATTGTCTTTGGCTGCTTTTGTGCTACATCAGCAGAGCTGAGTAGTTCAAACAGAGACTGTATGTACCACAAAGCCTAAAAGATTTACCCTCTGGTCCTTTATATAAAAGGTTTGCTGACTCCTGAACTAGGAATTAGTAGCAGGTAAGGCAGAAGACGTGTTGGCAAGGGGGTAGCTAGAGAATGGCTGAAGTGATGGATCCTGGGATTCTAGACTGGACAAGAAAGGAGCCAGAACCGGGAGGCACTGACAGAGAGAAAATAGAAGGATCGTTGCATCTATTGTCTCAATGAGGCCAAAGTGTAGGTGTATTAAAAGGAATGTAAAAGGAATCTAAAAGGCTGGAAGTAATTGAGAAGAAAAGTAGTCTTGGAAAACAAGATTTCAGAGTAGGGCAGTTGTGAGTGATGACATATTCTAGGGAATACTCAGAGGAATGGCTGAAGGTCATTGTGGTTGAGGAATTCAAGAAATGATGAGGCCAGGATGGGTGGCTAGTCTCAGATGACGGAGGATAAAGAAGATAGTACCTATTTCCTGGTTTTCTTTTAAGAAATATTTGTTTACAGGAAGGCTCCAGGTCTGACGTTATAAACTCTTTGGAGATAATGAGCTGGGCAAATTGAAAAATACTTGCACACTCATATTTTAGCAGTTTGCAAATATCAGGGAGGCTGTCTGAGGCAGCCACCTAATACACTTCAGTGTCTTTACTGAATGAGAGGGATGGATTTGCTGCAGCGACCTCCTTTGACCCTTTGATGATAAATAGCTCTGTTCCTAGAACAGCCCATTCCTTCTGCTTCTCTGTTTATTTAGAGCTCAAACTATTGTTTTAGGTCGTTAGTCGTTTAGTTTATCATGCACGCTAAAAAGGAAGAAGGAGCTAGTAAGTACTTAGAAGCCAGATCTGGTGGTAGGCAGCTTTCATTATAGGCTCATAAGCCACAGTTAGGGTAAGTGTGTTAGACGCACTGGATTTTACTTTCTAATTTGGGGGAGGAAAAAAAAATCTATACATTCTCATGTTGCGATAGTTGTGAGCATTCTCACTGGCTTCGTCCTTTCTTTCTGTCTCATCGGTTCCATTTTCTTACTCTGAATTTCAGCAGTAGTTGTTCTTTGTAGCTGTTTTTCAGTTCACCTTTGCTGGGGAAAGAAACCAAACATGACACACACACAAAGGACTCATTAACCATACCTTTTTCTTTTGGGCTATAAAAGCCTTCAGAGCTAGAACAATTAACAATTTCCCTAAGAAATGGGGAAAGTGATAGAAAACAGTTCTGCAGACCATCTCAGCTAACTCTGAGCTACTTGTCAGGCTGATTCAGAAGCACCGCGCAGAGCAGAGCATTGAAGGGAGAGGGGAGTCTTATCACCTGCCGGGGAAGTCACAGCACAGGTGCTCCCTGTCCCCCAGACACGGCCCCGACAGCTCTTCCAGCTGCGCAGCCCCTGCCTGCTTTTGTACAGACAAAAAGACACACTGATTTGATTTTTTTAATTTAGTGAACCAAACTTATACTTCATAGGTAAGTGAGTAAACTCACCTTTAATCCAGTAATCCAATTTTCCTAATACAAATGTAGCATAAGTGATTTATAATCACTTATAATGAGGCAGACTTATTAGCATTTCTCTGTGTTACTCCTAAATCAGGTTCTTTTGTGTAGCTTATTTATAATAATGGCATTAAAAGTAAAATTTCAAATATTACATGAAAAAAACTGAGATCTAATTCATGTACCATAAAATGCACCGTTTTAAAATGGACAATTTAGTGGTTTTTAGTATATTCCTAGAGTTGTACAGCCATCACTACTGATTCCAGAACGTTTCCATGACCCTCAAAAGTCCTGTACAGGGACTTCCCTGGTGGCTCAGTGGTTAAGAATCACCTGCCAAGGCAGGGCACACGGGTTTGAGCCCTGGTCCGGGAATATTCCACATGCCACAGAGCAACTAAGCCTGTGCGCCACAACTCCTGAGCCTGTGCTCTAGCGCCTGTGAGCCACATCTACTGAGCCCTCATGCCACAACTACTGAAGCCCACGCACCACGAGCCCATGCTCCACAACAAGAGAAGCCACTGTGATGAGAAACCTGCACACCACAACAAAGAGTAGCCCCCGCTCGCTGCAACTAGAGAAAGCCCACGTGCAGCAACGAAGACCCAACACAGCCAAAAAATCAATCAATCAATTAATTAATTAATTAATTAATTTTAAAAAGTCCTGTACACATGAGCAGTCACTCCCAGTCCCCCTCACCCCAGCCCCTGGCAACCACTATCTACTTTCTGTCTCTCTGGATTTGTCTATTCTGGACATTTCATATGATGGAGTCATGCAATATGTGGCCTTCTGTGACTGATTTCTTTCACTGAGCATCATGTTTTCAAGGTTTATCCATGTTGTAACATAAATCAGTACTTCATTCCTTTTTATGGCTGAATAATATTCCAATGTATAGATAAACACATTTTATTTATCCCTTCATCAGTTGATGGACATTTGAGTTGTTTCCACTTTTTGGTTGTTATGAATAATTCTGTTATGAAGATTTTTGTAAATGTCTCATTTTTTTAACCATAGAACAAAATCACAATAGTTTAATTCATGTGTGTAGGTAACTTGACAGCCATTATATATCAGTGAGGAAGACTGAAAGAGATGAATTGGAGAATGAAAAGAAAAAAATCCCTCTGTTGTACAGTGAACTGTTTAGTTGACCAAAGACCTGCTGCTAGCAGAAAAATTTCCATTTACTGCTAAAGAGAGTTTTTAAATATTTCCAGAAGTGTATTTGTCATCTTATTTTTGCAGCCCAGTACTTCCAAATGCTTTTTAAGTTAAAAATTGTAATATGATAATTAACAGACCCAATGTTATTCGTGAGTATAAAAAGTTAGAGATAACACATCAGCATTTGGAATAATTTTGTCAGTGCTATATATATTCAAGTGAGTGCAACATTCATTAGCATGCATGTATCACACAGTGAGATTTTTACAACCAGCCATTTACTGCAGCTTATTTGCAATATTCTCTGCATTTCAGCTCTGGGGGGTGGACTGTATGAAGAGGATGCTTGTTAACAAATAACCTCCTTAATGAGCCAGAGAAGGGTCACTAAACAGGCAGGGAGATGCACCCTGAAGTGCAGTGTGCAGCGTCTGGCACAGCTGCAGCGTGTTTGGAAACAAAAGTAAATTGGCCTGCAGCAATTAGAGATGAAGTGGCTTTTTATGAGCAAAAGCATCCTGTAGCCTATGAATCAAAGCTGCAGAACTGTAAATAGTGAGAAGCTATTTACTCAGCAGTTGTAGCTACAAAGCAGAAGGAGGGTGGGCATACAGTAAAAAGCAGTGATTCTCAAACCTGAGCATGCAACAGAAACACAGGTTTGTTAAAAATCCGTTTCCTGAGCCCAACCCATCCCCGCAAGTGTCTGATTCAGTTGGTCCGGGGTGGGGCCCAAGAAGTTCATCTCTAACAAATAACCAGGTGCTGCTGCTGCTGGTTCAGGAACCACACTCTGAGAAACACTACACATGAAGTGGAATACCAGATATTCATCCCATCACACGTGTGTGACTGTCATAACTGTGTTATCTTTATATGGATAACATGATATTAATATTTGACTCAAATATTATTTTCCTCCCAGCCTTCTTAAATGTTCCTTATGAAATCATTCTTCCTGACCAGAGTGAATTATTTCTAGAATAGTTTCTTAGTACTCTTAACATATGTGTTTTGGGTCCTAGAATCTTAGAATCTCACCAAGGATATATAGTTCTGTCACATGATGCATTGATCTGGCCTGAAACATTCCTGCCAAACGGTCATTCACGCTGTGCATGAGCTCCATGAGTATCAAGAAACTCACCACTTCCCAAAGCAGCTCATTTCATGTGTGGAAAACCATGACTATTAGAAAGTTTTCTTTTTTAAATTGGACTGAAATCTCTTTTACTATTACTTTCACCTGTTAACCCCAGTTCCAACTTGTGCACAATATGAGAAAAGGGAGATAAATATTACTAAGATTTTGTGACTATTTTCCAATAACCAAATATAGCCTCTTACCCTTTGTCTTCCTATCCCTTTTTGAATAAAGATTTGCATATCCATCAACCATTCCTTATATATCTTTATGTAAGGAATGGTTGTCATATTCCCTCACCATCCTGGTTGCCTGCCTTCTCAATTTTATATCCAGAATTTAACATAATTCTCTAATACTGTAAAAATAATTATAATATAGTAGAATGGTGTGGACTTAGAGCTTAGTGGGTTAGATTATATGGTTTAACATCAGAGACTAGAATTTGAGTCTCATCTCTGCCCCTTTTTAGTCCTGTGATCTTGGGAAAGTTTCTTTGCCTCTTTGAGATTCCTTTGCCTCATGTTTTAAATGGGGTTATAGGGACTTCGCTGGTGGTGCAGTGGTTAAACATCCGCCTGCCAATGCAGGGGACACAGGTTTGAGCCCTGGTCCGGGAAGATCCCACGTGCCACGGAGCAGCTGAGCCCGTGTGCCACAACTGCCGAGCCTGTGCTCTGGAGTCCGAGAGCCACTACTACTGAGCCCACGTGCCACAATTCCTGAAGCCTGCACGCCTGGAGCCCATGCTCCGCAACAAGAGAAACCACCGCAATGAGAAGCCCGCGCACCGCGGCGAGGCGTGGCCCCAGCTCACCGCAACTAGAGAAAGCCCGCGTGCAGCGTGCAGCAACGAAGACCCAACACGCCAAAAATAGATTAAAAATAAATAAATAAATTTATTTTAAAATAAAATAAAATAAATGGGGTTATAAAGCCTACTCCACATGTTGTTATTGGAGTGTGGTGCTAAATAAAGAGAATTAGAAAATAGCTATTTGAAAAGCAATTTAAATCCTTAGACTTTTCCTCCTTGCCAAATAGATAAACAATTGCCCTGAATATTCACCCACTCTTACAACCTCTGGCAGAAGTCTGGAGATTTGTTTTCTGGAGAAGGTAGGTGGAGGGTCTCTGAAATGAGAGATGCTAGGTAGAGTTGAGTGTGCAGGTCCTATAACAAACACTACAGGATTAAGTGACCATATGCAAACCAAATGCTGAATGCTGAGAACCCTGTCCCCTTTCCCTGCTAGACTCCCAGCACACCGGGAGCCAGATCATTACCTTCTAGGCAGGAGAGAGAAACTGTTCTCACAAGAACCTATAACCCTCAGAGGAGAGAACCAAAGATACTGACATTAGTGGTTCCCCAACAGATGACCCACTCAGATGACTATACACTGAAGCTCAGTGTTGACAAGTCTCACACTTACACTCAGAGATTCCTATCAACTTTGTAATTTTTCATTCTTAATCATAAGCAGACAGCAAGGTGTTCCAGACATCTGAAAGAAACTTCTAATGTGGAACATTGAAACAAGGGATAAGAGAATATGTTGCACCCATGAAACAAAAACAGGGTGTTACAAAAAGAATTTCTGAGAACCCCCAAAAAATAGCTCTTGGAAGTTAAAAATATAAGAGCAGAAATTAGCAACTCAGTGGTAGGACTGAAAGCTAAAGTTGACAAAACTCTCTGAGGAAGTAGAGCACAAAGACAAAGGTAGGGAAGATGGGAGAGAAAATGAAGATTAGAGGACTATTCCAGGAGGTCTAACACCTGGACTAGTTAGAGGTTTGGAAAAAGAATACAGAGAAAACAGAGAGGAGAAAATAAATGATTAAAGCAGTAAAGAAAATTTTCTAAAGCTGAAGGAAATGAGTTCCTGATTAAAAGTCAGTTGACTTTCAGTTGACCTCAATGAATAAAAAAAGTCACCCTTGGGGCACACAGAGAAGCCTCCAAACACAGCAGACCAAGAGGAAATTCTATGAAACTTCAGAGATAAAACCGTTACATACAGTTATATACAATGAATGGAATGGCTCCCACTCCAAAGCAGCAATACTGGAAGCAAGAAGACAGTGGAATTTTGCCTTCACAAGTCGGAAAGAAAGGATTTCTGACCCAGAATTCTTTACCTAACCAAATATCATTAAGCCTAAAAGTAGAACATGGACATTTTCAGACATGCAAGTTCTCAAAATTTTACTTCTCGTGCATCCTTTTTCAGTGAACTACTGGAGAACATGCTGCTTCAGCACGAGAGTAGACCAAGAAAGAGAAAGACCTGGGATATAGAAGACAGGAGGATGGCAAAAGGACATGTCAGATGACAGCTGTGAGTGGAGCTCAGAGTGTCGCTGTGTGACTCAGAACACAAATATGCGGAGGCTTTCGTCATTGGCATGCCCATTACCACGTACCCTCTTTTTAATCCAAGGATAGAATATCTGGATAGGGCTGACCTAGATTCTTAAGTGTGCTTGTCCTGTCTTGACCGTGTGTTAATGAAGTTCCTACTTTCCTTTTTGTGTCCTGCTGCTGCATCAGCTGAGAATACTCATTTCACCCCCCAAAAGTTTTGTGATTGGAATTCTTTCCTGAGAACTGGAGATAGGCCTCAGAGAGCTTTGAAGCAGAAAATAGAAGCTGCCTGCCCTGGCCACATTTTTTTACAGGAGGTCCAATTTAGTTTAGAAGGACATGAATATGTAAAATAAATAAAATTAATATAGAAAGATAAGTGCTAAATGGTAAGCATTAATTCCCCTCTTCTATGACTTATAGTCAATAAGTTTGTTTTGTTTTGTTTTGTTTTTTTAAGTAACAAGCCCAGAGTTAGTTACAAAGACTTTAGCACTGGGATTTGCCAATTTTTACCACCTAAGACATAAGTGAATGTAAATAGACATTCCAAGGAGACAAGAAAAAGTTCTGTGCCCAAGAAAGTTTGGAAAACACTTGAATAAATTACAGGTGGCCCTTGAACAACATGGGTTTGAACTGCATGGGTCTACTTATACATGATTTTTTTCAATAAACACGTAGTACAGTACTACAGGATCAGAGGTTGATTGAATCTGCTGATTCAGAACCTCGGATATGGAGGGCCAACTGTAAGGTTATACAGGGATCTTCAAATGTGCAGAGGGCCAGCGCCCCTAACCGCCATGTTCAAGGGTCAGCTGTACTGTCGATTTCTCAGAACCTTAAATCTGCTAACGGACATTGTTAATCTCCTAATGGGAGGCACAGTATGCAATTGACTAGTCTTGACTTTGAAGCCCTGTTCTCACAAAACGTCTTTTTACATCTTAAGGAACACAGTGTTCCCCAGAACAGTTTGGGAAATAATGATTTAGAATGAAGTGTGAAAGAAGAGATTTAATATGATTTTGCCTGAAGGGAAGTTTAAAACGTTATCAAATTTTTAATTTTATGGAAAATAGGCTTAGAATGCTTTTTATTTTACTTACAGTTTCTTGGTGGAAAAAAAAAATTATATACATGTGCTGAAGTGTCCTGGATCTCAGATGGCTTGGACTCAGTCTTGACTATATTTGACCATTAAGAGAAAAAGACTAGTTTTATAACTGTGGGGTACTTGTAGTTGGTTGTTCGTTTTGCCATAATATTTTCTGTCAAAAAAAAAAAATGAAGGAATCTAAGTTACAGGTTTCTCACACTTTCTACTTTAAATGTCAACTTAAAATGCTGGCAGTGAGTAGAATACCATGTAATACTTTACTTTTCTGCTCTCTCTGGTAAGTGTAGTGTAAAAATATATTGGGCAAGGTTTGAGAGTCAAGATGAATATTGATATTTCTATTTTAGTTTCACTTCCATGGTATTATTGATATATAACACATCTTTAGATTTTCTCTATTTCCTGCTTTGGGTTTATTTGGGCTTATTATGACAAGTTAACATATAAAATTCTAAGTAATTTATTTAAGTTGAGACCAGATAGGATTTTACACTGTAAAATGATTTTAGCTATTACTGTCATTTGTATGTTGCCTAATCTTTGTCTGTCATTTATACATTTTAGTTTCAACTGCCTCTGAGGGAGCCTCCTCCTTTTCTACTTTATCCGCGTCATCTCCTGATTCAGCCTCTCCAGAGAAGTCTGTTCATCTCTCACCCCCAATTTTGGCCGGACCTTCCTTCTGGACTTTGTCCCATCAACAATCTTCTTCTGCCTCTGTTAAAGATAAAGATAAGACAGCCAGGGTTCATCACCCTTTTGCTCCTAGGGGCCCACTGTCCTCTGATGAAGAGGAAAATAACCACCTCAACCTACTGGAAATTCTTCCAGACAACTCTGATTCTGCCAAAAAGAAGACAAGTCCTATTTCTAGCAGTAATTGGGTAGCATTTTCCACCCAAAATGTAGACCATTTCACCTCTATGTCCTGTTCTAGTTTTCAGGCAACCAAAGACCTGCCTAGGGAGCCTGAAACAAACGATTCCACTAACGTTCTTCTAGGGGAGGTGAAAAACGCAATAGTTAAATTACATGAAGATCTGAGCATGGTGATACAAGAACTTAATGTCATCAATAGCCATCTGGTAAGCATGAGTGGGAATAGTCCACAAATAAACAAGTCTCTGCAGTTTCCCCAGTATTCTGAGGGGGGCTCACATCGAGTCTAACAATCTCAATAGCCACTTTTTTATAGAACTCATGTGGTGTCACTTCCCAAGGACTAAGAAATTAACCTTTTATAGATTCTCATTACTATGGCAAAAATAGGGTTGTTGGTTTGATTTTTCCTTGTCAGGTTTATTAAACAAGTATATTTCAAACCAATAAATTCATTTGGGTGGTTTATTCTTTACAGAAACAAAGAATCACCTTTGATAATATTTTCAGGTTTAGATATTAGTTCATTTGAAACTGAAGAGAATTTCATTCTTCCATGCTCTGTACTTTACCTCAAAATACATTGAGCACTAGTGAAAGTTGTGGTCAGACCTCAAACTGCAAATGACTATTCTAGAGCTTTTGGATAAATTGGTAGTAAGAAGCCCTTCATTTTCCATCTGTATGGAGGTTCATTGTTAACAAACCTTTGCCTTGATTTAGGAGAACTGAGTCTGGAGTATACATTTCACATGTTCTCATGTCAAGTTTCAGGTTCTGCAAACCAAGGGCCAGAAATCTTTCCCTTCTTGCGAATGCCACCGTTGGTTGAGAGTTAAGTTGAGACAAGTAGGACATGGAACAGGTGGTTTGTTGTTGTTGTTGTTAATGTATATTGCAAAGTGAATTTAAATGTGTACTCTTTTTCTTGTATTTTGGAAAATAAATTTGGTGTTTTTCATCTTACATGTATCTTTTTAATTCTTTAAGACTGCCTTTCAAGTAGAAATGTCTCAATTATTTATAGGGAAAATGCTCTGGTTTTGGGATTACAGACCATTGTTTTTCAATCCTGCTGCAGATTAGAGTCACCAGAGGACTTCCCTGGCAGTCCAGTGGTTAAGAGGTTAAGACTGCATGCTTCCACTGCAGGGGAAGTGACCAGGGAACTAAGATTCCTCATGCCAAGCAGTGCAGCCAAAAAAAAAAAAAAAAAAAGGTGGTAGAGTCACCAGAGAAGCTTTTGTTTTATTTCATATTTATTTGAAAGAATAGTGTAAAGGGCTCCATGTACCTGTCACTCAGTTTCAACAATTACTAACCAAAGGATAAAATAATATCTGATAATTTTGAAGAAGTATGAGACATTTAAAAAGCATTCTAATGCCCTGGGTGCCACTCCCAAATCAAAACTGATTTTCATCATGCAAACTCGGTTAAGAACTAGAGGGGACTGTTAGTGCAGGGACATGGGATGAGACAGGTAAGCCAATCAGAAGGCTGTTGAAGTTAGCCAGGTAAGAGTTGATGTGGCTCAAACCAGGGTGAGCATAGTAAAGTAAAGTGAGAAGTGATTAGTTTAGGGATTTGCTGATGGGTTGGATAAAATATATGAGAGAAAGAGAGGAGTCAAAGATGAACCCAAGGTATTGGACTAAGCAACTAAAATTCAGAATGAAGTTACCATCAACTGAGATGAGGAAAGTTGAAGACAGAAAAAAAATTGAGGCATCCATTTTGTTAAATATCAGATGTCTATCAGATAACCAATTAAAGATATCAAGTAAACAGTTGGAGATGAGAGTGAGTTTGAGAGACAGGTCTAGATTGGAATGGAGGCTGAGAGTTCATAGTTGATTTTTATTTAGAGCTATGAGACTGGATGAAATCACCAAAGGAGTCAGTGTGATAGTGGAAAAGAGTTGAAGGCCTGAGCCCTAGGGCATTCTAACATGAGATCAGGAAGAAGTTGGGGAACCAATGAAGGAGCTGAGAAAGAGCCACCACTGAGGTAGGAACAAAAAAAATACAGTGTGTAGTATTTGGAATCCAAGAGGGTTTTTCTATTCTTGGCCCTTTTGTCTTCCATATGCATTACAGAATCATCTTGTCAAGTTCTTTCCAAAACCCTATTAGATTTTGAACAAAGTTGCGTTAAGTCTATTAATCAATTTGGGGGAATTTTTAAAAATTTAATCTTCTAATCCATGAACATGGTATATCTCTATCTATATCCATATAAATGTTCTCCTAATGTTTTTCAATAGGCTCATTATTTCTCCCACAGAGGGCTTCTATTTCTTTTTTAAAGACCTAATTCTTTGTTCTTGATATTTTTATGCTATTGTAAGTGCTACCATTTTGCTAATTTACCATTTTTAAATTTTAGAATAGAATAGTTTATAAAAATGTTCAGTGTACGGTTATACATTGCACATCCATATAGCCTCTATTCAGATTCACCAATTTTTAACATGTTGCCATGTTTGCTTTATCTCCCTCTGTTGCTAAACACATGTATGTCTGTATACACATTATGTAGGTAGACACACACAAAAACATGTTTTGCTGAGCCCTTTGAAAGTAAGTTTCAGATATCATGACACTTCACAACAGAATACTTCAGCATACCTGTTGCATGAATCAGGGTAATTATTTCCCAACCTACCTTCCAGTTAACTAATTCTCTCTTCAGCTATGTCTAATCTGTTGTTAAATCTCCCCATAGGGTTTTTAATTGAGTTATTGTATTTTTCATTTCTAGAATTCTACTTGGTTCTTTTAAAATCTGCTTTATTGCTTTTCATAGGTCTATGTTTCTTGCAGATATTTTCAAGCATATCTTTGTTACTAGGAATGGCAAGCAAACTAGTATAGAATTCTTACTAATAAGAACAGTAAGTAAACTAGAAAGTATTCTTGATAGGAACTTTTAAGAATGGCTTAATACATGCATTTAAAGCTATAAATTTTCCTTTACATAGCTGCAATCCACAATTTTTAAAAATTGAGATATAATTCATATACCATAAAATTTACCCTTTTAAAGTGTACAATTTAGTGGTTTTAGTTTATTCACAAGGTTCCACTATCCTATTCTAGAACATTTTTATTACCACAAAGAAGACATCCATACCTGTTAGTAGCCACTCCTCATTTCCCCCTCCTCCAAGCCCCTGGCAACTACTAATCTACTTTCTGTCTCCATGAATTTGCCTATTCTGAATATCCCATATAAATGGAATCATATAATACTTGGCTTTTTGTGTCTGGCTTCTTTCATTTAGCATAATGTTTTTTAGGTTCATCCATGTTGTAACATATATCAGTACTTCATTCCTTTTTATGGCTGAATAATACTGCTTTATATGGATATATACCACATTTTGTTTATCAATTCATCATGGACATTTGGGTTGTTTGCACTTTTTGTCTATTATGAATTTGTGTGAACATGTGTTTTCATTTCTCTTGGTCATATACCTAGGAGTTGAATTGCTGGGTCATATGGTAATTCTTATGTTTAACTTTTTGAGGAATTGACAAACTATTTTCTGAAGTGGCTTCAGCATTGAACCACAAGTTTTGATAGGTATTGATAATATTTTCATTGTCTTTTGGCTCAAAATATATTCTAATTCCTATCATGAAGAAATGTAGAAGTATATTTCTTAATTTCCCAGCTTATTGTACTCTCTGGTAATTCTAGAACCTAAGGTTTTTGCAGGTCTGTTTTTGTTATCTATTGCCCTGCTGATTTGTGCTCATGATGTTATGTTTCTTGTGTACCTGGTTTTTTTAAAAATAAATTTATTTATTTATTTATTTTTGGCTGCATTGGGTCTTCGTTGCCACACACAGGCTTTCTCTAGTTGCAGAGAAAGGGGGCTACCCTTTGTTGTGGTGTGCAGGCTTCTCATTGTGGTGGCTTCTCTTGTTGTGGAGCACGGACTCTCGGCACGCAGGCTCAGTAGTTGTGGCTCGTGGGCTCTAGAGCACAGGCTCGGTAGTTGTGGCACACAGGCTTAGTTGCTCTGTGGCATGTGGGATCCTCCCGGACCAGGGCTCGAACCCATGTCCCCTGCATTGGCAGGTGGATTCTTAACCACTGTGCCACCAGGGAAGTCCCAACGTACCTGATTATTTTTGACTATGTGCTGGTCATGACACTTGAAAATTTATTTGTACAATTAGCACAAGAATTTGTTTTTTGCTTCTGCCAAGTGCCAGGTGCTATTGCACCACCATACTGGTTAGGTAAATCAAGGTCATGGCTTGAAATTTTCTAGAATACCCAGGTTAATCTCAGACTTAAATTCCTCATAAGAGATGATTCATTTCTAATTCATTCTCAATGCATAGCCATTGGGTTCCACTTTGCTGTAAGGAGTATCTCTTGTTAGATGCCCCACCTTGTGTGCAGTAATTTCTGTTCCTATCACCTTTCAAGGCCATCAAAATGAAAGTTGGAAGTTGTTGAACTCAACAAGTGCTCTTAGGGAAAAGTGGCTTATGTGATCATTTGCCTGTCAGGTCTCTGTCTTTTTCAGTGCCTATTATTTATAAGACTCTGTACCAGGCCCCGGGGATACAGTGCTGAGCAAAATCAGATATAGCTCCTGTCCTCACACAGCTTGAGTTCTAGAATTCTGGAGAAATTTGATAGATTAATCAAATTGTTTTTTAAAATGTGAGAGGCTAATAGTTCTGGGAAATAATATATAGGATTTGACCTGGTGAAAGAATTCTTTAAGGAAATAACTTTTGAGCTGAAATATGAATTCCAGTATTATTGAAATAAATGCCACTAATGACATGTTGGGCAAATAAACTTCTTTATGAAATAAAGCAGAGCATAAAATAAGTACGAAATCTTAAGACATCTTCTGTTGGCTTTCTTCATGCATCTGGGAAATCCACCAATGGATTCTTAAGGGGTAGTAGGATACAATATCTCTTTTTTGTAGTGGCTATAGAATTTCTTAGTTGCACATTGCCAACAGTTGAGAAGAAAAAGTTTCCAGAGATAAAGCATTCTTCACTCCCCACCCCCCCATCACCAAAAAGTGCTACGTCAGACATCTTGAAATTTACTCGTTTAGAGAAACCCCACAAATAATTGAGGCAACAAAAACTATCCCTTTGAGAAACTACTTTACTTACTATGTGCTTGTTGCATGCACATAGTAACTTCAGATCTTAACTAGGTTTTACATAGCTCATATATTTTAATTCAACCATTTGTTAATTAGCATAATTAACAAGCACTTATTTGAGTTTCTATTTAGCCAACTCCATTAAACAAATAGAGCAAACCTGGCTTAAATTGGGAGTGGGTATATTCTGATTGACTTTGTAATTATCTCAGATTAAAAATACTTCATTAGATGTTATTCTCTTAAGCATTTTACTTGGAACTTGAGGATCTTATTATAAGGCAGTTATAAAAATATTTTACAGTGTACTTACTGTCAATTACTCATGTGTTCATTCTTTAAACATTTATTAAGCACCCTTTATGAGTAGGCAGTTTGCTAGACATTGGGGATACAATGGTGAACAAGATGGATGCGGTCCTGTCTTCAGAGGCACGGTTTAGTGGAGACACAGACAGATAACTGGGCAGTTAGAGTGTAACGTGTAAGTCCTGTGAATTCGGGAAGCACAGGACGGTGTGGGAGAGCCTGGTAGAAAGCCACAACCAGCTCTGATCTGGGGGTCAGGGACTGCCTCCCGGGGGAAATGAAGTCCAAACTGAATTCTGAAGGATAAGAAGGATTTAGTAAAGCAAAGGGTGTTAGGGTAGAGAGAGAATTTTCTAGGCAGAGAGAACAGCACGTACAAAAGCTGGGAGCCAGAACTAGGAGAATTTGAGGATAGGATTGCGAACTGGTGGGTCAGAAATGTGAGCACTTTAGTTTCCCTTTATGCGTCGACACAGTAGGTGATGGGTAGGTAGTATTTATAGACTAAATAACAGAAAAGGACTGAGTGACAAGGAAATGGATCGTATTGAAAATGATGTGTCATAGAAACGTGGGGGTTAAAGGGTTTCCAAAATCCATTCACAAACGGGTAAAAATAGCCTTTAAAAGGGGGTTTTGGAGACCTTGGTGACTCATCTCCTCACCAAATGAGTTTGTGGTGACAGTGGTTTGCTCCTGGCTGCCCAAGGAGTCCCTTCTTTCCTGGGCCTTCATTTGACAGAGAAAGGGAGCAGAGGACAACTTGGCAAATCAGTTACATACTCAGTATACTGGGGACGATTGTAGGTTTCACTTTAATAGAGTGGATTCTGAGATGTGATAAAAAAGGGTTTAGGTATGTGGAACTGAGAGATTTTTATTTCTTGCAGAACACCAAGTAATTTGGGGAGGCCAACCATATTATCGTTATGCCAGAATATATGTGCCACCTTTTATCAGCAGGCAGGCTTAGAAAAGAGTCAATTGGCTCAGAAGAAACTAGGTGTTTGGTAATTTCAAATTCTGTCTTCTCACTGATGGTGCAGAAAGTTCTCAAAGATGTGGTAATTATCGTAGAATTATGGCTTCGGGCATTCATAGCTATTCAAACAGTAAAATTCCATTATAAAAGATGACAGTCTGTGTGTTCAGTTGTGCTGCAGTTGAGAACTTGTCCCCTATAGTGTTACTGCATCGTTCTTATGCCACAGAGCAATGAAACAAAATGCAAAAAGCAGTAGTTCTAGGACTGGGTGATTGATTAAAACTGGAGGATGCGAAATAGGAATGAATCAAGGATGAGCTCCAGAATTCTGGTGTGTGTGTGTGTGTGTGTGTGTGTGTGTGTGTGTGTGTGTGTGTGTGTGTGTGTGTGTGTATCAACAACAACAATAAGAATGGTTGACATTCATTGACTGCTAACAATGTTCTAAGCACTTTTTAATTCTCTCCACAACTGTACCAGGAAGCGATTGCCACGTTGCTTATGAGAAAACAGAGGCTGAGAAAAGCTAAGGAAGTTGCTTGTTCAGGGTCACACAGGTAGTTGTAAGGGTCAGAGCCAGACCTAGAACCCTGGTCTGTCTAGATGTAGAGCTTGTGCTTGCACCGCTGGCTGCACTGCCTCACAATTCGGGGTGAGGGTAGCCAGGTGGGCGGTGGTGCCATTGGCTGGGATGGGAAAGTGAGGAAGATGGGTGGGCCTAGCCTGTCTGTCCCCTGCTTGGGGAGGAGCTGGAGCTCCTGCCATGCACAGCTGCCCTCCCCATCCACACCCTGCTGTCCAGCCGGTTGCCCCCAGTCTCTAGAACCGCTCAGCTCAAGTGGCCGCCCCGGACCTTCTGGGTCTTGTGCTGTTGGTTCCTGTTGCTGAGGAGCTTTCTGCTTCCACACACGCTCCCCAGCCCTTCCCTGCCCTCTTTCATGTCTAGACCCGAATTAGCAGAGCCTGGAGAAAGCTAGAACATAGTAAGAGCTGGTTTGGAGGTGGAGAGACTGCCCCAATTTCTTTTTCCCACATAATTAAACCTGGGAAATGCCATGTAGCCTCACACGCACGATTTTTTTAAAAAATATTTATTTATTTATTTATTTTTGGCTGTGTTGGGTCTTCGTTTCTGTGTGAGGGCTTTCTCCAGTTGCGGCGAGTGGGGGCCACTCTTCATCGCGGTGCGTGGGCCTGTCACTATCGCGGCCTCTCTTGTTGCGGAGCAGAGGCTCCAGACGCTCAGGCTCAGTAGTTGTGGCTCACGGGCCCAGTTGCTCCGCGGCATGTGGGATCTTCCCAGACCAGGGCTCGAACCCGTGTCCCCTGCATTGGCAGGCAGACTCTCAACCACTGCGCCACCAGGGAAGCCCACACACACGATTTTAATTGGGGATTGCGTTCACTGGTTCACCCCAGCAGTGGAGAATTTTCATTTCTATGATGGGTCTCTGCCTCTGGAGTATATAATATGCACTTGAAAACAACAGAGCGCAACCCAGAAACAGCCGACAGAAACTAAAGAAAAAATTAGTTTTGATTCAGTTACATATGACAGTAATATGCTCATACTTCAGTTTTTAAAAAGTGATGGGGGGGGCTTCCCTGGTGGCGCAGTGGTTGAGAATCTGCCTGCCAATGCAGGGGACACGGGTTCGAGCCCTGGTCTGGGAAGATCCCACATGCCGCGGAGCAACTGGGCCCGTGAGCCACAACTACTGAGCCTGAGCGTCTGGAGCCTCTGCTCCGCAACAAGAGAGGCCGCGATAGTGACAGGCCCGCACACCGCAATGAAGAGTGGCCCCCACTCGCCGCAACTGGAGAAAGCCCTCACACAGAAACGAAGACCCAACACAGCCAAAAATAAACATAATAAATAAATAATAAATAAAAGTTTAAAAAAAAAAAAAAGTGATGGGGGGACTTCCCTGGTGGCGCAGTTCATAGGACTCCACGCTCCCAATGCAGGGGGCCCAGGTTTTATCCCTGGTCAGGGAACTAGATCCCACATGCTGCAGCTAAGAGTTCACATGCTGCAACTAAGAGTTCACATGCCGCAACTAAGGAGCTTGCCTGCTGCAACTAAGACCTGGTGCAACCAAATAAATAAATAAATATTAAAAAAAAGAAAAAGTGATGGGGAGCTCTTTCTCCATAGTGACTCTTGGTGGTTAGTTTCATTATCTCTGGGCTAGTGGTGTGATATTTGCTTTACGTCCACACTCTCTGTGTGAGAGAGTCCCGGGGGGTCCCCAGAGGAGCTGCTTCTATTAACCCTCAACCTGTCTGTTCCACCTGTATTCCCTCCACCCCCAAAAAACCAAAAACAGGGAAAGGACTGAACCAGAAACAGTAACACACGAGATTAAGCCGAAAGTGAGAATAAATACACAGCGTGAAAAGTACAAATTCCAAAGATAAAGAGAACTAGCAAGAGGGAGGAAAACAAATGCGACACCGGGAATGCGGGGGCCCAGAAGGCACAGCAGCCTGTCCCTTTCACAGGGCAGATGGCGGTCAGTACAGACCCACTGTGGACCATGTCAACTAGCGGTTGCAAAGCCTTTGGACAAGGAGCCAGAAGGGATGTAACTGAGAAGTTGGTCTGATGCTGAAAGAGGCGGTCGTAGGGGAGGGAGGTCAGTCTGCGATGGGAGGCTGGGAGGCAGGGCCCAGCCTCAGTGGGAGCACAGCAGGACCCGAGGCAGTGCCGGCAGGCATACCTCCCCTCGTGGGGACCGTGAAAGAGGACACAGGAAACACGAAGCCAAAACTTCCTACATTCCTGAGACAAGGTGCCCTTACAGAAGATGCCACTGTGCCTCGAGATCCATGTATGTGCCCCTGAATAAACAGGAGCCCCTGGAGGCCCTGAGAGCCCACGGGGAGGACGGGCTTTCCCTGCCTTCTCCCCCAAAGCTGCGGTGGGGACCGGGCGGGTGGTCCTCGGGGAGTGGGCTCCTTTGCAAGCACAGCCGTCTTGTCTGTGGCTGGACAGATCCCAGACCAGCTTACTGGGTTGCTGGGAACCACTGCCGAGTGTGGCCCTGCCACCTTGGCCACTAAATCGTCAAGGCTCTACTGAGGGGAGGTGCCCTTCGCCAGCTGTGGTCCCCAGTGGGGACAGTAATGGCAAGCAACTTAGGAACCAAAGGTCCAGAGGCTCTTCTCCCGGCCGTGTAGGTGGGAGCTGGCCGACAACCCGAAGCCTGTAGATTTCCTCTTTTAGGGCCTCTTAGGGAGCTACAGGAGGAAAATCTCAACACATGGGTTCGTTGTGCTTAACGGTTATTCATCTCAGAAGGTTTTCACTGCTCAGTCTGTTCAAATCCCCTCGGCCTTGTGCTTCCTAACGTTTGTGGGACACCTTACAGGTGGCAAAGCACTTGAATACATCTCTCTTTAGTCTCATGGCTCTTCAGAGAGCGAGGCAGATGAGGGATTGGAGCCTCAGAGAGGCTGAGTCAATGGCTCAAGGTCACACAGCTCTGAGCAGCGGGCGGGACGCCTCCCCCGGGTTTCTGATGCAGGAGGCATCTAGCTGTGCCCCCTCCAGCCCCTCTCCTGGCACAGGGAAGCATCAGCATCCTAATCAGTTGCCAAAAACTCAATATGGAGTCTCTGCCCTTAAAATTGTCTTTTACATTCTTAATCTTGTAGATTAGCTTTGTTTAAGCCATTAACGTATTTCATCATCTCTAATATATGGAAATTAGTGTTTTCATGTGGCTCATTAATCTCCGCTCCTTCCGCTAAAAGCCAGAGCTGTTGGGAACAACATTACACAAAGACCAGAATACCTCACATCCTTGAGATGAGCTGGAATGGGGCAGCGGTGATTATCCACCCTGAGGCTGCCTGGACGCCTAGATGACAATCTTTAAAAGGGTGAATTTCAATGACTAATCTGCGGAGGTTTGCAGCCACGCTCTGCTGTTTAACATGAGGACATAAGGAGTATTCGACAGCTTCTCAGCCCATCACCATCACGGCATGGAAGAAAACAGTAAATAGAGATGCTTGATATTCACAAGCAATTGATTATTAAAATTCTGAATTTTAAAGAATTTTAAAATAATCTAGGGGGCGGGACAGGGTTGGGAGTGAGCGTGTGCCTTTCTGTGATTTCGCTCTTCTGTGTCTACAGCTGGCCCCTGCAGATCCGCCGGGACCGCGTCCAACTCCCTGGTCTATATGGGAAACGTGATGATAGGGTGAGAGGCGAGTCTTCACCGCAGCTCCCTTGGGATGGGGGCGGGGACTTCCAACGGGCGTACTGGTGTAACCTGAGCCGTCCAACGTGGGTCGAGCTGGCGTCGTTGAGTCAGTGGCCTGTCCAAGCTGAGGGCCAGAGCTGAGGGCTCCCACAAGAGAGGGGAAGCTGAGCCACCACCGTCATCCCTGTATTAGTGTCCTAGGGCTCCTTGGCCACAAGCTTGGTGGCTTAAAATAACAGTAATTTATCATCTCACCGTTCTGGAAGCCAGGAGTCTGAGATCAAGGTGTGATCTGAGGGCCGCGAGGGGAAAATCTGTTCCAGGCCTCCCTCCCTCCCACCTACTGGTGGCGGCTGGCAAGCGTCGTGATCGTCGGGGTTCCTTCGCGTGGAGACACCTCCCTCCAGCTCCCACCTTTACATGGCGAACTCCCTGCGTCTCTTCACGTGTCTGCCCTGTGCACATGTGTCTGTGTCCAAATTTCCCCTTTTTATCAGGACACCATCATGTTGGATTAGGGCGCATCCTAATGACCTCATGTCAATCTGATGACCTCTGTAAAAAAGACATTCTGAGGGACTTCCCTGGTGGTGCAGTGGTTGGGAATCCGCCTGCCAATGCAGGGGACACAGGTTGGAGCCCTGGTCCGGGAGGATCCCACGTGCCGCGGAGCAACTAAGCTCATGTGCCACAACTACTGAGCCTGTGCTCTAGAGCCTGTGAGCCACAACTACTGAGCCCGTGTGCCATAACTACTGAAGCTCGCATGCCTGGAGCCTGTGCCCCACAACAAGAGAAGCCACCACAATGAGAAGCCTGTGCACCACAACGAAGAGTGGCCCCCGCTCGCCGCAACTAGAGAAAGCCTGTGCGCAGCAACGAAGACCCAACGCAGCCATAAATAAATTAATTAATTAATTAAATTTTTTTTAAAAAAGACATTCTGAGATACTGGGGGTTAAAACCCCAACATGTAATTTTTTAGGGGACACAATTCAGCCCGTCACAGTCCCCCTTTCCCACACGCAGCCTCTCCTCTACTCACATGTGAACAAACATTTCAATAAAAGCAACCCCTTCCCCAGGCTCCCACCTAGCTCAATCCAGCCCCGCTCCCGAGAGAGTGCAGTGTGACCCGAGGCCAGCCCTCCTCATGTTCCCTTTCAACCATTCGGAGGCTGTGCAGGCTCACAGGAGGCGGCAGGGTGAGAATCGCACTCTGGGGATCGGACAGTGGGGACCTGAGTCCAGGCTCTGCCCGTTCTGGGCTCTGCAGCCCTAGGCCTACTACTCAGCCTTCCCAAGCCTCTGTTCCTTCACCTGCATCGTGAGTTAATAGCACCCACCTTGCCTGGTTATTGTGAGAATTACGCGAAAACATGTCTACAAGGTGCCTTGCACATAGTAGATGCTCAATAAATGTTAGCTCTCTCTTCCCATCTCCATGTTTCCCACACACCTCACACAGTCCTGGGATTTGGGGCTGACCTGACATTATTATATAGGCAGTTCTGCAACAAATATGTGCTTTTCGAGCTGCATTTGTGGCTCAATTAGTTGGCAAGGAGAAGCATTTTTCAGTGCCTGGGTTTTCAGAATCCACCAAGGGGTACCAAGCCAACTGGTAGGCTGCCTTCTTTGGAAAAGACACAGGGCCAACGCCGTGCCTGGCAAAGATTGACTGTCGCAGTGTCTCTCCAAGTCCCATGTTGCGTGGGCCTTTGTGTCTGCCGTACAGAAATCGATTGCCCTGTTCCCGGGAGCCTGCATCCTGAGCAGTAGTATTCAGAAGAGAGCAGCTGCCCCGGAGCACGCGTCTCTCTGCTCAGGGGCCCCGGCTGACACTGGCTCCTCCGTCCTTGCCTCGGGCAGGTGAGGCTGTAACTGCTGCAAAATGACCCTCATGGGACTGCTGCCCCTTGCCGAGGTCACCGCCGTCTCGATTTTGCAGGTTCAGAAATGCTTGCTTTATTAGCTTTTCCAGAAGTGCTCAAGCCAGAGGAGACTGATTTGTAATAACCCAAATCAAAAGAGACTCTTTTATAAGCCGTATCATTCTTTGGCACCAGACTTCAAGTGTTTATTCATTCATTTGTTTATTCATTCACTCATTCAACAAACTTCTAAGGAGGGCCAGGCACTTTCCCGTGTTGACTCATTTAATTCTTAAAATAATCCCAAGAGGTCTCATTATCCTTCCCCTTACAGGCGGGGAAACTGAGGTTTGGAAAGATGAAGTCATTTCCCCAGATGCCTGCTCTTGTGGTGAACTCAGGGTAGAGACAGGAAAGAATATGGGGGGGCCAAAGAGAAAAGCAGTGAGGAGACGAGGCTGGAGAGGCAGGTTGGGGCCTGATTATAAACCTGGGGGAGGGGGTGTCCATTGAAGAAACAATACACCAGCATCCTGGTGACCGTCAACCCAGAGAGGAGAAAGCGTGTGTGGCCAGAACGCTTGCATGGGCGCATGTGGGTTGCCCAGCATCCTCCCATCTCTTCATTAGGGTGTCTCCAGCTAACCACAGCTGTGCCCTCCCCCAGAAGCGTTCCCTGATCAACATTCTTACAGCCAGTGTACTAATCAGCTCTCGCTAAGTTATGCTGTGGTCACAAACACCCCAGATTCTCGGTAGATTATGACCACCACAGCTTATTTCTCTCTCAGGTTAAACCTCAGCTGCTGGTCAGCCGAGGCTCTGACCCACAACATCTTCTTTTTGAGATCCAGGCTGAAGGAGCAGCCCCTCCCTGGGATGTGCTCTCACGGCAGAAGGGAAAGAACAATGGTGGAACCGCACGATGACTTTTAAAACTTCTGGCAAAAGTTACCAAGTAAGCCGCCTGGCCAAGCCTGCTGTCCCTGGCAGGGGAGTAGGAACGCTTTCAAGTCAAGGCAGCAAATAATTGGCAACAGTAATATAACCTACTCTAACAGGTTATTTACATTTATGGTCTATTTTACAATATGGAAATCATAGCAGTTCCCTCTTAACAAGGCACTTAACGTAGATTAAATGAAATGCAGTGTGTCTGGCAGCACAGTAAATTGTCAATTTACTTATAACTTTTTAGTGCCCAGCACAGTGCCTGACACACAGTGGGTGCTCAAGAGTTATTTGTGGAACGTTATTCATCAATGAATAGTTACCAAGCACCTACTCTGTGCCAGGCACTATTCTAGGAAAGTTCTTGGGATCTAGTGGAGAATGAGACAGGCAAGGTTCCTGTTGTCATGGACCTTACAGCCCAGTTAGTGGGCACAGGCAATAAACAACTAAATCAGAATTCCAGAGAGTGGTAAGAGCTGTAAAGAAAATAAAACAGATTGACTGAAAACAGGCCAGAGAGTGAATGACACTAATTAACAAAGACCCCACCAAAGAGGTAACTTTGAGCTGAGACCTATATGATGAGAAGGAGCCAGTCATGAAAAGATACAAGGAACCAGCATCCTGAGCAGACGGAGGGTAGCACGGACAAAGGCCCCGAGGCAGAGATGAGCTTGACTGTTTAAGGAACAAGCAGAAGGTCAATCAGGCCAGGGTGTCCTGAGCGCAGGGGGCACCCACACAGAAGGCAGCTGGGAAAGAGGCAGGGGCCTCTGCCCCTTTTCTAGTGTCTTGCTTCCAGGATCGCCAGAACCTAGCACAGTGCCTGGGGCACAGCCAGAGTCTCGGAAGCATCTATTTAGAAAGAGAAACCATCAAGCTGGGACAACAGCCACACCAGAGGCAGAGCTCCTCCCCTGGAGGGGCTGTGGGTGCTCTGCCTGTTCTTTCTTTCTGATTCTCCTCCTTGGTTCCTCATTGGCCCCTGGAAACTTCTCTCAGAGCAGCATCACCCCATGACATGTTACAATTTCCAAAATTACAGCTTTCTGACGTTGTAGAGATGGACTTCATTCTTATAAATAAACCCTCCCCAAATCACAGCGTGGGATGGGCCGAAAGGAATCCCACCCACTGCGATTGCTGTCGGCTCTGCCTCCAAACCGTGGCAGCCACTGACCTTGGCCTGGATTTCAGGGTGACTTTCATTTTGGGGGCCTGCATCTCGCTACCCACAAACAGTGGAGTCACATAGTATGCACGTCTAACTCCACCTCCATGCTTCTTACTACGCCGGCTTGCAGAAGAGAAGGAGCCAGTAATTTAGGTGAACGCGGTGGACTCAGACCTCAGAATGAGCCAAAATAGGACACGAGACTCAACGGTTCCCTCGGTGCCCTGGTGCCTCTCGGGGTGAGAGCATCTTTCCTTCCGTGGTCCACAAGGTCCTAGCGTTTAAAGATCTGGGAGGTCTGAAGACACCTGGCTCCTGTAAAGTGATGGTGCTTAGTGCCAGCATGGAGGATGCCTGGGCCGGGCCGGCCACGTGCAAGCCGGGACGGCAGTCTCACGGGGACGCCTTACCAGGGGTTCCAGTGGGGAGCGGGGTGAGGAGTCACCATATGGGCAATCCCACCGTCTGGGCTCATTTTAGAGCAAAGCCCCGAGCTGCTTGTGCAGGGATGGCACTGGAGGAGGCCTGCGTGCTTGGCTGGGAGTCAGAGGACCAGATTCTGGCCCTGGCTGGTCCCTGAGTCAGGTGACCTGGGCCCCAGCTCCCCATCTGTAAGACAAGGGGCTTGGGGTGGATGGTCTCAGTGCCCCGCCCCCATCTCTGACATTCTGTGATCTTGCAGGGGTTGCTGCTGTGGGAATATGGAGCACTGAAGTGAATCCTTCTGGGGAGGGATAGTGGGCAGAGGCCACCTCTGGGTCAAAGGAGCCATGGAGGGGACAACCATTGGACCCTCCCAAGCCAGACTGGAGGATCAGCTCCCACCAGGAAGGAATCGGCCTGTCCAGGAACCCCTTCAAGAGGGGCCATGCCCCTGGAAGCAGGCTGATTCGGGCAGTCAGCCGACCTCCTGGTCCAGGGAGGCTCCTTAGCCAGTGGCCTCTTTAGCATCGGACGCCCCAGAGGCAACAAAGTGATGCACCGTGTAGGTGAGCAGTCGGGGTGGAGCAGGCCCGGCCCCGGCCTAATTAGAAAGAGTCTCGAATCTCTGGTGGGGCTGGGGCACGGCCCCTCCTGCCAGAGGTCTCAAGGCGAGGTGGGTATTGGAAGCAGACGGGGGTGATGAGGGGGAGGCAGACCCACGAAGGCAGAAATGACAACCTGAGGAGGCTGCCAGTCAGCTGAAGCACCCCAAGTCCGGGTTGCCTAATGATGCAAAGAGGGCTGCGAGGGGGCAGGGCATGACCGAGCAGGCGGCCAGGAGGGTGAGCCGAGGGAGACGGAGGCCCCACCGGGGAGCTGCGCCCAGGGCACCCCTGAGCAGACGCCATCCAGAGCCGTGACCGAGAACCTGGCAGACGGGGCCCTGGGCGGGAACCAAGGTCTCCTGAGTGCCCGGCACAGGCGGGGCCGTGGAGGAACCCATGCCAGGGACGGAGCTGTGACACGGGCTAAATATCAACGTGAAGGTGACTCGGAGTCGTGGACGCACGTGGGCCAGCCTCTGAATGGAGTCACAGGCCAGAAGCCCAATCTGAAGAGCCAAAAGCAATAATAAGGAATTCCCCTTTTTGCCTTTACATCTCTTAAAGCTGATGCAGCTTGTGTCCTGAGCGGGACATTTTGGACCCTCTTTTTCCCTCATGCCCCACTCCTCTCCTGGGCTGCTCCTTTGCCAGAGCCCCAGCACCCCAACTCTCCAAGCTCTGCCTGGCCCGCGAGCTCCAGAAGGGGGAGAGAGGCCCTCCCAGCCCAGGGCAAGCCGGGGCCACCCACCTGGGACTGGGGGACACACATGGGGGGTGGGAAGCCCAGAGGAGGGCACTGTGGGCCTAGGGCCAGGGCTGTGGTGGGAGAGGGAGATGGAGAGGGAGGAAGGAAAAGAGGAAATTAATCACCGTCACACACCAAGCTCTGCAAACTAGGCGTTGCCTTCCCCAGGCTGTGGTGAGGACATTAGGCTCAGAGAGGTTAAGGAAATGCCCAAGAGCACACAGCCAGTACAAGTCGGAGGCTGGATTTGAACATGGATCTGCTTGAGGTCAAAGAAGTATTCTTGCAAATACATGACACTACACTTCCTATCAGAGAAGTGCAAAGAGAAAGTACCCAGAGCTAACTCTGTGCGTGTGTGTGTGTGTGTGTGTGTCCAGGTCGGGTGAGGGGTGGGCGATGGGGGAGAACAGTGATAAGAAGATACCATTAGCTAGAAAAGAGAAGCGAAAAGAAAGAGCTGCAGAGGGAGAGAATAAAGAAGTACAGTTGCTGGCATGAACCTCAAGGACAGACATCTGGGAACTTTTAGAGGTTGTCAAATCTTTCTTGATGTGTTTTTTCTAAAGCCCTGGTATCCAACTGACGGCATAATTTTGGGACAGAAAAGCGGAGCCAATTAAATGACACTCCACCATGAAATGTTTTCCCAGAAACCTCTCCATTGCCCTTGCAGGGCCCCGGGGCCCCACTGAATGGTTTAAAAGGCACAGTGTTCAGTCACAATGTAAAGACCCAGCACTTTGCATCCGTAGCTGTGCATCATAATGTTTGCTATCAGGCTCTGGGGCCCAAGTCTATTAAAATTCTGATGCTTCTGTGGCTTTGGGATTGGATAATGATAGAAACTTCAGCAGAGGAAGAAAAAGCTCTAATGGCAGTTAGTACAGTAGAAGTCAAATGCAGAGAGCACAGTCACAGAGCCAGGGTCGGCTCAGAGCCTTCTGTCCTGACAGGAAGAGAGCACCTACAACCACTTTGGGTTCATGGTCACAGCTGATTCTTGGATGTTGTGAAAGGCAGGAAGGCTTATTAATAACAGTAATAACAACAATGGTAATACGTTAGTAGCTTACATTCATATTTCACATGTGCAATTTACACCTGCAGAGGACTTGATGTTTAACAAGTGCGTGTCATACAATTCCCTCTCTCCATCCTGACAACAACCTAGCGAAGCAAGCAGGAAAAACACTGTGGAACCACATATACCTGGTCTCCTCCTCCCCCCACGCAGAGCAAAACTGCACGACCACTCACCGGGAGGTTATGGTGGCCATGTCACTTAAAACGTCGCTGAAGCCTTTACATTAAAAGTCACGTGTTCCCTGCCATGGAACAGCCTGGGTCCCAGAGCAGGGAGACACCGCAGAGTCCCCAGCCAGCATGTGTGTGCGTCGGTTGGTACACATGGACGTCACCACAGCACCACCTCACCATACTGATGCCAAAAACTCGGCCTCTGTGCACCAATGTCGAATCGAATCTCGAAGACAGAGTTTTGGGTGAAGTAGAAAAGAATAGCTTTATTGTTTTGTGGGGCAAAGGGGAACACAGCGGGCTCCTGCCTCTCAAAACTGTGTGTCCCAACCTGGGAGGAATTGGTGAGGAGTTTTATAACAGTGGTTCAAGGGCGGGGTTGCTGATAAGGATTAGGGTGTGTGCAGGGCCTGCACCCCTTTAATCTGGCCTCAGGTGGTCTTCTCTGGAACAAAGAATGCTAACATTTTCCATTTGTTGGGGGTTTTAGTTCTATAAAGAGCTCAAAGATACTGTTATTCGTATCCCTTGAGGCGGAACCAGGACCCTGCCCCAAGGCTGCACTATTGTTTCTTGGCTGTTCCTCCCTTGTCTCTGCATCCCCCCCCCCCCCCCCCCCCCCCCCCCCCCCCCCCCCCCCCCCGCCTTCCCTGATTAGCAGTTGTTCTAATCTGCCCTTTGGGAAGGTCATGGAGGCTGGAGTGTATTCCCTACAAACAATAAACTGTGGGACAGAAAGGCTTCCGTACCCAGGAGGCCCACAGGGTCCCACTTGGTTTCAATACTGACTGGTGCAGAAATTAACCCCATTTCCAAAATGAGCCATCAGGGAGAGGAAGGATTGAATCCAGCCCTGCTTGCGTGTTAGAACGGGTGACCCTGGGCAAGCTTAGCCTCTGTGAGCGCTGCATTGCTCGTCTGGGAAATAAGATGAACACCGGGTGGTTGGGAGAACTTAATCGGATGCCGTAGGGAGAGCGCTTGGCTGTAACGGGTGCTCGGCGGCCCTGCAACCCCGGCCCTGCGCCCTCCCCACTCCACCGGCGCCATATCTCACAGGTGCTCCTGCAACTCAGGGAGTTTGAGGATGACTCAGGGCTCCCCAGACACACTCCTTGAATTGCTCTTCCTTCTGCCCTCAGCTGAGTAGAATTTTTATTCCCGTCCGGGCTCAGAATCCAGAAGGTGTCTCCTCTGTGTCCAATTAGAACATTTTTCATTTCAAAATGTACTGTTGTCCGGGAACAATGGTGTGAGGCAGCGCTGTGCTGCTCCTGAGAATAGAAGCAGTGGAAGGCGTCTGAGAACAGTGGCACCTCTGAGCGGCACCAGGTGTCAGCAGGAAGGACTCTGTAATTAATTTTTAAATTTGCTATTATCATGCGTTTAGGCAGTAGGCTGACGTTTCGCTTAGTTTTGACCTTTAAAAATGTTACAAGCAATATCAGCTTTTCTCCGATGTGAAGGACACTGACCCAGAGGCTATAAAAACCACAGCCTCGTGGATTGGCATCCTTCCTTTTAAAGATTCCTCTCTTTTCCCTTTATTTTACTTGTCATCATATAAAGCAAACCCACACACACACAACCTTTGTTTTCCGGAAATGAGGTGTATGTTTCCATCCCTTCATTTTGCATTCCCAAAGTGTCTGTCACACCTTTCTTTTGGTGGTAAAATATACGTAACAAAGTTTCCCGTGTTAGCCATTTTCAAGGGTTCCATTCAGTGGCATGACGTACATTCACATGGTTGTGTAGCCATCACCACCATCCATCCCCTGAGCTTTTTCATCTTCCCAAACTGAAACTCTGTGCCCATCAAACACTAAGTCCCATCCCTCCTCCCCCAGCCCCCGACACCCACCCTTCTACTTTCTGGCTCTATGAACTTGACTCCTCCAGGTACCACGTATGAGTGGCATCATATCAGAGTTGTCTTTTTATGACTGCCTTATTTCACTTAGCAGAATGTCTTCAGGGTTCATCCATGTTGTAACGTGTGTCCGAATTTCCTCCCTTTTATAAATTTATTTATTTATTTATTTATTTTTGGCTGCATTGGGTCTTCGTTGCTGCATGCGGGCTTTCTCTAGTAGTGGAGAGCGGTGGCTTCTCTTGTTGCGGAGCACGGGCTCTAGGCGCGCGGGCTTCAGTAGTTGTGGCTCACAGGCTTAGTTGCTCCGCGGCATGTGGGATCTTAGTTCCCCAACCAGGGTTTGAACCCGTGTCCCCCGCATTGGCAGGCAGATTCTTAACCACTGTACCACCAGGGAAGGACCAGAATTTCCTCCTTTTTAAAGGCTGAATAATATTCCATTGGCTGGATAGACCGCACATTTCTTTTTTTTAATTTTATTTATTTATGTATTTATTTATGGCTGTGTTGGGTCTTCGTTTCTGTGCGAGGGCTTTCTCTAGTTGCGGCAAGCGGAGGACACTCTTCATCGCGGTGCGCGGGCCTCTCACCATCGCGGCCTCTCGTTGCGGAGCACAGGCTCCAGACGCGCAGGCTCAGTAATTGTGGCTCACAGGCCCATTTGCTCCGCGGCATGTGGGATCTTCCCAGACCAGGGCTCGAACCCGTGTCCCCTGCATTGGCAGGCAGATTCTCAACCACTGTGCCACGAGGGAAGCCCCAACCACACGTTTCTTAAATGGTAAAAGACCCTTAATGGTTAGAGGTTACGCCCTGTTTCTCAGTGTAGAAAGTGTTGTCTCTGCACCTGATTTCATTTGGTCCCCAGCAGTGTTTGGAGATGGACGTGATTAGTCTGTCTCAGATGTGAGGAGCCAAGTCTCGGAGACGCTCAGGCCTCGGACCCAGGCCACCCTGATCTCAAATGTGAAAAGCAGAACTTATGCTTTGTTCGGGCTGATGTTCACTTTCCCATTTTACTTCTCTCCTCACATATATTCATTCATCTGAGTTTCCAGCAGGGGCTCAGACAAGGTCAGGGTGTTAATAGACTCTCATCTCAAAAACCTTTTGAGAAAGAAGGAAAAAAACCCACCCCAATCCCAGTGCCTCCTCTGTGATCTGCCAAGTCTAACTCCCAGTCTTCTTTTTTTTTTTGTTTCACATCTTTATTGGAGTATAATTGCTTTACAATGGTGTGTTAGTTTCTGCTTTATAACAAAGTGAATCAGCTGTACGTATACATATATCCCCATATCTCCTCCCTCTTGCGTCTCCCACCCTCCCTATCCCTCCCCTTTAGGTGGTCACAGAGCACAGAGCTGATCTCCCTGTGCTATGCGACTGCTTCCCACTAGCTGTCTATAGTCTTTTTATAGGAGAAGATCATGATGATCGTGGGGGAAACACAGCAGAAGGAAATCTCTTATTTGCATTTAAAACCACGCAGGTGAGGCTGGGTCAAGGCTGGGGCAGAACCACACCAGGCCGGGCCGGGCCGGGGAAGCCGGGGAGGTGACAGTAGCTGCTGTTGGCCGAGCACCCGGGGCAGCAGGTCCTCTGCTGGGGCCTTTGGTCCCATGTCTGACGACAACCCCACAGCCAGGAACATCTGCCCCCATCGTGGAGATAGGCAAGCAGGAAGCGACCCGGGTAAGGACAGCTGCAAAGTCCACGTTCTCCGGCCTCATCCTCAGCTCCTCTGCTGCCAGGCTGGAGACAGGAAGGTGAGACCACTCCCCAAGTCCACCTTCGGGGACGGGGACCTGTGACAAAGCTCAGGCTGGGGCTCTTCCCACTGCTGCCACCACGGCAGGGCCTGGGGACCCTCCTCAGGGACAGGACTCCAAATGTCACCCCACCTTGCCCCCTCCCTGGACCACCTTCAGGCAGGGAGGTATTGGTGGTGGTCCTTAGCGCCAAGATATTTCTTCGCCTGCTCTCAGTAAACTGTGGACATTTCCTGAGTGCCTCTGCTACGTGCCGGGCTCAAGGCTAGGCACCAAGGCACCAAGATGAAGATGACCTTGTCTGTGACCTTGAGGGGCAGACTAGAGACAGCCGTCCCCTACCTGTTACCATACAATGGTGCTGGGTGAGGGGCTAATTCTGCCAGGGATGGGGAGGCGCAGCACAGAAGAGATGTTATTGAGCCGGGTCTACGAGGCTGAGCCCACCAGGTGGAGGCGTGGGGTCCAGGCTCCACCGGGGGCACAGGCTGTGCGTCGTGCGCGGAAAGTCCGTGGTGAAGGGCCAGCTGGTGAGTGACAGGAGGTGTTCTGGGAAGCAGGAGCAGGTGGGTGCACCATCTGTAAGACCCTGAAGACAATGAACACAGGACTTGGGACTTTCTCTTGCAGGCAGTGGGGAGCCAGGAAACATCTGTAGGGGGGAATCAAGGGCTCGTCAGCGCCTGGTGGACAGACACAGGGGAGCCGCTGGGAAGGAATGGGCACGCTACTCCCCCCCTCCCCCAGGGCAGACAGGGCGCCGGGATGTCTGCTGGACCTGTAGGGAAATGTCTGTCACGTCGTGGAGGCTTCTGGGGAGCAGATGTGTCCTCAGGGGCTTCGGGCCCTCGGATCAGCGTGTCTGTTAACAGCCGCTGCGTGCCTGGACTGAAAAGTCTCCGCTCACCCAGCTCATTGAGGGCTGGCCGGCTACGTCTGCGAGATACCGCCCGCGGCCGCACAGTGGGGAATGGAGGCTTCAAAGGAGGCAGAAAGGCCTGGCTGGCCGGCCCAGCCTTCCAAGGGAGCTTTGGGGTGTCATGAGGGGTGTGAGGCTGTTCCTTCCCCGACCGGCCTGCGGAGGAGGCTGAAATGTCATCAGAGGCTCATTCCTCTGACATGAGGTGTTTTCTTTCCAAGCACCAGCTTTAGAGGTGCCGTTCAACTTGGCCGCTCGCATCAGCTGTGCGGTCATCGGCAAGCCCCTTAAGCTCTTTGAGCCTCGGTTTCTGTAAGGAATTGACCAGTTTCCTCGAGAATGGTAAGACCTACATCCTCCAAGGTTGGCAGCAAGGGGACACTTCCGGGGGGGATGGGGCAACTCTCCACGGTTCACTGATCCCTACTGCCGGCCACATGAACACACGCCCCCGTTAATGCTCTGGTGACAGGGCGACACTGCCCTTGAACCCACAGACTGGACTAGGGTGACAGCAGAAAAGCAAATGTGACTATGAAGAGACAGTGAATGGACACAACACAGCCCGGTCTCTGGGTTCAGAGGTCCGGTTCTGCTTGAACAAGTTCCAGAGGGAAAGAGCCCCGATGGGCACCAAGTTCTGACTTCGTGACTCTCTCTCCAAATCTAGGTACAGTGACTTCACGTGGGTAGCTTGAAATCGACCATAGCGGAATTATTTATGCCGTGGAAATTGGCCAGCACTACACAGCAGGACTTTTTTTCTTTCTCCCCAAAGAGCTGTTGGTTAAATATTTATTAGCACACCACTGGTTAGTCCCACGTGCCCACTCTCTGACCCAGAAATTCCACCTCTGGGTAAAAAGTAAGAGAAAAGAGTCCAACCATCCATCCAAAGACAAGGGCAGGAATGTTTGAGCTGCCACATTTATAATAAAGCCACATTCATGAATAAACAAAGAGTAGAAATGGGCCAATGTCCACTGGGAGGAGAATGGGTAAACTGAGTCACACCTGTACAATGGATACACCTCAGAGAGAAAGAGGGGCAAATGTTTGATACACGGCCCTCAACAGCATGGATGAATCTCACAGACTTTATCTTGTGTCTCACAGAAGTCAGACACAAAAGACTACATTGTATGATTCCATTTATATGTTCAAGAACAGGCAAAACTGGTATAGAATGATAGAGGTCAGGATAGTGGTTACCTCAGTGGGGGGCACAGGATTGGGATTGAGTGGGAAGGGGCAAGGGGTCTCTTCCATATTTTGATATAGGCGACAGTTACACGGGGGTACATATTCATAAAAGTAAATCAAGCTATGGTTTAAGATTTGTGCACTTTGCACGTTACATGCCTTGCAGGTAAAAACTAAAGACTGTGTGTGTGCGTGTGTGTGTGTGTGTGTGTGTGTGTGTGTGTGTGTCCTCCTCCTTCCTAGCTCCCGGGGCATCTCAGCCCCCATCTCCCAGGAGTTCAGACCTTCCTTAAAGCGCAGACTTAAGAAAGATCACCTCCTGAGTTCTGGTATTCCGGAACACGCCGCCCAGGCTCACCTAGCTAGGATGTTCCAAACTCAGGTTCTAAACCTACTTCTTCCATCCAGGATCTGGGGTGCTCTGGAGAAGGCAGACCTGGGGCGCACAGCGGAGTTCTGAACCCGCCTGGGGAGGGTGAGGCCGGAGGATCTGGCCCAGAGGACGTGGGGCTGCAGAACTGTCTGAGTCAGTCCTGGGGACTCAGGAGAGAAGGAAGTCAAGCCTTGGGAGGAACTGGAGATGCAGCAGAGCCAGGTGAGGCCCAAAAGTGTGCTCAGCATCCCGCCGGGCCACTGCCTGCACGAGACCTCAGACGAGTCTCCCAAGCCCTCTGAGACTCCATTTCCTCATCTGTAAAATGGGGATGAAGATTTCACAGGCCTCTTACTTGGATCACAAGAAGTGATATGAGTGAAATACCAGGCAGAGTTTTAGGATGTATGGAAACACTATATGTGCTCAAGAAATATTAGCTGAATATGTTAAATCTAACAAAGCACATCCCCCCCCCCAAAATAGATGAATACTAAATACTCCTGCTTAACCAAGCCCAAGGGTCCCAGGTGTTGGGGGGTGGCCTATTTGTGCAGGAAACTCCCTCCCTAAAGCCCTGAAGAATAAAACGTCCTCATGCTTATCCTGCTTTGCTGTTACTTTTATTAGAAATCAGGAATTCACCAAATTCCTCCGGCTGATGCCCTGACCCTATTCCACAGCCAATGCCCAGCTCAGCAGGACAGCTCCCAAGCCCACCCCGCAGTGTCTGCTGGACCTGTAGGGAAATGTCTGCAGTCACCGAGTGGCCCGGGGCGGGGCGGGGCGAGAGCGCCGCAAGGAGAGAGCAGCCAGGCCTTCCCCCCAGCCCCCTCCCCTGCTTCCTTCGGACCCCTTCTTTCTCAAGGGCACCTAGTGATCAAGTTCATAATGCCCCAAGCTTCTGCCTGGTGAAGACACCTTTAGAGGAAACAGCAAATCTTTTCTGCAAAGCCTCCACCTGCCAGGCCACGTGCAGGCAGGGCATCGCTTTAGGTCTCAGGCCCCCAGACAGAGCAGGACACAGACCCTGCCCAGCAGGCCTGGGGGTGGGGGTCACCGATACCATCCCTAACCAGAGCCAGCAAAAAGGCTCAACCTGCTCTGTGCCACTCATCACAGAGAGTGGGGTAGGGGGTGAGGGTACCTGCGGCCCCTGAAGCAAAGGGAAGGGGAGGCAAATGCAAGCTCTCGGTCCCAGCCTCCCAGGCCTGTGCTGCCGGCTCTGGGGTCCTAAATGGCCAAGTCCAGAGCCAGGGCTGGCCAAGATGCCTGCTCGCCCTGCTGTCTGCTGTGTGTCTGGGCCCTGAGCATCTCGAAGGCTAGCGCAGACTGGGACCAGACTCTCCAGTCACCCTCTTCTGACCGCTGGCGCGGCGCCCAAAGTGCTCCTCCTGCTTGTCTGTGTCGTGGGGATCCTCTAAGTGCTCTCGACCTGTGACCTTCAGAGGAGCCAATGAGATGCTAGGTGGCAGGGCCCAGCGCCAAACCAGGCACATGGCCGTGGCTGTCACGCTCACATAGGTCTAGTCTGAGTGCCCGTGTTGGTGCAGTTATTTCTGCTGCCCTTCCCTGGTCTGTGCGCCCTGGGCCCGGCTGCGCCACCGTGGCTCAGACCCTGCCTGGCTGGTCGGCGCAGGCTGGCCCGTCTCCTGCCCTCCCTCAGCCCCTGCCCTGAGCCCAGGGCTGATGCCGCCTGCACCTGCTGGCCACCCCGTCCTGCACACCCCCGGGGGGGCCGAACCCCCCTGACTACCTCCCCCAGAGCCAGCCTGGGCCCCAGTCTAAACCAAGGTCACCCCGCCTCTTGTTTGAGGGCAATTTTTTTAAGAATCGTCACATTATTAGCAAGCAACCTGCTCCTTCCTGCCAGAAAGAAGCTAAATAAGTTTGTTGTTATTTTCCATCTTTAATAACTGCTTTTCAAACTGAGACAGAAATAAAATGGAAAAAGCAAAAGGGTTTAGGATCAGTAAGATGTCCTTGTCTGCTTCCCAGCCTTTGCCACGAACATTTCTACACCCATGCAGGGTCACACCCCACCCGCCCAACCATCCCTGCTTTTTCTTACACCATCCTGCACACGCTCTTCTTCATTTCACAATGCCCCTTGCAGTCCTTTTGTCATCAGGCCGTGTAGATCGACTTTATTCTCGCTAATGGCTCCTGGGATTCCACGGTATGAATGCTCCATGGTGTATAGTGTTTCGAACCCATTTTGATGGAAATTCAGGTGGCTTCCATGCTGTACTAAATATCTTTGTGTACTTATGCCAGTAATTCCGTGGAATAAATTCCCGGAAGTGGAATTGCTGGGTTGAAAGTCAAGGCCTCTGTGGATATTTCGTAGTGACTGCTCCCCGGGGGTCAGCCGGCAGCCTGCCAGGTGTCCTGCACTGGTCCTGCCCAGCCTGCCCACCTCCCCCTGCCCACGAGCTCCAATGCAGGCCTCACAGCCAGGCCCACCCACATTTGACAGTCATTCATTCACTCATTCATCATTAGCTTCTCTGGCCGGCCTCGTGCTAGGTGCTGGGGATGCTACAAGGCCTGGCCTTGGATTAAATCCTCCTCATCGGTTAAGCCACCTGGAAGCCCTCCGTGCCCTCTTCCTGGCCCTGCACCTCAGGGGGGCAGAAACAGCTCCTCCTGCCCGCGGAGAATGGAGCCCACACACAGAGAGGGGCAGGAACCCCGAGAGGCCAGGAGAGGTGCCCTCCCTCCTGCAGTAAGTCCTGGGGGATCTCCCTGGATCCTGACAGCAGACTCACTAACTCACTCTATTTATACTGGCTCCGAAGAGGTTTGCTCCTGGGAATTCCCTGGCGGTCCAGTGGTTAGGATCCCGCGCTTCCACTGCAGGGGGCCCGGATTCGATCCCTGGTCAGGGAACTAAGATCCCGCAAGCCCCGTGGCGCGGCCCAAGAAACAACAACAATAACAATAACAAAAAAAGAGTTTGCTCCTTCCGACCCAACAAACCCTAGGGTGCTTCCCTCCTCTGTGGGCCCCTGGGGCGGAGACCCGGCTTCCGGTTCTGCGTCCCCAGCACCTAGCAAGCGCTGACAGTCACTTTTAAGGGCATCCACCATGACCCTGTGAGGGAGCACGTGCCCCTTTGAAATCAGGACGCTCAGGCCAAGAGGGTCTGTGTTTTGCCAAGAAATGACAGGGTCATGGTTTCAACTCGGGTGTTCGCTCTGAGTCCGACTGTAACTGCTTCCCACATGGATGTTATTGACTCGAATCCAGCAATCCCTCCACTTGTACCAAGTTTCCTCAGAGCTCCAGTCCGACCCCCTGACCTAGGTATGCACCCTGGATCCCCTGTGTCTTATCAGCAGAGAGGTTAGGAGCTGCAGGAGTACTAGCATTTCTGAGAAATGGAAGGAATGCAGATAACAAGGCAAATGCACTTGCACGAAAGTGCCAGGCTGTACAGCACGGTGCCGCCCTGGGGTGGCCCCAAGGGTCCCTGGGCTCCTGAGAGCCCCTGGGGCTGTGCCCCAAGTCCTTTGTGGGCCCCTGAGGAGGAGGAGGAGGTGACAAGACCAGCCCCGCTCGGGAACACGCAGGGTTTACTGTCTCTCTGAGGCTCTTCGGTGTTGGAACAGGGCCCCAATGTGGCTAGGGCTTAGATAAGTCAGAAAATTCAAAAGTTTTCTCCCCATGTGACATTTCACAACCTCGCTCCCGCCCCTCCTCATGACAAGAGCAGGGACACTTCCAGGGAAGACAGAAGCATTCAAGGCCCATGTGACCCTTGTCCGCAGGGACCCCATCTGGTCCTTGTCATCCCCTCCTCATGGGCTCTGAGAATCTGGGGTCTATTTGCCCAAGGACATCCTGGTGCCACTTGGGTCCTCCCCAGGTCTTCCTGATGAGAACATGTGAGGAAAACAAAATGATGTGATTCTGGGGTGGGTGAGCTGAGGGGACCGGGGCTCTGAGAGCTGAGCAGCCCTCTCCAATGGATAAGACAATGCAGGCTGAGAGCAGCTGTAACCGAGTGGGATCTGGGAGAAAAGCCTGCTGGCCGAGGAAATGGGCTTCAGACCCCTTTCACCGGAGCAGAGAGCCCAGCACTGCTCCTTCCCTCCCTCAGGGCCAGCTGGTCTCCAAGGAGGGAGGTGACAGGGCAGGTCCCAGGAGCCGAGGGGCACGGGGCCCCGGGAGCCCTCTGGCCAGGCTTCTCCCTCAGGGTCCCAGCCAGTGCTGGTGCCCGGCCTCAGGAAGTTCTGGGCAGCTGTCTTACGCTGGTTTGCGGGTTCCATCTTGGTGAAGTTAGTTTCTATCTGCGTCAGGGGCCCCAGGAGTGACAGAGTCAGGTAGCCTCGTGGGCTGGGATTTGGACAGAACTAGTGTTCCTGGAGAGATGGGACACTGGGGTCAGACAGATCCAAAACAGGCGATGCCATGACATAGCATACTGAGAGGGAGTAGGGTTTTGCAGCTCCAGGAGGACTTCCTGGAAGAGGAAATACCACAGACACTTTTTTTTTTTTTTAAGACTTTTTATTTATTTATTTATTGCTGTGTTGGGTCTTCGTTTCTGTGCGAGGGCTTTCTCTAGTTGTGGCAAGCGGGGGCCACTCTTCATCGCGGTGCGCGGGCCTCTCACTATCGCGGCCTCTCTTGTTGCGGAGCACAGGCTCCAGACGCGCAGGCTCAGTAGTTGTGGCTCACGGGCCCAGTTGCTCCGCGGCATGCGGGATCTTCCCAGACCAGGGCTCGAACCCATGTCCCCTGCATTAGCAGGCAGACTCTCAACCACTGCGCCACCAGGGAAGCCCCCACAGACACTTCTTATAAAACCGGTAGTCACTCTCCAGCAAAGCCCAGGGAGTTGGGGAGCGGAGAGCATCTAGGCATCCAGGGACCAGCATAAGCAAAGATTTGGGGGGCGGGGGCAACATGAGCCAGGTGGGCTGCTGTAGCTAGCATGGAGTTTTGAGACAGGGTACGGAGAGAAGGCTGGAAGAGTGGGCAGAGGGCAGATGATGTTAGGGAGAGGGAGTCCTGTGCCAAAAGCACTGGGGAGCCACCAAAGGTGAGGGGCTGAGGCAGTCAGATTCATTCATGCTTCGCATAGATCCCGTGGGTCAGTGAGGAGGGCGAGTGAGGGGACCCCGTGAGGTCCAGGGGAGAGATGACAAGGGGACCCGGCACAGAGGTCTTGGCGGCAGCAGAAGGACCCCAGAGACATTTAGGAGACAAAGTTCTCAGGGCCTGAAGCTCAGCTCCCTTCAGCTCAAGGCCTGAGCAGGGAGAGCTGGTGGCCTGGGCAGGTCCCAGAACGGAGGTGGGTTTCATCCTGCAGGTGGCGGAGGAGTGGCAATGAGGCGGTCCAGGGCGGGAGCCCGGGGGAGCCCATTACACCCAGAGCCCAAGGGAGGGAGAGGCCATTAAACGTGTTCACTAATTTAAGATCATGTAGAAGCTTCTCTAATGATCACTACAGGCTGCCCCGGAGGCCTGGCTTCCGGAAGTCAGGGTTCTGCTTGTCAGCTCCAGGTAACAGCAATTCCATTCACATATTATAATCTCAGGCCTAAGCGTCTGCTTTCATGTTCCAGAGACAGAAGAGAAATGGCCCTTATCGTTTCGTTGTATCTGGTGTCACCACCAAAGCTGCGCATAGAGGGCCCTGAGCTGCTTTTGTACCTTGTTTAGTAGGCACTTCAAGACCTTTCTCCAGGAAGAAGACACATCTGAGCTGAGAAATGACTCCTAGTTTAGCATAGTCCAAATCCACAGGACCCACGTAGGGGTGCTCCCACCTCCAATTAGAACCGCAGGGCGAGCCTCCAGCAGGAGCGATGGCATCGGTGCCCCAGCGGGCAGGAAGTCAGCAGGGGGGCAGCCAGCCTCTCTCCGGATGGCCGGCGGGGTGTTGCAAGAGCAGGAGAGGAAAGGGTGGCGAGTGAGGGCGGGCTGAGGGCCAGGCAGCCTGCCCGGCTCTCACTGAGGACCCTCGGGGTTACTCCAGGCAGGGTGATGATCGCCAGCCAACAGGGAGGACGCTGTGGTCCAGAAGGAGAAGACACAGCCCCTCCACCAGCACCCACGGGGAGGCTGGGAGGGCCGGAGGCCTGCCCTGTGATGGGTGAGGAGATGGGGGATCTTAAAGCCACCACACGATCCAGCCTCTTTATTACAGACCTAGGTCCTAGTCTATCTTTCAAAGTAATGAGAAATCTTGTTTGGATGCATTGGGGGGTTTTTTTCTTCATTTTTTATTACTTTCCCCCAAAGCCTTTCCTGAATACAAATCTATATGGGGAAGGGACGTGGCTTAGTGTGCTGTCAGCTCTGCAGGTCCCCTCTGGGGAGGCCGAGCTCGCCCAGGAACCGGTGCTGACCTGAGGGTCTGTTCAGGAGGTGGAGCTGACACTCACACTTCTTTCTTACTCCCCATCTGCCAAGCACCAAGTTTCATGGGTGAATAAAAATCCCACAAGCAAACAGTTCCGAGTGCTGCCTTCTGACAGCAAGAAAGTTGCAAAGACAACAGCAAGTCTGTTCCAGAGTGGAGGGCTGGAAGGGAGGGGAGGCCTGGGCAGGGAGGGGAGGAAAGGACGGGCAGCGGGGGCAGAGGGAGGGGTGGGAGGGGAGGGCGTTGGGGGGGCAGGAGGAGGGCAGGCACTGGCTGCTGGGGTGGGTGAGGTCTGCAGGCGGGAAGAAGATTCCAGACCAGGTCCAGGCCAGACTGTACAGGGAGACAGAGGTCAAAGCAAGTTGCTGCCAGGGTGTGGGGACCGTAGGGGCCAATCGTTTTGCACGAGGAGGACATCCCTGCTTCACAGCCCAGTGGCCTCATCGGGACCCAGGAAAACAGCCCATGCTGGTGCTCAGAAGCACCTACCAAGGGCCAGGCTGGACCCCTGTGGAAGTGGGTATCAGGCCCCTGACTCCTTTTTCCGGGAGAGACCGGGGGTGGTGAAGCAACTGGTCTCATAACTCATGACAGTGCAAGATGCGTGGCCTTGCACATGGTGGAAGTCAGGGTTCGAACCCTATCTGCACTCAGCAGCTGAGGAACCCAGGGAGGCGAGGCCTCACGGCAGCCTTCTCACGGCAGCAGAAGGGGAGAACTAGTTCCTGCCTCCCCAGGAGGCGTGCTGGAGGCTGGGCGTGAGGGAGGGCTTCCCCTCCGCACCCCAGGCCTGCCGCCCCCTCCTGGGCTCCCCGAGGGCACCCCTGCCCCGCACAGCGCAGCCTGGGCGCTGCATCGGAGCCTGAGTCATGGGTGTTCCCCAGGGCCGGAACCGCCTTGGCACGTGGTCCCGCGTGGAAGGAGGGGCGGCACCCTGGGGACCGAGCCACTCAGGGGAGCTGTGAGCGAGCTCCAGGGTGTAGACGCTCCCCCAGGCTCTGGGATGCGGCTGAGAGATCTCTGGAAATGCTCTGCTCCCGAGGATATGGCCACGTGCCGAGGTCCCCATAGGTCCAGCTCCCCTAAACAGAAAGCTGGGCTCTGACACGAGCCTGCGTGGTGGTGGTGTCTGAATCTCCACCCTGCCGGGTGACCCGGGCCCCCCAGGGCGGCTGCTGATGCCTGCCTGGTCCCCCACGGGCAGAGCAGAGGGCCCAGGCCACACCGAGCTTCCCTGTCAGAAAGCTGTCACTCTTTGGGCCCCCACCCCCTCCCGGCCCCAGGCAGCCCCAGAGCTGTGACCCTCCCCTGCTCAGGCGGGGGATGCAGGCCAGGTCTGACCCACCTCGGGATGGGGGGGTCCAGGAGGAGGGCCGTCGCCCAGCCAACTGTGCGTCTGGAGAAGTGGCCTCCCCAGGGCCCCGGGCCTCTCCCCGGGCACCTCCCACGCCCGGTGCAGTAGATGCCCCAGGCTGCTCTCCCTGCCAGAGCCAGCTTCAGCCCCGACAGATGTCACAACCAAGACACCCTTCCTGAAATTGGCTCAGTTTCAACCCGTTACTCCTCATTACTCTCCTGAACGGCTCTGTGTAAAGCTTCTCCCCCTCCACGTTTGGTTCGTGCCCTTCAGAGGTTTGCAACGGGACTCATTTCTTGGCCCTGGGACAGGCCGTCCATCTTCTTAATCTGACCTCAGAAATCAGCCACCTGGGCATCCCCAGCGGCCCCACTGCCCCCTCCAACCCCCGAGTCCTCTGGGCACCTCTCAGGGCAGCACCCGTCCAGACATCCAGCCCCTCCAGGAGAGGGACCGCTGCCCCCACGTGCCCCGCCCCGTCCTCCTCCCTCCCGCCCCACCAGGTGAGGGCTCCCAGCTGCTCCCGCAGGAGTCCGCCCGCAGGCTGACAGCTTCCCCTCCTGTCAGCAGGGCCTTCTCCCGGAACCGGGACGTCTTAAGCTTGTTGGGATCAATTGCCCGTGGCGTTCCGCCTAGCCCCCCTGCCAGGCACTGACAGCTTCAGTGGTGGGGAGGAACGAGGGCTTCTCAGGACTCTGAACCAATCCCTAAGGGACATGGCCTTCAGGGTGGAGAATGAAGCGGGATCTGGAGGAGGCGGGGCAGTAAGAAGCATCCCAGAGCCAGTGACCTTGTATTTAGAAAAAGCCACAAGGCTGTAGGCCCTGCGGAGCCCTGTGAGGGGCAGCAGGACCAACAGAGTCCGGTGCCAGGCCCGGCACACAGTGGGCACTCAAGAAGACCTGCTGAGGGGCAGAGGAGGTACGGCAACTCTGGTGAAGGGAAATGGTGTGTGTGTGTGTGTGTGTGTGTGTGTGTGTGTGTGTGTAGGGTGTGTGCATGGTGTGTATGTATGGGTTGTGTGTGTGTATGTGTGTCAGTGATTTCTTGGTGTGGACAAGTCCCAGCTTTCTCTATCTTTGACTTGAACCCCCATTCAAAGACCCACTGGCTGGAATATACCCTTTAAGTTTATATAGTGAGCAGTTCAAAGAAAACTGATTGAGCATCTGCTCTGTTCTGAGAAGGCAAATGATGAAAATGCAGCGGTAATGATGAAGACGCAGTCCTTGCTTCATGAAGTGTGTGTGCATTCTGGAAGGCTTCCTGGAGGAGGGGTGTTAACCTTGCAACAGACCAGAGAGACTTGGGATTATTAGACCAGTGGTTCTCAAACTGGGGTCTGAGCCCAGCAGCACCTGGGAATTTTAGAAATATAGATTCTCAGGCCAAATCGGACACAGATGGTAAAAAGCCCTCCAGGTGATTCAGGTGAGAACCACTGGGCTGGGCCATGGGAAGACCAGCACCGAGGGAACCAGACCCTGGGAATTCTCTCCTTTGGCCAAGAGTTTGGGGCCTGAAAGCGTTTTCCGGGCTCCTGTCCAGGTGCTGAATCATCCTGCAGGTCAACAAAGTGTGCACCTGTGATATGGGCAAAGCAGAAAACATTTCTCAAAGAATTTGATATTTAGTATTTCTCCAAAGAGCATCAAAATCATCATCCGGAAGTACCAGAATCTTGAACATTTTATCTGTTTTATCCCCCAAATTAGTATTAGGACTGCTCTACAAAGTCAGTGTATTCAGGCTTTCCCACGCATGGACCATCTCTCCGCCCCCTGCTCTTGCCCCCAGGGACCCCCTTCCTTCAGGAATCACCTTCCTTTAGATGTGGGTCTCGGGAAGGGCCATTGTGCCCCTCTTGGCTTTCTCTGAAGATGTCTTCATCCTGTTCTTGAGAGATATGTTTACGCGTTACAGATTCCAGGCGGACAATTAATTGACCCGTGTTTTAGTCTTTGATGATATTGGTTTCCAGGCTCCTAGCCTCTCTCACTGTGGTTAAGGAGTTTGCCTTCCATCGAACTGCCATTCACAGGTGGGTCATTTTCTCTTCTCTCGGCTTCTTGTAAGATCTCCTTGCTATTCTGCATCACTGTGACGGGTCCAAGTGTGGTTTTTTGTTAATCCCTTGCTTAGGATTTATTGTGCGCCCTGAACTGAAATTCATGTCTTTTATCAGTTCCGGAAAATCCTCAGCCATCACCTCTTTGAGTAATGCCTCCCTCTCCTGTTCTTTGTTCTCTCCCTCTGCTCACCCCAACCTTCTCGTCTTAGCCTCCATCTCGTATCTTCGGTCTTTCCCTCTGTCCTGCGTTACGCATTCTGGTAATTTCTTCTGCTCCATCTTCTAGTTCCCTGATTCCCTCCTGAACTGGGTCTACTTGCTATTTCTCCCTCCCATCTGTGGAGTTTCGTGTTTCAGTTATTACGTTTTTCATTTCTAGAAGTTCTATTTGGCTCTTCTTCATATCTCTCTGATCACTTTTTTAGCCTTTTCCCCCCCTTGTCTGTGTTCTCAATTCTTCTTTCTTGAAACATTGTTAACTTATTTTTTTTTAACATCTTTATTGGAGTATAATTGCTTTACAGTGTTGTGTTAGTTTCTGCTGTAGAACAAAGTGAATCAGCTATATACTTATTTTGATTCTAGTTCTGATCATTCAAAACTAGATGAAATCTTTTCATCTAGTTTTGCATGCATGGTTTCTGCTGACTCTGACTCATCATGGATCGTTTTCTCATGTGTTTTGCAATTTGACACTGTGGCCTGATGATATTCTGTAGGCACCCAGGAGGACTCAGAAGACGTGGGTGTGCTCCGGCCATGCGCCCCGGGTCTATCCACCCAACACCACTGTAGGTTAATTTCTTGGCCTGAGGTTTTCTGGACCACTGATCTCACAAATTAGAACCCCAAATGCTAGCGAAGTTCAGGCTAAATTGACGCGTTCTCAGGAAGGAATCTTTTTATCGTCCTTCATTGCAGAGCCCCGGACAAATGAATGTCCTTGTTATCTTTCTTTGCCAGAAGGTTGGTTCTTATAGCCCACCCTTATGCTGAGGGTACCAACTTCGAGTGTCCCAGCTTGAGACAAGGATCTCACTTCCCACTCCCAAGCTCTCATGAGCTCTAGATAAGATAGTGTCTGCATTGCAGTTAAAACCCAAAGTTCTAGGCTCCTGTTAGCAAACGCCTCAGGGCATCCAAAGGTCAGCATTTGCTTCTTGTTCTGGTGTCAGCTCCCACATCATTACTGGCTCTCAGGAATTTCCCTTACTTTCTTGTCAACTTAGCTATGCATTGAATAAAGAAGTTTGTGGTAACTGAACCTGCATTTTTAGGTGTTATTATAGCAAGAGTGTCCCCCCAATGCCCAGGGGATCTGACTATAGCAGAACAGATACTGTTCACCAAACCATTTCTTCTTCCTTTGGGGCTCACACCTAGACCACATCCCCAGCCCCCCTTGCAGCTAAGCATGGTGACATGTCCAGTGGGACCATTTCCAGGTCAGGCCCATGAAAACCTCCCACACGATCCACAGCGGCAGGTGGCAGAGCCACAGGATGGATGTGCCTGCATCCCTAATCACTGCTTGAAGGAGAACTGCCCACCATTTCAGATGTTAGATGAACAGGAAAAAAGCCCCTGGGACTTAGGGGTTTATCTGTGACAGCAGCTGGCGTTCCTTAACTAGTCCACTGGTCCACCATTTGCAGGAATTAAAGTCTCACTTAGAACTGTCCCACAGTTTAGTATCACCCACATAATCCTTTCACGCCTTAGGGGCTTCAAGGGTATTTATCTGGTCTGGCTCTCAGGAGGCAGGACAATGGGTCACAGAGCCTGAGGGGCTCACTGGAGTTGCAGATGGGATGATGGTTTGAGAAAGATCCCCCTTCCCTTCCCTTCCCTGCCTTGTCACCGCTCTGTGCCACGCCCTATGCTGGCCACTAAGTCCCAGGCACGGCCCTGCTCTTGAGGAGCTCCTGTGTATTGGGGACACAGATGCAGATACAGGCAAGCCTGGGACAAGAAGATGATGGTCGTAGTAGACTGAGGGGCTGTGATGACTCAGGCTGTGGCCCATTCAGACTGAGATTCCAGGGCCTGGCTGGGCAGCACCTGTCACAAGGACCCCGTGGTCCAGGTCACTGGAGACAGAGAATCAGGCAGGCCTTTCCCTGATCCAAGCAGGCAAGATTCCAGAGAGCAGCACAGCCTGCCTGGCAGGGAGGGGCCCAGCTCTGGAGGTGGACACGTGGCCCAGAGCCAGCAGGACTTCGAGGCCACCCTGGGCAGGAAAACCTCGTTTCCACAGCCCTTAATGACACCTTGTTTGGTCAGCTAGCGACATTGTCGGGATAGCACCTACAGTGAGACATCAGGCCAGGGGATGGGGCTACTGGACCCCATCTGGACCCCAGTAGCCCATGGACCCCATGGGCTACTGGACGGCTCACAGCCTGGAGGGACAAGGAAGGGCCCCCCGCTGGGAACCAACACCCCCCCCTCCTCTGCCCCTCCCAGCTGCTGGTAACAGCAGTGTCCATAGCTCCCCAGCCAATAAGAACACAAGTCGATTTTATGTGTCAACCTGGCTGGGCTGTGGTGCCCAGACGCTTGGTCAAACACTATGTAGGTGTTGCTCTGCAGGTACTTTGTGGGTGTGATGACATTTCCAATCGGCAGACTTTGAGTAAAGGAGCTGGCCCTCCACGATGCGGGTGGCCCCATCCAATCCGTTAAAGGCCTTAAGAGCAAAGACTGAGGCTTTCCAGAGAAAAAAGGATTCTGCCTCAGGATTGGAACACGGACGTCCTGCCTGAGTTTTCACCTGCCCTTGGGATTTGGGATTTGCCACCTCCCACAGTCATGCAAGCTGATTTCTTAAAATCAGTCTCTCAATTCCCCTCTCTTTCTCTCTCTCCCCTGCCTCTCGGCCTTCTCAGCCAAACCACAGTCTCGAGAGCTTCCTGTGCACCAAACACAGAGGGGCAGCCCTTGTCTTTCAGTTCCTGGTGGGTCTCGCAGGTGATTCAGACTCATATACGATGCCAACCCTGACATATACCAGAGGATGGGATCCCAACCAGAGGTTCGGGGAAGATGGCCCAGTCTGGGAAAAGCCTTGAGGGACAGGCTGAGAATTCTGCACTTTGCTCTGGAATGTCGTGCCGGCCTCCCCACATCCACCCTGGGCCTGACTCTCACCCACCCAAAATAAAATGTCTGAGCGCACCCCACACCTGGGGGAATTGCCGGAACGGGAGGGGGTGACGGCAGGGACGGCCCGGCCTGGCCTCGCTCCCAGAAGAGTTTAGCAGACAGAGGAGCCCCGCATACCCGCACCGGGGCTGCAAACTTGCCTCAGGAGATCGATGGTCACTGGGCTGCACCTGCTCAGCGTTCACTCCACGGCCACAGGGAGGCCAGGCTCCTGGGAAACAAAGTGCCACTTAAACACCCATCATCTCCTACTCCCCTCCCATCCCGAGCTCCACAGGTCATAAATTCCAGAGGGAAGAGGAGGCCGGCACTGGGGGCTGCGGTCACGACCCAGCTGCATCTGTTGCTGCAGATGAAGGCCCCATGGGAATGGGGTGCAAAGGGTCGCCATCAGCCCAGGGCATCCCTGTCAACCCCCCACATATCCTGCAGCCTGGGCCAGCCCTCTGACCGTGATGGGGACTATTTTGGTCACTGCCCTGCATTCCAGAGAAAAATGCTCCTCCTCTGCTCCTTCCTTCTCTGGTTACCCCACCTTGGAGTAGAGCCTCTGGGTTTTTAGGGTTAAAGAGCAGTGGGACAGCTGTGAACACAGGTGAACCCAGTAATTAGCTGTTAAGAATACTCAGAAGGGACTTCCCCGGTGGCACAGTGGTTAAGAATCCTCCTGCCAATGCAGGGGACACGGGTTCGAGCCCTGGTCCAGGAAGATCCCACATGGCGTGGAGCAACTAAGCCCATGCGCCACAACTACTGAGCCTGTGCTCCAGAGGCCGCAAGCCACAACTACTGAGCCTGTGAGCCACAACTACTGAAGCCCGCGTGCCTAGAGCCCATGCTCCGCAATGAGAAGCCACCACAATGAGAAGCCTGCACACTGCAACAAAGAGTAGCCCCCCTGCTCGCCACAACTAGAGAAAGCCCACGCGCAGCAACAAAGGTCCAACACAGCCAAAAGTAAATTAATTAATTAGTTAATTAATTTAAAAAAAAAAGAATACTCAGAAGCCCACAGACCACTGGGAAGTGTAGTTTATTTTCACTTACATCTTAAACCCTGTGGATCCAGCCAGAAATAACACGGACCTCGGTGCCGGCTGGTCAGAGCTAGAATCCCGGTGCTGCCCCTGACTGGTGGAGGGCCCTGGGCTGGTCACGTCACCTTTCTGAGCCTCCATCTCCTTGCGCACAGATGTGGGGATAATAACATCCTCTTCACCAGGCTGCCATGAGGGTGAAGGGCCACAAGGAAGCGCTCAGCCGGCATCTTGTGCTCTGTGCCCAGACCCCCAGCTCCACCTCTGTCCCTGTTTGGAGAAGCTTGTGGGGACACGGGACATGTAACAACTAACACGATTCCGGGGTGAGAGGCAGATGGGGGGGTCAGAGAAGGCCAGGAGGGATTTCAGGTGGGGAAGAGCGTGGGCAAAGCCCAAGACAAAATGTGGGCTTTGTAGGCATTTGAGGGGCGTTTCCTGTGCCCCTTGATACTTTGAGAAGTAGGGGCCTGGAGGCTTCGTCTCAGGCCAGGGCTCCAGATGGACCGAGCGGCCTCCCTCCTTGTGAAGGGAGGGGTGGGGGTGAGGGCCCCGTGGAACCCTGGGGCTGTAAGGCCTCCTCACCTCTACAGCAAGTCGCGTCCCCTGTGGGATCTGACCACGCGGGAGTGAGGCCCCAGAAGCCCCCGGCCGAGTGTGGGAGCCGCAGAGGAGAGGAGGCCAGCCTCTAAGGAAGGATACGTCTCCCTGTTCTGAGCTACCTACTGTGCGCCGCCCCTGGTGGAGGAAGCAGGGCCACAGAGGTGAAGTTCATGCACTGAAGGGTCTCACAGTGCATTCCACAGCTTCTTGTGGCTACAGCACGGAGCCTGTGTGGAGCTGCCCTTGAGAAACATAGCCACAGTGACCTTATCCCACCTGATGCAGCAGTTTCCATCTCCACTTCAGAGACTAGGAAACTGAGGCCCAGAAGGACGTGACACCTCTAGACTGACACAGCTCAAACCTTCTGAGTACTCGGACCCAGGGAATTCCCAGCTCTGTGGCTTCCTCGCTGCATGATCCTGATGGAGGCACTCCCACGTGCCTTGGCTTCCCCATCTACAAATTGGGAATCATCACTGCTTCCTGTGCACTGGCCCTAAGAATGAAATAACACACGTGAAAGAGCCTCATCAGATGCCCAACATAATAAACCTTGATTAGAATTAGTATCCAGACCACAATGCTATTATTCTAATTTTCTCCCATTAAGTACTCTGTATTTGCTAAATGAGTGATTTTTTTTTAGCGTTTTATTATGAAAATTTCAAACACACAGAAAAGTTGAAAGACTTTTTAGTGAACACCCAGATACGATAACAGTAGAATTCTACTGTTTACATTTCGTAATACTTGCCTTATCAATATCCATCCATCAATCCATCTTATTTTTTGATGCATTTCAAAGTAAATTGATGATATCAGTCCAATTCCCCTTAAATGCTTCATAGTTAACTGTTTGAGAGGTGAAATTTACATACAATGAAATGCACAAACCTTAAAAGTCATTTGCATATAAACGTGTAACACAAACTTGTATCAGAATTAAAGACATGATTATCATCCCAGAAAGTTTCTTCGTGCCTCTTTTCAGGCAGTCCTGCCCCTACTCCAGGGAGGCAACCACTGTTCTCCACTATAGGTTTCCGCTATAGGTTAATCTTCCTGTTGTAAAATTTCACATAATACAGGACATGATTTCATAACACAGTACAGTATGTACTTGTACCAGTTATCTGTGGCTGCATAACAAATTAGTCCAAAATTTAGCAGCTTAAAACAACAACACCTAAGATTTCACAGTTTCTGTGGGATGGGAACCTGGACACGGCTTAACTAGACCCTCTGGCTTGGGGTCCCCTAAGGCTGCAATCTACACACTGGCTGGGGCTGCAGTCTCATCTCCAGGCTCGGCTGAGGGAGGTCAGCTTCCAAGCTCACTGGAGTGGGGGTGGGCAGGATCAGTGCCTTGGAGGTTGTTGGACTCAGGGCCTCGTCCCCCCGGATATTGGCCTGAGAGTGGCACCTTTCAATCCCTCGTCACGTGGGCCTCTCAAAGGGCAGCCCACAGCATGGCGGCCAGTTTCCATCAGAGCACGGAGGTAAAGGGTCAAGAGAGGGCAAGAACGATGGAAGCCAGACTTTTTGCCGACTGCTCTCAAAGTGACATCCTGGACTTCCCTGGTAGCATAGTGGTTAAGAATTCGCCTGCCAATGCAGGGGACACAGGCTCAAGCCCTGGTCCAAGAAGATCCCACATGCCGCGGAGCAATTAAGCCCTTGGGCCACAACTACTGAGCCCGCATGCCACAACTACTGAAGCCCATGTGCCTAGAGCCCATGCTCCGCAACAAGAGAAGCCACCGCAATGAGAAGCCTGGGCATCGCAACGAAGAGTGGCCCCCGCTCACCGCAACTAGAGAAAGCTGCGTGCAGCAAGGTAGACCCAACACAGTCAAAAATTAATTAATTAATTAATAAAAAGAAGTGACATCCATCACTTTTGTCATATTCTATCCATTAGAAGGAAGTCACTGGGTCCAGCCCACAGTCAAGGGGTGGGGACTGTACAAGGGCATGAGTACCAGAGTGAGGGTCACTGAGAGCCATCTGAGAAGCTGCCACCACGGCACCCTTGGGCAAGACACCCAGGGCCTGCCCATCACCAGCTGGGAATGGCCCTCCTGGCTGCTCTTTCTCCAAATGCCCCTCTGGCTCCCGGAGATGACCACAGTGACAGTGCCTGTGTCCCTTGGCGTGGCCTCCTGGGTAGGAAGATGCTCCTCTCCGTGGTTGCAGGTGGCCTGGTTCTTGTCCCAAAGCTGACTGGGGCCTTGAGCTCCTGACCTTTGCCTCTCCGTCCTCCTGGAAGGAGCGTCTGGTGCGGAATACCCCTTCGGGGAGCATGTAGCACGGGGTGCCCTGGGGTGGGGATGAGAACTCCCCCAGCTCTGCATTTAGCTCTCCTTTCCTTGGGGACGGTGCTGGCCATTTTCAGCACCAGCACGGCAGGCTGTCCCCTGATTTGCCCAAGAAGCGTGACCCTGGGCCATGGTCACTCAATGGCAGGACAGGGACGCTGACCTAAGTGCCCTTCCCATCACCTGAGACACAGGATGCGAGAGCGCACTCAAAATGCACCGTGTGAGGAGGAAAGAGCGCAGAATCAGGTCCAGGCCGTGACTCAGCCCTCAACCCACGTGGAGACCACAGCCCTCCCGCCACAGACTGTGAACACAGAGGGCCTGGGGTGGCCGCCTGGCCGGTGATGTGCTTTCTATTATTGCAAATATGAGGGGGAAACGGGCAGGAAATCAGCAGAGAACCAGAGATGGAGGGAAATAGGACAAGACAGAGAGACAGAGATGGACAGAGAGAGACAGGCAGAGACGATACACACAGATGGGCAGAGAGAGAGGGAGAGCAGCAGAGAAGACAGAGGGACCAGGACATGAGGCTGGAAGGCCCACGCTAACGGGCTGAAATGCAGTGAACGGGGGTGTCGGCAGCAGCACGGGGGGAGACCTTCCTCCCAGTGCCCTGCATCACCCAGGGGGGACTCAGAAGCCTCATCCTCAGGAGCTTACATCTGGATCATAGCTGAGGAGACCCCAGGAGCTGCCAGCCTGGCCCCGGCAGGGCACAGGGACCCCAGGCAACTGTTCGGGAGAAGATCAGACCCGACCCCTGGGAGCGGGCACAGCCGGGAAGGCGCTGCAAACCCACACACACCGGACAGATGGACGGGTCAGTGCAACGTGTGTGGAGGGAGGCTTCCCGGCCCAGGAGCTCAGAGAGGCCCGAAATGCCACTTCTGTGTCCTCGGGGGTTGTCCCCACCCAGGGATTTGCCTCAGCGGTGTCCAGGCCTTAGAGGGCCCTCCCCCTCCCCCCACCCCACCTCCCGAGCTCGTGAGCCGCGTGTGGCCCTGGGATGCTTCGGCCGGGCAGGTGCTCCACACGGCCACCCCTCCTGGGGTCAGACCCCAGTCCCGCCGGAGCAGAGCTCAAGACCCTCTGCTGGAGCAGCGGGGCAATGCCCCCTCCCCACCCCACCCCCTCCTCCTTGCTGGGAGCTCTCTCCTCCTCCCTACCCGGACTCTCCAAGTTCTCCTTTGTGTTTTGGAAATAAAAGTCAGGAAGTCTTGAGCAGCACTCATCTAAGCCGCTCGCCTCCCCTGAGGCCAGGAGGCCGGAGTGTGCTAAAAAGAGAGGAAAGGAAACGAAGACGGGAAAGGAGAGGCAAAAATCTATAGATAATATATCCAAATATTAGCCAAGCCTCACACAAAAGCGAGGAGTGGAGGGGGCAGTAAAATGGTGCGGCTGCTGTGGAAAACAGCACAGCAGTTCCTCAAAAGATTTAACACAAGATTACTATACGACGCAGCAATTCCACTCCTAGATTTGTACCCAGGAGAAAGGAGAGATGTTTGTGCACCCATGTTCACAGTAGCACTATTCACAACAGCCAGAGGTGGAAACAACCCAGATGTCCAACAGCAAATAAACAAAATGTGGTGTATCTGTACAATGGAATATTATTCAGCCTTTAAAAGGAAGGAAATTCTGACACACAGATGAGCCTTGAAGACATTATGCTCAGTGAAATAAGCCAGTCACAAGAAGACCAATACTGTATGATTCCACTCATATGAGCTACCTGGAGTGGTCAACTTCGTAGAAAGAAGAATGATGGGTGTCGGCAGCTGGGAGGAGGGGGAGGGGGAGTTGGGCACAGAGTTTCAGTTTGGAATGATGAAAAAATTCTGGAGATGGATGGTGGTGATGGTTGCACAACCTAGTGAATGTTAATGCCCCTGAACTGCACCTTTAAAAATGGTTATAATGAAAAGAGAAATGGTTAAAATGGTAAATTTTACGTTATGTATATTTTACCATACACACAAAAAATACAAAGCTAATTTTTTTAAAAAAGTGAAGAGCTGGGACTTCCCTGGTGGCGCAGTGGTTGAGAATCTGCCTGCCAATGCAGGAGACACGGGTTCGAGCCCTGGTCTGGGAGGATCCCACATGCCGTGGAGCAACTAGGCCCGTGAGCCACAACTACTGAGCCTGCGCGTCTGGAGCCTGTGCTCCGCAACAAGAGAGGTCGCGATAGTGAAAGGCCCGCGCACCGCGATGAAGAGTGGCCCCCGCTTGCCACAACTAGAGAAAGCCCTCGCACAGAAACGAAGACCCAACACAGACAAAAATAAATAGATAAATTTATTAAAAAAAAATTAAAAAAATAAAGTGAAGAGCTGATAGTCATCAGAGGGTGGAGACCACCTGGAGTTGCAGGAAGGTTTCTGTAGGCAGTGACACCCAAGTTGGGGCTTGAAGGCTGGGGAACAATGACCAAGTGAAGGGCAGGGAGGCGGCGGGGACATCATAGTGGTCGGAGGGTGAGGACCAGAGCACCAGCAGGCCTCCGGGCAGGGAGCCATGGAACAGGGTCGGGCAGGCAGAGGTGGGCTCAGAGGGCTCGGAGTGAGAACAGATTGCAAGGGCGAGACTGGCAGAGAGACTGCAAGCAGGCTTCCAGGAGGACCAGGGCAGGGTGGCGGGCCACTGGGCAGGGTGTGGGCCCCGCTCCACCGCTCTGGACCTGGGCAAGTCACCTCATTTCTCTGATAGGCTCGGCAGATTTAGCAATTAAGAATCTGAACTTAAAGAAAAGAATCTGAACTTCAGACAAACCACAGATAACTTTAGTGTAAGTATGTCCCCAGTATTGTATGGGACATACTTGCACTAAAAAATTATTCGTGGCTTATTTGATATTCAAATTTAACCGTGTGTCCTGGATTTTATCTGGCAGCCCGACTCTCTGAGGGGTGGCCAGTGCATTTGCATGGCTGTCTACCTCTTGTCCTTCAGGCCCTGGCTCAAACGACTCCTCCCCAGAGAGGCCTCCCCTGACCGCCCCTCCCCTCAGTCACTCTCTGTCACATCACCTGGCCGTAGCCTTCTTGGCCCTCGTGGGCTCTAAAACAACCCCACTCATGTGTCTGTTTGCTGTCTATTTTCTGTCTCCCCCTCTGAGATGCAGACCCATCCGTGCTGTATCCCCAGCACCTACCACAGGCCTAGCGCATAATAGGTGCTCAACAAACATCTATTGAAAGATGAAAGTGAGGAGCCATCAGGGAGGGGAGTGAGAAGATGTGGGTGACGTTGGGGCACTGTGCACTTGCTGATTTTTCATACCCCACCCCTCCCGCTGGTGACTTGTCCCCTCTCCTGTGAGGCTCAGGGCTGACTAGGGGACAGAGCTTCCCCGGGCCCAGCCCGCAGGTGGGGCCTGGAGGTCTGCACCGGCCCAGCCCAGCCCGGGCTGGCCGCCCCTCCCCACAGGACCAGCCTCCTATCCACAGACTCCTAGGGCAGCCCTGTTACCATGGCAATGGCAATCCGAGGTCACAGCACTGGAAACCAGAGGATGCTTCCCTCCTGGAACGCCACCTCCAAGTCAGAATCTAATTCTCACTACAGTCATAATAGTGGTTTTGCATAATTGTCCATATATTAGTACCTAACATGCCAGTGTTTATTTGGTTAAAATTCATGAATTCAGGCCTAAATAAAAAGTGCTGATGGCCGAAGTTTTTCATTCTCTTAAAATGTTCTTGGTTTTTTTTTTTTTAAGTCAGTCTCTCTCCTTGACAGCAGCTTGCTTTTAATCCCATTATAAACGGGTAAGGGAGAGGAAAACAAAGCACGGCTCTGCTCCCCAGGGCCCCCCACCTGCACCCCAGCCTCAGCAGCAGAGCTGGACGCTAGCTCCCCGGAAGGGGCGGTGCGGGTCACCGTCACCCCTGGCATTGCCTCCCTGTGTGACCTGGCACATGCCATGCCGCCTCTCTGGGCCTCAGTTTCCTCAGGTAGAGAAATGAGGGAAGGGCTTAGTTAGTCTTGAAAATCCCTTCTGCTTCCAAAACATAGACATGTAGCTGACATGTGCTGAGGCTCAACCAGGCACCAGGCTCTGGGCTGGGGGAAGGGACCGTGGCTGCAGTCCTCTGACTGACGCAGTGTGATGGGGACTCAGGAAACAGACAAGGACATCGGGGAAAAGCGTTGGTGTGGAGGAGAAGTGGAAGCTGGGGGGCAAAGACATGGGGCAGCCAGGAAGCCTTCCTGGAGGAAGTGACGTTTGAGCTGAGGCCTGAAGTGATAAGTAAGAGTTAGCCAAGGGATGGGGAGAAAAGGAACAGGGGAGTCTAGTGGGTGGGCCTTGTCCTATAGGACACTGGGGAAGAGGCGTGGGGTCAGCAGCACACGGATGGTCTGCAGAGTGAGAGAGACTGACGAGGCCTGGAAAGGGTGAAGAGGAGGGGCCTGGCCCCAAGGCTCCTGTGAGAACCAGGAGGCAGGGACAGCCTGGGGGCTGGGAGGGAAGAGAGTTCCAGAAGGAGGGATGGTCCTAGTGACAGCTGCCTCCACAGGGCTCAGCAGGGTGAGCTGCGGGGCTGAGGGACGTGGCCCTGGGGGTCAGCAGGGAGGGTTGGGAGGGGATGAACGTGTTTGGATGAGGAGGAGCTTGGGTCAGGGAGCAGGAGGGAAGCAAGTGTGAGGTGGGCCTGATTCAGGCCAGGGTCCCTGGTAAGGGAGGAGTCGAGGCTGGGACCGAGACTTCCAGGGAGGGATAGGTGTTGGGGGACAGCGATCTAGAGATTTTGGACACGTGGAGTCCAGCAGGTCTGCCTCAAGGGGCTGGAGCAGGCGGTCTCCCCAGGGAGCCAGGGCTTGCTGCACCCTTCGGCCATGAGATCCTAGGCTGGGCAGCCAGACCAGGTCTCACAGGTGAAGAATGAGGCTCAGGCTGGGGCCTGGACCTGCACTTGGCCTGCTCTGTGGACAGCCTGCCTTGCCTCAGTTTCCTCAGCTGAAAATGAGGGTAACACCCCTCTCTGGACGGAGGCAGGCCCGTGGCCGGCACACGTGCACACGGTGCGTGCACAGCAGCCCTCACCAGGTGTCGCCTCTCTCCCTGCCCCCACTGCTCTATCTACCGTGAGGCCGATGCCCAGGTAGAAAGGCCTTGGAAGGGCTCCCCTCTAGACACCCCGAGCAGGGAAAACATGGTACTTCGAGCAGCAGGGCTGGCAGCTGGGAGCGTCCATGTGGGTACCATGCAGAGGGGCCTAGACAGCTGCAGTGATTTCTCTGTTATCTGCCAGAGCTGCAGGGACCACCAGAAGGGGATCACAGAGCAGAAACGGGGGAAGCAGGGGCGAGCGGACAGGATCACGCAGGGCCAGGGTTACAGGCCTGTCTGTGGGGTGGCCTCCGCTCACCTTGTTCTCCAGAGTGGGCAGGGCCTCAGAGAGGGAGGTGCAGTGTTGGAGGTTACATGCAATATCCCCGTGTCCCTGCCTTGGCCATGCCGAGACCCCCAGTCAGCCCCTGAGGAAAGATAGCACACACTCGGGGGGTGGGAGGCCCAGAAAAGGCTGTGAGGACCAGGCAGGCCCTCTAGCCACTAATTTGGCTATTCTGCTCCCACAGCTTGTTGACATCCAAGTGACCAGTCTCTGGACCTCTCTGGGCCCCTGGCCTCATCTGAAGGGAGGCGATGAGAGTGCCCTTCCCAGGGACGAAGCTGCAGGGAGCTTAGCCCGAGGCGAGGTTTTGCTGCATGCCCAGCCTTCATCCCCTCCTTCCAACAAGCGCACAGCGGTTCTCCTTGACAGTTCCTCCCTATCCTGCTCTCAGGCCATGATGCAGGTAGGTCACCCCCATCCCTGGATCCCCGAGTTCAGACCTGGCCAATCAGAGCATGGCACGTACCCCAGTCAACCTATGAGATTCCGTGAACTTTGCCAGACTGTCAGGGAGAGGAGCTCTCTTTCATCTGGAGATAGGCAGACAGGCCCAAAGCCTGGGCTGCTGGTGGCCACTAGGAGAGGAGGGAAGCAAACGCAGAAGGAAGCAGAGCCCAGAGGTGGAGAGAAACTTCATCCTAGCAACATAGTTGGAGCTCTTGATCCAACTGCATCTGAAGGCAACACTACCTCTGGACTTTTTAGCTACTTGAGCCACTAAGTTATTTCCTTCTTGTTTCTCACTTTCCTCCCTCCCTTCCTTTCCTCTCTTCTGGCTCTTTCTTTCTTTTATTCTCAATTTCATTTGAGTTGGGTTTTTGTCCTTTGAAGCCAAAACAGTCCTGAAAATACCTGTAGTATGATTTCAGGAACAGTGCCAGGTGAGTAGACTATTACTCTCTGTGACCCTCTCAGCCAGGTCCAGCATCTTAGCTACGGAACCAGAGTGCGAGAGCCAGGCCCTGCTTCCTCCCCAGCCCAGCAGTCCCCAACCCATACCCTGGCCATGAGAGGACACTTTCAGGGGTGTCTCTAAGTCCCAGACACCCCAGGCCCCACAGCGTGGGCATGATGAACACATCACCACCCCATCCCCTAGGAAGCCCCCCAACTCTACACCCACCCCGCTGGAGAAAGAACAGCACAGACACATGGAGAAATTCTGAAATAAGCTTCTGGGTTTTATTCAAAACAGCACTGGTGGCAGCTGCCGCTTGGTTTCTCTATCCCGGGCCATCTGGGCCAGCAGGTACCAGCGCCATCAGCAACTAGGAGGGAAGTTTATTCACACCATAGAAACTGTACAGCGACTGGGAGTGCGATAGTCACAGCAGCAGGGCTGGGTCGAGGGCTTCCAGGAGGAGGCGGCCTCTGTCTCCTCCCTAAACCCCAGCACGGCCCAGGCTCTGCCAGGAACACTGATTATTGCACAGAGACAAAAAGAGTATGTGTATCTGGGCTAAACAGCGGCTTCTAAGACCCCAAGCCCTTACACAGCGCAGCAAAGGGGGCCAGAGGTGGCCCTGGAAACAGAAAGCTCCAGTGGGAAGATTTGGGGGGAAGACAGGCAGGCAGGCTGATACTCTGCACACTTCGTCCACTTTTAGGGGGCTGCCTGGTGCAGGAGGAGGCCCAGCAGGGGACAGGAAAAGGGTTTGGCCGGGTAGACTATGCCCCATCTGGGCTTGGGTCCCTTTGTACAGGTGTTGAGTGGCCCACCAGCCACCACTCTGCAGAAGCCTGCAAACAGACAGCTTGGGGTGTCCAGCACCAGGGTCCCCACTCTCCGCAGGGCCAGGCCATGTGGGTTAGGGTAGGTTTGTGCTTTTGTGATGGACAGGCCACAGGATCAGGGAGGGCCGAGGGGCTATTCACCCAACCCTTAGCCATTTGGGCTTTTCCTGGCCAGCCAATCACAGCTTCCCTGGTCTCCCATCGCCTGTAGCTCCCAGGAAAAAGGCCCAGTGCCTGGGGTCAGCATTTGGGACCCTCCAGGAGCCAGCCCCATCTCCCACAACTCCCTCAGACAAAGCTTCTATCTTCCGTGTTCAGCTATTCCCACCCCCAGACACACCCTGCTCTGTCCAGCCCTCGCACCATTGCTCAGGCGATGCCTGGATCACTCTTCCCACGTGTCTGCTTGCTCTGGGGTCACTCAGTTCAGGGTAAAAGGATGGCTCTGTGTCAGACTCGCCCAGGATGTGTTCCCTGCCCAGCCACTTCTAACCCGGCGACACCAAGAAAGTCACTTCCCTGGTCTGTGCATGGGGCAGCAGTGCACACGGCTCAGGGCCACCGTGCAGAGTAAACAGGATGACACCTGAGCCCAGAAGACGGAAGCCACTGACAGGTGTCAGATGCCATCCCCTTGAACGCCAACCCACCCTCCACACACGGTCCTCTCAGGTCCCACTGGCCACCCTCCGGCCCCCAGCACACACGTCCCTCCAGGAACACGCTGCCGTGCGCAGCCACTGTGTGCCTGGCCTCCCCTCCACCTCGATGGCTGGGGCCAGCATGGCGCTGGGAGGGAGGGCGAGGCAGAGCCGGGCAGGCTACCCGTGCCCTCTTCTTCCCCAGACGAGCGGGCGCCCCCGTGATGAAACCATGGGCGTGGCAAAGGCAGCCAGCGCAAGGCTCTCTGGAGCAGGCAGGCGGCTTGGGACTTGGGCCCGGCCTCCCTCACCAGCCAACAGGCCACCGGGGGCAGGAGGGGACGCGACCCCAGGCCCAGCCAACCTCCCACCCTGGAGGCTCCCGTCCTGGGAGGGAGCACAGCGTCTGGGCATCGCCTTGTGTGTCCTCATAGCGACCCCTCGAAGAGGACTGCCCACCACCACACTTCTGGGCGAGGAGGGAGGCTCCAGAAGCGCGGGGGCAGATCCAGGTCTCAACTCCCCCGCTGCCAAAAGAGGCCCGCGGCCAGGCTGTGCCTTCTGAATCCACCTGCTTTGAAACACAGGGTCACTGTTTCACATTCCAGGTACTCAGGTGCTGGCCCCCCAACGGCACCCTAGCCTCTTTGCTACCCAGGCCCCGGGGGATCCTGGGGTGGCCCCTTCACCTCCCTGGGCCTTGGTTTCCTCAGGTGTAAGGTGGGCCTGGCAACCCTTCCCCCCACCAGCTCTGGGGGAAAGGCTTTGCAGGCCACATTGCCCTCTCCCTGTGCATGATGCCCAGGCCCCAGGGGGCCCTATGCTGCCCAGAAGACACCCAGAGCCCGTCAAGCAGACCCTCCCCACTTGCAGCCCAGCCCAAAGCCAGACTCTTTAAGGTCAGGGTTTGGGAACAAGGTCAAGGGCTCCTCAGTGGGGCCCAGCTGAAGCCACTGAGATGATCTCACACAGGCAAAGGGCCTGGTTATTCCTGAAGCACAGTGGGTCCCAACTTGCAGCCTTTCCCCACCCCATGACCCCTGCGTGTCTGCAGACCATTCCACCACCACATCCCAACCTTCTTCAGACTGACTTCAAGTCCATTCACTGCTCAAAAACCTAGCCTTGACCTCAGCAATATGTCTGTGAAATCATGGGTTCAGTGTACTGTTTTTTTTCTAATAACTACTAAACTAAATGCATAACTAGTCAAATAAAAAAATACCTGTCCGTGAACCCATTTGGGAAGCATTGCAGCTCTGGGAAAGTGGGGGTGACGGGTATGAAACAGAGACCCAGGGACAAGCGGCGGGAGGAGGAGGGAGGATGTGGTCTCCAGGTGCCAGGCTGGGCATCACCCCTGCTTAGAATCCTGTCAGATCTGCTTTACCCTGAACTCCATGGAGGGTGGGGAGAGGGGCAGCAGAGCAGCTCAGGGGACAGGGGGTTGTGAGGGGACGGGGGGTACAACCTCCTGGAATGGCCGTGGCTCAGGGTCCACCTGGGGGGTAAAAGGCAATAAGTAACGAGCCACTGACTGCCCGAGCCCAGGAGCCCCAGGGGCAACCCGAGCAGCACAGACCAGGCGGGTTCCCTTAACCTCCAAGCATCTCATCTGCTTAACGCCTCCACCTTTCCTCCCCCTCCTGCAGCCTTGCTGCCCTCAGCCCCCTTGGGGCAAAGCCACCCGGGCCGGAGACCTCACCTGAGGCAGAGGCCCCTGCCCAGCCTCGGAGCCGCCCTTCCCCCCACCCCTGCCCTAAAAAAATATGACTACTCACCCCTGGTTTTTCTAAAGAAAGACATCTAACTGGTTGACTAAGAGAGTTTGTGTGCTCTGGGGCATCTACAAAGGACTGTCACAACAACTAGACGGTCGGGAACAAGACAGACACCCCAACACCTAGACGGGCGGGATCTTAGCAGCGTTTCTTCTTTAAAGGAAAAAAATGCACCCTGAATTCCACCTCTTCTTCTGGGCCTGTCTCCCCGGCCACGGGACCCTGGGAGGCCTGAGAACCCTCTCCAAGCTACTCTCAGCCCAGGGGAGACGCCAGAAATCACAGCTGCCAACGCCCGGGCAGGACCTTCTGCCCTGGAGTGGGTCTGGCCTGGGTCCCAAACATCAGGCCAAAGCCCCATCTGGGCCCGGACCCGCACTCCCCAACTTTAGCACTTTCTGGAAGTCATAAGCTCTCGGTAGAAAAAATAAATAAATATATATGTCTGTCTCTATGTATATGCATATGTATACACGTATATGCACGGGCAGGACCACGCTGAGCCCATCTGAGCCTCGGCAACCCGGACCCTGCTCCTCCCCCAGCCCCGGCGGCTCGGCGCGGCGCCCAGGTCGCGGACGAAGTATTGCTGTCTGCCCCTGGCTCCTGAGGTAAAGAAGGTGAGACGGGGCGGGCGGGCGGCGGCCCTCATCTCCTCCCCTGGCTCGCGGCGTCCCCGGGCTGTGGCTCCCCCGGCGGCGGCTGCGGCTCGGGCGCCCAGGGGCCCCGGCCGGCGGCCGGATCGGCCTGGCACGGCGGGTCCTTGCGGCGATCGGCGGCCCAGGAGGGGCTGCGGGCCAGGCCTTGGGACCGGGCGGCGGCGCGGGGGCGGCCGGGGCCGGCGGCCAGGCTGCTGGTACTGCTGAACCTGCGCGCGGGCGGGAGGCCGGGCGGCGGGGGCGGCGGCCCGAAGAGGGAGGTGAGCGAAAGGCTGCTGAGCGTCTCCGAGTGCTCGCTGCCCGCGCCCCCGCCCCCCCCGTCGGCCCGGCCGCCCGCGCCCTCGTCGTCCGACGGGTCCATGGAGTCGTGCTGGGTGCAGCCCGGGCTGGTGGAGCCCCCCGCTGCTGTGGCTGCGCTGATGCGCCCGCAGCCCGCGCAGGCTGAACGGGCCCCGGCCCCGCAGGCTCGGGCGACGGCGGGCGGCTGGCGACGGGCCGGCGCGGAGCCCCGGGGCGGGCGCGGGCGGCCCCAGGGCGCGCCGCGGGCTGTCGCTCAGGGTCAGGCTGTCCTCCAGCGTGGTCTGCAGGCTGCCCGCCGAGCTGCTGCGGCTGCCCTCCAGCGACGTGTTGCTCCCCGTGGCCTGCGGGGAGGTCACAGGGGCTGGGGGACCGCCCGCTGTCCCGCAGCCCGCCCCTCCCGGTGACACGCGGGCACGCCCAGCCCTCCTTCCAAGCCCTCAGGAACTCCCTCGGGTCACACGCGCCATCCCAGGCTTCCCCTTCGCCCTACCACCACCTGTCTGAGCTCCTGGGTGGCCCTCCGACCCGGCCCCCTGCCCCACCCCACTCCCTGACCCTCGGGGACAGTCGGCGTCATCCTTCTCGGACCCCATCAGACCCTGGCCCCCGGTGGCGGCGGCGTAGGCTCCGGGCTCACTGGGGGTAAAAGCCCTTGGGCCCCACCCCACCCCTCTGGGACCTCACTTCCCACCACCCTCCCCCTTGCTCACCGGGGTCCTCCCGGCCCAACCACACTCCCCTACCCCCACCCGCACCTCTGCTCTGGCTGCCGCCTGGAAAGTTCTTCCCGGCTGATACCCAGCCGCTTCACCCCTCACAGCCTTCCCAGCCCCTCCGCGCCCCCGCTCCCTGCACAGCGTTCCTCCTGGCCCGTATCACTATCAAAGAGACTGTACTTTCCATGCATTTCTTTTGGTGTATCTTCTCTCCTCCCACATCCCTGCAACGCACTAAACACTAAACTGTAAACCCCAGGAGGCAGGGATTCTGTCATTGTGCCGCCCGCTGTAGCCTCCAAGCCTAGCACACAGCCAGGCGCGCAGCTGGGGTCCGCAGTCACCAAGCAAGCAAACGACAGCCAGGGCCCTGGGCCCCACCCTCCCTCCGCCGCAGGGTGCCTCTCCCGGAGACCTGGTCCCTTCCCCCAGCACCCGCCCACAGAAGAGGGACCTCACGTCCGCTGACCCTAATCACACCCCAACCCCCTCAGAGCTCCACCCCACCCCCTGCAAAGCCTCCCAACGCCCCCTCCTCCCCATCCCCTCAAGCTAGAGCCCATGACCTTCCTTCAGGGCCCCCCCCCCTGGCCTGGGCCCGCCCCACACTCTTCTGTCCCCAGATGCCCTAGGACCCGGCCCTGCCCACTTTATCAGCCTCTAGGGCCACCTCCTCCCTCAAATCTCAGCACTACCCCCTCACTTTCCCAAGTGCCCCCAGCACTGCCATGCCCCGTGCCTTTGGCTGGGCCCATCCCCTCCTCCTCCACCTTGGACTTAAGGGCCCCCCTCAGATGTCCCCTGACAGGGGAGCTCTCAGAGCTGGGAGGTGCCATACCTGCTGAAGGAGGGTGCAGTTGACGCTCGGCAACCGCAGGGACGCCCAGGAGCCCTGCAGGGCAATCTTGGGGAGTGTCCCGGCACCAGCGCCCTTCTCCTGTCCTTTCTGGCTGGCGGCCACAGCAGGGTGGAAGAACTCGGCCGGCATGGGCAGGAGTGGGCTGGAGGCATCCGGGGAGAAGGGGCTCGGGGGCGCTGCTGGGGGGGGAGAAGAGGGGGCTGGGGAGCAGGCTCAGGCCCCTGAGGGTGGCTGGCAGGAAGGGGCCACCTAACAAACTGGCTGCGAGGCCGTGGGCTCCCTCTCTGAGCCTCGGTGTCCCCTTTGTGAAAGCAAGAGAGGAACCCCGAGCCTGCCCGTGTGTCCTGGGAGGGTGGGCACTAGGCAAAGGCACAGGTTCTGGAGCCAAGCAGACCCAGGCTCAAGGCCCCCTGGGCTCCTTCCTCTGTGAAATGCGGACCAGCTGCCCACCTCGAGGAGTGGAGAGAAGGCTGTAAGAGCAAGAGGCAGCTGTGGAGCTCCCAGCCCCGTGCAGAGCAGTGCTCTCTATGACAGTCACCCCCCCAGGTCCTGACACCCAGGAGGTCTGGCCAGGCCTGGGGGCCCCCCTAGGACAGCAGGCAGGATGGCAGAGCAGACAGAGTGCTGGGGATGGAGAGGGGCAAGGAGAGGGCGAGGGGGAAATGAGAGCTGGGGCCGGTCTGTGGGGGCAACCTCTGTCCACGGTCCCCTCAGTGCCTTCCAGGATGAAGATGGAAGCTTGAATGTCCCCAGGTAGGGGGATTCCTAATGTATGTCTTACTATTTAAGAAAAATGCTAATGAATGGTTAGGTAAAGAAGATGGGATTTTGTTGGATCAGAACGGCTCTTGGGTCCTGTGCCCCAACTTTTGGTTCAGGAAGTCTGGGGTCTTGGCCTCTCAGCCATCATGTCCAGTCCAGAGGCCGTCAGCTTTAGGGAAGGTCCTCGGAAAAGTCACTCCACCCCCAGCTCCTGGAAAGCGCTCAAGGCCAGGCCCCCCAGAATAGTACTTGGGGTGAGCTCAGGGTCTGGGGGCCCCTCTCCTGCTGAGCTCACCCCTCTGCCCCCTTCCCCAGCCAGTGCTGTGAAGCCAGATCCCATCACCCTCCAAGGGGCCTGGAGGTGAAGGTAAGTCCGTGATGGACCAGTCAACTGAGTCCTCAGTCCTCCCGCCCAGAGCCCAGCCACAAGCCCAAAGCGCTAACAGAGGATGCTGAGGGCGGGGCTTTGTATGAAAGGGCTGTTGAGGACAACAGGCTTTCTGTTGTTCAGCATTACCTTGTGTGACGATCTGTGGGATAAACACCTCTCGAATTCAGCTCTAGAAAAACCCTTCAATAATTAGGCAGCTTTCGTTCTGCTTGATGAGCTGTGTGCCAACGTGTTTCCTCTTTCACCACAGCTCCTGGGACACTCAGCGTGAATCTTCCACTAGCCTAGACTTCTGGTATAATTATGATCTCATTTCTCTGTATTGTTTGGCTCCTGATCTTCTGTCATTGTTCTATCAGGCCTGATATTCCTATCTTTTATTATCAGTTATCCATCTGGTTCTTTCTGGACTCAATATAATAGTCTAGGCAAAAATACCAAGGAAAAAACTCAGCCCGCCCCCTCTGAAGCCAACACCCGAGATCAGGGCTGTGGGGAGCTGACGGGGGCTCCCACCCCTCACCTTGGCTGCTCTCGTGTTTCAGCCAGGACCGGACGGGGTTGAATGGGATCGACTCCATCTCACACAGGAAGTTCTCCGGGCCCGACGAGACGGCCGTGTTGGATAAGGGGAAGAAGCATTCACCCAGGTCCCCTACCCGCATCGGCTCAGGCGGGTCCGGCTCACCCTACAGGAAAAGGGAGGTGAAAGGGGCAGGACGGTGGAGGGGGGACAGCCTGCCACAGCTGCTTTCATGGCCCTGCTCTTCAGCCCTTTGCTTGGTCGCTCTCACTGCCTGGGAAGGCCTTCTCGCCTCCGCCACCTGGCCAGCAATCATCATCTTCCAAATCCTTGGTGAAAGGGCCCCGCCTCCAGGAAGCCCTCTCTGATGTCCCAGGCAGGTAGCAGTTTCCCACTCACTCCCCTCGTGACTCTGAGATCCTTGAGGGTCTTCCTTGTCTCTGTAGCCAAGTGCCTAGTTCAGACCCTGGCCAGTAAAAAAGCCAAGTCTAGGAGGGTAAAGGCACCAGAAGATTGGCCAAGCGGCTGCAGGGCCTCCCTGTGAGCATGACCCTGGGCAGGTCCCTTCCTGTGGCTAAGTCTCCGTTCTCACAGCCATAAACGAGAGAGTAACCCCTCCTTCTGGGGCCTGGCACCCAGAAGCTGCCAGCCTTCCTTCCTGGCACTCCCTGGGCCCTAACCCTTCTCAACCCTGCAGCCCAAGGCGACCTCTGCACAGTAAGCTCCTCAAAAGCTGCCTCAATGCCCCCTCCAAGGCAGATGAGCCCCCTACGAACTGTTCTTTGAGTCCTAATAAAACAGCACCCATCTAAGCCCAACGAGGCCCTAGAAACTGTGCACCCCAACATCCTGTGTGGAAAACAGTGCAGGGGTGCAGGAGATACAGGAAGGGGCTGGGGATGGGTGGCAGGAGCTGTAGGAGCTGTCAGCTGTCAGGGAGGGGACAGGGGGGCAGGGAGGGCTGGGAGATCCACTCCCCCCATCCCAGCCTTCCTGGAGCTGATGGAGGACAGCCCTGGGGGGCAGTGGTGCCAAACCCAGGCTGCCCCAGGAGTCAGGGGTCAGGGGGACCGAGGCTCTCTTAGGGCAGGGCCACTGCACCCCAACCTCAGGCCAGGGGCTCCTCTCTCATCCCGAGCTGGGGCAAGAACGACTTGGCCTTGAGGGTCACAAGCCAGGTGGCAGACCTCCCCTGCCCGGGTCTGCAGGATCAACACAGTGGCCCTTCCAGCCCTCCTGGCCTCCTCAGACTGACCACCTCAAGGGCAGAGGTGGGGACCAGCCCCAGGGCTGGCTTCCCTGCTCTGCCTTGCCCGGCTGTGTGACAGGACAAGCTAGCTCACTTCTCAGAGCTCTCATGTCCTCACATGTGAAATGGAGCCACATATCCCTGCCGCACAGAGCTGGGAATGGACACACTGAGTGCAGTAAAGTCTGGCACACAGTAGGTGCTTACACCTGTTTCAACTCTTCAGCCTTATGGCCCCCTTGTAAGTTTGGTCCGCCAGGGACAACTCCCATTAAATGGATCAAAAACATCCAAGGCTACAGTGAGTGGCCAAGGCCATTTGGATGCTATGATTGGAGCCCTGGCTGGCCTCGTTGCTGTGTGACTTCAGGTAAATCACTCCACCTCTCTGTTCCCAGCCCTCATCTGATCAACAGGAGATGAGGGCCCAGCACACAGTGGGTGCCACTTAAATGGTGAGCCAGGAAGGAGCAGCGTTCTGGCACAGCAGGCAGAGGCCAGGCTCAAGGACAGATCCGCCTGCCCAGGAGCCCACCAGGCGCTCACCTTGCTGTCTCTGGGGCCGGGTGGGCAGGCTGCGGGGTCCTCCAGACTCAGGTCATCGCCAAGCAGGATGGACGAGGACCTGTCTGAGTTCAGGGAGAAGGCCTCTGTCTCGGCCAGCTGCACCTGCAGGGAGAGGCGGCAGCGTCGGGTCACCCCTGGGGCTGGGATGGGGCAGTCTGGTCCTCCAGAAAGATGCAGGGCAGGGGTCAGAGAGAACCAGAGATCTGAGCATGGACAACATGTCCACCCTGTGAAGGGACCCAGCCTGGGCAGGGGGTGGGAGACGACACGAGGGTGTCACAGCCAGCAGAGTGCCAGGCCTGGGCTGGGCTGGAGGGCAGGTGAGCTGCCGTGAGCTGTGAACCAAAGCTGGTCTGCTTGCCCCCAGGCCGAGTGCCACTCGAGGCTGGCTGGGTCTGACTCACCCGTGGCCCTGTGCAGGCTACCCGCACGTGCAGAGGTGTTTGCAAGCCCGGAGGACCCTGGGGAATTTGAAGCCACTTCAGGCTAGGGGGGGTTCCCAGGGGCTGGAACACCCCTGGGGAGGAGCTCAGGGCCCCACTGGGGAGAGGGGAGAGGGCCCGCCTGAGCCCGCACAAGACAGGCCCAAGGCCACTGGACGCCCTGGGATGCCCATCCGGGAAACTCTGCCTGGAGTTTGTCACAGAAAAGGCAAACTGCACCAGAGGTGACACATGGGCTTCCTGCTGGCCCCAGCAGCCCACCACCAAGGTGGGCCCTGTCTGAGCACCCACTGTGTACAGACACAGAGAGGGGCCTCGCAGCTCCTGAGGCCACGCCACAGGCCTGCACTGAGCGGAGGGACAGGCCAGCCCGGGCTCGGGGAGGCAGGTCTGCCACAACCCCCCCCGGGCAGCGTCGGCCAAGTCGGGCCAGCCAGGCCTCCGCCCAGAGCCGCTCTCCCCTCCGGCTGGCCCCCCACCCCGAGGCCCCAGCTCCCTCCGGGGCTGCCACTACCTCCTGCTTGTCGTGGTGACACTTTTCGCAGCCGGCCGGCGAGGAGTAGTGGTGGAAGATGGAGCCGGACAGGTTGTCAATGATGGTCAGCTCCCCCTCCAAGGAGTCCTTGATGATTAAAGAGACGCTGTCCAGCCACAGGTTCTCCTAGGCGGACGGGGCGGGGTGGGGACAGGCGGGATTATCGGCCGGGTCGGGACGGCGGGGTGGGCGGGCACAGCTGCCCTCCTGGTTCTCTGCCCGTGGCCTGGGCCCGACCCCTCATCACAGGGTCGCCCCATCAGTGGAGCTGAGCGAGTGGGGCCCGAAACGACAGAGCTTTCTGCCCGAGGCCCCCAGCCCAGCTGCCCTCCCGGCCCTCGGCGACCCCGCTGCCCTCTCCGGGCCCCGCCCACCTGGGCTGGTGAGTAGCAGTTTCGGATCAGGCGGCCCTCGGCGTCGCCCGCGCTACCCGCCCCTCCTGGCCCGCGGCCAGGCACGTGCGCCCCCGGGGAGCCGGCGGGTGGCCACGGGCCGTGGCCCAGGCCGTGGGCCATCTCCAGCTCGAGCTCGGCGTCCATCTCGGCGTCCTCCTGGGCCTCCTTGTTGCTGTCGTCCAGGTGCTTCATGAGCACGGCCACCACCACGTTGATGAGCACGAACTGGGCCGTGAGCACGAAGCTGACGAAGTACAGCGGCGACACGAACTGCAGGCTGCTCAGGCAGCTGCGCTCGTCATGTGTGCAGTCCCGCAGCGTGTCCTGCTCCCGGCGGGGCGGGGAGGCAGTGGTGAGGCCCGGGGGCCTCCAGGAACAGGCCTCATCTCTGTCCTCACGAGCCCCTCCCCGCCCAGTCCAGGCCAGACCGCGGGCCAGAGCCGGGGAGCCTGCGCTGGGTGATGGGCAGTGAGGCCAACGCCGAGGGCCTGGCACCCGGAGGAGCGGTGCCCGGAGCCCCTGGCCCTGGCCGTGGGCCCCCAGTCCCCTCTGGCCCTGGGCGGAGTCCTGTCCCCTAGAATCTGAGCACTGACCCCAGAGCAGCACTTAGGGGCGGACAGAGACCCTAGACTCATCTCCACCTCACTGTGCTTCAGGGTCCTGGGCAGGTCCCTCTGCTTCTCTGTGCCCTGCACCCTCCTCCCGTGTGCGATGGGGCGCTGGGCAGGCAGAGGGCCCGGGAGCCCTGGCTGTCAGGACCCGGAACCCAGCCCAACTCTCCCTCCCCAGCCCACCCACGTGTACCTTCATGATCCCGTTCCAGTTGTCGCCAGTGGAGACCTGGAAGAGCGTGAGGAAGGCCATGCCGAAGTTCTCGAAGGTGGCGTGCCGGCTCATGCCCTCACACGGGTTCTCGTCATTGCACACTGGAAGGAGAGTGGGGTCAGCCCGGGCCGCCCTGCACTGCTGCCTCTCGGCCTCATCTCAGAATCCCCACGGCAACCTCAGAGGTGCGTGCGGACTGTGCCCAGCCCACAGATGGAGAAACTGAGGCTCGAGGAGGTGGCACACAGGCTGGGACTCAAATTCTGGTGGGCCTGGCTCCTCCCTCCACCCAGGTATCAATTCCTGAGAGAGAGGATGGGGTGGGTGAGGGCCAATGCCCAAGGGAGCCCCACTTTCTGGAGCCAGCCCTGTGCAGGGCTGGGCTGGATGTGGGCTGTGTTGCCCTTGGTCTGTGCCCCGGCCACTCTGCCTGCTGGGGCGGCACTGGCTCTGGACGGGCACCGGCAGGTGGAGCCGGAAGGGGCAACCCTGAGACGCCGGACAGTTGGGGGGCCCCAAGTCGGCGGTCCACTGCACAGGCCTGGGTGTGCCTGCGGACCCAGGCTAGCGTCTCTCAAAAGCTCCTATTCACACTGCGAGGGGCATGTGGATGGCTGAGGGTCGCCCATCCATTCCCCCCAGGCTTGCTCTGGGGGCATCTCCCCAGTACAAAGACCTTGACGGGACAGTCTGGTGGGGGAGTGTGTCTCAGGCCTCCCCACCCTGCCGAGGCCCTCCACCAGACCTGTTCCACGAACCCCCCAACCCCAGGCCTGCTTCAGGTGTCACTCACCCAGCTTCCCGAAGAGCTCCACTCCCAGGGCAGCGTAGATGAAGAAGAGCAGCATGAAGAGGAGGCCCAGGTTGCCCACCTGTGGGGACAGCAGGTGGGACTGGGCAGGGCCTGGGGAGGTGGCGGGTGGCAGGCTCCAGGCAAAGGACCAGCCTGAGGGTCGGGGCAGCTGTAACATTTCACCAGGCTCTGTGTCCGTGTCTGCCATCCTCGCACGACCTCCTGGAGGGCGGGCCAGGTCCGGCACAGAGCACAGGACCATAATAAAACACATGTGGAGCCTTTGCTGTGAGAGGCCCAGTTTCAAGCACTCCACATTCATTACTGCACACAGGGATCTATGAACTCTCTTTTACCTGCATTCTTCAGGTGAAGAAACAGATGTACTGAGAGGTGAAGTACTTGCCCAGGGCCACATCGCTAGTAAGTGGTAGGACTGGGATCAAGCCCAGCAGGCTGGCCCCAGGGTCCATGCACACAGTTGCTACACCTGTGTGTGGTTAGTACCATCCCACAGATGAATGGAGAGAGAGAGGAAAGGAAGGTGCAGCAATAATGCCACCTCCTCCACGAAGCCTGCCTGGATTCCTTCAGGCAGACCAGGATGCAGGCTGACAGCATGAGAGTAACTGGTGTGTCCCTGTCACTGTCTCTGCCAGTCTGGGAAGTCCTTGAGAGCAGGGACATGGCTGGATTAATTCAGATCTGCTTCCTCAGGCCAGCACGGGCCCCGGCCACAGAGCAGAGTGAACATAGGAATCATGCAAGACTGGGGGCCCCAGAAGCCTCCTGCAAACGCAGCCACCCCCATCCCACAGCTCCTGTGGGAGAAAAACATTGCAGATTCCAAACCGATTTCAAATTTATCCATAGTCCAGAGACCGCCTTTAACTCATGTTATGGATGAGATAAGGCTCAAAAATGTTCCTGCCCTAGAAATGAAGTATCTCCAAGAACCCTCAGAAGACCTGCATGAATAGAATCCGAGGATGTTTGCATTAATTGCTGAAAAATAAACCACGTTAATCACAGACTCCTAATGCTTCTCTGCTGCAGACAAGGGTTTCCTTCCGATCTGTGCTACAATCACACCAACAGTGTCTGACTAATTAAATGATGCTCGTTCATTAATGAAACAAGCACTCACTGAGTACCTCTGAGGCCAGATGTGAGGCCCCGACTGCCGAAAGGAATCGGCAGGGCCTGAGCCTCAGCGCAGCTTCCCACCCTGTGGCGGGCCCAGGTCAGCGTTTCTTCTTCTTCGACCTCACCTTCCTACCAGCTCCCCCTCTTCCCTGCCCTCAGCATCTCCGAGTCTGCACGGCTACAGCAGCCTCCTCAACGGCCTCCCTCCCTCCAGCCTCTCCCTCAATCCATTCTCCTCATGGTCACCAGAGCAACCTTCTTAAAGGCAGCTCTGCTTGAGGCCTCCCTTATCCAGACCCTCCCGTGGCTCTCACTGCCCACAGGACAAAGCCCAGGTTTGCTGTCTTGGCATCTAAGGTCTGTGTGATCCTGTCCTGCGGACCCCCTCCCAGCCTGATTTTCCACCCCGACTCCAACCACACAGAAAACAGACTCCATTTGCATATTCTGTTTCCTCTGCAGGGAAGACCCTCTCTCTGTCTTTGCCTGTTAAATGCCTCCTCCCCACCCCTCAATACCCAGATCATGGGTCACCTCCTCTGAGAAGCCTTCCCTGATGCCTCCTCCCTCTGAGTGCCTGAGGCAAAGCCTGGAAGGATGGGGCTGAAGTTTCATTTTCATATCACTTTACATAGAACCGAGGAAATGTCCAGGGTCAGCTAGTAGATGGTGAGGGGTAAGCCCCTCACCCCAATACCACATGGTTCTTGGCACACGCATCTCTTAAAGTATAATTACTGTCACGTGTCTCCTACTTGAGGCTGGGACCTCCTAGGCATCTCCACATGCCCTGTGCCAACTCAGGGCTGGCCTGGGAGCCACCCTAGGATGCCCAGGGGTCAGAACAAGGGGAAAGGGGGAGGGGCAGGGGCAAGGAGGCCAGGCAGGCTGGGGGCACACACTTGCCACCCCCATTTCCATCCTTAGCAGACTCTTACCTGGCACTTCCTATGATCCAGGTACCATTCAGTGCTTTATAAGCTTTAACTATTTTAAACCTCACAACACCCCTTTGAGGTAAGCACTGATATCATCCCCCATTTCACAGGCAAGAAAATCAGGGCACGAGAGATTGAGTCACACACCCAGGCTCTCACGGGGGATGAGGCTTTGACCACAGATCAAAAGGGCTTGAGTCTGGGCTCCAACCCACTTCCTGTCTACACCCCACCCCCCCAAGCCCAGCATTCACCCTCCGTCTCCCATGTGACAAATTCCTCTGAAGAGATTTCATGTTAGGAAAGACCACAGCTCTCTGAATGAAGGCCCTTGCTTTCCACCCAGACCTGCTGTAAGCCGTGTCACTTTCCCTTTGCAGCTAGGCTGCTGGGAAGCTCACACCGACCTCAGAAACAGAACTCATTAACATCCTTAGCCCAGGTTCCTGAGAGAATTAGCTTTGCTTTCACCTGCCCCGGGCTGCTAATCTTTTATCCTCATTTTTAGCATGCTGTATCCGTGCCTTTTACTTTAAGACACTTAAAGTTCCTTAAGACTAGGTGAGTCATAATGAATAAATGAATGTATATGAGGCTCACCTCAGAGTGAGGTGAGACCACACTGAGGGGAGGGAGAAGAGGAGCCATCAGTAGTCAGGACAGTCGGGGAGGGGGAGCCTGGGACTGCAGAATTCCGAGGAGGATGAAAGATGCACCCTCTGTGGCCCTGACCCATCTCCCTTCCGCTCACCAACGTGGGGGCTTTCCTAACTTCCCAGGGTTCTCACCCAGGTCAGGGTTTCATGCTGTCCCCTCCTAGAATGTCATATCTGTCACCTCTCCATCCACATCACCACCTCTCCTACCAAGCCACCTTACAAGGTCAAGCTCAAAGTGCCCTGATGCCTTCCCTGATTCCCCAGTGTGAGGGCCTCTCCCCACACCGCCTGGAGGCCTCTGTCTTCCCCACCAGGCTGGTGACTCCTGAGGGCAGAACATGGGTGCTCAGCGGCCAGCCCAGGGTCCGGTACACAGCAGGCATGGGCAAGCGCTTGGCGAATCAGGGAGAAAGAAGCAGAGGGGACCCCGCCCATCTCTCACAGCCCCTGGCTCACATTTGCTTCTCTGGAGGTGGGACTCTGCCCTGGGTCCGGGCAGGTCTGGAGAGAAGGGAAGTCAGGGCCCATGCCCCCCAGGGCCCCAGAGAGGGTCCAAAGGAGCAGCTCTTACCTGGGGCAGAGCTTGCACCACGGTGTCCAGCAGGGCCCGCATCCCCGTGGCCATCTTCAGCAGCTTCAGCACTGTGGGCGACACCCAGCCCGGCCCACTCAGCCCGGGCCAGTGGGGACAGGCGTGTGCACGTATGTGCTCGTGTGTGAATGCAGGAGAGTGAGAAAGTGGAGGAGCGTGAAATCAAGGATGACAGCTCTGCGATGCCATACTACAAGCACGTGGGTTCAGCTGAACAAGGCGGGGCGGGGGGGTGGGTGCACAAAAACATGTGTGCCCAAGGTCGGGGCATCGGTGTAAAAAAGTCCAAGAGAAGGGGGGCAGGTACAGTGGGAATGGAGGGACATTAGGTGTGTGAGTGCGTAATTCACCATGATGAGGCCACGATAACCGACGCGTGAGTGGCCCTGGGGTCTCTCCCTTCCCCTCTGGCTGGAGAGGGCCCCAGTGTTACTGCTGAGTTTCTCCACTGGCCCCCGCACCACTTCAGAATCTGGGGGCAACAGGTAGGGCAGGTGGAAGGGTGAGCACTGAGGCAGGAGGTTTTTGAAAGAAGTGTGAGGACAGCCGTGGGGAGAAAGGGAGGCTTCCGGGAGAAGAAAGAGGAGTTCAAGGAAAGTGCGTCCCAGGCAGTGATGGAGAAATGCTGGTGAGGACCCAGTGTCTTCCCAGCTGCACTGGGTTCCTTTCAACCCAACCTGAGATTGGACCGCAAGGATCAGGGTGTTATATGGAGGGGGCGTGCAGGGTGCAGTACAGAGCTGTCAGGATGAGGGTGCGTGTGTGCCCACGGGATGGTGGGTTGAGTGCGTATCAGGTATGGGCTCCTCCTGGCTCCTGTCCCTCTGCTCAGCAGGAGGCCCATGCTGCCCCGCAGCCCTCCCCCACCTGTCCCCACCCGGTGCCCGGCCCGCCCCTAACCCCGGGCAATGCGCAGGACCCGCATGATGCGGATGATGGTGGGGTTGATGGGCAGCGCCGCGTTGATCTCGATCTCCTCCAGCGTGATGCCCATGACAGACAGCAGCACGATGGCCAGGTCCAGCTGGTTCCACCTTTGCGGCCGGGCAGAGGAGGGCAGGAGTGAGAAGCAGGGTGAGAGGCACTCGAGGTTAGATACGCCCCAGCTGCGAGGAACTTCCCAGCTCTCCACCCTCCTGCCATGGCCCAAGGGGATCCCTAACAGCCCCTCCAGACCCCAATGGTTCCAGCTCCTTCTCTGCCCCCCACAGCCTCTGATCCCTCAAGCAAGAGGCTGACCAGGCTAAATGAACATCTCTGGCCTCTGCAGGGAAAGAGGAATGGGCTCTGACTCCTAGGTCTGAATCTTGAGCCAGATGCTCCCCCTGTGTGGCCTTGGGCGAGTCCATCAACCTCTCTGGGCCCAATGTGTTCCCTCTGAAAAGAAGGACTAGCATGAGGTATGCCCTGCTCTGCCTGTGGGGTATGGAGGACCCACAAGAGATGAGCTGAGGAGGGCTTGGCAGAATGCCCTGCACCCATCAGGGCTGTAGGCAGCACACACCTGGGGTCCCTGGCCATCAGTGCCCAGACACTTATTGGTTCCCCTCCTCCAGCTGCTCCAGGCTTCCCCAGAGGTCAGGACTGCTTCCCCATCCTGTAGCCCACTCTCTGCTGCCCCAGCCCAGCTGCTCACCGGTCCTTGAAGAAGCGCCTCAGACCAAATGCCACCAGCTTCAGCACAGCCTCCAGCACAAAGACAGTGGTGAACATGTAGTTGCAGTACTTGAGGGCTGTCTCCAGAGACTGCAGGGGCAGCAAAGAGAAGCATGATCCAGGCCCCATGACCTGTCCCCCACCTTACTCCAGCCAGAAAATCTCTGCCTTTTAAGGGGAAAATTTACTCCATTCACATTTAATGCAATGATTTACATATCTACTTTTATGCTTTCCACCTTACTTAATGTGTATGATTTATTTTACATTGCTGTTTTCTTTCCCTTATTTCTGCTGGCTTGGTCCAATTGCCACTCTATGGAGGCAGTATGGGGTAATGGTTAAGGGTTGTGGTTAAGAACCAGACTGCCTAGATTTGAATCCAGACTCAGCACTTACTCCTTATTCACTGTGTAACCTTGGCAAGTCACTTGACCTCTCTGGGACTTAGTTTTCTGATCTATGAATTGGGGATGATAATAGCACCCACCTCAGAAAGCTGCTATAAAAATTAAATGAGGTAATAGCCCAAGACCAGACAGAATAAATACTTGGTAAATGTGAACTGTTATTATTCCATTTCTTCATGTTAATTTAGAAGTTCTACAATTACTGTTCCATTCCACCAATGGTTGCCTTCCTTTTCCCTGCACTCATAATACTCCTCTCCTACCATTTAAAATAAGATACTAATTCCTCATCTGGAGCTTCTGCTCTCCCCTCCTTCCCCGACTCTAGTAAGTCTTTAAGAAGACTTGCCCCTACGTACCCCTCACGTGTCCCTCACGCACACTGCCTGCAACTAGCTGGGAACTGGTCACCTCTCCTACTGCAGTGTTTGCCCCCAGTGGTCCTGCCCCTCCCCCAGGCTCCATATTCCCCATAGTGGTGGAGCCAGCTGGCAGGCCTTGAATGCAAATCAAAGTTCCAGTCCTGCCTCCACCACTCACTGGCTGAGTAACTTGCACATATTTTACCTCTCTGAGCCTCGGTTTCCTCATCTACAAAAGCCTCCCCCAGACACACCTTAGGATTGCTGTGAGGATTAGAGAGTTAATATCTGCAGTGTGCCCTGCAGAGTCACACTGAACATACCACAGCTACTGTCACCATGTTCAAGGCTGGGTCCAAATGTCATCCCTTCTACCCTCACCCCCGCCCCACCCCGCTCACCAGGACCGAGTGACCTTTCCCTCTCACTCATCTGTCCTACCAGGCCCTGCGCCTCCTGAGCATGGGGTCGGTTCAGACCCTGCCCGACCCCATCCCTGGGGTGGGGTCTTGCTGAGGACCCAACCCCACCACGTGACCTCGGGCCAGGGGCCAGGCCAGGCTCACCGTGGGCTGATTGTAGTGCTCCAGGGACATGGTGACCACATTGAGGCAGATGATGAAGGTGATGAAGATGTCCAGGTAGTGGCTGGTGCACATGGAGTGGATGAGCAGCCGCGTGGGACAGTAGGTGGCATAGTAGGGCAGCCGCTGGGCCTCTGCAGGGGGTGTGGGGCGGCAGGGGGGACAGCGGCACAGACCACAGAGGGTTGGGGCCGAGGTGGGGGCAGAGCACACGGAGGGAGAGGTGGAGGGGAGGGAGGAAGCAAGGGGGAGAGGCGCCAGTCCACACCAGGCCCTGGGAATCAGTTAGGTCTCCTCCCCCAGGCCAGGGCGCCTTGAGGGAAAGGGGTAGGATGTGAGGGAAGGTGGCAAAGGGGGCACCGATTCTCCCCATGGTGCCCATGTGGGGGGTCCGGTCTGCTGGGGGCAGGACAGGGTTCCCGCAGCTCGGGGCGGGGCATCAAGGCTCTGCCCTTGCCCTCTTCCTGGACTGAGCTGCCAGGGTCTCATTCAGGTGGGCAGTGGGGTCACCATCAGACTCCGGGTGGACACCGAGAGGAGTCAGGTCACCTGGACAGGTGGATGCTGGGGGAAGGGCAAGGCCAGGGGCCTGGGGGCCATGTTCTCTGTTCCCTTCTGGCTCCAAAGGCCCAGCGGCTGGGGTCACGCCCCGGCCTCGGCCCCTGCGCCCCGCCCCCCGCGTCACCCACTCACTCCGGCGTTTCTTCTCCAGGCGCCGCAGCCGCTTCTCCTCGCGCCGCCGCGCCTCCTCGGCCTCCTGGTGCTGCCGGCACTTGTGGAAGTTCTCCACCACGACGCCCACGAACATGTTGAGCACGAAGAAGCTGACGATGAGCAGGAAGGAGATGAAGTAGAGCAGCATCCAGGGGTTGTGGTTGGGCACGGGCTGCGGGGACCAGATGGGGCTGAGGGAGGCTGGTCGGGCACCGGGGGGGCCCACTGTGCGGGGCGCGCCCCACCTCGCCGAGCCTCCGTGCAGTGGGGGCACCGGCAGCAGCCTCCTGGGCAACTGGGAGATTTGAAGGAGGCAGAGGTAGGAAGTGCCCACCCTGCTTGGCACAAGTATGGTGCTCAGCAAAGAGAGCCGTCCCCTTCCCCGCCATCTGTCTTCTTCCTCTCACCCACCATCTATCCATCCCCCATCCACTTATTCATCCGTCCACTCGTCATCCGTCCATTTATCCAAACATTCATCCACTTATTCATCCATCTAGAAACAAGGCAGGAAACAAAGCAGCCAGCAGAGAGAACGCAACCCTGATGGAGTCTGTGCGTGTGTGTGTGCGTGTGTGTGTGTGTGTGTGTGTGTGTGTGTGTGTGTGTGTTGGCAGGGGTGGCAGGCAGGAGGGTACAGACTAAGAAGTGGAGGAGGATGTCTCCACGTGCTCTATTCCCCCCACATCCCCAAGCCCCACCTCTACCTCCAGCTCTAGAGTCTACGGGGTGAGGCCCAAGAGGCCAAGAGCCCGAGACTGCTTACAGGCCTAGGCGCTACCCGCAGCCCCGATCCTGCACTGAGTGGGCCCTGTCATGACCAAGAGCAACTCCCTGCTCCTTCTCCCATGACCCCCACAGCCACGACACTGCCAACCCTGTCAGCCACGTGTCTTGCCTAAAGTCCCAGCCTAGCCCCAGAGGGGGTCCCCACTCTCAGGGGGATCTTGGGAGCGAGGGCTCAGCCTCCTCTCGGGCCCAGCCTCCCCCCTGACCCCTTCCACCCTCCCACTCCCAAATCCATCCTCACCCAGCAGCCCCGGAAGCTCCCGCAAGCTCACCTCGCTATAAGCCCTTCACTGACACCCACTGCCCTCAGCTACGCTCCATCCCCGGCGGCATACGCAGGTCTTCCTGACCTTCCCACCCTGCTTCCCCACGCCACCCGCCTCCTGCCACTCTCCCTCCACCTCTAGCCCTGGCCCTGGCCTCAGGACTCCCTGAGCACGCCACTGTCCGGCCCAGGCCTGCACCTGCCGTCCGCAGAGCTGGCTGGCCCCCGGCCTCCTCCCACACACTCAGTTCTCCACACACGGGCTCTGCAGCCCTCCTGGCGGAGCCAGCTCGCAGCGCTCGCCCTGCACAGAGCGGGTTTGTTGAGGCAAACAGAGCCGTGACTTACACCAGCCGGGGAGTGGCCCTTGTGGGGCAGGGTGCAGGCCAGGGCGAGGAGGCGTGGGCTGTGGCTGACAGTGGGAAACACCAGCTTCAGACCCCGGGGCCCCAGAGACACCGTGTCCCTCCCCCACTGCCCGGGCCGGACCTGGCCCAGCCACGCCCACCTGCTGGTCCACAGCGACCGCGTCCAGTCCATTGTACATGATGTTCACCCAGCCGTCCTTGGAGGCCAGCACGAAGAGGGACATCAGGGCCTGGAACACGGGAGGAAAGGGTACAGGGGCAATGGGCGCGGGCAGTTCAGGCTGCCATCTGCCCCCGCCATAGCTCTGGGAGGCAGAGGGACAAAGAGGCCTTCCCCAAGTCCAGGGCAGAGCTGTGTCCTCAACCGACAAACCTTTTCTGAGGATGCACTGTGTGCCTGCCATATGCCCTGCAGGCACTGCTGCAAGAGAATGAGCACGAGACCGGGAGTCCTGGGCTCCAGTCTCAGCTCTGAAATTAACTGCACAAGAAAATTCATGAGGTCTTTTCCTCTCACCCACGGAATGGCGCTAACACTTCAGTGACTGCCTGCCATGCTGGCTGGGAGGGTCAGCTGAGACTTTAAACTGGAAGGTTCCTGACAAACATGTGGGGCCCTGCCACCATCACTCCAAGCTTGCCTCTGGCACCTGAAAACAGGAGCTCGTGAGAGAAGTCAGGACCAGCCCAAGCTCTGCCACTCACTGGCTGTGTGACTTGGGGCAGGCTCCTTAATGTCTCTGCGCCCCAGCTTCTTTGCTTGTAATGGCAATAATTGCCCATCTAACAGATTTTAGAAACAGAGGTGATCCCCAGGAGACAGCCAGCCAAGGCTCCTATACAGACGGCAGGCCGAAGCATCCTCAGGATAGGTCTCCTGCCCTGAACTGGCCCCTCCTTCCTACCCACCCAGGGCACAGACCCCTCCTCTTCCCTTCCAGGCGGGAATGGTGCTGAGGGCTGCCCAGAAAGGGCTCAGGCCCCGGAGGAGGGCAGGGCAGGGGACAAAGAGGGAGCCCTCCCTGCCAGGCAGGCACACGAAGCCCTCACACACCAAGGGGCAAATGTCCCCGTGAGCCCCTGGATCACAGAGGCCTGCAGTACAGACAGCCTGGGACCTTGGAATCACAGACCTGCTATCACTGTCCCCATTTACAGACGAGGACACGGAAGCACAGCGAGGGTCAATACCGGCCTGAGGGCACACTGCTGATAAATGGCCCTACAAGGAATCCAAGGCTTCAGGCCATGCTGTAACCTCCCACATGGCTCTGCAGGCTGACAACACCCTACTCAGGGGTCCCAGGGCATCAGCCTGGCATCAAGCATGCCCAGAACGGGAGAGAGCTGGGGACGCTCCATAGGGGCCAGGCCTGGGCCTGGCGCTGAGGTCAGGGAGGCAGGAACTAGATCATAAAGGGCCCCCCGTGGCTTTCCCTCAGCCTCCTGGAACATCTCTTTTTAAATATTGTCTTAGGACTCCCCTGGCAGTCCAGTGGTTAAGACTCCGCGTTTCCAATTCAGGGGGCGCGGGTTCGATCCTTGGTCGGGGAACTAAGATCCCACATACTGCGTGGTGCGGCCAAATAAATAAATAAAACTTAGAACAAAATAAAAAATTTTTAAATTTAAAAAATAAAACATTGTCTTACCAACCACTGAGTTGTTAAGAACTTGAAAATGTACTACCTCTGGAGAATCTGGAGGGGTGGGGGGTAACTGGGACCCAGTTCCTGACCCCATTTCCCGGCCACTCACTGCCCCTCTGAGGCCCCACAGCTCCTTTCCCAGGGGTCCCGGGGAGTGGAATCCCTGGTCATGGGGATGAGCGCTTCAGTGGATACAGTTGGACGGTCCTCAGCAGAGAGGCCCGGGCCCTGGGCCACCCAGAGTTGGATCCGTGCTCCCTTCCTGTGTGAACTGGGGAAGCCACTCCCAGGCTGGTCATACCCAGCCACCTAGGTGGGCCCTCAAGAAACAGGAGCAGTTTGGGGGTGGGGGGAGCTCTTTGGAGGCAGCCAGCTGGGGGCTCTCATCTGGGACACTACCCAGATGGCCAAGCCTGGAAGGCCCCCAGGAGAGGGGACCAACGGCAAAGCAGGAACTGGGCAGGGGCCTGCCTGCCAACTAGAGTCGGGACCAGAGGAGATGGGTGATGGGAGAAGAAACCCACCCTGGGCCAGGAGCTTGATACACTTTAATCTCTGCCACAGCCTGTATGGTGGCCTGTAACACTCCCATTTTACCAACAGGGAAACTGAGGCTCAGAGAGGCCACGCCTACAGTAAGTGGCAGAGCCAGGATTCACACCTGGTCTGGCTGACTCCAAAAATGCCTGTCAGGGCCCCCGGGGTAGGGGGTGGGGGCCAGGAACCAATGTCCACTAAAGCACTTCCTAAATGCCAGGCACCTGCTGGACACTCTGTATTCAGGGTCCCTAAGCCTCACGCTACCTGTGAAGTGAGTTCTACCCCTACCCATTCTGCAGAAAAGGAAATCAAGGCTTGCAAAGCAGAAGCCCTGGCAGGGGAGGACTGGAGCCTGGTCTGTAATCCCAGGGCTGTCGGCACCAAAGAGCTGTCACCCCCCCCCCCACCAGGGATGGGTCAGGTCAAGAGCAGAAGGGGGCACTCACCTGGCCCAGGTTGTCGAAGTTGTACTTGTGATGGACCCAGCGGTAGCTGGCGGCCACGCAGTCGGAGCGGTTGGTGATATTGCGGGTGTCTATGCCCAGACAGTGGTAGAACTTGCCCTTGAAGAGCTGGGGGTAGGGACACGGGTCATGGGGTTAGTGACCGTCTTGCCAGTGCTCCCAGGGGGTGGGGGGGGAGCGCAAATCAGAAGAGGGCCCCGCCCCTCGGGGTCACTTCCTCCTTGTACAGCCTGAGCCGACCACTCCACCCCACCATCTCTCCAAGTCCCCCAGAATGAAGCGGGGCTGCTCGCATCCCATCTCACAAGTGAGGAAACTGAGGCCCAGTGGTGTTAGGCAATTTTCCCAAAGTCATTTGAGGTTTAAGAAGTAGCAGAGCCAAGCTTCACACCTGGTCTGTCTGATTCTTAGCTCTTCCACAGACCCCAGAGATCAGACACCAGTACCCACACTGGGGACTCGGGCAGTGACTCCACGCGAGAAAGTTGCCTGTACATCCCCGAGAGGCAGAGAGAAGTAAAGGGACCCTCTCTAGGGACCCAAGCCCTCTCTATGTCAACTGCCTGGAAGGGGCAAGGCCACTGTCCACACAGGGTCCACACCAAGCCCGTTCTGCCCAGGAGGCCACGCTGTGAATCTCTCAGCAACCCCAAAGGACATCTGTGCATGGGGTTCCTCCAAACCTACAGCCCCAAACACAGGACCAGGTGGGGAGCCTCGGGGCCTCAGCACCGGGTTCAGACCCTCAAGAAATAGGGTCTCAGCAGCAGCTCAGACCGCAGAAGGCCCAGGTCATTCTGGCCGCCCCCCAACACTCTCTGTGATCTGCCCCACTCCTCGCTGTCCAGCCCTGAAGCCTCATTCTGTTCCTGGGCTGGGCCCCAACCCCAAATCTGAGTCAGCTCAAGGCCCTGCCTGGGTCAGAGACCCTCCGTAACCCCTACCCCAGAGAAGCCAAGCTCCAACCCTTTAGCTGCCATTCCAGGTCTCTCCCCACTCGGCCCGGCTCGTCTCTCCATGCCAGCCGTAGCCCCGGGGCTCTCTCTCCACACGTGCCCTGCTTCGTCCCGCCTCCCCACACGTTGCCCATCTGCCCCTGACACACCTTCCCCCCACCGTGACCTGCCCAAACCTCCTGTTTTTCAAGGCCCAGTGCCAAGGCCACCTCCTTCAGGCTGTTTTCCCCACTGTCCCCAGCCCACCCCTGTGCTCCCATTTACCCAGCCTGCCTGGCAGTCAGCCATATGGGCCGTGTCTGTCTCCCTCCCTGGAATGGGAGCTAACTAACTGCTGGCAGGGACCATGCTCCACCAGGGCCACCTGGCACAAGGTCTGGAGAGTTGGGCAGGAGTGTGGAGCCTCTTCCCCGACTACAGAGCCCACCCCATCCCCTGCCCAGCCTGGGTGCCCCTCACCTGCACCCCCAGGATGCCAAAGATGATGAAGAAGGCACAGCAGATGAGGACAATGTTGCCGATGGGCTTGAGGGAGGAGATGAGTGTCTCCACCACCAGCTTCAGGCCAGGGGCCCGGCTGATGACACTGCAGGCAGGAAGGGGTCAAGGGTACCGTTAGCCGTCAGCCAGGCCCGAAGACAACCCCTACTTGGCCCAGAGTCACCAGAGCAGAGGCTCCCAGGCTCCAGATCTATATGAACAGCAAGGCACTGTGCTTTCACCCCAACCCCTTGGGATCCACACCACACCCTCCTCTAGGTATTAACGCCCAGAGATGGCAGTGAGCCACCAAGGACACACAGGGAGTGGGTAGCAGTCCTGGGGGCCACCTTCAGCCCCGCCTTCCAGCACCTGCTCCAGGCTCCTCCCCCAGGAGCAGGGCCCACAGGTGTGACCCTGGCCCTGCTCAGCTGGTGCTCGGCACTCGCTATGGAGGACTGAGTGGGTGTGGATGGCCGGAGTGAGGGGTCCACTTAGACCCTGGGGGCTTCCTTGGACAGTGCAGGGATCCCCCATCCTCGGATGCGAGGGTCCTCACCGCAGGGGTCGTAGGGTGCGCAGGAGCCTCAGGACCCGGAGGACCCCCAGGATCTTGGCTCCCCCGGCCGAGGCCAGGGACACCACGATGTCGATGATTGACACGAAGACAAGGAAGCCATCCAGCACATTCCAGCTGCTGCGCAGGTACGCCTGCTCACCGAAGTACAGGCCCAGCGAGACCACCTGGGGGAGGGGCGATGGGCGGGGTCAGCCAGACTCCTCCAGAGGGTGGAGCGAGATCAGCTGGGCGAGGGGCCCCGCCCCCTGTTCACCCACCTGAAGTCCTCTCCCCATGGCCAGGCCCCCCCCTTAGGCGGGACCCCTGTCAGAGGCAGGTAGGTGTGGGAGAGCCGGGAGCGGGTGGGCTGGAGCGGACACGTGTCCTGCCGCCCCCTCTGAAGGCGGGCTATAGGTCTCCCCCTACCCAGGGAGCCACTCCCTGAAGCACCCCATTCCCTTCTCCCTGCACATCTGGTTAACCCAATTCGAAGCCACGTGCTCCGGGAAGCATCCTAGATGGAACCCTCCCCCTGTGCCCTGCACCTCCAGCAGGTACCTCCACGACACTGGAAATGGGTTGTGAGCTCCTGGGCAGCGGGCACGAAGCTGACCGCATCCCGCCTTCCCCAGTCCCAGGAGCCCAACCCAGGGGCTGGGACCAAGTGGGGGTGAGCCTCCAAGGCCACCTGCAGAATGCTGTTGAGGGGCAGGTGAGTGACAAGCTGAGCGGGGCTGGGCCAGGGCCTGGGGCCCTGGACAAGAGGGAGGAGAGGTCCTAGGGGAAGCCAGGTACCTTCAGTGTCATCTCGCCCACGAAGATGGCTGTGAAGATGTAGTTGGACACAGTGAGGAAGATGCGTTCCTGAAAGAACAGGGAGGTGCCATGGATCCAGGGTCGCCCAGGATTGGTCAGCCTCTGCCTTCAGCCAAGGGGCACCCAGGAGAGGCTGCCACTTCACAGTCCAAGGAGGCGGCCCCCTCTCCAGAGGCAAGCTCCTGGCCACATCTCCCTCCATGGCATCCGGTCTCGCTGGGCTCTCCAACCCTCTCAGCCCAGCATGCTGTCCCCCAGCAGGCCCTGGGGACCTGTCCCTCTGCCTCATTCCTTCCACCGCCCGAAGGCCCCAGCCACTCACGGTGCTGCCGGCCTCAATCTGGGGCCGCTCCAGGGCGATGGTGATGCAGTTGAGGAAGATGAAGGCCAGGACGACATAATCGAAGAGCTTGTGGGCAATGATGGTCTGACACAGGACCCGGAACCTGGGCAGGGTGGGCAGGGGGCCACGTGAGTGTCAGTTTGGCCCTTACCCCAGCCAGGAGGAAGGAACCAGGAACACATGAGAACCAGGATGGCCTAGAGGAAGCTGATCCTTCTTTTCTCTGGCCACACAATAGGTGGCGGCTTTAGGTCTCTGCTCAGGATGCCCACCTGAAGCCACCTCTGCTGACCACCCTGCAAGATCCTGGCACCACAGGGTGAAGGGCACCCGCCTAGCCCTGGCACTCAAAGCTTTCCAAACACTGGCCCAAATCTCTAAGCCTTGTCCTCCAGCTGCGTGGACACATCGTCTGATACCCTCAGCTTCTGCCCCCAGGCCTTCCCTCGGGCTGCTCCCTCCACCTGGACCAGCCTCCACCTCCTTACCACCCCTTCTTCATCTACAGAATGCTGTCTGCCTCCAAAGCCCAGCACAAAGGCCTCCTCCCCCAGGAAGCCTTCGGATGCCCCCCTCCAGATGGAAGCACCCCAGGTTACTGGAAGATTTATCCAACCTGGTGCCCAGCACAGGATGGCCTAGACTGGAGGAGATGCCCCCACACGAACCCCTCCCTCCCCTGCAGACCCTCCACTACAAGGCCGGGAAGGTCCTCTCGGGTGTGGGAAACCACCCGCCCGCCCCCCTACCTCCCCACCCGCGCCCCGCCAATGGCCCTGCTTGGCTTGGCAGAAATCTCTCCCTCCTAGATGCGTCAGCCCCCTACTCCAACCCCACCCCGAGCCTGGCCCTGCCCACCTGTTCTCGGGGGAGAAGAGGTAGACAGACCAGTCCTCACGGACTTCGCACCAGTCAGGCTTGTAGACGTCAATCATCTTGCGGACGCGGAAGCACAGGGTCTGGCAAGGGGAGGACGGGGTGCTGGCGAGTCAGCGCCGCCCAGAGCCGCTCATCTCCACCCACCCTGGCCATCCAGCAAAGTGGGGCCACTGGATGACCTCCGAACTCTCCCAGCAAGACCAGAACCCTCGCCCCACCCAGGGCGGTCAGGGAGGGCTTCTCTCCCAGGGGCGGGCCCAGCTCAGAGGTGGGCAGTTCCGGCCCCGCCCCCTGTTCGCCCACCTGAAGCCCCCTCCCCACGGCCAGGCCCCCCCCTTAGGCGGGACCCCTGTCGGTCCCTCCCACTCCAGCGCTGCCCCTCGACCGCTCCCCGTTGCGTCCCAGCTGACCTCCTCGTGGTCCCCTCCGTGGCCCCTAGAGCCTCGCGCACTCACGTAGTCCATCTCCTCCTCGTCCTCCCCGTGATCCCGGCGGTCGTCCATCTTAGTGAAGACGTCCTTGGCGATGCTGGGTATCCTGCCATTGCAGTCCTCGTGCCCGGGGGCCGGGCCTGCCGCCCTCCAGGCAGCCCGTGGGTGGGTGCCCACAGCGGGCACCAGCTCGGCCAGGTCCACCGAATCTCTGGTGTCGAGGGACAGCGTCCGGCGGTGGTGGCGGTGACGGTGCGCCAGGTGGGGACCATGCTGCGCTTGGTGGGCGTGCGGGGCGTGCAGGGGCGCGGCGCGCAGCGGCCCCTCCTCCCGGGCACCCTCGCAGGCCCGGGCGCCGCTGCCGCGCTCCGCCGCCGAGAGCAGGGACTCGTGCTCCGCCGACGGTGGCTTGTGCTTGAGGCTGTTCCAGCTGGAGCGACGGCTGGCCCAGGCCCCACTGCGGCCCCACGGCCCGTGATAGGAGCTCCGAGAGCTGGACTGGGAGGAAGCCCGGGGCTCCGGTCAGCGCCACCACACACACCCACGGTTGTGACTGAAGGGAGCCTGCACACCCGCTGAGGCCCAAAGAGGGCTGCCCACCTGGCCAGTGGGTGACAGAAGGGGCTAGACCCCAGGGGTCCTCTCCCTGCTCTGCCTCTCACTCCATCCACATCTACAGACACATGGGCACCTCCACTGTGTGGCTATGTCCCTCCTGCCACCTCCCTTCCCTTGATAAAGGTACAGCAAGTCACGGCATCTTCCCATTTTACAGGAAGGGAAACTGAGGCTCAAGAAGGGCTGTAACTTGGTCATGATTACAAAGTTTGGCAGTGGCAGAAGCCAGATACAAGCTCAGGTCTGCCCAACCCCAAGGCCCAGCTCTTAACCCTACACATTGCTGCTAAGACAAAAACCCAACTCTCTACACCAGACCCACTGGCACTACTCATTCATTCATTCACTCATTCCTTGTTGCCAGGTCCTGCTCTGTCCCTGGGCACCCAGGAGTGCAACAGACATGGTCCCTGCCTGGTTCTGGCTGGGCAGTCTGGTGCCCTAAGCCTAGGTACCAGTCTGAGGCTGGACTGTCAAACACTTCTTCTCAGGGTCCCTCAGCACACACCCAGCAGGGAGCCATCCAGAGCACCCCACGAGGACTCACCAGGGAGCGCTGGTCGTAGCTCACCCTCCCCAGTGACATGACACTGCTCTTGCGGGAGCCCAAGGCCATTAGCACAGGGTCTGGCTGCAGCGAGAGGCGGGGGGCGGATGCTGCAGCCCCAGTGGGGCCCAGATGTCCACCCAATGGGAGATTGGGGTCCAGGTGCCCGTTGGGGGTCATGGGGATTGGGCAGAGCTTGGGATCTGGAGGGTTCGGATAGAGACAGAGGGAGGAGCAGACAAGAGGACAGAACAAGAGCAAAAGAAGCCATGAGACAAAGAAACAGACAGGGACAGTAACAGAAATGAAGAGTTTTTCTGGAGAGACCTCCTCCACCAGGAAGTCCTCCTGCTTGGACCCCGTCACATGTGCCTCCCCTCTGCCCCATTTGCAAGGCTCTCAGCTTTATTTTTGGATGAGTGGATCCCTTGCCTTCTGTGTTCAGGGCCAGCTCCGAGCTTCACCCAACATAGGAACCTCACTCCCATGCCCAATGCAGGAAGAAGGCAGAGCCTGGTTAGCCCGGTTACTGAGAAGGACACAGCATGGGCTGGGGAGGTTTCTTCCAAGCTGCACAGTGGTGCTAAACAAAACCCAGGCATCCTGAGGCCCAAGGCTCTTCGCTACAGGCCAGCTGTATGGAGGGGTGAGGGTGGGCTGCAGCCACCCCTGTGGCTAGAATTCAGGAGAGCCATGAATGTCACTGACCTTGGAGATTTAGCAATTCTTTCAATTATAAATGTAAACAACAAACCATAGGGAATGAGCAGTCCTGGAGCCTTGGCGATGGGAAACCAGATGCTGTGCCCTCTGCCCACCTAGATCTGGGGAAGAGTCCTGGCCTCCTAGGTGACGAGTGGAGGTCCGTTTACCTCCGCCACTGTCCAGGCCCTCCTGGAGCTTGTCAAACTCCTCCATGTTGGATGAGCTCTGGTCCTCGTCCGAGTAGGAGCGATTGGCGTCGCCCTGGGAGACCGTCCCTCACATTGGAACGAAAGTCAGCTTAGCCCTTCCCTCCCTCCTGAATTTTTCAATGGGTGTTTTCACACACCCCCCCATTTTACAGATGGGGAAACTGAGGCTCAGAAAAGGGAAGCGAGAAGCTAACAAGGACCTAGGCCACAAACCCACATCTGCCTGATTTTAAGTGTCCCCAAAGCCTCAGAAAATGAAGGAGGCAGGATCCAGAATCCCAGATCTTGGGGACTTTAGGATCTCAGAGATGGAGAAGCCTAGGCCTACACCCCTGGGGGAGAGGCAGGGATCCTAGATGCAGACCCCCTCCCACTTGCATGCTTCCTGTGATGGGAAGCTCATCACCTCACTGGCAACCCCCTCCTCTGGAGACCTGTCGCCTGCTAGATGTTTGAATTGCAGTCCTCCTCCATCCAGACCACCCCCCGCCCAGTCTCGTGCAGGCCCCAAAGGGGTGCTTCCTCCACCAGGGCCACAGTCACCTCCGCCTGGAAGCCCTCCACCAGGATGGCCACCAGCAGGTTGAAGAGCACATAGTTGCCGAAGGTCATGAGGGCAACGAAGTAGAGGGAGGCCCAGGGGGAGGTGGAGGCCATGCCATTGTAGAGGACGACGTTCCAATCCTCCTGGGTAAGGATCTGTGCGGGGAAGGGGGATGACAGCTCAGCCCCTGAGTATCTCCAAGCCCCCCAGCCCACCGGGTGCTCTAGGTGCAGGCACGCCGCAGCCCATGAGCACCTAGAGCACCCTCTCACACACGCTCGGGCACACCCAGGGTCCTCGAAAACCATGGCCCTAGCTGGGGGCAGAGCCGCAGAATCATGCACGTGCGCGTGTGTGCGCGCGCACACACACACACCCCCACACACATATACACTCACTGCTCTTCCTGCTGCCCGGCCTGCCCACACCCTCAAGGCCTACGTCACACACTCCTGCCCTGACACGCGCTCCCCACTGACCCGTGCTCCCTCCTGGCTGCTCCCCAACCCCATCCTCTCAGCACCGTACCCCACCACCCAGGGCACAAGCCCCTCGTTCCTTCTGCCCCCACCACACCTGTGTGTACACACCCACTCAACCACGGCCACAGTACACGGGAGGAAACAGTCTCAGGGAAGAATCCTAACCCCACAGTCTCAGGGCAGGAGCGAGGGGGTGGGGACGGGCGCCGGGCAGTCAGTCCAGCTCCCAGAGCCAGCGCTGCGTCAGCCTGGCCACTGGAGGCCGGGGTTGAGGGGCCTCCTTGCCAGGCCACTGCTCTTCCCTGGATTCTCTGAGGCTGGGGGCACCTCCAAAAAGTGATCCTGGGAGAAATCCCTTCCCCAGACACCCATGGACACATGCTGGGGCTCACCTGGAACACCGTGACGATGGCCCACAGCAGGGAGTCAAAGTTCTTCCGGTCAGGGACTGTGTCTCCCGTGTCCGTGCGGAGGCTGAATTTGCAGCCAAAGATGTGCATCCCAAGGATGCTGGGGAAGAGACAGAGGTGGCTCAAGGGACTCACACACACCGAGCTCTCTGCCCACCCACCTTGTTTCATTCTCAGAACAACCCACTAAGATGGGAGGGGCCAGTGTTGGTCCCATTTTACAGACGTGAACACAGAGGCTCAGAGGGGCAGTACTCGCCCAGAGCCATAGGGGATTAAGTGATGGTGCCAGGATTCGTATCCAGGTCTGGGGTGTTGCCCGGAGAAGCTCAACCAGCCACACTCCCCCAGGTTCCTGCCCACGGGCCTGGCAGGCCCCGCAGGTGTGGCCCCAGGGTGGGCGGGACTCACCTGAAGATGAAGATGAAGAGCATGAGCAGCATGCAGAAGGTGGCCACGTTGTCCATGGTCTTCATGAGCACCACGAGCTGCCGCCGCAGCGCAGGCATGAAGCGCACCAGCTTCAGCACCCGCAGCAGCCGGAAGGTCCGCAGCACCGACAGCCCGCCGTCCGCCTGCCCCACAATCTCCCAGATGCTGCGGCCCGCCAGGCAGGGGTGGGGAGGGGAGAGAGGCAGGAAGGGTCAGAGGGAGGCCGGGAGGAGACGAGGGCAAAGGAAGAAGGAGAGGCCAGGTGGGCGGAGAGATGGACAGCTTCCGTTCATTCACTCATTCATCCAACAGGTATTGTTTCACAGGTCACTGCGTCTCGTGGCACCCTAAAGCCAGGGCTCTGAACCTGGATTCCATGGACCACCCCCCCCCAAAAGTCTATGGCCCATAAATATCACTGACCTCTTTTTGAGATTTAACATTCTTTTGATTATGAACGTCAACAACAAACAGCAGAGAATTAGCACTTCCTATAACCTTGTGGCCAATCGAAATCACTGATATTTTTCTATCACATGACAGCCGATACAGATGTTTCCAGATATTATTTATGCTCATCCTTTCCTTGGAATGATGGTAGTCACGGACCCACTGCCAGATCTTGCTATTTAATGAATTAATCCAGAAGTACATATATTGCTAAATCACAAATTTTCAAATATTTTGATAACTGCATTTCAGTGTAATTAGCTTCCTTTGATCTTATGTCCTTCATTTACTGTCTGGGGTCAGTGCATTAAATCCCCCTCCCACCCGGCTCTGTTTCTAGGCCCACAGGCTAGGGGCGGGGTTGCGGGGGCGGGGAGGGCGGCACCTGATGATGACAATGATGCTGTCGAAGATGTTGTAGGGGCTCCGCAGGTAGTCAAAGAGCCCGAAGGCGGCCAGCTTCAGCAGCATCTCCAGGGCGAACATGCTGGTGAAGACCACATTGCAGATCTCCAGGATGTTGGTCAGCTCCTCGGGCTGTGGGGGTGTTGGGGAAGGGATCGGGGACCCGGTCAGGCCAGAGGGCAGCCGGGACACCCATCAGCTCTAGAACCTCCGGGGAGGCCCGGCTCTGCCACCCCCGGCTCCATGACCTGCATGTCAGTGTCCTCGCCGGAGCTCCATCCTCCCCCTGCACTTGGCATCAAGAACCTTACAACTCTGCCTCATCTCTGCTGTCTTGAGAGGTCCACTGAGATGGGAACACATGGGGCTAACCTTCCACAAAGTTGGCAATGATGCTGGTACTGCACGCTAAGGGCCACATTATGATACCCATTTTACAGATAAGGAAACTAAGGCTCAGAAGCCAGCCAGAGGTTACATGGCTAGACACAGAGCAAGACAAGAAGGCAAACCAGGGGCTGTGGAAACCCCGTTTGCCCACGACCCTAACCCATTTTGGGAGCACGTGCAGGACCTGCCCTGTGCACTTCATAGGCGTCATGCCACTTAGTCCCTCACAAGAGCCCATTATGCATATGAAGAAGCAGGTTCAGAGAAGGCCAGCCCCCTGCCTGAGACTGCACGGTTAGTAAGGGGCAGAGCCAGGGTTTGAACCCAGGCAGCCTGGCTCCAAGTCTCCACCCTTAACCCCTGCCTGTGCAGACTTCCCTACACAGCCTTCCCCCCACCTCGTTCCTTCCTTAGCAATGGCCATCTCAGGATTGTGGGTGGCTGGAGACCATCTGCCCTGTGAAGGGAGGACAGAGACCGTGCACCTACTGTGCGCCACCACGGCTCCCAATCCACCTGACCACCTGGTCAGTGGGGCTTACTTCGCCCGCTTCTCAGAGGAGGACACGAAGGCCCAGAGAGGTGAAGGGTCAAAGTCACCAGCTGCTCAGAGGGAGACTGGCCCCTCTGGCCACAGACCCAACCTCTGCCCCTGGAGCTGTTTACCTGCTGGTTATTAGCAGTAGGTGACACCCCTGCAAGTGGGACCACCCAAGGAACCCCAGTGTATGAAACAGCCCACCCTGTTGGCCATGACTGGGGGTGGGGTTCCAGGTCCTCCCCCCAACAGCCCGGGCCTCAGTTTCCTCATCCATAAAACGAGGGGATGGAGTCAGATGAGGGCCATACGAGGCTCCAGCCCCTTCTCTCCGCACCCCTCCCCCAGCCCTGGCCCCGCCAGGACTGGTGAAGTTCCTGGTCTCTGCTCACCCTGAGCCAGGTTGTTCCCACCTGAATCACGGAGAAGGGAAGGGCCATTTGTTAGGCCTGAACATGTGGCCGTGTTGAGCTCGACCCCAACACAATTACTGACAGTCAATCTGTGAGGCCACTGTTAGCAACTCCATTTTACAGATGAGGAAACTGAGGCTCAGAGAAGGGAACTGCCTTGCTCAGAGCCACCCGGCAAGGCTGTGGCAGAGCCACCAAGTCAGACTCCAAACTGCTCTCCCGGTATCCACACCCACACCTCCCCAAACTATTCCATCCATCATCCACTTGTTCTGCACTGCATGCACCCCACAGGTCTCCCAAGCATCTGTCAGGGGCTGGGCTTGTGCTACCCAGGGTGGGCGGTGGTGAATGAATCAGCACATTCTTCCTGCCCTTGAGAAGTGCAGGCTCCGCTGGCAAAGCCCATCGCTCAAGTTAACAAACCACTCAGCAGTGATAAAAACAGAGGGAACTAGAGGGTGGTTTGGGGGAACAGGGCAGTGGAGTCAGGAGCAGCTTTCTGTAGGAAACGATATCTCAGCGAGACCTCAAAGCCGAGAGGGGGAGTGGGTGACAGGGAGAAGAGAAGGTTGTCCAGGCAAAGGGACCAGCCCCAACTCGGGCTGGGAGGCGGGAGAGTTCCCAGCATCAGCACCGCCCACCCCAGCCCAGCCCAGCCCCCGCACCAAGCAACAGGGCCTCAGGCGCCTGACTTTGATTCCACTTGGGCCAAAGGGAGAAGAGAAAAAAATAACAACCCAACCCTCCCGCTTCCCTCCTGGTGCCTGGGAAATCTAATAAAACTGCCAGCTCCTCTCAAGGCCAGATAAAAGGAGAAGGCACCATTTCCACCTGTAATTACAGCTGAGTCACAAAATGGTCCCAAAAGGGGAGTGGGACCCTGAGAGAGGCCCCCAGTGGGGGAGGGGCTGAGGCCCGGCATCCCTGGCTGAGCCAGGGCCCAGATGCTACTCAGAGCCACCAATTTCCTAGCCTTTCAAAACAGAGGTGAAAGATTTGGACGCTGACAGGCCGTAATGGCAGTCACCCTGCTCTGGGCCACACGCACTGCACACACACTCCCGCCCACCTGCAACTGATGCGGAGCCCGCAGCTCTGCTCTCCCCGAAAGGTAGGTCACCCACTCGCTCCCCTCCTCCCTCGCAACAGCTGTTTCTCTAGTCAAGCGCACACCTGTTAATCTTTTTCTAATGGACCATCCATCACTCCTGCGAGCATTTTTCTGAGAGAGACAGCGAGTGGGAGAGAGAGATTGACAGATACAGACACAGTGAGTGAGACCAAAGGGGGAGGTATGTGGAGAGGGACAGGGCAGCCACGAGAGAGATGGACAAAGAGACACTCGAAAGAGAGGTGGACCGATAGACAAATATAGACCCAGGGAGTGAGAAGCAAACGCAGGGTGTGGAGAGACAAGACAGAGAGAGAAAAACAGAGATAAACACATAATGAAGGACCAAGATCATGACACTGTGAGTCAGAGACAGAGCCAGAAAGTGAGAGAGAGCAGGCAGACAGACAGACAGATAGACAGGCAGAGACTGCAGAGAGGTGGCTGGAGATGGCAAAGACCCACCCCATGGAAGAGGAGGTGCCGAAGGGCAGAAAAACCAGGTTAAGCCAGAGGCAGGAGGATAGAGGGCCGATGAGGAGGGGCTGCAACCTGAAGGTGAGGCCAGAAGCAGAGGGAGACGGGGCAGGGGCGGGGCCAGCTCATCCCTGCTGGACGCCAGGCTTGGGAGGCCCAGCTGCCCAGCCCCTGGTCATTTCTGCAGGGCCAGATAAGGGCCCAGCTGGGCAGGGGTCTCTAAGCTGCCCCCAGGAACCCCTTGAGCCCAACATCATCCTCATGATAACAAGGGCAGCTGGTGTTGAAACACCTCCCATGTGCCAGGCGGTGCTAAGCATTTTCCACGGATTATCCTGTCTAAGCTCAAACATTACCCTATAGTATCCCCATGTTACAGCCAGGAAACCTGAGGCTCAGAGAGAAGTGACTGTCCCTGGCCACAGCCAGGCAGTGGTAGAATCCGATCTCAAACCCAGGTCTCCTCCCTCTGGCCCGCCCCACCTCCCCGTGGCCCAGGTGCCTTCACCTGCACTACTTTTCTGACTCCAGTTCAGCATGGACATGTCACTGCCCTGCTTATAAGCCTCCCATGGCTCCCCACTGCCCTAAGGATAAAGCCAGTCTCAAGACCCTTCATGGACTGACAGCCCCTGGCCTCTTGGGCTGTCTGCCCTGCTCCGTGTGCACATCCTCCTTTCGTAGGAATGCCCATGCTCCTGGTGCCTGCATCTGCCCCTCCTTTGTCTAATGAAATCCCTGTCGTCCTTCAGGATCCATCTCCAGTGCCATCACCTCCAGGAAGCCTTCCCCAACTGCAGTTCATGTTGGTGTCTCTCTCCCCTAAGTCCTCACAGAGCTGGGGAATGTCAGGTACTAAGCCACTCCATCTTCCTCTTCCCAGAGTCGCCCCAGATCTGGCTTGGCAGTGACTTGATGAGACTGCTGAAAAGAGAATAAAGCCTGACCCTCTTTTTGTTGTCCGACATGGTGAGCATCCTCTAGTTCCAGGACAGCCCTGTGCAGCTCCGGAGGAGTCATGGGCCGGGACGGGCGAACGCTGGGAGAGGGAGCGGCTGAGAGAGCCTGCCCCCAGGAGCAGTGCCTCCCCACCCACCTCCCGTCGGCTTCCTGGAACCTCCAATTCAACCTCAGCGTCTCAGCTTCTCACCACGTCACGCTGGGCAAGCCAGTCCGCCTCTCTGAGCCTCGGTTTCCCCATCTGCCCAGTGGGGACAAGACACTCACCCCGCCTGCCCTGGGGGCTGCCGAGAGGATCACACCGGGAAGATATGTGACAGCAAATGATGACAGAGAAATCTGGCTGCCCAAGCCGACCCCGCCCACCTGCCTGTCACGCAGCCTCAGTCACAGACTGTTCTGGGCCCACTCCCCTCCAGGGCTATGCCGACTTCAGCACCATCTGACCACCCCATGGGTCACACACAGGCCACTGCCTGGCTGACCCCCACTTTCCCCTGTCACCTCCTCCTAGGCCGGTCCCTGCAAGGAGTAGCTGCGGCCACAAGGAACCTGGTGACACTCCCTTGTGATTTTGGCAGCCGTGGCCACCTAAAGGCCACGGGCAACCACAGTCTCACCCCTCGTTCGAGCACCTGTGACCACAGAGGCCGGGGTGGCCCCACTTCACAGATGGAGCAGGAAAGCAATGCCCAGGCTCTGTCCTGCCCTCACCACCGGCCCCCCCGGCCCCCCACCCGGCGGCCACACCAAGCTCCCTGCCGGCAGGGGCCGCCACGATGCCTCCCTTCTGCGGTCACTTGCTCTGTGGGAGGGGGGCTGCGATCGTTCACCGGCCTCTCCTCCCACTCCCCCCTTTTCTCCCTGCCCCCTGGCAGCCCTGGGCCACCTCTCTCTGCAGGCACCGCCTCAGCGGCTGCTCAGAACAACCTCAGCGGCGGAGGGCTTCCTGCCAGCAGCGTCTGGGAGCCAGGGGCGTGGAGCAGAACTTCCCGCGCCCCCCACAAGCAGGCCCTGCGCAGAGCTTGGCCAAACAATGGCTGCCACTCGGAGCTGCTTTAAAGAGAGTATTTTTAAAATTCTCCCTCCCCCTCACTTTTTCCTTAATTAATAATTTTTTGAGGCTCCAGACGGCAGCTGGTAAACTTACCCCAAGGGTGGTGGTGTAAAGCTCCAACAAAAGATTCACAAATCTTTCCTAACGAGTGGGCACCTACTATGCGCCAGGCTTCTTAATGCATCGAACCCTCCCAGCTACTCTGGGAGGAGGGGGTCCGTGTGCCCATTTCCAGATGGGGGACACTGGCCGAAGGAGGCCAAGTGACTTGCCCAAGGCCACCCTACCAGTCGACAGCAGAACCAGGGATGGAGCCCAGACCTGGGGCGGCGGATCGCAGCTCTCTGGAGGTGGTCTTCAGAGTGCGGCCGGGGTTGGGGGGCGGAGGGGGGGTGTTAATACCTGCCTTGAGAATGGTTGTGAGGACTCAATACACCAGGCTGGCTCGGGGCCTGGCGCTTAGTAGGTGCCAGGGAGCCGATCCCTATGACGGAAAGGGCACGAAGTTAGGGCACCTGCTCGTGGATGAGGAGGCCAGGGAGGATCCTTTGAAGGGGCAGAGAGTGCCTACTGAGGGCAACCCAGTGGGGGGACCAAGAGGGGTCCTACGGTGCCAGAGAGAAGAGGCTCCCCCGTCTGGAGGCTAGAAAGTTTGCCCAAAAGGACGTGGCAGAAGGAGTGAGGGGGGACGGGCCAGGCAGGAAGACCCTGAGGAGGCTTGGGCAGGGACCATAGCCTGGCCTGAGGCTGGGGCTGCAGAGAGAGGGGGAAGCTGGACTCAGAGGATGGAGCCACCCTGGTCACCGTGTTTTGCCGTGGAGGGATGGCTGAGAAGGCAGGAACCAGCAGTACACTGGCAAACGGGCCTCTGAAAAATAGCCCTGATTTGCAGCGTATGTCAATTTCCATGGTGTAGATACTCCCACCACGGCCAATTTCAAGCTACCAAGTGTTTATAACGATGGGCTTGCGAAATCCTTGAGTATGAGGAAATCGGCTCTTGCGAGCTGCTTCCACAAGCCACTGGCAGGGGTGGTGCTCAGGCCCCGGTGCAGCAGGACTGTGACACGTGCCCTTGGTGCTGCCCCACCCAGAAGCTAGAGCCAGCACCCCAACAGCGCAGGCTCCCTGTGGGGCCTTCCCCGGGGATGCTGGGCCAGGCAAAGGCCAGAAGGCTGGACCCTAGGCGAGGGGGTCCAGCCTGCCTGTCTCACCAGCTTTACCCTGCAGAAAGCCTCCCCAGCCCTCCCCAGAGACACTTAGTTAAGCCGGAATAACTGGCAAACAGGCAGCTCCGAGCAGAGCGTGGCGGCAGCCCCAGGGGCCACATTTAAGTGAATTGAATGAAGCCTGTGCCTGGTGAGCGAATGAAGAGGGAAATGAGAGTGTGGCCCGCCACGGGGCACCGCAGGTGGGGGGTGGGCTGCAGAAACAGGGCCACGGGGAAGCCAAGGAGGCGTCGAAACCCTAAACTCTGCGGTGGTATCAGTCTTACCACACAAAGATGTGGGTTCAGATTCGGCCCCTGACTGGCTATGGGACCTTGGGCCAGTGACATCCGCTCCCTGGGCCTCAGGGTCACCAACTGCCAGATGGAGTGCCTCATAGGAAAGGGGTGCAGGTTAAGGGAGGGACCCCACCTAGCAGCTGGGGGACAGTGGGAGCCAGAAAATGATGTTTTTCCAAATGGATCCAGGGCTGGACTTGTCCAGGCTGTCACCCAGGGTGCGACCTATGGATTGGGGACATCTGTGCGGACCCCCCAGAGCCCTCCATCCTGTGTCCCCACAAATACCCTCTTGTACACATCCTCCCTGTGCTCCTGCCACTTCCCAGGAGCCATGCCCTCCTCCATGTGCTATCCCCCCTTGGGGACCCTTTCTCTGAACTCATCTCACCTGTGAATCCCCAGCAGTACCCCCGATGGCCTAGGGGGCCTGGGACACACCAATCAACGCAGCCAACACCCTCCCTGCGCCCCACGCACCCAGAGCTGAAGACAGAAGAAACCACAGATGGGGGACAGCCTTTGCAGGGCAACCCTGGGGCCCCTCAGTGCCGCGGGGCTGCGGTGAGGCGGGGAGTAAGTGAGGGGCGTGAGGGGCAGGAGGGCGTCCCACCTGCGGAAGGTATCAATATGTCGCAGGTGGAGCACGAAGGGCCTTGAATGTCAGTGGAAAGGTCTGCATTTTGTGCCAAGGTCAGCGGGGGCTCTGGAAGTTTGGGGGCAGGGGCGCTCCCAGCCTCTGGAAAGATCACTCCAGCCGTTTTGGAGAGAAGAGGCAGGAGGGTCACATGGAGAGGCGACAAATGGAAGTTAGGACTCTGCAGGGACTGGCGGGGGATGGGTTGTGGGGGACCTGGTGTCCACGCTGAGAGGCTCAGAGGGAAAGGAACCACATCCCCCTGTTCACACCCCGAGGGGCCATTCGGTCACTCGTTCACCCTGAGCTCCGCCCCCTCTGTGCCGGGCCCTGGGCTGGGCACTGAGGTCACGTGGCTGAAGGGGACCCAGGTCAGGGGAGGACAGACAGACAGCGGGTGTTCGATAGGCCCAGGCTCACCCGTGCCGGGCCCCCCCGGGCCCCGCCCCCCGACACTCGCCTGCTGGTGGTGCTCAATGCCCATGCTGACGGTGTTGACCAGGATGGCCATCATGATGCCCCGGCTGAAGTACTTGCTCTCCACGATGCCCCACAGCTTGGCTCGCATCTCCCGCCACACGTCTCCGCACAGCCAGGCAGCCCCTTCCGCCTGCCCCTCCTCGTCCTCGTTCTCCAGCTCCGAGGAGGCCCCGTCCTCACTGCTCCGGGCCCCGTGCCCGCCGGCCTCGTCCTCGCCGCTGCCCGAGCCCCCGGAGCCCGAGCCCTCCTGGCCCGAGTTGCTGCTGCCCAGGCCCGAGGGCCGCCGGCCCGCCTCGTGCTGGCAGCGGGGGCAGCTGGCGGGGTCGGAGGCCAGAATGGCAGAGATGGGCTGCACCAGCGTGTGGAGCGTCGAGCCCGGGGGGCTGTGTCGGGGGCACGGCTCTGGAAAAGAAGCCGAGGGCGGGCTTGGTGCCTCGGGTCCCGCAGGAGGCGGCCCAACCTGGGTTACCACTCGCGTGTGCCCACAGGGTCTGCCTGGAACCCGCCAGCCCCGCCTGGAGGCCAAGTGGCTCGTGGTTCCTGGGGAAGCAGCTTCACCCTCTGGGCTTCGTTGGCCCCCGAGGAAAAGCGGGGACCGGGAGCACCCACACCCCGGGGCCATGGGGCGGATTCTGTTGGTTAATACGCGGCATGAGCCCAGAGTGGTGTCCTCGCCCTGTCACTTCCTGCCCCGTGGCTCCAGGTCGGTCACCGAAAGACCCTCCAGGAACCCCAGCCCCTCCCCACCGTCCTGCTTCATGACATCATGGAGCTTGGAAAACGGCTGAAAAGGCCGTTGTGGAGGGGAGACACCCCTCAGAGGAAGCCAAGGTGGCCTCGGCATTCCTCAGTTCTCCTGCCCGTGTGGGGGGCCTATCACCAGGGAGGAAGGGGGCAGGAGCCCGGGCAGGGGCAAGCCCTTGCTCTAGAAGCACCACCCCCTACGACTCCCCCCCACAACCCTGCACAGCTGAGTCAGGGTTAACCCCGGGAGGGGCAGGAGCTGTCATCCCCCGAGCTGCCCAGGGAGAGTGCGAGAAGCCGGGCCGGTCTTGGACCCACGTTCTGTGATCTGTGAACCATTTCAAAGAGGTGTCAGAGAGGCTCTTTCTGGATAGTTTGGTTCCTTCTTTATATTTGTCTGTGTTTTCCTAGAATACGCAGGTTTGGCTGGCATAGCAAAAAATAAATAAATAATGTTAAAGGGAAAGAAAAACCTGTAATGTCCACCGTTCATTTCCACACTTGCTTCTGAACACCCCCCTATGTCTGGACAAGGCTCTCTGACTCAGTCACCCTCTAGACTGGTAGGGCGGCCAGAAGCCCAAGGGTGGGCCACCTCAGTGCTGGAGGTCACGGCAGAGTCCTTCCCAGCCCAACTGAACATGGGGCTGGGCCCCCTGACACTTGTTTCCCAAGGAAGGGAGATGGGGGAGGCACGACGGCCCAGGGCAGGGGGCACGGCCTCCCTCCAGAAGCCTGTCTAGGGCTTCTCTCCACGTGGTTTCCACGGAGAGGGCGATGGGCGGCAGCAGGAAGCCCTGAGCTGTGAACACCCCTCTCTGCATCATCCGGAAACACGGGGTGCCAGCCTTGCCTGACCCCAGCTCCCCTGTCCACGTGCTGGGCCAGCCCGCGGGCCACCTGGAGCCTCCTCCAAGACCACGCCTGGACGGCTGGCCCCCAGGGGCGGCTGGGCGGCAGCTCTGAGGATGAATTCTCCAGCTTGCCTCCGAGAACCTCAGGTTCCCAGACATGAGACCTGCAGGGGCAGGGCCTGGGGGTGGCTGGCTCCCACGGCGCACGGCCTCATCCTCACTCCACGGCGGGGAGCCGGGCCGTCCACCGTCACAGCTGCGCCTACTCCGGGCTGATGCCGGCTGACTTCCTTGTGGGCACCGCCTGCGGGCAGGACTGGGCCTGGGGTGGGGCCCACCTCCTGTGGCCCTTTGCCTCCTCTTATGGGAGCGGTTCACGTCCCCCTAGAGGTGGGCTCAGCAGAGCCTGCAACTCTGACGTCCCCAATGCCGAGCTTTTGTCACTGACACGCTGTGTGACCTTAAGTGACTCCCTTCATCCCTCTGGACGTTAGTTTTCCCATCTGAACACTGAGGCTAATGTTACTCACTCTGCTCCCTTCGCAGGACTGTTTTCTAGAACAGATGAGAAAACGAATGGAAACCCCTTTTTAAGCCTACGCTGCTAACTCTCTGGAACCGTCTACAGTCGAGCAGGAGAAACGGCCCCAAGGCAGGAGCAGATCACAGTGTTCGTGTGTCCCCAGCACGCCCTGCCTCTCTCTGCAGGGCTGGCCGCGGCCCTCTCATTCCAGCTGCCCGACATCGCAGCTCAGGTGTGCTAGCAAGCAGGCAGGCGGCCACAGGAACCCATGGCGGATCAGCGGGGTGAGAATGGAGACAGGCTACAGTGGTGGAGGGATTTTATAGTTTCACAAGACTATGGACAGACTATTGTTCATTCTTTCAAGCGTGGCTCCCAGGGCGGAGCCCGAGTCCCTGTGCCCACATGGGATCAGAAGAAAATCCCTCCAGGGCAGGGCTAGGTCCCCCAAGCGCAGGGCTAGCCCAGGCCAGGCACCAGCAGGTGGTCAGGAAAGGGGGGCAGGGAACCCAGGGGTGTGGATTGGAGCTGCCAGGGGAAGATCCGGGTTCTGAACTTGCTGGATACCTCTGCTTGTGCTGGGAAGACAGGGCACGTTTGCAAACAGTGCTGTTTCTGAGTCCCCAGCTAGAGGCACATGAGGCCTGCGCGGGGCACCCTGGAGGCCAGGGGAGGTGGGCCACTTACTGTAGTGCCTGGGCTCCTTGACGTGGGGCCCGGGCTTGGTGGAGCCGGGTGCCCCCGGGGCCTGGCGCCGGCTCTGCAGGGCCTGGTAGAGGCCCAGGGCCCGGCGCTTGGCCTTGCGCAGGATGTGGCAGACGTACTGGAAGATCTCCTCGTAGCAGTCACCAGGCTCGGCGTAGCTGGCCACCGTGCTGGAGGACAGGTAACGTTGCCGCTGCTCCAGCATCAGTCGGTGCTCCCGCTGCTTGGTCTCCGAGAACTGGGTCGCTATGACAACGAGGCACAGGTTGATCATGAAGAAGGAGCCCACCTGTGACCAACGGGAGGAGAGGACAGGGACAGAGGGGACGGTGGGGTGAGAGGAGGTGGGGGCAGGGGCGGGAGGGTGGGAGAGGGAGACGGAGAAGGAGAAAGAGAGACGGGGAGACGGCGATGGAGGTGGAGGGACGGAGGCAGGGCGAGAAGCAGAGGGATACAGAGGCCGAAAGGAAGACCGGAGGAGCGGCAGGGGCGGATCCCAGACATGGAACCGGGAAAGAGACAGCGAGGTACAGACAGACAAGGGCAAGGAGGGACACCAAGGGAGAGTGAGACAGGCTCAGAGAGGACAGAAACAGAGGGTGTGGGAGGCACAAAGTGACAGGGGCGGGTGGAGACAGGGAGAGAGGAGGGGAGGGCGGAGCGCCCAGAGAGACGGAGAGGCACGGGCACAGATAGGGACAGGAAAAGATCGCTCAGGCCTTGCTCTGGGAGGAGGCCGGGGCTCAGGACAGCGGTGGCCCAGGCAGCTCCCCAGGCCCCCCTGAGGCCTGCTTCCAAGCCCTCTCCCCTCAGGCCCCTAGGCCTTGGCCATGGCTGCCCTCCTACCTGGGACATCAGCGCTGAGGGCAGGAAGGGAGGCACAGCCCCCCTCAGGCTACCCGGGCCCTGAGTCCCACCCCAGCCCTGCCCTCACTGTGGCCTTGACTTTGGGCCTCCAGACAAGAAAAGAGAAGCTTCCCTCAGAAAGGGCTTAGTTGGGCGTCTTTATCCGGGCTCGGATGGGGTGGCGGGGAAAGGCTCCCCGGCTAGTGCTAGGAATTCTGCCACCTCGAGTCTCAGGGCCCAGCTCCAAGGGCCACCACAGGCAGAAGAGCCCCAGTTTCCAGAGGCAGCTCCTGCCAGGCACATGCTAAGCCTTGAACAGACTCTCGCCTGCCAGAGGGAGGGGGCAGCGTGTGTTTCACCCTCCTCCAGGCTGCCTGCCAGGAGGTTCCTGTAGGCCGCAGCCCCGGCCACTGATCCCCCTTCCTTCCTCTCCCTCACAGCATAGCTGGGGAGCTGGGGCTCAGGAGGGGGGTATGGGGGCGGGGGGGCTTCCTGGCCCAGAGGACTCTGGGAAAATCCCCTGCCTCTAAAGTAAGAAGATGCCTCACTCATTTGCTCTCTCCGCATTTCCTGGAGACCCGCTCGGCAGGCGTGTGTGAGGGGCACGGGCCCTGCCCGCTGGGAGCTCACACCTGGCGGCCTCTACCCAGCCTGCCTCTGTGGCTGCTGCCCCTGGGTAACTAGGCAGCTCCCCATCCCCTCTGCACCTCCATTTCCCCATCAAAAACATACGGCTCGGACGAGCTTAGGACTTCTGCAATCAGAAGGAGCCCTGGGGACCTGCGTGCAAAGGCCGAGGACCCCTCACCGGCTGTGTGGCCCAGGCCAGCCACCTCGCCTCTCTGGGGCTCAGGGTCCACACCTGGGACACAAGCAGGTGACCCTGCGTGGCCAGGGTTGTGAGGGTAGCAGAACGGCACGGTCACTCAGCCTCTGCTCGCTGGATGCGTCCCAGCACCTGGAAAACTCACCATCCTCAGCCTCCTGCCAGCACCCTTTCTCCCGTGACAGGGCCACCCAGGGCCCAATAGTCGCAGCAATAATAGCAGCAGGGCACATTTATTGAGCATGTACTGCGTGCCAGGGGCTGTGCAGCCGCAGGCTCTGTCTCCTCTAACCCTCCCCAGGGCCCGTGAGGCAGGTGCCGTTACTGTTCCCCGCTTCACTGTGAGCTCAGGGAGCTAAGGGTCCTGCCCAGGGTCATGCTGGGTGTTACCAACCCCGGACTCCACCCCTAAGTCCATCAGGAGAAGCAGATGAAGCGTCCTCCAGCCTCTCTCTGGAACTCAAGGCTCCTCTCGCAACCTCGGTGGTTCACAGTCCACCCACTGCAGGATTCTGTCTGGCTTCAGGGTCTCTGTGAGGCGTCCCCTGCCCAGAAGGCTCTTCCCCCTCCAGCCTTTAAGGCTCAATTCCGGCATCACCTCCTCCAGGAAGCCTCTCACTTCCCCCATCCCTTCTCCAAGCCGGGTGAGAGGCCTCCTGTGGGCTCCCTCAGCCTCTTGGGCTTTCTTCGGTGATGGCTCCTAAGATGCAGTCTGGTACCTGTCTGCTGTAGCCCATCTTCCCCCACAAGACTGTGAGCTCCCAGGGGGCAGGGAGGGCCTGACTCACTGCTCAGTACCCAGCACGCGGCTCAGGGCCTGGCGCAGAGCAGGCTTCCCTGAATGTGCTAGGGAATGAACGAGCCAGTGGATGGACGGCAATGCTGAACAAAGCCTGGGTCCCTCTCTTTCTATCTAGGGTGTCTCCTCATGGGTCCAAGGCCCCAGCACCCCCAGGAAGGCATGGAAGCTAAACCAACAGCGGGGGTGTCTCAGGTCAGCTTGTCCTGAGCCCCCAGGTCAAAGTCCCAGCAGCCCAGGATGGGGTGCTGCCCCGAGTCCCAAGCGTGCTCTCTCCCACGGCCAGGAAGCCAGAGATCCCAGCCCTGCAGCAGCAGGGAGCCAGCAGTGACTCTCCCAGGAGTGAATCACCTTGACATCTGGGGACTGTGCTATGGCTGAAGCCGCAGTCAGGCATGACAAGGTGGATGAGCTCGCTCTGGGGAGACTGTGCAGGGGAAGGTGGGAGGGGCCGGCCAGACAGGGGGCCCTCTCTGGGGGCGGAGAGAGCATCCCTTCATCTCCAGGTCTCCCCCACAAGACAGAGCTGCCCGAGAGCTGGGAGTCCCTCCGAGAATTTCAGGGAGTTCTACCAGCTCACAACCAGGCTCAGCCTCCCCTCCAGACCCTGCCCGGGAAGCAGCCCCGGGCTTCCGTTTCACAGCATCTCATCTTCCCGCCCCAGGAAACGAGGGAGGTGCTGGAGCCCTTGAGAAGCTTCCATCCTGAGGCTGCATCCCTGCTATGGTCATAAAAGAATGTATTCCCAGAGACTACGAGGCAGAGAAACACGCAGGAGCAGCGGGTGGACTTAAACGCCCAGAAATGAGAAACGAAGGCAATCGGGAGTGATGGAGGCCTCCACAGCCAGCCCCGACGAGCTCCCTCAGTCACCTGCTGCTCGGCTGCATTTAAAAACTGCCCCTCCTGCTCTCTCCCACTCAGCTCTCCGGGCTCTGAAGGGGCACCCTGGGGACTCCCAAAGACCCCCGCCCCCACTCTGGGGTCCCCTGGCCCATGGGTCCTTGAGCTTGCCCAGAGAGCCCCAGCTCCCCTGACACTTACTATGATAAGCAGGATAAAATAGATGAAGTTGTAGAAGGAGTGAGCATCCATCACGTAATACATGATCTCCACCCAGCCTTCCAGAGTGATCACCTGCAGCCAGGACAGAGCAGAAGAGGAGAGAGCGCGTGAGACGGCTGAGCCTCCAGAAAGGCGGGCAGCAAAGGGAGTGCCCCAGACAGAAGCCCCACCGCGTGCCGGGACACTCTACACACGTCCCCTCTCGTACTTCTCCCAAGGGCTCCACCGGGCAGCCATCCTCATCCCCAACATGCAAGTGAGGAAACTGAGGCTCAGAAGGTCAGGACACTTGCCCAATGCCACACAGCCAGGAAGGAGTGGACCAGGGACTTAACCTGGTCCCTCTCGCTCCAGAGCCCCCCACCTTCCAGTCTTCCACACCAAGGCAGGAGGACTGGAAGCCGGGGGCCCTGGGCTGCGGCTCCAGCTCCCACCCCGGGCCACTCTCTGAGCCTCGGCTGCTTCTTCAGTGTGTGGGATTAACAGAGCCCACCTGGCAGGGTCGGGGCGCAGCTCAGGTGAGCCCGGGAGGGGGGCTGTGAGAAGCCTGGTGTGACTCTCTCCCCCATGCACTTTCCCAGAAAGGAAAGCAGAGGAGCCTTGGGCGAGACGAACGCTGGGCCCCCCAGCACCGCGGTCTTGTTCGCTTCTGGCAAATGCACAGAGCATTTGCCAGGTCACTGCCACCCACCCTCTCGTGGCCGAAGGGTCCAAAATCACAGCTGCTGGGCTGTGATCACATCACGCCTTGCAGCTCTGAATTCTGTGACCCTGCTGCTCCCCAGAGCAAAGCGTGCCAAGCAGACCCCTCAGCGGCTTCTCAGCCACCGCCCTCTGCACCTGCCCCTTCCTGCCTCTGACGACAGCAGGAAGGCGACCTTGACTGAGCACTCACTGCACACTAGGCTCGGCTCGCACCATCTGGTTTATTCTTTTCAGCCACTCAAGTGTGGGGGGGGAGCTGTTATTACCCCCATTTTAGAGATTAGAAAACTGAGGCACAGAGACATCAGGCAATACACCTGAGGGCCTACAGCCCTTTCTTCGAACCTCAGTTGCTCTGTCTCTAACATGGGCATGATAGTGCCTGTTGTGCCAGCAGGACGGGTAGATTTCAATGACATGGGTGGCAAACCCCCAGCACAGAGCCCCGCCTGCCAGGTGAAGCTGCTCACCCCATCCCTCCCCAGCCGCAGCCCCCAGCATGGCGGCCGGTGCCAGGCCCGAGGGCCCCACCTGGAAGATGACGATCCAGGCATAGCCGATGTTGTCAAAGTTGATGGCGCCCTTGTGGGGGTTGGCGCTCCCTGTGCGGCACACATTGTAGTAGCGGTTCCAGTTGACGCAGAGCCCACTGGCGTTGAGGTCCTGGCGCCCCGCCCCGAAGTCATAGACGTCGTCCTTGGACAGGCAGCACTCGCGGCCCTGCTCCTTGAGCGGGGGGATCTCGTGGCAGCCCATGATGCCGTTGTCCCCCGACAGGGAGCAGATGAAGGGCATCTCGTCGTCCTCCTCCGGCTGGTAGTAGGGGGGCAGGGCCACATCCCCTTGTCTGTCCACAGGTGATGGTGGGGAAAGAGGAGAAGGGGAGGGGTCACTGCCACACAGCATGGCAGGACTGGCCCAACATGCCATCATCGCCTCCAGGCCTTCGCACATGCTGTTCCCCCTGCCTGGGACACCCTTCCCCACCTCTGCCATGGTCACAAAAACTCCCACCTGCCCACTGTGGGCAGTTCCAGGATCACCCCCCCTCACCAAGAGGGAGCCTTCCCTGGGGGAGCCTCAGGGAAGACTGGGCCCTGCACTCACCCCCATTATTCCTCTTGGGGAAAATGCACCCAACTCCCCTGGGAGGCTGGAGCTCTTTTAGGGCAAGGACTGGGTCTCAGCATCCGTAGTACCCACACACTGTTTGGTCGGCGCAGAGTAGGTGCTCAATATACAAATGCTAAATTTTACTGATGCAACAGATGAAGGTAAGATACCTTCCTGCCCCACCCTCTCCCATCTATGTGACCTTGGGCTGGTCACTTCCCCTCTCTGGACCTCAATTTCTTCATCTGTAAAACAGAGATGACAATGCCTGCCCTGCCCATCCCGTAGAGCTAATCTATGATTCACTGCAATCCCAATCAAAATCCCAACATGTTTTTGTCTATGAAACCTGGCCAGATGGTTCTAGGATTTATATGAACGGGAGAATAGTCAATACAATTTTTTAAAAGAATAAAGATGAGTGGAGCGCAGCCCTACAGGAGAACAAAATACTCTACAAGTACGATTATTATTACAGTGTGGTATTGCAACAGGAACAGAAAGATTTGTGGAACACCACAGAGCACAGGGACAAACCCAGGTATAAAAGAGAAATTAGTATATTATAGAGACACCTTTTGAGGTCCATGGAGAATGGAAGGACTAGTCAGTAAATGGTGTTAAGACATTTGCTATCCATTTGGAAAATAAAAAAGTTAGATCCTTACCTCACACCATAAACATGTCTTGAAGACATGGTATCAAAAGGAAAAAAGAATGTCTATTATCTCACCATTAATTGTTTATATTGATTGCACACTGAAAATAATAATATTTTGGATATATTAGGTTAAGCAAAATATATCATAAAATTTAAAATAGTAAACTGGTGCATTAAAAAGCATAAATGCAACAAAAATAACCACAAAAACATTACAAGAAAATATGAAATATTTTTGTTAACTCAGGATAGGTAAGGCCTTCTTGTATAAGACACATAAAACCCAAAATCTATAAAGGAAAATGTTGACAAGATTGATTATATACAAAATTTCTATGAGACAAGCAATAGTATACAAAGTAGGCAAACTTTTTCCATAAAGGGCCAAATAGTACGTATTTTTTTGCAGACCACATGGTCTCTGTCCCAGTCATGCAACTCCACCATTATAACATGCAAACAGTCATAAGAAACAAGTAAACAAGTGGGAATGGCTGTGTTCCAATAAAACTTTATTTACGAAAACAGGCCGGAGTTTGCCATCCCCTGGGATAAAGTATTTGCAACGTATAAAACAGATAAAAAATAACCATCTAAAGCATATTAAAATCTCCTATAACTCAATAAGAAAAAGAACCCACTTGGGGGGAAAGGACAAAAGAATGGAAAATTCACAGAAGAAATCAAAATGGCCAACATACAGGAAAAGATGCTCACCTCACTAATAACAGGAAAATACAAACAAAAATAACAGTGAGATCATTTTACATCCATCCAAACAGCAAACATTTTAGGGCTGATAATATTGAGTATGGGGTGAGTGCAAACACGCTAATACACTATTGGTGGGAGTGTAAGTTGACATGACCTTTTTAGAGGGCAATTTGGCAACAACATCCATTAACAATTAACATGTAGACATCCAACCCAAATACATATGGTCCCCTGACAGTTTAATAAAGGCACTACTGCAATTCAGTGGAGAAAGGATGGACTTCTCCATCAGTGGTGCTGGGACAATCGGTCATCCATATAAAAAATGAATCTTGACCCCAACCACAGGTCATACTAAAGATTATTTGAAATGGAATATAGACCTAAATGTGAAAGATAAAAACAAGAAACCTTCTAAAAGAAAACACTGGAGGACAGTTGGTAACCTTGGGTTAGGAAAAGATTTCTTAAACTGGATACAAAACGCATACTAGGAAAATGACTGATATCTGGTCTTCATTACAACTGAGAGCTTCTGTTTATCAATCAAATGACACCATTAAGAGAGTGAAAACAGAAAAAGAACAAAAAGAAAAAAGAAAAAATTTTTAAAAAGAAAAGAAAAAACAGAAAAAATATAAAGGAACAAAAAAATTTTTAAAGAAATAAAAAACAAAAAAACAATAAAAAATGTTTTAAAAAGGAAAAAGTGAAAACAGAAGAAAAACAAAAAAAAATTTTAAAGACAATAAAAGAAAAACAAAAAATATATAAAAGAACAAAAAGAACTTTTTATTTAAAAAGAAATAAAAAACAAAAAGGAAAAAGAAAAAAATTTAAAAGAAAAAGAACAAAATTTAAAATATTAAAAAAAAAAGAGAGAGTGAAAACAGAAAACTTAGACTGGAATCAAATATTTGCAATATATATATATCCACCAAAGGACTCAAATCCAGAATATAAAGGTCCGCTACAAATTTATAAGAAAAAGAAAGGCAATCCAATTTTAACATGGCAAAAGACCATACAAACACTTCACAAGAAGATACAGCAATGGCTGATGAACACACGGAAAGGTGCTTATCACCACTAGTCATCAGGGAAATTCAAATTAAAACCACAATAAGGCACCATTGCACTCTCACTAGAATAGTAAAAATTAAAGGACTGACAATTCCAAATGTTGCTAAAGGATGTAGGGCAACTGGAACTCTTAGACTTTGCTAGCGAACATTTAGTGCAACCATCCTGGAAAACAGTTTGGCAAAATCTACTAAAGCCAATAAACATATGCACTCCCTTAACCCAGCAATTCCACCCCTGAGAATTTACCCAAGAGAAGGAATGGCCATATCCACCCAAAGACATGGACAAGAATATTCATGAGCCATAGAGCCAAAGAACCAGAAACCACCCAGATCAACAGGAGAATGGAAAAACACATAGTGGTATATTCACTCAGCAGAATCCTCACAGCAGTGAAAAAGAAGGAGGGACTTCTCTGGTGGTCCAGGGGGTAAGACTCCACGCTCCCACAACATGGGGCTGGGTTCGACCCCTGGTCAAGGAACTAGATCCTGCATGCATGCTGCAACTAAGAGTCTGCATGCCACAACAAAGATCCCCCGTGCCACAACTAAGACCCGGTGCAGCCAAAATAAATAAATAAATAAATAATTTTTTAAAAAAATAAGTAATCTAGAGATGATTTTTTTTAAAAAATGAAAAAGGAAATACACAAGCAACAACTTGGATGAACCTCACAGACACTGAGACAAAGATGCAGACACAAAAGGTAACGGCCTATATGATTCCATCTAAAGAAACCTCAGAAACAGGCAGAGGGAATCTATGGTGATAGAGATCAGAATAGTGGCTACTTTGGGGTGAGGGGGAAGGTTACTGGGAAAGGGCAGGAGGGAGCCTTGCTGGGGACAGTAAGTTTCTCAGGGTAGATTTACAGTGACGTACAACCCAGGTAAAACCTCACTGAGCACTTAATAGCTGTGCCTGCTACTGAGTGTAATTTATACCTTAACCAAAAAAAGTATTTTAAAAAAATGGACACAGGGGCATACCTCGTTATTTTTAAGCTTTGCTTTATTGCGCTTCTTACAAATTGAAGGTTTGTGGCAACCTTGTATCGAGCACATCTATCAGTGCCATTTTTCCAACAGTATTTGCTCACTTTGTGTCTCTGTCACATTTTGATTATTCTTGTAATATTTCAAACTTTTATTATTATTATATTTGTCATGGTGATCTGCGATCAGAGATCTTTGTTGTTACTATCACAACTCACTGAAGGCTCAGATGATGGCTAGCATTTTTTGGTAATAAAGTACTTTTTAATTGGGGTATGCTTTTTTTTAATACTATTGCACAATCAGTAGACTACAGTATAGTGTAAACATAATATGCACTGAGAAACCAAAAAAGCTGTATGACTCGCTTTATTGTGGTGGTCTGGAACCAAACCCGCAATATCTCTGAGGAATGCCTTACATTTTGACTAGAAATTATGAGTCTAGCCATTGATCACAAAGATCGCAAGCATACACAATGCTCCCTGCAGGCTTGCATGTAAGAGCAAAAACTTGGAAACCACGCAAGGTCCATCAACAGAAGCTGGCTCGCCAGCTTCTTATTCATTCGTGGAATAAGAAACACTGATGAAAAACACACTCAAGACACGCTGCCAGAGCAATTCTCATTTTTAAAACCTGTCTGGGGTGTAAATAGTCGTGTGTATGCATTAATGCCTAGACAGAATCCGCAAGAAGGGACCAGATGCTTTGCAGAGGACACCAGCCCAGGGCTCAGATTCCGGGCCCTGCCACTTCCTAGCTGGGTGACATCGTCCTGATTCTGTGCTCATCAAGAACACTGCAAATGACCATCTGGGGTCTCCTGAGGGGCTCATGTGCCTGGCAGGCTGTTTCGCGCACACTCCCTGGGGGGAAGTCACGGCAGGCTTTAGAGTCAGGGGAACCCAGGTTCTAATTCTGTCTCTCACTTCGCCAAGCTGGGTGCCCTGGAGCAAGATTCTCCTCTCTCAGCCTCAGTTTCCTGGTCTCTACATGTTATTAAAAGTCAAGCATCACCTCCACGGCCCCTGTCACACAGGAGCGCTTCATCCTTGCTAACCAAGTAAATAAACTGGTCTAGAGATACCCAACAACCAAGAAAATAAACTCACAAGTGACATAATTTCAGACAGAGATAGTGCCAAGAAAATCAAGCAGGATAAGGCAATAGGGGGTCTGGGGGAGGGGGGTGGTGAGGGAAGGCCTCCAGGACGAGGCGACATCGGGGCTGAGCTGGGATAATGAGAAGGGAGCCATGTCGGAATGACCTAGAGAAAGATCCATATGGGACGGAGGGGCCTGGATGAGACCTGAACCCAAAGCTGAGAGCTCATACCTACCCGTCTCCATCTTTGAAGGCCAGACCAGGAGAAGCAGGGTCGACCTCTCCTGCTGCCCCAGGCCCTGACTCAGGGGCCACCTCTTCCAAATGACTGACACAGTGAGGGCACCCCTGCCCCCTACAGGGCTCTTGCCCACAAGGGTGCCCCGTCCCTGATCTACCCAGGTACCCTACTGTTCACGCCCACAGTGATGGGCGGGTCAGTCCCTTCCCTAGGCTTCCCCCTGGCTCTCTAGCTTATCTCCATCCCCACAACCAACAGTCAGGCCAAGAGGGAGGCCCAGCCCACGCCTGTGCAGTGTTCCCAGGGGCAGGAACTGTCCCTCCTGCAGTCCTTGCTCCCCAGGGGCAGGAACTCCTCCTTCTGCGGCGTCCTTGGCCTGAGCACGGGCTGGGCAAGAGCTGCCACTTGGATGTTTGTTGAGTGACAGGATGAATGAAAACGCTTTTTTACTTCAGTCTCCCTGGGGCCTGGCACACAGCAGGAGTGCACTAATGCATATCAGTGAAACAAAATGAAAATATAGTCATGTCCAAATACATATGGGCATGTATGTACACTGAAAGACGCTGCTTATGCCTCGTCGCTGAGATTCTGTAGATGTCACATTTCTCAGACAACTCAATGCAACTCCTCCAAGAGCCAAAGCTTGATTTCTGTTTACATAGCTTTGGACAATCATCTCTCTGAGGAGTTGCTCACCCCACTGCTTTTAGATGCAAGTGGGCCACATGTGAGCTGACCTTTCCCTGATGACTCAGAGTCACTGATAGGAGTGTCTGTGCTGTAATTAGAAAGCCAGGTTCCACGTCTGCTTTGAAGGTTTTCTGTCTCTTTATTCCTTGTTGTCATCACTCCTGCTTGGATCTTAACTGCCCTTTCCCCTCTTGCCTGACCTCCTTCTCGTTTGCTGTTTCCACTCTTTTGGTTCCAATTCCCAAGTAAGTTAAAACTATGTGTTAAGTAAGAGTCACTAGGTACTGAATTAGCATCTAAGGGCCTATCTTGGACTGGGACTTTGTGATACCAATTTTGAGAGCTCAGGGGACTTTTGTGCTCATTCTGGTGTCCAACCATTCATGAGAGACCTACCACCAACTCACCTGGGCACATCCCTTAATCTCTCTGCACCACTGGAAATAAGGATTGGGACCAGGTCTCAATGTGGAGACCTTCCTAGCCCTGAAACATTCAGCGCCACTGCTCCCCCAGCTAAAGCTGGCCAGGAGCCTGGGGCAGGGGGGTACAGGGTGGGGGTGGGACTGCACTCACATGGTGAAGTTCTCCTCCAGGAAGCAGCGGTTGCGCAGCAGGCCCGCCCAGAGCTGCACGCCGATGATGCCAAAGATGAAGAAGACAAAGAAGCAGAGCAGGAGGACATTCCCCAGCATGGGCAGCGTGTCCAGGAGCAGGTTCACCAGGATCCGCATACCTGAGAGAGGGAAGGGTGGGTGAAGGGATGGGCAGACAGGGGCAGAGGTCCCAGAGAGGACAGAGGGAGAGCGGGGTTAGAGGCACAGAGAGGGGGCAGTGAAAGGAGAGGTGGGACATATGGGAAGGGGCTCCTTACTGCCCTCAGCCTGCTCAGTGGCCACCAGACAGACTTCCTCCTTGGTACCTGCCCCTCCTCCCAGAGGCCATGGAAATGGCTCTGGGCCCCACGACACTTCCACTAGATTCTGGGTGAATAGGCAGGCATTTATGGAACACCTTTTATGTGCCAAGTGCTTTTCTGGGTAATGCACAAATATGATCTCCTTCGTGAGGGTGGTAATATTATCCCTATTTTATAGAAGAGGCAACTGGAGGTTCCTAGAACTGAAGCTACTTGCCCAAGGTCACACAGATAGGAAGCAGCAGGGTCTGGATTTAAACCAGGTGTCCTGACACCAAGTTAGCACTCTTTCCACAACCCCCAAGTACCCGAAGGCCTAGGACTGAGGCCAGCTCATCTCCCTATGCCCAGCACCCACCCAGGATGGGCACAGTAGGTGCCTAATAAGTGTCCTTCATCTCCGGGGCAGTCAGTGGTTCCCTGACCTTGCCAGGACACATCAGTACCAGCCAAAACCACCCTGCTGACCCGCCCACTGCATGATGGAACCAGGCAGAGCTCTCAGAGCCACCTACAGAAGAACCCTGGCCAGCCGAGGGACTCAGACCTGGCCTGATGCCAGAGGAAGAGGACTTTTCCTCTCCTAAGAAATAGCTGCAACGAACAACCCAAGCCAGAGGCAAAAGAGGAGAAAATGGGGAAATCGGAGTGGAGATAGACATCCCCAGGGAGGGTGACGGGGTGACTTGAAGGGTGCTTCAGGCAGGCATGGGAAGGGGGGCAGAACATGTGTTCCTGGGGAGGTCTGACATCCTGAAATGCCTCAGGTAGGGAAAGCCTGTGGAAAGCACATAGCATCTGATTTAGAGAGATTTGGGTTCAAATCCTCACCCTGCTAGCCTCTGGGACCTGTGGGACCTGAACCAGTCCCTTCCCCTCTTGGAGGATAAGGCCCCTCAGCAGAGGGGCCCAAGAAGACAACAACCACTCTACAAAGATTCCCCAGCTCAGGGCCCACACCCAACCCTCAGCAAACTCCGGGGCTCCCACCCCACAGAGGAAGTGGAGAAGATGCTCAGCTTCCGGCACTGCTCCACACACTTACCACCCTTCACGTCTGTCTCCCCATCCTTCCCCTCTGCCCCTCCTGCCCTGGGCTGACCCATCTGCACCCTCCATGCCCTCTCTCTCCCCGTGGGCTCAGTACCCCAGCTGTGAAAAGGACCCAGCTCTCCCAAGTCTGGGTGACATCATCTGCACAGCTTCAGTAACTGTCTGCATGTCACCCACTCCCTCCTGACCCCTCAAGAAGATCCAGCCAACCCAGTCACTGGAGAATCCGCAGGAATGCAAGCCCCAGACAGGTGGGTCACCTCTGTAGTTCTGCCCAGCTCCCTTTCCCAGTCCTATGAAAACAGCACCAATTCCCCCATTCCAGTCCTGTGGTTTGGGTGGGCTGACATGGAGATCACATGACCTAGGCCTGGCCAATCAGCATAGCTTGTTCCTCTAGCCTCAATGATTGGTCCAGGATGGGGACGTGACTCCCTCCAGGACCAATGAGAGTCTACACTGAGACTTCTGCTGGAACTACAGGAAAAGAGATGCTCTCTTTCTGCAGAAGTTACAAGCTGGGAGGAGTTAAGCCTGGAGCTGCTGGGGCCATTTGCCTCCCGGGAATAATGCCTGCCTGGGGTTGAAGCCAGCCCAAGGAAAGCAGAGCCCAGGACAGAGAGGGAGTGATTCCTAATAACACACTCTACAACACAAATCTGGGCATGTCATCACTATGTATGAAAATTGCTGGCATTCTTATCAGTTACAGAAGCTGTGGTTTGTGGACCCCTGGCAGGTTGGGGGAGGTCCCTGGAAGGACTACAGAAGGTCCATGAACCTTATGGAATTGCTGTAAAGTATGCAAGTATGATGCCATGAATTTTTCTGGGAAAAAGGTCCACACAAATGTCTGTGGCCCCAAAGATTGTCAAGAGCTGGTGGGTCACCCTTGAGTGCACAGCCCCCAAGATCCTGTGATTCCTGTGAACCCTGCCTACCTCTCTAGCCTCATCTTCCTCTCTCCCTCCCTCTGTCCCCAGTGTGCACCCTATGTCTAGCAATATCAAATTATTTAAAGTTCCATAAAGCTACCATGGGATTTCACACCTCCATGCTTTTTTACTCATGCTGTTCCCACTTTCTAGAACACTCTTCCGCCTCTCTTGTGCCTGGCAAACCTCTATTCAGCCACCACAGCTCAGTTAAGGATCTGCTTTCTCTCTGTGAAGACTTCCCATACCCTTTCTAACCCCATCCCTCTCTCTCCTGCTCTGGGCAACCTCAGCACCTCTGACCTAGCCTAGGATGTACAGTTGTGCCATGTACAGCTGTGCAGGTTGCATACTGCACAACCTTGGAGGCACCATTTACATCAACATCCAAACTTCTTCTAACCCTAGTGTGTAGTCATCTGTTTACCCTCCTGTCTCTTCCACTTGGCTCTAACCTCCTGGGGGCAGGGCCTGTGTCTGTGTCACCTCAGTGTTCTTGGAACCCAGCAGGTCCTGGCCCAGAGCAGAGGCTCAGCCAACATTTATTGAATGACTGCTTGTGAATGAATGATGTGCTAAGTCATAGGGAGGGAGTGGAATGTTGGAGAGGGGAGGATGGAAGGATGGTGACAAGGAGAACAGTGGCCCTGGCCAGATTTTTATTTATTCCAGGGGTGATGGCTGAGGTAGTTATTAATGAGGGTAATTATTTGGGATTTGCATCACGAGCTCTGTATGGAGTGATTTCCAATCAATAATTAATGCCCACCCCCATCCTCCCTCCCCACAAAACTAGGTCAGCCTCCTCTTGGGAAAGGCAGTGGGGCTCCCTTGCAAGCTCCTGCTCTCCAATTGAGAGCAAGCCAGGGTGAGTGAAGGCTCAATACCCCACCTCGCCACATCTGCCCCCCACCACTGCAGGGTAGCCAGGGGGTGTGCAGAAGAGGGAAGTGAGAAAACAGAGCAAGCACCCTGCAGTCCATCCAAATGTTAAGTCAGTTGCAGGCCTTCCTGATGCCCCATCATTCATTCACTCATCAAACACTTATAAATACTGCTGCATACCGGGCACAGTGCTGGGCACATGGGGAAACCAAAATCCTCATTTTTTTATGCCCTCATTTTTTACCCCTGTTGGTAGAGCTTTCAGTCTACCAGCAGGGGGTCAGGAGACCACAGTGTTGGGGAAAGGGACCATGGTTGGGCAGTGAGGGCAGCTCTAGGCACATTCCTGGAGGGGCTGACTCGAGCTGGGCCCTGCAGGATGCCAGGAGCTGTGGCAAAGGCACAGAGGGGTGACCATTCAGAGAGGGCATCCAGACTGTGCTTGGGGGTCTAAAGAGAGCGGGGCTCTCTGTTAGGTGGCTGGTCAGGGTGGTCCATGGGCAGATTTCTAAACAGGCCGAGCGCTTGATCAGCTCTGGGCTTTAAAGGGGAAGGAGTAATCCTGGAGGACAGGACAGAGGCAGGAGGCAAGCACGGAGGGCCAGGTGGCAGCTGTGAGAAGGGGTGAGATCAGAAAGGCCTGGAGGAGGCGGCTCCGCACCATCCCAGCCCCGCTTCTCCATGCCTGCTCCCTGGGCCCAGCCTTTGTTGCTCAATTAATTACATTTCTCAGTTCTCCAGGACATTGAAATTCTGAAACGCTCCTGAGAACCTGCCAGGCTGGCTTCCCTGAATGGCAGCCCGGTCCCTCCTCCCCTCCTGCCACCCTCTGCTGAGCTGGGCCGCAGCTCACTTCACAGCCCCCCTGGGGCCCGGGGAGTCCCAGGGCCACTGAGCCACCACATAATTAGCTAATTAGGGACTCAGAACGAGTTCATCACTTCCGCACCAGGAAACAGGGGCCACGCAATTAGGGAGCCAGGGAGGACCCCGCGAGAGCCCAGCTAATCCTCCTTTTATGCCCACGGTCAAGTAACTAATTAGCTAAGGCAAATCCGATGGTTCCACTCTGCCCTCATTTCCCCTGGCACTGTGTACAGGAGAGAGAGAGAGACAGACGGAAAGTGAAACAGAGAGAGAACTGTAGACAGAGAACAGAGATGGAGAGAAAGAGAGACAGAGAGAGACTGCCTTTAAGACCCGTCACCATCTGCCTCAGACCATCCTTCCTGCTCATCTCCCTCCACACCGTCCCCCAGCCAAAGCCTCCTCCTCCAGGCAGTCTTCTCTGATTCTCACTCCCAGATACTTAAGAAGGCTTCCTGCGTCTAGTTCCCCCATGGCTCTCCTTTCTCCTCTCTCAGGATGAGCTTACCTGGTTCTGCTCTCTTAGTGTGACTTTTCAGGCCTTCAGCCTGGGGTGGGGACCAGGTGTGCCTTGGTGAGGGCAGGCTGCAGGCTACCCATGAGTGTGGTTGAGGGCCCTGCTTCCCTAGTTTAGAAGGGAAAGAGGACCCCGGAGTCCTCAGAACATCCAATGTAGCCCCTACCCTGATGAGCACCCAGAGCATCAACCCACAACAGGACATCTGGGTCCCAGTCCTGGCTGCGCATCCTTGAAACAGAGCTTGCCCTCTCTGGGCCCCAGCGGCCTCATCTACAGAAGAGGACGGTGGTTCCTGTCCAGCCTCAGGAACACCCCAAGGCCAGGACACCTCAGAGTGGGGTGCCCCCAAAGTTAGAAGCCTCCAGCAGCCCAACCACCCCCTTGAGGAAAGTGTAAATCCTCATCCCAGCTGCCTCCCATCCCCCACCCACAGGCCCCACAACCAGGCTCCAGTCTAGCCCCCACAACCAGGCTCCAGTCTAGCCCCCAAGCCTCACACCCCGCGTCCTCCACGCCGCACCCAAACCTGCTGCTCAAGCCAGACGGCGGATGCGCCCGGCACCCCGACTCCCCACCTCTGCACACACTCTGCCCCACTCACACCGCCCCCCACTCTCTGCCACAAGGGTTCCTTTGCTATTGTGCTGCCAGGGGCAATGCCGGGTGCACTTCCCACGGCAGGACGGGGTCCATGCTGGAGTCAGACCGACCCACTTCCAGTCCCCGGGAAGCCCAGGTTCTGGGTCACCGCCAGGCCCTCAGAGTCGCCCAGAAGTCCATCTCTCCTCCATTTTTAAAACTCAGCTGCGTGGTCGCCTCTTCTGGTCCCCAGGCTGAGCTCCTGCTCCTGCAATGAGCTGCCACAGCCCCATCCTCCCTCCATCACAGCACTTGTTACACTGTCGGCCTTCATCACAGCTCTGCCCTCTTCTCCCTGCCGGAAACCAGGAGGGTAAGGCCCACCAGGGGTGTTCTGCATCCTCCAACCCAGCCCAGGGCCTGGCACAGAGTGGCCCCTCCGCGGAGGGCAGCTTGAACGAATGTAGGAGTGATGGTTGAGTGGATGGATCTGTTCAACAAATATTTAGTGAGGGCCTACTACGTGCCAGGCACTGTTTTAAGCTCTAAGGATACATCAGTTTAAAAAAACACACAAAAGGGACTTCCCTGGAAGTCCAGTGGTTAAGACCCCTCACTTCCACTGCAGGGGGCGAGGGTTCCATCCCTGATCTGGGAACTAGGATCCCACATACCACGCGGCACGGCCTAAAACACAGAAACACACACACACACACACACACACACACACTCACACACACACACACCCCAAATCCCCTGCCCTTGTGAAGCACACATTCTAGGTAGGGGTAGGGAGAGACAGACAGAGAAACAGCAAACATAATAAGTAAGTACATCTCCTCATTTGTTGGGTGGTAAGTGCTACGAACACAAAAAGTAGAATGGGGGAGGAGATGGGGAGGGCCAGGCTGGGGCCGGGGGTCAGGCTGGTATAAAATGGGGGCCAGGAAAGGCCACACCAGCGAGATGCGTAGAGCAACTGTGTGCACAGCTGGGGAAGAGCTCTCCAGGCAGGGGGAACCGCCAGGGCAAAGATGGGAGGAAATGGGGCTGCCTGCAGGTGACTGTGAAACTCGGGCTTCGACTCACTCTGAGTGTTGTGGGCAGAAGAGAGACATGGTCTCCCAGCTGCTGGGGAGAAAATGGACGGTGTGGGCCAGGGAGGAAGAAGGAGGCCCGTTAGGAGCCCCAGCCTGCAGGATGGTCTACAAACACACCTGTGTGACCCTGGCACATGCGGACGCATCTCTGGAAAGGGGGCCGGGCCTGTGGGCTGCGTGGCCAGGAGGGTGACAGTGGCCACACGGTGGCTGCTTCCTGAGGGCACCCCCTGCCTTCCCCTAGGACAGAAATGGGGAGCACTGAGGGGGCGCCCAGGAAAGATGCGGCCCCTGCCCTGTGCCCTCCCTGCTGAGATTGCCTGGGCCAGACGCTAGGCTTCCTCCGTGACTCTCCAGGGTGGGGACCAGGCCTTCCATCCACCTGCTCCTCTCCATCCCACCTGGCCTGGCCCAGCCATCGCTCACCTGCCATCCTGATAATGCACATCTGGCTGGTCCAGATGACATGGCAGTGGAGGGGGTCGTGGCTGGGTTCAGGAGACATTTTGAAGGTTGAGCCGAGGGGTGGGATGTGGATGCGGGCGGTAGAGAGGAGCCCAGGCATCTCCAAGGTTGGGGGCCTGAGACTAGAGGCACGGAGCAGCCCTCAGTAAAGATGGGGGTCCGCGGGGATGGGTGGAGTCTGGGGTGCGTGGCGTACACCCATGTGAAGTTGCTTCGTAAGATCTCAGGTCCAGGGTTCAGGAGAGAGGAGTATGGCCTGGAGCGTCACGTGGGTAGCATCAGGGTAGAAATGGTCTCTAGGTGGCATTTAAAGCCAGGAGCTGGGGGAGATGGATGACAGGTGGGCAAACTGATGGAGCTGCTCAACCTTTTCGCCCCTTCTCGCCGGGGACCTTCCCAGACCAGACCCTCTGCCCTAAGGGAAGCTGGGCAGCAGCGAGGCAGAGGGCCCTGGTGGCGGTAGGGGGCCAGGAGGAAGATGGGGGTGTGCTTCCTGACAGGCATCTCCCCTGGAGGTCCGGGGTGCTCTCTGCAGACGGGAACGGTCAGCCCACATTAGCGGGGCCGCTCTGCCAGGCCAGCTCAAGCAGAAAGAGCCGAACTCGCACCAGCCTCTGCCAGGGGCACAGCCCGCAGCCAGGAGGAGGGGAGCCAGGCCCGGGGCAAGGGGCGCCGAGGCTGGGGTTGGCCTGGGGGATCCCCTCTCTCCCTGGTCTGGCCGGGTCAGCGGAGGGCGCTGAGCAGCCGGGAGAGGCCGTCTGCTGCTCCTGCCATGGCCAGTGCCAACTAATCAGGGGCACAGTGGGTACCGGGAGGCCGGGCCAGGCAGCATACGGCTGGGCTGCCGAGGACACAGCTACTGGCCCCAGCCCAGCCTGGGAGGGGCCTGTGGGCTGAAGAGGGGCCTCAGTGCCCCCTCCTGAGATGAGAAACAACCCCAGGCAAGGGGTCTGCGGCCCTGCACCCTCCACCTCAGGGGAGGCCTTGGTTTCCTCCCCAAGGCTGTCAGGGCTCACTCCCTAGAGGGTGGGCCTGGCCCTGTGCCACTGAAGGTCCTCCCCACACTGGGGCCCCTGCCGCCCTCTTATTCATTCTTCAAACGTCCTGTGCCCCACTCCTCTCTGAAGCCTCCTCAAAGTACGTCGTTGGTGGCCCTTCCCCTCGGCCCTGATGCTTTCATTAGAGCACACGTCCCCCCGCCTAGAGCTCCTGGCTTGAGTGTCTGCCTACAGACACTGGGCTGAATCTGAGTCTTCTCCACGACCCCACAGCTGACCCGAGGCCTGGCCCCGTTGCCCCTTAGTGGATGCTACTTTGGATGAACAGATGATTGGATGAATGGATGAATGAATGCATACACAGTGCCTCTCCCCCTTAATCTTGTGTCCTGTCCCCGAATCACTCCTTCCTGATTTGTAGAATAGAACTTGACCCTGGCGGAGGAGGTGGCGGTAGGCGGGGCTACCTTCACCCCACCCCCACCCCAAGCATCTCTCCTCTCACAGTCCCGGCTGCTCTTTTCTGTTCCCAAGCCATGTTCTCATCAGATGTTCCGGCCAGATGCTCTCCCGCCCACCCCCACTTCTGCTGAAAGGCAGCAGCCCTGGGGAAATTGGGCCCCTCCACTGCCTCTTCTCTCTTCTCTCCCCACCTTCCTCCTTCCCTCCTTTCCTTCCTTGGGGGCTGCCAGACCTTTCTTCCTCAGGGCAGCTGGGGGACCCTTGTGGGATCCAAGGACAGACAGTCTGAAGTCCAAGGTCCTGCACCCCAAGTCCCATTAAACACACGTACAGAGTAGAAGTGCTGAGATTCTCATGCAAGCTCTGTTTCAAGGTCCCCCAGCCCCACTGCCAATAGATGAGGAGTATGAGACCCCCACGTGATCAATATACGGTGTTTGCACCTTCACTGGGCACCTTCTAGGAGCAGATGTCATAAGGATGTTTTGCTGCCCCACAGCCTAGCGAGGAAGGGCTGGGACCCCATTTTATGGATGGAGAAACTGAGGTCCAAGAGGTGGAGCCACTGGCCAAGATCCCAGGCACAAACCCTGGTCTAACTGCTCTGGATGCAGCAGTCTGTAGCCCCAACACTGGGACCCTCCCTCTGTGAAAAGGGCAGGGATGGGGCAGTTCACAGGGCACATGTTCTACACCTGGCGCTGCAGACTAACCCACATGAAGGTGCTGTGTGCCATCCCCCTTGTGCAGACAGGGGTCCGAAACAAGAGAAGAATCTTTCCCCAGGTCCTGCAGCTAATTAACACAGGACCAAGCTTTGAATGCTGGCAGGGTGACTCAGACACCATGCTCTGCACTAACCATTGCGCCATCCTCCTTCCTGCCCTGACTCATCCACCTCGGGCTGCTTGGGGCCTGGCACCACGAGAACTCTGCGCCCTGACAGTGAAAGGCGTTCAGAGGTCTGGGGCACACCATACTTGGGGGTAGATGGGAAGAGAAGGGGCCTTGAGGGCATTACTTCAGCCCACGGGACCTTTCTACTTTGACCTTGGATGTGGGCAGGGGTCTTTCCTGATGCCCTGCAGATGGAGTGGGCGGCTGAGATGCCTACACACTAAAAGGAAAGGAAGGAGGTTGTGAAAAGGAGCAAAAAGCTCTGGCCAGCTGTGTGGCCTTGGGCAGGTTACTCAACCTCTCTCTGACTCAGTTTCCCCATCTGTAAAGTGGGCATCACAATGGTACCAACATCCTAGGGCTGTTATGAAGGTGAAATGATACAGCCCATGTAAAGCATCTGATAAATTTTAGCCATTTATCATTATTAGGAAATCCCTAGAAGATGTGGAATGCTCACCTCCCACCTCCCCATGACATGCAGTCCTCTGCCCAGCCCCACTGTTCCCAGGACAGCCCCTCCTCTCCACCTTGGCACATGCAATTCCACTCCGTCTGCAGGGACCACCCTCCCCAGCCCTCTGTGTCCTTGGTGAGCATCTTCCAAAACCAGCCTCTGCAAAGAGGTCCTGACGCCCCCACCTTCCACCCCCAATGCTCCCAGCACCTTCTTCATAATAGTAGCACCTATTGGCCACTTACTGCATACAAGGCTCCGTGCTAAGCTCTCTACACACATGAGGGCATTTCATCCTTACAAAACCATATGGAAATTGGTATTATTAACCCCATCTTATTGTTGGAGAAATAGAGGCCCAGGGTCCCACAACAGGCAGGTGAAAGGACTAGAACCGGGGCCTGTCGGCACAGAGTAAATCTCCAGTCCTGCCTGCAGCTGGGGCCGGACAGGAGCCTCACCCACAGCACTGTCAGCTCTGTCTCCCTGTCCCTGGGCCCTGCCCAGCCCAGCCCCATCCCAGAGGCCCCTGCACAGAGGTGGCTTCTTGCTGACCCAGGGGTTGTTAGTTGGATGGGGCTCCAGGAGGTGGGCAGGGGCCCAGGCGAGGCTCAGCATCCCCAGCAGCTGCCCCTGAGCTCCCCAGGCCTCCCTCCCAACCCCCTCCACAGACTGGGCAGGGGTGTGCAGTGGCAGGGTGCAGATGTAGGCCAGCAGCTCAGACTCAGCCTGCTCAGGCTTTAGCAGTAACTGCCCTAGTTTCTTACTGGAGAAAAAAGCACTTTTCATATTTAAATGGCTTGGCCAATGGGCTTTGGGAGGCACTGAAGCTGATTGAGGGGTGTATAGGCTGGGTGAGGCCTGGAGTCCGCTGGTGCCAGGAGGGGGTACTTTCAGAGATAATCCAGCCCCATCTTGCCAAGGTCCAGAAAGGGATAGCAACTTATGAAAGGTCACACAGCAAGGAACCAGAACCCAGCCTCCTGACTGGCAGTCTAGTGCTTCTTCCCTCCCTCCCCAACCTTCTCCCACGCACTATCTCCTGCCCTTTATCCACCAATGGTTCAGTGGCCAGGACAGACCTGGCAGGAGTAGGGTGGAGGGACATATTTTTAACGAGGTTCTGTAAAGAGCACCACGACTCCCAGGTGCCCCAACCATCCTGGACAAAGTCAGAACCACACATCTAATCAGTCCCTCCTCCTCCTTTGTGCAAATAGGGAAACTGAGGCCCAGAGACACCCAGGGGCTTCCCAGGTCACAAAGCAGGCTCCCTGCAGAGCTAAGAAGCAGAAATTACATTCCCTGACAACCCAACTGAGTCTTCCTGGTTGGTCGTATTTTTAAACTACTTTTTAAACTACAGGCAGCCACCACCCCCCTCCACAGCTTTGCAATTAATAACCCATAATTTCACTTAGCCTAGTCCCAATTCTCTAGCCTGCCATCTAGTGGCCAAATTGAAAGCTACAGGCTATTGTTGAAAAGAAAGAGTCCCAGGGCAGAAGCGTCTCTAAAGATAAATAAATGGGAGGATCTGGAATGTTCAGGGAAACATCTAGGAAAAAAGAAGGTAACCAACCAAAGTTCTCAAAGACACACTTCTAAGACTCTGTGCCCCGCCCCATGCCACTCATTCCCCAGTGACTCTGGGCAGAACTCCTGGCACCTGGGAAGGACGCTGCCCCTTCTGTAAATGAGGGTCTGGATCAGAGGACCTGCTCCAACAGCCTGAGGCTCCTGTTAATCAAGTTGTTCATGAAGATGGATTTATCTTAAGGTCCCTTTCCAGGGGGGCGCATCGGTTATATTTTGGATCCTGGAGGGTTGTGCTTCCAGGTTCTGAGAAAGCAAGATTCGAGATTCATTTGTCAGCTGAGAGGCGGAATCAGCTCAGAGTGGAAACAGAACTGCCCACCTCAGGCCACTCTGGGCCTCCCAGCGAAGGCTATTAGAAGGAAAGAGGCCCCTAAGGAAAGACCCGAACTCCTCTCTGGGCCCTTGGGGCTACCCAGCCTCCAAAATCGGAACCTCCAGGAGCGCAGGGCCCAACCCCGCCCTTCTCCAGAGAAGTGAACGGACTGGCTCTGGGGACCTGGGAGCGACCCCTACAGCCAGGAGCTGCAAATGAGCTCCTCACGCGGGCTGCGAGAGAGGGCGAAAAGGGCAGGGAGGAGAGGCACATGGGCCCACACCCCACACACGTGCACACCCCGCACACGTGCACACACATATACATACAGCACATGGTCTCTCATAGAGACAGAGACCCTCACACCCACACGCGCGCACACACACGTGCACAGGTGTACAGAAACCCACCCAGAGAGGGAGGCCCATACCCTGTGTGTCTATCTTGTGTGTTTATCCTGTCTGCCCCCTACCCAGACCATCTCTTCTGAAATGTCCTGTCACATCGCTGCTTCCATGCCTGTCAGATCCCGAGACCTGACGGGAGGTGCAGGATGCAGGATCGTGTACAAACGCCCCTGTGTGACCCCGACACATGCACCCGCATCTCTGGAAAAGGGGCCGGGCCTGTGGGCTGCGTGGCCAGGAGGGTGACAGTGGCCACACGGTGGCTGCTTCCTGAGGGCACCCCCTGCCTTCCCCTGGGACAGAAATGGGGAGCACTGAGGGGGCGCCCAGGAAAGATGTGGCCCCTGCCCGGTGCCCTCCCTGCTGAGGTTGCCCAGGCCAGACGCTGGGCTTCCTCCGTGACTCTCCAGGGTGGGGACCGGGCCTTCTGCCCACCTGCGCCTCTCCACCCTGCCTGGCCCAGACACGGCTCACCCACATTACCAGAGCAGTCCTCTGTGTCCACTCCTTCACTTCTGCCAGGCGTTTCTAAAACACTCCCTTGCCAGATCAATCCCCACGCTCTGCTGGGTCTCAGCTCAGACTCCACCTCAGGCCCCCAGTGCCCCCCACTCTGCCCCTCCCTGCACCTCCATAAGCTCCACATGCCCGGCACCCCTCCGTCTGAGCACTGACTGCACAGACAGCTACTCGGTAAACTTGGCCAGCGGGTCCACTTCACGCCTATTTACTGAGCGCTTTCCACACACCAGGCATAGCTCTGGGCACTGAGGGAACAAAGTCTGCCTTGTGGTCAGTTTCCCAGTAGGAGGTGGCACCTGAGAGAGAGGAACATGCACCCCTGGGGAAGGTGGGCTGGTTAGAAACAGGCTCCAGTTTAGTCCCTGCCACTAACCTGCTGTGTGACCTTGGGCTGGTCATGGCCCTCTCTGGGTCTCATTCTCCACATTTGTTAAGAGGGGTAAAGATAGTTTTGAACAAGGTAATCTTTAAGGAGACTTCTAGGCTTGGTGGCAAGTGGGAAGGACAGAGACAGTCTGCCACCTAGGATGGCCTCTCTGGATGTCCCTTCCCTGCCCCCGAGGGAGTCTCCCCAGGACAGTGGGAGGGGCAAAGGTGATACAGCTGAACTGCTCCTCCCCCCTCTCCCACAGCTTTGGTTCTCACCGCTCACCCCCAGTCCCACCCCCACCTCTCAACCCCTCCCTCAGGACCTTCACAGCAACTCTCAGGGGCCCCTGGAGTTTCCCATCACGTCAAGGCTCATGTGTGGGGAGGTGACCTTGTATGTGCGACCTTGAGACCCCAGCACTCCAGGACCCTCTATGTAATTCACCCAACCTGTGCCAACCTGCCCTCCCAGGTCACCTTGCTCCACAAATATCCCAGAGTACAGCCTCCATTGCCCGGCCAGGCCTGTCCAGGCTGACCAACACGCGCTGTGAGCCCAGAGTCAGGCTGGCCCCGCAGGCACTCACGGCGGATGGCTGCAGAGAGGTGGGCAGGGTGAGTGGCAGGGACCCCCAAGGCCCCAAGCCTGGGTATTGGCAGAGTGGGGTCAGTGGTGACTCTGGAGGAGGACGAGGTGCCAGGAGCCCTCTCACCTTCTGCAGATTGGGAAACTGAGGCTCAGGCAGGGAAGAGAAGCAAGGGGTCAGACAGAGCCAGGTAAAGAGCTGGGCTTAGGACAGACATAACTATGCTCAGATCCCTGCCTTGCCCCTGAATTGCTGTGTGACCTTATGCAAGCCACTTAACCTCTCTGAGCCTCACATAGGTTGTTCAGAGGGTTAAGTCAGCCAGCAACATGTCAAGAGCCTGGCACACAGGTGGTGAGTAGATGCTCATAAAAGTTCCTGACCTTCCCCATCAGGGCTGAAGCCCCCTGCCGGCAGGGCCCTCCCCCTCTCCTTCCCTGGATCCCCATCCCATTCCAGACACAGGGCAGTGGAAAGAGTCAGGAGACCTCGTGGGCAAGTAACCTCAAGTCTCCAAGTCTCAGTTTTTTCATCTCAGTTTTTCATGAGACTAACCCACCTCCCGCCAGGGAGACTGTAAGGCTCTGAAGAAATCACAGAGATGAAAAGCTTTGAAAGCTCCATGATTCTGGGCAGGTGTCAGGGTTTGTTGTTATCAGATAACCTCTCTCAATACTAGGTGGGCGGACAGATGGACGGGCAGCCGGTCAGATGGGGGAGAGGGTGGGTGGACCCATGGGGGATGAACCTATGGAGGGGGTGAGTGGGTGGGTCGGGAGCTCGAGCTCCAAGTCAGCACAAGTGGGGGGTCTGGGAGCCCCTCCCCGGTGGAATGCTGCACGACGCCCTCCCTCAAACCGAGCAGCTTCTTTTCACACACCTGCCACCTTGACAGCCCCCCACAAGGAGCCTTGTCCCCAAAGAGCCAGCACTTGCTGCAGTCCGAGTCCTTTTGGGACCCAGAGGCGCCAGGGCCACCTTCCAGCATCTTCAGGCCCAAATAGTGCCCCTTGAACCCCTAACATCAGGGCCCACATCTGTCTGGTCACTGAAGGATCCCGTGCCCAGCACAGGCCTGGCATGGGGAGATGCCGGTCAGTCTCTGCTGAGTGAGTGAGTGCCCTGGGGCAGGGCAGGGGGCACCAACTCACTGGGCACACGGTTGATGGCTTTGAGGGGCCTCAGGACGCGCACAGTGCGGATGGCCGACAGGTTGATGTTCTGGAGGTCCAGGGAGTACTCGACCATCCTGCGAACAGAGGGGAGAAGAGTGAGGCCCGGAGCACGAGGGACAGCAGGGCCAAGGCCGGGCCGGCCACGCCCACGCCTGCCTGGACGGGGTAAGACAAGTGGTCAGAAACCCGGCTAAGCCCCAGTCAGCCCTCTGGCCTTGGGCTGTCTCCTTGGGCCTGTCTCCTTCTCCGTAAGCAGCGCAGCTGACATCCACCTCGTGGACTGCCCTGAGGGTCCCGGTAGATGCGGCCAGGGGCAGAGGGAATGGAGGAGCAGAGACCCTGGGGCCCCACTGCATGCCCAGCACTGTGCCAGGCGGCTCCGGCCCCCGCTTCCAGGGCAGCCTCTGAAACAGGGAGGATTCGCCCCATTCCTCAGAGGGGAGAACAGAGGAACCGCCGAGCGGCCCCCAGGCTGAGCCCAGACGGCGACTGGACACCACAGACACAGCAGCAGCAGCATCTGTGAAGATTCTGCTGAGGGCAGAGGCCGGAGTGGAGCCCCATTCCCTCCGTCTCCCCAAGTCCCCAGGGGCCCCCCAAGCCAGGGTTAGATGCCCAGATTTATGAAGAGATGAGGCTGTAAGAGAGGTGACACCACGTGTCCCAGGTCACCCAGCAAATGGGTAGAGGCTCAAGCCAGGAGTCACACCAGTTCTGCCCCCCTCCACCCCCTCACACCCATCCCCCACCCCCCAACTCCCAGCTCCGCTGCCGGCTCAGCGAGGCCAGGCGCAAACTGTACTTGGTCTGCAGGAATAATCCCTCTCTCCTGGGCACACCCACCCAGCCAGCCCCGGCAAGGCGCCCGGCTCCAGCCTCGAGGGGCCCACTCCTGGCCTTTCTCCCACTGTCCCTTCTGCCGGCAACGCCTCCATCATCTCTGTCCATTGAAACCTTCCTCGGGTTCTGTGCAGATGCCCCTGGAGTCCTGGAAGTTTCTCCACACCTGTGTCCATGATGAACCAGGCCAATCTAGGTGCTATGGACCCAAGAATGACTCAGACCAGCCCCTACCCCTGAGTGTCCGCACTCAGGCAGGGGAGAGACCGAAAAGCAAAGACAGCACTGGAGCCCTCACCACTGCCCTGGTTCTCATCCTCGGGGCCTCACCAAACAGGTCCCCCTCCCCTTCCAGTCTGCCTCCTCCAGGAGGCCTCCCCAGATCTCCAGGGGAGGCAGATCTCCGGTGTCCCCTCTGTAGTTTCCTGCACGTCCGTCAGATCCTTCCTGCTCAGTTGCTGCCTGCCCCCCGTTTCCCCCTCTGAAAGACAGGTCCCAGGGGCCTGCAGCCCCAGCCTGACCCCAGACGTCCCAGTCACCGGACCTGGGCCCCCCACCCTGGGACTCCGGCACTGCCGCCAGCTCCACCTATCACCACCATCAGCGGGAAGTGAAGGCTTTTCCTGCACACCATGCAAACCTGCCCGATTGTTGTGGAGCCATCGCCCCCTCCCGCTGCTTGAAGAGTAATTGAGTGAAAGCTCCGTTTGCCTGAAATGCCTCCACCATCCCCCCGCTTTCTGGGGCACAGGCTCCGGCTCCCATGTTCGTGTGCTCTCTCTCTCTCTCTCTCTCTCTCCTTTTTCACACACACATATGCAACACAAAGTCAAACGTCTGCACACAACCATTGGTGCGCACACACATACACACTCACTCCTTGGACACCCTCATCCACACTCACTCCTACCAGGGCCCAAATTCAGATGAAGGGACATGACAAAAAAGATGACAGAGACCTAAGAACTGGAGACGGAGACCAGGGGTCCAGAGGAGGGGGCGGTGGGGGGGGGGGCAGGGGGACAGCAGCCAGGCAGAGAGGGTGAGGGCTGAGGCGCCCAGGGGCAGGGGGTGATCTGGGAAGGGGGCGCCGAGGGCGTGGAGCGACGTAAGGATTCCGCGCGTGGGTGAGCCAAACTGTCATTTTCGTATTCGGTAGAAAGAGCTCTCCAGGCAGCCAGGGAGATGTGTGTGATGGAGGCACTGCGGGGGCAGCACACACGGGCCCACAAACAGGCTCTCACGCTGGCGTGCACACGCGCACGTGCGCACGCACACACACACCAGGCCTAGGAGAGCCACCCCATGGCGGGCAGACCCTCCCCCAGGCCCCAGCCTCTCAAACACAGACACTCTTCCTTCTGCCTGGTCCTCTCCCTCCTGCCAGTGGGCTCGCTTTATGCTTTGCTGGGTGTGCTGGAGGTGGGAGATCCCAGCCCACGCCAGACTGAACCCACCCAGGTACTACGTCCCAGGAGCCCCTGGGCACACCTGCCGAGATCCATCAAGTGCCAGCGCAGGATTTGTTCCCATCCCGTGAAGTCTCACCACAGAAATAAATAGATGCTTCACAGACGATGGGTGGACAGAAAAGCGAATGGTTTTTGAGGGCCTCTTGTGTGTGTTACCTGCGTTAACCTGCTCGAGCCCCCTCTACATTTCTCAGATCCCACCTCATCCCTCTCCCTGCTGCCCTGGACCAGGCCGGGCCCACGGCTACAAGCCACACCAGGGCCTGCCTGCTACAGGAGCCCTCAGGACAATCCCGCCTGGTCCCTGACTCCCCCGCCCCACTCTGCCACGCGGGCCCTGTGCCCCCTCCATCCCCCCTCAAGGAACCCATCGCCCACCGTCTGGGACTACTGGTTCTAATTAAGTGAGGGGCACCCACCATGGTCCCTGCCCCAGGATAGGCTGGGAGGCAAGAATGGGAAACTACAGATGCACTGTGTAGTCAGGCCCCGTGGTGAGGATTCAGGTTCACCTTCCTTTCTCTAAAATAAGTGGTGAGGGGGCCGGCCTCTGGGTCCTGAGTGAGATACAACTTATGGCTTGGTGTCACCGAGGCCCACAGTTACCCAGAGTTAGTAAGCTTTAGGGTCTGAACGCCTCCTAGACCCCACCTCATGGGAGGCTGATCTGACTCTTGTCCCCATCTCTGAAGGGGACTAAGCAGCCACAGCCTGGCAGACCCAGAGCAACACAGTGACCCAGTCCCTTCCCTTCACCTCTGACCTGATCCTCTACTGCAAAAATTCCCCTAAGAATTCATCAGTTGCAGCCCTCAGGGTCCCCACTGAAAAGCCCTCAAGAGAAATTTCTGGGAGAATTTAGTGTCAAGATCTTAGCTCTGAGCTTCCTGGCAGTTGAGTCAAAAGGAGAAATGCGATGAGTCACTAAGTTCTTAGCAGCATGAACGACCTTGGCTCTGGGGGGTTCTGTTTGTTTGTTTTCTGGCTGTACCACGCGGCTGGCGGGATCTCAGTTCCTAAACGTTTCTCCCAGGTCCTAACTCTCTCTTCTATATTTCATGAACCCATCAGGGTGGCGGGGGAGGGTGTCCTGCTGCAGCCGCATCTCCCGTCTGGGGGAGCAAGACCAGATGGAAATGCTTTCAGTGATAAAGAGCAAATAGCAGGTGCGCAGTGAGGAATCCAGGAGTTCCCGTTCCCTGAGGGGAAGAGGATAGAAAGCTGGACGTTGGACGAGGACGGGGAGAGAGGGGCTGAGCGAGTAGCCGGGAGGTAGGAACTGCGGGTTTAAGTCTCTGCCCCGGGATCACGCTGTCCTGACGGTGACCGTGCACCAACAAGCCCAACGCGCGGGACAGTCGCTGACAGCTCCAGCACCCAGGCCTCTCTGCTGACAGCTGCGGCAGCCACCTGCTTCGTCTCCACACGGCCCATCCTCAGTTAGTCCAAACCTCCTAAAACTCGAATCTAGGGACTTCCTTGGTGGCGCACTGGTTAAGAATCCGCCTGCCAATGCAGGGGACACAGATTCGAGCCCTGGTCCTGGAAGATCCCACGTGCCGCGGAGCAACTAAGCCCGTGCGCCACAACTACTGAGCCCTCGTGCCACAACTACTGAAGCCCACGCGCCTAGAGCCCGTGCTCCGCAACAAGAGAAGCCACCGCAATGAGAAGCCCACGCACCGCAATGAAGAGTAGCCCCTGCTCACCGCAACTAGAGAAAGCCCGCGCGCAGCAATGAAGACCCAACGCAGCCAAAAAAAAAACTCGAATCTAGCTGTGTCACTCCTGGCCTTAAACCCTCAATGGCTCCCCATTGCCCTTCAAGGCCCTGCAGTCTGGCCTCGGCCCCCTCCCCCCACCCCTTGCTCCTACTCCATGCACCTCGGGCACCAGGCCAGGCCCACGGAGTTCACCAAACACGCGATTCTCTGCCCCCTTCCCTTTGCGCGTTGCCTGTTCTCCTCACTCTCGTCCTTCAGGACACCCTCCTCCGTGAAGCCCTGCTCAGCCCTCCCTGCACGGCAGGCTGAACTCAACCCTCTCTGCTCTGGCTCCTTCCACACTCTGTTCACACCTCCTGTCTAGTTTGGGTTCCCCCAAAGCAGACTCAGCCAAGGTTTTGGGAGCAGCAGTTTATTTGGGGGTGATCCCAGGAGGCACAGAGAGAGAGCAGCAGAGAGGGAAAAGCCAGTGAGAGGCTGTTCAGGAGCAGGTTCCCCTGGGGTGCAGTGCCAGCAGGGACCCCGACGGGCTGTGTGCCTCAGACGTGGACCAGGAGGGCGGGGCTGCGGCATTATCCATCGACTGACCGGCCGGATGCTGACCGGGCACCCCTCTCCTCAGACGCACCCCGCTCCCGCCCCGCCACGCAGAGCCGGCGCCGGGAATCTAGGCAGCATGAAGAACGCCTGTGACAGAAGCAGCCTCCTTCCCCCTCCTCCCCGCTGGGTGAAAGCTAAGGCAGCATCCCCCACCTCCAAGGAAAAGAGGGTGAAGAGGGCCGCTCTGTGGGTGAATAACCACCCGGCTGACTTCCCTTAGGCCCCAAGTAAGACATCACTTGCGGGAGTGAGAAATTAATCCCTAATTACACAGTTACTTTATGGTGCGGCTTCAGTGCTAAAAGTCTAAAAAAAAAATCAACAAAAACCCCCACTGCCTCCTGCCAGCTCCCAAGTGCCTAATTAGGTAAGTAATTTTGCTTTAAAGCGAGCACTTTCGTCCTGACATCACCCCAGAAGGAGGCTGACTGCACCCAGCTCCCGGGTGCCATGTCGTCTGGGGAGAGGGGCTCGGAGGTGGCCGTGCTGAGGTGGGGACCGTGCCGGGGTGGGGCAGGCGGGGTGGACATCTGCTCTCCAGGGCCCTCCCCACGGATTCCTGCTGAGGGGACACCCTGCCCCACTCCCAGTTCCCCTGGCTCCCGGGACAGGCCCAGAGACCCAGGCCTGGTCAACCAGTGGACAACCATTCCCCGGCCACCACCCTTGAGCTGGGACTGCAGGGAAGAGGTGCTCTCCCCGGCTAAGCCACCGCCAGGAAACCCGGAGGCACTAATGGCCATCTTGCCTCCGTGGTGGCCTGAGAGTTTTGCCAACACAAAGGAAGGCTGAGGCCAGAACTGGAGAGAAGCAGAATCCTGACCATATGGTTCGAGCACTCCCTCCAGCTGCACCCGAATCGAAGAGCTGCCCTCTATTCTTCCCAGGCACGTGAGCCAGTACCTGCCCTTTGGGCCTTGGGGGTCATTTGAGTTGGGTTTCTGTCACTGGCAACTCAGAGTCCTGCTGATTCAGAGGGGTTTCTGGAGCACTCACCACGTGCCAAGCACTTCACACCCCTTCCCACGGTGGGATTACGGCGCCCCACGCAGATGAGGAAGCTGAGGCTCAGACAGAGCCCAGGTCACCCAGCTGAGTAGTGGGGGACCCAAGAGCTCTGCATGACCCCTCCCCACCTCATCAGTCATCAGGCCAGGCGTGAGCACCTCCCACAGCTGGCCAGGTGGCCAGTAAGTACCAGTAAATTGGATCAGCAGCGCTTGGAGTAGAGCCAGCATCCGTGGGGGCAGTGCCGCCCAATGGTTAGAGCATGGAGCCTGGGTTCCAATCCCAGCTCTGCTGCTAGTATGTGACCTTGGGCAAGTCACTGAATTGACCTCATGGGGGTGTGGGGAGGCTGAAATGCGTTCACATATGGGTTCAGTGCCTAGGACAGGGCCTGGCACAAGAAAGAGCCAGCTATTATCATATCACAGCCTCATTCGCTGCCTCGGTTCACACTGGCCCACGAATCACATGATGCCTGCTTAAACCCTTCCCTGGATCCCACCTCCTGCCGGGGAAAGCCCCGGCAGTAAGGGCCTCCGGAAGTTCTCTGACCATGACCTCAGCACTGCCCACCATTCGCCCTGCAGTCCAGGGACACCCACCATCTCAGTTTCCCAGAGTGCACCATGCTGTTTCCAGCCGACATGCCTTTGCACTTGCCAGTCTCTCTACCTGGAGTGCCCTTCCTGGCTGTCCAGATCCCACCCCCAGGCAGAATTGAACTCTCCTGCTCTGGGTCCCACTGTGCCTCTACTAGGGCACCTCTGGCCCTGAGGGGTGCTGTCGTTGCCCCTGTTCCTCAGGGGCTAGCTCAGAGTCCTAGTTGAGTCCCCAGCCCCCGGCCCAGGGCCTGGCTTGGAGGCAGCTCCCTTGCCAGCTTGTCAAACAAATAACTTGAGGGACAAGATCAGAAAAAAAAAAAGCTTGGAGCTGACAAGAAGCACCATAAAATGACTGAGACTTAACATCTTTCCAGGAAATACCCCTCCCAGGAGATGATTCTTGTGTGTTGCTGATAAAAATAGGGTGTTTCCTCAATCTTTACAAGGGACCCACGGGGGCTTTCTTAAAATGTAATGTAAGATGTAGCTAATGGAAAGGAAGCTGAGATGCTGGAAATGGCAGATCATCTGTCAGGAGGAAGTTCTGTGATGACTCAGGCTTGTGTTGCTTGATAACTAGACCACCAGCCTATGCTACTATGCTGGTACCCAGCACATAGTAGGTGTTCAGTGGAGGGAGAGAGGAAGGAAATAACGGAAAGAGAGAATTAGGGAGTGATAACATTAACCCTTGACTTTGGCCAGCGTTTTATGATTTATGGGTCATTTTTACCCATATATCCTCACACAAATCCTATGAGACCAGAAGAACAGGGTTTCTTTAGCCCGCTTGACAAAGAAACTGATGTGCTGAAACCAACTCAGGCCAAGTTCAGAGTAAAGGGGGAACTGGGGGCCACAAAAGAATTTGGGGACCTCAGCGGGAGACCCTGGACCTTCTCTCGACAAGGCTCCACTCAGATGACAACACTCCAGTGACTTTATCTCTGGGTAGAATTGCCAGATACACACAGAACGCCCAGTTAAGTTTGAACTTCAGGCAAACAATAATATATAATTTTTTAGCATACATCCCAAATATGCCTCCTGATGAGCCTCCCACAAAATTCAGCTCCCTTACTCCAGGGTAGGCTTGGCACCACGGTAGTTGGGCGCAGCTGCTGGAAACCAGACAGAGATTCTTTTGGCTCTACCACAGCTTGAGGGAAAGGTCCCCCTTCCGAGACTCACTCCACATCCTTCTGAGAGCTGGTGAGGCTGCCCAAGTCCTCCAGGGGAGATCAACTAGAATATTTTGGCCTCTGAAAAGGTAAAACCCTTCATATAGTGAGTGAGCATGAGCTCTGGGGACGGTTGTACCTGAGCACCTCCCAGATCTGGTCCATACGGGCTGTGTGACCTGAGGCAGGAGGCATTTCCCATCTGGGAAATGAGGTTAACAACCCCAAGCTCTCTGGACTGTGGGGATGTAAGAGAGCCCAGCCCAGTCAGGAAACTTTAGTTCTGGTAACCCACCTAAGCAGCGGTGGTTTGTGCCTATCTAGAGCACCCTTCTCCGCTTGTAGGGTAACAGTCCTGGGATTTTCCAAGTCCATCCTCCCCACTCTTAGGCCACGTGGTATGAGAGAGGTGGACCCCACACCCAGCGCCAGGGGATGGGTCTTGACCTAGGTCTGGCCAATCAGAGTGCTGCCGCATTTAGGCTACAGTGATTGGTTCAGGGATGAGCACATGCCAATCCAAGCCAAGGAGGCTCTGTTCCGCCCTTGCTGGAGTGGCTGAGAAAGCAAAGGTGTCTTTCTGTTGAACCAGAGGGAGGAGGCTGGGCACTCAGGGCTGCCCCCCACCATCCCCCCCACTGAGAGGAAAGCTGCCAGGGATGGAGGTCGACACAGAGGAATGAGAAGAGCTGTGGGACGGGAGGACACACTGCCTGGTGACATCTTTCAGGATTCTGGATTAAGCGTGCCCTGAAGTCAGAGACCCCTCGACTTTCAGTAAAGGAGATGATAAACTCCCTTGAACAAGGTTCAGCAGGTTCCTGTCCATATAACTGAGAGAATTCTGAATGATTTATGATTGACTAGTGTCTGGCTTGTCAACCTGTAGCCTGAGAATCTCTGGTGATTTACCCCCTACCCCGCCCCCCATGACATCTAGCATCCTGTTTCCATGGAAACGGACCAGAGCAGTGATCATCACTCTCTCCCTCCCTCCCACTTTTCTCCATATGCAAATGAAAAATCATCCACACCAGGATTCTCCCTGGAACCTTCCCAGGTCCACACCCACCCAAGGGCCAGTTCGGCTACAAGAAAATGGCCCCAGATCCCCCAGCTCTGCAGTGACTGGGCACAAAGATACAAAACAAACATGTCATGGAGCCTCTCCGCCATGCTGGCTCAGGGCCAGGCTCCAGGGACTCCAGGTCGATGGCTCCGCCTCAGCCCTGCCCCGCAGCACACAGGCCTTGGAGCAGACAGACCTGTAGAGCCCAGGATAAAGCAGGGTGTAAAGTCAGTGGCGGAGCCAGGAGGATGCCCTGGGCCTGCTGACACGTGGAGTGCTTCCCTGACCCAGAGATCATGCGCACAGAGCCATGCAGGAGGGAGGCCGGCAGCAAAGGCTTCTGGAAACAGCCCAGTGGTGACTCTCTGATGCTGGTAACCACAGCGGGCCTGCTGGCGGGCATGGGCCTCTGTGGAGCTTACACAGGTTGGTAATTGACTTTAGATTTCTCAACAGATCATGTGCACCCACAGTCAGCCCAGGTAGTGCTCCCAAGGCTCCAACCAGGACTTGGAGACATGGTAGGGACACAGCTTTGGCCAAGAGCAGATGAAGAAACTCAGACCCTAGGAGAGGCGTGTGGCAGACTCGGAGAGTTGCCCACCCAATACGCATTCTCTCTTCTTCCAATCTTGCCTGGCCCCAGGGAACGATTCTTGGTTGATTTACCCAAATTCAATGATGTTTTCTATTTTCCTAGCTTCCCCTGCAGCTAAGGATGGCCATGAGATCCAGTTCTGGCCGAGCATGCTGGGACAGAGGAAGGATCTAGAAAAGAAAATGTTGTTTTCCAGATCCAAGTAGACAGGCGCGGCTGGCATAGCCCTGTCTCCCTTCACCCTTCCTGCCTTCAGTGCAGACACGATGCCCACAGCTTCAACAGCCACCTTGTGACCATGAAAGAAAGACCTGGAAAATCACAAGGACATCAGCCCCCACATCACAGAGCCATCACTGGTAACCACTGGCCTCAGAACATCGTGTTATGTCAGACAAAACACCCCAGGATTTGCACAAGTCACTGTTGGTCATATCTTCTGTTACTTGCAGCCAAATGCATCCCTGACAAATACACCCAGCAAGTTACACAGAACCAGGATTTGATCCCAGCCCATGGAGCCAAGCTGCCTGGGTTCAACTCCTGACTCTGCCCCTTGCCAGTCCATGACCTCGGGCAGGTCACTCCCTGTCCCCGTGCCTCATCTGTGAAATGGAACTGACCAGAGTCCCTCCCTCGCAGAGCTAGTCTGAAGATGAAGCCAGATAACGCACAGCATAGGGCCCAAGGTGAGTACTCAGCAAACAGTAGATGCTCTTATTTTTATCACCTGGATAATGCCTTTCAATTCAATTCCCTTTGCTTTTTAAAGTCCCACTGATGGAGCACTTTGGACAACAGGAACTCTCAGCAAGCAACCACAGAGGGGACACGTCTGCCTGATCTTCCTAGAAAGCCCTAGTCCAGGGATAAGGAACAATTCTTACTGACATTTTGTTTCCCGAGAGCCTGTAAGAGTCAGGTTGGAGAAGCTGTTCCCCACGCATTCTCGGGAGAAGCTGTTTCCAGGGTGGGATAGATCCTGGTCCAGCCTCTCCTTCTCCCTCCCTGGCCAAGGCGCAGAGTTCCAGACGTTACCGCTATTTGTGTTAATATTATTAACGATGATAGAAAGTCTTACAAGGAGTCCCCACTGTTCCGTTGACACAGCACATCTGCTTGTCATGAGCATTAATTCAGGTCCTGGACACAGATCAGAGATGAAGCCCTCCCCATGCCTCTCCCCCTTCCTGCGGCTTCCAGGACTGGGAATCGTGCTCTCCACTTGAAGCACTCCCAATGAGGGGCTCTGTGAGGGTCAAATGAACTAGACCCACTTGCATCAGGGCCACCTGGGCATTTGCATGTAATGCAGATTCCTAGGCCCTCCGTACCTGCTGGGTCTAGATCCCTTGGGTGAGGCCCAAGAATCTATATTTTAACATGTGCCCCAGTAACCCTGTCACTCTCTGAATTTTGAGGAGCACTGAGAAGGGGTACCAGGCTGCACATGTGTTTGAGGATTGGGGAGGTTGCCCACTCCTGATCTGCTCACGCTCAGCCCTCAGCTGCTCCAGTTTCTACACCAAGGTCCTTTCCAGGATACCATCATAGTCAGAAGCTTTCAAGGGACATCAGACTCAAGGCCACTACTGTTGCCTGCACTCTTCCAAGGCGGGGCCCACACCAGCCATGCCCTTGGCAAGGGCTCTGGCTCAGCCTCATTCTGGAAAGGTCCCTACAGCCCAGCCCTAGAGCCCTGGCTCAACCCCACCACAGACACCAGTCATCAGAATTCTTGGGGAAGCTTTTAACAGAAGCACCCAGGCCCCTCCCCACAGACGTCAACGGCCAGTTCATGTTGTTGGTTAGGGGAGGCGGTAGTATTACCAGCTTGATACAGCAAGGGAGATATACAGATAAAGAAAATCTCAAGTTCAACAAGAATGTCATTCAATATTTCATGGCCTCCTAATGGACTAAGGCAGAAAAGCGTAGCTTAAACAAGACAGTGAGGTCGGTTCAACTATTACCCATGGATTAGTGGGGCTTTGTCACACACTGGAAGAGAGTCTCTAGTGAGGTGCCACAGGGCTCACTGTCCTGGGCTGATCAAGCACAGGAAGTAAATGAAATGAGTGACTGAATCAAGACTCCAAGATATCACTATAAGATGAAATTAATAACAATAAATGCAAAGTTTGGTATTTGTGGTTTCAAAAAAAAAAATCAACTGTGTTTAGTTCCAGGGTGGGAGAGACCTGGCTTGGAAAGTGAACAAGACCTAGGGGTGGTAGGTAGCACAGCCCCTCACAGGTCACCATGATCCCACATGACCCTGGGGCAAGGGCAGTCCCTTCTCTCCCCCATAAGTCATCATTGGAAAGTTGGGGTCCTGCTCCCCAGTCAGGGACCAAGACAGCCTGAAATATGTCCAGCAGGTGAGGCCACCCACCTGTCCTTTGACAAATGGTGGGAGGTGCTGGGGAGACTCAGGGAGGATATGAGCCGCCTTCCAATTTGTGAAGGCTGTCATGAGTCTGTCGGGAGGCACCTGCCCATGCGCTCCAGGCCCCTCTGTGCGATCAGGCCCCTGCCCCTGTCTCTGGCTTCATCTCTCAGCACCCAACCATGCCCCAGATCCCTGGGCTCAGACAGACACCCTCCCCCACCCCCTGCCTGGTCAGCTCTTGCACACACCCCTGCCCCCCCGCCCCCCCGCCCGGCCTCTCTTCCTCAGGAAGCCGTACACTAACCCTCCCCCTCCATCTAAATCAGGCCCCCAGTCCACATCCTCATGGCCCTTCTATACTTCTTTGCAACAACATTGGTCCCAATTTAGAAGTTATTTAGAACTTTATTATCTGTTTTATATCCATTTTCTAAATCGGGAGCTCCATGAAATCACAACAGCATCTGTCTTGTTCCTCTCGTGTCCCCGCTGCACAGCACCTGGCGTGTAGTAGGTGCTCAATAAATGCTGATTTTGTGAATGAATGGTCCCATCAGGTGGGAGCTACAGGAAGACAAATTTCAGCTTCGTGAAAGAACTTCCTAGCACATTAGGCTGTCCCAGTTTGCAATCGACTGCCTTGTGAGTTGCCCCCAGTGGCAGCACACAAGCAGGGGCCGAATGGATGTGGAGGTGAAGGCTCTGACCTCTAAGGAACCTTCCAGTACAGAGGTTCTGTCTCCTCCATCACTTGAAGAGGGAGCCAGTAATTTGGGGAAGAGGAGGAGCAGGAAGGAAGAAAACATCCTCGGGATGGCAGGCCGGTTACTCGGGAAACAGGACATTTATAGCTGCGAGCTTGGGTGGGACTGGGCGGGGGGTTGGGCTCTGGAGTCCAGGCTTGTGGCTTCCCATCCTGCCCTCTGCACCCACACCATCCCTAGGCACAAAGGACAGGAAGGACCCAGGACAGGGGTAGGTCTGGGTCACCAGAGTTCCCAGCATCCCACACGGGGCTGTTCATGACTCACAAAATGTCTTCATTGAACCCATCCCCTAAGCCAGGACTGGCTACGTAATTTGCGGGGCCCAGAGCTAAGTGAAAACGTAGGGCCGCTTGTTCAAAACGTATTAAGAATTTCAAAATGGTGAAAGCAGAGCATTAAACCAAGCATGGGGCCCTAGGGGACTCCATATGCACCCAGCCCTCCCTGACTCCCAGGAGGATGCTGGCCTGTGGACCCCACCCCCTCCCACCCCCACCCCAAGGACCAAGAGAAGACATCAAATGGAGACCTCGCCACAATGCTGAAGCCAGGCCAGCACCTCACTCTGCTCAGCTTAGATCTTCAGCGTCTTTATTTATAAATATGAGCAGACGGTGAGGGGGAAATCACTAAGCAATAGAGAAGACTCTTCAAGTCAAAAGGGCAGAGTGGGGGCACCTCCCTGGCGGTCCAATGGTTAAAAATCCGCCTTCCAATGCAGGGGACGCGGGTTCGATTCCTGGTCCGGGAAGATCCCACATGCCACGGGGCAACTGAGCCCAAGCTCTAGAGCCCGCAAGCCACAAATACTGAGCCCACGCGTCGCAGCTACTGAAGCCTGTGCGCTCTGGGGCCCGTGTGCCACAACTACTGAGCCCACGTGCTGCAACTACTGAAGCCCGTGTGCCTAGAGGCCGTGCTCCGTGACAAGAGAAGCCACCGCAATGAGAAGCCCGCGCACCGCAACGAGGAGTAGCCCCTGCTCACTGCAACTAGAGAAGGCCTGAGCACAGCAAGGAAGACCCAACGCAGCCAAAATAAATAAATAAATAAATCATGCAGTACTGACTTAAAAAAAAAAAAATGACTTCCCTGAAACAGGAGTTAAGAAAAATTATCCTAAAACGTGGAAATACAGCAAAGGGAAGGCAGTATTTCTCACAGTGTCTTTTGGAGCATTATTTAACAGACCTATCTAAGGATTATTTCACCATCTAGGGGAATATACCTTTGTTTGATTCACTCTTTACCGTTAATTAACAGTCTGGCTGCTGTGCAATTGCATGTAAACTCGGAAATATTTGTAAGTGATTTCTGAGAGGGCAGACAGCAGAAGCAAGAAGAACTACAATCCTGCAGCCTGTGGAACAAAAACCACATTCACAGAAAGATAGACAAGATGAAAAGGCAGAGGGCTACGTACCAGATGAAGGAACAAGATAAAACCCCAGAAAAACAACTAAATGAAGTGGAGATAGGCAACCTTCCAGAAAAAGAATTCAGAATAATGACAGTGAAGATGATCCAGGACCTCGGAAAAAGAATGGGGGCAAAGATCGAGAAGATGCAAGAAATGTTTAACAAAGACCTAGAAGAATTAAAAAACAAACTAACAGAGATGAACAATACAATAACTGAAATGAAAACTACACTAGAAGGAATCAATAGCAGAATGACTGAGGCAGAAGAACAGATAAGTGACCTGGAAGACAGAATGGTGGAATTCACTGCTGCGGAACAGAATAAAGAAAAAAGAATGAAAAGAAATGAAGACAGCCTTAGAGACCTCTGGAACAACATTAAATGCAACAACGTTCGCATTATAGGGGTCCCAGAAGGAGAAGAGAGAGAGAAAGGACCAGAGAAAATATTTGAAGAGATTATTGTGGAAAACTTCCCTAACATGGGAAAGGAAATAGCCACCTAAGTCCAGGAAGCGCAGCGAGTCCCATACAGGATAAACCCAAGGAGAAACACACCGAGACACATAGTAATCAAATTGGCAAAAATTAAAGACAAAGTATTGAAAGCAGCAAGGGAAAAATGACAAATAACATACAAGGGAACTCCCATAAGGTTAACACCTGATTTCTCAGCAGAAACTCTACAAGCCAGAAGGGAGTGGCATGATATACTTAAAGTGATGAAAGGGAAGAACCTACAGCCAAGATTACTCTACCTGGCAAGGATCTCATTCAGATTCGATGGAGAAATCAACAGCTTTACAGACAAGCAAAAGCTAAGAGAATTCAGCACCACCAAACCAGCTCTACAACAAATGCTAAAGGAACTTCTCTAAGTGGGAAACACAAGAGAAGAAAAGGACCTACAAAAACAAACACAAAACAATTAAGAAAATGGTCATAGGAACATACATATCAATAATTACCTTAAACGTGAATGGATTAAATGCTCCAACCAAAAGACACAGGCTTGCTGAATGGATACAAAAACAAGACCCATATATATGCTGTCTACAAGAGACCCACTTCAGACCTAGGGACACATACAGACTGAAAGTGAGGGGATGGAAAAAGATATTCCATGCAAATGGAAATCAAAAGAAAGCTGGAGTAGCTATACTCATATCAGATAAAATAGACTTTAAAATAAAGAATGTTACAAGAGACAAGGAAGGACACTACATAATGATCAAGGGCTCAATCCAAGAAGAAGATATAACAATTATAAATATATATGCACCCAACATAGGAGCACCTCAATATATAAGGCAACTGCTAACAGTTATAAAACAGGAAATCGACAGTAACACAATAATAGTGGGGGACCTTAACACCTCACTTAAACCAATGGACAGATCATCCAAAATGAAAATAAATAAGGAAACAGAAGCTTTAAATGACACAGTAGACCAGATAGACTTAATTGATATTTACGGGACATTCCATCCAAAAACAGCAGATTACACTTTCTTCTCAAGCCCGCACAAACATTCTCCAGGATAGGTCACATCTTGGGTCACAAATCAAGCCTCAGTAAATTTAAGAAAATTGAAATTATATCAAGCATCTTTTCTGACCACAACGCTATGAGATCAGAAATGAATTACAGGAAAAAAACGTAAAAAACACAAACACATGGAGGCTAAACAATACGTTACTAAATAAGCAAGAGATCACTGAAGAAATCAAAGAGGAAATCAAAAAATACCTAGAGACAAATGACAATGAAAACACGAGGATCCAAAACCTATGGGATGCAGCAAAAGCAGTTCTAAGAGGGAGTTTTATAGCTATACAAGCCTACCTCAAGAAACAAGAAAAATCTTAAATAAACAATCTAACCTTACACCTAAAGGAACTAGAGAAAGAAGAACAAACAAAACCCAAAGTTAGCATAAGGAAAGAAATCATAAAGATCAGAGCAGAAATAAATGAAATAGAAACAAAGAAAGCAATAGCAAAGATCAATAAAACTAAAAGCTGGTTCTTTGAGAAGATAAACAAAATTGATAAGCCATTAGCCAGACTCATCAAGAAAAAGAGGGAGAGGACTCAAATCAATAAAATCAGAAATGAAAAAGGAGAAGTTACAACAGACACCGCAGAAATACAAAGCATCCTAAGAGACTACTACAAGCAACTCTGTGCCAATAAAATGGACAACCTGGAAGGAACAGACAAATTCTTAGAAAGGTATAACTTCCAAGACTGAACCAGGAAGAAATAGAAAATATGAACAGACCAACCACAAGTAATGAAATTGAAACTGTGATTAAAAATCTTCCAACAAGCAAAAGTCCAGGACCAGATGGCTTCACAGGTGAATTCTATCAAACATGTAAGTGATTTCTGCCCAATATAAAAGATAACCCCAAAGGTTATGTTTTATGACCTTATAAGGCTGTTAACCAGCTTTGATTCTAACTGCCTCTTATCCCCACATTTTTTCTCCAGTGCCTGTCTTCCTAATTCTGCTGATTACCATCCTGCTTGTTCCCCATTAATGAGTTGAATAAATCTGATACATTTTCCTTCTAAGATTTGTGTGAGGGTAATTTTTTTTTAACTTTTTGGAAATTACACTTTGACTTCAGGATCAGGAAAGGACTTTTAAGAAGGCTGATTTGTATCTACAAAGAGATACGAGTGAATAATGCGTCCATAAAAATAAGCTGCTCTGAAAAATAAATTCAAGAGCCAGAAGCGATCCTGGGAATTAAAAAGACACAGAGGAGAGGAACGCTTCCATTAGGGGCGGTAAATAGAGAAAAGGACATCGTTAGTGATTCAGAAGGCCAAGTCAAGGAATTCTCTCCAAGTACAGATGAAATCTGTGAGAGAAATGAGGAAAAATGCAGAGAATAGAGGAGGGAAATAACCACTTACTGGGAATTCCAGGAGAGAGCAGAGAAGAATGGGCAATCACCAAAGAAGATACAGAAGATTTTTTTTCTGACTTGAAGGAATACATGAGTCTTGAGTTCCAAAAGGCCCCCCAGGGAGCAGTTCTTCACTTACACCTGCCCTTGTGAAATCTCTGAATTCTGAAGGTGAGGAGAAAACCTACAAGCTTCTAGCAAGGAAAAAGCAGGCTGTCTCCCAAGAAAAAAGATCCAGATCTATAGTGGCCTCAGCTGCAGTACTATGGTGTCGATTTGGCTGGTATCATGGGCAGGGTTCTGAGGGAGAAAAACTATGACTCTAGAACAGTACAGACAAAAACTGCCCTTCACCCACAAAGATCAAAGGAATATATGTTCAGACAGGCAAGACTGAAAAATGACACTATCCAAGCACCTTTTCTTTTTTAAAAAATCTACTTAAGGATGTCCTCCAGCCAAACCGAAATGAGAATGAGAATGGAGAATTTGACAAAGGGGTGACACAGCTCCCAGCATAGGGACCCCAGCATTAACTTCTAGTTTGGTCTAAATCATCACTGATAATGTGGTTGTGAAACTGAATACAGCTCTTAGGGAAGGATACTCAGAAGAGCTGCCACATTTTAAAGAACACCAGTGAGCGAACCACTGCCCTTCAGGACTCATCTGTGGAATTCAGCATATATTTGGGGATACCAACTCCCCATCTCAGCCTTGTGCCTGGTCACCCTCCCTGCCCCTTCTCAAGGGCATCACACACGTATGCTGGCACGCACACATATGCAAATGTACATGCTCTCACAGATACTGACACGTGTATACACTCACACACACACTCGTGGGCCTCCAGCCTTTTTGTCTCCCCCCGCTCTCACCTCTGCCATATTGACCATTACTGGGCATGGTTAACACCTGCTCGTCCTTCAGCTCTTGTGTGTGTGTCACCTCCTCAGGCAAGTCCTCAAGCTCCCAAGCCCCCAGCCTGGCCCAGAAACGCTCTCAGAAAATCATAACACTTCCCCAGAGCTCTGGTCTCAGCGTGGGGCACGTTCACCCATGTGGCTGCTAGATGCCTCTTTCCAGACGGTAGTTGGGAAGGACAAGGCCTATGTCTGGATTTGCCATCCTCCACACCCCACATCAAGGACAGCGCTGACACTTAGTAGGAGCTCAGTCAACCCCTGGCTGTTGGATGAATGTGTGAATGGGCCACCAGCCTGGTATGACCCAGGAAAGCAAGGACAAGGCACAGAGCAGAGTCCAAAATGCTCCAAACAAGCTGAGTTGTCACCTGGCCTCTCTCTGACTGTAGATTAAGTCTTGGCAGAAATAACCACAGTTTGGAGTCAGACAGTACTTGAGTCTGTGCTGGATCTCTGACTTGCCGAGTGATCTAGATTGATAATAATAATAATAGCTGGGATTTCCCTGGTGGTCCAGTGGTTAAGACTCCATGCTCCCAGTGCAGGGGGCCCAGGTTCGATCCCTGGTCAGGGAACTAGATCCCGCATGCCACAACTAAAGATCCCACACACAGCAACGGAGCTCCCGTGTGCACAGCCAAATAAACAAATAAATATTTTATATAATAATAGCTAACATTTATTGGGTGTTCACTTTGATGTAGCTACTATTCGTTAAATTATCTCCATTTCACAGATGAGGAAACTGAGGCTTAGAGAGGTTAAGTGGCTTTCTCAAGGTCATAGTTAGTATAAAACAGACCCAGTATCAGCTGACAGTGCAGGAAGACACACGATTTACCCGAATGGGGAGGTATGAATGTCTGTCTGTCCAGGCCATTCAGGGAAGGGACATAATTCCTTCCTTTGCAGGCGTCCAGGAAGGACCCAGACGATACCACACAGCTTCTTCAATATTACCAAGAAGCCCCAGGGATTATTCAAATGATGTCTGGCATGTACCAGAGGCTAGGACCTGTCTGATACGGTCTACCTACCCTGCCATGACAATGAAGAAATCCAGTCGGTTCCATGTGTCCCCAAGGTAGCACTTCTTGCCAAAAATGCCCAGGGCCACCATCTTGAGCACCATTTCCATGGCAAAGAAGACAAAGATGAAGTCATCAAAGACCTGCAGGGGCAGGAGGAAGGCAAGAAGCAAGGGACAGCATGAGGTTCTGGAGCAGGACCCAGGCTCAGAGCCACGGTGTGAGGTGGGAACATGGGCACGGACACGAGGGGCCAGGGAAAGACCTGGAAACTTCTTATCCTAGGCAGGGAGAGAACCTCAGAGATCCTTGTCCAATGGAGTCATTTCACAGATGAGGAGACTGAGGCCCAGAACGGGGAATGAGCTTGCCCAGGGTCATCCAGCCCACTCTTTATTCCCTAAAAGCAAGCGTAAAGACAAGGGACCCAGATGGGAGTGGGGCAAAGGGGATCTCCCTGATAATCGCCATGCACTGGGCTAGACACCTGACCTCTTCAATTCTCACAATGACCCCATGAATGCTCCCATTTTACAGATGAGGAAACTGGAGCTCAGACTGTTTAAGCGACTTGCCACAGGTCACACAGCAGTGAATGGCAGACCAGAAATGACACTCAGGTCTATCTGACTCCAAAGCCTACATGGAAGGAGCTTTCTCAAAACAGGCCTGACACCCCCAGTGGGCACAGGTCTCAGTGCTGCCTTCTTCCACCCAGAAAGGAGGCCCCAAGTATGTCCCTAGTCATGGGCTCAGGTGAGTGTGTATTTCCTGAGGATGGGGCCTGGGTGGAATTCCTCTTCCCAGGATCAATGAGGGCTACAGTCAATTCAACAAATGGGTGCTGAGCCCCTTCTGTGGGCAGCACATAGACTGGGTGTTGGGGACACAGAGGTGAGTGCTCGGTAAACTCACCACCTGGTAGGGAAGCCAGCCTAGTACCCACTGAGGCTAAGTGGTTCTACCTCTACCCAGGGCCCTGGGGCTCACTGAGGAGCATGTTACCCACTTGGACCCCAGACCCACCCCAGAGATTCTAATTCTGCAGGTTTGGGATGGGTCAGGGGTCTGGATCTTTAACTAGTGCCCCAAGGGAACCTGAGGCCTTGGGCTGCTTGGGAACCACTGAGTCCTGTGGGAACACAGGAAGCAGAGGGCAATTCCTCCCAGGAGGAATCTGACTTTCTCAGGGGGACAGAATTCGATGTTTCCACATCTGTAAAATGGGTATAAACCTAACACCCTGCACTATGGGTGTACATGTGCCACAGGGACCAAACGTCAGGCCTCCATCTGGAACCTCGGTGAGATGAGAACAAGAGAGGTCCAGGAGGCCACTCCTAAAGGTATAGACAGAGTTATGGAGCTGGGCCTTTATTCCATGAGCACTGGGAGCAAAGGGCAGGCTTTCTGCAGGGAGTGTCCGGTCACCTGTGCTTTACTGGATGGGGGGTAGGGGTGGGGAGAACAGGAGGAAGCTGGTGGTGGGAGATAAAGGGGGTGTGGACTAGGGCAGAGACCTCGAGATAGAGAGGGTGGAAGGGAAACGGGTAAGACCAGCTGGGAGTGAGGAAGAAGAGGACAAGAGAGAGGGCAGGCCAGGTGGTGAAGATGTGGCTGGGCAGGGTGGGGCGGGGCATGGCAAGAATGGGCGGGGCATGGCAGGAGGGGCGGGGCATGACAGCCGGCCTCACCTGTAGGATCTGGCAGCGGTCTGACAGGCAGTCCACGTCGTCGCACGGCTGGTACATGCCAAGTGTCACGCAGTTCAGCAGGATCACCAGCATGCTGATGCATTCAAACCACGTGCGCGCCAAGTCAAGGACGAAACAGCTGGGGGACCGTGGTGCGCCACCCACCACAAACACAGGGCCACCCCATTGCCCTCCAGGTGCCTCCCCTGATGGGTCACTCCCCACATTTTCAAAGACCTTGGAGACCTTGGAGCCAGCCTACCCCTCTCACAACAGACAGGGCCACACATGCCAAATCCACCAGGGAACCCAAACCCCACCAAGCCACTGCCTGCCAGGACGCCCCACCGCCTTGCCCCAGCCTGAGAGTTCCCCTCAGACCCAGAAAGGGAGAGGTCCCCAGAGGCCCAGCTGGCGGGCCATCTCCGGACTACCCCAGCCGCTCTGTCTCTGACCACCACCTCCCTCTGACTGTCTTTGCCACCCTTCTCTGACCACCCTTTGTCTCCGCAACCCACGGCCCCTCCAACTCTGTCCAACCCCTGGAGCTGAAGCCTGCAGAGGGCCCGCCCAGCGTGGCTGAGATTGGCTGGACACCCTGCCCTTCTCTCCTCTCCTGTGGCTGCGTTACAACTCGTGACCAGACTCAGGCACGTCTGTGCCTAGGCCCTCCCCGGTCCCTGCACCAGGCGGGGCGGGGCTCAGCCTCCTCGGGCCTGTCCAGGCAGAAGGTCTCCTGCAGCCACCAGCCTTGGGCAGGGCCTCAGGGGCACTGCTTGGGCCCAGATGAGTGGGCTCCCCAAGCCAGGCCACTCTCCTCACTAACACCCTCCTGCTTCCTGACTGGTTCCTGCCCAGTCTTAGAACACAGCCGACTGATGTTCAGCCCACCCCTCCCAAGCCACCTAGAGTCCTAGAACCAGGGGGGCCAGAGCTCGAAGGGACCTGAGGGCCTGGGTCATTCACAAGTTATCTTGCTGACATGCTCATGGTCTTTATCCACAACTAGAACCGACATTCCAGGGGGACGGGGGATTACATTCACAGCCCTGACAGGGACAGGCGCCTAGGAGGAGTTCAGTAAATGTCTGTTGTGATTAAGTAAATCTCTCTAGGCACTGCCCACTCTGACACCCAAGGATTCTTGAGGGTCCTCAAATGAAAGCCCTGGCCCCTCAATTTCAAAGCCCTTGCCCTGAGCTCAGATGTAGCTATGGAGGCCAGACCCTTAGCCAGACCCCATCCAGCGCAGGGGGCGGGGAGTACCTCTTGCCTGATGGAAGACTGACCTGGTTTCCTTGGCAACGAACTCCTTCCCATCCCGGGCCCTTGCTCAACTTGGGATGCTGCCTTCCCTCCCGCCTTCCCCTCAGACCCTCCTCGCCCCAGCCCTGCTCCTTCCTGCCCCCCCAAACCTCTGTCACTCTCCTGCCACAGCCTGTAATTAACTTCAGTCGCTGCCAGGGCCCCCTTCTAGCCTGAGCATCGCTCCAGCAGCAGCTTCATCATTAATTAAGTTTTTTGAAGTTCAAACGTTCTAATTACCAGCGAACGTCCCCCACCCCCTTGCCTTTCCCCCCTGCCTGTTGTGCTCGCTCTCCTTCCAGCCACCTCTTCTGCTCCCTCTGCCCTTCCCGCCGGTTTCATGTTCAAAGTGCACTTGGCAGGTGTCTCCCAGGAGCCTGGCACTCCCACTTCTTCCTCACCAAGGCCCTGAGCAGTGGAGGTCAGCAGGCCCATTTTACAGATGAGGAAAACTGAGGCTTAGAGAAACAAGGGGCCTCTCCTAGGTCACACAGCTGGAGAGCACCGGTGCTGAGACCCACACCAGGCCTGCTCTCCTCTGTAACGGAGGGCCCATCTCTGCCTGTGTCTTCACCACCCCCCCCCCCCGAGGCCTCAGCCCATCCTCAGCATCTCTCACCTGGACCCTGCACAGCCTCCCCGATAGCCTCCAGCTCTGGTCTCTGCCCCTCCAATCTGCCCTGCACACAATCCCCAGGCACTTGCTGTGTGGCCAACACTATCCGAGCTCTTTGCAAGTGTTATCTCATTTAATCCTCCAGCACTGTTATAAGCCCCATTTACAAGTGAGGAAACTGAGTCACAAAAGGGAACACAATTTGTCCAAGGACCCCAGCTGGGAAAAGGCAGAGCTGGGATACAAAACCAGAGCCTGCTTTTCTTGCCCCCAAGCTATTTCATCACTGCCAGATTAATCTGGCTGAAGCACAACTCTGATGATACCTCTCCCCTGTTCAAAAACCTTCCATGGCTCCCCATCACCTTCCCTGGCCTGACACTCAAGGCCTCCTACATTCTGACCTCACTGAACTCTTCTGGCCTTACCTCCCACCAGCCTTTGCACGCATTGAACTTCTTGCTGTCCCCAAGCATACGCTTTGCATGTATTTTCTTCTACCATCTTTCCTAGGCAAACTCTTACTCATCCTTCAGGTGACAGCCCAGGTCATTTGGCACCTCTTCTTTTTTTTTTTTTTTTTAATTTTTATTTATTTATTTATTTATTTATGGCTGTGTTGGGTCTTCGTTTCTGTGCGAGGGCTTTCCCTAGTTGCAGCGAGCGGGGGCCACTCTTCATTGCGGTGCGCAGGCCTCTCACTATCGCGGCCTCTCCCGTTGCGGAGCACAGGCTCCAGACGCGCAGGCTCAGTAGTTGTGGCTCACGGGCCCAGTTGCTCCGCGGCATGTGGGATCTTCCCAGACCAGGGCCCGAACCCGTGTCCCCTGCATTGGCAGGCAGACTCTCAACCACTGCGCCACCAGGGAAGCCCTGTCACCTCTTCTTGAAGCTTCCCTTGAAGCACCTTCCCCCACTCACATAGTGGTGGCTCAGCATCCTCTCCGGAAGTGCTCCCCACCCACCTGGTCTAGCTCATATCACAGTCATGAACTTGGCAGTAATCACGACTACTGCATGCCAAGCCCCTAGGGGTATGGCCCTAACGCTCATCACAGCCCACTGGGGGCAGGTGGAGAAACGGTCTGGAGAGCTGGAGTGACCTGTCCAAGGTCACACAGTCCGTGAGTGGGTCTGACTTAGTGGGTGCGGGCGCCGCCACCACGGGGGTGCCTCTGTGGCTCATCCCTCGAAGGGGCAGATGGAACGGCTTTCACCTCTAGATTGCTCAGCTTCAGACACTCAGAGATGGACAGTCTCAGCCCTGCCCCGAGGCGCTGGGGGAAATCCCAGATGGCACAGCCTGGGCCCTTTCCAGGAGCCCATGAGACTCAGAAGTCAGGCCAGAGCTGGCATCGCTGCCCGTGGTTCCTGACACGCTCCCCACTGGCTTGGGGATCAAAAGCACCAGCCCTCCTTGAAGTTAAACCAGACCACATGGTGCGGGATCGGAGAACGTCAGAGGGAGTAAAGGTCGCGGGCTGAGCAACTTGGTGGCCTGGCCCAACGCCCAATGTTGCCATCATTAGTCACAAGCACTGAGGAGCTCCAAAAGCCATCAGGCAAAGCTCCCGGGTTCTGGGACAATGTGAGGGAGGACAGAGGCCCAGAGAGGGTGGTAAGGGATTTCTGGGGAACAGGGCAGGCAGGGGTCTGAGTGCCAGCTCCACGAGGTCAGCGGCTTGTCAACGGCCCTGCGTTACCTCCCACAGAGAGGCTCAGGGCCCCCGTCCGGCACCTGAGGCTCTGCAGTTAGGATCCTGCCCCCTTACCCACTTCATCGCCCAGACTTGCATCCCTCTCTGGGTGACCTTTGTCACAGAACAACCCCAGGTCCTCAGAGAGCCCCTGATCCCATCCCCCACTGCACAGAGGGGACACAGGGGCAGAGAGCATCCCAGCAACACGGCGAGCCTGGATCAGAAGTGACCCTCTGACGAGAGACTCCCCGCCCACAGGGGTCTGTGACCCACGGCTGGATTCCAAACCCTACCAAAACCCCACATGTCCCCAAACGTCCAGGCTCTGTGTGTGTAGCAGCTACTAGGCACAGGTCACCACCCCACCTCCCAGCTCCACTCCTGCCCCCATCTCAGCCCCACCTCCTGCCAGCCCCGCCTTAGGAGCTGGCCCATCTCCCCGCACCCCCTGCTCTGCTCCCCTGCTCTGCTCTCAGTGCCTATGGCCCTCAGAACTGGGGCCTCAGAGCCCAGCAGTGAATTAATGCACACCTACTGAGCGCCTGCTGTGTGCCCGGCACCAGGTTAACAACAGCGATAATGGTAACAATGGCAAACACACCTCAAGTGTTCTTGAGTGTTTGTCTGCCAAGGAGCTTTCTAATCAAACAGCATGTATTATCTCATTTAAACCTTACATGCCAGTCCAGGCCCTATTCCCGGGGCCCCAGAACACAGAGCCCGCGTAGCCATGGACTGAGGAGCGGGGTCTGTAATCTGTGTGCAACAGGGGAAGCCCCGGTCCTTGTCAACCTCTTCTATAACAGGGTCCAGAGTTTCCCATTCTTTGGCTTTGGGGGGAAAAAAAAGCCACCTCACCAGCAAAGGACTGAAAAATCCCAGGCTGCTGTTATGTGCTGATTACTTAACATGACCTTGAGTAAGAATAAGAGATTCCATCACAAACCCTTTAGACAATGGCTGTCTTCCAAGCGCTGAACGTTCGCTCACAGCCTTTAAATACAATCAATCAATTCAGGCCTGGCAGCGTGAAGAGTCGCCCTGCAACTTCAGCCAACTCCCCCCAGCTGGCAGGTACTATTGTTATCCCCATTTTACAGATAAGGAAACTGAGGCACCAGTGCTGGCTCCAGGGCTCCAGCCACAGCCACCCAGGGTCACATGGCTGGTATGTGGCAAGGGCAGGATTTGAACCTGCTTCTGTTGACTCCAAACCCCCTGTTCTCGGCCACATGCTCTCTGGCCCCAGGCACAGGGCCTGGACTGGCATGGGCTCTGTGGAATATTTGCTTTTCCCTTCTCGCCCACATTGGCTCCTCCCGATTGGGCCTGGGTCAGCAGTGCGGGGTCAAGAAGGGGGATAGTCCACCCCCGCCGTGGCTGGGAAGGAAGGACCTGTGCACAGGAGCTGGCAGGAGGGGAAGCCAGTGAGGAGAGGGTGCTGGCCTCAAGGCCCCCAGTAAGAGCCGAGCTAGATCAGTACCATCTCCACCCCATGCCTGGCTGCTGTCTTAAGAAGGCCGAGGTGTGATCTGGGAGGACAGGGTCACCAGGGGAGCCACAATGCCAGGGGCCCCCTCAAACCTGCCACTTCCCAAAGAGCAGAAATGACCAGCTGGGCAGTGTCCAAAGCCCCAGCAGGCCCCTCAGGGCAGCCTCCCTCTCCAGGAGCCAGAGCCAAGGCCTGCACAGTTACCATGGCAACCACCGCCCTCCATCCTGTAGGCCCAGCTGACAGTCATGGTTTCTGTAATTTGGGGGGCTCTGGGAAGGTGGGCGGGGGGTGGGAGTGCTGGGTTTGGCTGGGGCAGCCAAGTTTGTTTTAATTTTTGTCAAATCTGAAATCAGATCCATTTCCCAGGGTGCACCTCAGTTGTCTAAATAAATCAAGTGGAGGAAGGGGGCTGGGAGCTGCATCCTCCTGGACCAGGGAGGCAGGGAAAGTGGGCCAGCCCCTATACAGGGTCCCTCCCATATACGTCCCCAGGGAGTCCAAGGATGGGCACGCAGGCCTCGGCCCTTCATAGACCAGGGCCTGAGGTTCCAGATCCCTGTTCTTGGGCCAGCTCTTTGATCCTCCAAGGCCAGGTTCACAAGCATCCATGGAGCACCTGCTGTATACCTGGCCTGTGCATCAGTGTACTGAGATGAACCAGGCTCACTCCTGCCCGGGAGATGTCCAGAGTGCTTCCGTGTTCCACGACCCGCTGTGGTGTGAGGCCACGTCGTAAAAGTGGTTACCATTTTGAATGTCAGCTATGCTCCAGGTCCTGGGCTTTAAAGAGGATATCCATTCGCTCATTCATTCATTCATTCGACTTATCTTTATGAGCAGCAACCACTCTGGAAAGCTGCTTGGAAGCATTTATTAAAACAAACATAAGCCTGTGCTAAGATCCAGCTGTGCCACTCCTCGGTCCATACCCCAGAGAAATGCCCAAATAAGTCCACAAAAAGGCACGTGCGATTCTTAACAGCCCCAACCTGGGAACAACCCAAGTGTCCATCAACAGGAGAATAAGTCGGGCAGGAGATTTCAGCTGGGGATGATTTTGGCCCCCAGTGGACATGTGGCCATGTCTGGAGACATGTTTGGTTGTCACAACTGGGGTTTGAAGTGTGCTCTTGGCACCCGGTGGGTGGAGACCAGGGACACTGCTCAAAACCCTACAATGCACAGGGCGGCCCCACTGCAAAGAATTATCCAGCCCAAAATGTCAACTGTGCCAAGGCTGAGAAACTCTGTGGTACATCCTTTCGATGGAATACTACCCAGTGATGAAAAAGAACAAACTACTGCAGCAGCATGGATGGAGCTGCCAGGCATAACGCTGGCAACAGGAGCCAGATGCGAAAGAGCAAAGAGTGTCCGAATCCAATTACACGAAGTGAAAACCCAGGCAAAGCAAACCAATAGGGAAGGAGGTCAGAACGGCGGTGACTCTGGGGGAGAGTCCATCGCAGGTGGGGGTGAGGGAGCTTGCGGGGCTGGAGATGTTCTTCTTGGCCTGACTGGGGTCACAGGAGTGTGTGTAGAAAAATGGAAAAATGCCTTGAGCTGGACATTAAGACTTGTGAGCTCTACTGCAAGCACACTTTATCCCAATAAAAAGTGTAACAGGGCTTCCCTGGTGGCGCAGTGGTTAGGAATCTGCCTGCCAATGCAGGGGACACGGGTTCGAGCCCTGGTCCAGGAGGATCCCGCGTGCCGCGGAGCAACTAGGCCTGTGTGCCACAACTACTGAGCCTGCGCTCTGGAGCCCGCGAGCCACAACTACTGAGTCCGCGTGCCACAACTACTGAAGCCTGCGCACCTGGAGCCCGTGCTCCACAGTGCGTGGGAGCCGCCACGGTGAGAAGCCCGTGCACCGCAACAAAGAGGGGCCCCCGCTCACTGCAACTAGGGAGAGCCCACGCGCGGCAATGTGGAACCCAACGCAACCAAAAATAAATTAAATAAATAAATTTTTAAAAAAAAGAAGTGTAACAAAAAAAATGATAAAGAATCACAGCTATAAGGAAAAATAAAATGCAACAATTAAAAAAACACAAGCACCCGCTGGGGCACCAGCTGTGATGGACCCCTAGGGCACCTTCACCACAACCCTGCAAGAGAAGGGTGCCATCCTTGTTTCACAGACTTGCCCAAGGCCACAACAAGGGACAGAACCAGATTTGAACCTCACACCATTCCATCTTTCTTTGTTTAAAGATTTGTTCTCTCCAAACCCACGGCAGCCTTGGGAGACAGGCATGGCAGACATCATCACACCCACTTAACAGATATGAAAATGAAGGTCCAGAGACTGCAGGACTTGCCCAAGGTGTCACAGTTGTTGAGCTGAGACAGAAAATTGTTCCACAAAGTGAAGAGACCCGCTGGGCAGATGGTCCTAGGCCTCTCTCTACTTACATGCCTCTAGCAACAGGGAGCTCCCCACATGACACACGGCCCTGCCCAGGCTGATTGGTTCTGGTTATAAGCTATGGAGCCTCAGTGGGCTGAGATCCCTTAGAAGGAGCGAGCTCTCCCTTCCTTGTCCCTGCCCCCCAGCCCACTTCTTAGAGCCCCTGTAATTTGACAACTCATTGAATTTGGCCAGTCTCTGATTCCCAGATGCCCAGCAGGCCTCCGTGCCCAGTGCAGACAGCTGGAGTGGGGGAGGCAATGGTGAGGGAACTGGGGCCGTCAGCTTGGAAGAAAACCCGGGGCGGATGGTCCACAGGAAAGAAGCTCCAGCCAAGTACACTCTCCAGACGTCACACCTCAGCCATCGCTGAAGAGAAGGGCAGGGAAGGCCCCTGGGGGGCCAGGGTCCCACTGTCTGTGAGTTGTCCCAGCCTCAGGAGCCCATCCACAAAGAAGGTGCACTGCAGGGGAGCCCCCTGGAGTCCTAGGCAGTGGGTGTGGATACTTCCCCTAGGCCCTCCCAGCACCTTGGACGTCCCCCTGACAACGGTGTGGTCTGTCCTGGCCTCCGGCCCCCAACCAGGCTGTGCTCTCCAAGGACAGAGCATATCCGACCCTCTCTGTGCCCAGAGGCCCACCTGGAGCGGCAGCTCAGGGGCATCTGCAGCCTCAGGAGGGAGTGAGGTCCCCGTCACCTGGAGGCATCAAGGAGGCTAAGGAGGGACTTCTACACCAGAGGGATCTGCAGCCTCCCTCCCCACCCTGAACTCCCCCTCCTCTCCTTTTTAACATCCATCACTTACTATTCATATATTCAGCCCCTCTTCACTGAGGGTTCCCTCTGTCTGGCCCACAGTGGCTCCGGGAACCCCAAATAAAGAAGACATGGTCCCTGCCCTCCAGAAACCATAAGCAAACACTCCGTGGAGACACAGACGGAGAAGGTGAGGGCTGGACAGAGGGTGATGACAATCTCCCTCAGCCTCCTGGGGGCCTGTCCCCACCACACATCTCCCCTGCCTGCCCCTGATCACCCACGTACACACGTTCACGCGTGCATTCCCATGGAGCCCCACAGCCCCTCCCGCAAGTACACGCGGTAACTCGCGTGCACACCATCCTCCACACCCCCCAGGCAGCAGCACTGGCCACGGCCGACCCACTCTCTCCCTGGGGAAGCTCATGAGCCCTTTCTCAGAATAATGTTTTTAAGTGCAAAATTGTTCTTAAAAGAATGCTTAGTATTAGAAAGGAAGGAAGCCAGCTCTGTTAAAATAGTTGTCAAAATATTTTTTAGAAAAACAAATTTGTGATGGGGGTGTGTTTCGTTATCAACACAACGAATAACCAGAGCTGGGGCGGGTCTGATACCGTCTGCCTGGGAAGCAGGGATGAATGTCAATGACATTCCGAGAGCTCTACAACGACCATGTGGCACGGAAATATTAAATATCGGTGACCGCTACTGGTGACAGTCGCAGGAACTGCCAGTAACCCCACCGTGCTTGGTTGCCTCCATTCATAATAGATAGAAATGCTCCATTTCAGTCAGAAGTCAGGGAAAACAAACATGCAACTTGTCCCCATCTAAGTTCATGAACCTTAGTTTAAGACCCTTGTTCTACAAACTTTCTCCTCCAGGGCGCTGGGGACACCACAAGCCCCTGGGCAGATGCCTTTCCTGCTTCGGGGACTCCACCCCTTGAGTGCTGCCCCTTCTCAGGCTCCCCAGTCCCCGATCTCCCTTCTCCATCTCCTGACCCCACACCCTCTCCCAGAGCCTTGACAACCGTCCCTGGGCTGACCAGGTCCTGTCTGGTCCAGCCACAGGCTCACTCCCTGCTGAACTGGCCTCCCGGACACTGCTCTGGGACGTCTCTGGGAACCTCAAATTCATCAGATCCAAGACGGGATAGGTCCTCCTCTCCCCAGCCCACCAAATTCTCCCCTGAACTTCCCACCCCCATGAACAAGGATCCCAACCACCACCAATCCTGCAAGTCGTCCAGACTAGAGCCCTTCAGAGCCCACCCGCTCCTCGGCACCCCACTGCCCCAGGCAGGCTGCACTGTCTCACCCCTAAGCCCGTGAACAGCCTCCCCCTCCAGCCCTGCCTCCTCTGCCACATCCTCCACGCAGCAGCCTGAGGGTTCCTCCAAAACCAAAAGCCTTCCGTGGCTCCGCTGCCTTCCAGAGAATTTCCAAATTCCTTGGCTCGCCATTCCTTCATGTGAGGGCTCTGGGCCGGCCTCGTCTCTGTCCATATAACCTCCACCTCCAACCTTGTTTACTAGGATGCACCTCATTGAAGGCTTTGCTGCACACCTACTATGGGCAGGGCTGAGGGTCAAAGCTAAATCAGAGACAGGCATTAATGGAACATGACACCTGTCCTCAAGGAGCTCACAATCTAGCAGAAGGTGAGGAGAGTAAGTCAGGTACAAAAGGTCTTGTAAGTAAATAGTACAAAGAGAGAGTGATGGTGCCCAACACAGGTTTGAGCTGGGGATTCAGCATCTGCCAAACAAGTGAATGGATGAATGGGTGAATGGATTGACAGATGGGTAGGTAGGAGGGAGGGGGTGGGGCCTTTGGGTAGTTGGATGAATGGATGATTGAATGGGTAGATAGTTGGGAAGTTGGGTGAATGAATGCACGGTTGTAAGGGTTGGGTGGATAGGTGGGTGGGTAGGCAGATAAATGGATGCAGAGATGAAAAGATGGATGCATGGATGGGTGGATGGATGGATGAGCGGGTGGGTGGATGGATGGATGAGTGGGTGGGTAGATGGATGGGTGGGTGGGTAGATGGATGGATGGATGAGTGGGTTGGTGGGTGGATGGATGGATGGATGAAGTAAAGAAAGGCGGGTGGGGAGATGGGTGGGTGGGTGCATGGGTGAATGGGGGACAGATGGATGGGTGGGCATATGGGAGGGTGATTGGGAATGTGACTCTCTAGTAAATGGCAGCTCCAGGACTCAAACCCAAGTCTACGGGACCACAGGAAACCCTTCCGGTTGGGACTCAGCACCGTCCTCGACTCCTCTTTGAGTGATTCCCACCCTCAGTCCCAGCCCTTCTCCTCACAAGACTCTCAACTCCGTTCTTTCTCAGAGCTTCAGGAGATCTCAGGGACCACCTAGGCCAGCGCTTCTGAGCCTCAGCATTATTGACATTTGGGGCTGGATAATTCTTTGCTGTGGGAGGCTGTCCTGTGCGTTGTAGGATGTTTGACCTTTATCCACTGGAAATCAGTAGCACACCCTCCCCAAGCTGTGACAGCCAAAAGCATCTCCAGACATTGCCAAATGTGGCCCGAGGGAAAAATCACTCCCGACTGAAAAATCACAGTTGATACAGCTCAACCTTCCCTCACCAACAATTTTAGGGATGAGAAAAGTGAGACGCAGACAGGAGGAGCGACCGGCCTGAGGTCACAGGGCTTGCACGTGGGCTCAGCCTCTCTCCCCAGCCCAGCGCCTCCACATTCATACAGCACCTCACCACCAGCCGAGCCTTCTCCTCCTGCTTTCTCATCTAGATGAGCCAGATGGAAACCGGCACCCAGAGAGGTCCAGTTGTTTGCTCAGTATCACACAGCAGTAAGCACCCGTGTCAGGATTTGAACTTGGGGAGAGACGAGGGAGACGGGGGAGCAGAGCACAACTCCACAGGGCAGCTGGGGGCGGAAATGTGGAAGGCAGCCCTATAGGAGAGCCGGAGGGAGAGGAGCAGGAAGACACTCTGGCTGATTAAAAAGACATATCGATTTCTCTCCAAGGGAAACAAACAGGGCCATTTGTCTCCCCACAGGACCATGACGCGGTCTGAGGGAGGCGACAGGTCAAAGTTGGCCTCTGACACGAAGCTGCAGCCCAGGCAGGACGGACGAGTAAAAATCCAATCACGTTTTAAATGCCCCAGGAGGGGGCTGACTCTTCATCAGCCAGCCCTCTTTCTAATCCTCCTGCTGTGCATCGGTCACAAGGAGACTTCCCCTGGTCTGGGCTCTCGGGCTTCACAGGGCCAGCACACAGGCCGCCCCCCAACCCGCCTCCGCCACCGCCAGCCTGGGTGGCCCGCACGAGGTGGCCTCGACTAGCAAACGGGCGATCTCGAGGGGGGCGCTGAGCTGCACCCAGCGCACAGGAGGCCCTTAGGGGACGCAGCGCCCGCTCCAGCACAGCCTTCCAGAAGCTGGACCCCGAACGTCCTTGCACGCTCAGCCTCCACTCCTGTCTTCTCCCCACCCACACCCCAGGCTATAATCAGCAGCCCTGGTGACCCCAGCTTGGCTTGGAGCCTTTGACCAGGCTGTTTCCTCAACTGGGACGCCATGCGCCTCCGCCCACTTCCCATCAAAGTCTCTCCTGCCCTGCTCTTCCTCCACCAACGGCTCCTGCTGCATCCCGGGTCAGGACGGGCTGACCGCTGCAGCCTCCTGGTGCCCTCAGCCCCTCAGGGTCCCTCTGCCCGGTCTTTACCCCATTTTTCTTCACTGGAGTATGATTCGGGTGCGCCTCTGCCTCCCCCAACAAGCTGGGGACTCCTAGGGGTCACTGCGGGGTTCCAGGCCTGGTACACCGTGGTCCCACCCAACATGGCTGAACAGCCCTGGGGGCACCTCCGCTCAAGTCTGGAACAGTGTCCAACACTACTGACGCTGGGCTTCGATAAACACTTGTTGAATCAATCAGTCAATCAATCAATCAATCAATCAATCAATCTTCATTATAGGTGCCTCCTGCTTGGTCTGCAGACCTTACTCTCTCTCCCTCAAGCATCCTCCATTCTGCTCCAGGAGGGACCGTTCTAATAAATGAAATTACTCATGTCCTATCCCTGCTGGACCCCCTTCAATGGCTCCCCAGTGCCCACGAGATGGAGAGCAAGCTCTAACCTGACACTTCATACCCTGCTATCCAGCCCCTGCCTCACACTGTTACAGCCACACTAAACTCCTCACTGTTCTCTACACTATTCCCTCTGCCTAAAATACCATCCCTCAACTGTTCTCCTGGAAAACTCCTACTCATGCAGCAAGACCCAGGCAAAATGTCCCCCCTCCAGGTAGGCTTCACCAATGCTCCCAGGCTGGGTCAGGGGCAGCTTCTGCACCTGTAGCTCTCTTTTCCTTTTTTTTTTTTTTTTGGCTGCGTTGGGTCTTTCTTGCTGCTCACAGGCTTTCTCTAGTTGCGGCGAGGGGGTGCTACTCTTCGTTGCCGTGCATGAGGTTCTCATTGCAGTGGCTTCTCTTGTTGCGGAGCACGGGCTCTAGGCTCGCAGGCTTCAGTAGTTGTGGCACGCAGGCTCAGTAGTTGTGGCTCACGGGCTTAGTTGCTCCGCGGCATGTGGAATCTTCCCGGACCAGGGCTCGAACCCATGTCCCGTGCACTGGCAGGCGGATTCTTAACCACTGCGCCACCAGGGAAGCCCCCTGTAGCTCTCTTTATATATAAATCTCCAGGTGACAGTACCTGAGATTGCCCTGTGAGTCAGGCTCTCCCTGGCCCAGCCAGGCTCCTCTACCTGGCCGTCCAGTCTACCCTGCTGACCAATGAGCATGCAGCATCCACTGTGACCACCATGAACATCCCCAGGGCACAACTTGATGCTGACTTTTAGTTCTGAGAAAAACAACCTTCTCTACACCAGATGGAGGGAAACGGACAATTTCCCAGACATGTGTTGCTTCTTCCAGCAACACTTGCCGTCCGTCTGGGCATTCCGCTTGGGCCAGGGCTGAAGGAGGAGGGGACACCTTCTCCGAAAGAACCCCTTCCCTGGCTGCGAGCAGGCCCTGGCCTGAGAGTCCTGGGCTCCGGTCTGCCCTGGCTTTGCCGACTACTCAACATGTGACCTCGGGCAGTTCACGCTCCCTTCCTTGGCCTCAGTCTCCCCAGCTGTAGAATGGGGAGTTAGCACACTCCCAGCCCTGCCACTGCATGGGAGGAACTGAGAGTATCTGAGAGGTCATGGCGAGTGGGAAAGTACTTTGTAAACCGGAAAGTGATGAGCAAGCCCATCCGTGCCAGGCCTGCGCGTTGGAGGCACAGAGTAAAGTGAGAGCCACAGGTCCAGCCCTCTGGGGCCTCACGCCTGGAGGAGGAGACAAGGCCAGCAACAAACAATTCCCTGAGGCAGGAGGAAACTAAGATAGGGAAGGACTGATAAAAGGCTGAGGGAGCCTAGAGAGGAAAAAGCTGAGATCCAGGAAAACTTCCTATAGGTGGCAGCCAGGAAGTTGGGACTGGTGGGGCTGGCAGGACTTGGCACCATGGAGATGGGGGAGAGGGCATTGTGGGGGCAGACCCAGCAGAAGCAAAGTCAGGGAAGCAGGGGTGTCAGGAAACAGCAGCAGCTTGTTTGGGCTTCAGAGCAGAGTGCGTGAAGGGAAATAGCAGAAAGGCAGCTGGAGGCCAATGAGGTGGATCATGGAAGGCCCTGAATCCAGGCTGAGTGAAACTATTCTGGGGGTGACAGAGAGCCGCTGAAGGTGTTTGAGTGAGGAATGAATAAGCAAACAAACGGAAGAAGGCAGGCAGGGAGGGAGGAAACAGTACCTGACAAACGACAAAACGCTTCCATACTGGGAGCCCCAGGACACCCTGAGGGTGAAGGCGAGTGGGGAGGAGAGAGGGGGTCCAGGGGAGAGGCGCTCATCCGAGGTTGCTAAGCTTTAGGCTCCTGGTCGGGTGTTCTTTCCGCTGTGCAGGGAAGAAGAGGAGGGTGACACCAGCTGTCAGTGGGGCAGGAGGGGTGAGATCCCGGGAGCCACCTGCTTAGACAGGAAGAGGTGGAGGAACGCAAGGCCAGATTTCCCAAGGGCCCAGACACCGGGAAAGGGCTCAGGACAGGAGGGGTGGGGGTGAGATTAAGGAGGACTTCCTGATAGTCAAGAGCCATCAGAGGCCCTAAAGGTCCTTATCAGGAGGCCCAAGGCCCCGTCTGGTGCAGCAGGACTGAGAGGTAGCCGCCAGAGGCAGGGGGATGGGCTAAATGACCAGAGCAGGGGGAGCAGGGTGATGAGAGAGGGGTCTTCCTGCTGGTGACGGCCCCGTTTGTCTCCCCATGGTTAGGGCTTTTCAGGTTTTTCCCCCTCTCACTCCCCAGCCATCATGCCCTCTCCCCACCTCGACCCTGCAGGAGCCAGCACATTCCCACCCTTGCTAGCACCACTCTCCCTGGCAGCCCAGACCACAACCTTATCAGACCATCGTCAAAGACGTGGGGCCCAGCTCCCCGCCAGCCTTCAGGACCCTTGTCCTGAGCCAGGGCACCCGAGCCACCCTAAGCCTGAAAGCTCCATCATCAGCTCCAGTGTGCACACAGCTGCCACTCTGCACTTAACAGTTTGCCCGGTCAATGCTTGCCCTGGAATTCTCACTGAACCCCCTGACATTCCCAACTGGGGTGGGGGGGGATGTCGCAGAGGCTCCCATTTCACAGATGAGCAAACAGAGGCTCAGCAAAGACAAAGGCCTCTCGGCCAAGAAGCCAGGAGCAGGTCATCATTCACACTCAACCAAGCCACAGTCCCGGCGGTCACCTCTAAGTCCTCTCCTTCCAACACCAACCCCAAAGCAGCCACACCTCCACTCGGACCCCCCCTCTCCAGGCCCCACCAGCACCCTGGGCCACCATCATCCCTTGTCACCATCCCACAGGTCCCCCCTAACGATGGTCTCCTGGTTGACGTCTCTCCAAGGGAGCCAGAGTGACCCTCTCCTGCCCAAAATGGCCATAGCTGTCCTCTGTACGTGCCTGGTACACGGCACACACTCAGTAAAGGCTTGTTGACCGAGCTCATGAATGCGTGAGTGAAGGATGGATGAACAAGATCCCTTTCACCCCCAGAACCAACACACTGAACCCTCACAATGAACAGCACAAGGCTTGGCACCGCAGGGCTGTGATGAGACCCTGGGCCCTGCCCTCTTCCTGCCCAGTGACGACCCAGGTCAGAGGGTCTGCAAGGCGGGGGTCTCAGCCAGGTGGACTTCAAAGCAAGAGCACCTACAGACCCCATCCTAGCGGCAGAGGGTCCCCCGGCAGGGGACCAGAAGCAAACAGAAGTGGGACAGAGCGGCAGATGAGAACCAGGACCACAGCCATGAAAGCACAGAGCGATTGAGCCCACAAACAAGGAACACGGAGCCCCGTCCCCACAGACACCACTGAGATGTTTCCTGACAAAGGCGGCAGGGAAATGGGCACCCCAGGCAGCCTCTCCTGACTTCACTGCCCAAGTATCCCCAACCTGCAGACAGGGAGACTGAGGGCAAGAGAGGGGAAGTGACTTATCCAAGGTCACTGGCAGCTGGCGGCTCCCCGCTCCCGGGCCAGGCTGGCGCCCTCCCCCTGCCCAGCAGAGAGGAAGCCTTCACAGCCGACCGGCTTCCACCGTGCATGGCTGGTTCGCGCCACGGCAGAAGCGCTGGCTCAGCGCTGGCTGGCGCGGGGGAGACAGCAGCCAGGAGCATGCCGGAAGGCAGGGGCTGCGAGCTCCTCCAGGGGGCAGCCCCTGGCAGGGCACAGTGAGGTGGCTGCCGAAGGTAGACACTGGAACCCAGGAAGACCCTTGCCCGGCCACCCGGGACTGCAAAGCAAACGTCCCTGCTCCGGTGGAGTGGGGAGAACCCTGTCTCCAGGCTCCGCAGGGGGCAGCCGTGTCCTGGATAAAAGCTGAGCCTGGGGATTCAGAGAAAGTGAGGATTTCACGCCAGCTTTACCGCATCCTGGCTGCACAACCTGGATAAAAGTTACTCAGCCTCTCTGAGCCTCTGACAGCACCTACCTCTTGGGGTGGTTATAAGGGTTAAAAGGTGATACTTCAGGCAAAGCGTTCAGCACAGGAAGCGCCAGCTCTTGTTATTATCGTTCCTGAGCCCTCCTCTGTGCTGGACACACGGCTGGGTGCTTTGCAGGAATCATCTCTAATCATCTTTAATCGTCCCATTACAGAGATGAGAAAACTAAAGCTTAGGGAAGGGAAACTAGAGTGAGTACAGCCCACCACTGGCCCTTCTCCCACATGCAGCCAGTTACACGCCTAAGAAAGGCTCTCAAGGTCTAATCCAGGGTGGAAAATAGGTTTCCAACTGATTAGTCATGCTGCCACGGGTGCCCTGCTGGAGGATGCTGTTATCGATTAGCAATGTCTGCACGGATAAGGCATGGGTACTAGCAGCGAAACTGGCACAAATGTACCTAAATCACAGAGATAGAATCTGATTTTCCCTGGAAACAATGTCCTCTGAAGGCATTATGTTCTATCTAAACACTTTATGCCCAATGTCTTATTGAATCTACCACGAGCAGTGTTTACTCAGCTGTATGTGAGGGCTCTGTTCACCTTTTGGGCACAGGTAATAAGAATGATAACCACATGTGTGGCAGTTTTTCGAGTTTACAAAGATCCATTTTCGCATTATGTACTGCTTTGGTCTTCAGTGCAATCCTGTGAAATGGGTAAATACCACCCCCGTTTGACAGGTGGAGAAACTGGGGATCAGTGAGGCTAAGGAACTGGCTTATGGTCACACAGCAAACAACAGGCAGAACCAGCCCATGGGTCTGTCTCACTCTGGTTCCCAATGCTTTCCGCACGCCACCTACCCATGAGTCAAACAGCACCACGGACCCCTTGACATTTCAGACCCAGGGTCCTCCCTGCTGAAGCCCTGCTGACGGTGCATGTTCAAGGCCCAGGCCAGGCAGGCAGGGAGTGGTGCTGACATTTGGATGTGCGGACCTTTCCCACCCCGGCTCACCAGCTCGTGGAGGGTCCCAGCAGCCTTCTGGCTCTCCAGTGAGTCAGGCGGTGACTCAGGGCCTACCTCTGGGCTGGGTAAGGAGCTGAGTCAGGGAGCACCAAGCTTCAAAGGGCAGCTGGCTCTGAGCCAGGGCCCCTCAGCTCCAGGGACACTGGCGCTCAGGACAGTCTGTCTGGGGCAGACCTCCCACACTGCCCTGCCCCCTCCCAGGCCTGCTGGTCCTGATAGCCATTCCCGCTGGCCTGACCCTGACGCCTACATGTCCACCCATGTTCCTTTGGGTTCTTGATGGGGAGCAGAATCCTGCAACGTCTGGAAATGCGAAGGGTCATTTTTGGTTGTCACAACGATTGAGGACCACTACCTGCCAATATGTAGGGACCAGGAACACCAAATGTCCTGTACTGTGCAAGACAGCTCAGACCACAAAACACTGTCACACCCAAAATGCCAACCGTGCCCGCATTGAGGAGTACTGCGTTAAGCACTGCCCCCTCCCTGAGCTCCCTCCCAAGGACGAGGGGCGGGAGGGAGGTTTCTGGCCAAGGAAGAATCCTGGAACCCTCAGCACCTGATCAATGACATCCCCCTTCCCCCCCCCCACCCCAAGACCCGCAAGCCCAGCCTGAGTGCCCCATGGTTAAGCCTCCGCTCCATTCACTCCTGGAGACCCAGCGAGGACACTGCCAACACGCCCCCAGCGAACACTACAGGAGCACCCGTGGTGCGCCAGGCACTGTGCTGGGTGCTGGGGTCCCACAATGAACAAGACAGGCTCGGTCTGTGTCCTGGTCACCTGACAGCACCCTGGAGGAGGCAAGTGTTAGATTCAGAATCACATACTGGCTAAAACGGAGGGGCTAATAAAACGGAGGGGCTAAGGGGGAATCACAGAGGGCTGCCCTGAGGAGGTGGCACTTAACTGCGATTTGAAGGATGCAACAAAGGACCTGGCCAGGTGAAGAGGAAAGGAAAGCATTTCAAGAGGAAGAGCAGGTGAGAAGGCCCTGAGGCCTGGAAGAGCTTGGGAAGCAGAGTGAGGTAAGCAAGGCAGGGCTTAGGGGGCTGGTTAGGACTTTGCTCTGCTCCTGCAGGGCAATGGGAAACAGTCAAGCGTCTTGAGCAGGGGTGACCCGAGCAGACGAGAGGCAGCAGGTGGACGCAGGAACAACTGTAGGAGGCAAGGTGGGTGGAGCCTCGCCCTGCGCGCTGGGGTCAACTGCCTCCGGTCCAGGCCCCTGGGCTCCCCGTCAGGCTCTCATCACCCCTGTAGTCACCACCCACCAAGTGGCTCAGCCACTGGGAGCTGGGCCACAGGCCAGGGTCTGGCTTAACTCTTCCTCCTCAGTCCCGGTGCAGACCTGAGGTTCACACCGGAAGGCCTCCTGAGCCAGTGAGACACTGCACTGACCCCTGCAGTCATCCGCAACTTCCAGAACATTCACATCAGCAGGACACCAGGTCCTCATCCATCCGAGCTCCACGGCCCGAGCAAGGTGTCCCCTGACCCAGCACGTGAGTTGGCTCACCACCACCAGAGCCCTGAAGCCTCAGTCCAGGCCTCAGGCCTCCTGACCAGAGGGAACAGCCGGGCCCCGGGCAGGACCCAGACAAACCCAGGCCGCACAAAGGATATGGGTTACACACCATCTTGATGCACCAGTTCCGGGGGCTGGTGGTCTGTCGCAGGCAGAAGAAGGCAACGGGAGCCAGGTCTGGGTGAGGGACGTCTGGATTGACTCCGTCCAGGGGCTCCTCCGGGCCTGGAGGGGAGGGAGGGGGGCTCTGGGGCCCGGGCTGCTCCGTGAGTCCTGGCTCGGCTGCCCGGGCTGCGGCAGGGGAGGAGGGCCGTGGGGAGCTCTCGGCCATGTCGGCACTGAGCAGGGAGCCCTGCGGAAGAAAAAGAGATGGCACTTGGCGGGGGACAAGCTTGGCACCCGTTCTGCGACCCGCCTCCCCCGACAGGGGGACACGGCTCAGACAGCCCAGCCTCAGGCCCCTCGGCCTCACTCTGGCTGTGAGGATTAGGAAAGAGCTGGTGGTCCTGGGGCAGGTCTGGTCAACCTTGCTGAGCCTCAGTTTGGGGAGATGAAAAGTGGGGAGAAAAAAACCTTCTTAGAGTGTAGTTGTGATATTGTTGTGAGTTGTTGGTTGGTTGGTTGGTTTTTTTCAATGAGACTAGAGTTGTGTATTTATTGCATCATTGAAGTAAAGAAAATTTGCAGGAAAAAGGTGAAAGTGATCGTAAAGACAGACATTATTGCCAGGATGATGTGTGTTACAAAGCAGAGGTTGGGGTGCCGTGGGACCAGATACCAGCGTACCTGGGCAAGCCAGGATGGAATCAGGGCAGACTTCCCAGAGGAAGTGACATCTGAGACGAGACTTACGGCTGAGCCCAGAGGCACCCCCACCCACTGCCCCACAAAGCTGAGAACCCAGAACCCTCACACACCAACCTCTCTGCTTTACAGATGGAGAAGCTGAGGCTCAGAGAAGAGACACGATGGACACAGCCAGATAACAGCAGAGACAGAGCTCCACCAGGGCTGGATTCCTGGGTGTGCACCTGGGCACCCACCCACGGCAGCATTCAGAAGGGCCCCGTGCTTGGTTTAAAGCCCGGCTGTCACCAACTTGAAATCCTTAATACTTTTTGATCAAGGGGCCCACATTCTCATTTTGCGCTGGGCCCTGCAAACCACGTAGCTGGTTGTGACTTCAACACAGAGGTACTCTGACATCCTGGCCTCGTCTAATGCTCATTACAACCCCAGAAGCCTTATTAGGCCCATTTAGCAGATGGAGAAACTGAGAAGGGAGGGGCATGCCAAGGCTACACACTGAACTAGGGCATGTCTAGAGGCCAGAAGCCCAGCACCAGCCCACCAAATTCAGTGATGACTGACTGTGGCCTTGCTTAGCCCCCTCCTCAGCCAGCCAACGGCAGGGCCCGCCCCTCCGCACCTCACCCAAGAGGTTACCAATCCCTGAATCCTCACCCACTGGGGTATCCTGGGCCCTGGCACCCTGGCAGTGCCAGGCTGGGCACTAGGAGTAAGAGATCCCTGGCACCCACCCGGCTGCCGCCCGCGGCCGCTGGGCAGTCAGCTGAGCCGCCCAGAGCTGATACATTTGGACATTTCTCTGGCTCCTGGGGGCAACAGGCGGGAGATGGCGCCTCCTGCCACTTCAGCCGGCTGGTCAGACAGGCAGAGTTTTCTCCTGAGCTCAGGGCTTTGCTCTTGGTTCTAGAAAAACAGCCACAGGCCTTACATAAGCTCCCAGGCACCTCGGTCCTCCACGTGTCAACCACTGGGCGGAAAAACATCCTTCCCGGGGTTGCTGCAGGTCTGCTCACCGCCGTGCCAGCCCAAGTCCACCGCTCCCCGCACTGGCCCTCGCTCCCGCCAAACTCGACCTCGTCAGGTCCCAGGGTGCCGGCTGCCCCACGTAGGTCTCTGCTCACACGGCTCCCTGTGCCGGGAGCACCCTCTCCCCATCTCCCATTCACCTTTCTCCCAGGCCCTGACGATTCATTCATCTGTCCAACAATTATTTCCTGAGCACCTACTATGTGCAGGCACTGTGAGGGCTCTGGGGTTAGGCTGGTGAAGAAGCCAGACTGGGTGCCAGCCCTCATTCAGCTTTCACTCCAGCAAGGGAAAGAGGCACACGGGTCAATTCATTTCTCTCTCTGGGTTTCCATAGCTCTTATCACCACCGAACATACCGTATAATTTATGTATTTATGTATTTATGATCCAGTGTCTGTCTCCCGACCTGAAAGGAGGCTGTAAGAGAGCAGGGACTGTGGTCTGTTTCGTTCACTGCTGTATCCCCCAGAGCCTGAAACAGTGCCTGGAACATACTAGGTGCTCAATAAGTATTTGGTGAATAAATAAAAAGTGCTGGGAAGTAAATAAACAAGGAAGAAAGGTGGGAGTGGGGGTTTTTCTCTCTAAAGAAAGACCTTTAAGATAAAAACAAGAATCAGAGGTCACCAGCCATGGGTGGGCTCGGGAAAGAGCCGTCCAGGTACCAGGAATGGCTGGGAGGCTGGAACGCCCAGTGCATTTAAGGAACGGAAACGAGACCAGGGTGGCTGAACAAGGGGCAAGGAGGGGGGATGAAACTGAAGAGTTTGGCAGGGCCCACTGTGAGCCCACGGAAGGAGCTCGGGCTTTCGTCCGAGCGCAACAGGAAGCCACAGGAGGGTTTTTACGCAGCGAGTGGTTTGCTCTGGTCTCTTTTTTTAGGCCATCCTTCTGTGGGCTGAAGGGAGACAGGGTGGAGGGGCAGGGGTGAAGCAAGGACGGCCAGAAGGAGACGGGAGAGATGGGCTGGGCTGGCCTGGGATGCTGGTGGAGGTGAAAAGAAAGCGATGGATTTGAGGTATATTTCACAGGCAGGAGAGCCTGGCCTCGCCTTGGCCCCAGTGCCACCCCACCCAGCTCTGCCGAAGTCCTGCCTGCAACCGCAGAGGTGGGAAGGGCTGCCGTGGCCTCTGGGACCACACAGAGCCGCCTCCTCTCCTCCCTCTCAGCTCCGTCCACGTTGTACTAACTTGCCTTTTGCCTCGCTCGGCCCTGTTTAAAGCTGTCACACTGTGCTGTCCTTTGCCCTCACACCTCTCCCCACATGCTGTGGGGCTCCTAGAGACCATGACTGCCAAAGCCACCAACCCACTCCCCAGGGCCCACCCAGCCTCCACCTCCCCAGGGCCCACCCAGCCTCCGCCTCTGACCTGCTCCCCAGGGACCACCCAGACCATCTCCCTCTGACCTGCTCCCCAGGGCCCACCCAGACCATCTCCCTTTGACCTGCTCCCCAGGGCCCACCCAGCCTCCGCCTCTGACCTGCTCCCCAGGGACCACCCAGACCATCTCCCTCTGACCTGCTCCCCAGGGCCCACCCAGCCTCCGCCTCTGACCTGCTCCCCAGGGACCACCCAGACCATCTCCCTCTGACCTGCTCCCCAGGGCCCACCCAGCCTCCGCCTCTGACCTGCTCCCCAGGGACCACCCAGACCATCTCCCTCTGACCTGCTCCCCCGCAGCTGCCCAGGCGACAGCCTTCTGGCCTGCTCCCCATTCCCAATTCCCTCTGCTCCATGCCTGTAGCCCAGCTCCTGTCCCCAGCTGCCCATGTGCCCACAGCGGAAGGCTCTTGGGCATTCGGCCGCTGGGGCCCCCTGGGCTCCAACCTGTCTGCAGATGGAGCCTCGGAGAGAGCAGAGGACTTGCCTTAGGTGGCAGCATTGGTGGATTCCAACTCAGGTCCATCTGGCCCCAGAGTCTGAGCTGCTTCCACAGCCAGAGGCTCCTCCCCCTAGATGCTCTCCGGGGGGCCCCGCAGGCAGTGGTGTCGTAACTCGACTGGCCTCCACGAGCAGGGGCAGGAGCAGGACCCCACTGTGTCTAGAACACCCTCCCCCCCACTCCTGACGCCACTGGCCTCCTGGAGCCTCAGCCTTCCTCTCCGTTAAGCTCAGCCTTCCTCTCCTGCCTCCCTCTGCAGGCCCCTGTGAAGAGGCAATGTACCCTCGATGGAAAGGCTCTCTAGGACCCATGAAGGTGGCTGTCCAAGCGTGTATGGGGCCAGCTGTGCCATCCCCAGGGGCTGCCACCCCAGCCCTCTCTTTGCTCTCACCACCATCACCACCACCAGAACTGCCATCACCGCCATCACCATCATCACCATCATCTCCACCGTCACCACCACCGCCACCATCATCACAGCAACACAGAGGCTCTGACTGAGTCTGACCCTGTACCAGGCAATGGGCAGAGGGCTTTCTATGCATTGTTTATGTCGATTCCCAACACAGTCCCATGACCTACAGACCATGCTTATTCCTACTTCATGGAGAAGGAGACCGGGGACCAGGGAAGTCCGGCAGTGCCCGAGACCATGCAACTAGTATAGGGCAGAGTCAAGGCCCCAGTCCAGGTCTGCAACCCCTGAGCCCAAGCGCTGAACCATCATAGGCACCACTTTGGGACAAGGAGAGGTGCCCTGGAACCAGCCCTTCCCCTCCCACCTAAGTCACCAGGCAGTGCAGATATAGATGCTGGTCCAGCCAAGACCCCCAGTGTGGGCAAAGACCCTCCAAGTCTTCCCAAGTCTATGGGGAAATCTGCCTCCCAGAGCCTTTAGAGTGTGGTATGGGGAAGCCTGTGTCTGCAGAGCTCAGAGTCCTGGTGGAGAAGGACCTGAGGCCTGGCCTGGTGACCCCAGGCCGTGTGCGTGTGTGTGCATGTGTGTGTGTTCACAGGTGCACACAGGCAATAAGCAACTTGTTTATCCCTTTGTCAACAACCACACATCAGCTAATGTCACAGCTCGAAGAACAAGCTACAAATTCAGTCCGGAATTCTAGAATCCAGGAATCTCAGAATCAGAATATCTTAGAATCGCCCAGGACCTTAGAGGCCCAAGATATTAATGACGGTCACCTTACACTCTATAGTGTGTGTTTCAGAGCACAGGCACAGGAAGCCGAGACCTGTGTCAGAGTCCCAGCTCTGACACCAGCCCACCTTGGCACATGGCTCAGCCTGGCAGGGACCTTGGATACCCTGTCTATAAAATGAGGGTGTCGGCTGTCCCGTGGCAGGCTCGCTGGGAGGATGAACTGGGGTAACACATCAGCACCTGACCACGCCACCAGCCACTAGGCCAGCACACAATGAGCCCGTGATGGTCTCCCATGCTTGTGAGCGCCATCAGCCACGGAATTCCAGAACCCTGGAATGTAGGCATCCCAGAAACACAGCATCTGGTTTTAGACCCTGTGGGCTCCAGATCTTTACACAGGGAATCTCTGAAAAGACTGGGACCCCTGAAGTGGCCTAATCATCACCACACACATTCACCAGCACAAAGATCACACAGTCACACTCACACACACCCTCACACACACAAGCACACACAGAGACATACATACAATTACACACTCACACGACACCCAGTCACACAGACATCCATCTTACTATCACACTCACAGACAGACACGATCAAACTCACACACAGACACACACTCACAATGACACACACTCACAATGACACACACTCACACACAGACACATACAACGTTTACTCACATAGACATGCACTCACACACCTCACACACTCATTATCACAGACACACAGACACACACCACAGCATCCACTCACACACCACACACACCAATGCAGAGCCTGCATCTAGAGGCCTGGAGAAAAGTCTCTATGAGGCTGCGGGAAACCTGCCTCCCAGAATCTTCCAGCCGGTGTCTCAGAGCCCCTGGAACCCTCTGTCTGTTCCTTCTTCCGCATGACAGCCCTGCAGATGCGTGACGACAGCCCGAACACCCCCAAGCCTCATCTGCCCCAGGCCTCCTGTCACCAGCTCCCTCATCCATTCCTTGGGTGGCAATTTCCAGATCATCTGTTCCTTGGGACCTCTCCCCAGTCATGCTCAAGTTTGCCTTCTTTCCTCCGCAAGGACTGGACCAGGTTTGCACCAAGTCACCCAGAGTAGAGCAGACAGGTCACCTGCCTGATTCTGCAGGGACAGAGATGGATCTCTCTTGATGCAGTCTGGGAGCCCCAGAGCCCAGCTGGCAACCCAGTCAGACTGAAGCAACTATGGGGCATGTGGTCCACTGGTCCCCTCTGATCTTCTTCAGAGGAGCTGCAGCCAAGTCAAGGCTCCTCTAGCCTAAAGAGGAATGGCTGAAATCTGGCCTCTAAGTGCAGAACCTGACACAAAACTTGCTCTGGTCTGGCCAGCTAAGCCTGCCCACATATTGCAGCCACCGTGGTTCTGTCACCAAAATCAACAACTCGCCCTCCCAGCTTTTCAGTGTTAAATGAGTTGGATCAGCAACCCCTCCCATGATGGCTAACAAGACTCATAGCCAACATTATTTGTTGAGCACTTACTATGTGCCAGGCACCTCATTACAACCCAGTGAAGTAAGCAGTTTTGCCCGCTCCAATTTATAGGTGAAGAAACTGAGGCACAGAGAGATTAAGGGATTTTCTCAAGGTCAAGAGCTACTTAGTCAAAGAGCTGGGATTTGGATCTGGGAGGTCCGAATCCAGGTTCCCTGTTAAAGGGTTGTCCAGGCCTGGCTGTATACAGAAGGCTGCAGCCCCCTCCCCCTCCCCCAGTACCTGTCCATGTGTCTGTCACCAGGCATCATCGTTTGTTTGTTGGCCCTCGGCCTCATGACAAGTACCAGCAAGTGAGGCTGTGTTTGAATCTTGATTAGTGTGTTTGAACATTTCCCAGCAGGTGACTCTGCTGATCATTTTTCACTCACTCTGCAGTAATTAGAGCTTTGGGTCTTACTTCAGCGAACAAATCAGGGTGAACATGGCCCCTGATGGAGGGAGAGTATTCTAGCAGGAAGAGCACTGGGTCAGGAGTCCCAGGGCCCAGGTTCAAGTCCCAGCTCCACCCTCTCTGCATCATAGAGTCTCAGCAAGCTTCATTTCCTCTTGTATAAAATGCAGAACAGGATTCTTTCTCTACCTCACAAAAGGGACAGCAAATGGGAAAAGAGATTCAGAAAGTACCTTAATGAAAGAAAAACGGCTTCCCTGTACCAGGCCCCATGCTAGGCACTGTAGAGACATTTCTAAGCCTCACAAAAATCCCTTAAGGTGCAAGTTATTATCCCAATTTTACGAGAAGCCGATGCTCCCCTGATGCTAAGTGCCTTGCCCCTCGGGGCCAGGCCTGTGACCATGGACTGGCTCATGTGTCTCCCGGCCAGGACAAGAGCTGAGTGATGCAGGGTGGAGGCCTAAGTCCCTGGACCAACGATGAGGGAAACACAGCCCTGACTGCTCATCAGGGCCGGTGGTCATGGGTTAGGAGAGGGAAAACCCTGATGCTCTTCTCAAATAGCCTCATCAGCGAGATTGCCCAGGCCAGAGTGCAGGAAAGGGGGATTTGGTAGAGGGAGGGCCTCCAAGATGAAAGGAGAAAGTCTGCAAGGCAGGGCCAGGCCTGTGCTGACCTTGGTCCCAAAAGACTGTGGCTTCCACCCTGGAGAAACCACTTCCCTCTCATCCTCTCCTGCACAAGGAGCCCCAGAAGCTCCCAGCACTTGCTCCAAGGGTATCCAAACACCTGTGCTTCCAAAGCACCCCTCCCCACATGCAACAACCACAGCCCTGGTTCTCCTTTCTGAGAGCACAAGAAGAAATCAGGCCCTATGGCCATGTGCCCACACGGCACCTGGCACAGGGGCTGCCCCAGGCCCCCTCCCAGGGGCACAGAAGCTCCAAGACTTTGTCTGTTCCCTTCTGTTCACTGCTATGTCCCCCAGTGACCAGAACAGAGCTTGGCACATAGTAGGTGCTTAACAAATACAAAAGAGAAAAAGAGAGAAGGGAATCAGGAAATCAGGTTTGTTTTCTTCCCTCCTTAGACTGGCAGCCATGAGGGGGAGAGACTCAGCCCACATCTTTCTGGATATCGGGAGCCACAGACCCACGAACCTACGCCCACGGACCCATGAATCCACACATCCACAGGTTCACAGACACATATACCCACAGATCTATAGATCCACAGACCCACGGACCTAAAGACTCACAGACCTACACACTCACACATTCAGAGATCCACAGACCATGGATCATGGAGCATGGGCCCACAGACCATGCTCCCAGCTCCTTGGACTGTCTCTGAGGCCCCAACCCAGCCGTAGCACTCCTGGGGGCATAAGGATTGAAGGCACAAGGCAAGAGCACATCCTGGGAACGTGCAGGAAGAAAACATTCTGCAGCAAAGAACAAGAGGGAGAGGAGGGGTCGGACAGGAGCAAGGGGAAGGGAGGATAGAAGAGAAGAGGGGAGCCAGAAGAGGGGGAGAGAGGATGGGGGAGAGGGGAGGAGGGCGCTGCTCCCCCTGCAGCCCCCAGCCAGCCCAGCAGCCTCTCTTTCCAGACATGGTTTTTGAGCACCCTGAGCTGGGGGCTGGGCACCCAGAGAACAAGGCAGCCGAGGGGGAGACAGACGCGACTCAAGGAGCCCCACAAGAGCCTGTTATTACCTTGGACCATGTTCAGAAGCTGCTGGGGGTGGGACAGAGCTGTGCCCAGAAGCAGACTTTCCTGGGGATCCCCACTCGGGGCACAGGGTGAGGATGGCAGAGATGGTAGTGGAGGGGGACAAGGGCAGGAGTGTCGGAGGCGACCCCCCACGGGCTCAGGCTGTGGGTCTGGGTCCAGGACCACAGGGAGGCTGCAGCCAGGCCAGTCCTTGAAGCTGCTCCCAGCTTGGCTGCGGGCTCACGAGGGTCAGGCTGTCTGGAGCCAGCGACAGCGAGTGGGAGAGGAGGGGTTCTGGCAGTCACCTCCCCACCCAAGGTCAAGGGGAGTCAGGGCACAGGGATGTGGAACTGCTGCTTGGTGCCCCCTGGTGGGCCTAGAAGATGCCCTCTCAGAAGCACCTGGAACGGGTGTAGGGGGGAAGGGGGCAGAGAACCTTCGTCAGAGGAACCGGGAGGGACCTTCAGCCAGGCCGGTAGCCCCTCCCCCAAGCTGCCCTCCACAGTGCTCCAGAGGCAGGCCTGGGCAGCTCTGAGGAGCCAGGCACGGAGCTCAGAGGTCCTGGTGTGGTATCCAGGCCCCCGGGGGGTGTGTGTTGGGGAGGGCGGGAGCGAGTTTGGTGCCAGCCAGCTCGGCACCACCCCAGGATGTGCTCTTCCCTTTTCCTCTTCCTCCCCACCGGACTGCAGCCCCAGAATCAGTCCCACTCAGTGCCACCTGCCCTGACACCTACTGGATCCTCTCCCTCTGGTCTCAGCACGGATGGTGGAGGTGGGAAGGGGACAGGGAGGTCTCTAGACTCCCCCACTCAGTCCCCATCCCAGGCCGGGGTCCTGGAACCTGAACAGAAAGTTTGTCCTCAAGCGTGGACAAGAGTTTCCAAAGCCAGTCCTTGGGGCTGAGGGGAGACACTGATCCGAGAGGTGGCCTCACAGCATGGGCAGGGCCTGAGGATTGAGACGGTGGGGAAGCAGGCCCAAACTCCTCAGCGAGACCCTCTCCCGCGGGGCCTAGCCCACGGACCCACAGCTCCATCTGCACAGCACTCTAGCCCTAGGCAGTGCCAGTATCTGCTGGGTAAATCCCCCAGGCGGCGAGAGACAGAAGGACAGACTGGGTCCCTGGTCAGGCCAACCTGAGCACCCCAGCCCCTAGGACGCTGCTCACATGGCGTGTCAGACCCCATCACACTGCACGGCAGACGCAAGCAAGCTTCCTCTCTCTCTCTCTTTCATACACACACACGCAAATAGGGACACACGCACACATGCATACACCTGGGCCCAGAACATAGACTCCTAAGGCCTGAATACGGCTCGGGGTTCTCTCCGAATGCCAGTCTCATCCATGGCTCAGGAGCCCCCAGGACCCTAAAGGGAAAGAAAGACACAAGCAGAGCAGCTGACTGACGCCTCCGCCTGGGCCCATCCAAGAGCCCCCTCCCCCAGGCATCATGACCTCCCCCAGAGGCCCTCCCACTCCCTGCCAAGGCCTCTTGCCCCCCACATCCCACACACACACCACTCAGCAGACAATTAAAACCCGATCATCATGAACACTCATTATATAACCAGCCCCGACCTGCTGAGGATTCCTTTTACCCCCTAAAGTCCCAGCTCCCTCCTGGCTTCCTACAGCGAGGAATTGGGCACCCCCCGGGTGCTGACCAGAGAGGGGGCCGGCTCTCCCCCCCACCCGGGCCTCGAGGAAAGTTAAGGCTGCCTGGGATTTCCCCCATTGCATCCCCTGCTGCGGCTCTCCCTCCACCAGCACTCCCAGCTCAGTCCCGTGGACACTGGCACCAGCTATGGTCCCGCTGGCCGCAGAGCCGCAGCAGCTTAGGGGCAGCGGAATTGACAGCCCCCGGCCGGCAGCCTGACTTGTTGAATAAATTTCTGCAGCGCTGGCTCAGCCGGCTTCAGCATTGGCACCGAGAGAACTTTCGTGGCCTTGGAGAAGGGACCGGTCAAAGTTTCCCGTCCTTCCTCCCAAGGCACCTACCCCGAAGGCACGGGGTGGGGGGCCGGCCTGATGGGCACGCGCGGGTGGGGGACCGGTCCCCAGAAATAAATAAATAAACGCCTCAATAAAGAAAGAACCCGACGCGCCAAGAAACTGGCATGGAGCGGAGCCCTCCCTTGCTTCCCCTTCCCCCCATCCCCGCCCCCAACCCACCTACCTTGGCATGGACTTGGCCGGGCAGCGGGGGGTCGTCCGCGTTAGAGCCGCAGGGGCGACGCGGCCCCCCGAAGCCAGAAATCGAGGGGGACCCGCAGCCCCGCCAGCTGCCCCCCGCCAATTCAGGATCAGCTGAGCCCCCGTGGCTGGAGGAGGCGGCGGGCTGGCGGGAGTGTCGCGCGGCTCAGGCGAGCGGCGAGAAGCCGGCAGCGCGGACGAGCCGCGGACCGAGCCGGAGTTGGAGCGCGCGGCAGGCGGCGGGCGGGCGGGAGCGCGGCGCTCCGGGGCCGGGGCCGGGGCCGGGGGCGGGGGCGCTGCGGGGACCGAGCGGCGGGCAAGTGCCCGGAGGGGAGCCGCGCGGGCGGCGGCCCAGGGCGGGGGCGCGGGGGCGGGGCCGCGTCCCTCGCCCGGCTCGGCTGGGCTCGCGCCTCCGGCCCCGGGCTCGAGGCGCGGGGTCTGCGCGCGGCGGGGGCTGCGGAGGAGCCCGAGCGCCCGGCGGTGCGGGGACGTGCGGCAGCGGCGAGACCGAGCCGCGTCGCGTGCGAGGCAAAGCCGTCCTTATACTGACACCAAATGTCTTCGGGGAAAGCTGCAGGCGCGGGACGCTGGAGGGGGGAGGCGTGGAGGCGACAGACAGACTGACGGCGACGGCTGGTGAGCCCCCACTTCTCCCAAGCGGACAGGTAGCCCCCAGCCTTGAGGCCACCTCCTTAAAATTCAGGGTCGTGCCTGGGGGAGGGTCCTAGCCCCTCAACATGGGGGCTGCGTCATGCATAAAAAGGGAGGGACCCTATTACCGACCATTCCCAAGTCCCAGGTGCCTGGTTTGCCCACATTACAGTCCGGATTCTCACCGAGATGCGGTGAGAAGGGTGGGGAGAGGGTCCTTCACTGCCCCAGTGAGGGCCTGCCCATCTAAGACCACCAGCTTTTACAAGGTGGAGCCTGGCTAGAACTCAACTCCAAAGGTCACTCCACAGCCCAGGCAGCCTCCCCTCTTCTCATCCACATCCAGCTTCTTCCCACCCTTCAAGGCTTGGCTGAAAAGCCACCTCCTCCAGGAAGGCTTCCAAGAGGGCTCCCAAGTGGAACAGATGCCTCTCTCCAGCTGCAAATGCCCCAGCCTTGCCAATTCCCCTGGGCAGCCCAGGCCACAGGACCCTGAGGGGTCAGGAACCTCAGCTCAGCTCTCCCACCCCCACTTCATCTTCTTGGGGGTTGATGGGTGGGGGCATCCTGCTGAGCTGGGGGCTGTGGTGGGGGGATACTGAAGCCTGCCCTGCTTGGTCTGGCAGATGGACAGAATGTTGGGGGAAGGTGCCTTCAGGCTTGATCCCAGCTTGGCGCCTTCCTGACTGAGGGCCTTGGGCAAGCCCCTTAAGGTCTCTGAGCTTCAGGTTCCTCATCTGTGAAATGGGGGTAAAAGTTCACACTTTGCAGAATGAGAGGAGTCTAAAAAGGTTTTAGCACCATGCCTGGCGCATAGTAGGTGCTCAACAAATATTCATCGCTTCCTACCTTTTCGTCTGTCCAGGGAAACAAGACAAACTTTTGTCACCAGACCACAGTGCAAGGTCTTATAAGCACACACCAGGCTAGGCGGTGTCTCACAGGCATGAACTGAGCAGGCCAGAAGGTGTCCACCGGTGGGATGGATTTATTTCAGAACAGAGTGGGCTTCAGATCAGGAGTCTCGGGGAAGACCTCATCAAAGGCCAGAGGCTTGCACCGGGCCTCGAAGGCTTGTGCAGGATTGAGATAAGAGAGGGGGTGGGTGGAGAAATGGCATCGAGAAGGGATAAAGGACATGTGCAAAGACATGGAGGTGGGAATGAGGTGGCGAGAGCAGGCACTCCATGCCCTGACCGGCTGAGTGCCCAGCTGGACAGCCCGAGGCCTGGGAGAGTGCAAGAGATGAGGCAGCAAGGCAGGGAGAAGATGCCACCTATTGCTCGCTTCCTCTCCATTCTCCTCTGGCAACACTTACATTAAGTTCAAAGGCTGGACGGGACCCTGAGAAGCACCAGGTGGTGAGTTCTCAGGACTGGGGCTTTTCAGTTACAGTCTCCCAAAGTGACTGCTCAGCTGCCCCCACCCCAGTTGCATACCTGGAGTGACATAAATCTCACCGCCTCCTGAGGCAGCTGCTTTGTTCTCTGTGCATCTCTGATCCTTCAAGTTCTGTTTCAGATTTAAGGAGAAATTTGCACCCCCCCGCTCCATGATCCAAGTCCCTTCCCTGTCCGGACAGGACTAACAACCCCTCCCAGCCTCCTTCAAGCATCCACACTGGCAGGAAGTCCTGCTTTATGTCCAACCTAAATGCTTTATGCTTCAACTAAAACCTTCATTGTCCACTCCTTCACTCTTCTGCCCACCCCACCGCTCAGCATTGGGATGGGCTCTGTGGACATGGGGGGGGCGCACATAGACTAAAGGTCACGGAAGGAGTGTTGATGAGGGGCGACCCTCAAACCTGCTGGTGAATGGAAGTGCAATTCCAGGTCTCCGCAAGAAGCAAGGCTGTGGCAGTCTCTCCTGGAGGCCCTCGCTGGCTGCAGGAGCTTCATTTATTCATTATTGCTATTTATATTGGGCCTGGTATTTGCAGAAGGCTGCAGCAGTCGCGCACGCTCATTAGGCCCCGCCGTGCCCTGGGAGCGGGAGCCTGCCAGGTCCCTGCCAGGTCCCTGCCAGGAGGTAGGTGTGATGGGCCCCAGCCCGGAGTCCCCTAGTGCACCCACCTGACAGCTGGGCCAGGCTCCCTATCCCCTCCCCCAGGGACAAGGCCCAATCCTTGTTGGGCCCTCACTCCCTATTCCAGCAGCTGCTGGGCTTCTCTGCCCGTCTCCGAGGAGAACTTTCTAGCAATTGTAGTGGCTGGAAGGGTAGGGAACACCTGTCAATGGGGATAAACAAGCTGGGACTAAAGGAAGCTGGGGCAGGATTCCTGCCCTAGGACATGAGATAGGTCCCTTCCAGGCCTAAAGATCCAAAGAGTACAGAGACAAAGATTCCGATATCCTCAGAATCCACACTGATTTATTTCTCAAACACTTACAAAGCATTTTTCTGTGCCAGGCCCTGGTCTAAGCCCTTGACAAATATTATTAATGCGTTTAATCCTTTCCGCAGTCTTGTAAATTGTCACTACTATTTTACAGATGAGGAACCAGTGACAGAGAGAGGTTAGGTAACTTGCTCAAGGTCACACAGCTAATAAATGGTAGAGCTGGTATTTGAATTCAGGGGACCAGGCTCCAGAGTCTGTGCTCTTAACGAGGATTCTGGATTCTAAGATTCAAAACCTCTGAGGCTTCCCTGGTGGCGCAGTGGTTAAGAATCCGCCTGCCCATGCAGGAGACACGGGTTCAAACCCTGGTCCAGGAAGATTCCCACATGCCGCGGAGCAACTAAGCCCATGTGCCACAACTACTGAGCCCACGTGCCACAACTACTGAAGCCCACATGCCTAGAGCCTGTGCTCCACAACAAGAGAAGCCACCGCAATGAGAAGCCCGCGCACCGCAACGGAGAGTAGCCCCCGCCCGCCGCAGCTAGAGAAAGCCCGCGCGCAGCAACGAAGACCCAACGGAGCCAAAAATAAATAAATAAATAAATTAATTAATTAATTTAATTAAAAAAAAAAAAAGGTTCAAAAACTCTAAGAGTCAAGGTTTCCAGGATTCCCAACAAGCAGAATAACCCCACCTACTAGGGCAGGGAGGGGATGGCCTGAGATACCCTCACATGGGCCACCCCGTGCCGCTTCGAGCACATTCCCCCGGGGCATGGAGAGGGACTGCTCTCAGCCCGGTACCCTGGATGCCTAAGAACCAGGCCCTGGGAGCCGCCCGCCATGATCAGAGCTAGGGATAGAAGAAAACCAATGGCAGAAAACGAACTTCAACATTCCAAGAGCTTTTATTAAGCATCTACTGGGTACCGGGCCTGTGCCAGGGCTGAAGGACGTGACAAGATAGAAAGGTAACAGAAATGCTGACTGTGGATGAAACAGGGTGGAGATTTGGAGTCAGACTCAGAGGGAAGGTGGGCCAAAGCTGGGCCCCCCAGAGGCAGGTGCTTGATGGGTTCAGAGAGGCCAAGACGGACCCAGAGCCCAGGCTGGAGGGTCGTGGCTGGATTGGTCAGGGGAGAGAAGAACCGGAAGTTTCAGAAGGGAAAGAGCAGAGAGTGAAGGGAGAGGAGAGAAGATGAGGGGGCGGGGTCACAGGGAAGGAGAGCCGCTGGGGAGGAGCCCCCGGAGAGCAGGACTCCGATGCGCCAGTCCCCTCTCCCCACAAGCCCCCAGGAAGTTGCTAGATGCACACAGGCCTTGTGAGAGTGGGGTTTTCAGTGTGGGAATGTCAAGAAAGGGATGAAACCCCCTGGGAGCTGATGTGCACGAGGCCAGCCCTGGGCAGGTCAGCCAGCCCATCCCCCAACTGGACTAAGCTGGCGGAAGCAAAGGTCAGAGCCAGAGGGGCCCAGGGGGACGCTGGCATCCCTTCAGAGTCGCTGCAGCCACAGGAATCCCACCCAGGCTGGAAGGGTGGTTGCCCAGCATCTTACCCAGCTGAGGAGAGGCAGCCCCCTCCCCCGGACAGGTGCCCATCTCCTCCATCAGCCCACTTAACCCTGGTGAGAGGGATCACGAAGCTCATTTTACAGATGAGAGAACCAAGACCCAGAGAAATTAAGTCAATTGCCCAGGGTCACATAGCTAATGAGCGGCAGAAACAGGGTTCTATGCCAGAGTGAGTGAGTGAGTGTGTGTGTGTGAGAGAGAGAAGAAGAGGGAGGATAGAGATCCACCTGCCCAGGAAGGAGGCTGGAGATGGGCAGAGGAAGAGGGGACAGATCTCAAGACCCCCAGTTTCCTGGCAGGTGGGAGACCCCTGACTCACAGCCAAAAGAAGCCTTTGTTGCCCTAGAAGCTTCGCAGATGGGGCTTGAAGAACCTAGTGTGGGCACAGTGGACATGGCTGCTGGATGCCCCAGAAGTCTGCAGTGGGTGGGGGCGGGGGGCAAGGAGGGGCAGCAGCTTTATTCCAGGGTGAACGTCAGAGAAGGGAACGGCAGCCCTGCCCAGACCCCCAGCCCAGACAGGACACCAGAAACCCCCTAACATCCAACTAGCGCTTGACCATTGGCAAATCACCCCCTCTGTGCCTCACAACATCTGGCACGCATAACCCAGCATGCAGTAGGTGCTCAGCATTTGCTCAGTGCATTCCTTGAATGCCAGCACTCAAACAGTCATTTCCAGGTCCATGTTACTGATAAGGGAATTGAGGTGATGTGGCATGCAGACAGTCACTCCAGGTGGTCACTCAGTGACATTTATGAACCACCTACTATGTGCCAGGTATTGGATGTACAGAGACAAATGAAACCCAGCCCAGCAGGGGGATGGCCACGTTCAGATAACAGGTGTTAAGCGCAGTGGAGAAGGGGGCCCACGAGGAAACCGTCTTTTCTGGTGGGGGAGGGTCAAAGCAGGCTTCACATGCAGAGCAACCCTCTGAAGTCTTGGTGGGGGGCAGTGGGCAGTGGGTGGGTGAGGGCTTCCCTGGCAGAACATTGCAGGAAGATCATCTCAGGCAGGGGTCAGGAGGAGCAAAGGCCTGGGGGTGTGAAGGAGCAGAGCTTGTTGTGGGAACAACCCTGCTTTGAATGCCAGGCCAAGGGGGTGTAAGTGGGGAGTGGCAAGGTCAGGTTTGTTGTGGAAGCCCGGACCTGGGTGCCATGTGAGAGCCCATCGCAGAAGGCAGGATTAGGGCCCGGAGGCCTAACTAGCCTGGGCTGTATTGCTGACAGGAGGGATGGGGACAGACTTGAGGGATGTTTTGGAGGCAGAGGGACAGGACTTAGAAACTTAGGGAGGGAGGGCCCTGGTTTCTGGTCCTTCCCCAGGTGGACAGTGGTGCCTGACATCTCCCCCAGCAGAGCCCCCAGGGCTCCTCCCAGCCTGGGAAGGCAGACAGTGGGATGGGGGTGAGACAGGCACAGTGAGGGAGAGACAGCAAACGAGAGAGATGGGAGAGTATGAGATAAAGGGCATGGGAAGAGAGAGGTGAAGGGAGAGACCAGAGACACAATGGAGCCGGAGGGGAGAGCGATGGGAGGAACCAAGGGAAATCAGCCTCTGCTTTCTTCTCTCTGTCTCTGTCTGTCTCTGTGGGAGTGCTTCTCCTTTTTCCTGTTCCTCTTTCCCGTCTCCTTTCCTCCTCAGCTGCCTCTCTGTCTTCTCCTTTCTCTGACTCTGTCCATCTTTCTTCCTCCATCCCCCTCTGTCCATGTCCACCTCTCCTCCCAGTATTTCCCTGTCTCCCTAACTCCGGGAGGCCACTCCCTCTCCATCTGTCTTCATCCTCTGTGTGTAAGTCTCCCTGCACACATGCTCTCACTGTCTTTTTCTCTCTGCCCTTCCTGCTGTTTGCAGAAAGAATAATGGAGCAGGCATCTCTTCCCTTTATCCTCCGCTGGACAAAGGCTGGCACCCCTGCAGTCAAGCCTCCGGGAAGCTACCTTCAATGTCGCCCTCAAGGAGAGATGATTGGGGGCTGTGCGGGTGGGAGAGGGGCCCTGGGCTGGAGAGGCTGCTCCAGGTTGGCCTCAGTCCTCACTCTGCAACCTCGGGACCCCTGCTGGCTCAGGATAGGCATTGGAGGGAGCAGCTCCTAGACCTCCCTGCATGGTCGAAATTCTTCCTTTCTTTTAAGGTTCCGATCTTTGTTAAAACTGGAACCCACCTCACCCCACCTCCCACTCCCCTACCGCCCCCCCCTCACCCTTGGCCCCGGGAAGAATCATGGAGCCCAGTTCCCCAGCCCTGGGGCCAACTCTGGGTTTTAGAGAATAATCCCCAGTCCTGCCCTCTGTTTGGCCTTGGTCTTGGGGGTTGGGGGGAGGGGATGAAAAGCCATAATCAAATGTCTCTGCCTAGAGAGTGCCTTTGCGTCCTCTAGGCCAGCTCAGTCTCTTCCCCCCATCACACCAGACGAGTCAGAGGTCCCTCACCCCTCACCCCCACCCTGACTTGATGGCCTAGCACTCTGTCCTGCCCCTGCCAGACTGGCACCCCTGCAAAGAAGGGCAGAGCTGGGCATAGAGCAGGTGGCAGAGGCTTGCTGAATGAATGAATGGATGAATGAATGAATGAATGATTACACAGGAGGGTGTAACAGGGCCACTTTGCCCGTTTAGCAGCTCCTCTCTGAGCCCCAACTATGTGCCAGGCACAGTTTTAGGCCCTGGGGGTACAGCAATGAACAAAATGAAGTCCTTGCCCTGTCATGGAGCTTATATTGTAGTCAGCGAGTCAGAAAATACGTAAGATAAAAATGTGAAATATATAGTACATCAGATATGATCAACCTGTAGAGAAAAATAAAGCTGGGGAGAAAGATAGACAGTGAGGATGGAGGGATCATTTTAAGTGAGGTAGTCAGGGACATGATCAGACTCAGATCCTAAAAACTCATCCTGGCTGCTGCATAGCGACCAGGCTGGGAGGGGGCATTGCTCATCGGTCTCCGCACACTCTAGGGCCAGAGGACCGATGCTTTCTCAGCAGGTCCTTGGTCCCTGATGCAAATGGCCCTTGACATCTGGGCCCACCTACCCAGCTGAGGGCCCAGACTCTTCCTTCTCCCTCTGGGTGAGCAGAGCCTGGGGCTCAAGCTGCCCCACTTTATCTCAGCCCCTCCCGTCCATCTCTCATCTTCCATTCTCTTCCACCATCCCCAGGGCACACACATTCCCTTTATAAAACCTTTCCAGGAGTCCCTCCATCTAGGGCAGAGACACAGACCATGGTCAGGGTGTTTGAGGGGTCCACGGGGGAATGGAGGACACAGGTGCACATCCTAAGCGGAGATCCGGGAGGCTTCCTGCAGAGAGTGGCTTTCAAGATGCACCTTGAAGGTGAGAGTAGCCATGCACAGATTAAGGTGGGGGGACACTTCCAGTGGGGGGTGGGGGGTCGCAGAATCCAGCCTCCAATTCTGTTTGAAAGTCAAATTATATATACACGGTTGGGGAAGCAGTATGAGCCAACCCTCTGAAGCAGAAAAGCACACACCTGATGGAGAGGCCTCAGGTGCTCTGGTAACCAGCATGACCTCACCACCTCCACATCCATGAATTCCCTTGCTCCCCACCCCCAGCTTTTCAAGGTGAGCAGGGTCATCATGTTCCTCTGGCAGATGCAGAAGCAAGGACCAGAGAGGCCAACAGACTGGCCCGAGGTCACACAGCAGAAAGCGACAGAGCTCCAAAGCCCAGCCTGGGTCCACTCTCTAGATAGCCTGGAGCTTGCAGCCACCCTGCTCCCAGTCTTTGGGGACCTGGTGATCCCCCCGCACCCCAAGCCTCTGGGTAAAACTGGAGAGGGGTTCTCCACTGCTTTCGCTTCTGAGGTATAGAGCTGCACGCCCCCAAAGAAGAAGAAACACACAGAGACACACAATCCCCACACTCCTGTGTGTACACCACAAACACCACAGACAGCCTCACACATACACCCAAACAGATAGAATTTTTATTAAATACATCCTCACAGCAAGACACAAATTCGCACAGATACGTTCACACTCCCTCTCAAGTACACACAGCCACTTGAGTGTTACTGTTATTAGGTTCACACAAACACAAACACGAGAGCAAAAATACCCTTTCTCAAATGCACTCATGAAGGGAGAAAGACAAAGTTAAGTGTTAGAGAGACAGAGGGAAAGGGAAGGATGAGAAAGAGGAGGAAGGTGGAAAAATCGAGGGAGAGAGAGAGAGTGAGGGAATGGGCAGATCAGGGAGGGAGCGAGTTTAGAACATCCAAGAGGAGAGAGATTTAGGGAGAAAGATAGGAGGGGAGAGAGGAAAGATGGGGAGGAAAAATAAGGAGACAAGGAGGCAGTAAGGGGACGGAGAAGGAAGAAGGGAAAGAGGGAGAGGGAGTCTGTGATTGGAGCCTAACTTTAGCTGCAGCAGCGCTGATGACTCACACTCGGGGGGGAGCGTTGGGTTGGCTCCAGGCTTCTGTTTATATACCTCGATGAGCTAAATATACAGGCTAAGGGGTTCTTCTGTTCTGGTCCAGCAGCTCCTCTGCGTTCTTCCTCCCGCCCTCACCTCCCCTCCCTAACACACACAGGCACACACACGCACACACACGCACACACACACACACTCAGAGCCCCTGCCTCTCCCTCCCCCAAGCCCACAGGGCCCTGCCTGTGCCCTCCTGCAGCCACCAGCACACATCCTGCCCTTGCCTACAGCTCTCCCCACCAGTATATTGGTTGCCAGGAGCTGACCATGGAGCTTGGCTCCAAGCTCAGAAATAACATGGTCCAAACTGCCCCTTTCTGATTTCAGGAGGTCAGGGGGGAGGGGTTGACACTTGTCCAAGGTCACACAGCATGCATGTAGATGAGCCCCACCAGAGCCTCCTGTGACTGCCAAGCCAGAAACTCCCACAGGAGGCAGAGGTGAGGGCCTGACGTGGTGGGACTGTGTGCCCAGGGGCAGGCAAGCTGGGGCCTGGAGATGGGAGAGTGGAGCTTGGAGAGAGAGAGAGCACGACGAGCCAAATCCTGCAGAACAAGGAAGAAATGGAACTGGGGCTGATGGTAGGGGGTGGTGATTGAGGGTCTTGGGAGAAAAGGAGAAAGAGAATTCCATTGGCGAAATCATCTCTGGACCCACAGGGAGCTCTTCTGTCATCATCAGCCCCCAACCCAGCTCCCTGCACCCAGACCTCCTGAGTTCGTGTGCAAGGCCACCCCACCAGCCCAGCAGACGCCTGTAGGGTCCCATCCTGTAGATCGCGGGCTGTATCGCTGTCCGTGGTGCTGAACCTCTCCGTGGCCTCTCCCCAGCCTGGACAGCGTCCATTCCCACCCAAACCTCTCCCGGCAGTTCAGCAGGGTTGAGGGATGAGATAGTGGTGGGAAGGAAGGGGGAGATGGAGACAAAGGACAGGGATTGTGAAGGAGGTGGCCTCAGCCAAAGATTTTCAGGGAGAGAGAGCGATGTCTCCTTTGACATAGTTTTCAAATAACCACAGTGACCAAGAACACCACAGCAAAGATGGCTGACAAGTCGCGGAACCAAGACAGAGTGAGATGTCTGCAAATCTGGGCGAGTGTTGACACGCACAAATGAATCCAGGCCGGAGGGCGGGAACTGGGCAAGCTGAGAGTAACGTCCTCAGCAGACTTGAACCAAAACACTTCTAGTTTTCCTGTGTTTTTATTACCCATCTTGATGAAAAGATTGTGAGTTTTCACACTGTCACAGAACAAACAGAGCTGTGACTTCCGTTTCCCAGGGTATGTGGCTATTTCATGTACTCCTAACAGCTCCATCACATTCCTGACAGTTTCGAAAATTTTTGTTTTCCTCTGGGAACGTAGAAGAATGCTAACCCTCCCTTTCCCCATCACACGCCAGGCTCAGGAGCCTCGTTCCCTGGCACACACCTGCCCCCGCCACCAATGCTCTAATTACACTTGCCCCCTCCCTATGCTGTCTCATGCCTCCAAGGCCTTTGCACATGCTGTTTCCCCACACACACCTGAAGTGCCTTCCTTCCCCCTTTTCTCCATCTAGGCCGAGCTTCTCTGTCTCCTCTGCTGGACACTGCAGGGCAGGAAGTACCACACTCATCTCAGTATCCCCAGCAGCCAGCATAGAGTCTGTCATACCCATTTACTGGGCTTCCCTTCCATTTAGATGAGTGAGCTGAACCGAAGAAACACTTGACTAAATATCCTAGGATTGGGGAGGAGGGGTGCAAATTGACTTTTCGAGCAAGGAGAGTGTTGCAGGTGTTCAAAGGGAGAGGTCTCCAAGTTCCTAGACAGAAACTTACTGCATAAAGTAACCTTAAGGGAAGTTTAATAGAATCCTCCCTCCCTACTTTGTCTCATTTTGCAGATGAGAAAACTGAGGCTGAGAGAGGAAGGGCCTTGGTGCATGGTTGTCCAGGGAGATAGTGGGCATCCCGAAGTTGCCCGAGACAGCAGGGATGTCCTTCTGAGTGGGAGCAGGCGGGGAGGGGGCTGGCTCTCTCTTCCAGGCCCCTGGGCCCCAGCTTGGCCATACATATCCCTTAGGAGAGAATCTATCAGCCCTGGCAGAAAGATGGCCCCACTCCCTCTCCTCCACCACCCCACCTGCCAGAGAATCCCAGCCTTCAAATAATGAGCGATTCCTAATTTAATTACATCTTTAATTCATTTGGGTCTCTGAGGAGCTTTGAGCTGGAGTCTGAGGAAATGCTCAATAGTTTCCAAGGGGGAGGGAGGACTTCTTTTCCTGTTTCAGAGAAGGGAGAAAGAGAGGCCGTGGTCCCCTTTTCCTCTGGGACTGTGTGTGCCCCCTACTTTCCCTGAAAGGAATCCCTCCATCAGACTTGGACTTTGAGACAAACAAGGTGCTGGCAGAGGGCAGGGTGGCAGCTGGTGGAGGAAGCAGGGGTTATTGGGGAACACCCCCCCAGTATTTTAAAAGACACATTGCTCACTCACGCAGCAGGGAATTGGTTGTGGACTGCCTTCCGTGTGCTGGAGCCTCATAATCACTGCAATCATTTCTTGAGGGTCTTCTGTTGTCAGGCACTGCATCCAACTTAACTTTTACCTCTCAATATTACCATCTGTGTTTTGCAAAAGAGGAAACCAAGGCTCCGAGGAGAGGAAATGACTTGCCCAAGACCGTAAGGTAGGTAAGAGGCACAAGCAGCACTCAACAGTTTTCTTTCTGGCTCAAAGCCGCTGCCCATAAACTCTACCTCCACCCCCACCCCCACCCGCCGCATCTCGGACAAGGAATCCCAGGAGATGTCTAATCCAAGGATGCTGACACTCCAGGGATGAACCTCTTGGAAGTATTTGGGAAATCTTGTGCCTATGTGCAAATTTCATCAACTTATAATAATAAGGGCAGACATTTATACAGTCTTTACTGTGAGTTAGGCACTGTTCTAAGCACTTTCACATATTACCTCATTTAACCTTCACATCAGTCCTATGAGGTAGGTGCTAGTATTATCACCCCCATTTTACAGATGAGGAGACTGAGGCACTGAGAGGCGAGTAACCTGGCTAAAGGTCACATAGCTGGGAAGTAGTGGGTTCTTAGAGTCCTGCAGAGTAAGGTTTATAATCCTGACTCTGAAGATCAGGAAACAGGCTTAGAAGGGGCAGGGTATCTCCCAAAGACAACAGGAAATGACCTAATTTAAACTCACACCCAGGTCTGACCAAGTTCCAGGCTCTCCATTGCATTGAGTAGGTGGGAACCTCAATTTCCTCATTTGTCGAATAGGTCAGACATCTGTGTCACAGATTAAGTGTGAGGACCAGATGTTAACTGGGAAAGCACTCTGTAAATGGATAGGCACCAAGAACATGACATCTATGTTCCTAAGGCACTTAGAATGTGTTCATTTAATCCTCACAACAACCTACAGGGTTGACATTATGGTTAAGCACAATTTATGATGAGGAAACTAAAGCACAGAGAGTTTAAGTAATTTGCCTAAGGTCACACAGCCCATAGATGGCGGAGCTAAGACTTGAACCCAGGCAGCTGACTCCAGAGTCATGCCCTTAACCACCATGCTCTGCTCTCTCCACCTGGGAGCATCAGGGAGGGTGGGGAAGGGATGGGAGCCAGTGACGAGGCCTGGGAGGACACAGAAGGAGGTCATCTGGCAGAGAAGAGGGGAGAGCAGATGAAGAAGAGGGGACAATTCTGGGACCAGACCTGGGGTGGGGACACAGCCTAGTGCCCCACCCCTAGGACCGAGGGGTCTTAGGAGCCTATTTGTGTAGAAGCCAAAGCCGTGGGGCCCCAGGCACAAAGGTTTGTATGGTGCGGAGGGGGTGTGTTGCCAACCCAGGGGCCAGCAGATGGGGCAACAGCAGCCCTAAAGGCCACATGGGCCACCAGCTGGACAGGCAAAAGGTGCCCAGCAACTCCTGCCACAAGGAAGCATCTGAAGGGGGACAGGCCTGGGGGCAGATGAGAGGCTGTCCAGAGGGGCTGGTGACCTGGGCTGGGGCGCAGTCCTGGAGGTGGAGAGACAGGAGAGTCTGAGGTGATTTAGAAAGTTGAATGGACAGGACGGGTGACTCCTCTCATGGGGGGTAAAGGACAAGGGGAGAATGGCACCACAGTTTCTGGCTGGCGTGAGACAGAGGAGAGGAGAAGCAGGTTTGGGGGAGGAAAGCAAACTCCAGTTGGGACAAGTTGAGGCTGAGAGGTTTATGCAACATGCAAGAGCAGAGGACACGCCCAGGAGGCCATGGAGACATGAGTCTGGGGCCCTAGAGAGAGGTCTGAGCTCATGTAGAAGCCATACAGCCTGGGATGGCTCAGCCAAGGGCTGGTGGACTCACCAGCCTCCTTTTACCTGTTTCTCAGGAAAGGAGTTGAGTGGAGCTGCCAGGACCCTCTGGGGACATCTCCTGCCACCGTCCACCAAGCCAGGGCCCCAGTGGGGGGGGGGGTCACCCAGGACTCCCTCCTAGACGGAGGCTGCAGGTTGCACTGTCCTCAGGCTGGGCTTTGCCTCCCGTCCAGGCAATTCAAGAGACAGGACCTCAAGCACAGACGCTGGCAGACAGTGTGGGCGCCAGGGGCTGACTTTACCCCAGCTTCAGGGAGAACTCTCCAAGTCTGAAAGCCATCCTGCCAGGGAATAGGCTGCCCACTAAGGAGTGAGCTCCCCATGACAGGTTACAGCCACACAACTAATGAATGCTCCCTCCTCCCAACCAAGCCTTCCCACCCATCTCCCTGTCTTTGAGTCTGTGGACACCATCTGTACCCCACCCATCACACCAGGCTCTACCATCTCACATTCACACTCACTCTGCTCCCCTGTCATGCTTCCTGCCTCAAACCTCGCTCATACTGAATGAGGAAACAGTCTCCGGCACATAGTAAGTGCTCAATAATATTTTTTACCTAACAAATGGCTTGACATTCATTCAACAAACATCTGCCAGGCACCATTTGAGACCCATTTGAGGGTCTGCGGCTACAGGCAAGAACGAGATATAAACTGTTTCCCAGACAAGCAAAAGCTAAAGGGGGTCATCACCACTAAGCCAACCTTACAAGAAATGTTAAAGGGATTCCTTTAAAAAGAAAAGAAAAGGCCATAACTAGAAATACAAATACTATGAAAGAGAAAAATCTCACAGTAAAGACAAACATATAATAAAGGCAGTAGAACAACCACCTATACAGCTAGTACGAAGGTTAAAACACAAAAACAGTGAAACCGTCTATTCTACAATAATGAGTTAAGGGATACACAAAACAAAAAGATGTAAAATATGACGTCAAAAACATAAAATGTGGGAGGGGGAGTAAAAATGTAGTGCTTTTAGAACACACTCAAGCGACCATCCACTTACAAGAGACTGCTATATACATAGGTTGTTACATAAAACCTCATGGTAGGGCTTCCCTGGTGGCCCAGTGGTTGAGAATCCGCCTGCCAATGCAGGGGACACGGGTTCGAGCCCTGGTCTGGGAAGATCCCACATGCCGCGGAGCAACTAGGCCCGTGAGCCACAACTACTGAGCCTGCGCGTCTGGAGCCTGTGCCCCGCAACAAGAGAGGCCGCGACAGTGAGAGGCCCGCGCACCGCGATGAAGAGTGGCCCCCGCTTGCCGCAACTAGAGAAAGCCCTCGCACAGAAACGAAGACCCAACACAGCCAAAATAAATAATAAATAAATAAATAAATAAAACCTCATGGTAACCACAAACCAAAAACCAATAACAGATACACAAAAAATAGAGAAAGGAAGACAAACATAACACTAAAGAAAGTCATCAAATCGCAAGGGAAGAGAGCAAGAGAAGAAAGGAACAGAGAAGAACAACAAAAACAACCAGAAGCAATGAACAAAATGGCAATAAGTGCACTCCTATTACATTTAATAATTAATTTAAATGTAAATGGACTAAAGGCTTCAATCAAAAGACTCAGGGGAAAAAAGGGTGTATAGAAGCTCTGTGGCCCTCACATCATGATTGAGAAGACAGACAAGACAAGAATAAGAAGTGGAAGTAAAATATCTGGTGGTCAGACCATGGTAAGTGCTGTGGAAGGAACAGCAGGGAGGGGTGCGGGGAGTGGGGTGTTGGGGGGCAGGCCACGGTAATTTGAAGATCCCAGGGTGATCCACCTGTGGGTCCATTACTGCCCCACGCTGGCTCGAGGCTTTACATGCTGGCACTCCTGAGTCCTCACAACCCTAGAAGGTGGGTGTCATTCTTTTCATTTTGCAGATGAGGAAACCGAGGCACAGGCAGGGTGAGTCTCTGGCCCCTGGTCTCACACAGGACCTGAACCAGGCTGTCTGGTTCCTGTGCTGGGAGGGTGGGGTGAGAGCGTCTTAGAAAACCCTTCCAGGCAACCCGTGTGGCCTCGCCCTCGGGCAGGGCAACATCACTGGGGTGTGACAGGCACAGTCCCATGGGGCTCCCCTCCCCCCGCCCCCAGAAGGGCCTCATGCTTAGTTCAATGCTCTGCTCTCAGCTCACCATCTCAATTATTTTTTAATAGTTATTATTTTTAAAAATATTTATTTATTTAGTTAGTTAGTTAGTTATTTGGCTGTGCCGGGTCTTTAACTGCGGTATGCGGGATCTTCGTTGCGGTGAGCGGGATCTTTTAGTTGCGGCATGCGAACACTTAGTTGCGGCACGTGGAATCTAGTTCCCTGACCAGGGATCGAACCCGGGCCCCCTGCATTGGGAGCGCGGAGTCTTAGCCACTGGACCACCAGGAAAGTTCCCCCATCTCAATTATTTTTGAACAAGGGGCCCTGAACTTTTATTTTGCACTGGGATCCACAAATAGGTAGCCAGTCCTGCCCTCAGAGAACAAGGCCTCTAACAGATGCTCTCCCCACCCCCACTCCCAGCTCCTCTTCCTCAGGCCTGCCAGCCCTAATCACACAGCCAAGGGGCACTGTCACCCGTCTTCCCCACCAGACTCCTTGACGGTGGTGGGGACAGAGCATTCCTTCTCTGTGTCTCCAAAGCCCAGCGGGCAAAAGCAGACCCTCTGGGACTGTTGGCTGGGTTGGACCAGCTGGGTTGGGATGGAATGAACTGGCCCTTCTTGGGGGTCCTTGGTGGAGTTATTGGTGCAAATCTCTAACAACTCTGCGTCCTTCTGGGAGATCCTGCGATTCCCCTCTGGCCACGTCTGACTCCTGATCCCAGGCTCCTGACTGGGAGGCATCCTCTCAGGACACACCCAGTTAGGGGCTCTGGGGTCCAGGGACGTCCCCACCACCCGCCCAGCCCCTGCCCCCTGCACCCTCAGCTCCACCTGTGTGGGGTGAAGAGAGTCAGACATTTCACACCTTCTCTTTTCACTGGTTGGCAAAGAGGATCAGGGACTTCCCTGGTGGCACAGTGGTTAAGAATCCGCCTGCCAATGCAGGGGACACGGGTTCGAGCCCTGGTCTGGGAAGATCCCACATGCCGCGGAGCAACTAAGCCCGTGAGCCACAATTACTGAGCCTGCGCGTCTGGAGCCTGTGCTCTGCCAAAAGAGAGGCCACGATGGTGAGAGGCCCGCGCACCGCGATGAAGAGTGGCCTCCGCTTGCCGCAACTAGAGAAAGCCCTCGCACAGAAACGAAGACCCAACACAGCCATAAATAAATAAAATAAAATAAAAAAAAGAGGATCAAAGGGGGCTGCCTCTCCTGGGCTGAGAGCAAGGACGTGCAGGAGCGGGATGGGAGCCCCAGCCTCTGACCCTTGTTCCTCTCTAAGTCCCCCCTCTGAGCAGCTCAGGACCCTGGGGATTCCTCCTCTGTGGCTGAGGAAGCCCCAGAGGCCTGGCCAAAGTCTCAGTACACCCATAGGCCTGAAGCTCCAGCTCCAGGCTTCTTCGTCCTCTGCATTCTCGAAGCCTGAGCCTGCAGGGGACCAGGGTTTTCACCACCGAGCAGACACAGGACCCTGAAGCCGTGACAAAGCCTGCTCCTCCTCGTTCTGCCTCTGTTCATAACCTTCACATGACACAGGTCATTCCAGAGCCCCAGCCTGACCTCCTGGAGGCTCCTGGGGACGGTCAGGAGGGGAACTGGGAGGTGTATTAGTCAGGACATGACTGGCTATGCTGTGGTAACAAATCGATCCTGAAATCTCAGAGCTATAAAAACTATAATAGCAAGAGTTTATTGCTTGGGCTTCCCTGGTGGCATAGTGGTTAAGAATCCTCCTGCCAACCAACGCAGGGGACACAGGTTCGAGCCCTGGTCCGGGAAGATTCCACATGCCACGCAGGAACTAAGCCCGTGTGCCACAACTACTGAGCCTGCGCTCTAGAGCCTGCGCGCCACAACTACTGAGCCCACGTGCCTCAACTACTGAAGCCCGCACGCCTAGAGCCCATGCTCCGCAACAAGAGAAGCCACCGCAGTGAGAAGCCCGCACACCGCAATGAAGAGCAGCCTCCGCTCGCCGCAACTAGAGAAAGCCCTTGCACAGAAATGAAGACCCAACACAGCCAAAAATAAATAAATAAATTTATTTAAAAAAAAAAAAAGTTTATTGCTTATCTGTGTCACAGTTCAACTGGACCATCCTCTGCCATCCACAGTGTAATGTACCAAGGTCATGGTAGCAAGAAACATGAGCCGAAGCTTGCCAGGGATGCTTTCAAGGGCCAGGCCAGGCCCAGAGTGGCAGTATCCCCTCCACCAACACTCCATCAGCCAGAACTAATTTCCTACCCTACCTAATTGCAAAGGAAGCAGCGGTAGAGGTAGGGGAGCTGATGTAAACACCAGCACTGTCCAGTCATCATTGGTAAGGGAGTTAATGCATATTCTCTGGCCACTTCTGAGAACTGAGCCCCTGTCTTGTTCAATATCTGGTCCCTCCAAGACCAGCCCCTAGAGCCCCACCCTTGTTCTTGCAGGGATGCAATCTTACCAGTTTAGCATTAAGAACTCAAAATCAATCATCAGTCGCATTTTACAGCCGTTACTCCCCACCCCTGTCTTCCCCTCCCAGCACTTAGCATAAGCCCACAATCACCCAGAAGTTCAGGAGCTGAAAGGTTTGCACAGAACAGCCCATGCTCATTCTTTCTCTCTCTGTCATAATTGTTAATTTACCATTTATACTCTCAGCTATTTCTAAAGAGGATTTCTTAGAAAGTGAAATAAAAGATTAGAAATCATTTAGGGAACAGGAATGAGCTAGATATATTAGAAAGTTGAAATGAACACATTACAGTTGAATAATATAGTAATGTAATACAATAATGTAATTAGTTACATTTATTACTGCAGTACAGTAATAATGCTGTCCAACCTGAGCTTCCTAGCAACAGAGGCAAAAAGGGAAACAACTTCTTCCTCCATATAGTCATCCCTTCCTGCTTCTTTTGCCAGTGCTCTTTTCCCTTCCCAAAGTTCTTTCTGTTTATCCTCCCTTGTTTTCAGATCCACTGGGGATAGAGAGATCCCCCCACCGTTTTTTAGGCACCCATGTCCCCCTTGCAAGGAAAGAACGGCATAAAGTCAAATGGCTAAGGACATGGAAGCAACCTAAGTGTCCATCAACAGATGGATGGATAAAGATGTGGCACATATATACAATGGAATATTACTCAGCCATAAAAAGAAACGAAATTGAGTTATTTGTAGCAAGGTGGATGGACTTAGAGTCTGTCATACAGAGTGAAGTAAGTCAGAAAGAGAAAAACAAATTCCATATGCTAACACATATATATGGAATCTAAAAATAAGGGGAAAAAAAGGTTCTGGGCAGGACAGGAATAAAGACACAGACATAGAGGACATGGGGAGGGGGAAGGGTAAGCTGGGATGAAGTGAGAGAGTGGCATGGACATATATACACTACCAAACGTAAAATAGATAGCTAGTGGGAAGCAGCCGCATAGCACAGGGAGATCAGCTCGGTGCTTTGTGACCACCTAGAGGGGTGGGATGGGGAGGGTGGGAGGGAGACGCAAGAGGGAGGAGATATGGGGATATATGTATATGTATAGCTGATTCACTTTGTTATAAAGCAGAAACTAACACACCATTGTAAAGCAATTATACTCCAATAAAGATGTTTAAAAAAAAAGTCAAATGGCTACAGTATTAGTGTAAGGGAAGCTCCAGCCTGAAGAAATGAGCATACACAGGACTTGAAGGTCACTGTCACTCTTTTGGCTCTTGGTTCAGGGATGGAGCAGAGGCTAGAACTCCAGGGCAAGAGTTACCTTATTCTTCATGGGGAGGGGTCCAGGCCATGGTTTCATCAAGTACCCTGGAACTGCATCTGGAGGGCAGACGCCCCCTTCCCTGATGTCCTACACGTTAAATCACTGAATCCTCAGGATGACCCTGCAAGAGAGGCCTATATCCCCAATTCGCAAATGGAGATACTGAGGCCAAGAAGGGAAATGACTTCAGCAATGTTACCCAGCTTCCCCTAAAGACCGAGCCTCAGGGCAGGAGACCCCCAAGCTGTGGATGAAATGCTCAGAGTTCTGAGAGGGGGAGAAGTGGGGTTCCCAGGCAGGCCCCAGCTTGGTCAGGAAGGTTCAGGAGATGGAGACCAGTTCCCCTCTCCCCAACCTCAGACTCCAGTTGCCATGACAACAGGGCCTCCATTCCGGGTGTTTGTTGGAAATTTGCATTTTAATGGAGATGTAATTAGAATTTAAAAGCTGAGGCTGGAAGGGACAGAATCCTTCCCAGTCCCTGGGGAGCCAGAACCCCCCCCCTCTCACTACTCACCCTCTGCTCCACCCAGAGCCCTATTCTGACACTTTCACAACCACTATACTCCTGGTGTCCGTCCCCACTGCCCAGATGGGGACCCTGAGGCCCCGAGCAGAGAAGGGACTTATTCAGGATCTCACAGCGAGGACAAGTCCCCAAGGTCTGCTCTGCCTAAGGACTCCCAAATTGACCCCCTCCGTGGTGGTGAGGTCTCAGAGCAAGAGTTGGCTGGAGGCAGGGGTGCTGGCTTGCTGAGGGCCCCTCAAGTCCTCCCCTCACTCTTCCAAGCTCACCCTTCCTCTCCCTGTAACCTCACAACCTCTCAGTGGCCCTGGGGGCCTGGCAGGGCTGGGGGACTCCTCCCATCTCAGCCCAGGGGGAACTGAGGCCCAAGGGATGTGCCACGGTCACACAGCAGCTTAGTGGCAGAGTTGTGCCTTTGGCTGGTCATCGCTGAGCCCTTAAAAATATCCCACCCTTGACCCCTCACCCAGAGTCACTATCTGACCCCAGATCTCCGTGGAGAATTTCTAGCAGCTTCTTCCTGTGTCTTTATTAAGTTCTTAAAATCAGTCATGCCAGCAATTTTGTCTTTTCAAATCGTTGAAAAGAAGCCACTCTGCCTCTGCCTGGACCCCCCCAGACAGGCTGCTGTCCCTGGGAACTGTCTATGGGCACCACCCTAAACTCCACAAACCCTGGGGTCACAAACACAGGCCCTCAAGAGGCAGAAAAGGCTCACACCTGCTGAGAGTGTAACACAAGTGTGTGAGCAGCACAGGACCCAGATCCCTTGTTCATCTAAAATCCACTTCCCTGCGCATGGCCTGGCTCCTAGTATGGGCTCAGCAGATGTTTATTGAGTGAATAGATGATTAAGCGCCAGGCCTGGTGATGAGGACATGCCATGCAAACTCCCACTGCACCCTCCCCTTCCACAGACCCGCCCCCACAAGAGCCCCCATGAAGCTCAGAGAGGCCATGTAACTTCCCCGGGTCACACAGCTGGTAGGTGGCAAAGGCTACATTTGAACACAGACCCGCTGACTCCAGGCTCTTGAGCATTACTCTCCCCTTGTGCTGATCACAAGAGCATGGAGGTCCAGCAGCTACATATATGTGCAGGTCACACTCACAAATGTGGACACAGGTCCCACGGGCACACTGCTGGCCCACACGGCAATCCTTTATTTTCAAACATATAGTGCTTACTCTGTGCCCGATGTGCTGTTCCAAGTATATACTTTGTACTCAATCCTCACAGCCACCCTGCAAGGTAGGGGCCATTAACATACAGATGAGGAAACCAAGGCACAGAGAGGTTATGTGAATTGCCCAAAGTCACACAGCTAGTGAATGAAAAAGCCAGAATCAGAACCTACACAGCCTGGCTCCAGAACGCATGCTCCCTCCAGACCTCAGGACCCCAGAGCCAGGAGCTCTGGGCCCCCACCACCCTCAGCCCTGGGAGGAGGGCTGGACAATATTTCTCAAAGCCCAATTCACAGAGGAGGAAACAGGTCTGGAGAAAGAAGGTGGCCTGCTTTGGGGTACACAGCTCTGTGAGCCCAGGCTGTGAAGCCCAGAGCATTTGCATCAGCCCCAGCCCCCTGAGGGTTCCCCCAGCCCTGCCCATCTCCCAACCCTTCCCTCTGCCCACAGTGCCCTCCCCCACCCGGGGGGGACTGAGGAGGAGTGATTGCCTGGTGACAGTCTGGTCAGGAGGAAATGAGACCTGAGACATGAGCATCACCTCTCAGAAAAGAAAGCTCCAGAGACCCTGAGAGGGACGTGATAAAACCAGAGGCCGAAAGGAGCCCATTCCTTGTCCATTTAGAACCAGACAGCACAGAAATGGATTTTCTCTTGAGAGCTCTTGTGAACACACTTCAAAGCCACTGATGGCAGGAGTAGGAAGTGAGAGGGAGGGAGGGAGAGGGGCCTCGGAAGTAACGCAGGGCCAGGCAGCAGAGAGAAGGGAGAGGGCCAGACAATCACCGGTCAGAAAAGGCAATTGGAAATTCCATTTGGGTTTTCAATTTGAAGGTGGAGAAAGGCCAGGAACTTGGGGGGGGCAGAGACACACAGAAAGATGGGGAGGCAAAAGCAAATTACAAGATCCCAGGTGTCCCCCCCCAAGACACAATCCAAAAGGTCACACACACGCTCACTCATGCTCTTGCTCAGGACTCAGAGACCTGGGTTCTAGTTTTCCCTCTGCTCTTGAAATACCCTGTGACCTTGCAGAAGACCCTACCTCCCTCTGAGCCTTGGGGTTCCCCCCCACCAAGGCCTGGTGAGGTTAAGTTGGTTCCAGAAAGGCCAGGAAGGAGACCGGGATGGGGCACGTGGGCGACAGAGGCTAGGGAGGCGGCCACCTCACTGTGCTGCTGCTTCTGTGTGGCCAAGGGCCTGGGCTGAGCAGGCACCGAGGGGCATCCAGAGAAGGGCCAGGGCCAGGCGGGAGCCCAGCGCTTCCACGTGTAGATGAGGAAACAGGCTGAGAGCAGGAAAGCACCCTGAAGCCAGGCAACCAGGACAGGAACCCACCTGTGAGACCTCATGACTCCCGCCCTCCACCCCCCACAGGGACAGGAACAGAGCAGGAGGGAGCTGCCCTTTCAGAGCCTGTCCCATCAGGGGTCCAAGACAGGCCTGGCACTTCTTAGGTGCCCATCTGCGGGCACCTCGTTCTTGCTCAGAGTGGGGCGGACCCGTCTGTAATATCACTGACCGACCCAGTCCCTATTCGGGTAATAAGAGCTTTACCCGTATTAACTTACTGGCTCCTCACACCCACTTTATTACGGAGCTAAGCCCCATTTAACAGATGAACAAACTGAGGCACTGTCTATTAAGGGATTGAGCGAGTGAGTGCCCAGCTGTCATGTGCACACCTTTCCGGAAGAAAGCCTCATCTCCCCGCTGGGCAGCCCAGCCTGGTGGTTCTGCCTCAGCTTCCCCACTCAGTCTTGGAAGGCCGCGGGGCAGGGACAGCCGGAAGCCAGGGCCACGCAGGGCTGGCCGCAAACAGCCAGCTGACGTCAAGGGGCGTCCAGGCCCCACCCTCGGACACCCCGGCCTGGACGGCGGCGGACCAGATCGCGGAGCCGCGCCGTGCGAGAAAGCTGTCCTGCGGCGCCACCTAGTGGCCAGAGTGGCTGCTCGGCCCCTCCAGAGTCTGGCAGAGACGCTGCAGGAATCTACTGCTTCGCTGGGACATTGGAACACAAAAGATCCCTCCACCCTGGGGACCGTGTTCTGACCATCCCAGGTCGGGAGGAGAAAGAGGGTACGCTGGAGTTTGGTCCTTTGCCCTCCTGAGGGGCAGGCTCACTCATCCCACCTGGACATCTCTGCCTTCGTCTATCTGATTCGTGCATTTATGGAGCCCTTACTATATGCCAGACTCTATTCCAGGCGCTAGAGATGTAACAGTGAACAAAGAAACATCCCTGCCTTTGTAGAGTTTACAGTGGCGAATGGGTGAGGAAACAGTCAATAAACAATAAATGAGTGGGACTTCCCTGGTGGGCAGTGGATAAGACTCCATGCTCCCCGTTCAGGGGGCCCAGGTTTGATCCCTGCTCGGGGAACTAGATCCCACATACATACCACAACTAAGAATTTGCATGCCACAACTAAGGAGCCCTCCTGCCACAACTAGGACTCGGTGCAACCAAAAAAAAAATTAAAATAAAACAATAAATGAAGATAATAAAAGAAATTAAAAAACAATCTGGCTATTTCAGAAGCAGGAGAAAAAGAGCCTGTCTGACAGCATCACTGAGCTCCAGGGGACCCACAACCCTCAGGGCAAATCCGTGGAGCCTGATGTCAATGAAACCATGCAGCCCTCCTTGCTCCTCTGGAGCCACTCCTGTCCCAAGGGACATGCCCTCACTACAGGATCCTCCTGCCTGAGATACTCCCCTCCCACATGGCCATCTCCTCTTCTCCTCCAGAGTCCTCCTGACCCCCACCCAGCGCCCCAGCAATACTCTCCTGGGTGGCTGGCACTGGAGAGCAGTGCATAACTGCTCAGGCCAGGCTGTCTGTCTTGATTCCCAGCTCTGACACCACCCTGTGACCTGGACAGGTTCCTTGGCCTCTCTGTGCCCGTTTCCTCATTTGTAAAATGGGGAAAGCAGTTGCTCCTGCTCCAGAGGAGGGGAGGGTGGTGGTGGTATAACTGAGTTAACAAATGTAAAACACTTAAGACAGCACCTTGACACAGTGTTTGTTATTATTAATGTCTGTTTAGGTTTTTCCCTCCTGGACTAGCTGATGGAGGTTAGTGAGGTTCATTCACAAAGGACCAACTGAGTCATCTCCATGTCCTACACTCTACAGTGTCAGGTATACAAAAGGATCTCAGAACATGTTTGTACGGTGAATTCAGTGGTTCCCCCTCATTCACCACTGATTTATTGAGTGCCTTCTGCATGCAAAGTACTGGGCTAGGAGCTGCAGATGGAGCAGTGAACAAGACAGGTTTCCTCCCCACAGCAAGAAGAGTACTAATTTCTAAGCCAGAAGTTCTCAAACTATTTTGTCTAAGAACTCTTTACTCTTAAAAAAATTCAGGATCCCAAAGAGCTTTTGTATGTGTAACTATCTAACAAGAGTTACCATGTTAGGGACTAAAACAGAATTTTAAAAAATACTTATTAATTCATTGAAAACAACAATAACAAGCCCACATATTAACATAAGTGACATATTTTAATGAAAACAAAACAAAATAGTGGGAAAACACTATTGTTTTGCATTTTTGCAAACGTCTCTAATGGAAGATAGCTGGATTCTCATGCCGAACTAGATCTGTGCGAAATGTTGCTCTGGTTTAAGTATATGAAAAAATACTTCCAAAAATACATTCCCCTTTTTCGTAAAAATTGAGAATACTAACACTCCGTCCCGCCCCCGGCCTCGCCCACTACGGAGACGCCTGACGCGAGAGAACTGACCCACCAGGCTGGGCTAGCGGTGGACGGCTTCCGGGAGAAGGCGGGGCCTGGCTCCCAACGGGTCGGTTGGGTTGCGATTGGACGACAAATGCGTCCTTCGGCGCGTTGGCCCCGCCTCCAGATCCCGCCCAGTGGTAAACCTAACGCATGCGTCCTAAGGAAGGTGGGCACTTCCGCCCGCCCACTGCGGAACCTTTTGTTCTAGCTCGCGTTTCCACCGAAACGACAAGTGCGGCCAAGGCGGAAGTAGTTGAGGCGTGTGGGCGGAGCTAAGCACCGCTATGTCGGCTTCCTTGCTGCGGCGGGGTTTGGAGCTTTTGGGGGTGCCTGAGGGTGAGGAGCTTCTTCCCAGAGACGTCCAGCCTGGGCGGGAAGGCGGCAGGGGCTGGGGGCAGGAGCCCCGAGGGTGCGAACGATCCAGACCGGGCTTAGCCTCGGTGGGATGGGAACCCTGAGCGCCCTCCGAACCGAGTCGGTTCCTCTCTTCCCCTACAGCCCCCAGGGACGCGCCAGGCCAAACCAAGCCGAGCGAGGCTCCGATGAAGCGGACGCGGAAGGCGAAGGCGACCCAGGCCCAGAAACTGCGGAACTCGGCCAAGGGAAAGGTGCCCAAATCGGCGCTGGGTGAGCTCGGCAAGGGGCTGGACGCGCTGCTCCCGGGGTCGGGGGCGGTGCCCTGGAGGAAGGGGCGCTAGAGTGAGGGCTTGAAATGTTCCCCAGGAGTTTCTAGAATACCTGCTGTGCGACGGGCGCGGGGCGGGACCCTGGGAACACGGAGGTGAACGAATCACATTGTCCTGGCCTTCAAGGTCTACAGCCCTAATAGGGAGAGAAGCATCGAAGAGTTTCAAAATCAGCGTATGGTTGCTGTGATGGGGTCTATGCATTAAGACTGTGGTGCTCTGAGAGGGACTTAGAATGAAAGGCCAAATCAGGCTTCTCTGAGGAAGCAACATTTAAGCCCAGACCCGATGGATGTATACGAGTGAACCGGGGGAAGAGTATTCTAGAGAGAATGGCATAGGCGGAGTCAGAAAGAAGTTTATTGCCTTTGAAATTTTGAAAAAAAGAAGCCTGGTCATAGTGACATACAGTGAACGAGGGTCAGAGACGGAGCATTAAATAAAATTAATACTCCGTGTTCCAGGTGCTGTTCTAAGCCTCGTACAAATGTTTGCTCATGTAATTGCTCACAGCAACCCTGTGAGGTCGGCACTGTCATTACCTCCATTTTACAGAAGCAGAAACAGGCCCCTGCCCAGATAGTACAGGTAGAAACCAGGCAGATTGTCTCCAGAGCCCTGATCCCACCTACTGCTTCAAGGTGCTATGGCCTGGGCAGCGGTGATGGTGCGGAGATAAGAGAATTGTGCAGGTGGAAGATGCGGTGAGGAGGGGGCATTGATGGCGTCGGTGGTGAATTGGCTGTGAGGATGGAGGAGGAGGGAGTCAGCGAGTACGGAATATCTTGGGGGATGTGGCACCACTTAACAAGACCTACAGACTTGAAGAGGAGCAGGAGTGGGCAGGAATGCAGGGTAATTTTGACCTGTGGCAGGACTTGGTGAGCTCCTAGTGTGTCTTTGAATCTCCAGGGCCTGGTGCATAAAAAGTGTTCAAGTTGTTTGTTAAAAGAACTATGAATTCCGAGGAAATACAGCATGAGCAAAAGTGTGGAGGCAGGAAAGTGAGCCTGGGTTGAGCCACAGTGATTCTGGTGTGGAGCAGGCACACAAGGGGCCCGAGGGAGGTCACTCCTCCATCCCAGCCCCCGCCCCACTGCCCTGTTATGGCACGTGACTGAGGACTGAGGGGACTCTCTCAACCCTCAGTGGCCAACCTAAAGAACACCTCTGTGGCTGCCACCTTGGTCTGAGCTACACCATCTCTTGCCTGGATTATTGCAGAAGCCTCCTAACTGGTCTCCCTTCCACTCCCCCCTCCCCCAGTAATCTTGTTCTCACCATAGCAGCCGAAGTGATCCCGTAAAATCCTGAGCCAGACGTGTCTCTCCTCTGCCCTGCACCCACCAGGGTGAGAGCCTGAGTTTTTCGGTGCCTGCTGAGGCCCCACATGATCTGCTCCTTCCAGCTTCATCTCCTCGGCTTCTCCCCTCTCTGTCTAACCACCTTCTGTTCTTCAAGCACATTAGTCACACTTCTGCTTCAGAGCCTTTGCACTGGCTGTTCCCTCTACCCAGAATGCTCTTCCCCCACAGTGTCACACTCTCTCTCTCCAGGCTTTGCTCAGAATTCATTTCAGTGAGGCCTTCTCAGAGCCTCCTGTTTAGAATTGCAACCCTCCCCCCAGCATTTCTCATTTCTGTTTACTATTCTCTTTTTCTCCATAAAATGATCACCCTCTGAAATACTGTTTACCTTGTGTACCATCTCTCTTTCCACGGAATGGAAGTTCCATGAGGGCAGGACTTTTTGTCTGCTCTGTTTCCTGCTCTGTGCTCTTGCACCTAGAACAGTGCCTGACAGACACACGGTAAGTGCCCAGGACACCTTTGTTGAGTAAATCACTTGAGCAGGTGGAACCAAGGGGGACTTTGAGCAGGATCTGTGTGGAGTGTGGTTTTGACAGAAGAGCCCAGGCTGTTGCAGTGACCTGGGGAAGGGACGACGGGGCCTCTGGCAGGGCCATGGGAGGTGAGAGTGGAGTGGAGAGATGTCAGGAAGGGACCCAGAAGGCTTCCAGGGAGTGAATCTGAAATGATGCCACCCTGCCTGCCATCCACAGCTGAGTTCCAGAAGCGAGAGCGGCGAGGTTACCTTGGATTAAACCTGAGGTTTATGACTAGTGCAAGAAGCACAGTGCCCGAATCCGTCACCCAGCAGGTTCGTCAGGGGGATGGGCTGTGGGAAGGAACCTGGGGGTGAGAACTGAGGCTGTTCCTGGGATCCGTGGGAGTCTCAGCCCTGAGCACAGGCTGGAGGGTGGGGCCCCCTCCAGGCTCCTAAGAGCTGGACACCCGTCTGTGCTGTGAGGGGCCTCCCCCTGGAGGGCCGAGAGCAGAGCGGGGAAGGTGGGAGGCTGGACCTGGCCTTGCTCCCCTGGGACCCCTGTGGGCCTCCGCTGGCTCTTCTGTAAATGGAAACCACGTGCCCTGCCTCCCGGGACGGAGTGAGGGCCAGGTGAGAGGGCGGCACGTGGGCGGCTGCACCAGGTTGTGTGGCTGCAAGTGGCTGCGAGTCACCACCCAGGGCTCCTGACTCTCACCCGCCCCCAGATTGTGCGCCAGGACCGGGGCCGCAAGGCCTGTGACCGGCCTGTGGGCAAGACTAAGAAGAAGAAGAAGGCCGAGGGCACCGTGTTCACCGAGGAAGACTTCCAGAAGTTCCAGCAGGAGTACTTCGGCAGTTAGGCTCCCGGGAGGGCACAGCCGCCTCGGGCCTCTCAGCCTGGCTCAGGGAAGCCCTGGAGTGGAGGCTGGCGTGGAGCTGGCGAGCTGGAAGCCTAGGGAGGACCTTCGCTCAGACCCGAACTGACATCTGCAGGCTCGGGAGGTGCCACCTGCCTGCTGGAAAGGAACACGTCGGGCTGTTTTGTCTGCTTTGGCCCAGGGAGGGCCTCGGGGCTGTTGGCTGTGGAGAGGCCGGTCACTGGGCCCTTGGGGACCACACCTCTGATAGGAGGAGGGCCGCTGGGTGGGCTTCCAGGTTCTAATAAACGTGGCCCAGGGGCTGTGTGCGCTGCTCTAACAGGGTGTCTCCCGCCTCCTCTGGCAGCGGGGAGCCTTCCCTCCCTCCCCCACCTCCCGGCTGGGTCTTAGGGCTCCAGGTCAGAAGTCCTGCAGCCCAGCCCCAGCGCAGGCACCACTGGAGGGCAGTTCACCGCACCTGCAGACCCCGCAGGCCTCCTCTCCGGGGTGGCAGCCCCAGCTGAGAAGGCAGCTGTTGAGGAAGCCGAGGGAGGGAGCGTGGCTGCCTCAGCCCGTGCCCGGGCTTGTGCCCTTGTGTGTTCGGCTGGGGGGTGGATCAAAGGCCACTGTTGTTTTCTCTTACTTCTGTCACAGGAGGTGGGGACTAGTGGGGCGACTCAGGAGGTGAGCTCAAGAAACAGGGTTTTACGCTCAGGTCTGCGGAGCAGAAGGGTGGTGCCGGCCCAGAGCTGCTCCACCAGGGGAAGGCGGAGGCCGGGCCGCGCCCGGCGGGGGCAGCGCAGGGCAGGTGCTGTTGAGCAGATGCCCAAGTGGGTGGGTGGTGCTGCCCAGCTGGGTCTTCAGTGGGGCACTGAGGACAAGTCCTAGAAGCCCAGGAGTCCCTTCTGGGGAGGGGGCCCTGGAGGCCTCCAGGTGGCTCGGTCTGGCTCACCTAGAGCCGCCCCCCGCATGCCTAAGGGCTCCTTGGGACATGTGTTGTCTGGTAGAGGACTTCTGAAGGGACCCCGCCGTGGGTTCTTCTGTGCAAGAGGAGGGAAAGTTTTATCCCTCACACAGCCAGACCCCGGCGGGGCTGTTCCTGGTTACTAGCCAGCTTTCCATCCTCAGTGGGGACAGGAGGGGACCACAGAATTGCCTGAGGCAGAGTTGGCGCCTGTCCTACGGTGCAGGTGGCCTCCGAGAGTAGGAAGCAGACCAGCCACCCAGGAAGTCAAGGTGGGCAGAAGAGGTGTCGTGACTCCAAACCGGAACTGCGCCACCGTCCTCGGATGGCTTGTTCCAAGAAGGGAGAAGGGGGTGTTTTCCCAAGCTCTCCGGCCGCCTGCGGAGCTCCAGTGGCCCCTGTGAGGAGAGACACTCCCGTGTCCTGGGAGGCTCATTCCCTTCCTCTTTTAAGCGGCTTAGCAAGCAGCAGCCTCAGCTTCCCGCTCTCTCTCACCAGAAGTTCTCTGAAGAACCGGCTGACCAGGGCCCCCTTCTAACAGGCACGCACCTGCTGTTATGTCATCACGTAGGGGTTCCTGCCCCCTCCCCAGGTGTAGAATGAGGGGCCTGCCTCTGCGGGAGGGTGAGAGCAGGGGTCCTGCGCTTCTCTGCTCTTGAGTTTTCCAGTCTTAACGTTTGTGCCGAGTAGCACCAGTGGGTGTGTGTCCGTGACCCCTAGGTATGACTGACGTTAGCGTTCACCCGAGACTGGCCCTGTGGGTCAGGGTGGGACTCCAGAATCTACTGTTAACAGTCACCCTGGACGGTTCCGTTGCAGGTGGTGAGAAGGCAGCAGGGGGCCCTGGGGAGGGGCGCGCCGGTGCAAGAGCCACACATGGGGGTGCTGACCGAGAGCCGCGGACCTGGTGACTGACAATCTGCTGGGAAAGGGACAGGAACCAAGTCAGAGGACACTGGGGTGCCACATTGAGGGCCGGGAGGAAGAGGCCTTCCCTGATGGAGCGGCTTTATCTCCGGTGGTTTGGAGCAGCTGACACATTCACTTAAGAGACCCAGGAGAGGACAGGACTGCCACGCGGGACCTCCGCCAGGGTGTGTGTGTATGGGAGGCTTAACAAGTTCCTGCAGGAGCTGGGCGGATCCCCATCAGGTGACTTTCTCCAGCACAGCTGGGGCCTGGGAGCCCTCTTGGAGGTGGGTGGGACTGTGTGCCCATTCGTCCCCACCTCCGAGGCTTCTTCTCAGGGTGCTCTTCCCCATTCTAGTGCACAACTTTCCCTGTCCTTCGAAGCCCAGCTCAGGGCAGTTAAGACCTTGAAGATCACCAGGTCCAAGGTCCACATGTGACACCTACTCCCTTGGTGCCTTGGGGAAGCATTCCCATCTGGGCCACCCCCATTACTTCTCCCACATTACCGTTAGGCATCAGGAAGCAGGTCAGGGAAATACCGGCCCCACCACAGGGAGCAGAACAGGCAAAAGCCCATAACCCTGGGTTCAAACAGGCTCTACAACTTCTCCAAATGCCCTCTGCCGCAAAACCTGTGACGGGGTCACCACAGGGACTGCGGGCAGTGTTTAGAACAGTGCCTGGTGCCACATTTGCATCACCCACATCCCAGCCACTCGTCTACATTGTCTTTCACAATGGAAAACTGGTTCTCCCTCAACAGGCCCTAAAGGACACAAGAAACCTGCCCAGGCTGGGTTCAGACTCTTGTACTCAACGAGAGATGTCTGCCTTATCTTGCAATAAAGTAAGTTACCAGCCAGGATTGCAATAAGGCAGCGTGGCTCCAGTGCCCTTCCATCCCGACATCAGGGATGGCAGGCCTTCCAGCTTGCCAAGGTGCCAGCCAGGGAAGCCTAGGAACCAGCCAGGCTTTGGGGCCTGCTCTTCCGTTTGTTCCAGCAAAAACTAAGACATCTTTCCCTAAATAGACCCTTCTGGGAAGGTCTCTACAGAATTGCAGCAGATCAGTGAAACCTAATCCCCTTGTGTGCCCAGCTCAGACTGTGGGGCCTTATCTGGGTACTTAATGTTGGCACAAAGCAACAATCATGAGGGAACAGGTGGAGCCCAGGCTCTTCTCTGCCGCCCTGTTCCTTAGGCTAAAATCCCCCAGCCTCACTCGCACCCAAGGGTAGTTAACATCGAGTCAAAGTTTTTGGTCCTGGGGAAATTATCCAGCCACCTACTAGGGGGGATCTAGCCCAACTCCCTGTCTCAGGGGTCCAACTGAAGTCATCAGTGATCCTGACATACAGCCCTACAGTGTCAGGGAAAAAAAAAAAAAATTTGACTCTGGACTTAAATTTCAAGTCCTGACAACGAACCCCACAGCAAAATGCTGCTTCTGAGGATTGACTGGGCTCTTTACCAAAGACAAGAAACCAGACATAGCAGTCTACAGAAGTACTTTCACTACAAAATAATTTATTAAAACACACAGCTTCAGCACTAGCCTCCTATGTACAAGCACACACCCTCCTGACTACCCTAACTAGGGGATCCTCTTCTTCCCCCTTGCCTTGCGGACCTCTTCTATTAAATCTTTCAGATACTGGATCTCCTTGGCCAAGGAATCTGCCTTCTCTTTCAGAGCCTCATTCTTCTTTTCTAGCTCTTTACATTCACCAGTGAGGGCCTCCTGCTCTGCCCTCTTCTTCTGGCGATATCTAGTGGCTGCTGTCTTGTTCTGCTCCATTTTCTTCAGTTTCTTATCTAGTTTCTCACCCTTTACTTTTGCTGCTATCATCTTCTCTCCAGGAGGATCGTAGGGTTTGGGGCGGGCAGAGCCACCAGGGGCACCTGGAGATAGCAGGCTTCTATTCGGAGAGCCCCTTGAGGTAGGGGGGCTATGCTGGGGAGAGCCCAGATAGGAGTCAGGGCTCATACAGATGCCACTATCATTATCTGAGGGGGCATCCTCTTCCTTTACGCACTGAGGGTGCACCGTAACGTAAGCAGTGGAGTCCGGCTTCCTATCTTCTTCAGAGATCACCACTTCACTGCATAGCTCTAAAGTAAAAGAATGATCTGGAGTGGAGGACAGGGCCCCTGGGGAGAGGGGAAGAGGCTGTAAGAAAGTGAAAGGGGCACCCTGGTCAGTTGTTGGCAAACTTTCCGGAAGATGGCCTATTGGGTTCACTATCTGGGGGGGCTCCTTATTAGCCTCCTGGAGTAGGGGGTCAAAAAGATCACACGTGTCATCCAACGTGGCCAAAAGCTCATCTGGCATGGTTTCCAGATCATCTATACCCAACAGAGCATTAAAATCAAACTCCTTCAGATCCATTTTCTCCACCATCCAATCTGTCCCAGAGAAAGCATCCTCTGCAAAAGATTAAAGAGAGTTGGAACCAATGAGTCAAATGTACAAGACTATCACCAGATCCCACCATCAGATAAAAGAAGCCCACTCACCCTTGCCGTTATCTGAGGCACTGACCAACCCATCCACAGCCAGCCATTCGGAGAAGCCCGCCTTAGCCTTGTCGCCAGAGAACCCATGAGGTTTGAAGTGCTTGGCCACCTCCAGGTAGTCATCTAGGAGACCCAGGCTCTCTTCAGCCCCCAAACCCGACTGGTCGAAGGGGGACATGAAGTCCCCCACCAACACCTCGCTGCTCAGGAAGCTCATCTCGGCCATGTTGCGAGGTTTTGGTGGAATCGAGGAATGTGCTTAATTCGAAGGTGTCTTTGTCGGTTACAGCAACGCTGCTGCTGAATGCCGTGAAAAGCCTGAATACGAATCAGAAACCAAGTCCCATTAAAGATCAGCTGGCTTAAGAACTTCATTTTTTCATCCATAAGGCAAGATGGCCAAAACAGAACTCCATTCGGTGTTGAGAATCGGGACCACGTGGCCCCAGAGCCATCGTGTCACCCTCGCGTCCATCAGGCTGCACAAGATGGACGCCCGGCCGTTCCCCAACCGGCCAGAAGGGGAAGCCGCCCCACCCGCATGTCCAAATCCGGCTCTGGACGCCCGGCCCCGCCCACGCCCCCCCCATGACTCACGCCGCGGCCGCCGCCCTGCCACGCCGCCATCTTGGCTGCTGCCACGTTTCGCGGGGCGCCAAGTGGAACCCGGCGGGTTCGGGGGGGCCGGGGCTGCCGAAGGCTCCCGACCCAAAAGCGCCAGCGTTTTGGGGACACCCAAGCAGGGGCCACGCGTCCCGGGCGCTCGTAAAACCGCTCCCGCCTCCGCGAAGCCGCCCAGCCGCCGGCCGCGCCCAAGCAGGCAGAAACCCCTCACCGACCCGGGGGCGCACGGCCAGAGCGGCGCAGGCCCAGTACTTACGCCATGGCTTAAGCCGCTGGGGGGTGCCGCTGCAGAGCCTGGTGCTGCTGCCGCTGCTGCAAAAGCCAATGCTGCCGCAGGCACTGCTGCCTCTAATACGCCATGGTGGCCGCGAACCCTGCGGGAGCGGAGAAAAGAAGGCACGCACTCGCACGAAGAAACCACATTTAGGCAGAAGAAGAAAAAATGGCGGCGAGACGCCGAGCGCGGGTCCTTTATAAACTCTGCTCCCTGTAAGGCCGTATCACGGACCACATCCTTCCGCCACGGTCACGTGACTCGCTCCTCCCACCCACGCATTGCCATCTATTCGACGCCCCTACCGTTTCCAATCTCCGACTTTTAAGTCTAGGGCGTAGCTGTGAAGAGAGAATGAATTGTTTTATTTACGGCCTCAAGAAAAAGGCGCACTACTTTACAAGGCTTTTAAGATCAAAGGGTCACTCCCGTCCGCCGCCGGGGAGCGCGGAGGGATCCGCCACACTCATTTCCGGCGTTAGCCCGAAGGGCGGAGAGAGAAGTCTTTCATCCCAAGAAAGGTTTATTACTGTGAAGTACGAGTTCTCCTAGTTCTCGCGCGAGATGCTGGAGGAGAGCGCGCATCAAGATGATTGGTCAGACATGGTGAGTCATATATATCTCGAGTTTCTATTGGCTCACGCCCCTGACTTGCGCGGGGAGGGGCGGAGCGGCCGACGGTTCCAGCCGTCTGGTTCTGCGGTTCACTCGGTCTTCTCTGTGACGCCGCTTTGCAGTGGCTTCCTCAGCCGTACCCACCAGCAGCCGGTCAGGATTGCCCCAGGCAGCCCTGGCCCAGTGCGTCCCAAATAGTGGCGTTAGGCCCCGGCCCTTGCAGTCCTTTCCTGCCGTCCTCAGTGAAGCTCCAAACTAGCGACCAGGTTCAGGCCCAAAGATGAAACTAGGCAAAAGGAAATGTCACTTCGTGTGCATTTTCACACGCACTTGCAAAATACTGAGGACGTGCAAGCCCTTCAGTAGTTGAAAGGGGAGGCTGATGACCTCAGTCGAGATCACCCGATCTATGTGCACTTACCATCAAAGGCGAGTCGGGGAAATGCGTAATCCTATAATCTAACCTATCGTATTTTTACATATCCGTTTAGCTAAAATATAACTTGGCTATTTTATTGAAGAATGCAGCCTATCACAGGGGAACTTCTTTCGGTTTATGTAGTTTCAGTTCCTCTAAGAAGAAGGAGAGATTTTATTCAGCTGCTATCTCTCTAGGGTAGTTTCAGTTAGCTCCCAACGCTGTAACTCCCAGGCATAACCGCTTCCCAGCAAGTCCTCCTAACGCCCAATTGCCGGAATTTGTGTGTTTGGAGGCCGCAGTCCAGGTCAGGCCAACAACTTGCCCTCTCTACTGGGGAACTGTTAAGAGCAACAAGAAAGCCCTCCCCCACCCTCCAGCCCTCTCGTCAGGCACTGCAGGGGCGGAAACCTTGAGTTTCTGCTTCCATTCCTTTCAGTAAGCCCTACAAATATTATTTCTGAGGACTGATGTCAAAAATTTGGGAAGAACTGTCCTACATTACTGACCATTGACTTGATTCAGTCTAGCCCAGCAATTTTACAATGGTAAACTGAGGACTAAAGGGATGAAGGGTCTTGCCCAGTGAAGGCAGTATGGGGTAGGAGTTATAAGAGATTTTAGGGGCAAACCCCCAAAACTTGGCTCTTACATTTATTAGCGGAGACATTTTGGTTGAGTGACTTATCCTCGCTGAGTCTCAGTTTCCTGAGCTGTAAAATGAAGCTAATGGTGAGTATCCTTACACTTAGAATGAAGTAAGATAATATAAGATGGCACTGAGCTAGGCGCCTGGTATCTGATAAGTGCTGGATAAATGGTTGCTATTACTGCTATTATTAGAACTCAGGTCTTCTGACACACCTCCCAAGGCCCCCTCCCCATCTTCATTACATCATCCTGCTTCCTCAGAGGACTATTATTTACTGAGATGAAATCAACAACTATAAACAACTGGTATATGCAAAGCATACTGGATGCTTGATGTGGTTTTTTTTTCCCCTTGGGGAATCACGAGTATCTACATATATATAAGGCATCTAGTCTTTCAGTGCAAAGGCAGTAAGAATCCCTGAGCTACTACCCAAATCTTACAAAGGACCCTCGGGGCATGTCCTTTCGCTGTCAGATGACCATGCAGAAGGTGGAGAATTAAAAGTAATGCTGCCCCAGGTTGACACCGCAGAGGGGTGGGAGAATGACTCCAGTGGCACCTTGTCCCATCCTTTCTATTATGGTGACCCAGATCAAGCACTTCAAAGGTTCTCCTAGCTGCAAATGGAGAACCAGTCCCACTCCTGTAGGAAAATGTTTCATACCACACACACAAGTCAAAGCTGTTGGAAAGGAGACTTTTATTTTCTTCTTCCCATGCTGTGGAAGGACAGCATGTTCCCCAGCTTTATTTCCTCCCTCAAGGAGAAAAAGGGACAGTAGTTTTCTGGGTCTCAGGGCTAAGCTGCTTCTATATGGACCTAGCCAAGACAGGACAGAAAGACTGGTGACTGATTCCAAATCTATCAGCTAAACACATCAACTGCTTATTGAAGGGCAAGCGACTGGAAGGCAGGTTGTGGACTTGGCCTCAGGGGCCAAGCATAGAGAGCATAACGTGATCAGAATGGAAAGGTAAACACCACGCTATATGCGGTTAACCCCAGAACTCACATCTCTGGTGTTTTGGCCGCTTAGAATCAGCCAAGTGTATCTACAAGGGCTACAGCCTCACAGCTCTAGTCCTAAGTCCTCTTACCGTTCTCTTTGGCCTTGAGCTTCAGCACGAAGAGCAGGGTTCTCACAAATCCTGTAAGGGCAGAAGTTCTCAACCAGGGTCATACTGTCAAAGATGTGCCACAGCAGAGCCTCTGGACACATGCAGGGATCCCAGCCCCGCCAGCACCTCTCCAGGACCTTTTGATCCTGAAGCTGATTCCTTGTCAAAACCATTTGAGCTCTCAACTTGAGTGGAGTAGAAGGGAGCAAAATCAGCTAATCCGGAGTGTGAACAGGACCACCAAGGGCTGAGCCCAGCAGGAAAGACTGTAGGCCTCACAACAGTTTTTCCAAACATGAGCTTCAATTATTTTTTTATTTGAAAAAAAAAGTCACAACCAAGCGTATAAAGAAAACAACTGTTGTCCTGAACTCATGTTTTAGGAAGGGGCAACAGGGAAAAGCAAAATACACTTTGGAATTGATTGGGTTTTCAAGATGATGAGTCTTTTTTCAAGCATTAGGCTAACTATGTGCTTTGCTAACCTAGATGGTGCAAAAAAACTTCCAGCTGGAGAAGTCGGAGCAGATGCTGTTGATTCAGGCAGAGGTGGGGGTTACTGAGTAGAAGGGCAGAGAAGCGGGAAGAGGCCCTACATCTTTCCCCAGAGATTAAAAAAAAAAATGTGTGTGTATTGGGGGGGGGGGGTCTTCCCCTCCTCCAACCAAGAATCTCAAAGCACTTGGCTGTCGTCCAGGTGTTATGATGAGACTTGCCCCATCTCAGTCAGCAAACCCACCAGGACCTGAGCCAAGGATTCCCACCGCTTCTAGTTCTGAGGACTTCTAAGAGGTTCTTGCTTGTGAAGTGGCAAAGTTCTGCTTTTTGGTTTTGTGAAACATAGGTAAGAGACAGAGCTGCCCTGAGAAAGATGCTCTTTAAGAGGAGATACACTCAAATCACCATTACACTTGGCTTTGATAATTCGGGATTTGATCTTTAAAATCTTTTCTTTTTTGAGCTCTCCTTCCAATGTTTTATATGGAATTTGGTCAGACTCCAGCTTGGGAAAATTATAGGTTTTATAATATTCACATTGGGAAAACCAAATTCTTTATCTGAATGAAGACAAACCCATGCTTTTCCAACACATTCAGCCCTCCCCTCTCCCTTCCTTCCAGTGACACCAGATGGGCGCACTGGAACCGTCAATGCCAGGCTCCACCCCACATCCTCTACACCCTCTGTACATCCTCTACACCAACCCCCCAGGGTAGCACTCAGGCATATGGAGTGTTTTATAAACTCCAAGTTGATTCTGATGAACAGCCAGGATGGAGGAGCTCTCTCAGGGTTCTGGGTTTTCTATTTTTCATGCTCTCTCAATGTGTTCATACAAAAGAAACAACTGAACCATTTTAGGGAAGCTTTGCATGTATATGAGAGAAGAGGCAGGAAGAGTCTCCAAACATAGCCAAGGTTAACCCTAGTTCTCAACCTCCTAATCCAGGACAAAAAAGGGGACAGGAAGCTCTACCTTAAATTCAAAGGGAAGCTAAGGTTTCAATGCTATTTAAAGAGTCATTTCATGTCGCGGTCATTGGGAAGGAATGAGACAGCTGCAGAGAGCTTCACCAGAATCTCACTGATGGAGAGGTAGTAAGAATAAAAATAATAATAGGATTTGACGGCAGGAGATACAAAATACTGGATGGGCAGATCAGAAACAGAATTATCATCAGCCTCTTGGCACAAACAGGAAAAAATAAACACAGAACAAGAAGATGCACTGACATTGTATATTAAACATTCCTCCCCACTCTCAGGATACTTTTTACATTGCAATAAATAGTGCAATTCTAGCAGCGGGAAACAAGAAGGAACGTGGCAAGTACCCACCTCCCTCTCATATGTGTTTTAGCCATATGCTCTCTTCCTAGGTAGCACCGATTTCCCCAGGTGCTGGGTGAGAGACAGGACAGGGGGAAGAGGTCTGTGCATATGTGCCTGCCCTTTGGCCTCTGGAGGTGCCTGGAGAGTTCAGCAAACACCTCCATCACGTTCCTGTGACAGACACTGGGGAGCGGAGGGCTGGCTGTTGGGCCCGTTCTTGCTCTAAGGCAACATCCTAGAAAGGCAGGGCCTGACGTGGGAGAAACATGGTCACTGACGTTCAGCCGCCTGTATAGCTGAACCTCTAGCACTAAGACTCTGTCCTTGAAGGCCTTGTCCTAATTGGCAAGAAGGTGAGGAAGAGGGCAAACAACAGCCCCTTCCCTCCCGGTCTTTGTCTGACTCCTGCACACGGTGGTGCTGGGCTGGACCAGCCACAGATGAGGCACAGACATCAAGCACGCAGACCCTCTCCACCACCTCCAGGTTCCCCCACTCTACACTCTCACTGATGGCCACTGAGAAACAGTCTCCGAATAACTCTGCATCCAGTTTATCTTGAGCCCTCACTCCCGGGTGCGGCATCAACAGTGCTCCCATGAGAGACCTTCTTAGCACTTACGGATATGAGTTGGTCAAGAGTTGGGGGGCGGGGGGGGATGGGCTTCTTTTCCAGGAACCTGGGTCAAAGGCCAGCTTTTCCACCAGCTTTACCCCTAGAAACCCTAAATACTGTCTGGGCGCTCTCTGCAGAGTTCAGTTTGAAACATGCAATCATAACTTCAGTGACAGTCAACTACAAGGCAGCATCTTGATTAGGCAGATGTGCTCCAGAAAAAAAAGCAGAACAGGTGTGAACAGGTGGAAAAAGAGAAGACACTGAAAAGGGGCAGGTGGCAGGGCAGACACAGCAGACCCGTGCCAAGATGCAAAACACCAAGTGGTCTCCACGGCTCGGGCCAGTGCTCCACCTTCTCAATTCATTCAAAGAAAAACGAGCCTGGGGCAAGGGGGAGGGGAGGAGTAGGGAGCACAGTGCTTGGTAACGAAAATAGAAACGGGTGGTGAGAAAAGAGGAGAGAGAGATGCCTTTCTCATCAGCGTGAAGTGCCCAGGCCGATGACCAGCAAAGATGGGAGGCACCTAGGGACCCTGTGAGGCACCAACTATGGAACCAAGTGTTTCTAACAGAGAATCCAGGGCCTGACTGCCCGACACCTGCCTTCACCTGCCCTATGTCTGCAGCAGCACCTCCGGCTCAGACAGTGAGCAATAGAGAGTGTATCCCAATTCGTCTATTTCCTCAGGGGTGAGCTCTGCAAATAAGTTCACCTTGGGGTTTAGGGCGCTGGGCAGGACTCCGGCCTCTAGGTAGCTGATGAGTCCCCTCAAGGCCTGCAGGAATCGGTCCGCCAGCACATCTGGAGACCAGTCAGCCTCCTCCCGGGCCAAGTGGAGGATGGCGTTGGTGAGCTGGCTGGCGCTGAGGTGGCCCAGGGCCGGAGTGGACTTGCACACGGCCTTGAGGATCTTGAGGCACAGAGAGCGGCAGCCCGAGTCGGCCTGGTCCAGAGCCCGCAAGCGCGCCGTCTCGGCGGGACGCAGGCTCAGCCGCCACAGGTTGTCATACTGGGCTAGCCGGTGTGGTTTGGCCACCAAGACGGTGTCACCAAGGGTCACTGATGGCAGGAAGTCAATGACGAGATGCCTGTCGCGCTCATACTGCACTTCCAGAGTCAGAGCCTCTGGGGGTGGGGCCGGTCGAATCACATAGTCCAAGAGGGACCCGATGGCCGGCCAGTTGATGGAGCCAGCCACCACCTTTTCGAACGTGTCTGCCACTGTCTTCGGGGAGAGGTAGCCCCCTACTACACAGCGGTCCCAGTAACTGCTACCACGAGGAAAGTACTCTGGGTTCTCCCGGCGAACCAGGAAGAAGCCGGGGATGTTCATGATGGTGTCCTCTCCGGGGATACACGACCACAGGTTCTGCTCCAGCACGAGGGGCACGATGAGTTGGATGTGGTCGGCTGTCACCACCTGGTGGAGAAGAATTAAAAAGGTTTTGAGGGATTTAATCTGCTCAAGAGCCAAGTTTGCCCAAACACAGATCCCACCATCTTATATCCCCCCCAACAAAAAGGGAAACTAGGGCTTCCGTGGTGGCGCAGTGGTTGAGAATCTGCCTGCCAATGCAGGACACATGGGTTCGAGCCCTGGTCTGGGAAGATCCCACATGCCACGGAGCAACTGGGCCCGTGAGCCACAATTACTGAGCCTGCGCGTCTGGAGCCTGTGCTCCGCAACGAGAGGCTGCGATAGTGAGAGGGCCGCACACCGCGATGAAGAGTGGCCCCCACTTGCCGCAACTAGAGAAAGCCCTCGCACAGAAACGAAGACCCAACACAGCCAAAAGTAAGTAAATAAATAATTAAAAAAAAAAAAAAAAGGGATATTCCATTGTTTAAAAAAAAAAAAAAAAACATTTGGGGCAAGCACCAAAGCTGCTTAAGAAGCTCCCTATTAAAAAAAAAAAAAAAAAAAGGGAAACTAAGAATTCTTCCATGTGACTATATCAATTCAGAGTGTGGATTTCAACCCAGGTCTGTCGGACATCGGCGCCCGTGCTCATTCCACACACCACGTTGCCTCTGGACACAGGAGTACACATGACATCCCCCAGGCCTTGACGACCCGAAGGAAAGCCAGAAAGGAAAGATAGGGACAAGAATATAGGAAGGAGGAGGCCTCTGACAGCTTCCTAGAAGTTGTGAGTATGACTAAAAAACAAAAAACATTAAAGGCAGGGATCTCCAAATGCTACAGCAGTATGTGGAATTCAGACGCAGTAGGACTGACCTTTCTGGCAAGCCTGGGGGACTGACCTCCTGTACCAACAGACCTACTGAGAAGCATCCTGGTCAGTACAACCCTGCCCTTCCTAAGAACCCCCTGCTTACCTGCAGGTCATCATAGAGGCTGCCACTCAGGTACATGTCCCGAAGTGGCATGTCAGGCAACTTGGCCCGCAGGAAGCTCCGGAGCTCGGCACATATGTCCACGGCAGCTTGCTTGGCCCGAGCCTGCTCGCCAGCAGGGATGGCCGCCCGCTTCCGGTAGTAAGTAAGAAGTTTCTCCTGCAGGGACATGCGGAGTCGTGACTTCTTCAAGTCTACCTGGCCCTTCCTGGCCAATGGCTTGGGCCGGGGCAGGCAGAATGTATCTGCCAAGGCAAGAGAGAGAGGCACGTGAGCTCTTCCCGTGCTTGCTCATCCATGGCTGCCTCAGCCCCAAAGGAGACGGGCTTGGCACAAAAGGCTAGCATGGTGCCTGGCACGTATGTCCTTAAGAAATGTGTTGAATGCATGAGTAGCACTGAGAGCCCCGAGGTCAGTCCCAGAAGGGGTACCAGTCTTCCTCACCTGTGTCAAAGGCCAAGGAGCCTGTGGGAAGGGCCTGTAGGGACCTACTCAGGCCTGTCTTCATGTCCTTGTTGAGCAATCGGGGGGAGCCCATCCAGTTTGGTTCTTCCCAGCTCCTTTTCCCTGAATGGCTCAGGCGGGTGGGGCTGGTAGGGGCACTGATTGCCCTATCGTACATCTGAAACAGCAGAGAGGACCCAGCACATGACCTTCTTTCCTGTTTCCCTCCTTCCCAGCAGCTTTGCCTTAATGAGTTCAGCTACTATTTTTCAATAACTTTGTTTTATTCTAGATTATGGAATACTTTGCTCCACACAGAAGATCTCAGGAAATACTAAATGATATAAATAAGAAACAGATTTATCCATAATGTCATAACCCAGAGATAATGGTTAATATTTTGGTGTATTTCTTTCTGAAAATATATATTTGTGTAATTAGGATCCTCCTCTATATACACTTTTGAAAACTGATTTTTTTTACGTATCATTTTTATCACTCCCCCATATCACTAAAAATGAATCAGTGTTGAACATTATGGTACAATTTCACTGAATGGCTACTGTGTGCCAGGAGTTGTTCTAGGTGCACAGAATAAAGCAGTAATCCAAAGAGACCCAATCCCTGCCCTCATGGAGTTTGCAGTTTAGCAGAGGGATACAGGCAATATATAATCAACAAGCTAAACCATGCAGATATAGGTGTTAAGAAAAGTAAAGTAGGAAGGAGAAATAGGAAAAATGTGTGGTGGGAGTCCTGCTATTTTAAATAAGGTAGTCAAGGAAGGATATTTTGATTATTTGCAATTTTTCACTCGCTGGGATAAACTTTTTATTTGTATCTCCAACAGTTTCTTTAGGGCGGAGTCCTAGAAGTAGATTTACTGAATCCTCTTAAGGTCTCGTCTAATAATGCCAAATTACCAGGTTACATTTCCATTAGCGGTATCGAAGTCTTATTCTAAGTCAGCTCCACTCGGCAGCCTCACCACCTCTCCAACCCCTGGCTGAGTGTACTTACCCGCTTAACCGCCAGCGTAGCAATGCCCAGCATGGCTGCTCCGCCCACCCCCAGCACCAGCCGGGCGTTGGAGAGCACAAAATCAATGGCCGTCCCGATGCCATTATCATCCTTCTTGCTTTTGCGCTCACCAGCGCCTGCCATTGCTCACCTGAGGATGAAGGCAGAACACAGCCATCACCACCTCGGACCCTGAGAACCAGCCCTCCTCCTCCCTCCCCCGTCAGGCCGGTCCCCAACAATTTCAGGGTACTCTGTGAGTTCCAGGAACCCAAATCCTCCTGCCTCTAGCGCTCCATGTTCCAGGGTCAGGAGGGAGGTGTCGTGTCCCTTGACGTATCTGGATGCAAGGCGGAGGAAATGATCATGCTAGTCACGGGAAAACCTCCCCGCCAGTCTACTGAGATTACAGAGAGCGATTAGAAGCTGTCAGCCCTTTCTCGTGTGAGTGAAGTACCCCGCCCCCACGCAATACAACCCTCCGGACCCCTTCCCAACATTACAACGCAGATCTATAGTATTCTGATCCTCTGACCACTGCTTATGGAAGGTTAGATCTGAGAAGGTGTAAATTAATTAGAGACCCACCTAATCCCATCACATCACTTCACACATAGGGAGGTGACTTGCCAGAGGTCCCAGAGAAAAGCAATGACAAAGCCATATGCAAAACTCAGGCCGCCTCTCAACTCCTAGCATGATGGTTTTTCTACTGTATCATGTTTCCCCTTACCCAAGTCAAACTGTTCCTATTCTACGTATTTTCAGCGAAAAATAATAACAACAACAACACGGACTAAATACCCTGGCACACGGAGACATAACTACAAGTCCATATGTGAGAAAGATCCAAAGAAGAAAAGAACTCTCTGTGGACAGTCCCACTTGACAAATGCTTTGTTTCTTGGGGAAAGTGTGCAGGGGCACCACAAGAAGCTCAGGTGAGCCTGACACTGCGACAGAGACTGAGAATAAACAAAACGGTCACTGCAGACTCAGCTGTTAACTGGAAAGCCAAATACCCACCTGCTCAAGTGTGCTTGGAAAATGAACTAAAAATGTGGTCGCCTACGCGGAGCTCATGGGCACAAGGCAGAAGAGGCTGGCCTCCGCACAGCGCTGGAGCGAGGCGAGCACGCCTTTGCTCCCCGGCAACAACGGGGTCATCCTGACTGAAGCTCCCCTAGTCTCCCAGTAAGCCCATCTCCCATGGAGTTAGAACCCTGGGCCTGACCCAGATAAAGGATGGCAAAGTGGCTCAAATCTGAACACTGCTACTCCTCCTACCTCCCGTGTCCTGTACGCCAGGAACTATGTAGGGAAAAACAGCTGTCTGCCATTCACCAATACACCTAGAATGGGAGGACAGAGCGGGACGAGATCACTGGTGCCTCTCCCAGTGAGAAGTAACATCCTCTCTAAACCCCTACAACTGGGTGTTGCTAGCGTTGCACGTCACGCCCCCGGCCTCCCCTGTCAACAAGAGAGAAATATGTCTGCCTCTACTTATTCCAGCAACTAAGAGTCGCTGTCAATCCCAAAATTATTTTCTTCCCTAACTAGAGTTCACAGCCATGGCACTTTTCTTTTCTCCACCTTTTACCGTCGATAGGAGCCTCAGGTTTAGGGACCTAATGAGAGACTGCTTGGCCAAATGAAATATACTCCCACTTCAAATGCACAGAGCAAACAAGGCTGAGGAGCAGAGTTAAACTCTGTATTTACAGGTGGAGTCAGGCAAGAGCTCTAGTCATCCTCCCTCCAGTGGCCACTGAGACAGAGATGGGACAGAAACTCATCTGAGGCAGAGTAATCCAATCAGGACAAAGCTGATCATTACACAGTTCCCGAGACAAAACCATGACCACTGTTTTATTGCTTTTAAAACAAAAGAAACTTTAGGGATGTATTTACAATAGGGAGGACCACCCTCTGAGTCAGGGGTCCCCAACCCCCGGGCCGGTAGTGGTCCACAGCCTGTGAGGAACCAGGCCGCACAGCAGGAGGCGGGTGGTGGGCGAACGAGGAAAGCTTCACCTGCCGTTCCCCATCGCTCCCCGTCGCTCCCATCACTGCCTGAGCCATCATCCCCGCCGCCCGGGCCCGGGGAAAAATTGTCTTCCACGAAACCGGTCCCTGGTGCCAAAAAGGTTGGGGACCGCTGCTCTAAATGATCCTTGCATGTGATGCAGCAGAGCAAGAAGGGCACATTCTCACTCCACGCAGAAGCCGGAAGGGGCCTCTCTGGTTCCTTGGCCCCTCGGCCCCTCTGATGACTGGTGAGAACAAGGCACTGAGGTGGCATAATAGAAGAGCCGGGGTTTTAGTCGGAAATCTTGAGATTGAGTACTTGCCTTTGAGCCCTAATTAGCTGGGTGACCTCAAATGAGTTACTTAACCCCTCAGCTATGTAATGGGGATAATGATGTCTGCATGGCCTAAATCATAGGGTTGTAGTGAGGAAAACATATCTACTAAAATACCGTATGTGAACACTTTAGACACCGTAAAAGGACTCTACAAATGTGGGCCATCATTAAGTCTTTTAAGATCTCCATCCACAGGACAAAAGGTCAACTTCCAGAAGGCAGTCAGCAATCCAGACTGTCCTGTGAGTTACATTTTACCTTCTGAGATGGAGCCAGGAATGGCCTATGAAACCCAAGGTGATGCTATCCTGGGCTTGAGACCAAAACTATGAAGTTGAGCAGGCTTGGGAAAAGGCTTTTCTACTCTAGTGCAATATACTCCCCACCCCATCCAAGGACCAGGTGATGTCAAAGACCTGGTGACCTGGAAGAGGAAAGAACATCCACAGCTCCCATAGGGAGATCAAAGTTTCTATTCTAAAACTGAACTCAATCTGTTCCAGTTGAAACTACTTAACCACAGTCTACCGTCCACTCAGGCTCTGCCGCACTAGCTGGGAGCCTGTGGGAGGCGGGAGCTCTGCCTGGCAAGGAGAGGGGCCTGGAGGAGCCCTGTTGTTTAATGGGTTTAGTTCCAGTTTTACAAGATGAAAAAGTTCTGGAGATCTCTTGCGCAACAATATGAACATTCTTTTTTTTTTAATTTGTTTATTTATTTTTGGCTGCATTGGATCTTCGTTGCTGCACACGAGCTTTCTCTAGTTGTGGCGAGTGGGGGCTACTCTTCATTGCGGTGCGCGGGCTTCTCATTGCTGTGGCTTCTCTTGTTGCAGAGCACGGGCTCTAGGCACGCGGGCTTCAGTAGTTGTGGCACGTGGTCCCAATAGTTGTGGCTCGCGGGCTCTAGAGCGCAGGCTCAGTAGTTGTGGCGCACGGGCTTAGTTGCTCTGCGGCATGTGGGATCTTCCCGGACTAGGGCTCGAACCCGTGTTCCCTGCATTGGTAGGCGGATTCTTAACCACTGCGCCACCAGGGAAGTCCCTACAATATGAATATTCTTAACACCACTGAACTGTACACTTACAAACAGTTAAAATATTGAAAAAAAAAAAAAAAAGAGGAGGCGGAACACTGACCTGGTGGGCAGGGCTAAGGATGGGGAATGTGAACTCTAGGCACATTTCAGACAAGTTGTTTAACCTGTCTCCTTAGATACAAAAATGGGAATAGAAATACTCATCACCGCATTACAGTGGGAATGATGAGTAATGGAGGCCCTGTATCTTCCTAGGATGACAGCACAGAACTGTGAAAATTCCAACTTATTCTCCTTGAAAAGGCCATATGACTTAAACATCTGGCTTGAGTAAACTTGAGAAGAGCTAACATATACTGAGTGTGTACCATGTGCTGGGCATTTTACACCTATTAGTTCCCTTGATCCTCACAACAATCCCATGAGATCAGTCACATTGTTATCTCCAACTTACAGATGAAGAAACTGAGGCAGAGGTTAAGTAATGGCCCAAGGTCACCATGTCAGAAAGTTGTGCAGCCAAGAGTTGAACCTAGAGCTCACGGGGCTGGGGAGTAGTTTACAGGGGTCCAAGTAGCCTGCAGCCCCTCCTCGTACACGTCTCCTCTCCACTAACCACTCGGACTCGGCCATACGCTTCCCGGGGGCATTGTGGCTCATTCCCTGCTGTGTCCTCAGGGCCAGCAGTATTTGACACGTAGCAAATATCTGTTGCATGAATGAGCTACTGATTCTATGGGTTTTTTTTTTCTGGGCGGGGGGGTGGGGGTGGCGGTGAGGAGGTGGTAGCAGCACCTGTAACCCAACTCAGTCAAGAGACGAGGAACACAAAGCCTTCGGTGTTCACTTCCTCTCTCCCTGGGCAGGCAGGCCCTTGTGGGCATCATCTCTCACCTGGCCCTTTACTCCCCAAAGCCAGTCTGCCCATCAACCTGTGTAGCCGAGGAGGACCCAAAGCCACTACGTCAGGCTCCTCCTCCTGCTTTCCCTCCGTTAAAACCAGCGCCGTCCACCCAGCTGGCACGCCTCACACCTCACGGCCATCGCTCGCTCCTCTCTCCTCCTGCTGCGCCAGCTTCCGCCTGGAGAAGTCCGCTGCCGCACACGGTGTGCTCACGAGCCGCCCCACCGCCGCAGTCCCTCCGGCTCACCTGGTCAGAGCCGCGGCCTCTGGTATCCCCTGCCAGTGTATTCTCCATGCTGCCACGGCCACGATCCCTCACCCACGCCATTCCCCTGCTGACAAAGCTCTGATGGTCCCCCTCTGTCAGATATCACGACCTCCTCAACAGGGGATTCGATGTCCTTCCAGACCTGGTCCAGCCTCACTCTGGTCACCTGCCTTACAGGTGCACCATTCGAGCCACTCTGGACTCGGGTTTCCAGACTATAAAATGTGGCAGTCTGTGTTTTCACCTCCACACTTGCTCATTGCCCGTCTGCCCGGCAAGCTTCTATTTCTCACCTGAGGCAGACCTCAAATGTCCTCTTTTCTGTAGCCACCTGTGATCCCTCCACCGCCACCCGCCCCCAAGGCACGGTTTTGGCATCATCCCTGTCTCCAAGCTCTTTACCCGACCTCTAGTACAGAGCTGTTCGCCCTGGAATTACCTCCCGCCGATCTCCACATGAGACCCGTCCCTTGATGGGCCACATCATTCATCTCCACCTCAGAGCCTACCAGAATGCCAGGGCCAGAGAAGGCCCTCTGGGAAGTTGCTGAATTAAATACAATCATTTGGTTACAGTGGGACTATCACACTGGCATGGGAAGTAAATAGAACTAACATACCACTGGCCAAGAACCATTCCAAGTACTTTGTTTGCATTATCTCTTTTTTTTTTTTTTGGCCACACCGTGCGGTCCTCAGGATCTTAGTACCCGGACCAGGGATTGAACCTGGGCCCTCAGCAGTGAAAGCGCAGAGTCCTAACCACTGGACCGCCTGGGAATTCCCGAGTTGTCTCATTTAATTCTTGCAATAAGCTGAAGAGGTTAGGTACTGTTATTTCACAAATGAGGGAATGGAGGCCTAGACAGATTTAGTGATTTACCCTAAATCCCACAGTTGTTAGTAGCAGGGCCAGGAAGGCACCGTCCTCCAAGGTCTGTACACTATGTTTGCTTTAGAGACTGTTGCAACAAAGTCTAGTTATGTTTGGGGAAACATGATCTTGCCCTCAATAGAAGTGAATCTACCAAAGAATGAGGCAGCCAGGAACTGAGCTCTAATAGTTTTAACCAATGTCTTTTCTAGCATTTTCATATGTAAAATGTTTTATGAAACAAAATGGTCTCCCGGTGGGGCCTGAAACTCAGGGCCTTTTTTTCTTAACAAGGGAACATACTTCTGTTAATATGTTGTATTTCCTCCATTGATTTATGACTAAAGGACTCTGGTCACTAAAAGGAAAGGTTCTTCCTCTCCTGGTGCCCTGCAACAGAAAAAATGAAACCTATAGGAACAAGGGCCTACCTACCTGAGGCTTCTTACCGCATCTGTGAGGTGGAGGTGGGAGAGAGGCAGGCGTGTCTATGGAAGGCACTTTTGTCCTCTTTCCCTTGGAATTAGGATGGGAGGGGAAAGGAGAGGATCCTAAATAATCCCTCCCAGTTTGCTGTGGAGGAATGCCAGGCCCTTTTCCAGCTGCCTCTCCCGGGCCGCAGGATCCTCTAGCTTCTGATTTTTCCGGAACTCACGGCGGATGGAGGCAAGGTAGAAGTCTCGATCAGTGTAGCGAAGCTCTCGGCCTTGGCGCAGCAGAGCCCGGTAGAGACTCAGCACCGCCTCTCGGCTCCATGGGGCCATGGGGGACTGACAGGGGCTGGGCGTCAAGCTATATGCAGAAGGGAAGAAAGAGAAGCCTAGAATCAGAATTAATGCTGCAAGGGCCTGTGGAGACTATCTAATTCAGTAGTTCTTAATCTAGGTCTCAGAGACCCCCCCACACGGTCACAATATGACTCAGTGGCGGGGCTGGGACTATATCCCAGCCTACCGACTCCTGCTCCTGGGAAACTGCCGGTTACGCTGAAAGGCCAGGGCTTGGAAGCTGGGCTGTGTGTGCTTGAATCTTGGCTCTGCCACTTGTTTGCCATATAGCTTTGGGCAAAGTACATAACCTCTCTGAGCATCAGCTTCCTCACTTTTAAAATACAGATAATGCTATCTACCTTTACATATTGCTATGCATCAATACTATATACACTAACAGTACTTACCACATAGGGTTATTCTGAGAATTGCCTGAGATATCACTTGTAAAGCACCTGTAACAGAAGTTCACCACAAGGGGTGGTCTAGAGTCGTTGGAGACGAGGGGTCTCAGTCATACTTGAATCCTGGCACCACCGCTTATGAGCTCATTACCTTGGGCAAGTTTCTTAACTTCTCTGGGCTTACCTTAGTTCCTCATCTGTAAAATGAGGATTAAAATTGTATTTACCATATGGTTTGTATGAGGATTAAATGAGTTAATGTATGTAAACGTGGTTAGAATAGCACTCGGCATATACTAAGCAGTCTATCAGGGACAGGTATCAATATTATTAATGCTACCTACCCTCGTTTGTAAGTGCTCGATAAGTATTAGAATTAGATACACATAAACTGTCACCAGCTTCCTCCCGTAAAAATAAAGTCTTACACAATCACAGAGGGTTACCATCTGTAAAGTGCTTTGTCATCCATTATCACATTTAAACTGAGGACTTTATGAAGTAGCCAAGGTTCGTAACAAGAAGCGTTAACGCTTATGGAGTGTTTACTATGTAGCACGCATGGGCTAAGCAGATCCCACGTGACAACTCTTCTCATTCCATCAACAATCCCAGTGTCGTCAGTATCCCCATTTTAAGTGGAGGAAACGGACGCTCCCAGAGGGAAGTAACTTGCCCACAAGCACCCAGCTATAAAGGGGGGGGGGCACTCCTGACCCCCAACTCTGATTGCCTGTGTAATGATAACTACTATTTGTTGGGATCTTACCATGTGTACAGCACTTCCAGGTGCTTTACAAACTTTCCCAGCACAGCGCCTGGCACATACCAAGGGCTCAAAAAAGAAACTGAACGAAAGAGGGAACCCTCACAACGTCCCTGTGTGGAAAAAAGCATCATCCCTCTTTATGAAATAAAGAACTGAGACTGAGTGGAAGAGGTATTTGACTGGTAAAAAGGTCTGGACTTTGGGCCCAAAGTCGGCTAGCCATCAGCCACCGGCCTTCATAACTTGCTGCGCGAGCTTGAGGAAGCGACTGTCCGCGTCCCTTTTTCCTCAGCTGTAGAAGAGCGCCCCTCGGCCCCAAGGGCCTCCCGGAGTGGGAGAGATGAATCCAGAAATCAACAGGAAAAGTGCTTTATGAAGTAGGAGGCGATTGTCACGCGAGGGCTGTTACTACAAGGTCGATCGGCGAGTGGACCGCTGGGCCCCGGCAGGTCCCCCCGACCCTGCGGGGCGTCGCACCGAGGCGGGGTGGAGAGACCCCGAGGCTGGGGCAGGCCGGCTCAGGGGCCCCGGGAAGGCTCCGGAGGCTGAGGCGGGGCCCCGGAGCGGCCTCCAGGGGAAAGCCCAGGGCGGGCTGGGGCGAAACCCCCGACGACCAGGCCGGTAGCCCGGACCTGGGCCGGATGGGGGGGCCCAGACAGTGGCCCTGAGAGAAGGCGTGGCGAGCCCCCGACCCCGGCCCTCACTCCAGCCCTCACTCACCTGCGGACCGCGCGCGCTTCCACGCCTCGGGATTCGCCTCTCGCCCGGTATCTCTCCTGGGGTCACCCACCAACATGGCCCCTTCACTTCCGGGACACGACCTTGCGCACGGAGCTGAGGAGTGGGACCGAAGAGAGCCTGAAGGCAGGCGGGGACTGGAGGACTTCCGGTCTTCCAGGCCTACGCCTCTCTAGGGGTGGGGCCAGGAGCCGCGTCAGGCTACGCCCCTTGCGCGGCTCCGCCCCACAGGCCGGAGTCCCTCCTCCGTAAGTGACGTCACCTAAGGACGGGCCGGCCGAGGCCATTCGGGCCCCGCCCACCCATTCGGGCCCCGCCCAGTCGGAGGGCCGAGGAGCGGTGGTCCGGGTTGGGTAGAGCTGGGGAAGGCCGGTTGCAGCCGTTGTGCGGCGTAGTCCCCCAACCTGCTGCCAGCTCTGTAGCCTGTCAGGCCCCAGCACTGTCTGCTGATCTCGGGCTGGAGCCATGGGCGTGCCTGGGGGAGGTTTAACACTAAGGGTATTCCCTATCGTGGCTTTTAAAGGTCTTCCGTTTTGTCAGACGGCTTTCTTTTCATCCCTCCGTGCTGTTCCCGCACCCCTGGCAAGGACCTACCTTTCAAGGTCCCCTTCAAATGTCCCCCTCTAGAAGTCTTTTACAGCCCCTTCCTCGCCCCTCATCCAACACACTTAGGTGTCTCCTTTGGGCCCCACAGAAATGTCTGCACACCACCGTTAGGGCTTCGCTCCTTCAACAACGAAACGTGTTTATTGGCGCCTGTTATTTGCCAGGCACTGTTTTTTAATTTCTGCATTAGTTTCTGTCTCTCATCAGATTTGAGGGCAGGAACCATGTCATTATGGAACCCGTAGAGGGAGAGGGGAAGAGGCAGGCTTTGGAATCAGGCCCAGGCGGCTCCAGATGCAGCTCCACCACTTAAGGACAGCTGCCTGCCCTCTGACAACTTTCCTAACCCCCTCAGCCCCTCTCCGCTTTTGTGAGGATTTAAAAGACATCTATCAGGAAGGGGTGGGCACTTACACAGAGCAGTTGCCCACCCATCCATTTATTCTTGCACAACTCCTTGTTTGGGGTGTCTAGTGTGCAAAGCACTGCCACAGGCATTGCAGGGAACAGAGAAATCAAGTCCTCATCTTCTAGTGGGGGCTGATGTGAGAGGAGGTGATAAGGGCTGGGAGGAGAAATACTGGGTGAGAGGATGGAGAGAAAGGAGTTGCTTTTTTTCTTGGAGTGTTGCTGGAAGGCCTGTCTGATAAGGGGACCCGAGTAGGACCTTCAGGAAGGTCATTCCATGTGTTGGCCCTCAGGTGGGCCCTCAGGCTGTCCTAGGAGCAACAGGGAGGAGGCCAGTGCATGGGGAATAGCGTGAGAGCGTGAGCAAGGGCTGGGGGGGTGGGCGGAGGCGGGTGGGGAAGAGGCAGGACAGGGGGTCCTTATCAGGGACAGGGGAGGGGAAATCTTGCTGGGACAGGAGCCACCAGAGAATCTGGAGCAAAGGAGTGATGGGACCTGACTTCCATTTGTTTGTTTGTTTATGGTGAAAAAATTTATATTTAGAATTAGCCAGCTGGATGCAGTTTAGATGATCCCAATTTTGTTGGCACCACCCCAAGCATCATAGTCAGGGCCAGTTAAACTTATGCCTTCTTCTTTCCATCAGACCCCATCAGGGTGTTGGCCTTGGCTATGTGATGTCATAAAAGTGTCTTCCCAGCCTGTGTGATACATGTTGATGGCCTTGACCTCCACAGTGAACACAAGTGTGTTGCTCTCTTCTTCATGGCAGACTCAGTGGTCTGGGGAACGTGGTGTTGGTGTAGTGGTCAAGCTTGTTTCTCCTGGGGGCGCACGTCCGAGGATATTTAGGCTGCGGTTGGAGCCGCTGTGTCTTTTGTGTGTGTGTCTGTGGATTCATTTCAGCACTGCCTTCTTGGCCTTCAAAGTCTTTGCTTTGGCTTCAGCTTTGGGAGGGCAGGGGCTTCCTTCTTCACTTTCGGCACACCATCTTTGTGAAAAGGGTCCCTGACTTCCATTTTTCACAGGATCAGTCTGGCTTTGAGACTAACGGGAGGATGCAAGGGCTAAAGCAGGGAGACTGGTCAAGAGGCTGCTGCAAAGCCACAGGGGAGAGAGGACAGGGGTTCAGACCAGGGTGGCAGTGTGGAGGGGAGTGGTCAGATCCAGGAGGTATTTGGAGGTAGAGCCACAGAAGTTGCTGATGTGGGGGTGAGATAGAAGGGTAACCCGTGGCTTCGGGGTCCTGCCTGAGCAATTGCCCTGCTGCCCCTCTGCTCCAGTCTATTCAGGAGCATCTTCCAGGCCTTCCAAATTGCTAAAAGAAGGCAGTTTTCCAGGGCCCCAGGGTCCCCACTCAGGTAAAGGAAGACTTTCCATGGCATAGGGAGCCCCATCAATACTGGGGAGACTGTGAACCCCTGGAACCTCTAGGAAAGGGAGGGGCCCAGATGGGGGTCTTGAGGAGGCTTAAGATTTAAGAGCAATAATGCGTGTGGCATCTGGGATCTTAGGCATCATTCCCCCAGGGCTGGCTTGGTGTGGGAAAAACACTCACACTGAGAGGGCACCAGCCTCTACAGCTGCCTTTATTAAGCATCTCTTGTGTGTCAGACACTGGATTGAGTAGTTTACAAATGTTGTATTATGTCTCATCCCAACAACCCTGTTTGGTCAGCATGATTATCCTGATGATGAAAACCAGAGCAGAGAAAGGTTCGGGCATTTCTCTAAGACACTGAGCCAGGCAGCCAAAAAGCTCGCTGTGGAGCCCAGGTCTGTCTTACTCCAAAATATGTGTTCTTTCCGCTCTTCGAGGCTGCCCTACTTTGCTCTTGAAAGAAATAATTTTGTGACACAAATAAATCTAATTGGTGACATTCCCAGCTGGAAGACCAGGGGACCTTTTATGTCTCTCCTAATCCTCCTGTTCTACAGAACATTATTTTTAGGAGGGAAGGAGGGAGGTCCCTTGGCGGGGAGGGGTCTGCCCTTCAGATCAGCTCCCCCCAGACTCTTCTTACTCTTCAGGGTCTTCTCTTTATTTCCAGACTCACAAGGCTCCTCCCTGCCCACCCCATCCCATGCTCCCATGGCAACGGAGGTGGGGCAGTGGGGCAGGCATCTGGCAACCACATGCATCCATGGTGCCGAGATCTCAGGGCTCTACCTGGTTCGACAGGATGGGCAGGCTGAGACCTGAAGGAGATCAGTCCCCAGGCCACTGTGGTGTCCCTCGAAGGGGTCATCAGTGGACAGTAAAAGTGAACAGTTCCTGAGCTCTCTGCCTGTGCCAAGACACACGTGCCAACCCCCACCTGCCATCAGAGTCCTGTGAGGATAAGACTGTCATTGTCCCAGTTGCATCCAAGGAGATGGGATCTTGAAGAGCCGTAAGCGGTGGGACTAGGGTCTGAGCTCCAAACCATCCAAGGGCTAGATGAAGTCACTCAGGACAAGGGTGGAGGGAGGGCACAAGGAAGAGCAGCCCTGGGGACACGTATCGGAAGCAAAGGATGTTGGAGAGGGCCAGTCAGAAGACAGGAGTGTCCTGCAGGCTTGGGGGGAGGAGCGTATGGTCACAGAGGCCGGCGCCCCAGCAAGTCCCGTATCATCCTTCCCCTGTTAGGAGCTGGTCTCCGACTGACTGGCTCAGTAAGAGGTGGGGGCAGAGGCCCAGGGGCTGAAGAGTAAATGGAAAGTAGAGAGAGACACAGTGATTTTGCTGAGAAGGGGAAGAGCAAGATGAGAGGACGGTTAGAGGGGAAGAAAAGCAGGTTGGGTCGGGTGGGCTTGGGCTTGGGCTTGGCTGATGCTCGTTCTAGCCGCAAGCAGGGGAGGGAAGGAGCCAGTAGAGGGAGAGAAGCTGAAAATGCCAGCGTGAGTAAGCCCTCCCTGGAGTGATGTCACAGAGGGGCAGGAGGGGAGAGTGAGAGCAGGCCAGGTTCCCCTTCACCTGCAGGAGGAGTGGCTCAGGCCAGCCCCAGGCTTCCCTAAGAAGGCAGAGAGAGTGAGAACCCTGAGGCCGGCTCTTTCCGGTCTCATTCCCTTTACTTTGCCGGGGAGGATGCCTTATAAAATTGAGATGCTCTGTAAATGCTTGGTGCTCTGAAGTGGAGGGAAATTGCTATTGGATGACAAGACAGAAGGCTCAATCCAGCCCACCAACCCTCCGCAGCCCTCCCAGGGGAACCCAGGGTGGAGTGAAGGTGTAGATGCTCGTATTACCCAGGATGATGGAGATGTTGGCTGTAACCAGATCCGGGAGAGTGAGAAGCCAGGGACCCGGAAATCATTCTCAGAGAGCCAAGCCCCTCCGAACGGGGTTTGCTGTCTTCAGATGTCACTGATCCTGTGTTCACCAAACGAAAACCTGATATCCCTGGACGGGAGTGAGGTTCCCCCGTTGTCCTGTGAAATCTTTGCTGCCCGCGTTGTGCAGTCAAGGAGAAAGTGTTACAGGGGGCAGATGGGTGTGGTGGGCTGAGGTCTCTGGGCTTAGAGTCGGGGTGAAATGAATGAATGGCAGCTGTCGCCGCTGTTAGACCTGGGAGTTTATCCAGCTCAACCCTCCCTACTGACCCCCCCAACACACACACACTCAACTGTACAGCCACCCAGAGACAGAAAATACTGACCAAATTTTACTTTTTAAAGTTTTTATATCTGTGGTGTATTCATCTGGAATTCACTTTGGTGTAAGGAGTGAGGGAGGGATTGTAATTAGCCTTTTTTCTAAATGGCTGTCAGATATTTATGAAATAATCCTTCTTTCCCCCAATGCCACCTTTATTATATATTAAATTCTTGTGTGTATGTAAGCACCCCACCTCCAGTTCTTCAGAATATTGTGACAAGTTTACATTTTCCGACTTCCGGGTGAGTGTGCCCTCCGCAAGGCTCGCTGGAGCTGCATCAGGAACTTTGACTTGGCACTGTAGGTGATGAGGAGCTACAGACTATATTTAAGTTGGGAAGGGGTGGTAATAGAATCAGATCTAGAATGTAGAGGCAGGGCTGCTGGGTGTGGTTGTTCAGGTTACGTACTGCACAAGGACACCACATCCAAGGAGCACCTGTCACATCTTAGACCTTGTAGAGTTGTATGTTTCTTATGACATTTCTTTAGCAGAAGGCAGTGATTTGTCTCATTCTAATGAAATCAGTACATTATGGCAATTTTCCAATAGATGGAAGTAAAATGTCTTGAGGAAGAGATGCCCTTCCCAATTTTGCATGAAAGCCTGTCTGGGCTGGCAGTAGCCCTGCATGGAGAATGGATTAGTAGGGGGAAACTGGAAGAGGGAAAAGGAAGAACAATGGATGATTTCTGCATTTCCAGGTCAAGGTCTGGGGTGTATGGCAAGGCCAGTAATTGAGTCCTTGGGGCCCGACTGGGGACACGCCGGTGGAGCAGATAGCAACATCTACTACTACTAATTCTAATGCCAGTTAGAGGCCTGGGAGACCAGTCACCCAAGGAAGGGTGAGTTACTACGTGCATCTCGGGTCAGTAGAATTCAGCAAGGATTTAGTGAGCGTGGCCAGGCCCTGGGCAGGGTGCTGGGGACCCAGAGGTGAGGCCCAGCCCTGTTGGGTAGACAAGACAAATGCTCCAGAGGTGTATCCTCCACCAGTGTTCTTCCTCAGAGCGCTGACACCTCCCGTGCAAGTTCTGGAAACTTCATTTCCTCTGTAAAAGGGGAGAAAAGGATCCCTTTCCTCTGTCTGCCTTTAGCACTTTGACATTCCCCCAGCACTGCCTTCAGCGTTTTGAGTTATTTCCTAGGTTTGGTTTTCTTTTATCATTATCATTTTCCACGGTTCTGATTTTTATACATTTGCTTTTCCATTCTGTGGCCTGTATTTGTATAATCTACCTCATATCCTGGGTGGTGTCCAGTGAGAAGAAAGAAAGAGGAAGGAAAGGAGAGAAGGGAAGCCAGCGCCGCGGGTCACGGACATGCCCGGCTCTCCCACCAGGTGGCAGTGCTGCACCACGAGAAGGCTGGTGGAACCCTGGTCCTAAATCCCAGCTGGGAAGCTGTGTGCCACTGAGCAAATTCTACCCTTAATGTCCCTAAATCCTAGGCTCCCTACCTCCAATCTCGCAGGCTGGAAAGTTGGAGGAAACCCCCCCCAAATACTATTCAGATTACAGGAGGTCGCGTATGCAAAGAGCCTGGCGTGGACACAGCAGATGCTCAGTGGTCGGGTTCTCCTGCTCCAGGGGTCCTTACCTCTCACAAAGTCTGGAGACATGTTTGGTTGTCACACTTGGGGGAGTGGATTCTACTGGTGTCTAGCGGGTAGAGCTCAGGAATGCTGCTAAACCCTCTGCAGTGCACAGGACAGCGCCCCCAGCAAAGAACGATCTGGCCCACCATGTTGGTAGCGGTGAGGTCGGGAAACCCCGGTCTACTCCCAATCGATTTTGAGCTCCTGGAAGGCAGAAAATGTGTCTTGTCCATTTCTGTATCTTCCTCAGGGCCTGTCACACAGCAGTCTGTCATTGAGTGGAGGGTCAAGTTGAAAGGCAAGTAGTGGCCCGGATATGGTGGTAGGACCAGCGGGCGTCAGACCAGAGGACTGATGGGCATGGAGCAGGGCCACGTGCCTGACTGCATTAGCAGTGGGGCTTCCTGAGGGCTGAACGGGATTTGCAAAAACGTGACTGCCTCCTAAGCACGTTAGGATTGCTTCAAATGCTAACGATCAAGGGGCCTCTTTGAAAGTTTTATTGACTTGAGCACCCCCAGCAGAGCCTTCTGTCCCAAGAAGTGGTCTCATTAACTGGAATGGGTGAATCAGGAAACTCTCTGCCTCCTACAAATCTCAAGAATGTCGTGTCTTGTTCCTCCCACCCCTCAACCTACGCCCCAGGCCTTGACCAATGTTTGTGGAACCAAATGGGAGAAAGTCTAGAAGTCCCGTTCCTGGAAGGGCAAGGGAGTGGCGGGCAGAGCAGATCAAGGAAGGGAAGGGATTGTTATTTTCGCCTCCCTGATGGACTGTCACATGGATGATGGCCTGGCTTTGTCCTGTGTGACCCTCTAGAAGGCGGAGCCCCCTAAAGGGGGGCTTGTGGGAGGCAGGCTGGGTCTTCAGAGAGGCAGCCTGGCAGGACAGGCCGAAGGTTCTAATTACGCCACAGAGGCTGATCCAGTGTGATATTCAATAGAAGTGGCAAGTCTGGGCCAGGTTGGGTGGATGACTGCGGGGCAACCGATCCTGTGGGCAAGCCCTGCAGAGGAGGAAGTTTGGGCCATAAAATACCTACTGCCCTCGGGTGGGCAGGGAGGGTGTCCGTGACAGAACGCCAGCCCTCAGGCTGGCAGAGTGGGGTGACCAAGGAGCAGGGGGTCAGGGAAGTGGGGGTATCAGACAGCACTGGAGACAGTCCCGGGTTCAAATCCTGGCGCCTCCACTGTTTAGTGGCGTTGAGTTGTTTAGTCATTCATTCCTCTGATAGCCATTGAGTTGTGCCAGAACTGTTTCTGGGAGACAAACACAAAAGCAGGCAATTCTAAGTCCGTGTGGAAAGGGCATCATTGGAGACATTCAGGCAGAGCGGGAGCCCAGAAGGTCAGCACCTAACCCGGGTGTGGAGAACCTGACACCGGAGTGGAGCCCAAAAGAGCGAACAAGTTGGGTGCAAAATGGTGGCAGAGGGCTTCCCTGGTGGCGCAGTGGTTGAGAGTCTGCCTGCTAATGCAGGGGACACAGGTTCGAGTCCTGGTCTGGGAAGATCCCACATGCCGCAGAGCAACTGGGCCCGTGAGCCACAATTGCTGAGCCTGTGCGTCTGGAGCCTGTGCTCCGCAACAAGAGAGACCGTGATAGTGAGAGGCCCACGCACCGCGATGAAGAGTGGCCCCCACTTGCCGCAACTAGAGAAAGCCCTCGCACAGAAACGAAGACCCAACACAGCCATAAATAAATAAATAAATAAAATTAAAAAAAAAAAAAAATGGTGGCAGAAGGTTCTGGGAGGAGAGAATACTGGGTACGAACTGGCAGAGGAGTGCTGAGTTCCATCAGATGAGTTCAAATGTTTTTGGCTGTGAGTAGCAGAAAACCCAACTCAAAGTGTCTTTATTTTTTATCTTTTTAAAAATATTTATTTATTCCACTTTCTTTATGGCCACATTGGGTCTGAGTTGCGGCACGCAGGATCATTGTTGTGGCAGGCGGGATCTTTCGTTGCGGCACGCAGGCTCTTCGTTGCAGCTCATAGGCTTCTCTCTAGTTGAGGCGCTCAATAGTTGTGCCGCGCGGGCCCAGCTGCCCCGCGACGTGTGGGATCCTATCTCCCTGGCCAGGGATCGAACCCACGTCCCCAGCATTGGAAAGCGGACTCTTTACCACTGGACCACCAGGGAAGTCCCTCAAGGTGTCTTTAACAAAAGGGAATTTATGGGCTCACATAGCTGAGAAGTCCTAGCTGTGGGTTTTAGCGGAGGCTCCACACAGCAGCCAGTGCTATAAGCTATATGCTCTACACACACCCCTGTATTTTTTCCGGTAGTGGAAGGGGAGTAGTTCCTTTTCTATTATTCTTGAAGAAGAGAGAAGAACTTCTTTTCTAGGAGCTTCCCACGATTTCTTCTGTATCACTAGCCTGAACTGGTCCACTTGTCCATCCCTGAAGCAATCGCCCTGACCTGGCAGCGGATGTCACTAATTGGCTTAGCCATGTAGGGCTACTTCAGGAGCTGGTGTGTGCATGTGTGGGCATGTGTGTGTGCACATATGCGTGTGTGTCAACCTTGCCAAAATGCATGGTTAAATTCTGGGAGGAAGATCAGGAAACTTGCACAAGCCTCTTAGATAGCCTCATCCACCAGAGGGCAGACAGCAGAAGCAAGAAGAACTACAATCCTGCAGCCTGTGGAACAAAAACCACATTCACAGAAAGATAGACAATATGAAAAGGCAGAGGGCTATGTACCAGATGAAGGAACAAGATAAAACCCCAGAAAAACAACTAAATGAAGTGGAGATAGGCAACCTTCTAGAAAAAGAATTCAGAATAATGATAGTGAAGATTCTATCTTCACCACTATCTTCACTCTCACCACTATTATTCAACATAGTTTTGGAAGTCCTAGCCACGGCAATCAGAGAAGAAAAAGAAATAAAAGGAATACAAATTGGAAAAGAAGAAGTAAAACTGTCACTGTTTGCAGATGACATGATACTATACATAGAGAATCCTAAAGCTGCCACCAGAAAACTACTAGAGCTAATCAATGAATGTGGTAAGTTGCAGGATACAAAATTAATGCACAGAAATTTCTTGCATTCCTATACACTAATGATGAAAAATCTGAAAGAGAAATTAAGGAAACACTCCCATTTACCATTGCAGCAAAAAGAATAAAATACCTAGGAATAAACCTACCTAGGGAGACAAAAGACCTGTATGCAGAAAACTGTAAGACACTGATGAAAGAAATCAAAGATGATACCAACATATGGAGAGATACACCATGTTCTTGGATTGGAAGAATCAATATTGTGAAAATGACTATACTACCCAAAGCAATCTACAGATTCAATGCAATCCCTATCAAATTACCAATGGCATTTTTTACGGAACTAGAACAAAAAATCTTAAAATTTGTATGGAGACACAAAAGACCCCGAATAGCCAAAGCAGTCTTGAGGGAAAACAACGGAGCTGGAGGAATCAGACTCCCTGACTTCAGACTATACTACAAAGCTACAGTAATCAAGACAATATGGTACTGGCACAAAAACAGAAACATAGATCAATGGAACAAGATAGAAAGCCCAGAGATAAACCCACGCACCTATGGTCAACTAATCTATGACAAAGGAGGCAAGGCTATACAATGGAGAAAAGACAGTCTCTTCAATAAGTGGTGCTGGGAAAACTGGACAGCTACATGTAAAAGAATGAAATTAGAACACTCCCTAACACCATACACAAAAATAAACTCAAAATGGATTTGAGACCTAAATGTAGGACCGGACACTATAAAACTCTTAGAGGAAAACATAGGAAGAACACTCTTTGACATAAATCACAGCAAGATCTTTTTTGATCCACCTCCTAGAGTAATGGAAATAAAAACAAAAATAAACAAATGGGACCTAATGAAACTTCAAAGCTTTTGCCCAGCAAAGGAGACCATAAACAAGACGAAAAGACAACCCTCAGAATGGGAGAAAATATTTGCAAACGAATCAGTGGACAAAGGATTAATCTCCAAAATATATATACAGCTCATGCAGCTCAGTATTAAAGACACAAACAACCCAATCCAAAAATGGGCAGAAGACCTAAATAGACATTTCTCCAAAGAAGATATACAGATGGCCAAGAAGCACATGAAAAGCTGCTCAACATCACTAATCATTAGAGAAATGCAAATCAAAACTACAATGAGGTATCACCTCACACCAGTTAGAATGGGCATCACCAGAAAATCTACAAACAACAAATGCTGGAGAGGGTGTGGAGAAAAGGGAACCCTCTTGCACTGTTGGTGGGAATGTTAATTGATACAGCCACTATGGAGAACAGTATGGAGGATCCTTAAAAAACTAAAAATAGAATTACCATATGATCCAGCAATCCCACTACTGGGCATATACCCAGAGAAAACCATAATTCAAAAAGACACATGCACCCCAATGTTCATTGCAGCACTATTTACAATAGCCAGGTCATGGAATCAACCTAAATGCCCAATGACAGACGAATGGATAAAGAAGAGGTGGTACATATATACAATGGAATATTAGTCAGCCATAAAAAGGAACGAAATTGGGTCATTTGTTGAGACATGGGTGGATCTAGAGACTGTCATACAGAGTGAAGTAAGTCAGAAGGAGAAAAACAAATATCGTATATTACGCATGTATGTGGAACCTAGAAAAATGGTACAGATGAGCCGGTTTGCAGGGCAGAAGTTGAGACACAGATGTAGAGAACAAACGTATGGACACCAAAGGGGGAAAGCTGCGAAGGGGTGGGGATGGTGGTGTGATGAATTGGGCGATTGGGATTGACATGTATACACTGATGTGCATAAAATTGATGACTAATAAGAACCTGCTGTATAAAAGAATAAATTAAATAAAACTCAAAAATTCAAAAAAAAAAAATTCTCTGAGGAAGAGATGTGGGAAAGAGCAGGTGCAGATGTCCACGGCAGGTAGCACTGCCTGAGTGCCTACTGGGTGCCCAGCTCTGTGCCAGCTGCTTCACAGGCATCATTTAATACCCATGACAACCAACGCTTTGAGTAGTCATCTCTACTTTTTTTTTTTAAATAAATTTATTTATTTATTTATTTATTTATTTATTTATTTTTGGCCGCATTGGGTCTTTTGTTGCTGTGCGCGGCTTTCTCTAGTTGCAGCGAGCGGGTGCTACTCTTCGTTGTGGTGCGCAGGCTTCTCATTGCGGTGGCTTCTCTTGTTGCAGAGCCCGGTCTCTAGGTGCGCAGGCTTCAGTAGCTGTGGCTCGCGGGCTCTAGAGCGCAAGCTCAGTAGTTGTGGTGCACGGGCTTAGTTGCTTGGCGGCATGTGGGATCTTCCCGGACCAGGGCTCGAACCCGTGTCTCCTGCATTGGCAGGCAGATTCTTAACCACTGCGCCTCCAGGGAAGCCCAGTCATCTCTACTTTACAAATGCTGAGATGAACACATCTAGGGTCATGTGATTAGCAAGTGGGAGTCTGGGATTTGGACCCTGGATGGTTAGATCATAACACAGTCCCCGGTATACAGCAGGTACTCAATAAATGGTAGCTACTATTAGGGAGAATTCAAGAATGGCTCTCAGATTTCCAGCTGTCGTGATTGGGAAGATGAAGGGTCATCAATGGGATGGAAAGTACAGAACAGGGGGAAGAGCCTGTGGGGAAGCTGAGTTCCATGTGGCTCCTTGGTGTTGGAGGTGACCTTGACACCTTGCGGACTCATCTAACAGTGGGATCCATAGACCAGATGCTCAGGAGAGAGGACTCCCTGGAGAGAGTGAGCCGACACCACCTTGACTAGAGTCATATACTGTAAGCAGAGCAGTGGGCCCAGGACTAAGCCATGGGGAGCCCCCTTGTTGAAGGGGTGCATGGCGTAAAAGGAGCCCAGAAGGGCAACCAAGGAGGAATGTCAGGGAGGAGGAAGAGGAAGTTACAGAGGCTGAGGGAAGGGGTGTTGAGACAGGCTGTGTGATCCGTGTGTCAGATGCACCACGTGAGGAAATGGAGCGGGAGAACACAGTCATGATGATGATAGCTCACACTTACGACACTCTCACAGTGCTCCGGGCTTTGTCCCAAGCTCTGAGCACCTTCACAACCACTCCGGAAGTCTGTCCTATGAAGAGCCTCATTTCACAGATGATCCAGGAGAGGGAGTTTACCAAGGGCTGGTAAAAGGCCTAACGGAGGCAGTTGAGGTTGTACCAATGGTGACATCTTTGCCCCCACTTTGGGGGGACCATCCCCCCTCCTTTTCAATAAGGCGATCAGTATATTCCAACCCCCCTCCAGCCTCAGTGCTCAAGGCATGATCACATGACCACATCCAAGTCAGTGAGATCCAGGCACAGGACTTTTAGGGGGAGGAGCTCTACTTCTTCTGTGCTGAGTACACAAGATGAGATGGTGTGAGACCTGGAGCTGCTACAGCCATTTTGCAGGCATGAGGGGTAAACCCATCTAAGAATAAGGACAGCACAGGTTGGGATGTGGAACTGAGCTGAGCCACAGAGAGAGTTGGATGACAATGTGACACTGAGCTCTGCCTCAAGCTGGATCCAAAGCCTTTGCCATTACTGAACTTTACCCCCAGCAAGCCAATAAATTCCTTCTCTGCTTTTCTAGTTTGGGTCGGCTTTTCTGTCATTAACTGAAAGCAAACTGTATCAGTTATGTAGGGCCACAACTAGCTGTGCAACAAATCACCCCACAGCTTAGTGGCTAAAGCAGTTCAGCTCATGAGACTGGATTGATCTTTAGATTGGACTTGACTGGGAAGTTCTCTGGCCTTGACCAGTTGGGATGATGGGGACAACCAGGCCACATGTCGAGGCCACACTGGTAATGATCTGTGTCACTGTTGATGTTTTGTCTCTGGAACCTTTCAGTAGTCTAGGATAGGTGCTTCAAAGATGGTCTGTGAACTGCTGAGCCTGCGCTCTAGAGCCCACGAGCCACAACTACTGAGCCCGTGTGCCACAACTACTGAAGCCCACACGCCAAGAGCCCGTGCTCCACACCAAGAGAAGCCACCGCAATGAGAAGCCCGCGCACCACAACAAAGAGTAGCCCCCACTTGCCGCAACTAGAGAAAGCCTGCGTGCAGCCAAAAATAAATAAATAAACAAATAAATTTATTTATATATATATATATATATATATATATATATATATATATATATAAAGATTGTCTGTGATACTAATACAGGGTTGGGCTTTTCTCGCAAATACTGCAGGACAGGGTTGCAGGCAATAAGGGGGGTATATACATGAAGGGCCGGTTTTTTTGTAGATTGTTCCTTAATGTGGGTTTGTGTGATGCTTCCTTGGGATCATCGTCAGGCAATGCCTTTTTTGGCAGTAGACCTCATGGGTGATGTGGGGTCCTTCTCAGAGCGTCTTCCCAGTGGGTCTGTGAGGTTGGGGGAGTCCTGTCTGTGTGTGTGATGGCTGACTGGCCGACAGGCTCATTCTTTTGTGCGTTATCCCTTCCTTTGTCACCAACAATGTAGGTCAGGTCTGAGCAGGTGGGTGCATCCCTGTAGCAGCTGCCCGCCCGCTGCTGGGCAGAAGAACTGTTCAGCTGAACCCAGCCTGATGGTAAAACTGAGCAGATACATTGTTGTTTTATCTACTAAATTTCAGGGTGGTTTGTGTTACAGCAATAAATAAGCAATAGAGTGAGAAAAAAAAAACTATTAAAAGACTATATGAATTTGAAAGAGTTAGTTTCCTGCAATAATGGAGTCTCTGGAAATTCACTAGAACAGCAGGTGAGGGGCCAAGGATGCTGGCCAGAAGGCTGGCCCTGGGCCGGGCCTTTCACTCCTTTGAGCTTTAACCAGAGATTTGTGGATGTTTCATGATTTGGGGCACATGGGTGGGGACTTCCAATGGGCTCCAGGATGAAGGGCCTTCGGGATTTGGGGGTTTTATCTGCACACAGCTGAAGCTCCAACTTGCAAAGCAAACTGGGCAGGGCGGTGGTTAATGATTGGTGTTGACTCTAGTCATCACTTTTGCTCTTGTCTCTTCCATCCTGATGGAGCTTAACAGGTTGCCATGCATTTCCCTTTATTTCATTTTACCCTCTATGTGCAGTAAAGCTTTCTATGGGCCATTTTTACAGAGAGAAGAGTCTGGAAGGGAATATGCGTCCTTCCCAAGGTCATGGAGCCCGTCAGCACCCCACACCCTCCTGGACAGCCAGCTGAGGGGGAGTGTTGTACCTGATGCTCATGGACAGAGCACCATGCCGGTTCCTGGGCTCTGAGGACTCTGCGCCAGCCTCACCTCACCGTCCTGAGGTTGTGCTTACCTGTCTGTGTTCCCCCACTGACTGTGGTCCTTCTGAGAACAGGGACTGTCCTCGCTCGCAGTGTCCGGTGACCCAGGACTGTGCCTGGCTCAGTTAGGAGCCTGGATGATGTCTGAACATTGACACAGGCATTGCCACCATCCTCTCCTCCTCATCCGCTTCCTCGCCTCTTCTCCCCCTTCCTCCTCCTCCCCGAGTGGATGCTGATAGAGGCAGTGCAGTTTGGCAGTTAAGAGCTCAGCTTCTGGGTTTAGGCAAACTCTGCCTGCCATTCACTGCCTATTTAATGTGTCCAAGCCTCACTTTCCACATCTGTAAAATGGGAATGATGGGGAGGGAACACTCTTAGCCCAGAGTTTGGCACGAAATAGGCATTTAATAAATAATGTCTGTAAATATTTATGATGGTGAGGATTCACTCTCAGACACCATCACAGCACAAGTCCAGATTAGCTCCATAGGCGAGATGACCCATCCTGGAGGCTGCTGCCCTTACCTGCCCTGGAGGGTTGGTGACAGGACTAGTCCTGGGAATTCAGATCTGGCCCTGGTCTGCCACCAAGTGGCTGTGTGGCCTTAGGACCCCTGACAGGCGTAGGGAGGAAGACCACTGAGAGCACAATTGTGGGAGAATCGCTCCACTCTCACTAGAGGCACCAAAGTCTTCATCTAGATCCCCAGAGGGGTCCCCACCCACCTCAGGAGGGTGGGTATTGCCAGGCCAGGTCCTTCTGTGAAGGACTGTCAGCGCCCTCCCTTTCCAGACCCGTTGCCACCGGTGAGAGGGACAGATGCTCCCTTGGTCGGGGCAAGGGGAGGGGGTAACTGCATCTCTAAATGAAGATGCTCAGAACGGCCCCCTCCCTCACCGCTGTGCAGTCCTCAGGCAGGCTCACACCCCACCGACCCAGCAAGACCAGAGCTACCCACTCGCACCCCTCCCTGCCCCAGAGCACCCCCAAACCGGCCACTCAAGCACACACTTCAGACTTTGTAGCTGTTTTTATTATTAATATTATCTTCTCCTTTAAGCATCCCTTTAAGGGTGAAATGAAATCCAACCATTTACAGAGAAAATGATTTCAGAATGTACATATTGATTTTCCCTTACAAAAAAAATAATACTATTATTATTATTGGTGTCCTTAAATTACACATTTCCCAGGACTCTGCCCGCTGCTTGGGCAAGTCCCGTCTCCCCACCCTGTCTGTCACCTTTGTCCCCAAAGCTCTTCCACGCCTGCCCATGGGAACCAACATGATCCGAGGTGTGCTGGGCCTCCTTGGGTCTGGAGGCCACAGGGCGGGTGGTTCCCAGAGGAAGAAAGCTGGCTGCGGCGCCAGGGCCAGCAGTGCAGGGTGCTCACGTTCACAGCTTGGTTTCCCTTCATACTGGGGGAGTGGCCCAGGGCTCCCCTGCCCCCGAAATTCCCAGTGTCTGACGTGCCTATAAGTGAAACTCTTCAACCGCATGCCTTGGCCCCCACAGCCCGCTGGCAGCCGTGCACTCCACTCCATGGCCAGGCCTCCACTTGGCAGTGACCGTGAATGTGCCCGGCCCTCCTGGGTCTGAGAGGGAAGGTGGGGCCTGGCAGGTCTGAGCTCCTCCCCTCTGCCTTCCCCTGCCCCTGAGCTGGTGAACTGGAGGCCAGGGACCCCTGACAGCCTGGAGGAGGCATCCCTGCAGCAGCAGAGGATGCCAGGGGCGTGGGGCGAGGAAGCTGTCAAGGAGGGGGGCCCTGGGCTGGGGCTCAGGCACGAGTCAGAAGCCCCCAGGGACTGCCCGCCCGGCGGGGAGCAGAGGTGGCTGGGAGGTGAGGCCAGGTCACCCTGGCCTGGGTGACCCAGAGCCACAGGGACACCCTGACCTCTTGAGCCCCTTAGCCCCAAGAGGGGCCAGAGAGAAGGGGGCTGCTCTACCTCCAAGGGAAGGGTTCCCTCGGGACACCCCCTCGACGGGAGGGACAGTGGCGGCAACAGAGACCCCCACGCCTGCTTCACGCCCGCCCGCCTGAGGCTGCTCCACGGCCAGCTCCCCGAGCCACACCCACACTAGGCACCTCCCCAGGCAGAGCTGTGGCAAAGGAGACGCCCTCCTCTCCCGGCCCATCAGGAAACCCCCAATAAGACACCCCAAGAAAGTCCCGGCTGGAGGCTGGAGGGGCTGGGGTGGAGGGAAGGGGCCGGGGGGTCGTGGTGGGCTCTCAGCCCTACAGAACTCTGGTCGGGAGGATTCTCATTCCTTGGACTGAAAGACAGACAGACAGACAGACCCAACATCCCCTTTAGCCTGGCTTTCCGGACTCCCCAGCTTGCTTTCTGCCTCAGTCATTTTGGGAAGTTGCAGGAGGTGTGGCCACAGGCTCCAGGTCTCGGAAAGGGCGGCCCGGGCCCTGCTTCCACATCCACACACAAGCATATATGTACAGGGACGCACCGACACAGTCACGTACAAGTATACAGCAAGCATGCACCCATGCCCATAAATACACACACACACACACACACACACACGCACAAACACGTATGGTTCCACAGGCAGGCTCTGCGACCCGGCATCACTGGGTAAACATCTGAGGGGGCCTCGGGGAGGGGGCGTCTCTCCCAGCCCACAGCGGCAGGCTCTCACTGCACCCCGACCCTGGGCTGGCAGTGAGGGGGGCAGGGGCAGGTTTCAGGAGCCCTGAACATGCGAGCAGGATCTACAGCTGCAGCAGTCATTTCTACCCTCTTCCCTCCTCCCCTTGTGCCAGAGATGCTCCTTGTGCCCATATCCATCCTCTCCTCCTCCTTCCTTTAATAAATGAACAGGGCAGCCCAGCTGAAAACTACTTTTCCCGCTTCCCTTGCAGCTACTTGTGGCCATGTGACTAAGTCCTGGCCAGTGAGACGCCATCGGAAGTGACTGTGCCATCTCTGGCTCATGTTCTTAACAGGAAGGGTGTACACTTCCATGCCTTTTTCTGCTTCCCTCAGACATGGATGCACATGTGATGGTGGGAGCTCGAGCAACCACTCTACCCAGAATTGGAAAGTGTGAGGAAGGAAAGCAGAGCTGCCCTACCAGATCCAGACAACCTCCCTCTAGAGAGTTAAGTTAGAAACCAGCTTCTGTCTGCTTAAACCACTGTATTTGGGGGTCTCTTAATTATAGCAGCTTAGAATCTACTCTAACAAATACATCCCCTCCCCCACGAGGCAACTAAGGAATGAGATGACATACAACTGGCCTTAATGTCCCTCTTGGGCCCAGGGCAGCCTCATGGCCCCTTCCTGGTCCCTAGCCAGCCCCAAGGAGGGGCACATGGGTGACTCCACCTGAGACGGTGGAGAGCTGGGGCCGTGGGATCCAGTGGGAAGGGGTGATGGGGAGGAGGAGGCCCCTCCCCCAGGTCTGACTTACTAGGCTGGCTGACGGTCCCGTCCCACCCTGAGAACTGGACTCCTGGTCTTGCAAGCACTGGGTGGGCAGCCCACAAGACAGCGATATCAAAAGTAAGAAGGAATGTCAAGGCCAGGTTTGGAACCAAAAGGAAGACTTCCCAGGCTTCCCCAGGCCCCACACCTGTGTCAGGTCCGGAGGGGCTGGGGGCACAGGGCCATCTGTGCAGTGTGTCCTGTGGGGCAGGCGGGTGGAGGTCCCTGCTCGCTCTGGTCCAGCACTCCTGAGGACACTACAAAGCATCCATCGGGGCTTCCTTCCAGCTGCCACTTTTCATCCCCTCCCACCTTGGTGTCCCTTCTTCCTCCTGGGCCCAAATGCATCTATTTACAGAGCCCTGGGATCTCCCGGCATCCCCCTTTCCCACTGCAGGTCCAAAGCCCCAGGAGGCCGAATGGTGGGCTTCTCCCCGGAGGGGACCGTAGCTCCCACTTGGCTGCCCTAGGGAGTTCCTGCAGGCTCCCTTCCCCACCCTCCCCTGCTCCCCAGTAACCACCGTGCACTCTCCGTTGGCACCTCCTGGCTGCAGCACTCTTGGAGGGGTGAAAGGGCCTGCTCTCCTCTCCTGACAAGGAAGGATGTTTTCTGAGCTCACAGGCCTGACCCTGGATTCACAAGGGCTTGAGTAGGAAAGACTCCCCCACCTACCCACTCCTGGTTCTCTTAAGAGCCACCCAGACGGCGGAAGGAGACAGGAAGGTAACAGGGGGGCAGCTGCCCACCCCCCTACCCCGGCCACTGGCCCTATAAGATCATGCAGCCTTAGCCTTCAACCACGTCCAATTTGCTCCTGGCAGGTGGCCTTCCCTCCGGACCCTTGCTCCACCGCCCACCGTCTGCTGTGCTCTTGGGCTCCTGGTAGGGGTTGTCCAGCAGGTAGCGGAACTGGTCGTAGTTCTTGAGCAGGTACTTAGGGGCATACATGTGTTCGCCGGGGTCGGCCGGCGGGTACTCCTGCTGCGTGCCGTCGAACCAGCCCCCTGTGCGGATCAAGCTCCGGATGTAATTGAGGTCCCGCTTGTCCTCGTAGTCACCCCAGCGGGGGAAGTCGCCGTTCTGGGCGGACACCAGCTTGAAGTAGATGCCCTCGGGCGTGAAGCACCAGGAGCAGTGCCAGCCGGCGAAGTGCAGGGGGCTGCCCAGCGACCACTGCACCAGGATGTGGCCCGTGTGGTTCTCGTACTGGCGGAAGTTGGGCATGGTGTAGTACTGGCGGCGGCGCAGGCGGATGCCGTCCAGCCCGTATACCGTCTGCAGCATGCCCACCGTGCAGCCCGACACCACCTCCAGGGTGCCCGGCTGCTTCCAGAAGAAGCCGTACAGTGACTTGCGCATGTGGAAGGCGAAGGGCTCCGTCCAGCCGTCGTAGAGCTTGAGGAAGAGCACGCCGTCGCGAGCGGGGATCTCGTCGGCGTCGTCGATGATGAAGACGTCGTCGGGCCGCAGGTTGCGCAGCCGCGACACGCCGTCCTGCGTCAGGAAGGTGCGCAGGTAGTCGTCGGCGATCCAGCCGTCCTGCCGCCCGCCCAGCGGGAAGTGGTCCAGGAAGACGTAGAGCACCTTGTGCCGGATGTACTCGAAGGTGCCGTTGGTCAGCATCTCGCGGAACTTGAGCGGCCGCGGCTCCCCGTAGGCCGTGAAGTTGGACTCGCACACCACGAAGGCGTCCACCACGTCGCCCAGCTCGTGGAAGCGCACGTCCAGCAGGTCGAACTCATGGTTGATGTTGATGGCGTTGATGACCCGCCGCGGCACCTCCCGGGGCACCAGGCGCTCCTTGGTGGGCAGGTTGGAGTACTGCACCACGGTGGGCACGCCGCAGCTCGGCCCGTGCCAGCCCGGGAGGCACACGCACTCCACCCACTTGCGCCGCGCGCCGCGCCCCCCCGGCCGCTCCCGGGTGCTCAGCAGCTGCCGGCCCGGGCCCCGCGCCGACGCGCCTTCGCCCGCCTCTGCCTTCTCCTCTGGCCGCCCTGATGGCGGCTTCTCCAGCATCTTGGTACCTGGCTTGAAGCAGACGCCCCCGGCTTTGGTGCGGAGGAAGTACTCGGTGGTGTCCTCGGGAAGCACAAAGTCCATCCGGTGGATTTCCTCCGTGGCCTTGCTTGGCGACAGCGGCTGGAGCAGGGGCGAGTGGGAATAGAGCGGGTTACGCAGCAGGTCAGGGCTGCCTGGCTCGGGGCTGGCCTGGGGCGTGACCGGGGCATTGTTCCAGAAGAAGCTGGACACCAGGTTAGGGCTGAGGGAGGCCAGTTCTCGGGGGAAGGTGACATAGGACAGGGTCTTAAAGAAGTGCAGGAAGGAGATGAGGCACAGGCCGGCCATACAGAACATGAGAAAGAGCTTGTAGCGTCTCATCTTCATCCTGCAGGAAACAGGGAGACAGCAGATGGGTCAGGGGTCTGCAGACCCGGGCAAGGGGAGCCTGAGGCTCTTCTCCTAAGGGAGGGAACGGGGAGGGCTTTGTTGCCACCGTGTTTGTGCATGTCCTGACCAGCGCCCGGTGACCCTGCAGGAAGTCACCTCCAGGCGACTCCTCTAGAAGTCAAGCCTGTGAGTCCAACTTACTGCACCAAGGACCCCTGAAAGCCCCAGCATCAAGGAAACCCCACCAGGCTCAGGACCCCTCCACTCCCACAACCTGTCCCCTCCAAGACCACCAGGTCACCACACGTCCCCCTGGCAACCTGCTCCAGCACCTGGCCCGCCCCACCCTGACTGTACCAGCTGCATTGCTAGGCTTTGCTCCAGGAACAAAATGCATCCTGGGAAAAGCGCAACCCTGCAATGCAGAACCTGCCCCTGGGGGCTTCCAGGCCCCAAGGGAGGGGGAGGGTGTGTCGCAGGCTGCGGAGGTGGGGCCCCTTCCCTGCACCACCCAGGGTGCTTTCTCGTTCTATCTGTCCACCTCTCTGTCTCTTTATCTATCTTTTTTGTGGCTATATTGACAAACCTTTTTCACTGAAAAAATTCCCAGGTCTCAAGGGAACACTTTTAATTCTAACATATTTAAAGGACAAAATTAAGTAAAAGTTCCCCTTCATTACCCCATGCCAGGCAGTAGATTGACATCCAGCCATAAACAGTTCATGTGTTTGACGTGTATCACCAGTCTTATATGCAATTTTTCTGTTCTCAGTTTTTTATAATTATTATCATACTTGGTTGGGATGACCTACAGAGTCACAGGAGGGGCTGGGACAGAAACCGGCCTTTGGCACCTGGTGTTTTCATGTCCGCTTCCATAGATCCCTGTGTAGGGGACGCTGTCCTTTCCCTTAAAATGTTCCTTTCTGTGGCTTCCCCTTACATCTCTGGTTCTTCCTCTGGGTCATTTGGGTGCCTTCTTGCCATACCCTCCCCTCCATATCCTAACTTAAGCAAGGCTCCTCACCATTCTGAACCTCAGTTTCTACATCTGTGAAATGGGCACAGAGTTCCTGCTGTGCAGCAGGTGCTCAATAAACTTTCGCTTCTTTCAAAGCTCGAGGCTGGAAGACTCCAACATAAATTTTCTCTAAGCTACATGGTCATAAGGCGCAAAATCATGAAATGCTGGACCCAGAACAAAACTTTAAGGACCATCTCCACCAACCCTTTCATTCTGTGGAGGAGGCCCGCCCTCCCCGGCCTCACCTTGGTGAGGAGTCCTGAGTACGCTAGTGAGGAGCAGTCGAGTCGCCGATCCCGCTGGCCAGGGCGGTACTTGTGCTCTCAGGACCCAGATGTCCCCCCTCCTCCAGCTTAAATGCTGACCCCCTGGAGCCTGCCACTGGGGGGCCGGCACAGCTGACTATAGGAGGCAGGACAGTCGGGGGTGAGGGCCTGACCTCTGCTAAATGTCAGCTGCCCCCGGGGAAAAGGGGGGACAGGTCTCCACTGGGAGGCAGGAGGGAGGGCTGCTCCTTGGCAACATTTTGAAGTGGGTCTTCCAGGTTCCTCTCCCCACCATGGGTTCCAGCCCTGCTCTGGCAAAGCGAGACCAGGCAGGCCCGGCCAGCAGGGCGAGTGGAGGGGCAAAGGGCTGAGGCCCAATGGAGGCGGGCGGATAGGAGCTCTTGCTGGGGTAGGGACTAAGCACAAGGTGACACTGCAGAAGCCTCCAGAGTGACCCACCCGAGGGCTTTTAGGACCTGGCAAGGCAGCCCTGATTCTTCTGGCGGATTATTTTTCCCCACTTGGGGCATGTCTCTGTGGGGCACCCCATCCCAGCCCTTGCTGGACTGGCCGTGAGCTGTGAAGGGCAAGGCCGGGGCTGCCACTCAGACTAAATTCCCTGGCAGCAGTGAACAAAGGCCCTAGGAAGGTAAGTGAAACTCAGGGAGGCAAGTGAACGCCCTGCTTAGAGCAAAGGGGCCCCTACGGCCCTGCTGAGGTCACACTGACCCAGCTGCCCCTTGGCTCCCTGGTCAGGTTGGCTTTCAGGATCTAGTTACACCTGGCCAGCTGTGCGCTTCAGAGGACAGACTCACCAGTGCCTGGGATCCCCCTCTTAATCAGTGGGGTCTTCAGGGTGAGGCCGTTTGATAAGGCCCCAGCCTGGCTTGCCGCCAAGAATCATGGAACCGAGTGTGTCTCCCTCATCGCTCGGGCTGCTAGGAGGCTCACAGACACGCGGTGGTTGGCCCAGAGCAAGTCAGTGCCTCACAGGCCAAGTTTTCCAGGACACCTTCACACACAGCTGCCTGTGTTTTTTAAACTTATTCTTCTTGGCCCGATCCCTTTTTATCTTATCTTCAAGTATTTTGATAAGTGCTTCAGATACATTTTTTAGACTGAATGGCATATTAATAAGAAACCAAATAAATAAATAAGCATTGGCACCCGGGGTCTCATGTAAGTCTCACCAACGCTGGGAGACTGAGGACTGTAATTGCCCCATTTTTACAGGTGGGGAAATTGAGACTCAGAAAGATGATGAGACTTTCCCCAAAGAACCTTAAGAAGGTGACTGAACAGGACCTGAACATAAGTTCTGTTCCTGAGCCAGCCTCTTCCTCCTGACAGCTGAGACCATAGCCCTCCCTGGAGCAGCCCGCCTGGCTGTGGGCTAAAGCCATGGAACCAAATTTGGCCCCAGCTCCAGCATTTCTACCTCCGTTATAAAGCTTCATCCAGAACCATCAGGTGTAACGATAAAGCTGATGATCGCTGACCCTTACAGGCCAGCTACTGTCCTGAGCACATTACATGCATGTCCTCACTGAATCCCCCCAACACGCAGCAGGTACCCTTGTCCTCTCCATTATACAGATGAGGAGACCGAGGCCAGAGAGATGGTATAACTTGTTCAGTGACACACAATTAGCAAGGGTCAGACTCGATTCTGTGGGGTCAATAATGGGATTTCATCCAGTGGTAAAGCTGTCCTGGGTCCCTTCCATCTGCCAAGATCAACCCAAGTGGGGTGATAAGGGTCCCACGGACAGTCCACCAGTGACCAGTGAAGACAACCCAGTGGATGGAACAGCCACCATTGCATTTGACCCACACGACCCCCCGCGGGGTGTCACCCAACCCGTCTCCTCCATTCACTCAGCGACTACTTACTGAGAGCCCACTGGGTGCCAGGCACTGTGCTGGCCCTGGGAGCACAGGGGACGCGGATGACAAGAACGCCCATCCCGTGGAGCAGGCACAGGGGTGAGCAGGGCAAGGGACTGCTGCAAATCATATGGTACGTTACAAAGAGTCGTGCTCTGGGGAAAAATAAAACAGGGTAAAGGATAGGAGGGGGGCAGGTTCAGTGGTAATCAGGTGGCCAGGGAGGGCCTCACTGAGAAGAGTGAGGCCAGAAGACGAGGGTGCAGGGCAGCGGGTTCCGGGCAACAGAACAGCCGGCGCCCAGAAGGAGAGCGTCTGCCGCGCACGAGCGAGGAGCCACACGGAGGGCAGAGCGGAGGGAGGCGGACAGGCCAGATCGCACGGGGCCTGGGGCCGCGGCCGGGAGTGTGGCTTTCACGGGAGGATTCTGAGCAGAGCCTCCAGTCTGAACAGGCTCGCTTGGGCTGCTTGGCTGACAGCAGACTGTTGCCTCGAGGGCAGAGCAGGGAGAGTGGCGAGGAGGCCACTGCAGTGTCTGGGCGAGAGGCGGGGCTGCGGGAAGCGGTTAGATTCTGCTGGATTGCCGATGACCTGGATGTGAAGTGTGAGCAAGGAGTCACATTCGGTGGATCCAGGACCTGCAGGATGGACCAGCTTTTGACTGGGGCGGAGGCCACCCCTCAACGGCCTCCATGGAGATGGCCAATGGCAGAGCTGGGGCTGGAGGCAGCTCTCCCTGCAGGGTCCTCTCTCTAAGCGCTGCCCAGCCCACTTCAAATGAGACACCAAATCGGAGAGACCAATCCACAGCCCCACCCCTGCCCCTTTCCCAGCGCTCGCCATGCTCAGCCCATCTCCCCGGATGTCTGTCTCCCCAGCTGGACACGAGCCCCCGAGGCAGGGGGGCCCGGCCTCCAGAGCCCCGGCCTCCAGAGCCCCGGCCTCCAGAGCCCGGGCCTCCAGAGCCCCGGCCTCCAGAGCCGCCTCCACGGGCTCACTGCCACTTGCACGCGCACAGACTCTAGAATCAGACTGCCCAGCTCCAATCCCAGCTCTGCCACTTCCTATCTGCGTGGCCTGGAGCAGGTGAGTACCTTTCCTCCTCTGGCTCATCCAGAAAATGAGGGTCGAATAATAATCCATGCAGAGAGCCTAGCACATAGTAAGAGCCCAATAAGCTTCAACTCATCTTATCATTACTGTTATTCTCCCGCCTGGAAGAAGAGTAAGTAGAGAGGGACTTCAGGTGGGGGGTCGCAGCTGGTGCAAAGGCTCGGAGCTGAGTCCCTGGCAGGGCCTGGGCCCTGGTGGGTGCTGCCTTGTTTAAGAGCAGCAAGGAGCAGAGTGGGGGCCCAAGTGGAGCCTGGACAGAACATGAGCCTGACGGGGGATGGGCTGGGAAACGAGTGACCCGCGTCCTGGGGCTCCAAGGAAAGGAGGGAAGAACAGTGAGGATCTCTGGGAGCCTCCCTAGAAGAGTCTACACACACACATACACACGCTCCGTGAGTTGCACCCAGCCCCAGGGGCCTGGCTTTCCGGCGTGAGGGTGATGGGGGATGGGCCAGGTGCTTCCTGGTAGCGAGATAATCATGGATGCAGGAGGCTGACCCAGACCCAGGATAGTGGCAGGACCAGCCCACCCTGGGCCTCCTCTTTCTGTACTGACTTGCAGCCGTGCCCATGCCCAGAAGGTTCTAGCTGGGCAGATTTTCTTCCTTCCCTCCCTCTTCCCACTTCTCCCTTCTCCTTGTGACCTCTTTCCTTGGGCTCTGCTTGATAAGCTTATGAGGTGAGAGACGGAAGCAGATGAGCCTCACCCCATGACCCAGTCACAACCTTGGGGTCTGGGCTCAGGCTGAGTCCAGTGGGGGCTGCTGGCCAGAGAGAAGACAGGTGCTCCCTGGAGGCCACAGGCTGTGACTTTGGGGCTAGCCAGGTGGGCAGCAGCTTTCCGGGTGCAGATGCACCCTGACAGCTGTCACCGGGTGACCGGAGTCTCCCGTGGAGCTCTCCGTGGTCCTGAGCTCACATGCGCTGACCAGGGTCCTAGCTCGGCCCTGGGATGCCTTTGGCCAGCCTCACCCTGGCCCCTGCCAGCCTCCTCTGTGGTTCAGCAGCTTCTGTCCTAATGGCCACTTCCCCTGTCTGCCACCCTCTGGCCCCCTTCCCCACTTGCCTTACAACACCCTGGTGACAGCTGTGATCCCTGGTGTCCTCAGCTCTGGGAGAGCCGCAGGGCACTCAACTCCTCCAACTGGGAGAAGGGGCCAGCAGTGAACAGGTCCGACACCTAGTAGGTGCTCAGGGTGCTCTTGGAATATCCATGGGGGAATCTTAGAGGTCGCACAGCTCACCCTCAGTCTCCATTCCTGGCAGGAATTGGCCCATCTACAACCCCCAACCCAAAAGTACCTTCAGATGGACCCTCACCACCACCCATCTGCTTCAAAGGGCACCTTGACTTTGAGCTGAAGGCTGACTCCCACCCCATCCCAGTTCTGCCCCATGTTACCAAAGGGCTCTGCCAGTTCCGTGTGCCAGGCCTTGCTCCTGGCCAGTTCTGTTAAAGGACTGGGCCAACTGGGGGGTTGCTTACTACTGACGGGCACCCACCACCCTGCAGGGCACTCTCAGTGACCCATCTGGCTTCCAGAACCAAGACCAGAACTGGGAAATCTCGAGCCCCATGGAGGGTCCAGACTCCTCTCCCGAGGTTTGAAGAACCCTGGAAAAAGAATATTGCCCAAACCTTCACCCTAGGCCAGTATCCCTGCCAAGTGCCCATCTGGCCTCTGCTTGTGCAATTCTTAGTATCGCCCATTCCGGGCCATTTGCGCTGCTAGAAATTCTTCTTTCTATTGGCCTAAATCAGCCTCCCTGGAACTTCCGCTACCACTTCTGGGTTCTTCCTTGGGGTTAAGCAGAACCAATCAGCATCTCAGAGATCAGAAGACGGCAACCACCACCCGACTCTGAAACTAAATAAAGGTCTTTCCAGCGTGAGGTTCCATAATCCCACACGGAGAAGAAAGGCAGAGGAGGTGACTACGGAATATGATAGATTCCAGAGTTCTGGCAAGACGGGAGAAACAGCTGACGCTGTGTTTATTCCTGCGTCTCTCCTTGTTTTATTCATTCCTTTGGTTCATATCCATCAGGCAGGCTCCACAAAAAACAAGCCTACACCCTGGGATCACTCTACAGGCAGCACATCATCCAGGCTGCTGGCGGACATTCACCAAGAACCTGCCGGGAGCCAGGCACTGCCGATGCAAGGGCTGGAGAGAAATCAGGGGCACATTCATGGGGCCAACCCTGAAGGAAGGTATATGTGTGTCTCCATTTTGCAGATGAGGAAATGGAGGCTTCAAGAGGCTAAGCTGGGGCTTCCCTGGTGGCGCAGTTTTTGAGAATCCACCTGCCAATGCAGGGGACATGGGTTTGAGCCCTGGTCCGGGAAGATCCCACATGCCGTGGAGCAACTAAGCCTGTGCGCCGCAACTACTGAGCCTGCGCTCTAGAGCCCGCGAGCCACAACTACTGAATCCCACGCACCTAGAGCCTGTGCTCTGCAACAAGAGAAGCCACCGCAATGAGAAGACCATGCACCACAACGAAGAGTAGCCCCCGCTTGCCGCAACTAGAGAAAAGCCTGTGTGCAGCAACGAAGACCCAACGCAGCCATAAATAAATAAATAAGAGGCTAAGCTATTTGCTCAGCCAGCCAGGGCTTGTGGGAATGAAGCAGATGGAAACTGAGGCTCCCCAAGCATCCTGCACCTGCCAACAGGTAGACCTGGAGCCCAGTGGGGCTGCAGATTTGGGAGTCCTGTCCCAGGCTAAGCATGAATGTCTTGGCCAAGGGAGGGTCTGGTGTATCATGACCTTCAGTCCCCAGAAATTCTGCTCCCCTGGCACTCCCCGGAGAGAGGGAATCGGCTCAAGGGGCCAGCCCCGGCCAAGGACTCCCTCTGCCCAGGTGACCAGAATGTCCTGGCAAAACCTGTTTACCATGGGCTGGGGGTGGGGGCAGCTGCTGCTCTTTCCATCCACAGATAAGGACACCAAGGCCCAGAGAGGCGAGGCAGAGCCATACTGGGAGCCAGTTCTTAGACTAGCCGGACGGGGCACCCAGGCCACTTCCCTGGGCACAAGGGTCTGGGCCCCACTCTCTCTGCTGGCTCGGCTCCAGGGTGGGAGCCTGGCTGAAGGCTCAGTCCCATGCCCATGCTGAAGCCCACCCCCTCCCTGCTACTCCACAGCAAGCCCCTGTGCACCCTGGCCCTCTCTCTCCTTCTTCCAAACCCCTCCCCACTCCGCCTGATCCCAGCCCCTTCAGCTGCCTGAGGACTTTCCCACAGAGTGGCTAGCACGTGCCTGGGAAAGTTAGTCTCCGAGGCTGGGACCCGCCCTCGACTCCCTGGGGCTTCCTCCCCTCTTCCCACCGGTCACTGGCCCAGCCAGGACATCAGCCTCTGGTCCCCAAAAGCCCATGGGTGGGGAAGATATAGAACATTTCCACCGTCCCAGGATGTCCTATTGGACAGCACTGGAGGCTAAACAGATGAGTCATCCTCCGGCACCAGCCAGTGGGGTGTTTGTGTTCAGAAGCCTGCAGTGGCTCCCACTGTCCAGAACCGAAGTTCACAGCTGTTGTGACCCCTGCCTTGAAAGCTGCCTCCGCCTTGCCTTATTCATGTTAACTCGATGGTCACCACCCAGCACATGCTTAAATCTGTGCCAGCTGTCAGCTGGGGGTTTTACTTATACTTGACCCTCACAACCATCTTCGGAGGTAGGAATTATTGTCCCCATTTTACAGATGAGGAAACTGAGGCTCAGAGGGTAAAGCAACTTGTAGAGTATTCCTCTGCTCACCTGTGCAAACCCAGTGCTCTCCAGGGTCTGAGACCCACACAGCCTCCACTTTTAAAGGGGGCAGGGGGAGGTGACACTGGCCTGAGCCCCAGGCCACTGAAGGCTCTGAGTGGCGCAACCCCAACAGCCTGTGCCTCAGGGTGATCAAACTGTTTGCTTCCAGAGCTGTCCAACAGCACAGTCTGCAATGGTGGAAACGTCTAGGCCTGGGCTGTCCAATGCACCATCCACTAGCCACGTGTGGCAACTGAGCACTTGAAATTGACAGGGGAGACTGAGGAATTAATTAATAATTTAATTTAATTTTTAGTTTTAATAGCCACGTGTGCTAGTGGCTACTGCATTGGACCGCCCAGGATTAGAGGGACTGTGGAGGACGGAGGCAGGGAGGCGGGTCTACTGCACCCGTCCTGTGGGAGTGGTGGAGGAGCTGAGGGGGCGGGGACACACAGCAGGACAGCCGTGGTGCTGAAGTGAGGGGGCAGTGGTGAGCTGTTGGTGAGGTACCTGCTAAATACTAGGTGACTGAGGGAGGGAGCGGGAGGAGGGATGCAGCCCTGGGGGAACTGGGGCCAGACATCCTGGGACCGAGAGTGGGGGCTGGAGGCGGGACCTGGGGAAAGTCTGGGAAGGAAGAAGAGCAGAAGCAGAGCCGTGGAGGACAAGCAGGTGCCGGTGGTCAGTGCGAGGCCGGGACACACACTGCCCCAAGCCTGGGGGAGGGGCCTAGGCCTGGATATGCACACAGGCCACCTGAGGCAGCGTCCAGACCCTGCAGCCAGACGGCAGGACTTCGCCATTTCCCTGGGCCTCGGCTTCCTCATCAGTGTAATGGGGCTATAATGGCGTCCATGTCACAGGGCTGTGGTGAGCGGTCCGCGTATCTAAAGTGCCTGGAACAGGAAGTGGGTGTGAAACAACAGCTGGTGAGGGGCACACGGTGAACGTTTGTCACAGGAGGAGGGAGACCAAGGCCTCTGAGGTGGAAGCAGGGACTCCTGGGTGGCTTTGGGGACAAGGAGAGGGGCTAGACGCAGAGACATACAAACACCCCACAGAAAGGGCTCTGTGGGCGCTGAGAACAGGCGTTTCCAAATCCGGCACCCCTCCAAGGTGCCCCAGCCCTAACCCTAACCCTAACCCCCCCTCCACGTGACCGGGCACCGCCGAACCGTCTCTTCCAACCCCTGCTTCTGCCCTGTCACAGCAAACCTCAGCAGCAACTGGGCTGGTCCCCTGCCTCGCCAACCTCCGTTCCCACATCGTGAATTCTCCAAGTCAGGTGGGGCCCGTGCTCCCCACGCCCAGCCCGGGGCCCAGACAGACAGACATTCAGTGAGTGTTCGGGACAAGCCAGAGCGAGGAGCACTACGGCGGAATTTCAGGCACGGGGATCGGCGGGCGCTGGGCCAGGGTGGAGGGAAGCCACCCTGGGGCTGTGAGAGGGCCTTGCGGGGATATGAGGACCGAGGTCGGGCCGCTGGTGCTTCTGCCCTGTCCTGGGGTGGGTGGAGAGAGCAGACTGGCCCCGGGCGTGGAGCTGGGGGTGCAGCAGGAGCCAGATGGGGGGATGAGGTCCTCACAGAGCTCAGTCCAGTGGAGGGACAGAGGACAAATGAGAGAACCGGCCAACAGAGGATGCCAGGCGTCAGGGAGGGCCTCCCGAGGAGAGGACACTTCAGCCGAGACTCAAGGTCAAGAAGGAGCCACCGCGCAGAGTGGGGACAGCGGCCCAGGCATTGGGCCAAGGGCACAGAAGCCTGTGTGTCGGGAACCCCAGTGCAGCGGCAGCAAAGCAGGGGCCCCAAGTCTTGTGAGGGGGTGTAGGGCCTCGAGGAGTGGCAAGGACACTCCCCACACTTCAGGGGCTCCTTAGGCAGAAGCCTGGGCACCCCATCTTGGTCAGCACCCTCTTGGGTCAGCAATCCTAAGGCTGCTGTGAAAGATTTTCAATCTAAAATAGAACCAGAGGATGTAAAATGGAGAGTCTCACGCATGTGCCCTCAGGGAGACAAAACTTAAAGACCAGGAGACTTGATTTCCCGAAAACTGATAGCGATGGAATTTTCTTGAATTGGAGGGTTGATCAGAGGTTGCCTCCTATCAACCTTGGAAAGTTTTGCCAGAGGCAGGATGGAAGATGACCCAGGTCGAGTTGGTCTCACAAAGTGGACCAGATTGAGCTTTGTGTGACTAGACTGACTGTCTGCTCAAGAAGTTTTTAAGGCTGGTCTCCTTTTGTTTCTTTTTTTTTTTTTTTTTTAATTTAATTTTATTTATTTATTTATTTATTTTTGGCTGTGTTGGGTCTTCGTTTCTGTGCGAGGGCTTTCTCTAGTTGCGGCAAGCGGGGGCCACTCCTCATCGCGGTGCGCGGGCCTCTCACTATCATGGCCTCTCTTGCTGCGGAGCACAGGCTCCAGACGCGCAGGCTCAGTAATCGTGGCTCACGGGCCTAGTTGCTCTGCGGCATGTGGGATCTTCCCAGACCAGGGCACGAACCCGTGTCCCCTGCATTGGCAGGCAGACTCTCAACCACTGCACCACCAGGGAAGCCCCTCCTTTTGTTTCTGATTTTAACAAACCCTCACTGAACTCTCCCCTCTACAGTCCCTGCCCGCAAATACGACCTGCCCCAAACCCTCCACAGACTTGCTCGTAGCTGGCTCCAGTTTGCTTGTCCTCACCTCTTTGAGCTGGCCTCAGTTTACCTCTTTATTGAGGTCAACACAGCTACACCCTCTAGCTGGGCAGGGCTGGGCAGGGCTGGAGAGCAGCAAGCCCGGAACATTCCTCCCAGGAGATGGCGCCTCCGTCACCACCGCCTTCTTCAGGGCAGCTGGCACTTACTGATTGCGAGTGTCCGCGGGTGCCAGGTGCTGTGTGCGCTGGCCTTACTCCATTATCCTCAAGGCAACTGGGCGGTGAGGAGAGGGGCACAGGGGCTGAGGGACCTGCCTGAGACGCAGCTGGCAGCAGCAGGACTCACACCCACACGCCACCCCTGCGGCTTCTCGTTCAGGGTTTCCCGCACAAAGTCTAGGCTGCTGCCTTGAGCCTAGCCCGGGCCAAAGGCCCCCGCACGTCTGCCCCGGCCCCCAGCAGGAGCCCGTGGGCCTGCGTTTGTGGGTCACAATCCTCCCTGGCTCTGGCATGTGCCCAGACCAGCCACCAGAGCCCCGTGCCCAGGAGAGCTGCACCCTCCCAAAACCCCTCTGCCTGCAGCTTCCCCGCCCCCCGCCCCCGACTCCCCCTGGAACAGTGTGAGCGCCCCTTTCCCCCGTGGCACTCTCAAGGCTGGCCTGCATTGACTTAAAACCACATTTCACAAAACCCAGGCTTCCCTGAAAGGCTGCAGGAGCCCCAGAGCCCTTTCCCATCCCCCACCAACTCCAATGGGAACAGATCACCCTGGACAGGGTCCCGTGTCAGGGTCTCCAGTAGCCTGAAGGGGGTCTGACGCTCTAAAAAGTTGAGAGACCTCTGAGGCCAGGCCTGGACTTCAGGAGCTCTGGCGGCCTGAAGCTCCTTAGGGGACCTGACTCCTGCAGACCCCTGCCAGGGGTTGTCGCCTGCCCATGTGTACTGCCCTCTTGCCCACGCCCTCCCTCTCTTCAACTTCTATCCCCACCTTCCCCATTATTTTTTCCCTAGCCCTGCTGGCCTGAAGCTCAGAGACAGTGAGGGAGGGTCCCACACCGACTGCACCCACCACTCAGGGGTTTCTGTTCGCTTGCAGTTTGCCAGCTGGGCCTGGCCGTATCGCCTGGGGACACACAAACCCCGCGCCCGTGGCCACCCCTACCAGCCTGTTGCCGTATGGGGGGAAGAAGAGGGCCCACCTAAGGCCTATCCCAGAGCCACTCTCTGGCAGGTGCACTAAGTGCTTTAGCTCTAATCTGACCCTTACATTAGCCCCCATCACCATCCCAGGTGAAGAAAGGGGTTCAGAGTCTGAGTGACCAGCCTGACTCACCCTCTAAGTGGCAGCAGAGTGGCCGACCCAGCCCCTGGGCCCTCCCGCTCCCCACCACCCCACCCTGCCTTGATCTCTGCCTGGCACCTCCCTGGAACCCCCAGGCCCACCCTCCCCTCCCCTCGCCCATTACCCGCCCCGGGTCCCGGCGTGGCACGCCGCAGGTAGGGCAGTGTCCCATCCCGGCGGCTGCACCGTGCTTCCCGACCCCGCTCCCGGCCCATATGGCTTGATGGCAGCTGTTTGTCCCTGGAGGCTGTCCCCCAACCCCCAAGCTGGGCGCAGGCAGCAGTTAGGTGACTGTGTGGTGAGCCAACTCTGGCCTGGCCTGACACCAGCTCTGCCCTTCATCGGGGCTGGTTTCCTGGCTCCACCTCTTCCCAGCTGGGTGGCCTCACCTCTCCGGGCCTCAGTCTCCTCATCTACGAGGTACAAACAGGTAACCGAGCGGCAGGGCAAGGCAGCCCCACCCTGCGGGAGCCACTCCCCAGAGCCAGGAGCTGAGGAGGTGAGGGCACCTGGCGTTTCCGCCTCACAGGTGAGGGGGCCTGTCGGTGCCCTGCGCTCAGTAAACCGCGAGCCCAGCTCCTCTTGGAGTCTCTCCCTGCTCCCTCTCTGGGCAGAAGGTCACCGTGAACTGTGCCCTGACTCCCAAGGGGCTGCTGGGCACATCCAGCGGGACGCGGATGGGACACGGAGGTACACACAGAAGAGCTCGGAAGCAAACTCCCTCCACTGGTGGGACCCAGTGGCTCAAACAAAGCGGGGGCTGGGGGCGGGGAGAAGAGCTGGGGAACCTGGGTCTGAATCCGACTCTGCCCATTAGAGAACCTGGGCCGTTCACCTGCATGGGGGCCCAGCTCTCCGGGGTGGGGGGGGGTGGGAAAAGAGGCTGGCCAGGGATGAGAAATCAGAGGGCTCAGAGGAGACCCCCAAACAGCTACCGTACTGCCTGGCTCCACGTCCAAGCCCACCACCGGCAAGGCATTAGTCCTCTGCGTTAGGAATGGCCCTCTCCGGGGTCCTCCCGAGAGGGTGAAGACATAAATCAGGCCCTGGCGCAGAAGGGGGCTGGCCGGCAGAGCTGCCAGCATTCGTGCTGCTGGAGGGTGGGATGCATCAGAGGCCTTTAAACACGCTGCCCCACACCCCTGGGACTCCTTCTCCCCCTCCTCACAATCCAGCTTAGCCCTCGGCTCCCGGGGGGGCGGGGGGCGCGGCGCTGCAGGGACGCCTCAACCCCAGCCTGCTCGGGAGAGAAACTTCCTGTTGGTCTGTCTGCCTGCCCTGCAGACCCCCTGTGCCTCAGTGTCTCCCTCTGTCACATAGGGTCAGCCCCACCCAGTAGGGTGGCTGGAGGCCCGAGTGAGGAGAGTTGAGAGGACACCCCCATGTAGGGGGACGTCCCAAGGGCCCAGGGGCTGGGTCACCTCTGCAGGGAGAGGGCTGGGAGAGGCGGGGCGGCGTGCGGTGCCGGAAGGGAGAGAAAGGAGGAAGAGAGAGGAGGTCAGGGTCCAGCCAAGGCGGAGCCAAGGCAGCAGGAGGCAGCAATGATGACTCGGGCAGACTATTAATCACTAATAGAGCTTCTGATTGAAGGACTGAGAAGAACCCGGCTTCCTCCAGTTCATGACAGTAACACGCTGCAAGTCCTTCAACGAATGTGGACGGAGCCCCGCCCCACGCAGGCCTATTGCTCACATCCTTACGGAGCCCACTGAGGCCAGTGGGGAGGAAACCCCCCCAGAGACCCCTGCACCCCGGGCTTGCAGCTCCTGGCCCACCTCCGAGCCACTCGGCCTTCCAGACCCAAATGACCCGCCCTGGCCCGTCAGGAAGAGAGGGCGGCCAGAGCAGACCAGTCCAGGGGCCGAGACCAGCCCTGCCCTGCCTCAGTCTCCACATCTGTGGAATGGAAATCAGAACATCCACACCTCCCAGACTCACAGTGAGGAAAAACAAGGCCAGTCAGGCCGGGGCTGAGCACGTTCTGCCTCTACAAGAACTCATTTCGGGGCCCGGCACGATGTGAGATGCCCCCAGCCCCATCTCTCACGAGACAGAGCACTCAGTGACAGAGCAATGGGGCAGCAGCTCCCTGGAATCCAAACTCCAGGGGAACTGTACTCAAATCCGGCCCCTGCGCCTTCTCGACCCCCTGTGTGATCCTGGGCAGGTCACTCAATATCCCTGGACCTCAGAGTCCCCGTCTACAATGTGGGATCATCCCAGCCCCTCACCTCATGAGAATTAAACGGGGTAACACCCAAAGCTCCTTGACAGGGACCAGTCCTCTGATCTCCTAGGCTGAGGTTCATGCCGGCTCTCACACAGCCTCACCACGTGCCTGGGTGGTCTGGCTGGGGTGTTGCTAGGCCTGTTGGCGCCTCCCTCCAAAATGCCTCTACTCCTCCTCCTCACTGGCTCCCCTTGCCTCTATTTATTTTCCGTCTTGAAATTCTTAATTTTTGAACAAGGGGCCCTGCATTTTCATTTGGTACTGAGCCCCACAAATTCTGTCACTGCAAATCCCCACCAGGCCACACCCCCCTGCTCAAACCCCTCATCACACTCAGAATAAAATCCAAACTCCTTTCTGCACCCACAGGCCCTGGCCATCAGGTCCCTGCATCTTTGCTGACCTCGCCTCCCTCGTCCACTTGACTCCAGCCACAGCCCCTGCCTTCCCGTCCCTTCCACACCCCAGGCTCACCTGTCTCAGGGTCCTCGCACTGGCTGTTCCCTCCGCCTGGAATGCCCTTCCCTCAGATCTCCACATGCCAGCCGCCTGCTCAGAGGGGCCTTCCTGCCCAGCCAGCTAAAGGGGCCGTCCCCTCCCGGGTCATCTGCTCCATAACACTCCTCACCGCGGAAGCTATCTGTCTCCTTGTTTATGTGTTAGTGGTCTGTCTCCCCCACCCACACCCTGCTCGCTTGGAATGTCAACAACATGAGAGCAGGGTCACCATGGGCCCCAGTCATCAGTCACAGCTCCCCACCCCCTTGAACAAAGCCTGGCCCAGAGCAGGAGCTCCATAAACAGCTGTTGAATGAGGATGGAACTCATATGAGAAGTGATGCTAGACCCCGGGTGGCAAGTATCATCTGGTTTGGGGGTGCCTGAGGCAGCAGGCCCGCCACTGCACACCCACACCTAGCAGGCCTCCCTCCACTGCTCCAGAGAAAGCCCCCCCGGCCCTGCTGAGATCAGCGCCGTCCTGCCCAGGCAGCCGCGGCAGTGCCAGCCCCTCCCGCCAGGCTCGCCCATCCTCCAGGGACAATGTACAAAGGGCCACTTCAGTTCGGAGCCTCAGCTCCATCTCCAGCCCAGCAGGCCTGAGTGTGGGGGAAGGGAGGGGAGGGCACACCCCACCCCTCCTCTGTCCTCGTGGAGCTTTCTCTAGCACAGGCAGGATGCAGGGTGGGTGACAGAATCAAGTGATAGCTGGAGAGACTCTGTCCCATGTGCTGCACCCTGGGGGGCGGGGGTAGGTGAGTGCCCACGTGGGGGGCGGAGCGGTGCCCATGCCCAGGGTGGAGGCAGAGGTTGGCCCCCGTGTTCCTAGGCAGTAGGAGTGGAAGGACTCCCACAGGCACCTCCCCACGTGTACAGGGCGGCAGGTGGTGGGTACACCTGTGCATGCGGGAGGCCCGAGTGCCGGCTGGGTAAGGGAGAGAGAGGAGCAGGGCCAGTGGGGTCTGGGCCAGGCTGCAGGGAGGGTGGGGACCTGGGCTTTACAGTCAGTTCCCATCATACCTGGGACCCTCCACTGCAAGACGGGGCATAAGGGACTTCCCTGGTGGCGCAGTGGTTAAGAATCCGCCTGCCAATGCAGGGGACACGGGTTCAAGCCCTGGTTTGGGAAGATCCCACATGCCGCAGAGCAACTAAGCCCGTGCGCCACAACTACTGAGCCCGCGTGCCACAACTATGAAGCCGGCGCGCTTAGAGCCCGTGCTCCGCAACAAGAGAAGCCACCACAATGAGAAGCCTGTGCACTGCAATGAAGAGTAGCCCCCACTCACCGCAAACAGAGAAAGCCCGCACGCAGCAACGAAGACCCAACGCAGCCAAAAATCAATCAATCAATATTAAAAAAAAAAAAGACAGGGTGCAAAGAACTTGCTCAAACAGTTGTTCCAACAACCTGAGCTGATAACCTGTGACCTGAGCCTGGCACCCAGGATGCTTGTACAGCTTCGGGCATTACCAACTTTCCTCCTTCTGGAACCCGTCAGGGATGTAACCGTCCACCCAGCCGCCCACGCCAGGAACCCAGGAACCTCCCTAAATCCTCCCTCACTGACCCTGCACGACTAGGCCTGTCTATTCCATGCCCTGATACCTCTCAAGTCCCACCCTTTTCCCTGTGCCACTGTTCCACACTGGTTGTGCCACCATCAATGCTCACCTGCACAACAGAAGTGGCCTTCCCAAGGGGGCTCCCAGCCAGGTGCCTGTAAGCCAAGCAAAAGCCCCATCTGACGCTGCCCCTCCTAGCTTGGAACCAGTGTCCTCAGGTTAAAGTCCAGATCTTCCAGGAGGCTCGATGTTTCTGTGTAATCTTACACTCCCCCTCCCCATGCCGGTCTGGGGAGGGTTCAGCTGAACTGGACTTCCTCCAGGTCTCCCTGACCCCAGGCTATGGAAAGAGCCGAGCTGTTTCAACCCTGGCCTGGCCCCCACTCCCCTGGTCCCCAGCTCCAGCACAGCGCCTGACACAGAGGTTTGCTGAATGAATGAAAGACCTTCCTCCCAAATCCACACATCTGCACTTTTCAGTCAATACCGCCCGGCTCTCAGGCCTGGTCTGGGGCTTGGAAAAGTGCCTGCGGGTCCTAGTCCTGCCTGCCGTGTGACCTCGGGCTCAGCACGCCCCGGTGAAGCGGCTCATCTGCGTGAATTCTCAGGGTCCCTTCCAATGGGCTGGTGGTGAAGGGAATGGTTCCATCCTCAGAATGCTCAGCAGCATGACGGCTGAGGGCTGGGAGGCAGTACGGGAAGGAAGAAGGTGGAAGATGAAGCAACGGCTTCGAGCAGGTGAGGATCCTCCCCACCATGGCTCACCGCTGCGTGCTCAGTGCCCAGAGCCAGGCCTGGCCTCAAGCAGCCGCTGCTGAATGAAGAAATGGGCTTGAACCCTGGCTCTGCCACCCATAGCTCTGTGGCCCCAAGCAAAAGTCCTACCCTCTCCAGGCCTGTCTGCTGAGCCATTAAAGGGAGGCTGGTAACACCACCTGCAGGGTCCTCGGAGGGATGTGGGGCTGCACCTGGCCCAGAGCCTGTGGCTCCTGCAACCTGGGAACCTGAGCACCACAATTAGCTTCCTGCTGGGAGCGGTTCTGGCGGAGCAGGTGCGCAGCTGGTTGGCTCTGCGGCTCTGGGCACCCAGTGAGCCTCCTGGAGGCTGAACAATGAGCCTTTTCTCTTTTCCCTTCCCGATTACTCTCTGTCTGCCCCTGCCTGCGAGGGGCCATAGCTCCCTTGGGTCGGTCCCCACCAGGGACTCTCAGTAAGCCCTCACCAGATGGCAGGGGACACCACGCAGGGCTGCAGGCACCGGGCCCCGCTCCTTAATTTCATGGAAGCCACCAATCTGTTCTTGCTCCTTTAATTACTTAGTCCTTCCCACCTGCTGGATCCAGAGAGCATTCTGGAACAGGCCTGCAAGTGCTCAAGCTTCCCACTGACGGTGGGGCAGGAGAGAGGGAATGAAACAGCAGTGACAGAAGCATCACCACAGGTGAGAAGGTCATTCCAGGGGTCAGGTGGCTGGGGTCCCGGTCTCAGCAATTCTGCTAACCTCCCGGGAGACCCTGGGCGCCCAGAGCAGCGCCCCCTTCCCAGGTGATGCGCTTCATCTCAGCTCATCTTCGCGAGCCCACTTCACAGATGGGGACCGGGGCTTAGAGAGGGGACGTGCCTTGTCCAAGGTCAGGTACCAGCAGGCCATGGGAAGGGCCTGGCTCAGCAGAGACCACATGCGTGCCCACTGCTGCTCACCAAGGTGCAGGACCGCCCCATCCTCTCTGGACCTCAGTTTCCCACTGACCCCTGGGGGCACGGACTTGACCTTCCAGCTCTGACTGATATCAGTGTTCCGCGTTCTGGAAGGCCGCATTCTAGGTTTGCTGCTCCATTTCCCCCCCTCCAAGTTCCATAATCCAGTTTCTCTGCTCTGAATTGACGGGTTCTACTTCTAGGTGCTGTGTTCTGGGGTCTGGTCCCGAGGCTCTCCTCTCATGGAAAGTTCTGCAGCCCGGGCTCTCCAGCCAACATGCTACTTCTTCAGGGCACTGTACTCTCCTCCCTGCACTGGGAGCGGGGCTCACAGCCCACAGCTCCGTGTTCCAGCCCCATCAGCCTTCAGGAGCACTTCAGAGTAGCGAAACCAGCAAGGAGGGTCAGCTTGGGGTCCCAGGGCCATCGGGGGATTGCAGAGCACACCCACAGCTGGGCAGGAATGCCCCTCCTCACCCTTCTCCCCATCCCTCCAGGATGCCATCCTGCCCACCCCCACCCCTGCTGGCCACCGTCCCCACCAGTCTGCACTGGGATGGCCCGACAAGATGGGCACTTCCCAAGAGCAAAGACCTTGGGACACTCATCTTCAGGGTCAAGGCCTGGCACCCCCTTGTGGGCAGTCAATAAACGCTTGCTGAATGAATTAGCTAGGCATGCTCAAGACTGGCAAGGTTACACATGGGCACAGCCTAAGGGACACACATTCATACGACGGAGGTGCTCCTGCTGTGTGCATGCGCTGGTGACACACACACACACAAAAAAAAGTGTGCACAAAAACAAACACGCTCACACCCTGCAGTCGGCAGATCTGTGCCCTGGCACCTAGCCCAGCCGCTGGCACAGAGTAGGCACCTGGTGATTAAGTGCTGAATGAATGAATGAGTGCTTTGTACCAGGGACAGAGTCAGGGGCCATGGGGGAGACAGAGATTGAGTCCCCACCCGGACTCAGGGCTGAGCTGTGATTAGGAATACTATTACCACAGGGGAGAACTTGACCACATTGCAGGACTGCAGGAAGGTACTTCGAGGCAGGAGTCCGTCAGGAAGGCAGTCAACAGTGGTACACACCCACTGGGCACAGGAGTGCGGGGGTAAAGCCAACAGCTCTGGGGTCACCCCTGGCTGGAAGGGGCAGGAGTGGCTTCCTGAGTGGGTGGCAGCACCTGGGGTGGAGTGGGTTGGCTTTCCAGGTGGAGGGTCCAGCACAGCTACGGCCCCAAGGCTGGAACGTGGGGTACATGGGAGAAGAGGAGTGAAGGCCGGACTGGCGCCATAGGAAGTCAGAGGTTGGGATGGAATTCTCGGGGCGCTGCATCCCAGTAGCCCCAGGCCTGGACTCTCACTGACCCAATTTCCAGGAATGAGAGAGACGCAAGCTGTTTGCCACGGGTGCATCTGTTCTGGGGGATGTGCCTGGGACGGGCCAACTCCCACCCTGAGACCCCACAGCCAGTCCCCCTGGAGGCCGCCCACAAGCAGTGACCCCAGAATCCAAAAAATGGGGAGGTGGCTGTTCTCACGGCACCTTTTCTTTCATTTTTTTTTTTAAATTAATTAATTTATTTATTTTTGGTTGCGTTGGGTCTTCATTGCTGTGCGCGGGCTTTCTCTAGTTGCGGCGAGCGAGGACTACTCTTTGTTGCGGTGCGCAGGCTTCTCATTGCGGTGGCTTCTCTTGTTGCGGAGCACGGGCTCTAGGTGCATGGGCTTCAGTAGTTGTGGCACGTGGGCTCAGTAGTTGTGGCGCACAGGCTTAGTTGCTCCGTGGCATGTGGTATCTTCCCGGACCAGGGCTCGAACCCATGTCCCCTGCATTGGCAGGCAGATTCTTAACCGCTGCACCATCAGGGAAGCCCACGGCACCTTTTCTTACCTCTCTCCTTTAGAATATTACTTCATCTTTCTGGTTATAAAGGTTTCTCATACATTTTAGGGAATCCGGACATCACAGCGAAAGAAACAGGATGATACCACCCACCATCCCGCCACCCCCTGGGCTAACATTTTGGCTTAAGTTCTTACGGAGTTTTTTCCTGCGCACCTTTTTGCTGGAATGAGCTATTGACATGGATTTCCTGCCAGCTTTGGGGCAACACACATTTTTCCTAAGGAGCTTTGTCTCCCACGCCGGAGGACCAGAGGGCAGACCTGAGCCCTGGGGATGCTGCTCTCCTCGACTCCTTCTCATCCACCCCCTAACCTGGACCCCACTGAGAAACACCCCAGCTTGGGACAGGAAAGGGGGTGGGGTGCAGCCCCACAGTCCCAGGCTCTCCTCCTACAGACCACAAAGGTCTGGATCAGTGCCAAGCACCCCGAGATCCAATCTTCCCTCTGGGAAATGAGCCGGTTCAGCTCCCCGGTGGCCCCAAGCTCCCCAGTCTGGCCCCCTCTCTGGACTGAGGTGACAGTCACCGAGTGGGCTGCACTTTGCAGTTGCCTTCAGGAGCTGCGCCGGGAGGCCCCTTGGTCTTTCCCAGAATCCCCTCCCTTTGCCACCTAGACACAAGGAACAGCAAAGCAACCCCACTGCTGGCCCTAGTGAGCTGCACCCGAGTCCCCGACCCAGTCCTCTCTGTTCACTCCACTGGCATCCCTGCCAGACCCTCAATAGACCTGTCCTGCACAAGGTTCTCATCCCATGGGGACGGACAGACAGAAATCCCCGGCAAGGAGGATCAGCCTTGCCTTTGGGGTAGGGGTACGGCGTGGCTTCCTGAAGGAGTCTTAAAGGATGAGTCAGGAGAGGAGGGGAAGGGCATTCTGGACAGAGGGACAGCAGCAGAAAAGGCTTGAGAGGAAAGGTGGAACCTGGATTTCTAGTCTGGCTGGGGGAGCTGGTGCATTGCCCCTGAGGTATGGAAATGAAATCACGCAAGAGAGCACCAGCATCTCGTTCCCATTTGTGCCATAAATATGAGTTACGACCATTTAACATTCACAGTCCCGGGCGATGGCTCGAGAAGGCACCTTCTCAATCGTTCACCTAAACCAGCCAATCTGCCTTGTTTCCAGAAGTGGCCCTCACCTTCCACTCTCAAAATTACCATTCAACAAGTACTAAAGAAATACTTCTCGGGCTTCCCTGGTGGCATAGTGGTTAAGAATCTGCCTGCCAATGCAGGGGACACGGGTTCGAGCCCTGGTCCGGGAAGTTCCCACATGCCGCGGAGCAACGAAGCCCGTGCGCCACAACTACTGAGCCTGCGCTCTAGAGCCCACGAGCCACAACTACGGAAGCCCACGCGCCTAGAGCCTGTGCTCCGCAACAAGAGAAGCCACCGCAATGAGAAGCCCGCGCACCGCAACGAAGAGTAGCCCCCGCTCGCCGCAACTAGAGAAAGCACGCACGCAGCAACGAAGACCCAACGCAGCCAAAAATAAATAAATAAAATTAATTAATTAATTAAAAAAAGAAAAACTTCTCGAGTGCCTCCTCTGTGTGAGGCATGGTGCCAGCCCCCAGAGAGTGCCTGTGTGCCCAGCCCAGGAACGAGTCCCCCACCTTAATGGGCAGCTCTCCCTGGTCCCCCTTCCCTGGCCACCACGGTTCACCCAGACTGTGTGCTGGTCCCCAGTAACAAGAGGAAAGTGGTGAGGAGGGATTTGTCCAAAGTACTAAGCAAGCTCTGGGGGTTCCACAGCCAGCCCAGGACCTGTTCCCTGGAGGAAGCGGCAGTAGCAGGTGCTGGGATAAAAGCAATGGGTGGGAGGAGGGGAGGAGTGGGCGGGGGGCGTGGCACAGTGTGTGCAGAGCTGGGTCGAGGCTGGGGATGGAGCAGAGGCCGAGAACACAGGAGGGGGCTGAGTCATAGGGATCTGGGTCCCAGAGGGCGGGGGTCTCATCCTGGAATTCATGGGGCTAAGCAGTGGTTCTTGGAGTCCACAGACCTCTGAATCCCCAGGGGATTCAAATCTGGGTTTCCAGCCCTCCCTCCCATGGTGTGATTCTGACTCAGCAGGGCAGGGTGAGGCCTGGGAAATCCGTACTTTCCCCAAGCTGCCCAGGTGAGGCTGAGCAGGCCTTCCTGAGGCAGGGTCCCAGGACTATGGGAAGGAAGGAAGGAAGTAGCACCAGGGCCCTGAAGAGGGTGGCCTGGAGGCCAGGACACGGGTGAGGCAGCTGTCTCAGGCATCCAAGCCTCAGAGAGCAGTCACCTCTGGGTGATTGAGGGGGCCTAGACAGGCAGCCCCATCAAGCTTTGGGGTCCTACAGGCTGGATATAATCCCAGCCCTGCCACTTCCCGTCCCTGGGCCCCAGGCCCCCTCAAACTGCCAAATGGGATAATAATATTGATAGTACCTACCTCGAGAGAAGTTAGAGGCACCTCTAGGATAATGCAGACAAAGTGCTTTGGCCCAGAGCACAACACATAGTAAGTGCTCGATAAATAGCAGCAAATTATTATGACTGGAAAGTCCTCCATCATGGGTCTCTCAACCGGAATCTCAGAGACTGCCTCTGGCCACCCTTCCTCCACCAGACGCTGTCTGGCCTGTTCCTTCTGGGAAGTTCCTGGCCTGCCTAGAGAGGTAGCCAGAGGCTGGGCCCTCAGGAGGCCCCAGTGTCCACACAGACTCCTACCTTCTGTCCTGGCCTTCACCCTGCACCCCACCCCCGGGAGTCCCACTTCAGTGGGAACCAAAGTCTTAGCCAAATAAGCTCTAAATTCATAAAACAACAGAGTAATTAGGTGTGTGAATGATTCTTATTGTTCCAGTTTTATTTTTACGGAAAAGATGAAAATAAGTGAGCCAACAGGGGAATTTCAGCAGTGCGAGGAAAAGTATTTGGGGACTCTGTTAACTTCTTGGATTATGGGCAAAACCTCGGGCCCCCTTGTCAGCCCATTCTAGACCACAGGACCCTGGGCCACTACCCTTCCACCCCCCACCCCCCAGGCCCGCTTCCAGCCCTTGGGACGTTCCCACCCGCTCCTGAAGCCTCTCTTTCCCCTTCTGGAAGATGGGGACAAGCAAGGTCCCTGTGACCATTCTGCTGCAAGTGAGGCTGCTCTCTGGAGGGTCAGTGTTCTCCATCAGGGATGGAGAAGGGGGAGGAATGGGTGGAAGGAAGAGCAGGGCCGTTCCCCTGGGCTGAGAATCATTTACACCCCAGCTCATTCGAGACCCAGTTGCCAGCATACCACTGCCCCCTGCTCAAGCAATGGGTACAGAAAGGCAGGCTCTGGCCCATGGGGACTCACAGACAGAGGGGAAGACAACACGGAAGTGGACAACACATCTACCGGGGCAGGCTGTGTAGTCTCTGAGGAAGCAGGGGCGAAGAGGGAGACACATTCAGGAAGGGGGGCAGCGAATGCCCAATAGAAATTGAACCAGGCTGTTCAAATAGGAATAATGTGCATCATCCCCATTTTAGAGACAAGGAAACTGAGGCACAGGGAGGCAGAGTCACTAGTACACTGTCACACAGTAAGAAGTGACAGGATCGGGATTCGAACCTGGGCCACTGGATCTGGAATCCTTGCTTTTTAACTTCTGCACTTGGCTGCCTCACGGCACAATTATTGAGACTCTCCCCCTACCCCCCAAGCAGCCAGCACAGAGCTAGGCAGACCATGGGTGCCCAGGGATATCTGCTGGCCAACTAGATTCCAGTCTCCGGGGGGCAAGGCCTGTGTCCTCTCCACCTGGCTGCCCAGCACACTGCCCCTCACAGGAGGACATCATGTTTGTTGGTCAGAATATCTGAAGAAACTTCTGGAGGGGAGCTCTGGTCCCCATGTGGTAGACTAGAGCTAGCTGGGAGTGGGGTGCACCATGCGGTATGGGGAACAAAGAGGCTTTGGCCTTGGGGAGCAGAGCAGAGCCCCCTGATAGGCATGGCTGGGGGCCAGAAGGTGGTGGGTGCCCACGAGGGCAAGAGGAGGCTGTCTGTGCAGACCCCCCTGCCCCCGGTCACTCCTCACTGCTCCTCCTAGAAGGAGGACACGGACACACAGCTCCCCCAGGCCTCGGCTACCTCCGAGTCACATCCAGCCCTCACGGGATCCTCACCACCACCCATGAAGTGGACGTGGCCCGCCAGCTGGTATCCATGTCCCTGTTTTACAGGTAAAAGTACGGATGCAGCAGCCAGCGCTTCCCGAGTGCTTCTCAGGTGCGGCACGCAGCATCTCATGCAGTCCTCGCCACAACTCTGTGGAGGATTCTCCCCACGTGACAGATGTGGAAACTGAGGTTCTGAAAGCTGCCCCGCCTGAGGTGGTCCAACTTCCACAGTAAAAGGGATCACCAGTGTGGGTCAAGCAGCCCTGACCACATCAAGGGCACTGGGCAGACCCTCAGAAGGGGGGCAGCTGAGCCAGACGGCGCCATCCCAGTCAAGTCAGCCCCTCACTGTGCTGTCCTCGTGCCAGCTCCCTGGTGTGACCCGCCATCTCGCCTCCACCTGGCCCTCCTTCCCTCCAGCCTTGGCTCCCCTCTCTTCATCTGGCTTCTGATTTTGGCCCCGCCGAAGTGCTTGACCATCCCCCCACCTCCATCTCTCAGCACATACTCACATCTCTGAGCCTTTGCTCATGCCATCCCTCCTCCCAGAATGCCCTTCCCACTTTCGCCATCAAGCAAACCCTTCCAGCTTCCTTTTATGTTTCCCAGCAAGTTCTCTCTCCCCCTTGGGCTGGCAGCCCCTTTTTCAAACTTTCCTAGGACCTTGTGCCTATCTCTTTAGCACTGATAAGCCCACACAATTGCCAGCTCCTCCAGGTAGGGGGTGGGGAGGCACTTGTCTTGCTCTTCCCTCCATCCTCAGGCCTGGCCCGTTGCCTGGATTTTTAGTAACTGCCCGGGAGGTGACACAACAGCGCCCGCAACTCCCCCATCAAGGAAGGTCTGGCCTGGTGGCCCAGGAGTGAAGAGGAGTGCTCTGGGGTGGAGAGTGCCTGTGCTGGGGGACCCTGGAGAGAGCTCATCGGGGTAGTGTCCCTGCCCACGCCCCTTCTAGGAAGTCTTCTAGAGCCTAGACAGTCACCCGACCTCAGGCCACCAGGGTTGGCTGAGACCCATCTCTGCCACTCTGGCACCCCAGCTCAGGCACTCCCCCCCCAATATAACCCAGGTGCACTCCCCTCCCCACCCCGGTTCCAGAACTCACTATTTGCAGATATTTATAGCGCCCTCCCCCAGCCTGGTTGCCTCCCCCGCCCTGGGCAGTGCAGTGGAAAGAGCGGGAGCCCCCTCACCAGGAAGGGTTGGGGTTCTTCCCCCACTCCCCTCTGCCTGGTCCCGGCCTCCGCACCCGCCCAGCACCCAGACAGCGCCTGGGCCCCTGCCGCCGCCGCCGCCGCCGCCGCAACCTGGGGTGGGGGGAGGTGGATGGGGGAAGGCGGGCGCTGAGGCCTCCCACCCCCAGTCCCGCGCCGCGCGGGAGGTTTGTCGGGGGCGCAGCGCACAAAGCCTGGCTCAAGCCCCGAGGCTCGGGGACGCCCCCAGCCCAGGCCGGGGGTGGGGGGGTCGAGGGGATGAGGCTTTGCCCTCCGGGGCCACGGAAAGCTCCACTGAGCAGCCGGGTTGGGGGAGGGGGCGCCAGAACTGAGAAGCCGCCTCTGCATCCGCCCCTCATGTCGGCCCCCCACCCCGGCCCCCCAGCGTAGTGCTCCCGCCCCCGCCCCCAAAGGTCACGCTCAGGGAGAGGGTCTGTGGGAGCTGTGACTGGGGGCGCAGCGAGCGCGGAGGAGGAGGCGCGGAGATGGAGGCGGAGGGCCGGAGTGCAGGGATGGAGGGGCTGCGGCTCGGGCCCCCAGGACGCCAGGGTCAACTCACCCATCGCCCGCCGGGTCTCAGCAGCGGCGGCATCAGCGGCGGCGGCGGCTCCGCGGCCCCCGGGGCCCCCGGCGGGGAGATGCTGGCGTCCGCCGCAACCTCTCGCCCCATCCCGGGCTCCGGCGGCGGCGGCTGCGGCGGGCGCCCGGCATCGCAGGCGGCGCGGCCCCGGCCCGGCCCCGATCCCCGCCCCCACCTCCACCCCGTCCCGCGGGCCAGGCGCGGCCGCCTGCCTGCACCACGGGGCCGCGGCGGGGGCCCGACGAGCAGACCGGCGCCGGGAAGGGCCCCACGGGAGGCGCGCGGGGGGTGCGGAGCCGAGGCCCGAGCGCTGAGCGCAGAGGTGCCGCTCCCTCCGGGCTCGGGCGGCTCCGGCCCCCGCCCCGCCCCCACCGGCGCCCCCTCCCCTCCGCCGCCAGCCGGGCTCCGCTCGCAGCCGCGGGACTGGGGTGCCTCGGACCGCAGTCTCGGGCCGCCGCCGCTCCGCGCCTCCCGCGCGTGCGATCAAATTGTGTGTGTGTGTGTGTGTGTGTGTGTGCGCGCGCGCGCGCGCGCGCGCCCCTGCCTATGACCGTGCGTGCGCCGGCCCACGGCCCGGTGCGTCCTGTGCGGTTGTGTGTGTGCGATGGGAGGCGGAGTGGGTCGGAGAGTATGTGTGTCTGGCATGTGCATGCGTCTGCGTGTCCGGTTCTGCGTGCGCCTGGATGCGTGTGTCTGTTTGGCAGTGTGAATGGGTCTGTGTGACCTGCAGCGTGTACCCGGGTCTGTTCTCGTGTGTGCATGGGCGTGGATCCCGGGCGCTGTGCCTGTGTGTACCTGGATCGTGATTGTGTGCACACATCTCTGACCGTGTGCAGAGAGGCCTCTAGGTCTTGTATTGTGTGCGTGCCTGGCCCTGGGCATCTGTGATGATGTATATACGCATTTGTGACCGTGGGCAGAGGCCTGGTTTTGTACTGTGGTGCGCGCATAGCGCTGGGCCTGTTACTGCGTCTACACAGGTCTGTGTGTCGGTAAAGATCCCCGATGTACACTGGCCTGTGGGCCTTGGGCCTTGGCTCACTTGTATCCTTCTGACCCCCTCCATCCATGCATATGACCAACACAACTGTGTGCTCCCTCTCCCCCAGGCATGGCCCACTGACTCCGGGCGGAAACTTCCCCTCCCGCCGCAGCGGGCACTCAAAGCCCACTGGCCCTGCCCACCGCTTGGGCGTCCTCTCCTGCTACACGGCCAGCATTAGTTCTCCAAGTGCCCACCATTGCACACCTTGGCTCCTCGTGCTCTTGCTCCAGGCTCGAGGTGCCCGCCATGTGCTTCCTGCCCTTCCAGGGCGGTGGGCTTCAAGCTTCCGCTCTGGGGGGCCCGTTGAGCAATCACTTCCACCCGCATGTGCAAGGCATCTTGGGTATGCAGCAGCACCACTGCAGACCATCGGCAAAGGAGAGCTGGGCAGGGCAGGGAGATGCCTCAAGGCTAGGTCCCAGCAAATGTTCCCAAGGGCAGTCCCACGGACCTTTGGAGCCATCTCCTGCTGGTCTTCCTACTCCAGGTGCTCCGGGCCCACCTTTATCCATTCTTGCTAAGCAGCCAGGGTGACCCTTCTTCAACATTCATTTGAGCAGGTCACTTTCCTCCCTGAACCCCAAATGGCTCCCACTTGCTCTCAGCTTAAGCTCAGTTCTTGGGCAGGGAAGAAGGAGGCCCTGGTGACCTGGACCCATCTGGTTTTTCAGCATCACCCCGTACTGTTCATCTCTGCCTGAAAGTTCCCTCTAAGCCGAAGATGAGCAAACTATTGTCTGTAAGAGCCAGATAGTAAATATTTTCGGCTTTGCTACTCATAGGGTCTCTGTCTCAACTACTCAACTCTGCCATTGTAGCATAAAGTCAACCATAGATATTGTGTAAAGGAATGAGCATGGCTGTGTTCCAATAAAACTTTATTTATGACCACTCAAAGTAAACCATTATTCTTCTTTTGATTTTTTTTCCCCAACCACTTGAAAATGTAAAAACCATTCCTAGCTGGCACTGCTCTAGGTATATATATCCCTGAGCCCTATGTATCATCCCCATGACTCACCTGCTTCAGGTACTCTGTCACTCCCCCCAAATCCCATCGATTCTACCCTGAAAATGTCAGCCTCCTCTTCTCCCCCACCTGCCTCTCTAGCAGACTCTCTGCCCGTGTCTCTCCTCCCCCACGGAATCCTCACTACTGCTCACACACACTCACCTCCACCTCGCCATGCCCCTCCCTGTGCCTCTGCCTGGGGATTCCTGCCGCCTGGAAAGGGTGCTCTCAGAGACACTTTCCTTGCCCCCCACGTCCCCAGGAGAATCTCCTCCCACGGCCTCCTGCAGTAGCTTGGGCATCCCTCGGCCCAGAAGTGGAGCACTGTTTCAGGTCTGGCTTCCCCAGCAGACTTGTTCTGGGCATCTAAGAAACCTGGACACAGGCCCAGCACCAAGCTGGGCACAAAATATCATATCCCTCAGTCTTCACAGCTTCCAGCAAAGGGGAGGAGGTGAAGTGACATGCCCTGGGCTCGAGTTCAAGTTTGTGGGGCTTTCTCAGTCTTCACTCTCTTTGCCAGGATGCTCATGGTGGGTGGTCTGTAGCATTCATCTGTCACGTCGTGTGTGCTCTTTCTGGCCCTGACAAGCTCTGGCTCCCCCCCTAGACTACGAGCCCCGCAGGTCCAGATCAAGGCCTGAGCCACAAGTACGCCTTTTTGTCCTTTGAAATTTTTTAATTGACTTGAGCGAAGAGAGAATAGCTGCACACAGTGCAAATTTGAAAATTATTGAAGGGTGGCAGGTGGAAAGCACGCTTCTCTCTATGTAAGGATTTTACCCTTATGACATTTTTTGTGATGCAGCTCGTTTGATGTGAAGCCATTTTGTTGTGACCTAAAAACCAAACCATTCCACTTACAGCCTGACTCCCTTTTGGTTTTTTTAGTAAGGTGCAAAATTGATGTGGTCACCTGTCGTTGAGCCCCCAGGCCCTGCCCGTGGAGCCGAGTGAGAGGTAAGGCTTGTGGGCAGGTCACTTTGCACGGTGGTAACTGGGTTCAGGAACCAGAGACATCTGGCTTCAGTCTGGGTTTTTGTGCAAATGACTTAATCCTCAGTTTCCTTGTCTATAAAATGGGGATAAGGAAGCCTCCCTCATAAGGCTGCTCAGAGGGTGAAATTGGTCCCTGTACATGAGGCCCTCCTCGGGGCCTGCCATCCAGTCTATCTTAGCTTCAGGGCTGCCGTCTCCTGAGCCCTGAGTACAGGGCTTGGCATGCAGGAGGCACTCAATCAATATTTGCAGAGGAAAAAAAAAAAAAATGAGTTCATGCTGTGTGCATATTGCTTGTCATTAAAAAAAACAGTGATTGGCCATTTTGACCTGTCTGAAAATGGCCACTTGGGAAAGCTGTGTCCCCAGCGTCCTGCTTCAGGGGACTATACCCTGCATCCCTCACTGGGGCACCTCCACCCACATGCGGGTGCTTTTAGGCCCATGCACTGGAAAGGGACCTAAAGGCAGGCACCCCCCAGGGAGGGCAGTTGTGTGGAGGAACAAGAGTGGGATTGGCCTGCCCTGCCCGGAGCTGGCCGGATCAGGGAGACTCTGGGGCCTGCTCAAGCATGCTGTGTCCTCTCCCCACTTGGGTCCTTGTTCTCCGGAACTTTCCAAATTCCCAAGCTTCTTGGGAGACCACAGGGGAGTCAGACTTGGTTGGGGCCACACCAAAGTCGGCCTCCATCTGCCCAATGTGTTGGGGACTGCACGTGGCAAATGCCTGCCACCCACCCCAACAGAGATGACAGGTGACTTGCCCAGTCACACACAACCTGCCTCTGGCAGAGCTGGGCACACCAGGCCCCACCTCTCCACCCTCCCTGTACAGGCCCTGCAGCGCCAGGAGCCCACCTCTGAGATAGCTGCCAGGAGGGAAACAACCCCCAGTTCTTTCCTCCCCAGTCTCTTCCCCTCCAGCTTTTATAGAGGGCTGGCCCCCAGTAGGTGCTCGACAGGGGGAGAAGCCAAGTATTGTCGTGATTAAGACCTGGGTTCTAGGGGCTTGCCTGATGGCACAGTGGTTAAGAATCCACCTGCCAATGCAGGGGACATGGGTTTGAGCCCTGGTCCGGGAAGATCCCACATGCCACGGAGCAACTAAGCCCATGCACCACAGCTACTGAGCCTGCACTCTAGAGCCCGCGAGCCACAACTACTGAGCCCATGTGCCACAACTACTGAAGCCGATGCTCCGCAACAAGAGAAGCCACGACAATGAGGAGCCCACACACGGCAACGAAGACCCAACACAGCCAAAAATAAATAAATAAATTTATTTTAAAAAAATCTTGTAATAACCTATAATGGAAAAGAATCTAAAAAAGTATATATATATATATATATATATGAATCACTTTGCTGTATAACTGAAACTAACACAACAACACAACATTGTAAATCAACTATATTTCAATAAAATAAAAAATTAAAAAAAAAAGACCTGGGTTCTAATGCAGCTCCACTGCCTGTTCCAGTCATTTCACTGTGCTAAGCCTCTGTTTCCTCATCTGGAAAATGGGGATGATCCCTGCCCAGTCATCCTGTTGATATTAGTGGAACCTGCACGTCCCCATCCTCTCCCTTCCCCTCATTCACTTCCCGCCATGTCTCCACGCCATCAGAGGGATGTGGGGAGGCAGAGGCTCAGTAGGTGGTCCTCCCTCTCCACTCCTCCTCTGGGGCCAGGCTGCCTGACAAGGAGGCTGTGGGAGGCTGGAGCTGAGAGAGGCCCAGATACAAGATTAGCCACCCCAAGGCAGGTGTTGCCTTACAGATCTGCTGTCCCCTTTCACCCGGGACCTGTTTGGTTCTGGGAACAATCGCTAGGTCTGTTATTCCTTTTGGCAGCTGCTGCCTGGCCTGTGGGAACTACATTCTCCCCTCCCTGGATCATCTCACGCCTGGTCCTGGGTCTCCAGTTGAGGAGTCCCCTGACCCGTGATGAGGGCCAAGCACCTGCCCTGCCAAGGCTCCTTGGGGGCCAGGAGCACGGCAGCGCCACGGGCGGAGTGAGCTGGCTCAAAGCTTTGCCTTTGGGACTTCCCTGGCGGTCCAGTGGTTAGGACTCTGCGCTTTCACTGCCGAGGGCACCGTTTCCATCCCTGGTCAGGGAACTAAGATCCCGCATGCCGCCTGGTGGTGCGGCCAAAAATAAATAAATAAATAAAGCTTTGGCTTCTTCATCTGCAGAATGGACATGAGGCGACTGCCTGACAGCGTGTGGGCTGGCAGCAGAAGGATTCCATAAATGTTAGTCCCCTTCCTTCCTCATCACCTGCCAGATGACGTCACCAAACTTGGCATCCTCTCCTACCCTCCCCCACATGCTCTTCATTCATTCATTCATTCATTCATCCATTCCTTCATTACTGAGCCCCTCCCCAAAGCGCACAGCAAGCAGCCCTCTGAAAAGCTTGTAGTTTCTCCAACTTTTCTTATCTCTGTGCCTTGGCATATATTAGCCCTGCCCAGAGAGCCTTTCTGGAAAAACTCCTACTCATCCTTCAAGACCCAACCCACATATCCCCTACCCCTGAAGGCCACTCTGGTTCCCAGAGGCCTTGCTCATGCCCGATTTGGAGAGTTCCTCCCTCAAGGCCTTTGCTGCTACTGAGGGTCCATGGCTGTTATCGGATTCTCAAAGGGTGGGGGACCAAGCTGAGGGACTCCTGGGCTCTCCTGGCTTTTCAGAGGCCCCTCCCCCAATTCTTCGACTCTCCTCCCACAGTAGAGGATCCTGTGGGCTCCCAAATTGCCCTCTCCCCCGTCCATGGCTCTCACTGCATTCTTGCCGTGGCTTTCCCACTCGTGCTTCCGCTCCTGCCTCATAGAGCAGTCAGTGTGTTTCTGGAAAGCACAAGTCAGACCCCCTCCCTCCTCTGCTCAAATCCTGCTGTGGCTCCCATCTCACCCAGCGTGAGGTCAGAGTCCTTCAGGAGCCACAAGGGCCCGCCTGGTCTGAGCTGCTGCCCCGCTGCCCCGTTCCCCTCAGCGCTCCCTGAGCTCATCTACTTCCTTCGGGCTGGCTGTTCCCTCTTCTGGAATGCTCTTCCCCGGGTACCACAGGGCTCCTCCTCCCCCCAGTCTCGGTGCAAATGCGGGGACTCCCCGAGCACCCTGGTCGCTCTGCCTGCTCTTCTTTTTGTCTTAGCACTTTTGCTTTTTTTAAACATGTTTATTGGAGTATAATTGCTTTACAATGGTGTGTTAGTTTCTGCTTTATAACAAAGTGAATCAGCTATACATATTCATATATCTCCATATCTCCTCCCTCTTGCGTCTCCCTCCCACCCTCCCTATCCCACCCCTCTAGGTGGTCACAAAGCACCGAGCTGATCTCCCTGTGCTATGCGGCTGCTTCCCACTAGCTATCTATTTCACATTTGGTAGTGTATATATGTACATGCCACTCTCTCACTTCGTCCCAGCTTACCCTTCCCCCTCCCCTTGTCCTCAAGTCCATTCTCTACATCTGCGTCTTTATTCCTGTCCTGCCCCTAGGTTCATCGTACCATTTTTTTAGATTCCATATATATGTGTTAGCATACGGTATTTATTTTTCTCTTTCTGACTTACTTCACTTTGTATGACAGTCTCTAGGTCCATCCACCTCACTACAAATAACTCAATTTCGTTTCTTTATATGGCTGAGTAATATTCCATTGTGTATATGTGCCACACCTTCTTTATCCATTCATTTGTTGATGGACACTTAGGTTGCTTCCATGTCCTGGCTATTGTAAATAGAGCTGCAATGAACATTGTGGTACATGACTCTTTTTGAATTATGGTTTTCTCAGGGTATATGCCCAGTAGTTCACCTCTGGCACACTAGGTAATTTTCTTTTTCTTTCTTTCTTTCTTTCTTTCTTCTTTCTTTCTTTCTTTCCTTCCTTCCTTCCTTCCTTCCTTCCTTTCCTGTGCTGCACGGCTTGCAAAATCTCAGTTCCCTGAACAGGGACTGAACCCAGGCCACGGCAGTGAAAGCCCAGAATCCTAAACACTAGGCCATCAGGGAACACCCCCTCCTATGTTTCTTGTTCTTTGCTTGTCTCCCCACTAAATATAACCCCCAGCAAGGCAGCGATCTTTGTCCTGACCCCGCTGTTGTCTCCCCAGTACCCACAAGCCTGGCGCATAGCAGCCGCTCAGTAAGCTCTGTTCCGTAGGAAGGAAGCCTCGCCCCCATGTGGGTTTGGGGGACATCCCTCAGCTGTCAGTGTCTTCTGTGTGGGGCTTGAGGGCTGGTGGGAGCCTAGAGAGGGAAGTGTCAGCCTTCCGGTGGGAGCGGGGCGGGGGAGACCTTTGGATGGAAGAGTCCTCCCATCAGGGCCAGGGCCGCTGTGTCAACCAAATGGATGTGATCCAGGAAGCCAGTCGCTTTTTGTACCATGAACTGCACACTTAGTTGGGCCCCAGCAACCCCGCCTGGAAACTCGGGAGCCTGTTCCATCCCCACCCCCCTGCCTTCCCCGGAGCAACCCCCCCAAGCCTCACACACGGGAACCCCAGGTGAGGAAACTGATTGGCAGAGCCCACGCGACAGCTGAGGGCAGAGCCAGGACTCAGACTCCAGAGCCAGACCTCCAGCCACCAGGGGCGGGTCCCCCCGCAAGTCCTCTCATCCACATCTGCAGACCCCATTGAGAGAGGAAGGAGAGCATATTTGGGCGGGGCCGAGGTTACATCTATTCATTGATTAAGCACCTACCCTACGCCAGGCCCTGGGCTAGACGAATCAGACTGTTTCCTGCCCCCAGGAGAACCTGGGCCATGGGGAGCAGGGGATGAGACAGAAACACAACAGCCGTGCCATCCCCCTGCGGGGCTGGGGAGGTGGAAGCAGCATCTCAGCCAGGCCTCAAAGGTTGGGGCAGATTTGGAAACTAGCAAAAGAGGGGAAAGGGCCTCCAGGCTGAGGATGGACAGGGAAGGGACTGGTTAGAGCCAGAAAGTGTGCAGGGGACACAGAGGGAGTGATTCAGCCTGAGGACCCCCCACAAGCTCCAGGGACGCCAAAGATGCTGAGAGCTGGACAGTCACCAGCTGAGCCAGTGACCCCCGCTGTGGCAGATGCCAGCCCAGCAGCGGGGCCTGCTGGAGTGAGGCTCGGGGGCCGGGTCGCCAAGGGGAACGCGCTGGGTCACACCAGCGGTCGTGCCCACAGAGAGAAGTACACACAACCACACCTGCGTGCCTATGCCTGGCGCATGCATGGAGCAGGTGCACCCACTGGAGACTCCCCACCCTAGTGTCACTCACACACTCACACATGCACACCCAGCCTTGTACACAGAGACCCACAGACACACCCCATGTGCACACACACAGGATACACACCCTGCACCCACAAAACACTGCTGGGCACTCCCCACAAACTCACCCGACAACATTCCTGTGGGCCACAGCCGGGAGGGCAGGACTGTAAACCGTTGTTCCCATCCATACCACCAGCACCTGCCTTGGCAAATGCGCCTTGAAACACCATGAACAGAGGTAGGGGCACAAGCCCACGATGCTGGCGCACAGCCTGTCCACCTGATGGCAGCTTGCGCTCCTGGGGCCCATCAGCGAGGTTCCATCCTCACAGCTGCTGAGCCAGGACCTTGCCCACAGCCCCTCAGTCACATCTCCCATGCCTGGAAGGCGACCTTTGGAACGTCCAGACTGTTTTCACTTGTCTGAGCCTGAAAGCCCCGGGCCCAGAGGTGGTCCTCCAGGGGTCTCAGAGGTCCTTTGGCTCAGCAGGCTCTCTGGTTCTTTTGACACCAGAAGTGTAAATAATGAGGTGCTGCAGGGAGCCCTGGCTGTCCAGCTGGAGCTGGGCGGACGGGTGGGAGTGGAAGAAAAGAGGAATTCATCCCGAAATCTGTTCTGTGGGTTGGCCACAGAGAAAGGCCCCGGGCGGGACTGGGTCTCCACCTGGGGGCCCAAGCTGGCAGCAGGGGCTCAGCTGGTTAACCTCTCACCCATGTGCACCCCGAGGCTACTGTGGCTGCCCAGATGTGGCTCGACTGAGCCTCACGCTCAAGGTCATCTCCTCCGACCCCCGCCCTAGGCAGCTCTGCTTACATACTTCCTGTGACATGGCGCTCACTCTCTCCCACAGCAGCTCTTTATTATGGGACAGATTTGGCTGTTAGAAATCCTAGATCCCGCCACCTGGAACTGGTTAGAGCAAGTCAGTTTCTTCATGAATGCTACGGTCCTTCAGAAATTTGGCAAGAGTCCCTGCACCACTTCTCCTCCCAGGTTCTTTAGCGGTTCCTCTAATGACAGGGTTTCTAGAAATTGCCATTCCAGCCACTCTCCCACTTGCCCCTGCCCTTCCCCAGATGCGGCCTGACTAGTACAAACAAAGGCCGAGGGCCTCTCCCCTTCCCCCTACGGGCCGACCCTCCGGTTTACGCGGCCTGCCTTTGCGGTCAGGTTTCTGACCACTCTTGTACACTTCCTGCCAGCTGCTACCTGAAGTTCAGGGACTTGGCACTCGGAAAGGCCCAGGTGCTCACAACAATTCTGGTTTAAAAAAAAAAACCTCAGCCACATTATGGTATAGGATCGTGGGTTAGAACATGGATCAATAAGGCAGGGTTTGAATTTTGCTATTGTTGTAGCTTTGGGCCAGTCATTTAACCTCTCTGTGCCTCAGTTTCCTCTTTTATAAAATATCAGTAGGAATAAGAATCGTATCTACTGGGAATTCCCTGGCAGTCCAGTGGTTAGGACTCTGCACTTCCACTGCAGGGGGCACGGGTTCGATCCCTGGCCGGGGAACTAAGATCCCGCATGCCACGGGGCACAGCCAAAAAAAAATAAAAGAATCGTATCTACTGCATAAGGTTGTTGTAAAGATGAAGTAAGTTTACACGTGTCAAAATGCTTGGAACATAGCAAGTGCCATTATTACTACTACTTGTAGGTGATTATTGTCCAGAAACTCCAGCCGCTCAGAGCCCCCCTCGGTGACTTCTCCTCCCTTTCTGAAAGTTTAGGGTCATGGAATCTTCCAGATGGAAGGGTCTTTGAAGACCACTGAGTTCCAGCCTACCCCCATTACACCGGTGAGGAGACAGGGCTCAGAGAGAGGCTGGGGCCTGTCCGAGATCATATGAAGCTGCTAGGACAAGACCCCATAACCATGGCCTTCAACCTACAGCATGTGTGTGGCCCCAAGGCTCTGAAGCCCAGACCACTCCCCTGGGCTCTGCGCTGCCACCTTCAGGATGTTTGGCCGCTGCTCCCGCCAGGACTGGGTCTGCGGAGGTTGGGGTCGTAGGACCCGATGAGGCCTCGCCAGGACTGGGGCCTATGCAGAAGAGACACCCTGTTTCTGGCACCTTCTCTGGAGGGCAGCACACCCACCCTCAGCCTGGGACCAGGGCCTTCAATGAATCCAGACTTTTGGGGGCCTGCTGGCCTTACACCTCTTGGGAGGATGCTGGCAGCCTGGGCAGGGTGTAGAGAAAGCCAGGGTGGGAGCCAGGAGCCAGGGTTCTAGAACAGCCACACCCCTTGACTCACCAGCAGGCACCTGCACAGTGAGGGCCTTGGCCTTGGCAGTTCCTCAAAGGAGCTTTGCATCACCCAGGTCACAAAGCCAATTCTCAGGCTTGTCCCTACAAGGGGGAGGAGGTAACCAAGGCTGGGGAAGGGGGATGACAGGGTAAAGGGATGCAGCAGGGCAGGGTGAGGCCTGGTTGAGCAGGGACCCTCCTGCCCCAGGGTCTGACTGTCCCATGGCCTTAAGCCTGCCAGCGTCTCCCACGTGGGCCCCTCTCATTCCCTCTGCCTTGGGGCAGGCTGGTCTGGCAGAGAGGGGTCAGGAAAGGTCAGAGCCAGAGGACTGCCCAGGGCTCAGTGTCCACCGATGGGGATGTTGGCAGGACAGGCTTTCTGGTGCCCACCAGGATGGCATCACTGCCCCTCCCCGCATGCCCCGCACTCAGGAGCTGCTGGACAGTCTCTGCCAGCTTCTTACCCAGCCCTGCCAGGGCTGCCAGCATTCCCTGGGCTTGGAGTCACACTTGGGTGAAAGAAGGAACCCTTGTGTTTTGCTGGTGGGAATGTAAAATGGTGCAGCCACTGTGGAAAAGACTACAGCAGTTCCTCAAAAAATTAAACATAGAATTAGCCTATGATCCAGCAATGTTACTTCTGGGTATATACCCAAAAGAATGGAAAGCGCGGACTTGAACAGGTAGTTATGCATCCATGTTCACAGCCTCTTTAATCACAACAGCCAAATGTAGAAGCAACCCAGGTGTCCATTGATGAATAAATGGATAAGCAAAATGTGGTGTCAGTATGCAACGGAATATTATTCGGCCTTAAAAAAGAAGGAAATTCTGACAGATGCTACAACATGGGTGAAACTTGAAGGCATTATAAATGAAATAAGCCAGTCACAAAAGGACAAAATAGTGTATGATTCCAGTTCTATGAGGTATCCAGAGGAGCCAAATTCATACAGACAGGATGGTGGTTGCCAGGAAATGAGGAGTTATTGGGTTGTTTTGTTTTTATTTTTTTTTGGCTGCACAGCATACAGGATCTTATTTCCCCAACTAGGGCTTGAACCCGTGCCCCCTGCAGTGGAAGTGCAGAGTCTTAACCACTAGACTGCCAGGGAAGTCCTGGGGAATTATTGTTTAATGGGTACTTTCAGTTTGGGAAGATGAAAAGAGTTCTGGAAATGGATGGTGGTCATGGTTTTACAACAATGTGAATGTACTTAACGCCACTGAATTATACATTTAAAAGTGGTTAAGGGCTTCCCTGGTGGCGCAGTGGTTGAGAATCTGTCTGCTGATGCAGGGGACACAGGTTCGAGCCCTGGTCTGGGAAGATCCCACATGCCGCAGAGCGGCTGGGCCCGTGAGCCACAACTACTGAGCCTGCGCGTCTGGAGCCTGTGCTCCGCAACAAGAGAGGCCACGATAGTGAGGGGCCCGCGCACCGCGATGAAGAGTGGCCCCCGCTTGCCGCAACTGGAGAAAGCCCTCGCACAGAGACGAGGACCCAACACAGCCAAAAATAAATAAATAAATAATAATTTAAAAAAAAAAGAATATCTGCTTATAAAAAAAAAGTGGATAAAATGGTAAATTTTATGTTATGTATATTTTACCATAATAAAAAAAAAAAGGAAGGAATTAGGAGATGGGGAGCAGACACTGCAGGAGTGGATGGAGCATAGGCTCTGGAATGATGACTGTGTGAGCCCAGGCTAGTTACTTGACCTCTCTGTGCTTTCATCTCCTCATCTGTAAAGTGAGACTAATAACAGAGCCCCCTGCCCCTGGCCCACATAGAGTTTTGGGGAGGATTAAATGAGCTGCTAGATGTAAAGTGCTGAGAACAGGGCCTGCACAGAGTGGTTACATTTGCCCTCTCTTCTCCCCATTTTTTAGATAAGGCAACTGAGGCACAAAGAAGTAACTTTCCCAAGATGGTACAGCTAAGAGTGGCAGAGCCAAGATTGAATCCACAGCCTGTACTCAGGGGCCGCCGTGAAGTTTCTGAGGTAGGGGAAGGGTTTGCATGGTCTCCTCCCCACTGGCCCCCTCGTGAACATCACTATGTAGGACTGCATTTGCTCAGAACCTGTGAGGCTACAGTGGGGCCGAGGTGGCACTGCTGGAAGGAAGTTTCTCAGTATCAGGGAGGCCCGATCAGGGCAGGGCCGGTGGCGGGCAAGGCCACAGCATCTCTCCCTGACAGCGAGGCACCCCCAGCAAAACCGAGGCAGGGAGTTGTCAGAGTGTTGTCACCAACAGGAAGAGCAGGCCCGGCCTCGTTCCCCACTGGGGCTCGCAGTCTCACACCTCGGGGGGGGCAGGGAGCAGGGCCGCTGAGCCTTAGGAGGGGGAAAGACCCAGGAGACTGGAGAGAGAGGGCTCTGAGACCTTGGGTCCCCTTGGACCTGGCCAGAACTGGTCTACCCTTCTCGTCTCCCTGCAGCTGGGCCTCCGAGCTTCCTGGGCGCTCCCTCCTCCGCATTCTCATGAGTCACCATGCACTCTCCCACCCCTCGTCACACAGAAATCTGTCAGCCGGCAACAGTGGCTCTAAGGCCGGGGCCCTTGGGTGGAAGTATGTCTGCCAAGATGGCTGCCAGCAATTGCTCCCAACCCTGTAACTCGGCCACAAGGCCCACCATCTCCTCTCCCCTGGAGTCTGGGTGGCCTGTGTGCAACATTCCTTGACTAATAAGACAAGGTAGAAGTGACTAATAGGATAAGATTCCAGGCTTAGGCCTTAGGAGGCCTTGCAGCATACATTTTCTCGGCTTGGGAGCCAGAGGCCACGTAAGGAAATCGGATTACCTTGCTGGAGAGAGGCCACTCTGCACTGAAGAGAAGCCCTAGAGCCAGGAGGGAGGAGAGTGACCCAGCCTGCCCTTCCCACCGGCGCACCGGACGTGTGAGGGAGACCAGTCAGGCTGCCCCAGCCACACCACACCCAGCAGAGACAAGCAGTCCCTGCCCAGCCCTGCCAAACTGCAGAGTTGTGAGCAAATCCATGCTGGTGTTTGAACTGAGGCACTAGGTTTGGGGCTTGTTTGTTACTCAGCAATAGTTAACCAATACACTTCAAGTCATGAATCTTAAGGCCCTGAAATCTCAAGATCACAGCAACATGACAGTCAGACCGGGTTCAAGTCCTGCTTCCACTGGCGGCCTGGGCCAGTAACATCACCTCTCTGGGACTTGGTTTCCCCCACAAACAGGGATAACAACAGCACCGCATGGCCTGGCATGAGGGTGCAGAGTGAAGCTGGCCCAGAGGTTGTGTCAGAGAGACAAGAGGTGTGGAGGCCTGGCCACTCCTGCTCCTGGGGTTGGGGGGTCCCTGGGCCAACAGCCCTCCCCGCAGAACGATGGTCCCTCCCTGCCTCTTCCTGACAGCACCATGGCTGATACTGCTGCTTCCACCTAACCTGCTGAGGGGGCTGCTGTGGGAGACAAAGGGGGTCATTCTCTTCCCCCATACCAGGGAAGTCATCAGGCTTCTGGAGTTTGGGTCTTTTGAATTAAAAAGTTCTCCAGGACTGGGACTTCGCTGGTGGCGCAGTGGTTAAGAATCCGCCTGCAAATGCAGGGGACACAGGTTCGAGCCCTGGTCCTGAAAGATCCCACATGCCGCAGAACAACTAAGCCCATGTGCCACAACTACTGAGACTGCGCTCTAGAGCCCGTGAGCCACAACAACTGAGGCCGCGTGCCACAACTACTGAACCCCATGGGCCTTAGAGCCTGTGCTCCACAACAAGAGAAGCCACCCCGATGAGAAGTCCACACACCGCAACGAAGAGTAGCCCTTGCTCGCCACAACTAGAGAAAGCCCGTGTGCAGCAACGAAGACCCAACAATGAAGACCCAACACAGCCTAAATAAATAAATAAATTTATTTTTAAAAAAAAGTTCTCCAGGACTGAATCAGGCAGACCCCTCTCAAGCTGGCCAAAGTCTCCTGGGACCCGGAGATACCAGGATGCTCTCCAGGGCTATTGCCACAGGGACCTACTAGCCGCCATGTCCGCACAGGAACACCACCCCTTCTGAGCCTCCGACCGTCCTGTGAGACATATGATGGATCCCCAAGTGACAGAAGGGGAGGGTGAGGCCAAAAGACAAAGTGACTCCCCGACACCACCTAGACCTGTGTCTCCACGCCTGTCCACCTTCCCCTCCACCCCCACCCTTTCCTGCTCTGGGGAAGACGGAGACAAGGCAGTGGCCCCAGCCAGGCCACTCATGGGCAGCAGACGGCCGTCCACTGCCACACCTCTGCCAGCCCCACCAAGCCCCTGGGGTACCGGGGTCCCTCTTGCGGGGCCAGGTGTGGAAGGGCTGGGCTGAAAGGGCCCTTGGAGGGCCTTAAGTCCACAGGCCACACAGCAAGAGAGCAGTGGCCTGGCCCAAGCGCTCCCCCGGGTGCCGCATTCCTCCCCTCACCCACCAGCCCATTTCTGGCTCTCCTGTTTGAGAAATCGCCGGAAGGAAGGCCACTCAGTCTGCCCCAGACGGACTGTAGGACCACATTTCTACACAGGAGAGGCTTGTGCAAGGGGGGATCTTGAGGAAGAGCTGTGTCTTCAGCTGCTCCCCAGAGCAAGCACGTCTACTTGGGGCTGATGGAGTTTGGGGGTTGCCAAGACAACCGTGGGGCCATCTGTCTGTATGTGTCTGTCCCCCAGCCAGGGGTCCACTCGCACCCCTGTGCCCAGCTTTGCCCTCCCCTCATCCCCCACCCTCCTTCCTGTGGGCCTGGACACACGCACTGCTCACTGCCCACTGTCTCCTGAAAGCCACTTTATCTTGTGGGTCATCTCTGTGCAGGAAGGAGCCTGGGTGGGTGCCAGGGCCGCCTAAGCAGGCCTTGTCATTCGCCCCGGGCGGGGGTGGGGAGAGCTTCCAAAGCAGCTGGGTCCTGGGGCTAGCCCCTAGGGGGCCGACCCTCGCTACCTTCAAGACCAGCCCCCAAAGAGAAAGCAGAGGCCCAGAGACAGGGAGTGACCTGCCCACACCACACAGCAGGAAAGAGACAGAGCTGGGTCTGGCCCTGCACCCAGACCCCAGCTTCCCGATCGAATTCTCAGCAGCTCACGGGAAATGGCTCCTTTGGGGCTGAAGGGAGGACTAAGGTGACCCCAGATCCCCCCACCCCATTTCCTGTCACCAACACTCCACTGCCACCAAGATGATCACCAACTTAAAAACGCTCGTTCCTGGGACTTCCCTGGTGGCGCAGAGGTTAAGAATCCGCCTGCCAATGCAGGGGACACAGATTCGAGCTCTGGTCCGGGAAGATCCCACATGCCGTGGAGCAACTAAGCCCGTGCGCCACAACTACTGAGCCTGCGCTCTAGAGCCCGCGAGCCACAACTACTGAGCCCACGTGCCACAACTACTGAAGCCTGCGCGCCTAGAGCCCATGCTCCGCAACAAGAGAAGCCACCGCAATGAGAAGCCCGCGCACCACAATGAAGAGTAGCCCCCGCTTGCTGCAACTAGAGAAAGCCCACGTGCAGCAACGAAGACCGAATGCAGCCAAAAATAAATTAAAAAAAAAACAGCAAAAAAGAACCGCTTGTTCCCAGTAGAGGATGGTTAACCTATCATGATCTACTCTTCCTACTACCTCGGGAGGGACCATCTTCACTTTATAGACATGGAAACTGAAGCTGGGAGAGGTTTGGAAGTCCCAGGGCTTGCGGTGCAGAGCAAGCCCTGAACCCAGAGTTCTTAGGGGGGCTTTAGAGCTCCTGCTTTCCCAACCGGTCTCCTCCACCTCCCAGGCTTATCAGTACTTGGGCCCTGTGGGTAGGAGGAGGCGTTGATGGTCACATGGCAGACTCTGAGGCTGCTGGTGGGGGCGTCTGTTACCTGGACTCCTGGCCCACAGGGCGATCTGATGGGAGCTGGGAGCCTGCCAGGCCTCCTACATCTGTCTTTGCAGACAACCGTGAGATTCCAGTGTCTCCAGCCCTGGAGCCAGGAGAGGGGCTGCTTCTAACTCAGGCTGGGATGACAGTCACTCCTCCCTCCCTGGGCTGCTCCTCTTCAGCCTCCCTGGAGGATTCCGGGCCCTGCTGATTCCTGCAGTGTCCCTGCCTACCATTCCATGCCCATCCTATAGGTGGAGAAACTGAGGCTCGGAACTGGACGGCAACATGCCCAACGTCACACAGCCACACCACGTAATGTGATGGCCAAGTGGGGTCAGGCCTGGGCCCAGCCCCAGGAGCACACCCCCTAAGCTGCGCGGCCTTGGACATGTCACTTCCCTGAGACCCCCTTTCCTGAGGCCACACCAAGGCGGCTTTCTCACCACTTGTGGCTGGAGCACTCACTGGGGCTGCCAGGCTAGGTGATCAGATCCTCCAGGAGCGGGGGCTGGACCATGGCAGGCATCCCCGGAGGGGCCTGGAGCCGCAGACCCACCTGAGGACCCAGGGAAGGTATCACAGCACCCCTCCCCCGATTCCTTTTGTTTTCCTCTGGCTCTTGTGGCCCCTTGCTGTCATATGTCACTTACATTTCCTTGTTTGTTGTCTGTCTCCCATTGGGCAGGGCCTTTGCTTGGTTCCTAATCGGTGCTACCCTAGTCAGTGCATGTTTACTGAGTGAATGAGTGAAGGCCTGCTGGACCCAGTACATACCTTACTGGCAGGGGAGGCTAAAGGTGCAGGGATGCAGGGAGGAAGTGATGGTGGCTGGGCCAGGTGAGGTGGGGCTGAGAGAGGAGGTGAGACCAACAGGACAAGGTAATGTCCGGGGTAGGGGGAGGAGGGAGTTGCGGGGTGTCTGAGGGGGAAGGCTGATCCCTTGGCCGCCCACCCCTGACAGTCGGGCAAAGCACAGTCTTTGTTTGGACGCCCTGACACCCTCTGGGCTGGGGCGGGTGCCTCCCCCCGAGATGGGCCCTTCCCCAGCCCCATCTCCTACTCCTCAAACTCCCCCTTCAAGACCCAGGATGCAGCCCCACCCCAGCCTTCCCTGAGTCTCCTGCTCCGCTGCCTCGCTGGCCCCGCCGGGTGCTGGCCCTGCAGGGACACACAGACGACTGTGCTTCAAGGGAAACAGACCCAGAAGCCAAAGCGCAGCGTTACCCCAACATCCAAGCAATGACGCGTGGACGCTCTCTTAAAGAAAAAAGTTAGTTCCAGGACCCTGGGGTTGTCTTCGATGGTTTTTATTACAGTGTTTCTTAACTATGCACAGACACAGAGCCAGGTATAAACCTCTTGTGCTTAGGTTTACCTCCCACATTAAAACCAAAGCAAATGTACAAACAAATATAAAGAATATTAGCAGAACCAATAAAAGTACAAGTTGACAGGGGAATTCCCTGGTGGTCCAGTGGTTAGGACTCTGTGCTTCCACTGCGGGGGGCAGGGGTTCGATCCCTGGTCAGGGAACTAAGATCCCACATGATGGCGTAGCCAAAAAAAAAAAAAATACAGGTTGACCACAGGAAGGGACCTTGCCAGCTCTCACCACAGGTCTGCAGTCGAGGGGACACAACGAAGAGCTGGTTCTCTGGGGCTGGGGGGCTTTGGCCACAGTGTGGGCCCTCCCCGCTCCTTGCACCACCTCTGTCCACTCCCACCCACCCTGCGAGGTCCCAGCAGGGACAGCTCCTGGCCGTCCTGGGCAGCCAGGCAGCCCTCGCTGGGCACGAAGTCTCCTCGCATCTTTTTTCATTAACCACCAGAGACTGTAAACTCTCAGCTGCCCTGGTCAGCACACACCCAAACACATTGAGTGGCAGGACCTATTTTTTTAAATTGTGGTAAAATATACATAACATAAAATCTATCATTTAAGCCACTTTTAAGTGTACAATTCAGTGGCATTAAGTACATTCACACTGTTGCAGAACCACCAGCATCCATCTCCTGCACTTTTTCATCTTCCCAAACTGAAACTCTGTCCCTATTAAACACTAACTCCCCATCCCCGCCTCCCCTACGCCACAGCACCCACCCTTCTGCCTTCTGTCTCCATGAATTTGACTCCTCTAAGTACGGCATATGAGTGCGTCACACAGTATTTGTCTTTGTGACTGGCTTATTCTCTTTAGTGCAATCCTCAAGGTTCACGTGTTGTAGCCTGTGTCAGAATTTCCTTCCCTTTTACAGTTGAATAATATCCCACTGTGTGGATACATTTCGCTTATCCATTCATCGTCAATGGGCATTTTATCCATCGATGGGTTGTTTCCACCTTTTCCCTACTGTGAATAATGCTGCCATGGACGTTGGTGTATAAATCATTGTTCAAGTCCCTGCTTTCTCTTCTCCTGGGTATGTACCCAGAAATGGATTTGCTGGATCATATGGTAATTCTATGTTTAATTTAGGACTTATTTTTAGGTGATTGCTCAGATGATCCTAAATAAGATTATCGTCAATTTGTTTTTAATTCATAGGTATTTTTAAATTTTATTTATTTATTTATTTTTGGCTCCATTGGGTCTTCGTTTCGGTGCGTGGGCTTCTCATTGTGGTGGCTTCTGTTGTTGCGGAGCATGGGCTCTAGACGTGCAGGCTTCAGTAGTTGTGGCTCGCAGGCTCTAGAGCGCAGGCTCAGTAGTTGTGGTGCACGGGCTTAGTTGCTCCGTGGCATGTGGGATCTTTCCGGACCAGGGATCGAACCCGTGTCCCCTGCATTGGCAGGCGGATTCTTAACCACTGCGCCACCAGGGAAGTCCCTAATTCATAGTTTTAATTTTAAAACTCTCATACTCTGCAAATTATGTCCCGAGACTCTAGTTTGAGACTCTCTAGAGCTACACTGTCTTATTGGGGTGACCGTGTGCCACGAGTGGCTATGAAGTGCAGGAACTCAGCCAGCCTTCCTGCACTTGAGATGCTTTGTGCGGGTAAAGGCACCCATGTTTCAAAGACTTAGCATGAAAGAGCCATCTCATTAGTAATTTTTATATTGATTGCATGTTGAAATGATAATATTTTGGCTATGCTGGGTTAAAAGAAGTAGAGTACTAACGTTAATTTTGAAACCCCAGCAATGCGTCTTGGGGGCTCCAAGGAGCTCCGGTTCTTTATATCTCAGGGCAGAAAGAATTCAGCAAGAGGCAAAGTGATAGGTAAGAAGTGACTTATTAGAACAGAACGTTTGTGAGGCTTACAAGCGGGTGGGCCAGAGGGTGCCATGCCCCGAGAACTTCGTGGGCTACAGTTTTATAATCAAAGGAAAAGTGAGGAGTGGGAGAAGACCACCTTCTTCCTCATTCTTGAATAGATGTCAAGCTTCCATCATCAGCTTCTCCTCCACGTCAGGTGGGGGAGTTTTCTTGTCCCTCCATGGTCAAGCTGGGACTGTCATGGTGCAACAGAAATGAGCAAAAAGGTAGTAACATATACTAAAATATGGTAAATCATCTCAGGTTTCAGTATAATGTCACCCTTTTCTTATATTTTTGTTGTTAGCGCACACAGAGGAGCGTGTCCTGGGAATCATTAACTTACTGAGCTCACTGGGCAGGATGTGGGTCTCATGCCACCATTGTTTTATTGTTTTGTCTCATGCTTCTGTTGCATGGTTTTGTTGCTAAGCAAGCCTGCTTGGTTTTGTAGTTAAGCAAACCTGCTTTCTTGAGTTATTATTAACTTACAGGGGTCTCCCATACTTTTTTTCTTTACTTACAGTCCCCTATTGGGATTAACTATTTAATCACCTACTTTGTCCCTTTACTCTGTCCCTATCAATTTCACTTGTATCTTTCCACCTTTTGAGTGTGACCACTAGGGAATCTAGCATGGTGTTTGTGGTTTGAATTCTCTCTGTTGGATAGATAACCCTCCCGGGTTAATCCAGGTGCTTTTTGAGAGTCTAGAGGAGCCACTTGGAGCTCGGAAGCCTTGGCTGGTTCTCTTGTTTATTTTTAATTGAGATAAAGTTCACATAACATACACTCAACCGTGTTAAAGCGTACAATTCTATGTGGTCCCTGGTGTGTTTACAACATTGGGCAACCACCACCTCTCTCTAGTTTCAGACTTTTTATCACCCCAGAAAAACACCGTGTATCCACGGAGTAATCACTCCCATTCTTTCCTCCCCCAGCCCCTGGCAACCACTAATCTGCTTTCTGTCTCTATGGATTTGCCTATTCCGGACATTTCATATAAATGGAATTATATAATACATGACCTTTTGCGTCTATCTTCTTTCACTGGGCATAATGTTTTCAAGGGTCATCCATTTTATAGAATCTATCAGGGCTTCATTGCTTTTTATGGCTGAATAATATTCCATTGTACACACAGACCACCATTAGCTTATCCATTTACCCACTGAGGGATGTTTGGGTTGTTTCTGCCTTTTGGCTGTTATAAGCAACGCTGCTATGAACGTTTGTGTATAAATTCTGTGTGGACATATGTTTCCATATCCTGGGAGTGGAATTGCTCGGTCATATGGTAAAGGCTGGTTCTGTTTGTCTTTTTCACCTTATTTACCAAAGTCCTAGATACACTTTGTCAAAGAGACGACTGCTTCCTCAGGGTGTGTTAGGATAGACAATTGAGCTTTCTGAAGGGAGGCTTGGGGGGCACTTGCTGGGGATCCCCCCCATGTCAGTATTTTTGCGGCTTTGTTCTTGGGAGGATTCACTGTCCAGAGAGGACCTTCAGTGTCCTGCCTGGAGGGTAAAGGCCTGGCTGTCGCTGGGAGCAGGACAGGAGACAAGGGTGGGATCCCAGACTCAGAAGCCCCTCTCAGCTGCCTGTTTTCAGTACAATGCCCCTATCCCCAGGCCAGGGACCCCTGGTTTACCGACGACAGAGAATGCCTCTGGTTTCCTGCTGGCGGGGGGAGAGTGACTACCTAGCAGTTCTGGGAGGGGATTTGGGGGTCTGACTGCTCCTTATTTCACCCCCTCCCATTACCCCCACTTGGGGCTGCCAGCTCAGGCTGAGTCCTTGGTGGTTCTGTGGGGTAAATCATGCTGGGGCTTAGCTGCCACCCTGCTTGACTGGCACGTGGCTTTTCTGAGTCCTTTAAGTCAGCCGCCACTCTACGTTTACTTTCCAGCTGCAAAATTGCACTGATTTGCCTCCTGTCCTGCTTGCCCCATCCTCATGGGTTTATACTTTTTTTTTTTTTTCCGGCCGTGCCGCACGTCTTGTGGGATCTTAGTCCCCAACTAGGGATTGAACCCAGGTCCTCTGCTTTCAAGCGCGGAGTCCTAACCACTGGACCACCAGGGAATCCTATACCTTAAAAAAAAGAAAAAGAGAAGCAATTCCTTTCTGTAGTCTTCATGGGGCTCTAGGAGCAGAAGACGTTTGGCGCATGTGTTTAGTCTGCCACCTTTAGCGAGGTTGTCAGGATATGACTAGCCTGGAAGCCCGTATCCTTCAGAAGTACACCAGCCCCCACTCCGGGGAGCTTCTGAACCCATCAGCCGGAAGCGGTCCCCAGCTCAGCCTGGGTCTCGGGGCCTATTCGGGCTGGAGCTCCAGGTGCTGGTTTATCTTCTCTCCAGGGCAGGAGTCTTAACTGGGTCATTTGACTCCCTCCTCTCTCTCCACCCTCCCACCCACAACCTCTGGCTCCGGGCTGCACACAGATGGCACTCAGCGTGTTTTGTCGCCAGACAGAGGAAAAAAGCAAGGGCACACGGGGAAGAAGACGCAGCTGGGCAAAGGCTTGGAGCTGCCGAGTGCCAAGTGTGAGGGGACATTCCTCTACTTTCATCTCCTGATCTCCCCCTACCTGCTCTTGAACGCTTCTTGGATCTTCTTCCTGGGCCTGAGACCCCAGGAGTGCTCAGAAGTTCAGGAAGGCTGGGGCCGGGACCTCAACTGCAGGCCACCCCACTAAAGGGAACTGAGGCCCTGCTGCCGTCCCTGCGAGGCAGGGCCGACCTCATTAGGTGCTACAGACACAGAGCCTCAGGGGTTGGGACCTCCTGGGAAGGACTGGCGCCAGCAACACTCCCCCTCACTCCCTGCCACCCCACCACTGCCTGACTCTTCTCCCAGATCCCTGTCCCCTGCTGTCAGCCCAGCCCCACTCCCTGCTAAAACGTGCACTGTCTCCTCCAGGACTCTCGAGGAAGAACGGCCTGATCCCCATGGCCTCCCCAGGCCCCCTGCGGCCGCCAGCCCCCCACCCCCCAGGCCCTCCACACCCTAGGCCTGTGCTCCTGCCTTTCTGGCCGCCTGGAGCTGCCTTCTCTTCCTTCCTACCCCCCCCCGATCGCCACTGCTCCAACAAGATGCAAGCCCACTTCCTCCAGGCAACCTTCCAGGAGCCCCTGAGTCTTGGTCAGGGGTAGCCCCAGCCTGTGAGCTCTGCTAGGACAGGGCCATGGCTGATTCCCACCTGGTCTGAAGTTGAGGGCCAAGTCCCAGTGTTGGGAAAGGCTTGGTACGTCCCTTGTCCCCAATCCAGCAGACAAGTCAGACCAGGTGACAAAATTCCAGTGTGACCTTTGATCTCAGAGGATCCTTGTGAAAGTTTCCCCCCTACACCCAGGAGAGTCAGGATGTGTGAAACTAGCATTGAGAGACTGCTGTCAAATCCCAGCTCTCAGGTCTGGAAGGGCCTTTGAAAATCATGAGGAAACATTGTGGGGCATGGAGAAAAGTCCCGAGTTCAAATTCATGCTCCTGTGTGATCTTGGGCACCTGGCTTATTTTCTCTGAGTCTTGGCTTCCTTATGTCTACAGTGGGATCACTGACACCTGCTCCTTGCGGAGTTGTTAACTATCACGTGAGATCACATGTCAGGTACATGCCTGGTACATGGTTACAACTCATTAAATGATAGGTGTGCGGTTTGTTTTTGTTTTCACAAAAAGCTGAACCGTAAACCTTCATTTGGAGATGAGACAGGGATCAGAGAGCTTTTGGGCCTCATCCAAGGCCACTCAGGGACACACAGACGTAGGACTCACAGAAGCACCAAATCACGGAAGGGCATGTGGAGGGGTCAGGAGGGCAGAAGCCATTCCGCTCGGCCTTCAGTCAGGAACTCCAGGAGCACATGGTCTTGTGAGATTCCAGACTCGGGGGCCTCCCTCTGGACGTTGTGAGCTGTGAGTCCAGAGTAGGGCCAAGGAATCTATATATATATATATTTTTTTTTTAATTAGTTAATTTATTTTATTTTTGGCTGCGTTGGGTCTTCGTTGCTGCGTGTGGGCTTTCTCTAGTTGCGGCGAGCGGGGGCCACTCCTTGTTGCAGTGCGCGGGCTTCTCGCTGCGGTGGCTTCTCTTGTTGCAGAGCATGGGCTCTAGGCACGCGGGCTTCAGTAGGTGTGGCACGTGGGCTCAGTAGTTGTGGCTCCTGGGCTCTAGAGCGCAGGCTCAGTCGTTGTGGCGCACGGGCTTAGTTGCTCCGCGGCATGTGGGATCTTCCCGGACAAGGGATCGAACCCACGTCCCCCGCAATGGCAGGCAGACTCCTAACCGCTGCGCCACCAGGGAAGTCCCAGGAATCTATATTTTTAACAACTACCCCCCCTCATTGGCACATGGCTCTAACATGCACCCAGGCTGGGCCTGCAGCTCAACGCTTCTGGCTCCATCACATGCTGTGGGTGCAGCTCTGCTCACACGCCGTAAAGATCGGAATCTCCCACCTCCCATAGGCAGCCCCTTCCGACGTTTAACTCACACGCTATTAGAAAGTTCTTTCCGATCCCGAGCAGAAATCTGTCTCCTGATCACTCTGCGCAAATTCCTTCATCTGTCTGTGCTTTATTTCCTCATCTCCAAAGTGGGAACTAACAATAGGACCCAGTGAACCTTCAGACACAAATCCCTGCCTGGGGGCACTGGGGGGCATGTGGGGGGCGACCACCGTGAGGGCCTCTCTCAGGAGTTAATGCCTTGCAAGTTCCCATCTGGCACGTAGCAGTTAGCGGGTTTTATAGGGTCACCTGGGCCCCTCCACCTGGGTCCTGCCGGGTTCCCTGCGATGGGCTGAGACCTACAAACCTATAGGACTGACATGGAGCACTTCCCGAAGCATCAATTTACTTGATAATAAGTAATTTTAAATATCATTTTTGAAAAAAATGTTGCTTTTATACTAAAACAAACATGAGATTATTGTGGATTTGACTGCAGAATTCACCTAGATATTCAAAATAAGTTATGAGACATCTAATTGCTTACAAACTTCCAAACCCTGGGGGTACTGGGGTGGGAGTTTTCTACAGGGTAAAGATGTTTCCTGTAGGAAAGTTCCAGAAGTTCTTCTCTGGGCAGTGCACCTACCGTCGTTCACCTGACATTTGTTCGACCTGCCCAGGGGCTGTGCAGGGTCCAGGGTGGAAGGGCGGGGGGAGACGGGTAAGCACACAAAGGACTCCAACGCAGCAGGTGCCGCGAGGCAGGACGCAGGAGCTCTGGAAGGTTCTTGAGCTCAGCACCATCTGGGCAAAGGGCAGGCTTTGCTGAAATGACAATTGCAAGAGGGTGCGGAAACAGGCGGGGGCTCTGGCCTTGAGGCAAAGGGTGGGGCCCTGGTCCACCGAGGGACCTGGGAGAACAGGGCAAGAAGGGGCTGGATGAGCCAGCTGGTCCACACAGCCTGAGGTCAGGGGTGTCTCGGAGGCAGGAATGGAGCCCCTGAGCTGGTGTCAATACTCCTCAAAGCCGGCTGCCAGACACTGTGTCCCTCCTTGAGGAGGCTGCACGCCCAGGCTCATGGAAATGCCCTTCTTTGCTCCGGGCTGACATCACCTCTGCGTGGGAACAAAGCGCGTGCTCGTGCCGAGCCCGTCAGGATTGGCAGGGATCTGTGTCCTTGTTTGGCTTCAAAGCAGGGCCCCAGGAAGAAGAATCGTGAAAGACGCCCTTGCTGGAGGAAACACCTGGGAGCCCAGCTGGCAGCCCCCCTCTGGGCTTCGCTGAGAAGAGGCAATAACCACACCCACGGCCCAACGTCCGGGTTCCCAGGGGAAGTGGCAAGTAGCACCTGCTACACGCAAGGCCCCAGGCAGACCCTTCCTTATACATGACTTCACAGTGTTAGAGGGACAAGGTCTTAAGTCCCGTAAAGCGGGAAGAGGCGCTTTGTGGGCTAGTATTCACAGAATACCCTCCATGCAGACGAAACCAAAATGAGGCCAAGGAACCTTCTCAAGGTCTACTAACCAGTGGGAGTGGGAGTGGGAGGGCTGGGTCCTGGTGACCGCAGCCCTGACAGCCACACCACACTCACACGCTGAGAGCCGGCCTTGCCTGCAGGAAGAGGAGGAGCTGGCCCGCAGCAGGGCAGAACTGTCACCCCCTCCAGATGTGCAGGGACCTGGGGGGACACTGAGCAACCCAGCGCTCTCCCCTCAGGCTGGGAGGTGGCAGCGCCGGTCCGGTCCGGAGGCCGGGCTCGCATCCTGGCTCTGCCACTCCCCGGCCTGGTGAGCTGGCGCTTCCGGCTGCTGAGCGGGGCAGGAGGCGGCAGCCACCTCCCAGGGCCGCCGCGAGTTACACGAGACACCCGTAGAAGACTATTAACACCACGACGTATTATACCTCCCTTTATTATCTCTTTACTGCCGTAAAAAAGTGATTCTATTTCTAGAGACCAAACAGCATACAGAGACATTCTCGGAAGAGAATCCCTTCGTGCCCAAGCCTCTGGGACTGATTTTAAATCTGCTCACCTGCACAACGGAGATGGCTTCGTAGCGGAGGGGGGTCAGGGCCCTCCGCTGAGATCCGCTTTTCCTCTGCTCATGCCGCGGCTCCCCTCGGAAACCGGCACCACAGTGGGCCCTGCCCTGCCACAGGAAAACATATTCCTGGACCACAGGGCGAACAGGGAACCTCAGAACTGGCCTTTGACTTTTCAGAGTCCAAGCACACTGGAGGCCACGCACAGCGGTCAGTCCCTGGTGAGCTGTGTCTGGGGCATCATGGGGCAGGAGGCTGGGCACCAGGGGGGTGTTGGCAAGAATCCAGGGGGGCCTCAAAGACTGACAAGAAAGTTTGAGTTCTGCTCCACACTGACTGTGTGACTTGGACAAGGTGTGAGTCTCCTGAGCCTGCTTCCTCCTCTGAAAATACAGAGGGCAATTCCAGCTGACAGCCCTGGTGGCACCCCTTCCCCACCGAAGGCAGAGAACATGCCTCAAATGGTCTAACTGAGGGCCTGGGCTGGCCTGATCCCGACCCTAAGTGTCTGTAAAAACAGTGCACGTCTCCAAAGCCCTCGACCACCCAGAGCAGCAGGGCTCCAGGAACCTCTTCCCTCTTGGAACCATCTCCACTGTTCTCTGTTTCCAGTGAGCCCCGAGGCCTGGCCTGAGACCTGTGTGTTACCGTGGAGCTGGCAGAGGCTCACAGTCAGTGGCTAAGACTGCAGTCTTAGCGGCTCCCACCCTGGGGCCCTCCCCAGCTCCAGCAGGGAAAAAGCAGAGCAGGACCGCTCACCCCGACTCAGGGCCTCGCCGCTCCCGAGGGGCCTGACAAGGGCGGCCCCTGCCCCCACTCAGTCCGGGCACACCTCTCCTCTTCACCCGGCTCTGGGGAGCCAGCCCTGCCCAGCCTACCCACTCTGGTGGGCTCCAGCACCAGTGCTCCTCTTGGACCAGTTCTCTCCAGTTCCTCTCCACCTGACTGCCCCCTCTGCAGCCATCCCAGTCCCCCTGAGCCCAGGGAGGCCTAGGGACGGGGCCCAGGGACGGGTGCAGGCCTGGAAGGTGCAGACGCCAACTGGGGTTCCACTCTAGAGGCCGGCTGGAGAAGGCGGGAACCACCGCCCAGGGGCGAGGGGGCGCTAGCAGTGGCCACAGGCTCCTCCAGCGGAGGTGGTGGCGGGAAGCGGGTGGCCTTGGGAGAGCAGTGGCTGCCACTCGGGGGGCTCGTGGGCTGCCGCACTTGTGCCCCTTGTTCTGAGAAACGGCAACGGTCGTGGCAGAGGCTGCCCAGGGGACTGCCTCCGGCCCCTGTGCAGCCGCCGTGACAAGGGGTCCGGTCTGCGTTGGTGCACTGAGAGAATGTTCTCTACGGCGCCGCAGGCTGTGGAGTGAGAGTACGACGCAGGCTGAGCACCAGGCCCCCGCTGGCCCCTGGGGCACAGGCGTCCTGCCCGGAGCTGGGCCCCGTCCCCAGGCAAGGTCCTGCTCGGGCTGCACTCCGCGGCCGGGCTATGGCGCCGTCACCACACTCTGCTCGCCGTGGTCCACGCTCCAGAGGCGGTAGAACTCCGCAAAGTCCACGTAAGGCTCGACGCGGCCATCCTCGCCGGGCGGGAGCGAGTGGGCGGGCCGGGAGCGGAAGAGGCCCCCGTCAGAGCTGGAGCTGCTGCTCTGGGTGTGCGTGTTGGTGGACTGCAGGGTCAGGGTCGGGCTCTGGCTGGGAGCACAACAGGGGCAAATCAGTCACAGGCCGTGGCGTCTGGCCAGCCCCTCAGGGCACAGGGCACAGAGGCAACCACAAGAGCCAGCCGGCCAGATGTTCTTCAGGGCAGAGGAAAAGTCAAATGTATTTTTGAAGCTCTAGCTACATGTGGCTATTTAAATTAACTAGAATTAAATAAAATGGATCCCTCACTTCAGTGCTCGGTAATCACGCATGGCTAGTGGCTACCGTGTAGGATGCAGAACTTGCCACCCTCAGAGCGGCGCCGAGCTGGACGCCATCCACTCCAACCTCTCCAAATCCATCCCAGACCAAACCCCACTGGTCACAGGCAGGCCAGGGCTCTTCTCCCGGAAAACCTCCTTACTCCCTCCTCCTCGTTCCTCTCGCAAGCTGGGTGGGGACGGGCCCCCCAGGCACCCACCCTGTGCCACACAGCCTGTAACATCTGGGAATTACCTGCTAACCCACTGTCCTGCACACTCCCAGCACTCAGAGCTGGGCCAGCCCGGCAGCGGGGGTGGGGCGGGGGGGGGAGCAACTAAGCGCCGACGGGATGGAGGGACCCAGGGAGCTGGAGGCACAGGAAAATGGCTGGTTCTCCTGCCTGGTCTGGGATGGCTGCTATCACGCCCTGCCTTTGTGGACACAGCTGGTGGCTCCTCTGAGCAGCCCTGCAGGGGTGGGGAGGCCACCCGTACAACACTCAGGATGCCCATCACTCAGCTGCCTGGCAGGTCCCTCCAGCCCACAGGGGTGGCGGCAGCAGTGGTGGCAGCGGCAGCAGCCTGGGGGCAGGGAGAAGGAAAGGCCCCCTGCGAGGCACAGGGAAACCTTCCCGGTGGCCCTTCCAACCGGCCAGATCCTGAGTGGGATGGGTGGGGCACCTCTATTATTCTGTGCAGGGCTGGAATGTGGAAACCAGAGCCCAGCCCCCTGGTGTGGCAGGTGGGGGTACATTCCCCAGACGTGGAGGCGGCAGGGCAGACACCAGACCTGTCAGGCAGGTCTGCCAGGAGTGAGGAGGGGGCCTGCCCACCACACCCCCAGGCTCCAGACCCCCTGCTGCCTCCACCCCTCCCCCAGCCTGAAACTAGAGAACTCGCTTCAAAGCTAAAATCGGACGCTTTAGTCAGAGAGCACTGGCTCTCATAAGCCGGCACAGGCCAAACAATGTCCCACAAGCACAGATACCATGGGGGAGGCCCCCCAAATCACACACTCCGAGACGGGAGAAGAGAAAAGAACAAGAGGACAACCTTCCCATTCAATGAAAACAAATCCACGGCACCTGCGAGAAGCAATGAGCTGCCCGTCTCCACCCCCTCCCTTCCGGCTTCAAGGAGCTGCTGGAACCTGCAGTCCCGCCTCGGAGGCTAGGGAGGCCTCCCCAGGGATGGAACTGGGGGATTTGAGAGGAACAAGACCCCGGCGCATCTCAGGGCACCTCACCCAAGGTTCCTCAGGCACAGGACGTGGCCCTACGGCCACTCCTGTCCAGGGACCCAGGGCTGTGCCCAGGAAGCAGGCCTGAGACAGCTGGGGCTGCGGGGGCCGCTTACTTGGTGAGGGTGGGAGTGGCTTCGTCCAGGGTGGAGGCGCTGTGGGCCCCGTTGACTAGCTGGCCCTGGGAGGGCATGACGAGGGACAGGGTCACGCTGGTTTTGCTGGTGCTCTGGGCGCTTGAGTAAGGCACGGATACGGGGTACACGCGTCCTCCTGCAGCTTTGGGAGGAAGAGAGTGGTGGGCTACAGGGCGCGGCTGGGGGGGACCCTGGGGTGGCAGCAACAGGGCCGCTCCAGGGCCTGAGAAGGTAGGCGGTGGCCCGGTTCAGTTCCCCTAGCTTGACCCTCTGCCCCTTAGGACAGCGAAGGAGTATCTGTGGCAGAGACTCTTCCGGGCCAGGCAGGGGCCTCCTCTCAGCAGCAAAGCACTGCTGGTGCTCAAAGCAGGAAGAGAAGTGCTGAGCTGCCTCAACGAAAGGGTTACTGCCTGGCTTCCCACGGTGCTTTAACCCAAGGGCTAAGTATGCTCCTAGTTGAGGCTGGCCCAACAAAAATACGGTTGCAATAACAAGCTAGAGAAACTCCAGTAACCCCAGTGTCCGTGGGAGAACAAATCCATCTGATGCTTGAGTGCTAGGGCTTGCTTGTTTGAAAAAAAGAAAAAGAAATGCAGCCCCCAGGAATTGATGGTCTTGACACTAAAGCAGCACTGGGAGGGAGAACAAAAGAATAATTCTTTCTGGGCAACTTGATTTAGAATTAAAAAGGTAGAGAGTAAAGCATCTCTCTCTCACCTCTGACATGCCCAACCTCGGCCAGGTCCCTTCATTCTAGGGCCTCAGTTTCCTTTCTGTGAAAGGGCTGTTAATGAGGACGAAAGGAAACATGCGGGTGAGGTGGCTGGCGCACAGCAGGCACCAAGCCCGCAGCGGCCGCTGTCCCCGCGATGTGGCCCGTGGCGCTGCAAAGTGCTTCCCGCGCACTCAGGTCTTTCAAAGGAGGCCAGGGCAGGTGGTATTGTCCTCATTTCACAGACAAAAAGGGAAAAGTAAGCACAGCTCAGAGAGCTTTAAAGTCAGGGCCCGGCCTGGAACTGCTCAAAGCCAGGCCTCCCGACTCCACCCCGCCCCAGGCAGCAAGGCCCCAGCCCCAGACGGCCTCCAGCGCCTTCCTAGTGCAGGCTTGCACACACATGGCCTCCGGCGCCTTCCTAGTGCAGGCTTGCACACACATGGCCTCCGGCGCCTTCCTAGTGCAGGCTTGCACACGCATACCTGGGGCGGGGGAGGGTGCGGCCTGGCTCATCTCTCCCAGGGGGTAGCCAAAGTTCCGCACCAGCAGGGTCATGTCCTCGTGCCTTGGGCAGAACTTGGCACGCTCCCCGCCACTGGCGAAGGTGTCACTGTGGATGCGCTTCACCCGGTCCACCACGGCCTGGGCCACTGCATCCAGGGAAGTCTGCTTGGCGAACTCCGTGTCGATCATGGCGGCGATCTCCTGGGGGCGAGGGGAGCAGAAACCTGGTGAGGCACGAGGGGGCCCAGGGAGTGTAGGCCACACCTTCACAGCCGAATCAGGACACTTAGGGGTCACCAGCCAAGCAAGCGGACGTCCCCACCAGCCAAGCCTGCAACCTGAGCTTCTCAAGGTATTCAGAATAACTCTTTTGGAACTTTCTCATTAGAAAAGGTGTGACCTTGTGATTTCTCTGATTTTTGGCTTCCACACACCAAAAAAATGGGGGATAATATCCACCTCACTGCATTACAGCGAGGATTAAATAACATGATGGATGTGAGGGCGCTTCGGAGACTACTAAAAAGCTCAGTACAAATTGTCATTATTATTCAGCTTTCTTTCCTGGAACAAACTTATTGTAGGAGATGATATGTCGATTTTGTCAGAAATTGAGGATACAGGATGAAGACAGGGTCCCTGCCCTCAGAGAAGTCCACTGTCCAGTGTATTCTAGAACCCAGTAGAAGCCACTGGATAGTCTTATCGCGAAGAGCAAAGAAAGGAAAAAAAATCACATTTATGGTAAGATAAAAAATATAAACACAAAATCCTCTACATGATGGCTGGCTGCAGTCTCTTGGAGGTAGGAGGGCAGGGGCAGGTAACAGGAAATGACCTGGGCCCGGTCCGGGGGGCTCAGCTCCAGCACTGACCAGCTTTGTCACCTCAGGCAAGACCCTGAACTCTGTGAGCCCCAAGTTCCCTAGCGTGACACGGCAGTGAGCCCCTGCCCCTACTATGTTATAAGGCTACTGGAAGGAATGAGATAAAATAGATGAAAAACCTTGAACACAGGTATTAGGAGACAGTTAGGCACCTAAGACTTTCCCTCATTATTTTTAATTTGGACAGAGCAGAAAAGGTTACCTTCTCACCAGAATCACAGATGGAAGGAGAAACGCAAGCTGAACTTCTCTGACTGACCCAGCAAGCCCAGGTCAGGCAAAGGCAGCTTCCCTTCTAGATCATCCTCGACGTGACTGCCTCCAAGTCCCACTTTAGTGACGACCATCTGACACGTGCATTCCAAGGCGCAGGAAAAAGCAGCAGCTCCCCCTGGCTGAGAACCTACGTCTACCACGCCCAGCCCTCATCACAACCCCACAAAGGTAGATGTCATCATCCCTGTCTCAGAAACAAGGAATGAACTGTATATCATCTGCAGCTCAAAGAGGGAAGCGAAGGAGGCAGTGGAGCGGGACCTGGGCGGGCCGCACGACTCCTTGGCCAGCGCTCTGTGTACCAGGCCGCGCCCCTGCTGGGCTTTCCTCCGTGGCCCACCCGGGCCCTTCCCAGACAGTCTCCAGAGCCACGTGTGCCTGTGGAAATTCATTTCCCTCACCCTCTTCCCTTAGGCTTTGCTCAGGGCCCTGGAGACTGACACTGCTTCAAGCCCAGATGAGCAAAGCTTTTGGGTAGGATGGGTGTTCTTGGAACTCTGGGCTTTTTCTTCCCCCAACTTTGAACCCAGAGAAGATGTCTGGGGAAAGCACGTGAGAATCAGAGCTCTGGGGAGCATGCCACCGTGCAGGCTGGCCAGCCGTGCTCTCCTCGGGCCCAGCTCACCTGGTTGGCCTGCCCAGGCCCATGGGCTGCCTCCAGGGCCTTGTACAGCCCCTCGGACATCAGCACCAGGAAGCCAGTCACCCCATCCAGAGGCTGTGCACCGTGGATTTCAGGCTCCGCGATGATGGGCTTGGACTTGGCGGCACTGTGGGAAGAGAGCAGAGGGGACAGCTGTGCTTGGAATGGCCCCCTGGGGACATTTATTCCGGTGAGAAGAATCTACACCCAGAATGTAAAATAAAACACACATCTGACAAGAGGAAAAGAAAGAGAGGAGAGAGAAAACCAGAAAAACAGACCTGTCTTCTGAGGGCAGCTCTTAAAATAAAGCTCAGAGGGCCAAGAAAGCCAGAGGGAGGCTGGGGTCACAACGGCCAAGGTCAAATGCCCAATCCTGGTCCCACTCCGCATTTCCTGTCCACAGAGCCGGGGGGTGGCAGGGGGAGGGTGGGACAGCCAGAGGGGTGGGTTCTCTTTTAAAAGCCCACTCCTCTTGGGCTCCTCCAAGCTGACCCAGGCCCCACATACACTCTAGCTGCAGAGGGACTGTGAACTGACGCACCATCAGAGCTGCTCAATGTCGGGAAGCTCCAGCACGCACACATGCACACAGGGCAGGGATGAGAAGATGTTCCTGGCAACAGGATTTGAAAGAGTGAGTCTGGCAACATCCTGAAGGTCGGTCCATCAGTAGGGGCAGGTTAGGTGAGCGCTGACAGCTACACACTGGAATCCTAGCAACTGTTACCAAGAATGCTGCCAGCCTAAATTGTAGGTGTGCAGGAATGGAGGAGTGGGTGCCTATACTGAAAAAAGTGAGGTGCACAACACTGGGCGCGGAATGCTAGCATTTGTGGGTGTTTTGAAAAAGCAGCTTGCTCCCTCCCCACCCCCAACAAGCACGCGCCATGCACAGGGCAGGCGGCGCGCACACACATGCGCGCATGTACACAGAAACTCCAGGGCAGGATACCTCAGAAACTAGCAGCTTCTGAGGAAGGAGTCTGGGCTTGGGGTGGGAGGAAGATTCACTTTTCACTGCATATCCTGGGCACTGTTTGAATTGTTTTATTTTTTTTTTTTTTTTTACCCAAATAAACCTCTTAATGCGTTTATTTTTAACTTTTTTTGGACATGTGAATTTCCCTCTTAACAAAAAAGCTTTGGGTGTCCCATCTCCTCCCCCATCCCCACCGGCCAGATAAGTCCCTGCTGTGAGGGCATTTCTGTTGCCTCTGAAATCTAGAAATAAATATCGAAAGAAACGGCATCAAGTGTTCATGTTTTAAATCACAGATGGACCTTTCCATAAAGCAAACAGAACCCGACAAATTAGAGACAAAAGGTTCCAAATGTAATTATTTAAACCTTGTGAGGGTAAGGAGCTGTAACACATGTTTCCTAAGACACAAGATGGGCATCACACACACACACACACACACACACACACACACACAGTGTTCTCGCATACAGGGTCACCGTAGTTCAGGACACGAGCTCTGAATTCAGCCTGCCTGGGTTCAAGTCTTGCCTAAGCCCACTATTAGCCCTGAGACCAGGCAGGCTACCTAGTGTCTGCATGTGTCAGTTTCCTCATACGAAAATACCTTTGGGGCAATAACAGCACCCACCTCATAGGGCCTGAGGACTGAATAAGAGAACGGATGTAAAAACTGTGCACGGGCTTGGATAAAGGCTCACATTATTATCATCGTCTGTTTGCTATGAGCAGTGGGTGGCATCCAGAAGGGACAACCCATCTGGCAGCCCCGCCCTGGCCCCAGCCATGACAATACCGACCAATAGGCCTTCGGTCTGTCTCTATCCACACCAGGCAGCTCATGCCAACTCTGGCCTCTCCTTCCAGGCCCTGTGGCACTGGTTGCTGCCCTTGGCTTTGGCCCAGCTCCCCACCTAACCCCTTGCCAGCCTAGCTCTACAGGACCCCAACTCCTGGCCTGCTGGGTCCAGGGCCTGTCCCACACCAACCTCTCTGGGAGAACGAAAGAATCTCCTTGGGCTCCATACTACCTCAACTGTACCTTTTGTTCCTAGAGCCTAAAATCTGCATCTGCCCCAGGCCTCTGGTCTTACAAATGGGGGCAGCTGGGCCGGCCACTCACCTGAGTAGGTCGATGTCAGTGTAGCCGTATTTGACCTTGTAATCCCCAATGCGCCTGGTGCTCTCCTGCCCACAGATGACCCCCACTTGCTTGATCTTTCCTGCATCCAAACCTACCAGAGGAAGAACAACACGACAACCTCAGAGTTTGTTCATAAAGAAGAACCAAAAGAAGGGGATACAGACCTATCCACAAAAACAAGGCACTGAACAGGAAGTGAGATCATAGCAGGCACCTTGGAGGGCAGTGAGCCCAAAGTCCCCCAGTGTCCTCAGCCCCCATCCCCATCAGAACACCCTTGGCTGAGTCCTCCCCTACGGGACAGCAGATCCAGCACTGCCCAGCTCAGCTCCCTCTGCAGCCTGGGCTCACGGAGAAGGGAGGGGGTGGCCATGGCGGCAGCTGGAGCCCCAGGACTTCTTTGGCTTCTCAGTCTCCACCAATAACAGTGCATACCAGAGACTCCTGGAAGCATTTCACACGTAATAACTCTTTCAATCCTCACAACACCCTGAGGTAAGTGTTACTATTATCCTCATTACACAGAAGGGGAAACTGAGGCACAGAAAACTTGAGTAAGTTCCAAAATCACCAACTAGTAAGTGTCAGAGCTGGGATTCAGCCCCAGGCAGGCTGGTCCCAAGCCCAAGGTCACAGCCCGTCCACTTCATGCCTCTCTCTACATGGCCAACAGAAGGCACAGGGCGAGCCACCAGGCCCCGCCCCCCACTCACCCAGCTGTGAGAGCCGGAAGAGCTCGTCCTCATTCTCTGTGGTGTGGTCCACGTTCAACTGTGTCACCTGCAGACCATCTACCGTGGATTTGCATAAAAGTGCACGGTTCGTACCTGCAGGAGAATTTGAGCAGCTGAGCGAAGACTGAGAGCACAGCGAAGAACAGGACACGTTGAGAAAAGAGAGAAAAGGCAAGCATCTCACACATGGAAATCCTTGAAATGAGCAAAGAAAATAGGCTCAGACCACTGGAGCCAGTCACCAGTCAGGGAGAGCTGATAATATTAAGGAATTAGGTTAAACTTTTCCAGTGACATCCGAGGACAGTTACGATCAGGATTTTAATAAGAGACCTTTTCTCTAAGGAGCCACACTGCAATATTCACAGATAGCACGACACAATGTCTGGGTTTGCTCAACAACAACGCGGGGACAGAGGGCTGTAGGTGAAGCCCCAGATGCTGGCCGGGGGAAGGATGCTGGGGCTGGGGGATGGGCACACAGCAGTTCATTAAATGCTCTTCACTCTGCTGTTTATTACAGTTTTGAATTTTTTCCATAACGAAATCTTAAGGAGGAAGAGAAGAGGGACCGTATCAGTGGGGTCTCTCCAGAGCCCCTGCAGTAAACTGCACCCTGAGGGCACCGCCTTCTTGGGCTCCCACATGGCCCTTCTTCACCTACAAATCCAAACGTCGCTGTGACCTCTCACCCTCCAGCCCACACCCAGCCCATCTTGCCGCCCTTCATGCCAAGTGGGTCTTCCACAGCCGGGCAACCTCTTCCAGACAAGGAAGGCACTGAGGTAGCCCAGAGAGAGGACACAACTCCCCAAGGCCACAAGCCAGTTAGGGGCACAGGGGGGACTCAAGCCGGGACACCAGCCTCTCAGCAGGTACTTCAAATGCCCCGGGCTGGGACTGAGATGTCCTATGGAGTTAACGGGAAACTCTTAAGTGGTCTCAGGACGCTCGAGGTGGAGGTCTTCCGTGTCTGGGAAGCAGACCGCCCAAAGGACACACGGATCCCGAGGCTGACCTTCTCCCCTGCTCTCCCGTCTTGGGACAGGCAGGTGGCTCACCGACATTGGCGACATAGAGCCTGTTGTTGAGAAGGACCGCCACCACGGCCATGGCTCCTCCCGAAATCTCCTTCTCCAACGTCTTGAGTCTTTCGAGGATCTTCTGATACTGAGGAGGCAGCTGGTGCTGAGGGACGCCCTAGAAGCCATCATCGGCGGTCAGAGCAGGCCGGGCCTCGGAGACCGTCTCACCAACCTCCCCTCCCTTACAGAGAGAGCATCTGAGGCCCAGCCGGGAAGGAAGCTGGCTGCAGCCCCAGGGCAGGCTTCTTTCAGCAGAGCCAGGCGTGACCTAACTCGTCCCGTCGGCCCTGAAGGTACCTGCGCATGACGTGAGCAGGCAGGTGACGAGGCCTGGACAGATTCGGGCAGAGGACCGACCTGGAAGGAGCTTCTCTCACACCCTGTGCCCACCCCAAGTGGAGTCCCAGAGTACGGCTGCTCGTAGCCAGCCAAGGAGGGCCCTAGGAGGGCAGACCCATTGCCACCCGCATCCCATCAGAAACTGTCCCCTAACGCCTGCTGCTCTGGCCCAGTTGTGTCAGTGGTCTGGGAGGGACATGGCAGATGAGTCCTTGCTCCTGGCAAAGCTGGACCTTGATCTGCTTCTCCTGGGGCACAGGCTGGGGACGTTACCTCAGGCAGCTGGGACTGGAGGCTCGCCTTCTCTGCCAATGCGTCATCGATGGACTCCAGGAAGCTCCTCTCCACCACATCGAAGGCCTGGAGGCAGAGGACAAGGAGGCAAAGGCCAGTTCAAACACCACTGTCATCTGCTGCTGAAATGCTCACTATTAACAGCAACAAGTTGTATCAACTGCAGGTTACCATGTGATGGGGCTTCACACGGCGCACCACCAGGCACTGCTGCTCCTGCAGAGCAAGGTCTGATAAAGATGGCCCCGCGGGGCTGGTGCCTTCCAGGTGGCAGTGCAGGGCGACCAGAGAGGCGGGACGCGGCAGAGAGGTGAGGAGCACAGGCTTGGAGTCAGGCTGCCTGAGGGCGACAGCCAGCTCTGCACTTGCCGGCCAGGCAGCGCGGCCTCCTCATGGATCGATGAAACAGACGAAGTGCTGCTCTGAGAGTGACTGAGGGTATCCACCCCGAGCACCCAGCGCCCGGCCCAGACTAAGTCTAGGTCAGTGACAGCTAGTGTCACTGCCACATCCTGAGGGCCCCTCAACACAGCTCACGCTGCCACCTTTCCCAAGGGCACCAGCTGAGAATCACTGGCACTGGGCCCTAAGGCCATGGCCGGTGCCTGGGCCCTCAGGTGCCAAGGCAGGAAAATGGCTGGGAGCGCTGTTTTCGAGGAAGAGGAATCCACACTTCTCATCTAAAACTAAGTGCCCCTGGACTTGCTTCCAAAAGGAGATGCCAGGAGGAAAAACTCCAGAACAGCAGCAAGCAGAAACACAGAAGTGGCAAACAAGCACGAGCCAACTGGGAGTGAGGAGGCAGGGCCTGGGGAGCCCGCAGTGACTAGCGGCTGAGTGCCTGAGCCACACGGAGGGAGAGGATCACCCTCAACGACCTTGTTTCTACCAGGGCTGAGCAACTGCCACCACACTCCACGTCCAAGGTGACGTCCATAATCCCCTTCCCCAGGAGCATCTCGTCCAGAGCCAACCCTGCCAGTCGTGGGGAAGGACTGCTGCTGGCTGCCCGGCCCCGCACCTGGGAAGTGGGGTGCCCCTGCCGCTGGGAGAGGCTCCCAGAGCTGGTTCTTCTGCAGAGACAAGGAGCCAGCGAGGTCTTCGGACCAGCCCCGGGCTAACCGCAGGCTCTGCAGCCGCAGGGCCGAGGCCCAGGGACCTCAGCCACGGCCAGCCAGCCCGAGCCCCAGTACCTGCAGCAGGACCCGCCGCACGTCGGCCTCAGTGTGCTCGGCGCTGAGCTGGCCCAGCAGGAGCTCCGCGGACAGCCGCTGGGCCACGAAGTTGGTTACCCGGTTGCCATCGTAGCCGTTGAAGACCCCGTACAGGAAGCAGTTGTTCTCACTCCTGACAGAGGGAGAGGGCAGGAGGTGGCCTGAGACCAGGCACTCACAGAAGAGTGATGCCAGCTCCAGGGTGAGGGGGAGGAGGGAAAGGCATTGGGGAGACAAAAGACACAGCAGCTGTGGCTTCAGGTGCCCACGTGGGTCCCCCACTTTAACCATCATTGCTCTCTGGCCATGACCTTCTAGGATACCCCTGCCCCCTGCAGCAGGCCTTCAGCTGGTCTAACGTCTAGATGTGGAGGGGACAGCAGCAGACACCACCTCCCATGGGCCATATCTCACCAGGAAGCCCCACGGAAAACAGCTGCAAAACTGCTTTCTCTTGCTTGCAAACCTACTTCTGATGCCCAGGAGAGCGCTGCCAGCACCCTCACCTGAACTTGAGCCAGTTGTCCTCTGGTGGGTGGCTCTCAGTGCCCTTGCCATCAGCAGAGTAGCTGCGGTTGGAGGCTGAGCCAACTCCAGAGAGGTGGCAGAGCGGCAGGTCGTCCGTCCAGCTTGGCTGCTGTTCCTGGGAAGGACACCAGGAAACCAAGACGCATTACCTTCTCGCCCAGGGCAGACCCCACCTCATCTTCTTTTTCTTCCCCGACAAAAACCTAGCAGGCCCGGAGCCCCACCCAGAGGGTTCCACTTCCTCCTGGAAAACAATGATGCGTGTTATGAACAAACACCTGCAGAAGGGTTTGCGTGGTTTATGGCTAATCCACAAACTTCCCCAGGAAACCTGAAAAAGACTAGAGTTCCCACATGCAAGGCTCAGCAGGGATCTCCAGGAGTGCGCTACGCTATGGAGCACGAGTGAAACACACATACACAAATGAAGCAAACTCCTCGTATAAAACTCTTTGGTGGTCCCCACCTTGCACTGCAACGGCTCTGACTCCAATCCCTCAGGCACTGGTTAAAACCACAGATTTCCAGGCCCCTCCCACAGAACGTCTGATCCTGGCGGGGCTCAGGATATATGCAGTGTAGCTGGCTCCTCCCAGGGGGACGGATTCAAGCAACCCAGATCCACACCTAGAGAAACTGACTTAGAAGCTCAGCCTCAGTCACTCTTCCTGGCACTGGGGTCTCCACGCCCTGGTCCCCACTCCACCCTGGTGTCGTCCTCTCCCATCTGCCCCCCTGCCATATGCTTCTCCACTAGTACCAAATGCTTGCAGTACCCTGTCCACATCCCGCTCTTTCCCTCTGCGTGGAACACCCTCCTTGTCCTTGTCTAATAATTCTCCATGTCCTTCGGGACTCTGGCTCGGGAGTCACCGCCTCCAGGAAGTCTTCCTTCAGGAAGCCCCTCCCCAGGCTTGGTTGCCAGCCCTCTTGTGTATCCCTACTACACTTGGCCCCCCACTCTTGCCTGTGTCTGACTCCCATTCTACCCCACGGATCTCAAAGCAGGCTGTTCAGTATAACCACGACAGAGCTTTAAACACAAACACACACACATATACACAGAGCTGTCTAGGAGCCAGCCCAAACACAGACTCTGAATTTCCTAAATCTCCTTGGGGGGGCACTCTGAGCACCTGCATTTTCTAAGCCCCAGAAACGACCCTGACACCAGGCGCAGGTGTGATCCACTAACTCTCACTGAAAGCCTCCCCTACACCCAGCCCCCACTTGAGAGCCGTGCCTGGTTCACAAAGGCATTCCCGTGCCCACCAAACTGAACTAGAGCAAACTAAAACTGGAAAAATCAAAGTTCAACTGCAAGGAGAGTAAAATTTGGATTGAAAGCTTTATTGAAAATTAAACAAGCACGAATACTGTGCACAACTTCTTACAAGTAAGCAGTAACAGACTTCAAAAAAGGATGTGAAAACTACTTCAACAGGCTTTTGCAATCAGATATGTAAAAAGCCTGTGGTCAGCTTTCGTGGCAAATTTCATCTTTTGTTTATTTACATACTGACAGGGAGTGACTTTATAGCTTTTTCATTTTTATTTTTTCATTTCAATTGCTTTTATGCTGCATTTATTCCAGCGCTTTAGTTTTGTGCTTTGCACCCTGGAGCAACTTCAGCAGAGTGTGGGAGTTTGTTTTTATTTTTAAATTAGCGTATAGTAAAATTGCCTTTCTGGTGGGCAGGTCTATGAATTTTAACACTCGTAGAGATTTGTGTAACTACCGCCACAATAAAGACACAGCACAGCCCATCTTCCCCAAACACGCCCTCATGCTGCCCCTTTGAAGCCACATCCTCCCCTAACTCCTGGCAACCACTGACCTGTGCCCCATCACTCTACAGTCTTTTCAAGAATGCCATAAATCAAATTATGCAGTGCATGACCTTTTTCTTCCTCTTTTTATTGTGGTTAACACATATAACATAAACTTTATCATCTTAACCATTTTTTAAGCCATCTTTAAGTGTACATTTTACTGGTATTAAATATATTCACAGTGTTGTGCAGCCATCACCACCATCCATCCCCATAACTCTTTTCATCTTGTAAAACTGAAACTCTATACCCATTAAACAAAAACTCCCCATTCTCCCTTCCCTCCAGCCCCTGGCAACCACCATTGTACTCTATGTCTTTAAGTACATAACCTTTCGAGACTGGATTCTCTCACTCAGCATTATGCTTTTGAGATTCACCCAAGCTGGTGCGTGCATCAACAGCTGGTCCCTTCTTATTGTAGAGCAGTATTCCATCCTATGGATGTAGTACAGTTTATCCATTCATCCCCTGAAGGGCATTTGGGCTGTTTCCAGTTTTTGGCAATTATGAAGAGAGCTGTTATAAACACTCATGGGCAGGTTTCTGTGTGAACATAACTTTTCATATCTCTAGGGTAAATACCTAGGAGTGAGACTGCTGTTTAACTTTATAAGGAACTGCCAAACTGTTTTCCAAAGTGGTGTACCATCTGCATCCCACAGGTACTGCACGACAGTTCTTGTTGCTCCACATTCTCATCACGTGGTTTGTTTTTTTTTTTTAGACATTCTAAGAAGTGTATAATGATATCTCATCACAGCTTTAATTTGCATTTCCCTAATGGCTAATAATGATGTTGAGCATCTTTTCATGTGCCTATTTGCCATTCACATATCTTCTTTGGTGAAGTGTCTCTTTAAGTCTCATACCTATGTTTTAATTGTGTTGTTTGTTTTCTTAACTACTGAATTTTGAGAGTCCTTCATATATTTTGGATAAAAGTCTTTTCTTGCATATGTGATTTGCAAATATTTTCCCCAGTCTCTACCTGCTATTTCATTCACTTACCAGTGTCTTTTGTAAAGCAAAAGTTTTTAGTTGTGATGAAATCCTTTTTTAAAAAATATTTATTTGGGCTTCCCTGGTGGCGCAGCGGTTGAGAATCTGCCTGCCAATGCAGGGGACACGGGTTCGAGCCCTGGTCTGGGAAGATCCCACATGCCGCAGAGCAACTGGGCCCGTGAGCCACAACTGCTGAGCCTATGCGTCTGGAGCCTGTGCTCCGCAACAAGAGAGGCCGCGACACTGAGAGGCCCACGCACTGCGATGAAGAGTGGCCCCCGCTCGCCGCAACTGGAGAAAGCCCTCGCACAGAAACGAAGACCCAACACAGCCAAAAATAAATAAATAAATAAATAAATTTATTTGAAAATATATATATATATTTATTTATTTTCCTTATTTTTTTGGCTGCGTCGGGTCTTAGTTGCAGCACACAGGATCTTTGTTAAGGCATGTGGGATCTTTCGTTACAGTGCACCGTCTCTGCATTGCAGTGCTCGGGCTTCTCTCCAGTTGTGGCGCACGGGCTCCAGAGCACGTGGGCTCTGTAGTTTGCAGCACGCAGGCTCTCTCACTGAGGCGCACAAGCTCAATAGTTGTGGCCCCTCATGAAATCCATTTAATCATTTTTTTTCTTTCATGGTTCATGCTTTTGATGTCATGTCTAAGAACTCTTTGCCCAGTCCCAGGTCAAGATATCTTCTGTTTTCTTCTAAAAGTGTTATAGGGACTTCTCTGGTGGTCCAGTGGTTAAGACTCCATGCTCCCAATGCAGGGGGGCCCAGGATCGATCCCTGGTCAGGGAATTAGATCCCACATGCATGCTGCAACTAAGAGCCTGCATGCCTCAACTAAAAGATCCCTCATGCCACAACTAAGACCCAGCACAGCCAAATAAACAAATTTAAAAATAAATAAGTAAAAAATAAAAGTGTTATAGTTTTACATTTAGACCTGTGATCCATTTTGAGTTAATTTCTACATAAGGCAGGAGATTTAGGTAAATTTTTTTTTTTTTTTTGGCAAATGGATGTCCAATTTTTCCAATATTATTTGTTGAAAAGACCATCCTTTCTCTGGACTTCCCTGGTGGCGCTGTGGTTAAGAATCCGCCTGCCAATGCAGGGGACACGGGTTCGAGCCCCGGTCTGGGAAGCTTCCCACATGCCGCAGAGCAGCTAGGCCCATGCACCACAACTACTGAGCCTGCGCTCTAGAGTCCGTGTGCCACAACTACTGAAGCCTGTGCACCTACAGCCTGTGCTCTGCAACAAGAGAAGCCACCGCAGTGAGAAGCCCGTGCACCTCAACGAAGAGCAGCCCCCCCAGTCGCCGCAACTAGAGAAAGCCCGCGCGCAGCAACAAAGACCCAACGCAGCCAAAAATAAATTTTTTTTAAAAAAAGAGTATTTTAAATACTTCCGGTTACTTTAAAAAAAAAGAAAAAAAGACTATCCTTTCTCCATTTAATTACCTTTTGCACCTTTGTCAAAAATTAACTGGCCATACATGTATGGGTCTATTTCTTGACTCTATTCTATTCCACTGATCTATGTGTCTATCCTTCCACCAACTCAATGCTCTTGATGACCACAGCTTTATTAATCTGTATTTAAAATCTACATTATAACATCAGTTGGTGTGATGCCTCTAACTTTATTCTTTCTCAAAACTGTTTTGGCTATTCTAGATCCTTTACCTTTCCATATAAATTTTAGAATCAGCTTGTATCTACAAGAAAATCCTGCTGGGATTTTGATTGGAATTGTTTCAAATCCATAGATCAATCTGAGGAGGTGTGACATCTTCACTATGTTGAATCTTGCAATTCATCAAATGGTATGTCTTTAAAAGTCCTTGTGTCTTCTTTATGGGATTTTAAAAATTCACACAACTTCACCACAAGGGCTTAAAAGCTATCAATGCCTACTAGCGGTCTGTGACAACAGAACATATGATGAAAATCTACTAATGGAAAAGGAACAGCAACAAGAGCTGAAATTCTGCTCAGCTCCCGATGATGCTGAGCATTTAACTCTTTCAGGTCAAGCTACAGGGAAATAAAACAAAACAAAAAACTGCTTCATAGTAACATGAAATTGTTTCTAGTTTTAATCCTGACCTGTCTCATTTTAAAGCAACAAAAATGTCTCTCTTAACATACGTGAGAACTTCAGTCTTTGGAACCCACATACGACATTATGCAATGAGAGTATATTTGATTAATACATACATTCAACAAATGTTTACTGAACATTTACAACAGGCTGGCATTACTCCAGGTGCTGTGGACACAGTGGAGAAAACAACCGAGGGTCCTGGCTTGAAACTTCCTTTCCAGGGAGAGAGACTTCAAACATGTAACACGATAAATAAACAAGGCACTTTTAGACAAGGAAATATGCTATGGAGAAAATACATCAGGGTAAGGGGACAGACAGTGGTGGGGAGGGCTCTTTCAGATGAGGTGGTCAGAAGAAGCCTCTCTGGGGAGGTGACCTCTGAGACAGACCTGAACGATTATGGAGCAGTGGCCATTTCAGAAAGTGGGGGAGGAGCCTTCCAGGCAGATGCAAAGACCTTGAGGTAGAAAATAAAATGACTTAGGTTTAAGGAAGTGTGAGGCTGGCATGGCCTCTGTAGTGAGTAGCGGGGAAAGTGGCTTGCTCCTGCGTTCACACACACGCATGCACGTGTATGCCCAAGTAGGGACAGTGTAAGGCCTTTTAGGCCACAGAAAGGAGTTCATTGCCAAGGAATTATATTTCAAGGAACAGATATTGCCAATCATCCCCTATGTCTTAGATCTGATTACCATACCTCCATCACCAAGGACCTCACAAAGGTCTCAGGCAACCTCGTAAGTAAATTTCCCAAAGAAACTCCCTTTTCTAGGGTCTGTCTCCTGCCTCCAACTGGGATGAAATTAAGCATAAGATTAAGCAGAGGCACAAAAGCATCTCCCCAACTAGGAGTGTCCCCTGTCCTGAAAAGATGGGCCAAGAAGCCAGTATTTGGAACCCCAAAATGTCACAGCTGTTTTAAAGCATGGGAGGAGAAGACATTTATACTTTCTAGAATCCTGTCTGTGATTAAAACTGAGATTAAGATGGATTGAACTCGTCCTCTAATATGAGATGAACAATATGAATGTGTCGCCCACGATGCAAAACCTGTCATCGATGCTGCAGTCACAGTGCTTCCTCTGCCGTTATCCAACTCCCACAAGGGACAGAGACAGGCTTCCAGGGACTTAGAGCTTTCCAATAAGTTCATACTTTCCAGCAAAAAAAAATAAATATTACCCAAGCGACTTATGGGCCCACTCGGCATTGAGAAATACACTATGAAAAAGACTAGTACACTAACCTTTCACAAGGAAGGAGACAAACTCAAATGGATGACTGAGGAACTTGCCACATCAGTGTGTCGTGGCAGAGGAACGATTCATGTAAAAGCACTTCACGACGGGAGCGCACGAAGCTGCTTTCAGGAGCGGGCTGATGCCGCCATGCCCGGCTGGCATGAGCGTAGCAAGCTGCCCAAACCAGAAGGACTGTGTGTCTGACAGTGGTCAACCTACTTAACAAGCACCTTATTCTTCAGAAAGTATTTATGCCTAGTGTCCGGACACTTCTACAGTGTTAAGTGCTTTTTCTGAAATTTGATTTTCATAATGTTGGGCTAGTAATATTTTGGAAATGCATTATTTTAGTAATTGGCAATCAGTGTTTAGGTCAGTCGGTAAAGACTCCAGGGCTTAAGGGCAGTGTTTGTCCATTTCTGATAAAAACACTTAAAGAAACAGTAATTGATGGATATTTTCTTAATGTGCCATCATATATATACTTCAGTCAGTCCTAATACCAGCATCTTACTTAGTGGGTAAACACAAAAGGCATTCGCATTAGGATCAGGAACACAGCAAGGATACCTATAATCTCCATTACTTAATAATGAACTGGAGGTGTTAGCATATGCAATTAGACAAGAGAAAAGAAGGAGAGCATACGACTTGAAAAAGACGTACAGTTAACTCTATTTGCAGTTGATATGATGGTATTTGGAAACCCTAAAGAATAAATAATAAAACTAACGCAAATGAAATAAATCAGTAAGGTGGCAGGATACAAAATCAACACAAAAAATCAACAGCTTTCACATACTTAAAGAAAAGATGGGCATCTAGCCTCTACTTACTGTCAACTAAAATAACAGTCTTTTTCCTCTGAAGTTCTCTTGAGTCAGTTCCCCAAAACCACACTCCTGTACAAGAGTTTTTTAAACTTAAATTTATATCGGTTGGATTATATATTAATGCTTTCATCTCAGCCATCCAGCCTGTTGACATAGTTTTGAATCTCACCCTTTGACAGATTAACAATCTCACTCAGCTGTCTATCCTGTACAGATAAGGCCTGCTACAGAGTGTTCCAAATGACTTCTAAAAAACCGTGACCAGAACAAAAAGCGTGGGAAGCTAACCCACTTCTGACAGGAGGTGTCTGCACCAAACACAGAAGGGAAGTAACACCTCCGCCAAAGGTTTAGGATACTTGAAAAGCCATGTGTATTTTTGGAGACTCAAATAAAGAGGCTACTGACCCTAGAGGTACAGTCACAGAAACAAGCACATACTTTAAAACAAACCATTTATATATGAACCTTGCTGAGCAAAGTTCTCCTATTTCACATTGACATTCTTTAAACAATGAGTTTCTAGCCAACTTGGTTTGCTATTTAAATAAAGAAAGAAGAAATAAGAAAAAAATTACCCAAAGAGCATATTAAATAGTATCTATGGTAAGGCAGAGCCTCCCCCTTTCTGTCTTTCCAAGTCCTATCCACCCACAAAAGCCCGGCTCAAATCCCACTAGTGCCAGAGGCCCGTGTTTCCCAAACCTCAACCATCCACTCACCATCTTCAACAAATCATCCATTTCATGCTTTTTCTTTAATCTGCCATTTTTTCTTTTATTCAAATGACTTCATTTTGATGTAAACTTTTCAGTATTATAAGTGGAAAACCATTATTACCTGCCAAATCTTGATGGTAATAAAAAAGGAAAACAAAACAAGGTTATTAAATTCTAGCTGAACTCATGGGCTGTTGCACTCTGAGCTGAAGCCCTGTTCTCTCTGTTGAAATAAAGGGAGATTAGCAAGAATCAGAAAGGTGTTACATACATACTAGGACCAAACCAAGTTTATCTCCTGATATCATCAGAAAGTTTCAAAGAGAACTAAAAAGCAAATAACCTCCATATGTAAGGATGTGTTTTACATCGGCATACACCTAACCACCTCACTGAATGTGTTCCAGGTTCTGGGAAAATACTGCCCAAGGCCATGGGGCCCCTTCCCTGAGAAATCCATCCCGTGGCCTCACCGTGCATTCTGGGTACCTACTCACTGGCTATTAACTATTTGGCAACTTGTGGCAACTCTCAGGTTATAGCCCGGTATTGTTAATTGGCTACTTTATTTCACCGATTCAAAGACATGTAATTTCAACATTTTTAGTATCGCTGAAGTTAGTGTGTTACAAGTTAACTAGCAGGGCACTTTCTTTCTTAGTAGTATATAAAATAATGATGTGTCCTTATAATCCATAGTGTCTTAGACCCAGTGACATATGGGCAATTTCTCAGATACTCATGAGTGCTCCTTCAGCGACGGCCCTGCGTAGAGTGCAGTCCCCACAGCAGCTGAAACATTCAGTAACAAGCTGCCAGAGAATTCCAGGAGGTGCTACCCGTGTGGGAGTGGGAGAGTATCTGGTCCTCCCTGATTTCAGCAGTGGTCCTCAAATCATTCTCACCCTGCTGTGGCCGGGTAAGCTTCAATTGTATTCTCCCCCTTCTCTCCACCGCCATCGGGGATTATCCATACCAAGCATTCATTGCTGATTCTATTAAACCCCACCAGACTGCCAACACTCTTGCTTCCCTCCTCCACGTTTCTGAACAATTTTCGGAAAGGTCATGTATTTTCTATTCACACAAACCACCCACCCCTCCACCTCTGCACACACTGATGCACACTTTCTCCCACGCCCGCAAATGCCAGGCCCGCAGCACCAGCAGCAAGCAAGCGGTGCTTAGCGCCTGAACATGAGTCGTGAGAAGCTGAGAAAGGGGAGTCTCAGGCTCAGAGCCTCATGAACACACACAACAGTGAGTATGGCTCACTTAACTCTTTGATGGGTTACAAATTCATTTCTCACAAGAAAGAATCTGTTTCGAAAAGCCTAATTTTAACTTGATTGTCTGAGGGAGATTCCAAAATTCATATTTTGGTATAAATTTCTCTAGTTATTCAATTGTATTTAACCCATTAAGGGAGTCACACCTTGTACATGTATATTTCAGCATTAGCACCTCATGTACACGTGACCATGTCACATAAAAATAGTCCGTAAGGGCTGCCCTGGTGGCGCAGTGGTTAAGAATACGCCTGCCAATGCAGGGGACACGGGTTCGAGCCCTGGCCTGGGAAGATCCCACATGCCGCGGAGCAACTAAGCCCGTGTGCCACAACTACTGAGCCTGCACTCTAGAGCCCGCGAGCCACAACTAGTGAAGCCCACACACCTAGAGCCCGTGCTCCGCAACAAAAGAAGCCACCGCAATGAGAAGCCTGCGCACCACAATGAAGAGTAACCCCCGCTCACCGCAACTAGAGAAAGCCTGAGCGCAGCAATGAAGGCCCAACACAGCCAAAAATAAAATTAATTAAATTAATTAATTAATAAAAAAAAAAAGTAGTCCCAGAGACTCATCTCAAACTCCTGGGCAGCAGAAATAGACAAAAGCATGATTCCAAGTTCAGGCCACAGCTTGAATATCAAATTATAGTATGAAAAGGCCGAGTGTTTTTGTGGGGAAAGCACCCGGATTCCTTAGACGCAAAAAGGAAGCTCTGAAAGGGAGAATCATGCCCCCAGGAAGATGGCTCTGGGTGGGGGCAGCAGTTCTCTCTCTCCAAAAAGCCTAAAACACCCCGACGCCTCCTGCCATCTCTATCTTTCTGAATGACCCCCTTTTCCTTCCTCGCTTCTCTGGGACCGACCCCACTCCTGGCCCCCACCTCTTTCACTAGGGTTTCCATCAAAGGTCCTCTATGTTTTCATCACAAATATAGCACTAATACATTCTTAAAGGGGCTACTAATAATTGTGGAGCTTACCGTGTGCTGCAGCAGTTGGACCACATTCTGACGGCATATGAGATGGTTGTAGGTGATGGTCTAAAGGATGTTTTTAAGGCTGTGTGTTTAACATACATTAGAAGAAAAATATGTGGCTAGGACCTGTGATTTCATAGATATAATTGCTCAGGAAAAATTTGATTTCAAGTTGACTTTTAAAATAATTAAGTAAATAGTAGTTTAGGCAAAATTAAACTCTTGATTCTCCCTGCCCCCAGGGCACGCCTCCTCCAGGGCTCCCCACCTCAGTAAATGGCACCACTGTTGTTCCAACCAAAACCTTGTAGTCCTTCTCGACTCTTCTTCCTCTGTCACACACCTCACACTTGATCCGTCAGCAAACCGTATCAGCTCTTCCCCCCAAACGCAGCCAGAACTGGGTCCTTCTCACCACTCCTCTCCCATCACTCTGACCAAGCCTGTCGTCTCACACCTGGCCAACGGGGAGCACCACGCAGCAGGTCCCAGGCTTCCACTCTCGCCGCTCAAACGTCTGCCTCTCGACAGAAGGCTCTTTCTCCGGCCACGAATCAGATCACTTCACGCCGCTACTCAAACCCACCCTAGAGTTCCACATCACACTTAGCGCAGAATCCAAAGCTCACATCAGGATCCACAAGGCTCCCTCGGACCTCGGCTTCTACTACTCCCCCAACGTACTCCACTCCAGCCACGCTGGCCTCCCTGACGCTCCCCTAATAGGGGAGCCTTTGCACCCCTGTTCCCTCACGCGGGAATACTCCCTCCCACATCGCCCACCTCATCTCATCAAACGTTCAACAGTCTTCCCCGACCACTCTGTCTAAAACAGGCCCTACACCCCGCTGTCTGTGAATCCTGCCTATTCTTCCTCGCAGCACCCCCATGTTATATTCTGGATATTATTATATCATATATAATCTGTACTTCTGTTTCTTATCTCCCTTACTAGAACGTAAGCTTCATGAGGGCAGGGTCCCCTGCACCTACACAGTGCCTGCCACATACTGAGTACTCAGTGACATTTAAGGGAATGAACCGTAGGCCTTCATTCACATCAGGACTGAAGGTGGAGCTTCACGGCTGGAGGGTAACCACACCAGGTCAGGAGTGTAATGTGTTCATTTAATACTAACAACACTCCTGGGAGTCCTCTCAGGTGGGGAAACCAAGGTTCAGGGATGTTAAGTGAAAAATCAAGGTTTAGGGATGTTAGTGACTTGCCCAAGGCCATACAGGACCCGTGAGCTGTTTTATCAGGCCGAAGGGCCTTTTTTTTTTTTTTTTAATTAATTAATTTATTTATTTAGTTAGGGCTGTGTTGGGTCTTTGTTTCTGTGCGAGGGCTTTCTCTAGTTGCAGCAAGCAGGGGCCGCTCTTCATCGCGGTGCGCGGGCCTTTCACTGTCACGGACCCTCTTATTGTGGGGCACAGGCTCCAGACGCGCAGGCTCAGTAGTTGTGGCTCACGGGCCTAGTTGCTCCGCGGCATGTGGGATCTTCCCAGACCAGGGCTCGAACCCGTGTCCCCTGCATTGGCAGGCAGATTCTTAACCACTGCGCCACCAGGGAAGCCCCCCAAGTTTTTTTGAAGCTACTTCAAAAGCTCATCTTTTCTGCGAAAGACCTCTTAAGGTACTACACTACCTGGGGAGCAAAGGTGAAACTCCTCAGGATGACATTCCACGAAGTGCTCTGCCATCTTGTCCCTGGCACTCCCTCCCAGCACCATGACAGCAGATCCCCAGCCCCTCCTGCAAGCCTCCACTGACCTGGTCAAATTAGGCCATCTGCAGCCCCTCAACACATTGACACTAGAGTGCCTTACACATCACATTAGTGATACAGGCTCCTTCTCCCACGCAGGACTGCAAATGCAGTGGGGGTGGACACCTGCCTTATTTATCTCCCTATCCCCAGGCCCAGTAACTACAGACCAGCAGCTCTCATAGCCACCTGCTGAATGACGGTGTTTGAGCTACTCTCACCAGACTCAGGACAGTGGAGGGCAGGTCAAGCCCAGCACACCGCATGGACCCTTGGATACCCTGTGAGCAGAGATGTCTTGATCATTAGCGTGGGAGGGGTCTGGTGTGGACATCCCTGCCATCCCTTTGCCTTTCATCACAGTGCTATGTGCTTAAAGCTAACCATCCAACTTTAAAAGATTGCACACCACCGAGGAACACATTCTGGAGCTAGCAAAGCTCGCCTCTGTCTAACCGAGTGCCCTGGGCTCCATCACACCAATAAGGGAGGGAAGCTGGTAGCCACTCTCCTCAGCAAGCCACGTCAGCCTACGACAGTTACCACACCACCATCTGCCACAACCCACCCAGTATTTCTGGAATATTTACTACACTGGGGACATTTACATAGGGGCCCTGCCCTCCTACAAAGCAGAGGGCCAGGCCTACCTAACCAACTCAAGGATAAGGCCAAACTGCCAGGCAGTAGTAAAATAAAGGGACAGCCAAAGGTGTGGAGGGGAAGAGAGCATTCCCCACTGGGAAAAGCTGGGAATCGCTGTCCTGGAAGAGCAATTTCAAAGGGAGTCTACACAAAGCCTCTCATTAGATTACAGCAGTGAAGGCCACCCTTACCCTCCGGTTCCAATGCTTCAAGACCCCTTAGGGCAGTAGGGCCAAGATCTGCTGCATTTCTGTAAAGTCACGACTGAGCACTGGACCTGGCCTCAAATGCTTTATTCATTATTTTATAAACAATTTATTGAATGCCCGGCACCTAGTGGTGAGAGGTGCTGGTAACACTATTCAGTGTTACCCTCTCTTCAAGTTCACTTTCCAGTACAGGAGGCAGACAAGTCCACAGGCAAGTACAACAGACTGCCATGTCTGAGGAGGACCCAGGGGACCAGCAACCTGCCCTCGGTCCATGGTGCCAACACGCGTGTGCATCTATGTATATGAGTGTCAAAAGGATGCAGGGGCTGGAAGACACCGGTGACAAACCCATGAGGTTCCAGACTGGGGGGAGGGGGGAGGTGGGAGGGGCGAGTCTCAAGACAATCCTCCCACTGCCTGCTCTTACCTAACCGATAAGGAAACTGAGGCTGATGGAAGCACAGTGAGTTACAGCCAGGACCAGAACCCAGTCATTCCCTCCGTATAGCTTAGAGGTTAAGAGGGTTTCTGGAATCAGAATCCCTGATTTAATCCTGCCTCTGCCACTTACCAGCTGTGTGGCCTTTGGCAAATGACCACCTCTCTGTGCCTCAGTTTCCTCATCTGTAAAACAGGAAGAATCACAGTACTTGTCTCACGGGGCTGTTATGAAAAATTAAACTTAGAAATATAAAGCTACTGGCACAAAGCCTGGGACATAGTAAGCGATACACAACTGGCTGCTGCTGCTGCTGCTGCTATGATTATTATTATCGCACGACCCGCCCAGGGCCCGGGGTAGGCTCGCTACCCCTGCTCTCTCCGAGGCCGCGCGCCACTGTCCCTGCAGGCTCCAGAACGCTCCCACCCTCCACGCGCCCTTGACGCTCGCGGCCGCTGGACGGCGAATCCGAGCCCCCGGCGGCCCGGCCGGCAACGCGCACGCGCGCGGGCCTTGCGGGGCCGCACGCGTCCGGGGTCGGGAATGAGGGGGGGCCGGCCCGGGAAAGGGGAGGGCGGCGGCCACACCCCGCTAGGGACGAGGAGGCGACCAAAGGCGGAGAAGGAGCCGCGCCTGCACCCGACAGGTCCCCACGGGCTCCCAACCCCCAGCCCGAAGAGCGACTGGGTTCCTCACATTCTGCAGCAGGCTCCTCCTCTGCGCCGCCATCTTGGAGGGACCCCCGCGGGCGTGCCCGCCTCCCGGCAGAGCAGGCGAGAAAGGCGGCTAGAGCGGCCCAAAGCCGGCCAGGAGGACAGCGCTGCCAGGGAGCTTGCGCCCAGCGCCACCCTACGGCCGAAGTAGGATGCGGCCGTAGGGAAGCGAGCGCGCAGGCGCGCTCTTCCATCCTTTCTCCCCTAAAAGATAAAGGGAAGGACGGCTTCCTTATGTGGTTGCCCTTCTTCATCTTTATTTACGAACTTTCTCCAGGATCCCTTTCAGGTGGGGCTCCTAAGACCCTGGATTAGGGTACTTTATGAGCACTATGGGGGCGGGAGAGGGCGAATTATTCATTCACTCAATTAATATTCATTGGGTGACTGTGCCTGGCCCTTTGGGGTGAAGCAGCAAGCAAGACAGGCCCTCCAAAAGCTAACATTTTAATTGGGGAGGACAACATTTACATACGTAAGTCATTTCGAATGGTGCTGCTTACTGGGAAGGGAGTTTATGGATGTGGCAGGCTTGGCAGTGTGGCAGGTAACTGGCGACAAGGAAGGGCAGGAGGGGACAGCTAGTGCACAAGGCACGAGGAAAGGGAGCGGGTGGGTTCAGGAAGCATGGGTGTCACCGAAGGCCGCTGTGGCTGGAACAGAGATGGAGGGGGAGTGAGGTGAAGAGGGTAGGGGGCAGGCTCTGACCTTGCTAGCCCCAGGCAGGAGTTGGGCTATTTGTCTGGAGGACAAAGGAAAGTTGTTGACTAATGAGCAAGCCATTGACATGACCCTGTTGGTAGAAAGATCCCTTTGACTACTGTGTACAAAACTGGTGTTTAGAAGAGGATTGGCGTGGAGACAGAAAGACCAATTAGGGGACTGTTGTACTGGATCCAGGCAACAGTCCCAAAAGTGGTTTGTGTCAGCTGATGGCGGTCGGTGAACTTTATTTAGGATATGAAATCGTCAGGGCTTGACCATGGATTGGTTGTGGGTGATGATGGGAAGAGATGTGTCAGATTCTCCCAGATTTCTGGCAAGAACAGCCAGGTGTGAGGAGAGGGAGAATGTTCATTTTCGACATGTTGGGTTTTTTTTGGCTGCGCAGCGTGGCTTGTGGGATCTTAGTTGCCCGACCAGGGATTGAACCCTGGCCCTCGGCAGTGAAAGCGCAGAGTCCTAACCACTGGACCACCAGGGAATTCCCTGGATATGTTGAGTTTGAGTTGCTTTTGAGACATGCAAGAAAAGAAGTCAGATCATTCCTTAGAGAAGACTAGCGCTCAGAGCAGCGGGTTAGTAAGCAAAGCCAACAGAGAGTCACCAGCTGGAGAGGCAGGAGGAGCAGAGGTGGCACAGAACCCAAGATGAGGAGGGCATGGGCAGCAACATGACATGCTTTTGAGAGATCCAGTTAGAAGGTAACCGAAGAAAGCCTGTTAGATTTAGCCGTCCGGAGGCCCTTGGCCCAGGCAATTCGGATAGAATGGTAGTACGGAAACCCAGATGCAGTGAGTTGAGGAGTGGCTGGGAAATGGAGACACAAAGACCTTGAGAATAGGTGGTTCTTCCCAGTTGGTGGGAGGGAACGTGGGTTTGAGAAGAGTTTTTTCTTTTAGGTTGGGAGAAACGTGAGCCTGTTTAAATGCTGAAGGAAAGGCTTAATAGAGCAGAGCTGATACTCAGAAGAGGGAAGAGGGAGGCAGTCTAGGACTGGGATGGTGATTCACCATCTTGCTGTCCTACCAGCACAGCTCCACATGGCCCAAGATGACTGCTTGAGCTCCAGTCATTTAGTCTGAGTTCATCCAGCAAGAAGGAAAGAGAAAGGTAGGAAGATGGCATTTGCTTCCTCCTTTTTTTTTTTTTTTTTCAAATCAACATTTACTTGCAAGCAATCTCCCTTCCCTTTTAAGGAGACTTCAGAGGTTCCTCATAATGCTTCTCCTTACATCTCAATGGCTGTAACCTAGCCCCATGGCCATATCTCACTGAAAGGGAGGTCAGGAAATGAAGGCTTTGGACTGAGCTACAAAGTGACCAACTACAGTTTCTGTTACTGAAAAAGGATTGGGAAACGGATACCAGGAGCTTATGTGCAGTCTCTGCCATGAAGGGGGTTGCTGAGGCCTGGTGGTTTGTCTGTTGAGGAAGCGTCTGGAAAGAATTAAGATTTGGAGTCCAGCCCACTCCATTCTAATTCCGGCTCCATGTCCTGTCACCTGTGTGACCTTGAACAAGCCACCTGCCCTCTCTGAGCCTCAGTATCTTCCTCTGTAGAATGAGAGTGATAACCTACCTGGCAGAATGACTGCAAGGATTAAATGAGATGCCACGGGAAGACCTGACCTGTGGTAGGTGCTGATGTTTATTACATTCAGAGTAAACTTTAATTTTTTAAAAGAGAATAAACACGCATTGAGCACCTACTGGATGCCAGGAACTTGTTGGATGTTTTTTCATCATACACTTATTTACTTCTCACTCCAACCTGGTGAGATAGGTATTGTAATCATCCTAATTTATAAAGCAGGAAACTCCAATTCAGCAAGTCATCCAACATAGAAATGTCAGGATTTTGAACTCAGGTCTCCTGACTCTGCGATGTTGTGATATAATAAGAAATGTATATTTCGTCTTCGTCCCAGTTCCTAGCGCAGAGCTTCTGAAAGGGTTTTGAAATTTCCTGACAGAGGTGATAGGAGCATCTTTTGTTTTTCATAACAAGCAGCTTTCCACTGTACTGGAGTTTACGGTTAATGAATGACTGGTGTCTGGAGGCCCGTAGATAACTTCAGGTTGGGGGTTAATCGCAGAGGGACCAACCTTGTGATTAGAGGATTGGAACTTTCAGTGCCCCTCTCCCCTGCCCCGGGGAGGGGAGAGGGGCTGGAAATTGAGTTAATCACCAGTGGCCAGTGATTTCATCAATCATGCCTGTGTAATGGAACCTCCATAAAAACCCTAAACGAAGGGGTTTGGAGAGCTTCTGGGTTGTGAGTACATCCACTTCCTGGGAGCGTGGTACACCCCAACCTCCATGGGGACAGAAGCTCTGTCCTCTGTGGACCCTACCAGATCTTACCCTATGTACCTCTTCATGTAGCTGTTTGTATCCTTTGTAATAAACCGGCAGAAGTAGGGTGTTTCCCTGAGTTATGTGAGCTGTTATAGCAAATTATGAAAGGTGAGGAGGGGGTGGAGGGAATCCCTGATTTGTAGCCAAATTGTACAGAAATGTGGGTAACCTGAGGACCCTCTACTTGCAACTGAAGAGGGGGACGGTCTTGTGTACTCGACCCTTAACCCGTGGGGTCTGCACTGACTCCAGGTGGTTAACATTAGAATGAATTAAATTACAGGGCGCCCCATTGGTGTCTGCAGAGAACTGGAGAATTGCTGGCTGGGGGAACCCACACACTTGGTGTCAGAAGTGTCCTGCTATTGTGGGTAAAAACACGTTAGTAGGAGACGCCAAGGCCTTTCCTGGCAACCTGTGAAGTAAGCAGACCCGCCAAGGCCCTTCCCAGCTAAGCCTCGGCATAACTTCTTCAAGTTTCTCAGACAACCACATGTTTCCTGCCTCCGTCTTTGTCCCTGTGGTTCCCACACTTGCCTGCCTGGTGAACTTCTGCTCCATCTTCAAGGCCCTTAACAAATGAAAGCCCTTGACATTTTTCTTGATCCTGTAGGGGAGGAAAAATTTCCCTCTGCCCTTCTAGGTTCTCTTTGGCTGGTCTATTATAATTAAATTGGCATAAGACAGATCAACAGGAGAAAAACAATCAAATTTAATTTCAAACGTACAGGAGCCCCAAACATATGAAGCTCAAAGAAGTGACTAAAGCAGCCAGCTTTTATACCTTGTAGGCAAAGAAACAATTACTTGTGAAGATTTGACAAAACGGAAGCCTTTTTGCTTGGGGCAGCAAATTAATGAAGAAGTAACAAAGTTTGTTTATACAGCCTTCTTGGCCTCGACACCTTGAATTTCCTATCTCTGGCGATAAGGATGCCTCCTCTCCTCCTGGTAGAGGGTATCTTCACATGGGAGATTTTTTTCCTGCTTTTTCAGGGGGACAAAGGAGGGTCAGCGTGTTCTCGCACTGGCTGTTTCCCAAGAAACTTTAATTCAAAATAATATGCCAGAGTGGCATGTTTGGGGGTGGCCTGCCCCGAACCCCATCAATTCCCTCACCAAGAATCACTCCCTCCGTCATTTTTTGATCATTTAAAACCACAGTTATTGTTTGGAGTGACCTTTCCGAGGACAGGAACTATGGCGGTTCAGCTCTGGGTCTCCTCGCAGGCCCTGGGGAAGCTGCTCAGTGACCGTGTGTGGCATCAGATTGGTTGAAGAGTCAGATGGAGATGAATGGATACATTGGGAGATGAGGCAAGTGGGGGGCAGGCAGTCCCAAGGTCCCCAAGTGACTTACAGGGGAGCTGGGACTAGACTTGGGGCTTCTAGATAACCCCCCAATGCCTCTTTCCACCCCTGACCCCCTAACCAATGCACTATGATGGGTCCTTTTTCCAAAATTCCTCGAGTCTGATTTTCCAGGGAGCAAAAAGACACTGGGCTCAGCATGGCACTTGGGAGAACAAGCATTAAGTCAGTGCCTCCTGTTTGCAGGACACTGAGCTCCCAAGGGGTAGGGGTGGATCCAAGGAAGTCCACTGGGGACAGGCCCCCTTCTCCTCTGGGGTCACCGTGCCTGGGAAGCAAGCTGTAAAGTGGATCCTGTTTTCCCCAGGACAACCCTGTGGGTCAGGGTTTGCCATCAGTCCAAGTCGTGCTTCTGCCAGAGGAACAAAGATGTCACAACTGCTGACCTTGATAACTGTTTAAACAGCCAGAGCAAGCTGCAGGTGCCCAAGTGGGCAGGCCATCTGGCGGGACAAGGGCCCCGATGCACTGTGAAACACACACGTGGCCCGGGACATCAGATGACTCCGTGCCACCCCACCGTGGCCTTTCCAAACCCCCAACAGCAGAACAAACAGCTGTGCAGAACAAACAGCCGTGCAGCTCGTTGGCCACCTTCTGGGAACTGAGAAGGGCTGTGCCTGGGAGTTGGATCCGCCCGCCCTTTGTCATGAGGTCTGCAGCAAGGCTTTCTATGGCTCCAGCCAGCTCCCCATGGAGCCAGCAGATGCCATCAGTCCTTTGTTCAGCCTCACACACAGCCCCGCAGCGAGTCTGGTTTGCAGGTAACAGCTTGGAAAGGTGCTGTTAAAGACGCTGAAGAATATTTGGAAGAGAGAATAGCATATTCGCCCACGTCCCACCACCCTCATCCTCACCTTCCTTTCTGCCTTCTCCATTCTGGCTGGGAACCCAGGCAGATATTTTGGCCTGGTTGCCAAAAGAGAATGCAGACACCACCTTGGACTGGGCTCTCTGCCTTTCTGGGCTTTTCTTGGTCACAAGCATTTTGCCATGGGGCTGTGTGGTCTTCATACTGACCATCTGAACGGAGGCATCAGAGTCCTTTGGGAACCCCCTCATTTTCAAATGTTAGCTGATAAGCGTGTTTCCAGTTGGGGGCTATTATAAACAGCTTGGCAGCAGTCATTCGTATGATTAAAAACTATTCATTAAATTTCTTAGAGAAGCACAGTGAAATACATGGAGGGGGGTAGGGAATGATTTGCTTTACAATTTTAGCAAACGGGGAAAAAAGAAAACAAAGAAAAGGGGAGAGAGAACCAATGGGACAAAATCAGTATAATCTGGGGTGATGGGTGAATGGGATTTTATGGTGCTGTTCTCTCCCTTTTTTGTGTATGTTTGAAATTTTTCATAAAAAATTAAAAATAGAAATGTAAACACAGTTCCTGCCCTCAAGGAACTCACAGTCCTGCAAGGAAACAGACAAGGAAGCAGATCCTGGCAGAGCAGTGTGACAGGGCTAGCATGGGGCTAGGGGACCCAGAAGAGGGCCACCTCCTCTGACTTAGGAAATCAGGGAAGGCTTCCCAGAGGAAGTGACATCTTAGCTGAGGCCTGAAGGATACATAGGAGGTGGTCAAATGATATGGAAGGGAAGGGTGTTCCAGGCAGAGGTACCTGCAAGAGCATACAACTGGTAGAGAAAGAAAGGCGGCAGCTAAAGCCTGAAGCAGCGATGGTCTGTTTGGCTTCAGTGTTGGTGAGGCTGAGCCAAAGCTGGAGCAGAGGCGGGGGCAGGACCAGCGGTGCTTCATGAACCGTAAGTGTCTGGGGGCCTCCAGGTGCCTGGCAGCTGGGGAAGGATGTGGTCAGATCTGGATTTGAGGATAATCGTTCTGATCTCTGTGATTCCTGGGTGCAGGGTGGATTGTGGGTGGTGGAGAAAGCCCCGGGCATCCTCACGTTTGCAGCTTTACTTTCCCCTGAATTACTCCTTTAAGATCATTTCCAGAATGCTCACCCCCATGTCGTGCTCTCAATTTCTCTGTGCGCTACTGCTGTCTTCACTTTGGTTTACCTCTGCAAAGATGCTGTGACCTCTTTGAAAGCAGGGACTAGGTTTTACTCATCTCTGCAACCCCAGTGTTTAGCACATAGCAGACACTAAATAAATGCTTTGTGAATGAATGAACTTTTATTGAGCACGTACCAAGTGCCAAGCACTTTTCTCAGTGCTTTACGCGTATTACTTCGTGTGCAGGGTTGTCATAACCACTCCTGTGGAATGTGTTACTATTACCCCTGTCTGGGATATGCCATCGGACCATGATGCAGGTCTGAAGGTCTGACTCCTGGGGGTGGGGGGCGGGGGGTTGAGTAAGAAGGGTCTCAGATGGCAGGTAGTACAGTCATAGGAAAGTGTCAGTCAGGTGACCTGGAAAGTCCTGGTTAAAGGCGTCCTGTGTCTCGTGGGGACCAGCCCGAGTTAGCTCCCCTCTGCTCAGTCACTAGTTGGGAGCAGCCCATTCCTGCAACCTCGGCAGGAACGTGAGGGTGGATCTGGAAAGGCAGCAGCTGGAGCCGTCTGTCAATGATATGCACAATCCCTATTTTACAGTCATGAAAACTGAGGCCCAGAGAAGTTAGGTCACTTGCCCAAGGTCACACAGCTAAGAAGCAGTGGAGCTCCTTTGCCTCAAGGGCTGTCTTTGTGACCCCCTACTTCATGACAGTGTTGTTATGGGTTGAATTGTGTCTCCTCAGATTCATGAAGTCCTAACCCCCAGTACCTCAGAATGTGACCTCATTTGAAAATAGGTCGTTGCAGATGTAATATGTTTTTTTTTTGTTTGTTTTGGCCGTGCTGCATGGCATGTGGGATCTTAGTTCCCCAATCAGGGATCGAACCCATGCCCCCTGCAGTGGAAGCATGGAGTCTTAACCACTGGACCGCCAGGGAAGTCCCAGATGTAATATGTTAATATGTGATCATACTGGAGTCAGGTGGGCCTCTAATCCAATATGACGGTGTGAATTCCTCTCTAAAGTGGAGCTGTAATACCTACTTCACAGTGTTGTCGTGGGTTCACAACACACGGGGGAATGTATGCAAAGATGTCCAAACTGGGAAAGGCAAGGTGGTGCTCTTATTACAGAGAGGGAGACTGAGGCCCAGGGAGTTGAAGCGACAGCTAGAATGTGGCACAGCCAGGATGTGAACGCAGGCCCCTCAGAGCCCCAGGTGGCTCTGACTTCCTCTGGTCCCTGCCAACCCCTGGAAGTGGCCCAGCGTGACAAGAGGAAGCCGACTCCAGCAGGAATGGGCCCCGGCCCCCAGCCAGCAGCATGACCGAGGCTGGGAATCCTTCCCCGGCTCGGTTCCAGCTCCTGACCATGGTCGGGTTCTCACGGACAACACCATGTCCTGTGGCTCCTGTCCCTGCCTCCTGTGGCTCAACCCTCTGGAGGATATCTGTGCGGGGGACTCCTCTGGCCAGCCACCCCCCGGGGCCCAGTTGTGACCTCCCTCCTGCATCTGCCCCTCAGCTCTGTCTGTGGAGACTCCTGGCTTCCGAGCCATCCGAGGGAAGCAGGTCCTCCTTGAGTCCAGCCCGGTGCCACCAGGCTGCCCATCTGCCAGGCAGGCTGTTTCCCCACCTGGCAGCTCCTGGAGACAAGGCCTCTCCTTTCCGGCACTCCAGACCCCTCCCTGAGCACCCCAGACCCACAGTGCCCACCCCAGGCTTCAGGAGCCCAAAGGAAGGGGAGTTTGCTGGAAGACGGTCAGAGCTGACAAAGAAAAGGGCAAAAGGTGTCTTTCCTGAGCCTCCAGAGGGCTGTGGAACAAGAAAGACCGGCGTTTGAGTCTCAGCTAGAGCACTGCTCGCTGCGTGGCCCTCCATCCAGCCACTCATTCAACAAATACCTACCTAGCACCTACCATGCATCAGACCCTTAGAGAGGGCGGTATATGCACGACTCTGGACACGGACAGACCTGGTTCAAGTCCCAGCTCAGCCCTTTACTGTGTGACCTCAGATGAGTTGCTTAACCTCTCTGAGCTTTCTTTGTCTCGTCAGTTAAATGGAAGGATTTTTACCATCCTCTTTTCAGGACTGCTGGAAAGATAGAATAGACATCAGTAAGGAGTTTTGCATGCACCCGGCACCCAATGAGTACTCCATAAATGGCCTTGTTGCTGCTATAGAAGGTGCTGGAGGTTGAAAGGTAAGTAACATGGAGCCCCTGCCCTTGAGGAGCAAATGAAGAGAGAGAGATGAACCTGAATCAGTGATTAGTAAAAACACACCCTGGGTTTGGCGTAGAAGGACAGACATGCTGGATGGGGTGGGGGCGGGGAGGAATAAAGAGGATGGAGAATCCAAAAGGCTTCCCGGAGGAGGTGCCCAACCTTAGGGAATTCAGCTAACTTCTCTAAACATCTCATCAATTGTTTATTTTCTTTAATGAGTAATTCTTAGGCAAAACTATAGTCACCAAAAGCAGGTCAGTAGGTACCAGGGGTACAGGGAAGCAGTTGGATAGCACTGTACATATTACTTTATAACCTGTTTTTTTCACTGAATATAATTTTAATGTTTTATTTCATTATTCTTCTACAATAAAGTTCTTATTTCCCTCATGGTATTCCATTGTAAAGATACAACCAAGATTAATTAACCAGTTTCCCTTGCATGATGTCTTGGTTGTTTCCTGCTTCTCAGGATTCAACTCCAGGTTGCATGGTGTATCCCTGTAGACCAAGATTTCTTAAACTTCTCTATGCAAGAGAGCCTCTGGCCACCAGGAGAAGCCTCCCACCACCCAAAAATAATATTTTAAAATGCATAAAATAATATACCAAAGTTTGCAAAGGAAACCAATTATCTTGAAACACATTTATCAAAATATATTTTTAAATTGGGCTACAGCGGTCCAAAGAAGGTGTGAGACCCATGGAACAGAGCAGCCCATGGGTCTTCAGGCTGGATGTGGCCTGAAGCACCCAGCCCCACCCAGCCCCACCCAGCCGCAATCAGCTGAACCCCGCAACACCCACAGATGCGTGAGTTTATTTTAAACCACTGAGTTTTGGGACTTCCCTGGTGGAGCAGTGGCTAAGACTCTGCGCTCCCAAGGCAGGGGGCCCGGGTTCGATCCCTGGTCAGGGAACTAGATCCCGCATGCATGCCGCAACTAAGAGTTCACATGCCACAACTAAGGAGCCCACGTGCTGCAACTAAGGAGCCCTGGAGCCTCAACTAAGGAGCCCGCCTGCCGCAACTAAGACCCGGCACAACCAAATAAATAAATAAATAGAAATAAATATTAAAAATAAATAAATAAACTACTGAGTTTTGGAATAGTGTGTTACACAGCAAAGGCTAACTGATAACAGTGGGGGAGGATAGCCTTCCTACAGAAGGCATCACCTAAGCTTGTGATTAAACCAGGAGCAGAAATGGCAAATAAGCATATGAAAAGATGCTCCACATGTCTTTGGGGAACTGCAAATTAAACAACAATGAGGTACCACTACATACCTATTAGAATGTCTAAAATCCAAAACACTGACACCACCAGATGCTCACAAGGATGTAGAACAAGAGGAATTTTCCTTCATTGCTGGTGGGAATGCAAAACGGCACAGACACTTTGGAAGACAGTTTGGTGGTTTCTTACAGAGTTAAACATAGTTTCACCATATGATCCAGCAATTGCGCACCTTAGTATTTATCTAAATGAGTTGAAAATTACATCCACACAAAAACCTGCACATGGATGTTTATAGAAGCTTTATTCATGATTGCCAAAACTGAAGCAACCAAGATATTCTTCAGTAGATGAATGGATAAAGAACTGTGGGAATCCAGACAATGAAATATTACCAGAGATAAAAAGAAATGAGCTATTGGGACTTCCCTGGCAGTCCAGTGGTCAGGACTCTTCACTTTTCACTGCTGTGGCCCGGGGTTTAATCCCTGGTCAAGGAATTAAGATCCTGCAAGCCGCACAACATGGCCAAAAAAAAAAAAAAAAAAAAGAGCTATTAAGCTTCATGAAAAGACGTGGAGTAAACTTCACTGCATATTAAGTAACGAAGCCAGTCTGAAAAGGCCACATGCTGTATGATACCAGCTATATGACATTCTGGAAAAGGCAAAACTAGACACAGTAAAAAATCAGTGGTTCCGGGGTTCAGGAAGAGAGAGGAAGGGAGGAGTAGGTGAAGCACAGGGCATTTCTAGGGCAATGTAAATATTCTATATGGTACTGTAATGGTGGACACGTGACATTATGCATTTGTCAAAACCCATAGAATGTGCAACATAAAGAGTGAACCCTGATGTAAACTGTGGATTTAGTTAAGAGTAATGTATCATTCATATATACAATGAAATACTACTCAGCCATAAAAAAATTGAAATAATGACATTTGCAGCAACGTGGGTGGGCCTAGAGATTATCATACTAAGTGAAGTAAGTCAGGAAGAGAAAGATAAATGCCATATGATACCACTTATATGTGGAATCTAAAATATAACACAGGGCTTCCCTGGTGGCGCAGTGGTAAAGAATCTGCCTGCCAACGCAGGGGACACAGGTTCGAGCGCTGGTCCGGGAAGATCCCACATGCCATGATGCAACTGAGCCCGTGCGCTACAACTACTGAGCCTGTGCTCTAGAGCCTGCGAGCCACAACTACTGAAGCCCGCGTGCCTAGAGCCCGTGCTCCGCAACAAGAGAAGCCACCGCAATGAGAAGCCTGCACACCACAATGAGGAGTAGCCTCTGCTCACCACAACTAGAGAAAGCCCGCGTGCAGCAATGAAGACCCAATGCAGCCAAAAAATAAATAAATTAAATAAATAAATTTATTTTTTTTAAATAAATAAAATAAAATATAACACAAATGAACTTATCTATGAAACAGAAACAGATTCACAGACATAGACAACAGACTTGTGGTTGCCAAGGGAGAAGGGGGGTGGGGGAGGGAAGGATTGGGAGTTTGAGGTTAGCAGATGAAAACTATTATATATGGAATGGGTAAACAACAAGGTCCTACTGTATAGAGCAGGGAACTATATTTGATATCCTGTGATAAACCATAATGGAAAAGAATATGAAAAAGAATATATATATATGTATAACTGAATCACTTTGCTGTACAGTAGAAATTAACACAACATTGTAAATCAACTGTACTTCAACAAGATAAATTTTTTAAAAGTAGTAATAATAATGCATCATTATTGGTTTATCAATGGTAACAAATGTATCAGTAATGCAGGACATTAATAATAGGGTAAACTCTGGGGGCAGTGAGACGAGAAGTATGTGGGAACCTTCTGTATTTCCTGCTCAATTTTTTTTAACACTTTAAAAAAAACTAATTTATTAATTTATTTATTTTTGGCTGTGTTGGGTATTCGTTGCTGCACACAGGCTTTCTCTAGTTGCGGCAAGCGGGGGCTACTCTTCGTTGAGGCGCGTGGGCTCCGTAGTTGTGGCTCACAGGCTCTAGAGCGCAGGCTCAGTAGTTACGGCTAATGGGCTTAGTTGCTCCGTGGCATGTGGGATCTTCCCAGACCAGGGCTCGAACCTGTGTCCCCTGCATTGGCAGGCGGATTCTTAACCACTGCACCACCAGGGAAGTCCCTTCCTGCTCAATTTTAATTTTTTTTTTTTTTTGGCCACACAGCGTGGCTTGTGGGATCTTAGTTCCCCAACCTGGGATTGAACCCGGGCCCTTGGCAGTGAAAGCGCCAAGTCCTAACCACTGGATCACCAGGGAATTCCCTCCTGCTCAATTTTATTTTCTGTCGGCTTTACTGAGATATAATTGACACACAGCACTGTATAAGTTTAAAGTGTACACTATAGTGATTTGACTTACATACATCATGAAATGATGACCCCAGTAAGTTTAGTGAATATCCATCATCTCATATAGATACAAAATTTAAAAAATAGAAAAAATTTGTTTTCCTTGTGATGAGAACTCTTAGGATTTACTTCCTTAAAAACTTTCATATGTAACATACAGCAGCGTTCATTATATTTATCAGGTTGTGCATTACATCCCTAGTACTTATTTATCTTATAACTGGGAGTTTGTACTTTTGACCACCTTCATCCAATTCCCCCTTTCTCCACCCCCCCACCCCTGCCACAAATCTGATCTCTTTTTCTATGAGTTTGTTTGGTTGTTTTTGAAATATAATGACCTACAATACTATGTTAGTTCCTGGTGCACAGCATAGTGATTCGATATTTCTGTACATTTCAAAATGATCACCACTCAACTTTTACGTAAACCTAAAACTGCTCTAAAAAATAAAGTCTTGGGGGCTTCCCTGGTGGCGCAGTGGTTGCGAATCTGCCTGCCAATGCAGGGGACACGGGTTCGAGCCCTGGTCTGGGAAGATCCCACATGCCACGGAGCGACTGGGCCCGTGAGCCACAACTACTGAGCCTGCGCGTCTGGAGCCTGTGCTCCGCAACGGGAGAGGCCGCGACAGTGAGAGGCCCGCGCACCGCGATGAAGAGTGGCCCCCACTCGCCGCAACTGGAGAAAGCCCTCGCACAGAAACGAAGACCCAACGCAGCCATAAATAAATAAATAAATAAAATTAAAAAAAAATAAAAATAAAAAATAAAGTCTTATGAAACGCAAAAAAATGGGTTGTAGTTATGGATGTGCTTCTTATGAATGCATTTAATAGCAAGATCCCATAGCAGGGCTAATAATGATGGAACTCTGAAATGGTGATGAGTGCCCAACGCTCTGATTTCTGCAACGCTGTGATTTCTGTTGACGGCAAAGCCGCAGGTATGGCTAATTCTACTGTGGTTTGCTGCCTATATTTGTAAGTGAAGGAAGTGCTAAATTTCATCGAGAGGTTCCTGGAAATAAAGGTGTCATGTTTTTGTTCCCCATCCAGGTTCACAGATCCCTGCTGTATAGTTACCTTTCTTTGACCTTCGGATAAACTCCAGGAAACTGTTTTGTTGGGTCAGAGGATGCACAAAACCTTTTAAAAGGTTTTGCTGCAATTGGAAAGTTGTCTTCCAGTTTGCAGGTGCAATTTCCAGTCACCCAGCATATAAAAGGGCCTGTTCTCCTGCCTCCAACCTGCAGCCAGGGGTCCTGGGATTCTGCATCCCCTGGGCCACTCTGCTCTATAATACTGAAGTGAAAATCACCTAAGCGTCAGCCCGGGAGACCAAGCCTTCCAAGGCTCACTTTGCCAGTGACTTCCAAGCAATGCTTCCCGTTTCCTGCCCTGACCTGGTTGCCACTCGTCACCTCGGCCACCTCTCTTCCTCTGGACCACTGCCCTTCTCCCCAGAAATGGGTCACCTCCTGCCATCTGGTGACATCTCCAGGCTTCAGCTCCCAGGATGGCTTCTCTGGGCTCAGCACCCTCCCTGAATTCCCTAAAACATAGCTACCACCAACCTGACAAAACCTGGCTGCAGGTTTGGGGAGAACAAAAGGCAGATTTAAAACAGAGGTCAGGGACTTTCCTGGTGGTCCAGTGGTTAAGACTCCATGCTCCCAATGCAGGGGGGCCCGGGTTCGATCCCTGGTCAGGCAACTAGATCCCTCATGCCATAACTAAGAGTCCACATGCCGCAACTAAAGACCCAGCACAGCCAAATAAATAAATAAATATTTAAAAATTAAAAATAAACCGGAAGTCCACAGTCTGGGATTCTTCACGGGGGCCACATGCCTGCTTTCTTCTTAGCCCCCACTGGCCTCTGTGCAGGGGCTCAGTGCCCTTGACGGGGTCCCTATTGCCCAGCATGCAGACCTCCCCAGCCCCCCACCCCAGGGGAGAAGAAATCCTGGCCTCCCGTCTAAAACTTGCTTCAGCTCCTGCTCCTGCACCCTCCTGCATAGAGCAATCCAAAATCGAGATTAAGGGGGGAAAAAAAGTTCTTTAACTAGCTGACCCAGTTTATATAACTGAATAGAATACTTAACACCTTAGTCTAAAGCAGCTGGCTTTGGGCGTCCCCAAGTACAGCAGGAGGCTCTTACTTCACAGCTGCCTGACCAAGAGGGTTCAAGAAAGTGGTCTTTCCAAAACAATCCAGAACAAAGGGAGGATCGTCTCTGTAAACAGGATCTGTTTACAGATCCCCTCTGCTGCCCTAGAATGCAAAAGATGTTTATAACCTTTACGATGACAGTTTCTATCATCAGCAGTTTTATGATGCATTCTCCCATGGCGCCCCATGACACTCTCGTTTTATTAAAATGAATGTTTGATAAATTAGTAAAATTTTTTTTTTTAATTAATTTATTTATTTTGGCTGCATTGGGTCTTCACTGCTGCGCACGGGCTTTCTCTAGTTGCGGCGAGCAGGGGCTACTCTTCTTTGCGGTGTGCGGGCTTCTCATTGCAGTGGCTTCTCTTGTGGAGCACAGGCTTTAGGTACACGGGCTTGAGTAGTTGTGGCTCGCGGGCTTTAGAGTGCAGGCTCAGTAGTTGTGGCACACGGGCTTAGTTGCTCCGTGGCATGTGGGATCTTCCCAGACCAGGGCTCGAACCCGTGTCCCCTACATTGGCAGGTGGATTCTTAACCACTGCGCCACCAGGGAAGCCCCTAATCTGGTAAATTTTAAATGGTACCTCAATATGATTTAATTTATATTTCTCTGATTACTAGAAAAATTGAACTCTGGCCCATTTAAATTTCTTCCTATGTGAATTGTCTGTTTAGATTAGGAACCTATATTTCTCTTTGGTAACATGTAGGAAATATTTTTCCCAGTTTTCCATTGTCATTTTAACTTAATTTGTTGACATAAAACGTTTACACTTTTACGTAGTCAAGTCTCTTAGTACTTTCCTTTCTGGTGGCTACCTTCTGTGTTATGCTGAGAAAGACCTCCCCTACCCCAAATTCACATAAATAATCACTTAAATGATTGTGTTTACTCCATTTGGAGTTTTAATGCAGTGTAAGGGATCCAACTTGATTGTTTCCATGTATATAGCCAATTTCACATTGAAGTCTTCTATTGAAGAGTCTCTTCTTTCCCCCATGGCTTTGAAATGCTCCCTTTGGGTGCTTCCCTGGTGGCGCAGTGGTTGAGGGTCTGCTGGCTAATGCAGGGGACACGGGTTCGAGCCCTGGTCTGGGAGGATCCCACATGCCGCGGGGCAACTGGGCCCGTGAGCCACAACTGCTGAGCCTGCGCGTCTGGAGCCTGTGCTCCGCAACGGGAGGGGCCGCGATAGTGAAAGGCCTGCGCACCACGATGAAGAGTGGCCCCCACTTGCTGCAACTAGAGAAAGCCCTCGCACAGAAACGAAGACCCAACACAGCCAAAAATAAATAACTAAATAAATAAAGTAGCTATTGAAATGCTACCTTTATTAGTTTTGGAAATCCTATACACCAGTTCCTTTGTTTTTCAAATCCCTACCTCCCAGGGATGTTATGATGATTAAATGAAGTAGCATCTTCAGAGCCTTTAGCACGAGAACATAGAATCTGCTCCAATCTGTTGGTTCTCGTCCCTTCTCCTTCTCTTTCCCAGTCCCGTTTCCCTCTTCTTATGCCATATGCATCTACCATTTGCCCTTGGGGTTCTGGAAACAGTTCCAGAGTCACAGAAGGTGTTTACTAAGGCCTTTGCCATTTGGGCCCCCCAAACTGCTTTTTGGCCTGTTAATCATCTCAGCCAAGGTGACCTTGCTCGTGAGGACTGGATGAGCGATCCCCCGGTGAGGAAGGTGGTAATTACACAGTGCTGGGGAGGTGGGAGGGTGTGGTCAGGGAAGAGTTCACAGTGGAGGTGACCTTGGAGCTGGGTCTAGGAGGGGAGAGGAATTGGGCAGGCAGAGAAGGGAGAAGGCATTTCAGGCCAAGGGAACAGCACGACCAAGGGGTGGGTTGTGGGGGTGTTGGGCAATGACTGAAGTTGAATGTGGCAGGATGTGGGGGATGGCAAGTCAGGGAGGGTGCACGGGAAAGAGTAGGGCTTCATTTAAGTGGGAGAGTCACGTGATCGCACTTGTGTTTTTGGAAGATCACCCCAGGCCAGGCAGCAGGCAGGGAGACCAGGACTAAGAGGCTGCTAAGAAAACCCAAATAAAAGTCAGGGGTGGTGGCCTGGACTAGAATGGTGGCCATGAGGAGGAAAGGAAATGGGCAGTTTTCCAAAATATCCGAATAGGTAGAATAGAAAGAATGGCCTTAGGTTGGCAGAGAGGGGAGCTGAGGATTCCTCCCGGGTGCCTGGCTCGGGCAACCGGCCAATGGTGGAGGGTTTCCTGAGACAGGAGGAGCAGGCTGGGGCCCGGGGTTGGGAGGACTTGGGGATGGATGGGGAGAGGCAGGGGTGGAGAAGACACGGAAAAATTCAAAATATGCAAACTCAGTGTATTACTGTATGCATTCCTGGCATCTGTTGTGGAAGGGCAGAACCAAGGAAGTGGCAGAAGGGATGGTGGGAAGTGGACGGTTTAAAAAATATTTAGGAAGTTGAGTCAATAAGATCCGGGGGTGGATTTCTGCAGAGAGGGATAAATCTCAGATAACACCCCCGGCAGGAAATGGAGACTGGTGGCACCTTTTTCTGAGATGGTGAACACAGAGAAAAGTGGAGGTTTGGTGGGAAGATCAATTCAGTAACTCAACAATTCTCAATTAAGCACCTAACTGCTCTATGCCAGGTACCTTTTTTTTTTTTAAATTTTTATTGGAGTATAGTTGATTTACAATGTTGTGTTAGTTTCAGGTGTACAGCAAAGTGAATCAGTTGTACATATATATATACATATATCCACTCTTTCTTTCTTTTGTAATGCCAGGTACTTTTGTATTTGGGATAGAGCAATGACAAGATCTCTGCCCTCATGAGATGTACGTTCAGTGAGGAGAGCCAGACAGTAAAGAAATAAACAGGCAAACATGTTAAATGGTAAAAAGTGCTATGGAGGAAAATAAAGTGGGGGTGGGGACTGCTGTTTTTAAAGGCATGACTAGGGAAGATGCCATTGAGAAGGTGTCATGTGGGCAGAGACTTGGAGTGGGGAAGAGCATTCCAGGCAGAGGAAACTGCAAGTGCAAATGCCCTGAGGCAGGAACGTGCTAGGTGTGTTCAAGACACAGTGAGGAGGCCAGTGTGGCTGGAGAACATGCAATGGGAGAAGTAGCAGAGGCAGATCCTGTGGGGCCATGTAGGTCATTGTAAAGACTCTGGCTTTTATGCTCAGAAGGAAAGGAAAACTTTCTGGAGAGTCTTGAGCAGAAGAGGACCATGAGCTAACCTGTATTTTACCTTTTTTTATTTTTATTTTTTAATTAATTAATTTATTTTTGGCTGTATTGTGTCTTCGTTGCAGTGCGTGGGCTTCTCATTGCGGTGGCTTCTCTTGTTGCGGAGCACGGGCTCTAGAGCACAGGCTCAGTAGTTGTGGCACACGGGCTCAATAGTTGTGGCTCACGGGCTCTAGAGCGCAGGATCAGTAGTTGTGGCGCACAGGCTTAGTTGCTCCGCGGCATGTGGGATCTTCCCGGACCAGGGCTCGAACCCGTGTCCCCTGCATTGGCAGGCGGATTCTTAACCACTGTGCCACCAGGGAAGCCCTAACCTGTATTTGAAAAGCTTAATGATTAAGAATTCTTTGGTCTTTAGATTCCCAATTCCACCATTTTCCAGCTGGGTGACCTTGGATAAGTTTTATGTATATATATATACGTATATATACATACATGTATGCATGTATTCTTTTCCAGATTCTTTTCCATTATAGGTTTTTACAAGATATTGAATATAGTTCCCTGTGCTATACAGTAGGTCCCTGTTGTTTATCTATTTTATATTTAGTAGTATTAACCCCATGTTCCAAATTTATCCCTCCCTTCTTGGACAAGTCATTTAATTTCTCTATGCCTCAGTTTCATTATCTGTAAAATGAGGATAATAATAGTACTCACTCTGTATGGATATTGTGAGGATTATTTAAAGTTAATATAAAGAAAACACTTAGAGGGCTTCCCTGGTGGCGCAGTGGTTGAGAGTCTGCCTGCCAATGCAGGGGACATGGGTTTGAGCCCTGGTCTGGGAAGATCCCACATGCCGCGGGGCAACTGGGCCCGTGAGCCACAATTACTGAGCCTGTGCGTCTGGAGCCTGTGCTCCGCAACAAGAGAGGCCGCGATGGTGAGAGGCCTGCGCACCGCGATGAAGAGTGGCCCCCGCTTGTCACAACTAGAGAAAGCCCTCCCACAGAAACGAAGACCCAACACAGCCATAAATAAATAAATAAATAAATAATTAAAAAAAAACAAAACACTTAGAACAGTTTCTGGCACATTATAGCACCGTATAGTGGGAGCAGTGATTATGATAATATTGAATAGTTATATCTTGGCTGCTGGCGTTGAGAACAGACTGGAGGGGGCCAGGGTGGAAGCAGGGATGCCATTTGGGCAGCTCCTGCCGTGGTCCAGGAGAACGATGAGAAGGGCTTGGAGTAGAGGCCACAGTGGAAATGGAGAATTAGGAAGAGCTGACAGCATTTGCCAATGATCAGATGTGAAATATGACAGAAAGGAGAACCAAGGACCGCTCCAAGGATTTCGCCCTGAACATGTGGAAGACGGAGTTCACTGAGCTGGGGAGTCTGGGTTTCAGGGAGGAACATCAGTTTCAGGGAGGAACATCAGGAGTTGGGCTTTGAGTATGTTAACTGGGAGATGTCGACGGGGTATCTCCGTGTAAAGGCACTTGGATCTACAAGTGACCCGAGCTGGGGGTGTACACTTGGGAGTGGTCAGTATACTGTGGATATTTAAAGCCAAGAGACCAGATGGGCTCACCCAGGAAGCGAGTATGTATTGAGAAAAGGGCCAAGGATGGGCCTGGGAGTCTGCCATGTTGATGCTAGGGCTCAACCGATGCCACCACCCAATTGATGTGACTTGAAAAGCCTGCAGACTTTGGAAAAAGCTTGAGGAAAAGGCTCTTGGTTTTGTCGGAGCTCTCTCAAACGTTTGAAGTAGCATTTCTAGGACATGTATTGGGACAGGCTTGGGAAGACAGCAGAGATGGGTAAGCCCAGAGGATGGATGGGTACCAAAGCTGAAGCCTTTGCTGATCCAGAAATATTCAGAGCCGGGGGAATTGTTGCATAAAACAGCCTTTAAGGATATGTGAACTACTGAAAGTATATAAAAATATTTCAACAAAAAGCAGCAAAGTGGCTAAGAGCATTTTTTTTTTGGCCGCACCGCCCAACATGCGGGATCTTAGTTCCCCAACCAGGGATCAAACCCGCGCCCCCTGCAGGAGAAGTGCGGAGTCTTAACCACTGGACCACCAGGGAAGTCCCAGAGAATGGGTTTTTTGTTTTTTATAAATTTATTTATTTATTTTTGGCTGCGTTGGGTCTTCGTTGATGCGTGCGGGCTTTCTCTAGTTGCAGCGAGTGGGAGCTACTCTGCGTTGCGGTGCGTGGGCTTCTCATTGCAGTGGCTTCTCTTGTTGTGGAGCACGGGCTCTAGGCATGCGGGCTCAGTAGTTGTGGCTCGCGGGCTCTAGAGCGCAGCAGAGCATGGGTTTTGAAGGTGGTGCACTATGGCGCTTCAGGCTCTGCCCCAGTGTGACCCTGGCTCTACCCAGCTCCTCCGCAGTAGAAGGGGATCAGCTTAGTGCCTCTATCCATAGGCGTTGAAGAAGTGAAATAGATAATGCAAAGTGCCTAGCACAGCACTGGCCCTAAAAGAAAAAAACAGTTTTCTTCCTTTTTTTTTTTTTAATCGGGGTATAGTTGTTTTACAATGTTGTGTTCATTTCTACTGTACAGCATAGTGACGTAGAGTTCCTTGGGCTATACAGCAGGTAAACACTGTTTTCTTCTATACCTACTCCCACTCACACTTGTGACACCAAAGGTGTGGGGTTTTTCCCACACTGACCAATTCTCTGACACCAGCTGGGTGTCCTAACCGAACCCTATTCAGTTCTGACACTATCCACCTGGAGTTAGGGTCCCATCCCACAAGTTAGGGGATCAGTTCCACAGACTGCCCTCACTTCAGAAACTATTTCTGACCTACCAGATATAAATCAGAGGTTCCCATGACCCCCTCCTTGGGTTCACTAATTTGGTAGAATGGCTCACAGAACTCCAGAAAGTGCTTTACTTATTTTTACCTATTTATTATAAAAGGATACATCTCAGGAACAGTCAGATGGAAGAGATGAATAGGGCAAGGCATGTGGAAGGGGGTACAGGGCTTCCATACCCTCTTCAGGCCTGCCATCCTCCCAGCACCAACCTAGAAGCTCTTGGAACCCCTTTGGTTAGGAGTTTTATGGCGGCTTCATGACGTAGGCATGATTGATTAAATCATTGGTCGTTGGTGATTGAACTCAATCTGCAGCCCCTCCCATCTCTCCAGAAGTCAGAGGGTCGGGCTGAAAGTTCCAACCCTCTAAGCACATGGTTGGTACCCCTGGAACTAATCCCCCATCCTTAGGGGCTTTCCAAAAGTCACCTCATTAACATCTGCTCAGGTGTGGTTGAAAGGGGCTTATTATGAATAATAAAAGACATTTCTTTTACCCATATCATTCAGAAATTCCAAGGATTTTAGGAGCTCTGTGCCAGGAACTGGGATTGGATGAAGACCAAATATGTATTTCTTCTTATAGCACAATATTACGGGCCCACAGTCAAGTGTAGCTATGTACTTGACAAAGAGAGTAAAAGGAGAAGGAAAAAAAGATTCAGAATAGAATAAAGGGGAAATGGAGAGGGGGCCAGAATCAGTATTCTGGGCAGGGCTGAACTCATGGGCATGTGACCTGTGCAGTCACACAGAGCCCTGCTCTCAGAATGGACCCAGCTTTTGGTTTAATGCCGGCACGCGCCATCTTGAAATTCTTAATAATTTTCTCCTTGAACTTGTTTTGTAAGAGAAGTCCAATGGGCCGATGATGCATGTGTATGAGCGGAGAAGATACACCAGGTGGCAGCAAGCAGGCTCTGGCCACCAGGAACAGCAGGCAGTGGGCAGCATGGGTGACGAGCAGTTGGCCTGGCCACCCCGCGTGCACCCATTTGGCTGGGCAATCTGGGACACCGTGGGGCTGCAAGGGGCCAGGATCTGAGCCCAGATCGGCAGCAGTAGAAGAATGTAGCAGTCCACCAAGGCCGTGGTGAGAGAAGGAACCCCGTACGGAAGAGCCCGTTCTGTGGCATCTACACAAATATAAGCTCTGCGGCCTAAGTCTGGGACAGGAGCTGCCAGCACTCACACAGTAAGATGTCAGTAAATTATCACAAAACTAAAGCATACACATGGATGTTGCAACAAAGCATATCAGGGAGTCATCAGAATTCATCAGAGCTAGAACCTCTGGTTTTAAAAACTGCTGCAGCATTGCAAAGCAAGTATTCACAGGCTTAGAAATACAAATTAAATTTAAAGATCATATTCTTCAGGAAAGAATTCTATTTTCACTGAAGTTTCATTATTAATGAAGAAGGCAATTTAAAATTAATTTTTCCTTGTAATCGAAGATAGAGCAAGCAAATGTATAAACAGGTTGTTATTAAAATTATATACAGGGACTTCCCTGGTGGCACAGTGGTTAAGACTCCATGCTCCCAATGCAGGGGGCCCAAGTTTGAACCCTGGTCAGGGAACTAGATCCCCCATGCACGCTGCAACTAAGAGTTCTAATGCCACAACTAAGGAGCCCGTGAGCTGCAACTAAGGAGCCCGCTTGCCTCAACTGAGACCCGGCGCAACCAAATTAAAAAAAAAAAAAATTATATACAAATCATGAAGTCTCTCAGTTTCTTATACAACTTCCGCAAGTTACAGAAAATGTTAGGGGAAACATTAAAATGTCACTGTGTAACTTTACATATAAAATTAAATTCAGACATATGAAATTGGTTTGTATGAAGAGTTAAATCTTTTTAGAAAAATTGTTCCACAAGAATCATCAGCTCTAGATGTACTAATATTTGATATATTTTGAAGTAGTTTATCAGAAATTTCTTCTAATGTGACGGCCTATAAAATATTCTTAACAACTCCAGTAACAACTGCACCAGCAGAAAGATCCTCAAAATTAAAAATTATAAAAAATTATTCGTGATCTTGCATTTGCCAAGAATGACTGTCATAGCTTTTAATTATGTCAATTGAAATGAAGTTGACGAAAGTATGTTTTGATGACTTAATAAATGAATTTACAAAAAAGTAAGCCAGAATAGTTTAATGATCAGATATCATATTAACAAGGTATTATTATTTATTGTATTATATAAAATTATGACAACAAAAAAAATTTTATTTTGCAATTTTAGGTTTATGGTGTTACTCATGTATCACTATTACCCCTTACTTATCATTATAAGTAATAAAATATTTCGAAAGGAAAAATCTTTATATTTTAGTACCTTTAACTGCACTATTTTTTTTTTTAACTGCTTTTTGAACAAGAGGCCCTGCGTTTAATTTTGAACTGGGCTCTGCAAATTATATAGCAGCCCTGATTCTGAAAACTAGTATTTTCTTCAAGGGTTTTCACATTTCCCCAAATTGTCCTGACTCTGTGACAACACTTTCAGGCTTTTACAGACTTCCCTCCAGTCCAATGAATGGCCATCACGTGATAACTTTTTAAAACCCACATCACAGTGTGGAGGGCTGGTCATCTTGGAAGGCTGACACTCTTCACTGTGATGTCCTATTCATCCCCTTTGGGGCGCAGTCTTCTCAACCTGAGACACATTCTTCTGAATCGCTCCCCCACCCCCATCCCAGATGGCAGATCTGAATCCTTCGCTGTCAATTTTTGAAGTCCTTTGGCAATATGTGACAAGTGCTTTGGTAACTGTAAAGAGTGGAGGGAATACCTGAATAATGATGACGAGGACAGAAAGTGCAAATAGAGGACGGTGTGACTACTAAGTGATCACGATTCCATTAATCTTCTTGAAGACTGAGGGGAAAGGCTGTTACAGGTGAGCCCCGGGGTCAAGCAGAAGCTAGCGGGTTGGAGCCCGGCCCCACTGTGTCCCAGGGGTACGCTTCCTCACGCCGGGCTGGAGGTGGGGGGACAGCAGCCTCAAGGGCGGGCCTTCCAGGGGTGGTGGGGCTCTTCTGATTGCGAGCAGTTGCGGCCCTACAGGCCTCCTTAAAGCAAAGCAGGACAGAACCTGGGTAGGCTGAAACCTGCGGTTCTCCGCTTTCTCCTGGAACTCGCGCCTCTTCCTGAGTCTCCGCCCACTCCTGATTGACCAGTCCCTCTGCTCCATCGCCGAGGGGAGCAATCTGATTGGCTTAGTCATAGTGTGGGTGGTGCTTTATAACAGCCATGGCGCCAAGGCCCTGGGACCCATCAGCCTGTGAAGGGGCAGCCCGTGGATCAGGTGTTCACCTCTGTCCAATCAGAGGCCTAGAGGTTATTTCCCAGGCCGGGACTACTGTGAAATTTGCAGGGAGCAGGGGAGTGGGCGTGGCCAGCACCGTAACTGACGGGTCTATACTGAGAGCCGAGCTCACCTGCTCCTCCCCGCCAGCCTGACCTCCAGCACTTCCAGTACTTGGGAGCGGTTGTCACACCTACCTCACCCCTCTTTACTCAGTCCATCATTTACTGACCTGCTCCTCCGTCAAACTTCTTCCACTCTTCTCATCGCCATGGTGACCTTCCTGTATGAACACTGAGCAGCAACCTCGACTGCCATCTCACCACCGGAGTGGTCTTTTTAAAGAACACACTGGAACGGTCACTCGCTCTTCACTGGGTTCCACACACTTGCTCTGAACCAAACCCCTACGCAGGCCTCAAGACCCTGCGCCGTGCAACTCGAGTACCCTCCGCATTCTCTCCTGTGTCCGCCACTCTCAAGCTCTTCCCCAGACGGGACGGCGTTTTAGTTCCTCTCCAGAATGCTCACCAGCCCACCTTCTTGCCAGCGAACCCCTGCTCATCCTAGACAGCTCAAGTTAAGGGTCATCTGCTCAGAGGGGCCCAGGTCTAAACCGCATCTTCTGACACTCTCTCAGCACTTCACACAGTTGAGATTTTTGCTTGCATGTTGGTTTAACGTCCATCTCCCCTGCTGGAAGACCACCTCTGCAAGGGCAGGGGTGTCTACCTGGTTCAGTGTTGAACTCCTAGGGCCCAGCACAGTGTCTGGCACTTTATAGAGTCTGAATAAATACTGTGCCAGCTGAGGGCCACTAACTTTAAAAACAGCGCCCTGCAAACATGTGTATGTAAGAGCATGGGAATGGTCTGGAAGGAATGAGGCCAAGCTAATCTGGGCTGCCTCTGGTGGTTGGGGAAGGGACCAGGAAAGGGAGTGGCGATGGGGTGTGCGTGCATGCACACATGTAAAGCTGGGGGGCATTGGCTTCATCTGTAATGACTTTACTTTTTACTAAACATTAATGAACAAATAAAGCATGTTCCAGGTCAGGGGAGACGGAGGGGATGGGCAAATGCCAAGCCACACTCACCAAGAACAAAAAAACACTGTGACACTCTGAAATCCACTGGTGGGTTTGGAGTCTTCACTTTATTACTATGTCACCAGAAGTCACCACCTTCACTTGGTTCACCACAAATGGACGGATGTCATAGAGGAGGGTGCCACGGGGCCACTGGATTCACTCTTGAGAGACTTAACCAGGTGGTGGGGGAGTCCAGAGTGGGGGCCCAGGATGGGGACTGCCATTCACTGCACACACACACGCACAGAGATATATTTGTGGAGCCTTATATTATACATCTTATATATAGAAAATATATATATTTATACTATACACAGGCAGTAACGCTGCGGGAAGGGCCAGGGCACCCAGACAAGGGCTGTGGGCACCAGGGGATGGGGAGCGTCACATCAAGGGGCAGCGCTGGGAGACAGATGGACAAGTCCATCCTCCCACAAACTCTTGGGAGGGGTGCTCCCCCTTTGTGATCCTTAGAGAATCAAAGGGGTCTTGGGCCAAGGTTGGGGGCTCCCGAGGGGTAACACGGGGGCTCTTGGTTACATGGGGGAAGCCTGGGACCCCCAACAGTCTTCGAAGATCAAGAACCACCAGGGAAGGGTGGAGTGGGGAGCAGATACCAGTACCCTGGGAGTTAGTCCCTCAGTTGTTACACACCCAGGTGGACCGGGAGCCACACCCAGGCAGATGCCTGTGATGCAGCAGGATCAGTGTCAACTCAGAGGCAGGAGACCTGGATCCCGAGCCTCTAGCTCTGTGCTTGACTTTGGACAAGTCACTGTCTTCCTGGCCCAGACTCTACCACCCCTAAGTGTCCTTGCAGCTCTAAACTTGTGTGGAACCCAGTTTTCCTTGGCCCTCTCTTGTGCTTGATGGGAGGAGGGAGCCCAAACTCAGCAAGGCCGGACTGCAGGGGTGCCCTTCTCCAAGGAAGGGCTTGGAAGCAAGGGAGAGGCAGAGGGGGGCAGCAGGGAGGGAAAAGGGGATACAGCTGGCCTGTGAGCACAGGCTCTAAGCTTGGGGCCCCCAGGGGGCTGTCCTCAGCCAACAGAAGGAGCAGGGCTTCCCCACCAACCACTCAGTAGGGGAGTCAGGAGCCCTGGGTCTCAATCAAATCCCGCCCTCCAAATCTCTGCTCCTGTTTCTCACCCCCACCGCAGCACAGCCTGACCACGGGACCCTGTCTGGGCAGCACCCCAGGACTAGGGGGGAATGCTGAGTGAGATGATTCAGCAGCCCCTACTCCTGGCAGGGCCTTGTAAATTTTCCCATTCTGGGGTGGCAGGTAGAGTCTGTAATAAACACCCAGCGACCGGGTAAAGTTTAGATGGTACCCTGCCCTCTAGCCCAGCATCACCAGCAGCTGGTCGGTGCCCAGGGGAAGAGATGGGCAGCATCCTGGGGTCTCCTGGTGCCCATCAGCAAGGGAAGTTTTTGGTGGGGAGTGGGTGAGGGAGAGGACTTCTTGTAGAATCCTATGTGGGCACAGAACTTCTCTCTGCCAGAAACACACCCACTCCCACCCTTACCTTTTTCGCAAACCTCTGGTCTGGTACCGGTTCCACTGCTCAACCTGGCAGATACCAGAGCCCCATCCTGTCCCCACTTGGGCCACCCAGGGGGAGAGAACCATAGATAGAGCCCCTTCCCCAGATGTGGAAAATTGAAGTCAGCAACAAGCAGCTGTCACTCGGCTGTCTGGGGTCCTCTCCTGTCACCGCTGCCCCTTGGGAGGACTTGACCAGACCTGATCAATGCTCCACTGCTAATTCACGTGCTGAGCGCCAGTTTCCCCTTAAGTGGAGACAATGATGCTACTTCTCTGCCTAGGAAATTCCCTCTCCTTCCCTCATTGCAAGCTAACTGCTGCCATCCTCAGGGCCCCTCCCTGGGGAGCCGCAGCCCGTCACGCACTCGCATTGCGCCTCACCCTGTAATGGACCTGGGTACAGCTGTCGGTTTAATGCTCATCTCTGACGACTGTCAGTTCCTTGAGGGCAGGGACCCCACCCTCTGTATTCCCAGCACAGATGCCCCATAACTGCTGAATCAACAGGCAAGTGAACAAATATTACCTGCCCCTTAGGGTTCTCGTGGGGGCTGGTGGTGGGAACACCCAGCACCGTGCTTACCTGCAATGCCAGTGCCCTGCTTCCCGAGGCACTGACTGGTGGACGCTGGGCCCCAGGTCTCCCCACACCTCTCCCCTCTTCAAGGCCTCCCCAACCCTTAGGGCTCAGTGGAGAGCCCACGTTGTGTAAAAGTCCCTCCCTGTCCCCCACAACCCTCCCTGTGCCTTTGAGGACACCTGCCACCCTCTGCCCTACAGCCTGTGTCCTCCCAGAGCCTTCCACGCCCCGCCCCAGGGGCTCTCACCGTTCATCTTGAGGACAGTTTGTCCCACGGCAGCAGCTTGCAGGCTGGCCTTGCTGGGTCTAGAGCCCCTGTCTTCCCATAGGGAGACCAGCCATTGGCAGGCCTTCTGGAAGGCTTTGGCTTGGCTGTCCCAGCCCCTGGGCCCCTGGCTGACCCCGAATGAGGAAAGATGACACAGTGTCCCAGATCAGTTCTGTTTCCTGGGAGGTCACAAGGGCAGGGAATGGGGCACCTGCTGGGTAGCTGGGACCAAGAAGACCAGGTAGCAAGCCCAGCCCTGCCACTCACTCACTGTAACCTTGGGCGAGGTGCTCCCCATCCAGGCCTCCTTGTTCACTCGGCCCCTGGCAGGGACATAGCGAGCCCCTCCTAGAGGCAGGGACAGCGGTCAGTCGGGAGGCCACAAAGGCGTGCTGGAGCTCCTGGCGGGATACGCGCAGCACGGAGCGGCACACGGGAGCCAGGCCCGCCCTCTCGGCTCTCCCGCCCTGGGAGGCGGCCAGGGGAGGGGCTGGCGGGATGTGGGGAGAGGGGCCTGGAGGCAGGGCTGTCCCACTGGGGGGAACAGTCGGGGCAGAGCAGGCCCCTGGCTTGCAGCAGAATCAGGGTGTCTCATGGGCTGAGGTCTCCAAGGCCTCCCAGAGTGACGGTAGCACTGAGCGGTGGAGCCCCCGGCTCGGGGAGGGGGGATGGTGGGGAGGCCAGGGGACAGCAGGTGCTCCGCAGTCAGGGGGCCTGGGCTTGGCCCCATCTCTATCACTGGCTGCCTGAGTGACCCTGGGCGAGTGACCTTGACCTCTCCAGGCCTCAAGTTTCCTCAGCCATAAAATGGAGACAGGCCAACACTCCTAGCAGGGCGGTTGTATCACTCCTAGCAGGTGACAGCCCCCGGTGTCCTGTGGGTGCTCACACCCTGCAGCCAAACCTTCCCAGCATCCTCCCGGGCTAGCTTTCTCTCCATTCCTACTTCTGGTACCAGTAGGGCCTCCTCCACATCTCCTCTTCCCCATTTCCAGGGACCATTTGTCTTTCAGCACTCATGCCAAGCACAGGCCTGATATACAGTAGGTGCTCAACAAACGCTCAAAGACACAAGGAATGAATGCAAACACCCCAGGGCCCTGCTGGACACACCTGCACACACATGTGGATACCCCCCCAACACCTCACTGCCCCATCCCACCCGAGCTGCCCTGGACCTCAGTGGAACCACCTGGAGGGACCAGCCAGGGCAGCCTGGGAGGGAGAAGGGGGCCGGGTGTGAAGGGAGGGAGCAGGGGGCAGCTGGAGCAGGTCATAGGCAGGCGGGGGGCAGGCGGTCACTGTGGCTCAGTAGCCCTGTGACTGGTAGCCCTGGGGCTCGGGCTCAAAGGCGCTGGCCGGCTGCTGGTAGGTGCCACCCATGCCGGCGGGGTCTGGCCCGGTGCTGGGCTCCACGTAGGGGGCGTAAGGCATGCTGGAGTCCTGGCTGGGGTCCATGTAGTCCTGGGAGAAGAGGGCCGAGTCTGCGCCAATCTGGTACCTCTGGAAGGCCAGCACAGCCTGGCCCGCCTGGGGACAGGGGTCGGCGGGGACAAGGACAGGCGGGAGGGGATGGTTAGGGGAGAGACAGACAAGAGCACTGGGTTAGTAGAGGTTAGTCCACAGGACACAGGCAATAGAGGGTTAAATATCCTCAAAACACAGAAGATAAAACCAAGCTTGACTGGGGAGGAAGGAAGGCTGTCCTTGCAGCCAGCCCAGAACCACACTCTCTAGCCAGAAAGAACTTCGGAAATTACCTGCCCTATGTCCCCTAATCCCAGAGGTCACTCTGGGTCAACAAAAATTCTAGAGTCTTCATTTTGGAGTGTTAAAATGCCCCCAAGGCCCACAGCATCCTTCTCAAAATGTGTTCTTAGGGAGTTAGATGGAATGGAGAAAAAAGTTTTTGGTGGGACAGAGAAATGTCGGCATCTCCTAAAAGATATTCTGTCTCTCTTGCAGTTAGGCATAGCCATATCACTAAGTTCTAGCCAATGGGTCACCCCAAGTTCTTGTCCCACCCTTTGACCTGATGCCTGGAATGCAGGTGTGATAGTGGGCGCTCTAGTTGTCATAATGGACCATGAGGTCCATGAGCCAAATTGTAGGGATGGACGAGGGCTGGGTCACTAAAGACTTCTGGAGCCACTATGCCAGCCCTGGACTGTCTTCCCAGACTTAGACTTTGCTTAAACCACTGTCATTTGTGATTTCGGTCATTTGTCGCTGAACCTAATTCTAACTGAAATGCTTCACCAAACAAGTTTGGGAAACTGAGTTAAATAGAAGACTACAGGACTTGTCAGAGCTTGACTAATGTATGCTGGGATCCCCAAGGGGAAAACTATGGCAAGCAACATTTGCCAACCTTATCCAACCACTGAAGCCCTTTTTTCATAGGACCCAGTTGGGAAAGACTTGTCTACCGCATAAATGCATAGGCGGGAAATTCTTTTCCAGTAAAAGCAGTTACATTGTTATTAAGGACAATGACACTGATCACATGAAGCTAGGGAATCAATTAAATCTGTCATTAAACGACGAAGTTTATAGGTTTACACTGAAAGCCTTCTCCAGAGACCTTCCCAATCCAGGTCATCTGCCTGTGATGAGAAAATGCTAATGTTCTACATACCCTTGTTTTGGGGCTGGGAAGACTGAGGCCTAGAAAAGGGTGGCCTCATGGCAGTCAGTGCCGGAACCCAGACCTGAACACAGGGGTCCTGCCCCTTCCCAGGCCACGGCCTTCCCCACCTCCTTCCTTTTTTTTTTTTTTTTTTTTTTTTTTTTTTTTTTTTTTAATTTATTTATTTATGTATTTTGGCTGTGTTGGGTCTTCGTTGCTGCACACGGGCTTTCTCTAGTTGTGGCTCGCGGGCTCTACAGCGCCGGCTCAGTAGTTGTGACGCACGGGCTTAGCTGCTCCGCGGCATGTGGGATCTTCCCGGACCAGGGCTCGAACCCGTGTCCCCTGCATTGGCAGGCGGATTCTTACCACTGCGCCATCAGGAAGTCCCCCCACCTCCTTCCTTTTGATCAGCCTGCTGACAAGGCACTAAGTCCACCAGGAACCCAAAAGGGTCAGTGGGTGAGAGGCAGGGGGCAAAGGGCCAGGGGCCTGGGAAAGGCAGACCAGGCCTCAAGGAGGTTGGGCTGAGGAAGTTAGGAGTGGCCCTCCTGTATTTTCCACTATGTTGGTACGAGGTCCTGGCTGCGGGGGCGCTCGGATGCAGGAGCCCTGGAGAAGCAGGGAAGGTGAAAAGTCCCCCCTGGGGTACCGGCCATGTTGTCAGCACCCTTGAGCCATCAGTGAGCCCACAAGAGCACACGGGGGAATGAATGAATGAAATGAATGAATGAGTCCCTGAGAGGAACTTCTGCAGACCTGGTCCTCCCACAGCTCCCTGGCTCCACGGGTGTCTGCACGGAGGCAGAGGGCTAGAGCAGATGACCTCTGCAGACCCTTCCAGGGAGGGGCCTCCGCTGCAGGCACCTAGTTGCGATGTCTGTGGTCACTCCTCCATCCCCACTGAGTCAAGGCCTCCTTAGCCAGCCAGTTCAAAGAGCCCCAGACAGGAGCCATGGAGGGGTGTGGGCCCCCGCTGGACTGGGGTGCAGAGGTGAGGCTGGGAGTTCTGTTCAGAGCCCAGGGACCTGGTGGTCCACCTGGCGCTGCTTCTTCAGAGAAAGGCGCACTCTCTGTGGCACTTCCACCGTGCAGTGCTTTGCCCTGGGGGCCAGTTTGTACTCCAGGGCAGCGGAGGGAACCTGTGTAGAAATGGGGGCCAAGGTCCTTTGGAAGAACAGGGATTCACCACACGGGAATCACTCCCAAGTAGAGATTATGAAGGTGTCCTTGACTCCTTGGAGAGAATGAATGAATGAATGAACAAAAGAACCTACATTTATTGAGCATCTCTGTGCAAGCCCTGTGCCAAGCTTTGTTTCATCTGTGCAACAGCCCTGAGAGGTTGGTTCCATTATCATCCTCAGTCCAGGGAAGTAAGACTGAGGCTCAGAGAGGTGCACAGGTCTGCCCAGGGTCACAAAGCACACGAGAGCAGAGCCAGACCATGAGTCCTCTGATGTCCTGGGCCAGACCCCCCTTGGCAGCCAGCCTCCATGGGGACTGGAAAATCGGCCTTCATGTTGCAGCCATGGGACGGGCTCTCAGCCCACAGCTCAGCACCCTGACAGCCCACGTGTGGAGCCACCTCCGGCCCTTCTACAGCCTGTGCAGCACATTTGGGGGAGGTTTCGGTTTGTCTGTCTTCCCCTCCCCAGGCTGTGGGCTCCTGGGGCCAGGGACCACATCTGATTCATCACTAGGCACAGAACAGTTGCTCAATAATGTTGTACTGAATGAACGGACACATGAAGAACAAACAAAGGAGGCGGTGAGCGAGTGGTGAGTCTTAACTGGCCCCTCTAGCCAGCTTTCCACCGCCCTGCACGCCCTGGCATCTCGGCCGGTCCAGGAAGTGGGCTGCCCCCCAACCTTGCCACTGGGCATGATTAGGGCTCCCTGCCTCTGGAAGCCGGGTGGGCCTACGGCTGTGCTGAGGTGGGAAACAGCGTGCTGTATTCCTCCTGGAAGGTAAGGTCCTTGAATCTCCGCACGGCCAAGGCTGCGGTCAGGCTCTGCCAGGGAGAGAGCAGGGGTGAGGCCAGCGGGGAAGAACAGGGAGAGGCAGAGGTGCCAGCAGGGAGGCTGACTTCAGTGGGCTGGTGGGCACCTGTCAGTCAGGCTTTCAGACCCACCCCTGGAAATCCTGGTGTCCAATCACCCACTCCTCCTCTGCAAGCCCCGCCCCCAAGAGAAAAGGGATAGCCAGGAGCCCACAAAAAAAGGAAGAAGTCTAGGACAGGCCCAGGAGGGCAGGGGGGACAGGGAAGGCTGGCTGCAGCAAGGCTTCACAGGAGGGGCCAGGACAGCTGGAAGGTCTGGAGGGAAGGGGGCTGGGGCCGGGGGGCACTGTCAGAGGGGAGGGCGAGAGCCCTTGGGATGGGGGAACAGAGCCTATATAACCCCAGATATCTGCAGGAGGAAGACCGAGAGAGAAAAAATAAATCGAGAGGACCTGGAACCAGTGGGAAAGAAGGACCAGCCTTGCTGTCACGCTGATGGGTGTTCAAGACCACTCGGTCTAGAGCCTGCAAAGGGGTGGCCTCTGGCCAGTGGGGCCCAGAGACATGCTTTTTTGGACCCACACAACGTATTTTTTTAAACTTGAACAAATTGCTAACACATAAAGATCAGATTTCTCATAGAAATTCAGACTTCTGGGCTCCCTGGGAAAACAGGAAGACCTGGCCTCTGTGGGTCCCCATTACTGCTCAGAACAGGGGCCGGGCAGAGGGTACCCTTTTAGGATGGTGTGCACATGCCACCCGGTCCACTCACGCCTTCTCACATCCTGCCTGCCCCGTGGCCATCTGTGTTTGTGACACACCCCACAGCAAATCCAATCTCTCCATTTTACAGATGGGAAGACAGAGGCCCAGAAAATTAAGAGGCAGCCCCACGATTTGACCCAGGTCTCCTGACTCTCAGCTTGGGCTCCTTCCCAGCCTTGAACCTCAAGGCCTTATCTTCCCATCTAGGCCTCAGCTTTGTCATCTGTAAAAGGGGACAGTTAATACCTACCACCCAACTATTGGAGTGGTCGGGAGGGGAGTCCATTACCACAGGAATGGTGCTCTGCACCAAAGCCAGGGTCCGCCACCACCACCTGACTGTCTTTCCTGGACAGTCTCCTTCCTCAAGGAGCAGCCCCGCCATGAGCATTGAGGAGGGAAGCAGAACAGAGTCCATGGCCATGTTCAAAGGCCACCGGCCCAGAAGCCCGGCTGGGGCCGGTGAGTGCGGGCTGGGTGGGCGGTGTACTCACCCACGTGAAGATGGAGAAGAAGGAGAAGGCGATGGCAGCCCGGGCCGCGTCTGTCCCTTCGTTCAGCGGGTTGTCCTTGGGCTTGGAGACCTGCCACTGGTTGGCCAGGTAGCAGAAGCCCACGAACCAGAGGAAGGCCCAGAAGGCTGGGGTGTGCACGGGGCCAGGCGGAACGCCCGCATGGGGAGAGAGGGCGAATAGGGAGGAAATTGGAAACCGAGGAACAGGGGAGGTTCAAGAGCACGTCTCCCACATTCCCCCACCCCCAAAGGGAGAGGAGGTGGGGGTCAGAGTGGGGAGAGCACAAGGAAGGTGCAGGCGAGAACAGAGAGGCCGGTCAGATGCAGAGCGGGACAGAGACCACAGAAAGGAACCAGCCAGGCCGGGAGCAGACCCAGGGAGGGCCGGGCAGTGAGAGGGAGGGAGAGACAGAGGGAAGGAGAGACAGAGAAAAGTCAGTCAGCCTCGGCCGGCGTTTCCCTAACCTCAGCCAACACAGATTTCCTGGCTGAATCCCTGACTGACCCATGGTCCACCCTGAGGCCTGCAGCTCTCTGGGAGGAGCGTCCACCCAACCCCGCACCTGACTGCAGCCTCCCAGAGAATTGGGCAGGGGACGATGAGGGGACGCTGGGGCCAGCCGGTCTGAGTCTCAACCACTAATGTGTCTGCAGCCTCACAAAGCCCCGAGGTTAGTGAGGGGCCCTTTGAGAGCCGAGGTCTGGGGAGTTTAGTGGTGCGAGCCTTGTGGCAACAAGATCTCTGGATGCCCACAGTCTATCCATAGAAGTCCAGAGCTGCTCAGGATAAAAAGCGTGTGTGCTGGGGGTGGTGCCTAGAGCCCAGCCCCTCCCAGAGGCACTGCTGGGGAACCCTGGGGCTCCATGGAACACAGTTTGAGAACCACTCATGTCATTCTAGTTCCTTCAAGTCTAAGGAACCCTGGGCCTCACTGCCTGCAAGCCAGGCACATCCTGAGAGTCCTGGGGCCAGGAAGTGGGGGGAGGTCCCAGCCAGACACCTGAGACCACAACCCTAGGCCAGTGACACCAAACCCAAGCACCCTCCAATCAGTCTCTCAGAACTCATGGGGACAGAGGCCAGGGTACTTCTGCCAAAGGCCCTTACTGAAGGGCAAGAGTGGCAGGTCACGGCAGCTCCCCAGCTCCAGGTCCTGACCCTCCCGGGGTACCTACTGTGTGCCAGGGCCTTCAGCCATCGCCTTGCTTACTTCTCACGGGGCTCCACCAGGGAGGGGGCCAGAAGAGGCCACTGAAAGGAAGAGGGGACTCCTCTGGTCGTTGTGCTCCCCTCCCCGCATGAGCTGTGGGCTGTGTTCTGGGGTCTCAGGCCCAGCCCTGGTCCCACCCTTCCCTGCTGCCAGCCCTGTGACCCCAAGTCTGTCCCTTCACCCGCCTGCACCTCAGTTTTCCCCATCTGGAAAATAGGGAGAAGAGTGGCAAGCCGCCTCCCAGGTGTGCATGAGGATGAGCAGGACCACGGCCGGACAGCCCCCCTGTGGACTCTGTTGTGCTGGGGTTGGGGGGTGCCCACTGGGATGGGGGCTCACCCGAGGACGCCGATGTCGGATAGGACGGGCCTTCTTACGGTCCTTGACACTGCTGATCTGCGGGAAGTACACGTCCAGGGCCAGGTAGAGCAGGCAGGTGAGGAAGGCAAGCACGCCCACGGTCACGCCGTAGCCGCAGGCATTGGGGTTGCGGTTGTAGATGCAAAACTCCTCGCTCTCCGAGGGGCTGTTGAGGTAGCCCTCATTCACGATGGAGCCGAACACCACGATGGAGAACACCTGCGGTGGCGGGGGAGGGGCGGGCGTGAGACCCCTCCCAGTACCAGCCCCAGGGGAGGGGAGGGCCGCCAACCCCCTCGGCCTGCTGCCTGCCTCTCTGTGAGCCCTCTTCACCCCAAACAGCCACAGGGCCGGTGTTAAGCAGGCATTTCAGAGGGCAGGCCCAGAGAGGGAGGGGAACTTGCTTGGGGTCACACAGCACAGGCGGGGTCAATCGCTTTCTTCTTCAGCTGCAGGCACTGAGGACCCTCCGACCACAGATGTGGCCCCGCTCCCCTTCCAGCCAGGTGCTGAGAGGTCTTCCTGGGCCCTGAGACCACAGTTCCTCTAGGACTGGACCTGGCCTCCCAGAAGAAGAGGTCTCAGCCCTCTGGGTGGTGAACTGCCAAGCCAGGAAGCCCCCAGCTGATTCCTCCGGATGTGGGCACGTGCCAGGCCCATTCTGTGCTCTCCTCTGCTCTGCAGAGCCACGGGCTGTTCTGGGGTCTCAGGCCCTGTCCTTGGTCCCACCCTTCTCTGTTGCCCAGGCCCTGACAAGTGGAAAGAACGATAAATGAAAAGAATACAACAGTCACAACCCTGTCAGTTACAGAGCAACAGGTCAATTACTTGCAGGACCCCAAGTGTAACATGTGTTACCTCCTTAAGTGCCCCCAACAACTTCCAAGACAGGTCTACTTCAGCTGGGCTGGCAGCCAGCAGAGGTGGTCCCCTAAGACCCCACCTCCTGGTATTCACGCGTTTGTGCAATCTCCTTCCCCTACACTGTGGGCTGAGCCTAACGATTTGCTTCTAAACAAACAGAATATGGCAAAAAGTGATGGGATGTCACTTGTGCGAGGAGGTTACAAAGACCCAGCCTCCATTGTGCTCACCCTCTCTTGACCCCTCTCACTTGCTTGCTCTGATGGAAGCAGCTGCCAGGTTTTGAGCTGCCTTATGGAGAAACACACGCAGCATGGACCTGAGAGAGGCCTCCAGTCAACAGCCAGCAGGGAACTGAGCCCCGCGGCCCACAGGGAACGAGTCCTGCCAGCACCATGTAAGTGAGCTTGACAATGGATCCTCCCTCAGCCTTCAGATGAGACCGCAGCCCTGGCTGACACCACGATATGAGGCAGTGGCACCTCGCTAAGCAGATTCCTGGCCACAGAAACTGTGAGTAACAAATGTTTGTTGTTTTAAGCCACTACATTTTGGGGTGTCTTGTTACATAGCAGCAGCTAACGAATACAATCAGCATCATCGGCGTTTTGCAGATGAGGCAGGGAAGGTGTAGGTATTGGTTAACGTGCCCAGAGTCACACAGCTGGTACGTGGCAGAGCTGGCTTCAAACCCAGGGACCTGACTCTGAAGTCCATGCTTTTTCCTCCTACCTCTCGCCTCCCCGGAAACTATGATTACGAGGAGGCCCAGACCCAACTGACAAACAAACAAACAGGAAAACAGAACCTCAGATGTGGCCTACAGTGAACTTGAGGTGCAGGCTGCAGAGGGTTTATTGTCCATTTTCCACTTCACTTTGCTTTCCAATTTTTCTACAGTAAGGAACTAGAACTTCAATATGACCCAGACACATTTTCGTCCTTAGCTAACACCTAGGATGGGAAGTGACCCCAGCGCAGGTGTGAGAAAAAAATATAAGAAGCATCATTTTTAAATTGTATCTTTTTAAGATGTCTACACTTTACATGGGTTTTATGATGTACTGGATATATTAGTGTAGCAGTAATATATATAAAACAAATCCACATTTTTTATTGAAGTATAGTTGATGTACAATATTATATAAGTTACAAGTATACAATATAGTGATTCACAAATTTTTTAAAGGTTACATTCCATTTATAGTTATAAAATATGGCTATAGTCCCTTGTTGTACGATAAATCCTTTATAGCTTATTTTATACGTAATAGTTTGTACCTCTTAATCCCCTACCGCTATATTGCCCCTCCCCACTACTAACCACTAGTTTGTTCTCTATATCTGTGAGTCTGCTTCCTTTTTGTTATATTCACTAGTTTGTTGTGTTTTTTAGATTCCACATATAAGTGATATACAGTACTTGTCTCTCTCTGTCTGACTTATTTCACTTAGCATAATACCCTCCAAGTCCACCCATGTTGCTGCAATGGCAAAATTTCATTCTTTTTTATGGTTGAGTAAGTACTCCATTGTATATATATACAATATTTACCACATCTTCTTTATCCATTCATCTGTTGATGGACACTTAGGTTGCTTCCATTTCTTGGCAACTGTAAATAATGCATGAACATTGGGGTGCATGTATCTTTTCAACTCGGGTGTTTTTGTTTTTTTCAGATATATGTCCAGGAGTGGAATTGCTGGGTCATATGGTAGTTCTATTTTTAGTTTTTTGAGAAACCCTCCATACGATTTCCACAGTGGCTGCACCAATTTACATTCCCCCCAACAGTGTATGAGGGTTCCCTTTCCTCCACATCCTCGTCAACATTTGTTATTTGTGTTCTTTTTTTAAAAATATTTATTTATTTTATTTTGGCTGCACCGGGTCTTCACTGCAGCACGCGGGATCTTTAGTTGCGGCATTTGGACTCTTAGTTGCAGCATGCATGCAGGATCTAGTTCCCCAACCAGGGATAAACCCAGGCCCCCTGCATTGGGAGTGCGAAGTCTTACCCACTGGACCACCAGGGAAGTCCCTGTGTTCTTTCTGATGATAACCGTTCTGACAGGTGTGACATGAGATCTCATTTTTGTTTTGATTTGCACTTCCCTGACGATTAGCGATGGTGAGCATTTTTTATGTGCCTGCTGGCCATCTACATTTCCTCTCTGGAAAAAATGTCTATTCAGGTCTTCTATTTTTTAATCAGGTTGTTTTTTTTGACGTTGAGTGTATGAGCTGTTTATATATGTGGATATTAACCTCTTATCAGCCATATCATTTGCAAATATTTTCTCCCATTCAGTAGGGTTGTCTTTTTGTTTTGTTCATGTTTCCTTTGCTGTGCAAAAGGTTTTAAGTTTAATTAGGTCTCATTTGTTTATTTTTGCCTTTATTTCCTTTGCTTTAGGAGATAAATCCAAAAAAATACTGCTATGATTTATGTCAAAGAGTGTTCTGCCTATGTTTTCCTCTAGGAGCTTTATGGTTTCCAGTCTTACATTTAAGTCTTTAATCCATTTTGAGTTTATTTTTGTATATGGTGTTAGAGAACACTCTGATTTTATTCTTTTACATGTAGCTGTCCAGTTTTCCCAGCACCACTTACTGAAGAGACTGTCTTTTCTCCACTGTATATTCTTGCCTCCTGTGTCATAGATTAACTGACCATAGGTCCGTGGGTTTCAAATTTACATTTAATGGGAGGACTGATTCAAAAATTTTTCCTGAAGGATGGCATGAACTAAGGTTTGGAGACCACTGGTTCATGACACTGTGTGTTAACAAGGATTCTGACCCAAATGTCCTTCAATGGATGAATGGAGAAGTAAGCTATGGCACATCCATACAATGGAATAGTATTCAGCCATAAAAAGGGGCAGAGTTCTGATATATGCTGCAACTGGATGAACCTTAAAACAGGTGAAGAAAGAAGTGAAAGAAGCCCAGACACGAAAGGTCAGTATTATGATTTCTTTTATGTATCATACCCAGAATAGGCAAAACAGAGACAGAAAGCAGACTAGAGGTTACCAGGGGCTGGGGGAGGGAAGAATGAGGAGTGATTACTTAATGGGTGTGGGGGGTATTTATGGGGTGATGAAAAAGTTTTGAAACTAGACAGGTGGTAGTTGCACAACATTGTGAATGCACTAAATGCCACTGAACTGTATACTTTAAAATGGTTTATTGTGGATAATATGAATTTTTCTGCAATTCAAAAAAAAGAGAAAGGATTCGGTGGGGGGGGGGGCTGTGTCCTGGTTCAGCCACGGGCACCGAAATGGGCAGTGGTGGCCTGTGAGCCACACATTTGCCAATCCTGATTTGGGAATGTACATGTCACCTCAACCTGCAGACCAGTGCAGGCCTCCTGGCACGCAGCTCTGCCCAGTCACAGGCTCTGTATCTTCACCATCTCCGCATGGAGCAGCAAGGGCAATTCGTACTGCCCCCAATTGACAGAGAAGGAAAACTGAGGCTCAGAAAGAGAAGGTGACACTGTTGTCAGGGTACAGGCTGAACTTGAACCCAGGTCTCTTTTTTTTTTTTTTTTTTTTTTTACCAGTATTCTTTATTTATTTATGGCTGTGATGGGTCTTCGTTTCTGTGCGAGGGCTTTTTCTAGTTGCGGCAAGTGGGGGCCACTCTTCATCGCGGTGCGCCGGCCTCTCATTATCGCGGCCTCTCTTGTTGCGGAGCACAGGCTCCAGACGCGCAGGCTCAGTAATTGTGGCTCACGGGCCCAGTTACTCCGCGGCATGTGGGATCTTCCCAGACCAGGGCTCGAACCCGTGTCCCCTGCATTGGCAGGCAGATTCTCAACCACTGCGCCACCAGGGAAGCCCTAACCCAGGTCTCTTGAATCTCAGCCCTACGCTCTCTTCCACCTGACCAAGCTCTCAGCCTCAGGAGGTGGGCCCTGAAGCAGGCGTGACCCTTTATTTCCAGAGACCCAGGGGATCAGTAGGAAAGCATCAGTGTGACAGGAACAGGCCGTGGGACTGGAATGGCAAGTCTGGCGTTCAGGGGCACAGGAGAAGAGAGGCACGAAGTCCAGACTTCAAAGCAATTGTCAAAGGGACCCCTGGGCTACTGACAGCCCAGACAAGCAACGCAGACGCCACTGGGAGACAAAGGCGGGCTCTGACAGCCAGCTGCCTGGGCCGTGCACTGCACAACTCCAGGGACCGCCACTCACACAGCCCCTTGGGCCTGTGCACCAAGACAAGTCCAAGGCTCCTACCAGAAAACTGCCAGGTTGGGAATCTGAAGCCCAGTCCCAATGTCATCAGACGTCACCAATCCAGCAAAATGGAAAAGCCTCTTGATTAGACAGAGACTTCAGACACTGAGGAGTCACACAGACCTGCTGGACTCAAATCCCAGGCCTGCTGCTCATGCTGTGTGGCCTCAGGCAAACGACTTAACCTCTCTGAGCCTCAGATTGGTCCTCTGTAAAAATTAACCTTCCCTCCAGGGCTGATGGGAGAATTACACGCAAGTACACAGAGCACAGCAGTCAGGATTTAGTTAAGGGTTAACTCCCTTCTCCAGAGGCCCTGGGAGAGAAGGCAGAGCACCAGGAAGGCCCGCTGGAGCAGCACCTCCTAACAGACACGCTCCCTGGGGGCTGGAACAAGGGTGGACCCCTTCCCTAAAGCAGGCTGAGTGGAGGGGTGGGGGCTTTGGGGACAGCAGAGGAGGAACCATTAAGACAGGCCCTCTTGGGGAAGAGGAGCAGCGAGTCCTCAGAGAGGCCAGGAGGAAAATGCTGGTGAGGACGTGTCCCCAAGAGAGGAAGCAGCAAGATCAAAACAGCTTCCGAGGGACCTGGCGGGGCCGCGGAACCGGCAGAGCTGGCGTGCCAGCTCCCTGCAGCCAGTCCTTCAGGCCCCGAGCTCCCCGCCCTCCTCTCCGCCCACGGCTCCCTCCTGCAGACTTGGGCCTCGGTCAGGCATTCATCACAGGTCACACGCTTCTCAGTGCCTTGCACTGTGCTGGGAGGGGGCGTCAAGGGGGACCGCGTCCGTGGAGCCCCTGCTGTCGGGGAGCTGACCGTCTGGAGGGACAGGAGTGAGGGGGCGAGAGCCTGGATCAGATTACCCGGGCTTGCTGAATCCGAGCCAGGCCCCTTGTCTAGCGGGGTGACCTTGGCCTTAGCCTCTCTGAGTCTCAGTTCCCAACAACAATAGCACCTAAACCACTGACATTCTGTGAGGAATAAACGAGGTCCTGCGTGTAAGGAAGAGCACGTGATGCAGAGTAAGCATCCAACAAATGCCAGACTGACACTAAACAAGTGGAATAGATAATGGAGGCAATGACCCACGGTGGCAGGTGCTGGGAAGAGGTGGCAGTGGTCAGGGAAGGGAGCCCTGAGCAGTGATTTCTGAGCTGGGCCAAGAAGGAGCCAGCCCTGCACAGATCAGGGGAAGCGTGTTTCAGGCACAGGAACAGAAGGGGCAAAGGCTGAAGGTGAGGGAAGGAGCGCGGCTGGAGCAGGGACCAGGGAGCTGGGGCTGGAGAGGCAATGGGGCAGGAAGCGGCAGGGAGGGCAGGGCCTGGTGGGCCACGGGAACATCGGATTAAATGCAGTGAGAAGCCACAGGAGCAACGCGCGCGATCTGGGTCTATGGATCATGGTCCCCACCCTGCAGCACGAAGGTCACCTAAGTGCCCCCGCCCCCAATCCCCGGCCCTGGGCCTTCTGGACACAATCCAAGCTTCTAGGGCTGGTGGTCAAGGTCCTCTAAGTACCCGCTCTGCCCGCCTCTCCCGGGGCCTCCCTTCCCTCCACTTCCTACCAGCCACCTACTTGCCCACCTCACACCCCCGGCCCTTTCCACTGTTTTCTTTCTGTAATATTCTTTCTACCACGCAGTAGGTGCTGGGCTATAACTAACTTTTCTGATTATGTTGGGTGGGGGTGGGGTGAGCTGCCCCTCTGCTGGGCATGCACTACCCAGGGAGCTGACCGCTCTGCAGTCACAGGGCCCCCTGCCTCTGGGGCCTGGGAGGCCGCATCTCGGAGGCCAGAGAACTGGGGCTTCCTATCGGTTGTTCATTCATTTGACAGTATTTCTAAGCACCCAGTATGTGCCAGGCCCTGTGCGAGAGGCTGAGGGGGCAAGGTCCCTGTTCTCATCAGGAAGACAAACAGCTGAGAAACATGTACAAAAGTCCGGACAAGTGTCCCGAAGAAGCATCAAGCAGGGCAGGAGGAGACAGACTGGGTGAATGGCGGTCACTGATGTAGTGACCTTTGAGCAGACGCCCATATGCAGAAAGGCAGAGCCATGCAGATATTGGGGAGAGACGTTCCAGGGAGAAGTAACCGCAAGTGCAAAGGCCCTGGGCGCAAATAAGCTTGGTGCCTCGAGGAGGTGCACAGGGTGTGGCTGGAGCACAGTGAGCATGGGGAGGTCACCGAGGCAGGCAGGGGCCGGCCCCCAGGGCCTGCAGGGCAAGGCTGAGCTCAGGAATCACTTTGGGGTTAACAGCAGGTGAGTGATTGATCTGACTTACGTTTAAGAAGACTCACCCTGCTCATGGTGGAGAAAAGACTGTGGGGCGAGGGTGAAAGCAGGGAGACCAGCGGGGCTAATCAGCGCCCAGGTGAGGGACAAGGGGGCGGGGCTGGCATGGGCAGCGGGATGGGGTGAAGTAGTGGGGGCTGAATGTCCTTTGGAGGTAAAGCCACCAGCATCTGCAGACACTGGCCTGCTGCGGGGAGCAGGGGAAGAGCACGAGCAGGTCGGGGAGGGGCTGGGCTGGGTGAGAACTGGGAACAGAGGTGTCGTGCCACGTCCCCCGCAGGCTGCAGGGCTGGGCCAGGGCAGGGAGCCACCCCTGGACCAGGCTGAGAGTCTACAGATGGAGAAACTGAGCCCAGAGGAGGGGAAGAAGCGTTGCCAAGGCCACACAACAAGGCCCTTGCAGTCTCACCACACCCCCCGCAGGACCCTCTGGGCCCCAGGTTAACTCCTCCATTTAGCTGCAGTCTCCCCACCCCGAGTGGGAGGGAGCCTCCCAAAAGCAGGCCCAGGCCCCAGGTTTCTGTTCCACCGTCCAAGGCAAGAGGAACGGGGACTCCCTCAAGACCCACGATGTGACTGAAACACACGCTCTTCACTCCACAAGGTCCAGGTCCTTATTCTCATTTTACCCACGTCCAGGGAACTGCCCAGGTCCCACGGCTGTTTAAGGGTGGATGGAGTATTGACAAAAATGCGAGGCCGGTGCCCTGTGTCGGGCGGCCTCTGGGGTGACTTGCTAAGGCCGGATCGGCAGGGACGGCAGGGAGCACGCAGAGCAGCCACCAGAGAACCGGAAATTAAACCACAGTGAAATTCTACGCTGGCCGCAGTGGCAGAGGCATGGGAGGGAAAAGCTCACCCCAGCGAGCAGATCTGCTGCGGGGGCCGGAGACAGGTCTGCGGAGGCAGAACCAGCAGCCGGGAAACAGGAGAGGATGGAGGGCGAGGGCCTCGGGAGGTACTCAGGGGGGCCACTGGTCACAGGCAGGCACAGGAAAAACAACCTCCCTCCCTTGCACTAGAGAAAAATGTTTAAAAAAAAAAAAATGCACCAAGGTAAACCGGGGCAACACTCTTTTTTTCACCGTCTTTATAATCCAATCCTGAGTCTTAAAAAAACAGATTCCAGATGGCACTTAGAGCAGAGCTATCTCAAACTCAGAAAAACAAATCGAAGGAATCTCAGCATCTCAGGCTCCTGGATTCAGAGACACACAGAAACAGAGACCCCAGAACTGCCAGACCCTGCCCTGGCCTCACATCTCTCCCTCTCCCACCCGATGACTCAACCATCCTAGGGGGCCAGCATTAGCAAAGCCACAGGCTGTTTGATAATTTCGCCCTAGCTGTTCCCACCTCCCAGAATGCCTTTCCCCACCTTCTTCATCTTTCAAATAGGAACGAACTCCTTCCCACCCTTCAAAACCCTGTTGGGAGGTGGTGACTTGCAGCTGCCTCCTGGGACACCCTCCTTCCCAGTCACTCTCGCCCCCCCTAACCCTGCACATACTCCTGCTTGGGATTCATCCACCGGTCTGTCCCCCCCGGCCCACCCTCACCCCCGACCCTGAGCCAGCCCACAGCCTCTGCAGGGGCCCTGCACCCACTGGGAGGGCTTGACAAAAATCATCTCATTTAATCCTCATCAAAACCTCTAAGGAAAAAAATAAACCTAAAAACACCCCATAGATTAGGAGATACACACTACTATGCACAAAATAGATAAACAAGGTCCTACTGTACAGCACAGGGAACTATATTCAGTATCTTGGAATAACCTATAATGGAAAAGAATCTGAAAAAATATATATATACCCCTATATGTATAACTGAATCACTTTGCTGTACACCAGAAACTAGCATTGTAAAACTCAACTACACTTCAATAAATAAACAAACAATAACAAAACGCCCACCCCCACAAAGCAGGCTTACTTAGCCCACTCCAGAAGAGGGCAGCTGAGGTTCCACAAGGCCAGGTCTCTGGGCAGCCCACGGCCGGACGATCCGGGGCAGGTAAGCATGGTGCCGGGCCTCCTGCCCAGGCCTGCCCCCGGTCCAGCCCCATTCCAGAATGTGAGCCAAACCTTGACCTTCAGCTGCCTCCCCGTGGAGAAATGACTTCCAGATCCCAGACTCTAGGACCAGCACGAGACCCAGGAGAGACAGCTGCTGTGCCGAGCCTGTCACCATCCCACAGTGCAGGAGGGGCCCGGCCCACTTTTCTCCACATCCTCCCAGAGAGCTGGCAGGCTGTGCCTGGGCCAGGGCCGGGCATCAGGCTAACTCGGGCTCCAGGGACAGCTGGGCCCAGCCAGCGTCGGGGGCAGGTGGGGACAGAGGTTCCTGCTGTTCTCAGGGAACTTCCCAGAGGCCTGGCTTTAAACATCCTTAGGCACCTGCTGAGTCTTCCCCCAGACAAGCTGTCAAGAGATGAGGTCGGGAGCCCACGACCCTCTGGTCCTGCCAGCTCCGGACGGCACCTTCTACCTCACCCTGTACAGGGACATCTGTTCCCAAGACGGGGGGCTGGGAGGAGTCCCCGGTCCCTGCCTCACGCTGCAGGCGGCCAGCGGACCTGCTCGCCGGCTCTCCACTTCGCGGCATCGGCTACTGTCCCCTTCCAGGCCACAGTGTTGCTTGCCTGACTCAGGACAGTCTCCCCTCCCGCCTCCTCCAACCCATCTCCAGACGGGCGCCAGGGGGCGCTCACCACTCCCCCCACTCTCATCAGTCCCTCCTGGGGCTGAGGATAAAGTCCAGCCCCGAAGACGACGACGACGGGCTGCTGGTCTCACCTCTGGTCTCTCCCCGCCCCCAGTGACCTCCAGTCCCTCATCCATCTGCACACTGGCCCCCACTCAGCTGCTCAGACCCCAGAGTGGGTGCGTCCTTGAACCCCATCCAACCTGGCACTTGGGTCTATTTCTTCATCCTTCCCCAAACAACACTCAATTTCCTCCATGCAGCCCCCCGCCCCCGCCCCCGTGCCGGTCCAGGCCACCATCACCTCTTGCTAAGCGATGACAGCAGCTTCCCAGCCTCTTTGTGCCACTCCCGCGCCCCTGCACCATCCACTTCACTGGGGCTGAAAAGATCTCTTTAAACCTAAGTCAGATCGTGTCACCCCCTGCTGCATCCCACTCACTAGCACCCGCATGGTGAAATCCCCCTCCCCACCCCAACCCCCAGGGTTCCTGCCTTCCTCTCACCCTCCTCTCCTGCCACTCTCCTCTCGCTCCCTCCTAAGCTCATTCCTGCCTCAGGGCCTTGGCACCGGCTGTTCCCTCTACCTGGGATGCCTAGAGTTCCCCAGATCTTCCAGGCTGGCTCCTGCTGGTTCCTTCTCAACATCCAAATCTCAATGCAAGCCACCTCCTCAGAGAAGCTCTCCGGACCTGGCTCCCAATATTCTCCAATAACCCCATTTATTTTCTTGATAATCTCATTACATATTTTTTTCTTATTTTTTGGTTCAGTTGTTGGGTGTATGTCTCCACTCCAGATCCAGAGGTAGGGTCAGGAAAGGCTTCAAGGTGAGTGAACAGCAAGCCTGATAGATGGGCAGAGGCACAGGCAGCACGAGAATTGGGAGAAAGGCTATATTCTCTCCTCAGCATCCTTGGCTTGCACACCTCTGACCACAGGGAGCTCACTCCGTAACAAAGGGCTGCCACGTCCTCTCCCTCGGCACGAGCTGAGCCCGCCTTCCCCGCCTTCCTGCCGGCACCCCCATGAAGTCCTCAACCGGCCTCCTGGGCCCCACGGAAAGAGTGGACCAGGAAACGGGCAGCCGAGCGTTTGAGGGATGAGTCAGGCTGCAAGGGCCCCCCTTCACGGGAACGGGCCCTGCCTCTCTCTCCCTGGGTCACGTGAGGGAAAGGGCCGAAGCCAACGCAGGGGCGCGTGACGGGCACTGGGGGGGGGGCACTCGGCTTCCTCAAGAGCCTCGTGCAGAGCCGCAGGGCGGGGGCGGGGCAGGCGGGCTCCCTTCTCTCCTCCCAGGCCCGGCCCGGCCACCACCTCTGCAGCCTTGGAAGCAGAGACCTGCTGCGGATTAGGCCGTAATCTTCCTGCAAGCTGTCTCCGTGTGCTCTTACGCAGTGGGGGTGGGTGGGGAGTGGGCTTGTGGGCAGGGGCCCTGTGTCCGCGGCACTGAGACTCGCTCGAGCCGGTGATCTGAAGGCTCCCCTGTCTTCTCCCTCCTGTGGCTGCACAAACACCAGGAGAGCAGGGAGCCTCCTTAGAAACGGGGAAACTGAGACCCAGGCCTGAAGACTGGAGACTTGAATGCGGACGGTGGGTGGACGGAGGAGGACAGAGCACTGCAATTGCCGGCCTCATTCACCCACGTGTGAGCCATGACAAGATGCCAGGTGCCGTCTGGCACGGGATACGACAGTGACCTGACAGACACGGTCCCTGCCCCCCAGAGCTTACAGCCCATGGGGCGTGGGGGGGGGGGCAGCAGCCTCTCATCATCGCCCTGCCGCGCCTCTCCGCCTTGGCCTTGGCCTTCACCCGTGCTGCCCCTTCTGCTTGGAATGTCCCCCCTCTCCGCCTGGCTGGCCCCATCCCTCCCACCTGTCCCGAGCCCGAGTGAGCCTGAGTGAGCGTTCCCTCACTCTAGGGCTTATGCTCACCTCCATATTTTAAGTGGTTTCTCAGCCACTTTTCCCGCCACTAGACTGTGAGTCTCGCAAAGACCAGGCACATTAAAGAGAAGGCGACAGTCCTGCGGCTGTCGGAACCAACGGGAGGACGTTCGAACCCCTCACTGCGCCAGATGCGGCCGTGAGAGCCATTAATAACAATCGGCCACAGGATTTGGCAACGTGAAGGTCACGGATGATCTTGACGAGATGGAGAGGTGAGGGCGAGAGCCTGAGCAGGGCGCAAGTGAGAGAAAACCGGGGGAGAAACACCAGAGACAGTGACCATAGACAAATCTTCTGCAAGACCAGAGGCACGGGCAAGGGGGTGGGAAGAACTCACATTTGTAAGCTGATGGGAAAGAGCCAGAGTGGAGGATGGAGGCAAGGGCGGAGGGAGGGAGGGAAGGAGGGAAGGAGGGCACCTGAGTCCTCGAGCAGGTGAGAGGGTGCCCCTGGTGGACACTGCGAGGCTGGCCTGGCCACCAGAACAGGAGAGAGCCTGGGGGAGGGGCGGGTGTGAGGAGGCCAAGGGCGGATGCAAGCAGGGCTTTGCCAGGTGAGCGCAGAGATGCAGGAGGGCCAGAGCCGGGAGCAGGTGGGTGAGACCACCAGGGAGCCCAAGCTGGAGAGGGGGACAGGGAGGATGGGGTGAGGGCCGGTGCACAGAGGGAGGGTCCCAGGCCAAGGACCGTGCGCGAGGCAGAGCGCTGGAACCACAGGAGGGCTGGGGAGAGGCGGACACCTGAGTTCTCGCCAGGAACGAGGGCCAGGCCCAGGGTACACCCAGTGAGAGTGGCTGAGGCAGGGAGGACAAGCCTGTGGGAGGCTGGGGGCCCAGGAAATGAGAGGCCAGGCTGTGAGAAGGATCACTGAAGCGGGAACTACGGGGAGCAGGACGGAAGGCGGGACGGTGCTGAGGGACAGGGGAAGTGACCTGGGGCTGGCCTGCAATGAGGGGAGTGGCTGGTCCAGGGCTGCGATGAGATTCACAGCTGGGGGAGAATGGTCTGGAAGCAGCCTCAGGAGCCGGGAGGACCGTGTCCCATCTCCAGGCCCGGCGGAGGGAGGGCATGAGGCAAAGAACAGCCCCCACTGAGAAGGCTGCTGGGGAAGCAGGGTCTGGGGGTGGGGAGGCCAGGTTACAGTGCAACTGACAAAAGGTGTCAGGGATGTTCAGAGCGGGGGCCAAGATTTGGGGAAGACCATGTCCTCTTGACCCCTGGACCCTGAGTCATTTGAGGAGCCGGGACGGTTGGGGTCCCTAGGTGATGGCTTTCTGAATAGTCTGGGCCTGACAGCCTGGGACTGTCCTAGCCACCCCTTCCCCGCCGTCCCCCTCCCCCCACACCATCTTCCCAAGCAGAGGTGGGGGTGAGCACGACTCCCTCCAGGAAGGGAGGGCTTCCCCAGAAACACAGGGGCACGGGCCACCCTGCCGGCTCCAGCTGACACCGTTCTGCTCCTGCAGTATGGAGCTGGGGCCCAGGTTCCCCCTGCAGGCCCCCACAAAGCATCAGGGGTGTGGGAGGCTGGTCCTTGACATCACTTCTTTAAATACTGACCAGTCCCGAAGTTCCCAACCTACAATCCACTAGGAGCAAGAGTAGCATTTGTTGAGGGTGGAGAGGCTGGGAACCACCAGCCCAATCTGACTACCCTTTTCCCATCTGATAGATGGGGAAACTGGGGCCCAGAGAGCACTGGCATCTTGCTCACGTCACACCACCTGTCAGGGGCGGAGTGGGCGCAGAACACACACGGACTCAGGCCTCGGGCCCCAGGCACTTCCTGACGCTCTGCCCTGCCTCTCCTCCCACCGGACAGCTGGTTCTTCCGGTGTAGGTGCCAAATGTGGCTCCGTGCCAGCTCTGCCATCTGCCCTCTCCCTTTCCTCCCTCCTCCTCCTGGTTCTTCCTCCTCTCCGCCCTCCCCCCCACCCAGCCTTTGTTCTTTCTCCCCAGGCTCAAGCCTGCCTAACAGCTCTGCACAAGTGGCCGTGTGGGACTCCCCATGTGGCTGGGAACTCCCCAAAGCAGGAAGCAAGGGCCACTCCCTGGAAGTCAGGCATGGGCTGCAATCCCAGCAGCTCCAGTTAACCTCTCTGGGCCTCAGCATCTCACCTAAAGTGGGGGTAACGAAACCCACTGGACAGGGATGTCACGTGCCTAGAGGAATGAACAGGATGGCAGGCCCTTTGTACATCCATTTTCACAAATCGAGTCCGCCCTGAACCCAGGCACTTCAATCCCACGTTACAGGTGAGGACTTTCCAAGGTCCCTCTCTGGTGGCCCTGGTCTCGATGCCAAACCCAAGACTCCTCAAGTTCCCACACTGCCCCAGGACACGAGGAAATGCCCAAGACGCATGCAGAAACCTATCATCCGCGTCTCCTGATGACCTCCTTGTCCTGACTCTCTCCCAGGCCTGAGAGAGACGGACCAGCCAAAGGTCAGCCACAGGCAGGCGAAGAGGTCAAGAAGATTCCGAGACTGTCAGCGATACACGCCAAAGGAGCACAGGACATGCCTGCGTGGACCCAGCTCCCTGAGTAAGTGACAGGGCCTTGCCCGGTGCTGGGAGAGGACAGGCTAGACCGCAACACACATTTCCTGCTGGGCCTCCTGCCCCCAGAGCCCTCCCCAAGCCATACCTCCACATGGTGCCGCAGGGAGCTTCCGAAACACACCTCTTCTCTGCTTAAAACCCCTCTCTGAGGCTGTCCATGGCCCTCCGATGCAGCCCAGCTTGTGAAACTGGCATCCAAGGCCGACCCTGGGTTGCCCACCCTGCTTGCCCCCCACACCTCTTTGACTTGCTCTCACTCACACACCCGGGGTCCCCAGGAGCTCAGCAACGTTTCTAAAACCCACTCAGACCTTGTGCCCCCAGGTATTTATTTATACATGTTGTTCCTCCCACCTGGAATGCACCTCCCCCCCACCTTCTTTATTAGGACCAACACAGGGGTCACCTCCCCCTGGAAGCCCTCCACGCCCCCTGGCAGAGGTACCTACTCCCCACTGGATTTCCTTCTTGTTGCATCCCAAGCCTTCTGGATGGTGCCTGTCGACTCAATTCTGTTCTCACTGGACTGAGAGCATCTCCGGTGGGACACACAGGCTGGCACCGAGCAGGGACTTGGTATTTGTGGAATGAATGAATGAATGCCAGAGCTGGCCAGAGGCTCTGTCTCCACCCTGGACCCATTTCACCCCAGCCCCTGCAGGCTCTAGAATTTCTATGTGGGACAGCTAGAGTGTGGCAATCTGGTTGGGTACGAAGACGAGGGGTCTCATTTTGAAGCTGCTGCGTTTGCAAAGCAAACTCAGCTTTTTTTTTTTTTGGCTGAGCCTCGCAGCATCCGGAATTCTCCGACCAGGGATTGACTTCGCGATCCCTGCAGTGGAAGCACGGAGTCTTAACCATTGGACCGCCAGGGAAGTCCTGCAACCTCAGCTCTTATACTCAGTGTTTGCTTGGAGTGATTGAGGGGGTCTGATAAAAATGAGGGTGTAAAACTGCTCCCTCAAGCCACTCCTTGGTGCCACTGCGACTCAGACAGGGAAGCCATGGGGAGTACACTGAATGTGGACCCATGTCCACATTCAATGTGGATTGAAACTGCGGCTCTGACAGTCCAGGGCCCAGTAGCTCTGTCTCTAGTCAGTAGAGAAGTCACCTCCAGCCTGCCCCTTACTTCTGTCATGGGAGGGATGACACCCACCCTCCTTACAACATCCTGAGTGTTACAGCCAAAGCCCTTAAGAGATCAACCCTGAAAATGGCAAAATTTCAAACATTTTATTGTTTTATTGCCAAAACAGAGCATTAATTAAAAAAAGAAAAAAGAAAGAAAGAAAAAGAAAACCTCTCATCTACCAGCGCCAATATTCTTTTCCCATACGTCATTTCAAAGCTCTAAAAGGATGTAAATTCCAAATAGAAGGTGGTCCTTTATATGAAATCAGCTAGCTCCCTGCTGAAACTCCACTTCCCCCCACCTGGCTCCAGGTAAAGAAAGGGGTCACTGACAGGCTGCAGGATCGGGGCAGGATTGGGCATCTCTGACCCAGCCCAGCCTCCGCTTTCCGATGAGGAGACAGAGGCAGAGGGGGTGGCCACAGCTGGTGCCAGATCTCCTGGCCCCCGGCCAGCACAGCCCACCTCCCCGCCAACCCAGGTCAGAGGAGGCAGCTCTGAGCTCACCCTGGACACTGTCCCAACTTAGCCATCACCTCCTCGCCCAGGGCAGGAAGGGTCCAAGTTGGGATCACGGTCCATTCCTCAATTCCCGCTGTGAGTAATCACCGCCCCCCCCCCCCGCCCAGGTGTGTGTGGGGGGTCGGGGGAGGTGGTGTAGGGCACACAGGGGCAGAGAGGAGCTGAGAAAGCCTCAGTCAAGAGATAAGGGGTCCTGCAGGCCTGGGGGCTCAGGTTCCAGGGTAGGTCCAGGTTTGGTGACTCCCTGAAGCTTACATGTTTGGGGACCCACTTTCAAATAAACAAATAACAGAAAAAAGATCTTTCTCTTACAAATTTTACAAAATCGCAAGCCCATGTGTTCATGTTGTTAGGGCCCTACAGGGCGGCAGAAGGGGTCTGGGGAGCACAGGAGTCCTGGATAGAGTGACCAACCGTCTTGTCTGTCTGGGACAGGGGGGCTCCCAGGACATGGGACTTTCAGTGCTGAAGCCAGGAAAGTTCTGGCAAACCCAGGGCAAGCTGGTGCTGAATGCTCAGGCTCCATTAGCTTGAAGGTGAAGCTTAACGCCAGCCAGACTCTGCCTGCCAGACCCTGCGGTGAGCAAGCAGAGGGAGCTCGAGGGAGGAGGGCAGGTGGCCGTGTGCGTCCACTACGTGCCCCCACGTGTTAAAATGTCTCAGTGCATCACGTGTTTTTGAAAAAGACTGGTAGGAGATAGCAGCCCTCCCTAAGTGGTGGGATCACACGTGCTTTTTTTTCCAATTTTTTTTTTTTTTTGGTGAAATACACACAACATAAAATTTACCATCTTAACCATCTTTAAGTGTACAGTTCAGTGGTATTCAGTACATATATATTGTTGTGCAACCATCACAAGTGATTTATGTTTTCCAATAACTGGCAGGTATTACTTCTATGATCAGGAAAAAACCTATATATTTTTTAAAAGTTCAATCAGCCTGTTATCAGATACCTCTGCTCACGCAAAGGTAGCGAGCAGGGCTGGGAGACTGTTGGGGGCCTCCGGGGGGATTTGAACATTGGATGGGGGTTGACCCAGATGACCCTTATCCTTTCCAAACCTGAAATCCCAGGACTTCAAACTCTTCCTGAGCCAGGGGAAGCACTGTGCTTTGGAGACAGGAAGATCCGGGTTCAAATCCTCCATCTGCACTTACATGCTCAGTAACTTTGGGCCTCTCTGAGTCTCAGTTCCCTCAAGTGTGATACAGACTGTGGGGGGAATTAGCCAGGTAATCGTGAGAACAGCCCTGCATACAGTGGGTGCTCAGTGACTTTTTCTCCCTTCTGCTTGGAATGTCCTCCCGGCACCTTGATGTGCACACATGTAAACCCTCCTCATCCTTCCAGGCCCAATTTGACATCGCCTTCTCCAGGAAGCTTCTCTGATTGCTCTCCTGGTTTTGCCGGCCTCTGCCTGAGGGTGCCTGGCTCACTCCCCAGCGGGACTGTAGGCTCCCTGAGCACTAAGGGCTGCGTCTGAGTCATGCCGCCTTCCCTGGAAGCCTAGCCAACTCAATAAAGCTTTGCTAAATGAAGCCCTCACCGGCAGAAGTGAACCAAGCAGACAAAACGCCCACACCCCCTCACAAAGCCAGTGACTTCACGCTCTGGGCCGGCGGAGGGGAGCAGTGCACAGAGCCAGCCCACCTCATCAGGCAGGTGTCCCCCAGAGCTCTACCTTTGCCGAGGACCTACCAGGGTCTCTGGGGAGCTGGAGACAACACGGATGAATGAACTCAGCACCACAAACCCTCCTGGATGCACCCAGGGTGCCAGGCCATGTGCCAGCACCGGGGACCCAAAGACTAAAGAACAGGGCTTCCCTGCCCTCAAAAAGCTCCCCATCTGGTGGGCACTTGAGAAAAAGGGGTTTAAACGTGGCCACCCTTCCTGTGGCACCAGAGGGAGGTTTGAACGTTTTTAGACAAAGGAAAGGTAGCTCCCTTTCCCTCTGGGAGGCCAGAGATAAACACTCCAGCTGTCCCACCCATCACACCCTTATATGGCCCTGAAAATCCAGGAAGTGAGGGAGCTTGAGCACCCCACAGCTGGCTTTAGGCTTAGCCCCCTGGGGGGGCTGACAGGGCCCCTGCCCAGCGTCCCCAATCCAGGCCTTTCTGATCTAGGCCCACAGGAAGGCGCCGGCAGGCCTGCAGAGGCAAGACCCTCTAGTGAGGGGGTCTGGGCAATGGCCAGCAACCCTAGGGAGGCCCAGACACCCCTCCCCAGACAGCAGCAGGCCTCCTTTCTCTGGGGTGCTGCCCAGGTCATGTGAACCCCTCCCTGTGTGCTGACTCTGTCCCATCCTCCTCTCCCCGACCCCAGGTTTGACCAGGGATCCCCACTCAGCTCTCTGCACTGAGGGATTCTGCCCTCGCCAGGCTGGAGGTCCAGAACGGGCTTCTCTGCTCTTCCCGGTGGTCAGAGGACCTCTCTCACGCCCTCCCGGCCCACGGCCCCCTCAGGCATCCAGGTGTCTGCACGAATTCGGGAAATATCCGAGCCCAAGGAGGTCTCAAGGAGGCTCCTCCCACCCCGCTACAAATCCAGAAACTGAGGCAAGCGAGAGGAGGTGACGCTGCCCACCTCGGAATTTAACTCCTCGCTTTCCGTGAACATTTCTCGGGCGGCTTCCAGCCCAAGGTCACGCTGCAGAAAGGCAGTTCCCGGGGAGAGAGACCAAGTATCCGGCTCCCGACGCGTCGCTCCACACGAGTCCAGCTAAGCCACAAAAACCCGGTTTCCTGCCCTCTCCTCCTTGATCGTCCATGGCAAGAGCGCGTGCACCCCGCGAAACGATCCACGCCCCGATCCACCCCCGAAAAAAGGCCACCTGAAACCAGGGTTCCGTCCCCACGGTCGCCGGTCCGCCCAGGCGGCCGCGCGCAACCCGAACCGCGAGGCGCCAGGTCGCGGCCTGGAGGTCACCGCGATGGGGGGCGGGGGGGAGAGTAAGAAGTGGGGACACCGGGAAGCCAGGGGTCGGGGAGCAGGCGCCCCCGCGAACGCCGGGACCCCCGCCCGGAGCCCGGGAAGGAGGGAGGGGCGGGCGCCAGTACGCCGGCCGGACGGCTCCCCGCCCGCGGCCGCGCCCGGGCAGCAAGCCGGGTGGGGTTGGGGTCCGTCCGGGCGCGCCGCCCTCGCCCGCGCCCCCACCCCGCCCCACCCCCTGCTTGGCTGGGCCACCCAGCCGTCCTTACCCAGGACACGACGCGCAGGATGGTGTGCGGCTGCCGGACCAGGGTGTAGGGGTCGAAGGCGCCCCCGGCTTTGCCCGCTCCGTACGCACCCCCTTCCATCGTGGCTGCACCCGCGCGGTGCACCCCGCTCGGCGCGCGCCGCCAGCCCGTGCGCGTGCGCGGCGCCACCGCCCCCTCCCCTGCTCGCGCGACCGGCGAGGCCGAGGGCTCCCGCGAGGGGGCGCCGTAAGCCGAGGGCGCCGGGCGGGCGCGGCGCGGGCGGGGGTGTCGCGCGCGCCCTCGATCGTGGGGACGCGGGTGCTGCGGCGCCGGCGGAGGGCGCGCTCGTCACTGGCTTGGTGACCTCTTTGCTGAGTAGGGGGGACGGGGGGTGCAGTAAATGCAAGTCTTGTCCCCGCCCCCGGGTGGCGGGTCTGCCGGGCCGCCCTACCCCCTCCGAGCCTACGGCCCTGGATGAAACCACCTTCGTGACATTTTTGCTGGTTTCTTGTCGCTCTGTCTGCCTCCAATATAGTGAGCGGACAGGGGCCGCGTTTGTACTCCTCATGGGGTGCATGGGACACAGTAGGTGCCGCAGGACTTCTCGAATGAATGAACCACGAATGAATAACCCTTCTCTCAGAGCCTTCTAAAGCACAGCCCCACCGCCCCGGAGGACCTTTCCACCCTGTTTTTACGCTGACGTCACGTGAGTCCCCGTGTCTGCGCACCCCCAACCCCCAGCCTGGAGGGGTCCGAGGTACCTGACTCAGAGGCAGAGACTGAGGAAGGGCAACTGATTCTTTATGAGGCACCCTCACCCCCACCCCACCAGCACGCTACCCTTTTCCTTAATCCACTAATTAATCATGTAGTTATTTGTTCATTGTCCTCCTCTGCTAGTCTGCGAATTTTGTCTGACTTGTTCACTGCGGTAGCCAAGGGCCTGGCACACAGTAAGTGCTCAGTAAACAGACCCTAATCCCCATCACCCCATTACTGCTTGGCCTAGAGCTCCAGCTTTCATGGAAACCGAGGCTGGATGGAGGAGTGCTTGCTGCAGTGAGAATGACTGCCTTCCAGGTCTGGCTCTTAGCATGACCTGTAGTCCCTAGGGCCTCATGTCTCCACTGGTTCCAGGAGGCTGTTGGATAAGGATGTCTATCTGCAGGGGCCTTTGCTGTCCTGGTGATGACAGAACATGCCGCATCCTGTGATGACAGGACACCAGATCCGTGCGGAGGAAATGTGGTGGGTGTGAGGCCACCCCTTATAAACATTCCATAGACAAATGTCCATCTTAGGCTCTGTTTAGTGAGTGTTAACTCAGCACCAGGCCCTGAGCTAAGGGCTTTACATACGTTATCCCATTTAATACAGCAATCATATTCTATGATTATATGAAACTTCTAGAAGCAAACAGAAATTTTTTGTGACTTTGGGTTAGGCAAAGAGTTCTTAGATACGATACCAAGAGCATGATCCATAAAAGAAAATCGATAAATTGGACTTCGTCAGAATTAGGAACACTCATCCGGGGACTTCCCTGGTGGTCCAGTGGTTAAGGCTCCACGCTCCCAATGCAGGGGGCTGGGGTTCGATCCCTGGTCAGGGAACTAGATCCCACATGCCGCAACTAAAAGATCCCGCATGCTGCAACTAAAAGATCCCACACGCCACAACAAAGATCCAGCACGTGGCAACGAACATCCCGCGTGCCACAGCTAAGACCCAGCACAGCCAAATAAATAAATAAATAAATATTAAAAAAAAAAAACACTCATCCAAAGACCTTGTTAAAAGACTGAATGAAAAGGCAAACCACAGTCTGGGAGAAAATATTTGCGAAGCACATTTCGGACAAAGGATTTGCGTCCCAGATATATAAAGGACTCTAAAAAGTCAATAATAAGATAAACAACCCATTTTTTAAAAAATGAGCAAAAGATTCGAACAGACACACTTCACCAGAGAAGATATACAGATGGCAACTAAGCACATGAAAAGATGCTCAACATCGCTAGTAATTAGGGAAATGCAAATTAATATCAATGAGATACTTCCACACACCTATTAAAATGGCTAATGTTTTAAAAATTTGACAATTTAGGGCTTCCCCGGTGGCGCAGTGGTTAAGAATCCTCCTGCCAATGCAGGGGACATGGGTTCGAGCCCCGGTCTGGGAAGATCCCACATGCCGCAGAGCAACTAAGCCCGTGAGCCACAACTACTGAGCCCGCGTGCCACAACTACGGAAGCCCACACGCATAGAGCCTGTGCTCTGCAACAAGAGAAGCCACTACAATGAGAAGCCCGTGCACCGCAACGAAGAGTAGCCCCCGCTCACCGCAACTAGAGAAAAGCCCTCGCGCAGCAACGAAGACTCGACGCAGCCAAAAATAATAAATAAATTAATTAATTAAATTGAATAAAAATTTGACAGTTTTGAGTGTTAATGAGTATTTAGAACAACTAGAACTCTTGTACATTGCTGATGAAAATAAAAAATAGTACAGCCATTTAGGAAAACAATCTAGCAGCTTCTTATGGCAGTAACTATACATTTGCCATATGACCTTGCAACCCCTCTCCTAGGTATTGACCCTAGAGAAACGAGAAGTTACGTTCACACAAAACCCTGTACAGGAATTTTTATGGCGGTTTCATTGGGAATAGCTGAAATCTGGAAACAACCCAAATGTCCCTCAGCTGTAGATTGTATAAAAAAAATTGTGGAACATTCATACAATGGAATACTACTCAGGAATCAAAAGGAATGAACAACTGATACACTCAACCACAAGAGACTACAGACTACACGACTTCCTTTACGTGACATCCTTACAAAAGCAAAACTGTAGGAACAAAAAACAGACCAGTTGTTGCCAGGGGCTAGGAGTGAGGTTGGGGTGTGCGTGTGTGTGTGTGTGTAGGATTTACTACTAAGAAGCACAGGGAAATTTGGGGGGATGATGGAACCATTCTATATCTTGTTTGTGGTGATAGTTATACAATTGACTATATATGTTTGTCAAAACTTGCAAAAATGTCCATAAAAGTGTGACTTTCACTGTATTGAAGTTATACCTAATTTTTTTTTAATGGAGAAAAAAGTGTGCAAGGGTGATGGGCTGAATCAGTGAGTAATATTCAGATCAGTGAGTCATGTTCATTCATTTATTCATTCAATAAATATTTATTTGAAGCCCACCATGCATTAGGCTTTGTGCTAAGCATAGGGCCATAAGAGTGAAGAATTTAGAGACTGTCCCTAGACCTTCCAGCACTAAGGTTTGATCACACTAATGAATTAAATCTCAGAAAGGGTAGTGTTCAGGAACCTGAGCTTCAGACTGAGATATTCTTGGGTGGACGTCCTGGCTCCCACCACCCTTCACTCACTGTGTGACCTTGGGCAAATGGCTTCACCTCTCTGTGCCTGTTTCCTCATCTGAAAAATGGAAATAAGCATAGTACCTACCTCTGAGGATTATTGACAGGATTAAAGGAGAGAACTCACAGAATGTGCTTAGAATCGCGCTTGATACAAAGAATGAGCTCAATAAACGTTAGTGAGCTACCCATCCCCGTTGGTCTTCAGGGTAGCTGTGCACAACAGGGTATATAGGCACTTTCTTAGAAACACAAAGCTATAAATGGTGGGTAGCTTCCCGACTCACCCAGGAACCTCTACTTTTTAACTATCATTGCAGGTCATAGAAACCTCCTCTTCTACTGTCTGTATTTATGTGTTCTGCATTAGCGGCAAGGCCAAAGGAGGAAGTCAGGCTGTCCTTTGTAGGTCAAGCTTTTGCAAACGCAGAGCTGCCTGGATCATGCCTTGTACTGCCTGGTCTTTCAAGTTCCCAGCCCAGGCTGAGCTGTAACTCGCCTTTGTTCCTTCTCTCCTGCCCCCTGGAGGCCGCTTTGGTATGGAAGGTGTTTGGTCTGTTTTTTGCGAGTGTGGAGTTACCTGGGCAAATGGGCAATGCATTCATTGTATTTGAGTGCATGAGCCACAGCATAATGATAACGTTAAAAATTTGCCCAAGGTACCTTTCTGGAGAGCTGTTTGGCAGTGTGTTTCAATTGAATAAAGAATGTGCCATTTGATACAGAAATCCCATTCTTTTCCCAAGGAAGGGATGTAGGAAGTACACACAGATCTAGTTAGCTCTAAGACCGGGTTGCACGTTCACCTAGTCATTTGTTCAATATATCTGTAACACCACTGTGCTCCAGGTCATTGAAGACCCTTGGGATCCAACAGTGACATAGTACGTGGTCTCTTTGACGCTCCTCCCACAGAGAGGCGGAGTCTATGTCTCCTCCCCTTGAATATGGGCAGGCTTGTGATTCGTTGATCAATAGGATGGCCTTGTGCCCTTTTCCTGGCCCAGGTCTTAAGAAAATATCAGCTTTCACATTCCACCTCTTGAAACACTCAGCCCTGAGCTGTCATGTAAGAAGTCTGACTATGTTGACACCACTGAGACATCATGTCCATACTCAGGTCAGGAATCCCAGCTGAGGGAATTCCCTGGCAGTCCAGTGGTTACGACTCAGCACTTTCCCAGCCGAGCCCATCCTTCCAGCCATCACCACCGCTGTCCTGAACCCTCCAGACTGATCATGTACCAGCTGGATACCACAGAGCAGAAATACGAGCTGGGGAGAGGGCTGAAGTCATGGATACTTGAGCTCTGCATCCAAGTAGCCACCGAAGCTTTGGCTTTTGTAGGATAACAGAGATTAAAACTTTCCAAAAGAGACAGAACCTGAGCCAGGCTCTTGCCTGAACTCAGCAACAGGGGTGGCACTCCATCACTGGGAAAGGAAGCAAAGAATAGAACTGCAGGGGATTCTTGCCTGGGACTCTGACTTAAGAAAGTGATGGGTCCAGGAAGGGAGGACAAAGATTTAGCTTGCCACCGAATGCTGAAGCAAGCCTCCCACTGCAACCCCAAACAAGGCATCCCCAATATGTCCATAGGAAGGAGCCCTAACACATCATTGTGAGAGCTGCAGAGATTTAAAATAATAATACCAATATAGCAAGAGAATATTGTGAACTTTATGCCAATAAAATTTGAAAATAAAGAAAAATGGACAACTGCCTATATATTTATAGAAAAATATATTTTTCTATAAAAAAATTTATAGAAAAATATAGTTTACCAAAACTGATTCAACAAGACATAGAAAAATCTATGTAGTCCTATAACCATGAAAGAAGCTGAAACAGTGGCCAAAAAATCTAGTTACAAATAAAATACAAGGCCCAGATAATTTTATGAGTGAATTTTAACAATCACCCAAAAAAGATGATTTCATTTTCACACAAATTCTTTTAGAGTGAAAAAGTGGGTATACTTATTTTATTCTATGAAGTTAGAATACTTTGACATCAAAATCAGAGAAAGATAATACTAGAAAGGAAAAGCTCAGGCCAGTCTCATTCATGAATATCATTGCAAAGAGTGCTGAGAAAATATTAGCAAACCTAATCCTGCAATGCATAAAATGATAATACATCATGAGCAAGTTGGTTTTATCCTAGGAATGCAAACTTGGTTCATTTTTAGGGAATCAATAAATGTAATTTTTCATATAAGCAGATTAAAAGGTAAAAACTACATGATCATCTCAATAGATGCATTAAAACTATTCAATAAAATCAATACCTGTTCAATATAAAATCTCTTCCAAAACTAAAAATACAACATCCTTAAGATTATCTACAAAAGCCCTATAGGATGAGTGTACTTTAAAAAAAATTTTTTTTTTTAATTTCTTTATTTTATTTATTTATTTATTTTGGCTGCATTGGGTCTTCATTGCTGCGCGCAGGCTTTCTCTAGTTGCAGCGAGTAGGGGCTATTTTTCGTTGTGGTGCGCAGGCTTCTCATTGTCGTGGCTTCTCTTGTTGCAGAGCATGGGCTCTAGGCACGTGGGCTTCATTAATTGTGGCGCTCAGGCTCAGTAGTTGTGGCTTGCAGGCTCTAGAGCGCAGGCTCAGTAGTTGTGGCACACAGGCTTAGTTGCTCCGCGGCATGTGGGATCTTCCCGGACCAGGGATCGAACCCGTGTCCCCTGCATTGGCAGGTGGATTCTTAACCACTGAGCCACCAGGGAAGCCCCACGATGAGTATACTTAATAGATGAAGCATTAAAAGCATTCCTTTTAAAAATTAGAGAAAAAACAAGAATACCAGCCATCACTATATTCAGCATTGCTCTAGAGATCATAGCCAGCACAGTAAGACAAGGAAAAACTATATATAAGGTACAAAGATTAGAAAGAAATATTTATTATTTCCAGGTGATATAATTGCTGTACATAGAAAACTCTAAAGAATGTACAGTCAAATTATTAGAATTGATTAGAGTTTAGTAAGTATGCTGACTAGAAAGTCAAAATACCAAAAGCAATCGTATTTTTATATTCCCACAGGCAATAGTTAGAAAATGTAAAATTTTAAAGGGAGCCATTTATAATGCATTTTTTAAAAATCTAGGGCTTCCCTGGTGGCGTAGTGGTTAAGAATCTGCCTGCCATTGCAGGGGACACGGGTTCGAGCCCTGGTCCGGGAAGATCCCACATGCCGCCGAGCAACTGAGGCTGTGTGCCACAACTACTGAAGCCTGCGAGCCACAACTAGTGAAGCCTGGCACCTAGAGCCCATGCTCCGCAACAAGAGAAGCCACTGCAATGAGAAGCCTGCGCACCACAACAAAGAGTAGTCCCTGCTCACCACAACTAGAGAAAGCCAGCATGCAACAATGAAGACCCAACACAGCCAAAAATAATAAATAAATAAAATAAATAAATTTTAAAAAAGTAAAAATTAAAAAAAATTTTTAAATTTAAATCTAGGGTTAATTTTAAAGTGGGGGGTGTGGGGACTTCCCTGGTGGTCCTGTGGGTAAGACTCCGTGCTCCCAATGCAGGGGGCCCAGGTTCGATCCCTGGTTGGGGAACTAGATCGTGTATGCATGCCAAAACTAAGAAGACCACATGCCGCAACTAAAAGATCCCGCGTGCCACAACGAAGATCCCATGTGCTGCAACTAAGACCCAGCGCAGCCAAAATAAGTAAATAAATAAATAAATATTTTAAAAATAAAAATAAAACCTAGGGGCTTCCCTGGTGGCACAGTGGTTGAGAATCTGCCTGCTAATGCAGGGGACACGGGTTCGAGCCCTGGTCTGGGAAGATCCCACGTGCCGCGGAGCAACTGGGCCCGTGAGCCACAACTACTGAGCCTGCGCGTCTGGAGTCTGTGCTCCGCAACAAGAGAGGCCGCGACAGTGAGAGGCCCGCGCACCGCGATGAAGAGTGGCCCCTGCTTGCCGCAACTAGAGAAAGCCCTCGCACAGAAACGAGGACCCAACGCAGCCAAAAATAAATAAATAAATAAATAAATAAATAAAAATAAAACCTAAGCCCTAACACAGTAACCCCTACATACAAACCTTCAAGTTGTGAACTTTCAAAGATGCGAACGTGCCCCTGTGTGCCAGCTGTTGTACGGTACCCCTGTACTTTTCAAGGTACTGTACTGTAAGATTAAAATTGTTTTCTTTATGTTTTGTGTTTATTTTTTATGTATTATTTATGTGAAAAGTATTATAAACCTATTATAGTACAATACTATATAGCCAGTTGTGTTAGTTGTGTACCTAGGCTAGCTTTGTTGGACTTACGAAAAAATTGGACTTACAAACACGCTCTCGGATCGGACCTCATTCGTATATAGGGGACTTATGTAAAGAAGACCTAAGAAAATGGAGAGGTATTCCAAGATAATCAGGTATGAATACTCAATATTATAAAGATCTCAATTCTTCCCAAATTGATCTACAGAGTCAGTGTAATTCCAATTCAAATATCAATAAGCTTTTTAGTGGAACTTGATACGCTGATTCTAAAATGTTTATGGAAAAACAAAGGGCCAAGAATTGGTAAAACAGTCTGAGGAAGAAGGGCAAGCCCTATTGGACAGGTAGGGCAGCTGTAAAGGTTTATTATAAAGCTAAAGTAAGGCGGTAGACAGAAAGAACAATGGAACAGAATACAGAGCCCAGAAATAGAACAGTGAACATATGGAAGTGTGTTATACAGCAGAAGTGACACTGCAAACAGAAGGATGGGCCATTCAGTAAGTAAGTAGTAGCTGGGAAGAATGGCTATCCATATGGGGGGGAAAATGAGGTTGGGTTCCTACCTCACATCATTCACACAAGTTAATTCCACATGCTGGTTGCAAGTACCATCAGTGCAAATCAAAAGCCCCAGCGGGTGTGGCAGTTGTGAAAACAGGTGTGGACTGGCCGCAGGAGTCACTTACCCACCCCTCCCCTCCAAATCAGCAGCCCAGGGATGACAGCTGGGAGACGGCCTCCTCCCAAAGCCCCTTCACCCTAAGTGTTTTGAGGTAAAACCATGGTAAAGTGGGAGGTAGTGTCAGCAAGAGTGGGTGCTTGGCTGTCTTGTGGAGCCAGGAGCTCTCTGCCCCAGGGCTCACCCTCCCCTCTATTTCAATTTCCTGGGACAAACACACACTAGAAACTGCCCTTTTTCTTTTCTTTTTTTTTTTTTTTAATTTATTTTATTTATTTATTTATTTTTGGCTGTGTTGGGTCTTCGTTGCTGCGCGCGGACTTTCTCTAGTTGAGGCGAGCGGGGGCTACTCTTCGTTGCGGTGCGCGGGCTTCTCATTGCAGTGGCTTCTCTCATTGTGGAGCACAGGCTCTAGGCGCGCAGGCTTCAGTACTTGCGGCACGAGGGCTCAGTAGTTGTGGCTCACGGGCTCTAGAGCACAGGCTCAGTAGTTGTGGCACACGAGCTTAGTTGCTCCGCGGCATGTGGGATCTTCCTGGACCAGGGATTGAACCCGTGTCCCCTGCATTGGCAGGCGGATTCTCAACCACTGTGCCACCAGGGAAGCCCGAAACTGCCCTTTTTCTTTTCCCAATACACATTACCAGATTGAATAGTTGAAATCCTTGTGGGAGAGGGTGGGGCTCAGAGGCTAAAATAACTAGACGTCTGAGTAGGACAAGTCCCTGAAAATAAACACAGTAAACTGCAGGACATATACCATTCGAAGCTGGGCTACTGGAAAAAACAAACCAAGAATATAAAATAGGCCTGACACAGAGCTAAGGGATGACATTAATGATATAAATGAGGAACAAGAAATAATCAAAGTGAATCCAGCAGAAGTATTTCATTTTATTTTATTTTTTGGCCGCACTACATGGCTTGTGGGATCTCAGTTCCCTGACCAGGATTGAACCTGGGCTACGGCAGTGAAGGCCCAGAATCCTAACCACTAAGTCACCAGGGAACTCCCTTGAAGTACTGAATGAAAAATATAAATGTTGAAATAAAGAACACAGCATGGATACAGCTGAAGAATGAATTAGTGAGGTGGATGATCAGAGTGATTAAATGCCTTGGTATAGTTTACTGATGGCTAGAGTGCCCTGTTGTTTGGTCAAACATTAGTCTAGATGTTGCTGTGCAAGTATTTTGTAGATGTAATTAACATATAATCATTTGACTAAGTAAAGGAGATTATCCTCAATAATATGGGTGGGCTTCATCTCATCAGGTAAAGGCCTGAAGTCTTCCCAGAGTGGAAGGAATTCAGACTCCAGATTACAACATCAACCCCTTTCTGAGTTTCCAGGCTGCTGGCCAGCCCTACAAATTTCAGACTTGCCAGCCCCCATGATCACATGAACTAATTCCTTAAAATAAATCATACATATATTTTTATTGGTTCTGTTGGTTCTGTTTCTCTGGAGAACTTCAACTGATACAAGTAGGTTGTAAAAATCTCGCCATCATAGAAGTCCCTTTACCCTCCCTGCTCTATGTTGTACTTGTCATATGTGTCACCTCTACATACACTGCAAACCCCATCTGTGGGAGTTGCAATAAATTTAGAGGAGCTGAAGGGGAGAGCTTGAGAAGGGGTGGGGGAAAGTGGAGGCCAAAGAGGCACGATTTGTCTGTTTCCTCATGATGACACCTATGTGAAACATTTGGACGTTAGTAGTTCACATATGATGTCATGCACTTCACCGTGCACCCCACTGGGAGGGACATGATGCCAGATTGTCCTACTATGTGCTGCTGGCTTAAAGTGTGACCATCAGTCTCCCTGATGTTGAAGTGCACTTTTCCTTGGTTATTAATAAGTAATCTGTAGCTGATCCTTCGCATGACTAGCCTGTTTCCCAGCTGTGTTTCACCCAATGGTTTTAACGTCTCTTGACGATTCTTGCCTGATTCAATTAGGGATTACAAAGGGGTGATTTGTCTATTTTTATTCTGTATTTATTAGCAGAGCTGTTATCTGGTGTTTTGTTTTTTAACAACATAGTAGTAGATTTTGGTTGGTTGGATTAGAAACACAGCTCATCTAGAATCCTAAAGGTAAGTGGAAGGGGCCTGGGACCATCCATTAAAGAGATTCTGGTCCAACCCCCTCATTTTCCAGAGACGGGAAGGGATTTGCTCAAAGGCTCCCAACAAGAGCTTTGTAATGTCCTACAGGAGCTTTTTGGTGCACAGCAAAGACTTATACAATTACTCGGATTTTAAGCTTAAACGATTTGCCCAAACTTTCCCTAGCTGAGTGCACTGTGCCACCAGGGAAGTCCCTAGTTTTTAAATAAATAGGATTATAGCATTTGGACTATTCCATGTATTGCTTTTTTTATTTTAACTTGATGTGTTTTGAAAGTCTTCTCACGTCACTATATATAGATCTACCTAATTCTGATTAACAGGCTGTAAACTATTTCACTGAAGGAAACCAGAATATGTCACCCCCAAATATACCTCTTTGACATAAGAATTCTTTTGAGCTGAAGGCAATTAAGAAGTAGCAAATACAGGGGCTTCCCTGGTGGCGCAGTGGTTGAGAATCCTCCTGACAATGCAGGGGACAGGCTCGAGCCCTCGTCCGGGAAGATCCCACATGCTGCGGAGCAACTAAGCCCGTGCACCACAACTACTGAGCCTGCGCTCTAGAGCCCGTGAGCCACAACTACTGAGCCCGTGAGCCACACCTACTGAACCCGCGTGCCACAACTACTGAAGCCCACGTGCCACAACTACTGAAGCCCGCGCGCCTACAGCCCGTGCTTGGCAACAAGAGAAGCCACCGCAATGAGAAGCCCTCGCACTGCAACGAAGAGTAGCCCCTGCTCGCGGAAACTAGAGAAAGCCTGCACACAGCAACGGAAGACTCAACACAGCCAAAAATAAATAAATAAATAAATAAATAAAATCTATTAAAAAAAAGAAAAAAAATTTTTTAAAAAGTAGCAAATACAGGAAAAGCTCTCTTTCCCCTCCCCTTTTCTAGGGTATAAATTTTCCTTTCCTGGAGACAACTCTAGACTCTTATTAGCCCAGAGACAGCACCAGAGGAATCTGAAAACGAACTGTATTCCATTCGTTTCCCCCCATGTATTTACTTCCCCACAATTTGCCACCCTTGGAAGCTTAAACCCACTTCCTTTGTCCCGGCATTCTTCTACAGTTGTGTGGTTCTTTATTGCAGCTGCAAGATAAGCCCAAGGTTTAGCCACTCCTTTGAGTTACTCATGGGTTTCTCCCATGTGTATATACTATATAAATGTTAATAAACTTCTGTTTGTTTTTTTCTTGTTAATCAGTCATATGTTATAGAGCCCCAGCCAAGAACCTAGAAGCGTAGAAGGAAAAAAAATTTTTTCCTCCCCTACAATCGTCATGGTAATAATAATAATTATTGTTCTTTGTTCACCTCAAGTGCAAACTGCCAGGTTCATTGGTCTCCTCAGCTCACAACACATTACGGTCTCCAGACTGGGTCAAAAGCCCTCTCCTGTCTCCTCTAATTTCTTGCCTTTTCCCCTGACCCTCACTCCCAGGCCCTTCATCACAACAGTTTCTAAAGAGAGGTTCTCAAACATTGGAGTGTAACAGCCTCCCCGGGAGAGCTAAGAAAGAACACGGAGCCCCAGCTTTGCTGACAGGTATGGCCTGGGCCTTTGTGTTTCTACCTTGTTCCTCCTTGTAAATTAAGTATGGATGCATTTGTGTTTGTGTTTTTAAATAGTATTAATGGCATTGGGCTATACATCTTACTGTTTCTTCCCTTTTTCAACTCCACATTATGTTTTAAGGCTCCTCCATGTTACAGTAGGAGCATCGAACTTGGCAATTCCAAATGTGGTCCATCCCATTGTGTACATCCCCACATCTTATTCATCCATCCCCATAGTGGTGGCCACTGGGGCTGCCGCCACCTCTTGCTTCAATTCCACTGTTCTCATTTGCTTCAAGAACTACTGAATTAAAGTAAAGGGAAGACATACTGTATAGCACAGGGAACTCTCTTCAATATCTGTAATAACCTATAATGGAAAGGAATCTGAAAAAGAATATATATGTATAGCTGAATCGCTTTGCTGTATTACCTGAAACTAACACAACATTGTAAATCAACTATACTTCAATAAAAAAATAAAGAAAAAGAAAGGAAGATAGGGGTTTATATATCCACTTAGGGACTTCCCTCGCGGCACAGTGGTTAAGAATCTGCCTGCCAATGCAGGGGAGATGGGTTCGAGCCCTGGTCTGGGAAGATCCCACAGGCCGTGGAGCAACTAAGCCCATGCGCCACAACTATTGAGCCTGTGCTCTAGAGCCCAAGGGCCACAACTACTGAGCCCATGACCCTACAGCCCATGCTCCGCAACAAGAGAAGACACCGCAATGAGAAGCCCACACACCGCAACGACGAGTAGCCCCCGCTCGTCGCAACTAGAGAAAGCCCGCGCGCAGCAACAAAGACCCAACGCAGCCAAAAATAAATAAATAAATAAATAAATAAATAAATTTATATACCCACTTAATAAGGGGATAGGGAGTGGGTAGAAAGGGCGTCTATGGAAGAACAAATGGAAGGTGTGACAGTTTCAGATAAAGTTGGTTTAAGCAATATTCAGGTTATGATGCTTAGTCTCCTTTCTGACCGTGAACCTCCCAGACCGGGGATTTATGGTGGCTGTATCTTTCAGGTGGTCCTGCTTAAGGCAGCAAAGACATTTAGGTAAGTTTTTTTTCTGTGGCTGCGGTTTGTTCAGATATTTTCGGCTTAAAATAATCTTAATGCCGCTGGAGTGCATTTTGAATCCCCACAACTATATGGTCCACAAAACCCCAAATATTTCCTCTCTGGCCCTTTGCAGAAAGCTTTTGTGGAGCCCTGGCTAATGAACCCAGACCTTGAACCCAGACTACTTGTGCTTGAATCTGCTCTCATCACTTTCAAGTGTACCTTTCCGTGGCTCCGTTTTCCCATGTATGAGATGAGGATATGAATGGAACAGAGCTCATAGAGCTGGGAGATGAAATGGGTTAACATTTGTAAACACATAGAACAGTGCCAGGCACCTAGGCAATACTCTGCAAGTGCTAAGTATAATCTCCTTCAATGAAAAGCAATCCTTAATTTTGACATAGCTGAATACAATCATCTTCCCCTTATAATGTGTGTTTCTGGGGCCTTTTCTTTTTTAATTTTGTTTTTAATTTTTTTATTGAAGTAAGTTGATTTACAATGGTGTCAATCTTTTTTTTTTTTTTTTTTTTGGCTGCATTGGGTCTTCGTTGCCGTGTGAGAGCTTTCTCTAGTTGTGGTGAGCAGGGGCTACTCTTCATTGCGGTGCGTGGGCTTCGCATTGCGGTGGCTTCTCTTGCTGTGGAGCATGGGCTCTAGGCGTGTGGGCTTCAGTAGTTGTGGCGCTCAGGCTCAGTAGTTGTGGCTCGCGGGCTCTAGAGTGCAGGCTCTGTAGTTTTGGTGCACAGGCTTAGTTGCCCCGCAGCAGGTGGGATCTTCCCGGACCAGGGCTCGAACCCGTGTCCCCTGCGTTGGCAGGTGGGTTCTTAACCACTGCGCCACCAGGGAAGCCCTCTGGGGCCTTATATAAGAAGTCTTTCAGCATCCGTAAGTCACAAAGATTTTTCTCCCATTTTAAAAAAAGCTTTATAGTCGTACATTTCTTTAATCTACCTAAAATTTGCATTCATATATGACATATGTAGAAGATGCCATAGTTTTTCTCCCCCCAGTGAATCGGTTCTCCCCACACCATACATATCACTTGTCAGTCCATCTGTGCCCCATGGCCTGTGGCTCATCAATCATGGGTCCGGTCCCAAGGTGCATGGAGATCTGCTTCCATGCTCTGTCTTTACTCCTTTGTCTGTACCTGTCCCGGTTCCATGCTCTTTTTATCATTAAGGCTGGAATGTGAGCACCCAGAGGGCAGGAAGCGTTGTTTTAATCACTGATTTTTCCCAAATGCCTAAATCAGTGCCTGGCACACAGCAGGTGCACAAAAAATATGTGCTGAATGAGTGACTTTGTGAAATGTCTTAATGTCAGGTAAGGTGAGCTGTGATTTATTTCGCCACCCCCGACTGATACGTATTTTTTATTTTTCAGGGGATTCTGTGCCCAAGAACCACACCAGGGTCACCTCAGGTCCCTGGGAGACTTACCCCAGCACAAGTTACTCAGCCCAGGAGCCTGTAGGGCAGGACACAGAAACGCTATTGCCTCAGGGGAGATCTGCCTCCTTTTGAAAGATGGCCCCCCTCTCCCCCTCCCCTTCTGCCCCTCCTCCCCCTCCGTCCTTCCCCTCCTACAGCCCTTCCCCACCTCTCTCCAGGTGAATTGAATGAACACCAAAGGGATTCATGTCCAAATCCCCAACCCCCCAGGGCAGAACATCGCACACATTCAGAAAATAGAAAAGATTGGTTGAATGGATAACGTTGAAACCTACAACTTCATCCTCCAAATGAATTCTCTAGCCCAGTAGTTCTCAGTTTTGGCTACACTTGGAATCACCTGGAGAGCTTTTCAAAATGTCTAATGCCTGAGTCTCACCCTCAGAAACTACAATTTGTTGTGCTGAGAGTCAGCCTGGGAATCAGAATTTCTAAAACCTCCCTGGGTGATTCTAATGTACAGCCAATGCTGAAGAATCTCTGCTTTACTCTGTCCCTGAAACCCCTCTCCACCTTTGCCAGCTGTGGGACCCTCAACCACTCTGAGCCTCAGTAATGGGCTGTAAAATGGGTATAATTAATAAGATGTACTTAGGGCCTTGCTATTTAAAGTGTGTTCCATGGACCAGGAGCCTTGGAACCCCAATCCTCCTGAATCGGAGCCCACATTCTAACAAGCTGCCTGGTGATCTGTTTGCATATTAAAGTTTGAAAAACACCGTTTCAGGAGATTTTGAAGAATGACTGAGATAGTGAATATTATAATTATATAATGAATTATATGTAATGAGTATAACGGAATCTGGTAACAGGCATTCCTTATGTGTTCGCTGAATGAATAAATGACCCCTTGATTTACATGTGATGTTCTCATTTTACAGCTGAGGAAACAATGGTTTAGTTGGCTATTAGGTTAGCTGGTCAAAGTAGTAAAAGGCTGGGGGCGATGGGCATGGTGTTTGGGGGATGGCAAAAAGGGAAGTTTCCAGAGACTTGAAGGCCAGGACACACAACTACATTTTTGGATATTCTGGGAGAAGGGGCTCCTCATCCTCATATTTCCCCCAGGGAAGAGAAATGCCTTTTTGTTAGAGAGACCCAGGATGTCCGCGCTTGGGGCTCCACTGACAATACTTACATATGCCCAAACAAGCAGGCTCACCATTGCATCTACCCACAAATATTTCTGCAGCCCTCCTCTGTGCTTGCTGCTGGACAAAACAGAAAATAGCCCCGTCTCTGAAGAAGCTGATAAGTTAGAATCCACAATGCAGGATAAGATCTGAGAAGGGGGAACTTCCCTGGTGGCGCAGTGGTTAAGAATCCACCTGCCAATGCACGGGACACAGGTTTGAGCCCTGGACCGGGAAAACCCACATGCCCGGAGCAACTAAGCCCGTGCGCCACAACTACTGAGCCTGCACTGTAGAGCCCGTGAGCCACAACTACTGAACCTGCGTGCCTAGAACCTGTGCTCCGCAACAAGAGAAGACACCGCAATGAGAAGCCTGCTCACCGCAAAGAAGAGTAGCCCCCGCTCACCGCAACTAGAGAAAGCCCGCGTGCAGCAACGAAGACCTAATGCAGACAAAAATAGATAATTAAAAAATAAGTAAATTAATTAAAAAAAAAAAAGATCTGGGGAGGGGAGAGAGGCCAGTTTACAAGATCAGGTGACTGAGGAAGGCTCCCAAAGAGATAACATACAAGGTGAGATGTGAAGAGTATAGGAACGTTTAAAGATTTTTGGAGGGCTTTCCTGGTGGCGCAGTGGTTGAGAATCTGCCTGCCAATGCAGGGGACACGGGTTCGAGCCCTGGTCTGGGAAGATCCCACATGCCGTGGAGCAACTAAGCCCGTGAGCCACAACTACTGAGCCTGCGCAACTGGAGCCTGTGCTCCGCAACAAGAGAGGCCGCGATAGTGAGAGGCCCGTGCACCGCGATGAAGAGTGGCCCCCGCTTGCCACAGCTAGAGAAAGCCCTCGCACAGAAACGAAGACCCAACACAGCCAAAAAATAAATAAATAGATAAATAATAAAAGCTTTCATCATATTAAAAAAAAAAAAAAAAAAAAAACAACAACTCCAAGGCCCACGCACCAGAGGCAGATACCCAGCTAGGGGCAGATCCACAGATCCCTGCCCTTCATTTAAAAAAAAAAAAAAAAGATTTTTGGAATAAGCAAAAGAGATCACTGGCTATCCTTTTAATGACAAGCTGGAGCCTCAGAGATTATCTAGTTCTTTGTAGTTTAAAGGTTCTTTTTTGCCCTTAAACTATTTTGCATCTCTGTACACTGTAGACAAAGGATAGCAATGCACATAATCCTTATCTGTATACATGCAAATAAATCCTGTCCAGTGGAAGGACACTCCCACCCCCACCAGTGGAAAAAGCCAGTTTTATGTCTATTTGTAAATTCATTTCAACATTTCTTTGCTGCATATAACTACGTGGTTCTGTGTTCTCCTTTGAACCATTTGCGGCATCTGCCTGGTTTCCTCGTTAATTAATGAGCTAAATAAAAATCTTTCACATATGTTCATTTTATATCTGTACAAGTGTCGTGATTTTATCATCTTTTACAATTTATGCTTTAACAAGAATAGAAGTCAGCCCATGTTCCGGGCAGGAAGAGAAGCAGGTCCAAAGACTCTGCTGCAGGGAGGGCTGCCTGTGGAAGGGGGGAGGTCAGCGTGAGGGGAAATCCCGGGACCAAGGGATGTGCTGGGACCCAGCTGGCAGTCCCCAGAGGCCTCATATGGAAAGCCACTGGAGGTCTTAATCGGTGGAATAATGGTCTGATTCTTGGTATAATATCTACCTAGCTGCTGGGTGGAGAACAGCTTGAAGGGGAGGAGGGGGGCCAAGAGGATGCACCTATAGATTGGTTCAGCAATCCAGGTGGGAGGTGACCGTGACCTAGACTTAGTGGGTTGAGGGTTGAGTATCTGCTGAACCACAAACAAATGGGGATGGCACAGGCGAAAGTCTACAAGGGGACAGTGCGTCCGATTTCTTATTTATTTATTTATTTATTTATTTATTTATTTATTTTTATTTTAGGCTGCGTGGACTCTCTAGTTGTGGCGCACAGCTTAGTTGCCCCGAGGGATGCGGGATCTTAGTTCCCCAACCAGGGATTGAACCCGCGTCCTCTGCATTGGAAGGTGGATTCTTAACCACTGGACCACCAGGGAAGTCCTGCATCTGATTTCATTCATAGGATAAATGCTCTAGGCCTTTAGCAGGGAACTCAGCAGAGCCCATCTACATGACACCTGAGCAGGAGGTGTGGTTGAAGGTGTGAGCTCTGCTGTATGATCTCAGGAAGTTACTTAATTCTTTTGAGACAATTTCCTTAACTATAAAATGGAGACATAAAAGAGTGCTTTCCTCAAAGGGTTGATTGGATGATCCAATGAAATAAAAGACTGTTCTGCCCTCAGTAAATGGCAGCTAATATCATTTCCCAAAGAATAATAAATGCCTCAAGCACATTAAAATAACCTCTGCATTGGTATACTGCCGCAAATATTTTTGGACCTTAGGTATAGAGTTGAGATACAAGGTAAAGATCTGTATTAGTTTCCTATGGCTGCGGTAAGAAATCACCAAAAACTTGGTGGCTTAAAACAACAGAAACTCACTCTGCCACAGTTCTGGAAACAGGAAGTCTGAAATCAGGTGTCAGCAGGGTTGGTTCCTCCTGGAGGGGCTGAGGGAAAAACTGTTCCATGCCTCTCTCCTAGCTTCCGGTGGCTATTGGCAACCCTTGGCATTCCTTGGCTAATCTGCTTCCCTCTTCACATGGCCTTCTCTTCTGTGTTTCTCCTCCCCTTAGCTTCTCTTATAAAGACACGTGTCGTTGGGTCCCCCATCTTAATCCAGGATGATCTAATCTCAAGATCCTTAGTTCAAAGTGTCCTTTGCAAAGACCCTTTTCCCAAATAAGGCCACATTCACAGGTTCTAGATAGACATATCTTTGGGGGACCACCATTCCAACAACCAGAAGACGCATATTTATTTATTTTTTCATATAGTGAACCAATTTCTCCAACTCTATCTGCTAAATAGTTCCTGCTCTCCCCACTGGTTTGTGATGTCTCCTTTTCCGTGTACCAAGTTCCCATTTGTAGCCAGCTTATGTCTGGGCTCTGCATTCTGTTCCATTCATCTGCCTGTTTTTTTCTGCCACATTGTTTTTACTACTGTGACTTCATACTATGTCTTAATATTTGGTAGAGCAAGTCTCCTACCTTGGCTCCGTTTTTTTTTAAATGCTTTAAAATTTTAAGGACCTTGATTTTCCATATACATCTTAGAATCACTATGAGTCCTCTCCCTTGCCCTCAAATCCCTTGAGATTTTGGTTGGAATCCTAATGACTTTATAGATTAATTTGGAGACAACTGACTTTTTTAGAACATTAGGCCAGTTCACCCGTAAATTGATTATGTCCCTCTTTATTCGGGTCTTCTTTTCATGTCCTTTAATAGAATCTAAGTGTTCTCCAAGGAGGCCTTGTAAGCTCTGTTAGGATAACTGAGGGGGAAGAGCCCTCTACAACCTACAAATGGCTTAGTTTTATACACCTCTTCTCCCTGGAGGCTTATTATCCACATTTTACAGAAAAGGAAACTGAGGCCCAGGAACTTCCCCAAGGACACATAGAAGTGACAGAGCTGAGACCAGGTCCCCTAGCCCAGGCCCTGCTATGCAATGTGGCTTGCATACTGGGTACCACCCACCCTTGCCCCCAGCCCAGCAAAGGCTTGGGTGGACAGATCTGATGCCATTCAATCTCTTCTTGACAAAGCAAGTCATGGACATACCAGAGGCTGGCTCACACTTGGTCCTTTATTTTAAGATCTGCACGAAGAGACACGTGGCATAGATATACAGAAGAATGATGAGAATACAGGTCGCCTTGACTTGTCGTGCGAGGGCCTGCTTGGATGAAGACCTGAAGGCTATCTTGCTTGTCCTATTGCTCTGGAACCTGGTGCTAATGGGCACCTTAACTGGCCCCCAGACTGCAGCTTCCCTCTCCCTCACTGGCATCCTTGTCCCCAGCCACTAGGCACAGGCTAATGGAGGCTGGCGTGAACCCACCTCAGGGTGGCCGGGTCAGGTCCAGGGAAGTGCTGGCTAAAAGGGATGGTGGTCGCTGGAAGGATGGTGGTGACCGCATCCAGGTCTTTGGAGGGTGCCCCGCACAGCCCGGCCCACCCCAGGGACTGCAGGCCACTGCCCGGCAGGGCCTGAGCCACCTGTCCCACGATCACCCACAGCCTGTCCTGGCAGCGGAGCAGCAGGGACACTGCCACCAGCTGCAGCACAGCCCGCAGCAGCAGCTCCAAGGCCTTGCAGTTCTCGTGGTGGGAGTCGACCAGGCTGTAGTAGGCCCACTGGGCCACAGAGAGCAGGGCTGGGGGGCCTCCCACCGCAAGTGCCGCTGGAGCCACAGGACGCAGTGGCAAGCTCCGTGCAGCAGGGTGGCGAGCAGCTGAAGGCCCTAGCCCTGCACGACAGTCAGCAGCTGCCACAAGGCCTGCTGGATGGGCAGCAGTACCTCCACGCTCAGCTTCCAGGCCAGGACGAGCCCCCCAGTCACCTGCAGACTCCTGCCGCACAGGATGCAGAGGCCCAGCATGGAGACACAAAGGCAGTGAGAAGCCGTGTTTGCCATGGTCGCCTGCAGCCCCAGCAGGGCTCCATAGAATTTCACCAGGCCCGGCCCGCACAGGAGCAGGAGCTGCCAGGCGCCTCTGGCCAGCCGACTCCCTCTCTGAGGGGCATTCCCTTGGCAGCTGGCGGTGGAGGAGTAGGGAGGGGGGCCTTCATGACGCAGAGGCTCTGTGCCCAGCCTCCCGCTCCAGGGGCAAGGGGCTGCACTCATGCCACAAGCTCATATTAACTGAGCCTCTGGCCCAAATGCCCTGTCATCTGAGCCAGGTGGCTTTGCAACAATCAGTGACAGCACAAGAGATCAGGATGTGAGCTCTTGTCAAAGAGGGAGCTGGGCTTCCCTGGTGGCGCAGTGGTTAAGAACCCGCCTGCCAATGCAGGGGACACGGGCTCGAGCCCTGGTCCGGGAAGATCCCACATGCCGAGGAGCAACTAAGCCCGTGCGCCACAACTACTGAGCCTGTGCTCTAGAGCCGCGAGCCACAACTGCTGAGCCCGCGTGTCACAACTACTGAAGCCCGCGCACCTAGAGCCCGTGCTCCGCAACAAGAGAAGTCATCGCAATGAGAAGCCCGCACACCACGAGGAAGAGTAGTCCCCGCTCGCCACAACTAGAGAAAGCACGCGCGCAGCAACAAAGACCTAACGCAGCCAAAAATAAAATAAATTAAATAAAATAAATAAAAAAAAAAAAAGAAAAAAAGAGGGAGCATTATTGCTTCAATGGGCAAGGGAGGCATCCTTGGAAACTGTGATGTTCTAGTTCATGCCCACATCTGCCAAATGTGAGCCAGAGCCTTCTCTGGGCTAGGACCTGCAATCTCTGCCACCACAAAGCTTCCCGTCCAGTAAGAGAGATGGACATTGAAACGCCCTCATGATAAAACTGCATCACTCAGCTCCTCTCTTGCCCTCGTGCTTCCCCATTCTTTTATTTTTTTGGCCACACCATGTGGCTTGCAAGATCCTAGTTCCTGACAAGGGATTGAACCTGGGATGAACCTGGTGCTTTCATATGCCCTGGCAGTGAAAGTGCCAACTCCTAGCCACTGGACCAGCAGGGAATTCCCCCATGCTTCCCCATCCTGCCCCTCAAGTCCCCCTAACTTCTGCCGAGTTTAGTCCACACCTCTGGTTTTACCTGGCAGCAGAGAACATCTGCCCTTCAGGGATGTGAGCAAAACCTTGGACCCTTTTCCATTCCTTACTAGAAGTTCCATTTTGAAAAACAGTATCGATGGGGGACCATTTGTAAACAAAGTTAATCCATTTCTTTCCAGACTCTGGATTTTATCTTTGGATTAAACCAGCAATCCGGGATCAGGTAACCCAACCCCCTTGTTTTGGTCTTTTGTAACGGGCTCGCACAGATGGGCTCGGTGAGTCACCCTGATTTCACTGGTCCGCATCGAATGTGCTCAACCATTGTGTGTTCACTGTGGGGTGATGTTCAGGGTGTCGTTAGCTGCATCCCACTTTGGCCCCTTTAGGAGAACCCCATCTCCCCAGAGAAATTTCTTTCAAGCCTTACTTTAGGCACAGTGGATTCCTTTGGCCATTGGTTTGTTTTTATCACGTGGATATTGTGAATCATGTTACTAATCATATTTATCTTTCTTATTTAGCTGGACAGAGGCTTGAAACCTAATGGGAGGACTACTGTAGCACAAACAAGAGTTCTATAATGTTTGTTTTGGGTGTGATCGTGAAACCGAGCGGGGCCCTATGGGGCTCCCGGGCACGGAGGCCTTTTTGTCCCCCCATTTCTTGTAGGCAAGACTCCAGCCTTCCTGACCTTCCCTGAGTTCCAAAGGGCAGATTCGAACAGTTGCTAATCAAGGGAGGAGCAGCCAAGAAACCACCTGAGACAAGATTAAAGGGACCAGGGACTTCCCTGGTGGTCCAGCGGTTAAGACTCCGCTCTCCCAATGCAGGGGGCCTGGCTCTGATCCCTGGTCAGGGAACTAGATCCCACACGCCCGCCGCAATGAAGATCCCACATGCCGCAACTAAGAACCCCACCCTGGGTTGGGACACATAGTTTTCGAGGGCAGGAGCCCTCTGTGTCCCCCTTTGCCTGGCAAAGCAATAAAGCTATTCTTTTCTGCTTCACCCAAAATTGTCTCCGAGATTCGATTCGGCATGGGTGTACAGAGAGGCTGAGCTTTCGGCATCAATCCCTCTCTGGCTTCATCTTATTTCCCTTCACTCACGTCCTTACTTTTTTTTTTCTTTTAAATAGACTTTTCCTTTTAAAAAATTTTTTTTTATTGTTTAAAAATTTTTGGCTGCGTTGGGTCTTCGTTGCTGCGCGTGGACTTTCTCTAGTTGCGGCGAGCAGGGGCTACTCTTCGTCGAGGTGCGCGGGCTTCTCATGCGGTGGCTTCTCTTGTTGCATAGCATGGGCTCTAGGCACGCAGGCTTCAGTAGTTGTGGCGTGCCAGCTTCAGTAGTTGTGGCTTGCGGGCTCTAGAGCGCAGGCTCAGTAGTTGTGGCGCACGGGCTTCATTGCTCCTCGGCATGTGGGATCTTCCCAGACCAGGGATCGAACCTGTGTCCCCTGCATTGGCAGGCGGATTCCTAACCACTGTGCCACCAGGGAAGTCCCTTATTTTTTTCTTGTTGATTTGCATACACCTTGCTGTGTAGTCTTAGACATGTTCTTGGAAGAAGGAAAGATACAGTTAACCCCATAACTGAATCCAAACCTACATATCTAAATTAATCTATCCTTTCTAAAAGTAATGTTATCTATCCAATATTCCAAAACGGATATCCTGACTCCTGCCATCTCTGCTTCCTCTCCCTGCCCCCACCCACAATGACTCATACAAATAGTCTCCAGATCCTGCTATCCTAAATATCTCCAGATTCTACTCCTTCATGTCTACCCTCAGTGTCCTTTCCCAGGTCACCCACCTGACGGCTTGCATGGAGTAGTGAAAGCCCTTCGACCTTATTCTCACCTTTAGTTGGTCCTTTAATGTCATTCTTAGGCAGAGGAGGCTCAGTACACATTTGTTGAGTGAATGAATGAATCCCTCATTTGACAGATGGGGAAACTGAGGCCCAAGGCAATAACTCAGTGAGCTATGTGTACAACTGGCAGGACTGTGCAGGTCTGTCGATACTCCCTTTTCTCTGACTGGAAAGAGGGAATTCCTTTTAGGGGGAATGGTTTGTCCAGGACCTTTGGTAACATTGTTTGTTAAATCTTTTTCAACCCTCATCATAATTTTAAACAGTCTTATTTGCTCTGCGACGGTAGCTGTCTTGTTCTCTTATGTATTCCCACAGACTGGTGCAGTACCTGGCACAGAGCAGGCCTTCAGGAAGAATTTCTTATTGAGTGAATGAGTGACTCAGGACCCCAGAGCTCCTTTTCCAGTGAAAGGGCTACAGAACCCTGAGTCTGATGTCATGAAAACCCAACCTAGACTCAGTCAGACTTGAGCTCTGTCCTTATTGCATGACTTTTGCCAAATTATTTCCTCTTGGCCTGAACTTAGTTTTCTCTGTCATATGGGCCATAATTCCTTGTCTGCAATTCTGAAATGAAAAAACTTTTTTTTTAGTTGAAGTATAGTTGATTTACAATGTTGTGTTAGTTTCTGGTGTATAGCAAAATGATTCAGTTATATCTTTTTCATATTCTTTTCCATTATGGTTTATTACAGTATATTGAATACAGTTCCCTGTGCTATACAGTAGGACCTTGTTTATCTATTTTATGTATAGTAGTTTGTATCTGCTAATCCCAAACGCCAAATCCATCCCTCCCCTTTTCCTCTTTGGTAACCGTAAGTTTGCTTTCTATGTCTGTGAGTCCGTTTCTGTCTTGTAAATAAATTCAGTTGTATCATATTTTAGATTCCACATATAAGTGATATCACACGGTATTGGTCTTTCTCTGACTTACTTCACTCATATGATAATCTCTAGGTCAATCCATGTTGCTGTAAAGGGCATTATGAAAAAACTTCTTAAATCATTTGGTGGCAAAAACCAAACTAACCTGAATTTTTTAGGTAGCTAAGTTAGCCTTTAACTGTGAGGCTATTTATAATTATCCCACTCCATGTGAATATTCACGTTTCTTAGCAGAATTAACGTGTTTCACTCAACAGCTTAGGTATGATTACATAATATACAGTATGTGCACCATATTGCACGGTATTATCTAAAACGTGAAGAATGCTTAATTTGGATACATATTTGGCCCCAAAGATTTCCAGTAAGGGGCTGAGGACTATCAGCACTGCCACTGGGGGATGGCGTGAGGGTTACATGAGAGAATGTTTTTTAACAACGGTGTGAGCAATGGTCAGGCCCAGAATCAAAGCACAGGACGGGGAAGGATGCATGTGGAAGGTGGTGATCTATGAAAAAGTGTGTGTATTCGCCTGCAGCGAAGAGGCTGGAATAGCTAGTTAGGGCAGATTCTTGGCTGGCAGGCTCAGAAGTTAAGGCTTCATCCACAGGAAACAACGAGGGTTGGGGGTGGGCGTGGGGAGGGGCATGGGAAGTAGCAAGAAGGGATTTGATTCTTAGAAAGATTTGGAGGGGCAAGCCTGGCGGCAGGGTGAGCCGCTAGGAGCCTCCTAGGACCTAGGTGACCCCGAGCCCAAGCAGACATCAGCAAGAGCCATTCATGCAGAGAGTCTGGGAAGCAGGGAGGGCCAGGGTCCGTGAGGCCGGGCAGCGGGACCCATGACCCTAGACGGTGAGGTGGTTCCGTCGCCTAAGACCTTCAGAACCAAGCACGGGCCCCACAGCCAGATTCTCGGAGGAGTAGCCGAGATGGGGCTTGAGGGAGGGGGGCCCGAAATCAGGAAGCATTAAAGGCAAGCTGGTACCGGGAAGCGGCTCTGGGTTGGGAGCCAGGAAACCAGGGTTCCTGTCTTTCCTCTCCAACTTCGAGCTGGTGGAAGCGGTGCGACTCGTCCCACTTCTGTGTGCCTGCAAAATGGCAACAACGCTGTGTGGGACGGAAGCGGGATACCACGTGGGAAAGCGCCTTGGAACTGAAGCCCCAACAGGGTTACTCAATTCCAGAGGATTCATATGAAACCTGCATTTCATATGAAAAGAACCGACGTAGCCATTTTCCTTCACCGTATCAGCAGTTTCATCAAATTTGGCCGCTGCCCAACGCCTCAAGGTCGTTGTAATACAACTCTCTGCCGGCGAGTCCAAGGCTTTTCACTAAGTTTGAACTCGGCCGCTCGCCGTAGAGCCTCTAAGTCCCGCCTACGAAACTGACGTCCCGGTCGGAACGTAAGCAAGGCGAGGATGAGCGTGCGTGGAAACGGCACCCAGTACCCGCCCCCCGACCCGACGGCTGCCGCGGGCGCGCGCTCTCACGCCGGAAGGGGCGGAGCTAGACTGGGATTTATATATTGCGCGCTGAGAGTCGGACGATCTCTACCGGCAGCATCCGACGGCTGGATGGTGAGTGTTGTGATGGCGGACTTCTACTTGTCCGCTGCGGCGGCATGAGTGAATCCGCGGCACATCCCCGCCATCTCGCCTCACCCGGCGCCGGGGTTGTGCTCTAGAAGCATGGGGCACTCAGCAGAATCCGCAGTCAGGTCTATTTTCTTAAAATGTCCGAGGCTTGAGGTTGGCTTTGGGCCTGCCGGTCGGCTGGCAAGAGGCCTTGCCACGGGAGCTGGGTTGGGGCGCCCGGGCCCGATAATCTTCAGGCCATGGACTTATACTAGATCTCGACCTCAGCATTCGAGATGCGAGTCATGAGCACTTTCGCCAGGAGGACCTTGGGTGGGGGCGTTTGGCACTGTTGTGAAAGTGGGAGGTGCAGAAATCCAGGCCGCAGGCGGCAGGGGAGGCTTTGGGTATGGGTTGTTGAATCCTCTTCTGAAACGTCTGGGACGGTTGGTACAACCTCTTGGGCCTCTAGAGGTCTCAGAAACCAGAGATGATGAACTTACTGACGGGCGGACAGAGATTGTGTGCTGATTGTCATGTTCTGATTTGGTTCTGTCGAGTTCTAGTGGCCTCCACTTGCCCGTTTAGCTCCCCTTGGGAGCATGAGGAACCTTTACTACTATTATCTGCCACCCAGGCGTTTGACCAGAAGTCCCTATTGTGGACAGGATCTGTTTCTTTTATTTAATCTTTATTGGAGTACAATTGCTTTACAGTGTTGTGTTAGTTTCTGTTGTACAACAAAGTGAATCAGCCACATGCATACATATATCCCCATATCCCCTCCCTCTTGCGTCTCCCTCCTGCCCTCCCTATCCCATCCTAGGTCGTCACAAGGCTGATCTCCCTGTGCTATGCAGCAGCTTCCCACCAGCCATCCATTTTACATTTGGTAGTGTGTATATGTCAGTGCTACTCTCTCACTTCGTCCCAGCTTCCCCCCACCCCCGTGTCCTCAAGTCCGTTCTCTACGTCTGCGTTTTTATTCCTGCCCTGCCACTAGGTTCATCAGTCCTGTTTTTATAGATTGCATTTACGTGCGTTGGCATACGGTATTTTTCTTTTTCTGACTTCACTTTGTATGACGGACTCTCGGTCCATCCACCTCATCACAAATAACTGAATTTCGTTCCTTTTTATGGCTCAGTAACATTCCATTGTATGTATGTGCGTGATCAGAATCTTAACTGACTTGCACATAAAGCTGCTTGTTAAGCGATTTTTAATACCATTACCTGGTGTGCCTTTGTCCTCTTTAGAGGAAAAGGTGGATGGTTCATGTTCTTTAAATTACAGGGTGAGGGTTTGAGATAAATGTTCAACTCATTTGGCTGAATAATGCCTTTTAGATGTGTGATCCCGACAAAAGTAAATCCCGCACGTAAGCCCGTTACCTGGGTTGCTGGTGTGGATCCAGCATTGCTGGGAATCTTCTTAGAACCTAGGCCTCTGGGGATGAAGAGGCGTGAGCTACTTAGAAGGTGCTAACGTTGATTGATCGTTTTCTCCTAGTCTCACAGGAAGTTCTCCGCTCCCAGGCATGGGTCCCTGGGCTTTCTGCCTCGGAAGCGCAGCAGCCGGCACCGCGGGAAGGTGAAGAGCTTCCCCAAGGATGACTCTTGCAAGCCCGTGCACCTCACAGCCTTCCTCGGCTACAAGGCTGGCATGACCCACGTTGTGAGGGAGGTCGATAGGCCAGGCTCCAGTAAGTACACGCTGTGTCTCCCCAGCTGCTGGGAGGGTAGGAGTTGGTGGGAGCTGACTAGATGGGGCCAAGCTCTCAGAAAAGAGCAGGCTTTGGAGAGATCAACAGAACCTCTAGATATCACAATGGAAAGATATTTTAGGATTGATTAATGCTTCCAGGGTTCAGGTGGCTGGCACTGCTTGATTTAGGCAGAGAGATGTAATGGAGTCAGGGAGCGTGATGAGGAAATTTGTCAAGAGCTGCAGCAGAGAAGTATGCTAACATGGGAGGTGGCAACCATTGAGGGTTAAATAGAAACTCCACTCACATTTTAGTGGCAGCACTGAACTGTGAGCCTCATCTGAGCGCCTGAATACTACCCACCTTCCTGGGTTGTGAAGTTCGAAGTAGAAAAGGCACTAAGTAGAACACACGGTGCTGGTGATTGAAACACAGTAAGTAGACAGTTAAAATTGTCTATGCTGAGGAATTACTACCTCACTATACTTAGTACCCTTGTATTTTCTAGGTAATAAGGAGTTTGTCTCTGGAGAAGGTTATGATAAACCAGCACCGAAACCAGGCTGTTACTTGGCTGCTTAGGGTCCAGATAGTTTTGTGCTGAAAAGGTCAGTGCACACAGACTGAGCATTCAGCAGTGAGGGAGTTTGGGCTGCGATGCAGACTTCCCCACAAACCTTCCTGTCATCTGAAGCAACTTGCGTTGCTGGCCTGGAAGGGCACGTGACATTTTTCCAAAAGACAGCCCTCCTGCCGGGTACTTGAGGCAGCCCACTCAGGTCTAACTGCCTGCTTCGTCTGCAGAGGTGAACAAGAAGGAAGTTGTGGAGGCTGTGACCATCGTGGAGACGCCGCCCATGGTCATTGTGGGCATTGTGGGCTACGTGGAAACACCTCGAGGCCTCCGGACCTTTAAGACCATCTTTGCTGAGCATATCAGTGATGAATGCAAAAGGCGCTTCTATAAGAACTGGTAAGGGGGCCAATGCCGCCCTCGCCCTGGGTTAGGCTGGCCAGGAGGGGCAGTGTGCCGTGCAGGGCCTCAGCTCCATAGCTGGGGTGGGAGGAGGTGCTCTGGTGTCAGGTTTAGTTGCGGAACAGAGCAGAACCATTCTTTCCTGCGCTGGGAGGAGCATCTTGAGACATTTCCTTCAGTGTTCACCTTAGTGGGTGCTACCTTGAGTCAGTATTTCCTGAGTTGCTGGCAAGTGTTGAGTCTACTTAGAAGCTGAGGGATAGCAGTAATGCCCCCATACCCCACCACCCCCGGTGTGTGGTCTGGTTAATGGATAACCTAGAGCAAGAACTTGTGTATCTGAACGTGTGTGACTTGCATCATTAATCTTGTGGACCTCTGCTCAGCTCCGCTCGGCTCTGCCCGATGAGCTCCATCCAGGCTCCGCTTGCCGGTGGAAAAGGCTCCTTAGAAGCCGGCAATGAGCCCCGTCCCCACATGGTGCCCGTGTGCCTTCCGCTCACCCCTTGGAGGGGTGATGAAGGCTGGCACCTGGCCCCCTCCCCAACTCTGCTCTGCTTCTGAAGGCATAAATCTAAGAAGAAGGCCTTCACCAAATACTGCAAGAAGTGGCAGGATGTAGACGGCAAGAAGCAGCTGGAGAGGGACTTCAGCAGCATGAAGAAGTACTGCCAGGTCATCCGTGTCATTGCCCACACCCAGGTGAGTGCCCACTGCTATGGTCTGTGGAGGTGATGACCTACATGACCACCTGTGGCTTTTGCGGGGCTCAGTTATCTTCTGAGTTGATCCTCAGCTCACACTGGTTTTGTCAAGCCTCAGGATTTTAGGGATGGTAAGACTTTGAGGTTCTTAAATTTATTTCCTGGTGGAGGAAGGGGTTAAAAGCAACAAAGTCCAGCCAGTGCCCTGCCTTGAGGCCTGGGTTCCTGGGGCCATGTTTAGGACAGTTGTCTGCTTGAGAAGGCATCCAGGCCTCCTCACATAGGGTTGGTTTTTTTGTTGCCAGCAGAGGGCACTGTGTCCCCGGTGGTTCTTAATTAGGGAAAACCATATCCCATTTTAGGAGAACTGGTCGAAGGAACTGGTGAGTCATAACTAATGTTGTCTAGCGCCTAACTGAAAATAGTGTTGAGATGCTGGCTATTTGCACTTCAGACCTGACGTGAGCTGAATTAGCTCTTGGTTGTCTGGGTAGGAATGGGTGCCGCCTTTGCTGTCAGTCTGGGCGATTATCCTGGGTGTATACCCATGATTCCTAAGTGATCAGTAGTCCTGTGTGGTTAGTGGTGACCAGATTACCACAGATTTGTGGTGTGTGTCCATTACTGAAGACGCGTCAGTAGGATAACACCGGACAGCTTTAAAATCTTTGTTTAGCTTCATTCCTTAATCACAGCTTGTACTCGCAGTGTTATCCTGCTCCCAAAATAAGTGGCTTATTGGTAGTTAATAGAGCAAGGTAGATGGCCAGGGTAAACCAGGGCAGGTACCTGAAAGGAACTGGCCAAAATGACAGTGGTCAGGAACATTGGGCTGGTGGTCCCAGGATCTGGTTAAATGAGCCTGTCTTAATGTGGGCCTGGTGTGTCTGTCAGGGAGCAGCTCATTCTGACCTGATTCAGGCACCAGAATTGAAAGGGGAATGGTACCCAGTGGGGAGTCATGACACTGGAGAGCAGTGCTGTTGCCTGTTGTGCGCAGCCTGAGTTCCTCTCACCTTGAAGCATCTGTTCCCTTCTAGATGCGCCTGCTTCCTCTACGCCAGAAGAAGGCCCACCTCATGGAGATCCAGGTGAACGGAGGCACTGTGGCCGAAAAACTGGACTGGGCCCGAGAGAGGCTAGAGCAGCAGGTCCCTGTGAACCAAGTGTTTGGGCAGGATGAGATGATTGATGTCATTGGGGTGACCAAGGGCAAAGGCTACAAAGGTGAGCTTCGCAGTGGCCCACATTGCTGTGGTTAACCTGGGAGAGGGGTGGCAGGCCCAGCTGTTCTGTGATGAGGCCCTGGAATGAGCGCTGGCACAGCGCCCGAGTCAGACTGCGGAAGTATTCCTCGCTGCCTTCCTCCTGAGGACTGCTGTGGTCAGGTGGCTGGGGTAGCATGTGGGACCGGGGGTGACATACATACGCTTCGAGCACACTGCAGAACGCACTGGGAGGCTTCCTGAATGCCCTCAGATGAGCATGATCACATTCTAGTAGGCTGATTCTCCAAGGCCTCTTCTTGTTTGCTGATTGTAACTCAAGGGTTATGTCTCAGCTGGTATTCAAGCTTGGATGGAGGTATAAGAAGGGAGAGGACACGGCAATCATGTGTTGCATTGCATGTTCTGTGGACAGAGTACCACAAACTCAAGTTGGGCATTCATAGCAGGAAAGGGCCAATGGCATGGGTACCAGGCACCCCAGTAATAGCATGTGTCTATTCCAGGGGTCACCAGCCGTTGGCACACCAAGAAGCTGCCCCGTAAGACCCACCGAGGGCTGCGCAAGGTTGCCTGTATTGGGGCGTGGCATCCTGCACGGGTGGCCTTCTCTGTGGCTCGGGCCGGTCAGAAAGGCTACCATCACCGCACCGAGATCAACAAGAAGGTGAGGTGCCCAAGGGGGTCCTGTGGAGACTTTAACCCTAGGAGGGGCAGGGTGGCCCCACTATTGGGAGCTGGGGGTCCCAGTCCCTGTCACCATCGGTCCATTTGTGGTGGAGCATCCCGTGGACTTAGTCGCTCATGTCTGGTGGCAGAGTTCTGGCTCTTGGGTGTCATGAGAGTAAAGTGCCATCCTTGAAGGTGGTTCTGGTGCAGCTGACCCTTGGCGGGGCTGAGGATATGAGCTTTGTCTACCCTCTCCTGTTCCATGGTGTTTGGAGAGGCCTCGTCCATTGTCTCGCTGGATGGCATTGTTTGCAGTTCAGGCCCAGCCACCTTTTCTTTGCTCCGAGCCTGGGACGCCCCCTCGCTAGGGCCGAGGTCATAGCTGCTTTCCCAGAGGCCTTTGTAGGCTAGCCCACCCCCAAGATGGATCATTTGTCCCTAATGGCTGTCCTTGCCTCCAGCCAGCTCCAGAGGCCTCTGAGCTGTCTCCCCACCCAATTTTCTTGTTCTCAAGTATTTATGCTCATTTCCTCCAGATCTACAAGATTGGCCAGGGCTACCTCATCAAGGATGGCAAACTGATCAAGAACAATGCCTCTACTGATTACGATCTGTCTGACAAGAGCATCAACCCTCTGGTGAGTAATGGGAGCTGTCCTTGCAAAGCCTCAGATATCTGGTTTGGTGGGGGATTTCCAGTTCCAGGCCTCCCCTATGGGGCTGGGGCCATTTTTACAGCCAGTTAACTGGACCCCTGCACAGCATCCAGCTGTCTGTCCACCCTTTGTCATTGGAGGGAGATTGGCTGGTGAGGAGTGGGGTGGCAGGCCCAGCTGTTCAGTGATGAGGCCCTGGAATGAGCGCTGGGTGCGGCGCCCGAGTCAGACTGCGGAAGTATTCCTTGCTGCCTTCCTTCTGAGAACAGCTCTGGTCAGGTGGTGGGACCGCCAGGACCTGCGGCGGGGGGGTGTCATGTGCGTGGTCAGACCTGTCTCCAGCCCCTTGCTTTATCTGTGCTGACCTCTGATGGCCTTGCTCCTTCCCAGGGTGGCTTTGTCCACTACGGTGAAGTGACCAATGACTTTGTCATGCTCAAAGGCTGCGTGGTGGGAACCAAGAAGCGAGTGCTCACCCTTCGCAAGGTGAGGCTGGAGGAGGGGAGACTGATCTCTGTTAGGGGAGTTGGGAGGGAAAGTGGGGAGGGATTGCTACTCCTGACTTTGAAGTCCCGGGAGGAGGGAAGTCCGTGTCTGGCCTGGCCCAGCTGTTTGCTTCTGTTCTTAAGTGTATTCTCATCCGCCTGGTGGCAGGAGGAAACCCCTTGGTAGTGGCTGGATGGTGGTGTTTGGGGTGGGTGGGTGTCCTGATTCCAGGACTGATTTAGATGGAGTTGACCTCTGCCCTCTTAAGATGAGGGACCTGTGAACAAAGATGGTACAGAGAAAGGTTTGGCTCTGAACCCTTGCACTCTTGGTCCACAGTCCTTGCTGGTGCAGACCAAACGGCGGGCCCTGGAGAAGATTGACCTCAAGTTTATTGACACCACCTCCAAATTTGGCCATGGCCGTTTCCAGACTGTGGAGGAGAAGAAAGCATTCATGGTGAGCACCTACCTTGCTGCCCTCAGGCTGGGGTGGGGGTGGCTTTCAGCTGCTGTCAGCTGTCAGCCTGCCCATCTGGTGCTGATGCAGAGGGGGCCACTTTGTGCATGTGTGTGCCCCAGGCTGTGGAGACCTGCCCGGAATCTGATCGCACTGTGGTTGGCGGTTATTCTTTTTTTTTTTCCTTAGAAAGAATTACTAGGGATATTGTGTCAGAAATAAGGCAAAGTATTTTATGTAGCAGTTATTCTTTTTTTTTTTTAATTTTTATTTATTTATTTATTTATGGCTGTGTTGGGTCTTCGTCTCTGTGCGAGGGCCCTCTCCAGTTGTGGCAAGCGGGGGCCACTCTTCATCACGGTGCGCGGGCCTTTCCTTATCACGGCCTCTCTTGTTGCAGAGTGCAGGCTCAGCAACGGTGGCTCACGGGCCTAGTCGCTCCACGGCATGTAGGGATCCTCCCAGACCAGGGCTCGAACCCGCGTCCCCCGCATTGGCAGGCAGACCCCCAACCACTGCACTACCAGGGAAGCCCTTGGTGGTTATTCTTAACTGCCTTCTATCTCTAACCTTGCCTGCTGCATTTCTCTCCACAGGGACCACTTAAGAAGGACCGAATTGCAAAGGAAGAAGGGGCCTAATGTCAGAACAGATTATACAGCTGGTAGAATCTCAATAAAATTATTTTCCAGTGAAAATATTTTCATCTGCCTGTACTTCACCTTCCCGGTCCTGGCTGCTTCCCTCGGCCCTCATGCTCCCAGAGGCATGCTGTCCCCCCAGCCTCTTTGGCTGCCTCTTTGCCCTACCACTGGCCGGGCCCCATGCTTGGAGCAGACTAGGCGAAGCGGGAGGCGAGAGCCAGCCAGCCTGGTCTGCCCTGCACTGTTACAGCCAGCCTGGGGAGTGAGCTCTGTGTGAAATGTTTGTCACAGAGCAAGGAAGCTGGGTCTCTGCTGTACGCGTTGTGTCTGTACAGCTTGGAAGGAGGCAGTGAGGACCTGGTGGTTGCTGTTGCCCACGGGCATGGCAGGGCAGACCCCGGCTCTCTGCTGAGTGTACAGATACCTAATTTAGTCACTAATCCATGCAGGAGGAGTTCCAGTTAGGGCTTGTTGAGGTTCTTCTGTAGCCAGCGGCAAAGTTCTGGCCATGGGAGAGGGTGTCATGTAGAAGCCCTGAACGGCACCTGGGACTTAGGAAAACACTGGAATGTTTGCTTTGAGGAAAGCCCTGGTGATTAACAAGGACTTCATTAAAACAGGTGAGAATGTGGACCGGCAGAGGTTGAGTGCCTTGACCAGGCTCACCTGGCTGGTGAGGTCATTGAACCCCAATTTCCATTCTGGTCCAGGTCTGCTTTGGTGACTTGGCTCAGCCCCTTGTCCCGTGCCAGTGTCCCCTGTGCTGACCATATATTGTGCACCTGCATCATGTAGGCTGGTAAGAGCTTGGCTGCTAGAGCCCAGCACCCAGGCCTGTGATGTCTGGCCCACCCTTTGGTGGGGTGACTGAACCCCAGTCCAGCCCCTGGCATTACAGGTGTACAAGATGCCCCTGCTTATCCCCCTTCCAGCCGTAGCTGCTCCCCACGTCACGTCACATCTGCCCATGTGGTATGTTTGCCTCAGCCCCACCTAAGCGGAGGGCAGAGAGCACAGCTGCAGCAGCGCTGATGGCCTTGCTCAGCCTTTTGGCAGACGGCTGGTTGCCCACCAATTAATCACCTGGGTTCTGGCATCTTCTGAGGCTTAGTTTCCTCTTCGAAAGGGGTAGTGATAGCTGGGGATGGACGGAGGTCCCATACTTAACGGTGCTGTCTCAAGATGACGAGGTGGCCCGAGTTGAACCTCTGGTTCCCAATGAGCATGGTATCCCCATGACTCGTGTGAGGCCCTAAGATGTCGAGTCGAGGCACAGAGGAGGTTGCAGGAATTACATGTGGGCCCTGAGGCGGAGGCTAGCTGAGGTCTGGAGGGGCTGAGCAAGAGTCCTTGGCGTGGGACCCCTCCCCAACGTCTGCACACTTTTCTGGAGTCCATTCTGAGCTCTGTGGGGCAGTGGGCCTCAAAGCCAACTTCTGCGCCAATTTGCTACCCCATGCAGCACCCGTGGGCTCAGGATCCAGGCCTAGACTGGCCAGAGCTGCATTTCAGGCTGGAGCCACCAGGGGGCGAGAGTGGGCAGCACCCAGTTGGGGCAGCCTTGCAGGAGGACCTCTCTGGGCTTTGCAGGGGGCGCAGAATCCCTTCCCCAACCAGGGTCTCTTCAGCCCCATAATCCTGGGATTCAAGCCCACAGCCAGAGGGAGTCAGGACTTGCCCCAAGGCCACCAGGCACCTGTGGCAGAGCCAGGCGTGGGAGCTGGGCTCCTGGTCTTTGGTCTGGGTTCTTTTCACTGCGGGAGCTTCTGTCCAGTCATATCCTGGGGAGGTTGCTGAGCTGGGCAGTGGCCCCACCTCATCCCCTCACTCGTCCCGGTTGCCCTTGGCCTCTTAGCCTGTGGGCCTCCCCAGACCCTTAGGCCAGCCCTGGAGCCCAGCTGCCCACCCAGCCCAGGTACAAAACGCTTTGCTGGTTTGAGACGTCCTGGCTGGGCCTCACTCCCTTTCGGGACTCTGCCCAGTTGTAGGTATGGCCAGGATGACTCGGGACGTGGGTCCAGAGAACAGGCTGAGGGTGTGCACACGTGCCTCCAACAGCACAGAGCACACGCTCATGTCCCCACACGTGTGACGTGCACAAAGAGCCTTTTCAGGGGCAGGCTTGCTTGACAAGGGCTGAGCCCTTATCTGTTGACCATCCCCACGTCCCCGTCCTCGTTTCTGCCCTGCCCCTGGCCAGTGAGTGCTTTGAGGCACGCCCAGGATCACAGATCTTAGCCTCAGCCTCATCTGGTTGGGGACTGGCCGCCTCAGAGGTGGTGGTTATGGGACCCAGTGTGGAAGACAGCCCCAGCATGTGCACACAACGCCTGGAACCGGTCAGGACGAGTAATTGGGCTTCCTGGGGGCAGCGGAAAGCTCAGCCACGTGTGTGGGATCAGCTTCATTCTCAAGAAACCTGAGCGCCCGCGGTGGACAGAGCACTCCTCCAGGTGCTGCGGAAGCAGTGCTGAACTCAAAGGTCCATCTCTCAAGGAGCTTTTATTTTAGTTGGGGAGGGCAGACAGTAGACATAGGCAAACAAGACAGTTTTAGAAGTGATGAGGGACTTCCCCTGGCAGCCCAGTGGTTAAGACTCTGCTCTTCCACTGCAGGGGGTGTGGGTTCGATCCCTGAAGATCACACATGCCGTGTGGCCTAAAAAAGTAAAAAAGAAAGCATTGGTCTGCTAAGATAATATTTGGGTAATAGAAGTGATAACGCTTTCGCCCTGAAGCTTTTGGTTTTAAGCAGGAGCGTAAAGAAGTATCTATGGTCTGTTGGCCATTTCAGAACTTTATGCATGAAATGTTTAATTCATTAGAAAGAAGAAACATCTGAGTTATTGGTGATAGACGTGGGCCAGAATTTAGAGATCCCTGATTTAACTTTCTTCATTGGAATTATATTACTGTTAAATCTAATTACTACAAAAGTTGCTGTGGATCCAAAAACAGAATGATTCTGAACTGAGCTTTCTTTGAATATTATCCTTTTGTATGGTCAGGGCCCTGATTTGTATATTTTAGACTTCATTCAAATTGGAAACTTAGTAAATATAAGTTTTGGGCTGTAAAAAAAAGTTTTGAGTTGTATATTGGATTGTGAAAGCGCAACTGTATTATGGACATTGGGAAAGTTACTTTCATAGTAAATGCACTTTATTTTTTTAATTAAAAAAAAATTTTTTTTTGCCCACACTGCATGGCTTGCGGGATCTTGGTTCCCTGACCAGGGATTGAACCCGGGTCCACGGCAGTGAAAGCACAGAGTCCTAACCACTGGACCACCAGGGAATTCCCCTAAATGCACTTAGAAAAAAAGTGATGAATGCTGTGAAGAAATAAGACAGGACATTGGGATGCTGAGTGATGGGGCAGAGGAGGCCTTTCTGAGACCTGAGGGTGTAAAGGATCCAGCCTGGTGGAGCTCTAAGGGGAGAACACCCCATGCGGAGGGAAGAGTAGGCACAGAGGCCCTGAGGTGGGAACGAGGCTTTGGGGCTCAGATATGAACTCCCGAGGGAGGCAGTTGAGTGAGTTCCACGAAGGTGGGACTGGCTCCCACCCCCCCCCCCGCCTCCATAGCCACGACCTGGCATATAGTAGGTGCTCAGTAAATGTTGTTCCCAGGGTCTCTGGGAGTCGCCCGTGCTTGTGTACGTCTGGGTGTCCCACGAGGGGGTCCCCAGGCATTTCCGTGGGCCTGTGGTGAGCTGGGCAGCGGTCTGGGCCTCCTGTAGACCTTGTTTGTGTGTGTCACAGAGAGCGCATCTCCAAGTGCCTGGCGGTGTGTGCTTCCTGTCACCAGAATCCCCAGACAGGCCTCTCTGGGATCCTGTGGTGACAGAAAAAGGAGCCTCATTCCATTCCTCCTGGGGAAAAAAAAAAAAAAAGAAAATACCTGCTGGGAATGTCTGAGCACGTGGGAACAGGGAGGTGGCAGGAGCCACCATTGCCTTAAAAGGCAGAGCCAGTGACTTCGTGGAGCTTACCTGGGGGTGGCCTTGGGGGGTGGAGGGGTGGACAGCCTGCTGCCGCCTCGAGGGCTCACCCCCAAGTGCTCTCCCCCGATTCTCACTGACAGCCTTGCCAGTGGGGGCTGCGTGTTCGCCCCTCAGTCCTCATCCCCCAGAGCCTCCAGCCCTGTCCCCCCACCCCGGGGGGGGGGGCCGCCCAGCCCTGGCTTCCAGCGGCCTCACCCTCCTCCCATCGGCTCTCAGCAGGAAGCTACTTGTCTGAAGCTTCTGTGGTGCCCCTGCCCTTCATGCGATGTTCTGGCACTCAGGCTGGCACTCGGGGCCTGCCGACCTCACCAGCATCGTGTGCCTCCTGGGGTCTGGACTCCTGGGCTGCTCCCAGGAGCCCAAATAGCTCTCCCTGTGCTTTCAGCAGAGGCTCTGAAGCCCGGTCTGGACCTCTGAGAGGAGAGGGGCCTGACCCGAACTCTTGGAGGCAAGAAAGCAACATCCATGAGCCCAGGAATGAGAGAGGTGGCATCCAGGAAACTTCCAGGGCCTATTAATACATCAGAACTATTAAATGTCTGAATGACTGTGTCCTTGGCATCCATCGGCCGCCTGGACTCATGATGCTGCCCAGGGCCCAACTTCACCAGCCCCTGGCCCTCGATAACAAGCGCTCATGTTGACTTTGAATGCCTCTGGAGGGTGGTGCCCAGGCTGACAGGTAGTAGTAATTGTGAATACCTTGTACCTATTGGGTACTGTCCTAAGTACTTTATATATATAAACTCAATACTCAGGATCACCCCTTGAGGCAGCTTCTATTATTACCCCATTTTATAAACAAGAAACTGAGGCTCAGAGAGAGTGAGCCACTTGCCCAAGGGCACACAGTGTATAACTGGCAGGGCTGGGATTTGAGCCCAGGCATCACTTCACCCTGAACCTATGGTACTAGGGGCCAGGAAAGCATATTTTGGCTCAAGGGAGAGAGTCGGGTGCTTATTTGGTTTTGGGTTTTTTGGCTGCGCGTGCAGCGTGCGCGATCTTAGTTCCCCAACCAGGGATTGAACCCATGCCCCCTGCAGTGGAAGTATGGAGTCTTAACCACAGGACTGCCAGGAAAGTCCCCAAGGGTGCTTGTTTTTTGAGTACCTACTGTGTGCCAAGCATTGTGTTGGACCCTTTCAAAGCTATCTTATTTAATCCTTGCAATCACTATTCCCATTTTACAGATGGGGAAAATGGGGGCCCAGAGAGATTCAGAGAATCCTCCCAGGTCAGAGAGCTAGAATATAGTCTGCCAGGCATCTTAGGTGCTGTGTCTCACTGAGTGGTCATGACAGCCCTGTGAGTCGTGAGTGTTGACACTCCTGTTTTCACAGTGAGGACATGGAGGCTTGGAGAGACCAAGCAACGGCCTCTCACTCGGGAGTGCTGAAGCAGAGAGTGAAATCCAGGCATCAGCAGCTCAGCGCTAACCACTGCACTGCACTGCCCTCACCGAGTGGGGGCCTGGAGGCTCCCCGTGAGGAGCAGGAGGGACACCTCATCCCAGCAGCCACCGCGGCACCAGTGTTCCTTCGCCCGCCACTTCTTGTAGGCGCACACCCTGGGGCCCCTGCTTGCTTGAGAGACGGGGGCACCAGGGGATGCTACCCTCAGGGCTGCCAGCAGACAGGTCGGGGTAGGGGAGCCAGGTACCACAGCCGGCCCCACCTCCTCCTGCCCCAGCCCCACAGCTGGCCTCTGGGTCACCGGGCCTCATGTGACTATGGAGAAGTAGCCCCTCCCGGCCGCTCCCCGCCCCCCACCCCCCACCCCGGCCACATGCTGCCAGGCAGAGGAAAAGGGCCGTGAGGGAAGGAGCTAAAGATAGCTGACTCGCCGACTTCCCCATCCTTGCTGGCCATCACCTCGTCCCCCGTGGGCTCCGCCAGTGGGTCCCCACCCCAGCGGCAGCCACTCAGAGCCTGGTTGCCCAGCCTGGGGCACCGCACAGGGACCCAGGCAGTGGTCCTGATGTGAAGATTACCTACCCTCCGGGCACCGGGCCAGGCAGGGATGTGCCTCGTCCACTCTTGAAGTACCCCCTGACAGGAAAGGAGCATTATTATCAACCCTGTTGTTTTTTTAAAAAATAAATTTATTTATTTATTTGTTTGTTTATTTTTATCACACCTGTTATTTATTTATTTATTTATTTATTTATTTATTTATTTATTTATTTATTTATTTTTGGCTGCATTGGGTCTTCGTTGCTGTGCACGGCTTTCTCTAGTTGTGGCGAGCAGGGGCTACTCTTCGTTGCGGTGCGCGGGCTTCTCATTGCGGTGGTTTCTCTTGTTGCGGAGCACGAGCTCTAGGCACACCGGCTTCAGTAATTGTGGCGCATGGGCTTAGCTGCTCCGCGGCATGTGGGATCTTCCCGGACCAGGGCTCGAACCCGTGTCCCCTGCATTGGCAGGTGGATTCTTAACCAGTGAACCACCAGGAAGTCCTCACCCCTGTCTTATAGGCAGGGAGCCCAAGCAGAAGGGGGCAGCAGCTCCCATTTACACACCAGCCCATTCACACACCAGTGCCCATGAACACACCTCCACACTGACACAGCCACACCGTTTCCATCAGGCCAGGGCCTGTGAACTCACCAGCACGGCAACACGAAGGCCCGTTGAGACACCATGCCCTCTTGCTTCCTCAGGGCCAGCCACTAACCTAAGCACTCCACAGATACATCCCATCAAAGTCAGGGCCTTCCCCTGCTCAAGAGCTTTCCATGGCTCCCCGCTGCACATTCATATAATGAAAACATGTATTAAGCACCTCCTACGCATCAGGCACCTTGGTGTGGCATTCAAGACGCGTCGCAATTTAGCCCTAGTCTACCTACCAGCTCGTCACAAGCTGCTGTGCCTCGGTCATGTGGGACCACCAGAGTCATTCTGCCCAGGCCTCCTGGATCTGCTGCAGTGACCCGTGTGTTCACTAGGGCTGGATCCTGGCTCAGTCTCTTCCCAGCACCACGACAGCCCTCGGAGGCCGGAGGGAGGATTCAGTGGGGTCCTGTATGGGATGTGCTCCTGCCCTATAGTCTTCACTCAATGCCCAGCACACACCCTCCATCAGTAAATACTGAATGTGCGGACAGCCCCCTGAAGAGGCAGTAGTTTACTTCCATTTCACAGATGGCAAAACCAGGGCTCAGAGAAGGCAGCTGACTCGCCAAGGCTCACACAGCCAGCACATGGTGCTGCCTGGTCTGGCACCAAGGTCCACAGAGCCCACAGAAGTGGCAGTTGGCAGCCCAAGGGCCAAATCAGCCCACAGATATGTTTAGTTTGGCCCTCGGCGTGAGCTTCACAGCTTTGCTTTTATCTTTAAAACCTGATCAATAGCAGAAACCTGGAAGCAATGATCTGAGAGCTGCTAAGGGAGAGTGGTCCCCGCAGCCTGGGGAGTGCCTCTCGGCAGGCAGATGAAGCAGCCCCAGCTGCACGTAAAACTCCCTGAGGGACCCTGCACGCGGCAGCGGCCTCCACAGTTCCTTTGGTATGTGTGAAATATTTTACATTTCATTTAAAAACAAATAAGTCTGATCTGTGCTGTTGGCCTGGCCCTCATCCCAGCTGCCCTGAGAACACAATATATGGGCCTCAGTTTCCTCATCGGAAGCATGGGGGCTCAGGGAGGTCTGGGTTGGACAATTTCTCAGGGCCCTTTCAGCTCCGAGGCTGGGACTGTGAAAGCCAAAGGCCAGTGCAGAGTGAGGGGAGAGAGAAAGGAAAGGAGGGAAGGAAAGAGAATTCCATGGGCAGCAGCAACCGGGGAAGCCTTCCTGAAAGAGGGAGGCTTGACCTGAACTGTGAAGGCTGAGCAACACCCAGCCCAGGGCTAACCTGAATAGGAATGGATGGTTCTGGAAGGGTGGGAAAGCACAGTTCAAAGGAATGAGTTTGTAATAGAGAGATTTCAGGCACAGCAGGAAGCAAGTTGAGGGGAGAGATTTGGGGGTGGGTTGTGGGAGGTCTTCCCTGAGACCCTCCATCACACCTCATCACAGGGGACCCGCTTCTCCACACCAGGGTGGGGTGGGTGGGAGTGGGGCAGTTGGCTTCTTGGCCTGTCCGTGCACTGTGTCTGGAGCCTGCCTTGCATTGGCTCATTTACTCCTCACATCTAGGGCCGGCAGGTACGACGAGGACCCCCATTTCACAGAAGAGGAATCTGGGCTTGACCCCCAGGCTCCTCTGGGCCTCTTTTATCTACAGGAGGGAAAGGAGAGGAGGCCTTTCATAGAAGCAGGAGGGTGATCGCTGAGAGCGTCTGCCTAGGCTGTTCCGCCTGCTGGGCATGCTTTTCCCTCTGATGCCCGCTGTCTCTGCTCTCCGCTGCTCCCTCACCACCCCCACCAGGGCTATCACTGCGTTATTATTTGTGCTGCTTTTTGCTCCGTGTCCATCTTCCCAGCCAGATGGCACCTCCTCGAGTCAGGGGCTGGGTCTGCTCTGCTCATTTTGTGCCCCCTGCACCCAGCGCAGTGCCGAGCACGTAGTAGGTGTTCAATAAATATTTGTTGAAAGACTAATTGACCGAAGGTATGAATAAACAAACTTCAGAACGAGTGAAGTGATTTGCCCAAGGTCATCCAGGTGGTCAGGGAAGCGTGGCCCTGGTGGAAACCAGGGCTCCTGCCTCTTGCCTTCTGTCTGGTTCCCCTGCTTCTATCTGGGTGCCCTTGTCTAGTCTCCACCCAGCAACCAGAGTGACCCTGTTAGAACTTAAGTCAGGTTGCATCCCTCCATATGGAGTTTCAGTTTTACAAGATGAGTGACAGGGATGGGTGGTGGTGATGGCTGCATGACAAGGTGAATGTATTTCATACCACTGAACTGTGTACTTAAAAATGGTGAAGTTGGACTTCCCTGGTGGTCCAGTGGTTAAGACTCCACAGTTCTACTCCAGGGGAGGAGGGCTCGATCCCCAGTTGGGGAACTAAGATCCCACATCCAGCGCAGTGCGGCCAAAAAAACCCAAAAAGTTTAAGTTGGTATATTTTATGTTACATGTATTTTTTTTTTACTATTTGAAATGCATCCTCTTTATTTATTTATTTATTTATTTATTTATTTATGGCTGTGTTGGGTCTTCGTTTCTGCGCGAGGGCTTCCTCTAGTTGCGGCAAGCGGGGGCCACTCTTAATCGTGGTGCGCGGGCCTCTCACTATCGTGGCCTCCCTTGTTGCGGAGCACGGGCTCCAGACGCACAGGCTCAGTAGTTATGGCTCACGGGCCTAGCCGCTCCGCGGCATGTGGGATCTTCCCAGACCAGGGCTCGAACCCGTGTCCCCTGCATTGGCAGGCAGATTCTCAACCACTGCACCACCAGGGAAGCCCTTTTCTTTAATTTTTAAAAATTTATTTTATTTATTTTTGGTTGCGTTGGGTCTTCGTTGTTGCGCTACTCTTGGTTGTGGTGCGCGGGCTTCTCATTGTGGTGGCTTCTCTTGTTGCGGAGCATGGGTTCTAGTCACGCAGGCTTCAGTAGTTGCGGCACGTGGGCTCAGTAGTTGTGGCTCTTGGGCTCTAGAGCACAGGCTCGGTAGTAGTGGCGCACGGGCTTAGTTGCTCCGCAGCATGTGGGATCTTCCCGGACCAGGGATCGAACCCGTGTCCCCTGCACTGGTAGGCGAATTCTTGACCACTGCACCACCAGGGTAGCCCTGTTACATGTACACACACACACACACACACACACACACACACACAGCATCCCTCCTCTGCTCCAAACCCTGCATAGCTCCCATCACATGCCCAGTCACCAGAGGAAAAGCCCAGGCCACCACAGTGGGCCAGGCCCTTCACCTCCCCAACGTCCCCTCCCTCACTCATACTCATCCACAGCCACACTGGCTTCCTCTCTGTTCCTCTAACATGGCGGGCTCACTCCTGCCTCAGGACCTTTGCACTGGCTCTCCCCTCTTCCTGGAATGCCCCTCGCCTAGAAATCTGCAGAGGTGCTGCCCTCTCAGTGAGGAGATCACCCTAACTGCCCCTGCAACCTGCTCCCCCAGCACTCCTGATGCCCCTGCGGGCTCAACTTTCTCTCCTCCACTGCCTATTCCCTGCCACCATCTGTAGAATGGAATTATTCATCATGTTTACTGTTTGTTTTCTCCACTCCCTGTTCTCCCGGCTTCCAGAGAAGTCAGGGTGGGAAGGGATGTGGTCTGGAGTGCGTGAGAGAGAGGGGAGAGCTCCAAGGCGGCAGCAACTTCCTCAAAGCAAATTTAGGAAAAGCTGAAGTGAAAAAGGCTTGGGCAGCTGAGGACTTCCTGCAGCCGGTCCCAGGGGCTGGGGGCTTGCGTCCAAGTCTGTGTGCGTATGTGTGACTTTCTGTGTGTCTCTCTCTGTGTATAGTTATGTGGGCCGAGGGGATCCTGAAACAAGGGCCATGCCTTCTCGGAGCTTTAGGCGGTCAAGCTAGGCGGTCTCTGGCTCCAGGATGCCCCGAGATTCCCCAGTGCTGTGGGCCCAGCGCTTCTGTCCTTCCCTCTCCCTGGAAAATGCAACCTAACGGGACAGCACGTGGGCTCTGGAGCTGGGCTTTCAGGGCACCTATCCCAGCTCTGCCACTGACTGTGTGACTCTGAGGAAGCAATTCAGGCACACTGTGCCTTGGTCTCATCATCTGAAAAATGGGCATGATCAGACCAGAATCTATTCCTATGGCTCTTGCTGGGATTTGATGAGCAAAGGCATGTGAGGGGCCGAGACCAGCGGTGGGCCCTCAGTAAAGACTCACTATTGGTGTCGGTCTAAGACCCAGATTGGGTGAGACCCAGCCCAGCCTCCCCAGACTTGGGGAGTGGGTGTCTGGGCAGAGGCTGCCACTGGCAGTGCAGTGAGGCTGCAGAGGGGAAACCCAAGGTGGCGCAGAGGAGGCACTGGCCCCAGGCAGGTGGCCTTGCTGAAGCCTTAGAGATGAGGATGCTCCGGCTGGGGATGGAGGGGGGAGGGGAGTGGTGGGCTGCAGAGAGATGGCCTGGCGGGGGCTGCCAGGAACTCAGTGAGACCCATGCCTGGTGGGATCAAGGGATGAGGCTGGAGTGCAGCCACAAAGCTCTAACTGAGTGCCAGGCTGCCTTAGACTTTGTCCCTGGGCAGTGGGGAGCCATGGAGGTGTCTGAGTGGGGGCGTGGAGGCCTCAGCTCAAGACTTCTGGTTCCAGGCCAGTGGGGAGACACCATCACAGCATAGGCTGGGAAGATGAGACATTTTTGTACAAAATACTTAGAAAACAAAGCCTGAGTAATTAGGAGCACTCTGCTTGGTGGAACAGTAAAGTCTCAAGGGGCAAAGAGGCCCAGGGGAACATGATCTGGGAAGACTTCCTGGAGGAGGAGGCCCTAGAAGTGAGCCTTAGTGGAAGCAATAAGGGACTCTGCTGCACTGCGTTGGGTGACTTTGGGTAAATGGCTGCCCTCTCTGGTCTCAGGTCCCACGTGCCCTGCCAGGCCTGACCCAGGCTTCTCCCCAGTGGTTGTCTCAGCTCTGACATTCCACGGTCAGGAAAGGGGATGGCTGGAATCTGCCAGGGGCAGATTCAGGTTCTTGGTTTAGACAGAGACCCCGCCTGCCTTGGTTTCCCCTCTGCACTGGGCTGGGGTGAGGCAGGGAGGATAATAATGCTTGATTGTCAAAATCTTGTATGCCTCGGGGGCCAGATGCCAAGGATTGTTTTCCATTCCTAGGAGGGTGGGCCCTTCCTGCCAGGAGAAAATTCCAAGCTCCTGCAGCCAGGGAGGGGGTAGATCCTGCCACCCCCTGTGACCACATACCCGCCGCCCAAACCTGTGGCATCAAGGGTTTTCTTTCTCTTCTGCTTCTCTCTCGGCAAAGGAAGCCACCCAGGGCCTGGAGGAGAGACCCTCTCTCCTTTGGTTTGCTCAGAAGCGCCCCCTCTCTTCCCCGTCTCCCTTCCTGCCTTTGCTGTTCCAGGAGCAGAGAGACCTCCCCAAGGCAGGGGACTGTGGAACGACCCCACCAAGGCCTGGCTGGTTCCTGGATGTCTGTTAGTCTGGGTGGTGGGAAGAACCCAGGGCTTGTGTCCTCTGGGATAATAGGATTGTTGTTTGGGAATTTTCTGCTTCTAAGAGCCCTTGCTCCCAGAACTCCAAACCATGGAAATCCAAGTTTCTGTGGTTCTGATCTTTGGTTGCAAGATGCTGCATCTCTGAAATTATTTGGTTCTAAGAGCCTTGGGGGCCTGGAATGAAAATGTTCCGATATTTGATGGTCCTGGAATTTTCTGATTGTAAGAACCCATGGTTCTAAAATTTTCTAGTTCCAAGATGCTGTGGTCCTGGAAGTCTGGATCCAGTTGCCTGTAGGTCCGATGCCACACCTTGTGTTGAGGATGCCACAGGAGCCGGGGGTGGGGCAGGAGGAGCCACTGGGGAGGGGGCGGGGTGGTGCTGTAGCAGGCCGGGTGCGCTGGTGTGTGTGTTGGCGGCAGCTCTGGTGCTGACAGATGGGCAGGGGCCGCTGTCTGAGTTCATGGCACCTGGCCCTGACCCGGGACTGCGAGGGGGACCCAGAAGAGGCCAGGTTAAGAGCCTTCCACAAACTCTGCCACCCCCTTCCCTCCCTGGGACGCCCCGTTGCCCACGGAACTCACAGTGGCTGAGAGTGCTGGGCCCACCGAGGGCAACCCCCCGCCCCCACGAACAAGTGGGGACTCTGGGTGCAGCCAGGGAGGGAGGGCTTTCCTGGACCCACTGAGGACAAGGGCAGTCCAAGAACCCTTCACCCACAACTTCCCGCTGCCGGTCCACAGATCTTTGCACGGGGTCTCATGTTATCCAGCCCCCTAGACACCCCTCTTCTCCCCCAGATGCTTGGTGTCTGGTCACAGACTATCCCCCCGCCCCCCTGCCCCACAGCATCCCGGGTCAGGAGCTCAGAGTTTGACGTCAGGGAGCCTCAGTCTTCCCGTCAGGGTATTGGAGGCGGTGAGCTATCCTCCTGTGGGACCCTGACCACGTTCACTCTGACCGTCTGCTTCTGCAGCCCCCTTCCCCAGGCTCCGCTGTGCCCTCCTGCCTCCTGTAGGGAGGGCCTCCCCGCCTCCCCCCACCGTGGCCCCACTTGGCTCGCTCCCAGAGGCTTGTGGGAGCTGGAATTCGGAGCGGTCCCTGGCGTGTGCTCACTGCCTTCCGCCTGCCGGGGCGCCTCCCCTGACTTGTGGCCAGGAATTCCTCCCGCTTGCTCCCAAAAAGCCCCCGGGGAAGGAAGAGCTGTGGGAAGAGGCAGGGAACAGGGTGGAAGTCAGGACTGAGTTGGGAGGGACCTTGGTCTGGGGACGCTCAAAGCAGGGCAGGCTGATGCGGGGGAGGAGAAGAATGGGAAGTGGGTTCAGACCACGTCCCCCAACCCTGGTCTTCAATGCCATCATGTGTACAGAGGAGGACAGTTTTAGAGTCCTGCTCTGCCCTTCTATGGATTCAGTCACTGATTCAAGTATTTATTGAGCACCTACTATGTGCCAGGCATTGCACTAGGTGCTGGGCTCCAGCTGTGAGTGAAACCCTGCCCACAGGGGGCTTACATCCTGTGTGAGGACAGATGATAAATGCAGATACAATCTGAGTTGTACTCCCTCCCCCCCCACCCCCCACCAGACTGTGAGTTCCTGGGGGCCTGGACCGCCTGGCCTTGCAGCCTCCAGGTCCCTCTCCTGAACCCAGCCCTCCTCCATCCCTCATGCCTCCCCTACCACCCTAACCCGACAGGGGACTGGGGACCGTGGCCCTCGGCTGGGCATAGTGTCCCAGGGAACACACTCGGAGGGCGGGGTTCCTCCCAGGATCTGCCCCCACCTGCTGTGTAAGCTTGGGGGGAGGTGCTGCCCTCTCCAGGCCTCAGTTTCCCTATCTGTAAAATGAGGCACTTGGACCATCAGCAATGGGCACCTTCCCCACCCTGATGGCTTCTCATTCTGGTGTCCAAGGCACACGGGAGCCAGTCATCTTCCAGGGGCCTTTGGCTGCTGGAGGTGGTTGGTCTTGGGGCTGGTGACCTATTTCCAGCCGCCTACCTGGCCCTGCCTCGGCTTGCCTAGTCTTCCAGCTGTGTGGCCCGGAGCTGTGAGGTCAGTGCTGGGGAGACATGACCTCAGGTGAGGGTTACCCTGCCTCTGGTTCCTCTGGCCCAGCACCAGGCCTGCTTCCTACAGGGAGCCTTCATGGGTTACTCTGCTACTCTGAATACCTCCCAGCTAACCCAGACCCTCACTGGGGGCTAGACCCTCACCTGGGTGCCCGTCGGGCTGCTCCCAGTCAATCTGGCACACGTAGAAGGTTGGGCAGGGGTCTTCAGGGCAGAGCAAGGGGTTCTGGCTGAACCCTAACCAGCTGTGTGATCTTGGGCGAGCCACCCTCCCTTGCTGGGCCCCAACTCCTCTCCTGAAATAGGAGTTAGTTTCCAAACTGGGTCCTTCGGAGGCCTCTCAGTGGGGAGCGGTTGGGAAGGCCTGACCAGAGCAGGTGGCCCTGAATGTGTGTCAGAAAGAGATGACTCCCTCAGTAGCAGGGCCAACTTGCACATTCCCTGCTCTGAGGCTTTAACAGCATCGATGAGCCGATGCTGTGTGACCCAGTCCCATGCCGGGTCTCCTCCTCTACCCCCGTGGCCCGAAACAGAGCTTGGGACCCCCAAACCTGCTCCACCCCGGCTGTCTCCAGCTCAGTAAGTGGCACCATTGCCCACCCAGTTGCTTAAGCTAAAAGCTTAAGTCCCCCTTACTGCCCACAGACAGCTACACGGACGAATCTCGCTCGGCGGGCAAAAAGCCAGGGCGCAGAAGGAGCACACGCTGTGGCTCCACGTGCGTAAAGGTCAAGAGCAGGCGGCTGGTTCCCCTCAGGCACGGACTGGATACTGACCAGAGGGAGAAGGGTGCCTCTGGGGGCCGGAAGTGGCCTGTGTCTTGATCTTGGAGCCGGTTTTGAGGGTACGTTGAGCTAAAAAATCTAATTGTCAGTTTTGATTTTGCTTCATACAGCGGGAGGTAAAATCCCAACTCTCATACACCTTCCAGTCTAGCTGGGGCGGGCAGCCATTAAACAAGAAAAACAAGTAAATGTGTGATAAATCAGAGCGGGAAGAGCTAGGAAGCCATGGACGCAGGGTCAGGGAGATGAGCTCTGAAGGAAGTGAGGACAGGGGCCTTGAGGCTTCTGTGAGGGGTCCCGGGAGGACAGCGCGTGCAAAGCCTCTTAGGAGGGAAATAAGGACACGTGTCCTGATCTACACTGCAGGGGTTAGAAGAGGTCGTTGTGAGTGCTGAGGAGAAATAGAAACCAGGGGAGGGGGATTGGAGGTTGTCATTTTAGGGGTTGATTTTTCTTTTTGGCCATGCCGCGAGGCAGGCAGGATCTTAGTTCCCAGACCAGGGATCGAACCTGTGCCCCCTGCAGTGGAAGCTCAGAATCTTAACCACTGGACCACCAGGGAAGTCCCTGGGCGTTGATATTTTAGACAGGGTAGTCCTACTGCCCAGAGAACATTTATTATCTGACCCCCCCATCTGCATCTATTGTTTTCTTTTTATAAATTTATTTATTTTTATTTTTGGCTGTGTTGGGTCTTCGTTGCTGCGCGCAGGCTTTCTCTAGTTGCGGTGAGCGGGGGCTACTCTTCATTGCGGTGCGCGGACTTCTCGTTGCAGTGGCTTCTCTTCTTGCGCAGCACGGGCCCTAGGCGCGCGGGCTTCAGTAGTTGTGGCTCGTGGGCTCCAGAGAGCAGATTCAGTAGTTGTGGCGCACGGGCATAGTTACTCTGCGGCATGTGGAATCTTCCCGGAAGAGGGCTCGAACCCATGTCCCCTGTATTGGCAGACGGATTCTTAACCACTGTGCCACCAGGGAAGCCCTGCATCTATTGTTTTCTCTCGAAGGGGCTCCCATCTCCCCCAGGGCCAGGACTGCCCTGAGTCCTCACCCTGCATCCCAGCTCCCAGCTGCGCCTTGCCTGGGACGTGGACTGGGAACCCACGTGACAGATGAGTGAACAATCTCTGATAGGCTGCCCTGCCTTTGTGTAACAGGCACACATCCTCGCCGTGAGGATTTGTGTGATCGCTTTCCCCCTGGATGGGGCTCGGAGCTATTCCTGCAGGAGGAGGAGGGCGTGGGTTGGGACTCACGACCTGGGCTAGATCTCATCTCAGGTACTCCTCACTGGATGGCCTTGGCAAGCTCCTTGCTCCCTGCGTCGGCTTCCTGGACTGTAAAATGGGGATATTCACACTCCGGCAGGGTGAGGTGAGCCGGGGTTGTCAAGAGCTAGCACAGGCCTGGCCCGCGGGAGGAGCTGTGAGCTGCGGTGTCCAGTGGCCCAGCAGGGCAGGGGTTAAGAAGGGGAGGAATTCTTTTTTTTTTTTAATTAATTAATTTATTTGGCTGCGTTGGGTCTTTGTTGCTGCGCGCGGGCTTTTCTCTAGTTGTGGCAAGTGTCGTTGCGGTGCAGGGGCTTCTCATTTGCAGTGGCTTCTCTTGTTGTGGAGCATGGGCTGTAGGCACATGGGCTTCAGTAGCTGTGGCATGCTGTCTCAGTAGTTGTGGCTCGTGGGCTCTAGAGCGCAGGCTCAGTAGTTGTGGTCCACGGGCTTAGTTGCTCCGCGGCATGTGGGATCTTCCCAGACCAGGGCTCGAACCCGTGTCCCCTGCATTGGCAGGCGGATTCTTAACCACTGTGCCACCAGGGAAGTCCCAAGGGAGGAATTCTTAAGGAAGAGTAATTAACTGGGGGTCCAGGGATATGGATTTTGGCCTCTGTGACTTGGGGCAAGTCATCTCCCCTCTCTGATCCTTGCTTGGTTCCAAGATAGATTGTGTGGCTACCCTTTGGGGCCCGGGACCAGGACAGTGGTGCTCCGGCTTGTGGAGCCTCACCTGGCAACCGGCGGGCGTGGGGCGGTGTTGGAGGCTGGGGGCAGCGGCTGCTCAAAGTGTCTGGGGCAGACAGACAATGGCTCTGTGTGCCAGGGAGCAGGCAGGGCAGGGTGGGTGGCACAGTGGCTCCTCGGCAGGAATGTGCCGGCCTGTCTGGGAATGCAAGCACGTCGCTCCCTACACGCCCACTCCCCAATGGGGGGCTCCCTCACTGGCTGTGCCCACCCTGCTACACTCGGTTTAGAGCCCAGAATGACCAGAGGGTGCAGAAGGCCAAGGGAGGCGCTGGCAGCCTGGGAATCCCTGGAGCAACCTCCTGGGCCTTGGAAGAATGGTGGGCGGGGTGGGGGGGAGCTTCCCTGTGCCACTGACTTGCTGGGTGACCTTGGGCAAGCCCTTGCCTCCCTCCAGGCCTCATTTCCCCATCTGTGCTGATGGTCTCTGACTGCCCTGTAGGGACTTCCTTGGGTTAAAACATCTCCTGTGGTCCAATCACCTCCCTTACTCTGCCTCACTCCTGTCCGTGGAGTGGGGACTTGGTCTGTCTTGGTCACCACTCTGTCCCCCAGGCCCAGAACTAAGCCTGGCCATGGCTGTGCTCAGTAAACATTTGCTGAATGAAGCCATGTTCACATTATTTGGATTATTCTCTACTTGTTGCCCCCAGGCCCTCTCTCTGCTCATCTCGGCTTGCCCACCGGCTGCCCCATCCAGTGGGTTCTCGGGGCAGTGGGTTCTCAGCAGCTTCCAGTGGGTCTCATTCAGTGGGAGGCACGGGCGGATGGGAGGGTGGGAGGAGGGAGGAGGGTGTATTTGTCCCCTGCTCCCTCCTTGGTCCCCGCTGGGCCCGCCACACTGGAGCCCCTCTGTGTGTGGCCTTCTGCCCTGCCTCCCCTCTCACTGGCTTGCAGACCCTTACGCCTCCTTGCCCCTCCTCATCTCTGGGAATGCTCACAGCTCCTTGGATGTCTCTCTCCATGTGCTTCACACCTCATCAGCCCACAGCTCAGAGTGGTCCCTTCCCCAAGATTTCTTCTAAAACCCCTGATGTCTGTTTCCTGCCAGGACTCTGACACGTCCACTCGTTTTATCCTCCCAGCCACCGGGCCAGGTAGCTTCATGACTCCCATTTTACAGATGAGAAAACTGAGGCCCAGAGAGGGTCTATGAATGACTCCAAGCCTTGTGGCCAGGGCATGCCAGGATTTAAACCCACATCTCTCTTACTCCAGTGTCTGGGGACTTTGGCCCCAGGCAACACTCTATTTAGCTTTTCTGATGATCACAGTACTAAAAGCTTAGACTGCTCAGGTGGAATGCCCAGCAAGTAATAAAAGGAATCGGAGTCATGTTCCCTGACTCTCCGACATAGCCCCGGGCCCTGGGCCCGTTTGAGGAGTCTTTTTCTCTCCTCTCCCTGGCGGGGCTGTGAAGAAAGGAGGCTGGGTGGGCAAAGAGGCTGGTAGTCAGGGCCGTCTCCATCCTGCAGCCGGGGTGGGGGACAGGGCTGGGGTGCAGACAGCCCCCTCCCAGGGGAACTCCCCGGCTGGTGAGTCCAGGGGCCAGACAGGCTCCTGAACTCCGGAGGTGGCCGGGGCTGCTGGATGACTTCATGGGCCTTTCCCACCCCTGAGTCACCCACACCTCGCTCACTGGCCTCCTGGGCACCTTTGGAGGGAGAGGAGGTGGCTGGCTGGGCTGGCGGGCGGGGCGGGGCTCTGTTACCTAACGGTGCAGGGGGAGATAGAAGAAAGAAGGTGGAGTGCCGCCCCGGGCCCGTGGTGTTGCCTCCGGTGTACTGCGTGAGGCGGGCAACCCTGCCCCTCTCCGGGCCTCGGGAATACACCGTGCCCTCTGGGGGTGTCATCGAGAACTCCCCCTTCCAGCGTGCGCAGGCCAGAACCAGCCAGTTTAGGGCCGTGGATGTGGCTGCACTGGCACGAAGGAAGGAATACGTCCCTGTCTGTCTGTCTGCCTGTCTCCTCCCCGCACTGCACTCCGTACAGGTGTGAATCAGCCCAGGTGAGGGAACTGATTCACCTTCCCCACCTGGCCCTGGAGGAAGGGCCACTTTCTCTTCCCTGGGGGTTGGAATCGAACTTGACTGTTATGAAAAGAGCGACCCTGCCGTGGGGGGTGGAGAGACTCAGTGCCAGGCCTTAGGGTGTCAGGTCTCCAGGAGGACGTCGTGAGCACCTACTAAGCGCCCAGCGTGTGGCATCCACTTGGCACACATCATCTCAGAGAATCTGCAAACCAACCTGCTGTTCGTGCCCTCGTTTTGCAGATGAGGAAACTGAGGCTGGTCAGGGGGGTGACTCACCTAAGGTCACACTGCCCAGGTAAGTGCTTGTGGGTGGAGGTCTGACCTAAGCCCGGGATTCTTTTTTTTTTTTTGGCCGCACCGTGCAGCATGCGGGATCTTAGCTCCCTGACCAGGGGTTGAACCCACGCCCCTGCAGTGGAAGTGCGGAGTCTTAACCACTGGACCGCCAGGGAAGTCCCTAGGCCCGGGACTCTTGTCCTTGGAGGAAACCTCTTGCCCCGTCTTACACCCCCAGCCCTCCCTGTGAGTGCAGCCCCCCTTCCTTAGAGACCAGGGGAGGCTGGGAGGGGTGGGGGGTACAGAGCCAGCCTCCTTCACATCCCCACCTGCGTCACAGGGTCCAGGGGTCTCCTGGGAAGGGGTGAGCTCCTCCTCCGTGCCCCCATCACGGGTTAAGCCTTTCCCCCGCACCCCGTTCTGCTGTCGTTAACTTTTAAACAGCCTGATGGTTAATTAACTACCGAGACTCAGAGGGGCTCGGTCAAGTGCACCGGGAGCCTGTGACTGGGGAGCCCTCTCCTCAGCCCCTGCACCCCAGCCCCCAGTGTGAGCAGGGACACACACAGGCAGGGCCCACCAGAGTCCCAGACACAGGTAGGGGTGTTACTGTCGCTACTGTTGGCAAACGCTGCTCTGTCCTGGGCCCTGGCCATCACACAGCCTGCAGTCGGCAGGGGACAGGGCAAGGGGCAGAGCAGCGGCTGTCAGAGGAAGGAGGACAGACCACAAGGCCAGGCAGGGCGAGGAGGGCTGCTGGGGCCTCCTTCCGGCCTCCGTTGTGTGGGCCTCTTTGACCCCCAGTGCGCACCGGGAGATGGGTGTCGTTGGCGCCCAGCTCCGCGCTGGCTCCGAGGGCCCTGTGAGCCCAGTCAATGCCCGCTGACCGGACAGGACGGGCCCAGCTGGTTCTGACTCCCTCTGCCCCTCACTGGTCGGAGCTTCGGATTCCCTCACCTACCTCACTGTCCTGCTTGCCTCACAGGATCAACTGGGAAGAATGAATCTCCAGTGGAAACACTGGGGGCTGCAGCTGGTGGGCGTGGAGAGTTGGGGGCAGGTCCTTGCTGAGAAGCAGTGGGACGGGACACATGGCTCCTAGTTCAGGAGATGACCTTGGCCAAGTCCTTTCTTCTTTTCCAGCCTCAGTTTCCCCATGTATAAAATGAGGGGTTGGGATCAGTGAATGCCCACGACCCTGGGGAGACCTTTAATGGGTGAGTGGGTCGTTCGTGCCATGCGGAGCCCCCAGCCCACCACTCCCCTCCCGGCCACCACCACGCCCTGGGTGCTCAGCTCGTCCCCTCGGGAGGTGCTGGGCTGTGAACACCAGCGGCCGTCTCTCCAGTAACACGGGAGGCTCATGATCTGGAGGTCTGAGGACCCCCGGCGACTGCCAGCCTGGTCAACCGGGGCCGATGTGGGAGAGCACAGTCCTGACCACGGTGACCATTTTTACCTCATTGCTGGGGGGACTGGGCCTCCCAGGAAACCTGAGATGCTGGCCCTGGGAGACAGGGGATGTTGGAAGACATCTGGTCTGGGATTTTAGAATTTTTAAAATTAAAATGAAAGAACACACGTAAAATCTAAGTCCATAAACACACCTTCATTATAGGAAAGCACATTCACCTGTCCCCCTGAGTGGGTTGAATAGTGTCCCCCAAATTCATGTCTACCCAGAATCTCAAACTGTGACCTTATTTGGAATAAGGTTTGTTTTTGTTTTGTTTTTTTTCTTTTGGCAGATGTAATTAGAATAAGGATTTCAAAATAAGATCATCCTGGAATTGGGTGGGTCCTAAAGCCAAGGACAATGTCCTTATAAGAGAAAGGAGAAGGATTTGAAAACGGAAACACGGAGGCAGGAAGCAGAGAGACAGAGTGAGATGGAGCAGAGGCAGGAGGGATGTTGTCACAAGCCCAGGGTGGCAGGAGCCACCGGAAGCTGTAAGAGGCTGAGAAGGGTTCTCCCCTAAGCCTTCGGAGGGAGCCTGGCTCTGATGACACCTAGCTTCCAACTTCTGGCCTCCAGAACTATGAGAAGAGATGTCTGTTGCTTTTAGCCACCCAGTCTGTGGTTGTTTGTTAGAGCGGCGCCAGGAAACCAACACACACTCCAATTGCAGGGCCCTTCCCAGTCCCCTGTCTGTCCCTCCAGGGCTTCTCTCTGTTCCCCATGCAGAACTCTCTTGTATACAAGAGACTGTACTTTTCAAACTTTTAGAAATTAATTAATTAATTAATTTATTTATTTATTTATTTTTGGCTGCATTGGGTCTTTGTTGCTGTGTGCGTGCTTTCTCTAGTTGTGACGAGCGAGGGCTACTCTTTACTAGGGCGTGCGGGCTTCTCATTGCGGTGGCTTCTCTTGTTGCGGAGCATGGGCTCTAGAGTGCAGGCTCAGTAGTTGTGGTCCACGGGCTTAGTTGCTCCGCGGCATGTGGGATCTTCCCGGACCAGGGCTCACACCCGTGTCCCCTGCATTGGCAGGTGGATTCTTAACCACTGCGCCACCAGGGAAGTCCTTCAAACTTAAATAGGCACACACCACACGTAATGTTCTGTAAGTGGCTATCACTCCCTGCCCACTGCAGCTGGGAGAGGGCTCCGGGTTTTTACTCCTACAGCGACTTCATCCTTTCTAGTGGTTGCAGGTAGTCCGCCGTGTGACTCTATATCTCTTGTTTAACAAGCTCTCGTGGATGGACGTGCAGGTAGTTTCCAGCTTTTCTCGATAATATGCAACGCTACTCTGAACATCTTTGCGCTGTCTCTTTTGCATATGCCTGAGGATTTCTGGAGCACAGAAGATTCCTTAGAAGGAGAATTACTGGGTCAGAGTGTGAGCTCGTTTACAATTCAATTGGTTTTGTCAAACTGAGTTGAAATGTATTAGAAACTTAGATTCCTGAGAAGGAGAGAAGCATGGAAATAGACTTTTGGGGCTTACAGTGTTGAATACTTCCAACCCCAGAATCATGAAATTTTAGGGCATAGGGAGAGGGGTCCTTGGAAAGGACATCTATACTGGAGTCTCACTTGGGGTGACCCAGGAGCGACCACTCCCAAACCCTGTGTCCCCCTGGGGTGGGCAAGGAGAAAGCAGAGGAGCTAGAACTGGGGGAACCCTGTGGGGCCCTGGGAGAGCTCTGGCAGGAGTGAGGAACGTCCCCAACCTGGGCACCCAGCTCCTCTGCCCCACTGAGGCTGCCCCATTCCAGCCAAGGTGCCAGGCCAGTTGGGCCTCCGTAGCCACACACAATGGTCCCTCTGTTCATGGCACGAAAGGAGACATGAATGGAGAGGGCAGGATGAGGATGGAGGAAACGGCGCCCCCTGCTCTAGGACTGATCTGCTAGCCCTGGCTGGAGGGCTGAGGTCTGGGGCAGGGCAGGGGCATCTGGGCTAGACAGAGGTTGCCTGCTTTGGGGCCACCTCCATCTTTACTTTGGTGGTTTTAGAATATTTCCTGCCGCCTGCTATTTGACAGTCTTCTTACAGAGAGGTGGAGGTCTGTGTCCGCCTCCCTTGAATCTGGGCTCTGTGGATGCTTGGGCAAAATGGTGGAAGTGATGCTGTGTCAGACCCAGGCTGTAAGAAACAGCAGCTTCCACAGTCCATCTCCCAGGATGCTCACTCTTAGAACTCAGGCACCATGCTGTGAGGAAGCCCAACGGCTCAATGGAAAGGCCACGTCGAGGGGAACAGAGGCCCCCAGCCTCCACCCCAACAGAGCCGATGGGTCCTCTAGCCCCCCGTCGAGTTGCCCCAGCTGATGCCCTCTGGAGCAGGGACGTGCCTTCCCCGCTGAGCTCTGCTTAACTTGCCGATCTGTGAGCGAAACAAATGCTTGCTCTTGTTTTAAGCCACCAACTTTTGGGGTCACTTGTTACACGGTGATAGAAAACTGGACACCCTGATGGCCAAGAAAGTCACCACCAGTGCCTGAACTTGGGCTTTGGGGTGAGCCCGACCAGCCGTATGCCAAGACCTCTCTTGGCCTCTTTCTTCCTCTGCAAATAGTGGTTATAATAGCACTTGTCCCGCGAGGTGCTGAGAGGGTGGAATGAGATGAGGGGTGGAGGGGCTGGCGTAGTGTGAGCCACGGCACCTGGCAGCTGCTATGGCTGTTGACTGTTGCTGTTATGTTCATAGGCACTAGAAAATTACCCTCTCCAGACTTCCTTAAAACAGGCAGATCCTTCACTGATCACTCCTTTAGGAGCCTCCTCCTCCAGGAAGCCTTCCCTGACCACCCCAGGCTGAGATGCCACCTCCTTTGTGCACCTACAGCCCCCTATTTCCCCCCTGCCACTGCGTGGGTCCCACTGTGTGGTCATGGCCTAGAAGGGCCGGCAAGGGGTTGAGGTGTCCCAAGCGAGGACAAGGTATGTGTGCACACAGGTGGGGGCCCTGGGGGTGCTTGCACAGCTGTGTGAGCCTCAGCCAGCCTGTGCACCCCGAGTGTGCACTTGGGTGGGTCTTGGGTGCAGGCCTCTGTGCATTTTGGCAGACCTGTGCACACGAGGATACGTGTACGCATGTCTGTAGTTATACGTGGGTGTGTCTCTGTGCATGTGTGTGGGCGCATCCCGTGTGCACACCTCTGTGCATGAGCATGTTTGTATGCATGTGCTCACGGACTTGCATGAGTGCTGAGCGTGTGGGTGTGTCCGTGTGTGTGTGCATGCGCGTGCTCCCGGGGCAGGTTGTGGCAGTGAAAATCCTCCCTGTAGCAGCTGCTACATCCGGGTCTCACCGTTCCTCATTTGGGAACTAAAAATAGCCCGTGCCCAACCCTGTCCCAGCAGGCAGGGGGCCGACGGGCAGCCCCACAGGGCACCCTAGCCAGGCTACTGCCCTCCTCCCTTCTTGGGCCACTGCCCTGCCTGCCCGTCCCCGCCTCGGGCTCCCATGAGCTCATGCAGGCCCTGCTCAGCCAGGCCAGGGAGGGGGTGGGGAGGTGCCGAGGCCCTGCCCACGTCCAGGCGGCTGGACACAAGCAAGGCCTGATAAGGTCAAGCGTGGAGTGGGGTCCGCCCCCTCCCTCCAGCCAGGGCCAACTGGGCGGACATGAGTCAGCACAGGGGGCATTGGGCAGCCCAGGCTTGACCACTTGCTGGTGGTGGGGAAGGCCCTGGGGGTGGGCTGGCCTCCCTGGACAGGGCAGGAACTGGCCAGAAGGAATCACCTGCTGGCATCGGCCAAGCTCTGACCTCATTCTCCACCTTGAGGAACCCCACCTCCACTTCCGCCCAGAAAGCCCCACTTGGGGGCTTCCTGCCCTGGTCTGGTCATCCTCTTGGCCTCCTGAGGGCTTACACCCACCCCGCAGAAGGACGCTTCCCAGTTTAACTGCACTGTCCCCGGGCCTTCCATATGCCCCTTCCTCAGGAAGTCCTCGCTGACTCCCAGGCTGGCCTGGGGTGTCCTCTGGGCTCAGGCTCCCTTTCTCGAAGTCAAACCTGTTTATTTGTCTCTGGAACCTGAGCTTCTAAGGGCAGGAAGCATATCTTTTCCATCTCTGTGTTCACATGTGGACCCTCACTTCTTCCCCATCACAGCCTACGAGGTGTCATTCTATCCTCCTCTACAGGGTAGGAAGCCGAGACCTGTCTAGGATGTGACTGGCCCAAAGTCCCCATTTGCTGTGTGACTTTAGGCTAAATGGCCTAACCTCTCTGGTCTCTTTATCAGAGAAATCAATGGGGCGCTAATCTCCTGGCAATCCTGTGTCTTGTCTAAGGGACACCATGAATTCTTGAGGTATCCTGCCTGCAGATCCTACCCTGGGCAGGATGTACTGGGGGATCCCAGACACAGGCTCCATGGGGGCCGTGTACCCCAAGCTGGACCGGAGGTTCAGGGGTGGAAATGCTTCTGGCTGGAACCCAGATGGTCTCCAGACCTGGGGTTGAGCCATTCCGGAAGGAAACTAGCTGCTCTGAGCCCAGCTTGATGGGCAGGAGCATGAGGGTGTGGCTGGGGGGCCAGGAACTGCCCTACTAACTCTCAGGAAGGAGTCTGAAGAAGGAGCCTGGGACCTGGGCTGGGCCATGAGAGATCTCAGGCTGTGGATCTTCAGCGGAGAAAAGGAAAGGCCTAGGGAGGAGCAGGGACAGCCTGGGAACCTGGGCCCTGAACTCTGAGCCAGCTTCCGTAACATCTGGTCATGTGGCTCAGTTTCCTCATCTGTAAAATGGGGTCATAACTGCCTCACCTCCCAGAGTTGTGAGGACTGAATGGCTCGAGTGCGCAGGACCTTGGCACATAGCAGGCCTCATGGGGGTAGCTCCCCTCCCCCACCCTCTCTAGCTCCCAGGGAGCTGGCCCCAGACCCCAGGACACCTGCAAATCCCCCTTCATGTCCCAGGCTCAGAGACTGACACGAGGGGAAGAAGAGGGGGCAATGAAAACAAACCAAAAACAATACACTTGTTGAAGATTGTTGCTCACAGGTCCAACAATCAAAATACACCAAAGGGGGAAAAAAATACATCAAAGGGTGTGGAGTGAAAAGCTCCGACCCCATCCCCTAGTCCGTTTCTCCAGTCTTCTCCCAGGGATGGCCTAGCAGACACACGCAAAGAAATGTTTATATTCCTTCCTCCGCCTTAAACACATACTCATAAACGGCAGAGCGCTCTCTCTCTCTTTCTCACCTTGGAGAGTGGCCCCTATCAGTCCCTGCAGAGCTTCCCCGTTCTTTTCTATGGCTGGCCTGCAGGTGTTCCCTTGTTTGTTGAACCAGACCACAGACGGAAGCTTCCTTCCTTCCCTCTTTCTTTCTTTCTTTCCTTCTTTCTTTCAGCAAGGGTACAGCGGAATGGAAGCGTCCTCCCTCGAGTCAGGAACAGGAGACCTGGGTTTGGGCCTGAGCTCTGCTTTGCACCACATGGGGACCTTGCACGTCTCGCTTCCTCTCCCTCAGCCTCAGTTTCGTCACCTGTAAGGTGGTGGTTGCTTCTGTCAACGAGGTAGCACCGCTAACTGGTGGCCCGTCTCTGTTTATGGATGTGTCTTGCTCTCCCAATTTTCCCCAAATCTGGAGATTTCACATTAAAATCCAGATTTCTGGCTTCTCTTAAAAAACAAAATGGCTGGCAACAGCTGCCTACAGCCAAGTAGCAGCTGAGCCCTTGGGACAGGGCAAGGGAGCTCCACTCAGCCGTAGGACCCGCCATTCTGCTTCGCTCACTAACTTTCCATCTGATCCATAGGAGGGTCTCTGACGCTGGGGTTAGAGTCATGAAAACATAATGGGGGCTTTGTGAATTTCCCAAGGGCACGGTCCTCAGTGCCCAGCACAGGCTCAGCTTTACCCTCTTGCCAGGTTCTCGGGTTGTCTGGGACTTGGTAGCCAGAGCTGTGAGTAATCCAGGCCTGGGGACCTGGGCCTTGAACAAGAGGCTCCAGAGGGTCTCCCCTACCAGAAGGGAAGCGGAAGTGCCGGCACCATGTCCGGGATGGGCTTCGGGCTCTGAGCCAGGCGGCTGCGTCCTGGGAGGCAACAGCTGAGGCTTCTTCCCTAGGTTGGAGCCGGAAGCCGGGCTACAGGCACCTGGAGTTCCCATCTCCTGGTCCCCAGGATGTGGATTCCTGCGCACGACCCCCCACGCCTTCCTCTTCCCCACCTACGTTTGGCAGCCACATCCTGTAGGTGTGGGCCAGGCCTGAAGGGGAGGCAGGGACAGGGCTGGAGTCCCAGGGGGAACCTCAGGGGCGGTTGAAATCTCTTCTTGGCCACAGGGTGCCTTGGAACACAGTTTGAAAACCACTGATGGAGCCTTTTTTTTGACAGATGGGAAAGCAGAGGCCTGGAGTGGGGAAGGGTGGGAGGGCCAGACCCCGGGGGCCTTTGTTGTCTCCCTCCCCCCAAAGTCTACTACAGAGCCTGGCACATGAAAATGCAGCTAATGGTGTCCCAATCCACCTCCCCTGGAAAAGCTGCCTCCTCTACCCCGCACGCGGCTCTCAGATGCCCACCAAATGCCCACCTCATGGGGCTGTGAAGAGCAAAAGAGATGATAGTGCAAGTCACAAGGCTACCAATCCTACCCGCTACCACCCCTGAGCCTAACCAGATGCTGGGCAGGCAAGCTTGCGGTATCTCATTTGTTAAAATAGCTTTATTGAGATATAATTTACATTCCGTAAAGTTCACCCACTTAAAGTGTCTGGTTCAGTGGTTTTTAGCATATTTACATAGTTGCACAAACATCACCGTAATCTAATTTTAGATCGTCCCATAAGGCAACCCAATAGCCATCGGCAGTCACTCCCTATACCCCTGGCCCAGCCTCTGGAACCACCCATCTATTCTCTATGGATTTGCCTATTCTGGACATTTCATATAAATGGAATCATACAATATGTGGTCTTCTGTGACTGACTTCTCTCACTTAGTGTAACGTTGTAGCATGTATCAGTACTTCATTCTTTTTTATGGCTGAATAGTATTCCACTGCATGGATATATTACTTTTGGTTTATCCATTCATTCACGGATGGACATTCGGGTTGTTTCCACTTTTTGGCTATTAGGAAGAATGCTGCTACCAACATTCCTGTGCAAGCCTTTGTGTGGACATATGTTTTCATTTCTCTTGGTGGGGAATTGTTGGCTCATATGGTAACTCTTTGCTTAACATTCTGAGGGACTGTTCAGCTGTTTCCAAAGTGGCTGAATCATTCTACATTCCCACCAGCAATGTAGGAAGACTTCAATTTCTCTACAGCCTCACCAACACTTTTTTCTGTCTGCCTTTGATTATAGCCATCCTTGTAGGAGTGATGTTTTAATTTTTATTTCCTTAACCACTAATCATGATCATCTTTTCATGTGCTTATTCACATACATTTTTTGGAGAAATGTCTATTCAAATGGCAGCAACTCATTTAATCCTCACAAAAACACCATGAAATTTGTACTATTATCAGCTCCCCTGATGGCAGAGGGGAAAACTGAGGTTCGGAGGAACTCATGAGAGATGGTGGGGACAGGGCTGGCGAGCTCTGGCCCACCACACTGGGGCACAGAATCCGGGGAGGAGGGCCTTGTGCATCACAAAGTCATGGGAGTGGAGGGCACAGGCGATGGGGGGGACAAGGAGGTATGAGGAGCCCCCTGGGGGATTCCCTGGAGGTCCAGTTGTTAGGACTCCATGCTTCCACTGCTGGGGGCCCAGGTTCAATCCCTGGTGGAGGAACTAAGATCCTGAAAGTAGCATGGCACAGCCAATAAATAAACAAACAAACAAACAAACAAATAAAAGAAAGAAAGAAAAATGGAGCCCCCCTGGGGCTGCAGGCTCAAAGAAATGACCCCTGGGTCCTATTTCTGTCTTCCTCTGTCTCATTCTGTGACCTTGGACAAGATATCTGCTCCGGCCTCAGTTTCCCCATCTAACATTTATTCTGTCGTGAGCATCAGATTTGGTGCTATAAGTGAATTCATTGAAAGCAAGATGGGGGGTTTCCAGACCCCCAGGGGGGCTCACTCTCTAGTCACTGGCCTGCCAGGGCCGGCTGGGGGCCGGGGTCTCTGTTCTGGGTCTTGGGCCAGCCTGCACTCCTGGGCCCCAAATGCTGGGAGGTTCTGGTCCTGCAGGGAAAGCCTTGCTCAGGCTGGTGATGGGCAGAGAGCAGGCGGGCAGTGCCTGGGCTGCTGGTGTACGGGAGGCAGCACACTTGTCCCTGGCTGAGCGCCTCCTCTCCACCGTCCACCTGCTGCTTCCACCTGGGTGTGTGGGTGAGTCAGGAAGCTCAAAAGGGTGCTGAGCTGGGGTCAGGCTGGTGAGCAAACTAGGCTGAGAGGCGCTCCTCTGGTAAGAAACTGAGCAGATTGGCCCATTCACTCGCTCATTCATTCATTCATTCATTCATCAGACATTCAGCCCACCCTGGGCGCTGGCCTTCCACGGCTGGTGTGCTGAAGAGGAACTTGCAGCAACTGAGGGATGTGGGTTTAAGCCCTTGCTCCACTGTCAAGATACTGTGTGACTCGGGCCAGCCTCCCAACCTCTCTGGTTTCAGCTTCTTCACTGGTCAGCCAGAGGACTGGATCCGGTGCTTTTGCAGGGCCGTTGGCCGGGCTGTGTCTCAGGGCAGCTCTGGAGAGCATGCGGCGGGTCAGGGTTGGCTCTCTGGGGGAGGTATGGGTGGAACCAGGCTTTGGGAAGGGTGTCTGCAGCCTATGGGTCATTTTCCGGGGGACACTGGAGACTTGTCCCCCCCCCCAGCTCTGGCTGGCTTATCATCTGTGTTTCTCAGGCAGTTCTTCCGAGTGACTCCTCAGATTTCAGCCCGGAGTCTGTGATAGTGGGAACGTGGGAGACCCAGGGGGCAGGTGGGTGGCCCCTTTGCTAGTAGGGCTCTGGGCACCCCGTCTCCCCCGGATTATCTCTGGTGTGAGACAGGCTGGGAAAGTGAGAAGCTGTGTTATCTCCTCGACTTCCCTCCGGAGATAGGGCTGCCTCAAAGCCCTCTTGTTCAGCCCCCCTCACACCCACCGGTCCCCTGGGCAGTGCGGGGACTCCCCGGCAGCACGGAGGCCACGGTGGGGGGCCAGAAGTGAGGCTGGGTGGACTGAGCACTGGGCAGGGAGCGAGGGGCTGCGAGGGTGTTCATGCTCATTGAGCACCTACTATGTGCCAGAGCAGGGGAGAGATAGAAAAGCGTTCACACCCAGTGCAGCCCAGGCAGTGGCCAATCAGGTGACCGGGGGAGCAGGTCCGAGGACCCCCTTCTGGGCCAGGTGAGACCCACTAGTTACCAGCTCATGAGGACGTGCTGGGGCTCGGTGGGGGGATGGAGGTTTGGGCTGCGTGGGGACATCTAGAGGCCTGGAGTCGAGACTGGTTACCCGTGAATTTGGGTGTATTTCAGGATTTTAGCAACCTGGAAGGCCCCCGTGGCTCCCAGTCTGCAGTGTCAGGGTGAGGAGCCTGGGGGCAGAGACACCTGGGGGCTAATGTACCACCTGATCATCTGTGAAGTGGGTCTGCGGATGCCTCGTTCTGCACGGACAGTTGAGGTGGAAGCAAGGTCCTCCGTGCCTAGTTTGCCAGCGCAAACTAGAGTGACCAGATGGAAATTTCTATTTGACCATTTTGTTGTTGTTGTTACCTAACCTCAAGGGTGGGGAAATCAACTCTGCCTCTTTTTTTTTTTTTTATTTATTTATTTATTTATTTATTTATTTATTTATTTATGGCTGTGTTGGGTCTTCGTTTCTATGCGAGGGCTTTCTCTAGTTGCAGCAAGTGGGGTCCACTCTTCATCGCGGTGCGCGGGCCACTCACTATCGCGGCCTCTCATTGTGGAGCACGGGCTCTAGGTGCATGGGCTTCAGTAGCTGTGGCTCGTGGGCTCCAGACGCACAGGCTCAGTAGTTGTGGCTCAAGGGCCTAGTTGCTCCACGGCATGTGGGATCTTCCCAGACCAGGGCTCGAACCCGTGTCCCCTGCATTGGCAGGCAGATTCTCAACCACTGCGTCACCAGGGGAGCCCACTATTGGACCATTTTTGACAAAAATGGCCATTTCCTGTGCTCAGGCTGTTGTGAGTGCTGGTGAATGTAGGAATTCAGGTTTCCCAGGCCTCGTTCCAGGTACTGGGGACACGACAGTGAGCAAGGCCGACCAGACCCTGCATTCAAGAGCATAAGGCCAATGGGCAGACAGGTAATTGCCGGTATGGGGTGGCTGATGGCTCCAAGGGAGGCGTGGCAGAGTCACAGCTTCTCCCCTCACCCCCATGATGATGGCCAAGTCCTAATCCCTGGACATTTGCCTTACAGGGCAAAAGAGATTTTGCAGATGTGATCTTGAGATGGGAGCTTAGCCTGGATCATCCAGCAAGGCCCAATGTAATCACAAGGGTCTTTATCAGAGGGAAACAGCTGGACTGCATACGGAACTTCCCTGGTGGTCCAGTGATTGAGAATCCGCCTTGCAATGCAGTGCATGCCGGTTCGATCCCTGGTCAGGGAACTAGGATCCCACATGCGGCGGGGCAACTAAGCCCGTGCGCCACAACTAGAGAGCCTGCGTGCTGCAACTACAGAGCCCACATTCTCTGGAGCCTGTGCACTGCAACTACTGAGCCTGCACACCGCAGCTGGAGAGAAGCCCACGCACCGCAACGAAAGATCCCGTGTGCCGTAACTAAGACCCGATGCAGCCAATAAATAAATAAATAAATAAATAAATATTTTAAAAAATAATGTAATAAACCCCAAGTCATGGAATTGTATACTTTAAATGGGTGAATTGTATGGTATGTGAATTACATCTCAATAAAGCTGTTTTTGTTTTTATATTTTTAATTTATTTTTTTCTGGCCGCACTGCACGGCTTGCTGGATCTTTGTTCTCCACCAGGGATTGAACCTGGGGCCACGGCAGTGAAAGCGCCGAGTCCTAACCCCTGGACCACCAGGGAATTCCCAATAAAGCTGTTTTTAAAAAAAAACAAATGGAGGGACAAAATATCCAAGCAGCAAAAGTGTCAAGGTCAGGAAAGACCGAGGAACATCACAGATGGTAGGGATGAAGGTGAAAAATGTCACATGGGATCCTGGATGGTTTCTGGAACAGGGAAAGGACACTGGTGGTACAGCTGGGGACATCTGAATAAAGTCTGCAGTTTACAGGTATGATACATGCATTTAACATGTATCAATATTAAGGTCTTCCTTTTGATAAATGTTAACATTAGGGGAATCTGGGTGAAGGTATATGGGAACTCACTGAATTATCTTTCCAACTTCTGTGAGCTAAAATGAGTTCTAAGTAAAAAGTTAAAAAAACAGAGGGAGGGAAGTGGGTCACAGAGAGGAGATGTGACAGCAGAAGCAGAGATCAGAAGATGCTGTTGTTGGCTTAAGGGCCATAGGCCAGCGGATGAGGGCGGCCTCTAGAAGCTGGAAAAGGCAAAGAAATGGATTCTCCTCTAGAGCCTCCAGAAGGGAACACAGCCCTGCCGACATCTGGATCTCCAAAACTGTAAGATGAAAAATTTGTGTTCTTTTAAGTCACCATGTGAGTGGCCATTTGTTACAGCTGCCACAGGAAGCTCATAAGGTAAGGAGGTGATGACGGCCACAATGACAAGCTCTTAGAAAGGGCCCAGCACTGTTCTTGAAGTGCTTTACATGCGTTAACTCAGTTAATTTCAAACAGTCCTCTGCAGAGGGACTATTAGTATTCCCATTTTACAGATGAGGCACCTAAGGCACAGAGAGGTTAAGTAACTTGCCCAAGGCCACACAGCTGGAAGGGCAGAGTGGGATTCTCCCCCAGGCAGGTGACAGCTGAGTGTGTGTGTGTGTAGCTGTTGCCCTCACTGCCTGGCTTCAACTTGTGTGTGAATTCTGGCTCCACCTGGTCGGTGTTAAGCCCTTTATGTTAAGGATTTGGTTAATTTCTCAACTACCCTATGGGGTAGATGCTTTTGTCATTCTCCGTTTTACAGGTGAGGAAACTGAGACCCAGTGAGATGGAACCCCTTGCCCAAGTCACAAGGACAAGGCTGGGGAGTGTTTCCCAAAGATGTTGCTGCGTCCAACTGGGGCCTGAAGCCCCTCTCCTGCCCCCATCTCCACATTCCCTGTGCTCCCTGAATGGGAATGGCATCCTCATTAAATATCCCAACGCCCCTGCATGCCAGAGGCTGAGGGACATCCCGGCCCCATTGTTCAGGCCAGGAAGCCACCCCCTCCCTTGATGGCCAGGAGAGGCGGTCTCTGGGGGCAAGAGTTCCTTCCCAGAGAGGTGAGCGCTCAGGGAGCAGGCCCTGGCGGGGCCCAGGGCAGAAGACACGCACTGGCCCTTTAAGGGCAGGGCCCAGGGTCACTGAATCCGTTATCAGAAACATTTTCAAGGGGGGTGGACCCAGGAGCAAGGGCAGCTGGTGACAGCAACTGGGGTGGGGTCAGGGGTAAGAGGCTCTTGTTTAAGGCATAGCCTCCTCCCTCTCTGAGCTCAGTTTCCTCAACTGTAAAATGGGAGAGGGGCTGAGGCGCTGTAAGCCCCCGGGTTTCTGTGAGCCTCTGACTCCGTGGGTGCATGCTCCCTGTTCATTCATAACAACAAGAGTGAGCACTTATTGGGGCGTCCACATCAGGTCTTTTCCAGTTAAGTCTCGCAGTGACTGGGAGCTAAGTGCTCCTTTACAGTCTGTTTTAGAAGTGAGGAGGGAACTCCCTAGCGGTCCAGCGGTTAGGACTCGGCACTTTCACTGCCGTGGGCTGTGGGTTCAATCCCTGGTGGGGAAACTAATATCCCATATACCGCTGGACGTAGCCAAAAAAAAAAAAAAAAAAGAATTGAGGAAACTGAGGGACAGAGAGATTAAGGAATGCCCAAGGTCACCCAGCCAGGGAGAGTAAATCTGGGATATGCATACCTGACTCAGACTCCAAGGCCACCAGCCACACCCACTGTCCTGCAGTCACTGCTCACTCTTCCTTTCTCTCCTAACCTGCATTGAGGAGCTGGATCAGGGGTTGGCAGTTGAAGAGTGAGAATTGCAGGGGCTGCGGGAGGGGAGTTGTGGGAACCTGAGAACCCGGATGCTGCTGGTGCTCCAGTCTCTCCCACCCTGCCAGGCCTTGTGCCCCCTTTGGGCTGGACCAGGGTTCAGAAACCAGCTGCAAACTCCTCCCTGGGTCAGGGAGGGCTTCCTGGAGGAGGTGGCATCTCAGCTGAGCAAGAATAAGCATTAAGCAGGCAAAGGAAACGGGGAAAGGGCATTTTGGGCAGAGGGAACCCCAGGTTCAAAGAAATAGGAAATCTCCAACCTGACTTTTCAGTTGCCTTCCTAGGCCCATTTTCTCAGCGCTGCTTCTTGGCCCTGGGGAACCCCTCTGAGCTTCCTCTGGCCAAGGCAGGGCTGTTTGTCCGCCTGGGGGCCCTTCTGGTACCTGACAGCTTCTGCACTAAACTGTCAGCTGGATGCGGTTGAGAGCCTGGACTCAGGAGCCCAACTGCCCCATTCAAATCTTGCCTCTCACTTGCAGCTCTGTCACCTGCCCTTGTGACTTTACCTCCTTGTTACTTGTCTCAGTGTTGCTATTGTTATTTTTCTTATTACCGAGTCCCTCCTGCCCAGCTCACATCACAAAAGGCCCGTGGGCTGAATGTGTGCAGGAAGCACAACCAAGGAGCCGAGCACAGTGTGGCCGGGGGTGGGGTGGCTGGGGGCAGGATCTGGGCTGCAGGGTATTCAGGAGATGCCAGAAATCCAAGAAATCCCTCAATTTTTAAGGGAAGGCCCAATTTTAAAAAACAGTTTGGGGTCAAGGAAAACTGGGCTGGATTCTGCCCTCAGGGCTGCCAGATGTCACCCTCTGCCTTCTCTGTTCCTACTCTGAGATGCAGATGAGCACCTTGATTTGCATAGAGCCGAATGCCAAGGCAGTCTTCCTGTTCCCTCCTTCCCTCTATGCCTTTGGGATGGAAACGTCTTGAAGGCAGGGGTTTTGTCTGTTTTGCTCACTACAGTATCTCCAGGACCTAGACCTGTGCCTGGCTTAAAGTAGGTGTACTTTTTCTGTTGAATGAATGAATGAATGAGTGAATGATTAGAGGAACGTGTGATGGAGGAGGAGGTAGGTGAGGTACTGAGGAAGAACTGCAGGCATCACTGACTGGCTGAGTGACTGTGGACAGTTCACATCACCTCTTGGGGCCTCTCTTTGCTCACCTGTAGAATGGGCGTGGCTCAGGGCCTTTGAAAAGCAATTTGACCAAGTGTGCCAGAAACCTATATGACTCACTGACCCAGTAATTCCATTCCAGCCAAGGAGATATCCCTAAATATGGAAAAAGGAAAGCTTTATGCACAAAGATCTACCAAAATATATTATTTATAACATCGAAAAACTGGAAATAACTGAGATGTCCGACAATAAGGGAATGGCTAAATAAACTATGGAACTTCCACTTGACAAAATATTAGGCAGCCAATAAAAATGAGATTCAGAGAAGAGGAAAAAGAAACGAGGTTATAGGGAGTGAAATAACCAGAAAAGTGCCCGTGATATAATGGCAAGTCAAAAAGGCAGGATACCACCGTTTTGTTTTTTTTCTTTTAATATACAGTATGATCTCAGCCAGGTTTAAAAAAAGGTCCCAAACAAAAAACTATGGAAGGAAATTCATCAAACCTTAACAATGATTGTCCTGGGTGGTGGGGCTGTGAGTGGTGATTTTTCTTCCTTATTTTGACTTTTGTGCATTTTTCAGATTTTCGTAAGTGAACATGTATTGTTGCTTTTATAGTAAAGACATTAAAAATGAAAAACAATTTGAATTTGGGAGTGGGAGTCTATGCAGTCTAAGATCTGCCGAGATCTCTGAGAGGGAAGGTCAAACTCACCTCCAGGGGGTCAGAGAAGGTTCTGGGCTTGGGGTTGGCAACCCGAGTTCAGAACCAGGGCTGTGTGACCCTGGCCAAATCACTCCACCCCTTTGGTCTTCAGTGGTGTCCCCTGGCAAATGGGGCCTGGTTCCCTACTTTACAGTAGCAAGAACAGCACAAGAACGTGGCTTTCTAAGGACTTCCGGAACTCTGACCGAATGAACGCAATGGCATCGTTATTATCAGCTCCTGGGAAGGCCAGTTCTGCTTTCAGACACCTTGGGAAGATGTCAGCATCTTTGTTAAGGAGTCCTTGGGAGTATTTTTGGCCCCTGAGGTACAGATGTTCCTGACTCATTTTGGAAAGTAAAACTGGGGTAATTTCCAGAAATGCGTCACTGTGTGGAGGCGGAGCAGGGCTAGGGGCTTGGAATTCTGGGCTCTGATCCCAGCTCTGCCCCCACTGCTGTGTTACCTTGGGCAAGTCACTCGGCCTTCGTGGCCTCAGCTTCCCCTATGCCACGGGCTCTGGACACAGAGGTCACGAAGATTCCTAAACTGTCTCTGTTCACATGAGGCCATCTCACCCTGGCCCTCAGGGGCAGGGACACAGGAGTCTGAGAGGCAGCCCCTTACTGGCTGGGGTCCCTGGAACCTCCCATGTGTGGCCTGCGACCTCATTTCTGGTCCCTCATTCCCTGGGAGAGTGTGGGGTAGGATGGGTGGTTTTGGGGGACATGTCCCAGCAGGTCTCTGGAAGCTCAGTCTGCATGATGGGATTACCCTCAGTTTCCCTCAGCGCCCGCTTTCACATTTGACCCCTCAGAGGGTCCAGCGGTGTGGGGAAGGGCCGAGGCTGCTTTCGGGCAGGCAGTGTGTACACGAAAAAGAGCGCCTGTGTATGCGCAGCCGGCACATATGAGTGATGCGTACCATGCTCCCAGCCGGGAGTGACAGTCGCCCCATCCTTGGTGCCACGAGAGACCTCAGAACCTCAGTCCTGGACGCTCCCAGCCTCCTACTCTGACACATAGTAGATGTGTCCAGCAAACCTGTCATGTCCCGTTAGACGCAGATCAAGGAACTCAGACCTAATTATGGTCTAATTAACCTGATGGTTAACACGTGTCCAGTGCTTTCCACAGGAGCCATAGCTGTGAATCTTCAGACCCATTCTGCGAGATAGGCCCTGAAGCTCTTCAGCACTTACAGATGGGGAACTGGAGGATCAGAGGGGTTAAGAAACTCGCCCACGGTCACACAGCTGGCATGGGGGCAGGGCCAGGATTTGAGCCCAGGCCGCCTGGCTCGAGTCCACACTTGTGACCGTGATGCTTTGAGATCATTTAGCCTCTTCCAGCTGCTGCTTTGGCAAATGAGGAGAGCTCAGCACAGGCCAGTGGCTTCCCAAGGTCACACAGTAAATGAGTGCAGAGCCCAGACCTGCTCCAGAACCCTGGCTTTGGGGAATGGAGTCTTCGCACTTGAATGCGAGAGGGCCTGTCATAGTCATCCCCGACTTCTGTGCCCAGCACAGGCCAGTGGATAACACACCAAGTGGACCCAGGTAACTTCCTTGTTTGTCCATTCACTTATTCATCCATCTACTAAGACCCTTCTTAGTGCCAGGCCCTACGTCCAGCCCTGGGGTATAGAGATGAGCAAGACCCATCTTCTGCTCATAACCCAGGGACTTCCAGGAGGAGGTGACAGCCGAGATTTGGTCAGGGGGAGGAGGGCCCAGGGAACGGCTGATGCATTTGGGGAACCCCCATGGTTTCTAGGAGGGTTGCTGAAAGGGAAGGAGAGGAGGCTACCAGGGTCTGATGCCACTGGGGGCCAGTGGGTGGGGAGGGGTGGGAAGGCAGATGGGAGTCAAAAGGGAGTCACAGCCACTGACTGGGGGCCAGTGGGTGGGGAGGGGTGGGAAGGCAGATGGGAGTCAAAAGGGAGTCACAGCCACTGACTGGGGGCCAGCTGCTCTGTCCACTGCCATCGACTCTGGAAGTCCAGGAGGGAGTGAGGGAGAGGAGATGCAGTTTATGAAGGATGCGGTTCCTGCCTTCCTGGGTCACAAGTGGAAGGGGAAGTGGGGGCTGGGGACTGGGGCTGGGTGGGGCTGAGGTCACAAGGCAGGAGGGGCGGTGGCAGAGCAGCACCCTAGCTCGGGCCTGGGGGCGGGACGGGCAATTCTGCAAGTGCTAGTCCGTCAGAGGCAGGAAGGGGAGAGGGAAGTGGACCCAGCAGCTGGGCTCCTCTGACGGCATCTCCTGCTGCTGCTTCCTCACTCACTTCCTACTGACCTTGTTGCTGTTTCTCCAATGCATACAGCTCCTTCCTACCTCAGGGCCTTTGCACCTGCTGTTCCCTCTGCCCCAAATGGCTCTCTTCTTTTAATCATTCACCTCTTAAATGTCACCTGTTCAGAGAAAACTCCCGACCCCTCTGCACTGCACTGCCCCCTCCCCACCCCCCTTCCCCAACCCAGCACCACTTGATGGTACATTATTGCCTGCATCACTGCCTGCCTTTTTTTTTTTTTTTTAATAAATTTATTTATTTATTTTTGGCTGCGTTGGGTCTTCATTGCTGCATGCGGGCTTTCTCTAGTTGCGGCGAGCGGGGGCTACTGTTCGTTGCGGTGCGTGGGCATCTCATTGCGGTGGCTTGGCTTGTTGCGGAGCACGGGCTCTAGGTGCGTGGGCTTCCGTAGTTGTGGCTCACGGGCTTAGTTGCTCCGGGCACGTGGGATCTTCCCAGACCAGGGCTCGAATCCGTGTCCCCAGCATTGGCAGGCGGGTTCTTAACCACTGCGCCACCAGGGAAGCCCCGCTGCCTGCCATTTTATTGCCTATTTGCTCACTGTTTTTTGTCTATTCCCTTCTCAGGACATAAGCTCCATAAGGACAGGGGCTTGGTCTGTTTTGTTCATCACTGAATCCCTAGCTCCAAGCGCTGTGCCTGGCACACAGTGGGCCCTCAACAACATAGCACCGGGCACTCACTATGTGCCAGGCACCACCCTGTGGGCAGTAACTCATTTAATTCTGAAAATGCCATGGGCGGTGCGGGGGGCAGTCCTGGATTGGTGGGGCCTGAAGCTGAATCATTCTTGGGATCTTTCAGGAAAACATATATGATTAAGAATATGAAATAGGAATGGTGCCTTGGATGGGGCCATGCAGGTGAGGGGTTCTGGGGCTTAAAGCTCACCTGCTGCAGGGCAAACGTGCCCCTGCCTCTGGGTTGGAGGATTATCCCTATGTTACGTGTGAGGAAACTGAGGCACAGAGGTGAAGTAACTTGCCCCCTAGGCTTGCAGGTGGTAGCCCTGGGATTTGAACTCAGGAAGTCTGGATTCGAAGACTCTGGAAGGTTTGGATGCTATAAAGCTTTTACACTTGTTGAACACATAAATGATTGGCTGGCCTTCAACAAATGATTTACCTTCTCAGGCCTCAGTTTCCTCATTTGGAGCATGGGATGTACCCTGGATCGGCAGGAGGGCAGCTCAACACCCCTTCTCTTATCCTCTTATCTGTCAGGGGTTTCAGTTGCGTGGAAGGATTCTGGAGTCATTCATTCATTCATTCATTCTTTTGTTCATTCCCTAGACATCTGAAGCTCTACTACATGCCAGGCCCTGCACTAGGCACTGAGGATAAAGCAGTAAAAACACAGTTGCTCTTGGCAGGGAGCTCATGTGATAATGAAGAAGGCACACAACAAAAAAAGGAGACATAATTTATCATCATCATTAGGAGGTGGGAATTCAATGGAGAAAAATAAAGCAGGGAGTAAGCGGCATTGGGGCTGAGAGTTGAAGAGGTGAGGGAGCGAGCCAGGAAGACATCTGGGAGGAAAAGCAATCCTAGGCAGAAGGAATAGCATGAACAATAGCTCTGAGGAAGGGATGTGCTTGATGAGTTTGGGGAAACTGCTGGAGTGGAGTGAAGGAGGGGAGAGTCGGGGGAGCTGAGGTCAGAGAGGTCGTGGGGGCAGCACGTGTAGGGCCTGTGGGTCGCCGTCAGGTCTTGAGGGAGACGGGAGACACTGGAGGGCCTTGAGAAGAGGAGTCTCTGCTCCACGGGTGCGCTCTGGCTGCTGTGCAGAGAACAGACTGCAGGGTCGAGGGCAGAAGCCGGGAGACCAGTCAGCAGGCTACTGAGTTGTCCAGGCAAGAGGTAATGGTGGCCCAGATTAGGGTGGTGGGTGGAGATGTGAGAAGCAGTTGGATTCTGGTTTGTTTTTTTTTTAATTTATTTTTGGCTGTGTTGGGTCTTCGTTACTGCGCGTGGGCTTTCTCTAGTTGCGGAGAGCGGGGGCTACTCTTCGTTGCGGTGTGCGGGCTTCTCATTGTGGTGGCTTCTCCTGTTGTGAAGCACGGGCTCTAGAGTGCAGGCTCAATAGTTGTGGCACTTGGGCTCAGTAGTTGCGGCTCACGGGCTCTAGAGCACAGGCTCAGTAGTTGTGCTGCACGGGCTTAGTTGCTCTGTGGAAGTGGGATCTTCCTGGACCAGGGCTTGAACCTATGTCACCTGCAATGGCAGGCGGATTCTTAACCACTGCGCCACCAGGGAAGCCCGGATTCTGGATTATTGTGAACATCAGTCCAACAGGCTTTGCAATGGGTTGTGTTCTAATTAGTTACAGCTACATAATGAACCAACCCCACATTTAGCAGCTTAAAACAACAAGAATCATTTTATTATTTCTCGTAGTTTCTGTGAGTCGTGTATTTGCAATGGGCTTGGCTGGGTGGCCTGGCTTAGGGTCCCTCATGCAGTTGCAGCCAGTGGCTGCAGTGTGTGCTGGCCAGGTGTCTTTCTCCTCCTCCTTTCCTCTCTGGGCCCTTCCGTTTGGTCTGTCTGTGTGGGCTGGTTGGGCTTCCTCCCAGTATGGCAGGGCTCAGAGCTCCAGAGATGAGTGTCCCAAGAGAACCCTGCAGAAGCTGCACCACATTTTCTGACCTCACTCAGAAACCACAGAGCATTGCTTTTGCAAATTCCAAGTCCATCCAGATTGGAGGAGAGGGAACACGGGAGGAGGGTCAAGGTTGTGCTGTAAGAAGAGCATGTCACATCTGTCACAGATTGAAGAAGCGGCATTTGAGTGCTGTCACTGTGCAACAATACCGAATCACTCAGCATCTTCACACCTCCGCTTCATTTGTAAGAGGGAGCAGCTACATCCTGAGGATGGGATGCCTTCCACGTGAGCCATGCCTCTCACAGGGCCGGGCCTCAGTGAATGAGAGCTTCCCCTCCCCACTTCTTGCCAACCATGTTCGCCCCGCTCCGTGCAGCCTGGAGAGGTTCTCCTCTGCAGGGAAGATGGAGACAGCCAGGCTTTGAGCGGCTGTGCCTCTCGGCGGCTGTTGACTCTGCGCCATCTGCCTGAGCCTGGGCTGCCCTCTTCCTTGTGTGTGTGCACAGGTGTGCTTGTGCTTGTGAGTACATGCACACCCACGCACTCAGGTGCCTCTGGGCGCATCTCTCTCCCAGGCAAGCCCGCAACGTCTCCTGAGCTCCTGCTCCGTGACGGCCCCCTCAGTCTCTGGTCAGCCCAGCCTCTGGTCAGCTGTTCCAGTGGAAACCTCGCCTTGGCCGCCACAGCCAGATGCTCACCTGGTCCTGAGGGCTCCTCTCAAAGCCTCCACCTTTCCTGGACCAGGCCTGTCACCGTCACCTCCATCCTGCCGGGTCCCTCCATCCCCCTCCACCCTCCTCGCCAGGACCCACACAGCAGCTGGCACCGTCTCCTCAAATGCAGGTGTGATCATGTCACTCCCCTGCTTACACAGAATTCTAGAAAGTGCAATGTTACCGTACTAGAAGGCAGGCCAGTTGTTGCCAGGGGCGAGGGGTGAGATTCACTAGGAAGGGCCCCAAAGGAACCTTTAGGGTGAGGAAATGTTCTCCATCCTGATGGAGGTGGAGGTTACACCACTGTACACATTTGAGGCTTGACAATTGGTGACTTTCATGTGTGTGCATGACGCCTTGATAGAGCTGACAAAAACAAAACCATCCATTCACGTACTTGTTGAACACCTACTGTGTACCTGGCACTGGTCTAGGCACTGAGGCACAGCAGTGGACAAAACAGACAAGATCTCGTTCCTCATGGGTGCGGAGAGACGGCAGATGAAATAACTACAGGAACGATAACAGGCAGTGCTGCTATGGGGCACTTCAAAGCTGCCTGGGAGACAGGAGAGACAGCCCATTTTGAGGCCTTCAGCGACCTGTCCCCTCACCATTGCTCCCTCCCAGAGGTCTCCCTTTTTAAAAAATTTTTATTGGAGTATAGTTGATTTATGATGTTGTGTTAGTTTCTGCTGTACAGCAAAGTGAATCAGTTATTCATATACGTATATCCACTCCTTTTTTAGATTCTTTTCCCATATAGGTCATTACAGAGTATTGAGTAGAGTTCCCTGTGCTATACAGTAGGTCCCTATTAGTGATCTATTTTATATATAGTAGTGTGTATATGTCAGTCCTAATCTCCCAATTTATCCCCACTCCCCACTTTCCCCCCCACCCCGGTAGCCATAAGTTTGTTTTCTACATCTGTGAGTCTATTTCTGTTTTGTAAATAAGTTCATTTGTACCATTTTTTTTCAGATTCCACATATAAGTGATATCATATGATAATTGTCTTTCTCTGACTTACTTCACTCAGTATGACAATCTCTAGGTCCATCCATGCTGCTGCAAATGGCATTATTTCATTCTTTTTTATGGCTGAGTAATATCCTATTGCATATATGTACCACATCTTCTTTATGCATTCGAGAGGTCTCCCTTTGAGGCTGTTCCCCAGTGGCCCGGGGTGGAGCCAGGCTCTGGGAGTGGGGTCCCAGCAGGAGGAGATGCCAGCGGGAGGAGGCACGTGCACACCCAGGCACACTCACACACATGTACCTCTTGGCTCTACCACGCACGTGATAAGAGCTGATGCGAATCAGTCTTCCCAGCAGCCCTTGGAGACAGGTCATGATCCCATTTTACAGATGGGGACCTGGGTAGTTGCCCTACCTAAAGACTGAGCCTGACCTCAGAGGGCCGGGATCTGAAGCCAGGCTCTGGGGTCTGGTGTCTGTCGCTCTTCGTAGAGACCAGCAGGTACTGGGGACACCGGTTTCCAGTGTCTCCTGCCCATCCAGAGGCCCTGTGTCCCACACGTGTGCAGCACCTCAGAGCTTACAAAGCTGTCTCCCACCCTGAGATGGGAGTAGGGTGGGTCGATTACTCGTGTTCTGCAGAAGAGGAAACTGAGGGAGAAGGATGGTTATGGGTCTTGCTCAAGGTCACGTGGAGGTTGATGGCACAGCCAGGACTAGACCCCATTTCCCCGACTCCTGGTCCATTGCTCTTGCCCCGCCCTCCAGGAGTGCTGAGCTGCTGGTCACTGCCAAGTGCACCGGCCTTCTGCTGAACAGACTCAGCAGGAGCTTTCTGGAGAGCTGTGGCAGAGGGAGGTGTGAGTGGGCACTGGTGGATCAAGGGCACTGGGTGGGGAGCCTTTCCAAAGATGCAGAATGCCCAGCCTGGTCTTGAGGGGGCTCTGGGGTGGAATGGGAATCTGAGCCAGCCCCTGTGAGGCGCCAGATGTCCTGGGTCCTACAGTCATTCTTGGGACTGGCCCTTGTGGGGACCCAAACACAGCAGGTGTGCCTCATCCAGGCCCATCTGATGGTGGTGGCTCGTCCCAGCCAGGGGAACTGGGACTACGGAAGACTCTGGAATCTGGACCCCTGAGGGAGAGCAAGGTCAAGGCCTGGGGCGAGAGGAACCTGAGCAGACTCTGTGCCTCCCTCGGTGGGAGGACCACGTCCCCTTGGCACCTGTCTGGAGGTGAGCATTGCCGGCCTCGGAAGTGCGGCTTCCAGCCTATCCTTGCTCTCTGTCCTCTGCAGGAGGCCGTGCCTGGCCAAGCATTGTTTGCAGGTTTAAAAATAAAGGCATCGGGACTTCCCTGGTGGCCCGGTGGTTAAGACTCTGTGCTCCTAATGCAGGGAGCCTGGGTTTGATCCCTGGTCAGGGAACTAGATCCCGCATGCCGCAACAAAGATCCTGCAGTTCGCAACGAAGATCCTGTGTGCTGCAACTAAGACCTGGTGCAGTCAAATAAATAAAAAAAAAAAATAAAAATAAAAAAATAAAGGCATCTTGGCTTGGGCTTTTCTGGTAGAGGGGAGGAGGGGGTGGCCCTGGCCCAGGCCTGAAGGGCGTCTGGCTGGAAAAGGAGACCTCGCCAGCTCCACCACCAGCAAAGCTGGGAGTGTGGGGGGTTCCCCAGAGAATTGCTGGCCCCTCAGCTTTCCTGCCATGAGAGGCACAGGAGGGTGGGTGTCTGGGTGCTGGCTGCTCTCTCCGCAGCCACTCAAGTCTGCCTCTCACCCTCACCAGATGCTTCCAATAACCTGGGGCTGCTGGGGTACACTAGCACCCCAATACCCTCTTTCCCCTACCCGCTAACAATGATAGCTATGTCCCGACAGCCCTGGTGGGGAAGGCACTATTATTATTACCACTGGACAAGTGAGGAAATCAAGGCTCAGAGAGGTTTAGTAACTCGGTCAAGGTCACACAGCTCATCAGTGGAGGAGCCAGGACTCAACAGAGGTCTGTCTGACTCCTGAACCAGGACCCTAACCAGGTGCCGCACTGCCCCTGGCCACTCCGGTGCTCCATCTCTCCCGGTCTCTGGTCCCAGCACAGCAAAGAAGCTTGCTATTCCCTCTAGGCAGCCAAGGGACACAGGGATACGGAAAGGAAACCGAGCAGGAGAGGGGAGAGGAGGGAGGGAACCAACAGACAAGGAGCGCTGGAGAGTGCCAGGCCCTGGGGGTGGGGTGGGGGTTACCTTATTACATTCTCACCCCAAGTCCTTGTGCAGGGGGATCATCTTCATTTTGTAGATGAGGAAACTGAGGCCCAGAAAGTCCATCATTGTCAAGATGGGATTTGAACCTAGATCAGCTTCGGCCCAAAGCTCTTTTCCTCACTCCTGGTGTAACAGGAATCTCAAAGAGCGCTATCTCCCCTCACGCCCAACAGGGTTGCAGGGTAAACCTAGAGGCACAGCGGATGTGGGCCTGGAGGGAAGAGTGGGATGGGGGCACTGTTGCTAGGGAACCAGCTTCCCTGCTCCTGGAGGGATGGTGAGTAGAGAGACAGCAGGTCAGCAGTTCTGGGAGCCCCGGGGGCTGCTCCAGCGCGGGATGCCCCCCACCTGAGAAGCGGCAGGCAGGGCCCAGCCCTCGCCTTGCTCGCGGCTGACAGCCACCCCATTCCAGACAAGATCCGGTGATTCCCACATCCGCCCCCAAGGCCTCTACCAAGGTTGGCACACTGCTGCTGGCACCGGAAAGCCACATTCCAGAGGCCCTCACAACTCCCTGCCAACGCCAGAGTCTTGGCAGAGCAGGAGAGCGGGGGCTTCTGAGAGGGGAGAGGACTGCGGTGGGGGAGGACTGTGGGAGGGGCTTGGCCATCCCTAGTTTACTCACCCCCTCCCCAACCAGAGCAGGCAGGGGCCACGGCACAGCCTACAGACTGGGAGAACTGGGCTGAGGGCAGCCTCTCAGACAGGATGCTCTTGAAAAAACCTATCCTTTTCAGGTGGCAAGGCACCTCTTACTACCTCCTATAAAAGGTTTTCCACGCGGAGCTCCAACTTGCTGTGTGACCTTGGGCAAGACACATACCTTTTCTGGGCCTCAGAGACCCATGAGAGGACTAAAGCAGGTAAATTTAGAAGGTGCCCTCTAGAAAATAGCTTTTATTGTGCCAAGATGTTAGGCTTCAGCATCCTCCCTGGTCTCCCTGCTGTCCCGTCTCTACCCAGCAGCCAACAGATTCTCTTAAGTCTGTGAGTCAGGCACGTGGCTCATCGTCCTGGGTGAGGGGAGCGCCTCTCACACAGGGGCTGTTACCCTCGCTTCTTCTCTATCTGGCCCCTGTTGCCTCCTTTTCCTGCAACTGCCCACCCTCATCCCTACTGGGAGTGGTCTCCTGGCTCCCCGGCTGCCCCAACTCTACAAGTTTCTTCTCTCCAAGGCATCCGCCCTTGTCCTTCCTCTAGCCTGGAGGTCTTGGCACCACCCAGATCTTCGAATAGCTCTTTCTGGTCATCCAAGACCCAGCTCAAATGTCACCTCTAGAGAGGCCTTCCCTGCCCCCTTTCTCTAAACCCGGGCCCTCTGCCCACGTTTTGCGATCACATCTCTCTGATTTCTTTCCTTCATAACATGTGTCACAATGGAGAAGATCTTGGTCACTTATTGTTTACTTGCTGATTGTCTTTCTTCCTCTGATCTGTTTACTCCGGGAGGGCAGGGTTACCTTCTTTCCCAGCACTGGGCCCAGCACAGAGCAGGCACTCAATACATCTTTTTTGAACGGGGTGATGAGACTTTGTGTTTCTTCCAACACATCCAGGCCCCTGGTTTGTCAACGTGAGCGCCTTCCCCGGGTGCTCTCTGCTCCCTCCCTCCGTGGCCTCCCCCAAACCCAGGCTTGTGGTAAAGTTCCTGGAGACTCAGCTCTGGACCAAGCAGCCTGAAGGGCTGGGCAGGACAGGAGGGAGAGAGGGAAGTAGGACTCATGACCCCTGATCCCCTGGCTTTTCGTTCCCCAAGAGCAAAAGTGCAGCCCTGGACCTGGAAAACCCCTGGGTCTGGCTGCTGGGCAGGCGGTTCCGGGGTGACCTCATCGCCTTGAAAGGAGGGCAGCAGGGGCAGGAAGCAGAGGACGCATCAGATGGGCTAAATTTAGAGCATTTGATTCAGCCCAGGCAGGACAATATTCCTGGAGTCCCCATTGTTTGTGAGGGGCCAGAGGGCAGGCTGTCCACTGAATGGCTGGGTCTGAGCCATGCCAAGCTGTCTGAGCATGCAGGGGTGGGGGGGGCGGCGGCCCCCTCCCTGCTGGAGGAGAAGCCAGGCCAAGGGTCAGCAGGGCAGAGCCAGGTGGGGTGCAGACACTGGGGGTGCTGCCCTTGGGATTAAGGCCAAAGGTGGGAAGGAGGAGGCGTCATAGATGAGAAGGAAGCTCTGGGTGGCCCTGATCGCAGCTGCTCCGCTGTGCGACCCTCTCAACAGCCAGGACAGCCATTAGTCTTCCCCACTGCTCTGCCATTTTACAGCCGGGGTGGGGCTCAGATTTTAGGAATGAGTTGCCGAAGGCCACAGAGATGCCCTGTATCCTGACTGCCATCCAGGGTCCACAGCAATCCGCTGTGCCCCCAGCCTGCGGCCCTCCCACCAGGACAAGTGCCCTCTCCCCAGCGTAGCCCTCTCCCCAGCAGGCCAGGCAGCCACGGGGGGACAGGAGAGGGTGGCTCAGCCTGCGCAGGCTCCAGAACCTGTTGCCATGGCAACATGGGGTCCAGGCCTGCCCTGCTCTGGAGGTGAGCCTGAAGCTGAGGACTTCCTTGGGCTAGCAGGCAGCGTGGGCTGGGGCTGCCTTCTGACCCCCCGCCTGCCAGAGCCCGGGACTGGGCCAGCAGCCTGGCCTAGCTGCCTGGACTGATCACACTGGCTAAGCCGGTGATCCTTGAGGGTGTCCTGTTTCTGAACCCATGCCTCATGTCCACACCGCGGCCGGGCAGCCAAAAGAGGGTGGGGCTTGTCTCTCGTTCATGGCCACCCTGGTGGGGGAAGGCTCAGCAGCCCAAGTGTCCAGGAACCTTGTGCTCCCGTCTAAGCTCCCACCACCCATCCTGCAAGTCCCATTGAGGCCCAGGGAACTCCTTGGGCCACCTGCCTTGGAAATGGGGGAAGGGGACCAGCAGTTCCAAGAGACCTGCTCTTCCCACTGACTGTGACAGGTGAAGGGAAAGGACCCAATGCTTCGATATTCAGAACGTGGCCCCTGCTCCCCGTCCTCTTCCCAGCTCAGGGGGGGCTTTGGGAACGAAGCCCACCCAGTCCTCCCTGCTCCGTGTTCCAGGTGAGTGAACTGAGGGTCTGAGCTAGGAAGAGGCTTGTCTGAGACCATGCGTGGGATGGCAGCTTTGCCCATCCTCCTGGGCTCTGCCCACTGTGGGTCTGCGGGCACCAGATCTCCTCTGCCTGCAGCCCCACTGCCCTGCCCGGGGCGGCGGCCCAAGGCTGTTCACTGCTCCTCTTGATTTCACATCATGACTCATGTTATCATGTTCTCAGGAGCTGAGTAACCACCTGAGTTATTTATACCCTGGCTAAGCAGGCTTCCTTCCCTCCTCCCAGAACTCAGGCAGGCAGGACGGGTGGGGGTGGGGAGGAACCTGGGAGGGGGGATGTGGACTGGGAAAAGACAACTGAGCCCCCTCCCACCATATCCCCTCCCCTGGGGTACCACCCCCATAAAGCGCCCAAAAATAGCGGTGACTATCCCAGCACAACAGGATGGGCCTGTATCTATGGCATCGATTTATAGGTATTATGATGGTTTGGGGAGGGGGGAATTCCTTTCCAGAGCGAGTCACCCGTCTGGAAAAATAAAGAAGGAAAAAGCTGAAATTTTTTCCTTCCATCAAAACAGGAAGGAGCTGGGAGAGGTGGGGGATGGACGGAGAAATGATAGGTGGAGGCCGAGATGCTTCCTCCACCCTGTGGTGGTCTTCTGGGAGGGGAAGCCCCCCGGATGTCTGCACACAGGGCCCCAGTGACCTTGGGGGCTGGTGCTGAGTGTCCCCCATGTGGGCCATCGCCGGCGGCCCGGGGCATTTTCGTCCTCCCTGACTCCCAGGCCTGTGTGCTTTCACGGACACACACGGATGCCCACATGCACACAGACCCATGTCCTCCCCCGACGTCACACAGACACACACGCCCGTCTCCGTACGCCCCCCACCAGAGCCCACAGGAGAAAAGATCTCACTCTGGGTGGGTGGAACTTGGGGAGGGGTCTGCCTTTCTGACCTTTGTTTTTCCCTCCCCTTGAGCACTCCCCCTGGGAGTCCTGTGACTTAAGTTCAAATCCTGCTTTGCTCCAGCTCTAACGGGCAGGGTGATCTTAGAGAAGTCAGTTCCCCTCTCTGAGCCTCAGTTTTCTCATCTGTAATAAGGGTATGGTCATCCCCCTGGTGCTTCCCTCTGGGGCAACCTGTGGGGACCGCCTTGTCCAAGTGAGGGGAATCACAACCACAGCTCCCGTTTACCCAGCGCTCTCTCTGTGCTAAGCACCTACATTCGGTCGCTGGATTAACCTCGTGACCAAATGTGGAAGGTTCCAGAATCATCCTCATCTATGGCCCAGAGGGCAGGGACTAGCCAAGGGTCACACAGCTGGGATGTGGTGGAGGCTGGTTGTGAACTCTGGGCTCCTCAGCACGGTTCACATCCAAGGAAGAATGAAGGGGATCCTGTCAGAGTCCCGAAGCAGGGGTGGGGGAGGAGGAGGAGAGGGAGGAGGAAGGTGGCCCAGCTTCCTTGGGCCTCAAGTTCCCACTGGGTCCATTGATGACAACTCCGTGGCTTCAGCAGGGATGTGCCTGGTGGCCAGGGATCGTTATGCCCACTGCCATGGTGGTTACTATTAAGACGATTAGTCACTCCCGCCGGGCTGCCCTCTGTTTGCTTGTTGACTTATATAAGCACTGCCTGAGGGTGTTTGTACTGTTGTCTCGGTCTTTCTGTCTTCCACCTGCCTGCCTCAGCCTGTAAGCCCCTCAAGGGCAGGGGGCTCCAGAGAGGTGAGCTGGCAATGCAACACCCAATTCCCTGTGAGGACAACTCCGGGGCACCACACGGGGCACGTCTGAACATACTCCCCACAGCCAGATTGTGTTGGGACCCCATTAGGCAGATAAGCACGTTGAGGTCTTGGACTGTTCTCCTCCAAGCCCAGCACTGGACTGGCCCAGGACGGCTACCCCAGCAGGTGTAGCGCTGAAGCCCATAGCACTGGTTTACATCTGGCTTGGCCACCTCCTGATCATGTGAATCAGGGAAGTTGTGTGATCGCTCTAGGACTCAGTTTTCTTGTCTGTAGAATGGGGATAATATACTTTGCTCTCCCTGGATTGTCAGGTGGTTCAGGGGTTGAGCAGTGGAATCACGATGTCGGACCATTTTGGACCCGTGCTTTAAGTCAGTGCTCCTCAAACTGTGCACATGGATCACCAGGGGGCTTCTTAAAATTCAGATTCTGACTCAGCAGGTATAGGCTAGGCCTGGCACTGTGCATTTCTAACAAGCCCCCTGGGGATGCGGCTGCTGGTTGGTGGGCCTCATGTGAGGAGCAACGGTGGAGGTCTAGACCACGAAGAAAAGGTACTAACTGCGCTGCGTGTTAAGCAAGCGCGCGGTGCCGGGCACTGGGCTGGTGCCTTCACAACATTTCTCCCATTCCATCCTCAGGGGAGCCCTGCAAGGCAAATGTGGCTATCCCAGACTCCAGGCGAAGAAACTGAGGCTCAGAGAGGTCGATGCCCTGCCCAAGGACACACAGCCAGTAACTGGCACCTGCAGGGTCTCAAAGGCAGGCCTGCGGGGCTTACCCAGCTGGGTCCTTGTCCATCAATCCAAACCCTTCCCTCCCGCACCCAGCACCCACACCCCCCCGGCTCACAGCCCCTGCCCTCAAGAAACTCGCCCTGGTGAGGACCTAAGATACACCTAAGGACGTGGCAATAGCCTCAAGTGGCCTCCACCCAGTGGTGGGAAGGGACAACGTGCTAGGGGAAGGGAAGAGAACTCACCCCCAGGAAAAGATCCCAGTGGGCAGGCAGGCTGGGTGAGGAAGTGGGTGAGACCTGGGATGGAGAGGAGCATGAAGGGCACTGTGGGAGGGGACACCACGAGTAAAGGTGTGATTTGGGGTCAAAATAAGCCATTCCTTGTGAACCCCAGCCTCACCCAGCCCTTTCCCTCCCACCCATGTGCTTCCGGCCCTCTCCCATGGAACACCCTTCCAGAATCACTGCCCTGGGGGCCTTCCCCACTGCAGAGGAGGGCCAGGGGTCCCTGGAGTTGGCAGACTGTCACCCATTTCTGTCCTTGACTCACTGCGTGACTTTGGGCAAGTCACATGATGTCTCTGAACCTCAGATGTCCCTTGTGAAGGCCCACGGCTTGTACTGCGGGGTCAGGGTCTTGAACATCGAAGCCATGTCTGACCTCCTCCCAAAGGGGAGCTTCCTAATGGCGGTGGTGGGAGATGGGGATGCGGGTGGTAAACTGAGGCAAGGGAGAGAGGAGGGCCAGGACAGGACCATGCATACCTCCCACGTGCATTTCCTTTCTAGCAGCCTCTAGGGTCCCCTGCCCGGTATGGTGGGGCATCATTCATGAGGCTCCTTCAGCAAGGGGTTCAGACCAATGCCCACCAGAGGGCCCTCCCCAGAGAGGGGTGGAGCTAGGCCAAAATCTGTGGGTGAGTGAGGGCAAAGCTCAGGTGAACTGGGCACTTGGGTGTTTTCCTCTTTGCCTGGCTGGCAGATGGGCGTAGATATCCAGAGAGTGATGCTGGCACCAGCTGCCGAGGCTCAAATCCCAGCTCTGCCCTCACTCATCCCTGACCTTGCAGAGCTGCCCCAGGCCTTGGTTTCCCCATCTGTAAAATGGGGGTGATCACAGCTCCCCTCTTGAGGCTTAACTGAGTGAATACACCTGAGGGGCTTGGAGCAAGTTGCCAAGAAAGTGAGTGCCATGTAAACATTTGCTATTATGAATATTGATGAAAAACTTGTGACTTTTACACTGTGGCTGGGTTCCCTTAAAGGACAGGCCCTTTATGTTTCCTGCAGTTCCCAATATATTCCTCTGGAAAGCTGGCAAGGGTCTGTGTGCTGTCCTAGCTGGACCCCCACCAAGGGGGGCTGCCTGTTACCTGCCTGTCCCCGTCCCTTCCAGAATTCCTAGTCAAATCGTCAGCACCCGGCAGCCAGGACACCCTGATTTGGAGAGGGCCGGCTAACCCAGATCTTGCAGGCAGTTTCCCGGCCCTGGGGTGGTGGGCGGGTTCCAGGGCCCACTGCGTCCAGCCCTGCACAGTCTCCTTCATCTAGCTTGTAAAATTTGTTTACTTTTCTGCATGCAAAGTGACATGAAAAGCTGGGCGGCTCTGATCCAGGCCACACAGGGAGGCATCATGTAACAGGTAGATGGCAAAAGTGTGGGTTTTGGCATGACAGCCCTGGATTCAAATCCTGGCACTGTGACCTCCTTGCTGGGTGATGCTGGGCAAGCTAGTATCCCTCTCTGAGCCTCAGTGCCTCCTCCCCCAGGTATGAACACGATGACAAGAGCACCAGCCCTCCAGGAAGCGGGTAAGGACACAGCCAGCCTTGTTCCTTTGCTGCTAAAATGGTAATAATTGCTGTACTTCTCTCAGTGCTGTCAGTTCCGGTAAAGCTCTTGGCCCAGGGCCTGGCCCAGGGTGAATGCTCTGGAAGTGAGGTTGTCACGATAATCAGGGTGCTCCAGGCCCAGCAGGTGAGCACCAAAAGGTGCAGTGAGAATGACCCTTCTCTAAGGCAGAGCCAACCAGGTCCCGGGTGGGGTCATCTCCCAGCCTGTCTGGCCCAGCTCCCCTCACCCTGGGGCGCTTCACTCCATTTCCAGCCAGCTTCCAGGACAGGTAGATCAGAGCTGCCCGTCCAAACATCCTCTTCCTTGTCTGGAGACTGAAGGAGCTAAAAATGCATCGCCTTGGCCCCAGGAAAACAAACATGACGCTTCCCTTGCCTTTGTATACAGGACACGAGGCCCAAGGCCGCAGAGGCAGTGTGGTGGGCTCCTCCAGGCTTCCCTAGGCCTGGGGGCGGGGGGTCTGTCTATTTGCCTTCCTGGGGTCTCTTCTGCCTCCTTGTTACTCACGGCCACAGTGGCCAGGGCCTCACCAGGGTGGGGGGTCTCTAACAGAAGTGGTGGGGCACTAGGTGAGGACACCCCCCCCCCACCAAGGTGACATGCTTGTGGCCTTCCCAGCTGTGCGCTCCACTCCTAGCCCTGCCTCTGGAACTCACAGGTGGGTGTGTGCGTGCACGTACGCGTGCAGCTTGGAGTGATAATAATGATCACAGGGATAACCGACAACATACTTGGAGTGCCCACTCCTGCTTTCAACATAGGATGTGTTAACTCATTTGACTCCATGAGGTAATTACTATAGTCATCCACGTTTTACAGATGAGGAAACTGAGGCTCAGAAAGGTCGAGTGACTTGTTCAAGGTCACAGGCTAGTAAATGGTAGAGCGGGGCTTTGAACCCAGGCAAACTTTACTGGGAAGCCTTGTCCCTTGCCTTCTCTAAGCCTCAGTTTCCTCATCTGTAAAATGAGCACGTGCGATGTAATACTTCTCTCCCTGGGTGACCGTGAGGGTGAAGCAAGGGCAAAGGCCTTGCTGATGGGGAGTCAGGGGACCGGCCGGTGAGGGGGCTGGGGGGGCCGATGGCAGCCACAGGGCGTGGGCGTAGAGGATGCACTTTGCCATCATACAGCCTGGGCTGGGGTCTCAGGCCATTTGTGGCCTGGCCTTGGACTGTTCCCAGTTTGGAGGGCCAGTTCCTCTTCCGTCAAGCTGGGAAAAGCAAACTTGCCTGGCGTGGGTGTTCCCAGGGCTCCCTCAGCAGAGTGGCGATCCCCAGGACACATCATCCCCACCCTTCTGGACTTGAGGGCACAAGTCTGCCCGCAGGATTGAAGCCAGCTCTTTCCTCAGCCCCTGGCCCCCAATCCCATGGTGTGAGATGCTTTAAACAGACGAGAGCTTAGATTGCTCTAAATACAGTCCAAAAGCCCCCAGCCTTGGGCAGGCCCCCTCCAGCACCTAGCTGAGGGCTGTGGCCCCTCGGTTTTCCACGTGGCTCAGACCTACTGGGAGTGGAAGGGGTGAGAGTTATGGGAGTGTGGCCCCCCACCCTGCAAAACCTGCTCCCAGCCCTCCTGGAAAGCCGGATTCCTCAGCGGCCCCAGTGCCATAGATGGGTTGGGGTCTTCCCGGGGTCTGTGAGGGCAGTGCCCCTCAGATATCCTGTGCATCTCAGTTTAGAGGCTCATGTTACAAGCTCCCCCCTGCAACTCTTTCCACCCTTCAGGCGGGTGGAACCAACAGGCCAGGAAGAAACAGGCAAGATGTTTACTCATTCGTTCGTTCCTTCAGCAGACATTTATTGAGCAACTATTGTACGGTAGGAGCTGGAATGGGTGTCAGTCTAGTGCTAGACCCATATATAGACAATGACAATACTGTGGGGGACATGCTCCGGGGACCCAGAGCAAGCACCAAGTCTGGGGGTTCTTCCTGGAGGAGGTGTCGGCTAAGCAGAGCCTGACCGGAGGAAAAGGGGGGGGTGTTCTTCCCCCACCCCCAACATTGACATGCTGTCTGCAAGGAGAGGTGCTACAGGAAAGGGGTTCTGCTCAGCATGGCATTCAGGCCCAGCTGCCCTGTGGTCCCTGCTGCCTCTGCCGTCCCAGTCCTGCCGCTTCTAACCAGTGCGCAAAGCCATCTCAATTTGTGTCTACCTCACTCAAGAGCCTGGCGGTCCCAGAGTGCCAGGACTGGCTCTGCTTCCCCTTCCCATTTCCCAGCGCTTCACACAGGGCCCGAAACCGTAGGTGCTCGATGCTGCTGCTCCCAGGAGCCTTCGCGCATCACATCCCCCCTGAGGCTGAGCTGTGTGCTCCCTCTTTGTGCTCCTACAGCACTCTGTATGTGAGTCAGAGCTCATATCGGTGCAGCACTCTCAGCTGGCAAAGTGCTTTTGCAGGTATTCGTGTGTTTGATGCTCACCGAAGCCCTGTGTAAGAAGTGTCATTGCGGTCATCGTCATCGCCTGCCAGGACACAGCACAGCATGGGGGCTGAAGCAAGTGTGTGGGCTCTACAGCTGGACTACTTGGGTTCCAGTCCTGACTCCACCACTGTGTGACCTTGAACTCTGTGGCTATGTGACCTTGAACTAGTTGCTTCACCTCTCTGTGCTTCGACGTCTCCATTCATAAGATAAGAGTAAACATATCTCATTGGAACACTGAGAAACCACATGCAGAGTAAGAAGAACACTACCAACCATAAGGACACCTCAATAATAATAGTGGTAGCTATTGTCAATTATAAAGAAGGATACAGAAGATCAAGGTCAAGAACACCTAGCTGTCCAGTGGAGCAGGGTTTTATCTCTAAGTCTCTAGACTTCAAATCTTGTGTTTTGGGATTATCTTCCTATCTCCCCCGCCCCACCTCCCTTGTCACCCTGTCTCCTAATTTATCTGTTTATGCATCTGTCTGTCCTTCTGCATGGGGGCTCCTCCAGGGCAGTATCAGCATCATGCCGTCTCCCCAGTGCCTGGAACAGTGCCTGGAACAGTGTCTGTTCCGGTGTCTGAGGGAACACGCAAAAGCTTTGTCGAAGGAATGATGTACTCCATGTGCCAGGCATCTTGCTCTGTGCTTCCACATGGATTACTTTATCTGAGCCTCCAGACCACTCTATGAAGTAGATAAAAATCTTTCTACAACGGTATTGAGCTACAATAAAGCACTTATCAGTCTAGATATGTGTGAATACTCGTGAACTCATCATCACCAGCAAAGATGACAAACATTTCCACCACCCCTAAAAATTTCCCATGCCTCTTGGAAATCCCTCCCTCCCTCCAATTATAGTTGTCTCTCCAGTGTATAGGGAAGGAAATCGAGGGACTGAGAAGTTAAACTTCCCAGAGACACTTGGCCAGCAAGTGGCCATTGCAGTATTTGAACCAAGGTGACCTGCCCCTGGCCTGCCCCTTGGCCACTGTGCCATGCTGCCTAGGCAGTAATGGGCAGAGGGTGGGTGCGTGTGGCTGTTTGTAGAGAGGCCCTCCTGGGACATCCTCCCTCCCTGCCGCCCCTGCTCAGGTCCAAGAAGACAATTCATGAAGCGATGGTGAGTGTGCCTGTCTCAGTGACTAAGGGTGTGTGCACATGTGAGAAGCAGGCTGCCACCCCATAGGGATGTTTGGGTACAAAGGGCAGATGACACAGACAGCACAACGGGACCAGATAAAGGTGTCCTAAAGCCAGGAGCTGGGCAGTGCGGCAAGTGGGTCTCGTGGTGGTTGCTGGGCTCAGCGTGCGAGCGTGTGACTCTGTGACTGTGAGCGTATGACGGCTGAAGGAAGGGACATAGCAGCTCCCGGAGCTGGGGGGCGGAAGGCGTTAACTGTGTGAATGCTGGCATGGGTGGGGGGCCCTGGGTCTCCAACCTGTGGGCTGAGAGAGGTAGTAAACATCAGGGTGACTGGAGGATCATGATGGCGGCCCTGCAAGGATGCTGCAGGGTTGTGGAGGTTTGTGTGACTCTGCAGTTCAACAAATTCAATTTCAGCCAATGCCAGCAACGCCTGTTGTGTGCCAGGCAACCAGCTAGGAGGAGGAGACGTGCACCCAGCTTTCAGCTGAATGGTACTGGCTGCAGGGTTTCTGTGATCACCTTGTGGCTTTTTGGGGGCTGGATGCTTTTTGCCCTTTCTGCCATTAAGTCCTCACGATAACCCTATCCCACTTTGAGGCGAGATGGAGGAGCACAGAAAGGAAGTGACTTGCCCAAGGTGACCCAGCTACTCAGCACCAGGGCAGGATCTGCAGAGCCTGAGCCCTTCACCACCATGCCTGTGCTATGGTGCAAATGTCTGGTCCTGGAGGTGCGGGCTTGCACTCCTGCAAGCCAGCGGCCTTGGAGACACCCCTGCCCCCAACCACGTGGGCTAGAAACCAGGCCACAGACACTGTGCTGAGGGGCCCAGCGTTTGGTTGCTCCTAGTTCTCCCTTTCCAGAGACCAGATTCCTGGGCGGAGGGGCTGCTGGGCTTTTGGAAGCCCCTAGGCACCCCATCCTCGCCTCAGGCCCTCCCGGAGCTCCCGCCCCCTTCCCCCCTCCCGGTACTGACTCTCGGCCAGAAGAGGAAAGGCTGTCTCCACCCACCTCTCGCACTCTCCCTTCTCCTTTATAAAGGCCGGAACAGCTGAAAGGGTGGCAACTTCTCCTCCTGCCGCTGGGAGCAGCCCGCCTGCCTCCCCGTGCGCCCGCAGCCTCCCCCGCTGCCTCCCTGAGGGCTCCCCTCTGGCCGCCAGCGCCCATCTTTCATTCCCGAGATAGGGATATTTTGCGCGCACACACAGACACACACGCGCAAAAAGGGGGAAAAAAGCCCACCCTCCAGCCTCGTTGCAAAGAGAAAGCCGGAGCAGCCGCAACTCGCAGCCCGCAGAGGACGCCCAGAGCGGCGAGCGGGCGGGCAGACGGACCGACAGACTCGCGCCGCGTCCACCTGTCTGCCGGGCCCGGTCCAGCGCGCAGCGGGCACGACGCGCGCGCGGAGCAGCCGTGCCCGCCGCCCGGGCCCCGCGCCAGGGCGCACACGCTCCGGCCCCCCCACCCGGCCCGGGCGGGAGTTTGCACCTCTCCCTGCCCGGGTACTCGAGCCGCCGCTGCAAAGCCAACTTTGGAAAAAGTTTTTTGGGGGAGACTTTGGCTTTGAGGTGCCCAGCTCTGCGCTTTCCGACTTCGGGGGCCTTTCCAGAAAATGTTGCAAAAAACCTAAGCCGGCGGGCAGAGGAAAACGCCTTTAGCCGGCGAGCGAAGACGAACCATCGACTGCCGTGTTCTTTTTCCTCTTCGAGGTTGGAGTCCCCTGGGCGCCCCCACACGGCTAGACGCCTCGGCTGGTTCGCGACGCAGCCCCCCGGCCGTGGATGCTCGCTCGGGCTCGGGATCCGCCCAGGTAGCGGCCTCGGACCCTGGTCCCGCGCCCAGGTCATCCCCAACCCCCCAACGACGGAGCCCGGGCTGGGGGCGGCGGCGCCCGGGGGCCATGCGGGTGAGCCGCGGCGGCGGCTGCAGCGGCCTGAGCGCCTGATCGCCGCAGACCCGAGCAGAGCCCACCTCCCTCCCCAGCCCCCGCCCCCCACCCTGGACGCGGGGGCGGCGCGCTCGGTCCACGAGTCCGGGGCCCCGCGGGGCCGGGCCCGGAGTCGGCATGAATCGCGGCTGGGCGCTCTTCCTGTCTCTCTGCTGCTACCTGCGTCTGGTCAGCGCCGAGGTGAGTTGCGACGGCGGCTGGGGCTGCTTCGCTTCATTCATTACCCCCGACCCCTACCCCCCTGATCGCCCCCTCCTTTCGCTGCAGTGAACTTTGGACCCATGCAGTCCCTGGGTCTGGCGCCGGGCGCTAGGTGACCTCCGAGGGCTGGGACGCGAGGTCCGGGAGGTGCCAGGCTCTAAGAGGAGGGGGCAGCGGTGCCTTTCTTTCCCAGGGGCGATCTCAGATCTCCGAGCTTTTAGGCGTCAGGCGACGGTGTGTGTGGTACTGTCTCCCACCCCTCAGGAACCCGAGAATAAGCCCCCTCCTAGCCCAAGGGAGAGGGGTGGGGTGGTGCCGAGGCAGCAGGCAGCGCGTCCTCCCGAGCCCACTTCGGCTACAGCTTAGGTCCTGTCCAGGACCCGGCTTGCACGGGAGGTGCGAGCTCGCGCACCGGTGGTGGCAGCCACGCCAGTCTTCGGCGGGGGTTTCCTTCCCACCCTGGCTCCAGCTCCCGGTCGGGCTGGGTGCCCTCGGGGCCCGTGCAGGTCTTGCCCGGCCCCAGAGTGCGGTGCAGGAGCAGCCTGTGTCTTGGGCGCAGTGGGTGCCGAGAGAGGTTTTGGGCACTTGGGATTAGGGGAGGAGTGGGGGTCTTAGGGAATCCAGCCCCCGGGGCGGTGTGTGCCTGAGGTCGCGCCATACCTGCGCCCGCACCCTGCGAGAGAACGCACCTCTCTCCCCCGCTCGCAGGGTGCGGAGCGCGCCGCCTGTAAAAGCCTAGCAGAGCTGGGGTGTAAAAACGTCTGCGGGAGCTATCAGATTGTATGAGTCCCCCGCACCCCTCCCAGCCTCACGTAGCAGTGAGTTGGCAAGTCTACCCGGAATCCAGGTGGGAAAGGGGGCGGGGCAGGGAGGAAGCGCGAGGTGCCGGGGAGAAGAGGGCAGCGGGGAGCGCGGCGTGCCTGGGTCCCGTCCCGCCTCTGCTCGGCCGCGGCCGGGAGCCCGCACCTCGCCCGCTCCCGGGGAGGGCCGGCCCCTCTCGGCCTCCAACGAGGCGCAGGAAGGAGGAGGCGGCGGCGAAGGGGTTAAGGTGAAGAGCTCCGAGGCCGCGGCCGGGCCTTGGGCCGCCGCCAGCGCAGGTTGTTTTGACCACTGAGGAGCCGTCGCCGTCTCCTTTTGTTCTCGGGGCTCCTCGAGGGCCGCCGGCCGCCCGCCCTGGGGCCCCGCCCTTCCGCGGCCACCCCCCGCGGCCAGCACCCGGGAGGGAGGACGCGGGGCTCAGCCCGGCAGCCTACAGGCCCCTCCCGACGCCCCCTCCTCTCCGCTCCCGCAGCCCCCCGGGCCGCGTCCAGCTGTTGCGAAGGGGGGCGCCGGCCGGCCCCAGCTGCCGCTTTGCCTCGCCGCGGGGTCTGGGGGCTGGGCCCGGTGCCAGGGCGTCCTGGGAACAGCGGCGCCCCCGCCGCTGCTCTCCGCAGCCCACCCCGCCCGGCCCCCCGACTTGCTCACTCACCCCACGCATGCACACTCTTGGCCGGAGGCGATGCTGCGCTCCGGCGGGCGGGCGGGTGCGCAGAGCGACGGGCACGCACTACCGCGGCCGGGTCGCGCGCCTGCCGCCGCCACGCCCGTGCACACGCGGGGCACACTGCGCGCGCACCGCATACACACGTACGCACGGCCCCCGAACACGCAGCCTGAGCACACGTGCGCGCACACCTACGCACGCACATAGGCACGCACGGCCCCTATACCCCCATGCACCAGGTGCCCACCCCCGCGCAACAGGTGAGCCCACCGTGGGCCTTGGAACCTAGTTATCTCTGCAGCGACCCCGTTTCCTTCCTGGGTCCCATGAGGGAACGGAAACAGGGACCCTCCCGTCAGGTCCCGGCTCCACAGCACCCACTGGTTTTTGCCTGGTCGGGTCAGCTCGAAGCCCCTCAAGCATTATCCTTCTGTGATTGCTTTTTAAAACCATGCTCATGTGGCCGAAAATGGGGGGCGCTGTGATGTCCGGAGCGTTTCTCCCTTCAAATAAGCCGTTCTTTGAACCTCCAAGACTGGATGACCCCGAATGGCTGAGGGGGTTTCCCACCCCTGACTGTTCTGTCCTCTCTGGGGATCCCAGCCCGCTCTGGAGAGGCTGGGTGACGGCTGGAGAAGGCCTTCCCAGGCCTGCCCTTTCCATTTCCAGCTTCATCCAGCGCCTCCTCCTCCTTTTCCAGAGCTCCGGGGGTATGTGTGTTTGCTGGGGAGGCTACGGCACGGAAGCTGGTGCCTTTCTCCTCACTTGAATCACAGCATCCTTGAACATGGCCTTCAGGAACCCACAGTTGTGTAGTGCTTCGCAGTTTACGAAGCAGTTTCCTGCAGAGCCTGAGTAAGCCTCAGGAGTCTCTGAGGGAGGAGACCTAAAGGGAAAACCTATTGACATGGGAGCCAGTCCAGGAGGGCTTGCTGGTGGAGGTCGCCTTGGGGTTGGCCATGTCCTTGGCACGCTTGTACTGAGCCTCAGGTGGAGGCCTCAGCAGCTGGGAAGGAGGGATGGGGAGCTCTGAGGTGGGGCCTGGCTGAAGGTTGGCTGAGGCCCATAAGGTCCCATCTCCATCAGCTGAGCTGGCTTCCGGAAGGGTGACTCTCCTTGTCATGTGATGTCTCTGGCCTCTGCACCCTTCTGCCGAGAAGGGGTGAAGGGGCCCGCAGACCTTCAGTCACCCAGCTTCTTTCTGGTTTGCTAATGGTCTTAGGCAGTGGGAGACTGACTTGCTGCAGGTTAGGATCAAACAGAATTTGGGGGCTCTGGTGCAAGACCTCGGAACAGTGTGTGTGTATGTGAGAGAGAGCAATTGATTCAGCAGGAGTGTAAAGAGGTGCTTGCCATGGGCCTCATAAGTCCCTTTCAGAGTCTTCCCTCACTGCCCCCCCCCATTGAAATGCCCTTCTAGCACAACTATTTTCATTTTCTGATTTATTTAGTTGTTTATTATGTGTTTTTCGTCACCAGAGTATAAACTCCACTAGAGAGCTTTCGTCCTGGTCACCACTGTCTCCCCTGCTTAGAACGGTGCCTGGCCCACGGTGCATAATCTGTAAATATTTGTGGAAAGGACAGGGAATCCTTGTGGGGGCGGGGAGGGAAGGACCAGACATGTGTCTAGGGCTTGCTAAGTGCCTTATAAACGCGGCCTCATTCAGTCCTCCCGCAGGGCAGCCCAACACAGCCATGCTGCCCTCCAGTAGCCATCTTCATTTGAGTCCCCCTGCATCGCTCCCTCCACCCACCCCCATCTTGAGAGACAAGCGCTTCTTTCTTTTCCATGTCTTGGTACTTGGACTGCCAAGATTAGACTGGATAGAGAGAAAGAAACAGAAGGAAAATTAGATTGCAAAGGTTCTGGGTATCTTGAGCTGGGCCTCAGTTTCTACCACCTAAAAAAAAAAATGAGAAGTTTGGATCAGCTCAGAGTTCCCCAAGAGCAGCAGAATTACCTGCCTTTTGAAAATGCAGATTCCTGGGCCCCACTCAGTGCTGGGAGTTGGGACCAGGGGTGGCTGGGGTCAGTGATTGCCATGCGCTGCCAGGATTGTAATTGCTGCCCTGGCCTCTCTCTTCCCGGTCTAACAGTTTTTCTGCTGGAGAGAGACTCGGGAGCCCAATGGGGGGCTGGGCTAACAGTAATAGCGGTGGGGGAGTGGGAGGGTCCCAGGAGCAATAAGGCAGGGAAATGCTAGGTGGGAAAGGCTGGTTCTGAATGGCTTCTGTGGTCTGCCCAGAGAAGGCTTCTTCAAAGGGCTTGGCTTTGGCATTGACTCTAAATCAGGCCTGAGACTCCCAGGCAGGCGGGCGCTCCGAGGCCTTCTCCCTCTGCCAGCCACTGACAACGCCCCTGCTTGCTTGGGCCAAGCCCGTGTTGTCTCCCTCAGCTGAACGGCAGGCAGGCTGGGGAGTGTATATCTGTGTGCACAGCTGGGGCCCAGGCAGAGGGTGGGGTCCAAGCCCCTTTAATCTGCCGGCCTGGCTGGGAGCAGGTAATTCACCTGGCCTGGGCTGGCTTGTTCCCTTCCTACCTTCCGCAGCTGACGTTAGGGGTGGGGTGGGGAGAAGGCTGTTTGCCTTGGCTCCCACAGCTGGCTGTGCCCCAGCTGCCTTCTTGCCACGCCCTCGCCCTGCCAGGAACCCCAGGCCTGAGATCTGGGGCAGCTTCATCAGGGTGCCAGGCCTCCTTTCCTATCTCCGAGGGGGAGCTGCCCACCCTAAGGAGGCTTCTAGAACCTGTGCCTGGCTCCAGGCTGCTCACCCTCCCACACCTCGAGTAACCTCTGACCCCCAGCAGGTGCCCATGTGAGTCTCTCCCAGGGCATTGCATCCTGGAGCTGACCACAGGCTGAATTTGCCCACCTCTCAGCCACCCCCAGCCCCGGAAGGGACCCACCCACCAGCCCACACGGCCCCCCGGGCAAGTGCCAGTGTGGGGCTCAGGTGTCATTTCCTGTGGCCCGGCACAGGGGATAATGCAAAGCCACATACTCTCCACCTACCCACTGTCATCCTCAAAAATGTCCTGCACTGCAGGCCCCGCGCATGCGTGCTGCTCGCTGCTGCCCTCAAGGCGCCGCACTGAAGGAATGCATGGCGGTCCCAGCAGGGCTCATTAACTACCCATCATTTGCTGGCTGCTCTGCTAGGTGCGATTCCGCCTCCCGATAACGCCGCTGAGGTATTATTAGCCCCATTTAAAAGATGAAGAAGCGGAGGTTGTGTTAGTTTCTGCTGTATAACAAAGTGAATCTGCCATATGTATACATATATCCCCATATCCCCTCGCTCTTGCGTCTCCCTCCCACCCTCCCTATCCCACCCCTCTAGGTGGTCACAGAGCACTGAGCTGATCTCCCTGTGCTATTATACTCCAATAAAGATGTTAAAAAAAAAAAAAAGAAAGCAATTCCATTTATAATAGCATCAATAAGAATAATATACTTAGGAATAAAATTAACAAAAGGAGTGTAAGTTTTATACATTGAAAAGTACAAAGCATTGTTGAAAGAAATTTTAAAATATCTAAATAAAAAGAATGACATCCGTGTTCATGGGTTAGAATGGTAAATACTGTTAAGATGGCATTAATCTTCAAACTGATCTACACATTCAACTCAATTTCTATTAAAATCCCAACTGGCTTCTTTGCAGAAATTGGCAATTCAGAATTCAGAGAGTTATGCAACCATCGCCCATTATTTAATTTTAATTATACTAATATGCACCCAAAGAGAAATATAAGAATTTTAATAACAGCCCTATTCACAATAGCCTCAAAATGGAGACAACCCAAAAATATATCGAGTAAAACGTATAAATAAATTGTGGAATACTTATTTAATAGAATGTAAATGAATGAACCACTACTAAATACAGCAACCTGGATAAGTCTCACAAATGTAATGTTGAACAAAGAAGCCCATTACCAAAGAGAACGTAGTTCAGAATCAGACAAACCTAACAGTAATAGAAAATGGGATAGTGGTTACCCTTAAAAGGAGTTGTGACTAAGAGGAGATGCAAGGAGAGCATCTCAGGTGCTGGGATGGTCTGTTTATTTCTCAAGGTATGTGTTTACTTTGTGAAAATTAATTAAGCTGTATACTTATGACCTCTGTACTTTAATGTGTGTATGTTGCACTTCAATAAAAAGTATGACTTAAAAAAAAGAAGCTGAGGTTTTAGGTTGTTAAAAGCCTGACTCCAAGAACCCAGGTTTCCCTGGCAGCTGAAGCCCTTGCTTTGTCTACTACAGAGCTTTTCCATCTCTTCACTGTGGATGTTTGGGACCAGAGAATTCTTTATTGTGGAGGCTGTCCTGTGCATAGAAGGATGTTTAGCAGCTTCACTCGCCTCCACCTACTAGATGCCAGTAGCATTCCTCTATTTATAACCACCAAAAATGCCTCCAGACATGACCAGTGTCCCCCGGGGGCCCACCCGCCCCTGACTGAGAACTGCTGCTCATGACCCCTGCAGGGTGGGGAGCTGACAGGAACTGAGGTTAATGCCCAGGCAGCTCCATGGCGCTGGGACAGAGGGGCCCACTCTGCCACTTACGAGTTGTGTAGACCTGTAGCTGTTTCCTGAATTTTTCTAAGCCTCAACTTCCTCATCTGGAAGATGGGAATACAAAAAGCGCCAGCCTCTTGGGGTGGGTAGTGGGTACAGCATTTAACTCAGTGTCTGGCCTGTAGTTAGCACTTCACAGAAGTTAGCTGTGGTATTAGTGTCAAATCCAGGGGCTCTCAGGGTGTTCTGGGCATCCAGTGGCCAAATTACTGAAAGCACGTGCAGGAATGGCGTCTCTGCTTAGAGGAAAGTGGACTCTTTAGGAGGCAGTGTGCTCAGGGGGGGTGGTCCTCCTGGTGGAGGAGGGGGAGAATCATACAGGAGACAACTCCAGAGACAAGGGGAGAGTCCTTCATGCATTTTACCAGTATTTATCGAGCACCTACTGTGTGCTTCTCCCACCTCTCCTGTCTCTATCCTGGGCTCTTCCCCACTCAGCCTGGGAGATTGTGGGCTTGTTTCCATGAGACGGCATCTCCTTTGCATCATAGGCTGTGTCTGGGGCATCTGCTAGGTAGGCCTGTTTGGGAGTCTGCCTCCTCTGCCTTGGCCCGCAACGGCAGCGGCAGACAGCTCTCCAGGGGGCAAGGAGGTCTTGGCACGAGTGCTATGTGCCATTTGGTCCTGGGCCTTTGGGCCCCTCTCCTGGGGGGTTAATTTAATCATTACTCCACAAGCAGCCTGGGAGACCTGGCTGGGGACCCCACCCTGGGCTTTCCTCTGCTGCTTCTCCCGGGACCCCCAGGCAGAATTAGAATTGAATCAAATGTCTTCAACCCCTTCAATTTGCAACTGAGAGCCAGGATCAGAGAGGGGCGGTGGCCAACCTGAGTTCACGGGGAGGTTAGTAGCGGGGGAGGTGAAATCCCGCTCTTTTGACTACCAGATCTGGGGCAGACAAAACCCTCAGGGGCAGTGGCCTGCCTTGGGCTTCACCGGAGACCAGCCAGCTGCTTTCCGTGTTCCGTGGGTTGGGTCCTGTGTCCACATTTGGAGACCACCAAAGGCGTGGTCTCTCTGGGTTGGAGGAGGCAGGCCACATGGAGGTGGGAGAGGAAAGTGCAGCTGAGTAGACACCCCTCCCCATCTCACACGCGCATCCCCTGGTTTCCCGGCTGTGCCGTCGTGGACCCCAGCTCCCAGCCAAGCTTACTGCCAGACCCCCACCCTTCTCTCCCTCATACCTCCCGACCGCCCTAGGCACCAGGCAGGCTTATAAGCTCCACGTGCCAATGAAGAAACTCAGCTCAGAGCTCTCAAGGAATTTGCTTTAAGAGGGGACATGGCCACACTCCACCCTGGCCTTCTGGCTCCAGGGCTGAGTCCAGTGGCCAGGCCCGCGTGTGGTGGGGTCCCTGGAGGAGGTGTTGATAAGTGATGAGGAGGCGGAGCTTTGGGGGAGGCTAGAACCTGATCAGTCACCGGGCTCCTAACAGACCTTTCGGGGAGCACCCCGGGGGACTGGCCACGAGGCGGGGAGAGGGCGGCGTTCCTTCCTCGAGGCAGCCGGTGGGGAGCCTCTCAGCACTCCACTCTTTGGAGTGTTCAGTGCACCAGCTCGACCAGGGGCGCCTCCCTTAATCCAGGGAAACTGAGGCACAGACTTGTGTAACCCAAGGTCAGGCAGTAGTAAGTCAGGTCTGCTGAAACCCTCCCCAGGGGCTCCTCCCACAAGGCGGAGCCCTCCTGTGTGTTTACGTGTGCACGTGCATGTGTCTGCACGGGTGTGAGTTCGGACACGCAGCAGATCTTGCTCATATTCTTTGCCCGGAGGCGCAAGAAAGAGGCCCTCACCTCTTTTTCAAGACCTTTGGCATCAGCCCCTCAGGTCTCCCTGGACCATGGGGGACGGGGCCGTGACATTCCTATGAGGGCTGCTCTCATGTTATTGTAGGACCTGTGATTTCCCTGGAGGAAGCCCGGCTCCAAATGGGGCCTGTTAATGTGCTTATTAAGTTTCAAGTGTTTTTGGCAACAGGCCAGAGGGGCTCTAAAAATAGGGTTTGGTTGGGCATGGGGCACTGGTGAGCTTTCAGGTTTCCCGGCTGTATCTGAGGATTCCCTTCCCTCCTCTTTTGAGTGAGAGACTAAATAGATAACGCTAGTACGTGTGGCCTCCTGAGACCATCCAACTCTTCAAGCATCTATTAAACACCTTGTGTACCCAGGTGGCTGCGGGTACAGGCTCTGCCATCAGAAAGATTTGGATTTGAATGCAGGTTCTGCTGATAATTGGCTGTAGGACTCCGACAAAGGATGTCGCCTATTTGAGCCTCTGTTTTTACCTCTGTCAAATGGGGATAATTCGATCTCCCATGACAAATGCTGGCTGCCTTTAGCTGTCAGGCGTGGAGGGGAAGCAGAGAGAAATCAGATTGTTGGAGCCTCCAGAACCTGTAGTGTGATGGGGAGACAGATACGTACAATCAAATCTAACTTAAAGCAAGCTGAGGTTCTGTTTGGGGGTGAGGGGTGCAGATCTGAGCTGCATCTTAGAGGCTCCCGCAGGTTCTGGTCCTCGGCCTTTGTGCTCCTGGTTGTCAGGCCTGGAATCTACCCCCCCCCCCCGACCCCTGCCTGCCCCTGGCCTGGCTGTCCATTTGTCCGTGGCCAAGGGGCCCTATGGGAACTTGCCATAGGAGGGAGTGTGTGTGTTGGGGGGAAGAGGGCCACGTCTGGGAAGCCCTTGCTCCCAGCTCACTTGGCCCCCCTGTGTCTGCCTGGCAGGGGGACCCCATTCCCGAGGAGCTCTACGAGATGCTGAGTGACCACTCCATTCGTTCCTTCGATGACCTCCAGCGCCTGCTGCACGGAGACTCTGGAGGTGAATTGAACCCTCGCCCGTGCTCTGGCCCTCTGCTGAGCCCTGGGGAGCCGGGCGGGCATCCCCGCTGCCAAGGGGGGCAGGGCATCTGGCAAGGGCATCCCCGCTCCCTTGGCATCCAGAGACCCAGAGGCCTGTGGTGGCCCCGCAGGGCTCGGCCACACCTGTCCCGGGCAGGGCTGAGTAGGCGGACGGGTTGCTACCTGGGATGTGGGGCGTGGCGGGAGAAGCTCCCACATGTGGCTCTGGCGGGGTGCAGAGGGCGGGGTGCCGAGAGGAGGGGGCAGGGAGAAGGTACCCAGGGCATCTGCCGAATGTGCCTCTGGGTGTGGACTCAGCCGGGGAGGGTGGTGCCAGAGGGGCCCTCTCCCTGCCCCTCTGGCCGAGGTCCCAGTCTCCAAGGTCTCCAGGGGACACCTGGCGCACACTAGTGGGCAGCCCTGCCCTTGCCCAAGAGCGCGCTCAGTGCATGGGCACGTGCTTGGTGGCACACACGTGGCGGGGCTGGCGGGCTGGGTCGGGAATGTATTTATAAACGCTGCCTTCAGAGCAAATTCCATTCTATTCTAACCTCTGGCCTGTTCCCTGGAGCCCTAGTCGGCAGCCCCCCTGCACCCCCAGCTCCCCTTCCCTCTGGGGTTTTGTCTCTTTGTCACTTTGTAATCCTTGCCCAGACTGCTATCTACGGGGGACAGCATTTCCTGCCTTTGTTTCCTCTCCCCGTTGGGCCCCTGGCTCCCTCTCAAAAGCATTCCCGGGCCCTTTCAAACCCGCCTGTGCTGGGGGCTGGCGAGGCAGGCGGGAGGGGGCCCCAGCTGGGCCCACCTATTGTTCACCAGGCCCCCCGCCCCACGTCTCCCACACCTCCCACCCCATGCCCGACTGGCCAGCCCTGGTCAACACAATGGGGCAACTTCCAAATTTAGCCTCTCTGCTGTTTCTTCCCAAGGCCCTTGGCCCTCACCCTTGGGCAGCCCCTGTGTACCCCGGGTGGGAGTCGGGAGCTCCGAGATGAGATTTTCAATAGCGGGCCTGTTTCAAGGCAACCGTGTGGCTATTTTTTCCTAATCAACTTAACCTTTCCACAGAGCACATCTTTTCCCCATCTCCTCCCCGCCAGGGACATTCCAGAGATGGCAGAGAGAAAGGAAGGGAGTGAGGAGGACAGACAGACGTGCTGACGCAGGAGCAGTATGCTAGACGGAAAGGCACCAGTTATAGCACAGTCTCCTCCACACAGGACCCACCGGGAGCCTGCACGGATGAGCGGGGGGCTTTGTCACGGGCGGGGCCAGTGGACCGGTGGGCTGGGGAGACAGCGGGAGCGTGAGGCGCTGCGTGCAGGGAGCAGGAGCTTGTCCTCAACCCCCGTAGTTTACTTGCTGGCGCTTCAGCCGTCAAGAGATAGAAGGGGCTGCCCGCAGTTCAGTGTGGAGCTCCAAGTCTTCTGCAACCCTCACTTCCCGCAGCCGCTTCCGGCCGCCATCTCTAGAGAGAGGAATGCCTCCAAGGAGTGCCAGTGATGCTGAGATGAGGGCCACCCAGGGCAGAGAAGGGAGCTGTGGTTCGTGACTTTAGGAATAAATGGACAACATAGGGCAGAAGTGGGGTAAAAGGTTAGGGGGAGAGGCACAAACACGGTGAAAGACTGGGGGCTGGAGAGAGACCAGGGCCGAAAAGGGGGCAGGGCAAGGGCTCCCCCAACACCCCACCCACCGCCCCACCAGGCCTGGCTCTTCACCCTGTCTCTGCCTTCAGCCTCCACCCCCAACCCTCTCCTTCCCTCCCTTTTCCCCGCCCAACTGGGCCATTGTCCGGGGCATGCCGGTCCCCCCTGGGGATTCTGGGAATTTCTCCATTCAGCACTTCCTATGGGAACGCTGGGTGGAGGGGCGCTGGAAACTGGCCTTCAGAGCTCTGGGTCCTCACCCTGCCCTGGAGGCCAAGGAGGGTTCTCTTACAGTAGCAAAGGGGATGGGTTATTTTTAACTCCATTGACATGGGTTCTGTCCAAATACGTGGTTGAAGGGCCCGAAGTGGGGCTGATGATCCCTTGGCGAGGCAGTCAGGGCCTCACCACCCTCTGAGCCCCACGGCCACCCTGGGGTTTGGCCGGAGGGGCCCCTCCTCGGAGCTGGGACCCTTGGGTTTACAGGGAGCCAGAAGGGGAGACCGTTTTCTGGAGTGGTGTGCCAGTGGGGGATGGGGAGGGAAGCAGTCCTCCCGCCTGCCCTGGAACCCGCATCGGAGCCCCCAGAGCCCTGGTCGAGCCAGCCAACGGTTTTCAGAGTGTGTCTGACCTCCTCTTACAGATGAAGACGGGGCTGAATTGGACCTGAATTTGACCCGGTCCCATTCTGGAGGCGAGCTGGATAGCTTATCCCGCGGGAGAAGGAGCCTTGGTAAGACTGAGGGTGAGAACGGTGGCCTCTCAAAGGTGGGAGCCAGGGAAGAATTGGGGATGCAGCCAGCCCGAGGCCGGAGGGCCTGCTCCTTCGCCCTGACGCTGAGGACCGAGTGGAACTGAAGGAGCACAGCCATCCTTAAGTACCCTCTATCGAGGAGCTAAGCCATCATCCTCCCCTCCCCCAACACACACTGTTTTCTAAATATAGTTCGTTAAAACCTCATCAGTTCATTAGTTCAACCTTGGAGGTGGAGATTATTAACCCCATTTTATAGAGTTGAAAACTGGGGCCCAGAGAGGGTAAAAAAGCAGCTGAGGTCACACAGCTAGCAAGTGGTGGGGCTGGGATCCTAAGCGGCTCTTCTTGCTTGAACCCAGTGCCGCTGGCAGGCTGCTGCATGTCTCCTCTGCAGCGAAGCGCTGTGCCTGTGACAGCAGGCGTGAAGCAAAAGAAGGTACAGCTCACTGGGTCCCGCAGAAGCTTTCTTAGGGAGGCGGGTGCCCGCTCCAAGCCCCTCTTCCTCTCTGCCCACCTGCAGTCCCCAAAATTCTGTAGACTGTGGCTGGGGGGCCCGCCACATAAGAGTCAGGTGGCCTGAGTTTCACTCTTTGCTCTGTGAATTTGGGCAGCTCATTTAGCTCTCCGAGCCTCAGTTCCTCTATATGTGAATAATGACAGATGACAGTCGCCCCAGCATTGACTGTAAGCCTGCTGTAGGCCAAGTTTCACATTCCTCCTTTGATCGGCAAGTACAGTATAGGAACTGTTATTTTCCCATTTCATAGGTGAGGAGACTGAGGCTTGAAAGAAGCAAAAACATAAGAATAGATTACAGTGTAAACAGCAATGTGAGAGTGGCTACAAGATAATACACAAGTAAGGGCCACATGCCGGGCAAACTCATAAATGTGTGAAATCATCGAATAAAATGGTTGAGGGCTGGCGGGAGGAAACTGACGTGGACCCCGCGCCAGCGCTCTCGGAATGATCTCACTTGATCCACAGTGGTTTTAGGGTGTAGATCTCATCATCCCCATTTTTATTTATTTATTTGGCTGCATTGGGTCTTCGCTGCGGTGCACAGACTTCTCATTGCGGTGGCTTCTCTTGAGGCAGAGCACGGGCTCTAGGCACTCGGGCTTCAGTAGTTGTGGCGCACGGGCTTAGTTGCTCCGCGGCATGTGGGATCCTCCCGGACCAGGGCTCAAACATGTCCCCTGCATTGACAGGCGTATTCTTAACCACTGCGCCACCAGGGAAGTCCCTGATCATCCCCATTTTGCACGTGGGGAAACTGAGGCCTCAAGCCTGTCAGCAGCCTGCCCAAGTCCCGTGGCTGATAACCCTCCATGCTGGGGTTGAAGGAGATGGGACAGGCCAGCGTTTCTGAGGGCGAGCAGTCCCAGAGGGGCTCCGCGCTGAGCTTTCCTGTTGGTGGGGCTTCTGGACAGGCCCACCACCCTGATGGAGGTCCCCGCTCCCTCCAGGTTCCCCGACAGTCGCTGAGCCAGCCGTGATCGCCGAGTGCAAGACACGCACCGAGGTGTTCGAGATCTCGCGGCGCCTCATAGACCGCACCAACGCCAACTTCCTGGTGTGGCCGCCCTGCGTGGAGGTGCAGCGCTGCTCCGGCTGCTGCAACAACCGCAATGTGCAGTGCCGCCCCACGCAGGTGCAGCTGCGGCCCGTTCAGGTACCCAGGCCTCGGCCAGCCCAGGGTGGGGGGCGCGGGACTCGCTGACCAGGCTTCGCGGGGCGTCCAAAGGCCTTCCTGGCGGGCTCCAGGGCTCCGTCCAGAGAGGGCCGATCTCGAGAAGCTCCCTCCCGACAGGTGTGCAGAGGCCGCCCATGGGTCCGCTGAGGCCATCCAGGCTGCGGTGACCATGAGCCACAGACAGGCCCCCGGGGTGGGGCCGTATGTAAAGGATGCTGCCTCCTCCTTTACAGGGATCAAATCCCCAAATGTCCCTGGAACAGACAGGTCCACAAACATATCGGACACTCAGAACGTTCTGGGCAGCTGTTCAACTTCCCTCAGAGATCTCCCCTCTTCAGGGCTCTCAGTTTTCTTCAATCCACGCAGAGAGAGGCTCAGTTAGGTGCCCCAGCATCTTTAACACCTGCCCATCTCCCTTTGACAAGTCGTGTCTCTAGCAAGGAGGGCAGAGAGACCCCCTCCAAGCAACAGACCCTGCAAGAGCTGGGGCAGCCCCTAGCAGAGAGTCAGAATGCTGAATCCTGTCCCCTTTCTGGAAAGATTGGGTGTATACTCTGACTCAAGGGAAATTTTAGAGTAGGGGCCATCCTGGGGAGCTCCTGGTCTCACACGGGGCAGGGCAGGGCCAGAGAAGTCTCAGCTGTCTTCTGATTTACGTGGAAAGGTTTCTGCACCCCTGGGGGCAGCCTCACCCACACACCAGCTCAGGCTGGGCCGAGCTGCTGCTGGGCGGTGGGCACGCCTCTCCAGGGCTCAGGACCGGCTGGTGCTCCCTACCTACTCTTGCCAAGTGCCCTGCCTGCCTCACCACACTCCCCTCCCCTATGGTCAGCCGTGGCCTTGCCTCGTGCCCGCCTTCCATCCCAGGCCTGGGCCTTGGGCCCAAGATTACCAATGTCACTTTCTACCCTGGCACCCACTGTCATGGTATCTCCTGTCCCCAACACTGCCAGCTCTGTGGATGGACACCTGACAGCTGACCTCCCCCTTCCCGCCTCGCTCCTGGATAAAGCCTCCCCCCACTTCCTTCCAGACAACCATCTCCCCGCCTCTGCTGCAGCCCCTGACCTTGGCTGGCGCTCAGGGAATGAGGACACCGCAGGCCCCACGCTTAACCGGGAAATGCCTTTCTCCCTCTCTGGGGGATCTGAGGGGGGCTGCCGGAGACCAGGTCAGGAGGGCTTGTTTTGATGGAAAAGCTACGAGAAGAGCAGAGGGCAAGGTCCTGCCATTGTTTGGGCCAAAGCGTCTACCGTGCTGCAATCCAGGCTTTCGAGGAAAGATCACCACCGGGGATGCTGGGTGGCAGAGCCGGCAGGCGGCTCTCCCGGACCCTGCCTGTGTGGTCTTACGGAGGCACTTTGGTGGTTCTGTCCTCCAGGTAAGAAAGATTGAGATTGTTCGGAAGAAGCCAACCTTTAAGAAGGCCACGGTGACCTTGGAGGACCACCTGGCGTGCAAGTGTGAGACGGTGGTGGCACGACCTGTGACCCGAAGCCCCGGGAGTTCCCAGGAGCAGCGAGGTAACCGCCCATCCAGCGTCTGCCTCTAATTGCTCAGCCCCCTTCTTCTATGGCAGCTGCCGGGGGCATGCGGGGGGAATTGGATCTGGCATGCCCTGGTTAAGTTCACCTGAAGCTTTCCATGTCTCTGACAACAATCCAGATTCCTCCCCTGCCTGGGAGGCCTTATGTGAGGATGTAGCCCCCGGTTGGCCCTCTGGCCTTGTTACCAACCCGTCCCGCTCACTTATGCCACCCCAGCCAGGTTGGCCTCTTTGAGTGGCCAAGTAAGTTTCTGCCTCAGGGCGTTTCTTTGTACATGTCACTCTGGCTGAAATTCACTCCTCCTGGCTCTTCACAAGCCTAGGTCCCTCTCTTCACTGGGTCTAAGGTCAGAAGTCACCTCCTCCGAGAGGTCTGCTGGCTGCCCCATCCAGAGCAGCCCCCATCCCAGTCTTGCTACCATAGCCCCCTACTTTGTTTTGTGAGTGCATGAAATGGTGGGAGGAACCATGGCCTGGATGAGAGAACACCCTAAGGCATATATCGTAACCAGATATTTGACGACTTGTCCTGGGGAGGAGAAATCAAACTAATTCCTGGTAGCCTTGATGAGGGAATTAGGACCAGTGGGGGGGAAAATCACCAGAGAGAGATTTTAACTACATATATGCAAAAGCTGGTGAGCAGTCAGGAGTCCAAGATGGAATTGTCTGCCTTCTGAGGTGGTGAGTTCTGTGTTCCTGGAGGTATGCAAGTAAAGGCTGGGCAACAATGTAGCAGGGAGGTGACAGATAGGGTTCAAACGCACGGATAAGTTGGAACTGGAGTTCTGTTCCTGTCCTTAGATTTCATGAATTCACAATTTCAGGGGCAAGTTTGACTTAAAGAGTTGAAAGGAACTAAAAAAATGGTCCAGTTGCCTCCTCTACATTTTATGGAGGAGGTGCCTGAGGTCCAGATAAGCTGAGGTCTTGCCCAAGGTCACACAGCCAGTTCCAGGTAGGGGCACAGCTAGAATTCAGGTATCCTGAAGTTCTGTTCTTGGTTCTTCCCGCACCCTGACAGCTGTCACTGGCTCTTAACTTGCCTCGTCTTTTTTTTTTTTTTTTTTTAAGGATTTAAAATTTTTAGAGCTAGAGATGATCTTACAAGTCAGTCCTTCAGTGTTACTAATGGGGCTGCTGGAGCACAGAGAGGTTAAGGGACTTCATGAAGGTAGCACAGCGGCAAAGTTGAGCCTGGAACCCAGGTCTTGGAACATCTAGTTTTGGGTTCTTTTGACTGTATCTTGCTGCCTTTTCTCCCTCGAGGAGAAAAGTAAGGATCAAATGAGACTCATTAAGTTAATAGGATTAGATGAGCATAAAAAAATCATGCAACTGACTGTTTGGATTTTCAATAACTTTCTTTGGTTAGGGGACAGGACACTCTCACTGTCATTTCTTACTAACAAGCCTCCTGAAGACAGGGCCATCTCAGCCTCTTCCTACTGTTCTAAGAGCTGAGCTGAGTCATGGATGACCTAGGAAGGCTGAGAATTTGACAGCTTCAAACTGACATGTTGTAAATTATTTGTAGAGTTAATATGGAGAATGACTGCTGTTCAGGAAAAATTATATTCTTCTTTATGTTTAGAATGGGGTTCTTTTCCCTGCCTTTGTTTCATGTGATTTTCTGAACCAGTTTCTTAGGAGGCATGTTCAACCACTTGATATGTAGGTCTTGCCATTTTAGTTTCAGCATTTTGGCCCTGGGTGACAGTTCCTGTGGCAGCTGGTGGTGTGGCACGTGTGATAGTCAGTGTCAGACCTCCTGGGCTCAAGTCTCTGCCCTATCACTTATGAGCTGAGTGATGACCTTGAGCTTGCTCAGGCTTTTCCCAGCCCAGCGTCCTGCTGATGGCCCTGTCTCTGGCCCTTCAATGGCCCTCTCGGGCAGCCTCCCTCAAGGGGGACCTGAGACCCCACTGAGTCCCTAAATTTCCTACTTGCAGCAGTGGGGTAACTGCCTCATGGGAGCCTGTGTCTGTGAGGTGGGAAGTCAGGTGTTGGCCCCAAAGTAGCTGGGTGGGCTGGGGAGAACTCTGAAGGCTCCCAGGAAGAGGCAGGCCTTGAGCTTGGCAGAGAAAACTTTCATTGCTAGGGTGTCTACCTAGGAGCCCAGGAGGAAGAGAGACATAAGTGCTAATCTTGACCAAGACTGACAGGCACTGTGATTTACAGCCCAATGGTTGAAAGCATGGATTCCAGAGGCAGATCCCTGCATTCAAACCCCAGACTTTCTGTCTCAGTTTCCTCATCTGTTAACTGTACAAACCTATACCTGCTGTGAGGATAAATAAGCTTAGAACTTTGACAGGTGCATGCTAGCTAAGGGTTTCTGGCGATTTCCATGTATTATCTCCTAAACCTAGGGGGCCAGGGCTGCTGTTCTCAGTTTTAAAGATGTGGGAATTGAGGCACAGAGAGTGTATGTGACTTTCCCCAAAGCGTACAGCTAACACCTGGGAGAGCCCAGTTTGGACCCAGGTGGTCTGGCCCGCCCCACTGTACTGCCTCTCGGAGTGGCTAGGGCCAGGCAGATGACAGGTACAACGGAGGGAAAGGCCCAGGTCAGTGGTGGAGGGGTGTGCTTATGCCCGAAGCCTAGTGGCTCCCCCATCCCATGACCGGAAGAGGCTGAGGTTGGTGGGAGGAAACCTCAGTAGGGGGTCAAAGGAAGGAAAAAAGAAACAAGTGAATAAGAGCAGCTGCTATTTACTGATCACTTCTCTAAACTTAGTGGCTTAAGACAATAGCCATTTTCTATGCTCTCTCCCATCTGTGGGTTGACTGCACTCAGCTGGGTGGTCCTGGTGGCATCTCTTGCAGTTGCAGTCAGTTATCTGGAGGCTGCACTAGGAGAGCTGGGCCTCTGTCCCTCTCCCTGAAGTCCAGGGCCTCTCCTGCCCATGTGGCTCCCACGTGTGGCAACCCCAGCAGGCGAACCAGACTTCTTATGTGAAAGCACGGGGTTCCCCAAAGTGCAAAGGTGGGAGCTGCCAGGCCTTCTTAAGGCTCATGCCTGGAACTGACCAGCACCAGTCTGCCTCCTTAAATTGGTTAACAGATCCAAGTCCAGTCCAAGTACAAGGGGCGTGGAAATCAGGGGCATATCAGTGGGGTAATGACAAAGAACTTGAGGCCGTAGTTCATCTGCTCCCCTCTGTGTTTGCCAGCATATTGTCAGTTATTCCTTCCACTAGTCCTATGAGGTGGGCAGTTTGTTATCCCCATTTCACAGATGGGGAAGCAGAGGCACAGAATGGTTCAGTAATTGTCCCTAAGATACAGCTGGTGAGCGGTGGAGTTGGGACTTGAACCCAGGAGGTCTGGCTGGGTTCAAATCTAGACTCCCCTCCCAACCCTTCTCTCAGCCCAGAGGATATGGGGAGGTCTGTGGCAGGCCTTAGTCAAGGGGGATAGACACCCCCAAATCCCCGCCAGTGTTCATCCACCTGCTAACCAGACCTTTCTTTCTCTCAAGCAGCCAGGACGCCCCAAACTCGGGTGACCATTCGGACGGTGCGAGTCCGCCGGCCCCCCAAGGGGAAGCACCGGAAGTTCAAGCACACTCATGACAAGAAGGCGCTGAAGGAGACCCTCGGAGCCTAGGGGCATCTGCAGGAGAGTGCGGGCAGGTGAGGGCCCGGCGGGGAAACTGAGGCCCAGCACCCTGTGTTCCTTCTCCCCGGCCTGTGGCTTTGGCTGAGGAAGGGGCGGGGGGAGAGGCATTTTCCTGTACCAAAGCCAGGCTCTAAGCCTTGATCTCCTCTTCCAGTTATCAATGGAGTTTTTCCACAGCACAGGTTGGGTGAGGGACTTTAGGGACCCCTGCCCAGCTGTGTCTCAGTATGCCCTAAGAGAATGGGAGGTCTAAACCTCAAATCTTCCAGCCCTGAGCGCTGCTGGAAATCAGGGGCAGCTGGTCGACCCCAGCTCCCTGCCCCTGGTTGCCTGTAAGAGTGGGATGGAGCCCTAGGCTGTTTCTGATCCCTGTGTCCCTCTGCTTGGCCTACAGGGTTATTTAATATGGTATTTGCTGTATTGCCCCCATGGGGTCCTTGGAGTGATAATATTGTTCCCCTCGTCCGTCTGTCTCGATGCCTGATTCGGACGGCCAATGGTGCTTCCCCCACCCCTCCACGTGTCCGTCCACCCTTCCACCAGTGGGTCTCCCCTCAGTGGCCTCCAGCATCTTGCCCAGAAGCTCAAGAAGGAAATGAAGGACCTGGACTCCATCGCTGTCTTCCTCTCCTGACCTGGAGAAAATGGGATGAAAGTGCAAGAGAGACTGATGGGGTCGCTGTTGGGGGAAAGGAGCTTCCTTCCCCAGCACTGTGGACTGGCCTGAAACCCTGCATGTGGGCCTGAGGACCTCTCAGCATGGCCTGCCTGGTCCCTGGACCCGCAGCCAGCTCCGACGGGAGCACCCCCGGGCAGGCCAGGGTACTCGTACTCCTGTGGCTGAGACCGTGTTGGGGAGCATAGACTGGAGAAAACCCCCTCCTGCAATGCCCAGGCCCGGTCATCTCCCCTTGGTTACCTCTGCTCACAGTGGCTTCTTTTCATTTTATACGTTTGAATTCTTTGAAGATGCGGACTCCTCCAGGCAAGTGTGGCCAGAGCACCGGGCAGCCAAGTGCCCTCTCAGACGGGTTAGAGATGAAGTTTGCTCCGGAGGTGGATGGAGATGGTGACCTGGGCATGCACTGCCTCCTTCCACTCCCCCTGTTCACTTTTTCCTCTGTTTCATCTCTCTACCTCCACCCTGTGTCTCCTCCTGTCCTGACCCTTCAGTCTGCTCCACCAAGGGGCTCTTGGACCCCTTATTAAGGCCTCAGATAACCCCAGTCACTGCTCTGTAGGACAGAAGACCAGGACCCAGGGCAGCAGGGGGCCTGCCTGTCGTATCCCAGCCCAGCCAAGACTGCCATGTAAGGTTGTACAGGGTGTGCACTGCACAAGGGCACTGCATGCAGGGAGCACAGGTCACACACAACCGTAGACATGGCCAATTTGTATATTTATTATGACAATTTTTTGGCAGATGGAGGTAAAGTGTCTTGAGGAAAGGGATCCTTTTCCTAATTGACACAAAGGCTCTGTGTGGACTGGCTGTGCCTCTGACCCAGCCCACGACTTGGAGCGGTCAGACAGGACTGAGCCCTTGGTGGGGGACAGAGGAGCAACACTTGTCCCTGTGGCCTCCGTTTCCCCAAGTCCTCAGCTCAAGCAGTCTCCCCTTTAGGCGGGTGTGAAAAACCCAAGAGAAAGTCTCCAAGGGTAGGGGGTAGCCCTTGCTCCGCCCCTGCACACGCCCCTCTTCTTAGATCTTTTTGAGTTCCATCTCTGGTGGCTCCTCCCAGGAAACCAGCTCTTGGGCTGGGAGTGGGGGAGAAAAGGGAAAAGATCCCCAGGGCCCCCTAGGGGTGGGGTCTGAGCTCCCACCTCCCTTTCCACCTTCTACTGCACTTTCCCCCCTCCCTCCATCTCCCAAATCTGCTTCCTTCAGTTTGTAAAGTCGGTGATTATATTTTTGGGGGCTTTCCTTTTATTTTTTAAATGTAAAATTTATTTATATTCCGTATTTAAAGTTGTAAAAAAAAAAATAACCACAAAACAAAACCAAATGAATCCGCCAGAGATCTGTCTGTTGGCACTGCATGTGACAATTACCCTTTACGCATTGGCAGGATTTGCCGACAGCTTACGACGGGTTCCTCTGGCTCTGGGAGACTCAGGCGCAAACTCAGGCGCGCGCGTCCGCGCACACACACACGGTCACACATGCATGCGCACACGCTGGCCCGCTGCTCTGAGCAAGTCCTCTGTCTGGGAGCCGGTGAGAGCCAGACAGCCCACTCTGTATGGCTTGGTCCCGCTTGCAGCTCCTGATACCTGGACCCCACGTCCCTGTGCTTGTCACTGGTAGTGACAAGAGATGGGTTTCTCCAGCCTGAGGGTCTCCACAAGGGAAACGGATCCTCAGCATCATGGGGTGGGACTGGCTGTGGGGAGGGGCTACCCAGCGTGGGGAAGGCTGGAGGAGGTCCTGGAGGGGCCATGGGGTTTAGAAGGAACACAGCTGAAAGTTGGGGCTGGGGTCTGATCTTGGCTCAGCCCTTAGCCAGCTGTGTGGCCTTGGGCAAGTCATAGCCCCTCTCTGGTCAGAATACCATCTGAAACAGAAGAAGATGGCCAGGAGACCTGTGGTCTCCAAGGTCCAGCTGTGTGGTTCTGTGCTTCCCCTCATCCACGAAGACTTGGGTCTGATTCCATGAAAAAGATGCTAGATGTATTCTGGGTCTTACCTGCTGGCAGACTAGCGCTGACGGGGAAACCTAAGAGGTGGAGAATCTGACTCATCATACGGACAATCTAAAACTGAAACCATTTTGCCCCTGGAAGTAGTGAGCTCCCTGTCACTGGAAGTATGTAAGTGGCAGCTGGGTGACAAGTTGGCTGAGGTTAAACTGAATAACATTTGGGCTCCCCGTGATTGATTGATTGGTTGATTGATAGACTGACTGACTCATTCATTCATTCACTCACCTTGATCCCCTACCATGTGTCTGTCTCTACCAGGGGCTTTTATAGCAATTTGGTGTAAATTCATCCTGGGATTCATAGCCCGATGCTTGAGGTGGTGGTGGTAGGCAGTGCCGATCAGAGGGATTTACCTGAAAACTCCTACCCCCTCCTGCCCGACCTGTCTGTAGGACCCTCCCCATTCCCCAAACCCCCAGGGTTCTGGGTTCCAGGGCGCTAGAGAAGGCTCAGGCTGGGAGGAGGAGGGGATGGAATTTAGAGGGCAGCTAGGGGGCCAGTGCATGCGGCATCTTGGCATCTGCAAACAGCTGTGCTGTTCCGTGGATGGCTGCAGGAACTTCCTGGTGAAACAGGCAGAGGTGCCTGCATCTTTCCCTTTCCCGGACACCATCCCAGGCGGGTGCCAAACCAGGCAGCAGCAGTGTCCAGCCTGTAGGCCTCCAGGGTCCTGGTGGGCCCTCTCTGGGCTTTAGAACCACCAAGCTAAAATGGCATTCTTCCAGAATCCCTTCTGCTGGGAACAAGGCATTCCCTTCTTCATCCCTTTTTCTGCCCTGTTGGCTGTAATACAGGCATGATGTCTGGCACTTAAGCAGCCATCTTGAGCACTGAGGTGAAGGCCAAATGCTGAGATTGGTGGAGCACAGCGTAAAGGGCTGGGGTCCCTGACACCTGACTGACTAGCTCAGGAGTTTTTACATAAGAAAGGAGGAAATACCTCTATTTGAGCTACTTTTATTTGGGGTTTTCTGTCCTTCGTAACCCAACCCAATCCTAATAGCCCCATTCACTCTGGGAAAGAGATGATGTGGCCTCCACGCTGATCCATTTATCTTCCACAATCCTTGGGTGCTTAGCATCATATTATGAACTCTCCTTTATTCAAGGCCCACTCAGATGTCAGATCTCACTGCCCCCTGCCCTCCCCACCCACCCCGCCCCGCCTAGGAGCCTTCTCTGTCCCAGCCAGCAATCCTCCTCTCTCAACTAGAGCAGAACTGTAGCCCTCTTTGGAGGCTTAACGTCGACTGCCTCCATAAAATAACAAAATGATGGCCTCTTTCGCTTATAAAGTAAAATATCTATAACCTCTTAATACTCTCAGGTTTGTTTTCAGGAATGGAGGAGAAAATGAAGGGCAAAGTGATGGCAAACAGGCTTAGAGAGATTAAGTGACCTGCCAAAGACCACATAGCTCCTGAGTGGCTGGATCCCAACCCCATCCTCCTCTGCTGACACCACATCACATCTGGTGTGTTTCCACTGTTTTGTAGCATCAGACCAGGAACCCCAGAATCCTAACACCTGTACATATCCTGGGGTATAGTCCTGATTCAGGCATATAGTTACCATGTGATCCTAGGAAAGTCACTGCTCCTTCCAGATCTCAGCCTTTCCTTCGGGCCTTCGTGCAAGTGTCAACCCACCAGTGAGGCTTGCCCTATCTGACCTTTCCAAAAGAGCAGACCCCTGTCCCATAGCCCTCCTTTCTTACCCGCTTTATTTATCTCCATAGGACTTATCCTCTTTTGGCTCACTCTGCAGGTATAGTTGACCCCTGAACAACACGGCGGTTAATCCACATATAATTTGTAGTCAGCCCTCCCTATCTGCCTTTCATCCACGTTCCTCCTTATCCGTGGATTCAACCAACTACGTACTACTGTAGTATTTACTATTGAAAACTATCTGTGTATAAGTGGACCCACACTGTTCAAACCTGCATTGTTCAAGGGTCAACTGTACATCTTTCCTGTCTCCTCCCTCCCCGCATGGAGCTATTTTGTTCACCTCTCTGTCCCCAGAGCCTAGAAGAGTGCCTGGTACATAGTAGGTGCTCAATAAATGCCTGTTGAATGAATGACCATGAAGGTCTGTTATTGGAGCAATCAAGTGTGTCTGCCCCATGTCTCAGCTTGCCTGGCTGATCTTCATCGCACATGCTGTGGTGTGGCTGGGAAATTGCACTGACTACAGATGAGATATTTCAACTTCTCAGCCAGCTCCATGCTTAGTGCTGCATCTTCCTTGATTGGAAGATCCTTGAGAGCTGGGGTCATGTCGAATCCATCTTCTAAACTATCCAGCGATCGTCTCTCTCCATATCTACATCTCTCCATCCATCTATCCATCTATCTATCTGCCCACCTACCCTTCCATCCATCTACCTATCCTTCACCCATCCATCCACTCACTCATCCATCCATCCACCCATCTATCTGTCCATCCATCCACCCATCCACACACCCATCCATCTACCCATCCATCCATCTGTCCATCCATTCATCCATCCACCCACCCATCCATCCATCTACCCATCCATCTACTCTGCCATTCACCCATCTCCCTCCTTCCTCCCCTATTTCTCACTTTTACCATGTCCCAGGCTCTGTACTTGCCACCTCATTTTATTACCTTCCGAGGAGTGTGGTGCCAGTGAAGAGAACAGAGGTTTAGCACAGAACACAACTAGCCCCATCCCAGCAGCGCTAACCCCACTGCATGGCCTTATAGAGCAGCTGCACAAGTTAGAGACACTAGAGCCAAGCACTTCTCCTGGCACGTGCCTCACCTCGGTCACCGGCAGGGGTGATATTAACTCTCAGCAAATGGCTGACCATACTCCGCTACAGTGGAGTAAAGATGCAAACAAAGAAAGAATGAGCACAAAATCACACAGGGATAAAAAGTTCAGCTGCAGCCAGCGCGTGCATTTATATTCCAGGCACTGCCCCATTATTCTACTCAATTAACCCCACAATCCTTTCAGGCAGATATTATTGTCCTCCGTTACAGATGAGGAAACAAAGACTCAGCGAGGTTCAGACCTCCCTCCCCACTGCTCCCCAGGGCATAGTTCTTCCACAAATGGCCACGGTCCCCTTGGGGGGATGTTGCAGGGAGGTTCATGGGGACAGACTTGGAATGTAATGTCAGGTCCTTTCCTCACTCAGGGAGCTCTGGGTCTGCGAAGGGACTCAGGTTTGGGATGGGGGAGGGACCACACCTTGTCTCCCGTCAAGTCAGACCTGGTTATAAAAGCCTTAGGTCCTTGTGGGCTGTTGATCCATTTTTACCCTGGGGACTTTGGAATCCATTAGCCCCACCCTTCCTCGCTGGTCAGACCACTGGGACGACCACCCGGTCCTGCTGTGATGGTAATGCACCCGCCCCACCCCTGCCAGTCACTGCTGCCGTGGCCTCTGCCCTCCGTCGGGCTCTATCCCTCCCACCCACCCCCACCCCCCAGAAATCAGGAGTCAGATCACTGGTAGGACCCCCACCTGGACGCTGAGGGCTTTGAAGGCTGTTGGGCGGCCTCAGCGTCGTGGTTCTTACCCTCTTGGTGAAGGAAGGCACGATGGTATTTTGGAGCGTGCTTGGGAGCAGCGGGTCACCCATGGTTAATTCATACAACTCTGTCTCTACATTACACCTCGGCATTTCTGTTATCCCTGCCTCAGCGAGCGTGGGCCTCCGCTGAGTCAGGCTTCAGCGTACCTGCCAACCAATAAGTTAACCCTGGAGACAATTAGAGCCACCCCAGCTAATCAGCCTGACACCCTGAATCCAAAACTGCGGCTTGGTACGTCCGTATTAAGTTCAGCTCAGTCGGTCCATTCACAGATTGTCTCCAGATTTTTGATGATATGTAATAGCAAAGCTTTGCCCAGATTTTGATTTGGGGTTGATATTCAATCCTGCCCCATCCCACTGGCCATCTGGGGACCCCACTGTGATCTGAAGACACTGAGGGATGGTGGGACACAGGGAGCTCATTAAAGGGGCCCTGGGCAGGGCCAGCATCATCAGATAGCAAGGAGAGGCTGCTTCAGCCCCCAAGGGGGCTCAGTGAGTATGGGGGTTCGGGGGGGGTCAGCATCACCCCACACCCTCCTGCATGGCTTCATGCAAAGGCTGAGCTCACTCTTTCCCAGTCAATGGTCTGACGTCCATGGAGCAGAGCTGGTGAAGCCACGGCATCAGTGAATGATGTAACTTGCCATGCTGCTGGCTCAGATTTTTTTTTTTTTAATTTTTAAAATTTTTATTTATTTTATTTTTGGCTGTGTTGTGTCTTCGTTGCTGCGCGCGGGCTTTTCTCTGCTTGCGGCGAGCGGGGGCTACTCTTCGTTGAGGTGCACGGGCTTCTCACTGTGGTGGCTTCTCTTGTTGCGGAGCACGGGCTCTAGGCACGCAGGCTTCAGTAGTTGTGGCACACAGGCTCAGTAGTTGTGGCTTGAGGGCTCTAGAGCACAGGCTCAGTAGTTGTGGCGCACGGGCTTAGTTGCTCCGCGGCATGTGGGATCTTCCCAGATCAGGGCTCGAACCCGTGTCCCCTGCATTGGCAGGTGGGTTCTTAACCACTGCGCCACCAGGGAAGCCCCTGCTGGCTCAAATTTTGAGTGTCATTTTTGGTTGTCTCACCCTTATGGCTGCAAGAATTGAGATACTTTCAGTATAGAAGTCCTCGGGCTTTGATCTGGCTCTTGAGCCAAGAATTTAGGATTTAGGAGACCATCTTCTGTTCCTTCAACTGTCCAGCACTGTAGGAAACAGCAGCCCATTCCCACAGTCTATTTCCTCATTCCTCACATTCTCTTCTAAGGCAATGGAGTCTCAGTCCCAAAACCCCTGCTCTCAACGGTCTCTTCGTTCCAGGTGATTCCTGGTGGCAGATTGGAATTCCCATTTCCCTCTGCATGCTGTAGGATTCCAGGTCTGCTCTGAATTTTTAGTGTCTCCAGTCCCAAACAGTCCAGATAACCAACCTCAGCTTCTCTAAATATCCTCCAACATCCATAGCCTGTAACACCTCCTGGCACCAGTTTCTATATAAGGCAACATTTTTAATTGCGGGCAATAGAAACCAACTCAGGTTAACTTAAGCAGAAAAGGATGTCAGAGAACAGATACTCAAAAGGATATTCAAAGAATGTTGGGTGACTCATGAATCATGAGTGAACTGGAGAGTGGAGCTTGTGGTATGCAAAAAGGATCAATACTCCCAGACGACCCATGAGGTCAGCCCTCCAAACACCTGCTGAATGCCACAGCCCCTGTGACCTGCACGTCGCACACGCAACACCCAGACCTGGGTACTGCTGTCCTAGGGGCTCAGCAGGGAGGGGCTCTGCTTCTTGGGAGCACGAGTTTTGTTTTTAAATCTTGGGTTGGTGCATCTGATGGGTGAGCCTTGAAGGCCTCAGCTATAAGGAGTCTGAGAACATGGGTGGCTGGTATTTTTAGTTTCTATAGAGGGGGGTGGTCCATGGGCCTAAGACCCATGGGTTCAGAGAGTGGGTGGGCAAAACACTGAAGCAAATCAAAAGCCAAACGTCTGTCTCATTCTGCACCACACTTCATTCATCTCTTCCAGGCTAGCCCAGGAGGACTCTACCTGCCCAAGTCTCTCTCCCCTCTGATTTATTATCTCTATTTGGCCTTAAACTTGAGGACAGAGAACTACGATTATTTCACTGACTTTTGGATCCCCAGATCCTATCACAGTTGCAGGCACATCACAGGCTCACAGCAAGTACTGCTGGATAATTGGATGAATCTGTCCCACGGCCCAGGGTGGGGTGAGTGAGGCGCTCCCCTCAGGTGCAAAGTTTCAGGGGGACCCAAAATGTAATGATCAAGATAAGTAATATTTCTGGGATTTCCCTGGTGGCGCAGTGGTTAAGACCCTGTGCTCCCAATGCTGGGGGCCAGGGTTCGATCCCTGGTCAGGGAACTAGATCCCACATGCATGCCACAACTAAGGAGCCGGCGAGCCGCAACTAAGGAGCCGGCGAGCCGCAACTAAGGAGCATGCCTGCCGCAACCAAGACCCAGCACAACCAAATAAATAAAATTGAAAAAAAAAAAAAGATAAGTAATATTTCAACACAAGTTTAAAAAATTTTATTGAAGTATAGTTGATTTACAATGTCATGTTAATTTCTGCTGTACAGCAAAGTAATTCAGTTATATATATTTATGTATACTATTTTTCATATTCTTTTCCATTATGGTTATCACAGGATATTGAATATAGTTCCCTGTGCTATCCAGTAGGACCTTGTTGTTTATCCATCCTAGATATACTAGTTTGCATCTGCTAATCCCAAACTCCCAATCCTTTCCTCCCCCGCGGCAACCACAAGTCTGTTCTCTGTATCTGTGAGTCTGTTTCTGTTTGGTAGATATGCTCATTAACAGAAAAAAAATTTTTAATCAAAATGAATGCAATAAATATCCACGATGAACCAAATATCAAATTTCAATTAAAGACAGGATCCAGCCCTACACTTGCAGGATGCTTCAACTGCCTCACCTTAATCTTGGCTGAGTCAGATCCTTTATTTAAATTAAATATAAATATTTTTATTTAAAATTTTGTGCCCAAGGTGAGTACTTCACCGGCCTCACCCTAGTCCTAACCCTGCTGTGCTGGCTCCACGCTCACTGCTTTTGCTTCTTCTTTTTGTGGATTTGGTTTCCTATCGTCACTTTCTATTGCACCAACCATCAGAAACCTCCTCCTGGGTTCCCCACCCCCAGAACATTCTGCCACAGTCCACCTCACTCTCAGCTGGCCCATGAAGTTTGCAGGGGGGCGGAGTGATCAGGTCACTGCTTTGCTCAAAGCCTTCTGTGGCTCCTGTCCCCAAACGAGAGTCACACTAACGCATACAACGTGCAAAGGCTTCTGCCCTGATCAACATTCTGGCCTCTTCCTCCCCAGCTGCTCTGTGCGCAGCCCGCCCTCCTGCCCACAATTTGGGCTTCACCTTCTCCCTTCATCCCTCCTGTGCCGTGCCTTTCCCCACATCTAAACCTCACTGACCATCTTCAAGGTCAACCTCAAATTTGCTGTAAAACTGCCCCCGCAGGAATGTAAAATAGTGCCACTGCTGAGGAAAAGAGTACGGCTGTTGCCCAAAAAATTAAAACAGAATTACTGTGTGACCCACCAGTTCCATTTCTGGATATACACACAAAAGAACTGGAAGCACATTCTCGAAGAGGTGTTTGTACCCCATGTTCACAGCAGCACTATTTCACAATAGTCAAAAGGTGGAAGCAACCCAAGTGTCCACTAACGGATGAATGGATAAGTAAAATGTGGTGCATACACTCAGTGGATTATTATGCAGCCACTTTTTTTTGGCCATGCAGCTTGTGGGATCTTAGCTCCCTAGTCAGGGATGGGACCCATGTCCCCTGCAGTGGAAGCGTGGAGTCCTAACCACTGAACCGCCAGGGAATTCCCATATTCAGCCTTGAAAAGGAAGGAAATTGTGACACATCCTACAACATGGACGAACCTTGAGGACGTTCCGCTAAGTGAAATAAGCCAGTCACAAAAACACAAAAACTGTATGATTCCACTTCAATGAGGTCCCTAGAGGAGTCAAAATTCATAGAGACAGAAAGTAGAATGGTGGTTGCCAGGGGCTGGGGAAGGGGGAATGCGGAGTTAGTGTTTGATGGGTATAGAGCTTCAGTTTTACAAGATGAAAATGTTCCGGAGATGGATGGTGGCGATGGTTGCACAACAATCTGAATGTACTTAAAAGCACTGAATTGTACACTTAAAAATGGTTAAGATGGTAACTTGTATGTTACGTGTATTTTACCACAATTTAAAAAACAAAACAAAAACTGAGGGAAAAAAGACTGTTCCTGTGGCCGGAAGTGAGCTTTCTCTCCGCTGAATCCCTTAATCATTCTACCCAAGACTTCTTTAAAGTAGGAGAGACAGGGTAGCAAGGTCTCTCCATGAGGGCAGGATCTGTGCCGAAGCCACCCATCTGCTCCCCCCGAGGTCTGGCTGGGTGCCTGGTACCAACAGATGTTGGATGGATGAAGGAACAAGATGGGGGCGATGGGGGGGAGGGTCAGCCTATGCCTCTGGCCAAAGCACAGTGGCTGCAGTGAACTGTGGGCACCACCCCCCAGACATCAGTGCAGTCACCTGTCAGTACCTGGGCACCCAGGTACTCTAACCCTGCACACTTGGAGCCAAGGGAGGGCAGGTGTGTGACGAGGTTGGTGGTGAGTGGGGCCTGATGTGGTCCCATTGGACTGTCTCCTGCCTTCCCGGCATTCGAGTCCCCCGCATGCCCGGCAGTCTGGTAGAATAGCTAAGAACACAGGCCAGCTCTGCAGCTTGCTAGCTTTGTCTCTTCATTTGATAAATTGGCATAAAACAGTCCCAGCTTCATAATGTTGTATGAGGACCAAGTGAGATGTTGTATGTAAACTGCTTGGTGTCATGTCTGGAGGAGCACACCTTGCCCATCGCCTCACCTGCCCAGAGGCCATCCTCCCTTTTCCCGATAGACAGAACTCTGATCTGTTCATGGAGCCGGCAGAAATGCTGTGATCTCAGCACCAGAAGATGAATTGTGATTGGTCGAACCCAATCATGGACATCCGATCCCACTGGATCAGTGATTGGTCTAAGTGTGGTCAGGTGACCCTATTTGGACTACTGAGATGTAAGAGGAAGCGTGTTAAGTATGGAAGGAGGGTGACAGTGGAGGCTCTTCCTCAATAAAAAGACAGAGATTTTGAGGGAGAACGCCCTTCCCTATTCTCCCTTCTTCCTGCTTTGAATGGAGATGTGATGTTTAGAGGATCAGCAGCCATTTTGCAGTAATGAGGTGATGAGGATGATGACAAGGTCAAGGGAAGACTAGGAACTCCAGCCCTGACCTTGACAGGCTATGGAACAATGCCAGGATTACTGTTACTACCTCTTGATTTCTTATGATGGAAGAAAATTAAACCCCTGTTTTTCTTCCCTCAGCTGATGTGAATTGGATTTTTCTTCCTTTTACTTACAACTGAATTTATTCTTACAGAATACACTGTCACATAGCCCAATATATATTAGCTTTTATCTAACCTCATATTCTTTTCTATCCTTGGGCAAGATGTACAATTCTCTGAGCGTCTCATTGTGTATAAATTGGAGGTAGAGACACCTGTCTCCCCAGGCTCTTGTGAGGATTAAATGAGACACAGGCTGTGAAATTACTCTGTGGACTCTGAAAGCTTAAGCTGGGAAGGAGGGCTGCTGTGGGCCTCTCTCCTGGAGACCACGGCTCCCCTGGGTGAGGAACAAGTTAACTGTAACAAGAGAAAAAGCAGAGCCCGGCCCCAGCCAGTGGGTGGCCTCACCCCTGTTTCTGGGGCAGGAGGTTTGATGACAGAGCATGATGGAGTGGTTAAGCACTCAAGTTCTGGAACTTAGCTGCCTCTGCCCCTCCCTTAGCCTTGTGGTACCCTCTCTGTGCCTCAGTTTCCTCATTGAAAAAGGGGGCTAATGATAATAGTGAATCAAATAAGCTTAATGAATCAAGTGAAAAAGTACATGTGAGTTCAGCCAACATCAGCTGTTTCAGTCAGCAATTGACATGCTAACACCATGTAACAAACTCCAAATTCAGTGGTATAGCGCACTGAACACGTGCATCTCCCTTACTGGTCTGAGGGACGACTAGACTTGGTTCCAAGCTGCAGGTCGGGTCTAGATTCCCTCCCCCGTCTCCCGTCCTCTTTGGACCAGTGGCCATCTGGTCTTCCTTGGCGAAAGGCAGGAGTGCAAGAGGATAACTGTCAAGCACGTTTCAGACTTTTGCTCATGTCCTGTCCACTGACATCCCTTTGGTCAGAGCAAGTCCCGTGGCCAAGCCCACAATCCAGGTGCGGGGAAGCCATGGCACAGGGCAAACATGCAGCCCCGCTGCAGGGCGGTAAGAGCTGAGGCCAGCACTCCAGTCTGGCACGTTCGCTGTGTCATACAGAGCATGGCATATAGTGGGCACTGGGATAGCAGGAAGCTTCCGGTGACCAGGTGAGGAACTGTAGCAGAGACAAGATTAAGTGAAGACACCATTACCCTGCCCATCCCTGAGGACCTGACACCAACATTAATTTGACTCCACTATGTGCCGAGCCCTCGGTGGACTTCGCTGGCACTGGGGACATGGAGACCAACAAGACAGAGTCCTGCCCTCAAGAAGCTCATGGGCCACTGGGGTAGACAGGCAGGCAAACCAACTCCAGATGAAGAGACAGGGCTGTGATGGTGGGAGGCGGGGAAGCTGTGGGCACATCAGGATGGTCTCTAACTTTGCCAAAGGATGGAGGGGGTGGGAGAAACTGGGAGAGAAAAGACGCCTACATTTAGGCTTTGGGGGATGGGGTGAACATTAAGCAAGTGGACAAAGGAAGAGGATATGGACAGCATGCGCAGAGGCACCTAAGAGGGAGAGAAGGAGAAGATGCACATTTAGGAGGTTGGGGAACAGAGTCCTGCGTGGCTGGAGGGCCGGGTGTGGGAGGAGACGGGGCTGTGGGCGGGGGGAGATGCCATGACACTCACTGACATGCAAAGTAGGGGCTCAGCGAAGCAGTCCATAGGAAAAGGCAAAGTAACTCTTGAAGTGAGCTCTCCCTGCTGGGTGTCACCTCTGCAGGACCCCACAGCTGCCTGCATGTCCCCCATCATGGCACTCATCTGCATCCTGTATTGTCATAGCCTGTTTGCCCTGGGACCCTAAGGCAGTGACTGAGGATGTCCTGTTCCCCGCACAGGGGAGTTTGGAGCCTGGAGGGAGAAACTGACATGGCCTGGCTTGACTGGGGAGGACCTGATCTGTGGATCAGGACGGCTGGGAATTGAGTGCGGCCAGGGGCAGGAGGTGGGGTGGGCAGGACCATGTCTTAGGGGAGGGGTTGGGGGCAGGCAGGGGAGATGAGGATAGAGGGGTTGGGGGGGTCAGATGGGGGTCAGATGGTGGCACCTCTGAGCCGGGTGATGGAGGAGGGGCTGGGGCACCCTGGGTTCTGGGAAGATGTTGAGGTTACATCTGCTCTCCTGGAGAATCAGGCAGCTACTTGGGAGCCTGGCGTGGAGAGGAAGGCAATGACTGCAGGACTTTGGGCGGGGTTGGGCCTGGGGTGGGGCTGCCCAGACATTCATTCAACAAACAAATGTTTAATGAGCACCTACTGTGTGCCAAGCCCTGTGCTGGATGCTGGGACACAGCTGTGAAAGGGAGAAAGATCCTGCCCATGCGGAGCTCATATCCTAGTGGGGGGAGAGGGCAATGGAAGCAGGTGGAAGAAACAGGTACACCACACCAGAGGTCCAAAGATGAGGAGTGCCGAAGGGCCACCTGATGTGGACCTTTTGTGCGCTACTGTGTGCAGGATACGGGAGAGCTGAGATCTCTGCTGCAGGCACAAAACTCTGTGTGTGCATTTGCACCCCCTTCTCTGTGGGTCTGTGGTCAGTGGTCTGTGTGTCTGTGTGCATGTGCACAGCTGTCTGTGGGTGTGGCTGTGAGTGGATCCGTGTTTTGCTGGCAGCTCTGTGTATTCGTGAGTGTGTGTGTGTGTGTGTGTGTATGTAAGGAGGTAGGCGTGACTCAGACCTTCCCCGGCTGTGGCAGAAGCTGAGATCTGGTGGGGAGCTTCTCCCACACGCCTGCTCCCTGGGGGTGGGGGCCCCCATGGTGCCCATGACTTTGTAGGAAGACGGTCTGGGCACAGGCAGAATGTGTTTGCGTTTCCTGGGTGATTGACGATGGGGAGCAGGCTGTCTTCCCGTGACAGATGTAGGAATGTTTCTGCTAATCAAGGCGGAAAGCAGGGGCATGGGGATCGCCTGAGCACCACCCATCCCCCAGCCTTGCTCCATGGCCACCTGTTTGGGGCCTGGGAAGCAGGTGGGCAACGCGAGGGAGAAGCTCCCAGACCTAGGGCGACTCGGCAGCCCACCCCTGCATCCCCGTTCAGACACCACTGGCCTGCCCCCAGCTCCCCCCAGGGCAGTTGGGAGAATGGGGTTGAGGCTTCAGCCCAGAGGACGATCTGGACTTGGAGGGGGTTTTGAGTGGGGGAGGGGGACATTGGGCCCCAGCAGATGGGGGCGGGGCAGGGAAGGAAAGTGTTCATCTTTCCAAGGTTCCTCTGTGTGAGCCCTCTCCCCCCAGCCCGCCCCCTCCCCCATTTCTTTTCTGAGTCGTGGGATAATAGAACCCCAGAACATTACGTGATGGCAGGAAATTACCCAAATAGGGAAACTGAGGTGACCCCAGGTCTCAAGGGGGTGGCACTGTTGTCCCAACCTCAGCGTTGCCCCCAGGGCCCACATCCTCCCAGCCCATGGCTCTCCTGCTCCTGTACTCATGAAGCTTCCGTGCTGAGCAGGGGTGGCTGTAAACACGATCCCCCAGACCAGTGTGGTCTAGGCCCCCGCCACTCACCCACGAAACAGGCGACTCCCTGCCCTGTCTGCACACATCCCTGGGGACGAATGTGGGCCCCGGATATGTGATGCCCTCTGAAACTGAGGGCCGGATGGCCAGTCTGAATGGCTCCCACCCCCAGAGCCACTGGGAGGCTGTAGGTGGGGCGTGATCCTGGTGTCTTGTGTGTGTGTGTGTGTGTGTGTGTGTGTTTACGTGCGTGTGTGTGTGTCCTCTCTTACCCGTCGCCCTCCCCCCACTCATCCAGTCTTAGCACAGCCCTGTGGGCTCGTGAGGGAGGGAAGGACTTGCTGACCCAGTGACTCGCCTGGTTTCCCAGGCAGGACCCCTTGGGACCCAGACCCAGCCCCAGCCCTGACCCTGGCAGTCCCTTGGCCCAGCCGGTCCAAAGTCACTTTCTCACGTTTGGCTCAGAGACACCTCTTCTCCCTCTCCCTTTCCCAGTCAGGGAGGGGAGATGCGCCTGTGAGTCACCCCGTGACTCACAGAGACACAACCAGGGCCTGGGAGGGGTGTGTGTGTATGTGCACTAGGGCAAGTGTGCTTGCATGTGTGTGCATTCAGGCAAGTGTGTGTGTTCACGTGTTAGGGGGAGGAGCCTGAGCTGGGGTGGGAAGGGCACAAGCCTTGGCTTTCTCGCCTTTAAAATAGTTGAGGTCATTGCAGCTAGACCGCCACTTAGGGGGTCACTTGGTCACAGTTAGGACAGGACGGTCACCTCCAGCAGATGGGTGAGACCTGGGTACCAGGTCTGCTTTGCCCAGACAGGGGCTGACCCTGTGTACATGGGAGCCCAGTGGCTGCTTGGATGGTTGCCTGGGGAGTATTGGATTTGTCCCCAGTGGGAGGCACCGGCAATAAGAGGTGCTAGAATTCACTTAACAAGCATTTTACTGATTGATTAATCTATCGATTGAACAAATATGATTGGGCCGCGTAGGGGGATTTGGGGTTCTATGCTATAAGGCAGTGTTTCTCAAACATTAATGTGCAAAATAATCCCCCGGGGATCTTGTTAGAATGCAGATTCTGCATCAGCAGGGCTGGGTAGGGCCCGAGACTCTGCATTGTAACAAGCTCCCAGGGGAGGCCAACGCTGCTGGTCCAGGAACCACATTTTGACAGACAAGAATGGAAAGGGCGGTGGGGTTCCCTGGTGGCGCAGTGGTTAAGAATCCGCCTGCCAATGCAGGGGACATGGGTTCGAGCCCTGGTCCGGGAAGATCCCACATGCCGCGGAGCAACTAAGCCCATGCACCACAACTACTGAGCCTACATGCTGCAACTCTTGAAGTCCGCACGCCTAGAGCCCGTGCTGCACAACAAGAGAAGCCATTGCAATGAGAAGCCCGTGCACCGCAACGAAGAGTAGCCCCAGCTTGCCGCAACTAGAGAAAGCCTGCGCGCAGCAACAAAGAACCAACGCAGACAAAAAAAAAAAAAAAAAAAGAATGCAGAGTGTTAGGAAGGGAAACTCTAGGTCAACTCAGCAAAGTGCCTGGCCCTGTGAGTCTTCCGGCAGGCCCTGCACCACAGCTGTGGGATGGGGTCACCCAGCTCATGCCTGAGGTCCAGGGGTCCTGGCTCAAGAGCCATGAAGGTGGCCAGAGTTCCCAGAGAATAGCAGCTTGTTCTATGACTGAGCCCTGACAGCAAGTAGGTTAGGTGACTTGAAAACTCTGTGTCCTGCACCAGTTTCCTGAAGACCTACCAGGTGCACCTGAGGGGCATGAGCTGGGGGGAGCCAGACCTTGGGAGTTGAAATCTGGTAGGGGAGCACGTGGAGTTGGTGTTGGCAAGAACCATTGAGGCTACTACTCTGCTCCCATTTTACAGATGGGGAAACAGAGGTCTTGGGGGCGGGCGTAGACTCAAAGTTTCATGAGTAATTGACAGAGCCAGGACTTGAACCCTAGCCCTCTTGCTCTTGGGGCAGGATTCTTTCCGTCCCCAGAAGAGAGCTCAGGGGAGGGACGGGGGCCATGGCAGGGCTGGCTGGGGCCAGATTAGGGTGGAGCTGGTGACCTGGACCTCATGCAGGTCCAGAGAGGCCTAAAAACTTCCATTTTATTGAGGTTTTTGGTTATATTGAATGCATGAAGAAATATCCAGGGACTTCCCTGGTGATCCAGTGGGTAAGACTCCACGCTCCCAATGCAGGGGGCCCAGGTTCGATCCCGGTCCGGGAACTAGATCCCGCATGCATGCCACAACTAAGGAGTCCGTATGCCTCAACTAAGACCTGGCACAGCCAAAATAAATAATAATAATAATAAAATAAATAAATATTTAAAAAAGAAATATCCAAATAAGGTTAGCAAAGTCAGGCTGTGTTTTAAATATTTTACATTGATCAAACTAACACTTATAAAACAACCTACCACGTGATGATTGTATGTAGATCCTTATTTAGAAATAATCTCAAAAGTCAGTGTAGGTGGGGCTTCCCTGGTGGCGCAGTGGTTGAGAATCTGCCTGCCAATGCAGGGGACGCGGGTTCGAGCCCTGGTCTGGGAAGATCCCACATGCCGCGGAGCAACTGGGCCCGTGAGCCACAATTACTGAGCCTGCGCGTCTGGAGCCTGTGTTCGGCAACGAGAGGCCGCGATAGTGAGAGGCCCGCGCACCGCAATGAAGAGCGGCCCCCACTTGCCACAACTAGAGAAAGCCCTGGCACAGAAACGAAGACCCAACACAGCCATACATACATACATAAATAAAAAGAATGTAAGCAGACAAGAATAGCATTAAAAAAAATAAAAAATAAAAAGTCAGTGTAGGTCTTCCCTGAATATGAGGCCTAAGCCCACAGGTCTCCTGACCCTCACCGGTGACAGGCGCCTCTGTGTACAACCAGGAGTCTGGGATGGATGCAGATGGAGGGTGGGGAATGGAGGGCAGGAGGAGGTACCAGATGCTTGGCGTGAATGTGAGCTCCCAGGAGCCAGTATATCTGTGTCTATTTTGTCCACTGTCCTTTCCTCAGAGTCTAGAATAGTGCTTGGCACGCAGTAGGCTCTCAACATGTATTGTTGGGTGAGTGATGACTGAGCTGTGGTGTGGCTGTGGCCATGAAGACAGGGCGCAGGTGCAGAGAACTCTGGCCATCACTTGTCCGGGTGCAGTGGGGCCTCTTGTTTCCTCCAACTCTGACCAAGTGAAGCCGGGCAGAGCCCAATGCCTGGGTTCTGATCCGGGCCTGCCATGTGATAGGGCAGGTCACTTCCCTTCTCTAAGCATAAGTGTTCTTGCCTGTAAAACGGAGGTATGTCACGTCACACCTTTGGGGTCTCAGGCAGCATCTTCAATGCTTTGAGGTCCTTTTTAGCTCGAGGATCCAGAGGAAAGATTTGGGAAAGGAGGGCCCAGAGACAAAGGGGACAGAGGGACAGTTTGTGCCCCAAACCAAGTGTCTTGCAGATGCAGAAGTTTTATGGTAATGATTGATCAACGGAGAGCATGTGTGAGGTCCCACACGGACCAGCACACACCAAACATGGCTACAGTTTTCATACCATCCCCACAATTAGATCTCACATTTTCAACAGTTATAACCCCCCAACCCACCCCAAGCTGGGCTGTTAGCCCCAGTTCTTCATCTTAGCACAAGGATGTCTGAGAGTGACATACACATGCTGTAGCAAAATTTCCATGCAGGGTCCCTCACTTTTCCTTAGATCCCCAGCCAGCCGGTCCCGCATAAACCCAAATGTTTGGCCTGCTACCCAGAGCTCGAGTTGGCTCCTGTGATTTAGGTATCCCCGCTAGTCCTCATCCACCCTGGAAGTCTGCCAGGGCTTGTGTCAAGCCCTCCAGTTTATATTTTCTGGTATCATTTCCCCTGTTTTCATGTGAAACCACATTTGCCTGCCTTTAGCATCTGGCTTCAGTCCCTTTCTCTAAGCTTCCTCAAAGATGACAACAGTGGTTCTGGCGCTCTGGTCCCCCAGCCACAGCTGGTCCCTGGAAGCTGAGCATCAACTACAGCTCTCATGGAATGGGGGCTGGGGAGGGGAAGAGGGAGGCAATTCTGGCTAAAGTCTCTTTTTTCTAAATTAAACTTTTAATTTTGAGATAATTGTAGATTCACATGCAGTTTTAAGAAATAATGCAAAAAAAAAAAAAAAAAAAAGAAAAGAAGTAATACAGATGGGACTTCCCTGGCAGTCCAATGGTTAAGACTTCACCTTCCAGTGCAGGAGGTGTGGGTTTGACCCCTGGTGATGGAGCTAGGATCCCACGTGCCTTGTGGCCAAAAAGCCAAAAACATAAAACAGAAGCAATATTGTAACAAATTCAGTAAAGACTTAAAAAATGGTTCACATCAAAAAAAATCGTAAAGAAAAAGAAAAGAAATAATGCAGAGATACCATGTACCCTTTACCTAGTTTCCCCGAATGAGAACATCTTGCAAAACTGTAGGACAACAAAAACCAGGATGTTAAGATAGATACGGTCAAGGTAATGAACATTACCATCCTCACAAGGATCCCTCCTGTTGCCCTTTTATGGCCACACCCACTTCCCTCTAATCCCTACCCTTTCTTAACCCCTGGCAAGCATGGAATTTTGTCATTTCAAGAATGTTATATAAATGGAATCATACAGTATGTAACCTTTTGGGGTCGGCTTTTCTCACTCGGCATGATTCTCTGGAGAATCATCCAGGTTGTTGTGTACATGAATGGTTCATTCCTTTTTGTCACTGAGTAGTTTTCCATAGTGTGGATGTCGCCTAGTTTGTTTAACCACTTATTCGATGAAGGACATCTGGGTTGTTTCCAGTTTTGGGCTATTATGAATCAGGTTGCTATAAACATCTCAGGACAGGTTTGTTTGTGAACATAAGTTTTCGTTTCTCTGGTATAAAGGCCCAGGAGTGCAATTGCTGGACCATATAGTAGTTGCATATTTAATTTTTAAAGAAATCGCCAAACTGTTTTCCGGAGTGGCTGTACCATTTTACATTCCCTCCCACCAGCAATGTATAAATGATCAAGTTTCTCTGCATCCTCTCCAATGCTTGGTGTTGTCACTATTTTTTATTTTAGCCATTCTGATAGGTGTGTAATGATACCTCATTGTGGTTTAATTTGCATTTCACTAACGGTTAATGATGTTAAACATATTTTCATGTACTTATCTTCCATCTGAATATCCGCTTTAGTGAAGTGTCTCTTCATGTCTTTTTCTGTTTTCGAGTTGGATTTTTTCTTTTTTTACTGTTGACTTTTGAGAGTTCTTTACATGTTCTAGACACTGGTCCTTTGTCAGATAAGTGGTTTGCAAATATTTCCTTCCAGTCTGTAGTTTGTCTTTTCATCTTCTTAACAGCTTCTTTTCAAAGGAAAAGTTTTAAATTCTGATGGAGTCCAATTTATCAATCTTTCCTTTTATCAATTATGTTTTGGTGTCAAGTGTGAGAAAGTTTTTCTCCTGTATTTTTTCTGAAAGTTTTACTTTTCCTTTTTTTTTTAAAGGCCATGCCGTGTGGCATGTGGGATCCTAGTTTCCCGACCAGGGATCAAACCTGTGCCCCCTGCATTGGGAGTGCATAGTCTTAACCACTGGATCGCCAGGGAAGACCCTAGTTTTACATTTTACATTTAAGCCCATGGTCCATTTTGAATTAACTTTTGTATAAGGCATGAGACTTAGGTTGAGGGTTTTTTTAATTAATTTATTTATTTATTTTTAATTTTTTCCTGTGGATATCCAATTGCTCTGACACCATTTGTTTAAAAGTTTGTCTTTCCTCCACTGAATTGCTTTTGTGTTCTTGTAAAAAAATCCATCGGGAATATTTGTGTGGTTTCTGGGTTCTCTAACCTGTTCTACTTGCTCAGCCAATACAACACAGTCTTGATTGCAATAGGTATATAATAAATCCTATATGCCTTATAAAAAGTTATAATAAATCAAGTAGACTGATTTCTCTCATTTCGTTCTTCTTTTTCAAAGTTGTTTAAATGATTCTGGCTCCTTTGCTTTTTCATATAAATTTAAGGATAATCTTGTCTATAGCTATAAAAAATCTTGCTGAAGTGTTTAAAGGAATTGCGTTAAATCTGTATGTCAATCTGGGGAGAACTGACGTCTTTACTATGTTGAGTCTTTCAATTAATGAACATGGTATGTCTCTCCATTTATTTGTCTTCTTTGATTTATGTGACCAGCATGTAGTTCTCAGCATGCAAGTCCTGTATACATGTTTTGTTAGATTTATACCTATGCATTTTATTTATTTATTTTGAATGGTTGTAAATGCTATTTTAAATTTTGGTGACCACATACTTTTTTTCTAGGATATAGGAATCCTGTTGATTTTTGCACATAGATCTTGTATCCTGCTACCTTGCTGAATTCACTTATTAATTCTAGGAGGTTTTTTTGTAGATTCCTTGGGACTTTCTATATAAACAATCATGTCATCTGTAAAGAACGACAGTTTTATTTCTTCCTTTCTGATCTGTATATTGTTTATTTATTTTTCTTGCCTTGTTGCATAGGTTAGAACTTCCAGCACTATGTTGAATAAAAGTGTGAGAGCAGATATCCTTGTTTTGTACCTGATCTTAGGGGAAAGGCATTTAGTCTTTCATTATTAAGTATAATGTTATCTGTAGGGGTTTTGTAGATACTTTCCCCCTCTATTCCTTTTTTTTTCTGAGAGTTTTTATCATGAATTATCATAATTTTGTCAAATGTTTTTTCTACATTGATTGATATGATCATGTGATTTTTCTTCTTTAGCCTGTTAGCATAGTGGATTACACTAATTGCTTTTCAAATATCAAACCACGGTTGCATCCTGGAGAGATTTTGTGAATGAATGAATGAATGATGGGAGGCTGGAAGAGACGGGCCAGGCGATCATAGGAAATGGTGGCCTTTCCTTGGTCATGATGTATAATTCTTTTCATATTTTGCTGAACTATATTTGCTGATATTTTGTTAAGGATCTTTGCACCTACTTTCATGAAGGGAATTGGCTTACAGTTTTCTTTTTTTGTACTGTCTTTGTCTGGTTTTGATATTGGGATAATACTAGCTTCATAAAATGAATTGGGAAGTATTTCCTCCTCTTCCATTCTCTGGAACAGATCATGTAGAGTTGGTGTTAATTAAAACGTTTCGTAGAATTCTCTGGTGGAACCATCTGGGCCTGGAGACTTTGGAGGGGAAGGGAGTTTTAAAATTACAAATTCAATTTCCTTGATGGTTATAGGATTATTCAAATTATCAATTTTATATTGAGTGAATTGTGGTAGTTTATATTTTTCTAGAAATGGGTACATTTCATCTAATTTGTCAAATTTATGTGTGTAGAGTTGTTCATAGCATTTCCTTATTATCCTTTTGATGCCTATGGTGTCTGTAGTGACATCCCCTGTTTCGTTCCTGATACTGGTAATTTGCATCTCCTTTTTTCTTCTTCTTTTTTTTTTCTCTTTCTTTGTCAGTCTTTCCAGAGGTTTGTCAATTTTATTGATCTTTTCAAAGAACCAGCTCTCTGTTTCATTGATTTTCTCTACTGTTTTTCTGTTTTCAATTTCACTGATTTCTATTTTTATCTCTATTATTTCCTTGCATTGCTTGTTTTGGTTTTATTTTATTCTTCTTTTCCTAGGTTCTTGAGATGGGATACTTTTCCTCTTTTCTAATGTGTGCACTTAGTGCTATAAATTTCCCTTTCAGTACTGCTTTAGCTGTGCCCCACATTTTGCTATGTTGTATTTTCATTTTCATTCAATTCAGTGTATTTTTGGAATTCCTTTGAGACTTCCACTTTGATCTGTGGATTATTTAGAAGTGTGTTATCTAATTTTCAACTTTTGGAGATGTTTCTGTTACATTTCTGTTATTGATTTCTAGTTGATTCCAATGTAGGCAGAGAACAACTTTGCATGATTTCAATTATTTTAAATTTACTGAGTTTTTTAAAAAGTGATCTATCTTGGTATATGTTCCAAAGGTACTTGAATGTGTATTCTGCTATTGTTCAGTGGTGTGTTCTACAAATGTTGATCAGATCCTGTTGGTTGATGGTGCTGTTGAGTTCTTCTATATCTTTGCTGATTTTCTATTTGTTCTATCACTTATTGAGAAAGGGTGTTGAAGTCTCCAACTATAATTGGGGATTTGTCTATTTTCTCCTTTTAGTTCTGTGAGTTTTTTCTTCACATATTTTGCAGTCTACTGTTTGGTGCATGCATGTTTAGGATTGCTGTGACTTCTTGGTGGATTGACACTTTTATCATTACAAAATGTTTCTCTCTGTCTCTGGCAATTTTCTCTGCTTTGAAGTCTACTTAATCTGATGTTAATGTAGTCACAGCTACTTTCTTTTGATTAATGTTTGCATGATATGTCTTTTTCAATCCTTTTACTTTCAAAGTGCCTATATCATTATATTTGAAGTGAATTTCTTGTAGATATCACACAGCTGGATCATGTTTTTTAATCCACTCTGCCAATCTCTGTCTTTAATTAGTGTTCTTAGACTGTTAATATTTAATGTAATTATTAATGTGGTAGGGCTTAATTTTATCATTTTGTTTTGGTTTGTTTTCTGTTTGTTCTGTTTTTAATTTCTCTGTTTTCTTTTCCTGCATTCCTGTGGGTTACTTGAACATTCTTCAGCATTCCATTTTGATTTATCTATGTTGTTTTTAAGTGTATATCTTTGTATAGCTTTTTAGTAGTTTCTCTAAATATTATATTATATATACATAATATATCACAGTTATACCAGTGTCATTATTTTACCAGTTTCAGTGAAGCATAGAAATCATACCTCCCTTTAAGTCCCTTTACTTTCTCCCATTTATAATATAATTGTCTTAAGTATTTCCTCTAGATACATTTAGAGTCATATCAGACAGTGTTAAAAGTTTTTGCTTCAATTCTCAAACCCAGGAAGAGAAGGAAATTCTAATGTGCTTACCCATATTTTTTGCTTGCTGTGTTCTTTTTTCCTTCCTTATGTCCCAAGATTACTTCTTTATCATTTCCTTTCTGTTTAGAGAAATTTTTTTTAGCTATTCCTTTAGAGTGGGTTTGCTGGTGACAAGTTCTCTTGGTTTTCCTTCACACAAGAATGTCTTGATTTCCCCTTCATTTCTTTCTTTTTTTAAAAAACATATTTATTTATTTATTTATTTTTGGCTGCGTTGGGTCTTTGTTGCTGTGTGAGGGCTTTCTCTAGTTGCGGCGAGTGGGAGCTACTCTTCGTTGTGGTGTGCAGGCTTCTCTTGTTGCGGAGCACAGGCTCAAGTCGCACAGGCTTCAGTAGTTGTGGCTCCCAGGCTCTAGAGCACAGGCTCAGTAGTTGCGGCACATGGGCTTAGTTGCTCCGCGGCATGTGGAATCTTCCTGGACCAGGGCTCGAACCTGAGTCCTCTGCATTGGCAGGCAGATTCTTAACCACTGCGCCACCAGGGAAGTTCTTCTCCTTCATTTCTAAAGGATATTTTCTCTGGATATAGGATTCTGAGTTGAAAGTTCTTTTTTTTTTCTGCAGTTGAAAAATGTTGTGCCACCACCTCCTGAACTCCATAGTTTCTGAAAGAAAATCCACTGTTTTTCTAGTTGTTTTTCTCCTATGAGTAACATGGCATTTCTCTCTTTCTGCCTTTAAGACTTTTTCTTTGTTTCTAGTTTTCAGAAAAAGTTTGACTGTGATGTCTTTGTGTAGATTTCTTTAGGTTTTTCCTGTTTGGTGTTCACTGAGCCTCTTGAATCTATAGGCCTACAGCTGTGGCCAAATTGTCAGCCCTTATTTCTTTGAGCACATTTTTAGCCCTGCCCTCTTTCTCTTCTCCTTCCAGGACTCCAATGCCACAAATGTTAGACCTTCTGTCATAGTCCCACAGCTCCCCAAGGCTTTTGCCCTTTTGTTCTATTTACTCTCTGTTGTTCAAGTTAAGTAATTTCTATTGTTCTGTACAGATGGTCCCTAACTTATGATGGTCCAACTTATGACTTTGACTTTATGATGGTGCTAAAACAATACACATCTGGTAGAAGCCGTACTTTGAATTTTGACCTTTTCCAGGGCTAGCAATATGCAGTACAATATTCTCTCATGAGGCTGTGCAGTGACAGCAAACCACAGCTCCCAGTCAGCCATGTGATCACGAGAGTAAACAACTGATATACTTACAACAATTCTCCAGACCCAGACCATTCAGTGTTTCACTTTCAGTACAGTATTCTATAAATTACATGAGATAGTCAACACTTTATTATAAAACAGGCTTTGTGTTAGGTCATTTTGCCCAGCTGTAGGCTAATGTAAGTGTTCTGAGCATGCTTAAGGTAGGCTCGGCTAAGCTATGATGGTAGGTTAAGTGTATTAAATACATTTTTGACTTATGATATTTTCAACTTACAATGGGTTTATTGGGACATAACCCCATCATAAGTCAAGGAAGATCTGTCTTTTGCTGGTTCTTTTCTCTAGCCCCTACTTTCTGTGGTTGACAGTCTTCTTTATACTTTCTATTTCTTTGCTGAGGATTTTGATTTTTTCATTTGTTTCAAGTGTGTTCCTAACATTTCTATTATCCCAGTTTTGGCATTTGTTTTCCGTTTTGGTTTTTGTGTGTGTGTGTGTTTTGTTTGTTTGTTTGTTTTGGCTGTGCCACGCAGCTTGTGGGATCTTAGCTCCCTGACCAGGGATCGAACCCAGGTCCTGACAGTGAAAGTACCAAGTCCTAACCACTGGACTGCCAGGGAATTCCCTTGGCATTTGTTGATTGTCTTTTTTCATTCAGTTTGAGATCTTCCTGGTTCTTGGCATGATGAGTGATATTCTACTAAAACCTGGACATTTTAGGTATTATGTTATAATAACGCTATATCTTATTAAACCTTCTGCTTTAGCTGGTTTCCTCTGATGCTGCTCCAGCAGGGGAAGTGGGAATGCTGCCTCACTGCTGCCAGATAGGGTTAGAAGGCTAAGTTCCCCACTTGACCTCTACTGATATACGAGGCGATGGGGCTCCTTATTACTGCTTAGGTCAGGGTGAAAGTCCCGGGTCCCTACTTGGCCTTCACCCCCGTGGGGAGATTGGAGCACCTACTGCAGCCTTTCGTGGGTGGAAGTCTAGTTTCCAAACTTGCTCTTTGCTGGCATGGATGGGGCTACAGATTTTTCTGAGGTGTTGTTTGGCTGGAATAGAGCAATTAATGTCAAATTTTTTTCCGTCTTGCTAGGCTGCCTCTTTTCTGTTTTTTTCTTTCTTGACTAGAGAGAATAGGCTTTTTTGGGGGATGGAGGGCTTTTATTGTCTAGGCCTCTTGGCGTTTCCAGGTTGCTGTCTTCTTCAGCTCCAAGTCTGGGATGTAGGAGACAAATTAAAAGAAAGAAAGAAAACAACAAGAAAACAACAGCAGCCAGGAAACTCGTCACTGTGTTGTTCCTTGGGTTTTTTTTTTTTTTAATTTATCTATTTATTTATTTTTGGCTGTGTTGGATCTTTGTTGCTGTGCGTGGGCTTTCTCTAGTTGCGGCGAGCCGGGCTACTCTTCATTGCAGTGGCAGGCTTCTCATTGCGGTGGCTTCTCTTGTTGCGGAGCACGGGCTCTAGGCACGTGGGATTCAGTTAGTTGTGGCGCACAGGCTCAGTAGTTGTGGCTCGCGGGCTCTAGAGCACAGGCTCAGTATTTGTGGCACACGGGCTTAGTTGCTCCACGGAATGTGGGATCTTCCCGGACCAGGGCTTGAACCCATGTCTCCTGCATTAGCCGGCAGATTCTTTTTTTTTTTTTTTTTTTTATAGATAATGCGAACTTTTTTTTTTTCACACACACACACACACACTGTATTTTATTTTTACAAGATAAATAGACTGACACCAAGCATTGTAAATGGATGACCACAACAAAAGCAACAATGATTGCAATTACCAAACACAAAACACACTCATACTATGTCATAATATTGACATTCAGTCCAGTAACCCTTCACTGTAACAGCTCCTTTACTTTGCGCAGGCGGATTCTTAACCACTGCACCACCAGGGAAGTGCCCTTGGGTTCTTTGATCCTGAGCTAATCTGCCTTCTTCTCCCCTCCTTTCAGAGTCTCCCTGTGCTTGTTTTATACATTATGTCTATGGTTTCTAGTTGTACTTAGTGGGAGGAATAGGGAAAAGAGTGTGCCTCCTACATCTTCTCAGAAGATGTAAACTTTTAAAATTTAAAGTTTAAAATTTTAAATTTAAATTTTATTTTTACCTCAAGTGGAAATTGTTGAATTAATTAAAATCCCTGGTTCTTAGTATACTTTCATTGTCCATGCAAGGCTCTCCCTTATTTTATATAAAGTATACACATGCGTGTGCGTGTGTGTGTGTGTGTATAAAAAAATCTCTGCTCATCCCTGAACCAACTTCTATTCCCCTCCCTCCAAAAGCTCCACATCTAGTGTACTCAGTGTATGTCCTTAAGTATGTATACAGCTTCAAAAGTATATAGCTTTGGTGTGTGTATGTGTTTTATTTTATTTTATTTATTCATTGGAATATAGTTGATTTACAGTGTTGCACCAATGTGCAACAAGTGACTCAGTTATACACAAATAGACATTCTTTTTTTAAAAAATATTCTTTTCCATTATGGTTTATGTATGCATGTGTCTTAAGTTTACAAAAATGGTAACATGTCAGACATCCCATTTGATTTATTTCCCTTTTTACCCAAAATAGGTCTTTTTGGTTTGACCCATGTTGTCCTACAGATGGGCTACTTCTAACCACCATGTGTATCCACCACCACCTTTTACTTACCTATTTCCCTAGTTGGGGAAATCTGAGTTGCCTCTGCTTCACAGCTGCTGCAACAGTGTTGCCAGGGATATGTTGGGCATGCCCCTATGGACCTGGGTGTGAGGTGCTCCAGGGTTTACACCGAGGTGAGGGTGGTTAGTTCACGTGCACATGCTATCGTAGTTGCTCCAAATCCTGGCACATTGCTTCTAGGAGGGCGGTACCTGTTTATGCAACTGCCAACAGTGTCTTGAGAAATCCTGTTGGGAAAACTAATTAAAATAGCTTTGAGAATTCTTTGGTAAAGCAGACATTATTTTGGCAAGGTGAACACTGCCCCCACTAAATCATGTTTGGGCTTGTAAATAATTAGGTAGCATAACCCAAGTTTCCCCTGGATTTCCCCTGGTGATCAGGGGAGAGTCCTGCTTGGCCAATGGAGGGGGACTGAGGTTTGAGGTGGGGAAACGGTTTGAAGCAGGGAGAGACTTGAACCCTCAGAGATCCCAGAAGTTAAAATAGCCGCTGGGAATTTGGCATCACTGGGAGGCAAAGGGGACAGCCCCTAGTATGGGGCCTGGCACTCAATTAATACGTATCTACTGAATGAATGAATAAATGAAGGAGTGATTGGCCTGTGTCTCTGTACACTTGCTGGGGGTGTGGTCTGTTCTCCTGGGAACCCCAAACTTTATTTTCCACATTGGCTCTGCCAGCTGGAGGTGCACACTGGTGAAAGGATACCCTGTGTCCTTGAGGCCACCAAACCCTTTCCTATGATCACCCTGCCCATCTCTTCCAGCCTCCCGTCATTCATTCATTCATTCATTCATTCCCAAAATACTCCCAGACACCTAAGGGGCCAATCCTTGCGCTAAGCACCTGAATGGCACAGTCCTGACCCCAGGACATTCACAGGTTATTGCTCTCCATTAACATGGTGCCCTCGGGCTGGATACTCCTCCCGAGTAATCTTGGCCTGGCTTCCCTTTGTTATCTGGGCTTCTGCACTGGAGACCCTTCCCTGATCATCCAGGGTAAACAACCCCTCCCACTCCCCCATCCCCTGCATTATTCTCCACTGCTTGTCTGGACTTCCCTTTGGGGGCATTTATTGCAATTTGTCCATGTCTATTTATTTCTGTAATTATTAAAAAATTTTTTTTAATCTAACCTGCTTATTCACAAGTGTATGTGCCTGGCACATAACAAGTGCTCAGTAAATACTGTGAAGTGACTGTCAGATGAATAAGGTCTGAAATGAAGGTAGCTGTAGCTTTTTGAGGAGGGAGAAACCACCTCTGTCTGTGGCCAGAAGGGAACGCTTCCTGGTGGTGATGGTGACCCCAGAGCAGAGTGTTTACCAACTGGACGCAGGAATTCCAGATGGACAGAACTACATGGCATGTCCAGGGAACCGAGGATAAGCTGGTGGGAGCCACCACAGAGGACTTCGGGCAATGCAGGTGGAGGGTTTTGTTTTGTTTTAACTTTTTACTGAAGAGTAATATATGTAAAGAAAAGTGCTTAAACTGTAAGCGTCCAGCAGGATGAATTTTCACCAGCTAAACATACCTGTGTAACCAGTGCCTAGATCAGGAGACAAAACATTATTGGCACCCAGGAAATCTCCCTTGTGCCTCCCCTCATTCCTCTTTTTTCCCCAAAGATAATCACTGTCCTGATTTTGGTGCAGTTTCATCTGTTTTTGAAGCTCACATAAATGGAATCACACAGTGTATACTTCTTTGTGTCCAGCTTCTTCCCCTCAACACTGTGTGACACACATCTAATCCCATCCTATTCCATTGTGACGGACATTCAGGTTATTTCTGGGTTGTGGCTGCTTTGAATAAAACAGAAGAAAAAACATCTTGTACATGTCTTTCAGTGGACATATGCATGCATTTCTGTTGGACCTATGCCCAGGAATGGAATTGCTGGAAGTAGGGTAGACATATGCTCAGCTTCAGTAAGACAATGCCAAACAGTTGTTGCACCAAATATGCTCCCTTCAGCAGCAGTGCTCTGAGAGTTCCAGTTGCTCCACATCCTCACCAACACTTGATATTTTCTATGATTTTAATTTTAACAATTTTGGTAGATATGTAGTGGTATCTCGTGGTTTTATTTTGCATTCCCCTGATAACTAATAATGTTTCCATGTGTTTATAGGCCACTTGGAGAACCTCTCTTGTGACAGGACTGTTCAAAGTCTCTTGCCCATTTCCTACTGGTTGCCTCCCTTTTTCTTATTGATTTGTAGAAGTTCTTTGTATATGCTGGTTATGAGTCCTTTGTCAGGTACGTGTTTTGCAAATATTCACTGAAGGATTCAACACCAGGGGACTGATGTGGTCAAACTGTGTTTCTAAAAGCTCCCCCTGGCCGTGGGTGCAGGGCAGACTGTCTGTGAGACGGGGAGGAAGGGGTGCAGTGGTGGAGGTGACCAGGGTAGCGGCTGTGTGGCTGGATGGCAGGGACCAGGGTCTAGAGATACTTCAGAGGCAGCATTGACAAACAAGCAACATCTGTCATGTCATGTCATGACAAAAACAAGATATGCGTGGTGACAGAGAGAGGGGGTGTTAAGGCTGGCTTCCAGGTCTCTCTGGCTGGCTGACAAGCTGACGCACTCTGCCCACCCGCCCGACGGTAGCCAAAGGCGGCTTTGTCCTCCCAGGCCCCACCCAGGCCTGCTGGTCAGAGATGCTCTGGGGTCACTGTCGGGACACTGGAGAGAGTGCCCAGTATAGAATCTGGGTCTCCCATGGCAACTGGGGGATAAACACCCCCCAACACACACACACATGGCTGGGCTGGTCCAAGAAGACTCTGAGCCCCAGAGGAGTTGGCAGCTGTAGGATCTGGGCCCAGCCAGTGGGGACAATGACCCCCTGTCTGCAGCCTCCTTGCCCCTGCTGAGCCCAGGCTCAGGGGATAAGGGTCCTAGTCCAGGCCCTGGGGAAAGAGTGGAAACAGATCCTGCAAGGTCTGGGCTTCCGATGAGCAGCAGGGATAGCGCTCTGAGTCCCTCCCAGAAAGCCAGGACCCCCACATCTGTCGCCCTGGTTAATTTCTTGACAAATGCCCCACCCCCACTCTGTTTCTCAGGGTTTACTTAGGGTAACCCCCCACCCTCTGCATCTTGCAGCATTGGGTTCAGCGGATCACGGCATTTCTGCGGTTGTATGGTAATTAACCCTGACCAACTCTTTCCTTCTGTGACATGAGGCATGGAACATTCACCATGTGCTGCACTGTGTCAATTGCTTTGCATATGTGATGTCAATCACTCTTCCCAAAGACCTCTAATGAAAATATTCGTTACATTTTTTAAAAAATTAATTTATTAATTTATTTATGTTTTGGCTGTGTTGGGTCTTCCTTGCTGCGCGCGGGCTTTCTCTAGTTGCGGCGAGTGGCGGCTACTCCTTGTTGCGGTGCATGGGTTTCTCATTGCGGTGGCTTTTCTTGTTGCGGAACATGGCCTCTAGGAGCGCGGGCTTCAGTAGTTGTGACTCGTGGGCTCTAGGGCGCAGGCTCGGTAGTTGTGGCGCACGAGCTTAGTTGCTCCACGACATGTGGGATCTTCCTGGACCAGGGCTTGAACCCGTGTCCCCTGCATTGGCAGGCGGATTCTTAACCACTGTGCCACCAGGAAAGCCCAGTATTCATTACATTTTGTAAATGAGGACCCTGACTTGCCCAAGTTCACACAGCCAGAGTGGCGGAGGCAGGATTTGAGGTTGGGCCAACTTGGGCCGATTGGACCCTGCAGCCCCCTTCCTCTATCTCCACGGCCTCTGGGATAATGGGGGTCGTGGGGGGGATTTGGATGCCCTCCCAACCAGTGGCCTCACCATCATGTTACTCTGTGCGTGGGAATGGGCCTGACTCATCTGTGCCAGGCAGAGAGGGGGAGCCCTGAGAGTGCTCAGGGCCGTACCCTGGCTTTGCCCTGCTTCTCAGGGTGAGTCACGTTTCTCGGGGCCTCCACCTTCCCATCTGAGACAACGGGGTCATCCCTGCGCAGCCTTGCTCCTGGGCTTCTTGGGCGAGCCAGGTAAGGCAGCACCCAGCAGAGCTGAGGCCAGGTGGAAGGGGCTGTTTGTTTCCGTCACATGCTACTTGTTTGGCTCTTTCCTGGTGCCTAAGCTGACCTTTTTTGTTCCCTTTTTTGGTGTTAGGGAAGAGTCAGATCACTTCCCCACCCTAGCCCTCTCCAGCCTGCACTTTTCCAGCTTAATTAGTCTCCAGCTGCCCAAGTGTCCCAGGCAGGCCCTGGGTTCCGGCCAATGGTGGCTGTCCCCATCCCAGGGCTCCAGGCTGGCCAGATGGGCAGCTGGTACTGGAAATAGCCTTGATGGGAGATTTCCACCCCCCACTTTCCGGTGCTCAACCACTTCCTCTCTGACAGAGCACGCAGTCTCCAGAAGGTTCTGCTGGGTGGACAGAGGGACCTGCGTTGGGCCCTTGTCCGTTGTTCTCCAATGTCCTGTAGTAGCAGACATTGGGGGGCTTCCTCTTGGCACCCAGTCCCTTTCCTCCCTCCTGCCAGGACCCCACAATTCCCAGCCCACGGCTGGTGGGGTAGACAGCATCCCAGCTCCAAGTGGGCCCTGATTGGTTTAAGCCAGTTACTACATCCCATCCCGTGGCTGCTGTGATTGGTTCAAGGATAGACCCATGACTCAAGTCAGGCCAATCGCAGCAAACGCCTCTCCCTGAGGTCTTCGGGAGGTAGACTTTCTCTCCGCTGGACCTGAAGAGAAACAGGTAGACCCAGACCTGATTGGGGGACATACTGAGACCCCCAGGGGAGAGCAGCAAATGTGAGAATGCCAAGTTGAGAGACGGAGGCAGAGAGACCAGGTCCCGTCACCCTGTTTGCATGGCTGGATCAAGCTTTGCCTGAAACCTCCAAAACTCCTATGTTTTTCAGTTACTACACAGCCCATAGATTTTAGTTTTTAAAGCCACCTTAAGTTGGATTTTCTGTTCCTTGGAACCTAGAAATCCTGAACAAGGCCTATAGCATGACAAGGGCCAGGCCTCAAGTCCTTTTCCTCATGTCCTGCTCACAGGATGGAACCCAGGGCCCAGCCCAGTGCCTGTTCAAACCGCAGGCAATGCTTGTGTGGAAACAGGACCAAAAATGTCCCTGTCCCATCTTTAGTCTCAGAGCCAGAAGACCACTCAGAGGCCTTAAGTCCAAGGCCCCCATTTTTCAGATGGGAGCACTGAGGCTCACCACTCCCCACCCTTTTTCCAGTCTACTGGCCGAGGCCTCAGGCCAATGGGAGGAGCTGAGGATCCAGCTGTGCCCCAAGTCTCCAGGCCTTTCCTGCCCCAACTCCAGTTCCTCTGAGGATGGTGGCTGTATTCCGTATTGCTAAAACCAAAGTGGGCCTGCGTGTGCACAGAATGTAAGTAGCTCTCACTGGGGTACTCTCAGTAGCCTACAGGGTCAAGACCAAACACTTCATCCTGACATCTGAGACCCAATCCCCTCTACCTTTTCTTCTTCATCCTCTTTACTCCTCCCTTGAGGAAAGGAGAGGAAACTTGTGGCAACTGCGTAGGCTTTGTCCCTGCAAAAAATGTGTTGGATACCGCTGAGCGGAAGGGGTGCGTGAATCATGATTCATGACCGTGAATCTCTAGGTCCTTGGTGCTTGTTCCAACTAACTATTTCTGCTTCATAAAGTAAAAGCTTAAGACAACACTCATTTTATGATCTCTCAACGATTCTGTGGGTCATGGATTTGGGAGGGGCTCAGCTGGGTTTTTCCGGGTCTCCCAGAGTGGCTGGGGCTGGAGGACCTGAGCCCTGTCTGGGCATCTCTCTCCCTCCATGGACCTCTCTCCTCTCCATGTGGTCTCTTCCTGGGCTAGCTTGGGCTTCCTCACAGAATGGCTGCTCAGGGCTCCAGCATGGGTGTCCTACAAGGTGGAAGCTTTTCTTACGTAGCTTCAGAAGTGTTACACTGTCATTTCCATCCATTCTATTGGTAATGAGCAAGTCACAATCCTGCCCAGGTTCAAGAGGAGGGGAATTAGATTCCACTTCTTAGTGGAGGGATGGAAGGTTCTAGAAGAGCTTGTGGGGTGGGAGATGTTCCCATCTTGGGAAAATGCAATCGGCCAGAGTGTCGATGGGTGATGCTGCCACATTTCTCTGGTCCACGTGCTTCCCCTTCCATGTGAGAGGGCTCTTTCACACCTTCTCCTTCCTCTGCAAACATCCAGGGCCCTCTTCCCTTATTTATCACCCATTGCCTTGCTGCTTTGTCACTGTAGTAACAGAAGGAATCATGGGCGAACTCCCACATGCTCCTACCACTGGGCCCTGCACCCGCTCACACTGATGTCCCCCCAGTCTAGTGGGTGGAGTATCTGAGAGTCTCCCTAAGACCCACCTGTCACGTGTGCCCTGGATCCCATCCCTCCTGCAATTTGCATCCCCTCCTGCACCACCAATTTTCTCTCTCTGGGATCATTCTTCAGGAGAGAATGCTAACTCTTCTCCCACCTTAAAAACAAAACAGAAAATGAATTAAACTCCAAAACAACCCTGTCTTCACCCCACCACTCAAGTTCTCTACTCCCAGGTCAGCCCTAACATTTGTAGAGCCTGGGACAAGAACGCAGAGGGAGGCCCACAGACTCTAGGTCTAAATATCAAAATGGTATAAACACATTAACCAACTGTTAAATCAAATAAGCCCTCTCTTTCTACTTGAGAAGTAGATCTTAATGAAGGTTTTGGATTCAGAATTCTCCCACTCCTGGAACACGGTGGCATGGGGACAGCCAGCCTTGGCCTTGGCCCTGGCCCTGGTCCCCTAGCCCAGCCCCCTTCTTTCTCACCCTTGGCTCCATCCACACCTTGAACGACCTTGAGCACCTGTGTGTGGACACCCAGCCCGGACCAAGCTCTGTCCACTGCCACCCCACCCCACCCAGGCCTGCAGCAAACAGTTGCCCCTTGGCCGCCACTTGGGAGGGCAGTGGGGGGAGGCTCCTGTGGGGCTCTCTGAGCCTCTTGCCAGGGTTTCAGGGCAGCACAGCTGCTCGCCTATCCAGCCACACTCCTGGGAAGCATTGTCTCGACTTGCCCTTTTAGCTTCCTTTCCCCTATTCTTTCCCAAACCCTCCCTTTCCTAAGAGGCTCACCCTCACCACTCTGCAGGAACTATATCTGCCATGTCCCCGTCCACCTCCACGCTGCTGAGCGCTGCGCACCTTGGCTGAGGCCCCTGCTCTCCTGGGCCCGCACCTCGTGGCTGCTCCCCTCAGCCTCCTCTGCCGGTCCCTCCTCATCTCTCTGACTTCTAAATGTTGAGGGAAGCCGGGGCTCAATCCTTGGATCTCTTCTTTGATCTACGCTCATTCCCAGGGTGAGCTCATCCTATCTCATGGGTTAATTACCACCCACAAGCCAATAACACCTAAATGTGTGTCCCCAGCTGGAACCTGAACTTCAGGCTCCCGGATCTGGTTGCCTGCTCCACTGCTCCCCGTGGATGGCTCGGATTTGCCTCCGGGCACCTCAGCCTTCACTTGTCCAAGCTCAGCGCCTGCCCTCTCTGCTGCCACCCATCCCAAACCGGCCCCGCCCAGCCGGCCATGCTCCCAGGGCTGGGGCCCAAACCTTGGAATCAGCTTTCCCTTTCCTTTATCCGTCCCCCTTGCATTCTTTCTCCATGAACGCCCGCTTAGCTTCAGAGTCTCTCTCAACCTAGCACTGCAGGCTTCTAGTGAGTTGCAGCCTGTTTGCCACTCCTGCTGTGTAGTTAAAGGATGCTCCAGACAAAGGGCAGGTCCCTTAATCTCTACCCTGCCGCACTTCCCTGCATTACCCTTTGCCCTCCCTGAAGCCCTCCTGGGAGCAATCACCTCCTCCTTGAAGCCCTCCTGATTCACCCATCTCTCTCTTTCTCTGGTGCCCTCCCAAGGGAAGCCACATTCCACCTGTGTCAGCGTTATCTATGACTGCTGACTGTCCCACCCTCCCGAGGGACAGTGCACTCACCAGGGATGGTTGAGTCTTGGGCGTTTCTGTAATCCCTCACTCTGCCCATCTTCAGCACACAGTAGGTGCTCACTCAGTGTTTGCTGACTTGAGCTGAACATTTGGCTTAGTTTTATGGTCAATATTTTCCATTAGGCCTTAGTTTCTTTTATTATATTTTAAATCATGTTTATTTATTTTCTAGTTCATCTTTAAAGTATTTTTTATTACCTTAATTCTCCTTTTTCTGATTATAAAACCGACACGTGCTTACTGCAGAAAACATTGAAATATGCAAGGGTATAAAGGAAAGACAAGATTACTCATAATTTAGCTATCTAGAGATAATCATTATTAGCATTTATTAGCTAATAATCCAGAGATAAGCATTATTAGCATTCAACTTTTTCTTCTGGGCACCCATTTTTTTCTTTTATTAAATCTTATATTGTGACCATTTCTTACGTCATCACTGTTCTTCAAAGACATCATATTTAATGGCTGCATAATATTCCACTGTGTCAGTTTATCATAGTTTATTTCACCAAGCGTTTCACACACAAATGATCATGACACACATACTGCCCCCCTGTCCTCTACACACATACACAACCCCTCCCATCCACCCTCACACCCTGAGAGCACACTGTGTGATAAACACCCTGACACACACTCCCGTGGCTCCCGGTCTCCACAATGGAGGTGATTTCCCAGCACGGGGTGAACAGTGCACTGGTCATGTGGACCCAGCAGGGTGGGGTTCCAGCCTTTTCCTCTTACTGTCCCTCAGACAGACAGCTGTCGGGGCAGACACAAGACTGGCAGACAGGGAGAGCAGACAGGAGGCAGAAAGGGGTCAGGGGAAGAGGAGACAATGGCTTTGGGGGGTGCCCGGGCTTTCAGGGGGATCAGGGGATGGGGAAGGCGGGGTCGTGGGCAGCAGGGCCCTGGCTGCACTCTGACGGGAAAGCCCCAGACAAGAGCAGGTGACAGAACGGGGCTTCCTCTGCTTAAGACTCTCAAGGGTATATAGAGGGAGGTCACAAAACGGAAAACTTGAACCTCAGAATCCTGGGAGCATGGAGGTTCTGCCCTCCAATGGTCAATGCAGGCGCTGAGGCCCAGTGCTGGGACCTCTCAGGGCTCCTGACCCTGGCAAAGAGCCTTTTCTGCCTCCCCGTGTGGCCTGGACCAGGTTCCCCTGGTCTCTGTCCCCAGAGCCGGAACGAGCTTTTGAACTGCAAGAAGGCACGTGGAGGACAGACCACTCAGGAGGGTCTCTAGGGCTGGGCGGAAGGGCTTGGGGTGGACCTTGAGCTGCAGGAGAGAGGGAGGGAGTCCAGACGCTGGCACCCCAGGCTTGACCCCACATGTGTCCACTCCAGCGCGGCCCCTCCTGCCCCTCCCCCACCTAGCACTACAGGATCCCTCCGGGTCCCCCAAGTGCAGAGGGCAGCTCAGAGAGAGGTGCAGGGGCCAGTGTCTGGGGTCACCTGCTCTCGGGCGTGGTCTCCTGTGGAGAGGAGGTTTCTGAGGCAGACCCCTGGGGAGCTACCACGTCCCGGCTCCTTCCCAGAGAGCTTGGCTCTCACGGGTCTGAAACCAGAGGCTGTTTGCAGAAAAACATGGAAGAGAATGAACTCAGCTCTGGGTGGTTTGGGGGAGGAACAGCGAATGCATGGGGCCCAGAGCCAGTTCAATGCGGCTGACTGTGGTATCTTGGACAAGTCACTTCCCTCCCAGGACCCCCAAGACACACCCATGCAGGAGGCTCTGGAGACTGACCACCCTGGGACTGCACTGTTTCCAGCTCTTCTCTGAGTCTCAGAAGTCTGCAGACCATTGGAGTTGGCCAGATGGAGTTGGCCCTAGATAAACAGTGGAAACCGCCAAAACCTGCACAAGGGCAGCCTCGGTGCAGAGAAGGGCCGGGTATCTGCCCTTGATCAGGAGAAGAGGCTCTGCAAAGAGGCAATTACTATACTGTGACACCACAGTGCAGCAATGCTGAGATTGCCCAAAGGAGGGAGACAACACTCCCATTTTGCAGATGGAGCGACTGAGTTCCATAAAGGGAAAGCAACTGTCCCAGGTACCAAAGACTAGAATCTAAGAGCTCTCTGCCTCTCCCTGCCCTCTCCCCACCCAGCCACCCCTGTCCCCTGGCCATTCTCCAGAGCTTCCCTGGGGATGGGGGACAGGCTGGGGAGCCCCACAAGGTAGAACTGAAAGCAGAAACCCCTCCCCTTTTGGCTGACTGCCCCTAGACCCCCCAAATCTCTCCTTCCAGGGCTGGGGTTTGTCTGCTTCTGTGATAGCCTGGGGTGAGTGGGACTGGTACAAGAGGGGTCCCCATCACCCCAAGTCCAAGGGGCACCCCAAGTGAGATGCTATTCTGCCATACCAGGACAGCGTGGTACTGGGCCCGTGCCCCCGGCAGCAGCAGCTCCAGGCAGCTGGACGGGTTGCCGCCAAGAATGCCAGGAATGCGGAGCGGCCGTGTCCTTCCCGCTCCTCTTCCTCCCCCCACTCCAAGAACAGGATATTCCCTGTCCAGGGAAGCCCGAGTCCAGCCCCTTTATGGGAAAACCGCAGGGCATGTGGTGGGCACTGCTCCTGCCCTGGGATGGGCACTCGGTACAGGCGAGCCTGGGGGTCTGGCACCGCTGGGGAGGACACAGCAGGTCTGTGCAGGTTCGGTATGTGTTGAGGACCTACTATGTGCTAAGTGCTTCATGTGTATCAACACACTTAATCTCACAGCAATCCTGGGAGCTTCTCTTTCACAGATCAGGAAATCGAGGCTCAGAGTGGCCAGGGAACATGCCGGAGGGTACCAGCTGGCAAATGGCAAAGCCAGACTTGAACCAGGCCAGACCGATCCTGAGGCCCTTGCTCTTAGCCACTAAGCCGGGTGGCCTCATCTCCACTGTGGCCACTGGGGGCCATCTCCTGGGGTCCCCCCATGACACCTGCAGAGGATGGAGGGCATGCTACAGAGAGCCAGCCCCTTCCTGTTGGCAGTTGGTCTGTTTTGCAGCTGGCGAAGGGTCAAGGTGGGAGGTTTGTCTCTGAGCTACAGGGTCTAGAGGCTCAGCTCTGGCCCCTCCCTGGCTGTTCTTGTAGGGGCCCAGCATTGGGGAATCCCGAAGTTTGACCAGGTTACGGGCCACCGGCTCCAGGAGGGGCTTTTTCTGGACCCTCTGTGATGGGCAGGTGGGCTGTCACTTGGTGCGGGCGCAGGGATAGGAGGTAGGGCTCGGGAAGGCTGTAGGGAGAGGCAGGGGTGGGGGGAGAGCATGAGCTATACCAGACTCCAGCCCTGTGATTCTAGAGGTGCCCCCCACCACCCCCAGGCTGGGCACCCACCTCTCCCTCCTGAGCCCAGCTTTCTCTGGCCCTTTGTCTGGGCTGCTCTTTTGGGGCATCACCCTGCTGGTTCAGGTGCAGCCTTCCCATCCCTCGACCTGGACCAGGCCCTGCTGGTGGGTGGGGACAGACGACAGAGCCTTGGGCTGTGCTGCAGAGGCTGCCCAGACTCAGGCCCACCCAGACCCAGGCCCAGGTGATAGGAGCCCAAGAGGCCATCTACACAGGGGGTTGACCCATTAGAAATAGAGGAAACCAAGGCTCAGGGGGCCAGGGGCCCTGCTTGAGGTCACAGAGCTGTCACCTAGAAGAGCTCTGGTGTCCACCAGCCCTCCCAAAGTGGATCTTGGCTGGAGCCGCCGGCCCCTCACCTTCCCCTTGGTCCCCTAGCCCCTGAGGCCTGGCTGGTTCTGTTCCAGTGTGTTGTCCTGCACTGGCTCCTGGTCCCCCGGGGGGCCAGGGTCAGGTAAACAGGATCCCAGCCAGCACTCCCTGACCTTGTTTACCTCCCGAAAGAATGTGAGGGCATTCTTCCCCTTCCCAGGCTGTGAGTCACCCCTCAGCAATGCGCCAGGCTCCCGCCACTGCCTGCCCGGTCCCCATTCACCCCCCCTCAGACCCCGGCCCCTTGCCTCCTCACCCGGTGATGTCAACCCTGTCTCCCCCTCCCCACCCCCGTGGAGCCCACCGGGCCTCGAGTCGCCATGGCAACAGCTCACAACAGGAAGCAAGGCCCCACGGAGGCCTGAGCTGGGGCAGAAACACAGGAAGCAGCGCTGAGCACCGTGTAGCATTGTCAGTCCCGTAAAAAACAAAACAGGACAAAAAGATTTAATGAGAACAATTAGCCCAAAGAAAAAGGAAAAAAAAAAAGGCCAAAAAAACAAACAAGGCCAAACAGCCTGAAGGCAGGAGGCTGGCGGAGCTCCAAGGACCCCGTGTTTCCCCTCCCGACACAATGTCGGTTAAATAATACTTCCTTCTCAGAAGAAGGCTCCTGGGGGGAAGAGGGGTCCTTCCCAGTGGCTCCTCTGCTGAGCCCCCCAACTTCTGAGGACCAGATGGGCTAGTCCCCCACCCCCACCCCAGGTATTATTACTGCCCAAGTCCTTCACGGGGTGGCATCCAGCTCAGGGGAAGAAAGGCCAGAGGCCTGGGCCACTCAGATGGAAACAACTCCTGGCCCCAGTGCCGGGAGGTTCTGTGCAGCAAGGATCTCTCTTGAGCCTCAGTTTCCTCCCTCGTCTGCACCCTCGCTGTCCTCACTGTCGTCAGCCTTCCCCTCCTCGCTGAAGTGTCGTGAAGCTTCAATGAGCTGGCACATCCATAGGCACACAGTAGGTGATCGTGAAGCTTCAGTGAGCTGGCACATCCATAGGCACACAGTAGGTGATCGTGAAGCTTCAATGAGCTGGCACATCCATAGGCACACAGTAGGTGATCGTGAAGCTTCAATGAGCTGGCACATCCATAGGCACACAGTAGGTGATCGTGAAGCTTCAATGAGCTGGCACATCCATAGGCACACAGTAGGTGATCGTGAAGCTTCAATGAGCTGGCACATCCATAGGCACACAGTAGGCGATCGATGCGTGTTGAATGAACGAGTGAAGGAATGAATGAATCAGCGGAAGTTCATGGAGTCAATTTCAGCTCCGTACAAACTAAGAGTCAGAGATGGACAAGACGCCCTGTGAGGGACAGAGCTCCCTGTCGGTGGAGGTGGATGAGCAGAGGTTGGGAAGGCTTGGTGGGATCTTATAGAGGGAACTGAGCCCTGGGGAAGGGGAGGGTGCAGTGGAGGATCCTCGGGGCTCTCTCCCTCCCGCCAGCTGAGGGCTCTGGCCCAGCGGCTCTATCTGGATGATACAGTCTAGTCCTGGGCCCTGTCCAGGCACCAGGGGGCCACTGGTGGCTTCCGAGCAGGGCAGTGATACGTGCAATTGGATAATTTTAGGGAGGTATCTCTGGACAGATTAGGAATGGTGGGGACACACCAGAAAAGAACAGGATGGGAGATGGGGGAATCTGGGGTCTGCTGACTTGGTTTCTTTTCTTTTGAACTCAATAATAATGACGCGTAGTAAGTGTTCTGTCAGTATTTATTGAACGAACGAGTGATAACTCCCTTATACTGAGATATTTGTTTTGCGTACGTTGTTCTATTAATTCTCATTACAACCCTATGAAGTAAGCCTCATTCTTTCTAGTTTACACATGAAGTAAGCCTCATTCAAGCCTCATTCATTCTAGTTTACAAATGAAGGAATGGAGGCTCAGAGAGGTTGAGGGACTTGCCCCAGGCTGCACAGCATGTAATGGAGCTGGATTCCAGCCCAGCTGACTCCACCTGCCATCTCAGACATGCCACACCGCAGTATTGCCCTGTGCTGACTCCATGCTGGGCCTTGGGGACACATAGATGATCAAGCCCCAGCCATGCTTCTGAGGAGTCCCTGGGTTAGTGGCCTCAGTTTTCCCAGCCATAGATGGAGGGGTGGTAGGGGAAGGCCCAGGCCCCTCCAAGCTCTCCCACCACCATCCCCAGTGAGGCTCCACGGAAGAGGAAGCCAAATGGGCACCAGGGAGGGCAGGGAGGCGGCGTCGGGCCCAGCTGGGGGAAGGGAAGGCTGAGACGGAGGGGGGAAGGAGGAGCCTTCGAGGAGATCAGATAACCGCGGGGTGTCCCTCGGGAAAAGGAACAGAGACCAGGGCTTGGTGAGGGGGAAGGAGAAGCAGATGTGGTGAGGGGCAGGAGCAGGTGCACTCAGGGGCCGGGAGGAAATGAATCTCAGTCCCAGCGCCTGGCCTTCGGGCCCTGGGCCTGCGCAGCCGGAAGCCGGGCCCCAAACACAGCATCTGGGGTTTGGGGCTGCACCTGAGGGCTTCAGGTGGGACCCGGAAAGGGCTTCCCGCCCACACCTGTCCTCCTGCCTCCTCATCCGGGCGCCCCACACGCACCTGCCCCGGGGCCTGCTGGAAATCCTCCTGGGGGCTGTTAAATGGGCTACAGGAAAGGGGATACAGTCTGTGGGTGGTTTGTGCCCAGAGCGAAGGAGGGAGAGGGGGCTGGGCGGTGCAGGGAGGGGCCCCCGGGGCCCCACGGGAATGGGACAGGTCTCCTAGGACAGGAAGCAACAGAGGGTCATCACAGATGGCTGAGGAAGAGTCCTGTTCTACATCAGGGGTCTCTGTCGAGTTGTTCCCCTCTGGGCCTCAGTTTCCCCATTTGTGAAGTGAGGGCTCTCATTCTCGGGAGAGGCAGTAGGCCGGCCTAGTGCTTAAAAGTGTGTCAGCGCCTGGACCGTCTGGGCTCAGTCCTGGCTCTGAAGTCACGCCAGACAGACCCCAGGGTGCGGGGTTTTAATAACACAGAATCCAATATGGTCTGCCGTGTGGAAATGTTCTGGCTCCACCACTTGTTAGCTGTGTGACTTGGGCAAGATGCCCAATGTCTCTGTGCTGTTTCCCACCTTTAAGACGGTTGTAACAACGTGAACGTCCTGGGGAGCTGGAGGACCCAGAGAGTTAACACACCTACGAAGGCAGAATAACACTAAGTAGGTTGTAAGCGCCCAGAGACCATCCTAAGAGGCTTTCTAACTGGGGATCCCCGAGACAGCTCCACTTCCAGGCTCTGTGCCCAGCCTGGCCCTCAGGACAGAGGGGAACAGGCAGAGGAGAAGCAGGGAGAGAAAGTGGGAACCTGTCTGACCCAGAGGTTGGGGCTGCCTCCTTCAGCCTCTGCCCCCTGGCCCTGACTACAGTCATCGTGGGTGGGGTCGAGCCCTTGGGTCCTGCCCTGTGGGTCTCTCTCCCTGGGCTGGGCAGGGGTTTGGCACACAGCAGGAGCCCCCAGGAGGCGCTGGGGCCTGGGGAAGAGTCACTGAAGGCCTCAGCGTGCTCCGTGTAAAGTGAGAGCTGGAAGCGTGAGGACCCAGGGACACCCCTCACGTGGGGGCCACTGAGCCCAGGAGGCGCTCCCCATGCTGTGCCTCTTCCCTGACTTCCAGGACCATCAGTTCCTTCCCTTCCACCAGCTGCCCCATCGCTACTGGTTCTCCTCTCACAGCCCAGACTCGTCCTCAATTGTCTGCCTTGAAACAGACAAGCCCCTTGACCCCCGGCTCCCACCTCTCCCTCTCCCTTGTTCCTTGTGTCCACACCACCTCTGCACCTTTGTGGTCACTCTCTAGCCTGACACATCTCTCATCAGTCTTCAGCACCTTCCAAGTCTCTCTCTCACTTGGCTCCAAGGTGCCCCCCCCGACGTTCTTCTCCGACCCATTGGCGTCTCCTCCTCAGTCTAGTTGGCTTCCCCTGCCAGCCTGGACCCTCCGGCCTCCTTCCTGTGCCTCTGCGTCCACACTCTTCTCTTCTCCCAGTCCCAGCCGTCGCATCCACGTCAGATCGCTCCCCAGCAGGACCCACCTCCTGGCTGGATAATCTTAGCTTCTCTGTGCCTCAGTTCCCTCATCTGTAAAATGGAACTAACAGTGGTTCCTACGTCATAGGGCAGTGGAGGGATTAATGGAGGAAGCGCTCAGAATGTGCCTGCACATAAGCCAGACCCAGCCTAGGGGTACCTGTCACACGGCCAGTGTCAGAGCGGGGAGTTGAGCCCAGGGACCCTGGATCCAAGTCCCGTTCTCTTCCACTGTTCTTGTGACACATCCATCATCCAAGGCGTTCCTAGGTGGCAGGGATGGGGGTGGGAGGGTGCGTGCAGTTTGCAGCGTAGAACAGGCACCCCATCTCCAGAGGGTGGAATCTCAGGCACAGAAAAGCAGATGGGGCAGGACCCCTTGAAGACCTGAGGTGACACCAAGGGCTGGCCTAGAGGAACCCTCTTGCATTGCTGCTGTGGGACATGCAGGTTCTGGTTCTGGGCTCCTTGGGCCTCTGTCCTATGAGGGAACATGTGCTGGGCAGCCAGATGCCTGGGAGCCTGGTGCCACCTGGTGGTCAGAGCGCATTCCACTGTGTTCTGGGGCTTAAGACGAGAACTCTGGGCTCCCGGGATCCTGCAGCCATCCCTCTGCAATTATTTTTCAATCGAGACCAACTCTTTAACAGCCTTCCCACCTCCTGCTGTGTAGCCCCAATTTAGTGTCCTCTTCCCCTTGCCTTGCTGAAGGCCAGCCTCTCACTGAGCATTTATTTATTCACTCAACAAATGCAAAACCTCTATTGTGTGCCTGGCCCCGGGCAGAGCGCCAGGATGGTGACCTGAATCAAACATGTTCCCTGTCCTGGAGGAGGTCCCGTTCTGATGGGGGAGATGCACACAGACTGACAGCAGGGTCAGAGCTGTCACTGAGCGAAGCCCAGGAGGTTTTGCTGGGGCAGATTAAACAGTAGCCCAGGAGGCTTCATGGAGGAAGAGACATTTGAGATTCATTTTGAAGGATGGAAACAATAGCGAGTGATAGAGGCCCTTAGTAATCAGAGTAGGGACAGGGAAAAAAGTCATGAAGAGAACAGCATATGCAGAGTATGGAGGCCTTGAGCTGAGAGCCATTGAACGGTGGTCCAGTGTGTTTTTCCAACACCACCAAACAATCAATTCTACCTGGGGATAGTGTCAGATCTCATGGGTTAAGGGCTCAGTCCCACAGGGCCAGCCATCCCTGCCGCGTCCCCCACTTTGGAGGCCAATAATAAGTTAAAGTTGTCACCTGTGCTTCTGTGCCACCAGCTACAAATTGGAGATGCCCACAACCCCTTCTTCGGGTTTGATTAAGTTGCTAGAGCAGCTCACAGAAATAAGGAGAACAGCTTACCTACTAGATAATCAGTTTATTGTAAAAGGATATAACTCAGGACCAGCCAGATGGAAGAGGTGCAGAGGGCAAGGTACGGGGAAGGGGTGTGGCGCTTCCACACTCTCTCTGGGAGTACCATTCTCGCAAGACCTCCAGGTGTTCACCAATCCAGAAGCTCTCTGAACCCCATCCTTTTGGGGTTTTATGGAGGCTTCATTACATAGGGATGATTGGTTAAATCATTTGCCACTGGCTATTGATTCAAACTTCAGCCCTTCTCCTCGCCTTGGAGCTGAAAGCTCCAATCCTCTAAGCATCTGGTTGGTTCCCTTGAACCAGCCCCTACCCTTAGTCGCTTTCCGAAAGTCACCTTATTAACATAAACTCAGATGTGGTTGAAAGGGGTTTGTTATGAATATCAAGACACCTTTATCACTCTTCTCACTTAGGAAATTCCGAGGGTTTTAGGAGTTCTGTGCCAGAAATGGGGAAACCAAATATACATTTCTTATTATAATCACAATATCACAAGTGGTTAGTAGGGAATGACGGGGTCACTCAGGTTACAAGTGCCAGATGAAAGAAGTGGCAGGGACTGAAGTGAGAGGTGCTGGTGGCTTGGTCCGGGAAGGAGGGTGGTGGTGGTGGTGGTGGTGACCATAGCGGTTGGGAGATGGCTTTGAGAGATGGGTGGGAGGTGAGGCAGAAGGAGGGTCTGGGACACCCCTCAGGGTCTGAGAATATGCATTTTTTATTAAAAATATATTTAACTTTATTATTGATTTAAAAATCAAATGTTAATTCACCATATTAATTAACTAAACAAAGAACACCATATGATCATCCCAATAGATGCAGAAAAAGCATTTGACAAAATTCAACAGTTATAATAAAAACTCTCAGCAAACTGGGAATAGAAGAAAACGCTTCCAATCTAATAAAGGGTGTCTATGAAAAAATCTGTAGCTAATATCATAAAAATCTGAGTGCTGGGCTTCCCTGGTGGCGCAGTGGTTGAGAATCTGCCTGCCAATGCAGGGGACACGGGTTCGAGCCCTGGTCTGGGAAGATCCCACATGCTGCAGAGCAACTGGGCCCGTGAGCCACAACTACTGAGCCTGTGCGTCTGGAGCCTGTGCTCTGCAACGAGAGAGGCCGCGACAGTGAGAGGCCCGCACACCGCGATGAAGAGTGGCCCCCGCTTGCCACAACTAAAGAAAGCCCTCGCACAGAAACGAAGACCCAACACGGCCAAAAATAAATAAATAAATTAATTAATTAAAAAAAAAAAAAAAAAAGATGGGTAACCATATGGAAAACAGTGAACCTGATCCTTACCTCATATCATATACAAAAATTAACTAATAATGAATCATATACCTAAATGTAAAAGCTTTTGTTCTTTGACACCATTAAGAAAATTAAAAGACAAGCCACAGTCTGGGAGAAAATATTTGCAAAACATATATCTCATGAAGGACTTGGAATATTTAAAGAATTCTTATAACTCGAAAATAAGAAGACAAACAACCTGGTTTTTAAAATGGGCAAAATATTTGAAAACACATTTTACCGAAGAGGATATATGAATGGCAAATAAGCACATGAGGGGACTTCCCTGGTGGTCCAGTGGTTAAGAATCTGCCTTCCAATGTAGGGCACACGGGTTTGATCCCTGGTCAGAGAACTAAGATCTCACATGCCACAGGGCAACTAAGCCTGTATGCCACAACTACTGAGCCCACACGCCACAACTAGAGAGGAGCCTGCGTGCTGCAACTAAGACCCAACAGCCAAAAATAAATAAATAAAAATTTTTAAAAAACACATGAAAAGATGCTCAATATCAATAGTCATTAGAGAAATGCAAATTCTCTACATTCTATCAGTATACATGCAACAAATAGCTAAAATGGAAAAGACTGATGATATCAAGTGTTGGCAAGGATGTGGAGCAGTGGAACTCGGTGTTAATGGGAAGGTAAAATAGTCCAGCCATTGTAGAAAACAGTTTGACAGGTTCTTAAAAAGTTGCCATTTACAACCCAGTGATTCCACTCCTAGGTTTCTACCCTCGAGACAGGAAAACTGCTTTCTAGGCTTGCTGCAACAGGTACGTTCCTGAGATTTCTTTCCACTGGACTTCTGGATAAATCCCTTTGTTTCATTTCCTACATCTTCCTCTTAGTTTCCGCCTTGTAAGAGACTGCAGTTACTCACCAAAGTCCATGAGCTCCTCTGCTTCCTTGGCGCCTGGGTAGATGACCCAATTCTTTGCACCTGTGCTGGGTCACATGCGTAGTTAGTTCTGGCCAATGGAAAGTGCTTGGAAGGTTTGTTACTTCCATGAAGATGATGTGCCATCTTTATTCTCTTCCCTTGCCCTCCGGCTGAATGTCCCTGTGGAGAACTCAGATGAAAGGAGTCCGGGTCCTCAATGAATGTGTAGAGCAGCCTCCCCTATCCCTTCCCTGGCCTCAATAACCCTCACTGAACTCCAAGGTGGTCAAGAAATGAACCCTTAGTGTACTTAACTACTGAGACTGTGTGTGGGGTGTGTGTGTGTGTGTGTGTGTGTGTGTGTATTGGTCTAATAGCTAGCATTACTTACCCTGAGTAATACCTTGCCATTCTTGCTGAAGTAGATGCTCAAATAATTTCCTAACAAAGAATGTTGAGGAATTAAATTTTCAGAGTTTTTGCATGTCTGACAATTGTCTTTATTTAGCCCTCACATTTGAGTTTGGCTAGTGAGGCTAATCTGCTAGTTGCCTGCCTGATACCCATTCCCTCACTTATTTCTTGCCCCTTTTCTGTGTATGGGGCAGCGATGTAATTTGGCTGAATACTTGTTTTCTCAGGCTCTTTGGCAACAAGGAGGAGCTATGTGACACATTTCTGGCAACTGAACCATAAGCAGTTTCCCTGGGTAAGCTTTGTTTTCCTGATAAAATCAGGATAAAAGGGAACATAGGCAAGTGGCACCACCCTTCCTCCTCCTTCTCAAAAGGAACATAGGTGTGATGTCTGGAGCTGTAGCAGTCATCTTGTGACCAGGTGGCAACAAATATAAGGTAAAGGCCTGTGGAATCACAAAGATGCTGGCCCTGATGTCTCTGATCTACCTAAAAAGCAAGCAATGCTTCCTCATCTGGTTAGATGAGAAAAGTAGCCTCCTATTTGTTTACAGCACTGTAAGTCATAATTTCTGTTGCATAGAACATTTTAAACTGGCCCAGAAGGTATATAATTTTAGGTTCAAAGTAATTTTCCCTTAGAATTTGAAGACCTTTCTCTGCTGTCTTCTGGTCTCTGTTATTGGTAATCCCAGACTGATTCATGTTCTTTTCTTTGCAATTATTTTTTTAAACAGAAAGCGTTTAAATTAACATTCTTTTTATCCTGAGGTTCAGACATTTGTTAGTGTGTTTAGGTGTTAGTCTTTAAAAATCCACTTTGCTCATCACTTGACAAGTCCTTTCAGTTTGATGGCTGTATCTCTGCTGACGTCTGGGAAATTCTTTCCTATTTGGTCATTTCCTCCCCTTCGCTTTCCCTGCCTTCTCTTTCTGGAACTCCTGATACAGATGTTGGACCCTGTAGATCTTTTATATCTCTTGTCTTTTCTTTCATATTCTCCATCTTTTTGTTCTATCTTCTAGAATCCACTAAATCTTCTGTTAATTTTTAAAATTTCAGCAATATTTTTAATGTTCAAGAGTTCTTATTTTCTGGTTGCTCCCTTCTCAAAGCATCTTGTTCCTGTTTTTCATATGTGGTATCTCCTAAAATATCTCTGAGGAGGTTTCATCCCAACAGATCACTGAGGGAAAATTACAGCTGAATTTAATTCCTCAACATTCTTTGTTAGGAAATTATTTGAGCATCTACTTCAGCAAAGTTATCTTATATCCTGAATTATTTTTATTTTATTTTGAGTCAGTTTTTTCTATTATTCTTAGTATTTCTCTTTCAGCTGTAATTTTCCCTCAATGATCTGGTACTTTTTAGGACAAAGACAAAAATCCTCAACATCAGCCTAAAATGCCCTGTAGAGTCCCTAACTACAGTTTCAGAAAGATTTCTTTTAAATTTAATTTAACTTTCGGATTGTGACACATAATGCATACATGAATGTATAAAAGATACGAACATTCAAAGACTAATGATAAAGCTGACACCCACATAAACAACTCTCAAATTAGGAAAGGGGACATCACCAGGAACTGTGTGTTCCCCTGCATCCATACTCACCTCTCTCCCCAAAAGGAAGTCACTATTCCAGTCTCTGCAATAATCATTTCCTTGTTTCCTCATGAGTTTTTACCATCTACACCTGCATCCCTGTACAAAATAGTATTTAGCTTTGCTTGGTTTTGAACTCTATGTAAGTGGCACCATATGGTTTATATTCTTATTTCCATTGCTAAACCTTATTTTGAAAGACTCATTCACGCTGATGTGCAGCACTATAGTTCGTTCAGTTTCAACGCTGGATAATTATCCAGTGTGTGAATATCCCGGACTTTACTTGACCAGCCTACTGGAAGTGGGGGCTGTTTCCAGGTTCAAGTTTTTGCAAATGTTGTTCCCGTGAGCACTTTAAAACATGTTTTCTGGTGCGCATGTGCAAGAATTGTCCTAACGCATGTCCCTAGGAGACAAGTTGCTGGCTTCGAGGTGATGTGCAGGTTTCCATTTACTCAATAGCGCCAAACTGATTTCCAAAGTGGTTGAGTCCACTTCTATTCTCACCAGAAATATCTGAGATTTCCTGCTGTTCCACCTTCTTGTTGGGACTTGCCATTATCAGACTTTACAATTTTTGCTTATCAGGTGGGAGTGAAGCTGTATCTCACTGGGGGTTGGTATTTGCATCACTCGTGAGGTTGAGCGGCTTTTCATTTTATTGGTCTCTCGTGATTCCTCTTTACAAATGCCCGTTCCAGTCTTTGGCCCACCTTCTCTGCTCCTGGATTTTTGTTCTATCCTCCAACTGATTGACAGGAATTCCTGACAAATTCTCCTTTGTCAATTTATGGTGTTTTAAATATTTTCTTTATCTTTTCACAATCTACATAGTCTTTTGATAAAGAACATTCATAATTTGAATGTAGCTGAAGTTATTGTTTCCTATGCGACCTATGTTCTGTGTTTCTTGTGTAAGAAATTATCCTCTACCTCGTGTTAATAAAGATATTTTAAAATACCATCTTCTAAAAGTCTCAGAGTTTTGCCTTTCACATTGAGGCTTGGAGTTAATTTGGGGGAATGTAGGAGGTCTAGTTTCATTTTTTTCCACATATGGAGAACTAATAATCCAGCACCATTTATTGAAAAGTTCATACCCACTGACCAGCGTCTCAGTCTCTCTCTCCCTCTCTCTAGATAGAGCAATCTATCTGCCTGTATCTATATTCCTCTGAGCTTTCATTTTGCCTTCATTGTCCTATTTGTCTGTTCTCATGTCCATAGTTCACTATCTTATTTGCTTTAGCTTTACATTGTCTTGATATCTGCTAGGGACAATTCCATCACCTCCATCTCCTCTCCCTTCTCCTCCTTCAGGTGTGCCTTGGCTTGTCCTAGCCCTTTGCACTTCCATATAAATTTTACATTCAGCTTATCCAGTTTCAAAAAAATACCTGTGGTGATTTTGATTAGGTTTGCCTTGACTCTATAGACCAGTTTGGGGAAAATCGCCATGGTTCCAGGACTGGGTCTTTCAACCCATGAACATGGCTTAACTCTCCATTTTTAGATAGTCTTTAATATCTCACAATAAAATCTTATGATTTTATTCCATAAGGACCTAGATGTATAAATCAGTAGATTTACTCTTAGGTACTTTACATATTTTTATTATACTTAAGGGGTATTTTATTTTACTTCATTTTCTAATTATTTACTGCTGGCATAGAGGAACACAAAACACAAAAGATTTTTGCATATTGACTTTTTTAATCCAACAATTTTGCTAACGTCTCTTATTAATTCTAATAAATATTTTGAAGAATTTTTGGATTTTTCTACACAAAATCGGAAAATGACAGTTTTGTTTATTTATTTCTAATCCTTTTCCCTTTGTTTCATTTTGTTTTCTTACTGTCTAGGTCAGCATTGTCCAGTAAAATCTAATGTAAGTAATAAATGCAGACCACAGGTATATTTTAAAATTAATAGCCACATTAAAAATTAAAAGAAGCAGATGAAATGAATATTTATAATATAGTTCATATAACCCAATGTATCAAAATACTATTGCTTCAGTATGTAATAAATATACAATTATTAATGAGACATTTTATGGTGTGGGGGTTTTTTTGTACTAAGTATTTAAAATCCAACATGTATGTAATTTGACTCTTACATCTCGATTCAGACTAGTCATATTTCAAAATCTCAGTAGTCACAGGTAGCTAGTGGCTACCATATTGGATAACACAGGTCTAGAATGTTCTGTGCCCTGTTTAATGAAAATGGAGATTGCAACCATCCTTGCCTTGTTACTGATCTCAAGGGGAATGCTTTCAACATTTCACCATTAATTAGGATATTTGCTGTAGGATTTTTGTAGATACTTTTACCAGGATAAAGACATCCCCTTGTATTCCTAATTTACTACAAGTTTTAAAACATAAACAGATATTGACTTTCCTGGTATCTTTTGTGATAACAATATGTTTCTCTCCTTTAACTTTTAATGTGGTGAATTACGTTGATTTTTTTTTTTTTTTGCTTTTGCTTTGCAGTGTTTATTGCTAACGAGTGGTAGCATTTTCCCCAAGATTTTTAAATTGAGGTATAACTGACATATAACATTATATTAGTTTCAGGGGCACAACATAACGATTTGATAGTTGTATACACTGCAAGATGATCCCCACAGTAAATCTAATTACCATCTGCATATTGACTGACTTTCAAATGTTAAGCCAATCTTGCATTTCTGTATGAGATCTGATTTTGTCACAATGCATTATCATTTTTATATACTGCCTGATTTGGTTTGCTAATGTTTTGTTTAGGATTTATGTATTTGTACTCACGAGTGACATTGGCCTATGATTTTCCTTTTTTGTAATATCCTTGTCATAAAAAGAATTGGGAAGAATTCCCTCTTTTTCTATAATGTGGAAAAGTTGGGGCAGGACTGAAATTTTTTCTTCTTTAAATAATTCATAGATGAAGACCCATTTTCAGTGAAGCCGGAATTTTCTTTGTGGGAACATTACTGATGATCGGTTCAACTCCTTTAATGGTTGTGCAGAGGTCTGATGTTCACTGGTGCCACGGAACGTCAGACTGCTAAAGTGCTGAAATAGTTTCATACCAGTTGGTACATACCACCACTCCCAACCCCCTAAGTGCAACAACCCCTCCAAGGCTGCCCCAGATTCCCCAGACCTTCTAACAAATAGATCTGCTGACAAATAGATCAAAGAGTGAATCCCTGCATAGCCAGGGGGCTCTTGGGCTCTGTTCAGTGTTAAGGTTGGCACCTGTTATGAATGCCCAGTGCCTGGTGGTTAAATCCTGTGGTACTATGACCAGGGATGGTGATCATTCAGGTTTCCTCTTGAATTAATGCTGGTAAATTATATTTTTCTAGGAATTTGCCCATTTCATTAAAATTTGAAAGCTATTGTAATCAAGTTATTCACAATTATCTTTATCTTTTCTTTTTTTCGGTGTCCGCATACTCTTTAGCTTTTCATTCTGGATATTGATTAATTGTGCCTTCGCTCTTCTTTCTTGATCAATTTCACCAGAGGGTTGTCAATACAACTAGTGTTTTCAGAGAAATAATGTTTGCTTTTGCTGATCCTTTTCATTATTTTCTGCTCTTAACTTTACTCTATCCTTTTGTTTTCTTTGGTGTACTGTTCTTTTTCTAGCTTCTTGAGATGGGAGCTTACTTATTACTTTCAGCCTTTGCTCTTTTCTAATACAAGCATTAAAGGCCATAAACTCCCCCTTAAGTCGTGCTTTAGCTGTATCCTATAATTTTTAATATGTAATATTTCCATTCTCATTCAGTTAAAATATTTTCTAATTTCCATCATGAGTTCTTTTTTGATCCATCTCTTATTTAGAAACACACTTCTTAACTTCCAAACATATGGGGCTTTTGAAGTTATCTTTTTGTTATCAATCTCTGGCTTATTTGTGCTGTGGTCAGAGAATGTACTCTATATGATTTCAAACTTTAGAAATTTCT